>NC_134049.1:12678271-15155836 GCF_965140245.1 Athene noctua | reverse complement strand
GCATCAAGACAAATTCTGGCATGCGAGCTAATCGCGGAAGGCAGCACTAAATCAAACCCACTGCTCTCATTATGTATCAGAGGTGGAACTGAGCCATAACATTTGGATATGGATTTGTACAGTCCCTAATTTAGGGATGGGTTGAATTTCATTCGTATTCCACCTGACACACAAGCATTGGGTAGTTGGTTTTCTAGGAGGTGGGAAAGAACAGAAAGCATTTTAAAAAGAAGAACAACTTTCTTTTTAGGCCTCCTTAACGTTGATCTGAACGCAGAAATCACTCCAGAGATCATTTAGACGTGCTTAGCTGATAATTTATCTTATAATTAAAAAATGATTTATTGACATAAGCTTTAGTGGAAGAAGATGTTAGAGTTTCATGTTAAATCTATAAAAGTCCTCATTCATATCCTTTAGACTCGAGGATTATTTATAACAAGCCCTTACACCTAGAGGAGTGGGGTGAGAATAAAATCTCTGTACCTGCTCTGTTTCCCCCGTGGGGATAAATCCTTCTCAGTTAATTCTCAGACAGGATAGGACCTGAGGAATCACTTCAGCTTCACACTTCATCATGCATGCTCTTCCCTAGTTTGTCAGGATTTCCTTTGCTCATCAGAGGAGGCAAATTCCAGTATCTCACCTCCCTGCGTCAGGGTCAGTACCTCACAACCCAGCTGAACCTGCTAAGGGCAGAGATAATATCAGATGGTGCAAGCAGGGACAAAATGAGACAGGGAGGGACTTGATGAAAAAAAAATTTGCTGCATGCCACCAGGAAGGAGGGCTTGCCCATCCTTCAGAGCACACAGCTCCTAACCCAGCGGGCCGGCAGCTGCACAGGGCAGAACTTCATGGTGTTTAATATCGTCATAAGGGATCTGGATGGTGGGATCTGTGTGCCCGGAGGAATTTTGCTCACGATACCAAAACGCTGGGTTTGTTCAGTCTTGAGAAGGCTCTGGGGGGATCTTATCATCATGTTCCAGATTTAAAGGGTGGCTACAAAGGAGACAGAAATTCCCTTCTACAAGGGGTCCCATGGAAAAGATGAAGGGTGATAGTACAAGTTACTCCTGGGGACATTCCCATTGGACACAAGAGGAAAATGTTCCACACTGAGAACAATCAGCCCCTGGAATAAACTCCCCAGGGAAGTGGTGGATTCACCAACATTGGACCCTTTTAAGATTCAGCTGGACAGGGAGCTGGACCGTCTTATCTAGGCCAAACTTTTGCTGGAAAGGTTGGACCATCTGATCCTTGAGGCCCCTTCCAACCTGCTATTCTAGCACTCTATGATTCTATGATGTTTAAAAACTCAGTTTTTTATCTCCAGGGAGTGCAAGACTGAGAAAGGACTTCAGGGAGACATCCAGTCTACCCCAGAACTTTCTATCTGCACCAGAATGACTCAAAACTGGTGGAGATGGGGAAGACCTGGTCCTGATGGAGATCCTCCTGCTCATAGAGGAGGGCAATTCTTCCCATTTTCCCCAGCGTTTAAAAATATCACATCAAAATGAAGGTGAAGCATGGAATACGTACAGCTGTGAGTAAAATATTTACCATCCTGTGCCACGTAGAGGTGGGCAGAGGCTGCAGCAGGAGGAGGTGCCCTGGGGAGCTGCTGCTGTGTCCATAGGGCCTCCAAGAAAAGCATTTTGCTCTGTCCAGCCCCGACCCTGAGCTCCGGCTGTCCCCCAGCGACAGCCCCTCGGCTGCAGGAAGATGACAATTAGAGCAAACATCTTTTGCAAGATAAGGAAAAATGTTGTTTCCTGCAGAGTTCACCACAGAATCTGCTCTTGGCAAGGCCGGCAGAAATCCAGGGAAATGCTGTTGATCACAGCAGAGTTACTCCTTTTTCCTTTTTTAACAGTCATTTTAGGTCAAAGTCTTTCTTTGCGTGCTCTAAATACACTCTGTCAACAGTGGTGATGCAAGCAGGAGAGATTGCACGTGATGGCCTTCTGCTAAGCAGCTCTGTGTTATTTTACTCAACATTTACTCTGCGTGGTGCCCACAAACCCACCTGACGGGAGAAGGTAAATATTTCCTGAGCTGATGCTCTCCCAGAGGAATGCTTGCACATCACTCAGCTATGCTGGGAATGAGTCACCTTTCAAATATTTGCTTTATCTTACCTTACCATATAATTACCATCTCGACTCCCCCACCAATTTTATTTTGTGAGCAGTTAAACTGTTGGCTTTAAACCCACGGCGGAGGCAGTGAAGCCTGAAAATGATGAAGAAGCAGGGATGCTGCGGGAAGGCAGCGCCTGGACTACAGTTTCCATCACGTGCTTTCCCCTGTCCCCAGTCCTAGCCTTGCTCCAAGCTGGTGGCATCCCAAAACTTGCCTGAAAGCCAAGATAAAACTTCTGAGTTCCTATCCTGGGGACACCCCGCTCGGCCCTCTGCAGCGACAGCAACACTCCTCATCCCCCTTGTTGGAAAAGTTGTAATTTAAACAGCCTGTATTAGAGAATTATATAGTTTTAATTAGTATTTAATTTAGATTGGAGAAGATAACTATTATATGTTTACTAAATATCAATTAATTATTTAAGATATATTTGTCATAGCTCACAACAATGCAATTGATGTGTATCAGGCCTCTGTTAAACCTTAATAAACACGTGCTTTTAACCAATAATCATCTTTTAAAGTGTAATAACTGTTCCACAAGATGAAATTAAAAGATTAGCCAGAGCCAGTGTGTGATTCTGGTGCTGGGTGAGGGAGCCGAGCAGCGGAGGGGCCGGGAAGCGCCATCCCTTGGTCCCCCTGCGTCTCCGTCAGCATCCCCACCCAGTGCTGGGTGGTCCGGGATGTCCTGAGCATCGTTCTCAGCCGGGAGCACTCAGACGTCCTGTGTGTTAAAGGCAGTCAAGTGTGAGGCAGAATATGAAACCGATGCTCGATCAGCACTATGTGGATGAGAGGGGACTGTCACAAACAATGACTTTCTTTATCCCTTTGCGTTTTGTTCCCATGGCATGAAGGTCAGGAGGAAAGTAGATTTATTAAAGCATAAACAAACTGCATAAATGTTTATGGTAATTCCACTTCCGTTAAAAATACCGGTTATTTTAAAAGCTACTTTAAATTATCTCCTTTCTAATGAAAACTCACATGTAATCTGTTAGTGAGGGATGTCTGTTGAACCATGAATTATTCAAAGAAGTCTCTGTTCTGTTATCTGGAGTCTCTGGAGATTATTCCCACCATTGTCCGTTGTGATGGGTCATTATGCACTCTGTGAATTTAATCTTTTAGGCTATCCAGCAGCACAGAAAAAATGTATGAATAACAATTTTCCTGTAATAACCTTCAACTAACCTTTCAACCGGAGTGAGTAATTCCAATCCTATTTTCACATCAATAGAAGAGTCAAAGCTAGGCAATTATCTCTTATCTGTTCCATAACCCTCCCCCTTTAATTTTTAAAAAGGATGTTAAAGTACTTACTGGAGGCAAGAAGAAGAAAGGAGGCTGGAATGAAGTATGGGCAAATTTTGATGAACAGTGATAGGGGTGCGGTTTAGATAATTATTAATTTCTCCCTCCCCCCCTCCCATTTTGTTGCATTCCTCTGTTCCCAGTAGCACACCAGTTGACTCACCCATGTCCCTACCGGGACAGGGAAAGGATCACCCCTCCAAACCCATGGCTCCCTCTTTTTTGCCCTTGATCTGCATGGGAAACATCACCGAGTGGGTGCAGCCCAGCTGCTCCCAGTCACCAATGGCTCTGATGGGCCTGAGCTGCTGTCAGTTTGGCTCCTGGGGTGCACAGGCAGCTGTTTTGTGGGGTAACAGAGCCCAAATCCACTCCCCAGCATCCCCCAAACCCCAACCTCACTTTCTGGGGATTGCAATACAGAGGTGAATCGGACACACGCCCCACAAGAGGTGGCACATGGGCTCTGGCCACTGGTGGGACCAGCCCCCTGCCAGCATCGGGCAAGGGTTACCCGGAGGCACTGGCATCCTCAGGGGGGACCTCGGAGGGGATGTGAATTTGCAGGGAAGTTTCAGGCAGCATCAAGGAAGTGCTGGTGAATCCCTGTCTGTTTGGATTTCAGTTTGCTCGGTTGGGCACCGCACCAGCCATGTTTGAAGGTCAGAGGTTTGTGATGATAAGCCAGGAACGAGTAAGCTGATTGCCAGCCTCCAACTCTGCGGTGGGAATTTGTATCGACTGAACTCCAGAAAAAAAACTCTCCAAGGCTCAGGAAGGAACATTTTATCAGCAAGGGAGGCTCAGCTGGGGGTAGGAGGTGTGGAGTAGGCACTGAGACCTCTCAGTTCCAGCCCTGTTCCAGAGCTCTGTGGGTCTGGGGAAGGCAGGAGAAAAACCGAGTAGGGAGAAACACCCAGGCACAGCTCTAGCCCCCGAACAGCACCCATCTCCCTGCTCCCAACTCTCTCACCCAGTCAGTACAGGAGGAAAAGGATAACAACCCCCCTGCTGCTGCCGGGCAGCATCCCTGGCACTCCCTGGGGAGTTTAGGGATGCTGTTGTCTCACCTTATCTTTTATCTGCCTTATCTAACCTCTGCTCACTAGATGTTTTAGGATGAAATCCTTCATGCAGCGCTGAGAGGAGCAGTGCAGCGGCGCTGGTGCAGCCCCGAGGCAGCCATGCAGCCCCGTCATGTGTCCCCACCAGCCCAGGCTCACTCTGAGCCCTTTCTCCTAGGAAAACCCACCCTGCTGAGCCTCTGCAAGACCCCGCAGCAGACACGGATGTTGCTGCACAACTGCCCCATCCCTGGCACCTTCCCATCACAAATGGACAGACCTCTCCGGAGTGGGCACCCCAGAACACCTCGGGGTGCTGTACGCTTCAGAGCCTCCCATGATAAGCAGCTCCATCTTGTGTACCTGCACCCCACACTGCAGCTGTGCAAACAGACCAGCCCCCAGGTCTGCACCTCCAGTCCTCTCCATCTTGACAGGGATTTCTAACGTGACTTTGGTGCTGGAGAAATATGGAACATCTGCTTTGAATTAAAAGCCCTGGGGGTTTCAAGGTCAAGGCTGCAGTATGGGCAGAGCTGCTTGTCCTGCCTGGGCCAGATTGGCCCCCTGTTAAAATGTGGATTATTCCACATACACAGACATATATGTGTATACACACAGAGCAAGAGTTGCAACCTGGCAGAGACTGTGCATGCCCTGGCCCCAGCTGTCATTGCTGTGAACACAACAGCATCCATCAATGCAAATCCCCTTTCCCAGTAAGTGTATAAAATTGCCCTATTTGCACTTGCTATTTCCTTCAGGAACAGAAATATCGCCGGAGTAATCTCGGCCGGATTGCCAGCGCTGTGCTGCAGAAGGATCACATTTGAAAGTCTAATGACGGACATATTCCTCCTAATCAGAACAGTAATTTCATGGGCAAAACACCCCATTGTTTTGCAGAGAATGGCAACCAGGAAACAAGAATGCTGCACTAAACATTAATTGTATCAGTGCCCAGGCATTTAAGAGAGCAGGGACTTCTCAGAGCAACGCACACCCCAGTTTTTGGGACAGTTGTCTTTAAGAGCCCTGGAAGTGGATGAGAAGGCTGATCTGCCGCCAGCTGGCAGGCTGGCGCGCTCCGGATAAATGCAGGCTATTGTTCGGGGCTTTTACAACAGCACCATCAAGCAAAGAGGAAAGAATAAAAAATAAAAATGAAAAAAAAATGAAAAATCAGCTGGCAGCGCAGAGGTAAGGGCAGGAACAGGGATGCTCAGTGCATGGGGCTGGCAGGCACACGGCCCAGTGCTGGGATCCCGAGCTGCCCTTTGCCACGCATCCTGCTGGCAGCCCAGCCACTGGCCACATCCTGCCTGGCCCAGGGACGTGGCCAGTGCCCCTCACCAGCAGGCAACCTCACGGGGAGCTGGCTGTTCTTCTCCAGACCCAGGGAGCACCGGCTGCGCACGCTATAAATCAGGATAGGAAATCAATGCCTGGCTCACTGGGGAAGGTTAACAGTCAGACCTTGTTTTGGGGGAAATTCTTTTAACATGAGCTTCCCCAGCAATGCATCTGTGCAAACTACCCAGGCTTTGCCCGTACATGGCCAGGCACAACCATCCCTCCAGCCCCGACGCAACCAGAGCGGAGCATCCTGGTACACGGGGCTCGGCCGCGCTGCCCGCTCCCGTCGGCAGCAGATTGCGGTAGAGCTGACCTGTTTATGCTCTGTATTGCAAGCACTCCCCAGTTCACGCTGCTTTAAGCCGATTAGAGATGGGTAGGTGTTGCTCAAATGCACTTGCTGCGCGTGTCCCGACACGTCTGCTGCACCGTAACGCCTGTCTGGCCAGCAGAAATGTTTGAGCGGTGCTGGCCAAGTCTCTATAAATTACTTCTTAGTCACCCAGACTAAGATCTCTGTGCCACATCTCAAAAATAGCTGTAGGCTGAGAACAGACTTCTAAAAAGCAATTAAAAAGACCCAGAAAGTAAACAGAGCAGGGTGAAAACTGAGAAGTCTCCGAAGTCAGAGATCTGCTGGGTCTGCTCATAAATGCCATGCAATTTTCTATCGAGGGGGTTGGAAATAAATCAGGGCACTTGTGAAGAGCTCAGCGAGGTGCATTTGTCATGCTGGAAGTTCCTGGGCTCTCAACAGGAGAGTGGCTGTGCAGGCAGGCTGCCGGCCTGCTGGCGGAGCAGGCAGAAATGTCTCCATCCACCGTGAAGGCAGGCATGGGCAGAGTCCAGCCCTGCAAACCCACCAGCCTTGACGGAGACCTGGCACGAGGCCCCCAGAAGCATTCACCAGACACCCCCCCCCTCTTACAGGTGACCCAGCAGCTGGTGATCTGGAGGAGGAAGCATCACTTCCCAAAGACCTGAGGAGCATCTGGTCACTTGATCACTGATCAAAGCACTTCCCAAAGACTGGAGGAACATCTAGGATCCCAGAGATGTCATGAGCAAGCCTGTGTGTTGAGCAGTTGTGCCACATCTGCACTGTCCTCCACGGGTGGGCACCGAGCTCTCCCCACGGCCCCCACCACTTCCTTCAGCCCAGGACTCAGCAAAGGACTCTCCGTGCAGATCTCACCAGTTGATATTTCTGGTCTCCTCAAACATGAACTCGCACAAATACTAATGTTGGATCGAGATCCAGCACTTGTGCTGTAAAATTATGCCCTATCAACAACTCTGCTTCCTCCAGAGGAATATAGTATGTGGTCTAATGACTCCAGTTGGCTTTAAAGCCTGAAACACAATTGTGCTGCCTGTGGCCAAATTTCCACTCAGACGATTTTTAAAAGTGCAGTCTCACATCTAGGCTTATGGATGTCTGGACGCTCGTCCTCAAAGTCCCCACGGAAGCTGACAGCCAGTGCCCTGAGTGCTCGACAGGTTCACTTGAGAGGTGCCAGCCCCCATCATGGCCGGGTGCTCTGCAGATTCAGTAGAAGATGCACCGGGCAGCACTGGGGCACGGCAGCATCCACCACGGTGCCATGGAGAGCACCAGGTGACATCTCAATAGGTCCCAAAGCTTGAACCACGGTGCGTTGGTCCTGCCTGCTGAGATCTGCCTGGGCTGGGGGATGCCATCAACTCACACACCTACTTTCCACTTGGGTGGAAGGGAAGAAAAACCACCCTGGAAGAGCCTCCGAGCAGAATAACAGGACGACCTCGTGGTGGAGAGTGAATTTGGGAGCAGGGAAGGCTGGTGAGTGCCTGGCCAAAGGTGCGGCTCTGCTGCAGGTGAAGCCCATGGGTGTCACAGATGGGCAGATACTGTTAAAGCTCCATTTTGAGGCCACCTTCACCCACCTGCCCCGCTGCCAGTGTGGAGAGCAGAGTGTTGCCCCATCCCTCTGCACGCTGAGAGGTGGAGAGGTGCCCACCACCGAGCCCCACCCCGTGCTTGCCCTGCTGGGGGGCCCCACCGTGCCCCCTTTCCCCTGTTTCGCAGCAGCAATGGTAGAGTCAGAGCCAATGACCCCCTCCCTTCTCTAATTCCATCTTCCCCATCAAAGTTCAGAGCAAAATGCCCAAACCACTTTATTCTCGGCTCTGGTGGTAGAGAGCGGGAGCTAATTTGCCAGCACGTCTCCTCACCAATCCATCCCACTTACTCCAGTGGTGACGGCGGCTGGGGAAGAGCAAACACTAATGAGGCAGTGAAGACAAACATTTTGTCAGTGCTGACAAAGGTGAGCTGTTATTAAAGAAAAAAAAAAAAGAAAAAAAGAAAAAAAATTAATTGGGACAGCTTCCAAACGAGCCCTTGCGATGAAAGAGAGGGCGCAGCGGGGAGGCAGGTGTACTTACCCGCCGAACGAGAGCCATCTAAAGCCGACTGCAAGCAGGTAATTTTAGAGACAATGATTTAGAGCAAAGCACAGAGAGGATTTCGGAAACCATGGTACCGGGTCCCCACGGTGCTCATTAAGGTTGTACAGATTGCATTTCCCATCTCCCCGCTAGCCCTCCAAAGTGCCTGTTATTAATTCATAAAAACATTGCAAGAGTGATTGAATCCAATGATTACTGGAGCAGGCAAACACAAGAGATGGTAAAATATTCTGTCTCTCTCTATCAAGGCTCTCTGAGCACAAAAAAAAGGGGAAAAAAAAAAAGTGTTGTGAAATATTAATCAGAGCTGTTTGCCCCTGGGCAGAAAGCGGGGAACGGTGCAATCAATGTAGCGCGAGCTTTCCCAGTGACATCTATTTGAGAAGCTGATTACTGTGGGTAAACATAACTAAATATTCTGGATCTTTGGATTTCACCTCTAGTGTCACCACTAAAATCCGATTCCCTTATCATCCCTCCGCAGGCGCGGCCCCGGGGGAATCCGGCAGCGCTGCTCCTGCTGCAGCTGGAGGAGGGGGGAGCAGGGGGACAGGGTCTGATACGAATTGCTTCAATTGCATTATAAACATTAGCTGGGGGGATGAGCGCATGAAAGACGTTGCAGGAGCCCTTGGCAGACCAGCGGATTTATTGCCTGCTACGATCCCTGAAAGTGTAACTAATGGATTGAAGACACATAGGGAATGCAAACAATTAATAGAAAATTAAGAGAAAGCAGTGTATTGCCGTCGCTGCAGCCAGATCTGGAAGTGCCGTCCCAGGGGGCCAGCACGGATGCACCGATGTCCCCTGGCTGTCCAGACAGCGGAGGGCAGACCCAGGACGCCGACGCCGCTCCCAGCGATAACCCCACGCTTCTAATGAATCTCCCACCACTAAGGTTGCTGTTAATTAGCTACGTAGTCTAATCTAATTGTTTCAAATATAATTGAATTTAATAGAACTCTCCATGTCATCATTTCTCCGAAGCTGACGGCCGCAGACAGGCTCTGGTAGCGCACCTGGGCACCGGTGGACGTCAGCCGGCAGCAGCAGAGGTGCGTGGTGCTGCCTGTGTGCAGGCAGAGCAGGCAGGGTGCTGCCCACATCCCCACACATCGACAACTTGCCTTGCCCTTCCTTTCCATCAACATTGCCTTTCCACTTATTATTTTTTCCCCGGCTTGTCTATCATCTCCCAAAAAGCAGAAAACTTTGGCCTGAGAAAAAGTTTTTCCAGCAACCAAAAATATCATGGTGTCAGTTTTTTAAGAAAACCTCCCAAATTCTCAATAGAAGAAAGAACTGAAGAGAAATTATTTTCTCACAAAGC
Organism: Athene noctua; assembly: GCF_965140245.1. Lineage (NCBI taxonomy): Eukaryota > Metazoa > Chordata > Aves > Strigiformes > Strigidae > Athene > Athene noctua. The sequence continues at coordinate 15,146,162 of NC_134049.1, read as the reverse complement.
CATTTTTCTTTGGAAAAAAAACTTTAGTAAAATTTTCAACTGGTCCTTGTTCTCAGGAAGCTGTTAATTACTTGTCATGCACTTCTAAAATAATTCTCCCCTCTTCCAACCTCCGCAGAGCCCTGGCCCACACAGGCTCTGCTTCCCTCGCCGCTTGAAATGTCTCCACGCAGCCAAAGCAAATGACTCTGGGAGCGTAACATGCATCTCTCCCAGATGTTCAGGCATTAAAACAAGCATTAGGAAATGTGTGCGAGAGTGATGATGGACTCCTTTCATTGTCAGACTTTCCTGGCTTGGCAATAACACCGGGGCTGGCGCTGATATGATGGCCGAGAAGCTGTAAGGACGTTGATGGAGCGGTGCGTGAGCACCAGCCGTTTCCAGGAATACTTTTGCTAAACGTGGTGTTTTTCTTTCAACTGGGCTGGCTCGGACGAGGAGGGCTTTCCCGGAGCAGAGAGGTCCTCAAAGAGCAGCAGTGCTGCCTGGAGCCTCGGTTTGCACCCACTTCTGCTTTGCAGATTAATTTCTGTGCAAGGCTTCCTTCTGCCTGGGGAGCAAGGGATACCTTGGGGGGTGCTGCCCTCTCGGGGAAGAGCTTTTTTTCCCCTCTTTTTCTCATTTACGATGGGCAGACTTTTCTCTTGTCAAACTGTGAACCCCCAAAACATGCAATCAAAGTGCATAAAATGACAAAGCCCGAACAACCTACCTACTCTGGCTGTACATAATCCATTCAAAATACATACATGCTTTTTTTTTTTTTTTTTTTTTTTTTTGCTTTGGGGTGAATTTTTCATGGACTTACAGACATGGAAACTGAACTCTTCTTATCCAAATCTCATATATAACTACTTATTATCATACTATAGCTTCCCTCCCATTGCCCACCTGGTATGAGTAACTTTTCCCCATACTCATATAACCGTGACTTTCTTTTTCTGACCCCTCTACTTTCCCTGTACATACATTGCTCTCCAATTCATTCCAATGCTGAACCATCTGAGGCCAATATCACCCCAAGACGTGTACTGCTAGCAAGCACTGCTAGGTTGCTTCCATCCTTTGACACCAGCTCGCTGGACCAGCCCCGTCCTCCGGTCCTCCATCCTCCGGTGAAGTCTGAACAGTCACACACAGATATAAAATTCCCACCCTGACACCAGTACCTTCAGCCTTCCTTGATTTCCCTGGGCTGCCTTGGGTTTGCGTTCATTCTTAATGTTTTCATGCAACAAGTTCATGGGGAGTTGGACAGTCCCTCCATCCCCAGAAGACGCAGTGGAGGGACCAGACCAAGACCTACAGCGCCCATTTAATCCACCACGGTAGCCTGAAAACAAGCCTGAAAACATCTTTATCAGGGTATCTCAGAGCATCTCTCTTTCTGCTGAGGGGTTCAAACCCTGCAATGCTTGGCCAGACAGCTGTGAAGCACTTTGTGTTTCCTTGCAGAGAAGTGCACATTTTATATACAAAAATTTGTACACTTAAGTCCCATTAGGAGAAGGCAATTCTGAAATATGAAAAGCAGTATTATGCTTATGCAACAATAAAATTAAAAATTTGGAGCAGTAAATAGAGATGGGCTGATCTCAAGAGGGTTGGACATTAAGTCCAGTTCAGCTAAGTGCTTGGATGATTTAAACCACTTGTGTGTACAAAACTGGGCTGGGAATCCCAGGGGAACCCGTGTGAAAAGTTTCGCCTGTCCTGAATTTCAGTAGACAAGCAAGAACGACCCTTCCTGTGGTGGTTCAGAGTTTTTCATGCCAGGTCCCTGAAGAAAACAGGAAACGTGGAGTCAGATGGAAAGAAGTCATCCACATTTCTGACTTAATAAAAAGGTCTTTTTCAATGGCCAGGCAAAATGATCTAGAGTTTCTCCTTATCCTAGTCGTACAGATCCTGCAGTATCCCCTGACACAGTGCAGGGAATGGGACAAAATACCTAAAACCAGCCAATGTCAATGGGTCAGACATGGCTTACAGCCTTGGGTGGAGAACAGGGGCTCTCAGGAAATAAGGCCAGAGCAGTTCCTAGTCTCGGCTTTACAGCCAAAGCCCTCAGCAGGGCAGGTACTCATCTGTGCTGTCCCAGGGATGGCCAAGGCAATGTCCCGTTTCCAGCCTGAACCCTGAGTGCAGGAGAGCACCGCTCCAGAGTCACCCTCAGTACAGCCTCGTACCCACAGCTGCAAAGGGACTGATTTGAATAACGATGCTCATTTACATGCATCTCCAAATTACTCACGCACATGGTTTTTCCTCTCTCCTGCAAGCTGAGCTGGCAGCACAGGAACAAGCTCGTGGCTGCCTGTCGGGGCTCCCCAAGCTCAGAGCAGAGATGGGTGGAGGGGACAATTCCTTGGGACTTGTTTGAGCCGCACCAGACCTGTTACTGTTGCTCAACTATGACTTTCTCAAAGGAAAAAGAACAAAGAATCCCAACCCCGAACATGCTCCTTGGCTCACCATCGCTTATCACTTTTGTCACTTTGGATCTCAGGATAATCCCAGCTGGAACAACACAGCCAATCTCAAAGCTACCCTCCAAAACCAACAGCAGCATCGTGCCAGGTGCTGTGGAATGTTGTGGATCCCATTTCAGGGAGGTGAAACCCCTCCACTGGTGCTTGGACTGGCCCTTGCAGGGACAGCCAGTGCTCAGGATGCTCCCCTGGGAACAGGAGAATTTGCCCAGGCCTGTGCTTGGCCCTGGGCATCCTTGATAACCTCAACAAGTGTGTGCGGACCTGCTCTGGGCACCGTTCTGGGGAGGCATCTGAATGCATGCACCAGGAGGTCTGTGCAGCTCCATCTGGCACTCCGCCTGCTCACATATCCCATGTGCACCAGGATTTCCTTCTGCTCTGGAAAACCTCTCCCCATTTCCATGACCCTGGGGCTAGCAGCAGACTTGCCCATGCCCAGTGGAGGATGCTCAGGTGGCTCCTCTTCCTGACTGCTGAGGACATGCAGGGCTCAGGGCTGGGAGGATGCTGTCGTCCCAGTGGGATGCCAAACTGGGGGAGAAGAAAGGTACTTCAGCAGCAACAGATGCAGCCTGAAAACTGGGGTACCTGCAGCCAGCTTGGTGGGTGCCCCAGCGATGGCAGCTCTGCAGCCTGGACCAGCTCCTGTGCTCCTTCCCCACCACCCAGCTCCTCAGGAAGCCTCTCAGCAAGCCTTTCTCTTCAAAGAACAACTTGTATAAATATTTTCCTAAACAAACAAGGCCAACTGTGAGGTATTCCCCAAAGAAGCTTTCAAAAGCAGGATCTCATTTGTACTGAGGAACAGGGTATGCAAATGCAGCAGCTGTCTGAAGCTGCACGCAGTGACAGGGATGCATTTAATATCTGTGCCTGGTGAATGAGTATGGTTGAGACAAAACCGCTTATATCAGTTAGTGCGTGGTTTTAAGTGCTAAACTGGCTGTTATTGCTGCTAATGGGAGAACAGCCCCATTACCACCGACCCGCGAAGGCTACGCAAGACACCCTCTTGGAGATCTCTGGAAACAACGGGACTGAGAATGCAGCAGAAAAGCTAAAATGAAAATCCTTCAGGAAAAGGGGATGAAGCAGAGTGCTTGTTAGCAAGACGAAGCGAACATCCAATAAAATGACATTTTGCTTTTTAACACATTGCACTTGGAGGGGTTTTCGTCCTTGGCAATTGATTTGCTGCTTGTAGGTACTTTCCCTTCTGCTCAGTCACCAAGCCCAGTCTCATTATTGAAGTTTTAATTTTATTTTACAGTGAGTCTATAATTTAAGTTTCCACTTGGAGAACATAAGCTGTGATTTGTGGATATACCCATTAATAAACCACATTTTGTCTGTGGTGGCCCACAGCACGGCCATTGCCTTAGCTTGTCTCCAGCAACAGGACAACTGTTGGCTTACTTGTTCAAATACTGGTGAATCCCAAAAGGTTTGTGAAATTCAGTATGTCTGGACGCTCGCTTAAGGAGACAGGTTAGTCATTATTTAGCCCTCTCCCGTTGAAAAGGCTTCAGCTGGCCAATCGATGAGTAAAACCAGGACAACACTACAAGCATCAGAAATACAGCCAAAGCCAAATTCCCAGACTACAGTAAAGCTCATTCATCCCCGAAGGATGACGGCAGGGAGAGGAATCGTGATCAGTTCACAAATGACTTTCAGAATAAACAAAGGACTGAAGTCATTAGATAATGTATTTGCAATTAATGGTCTGTCCACTTCCAGGCCCAATGGAAGGAGAGAGAAAGAGGAGCTGGAAAAAGCCTCACACTCGATTGAAGTCCTGTCACACGTTTTAATTGACAAATTAAATCCTGGTATTGTCGCTAACCCAGAAAGAAAATCACTTGCAGCTCTGATGTTCCAGAGACACCGTGGTGGAAGAGGAAAGGAATGACATGACTTCATGGCCACGTCAGCCCTGGCTGAGCTTCATTCATTCTTTTCTTTTTTTACAAAAGATGGGAAAAGTTGAAGAAACAGGGGCATGGTCCTCCCAGCCTAAAGCATTAAATGGTCATTTGAATTTTACCAGAATAATCAACAGAAGGAGATACCTTTCAAAACTGGTCTCTCCTCGGGGTACCAGCCTTCCTGGAAATCAGGAGAGTGGCAGAGCCAAGCCAGGCTGCAAATTCGGTGAGAAATGGGCAAAAGTCCTGCCAAGGCTTTGGTCCAAGTAAAGTCAACCCTATTTCAGCACCATCCTGAATGTCTGGGGCTTGCTCAGATAAATGGTTCCGCTTTTGGGTTCTGTTAAATAAATAAATATGTTTTGAAGCTAATAAAGTCTTTTAAAAATTCATTAAAGAGAAAAATCCTGGCGAGAGGAGCTGAGAGCAGAGATTGCAGTCTGAGAGCCTTTTCCACCGTGAGTTACCGCTCTGATTTGCACAGAAGAAAATGGTGAGCTTTCCTTGCAAACCCCACCAGGCAGCACCAATCCCTGCCATATGGGCTGGAGAAAATTTCAAGGGACATAATTAATAAGAACTAATTAACCTTGTGAAATGCGTTTGTTGCTGGTGGCCCAGAGTGTTTGTTGACCAAGTCCTATACGAGGCAGTTTTCTCCTGATCTCCCTCTTCTCCGTCACCCGCACGCCTGGCTGCAGATAAGGGAGTGGAGGCAGCTCCGGCACTTTAAGGAGATGTGGGGACATGGGGGGGATAAGCCAGACAAAGCACTTCACATGGTCCACTACACCTTTAATGTACAGAAAGTAATTAAAATGGGAGACAAATTCATCATCAGTCAGTTCAGTTCAAAGTGCAGCCAGGCTGTATCTTCCTTATGCATGGGTAGTGTGATGTGCATATCCGTCATAAAACCTGCATTAAAAATTAGTCAAAGCTGTTAGTACATCACAGCAGACCAGATGGTTTATGCTCTGAAGTGTTTCAGGAACCTCATTTTATTATACATGAATGCCTCATGTCGTAGGCCTAGGCTGATATTTTCATTAAACACACTCCACAAAGCATTACAGCTCTGTTGTCATTTTACTCAGCACGGATGATTTCTTGCACACAGGCTTTACGGTCACGGCTTGACGCGGCTGCTTCCGCAGCGCGGCACAGCACGGCTCACCGTGGGCATGGCACGGCCTCCCCGGCATGGCACACTGAGACAGCCTCTCGTGCAGCTTTACGCTGCACCCCAAAGAGCTGCCTGCACCGCTCTGCATGCTGCTGCATGTCTGCTGCGCCCCTGGGGGATGCTCCGCGCAAGGGACCCTCCGATCCACAACTATTCCAAAAAGAGGAGCTCTCCAGCCGCGTTTGATGTAGTTTTCCCTCGAGCCGAGCCACGCGTGTTATCTACAAGTCATCCTCAGGAGCTCTGCCTGAGCTGCTTGGCTGAGGAAGGGTATCTGAAGGAGGCAAGAGGAGACAAAGAGCAGCTGGTAAATCTTAATTAATAACTGCAAAGGTGATGCTTGGTTGATGCCAGAGCAGCCCGTTAGCACAGTGTGGCTCTGGACCCGATGGCACTCATCTTGGGCTTCTGCTGCTACCACACTTTCAGTCATTCACTTCAAAGCAGTGACCCCGAATGCAGTTGGGGTGATGGCCTCATCCTGACCTGCCCCAGTTGATACCGAAACCTCGGATTTTCAGATCCCAGGAGATGATCCCCAGGCATACAGATATCAGACCCAATACATAAGACTCAGCGCTCCCTCCTTACCCCTGACCTTGTGGGATGCTCTGTCTGGACATAATGAGAATAATTCAAAACAAAACACAAAAGCATGGACAATCTTTGGCAGAGGACAGGACCATGGACGTGTGACAGATACTAAATCAAGTTGCTTGGTGGTTATAGAAAGGCCTTGGACGCTGATGATGAGCATCTGTAGCTGGGGCTGAGCCCCTCCCCGGGTGTTCCCAGCTCCCCGTGCCCTGGCTGTGAGCATCTGTCTGCAGCACCAACGTCCATCTTCTACAAGCTCATCCCAAAGCAAGCTAGCTCAAGGCCTCAGTGATTGAATGGCAGCCTAGAGAAAAAAGGGTATTTACAAAAAAATGTATATTGAAGCAGCCTGCTTTTTAATGTGGCCTGAAGAGACACAAAAATATTTTAATTCAGATTTTGTTCCACACAAATCTGCTTTAAATCACTAGGGTCTAGTGATGTACTTGGTTGAGGTTTTGGCTTCTTTGTGGGTTGGAGGCCTTGTTCACTTCAGTGCAATAACTTTCTTTAAACAACAACTCTGTGTGTGTGCATTCTTGCAGCCATTTGGGGTAATAGCTATTCGGCATTTTAGATTAAGTTTAAATTGGCTCAGGTCATGTGTGTTATAATTTAAAATTTGTTATCTGAGCTCAATAGTCCATTAAAAAAAATACCTCACTGCTGAGAACAATTCAAAATGATCGCATTCACTAAAACGAGCCCTGAGATTGAAAAAGAGGGAACAAAATAACATTTTATACCCAAGACATAGTGATCCCTTCAGGTCAAAGCGCAGTGCATTGGCAGAGCCCAGCACAGGCAGTGCTGCGTGGCTGCAGGGTCCGCATCAGGGCTGGGGATAACACAATAGAGGGTAATAAACACTTCAATGAATTCCACAACTATGATTTGATTTTATTTTTTTCCCCCTCGTTTTCTTTCTGCAGCTAAGATAAACAACTTAAATTAGATCGGGGTCACAGAGATGAACAGTTTGTGCTACCTCAGACGTTGTGAGGTTGCTGGTAGAGAGGGGCACCGCGCTGGGGGAGCTGGTGGGGAGCCCCTCGGCACGCGGCCGGGCTGGGTGATGAACCCTGACTTCTCAGCCGTGCCATGCCTGGGGTGTGCTCCTCTTTGAGAGGGGTTTTCTGTGGTGCTGGAGGAAGGCACAGCTCCTGGGACTGCTCCTGCCCTGATGCCAGGGCTTGGGTGGGAACGCACCCCTGGGCCGGTGATCCCTCGCTGCCCACGCCTGCCTGACCATTACCAACCCCATGGAACAGCCTTCTGCCCCAGGGCTATGCATCACACACAGCACAGCAGAAACAAGCTCTTTCTATATTTAACAGCTAAATGTAGGCCAATTTTCTTCACCTAGGGTTGGAAAGACCACAAATCCCAGCCAGCCATGCCATAAAATCCCATTATCAGCCTCCACTTTGACACTTCTCCGAGGGATTCCCAGTGCCTCCCTTCTCAGAGGGCTGCAATCTGCCTTCTGAAGTCAAGTCTCTGTTTATTCACATCTGCATTACACAGTTTCATCTTCCTTCATGCTTATGTCCCCAGTATATCTATTACTCACAGCCATAACCTCCTCCACAGGCTGTTTTTCTTGAGTAAGCAAACAAATGTCTGTCTACCCTAGTAAAATGAACTCTCCATCCTCCATACCATCCTAATAACCATGCTCAAGACCAGCTCTGCTTTGAACAGGTTTCCCTTGTACATGAAACCCCATGACCACACAGTATGAAGCATTTTACTGCAGCCTTGGGCCATTAATTTTGTCCCATCTGAAATGGAGAGAGTTTTCCCAAGAACAGCAATTGCCTTCTCTTTTTGCAGGCTGAGTCACACCCACAGGCCATAGGATGGTACAAGAGAAAGGAGCTCTGAGCTCCAACGCCAGCGACCGCTGGAGAGCCCGGATGAAAGGTGATGGGCATGGGTTGGTGCTGGACTTCAGCATTGCCACAGGCAGAACCCACTCCTCTGCAGGCAGGCTCGGCTGCGGGCTATGGGCAAGGGAAGGGACCTCCATAAGCTCAGTCTACCTCAAGGAAAAGAGCAAACGGTGGAGCAATGGCGAGAGGCAAAACACAGGGCAAGAGCTGCTGCGAAAGACGAGATGAGGAAACAACGCGCCTCTGCTTCTTTATGCATACCCACGCAGTGACGTTGGCATGGAGACCAATCCCTTAGCGAAAACAAGCCAAACCCCCTTCCCATCCACGGCCACGTGAAGACATTTGTTATTTGCCAAGCTTCGAACTTCTGAGATAAACATCTGCACGGTCACACATCTCCCAGACTTACAGAATGATCTCCAGGGCAGATGCTCGCACCTTTCCATACATCAGGATATCATCAGCCTGTTTGGGGTAATTCCCCCATATGAGCAATTAATACCAGCAGCCCCTCCTCTCTGGCATTGACCAACAGAACAAGAAGGGACTTCCCTAAGAGAAGGAGTATTCTGCTTCATTAATCAGCCCGTCAAAACATACTTTTTTAACAAGACAACCATCCTGTTTGCTTTGCAGCTGTGTGCAGCAAGGACTGAAGCAATGTTATCTCCAGGCAACAGGCCCAGGCGACGGGCACGTTGTATAACTATGGACACACACACCCTTACCTGCTCACACCACTGCCACAGTGCCCACAGCCAGGACATCATGTGCTGGACCACCTGCTCAGCACTCCAGCTCCCTGCCTCCTCTTCCCCCAGGTACATCCTCCAGCCACTTCCTGAGAGTCACCAGATCCTACAAAACCAGAAAAAAGTAGTTGTAAATTCTAGAGTGGATGTTACGAGAATGGATGATTTTCACCCTTCAAAGTGGAGAGGTGAGAAGAGCTCAGATGTTCTCTGCAGTAGGATAACCACTTCAACGTGATGCTTGGCCTTCAAACCTGACCAAGGCACTAGAGATTCCTCCAAGGTTCCTCATGTAGGATTTCTCTCCTTTCACTGTAGGACTGATGGATCAGAGAGTCTGTGCTAAGGGGAAAGGACCAGGAAAACCAAGCTGGCTGCTGCCCGCCCTTCACACTGTGCTGGTTTAGTGGCATCATAACAGGTATGAGCAATTCTATCAGTGCACCTCGAGGTCCTCCCACCTCACCCCATGGCTTGCACCAATGAGGTCAGTCCCAAGACTGTGAAGACAGGTCAAGTCTGTGAAATGGGATGATTTGCCAATGAAGGGGCTCTGAGCCGAGCACCCCAGCCTACCCTGCCACCTCTTCACTTCCCTTCCCTATGCCTGGCCCCTTGTCAACACCAGCCCCTGGGCTCCTGCAGCACCCGGCCCTGGTTTGCAGGAAGGTCACCGTGCACACAACCCAGCTATGGGCTAAAAGGTGACGGAGATGGTCAGAGGGACGTTGCCTTTGATCCCTGTGCATCTCCCAGGGACATGGAACGGGCAGCAGCTCTTCTGTGAACACATTTAGAAAGTCAGAACACACAGAACCAAGCATCTCCAAGATGAAGATGATGCGCTCGTCTCTCCTATTGTACATTTCTCACTGAGCCTTACTCATCACTGACCTCTATGGTGCATCTTGTGCCCTTTCCTCAGGGGCTGCTCCATGGACAGAGACGGAGGAGACCTGTGGGACAAAAACCTGCTAATATCTGTAGCTCTGAATGCTGGATGTAGTGGCTGATGACTGGAAGGCGCCATGTAGCAGCTAAGAGCAACAGCAGGCAGTGCAGAGGCCAGAGCAGGCAGCCGTAAGGCTGCCCGAAGTGGTCTGCCAGTGCTCTCCCCACCCCTGTGCATGGCTGTGTCAGAGCCAGACAGAGATTGAAATGGCTTCTGGCCATTTCCAAGGCCGTGGCCATCAATCAGAAGCCTAACAAGTCCATTACTGTCAGCTGACAGCTCACAACATGCATCTCTGCTCTCACAACGTTTGTGCTGACAGAGCCTGAATTATTTGCAACATCCTACTCCCGAGTTGCTTCTGCCTCGCCTCGCAACGCCTGGCCCAGGTGGTCCCCACGCTGGGCAGCATTGGCCCCCCAGCCCCAGGGATGGTCCCTGCCCCCCATACCAGGGCTCCATCCACATCCTGGGTTCTCCTGGCACACAGCCCCTCCACGAGGGATGGGAATAGGAACAGGGGTGGAAATGTTGGGAAAAATGAGTAATTGCAGCACCTATCTGAAATTGAAAAATTTCAGAAAAATTTTCCCAGAGAAGCTGTGGGTGCCCCCTCCCTGGAAGGGTCAAGGCCAGGTTGATGGGGCTCTGGGCAACCTGGGCTCGTGGAAAGTGTCCCTGCCCGTGGCATAGGGGTGGGACTGGATGGGCTTTAAGGTCCCTTTCAACTCAAACCATTCCATGATTTGATGATTCTATGAAAAGTGCTGATAGGAAGCTCCACTGGGGGTCACGTTGCCCTTATCAGATTTGAATGTACATAAAAATGAAAAAAATAGATCTACATAATGAATTTGTGCTCAAAGTCTCAAGAACAATATGATTAATTGTTGACCATGAGTCCTTATACACAGAGAAGATGCATTGACACAACAGCAATAATTCTGTTTCCTAATTTTCCTAAAGCTTCTGATGATCTTTAAAAAAAACCTCATGTGAGTTCTCTGCCATTTTCCCTCCTCCTTTTATCCTGGTTATGGTTTACAGTTACGTATCTGCCTCTGGACAAAGCAAGGTCTAATTAGCCACAAGCCCCTATTTATCATTTATCATCAGCTAAAGTATGTTGCAACAGAGAATAAATTTGATTTTTTTTTTTTTCCAAGGAGGATCTTCAACTTCTGGCAACAGCATTAACAATCTGTAAAGTAATGAGGTGCTGTTGATGGTCTTAGACAGGTCTAGACAAAAACATAATTGCCTTCTGTGCTGTTATAGTTCATTAAGGCAGATGCGTTGTAGACCAAACCTCTACATCACAAAGCGTGGCTCAGTCCAAAATATTAACAACATAAGAAAGAATAGACCCCTGACCTCTCCTGATGTCCTGCAGATAGAGCTGGAGAATTTAATGGGGTAGTTTCACGTCTCTTTCTGAGCAATTGTTGCAGAAAAACAGAGCTATTATCCCACACTTTTGGTCTACATTTTATCTGTGCTGCTGAAAGTCTTGGCTGTATTAAAAGCCCTTTACAAGAGTTTGCTGGATGGGCTGTATACGGTTATTCAGCATGCGATTGCAGAGCACGACACACACCCAGGTCAAACCATATGCAAACAGCAAAACTCCACCAGCCCCCAAGGCAGCCCTTGTATCGGAGGGCATGGTTAGTGCCAATTAACACCAATTATCAGTGCCACTTTCCTCCTGGAGTGAGGCTTATGGCAACCACGAAGCAGAAGCATCTGCAAGGTACCGCAGAGCTGTATATGTGGGTTCGTATCTCTGAGTCACTCTCTGTGAGGAGATCGGCTCGTTGGCTTTGGGTTTCACTGATGCTATCTCAGTCCATTCGCAACCCCAGGAACTGCCCCTTTTTAGTGTACCACAAACTGTAGGGTGACCCCACCAGGCATGGTCATATTCCGAGCCAGAGCTGAGTCTGAGCCGGTTCTGCAGCTCCCAGCACTGCCAATGCTGGAGCTCACTAGGAATCGGAACATGGAGAAGGGCCAGTGGTCCTGCCTAAACTCGGCAATAGGATGCTCGAGGCAAGGGATTAAGATCTATTCCATGAACCACTTGGGCCTACAGGATTTTTGTCCCCAGTTTCTCTCCTGTCCTTTCTCATGCAAAACATCTGGTGACTTCACTGGAAGCTTTTTGGGTTACGGGGTCATGACTGAAGCCAGAAGAACAGCAGAAACATCTTGAAGCAGGCAGGGCAATTGTGTTTTGTACCTTCATCCTTCAGCTGCAGCTCTGCCAACACCCCAAGATCAGTCAGACACCTCTCCCTCAGCTCACGGCCAGTTTGCTGGCAGGCATGCAGCAGCAAACACATAAATGTCTCTAAAAACTTCCAGACTCTTGGAATAACATTTTTTCTCTGTGCAGAGTGTCAAAAATTGTGAAAAGTGAAACCAAACCAAGACATTTCCACATAATTAACCCAAACCACAGTTTTAATCTGAAAGAGTTTGCCTGATGAAACCTGTTTATATGTTTGCCAACATTCATGAGCCGTGTTCATTAGGCGAGAAGCGTTAATGATGATCCCCATGTCAAGAACTTTAACCAAAGAGTGGTGGGCAAGTGACAGGTCCCTGTGACTTTGCTTCAAGTCACAGCTCTCAGCATCCCCTGGCAGCACGGAAAGGCCACCAAGACCAACACGACCTCTTATTAGGGAAAAACAAGAGGCAAGATAATACAGATGAGTAAAATGCTTTAAAGGAGCAGATTGGATGCTTTCGCTTAGGGGGAAAACAAAGCTGCTTTCTGGAAAATGTAAAGGCAGTAAATCTAATTCAGAGCTGTGCAGCTCTAGCCTGCAAGCAGCTGGCGGTGGTTTAGTCTCCAGTTGCCTCAAGGGGATTTAAACTGGCCACCCAGTCTCCTCGGGGTGCCCCACGCTGTGTCCCAGACCCCGTGTTGCCACCTCCAATGGGTCAGAGCAAAGTCCCCGCCAAGGGCAAACACCCCCAAGCCCACCCAGCTGCACGCTGCTCACAGTGACACTCTGCAGCACCCATCTCTCCCCTACAAATACCACTGGGTACTCGCTTGATACCTTACCAAAACCGCCCCAAAGCAAACACCAGAATAAAGAATCTCTTGGGGCTGGGGAGGTAATTTGTGGTGTGAGCCCCCCCTGAGCCGCAGGTGTTGGGGCAGGAGCTCCAAGGGTCTTAACAGGGCTCTGTCTGCAGTGACAAAAGCTTCCCTCTAATAAGCATAATAAATTACTTTCATACCCTATATAGACTGCAGTCCCATGCAAATTCATCCAAGCACTCCATCGTTATCTCTGTGCTCTAATTAGGCTTCCCAGCACCGAGAGATGGGTGGAGCTCATGCAGGGCCATTCGTTATTTCTTAATGAGGTTCTCCCTTCATGGTAACAGCTACGAGGGACGCCTGTGAGTACAGACATAAAGGGCATCTCATTTTGTTAAATGCATCCCTTGATCTTTCCTTTCTCAAAAAAAAAAAAAAGGCCGGGATCAGCATCACACACTGGAATCGTCCTCATCACGCTGCATCTCCTCAACGGGCGGCTTAATCTCTCTTGGAGCTGTAACCCTCCCAGCTCTTCTGCAGCTCTTGCAGCAACGGAGCCTCTTCAGATGGCAAAGGGAAACGCAGTGAGACAGACCTCGCCGATACCAGCACCGAGAATAAACAAGCCCATTTTCAGGCAACAAAACACATACGCTTCGGTTCCCATTAGCACCGCACACTCTTTCGCTGAGAGGTTTCCTATGATAAAGCTCTGGCTGTAATTAAAAAACCACAGTCATATGTCTAATGGTTTAAAACCCCCACAGAGTGGTTCTGGCAGCTGGTCGGCACTGCGGCACCCGGGCCGTGCTGCGGCCAGCGGTGTAGGGGATGCTGGTGAGTTATTCCCAGTCTCAGACTCCCTGGTTTGGATGAATCTAACACATTAACATCACCTACTTGTATCCCAGGAGAGCCTCGCATGTTTTCCCCCTCAAAGCTTGCTGTCTGATGCCTCCAAGCTCCAAAAGTAAGTCAGCAAAAAAAGATTATAAAATTACAACTGCATCACTGGACATAGACAAGGAAACCATTAATTGCACAGTTCCTACAGAGCACGGTCAGGACCAGCAGCAGGCAGAGGGGTGCATCTGCAAAGAGAAATTTTGGATGCAAAGCGGAGAAGAGATGGAGCTGTCACTGTGCCGCTATCCCAACCCCCAGGTACCCGCTGCCTGTGGCGGTGCCAGCCATCCCCCGCCAAAGCCCCACGAAGAAACACGACACAGCAGAACTGCAAGGGAAAAAAAAGGCATAAATCATGCATGTGCAAAGCCTTTCGGTAATTAACGTCACCGGTGATATGTCTGGGAAAGTTGCACCTCAGCCTCGCATGATGTTCTGCTAATTAAAGGCTTATTTTGTTACGGGAAGCCCTTTGTGTAAGATGTTTCACACAATCCAGCCTGAATTTTATGACCTGTGGGCTCCATGAAGTGAGTAAACTGATGATCCTGGATTGTGCAATGCTCATTAAACGTTAATGCTGTGTGCATTTCCAACCCCACGTTTGGAATGCTACTAATCATTTTCCTAATAATTGTACAAAGCGTCTGCTTACCCCAAATTCTTTCCCGAAATTAGTCCACAAGAGCCACCTTGGTGCAGCCCTGCTGGGACTTCCAGTTTCATGTAAGCAAATGCTGAAAACTTTCTTCACTTCTTTAATATTCTGCAGGCAAGTAGTTCCACTGGTGAGGAGACTGCTTCTGCACGTTACAGGTCTGTAGGAAGCAGAAATCAAGGAACGGCCCAGTACATCCAACCAGGGTTACAATATCTTCTTATTTTATAACCCCTCGGGTCAGGCCTGCCCCGGAGCAGAGGGTGTCTCACACCCTGGCAGCATCCTCAAAGCCTTGCTGAGAAAAGGCAGCTGGAGCACCGTTAGAATTTAAACGGGTTGAGCTGTTGAGAAGAGATTATAATAAATCGTGATCTTTTTTGTCTCATCATTCTACTGGCAAAATAAAACACAACCTGTAAATGGGAGAGAGATGGAGGCTCTTTAAGAGCAGGCAAACCCACGCCCTGCCTGTGTGCACATTAAGGAAGACTAGAGGCACTGAGAACAACTCGCTGCCCACCAGCATTTCTGGGCCCCAAATTGGGGAAAAAAACCCACATAAACCCCACTGTGAGACGATGCCAGCAGTGTCTGTCCCAATGGCTGTGCAAGAGAGGCCAGGCTGCCATCTCCCCCTGCCACCGTCCCCAGCATCCACCACTCGTCTCTGCCACCATCACTGCTTTTTCCGAGAGTAATTTGTGCCTATGTGGGGTTTTATTAAAGTGTGCCAAACAATTCTAATTTATTCCTGCCAGCTAAAATGATAATTTCTCTCCACTCCTGTTTTACTAAATTGCTACCTTTATTTTTGCAATGTGTATATAATTACCAAATGTTACTAGATTCTACCCAAAATTTCTCTCCTTGGAATAGCGGGGATGTCTACTCACTGCTGTCAATTTTTTTTAAATGTTATGATTGATAAAATTAAACTGTGAAGCAAGGCATGAAATCTGTCTCATAGACACAATTTTTTTTTTTTTTTTGGCAATAGCAGAAAACAATGCCAGTCATAGAAAATTTCACAAAATGATTCACTGGAGAATGGAGGCAACTTGTGTTTTTTTGCTTGAAGAACTTAATAAGACATCCACAGCAACTCCAAGCTGTATTGTTATATTCAATTACTTATGAGGCCCCAAGTTTCTCCACTTTAATTGCTCGAAGCAGGGAAGCTTTAGTCACAGTGTAATGTACCCAGGCATGTATGGGGTTTAATGAATCATACTAACTCTGCACTCCAAGCAATTAGGTAAATCTAGCTGTTAGTTAGTGAGGCATAAAATAAATTTAATCTCTCTTCTAAAAAATCAATTATAGTGCTGTAATGTATAATTCAATTTGGGTCATGCTACATAAATTTTCTGTTTTTAGTATGTTTTTCAACTGGTTGTTATTAGATTTTGCAAGCTGCATGTGTGTGAGTTTGGGGGGAGGGGGGAAATGCTTTTTAAAGCATCCTGAAACATCCTCGCTGCTGCGGAACAGGAGCAGCTGAGGTGGGACATCTCTGGCACTGCCCGTGGCACCGCAAGGTCGGGGGCACCTCTCCCGCCCCACCCTGAGGTGCTCCTGTGCTCCATGTGAGCACCCCTCCAAAAGCTGTTTTGGGGCACCCCCACACCCTGCAACCCCCCAGCCCTGGCGCTGCAGGAAGAGGGAGCAAAGGACGACACGGCCAACCAAAACCACATCTCCAGTGTGACCTGGGTAAACGAGCTGCTGGTGCTAATTGCTGAATAAAGCATCAGGGCTCAGTCCTGCCAAACCTGAAGCATTTGCGCTACCTCTCCCTCCCGGGGCTGTGGGGTCCTGATGGGCACCCAGCCCCCGAGCGCAGCAGACTCCCCTGCAGACAGTGGGGTCTCAAACCCAGGTCTGAAGGTTGCTTGGCTCTTTCTGGAGACCGTCCTGGCTCTTTTCGCAGTTTCACTGAAGCCACCGGCACAGGAAGAACCAGTAACAGGTCCCAGAGCCCTGACTGACACCAGGCAGTGGGAGCTTCAATACAACATCGTACCAGACTCTCCCTAAAGAGACACTGCACCACATCCAGACAAAACCCTCACACGAGCATGGGGTGCCATGAGGTGTCACCCCTGAGAGCAATGATCCACCCCGCATAGGGGGAGGTGATGCTCTGGAGACAAGGGAGCAGCAGCGAGGCCGGGAGCCGGCGGCCAAGGCAGCCTGGGGGCGGCAGGAGCAGCGTTGGAGCCTTGGCACAGGGAGACCAAATGAGTCACGGGTTGATGCTGCAACATGGGAAATGTTGGGTGCAAAAAGCACTCACGCTCATAACGGCGTGGGAGCTGCAGGGCGTTCAAGTAAAACACACATGGCAGCAAAAGCGAAAGGCTGGGAGAGGCCTCGGGCATGTCCCAAGTGCTGTCACGACACGGCTGTCCCAGGAAGGGGACGAGGCGGCAGGGCTGGGACACACACCACGCTCACAGCTACCTCTGCATGGATCTCAATGGTGGATGCAAATACACTTTGTTTTCAGATCAAAGCAACAAGAAAAAGGCTTTGCTGTTTCTTTGACAAGACAGTATCCTCTGGTTTAAACCATGTTTTCCCAGAGAGAACGAGGTGTGATATCTAGTGAAAGCAGATTTTTCCCAAGCAGGTAAATCCCTGGTGTCTCACCTGGACCAGCACTCGAGGTCACATCCAGCCCACCCAACCCGGCACAGCAGGAGTGGGCGCACCAAGGTGTGCACACACCTGGTAGTGCTGTGCTGGGACGATGAGACACATCACACACACACACACACGTCCAGGGGTGCTGCTGGCTTCTGCACACGATGTTTCTGGGGTTCTCAGCATATGGAATTAAAGGGAGTTGCAAGCAAATTAACAACTCTGGCATAAAGATTAGCTGGCAACACAAACAAGCCTGATTCACCGCTAACTGGAGAAATTGGAAGCATCACTTCTGCACCGTGTCGCTCAATGTAATTGAAACCCACCCTGAGGCTGGTGAGCTGATAAAGCAGCGCACCAAGGCGCCCCTTCCCGGGGACATGCTGCTGTGCCCTTCCAGCAGCCAGCAGAGCCTGAGCAATAAAGATGTATGAATTGTCCCAATTTATAGCCTTCTAAAGACAGCTTTTCCATTTGGTGGGAACTTGGGTAAAATAAGTAATAGTCCCAATAGCAGCTGCTGATACAGAAGATGCAGTTGGTGCAGAGGGAGTCAGGACAGGCTCTGGACAGGCAGAGTGGAAAAGGACAGAGCTGAGAGTAGCGGAGAGTCCCTAAGGATGCCTAACATGTGGAAACTGAGCAAGGAGACAAGGCACAGGCTCTGCCTCTGACAGGTTTCGCCTTTCCCAGCCCAATTCCTGGCCTCACAGGCATGCTGGCAATGCCGGCACCGCGCTTCTGCAGGATGTGGGTGCAGCCGGAGGAGCTGGTGGCACATTTTGGTGGTGGGCGCAGCCATGTTTTACACCCCAGGAAAGCCAAAGGAGCAAGATGAGAGTAGACGCCGGCACCTCCCGGCATAGCATCACCACACAGGGAGCCTGCGCACACAACCAAAGAACTGCTTAATCTTCTAATTAAGCTTCACTTCTCAGTGGGTGATCAGGGCTTCACAGTTTATTAAAGCTTTTCCTCTTTTGATAATCTTTTCCTCTGCTTGCATTTCTTTTGGAGGAGGATTGTATCTAAAGTTCTCTCCAGCTGCCCAATCTCTGACAAAACAAATTATGCCAGCCATATTTATACTGATGAATATTTTTTCCACCCCCACATTTCCTTTTTGAATAAAAAAATTAATAGATATTTATGTTTGTTCACATCAAATGAATTTCCCAAGCTCTGTCCACTCTAATGACTATTCATGCAGCTTCCAGGACTCTCATTCACTCTTATTCAATACCTTTATCGATCGGCAAAATTCTAAAAAACTTCATTTGCAATCTGCAGCCTCTTCAGGGCTTTGGGGTTCACTAACAAATACCCAAAATAGGAGGTAGGAATAATTAAAAGAAAGACATGCTGCACACAGACCTCAGTGTTACATACCGTCTGGCTTGATCCATGAGATAAGTGTTATTTAAAATCCACCAGCCAAGTGCAGGTTTTATTATAAGCACAACCTCACAGCTGCAAAAAAACCCTGCTGTCACAATAAGCGCTCACTATTGTTAGGCCATCTCAACTTGTCTTGCATTTTTCCCTCCTCTCCAGCTTAATGAAGTTTATTCTGTGTTTTTTGAGCTCCCCACACATGGAGGGAGGGGAATCCCCACCCTGAGCAGTGTTAACTCACGGGCTGCCCTCTGGAAGAGATGCTCAGTCCAGACTCCCTCGGAACAAGGCTGGACTCAGACCTCACATGTGCAAACAAGGCGCGTTTTTGGGTTTTCACACAAGTCAAACGATGTTCCCGCTGTCAGGGCTGGTCTCCCAAGAGGTAGGAATGACCCCTATTATGATGCAGCCTCATCTAAAATGGCGCTAGGGATAGGGGATGGGTTTCCATGGCCTTATCCCACCTGGGATTGCTATCTCAGACTGATCAGTGCCCAAATACAGCTCGATTTTGGAAGGCAGTGTGCATCCATCCGCTCACCATCCCCGCCATGGGACCTGCAGGCAGCAACTACTGCAGCGCCCTGATTTCGGTACCGTAGAGATTATGATTTAAAGTTAAAACACCCAAGCTAAAATGCTTGACCTTAAATTACACCACTGAGTGAGGTCTCCTGGACGAGATAGGCATTTGCATACTTCAGAAGTTGGGCTTACGCAGTTTCATCCCTGTCACTGCAATCTAATAATAACCCCGGATGAAACCATGCTCTTGCCTTCAAATTGTGAGTGCCAGGTCAAGCCCACCCGGCCAGGGGCTTTACCGAGCCTCCTGCTATCCTGAGGGCACCTAAGATGGGCTCTGCTCCGTCCCAGGGCAGCAGAAACTGAGGCGATGCTGTTCTGGGGATACCAATCACTCCTACCCAGCCATCGCTTCCAGTCCTACGCTTTGCCCAGTCCTGCTGGCACCACAACCCTCCCATGGCCAGAGCCCCTGGGGGGCTGCCCCCAGCCCAACTGATGGCTCCTGGCACAGGAGCAATTATTGCAATAATTGTAGTCATTGCACAGCTGATATGTGCAGTGGAGTCTCAGAAACGGTAGCAGCCCCATACTCCTGCCATGATGAAGTTCTCTCAAATCAGTTTTTAAAGGAGCCTGTTACCTTCACCGCTGCTATCAAGCAGGGGGGCTTTTAATCAGGGCAATAATGAACGATAAATTAGGAGTGAATTAGTGCAAATTAATTGTTAAGCCCTCCAAGTTCCTAAACTCAGGCAGACCTTTCCCATCCTTTGATGTGACTAAGTTTTAATAAGCCCTGGATAAGTTCCAGGACCACAGGGTATACGTGAGAAATTTTACATATAAATATATAATTGACATGTGTACAAATGCCTGCAGGAAAGGACGCGCGCACACACACACACACACACATGTATTGTGCTGCAACATTAATAGCATGTCCCAAATTGATACGCTGCTAAATAGCATTTCTTGTCCTGAGATCCTATTTTCACACTCGCGGCAAATATGACCTTTGTCTATGGCTGCCAGCTGCTTATAATTTTGACAGATGCAAGCACATTTCTGGGAAGCCATATCCATTCGGTGGCTAAAGATCAACAGGCTCTGCTCAGGCTTTAGTAAGATTGATTGGCTCAGGAGAATCCCATTTGCAGCCCCAACTGAGAATAGGTTTACCACGGAGAGGCGTTAATGACTTTGATATCAACGATCTAAATATGTCAACCTGCGACTCGTGTTGGTATTAAGGCACGCTATATTTATACAAAACAGCCATTAGCAGAATGCTAATTAATGTGATTCAGTTTCCAAGTAAATCTCAGCCCTTCCAAGTGGTGTAATGCAAGTCTTTATTTTAATCTCCCTGGAACTGCAGGGTTGCTGCTGTGCCCGGTCATTCCTTGGGATTAGCCAGATTTATTTTTGCTGACGTTTCACATGGCACCCTCAGGTCAGGAGCACCCGCTGCCAGTTATCGCACAGAGAGAGACAGCAGAGGCAGCAACACTGGGTGCTGCTGGGTGCTTCCGAACAGATCTTAAAAGAGCTTGGATGGTCACAGCCCCATTGCCTGCCCTAGCAAAGTGCTTCGCATACACAAATCCCTACTGAAATGAGATGCGCTGGGAACAGCAGAACTCATGCATCTTGCATGGCGCAATTAATGCTCTGGGATTTTCCCCTGCACACATATGAGTGATACTTGGATGTACGGTAGAAAAGGTGAGGTACAGACTGGCTGCTCCCTTTGCTGCCTCTGCTGCCTTTGCTGGGTGGGAAAGACAGGTTCATCAGCCTGGAAAAAGCCTTGGAGCTTCCCTCCAGCACTCCAAGCCAGCCCTGGATCCCCAGCAAACCCCGTGAGACCTGGGAGGACAGGAAAGGCTCTCGTTTGGGACACACAACCCCACTTTTGCTTCTGGTACCAGGGCCAAAGCAGGTACCCACATGGCAATAGCTTCATTGGTGACAAGAAGAAGCTGCACCTCGGCAGCTGCTGTTCCATGTAAGGTGTAATTAAAATGAGCAGGAGTTAAGGAGTTTTATCCCAACTCCAATAACATCTGGACCAGCCTGGACTAATCCCTACAACACCCAGAAGAGCACAGCCATGGCTGAGGGCACTTGTCCTACCGCCTGTAGGCCCCAGCCATGAGTATCCTCAGTCCTGGATTTGGGCATCAAAAATGGTTACGTCTGTGGATTGTTCCAGTTTTGCTTCCTAAAGCGTGCAAGAGGAAAGAGCCAAGCCAACCTGAAAGGTACCGTGAGAAGAGCGTGATCTTAGTTGTCACCAACTCCCTCTCGGGAGGCTGTCCCCTTTAGCAGGAAGAAAAAGCAAATGCACAGCACTGCCCAACACATTACGCAGCGAGGCATCAGAAAACTGATGCCATGAAGAAGATTAATGGAGCAGAGCCGCAAAAATAAGAAAAAAAATGAAAACTGAGTCAACACAGAGCTCAGAAAACGCTCTGCTGCTGCCAAAGTGCCTGCTCCCCAAACAACCGGGGTCACCACCGTGGGCAGGAGCCTGCCAACCCCACATCTTGCTGATGGTTTGGGCAGCCCTGTGACACCAGTCACATTAACAGGCCATTAGGATGAATGAAAGATATTTTTCCCTTTATAAAAAAAAAGTAAACAAGTGCCTTAGGAGAGGCTGGAGGGGCTATCCAGAAGTGAGACAAAAGCTGCCTCTTTCCTTGAGGTGCTCTGACCATCTTCAGCCAATTGGGAAAAGATGGTGAAAACAGGTAAAGTGAGTGAATTTGTTTATGAAGCCTTTGGCATGTTGCTCCCCCATCCTGAACTCAGTGATAGATGGTGCTGGCTTTTTACATTGTACTAATGAAAGATGCCACAGGTCTGCAAGAAACCTATTTGCCAGATCAGCGTATCACTTGTTCTGCTGAAATCTCTATTAGCAAACAGATGAATATGGAGAGGAAGGTGGAGGATGAGGAATGGGGCTGCCAGCTCCTCTGCAAGCACAGGTGAAGGCTGCCGAGCAGCTCCCGGACATGCGGCCATGGGTTCAAACACCAAACTTTTGTCTTCTTGCAGGAGAGACCCCACAATTTCACTACCCGCTGGTGGAGGACAATGCCACAGGAGCTCACTGCAACCACGTGGTGCAACCCCTCTCCATGCAGGCCTGCCCCACGGGACACCCTCCTTCCAGAGCCACACCAGGCTGATCTTGTCAATATGCTAAAGTCATTACAGAAGAAATGGTAAGAAATATTGGGGATTTTATTACAGACCAGACTTTTTTCCAACTCCTAGTATTTGAGAAACAAGCTCCATACATCACCTTCTTGTCTAACAGCATGACAATCACCAGAGCTCCTGGACACCTCAAGGAGCACCCACCCTGGGCTGGGGGGGCTGCCCTGTGTTTGCCAGCCAAGCACAGACACCCTTCCCACTGGCACCGGGTGCCTGTGCAATGGCTGAGGTGCGTCTTGCTCTCTTGGGAGCAGCCACCCCTGGCAACGTGAACACCAGGACCAGAGAGAGGCCCAAGCACCATTGACTGCACTTCAGCAGCCCCACAGACCTCACAGACCTGCGGATGAGGCAAGGAGCAAGGAACCCCCAAAATTCAAGGATGAAACAAATCCCAGAACAATTTTACAGGTTCTTTAAGGGGTCTATTTTCCCACGATGACCAGCACCTTTCCCACCTTTGCCCCTCCACCTCGCAAAGTGAAGCACTGGGGTGCAGCGTGCTGAGGCCAGAGCCCTGCTGTGGAGGTACTCCGATGGTCCCTGCATGACTCCTGAAGTCACCACATGTTTTTTGTGAGTATAAAAAGTGCTTCCTCTTGGCGTGGATGATGCTGGCTGCAAACCACTCACCCTCCTCACCGTGACCCATCTCTGCCATCATGCCAGCCCCAGCATGGCCCTGGCACAGACACCGCACCAGCGCAACCAGCTGTGGGATCTCCTGAGCACCCAGCAGTCGCTCTGTTCCTACAAAAAATTTACAAGAAAATGAGGCTTTGAGCTCTACGTGAGGAGTTTGTATCACAAAGTGAGGGTTTGAGCATAAAAATGAGGCTTTCAACCCTAGAATCAAAGCTTTGGACCCTAAAAATGAGGCTTTGGGACCTAAAACTGAGGTTTTGAGCCTTAGAAGAGGGCTTTGGACCTTCCAAATGAAGGTTTGGACACTCAAGATGAGGCTTGTACCCTAAAAATGTCTGGCTGGATCCTAAAAATGACACTTTGGACCCTGAAAATGAGACTTTGCAAACTAAAATGCAAACCCCATTTTTTGCTTCTGGTAATGACCAGCAAAATAAAAACCTGTTTTTTATGCTAAGCCAGAGAAGCCCAGAGAGTGCTGAGGCACTTTAACAACAAAAAGTACTGAGGCAGCTCCAGCACACCTCCTTGTAGCCAAAAAGTTTTGTTTTGGTTTTTTTTTTAAAAAAAAGGCAGGTATGCCTGTCCAACTCCACATGTGAGGTGCAGTGCAGCACACCTCACCTGCCCTGGGGGCTTCTGTTACAGCAACATCATGGGACAGCCCGGGAAAACCCAGGGCTGCAGCGGGGGAGTGATTTAACCCAGCGCCTCTGTCCATGGGGGCTGAAGGGTGAGCAGGGTCTGACAGCTCTGGGGTGGGCAGCCCAGGAAGATTTCTCCTTAGCTGACGTGTTGAAGGGAAGATCTCTGCTGCTGCTGGAGACGGGGCCAAACCCTTGGCTGACACCCAGCTACAGTCCAGTGACTGCCAATAAGTGCACGTTTTGGCTCATTATGCTGCATTTTCACCCAAGGTAGTGCCAAGCCACGCCTCCAAGATGGGAAACTCAGAGCCTTTGCAGGCTGGGAGGGACTCAGCCAGATTTTGGGGGGCCAAGGGGGCCAGGGCAATGGCAGGACAAGTCAGTGACATTTGTCATTGCTGGCACCATGCACAGGGATGCTGCTGGCGCACTTTGTGCACTGGGATCTTCCAACCGGAGCTGTAACACTGGAGGAGCACAATTACCCTCCTCCTGCCTCTGCCAAGAGTGCAAACCAGACCAAAATCCTCCAGGATGGGCACTCAGGGTAAGCAGAGAACCCCCCAGAGTAATTAATGGTGCAGGATCCTCATGGCAGTGTGCCAGGAGAGATGCAGGCTCCTTGCCTTGGCACATTGCCCATGGGGAGGGTTCCATCCTGCTCTGGCCCTGATGCCAAGGGTGGGGGGAAAGGCACTGTCAGAACACCATCAAACAGCATCCCATCTCTCTGGAAAAGGGACCCCTTTAGTCTTCTCTCCCATGAGGCTTCTTCAGCATTTTCCCATTTTGCAGCTCCCCTGGTTCTTTGGGTCCCCCTGTTGGTCCCCACCACAGCTCAGGGCTGAGACCAGACTTAAGGTAACACCTTCGGGGACCCACATATCTCTGCTATCACATCCATCCCCGGCAGCACATCCCCACCAGCACATCTCGGCCTCAAACACATTCCAGCTGGAAGGCTTAGCCATAAATCTTGTGGGGATCTGCTGGAGCTCACTGTGACCCCAACGTGTGTCTGCTTCCTCCTACCACCGACACGACTACCGCTGCACACAACGGCTGCCACATGCTGACAAGCCGCGGGAGGGGAGAAACATCTGGCTCTGCTCAACGCTCCAGCACGGAGATATATATATATATAGATATATATATATATAAAAATAATATGCAATTCCCACTCCAGCTGTGCTTCAATGCTCACGCGCTCAGTGCCTTCCTGGCCACAAAGCCCTCTAGAAAATAAAATATTTAAAAAAATTAAGGTGTTTTAATGACAGTGCATCCCTGAAAGCTGCAACCTGAGAGCAGTGTGTGGTACAGGGTGACCAGGGTAAATAGGGACTGAAGAAACAGGGATTAGGAGCATAATCCTGCTCTCCTGGTGGATTTGTGCCTGTGGTTAAATCAGTATTTGGTAGCTCAGGGCAGGTTCTCCCCAGCCTCGGGCCGTTAAGGATGTTAATGGGTTCACTGCAATGCACCCAAGGCAGAGAGTCAGTTAGGAACCCCACCACCACCACCATTAGTGCTGCAAGGAGAGGCCCCCCCAGATCATCTCTGTAGGTTCGCCTGGCTCTGCCCTTCCTGGGTTTCTCCACAGGGCTTTACACCCAGGGCAAATGAGTTCCAGAAAGCTGACATCTGGGATAAATCTCTGGGAAGAAAGATGGGGCAACACAGAGGGAATGGGCTGGTGGATCACAGGCCATGGGTCGCTCACCCGCAAAGACCTCTTCAAAGGGAAATGGCCCTAAAATTGAGAGTTGGGGGTGTTCATCTGGAGAAGAGAAGGCTCCAGGGAGACCTTAAAGTGGTCTCCCAAGACTCAAAGGGGCTACAGGAAAGGGGGGAGGAATTCATGATCGGGAGGGGAGGGATAGGATGAGGGATAATGGTTTTAAACTGAAAGAGGGGAGATTTAGATGAGATCTAAGGAAGAAATTCTCCCCTGTGAGGGTGGTGGGGCCCTGGCACAGGTTGCCCAGAGCAGCTGTGGCTGCCCCCTCCCTGGAAGGGTTCAAGGCCAGGTTGGACGGGGCTCTGGGCAACCTGGGCTAGTGGAAGGTGTCCCTGCCTGGGGCAGGGGGGTGTTACTGGATGGGCTTTAAGGTCCTTTCCAACCCCAACCTGCGATTCTGTGATTAAAATTCAGCAAATTAACTCAGCTTCCAAGGTCAGCACCCTGCTCTTTTCCTGGCTTTGCCATGATCCCAGCAAACCCATCACCCATTTGCCAAGAGCCTTTGAGGTCCTCCCCTCTGTCCCCATCTCCTGCAGTTTAGCAGGGTGGCACAGCAAGAAACAACTAACCACGCGGGAATTAAAGCACTACTGAAATCTGCAAAATCCCCACCAACTCCAACATAACACAGGGGCAGCTCCGAGACTGTGTATCCATCTTAATGGAGGTGACGCGCTCTTTGGAGCAATGCACATCAGGAGTCAATTCTGCAAAGGCCATAAAGTTACACGTGTGTGGAAACAAGATCAAAGGCAGAAACGTATTTTTAAAGCCAAGGTTTTCATTTTGATCTGGGAATGAGATACTGGACCCCACTCTCATGCAAAGCAGCTAAAGCCACCTGAAACCAGTGAGGTCCAACTGACATATGTGGGGAACAAACAACTCCTTTCCATGCTGGGCTAGACCCACGTCCTGCCCCAAAATTCATCCCCAGAGCTTGCACTGAATCCAAGAGCCAAAGGAAATCACACAAGAACATTTCTCCCATCCACCTGCACGTACGTGGAGCCTTCTGTCTCTGAGCTATCCCAGCAGGCTGTGGCCCTCACCCTGGCGTCAGGGCTGCTGGCAGCAGTTATGCCTTCCCGCATCCCCAACCACACGCTACAAGATGATCAGGCGGATTTTCCACACACTTGTTTTCCTAATTGTCTCGCTGCTCTGTTTTCTGATCGGAGATGTCTTAACACAAATAATTATAGCCAAGTAACTGATTAATCATTCAAATGAAATTAAAATTGAGTGATTTATTATATTTTGATAACGCACATGTGCAATAGAAAAAAGTGATACTTATCTACAATTGTCACTCAAAATGGATGTGCTTCAATTATTTGTGTGGGGAGAAAACAGAGGTATAAAGTTCAGAATCCAAATTATTGTGTAAACTGTTGACACATTCTGAACACTGTTATTTAAATGCCATTAAATAGATATTTAAATGAGAATGAATAATTGCATCAATAATTCATTTGCAGTTTAAAAAGAAACTTTCCCACAATGTTAGCTGTAGGAACAGTACAGTTTGGCTCTGAAGATTTTTAATACTGTGATGGAGGAAGAGTCTCTAAAATACTTTCAAAAGCAGCCCCAAGGTTTATGCCTGATCCAAACCTGCACCCTGATCCATCCGCACACCATATAAATGCTCCCAGGACTAAAATCATCTGTTTATCAAATCAGTCGGGTGTTCAGAATGGCATGTTGGGGTGATGGGGTGGCTCAAAATATTTCTCTACACGTGGCCCCAGACATGCCTGAGTCTGCAGCATCAGAGCGAGCTCCCCAGACTGCGTCCTGCTGAGGACAGCAAGGTGGCCGTACCTGGGGACAGATTCTGTCCAACAGCCCAGGGCACAAGGAATGGCATCACCCCCCACCCCATGCTTTCCCCGGCAAAACCCTGGCTGGCAGCAGCACTGGGGTTATCTGGAAGGTGATTAGAAAACGATCCTCATCACGACACGCCAGCTGATAATGTGTGTCCTCCTCCTCCCTCCTCTCGCATCAGTACTGCCCACAAGCACCGATGGCAGGACCAAGTGCTGGGGCCCACCAGCGTGCCAAAATAAATCAGAGGCTGGTGTGATCCCCATCTACAAATTATACTTTAATTTGCATCTTCTTAAAGACCCAGACATTAAAAAAAGGAAGGCCACCGGTGTTTATGGTGTATTATGTTACAGGGCAAGGAAGTATAACATAGCGAGCACTGGTTCTTTAAACAGCATGTGTGCTCATGGGGGTATGTGGCAAGAAGTAACCCAACACGATGAGACGCAGCATCAGGCATTTAAAAGAAATAGCTCTGACAGTGAAAAATGTAGATAGCAAGTGCATGACTTCAGTTGCTCCACATCCAGCTCGCAGGAGAACATGGAGAAAAATAAACTGAACTGCAGAATCACAGAGTGGTTTGGGTTGGAAGGGACCTTAAAGCGCATCCAGTTCCACCCCCCTACCCCGGGCAGGGACACCTTCCACTCGCCCAGGTTGCCCAAAGCCCCGTCCAACCTGGCCTTGAACCCTGCCAGGGAGGGGGCAGCCACAGCTGCTCTGGGCAACCTGTGCCAGGGCCTCACCCCCCTCACAGGGAAGAATTTCTTCCTTAGATCTCATCTAAATCTCCCCTCTTTCAGTTTAAAACCGTTACCCCTCATCCTATTCCCCGCCCCCCCCCCCAAACAAGAATCCCTCCCCCCTTTCCTGTCGCCCCTTTGAGTCTCGGAAGGCTGCTTAAGGTCTCCCCAGAGCCTTCAGAGCCTTCTCTTCCCTAGAACTGTTGAAGCAGTAGGGACCTTCCCAGCCTGGTTCATACTAGGAAGACCCAGAGGATGCCGTGGGCCTCTCTCATCAGCACCACTGTGGCGGGCTGTGGGGGGGTGGCTAGGAGGGGGTGCCTGGACACATCTGATTTAAACAGGGAGGACGAGGTCCTGTCCAGCTCAGACCACGCAGGCAGTGAGCAGGGACGTGGTGTGTTTCGGCACAGCCTGGTGAGACACAAAGTTTGCTGCGGGAGGGAAAAGCCAAAAATGCAGGCAGGCAGTGCAGGCAGCAGCTGAGCACCCTGTCTGTACAGGCAGCAAACCCAGCTCACCCCTCAATTAAAGAATCACCGCATGGTATTTGCTGTGCAGGGGCAGGGGAGGCATCTCCTATTATTATGAAATAATTGGGAAAGCATTGTCTGCTGTTTCCAGTCACGCATCTCTGTTGAGTAATAGCTTCTCAGGTATGAAGATCTACAGGTCTCAACACACTGGGCCATCTCTGCAGCCCTGATACAGCCTCAGATGTTCAATGGGAAGACAAGAAATGGGAATTAAAAAATTTTTTTTACCTCCCAGCTGTCTCTAGGAACACACCACGGCTGCTCTGGCCACAAAGAGACCCCCAAAGATTAGCAGGGCTTGAGAGCCCTGGGGAAAACTCTGTGTGCGAGTCCCTCTGTCCCATGCCTGCAGTCCCTGCTGCCAGGTCACCCTCAGCAGCAGACACTCACGTGAACCGCAGGAAGATACTCAAGACTTTCAGCTCCACAATGAGCCAGGGTTTTGGGGGTGAAGGGACACAGCAGGGATGTCTCAGCTCTCTCTGCCCAGCACAACATTTGGGGCAGGGGGGGGCTACAAGAGCCCCAGCCCCTGTCTTCTTTTCACTCCCCAGCGCAAGGTGGATATATATTACTTAGCACTGCTGCGTTAAAAATATGATTGTCAGCCTCTGTAATTTTCCAGTGACAGCTCG
The DNA here is from genome assembly GCF_965140245.1 of Athene noctua. NCBI lineage: Eukaryota > Metazoa > Chordata > Aves > Strigiformes > Strigidae > Athene > Athene noctua. Next base: position 15,117,122 of record NC_134049.1, on the reverse strand, counting down.
AAAAGAAACAGCTGAGCCACAGAGCTCCAGCTCCACATGCCATCTATTTCTACTGTCAGCTCCAGAGAGATCTTAATTATAATGGCTTTTGGTGCTCATTCCTTCCTAATGCTGTAACAGGGAGATGATTGCAGCCGTAAATGAGCGATCAGTCTATTCCCTGCTGGGTAGTAAAACTGGTTGTCAGGCTGGGGAGGGACGGCACGCAAGAAACTGCTCCCCAGTTACAGTTCATGTTGCACACTTGAGATAAAATTGAATTTGGCTTACTCATAGCTGCAAGTTACAGGGCACAAGGTGGTAATTGCCCCAGGAATGGAGAGGGAGCACGAGGTTTAATTGGCTGCAGAGTCTGGAAACAGCAAGGATCAATTTTGCATCGGTTATAAATACGGATGATGAGCCTGGCCCCGAGTCTCTGGCTTTGCAGGCACTGGCTCAGTGTTGCTGCTGCCTTATCACCCCTCCTCAGAGCTCAGGAGCAGCTGCACAGACCCAGCAGCTCAACTTATTTGCTTTGCCCAAATGAAGACAAATTACAGCCAGGGCAAAGATTTCCAATGGATGTCAGAGAGTTTAGGACTCTGCCCGCCTGCACAAGTGAAACCCAGGGGACCTGTGGGACCACGTCCCCTCGCTCTGGAGGGTAAAGGACCCTACCCTGCCACACACCCCTCATACAGGAAAGCGCAGGGAAAACCCCACTAAATGCCATTCCCAAATACATTAGCTGCCTTCAAAATTAAAACACACTTTTAAAAGACATTTTAAAAGAGCTGTATTATTCACTGGCCTAGACTGAAAGTCCAGCTGTGGAATTTCCTATGCAAAAACAGCAGCTCAGGTTAGAATTTATTTATGAAAATAAAGCACACAAATCTCTCCAAAATGATCCACCTACCCCCTGCTTGCATGCTGCTTTGGAAATGCCTCACCAAGGTGCAGAACCGGGGCTGCTGCTTCTTTGGCTGTGCTGTATCCTGCACTGCCAGATCCTACTCCGTTCATGTTGCAAACTAAAAGCCATTTACTCTGTACAGAAAATTACTAAGTGCACGTTCATATGGTAATTAGACCCGATGAGAACTGAAGCCGTCTCCACCCTCAGCTGCCCAAGGAAAACCAGGCTCCCACGTTTTTCTGGCGGTTTTCTTTGGAGCTGAGGCGTCATCCTCACTGAGAGGAGATAGAAACACAGGTGAACACGAAGCCATCCCTGGGAAACCACCCGAGCTAAAACCAGCAGCTTAATTACTGCTCATCACGGTGGAATTATTTTTCAGATGGTAGAAAGAGAGTATTTGAATTACAGGAAAAATACATTATTATTGGACTAAGTGTTAGGACAGGTCAACTTTGGATAAACCAATTCCTGGCCTGTGGAATATTTCACATTCCTGGAAAAATATGGCCTTGGTGAAAAAGGATCTCAGTGTGAACAGGCAGCCCCAGGTGATCCGTGCAACAACATCTCATGGCCAGGAACAGCTGCATGAACCAGAAATTGGCACCTTTTCCCTTATTATATACATGGGTGCGTGCACACACATGTACACAAAGGGAGGGATAACTCACAAGGACCAACAAATGCTTATTGAGGACATTTTCAAAACTGAAGGCCACCTCTCAGAGATCTCCCATTTGCCCTGAGCTGCTGCTTTCCATCTCCCTGGACAAGTAGTGGGTGGCAGAGAGAGCAGCAAGCCCCCAGCCTGCCTATGCCAGCGTTACAGGTGAGGGAGCACCCACTACCCGCTGCCCTCCAAGGACAGCCTTGAGGCATCCAGCACCTCATTTTTCAGCCCATCCTAGGTCCCCATTTTGTCTTGTTTTGCTAATTTTAATTAGCTGAGAGTAGATCCTATGAAACTGGATATTTTATCTGTGGTATTACAGGAGATGTGGGGGAGCAACATACACTTATATACCAAAAAGTCTCCAATCTGCCAAGCCTGTTTTGCCTAAATAAACCCCAAAGTTTATATGTCTCTTAATCCGCTGGTTAGCTTCAGGTCCCCAGGGTCTGCTGGGAAACCAGCGTTTACTGAAGTTTTACCCAGACCTACCAGGCCATCCAGCAAACCCAAACACTCAAGATTTGAAGAGGAAAACAGGGATTTAAAGAGGGAATGGGGCCGCCTGCCCTGAGTGGGGCTTTACTGCTCTTCACCCTGGGATTTGGAGGGAGAAGAGTGCCTGTGGTGCACGCCTCTTCCTGCCACACATTCGTCCCCTTGCCTGATCTGGTGCCAGGTTTATTGCCTTCACAGGAAGGCTGCTATCTAAGCAATAAAACGATTTGCAAAAATCTTCAAAAGCTTATAAAAGAAATGATTGATGTGCTCATCTGCCAGGCCCTTCCTGCCTCTAGAAGTCTGGCTCATAATCACAGCATCTCAAAAAAAAAAAAAAAAAATTAAAATAAATCTGTAAACACTCCAGTTGATTTTTTCACAGCTCTTTCTGCTGGCACCCACAGCGTGCAAAGCCTGCGGCAGCGTGCGAAGCCTCCCCAGTCAGGCAGCCCCCCGCAAATTAACTCATTAGCAAACATGCACCTTCCTTCCCTTCAGCCCCGTCATCACCAGCTGGATGTGTCCTCTCCTGCTCTCCCAGACAGAAGAAGGGAGCCCAGGAGATGTTTATTGTTCATCTTTGCTCTATCCTACATCACCCAGGTGCCCCTACAAGGGACGGGGAGATGGTGCTGGGCTGGTTTGATTTTTGCCAATGCTGGTCACAGCTGATTGAAGCAATTTTACAGCTGAAAAGAAAGCTGTGAAGACCTCTCACAGGTCATGGGTGGCAGAGCAAGCTAGCCACACTGCTGCTATTTGTGCTTCAGGGCTGCCACAGATTTATATCTGTGTCATTATATATTGTTTAAAAAAAAAAAAAAAAAAAAGAAGAAGAGAAAGGAAAAACGCTTGTCCCCTTCTGAAGTTACAAAGTCAGAAGATCGCTGACTCAAGCACTGAAAGTCCCTGAACAGCCTTTGCTCGTGCAGATTTAGACTCAACCCCAGCCAACCAAAAAGAATAATTATTTCTCCGCTCCACTGTGCTATTTAAGGAATGATGAAGTACAAAGACACTGAATTATGCACAGAAGAGTTATGCTCACACACAGCAAGGTAGCAGCCACCGAAGATAAATAAAGTGGATGCAAGTGCTCCTGTGCCCGACCCCGGTCTCCCCAGTGACTTTGTTGGATTCCCATAGAAAATCTAGTCTGGATGGGGCAGCAGTTTCCAAGGTGCCTTGCTCCACCAACCCCTGGCCCAGGCAGGAACCGGCACCAGGTACCACAGCAGTGCTGCGGGGATTGCAGCAGGCAAGGACAGCTCTGGCCACCAGAACAGGACAGGCCAAGGACTAATCTTGTCCCCTGAAGGTTTCTAGCACAAAAAATAGCCCCGTCCCTGTGAGCGCTCCCATCCCTGCAGCAGCGACAGCCCAGAGGGAGGGGGGATATCGCCGCACCCTTGTCCCTCAGCACAGGGACAGGCCCCTGGTGTCTGGAGCTGCAGGTTCATGCCACAGCAGGGCTGCTCCTGCCCCTGCACAAACCTTCGGTGACAAGGCAAGGCCTGACTGTGGTCACCATTCAGTTCATTGTATTTCCTACCAAACAAGAAATGACCCAACCGCAGCATAACGTGATGGGCAAAACCTCCGGGGTGGCTGTGCACGAGCACCACTCCTGCAGCCACGGCCCAAGCCGGCATCCTTCTCCCCCAGCCCCTGCCTCGGACCTGGTCGCTCTGGGTGAACCGGGCTGCATCCCTCAGCAAAGTGCTGACCTTGGTCAGAAAAGCCCCGGGGGCTGCTCTGCAGGGTGGGCAATTGCCACCCAGGCTGTGTCACGAGCCATCTCTGTGCACCCATTTTCAGCCTGGAGACTGTTTCTCCCCAAAACATCTTCATCTTTCCCCATGCAGATTTTGTCCATAGCCCCGTACCCCCGGGCAGGCACCAGGCACAGGGTGGGAACAGCTGACAAGCAACACAAGGGAAAGCAAATAAAACATTTTTCAATGGGATGGGATTTGCCCAAAGCCAAGACACTGCCACATTTCCAACAGCCCTTTGGGATGTGCCCAGCAATGGCTGGGGCTTTGCAGCACAAAAAGAGCATTCAAATCCCTTCTTTTTCTTTTTTTATTGGTTCTACAGTACTTTATAGATCATCATTGGTTTCCTCATCTTCTCATAATTTATAAAAACGGCCTGTCATTATACTTGGCTTCACCTCAAGTTCTGTAAATCAAGGTATTTAATTAAACATAGCAATTTACCAGCTCTCAGCCCAATTCATAAGAAACTCACGCATCATTTGAGTGGGATTTTCATATACTTCACTTGGAAAAAGTACAGAGATGACTTCAGCAGAACAAAATACATTTTTTTTGGCAACTCACAAAACCACTTTTTCTCTGTTGCAAGCACATTACTGCCTTTCCATCACCTGCCCAGGGGCTATCCAACACGTCCTGGGGAAAGCCATCACCCAAATGGTCCCCTGTGCAGGGACACGGGGCTCGAGGCAGGGGAGCACATGGGGGGATGCAGTTGGGGGTGGCAGAGTTTGGGGCAGGAAGATGGAGGTGTGATGGGTGGGAGGCCACAGGGAAAATCCAGCATCGCAAAGAGCTTTTGCCTCTCTGATGGTCCTGGGGACCATGTTTCAATCTTGGGAAAAGCACCCATGGGAGGTTGCACGTTATTTGACTCCAGAGGCTCTGACCTTGGGACCTGAGCCGCAGGGGACCTTTTCAGGAAAGAGGGTCTGCAGAAAGGTACATTGAAATGTTGGAGGCAAAATATCTAAAAGTGCTCCACAGTTTCTACATCTTGATTTGAACAACAATAATGCTATTTTACCAATAAAGTCACTAACAACCATTGCTACCTGGAACCTGCCCAGCACCTTGCCCGTCCTTGTGCTTCTGGGTATGAAGGCGCTGATTCCTGGATGGGTTCACTGGCCACATGGACAACCACAGAGATGCCACAAAAAGTCCTAACTATTAAAAAAGCAAAATAGAAGTTGGAACTTGCTTTAAAATCCAGCTTGGATCTTTAGGGAAAAAAAAATACTCAACTTCTTTTTTTAAAAAAGGTTTTTAATATTTGTTACTCTTTTTCTCAAGGAGAAGTGGCCTCCTGTGCTTCAGTGAGCCCAGCGCTTTGCGGTGCTCGTGCATCATGCTGTGCCACAACCCCGGCACCCGCCGGCAAACCCTACTCTGCCCTTCGGAGCTGGATCAGTCCCTTTAACAAGTACAAGATTTCTTGCTCAAACAGCATTTCAAACCAGAGATCTGAGCAATAACGCAAACACAACACATGCAACCACTTAGAAGTCAATTAATATCAGCGGAAGGCCCCTTGTTGAAGGCAGCAGAAGGAACGATGTTACATTTCCGGAATAATGGCTGAAATTTGCCATTGTGTGTCATCAGGAATCATTTAAAACAGTTTTGATCTAAGTTCTTTCTGTCAGGGCTTTAATGAATTAACAGATGACAGATTGCCGTAATGAGAGTCTCTGCTTTAAAGACAAGGCTACATTGTTTTTTGCTGTACTACTCGTATAATTTGGGATGTTTAAAAATAATTACGGCAGAAGATTAATACCTTACAAGTTTTCAGACATTTCTCACACACAGTGGAGAGCCGAGCCCCCCTTTTGATTCGGTTTTTGGGACGTGGGTGGAAGAGGAGCAACACCCTTATACACCAAAAAACATCATTTCACCCCACACGCTGAAATCTGTGGTTGTAAATTGAAATAAACCCCATAATTCTGGTCCTGTGTTCTCACAGAGAGCACCTTCACCCCCAAACCTAGCAGGCCCTTTGGGACAAGCCCCTGTGTCCCTGCCTCAGGGAGGTGGGCAGTAACGTGGGGTTTAGGCAGGGGCTGCCAAGCACCCAGCCCAGGGTGCTGGGGTAAAAATAAGGTAAAAGCCACTAACCGGAGCAGGCTCGTCCCCCGGTTTGTGCCGCATTCCCCGTACTCATTAGCTTGGTTGCTGGATCACATTTTTCTGCTGTGCAAAGGGACCACAAAGGCATATTATATCCAATGTTAAGTAAACAAACTTTTGAAAACTGCCTTTTATTGATTCCATACGGCCATCTGGTTTGAAGGAAAAGGCTCCCTCCCTCTTCCCCCTCCCTGTGAAAATATTCGAAGGTTAGGGACTGGCAGCGGCTCAGCATGGCTGAAAACCACCTAGTTTCCTTTGCGGTTAACAACACAGGAAAACGTCTAACTTTCAGATAAATGTTGGAGGCTTATTTGGTTTACCCATCTGGTAGCCAGCCTGTTCTGCGAAAATTAAAGATATACATATGCAAATATTCACAGTCTGCTTCCAAGATCTAAAGAATTTTTATGATGTAACCACAAAAAGAGGTTATTTAATGTTGACAATATGTAGCAGAGCAAAGCACTATAATGCTGCATATGGTAATGTAACTTATGAAAATGAAGCCGCAGTGCCCTTACAGAGTAATGAAAAGCAGATTTCACCTTGAAGACTATTTGAGCTGCTTAGCTTGTAATGACTTTAAAAAAAAAAAAAACAAAAAAAAACCCCACCAAAAAAACCCCAAAAAACATTGGTGTGAAAATACAACTTGCCCCACAGCCACGCGGATCCCAGCCAGGGGCGGGTGTGCCAGCCCTGAGCCAGGGACGTGCCACCATCCTGCCGGGGATGTCTGATGTGCAGGCAGGGCACAACAAACCCCCCCAGTGATGCTGATGCCAACAGAGACCTGCCTTCCCACGCTGCAGCCCCACACATGCCTCCAAACACCACGGGCAGGAGAATGTGTCCCTTATCCCCCTCAGCAGTCCTGAGGGGACAAAAATAACGATTCTGGGTCGAGGGATGTGGGAAGGATTGCACCCTTCAGACCCCAAGGGAGGAAGGGCACCCACAGCAGGTCCTGCTCCATCACCATGGGGTGGAGGCGGTGGGAGCCGCACATCCGCCTTCCCCATCGCAAAGTGGGGCTCACTATGCCCTGCCAGGAGCTGAGTACTGCACAGTTGAGAGCCCCCCACCCAAGGGGGCACAGCCTGGCTACCAGCCCCTCCATGATGGGCACACACCACTCGGACACTGGCATCCTCCAAACTGAGAGGGACAGCGATGCTGCGTCCCCCAACCACTGGGCCACCTTTAGCCAGGCAAGTGGTTGAGGTGTGCAGGGAAGCCCCCCACCAGCCCCCCACCACCCCACCATCATGGTCCGGCTGCATCAGCTGCACAAAACAGGTTGCCTCCACAATTCAGCAGAAACATCAACCAAGCCGTGGAAAAGACTCTCTGAGCCAGACCCCATCCGCGATGCTGCTTTGCATGTAGAGAAGACTTATTGCTACTGCTAAAATTAATTATGTCCTCCTTCCGTAACGAGCACCTTTGTATATTATGCAAGCGCTTTGCCTGTCATCAACAGCCTCAGAGAAAGAGAAAGATGTTTGAATTAACAAAATATTACTGTGATCTTCTCCCTGACAGTATGGAAGCAATAATATTTAGTGAGTAACCGAGTTTCCTTTAATAATTTAGTAGACTGCAAAAACCTTGATCATCCAGCTGACTCTGAGAACAAAATAGTCAAGCTTTGTGCATCCTAAGCTGAGATAAAAATGCGAGCAGAAGAAAGAAGTTTAAAATTATATTTAAAAAAGCTAATTAAAAACGCAGCCCACATGCAAGAAAGAGGCCAGGGAAACTGTTCTTTAAAGCAAGCGAAGCCACAGGTTTCCCTATTTCCCTGTTTCATCTGCGAGAACAGAGCAGAGGGATGTCGGCGAGCTGCCCTCCTCCCAGCTCTCTGGGGGTGCACAGGGGAAGGGGAAGCAGGAGACACCTTGACTGGCTGCACCCCAGGACATGTTCCTGAGACAGCCCCCCGGGTCATTCACTGACATGCGAGAGGACACCAGGGTTGTGCCAAGCTCAGCACCAGGCAGGTACCATCCTTGGTGACAGTGTGAGAGTGGAGAAACATCCCCAGCCAAGGGGCTGCACACCTGCAGACCCCTCCGGGCAGTGCTTGTAGGAGCATGGGGAGGAGACCTCCCCACACCTCAACCAGCTCCACGGGACAGCACGGGCCAGTGGAGGGAAGGACCCTTCCCAGGGTGATAAATAAAGCACCTGGCCAAGGTTATTGACAAAAAGTGTCTTCAATAGCCCTCCTGTGCCCTCAGAGTAAGCCACTAGTCCCCACCTGTTTGTCCAACTCCTCTGTCCCTGCCTGGCTCCCTGAAGACTGCAGAAGCCCAAGGGGGTCACTACCAGCAGAGCCGCAGTGGTAGCAGGATGTCTAGTGAGGACCTCTGAGTCACAGCGAGATGCCAAGCTTCAAACTTGGTTGTTGTACAACTCGATATACCCATCTCGTGCCCCAGGACCAAATGGTGGAATGTGCAAGAGAAGGGACGAGCATCTCCAATACTGCAAAACCCTTGGCTGGAGCTGGCCCAGCCAGCATTGGCCCAGAACAGCAGGAGCAGAAAGATGCGGGTGCCCATGAGCACCCATCACCCTCCAGTTCTGCGTTTCTCCAGATCACCAGCAGCAAACCGGTGAGGTGGACCAGAGACCAGTTGGCACAGCAGCTTGGGCAGGAGGAACCTGAGGAGGACTCTGATCAGCTTGGCACCATCCTGGAGTCAGGCACGAGCCTGTGGATCCCAGCACCCCCACAACCAGCACCAGACAGACTTAATTTTTGTTGTTGCTCTTGTCATTAAGAGCCTGGGTTTCTCCTGGGAGCCCCCAGTCATTGATGCAAATAATTTGACACAACGCATTTTTGAGCATCATTGTTGGAAGCTACAGATATTCCCAGCTCAGGGCTGGTGAAGCGCAGGGGCTTGGCAATCTCCATCATGAGAAGGAGCTGTCAGGGAGCCTTGTGGAGGGAATTTTGGAAAAAACAAGAAAGCAAAAAAACCTCAGCTTCTCTGACAGGGCCAGAACTATTAAAAGAGCACTTAGGCCCCTTAACATAAAAATGCATCAAAGAAGAAAACCAGATGAGTACAGATTCATTTGCCTTGGAGAAATCCTGGCTCTCTGATATGCTGCTTTCCTCCACAGCAAAGGTTCAGTGCGGATTGAAATGCCTTCGGGCAGCAGAGCTGTTTTGTCTAAGGCGTGTATTTGCAGAGGGCATTTTAACGAGCAGCCTCTCCAGAGGGTCTCCACCACTGCTCCCTTCCCTCTCATTGGCATGCAGAGCAAAAAAGCCCCCGAATCCACAGTAATGAAAACTAGATTCCTTTTTAGATAAACACTCTATATCAATGACAGAAAGATGAACCAAAGCTACGTCAATGTCAGAGCATCAAAGAGCTCAAGATCAGGCTTCAGACCTGCTAACAACACCATCCGCTGCCTGCCGGCACCTCCACAGGCTGGGCAAAGACCGGCCCCGCTGGGACGTCTCGAGGACTCCTCTGCAGGCAAATACTTGGGTGGTCGTCACTTTGCAAGGTCGCAGGACACTGCAGGAGGTCACAGCTTGCTCTACAGACATCACAGGACGTCCCAGCCACAGACAAGTTGCCAACCCTGGTGAAAGCACTGAGGAGCTCGGGAGCATCCAAGCCTGGCTGGAGCAGCACAGACCCCAAGAGCTGTCTGGTGCTGAGCACTCCCAGCTCCCACGGCACACCAAGACAACAAAAGCCCCAAGGACATATTCTGCTTCAGTGGGAGTTAATGCTTCAAACTCCAACATGTGCCTTTTGGTTTGGAAGAGCTCTGGACCAGGAGGACACAGAAGACCTGGCCCCACCAGGTCTTCTCCAAGCTCTGGGACAGGCTGTGTGACAACCAGCACCATGGCAGCTTCATTCGTGGCCCTGCTCACCTCCTCTCCCAGCACAGGGAGATGCAAAACCAGCACGTCATGCCTTGAATTACAAATAAAGCAAAGCACTCCAAGAAGAGCCTCAGGGATGAGGTTAGTGAGGCGGGTAGTAAAGACCATCCACCGCCTTCGAAGCCAGCCCAGCCCAGCCGATGCCTGTTCCAGGCTTGCCACAACCCACAGGGAAACCTCTGAAACCTTGGATAACTTGTGCAGGTTTTCCCCAAAAATGAGACCTTGCCAAGGAAGGCGTGTGAAACACGCACGAGCCCCTATGTGCCCCTAAACCCACTGGTAACACTTAGTCAGTCCTCCCCCACTTTCAAACCCACCTCTGTTTATCCCTCACCATAAAAACAAGCAGCTAAGGGGGCACCAACATGCTGCAACATCTGGGAGCCATCTCAGCCCTGGTGCTGAGCAGTGAGTCAACAGAAGGTGTGATGAGAGCCAGATGTTCGCCTCTGCCCATGCATCCTAAGTGGAGGGGATTACAATAAGGGGACAAATAAAGAGGAAGGCCTGCGAGAATATGTGGAGCCCCTGGAGGCCTTTAAAACTGATTTTAAAAACCCATTTCCCTCGATTCAGAGGGAATTTTATAGAGTAGCACCAGCCAAGTGCTGGCTGTTTGTTGCAAGGCCAGGCGACGCCGAGCCTGGGTTTCAGGCAGGAATAAATCCCGCTGTTTCCTGATGCAGGTAACATTTATTTGCCAGCACCCAGGTTCTCGGCACACTGACTATGGATTGGCAGCACCCAACACCAACCGTGGTGGCAAACGGGGAATACCAGGGGCATGAGGCAGTGGTGGCTGCAGGATGTCTGCTCACAAAGCCTCTCACCTGCCTGATGCGTGCAGCAGCTTTTACACATGGTAGATTTTCTCATCCCTGTTCTGTCCCTGCCTGGGGAGGTGCAAAGCCTCTCCTCCTCTGCGGGGAGCTGGTACTCCAAGAGCGGTTGAAGGGCTCCGTGGCTGGCACAGGGGTGTTTTCCTAAGCCCAACAGGACATGGATGCAATCATGCAGCTCGCTGGCTCTTGTGCTGGAGGTGGCAGCTCTCACACCGCTGGCATCTCTGCAAAGCCCTGGCCTGGCTCCACGGAAGCACTTTGCACCTTCCCTGTGCCGCCAAGACCCAACGCAACTGCTTGCGAGTGGAAATAAAATTAAGCCTGGCTTTAACTGGGATGAAAATTATGGGAGAGCAGGAAACCACAGAGCAACCCTATCAGTCAGAGATCACCAGCAGCCACCATCTCCACCACCGGCAGGGGCCAGGTGTGAGGACTCCCTCATCAGTGATGTAATTAGAGGAGTCCCACAGCTGGGCAGAGCTTTACTACCCTTTCAAATGCAAGGGCCACATCCTGGCACACAGAAGCTTGCCTGCAGCACCACATCCTGGCAAGCCTGTGCCCCAGGATATGAGGCAGGACACCCTGTATTTCCCCTCTGCATGGACAAACCTCCTTCAGGAGGTGAACGGGATTTTGTTTACAGCTCAGATTCACTCCTTCCTGTGCCTTATCCAAGAGCTGATGTCAAATGGAACACAACATCACCCCGAGATGAGGCTTTCCTGCTGCCACACAAACCTTGGGGCTAAAACAAAGCATTTATCAGAAGCCAACGCTGCAGCAGAAGGGGGATGCTCTGCAACAAGAGAGGAGACATCAGTGCAGGGACAGTCTCCTCTTCCCAGAGCTCACCTCGACCCCACCAGGCTGCTGCACAAGCTCAGCAGCAGGTGTGGGCTTGTCTTTGCCCTGAGCAGTTGTTCAGTGTGGCCAAACTGAAGAGCCAAATTCCTGTTGGCTGAGGCCCCCCTAGACTGAGTCATGCTCCCCCTGTTCCCACCAGCCCAAGCCTGATTGCTTACTAAAAGCCCAGCAGCCCATTAAAGGTTCCTGGGGGGCTCAGAAGCAGCTCTCCTCCTTGGAGAGGTCTGAGGGGGTGCTGGGTCCCCCAGGAGCTGCTCAGCACCTTTAACCCCCCAAGCACCTATGCAGGCACCCTCCCATCCTAGAGCCCCCAAACAAGCCAGGGATGGGGCCTTACAAGCCAAAAAAAAAGGGGAGGAGCAGCAAAGTCCCGTAGCACAAAGCAGAATTTGGTGGTTTGAATCTAAAGGTCAGGGCCTGGCTTGTAAATTAAACACACAGCAAGGCCACGGGGTCCCCAAAGCCTCATCCCACTCCCGGTAGCGCCAGCATGGCTGGTGGAGCTCCAGTGGGGGTGGAAAACTAATGAGTTAAATTACGCACCGGGGCTGGGAGGGGGCCGTTGTGGAATTAGACCCTCCCACTGCTCACCGGCCGGCCTGCCTGCCGTCGGCAGGGGGCGGCCGGCAGCGCCGGGCTAAACCGGGCTTGGCTGAGCTGAGCTGAACTGAGTTGAGCCGAGCTGTGCTGAGCTGAGCCCACCCGAGCCAGGCCTGGCTAAACCGAGCCAAGTCATGCTGAGCCGAGCTAAGCCAGGCCTGGCTGAGAGCCCGGCTGGGCCGAGACGCGCTGCCCTGCTCCCTGCCCACAGGCCCCTGCAGTACGTGACCCTCCTCACGCCCCGGGGTGCCGGGGGTGGTGGGAGCTGGTGCAGCCCCCAGCTGCAGCCACAGCTCCAAGGCACTGACAGGCCCCTCTGAGTCCAGTTCTGCTCTTTCATTATTCATCCAGGTATTGCTCCACTTGCCACCCCAATTAATTCAGTTTTCCTGACCCACACGGTCCCTGCTGCGCCCTGTGCACCGTTAACCGCAGCCATCATGGCAGCTAAAGAGGGACGTGGCCACCACGGAGGAGATGCCGGGTCATTTCATCCCCACTAGGATGACTTGGGTTTTCCGTGGCCAGTCCCTCATGGGAGCCAAGCACCTGACAGCCTCGTGAGAGAGCACGTTGGGGATGAGGTGCCTTGGGAGGAGGCAAAAACGCCGAGCGCAGCATCACACAGGGCCTCGCATAGGCCAGAGAGGGACCGAGGGTTGCCAGGGGAACGAGGCCTGCACTTCCCACCTCCCCGCTTTTTGTTTCCATGCTGTAAATCGGTGTACAGGCAGGGCTGGTGCCAGGCCATGGCGGTGCCGGGGCCAAAATCCCCAGGAATTGCTCTGATGTGCATCACGCTGGCACCGCGGCACAGGACAGGCGAAATGGGGAGAGAAAAGAGTTGTTTGGGTACCAGCAGCCCTGTCCTTACTGCCGAGAGCTCCCTGCGGCACGGCACAGTGCAGCCACAGAGTGGCTGATGCTGGTTTATTTTTAATACTTAATGAGATAAAAGGTTGGAATTGCTTTTAAGCCCTAAATTGCCTCAGCCCTTTTTATCTTTCAAAAAACACGACAAGCAGTTTTGGAGGGTATTTTTTTTAAAGTTTGTTATAATGATTCCTGGTAGCTATTATGCTGGAAATAAGGCTCTTTCAAAGACTGTTGGGATACATTAAATGTTTCATTTTTCAGTCTCCGTTTCTTTGTTTTTGATCTCCATTCAGATTGATTAAAGACACTGACTGCTCAATTTTGATTAAATCCTAAATCATAACTGGCTTACAAAACAACTGTGAAAGCTGACATTTATGAAGTTCAGTAAACTAGTTGTAAGAACAGGAGTGCGAGATGGAAAAAAATAATAAAATTCCTTTCCAAACAAACATCAGTTGACAGCAAACAGATGGTTAGAGGCTCTTACTTGTAAACTGGAAAAATTAAGATTTGGCAGGTTCTGTTAAAAAATAGTTACAAAACATCTTAAAGTTTTCCCCTTCATATCCTGGTGTTGCTCTGGGCATCGGTTCAATATTTTCATAGGCTACTGCACGGAAAAGGTTCTGAATACATGAAAGCAGCTGGCATAAAAGGGCTTAGAAATACTAGTTTAGATTTATAGGAAGCAAGGTTGCCAGCATCCCAGAGATGCAGTATTTAAAACCCAGCTTCTCAGCCCACCAATAAATCACTGGAACTTAGCAGCATCATTTGAGTTTCATCTCCAAAGGTGCAAGAAAAGTGGGTAAAATGTAACCTTGGTAGATTTTTCCATACTTGTTGACTTACCCCGTGATAATGTTAAGCTAATGTTTTTGGGCAAAGCACAACTGCATAAAACTAAACCTCTCACTAAAACAGGTTCCCCCCCAGGAGGGGAATTCAGCCAGAGACCTGCTTCTTACAGACAAACATTTCCTCCTCCTCTGAGCTGTGAGGGAAAAAAGGTCAAAGGAAACATGGGAGAAATGCCCCAAATCCCAAAGAAATGAAGCCTCAGGGGAATGATCCTGCCAAGACCCTTTGGCAGCATGAACTAAACCTGTCTGGGACTTTGGCTGTTGTGATATTCCATGGCAGTGGGTGACTGTTGTGATACCCCATGGCCATGCATGACCATTGCAATAACTCATGGCCATTACAATAGCCCATGGCAATGCGTGGCCATTGCAATATCCCGTGGCCGTTGCAATACCCTGTGACAGTGCATGGCCGTTGTGATACCCTGTGGCTGTGTGTGGCCATTGTGATATCCAGTGGCAGTTGTGATAACCCCTGTCAGTGTATACCACTGCTTAGTGGGGATGCAGGACCTACAAAACCCCTGTGCACACCCTGTGCCTGCAGCAGCCCCCTGAGTTGCCCAGGGGGTGTTCTGGGTGCTCAGATCAGGGGAGCAGCCCTCAGGGTACTCCTCTCCCGCAGCGGATGCTCTCATGAGCCTGGCAGAGGTGCATTCCTGTCCCTGCATGCTCTCCTGCTTGTACACCTCATGGGTGCTGTTGCTGAGGTCAAGAGATGGTGAGGGTGCTGGGAAGAGCCACCCTCACACCATGTCCCAGGCTCCAAACCTCCCTGCCTGGCATCTCAAGCATGTTCCCACAGCCGTGTTGCATGGGGTACCCAAAACCTGGGCCAGCCCCTCGGACAGCTCAGGGCGATGTCCTGGCCCGGCGCACGGCGGGTTCGGCTCTCGGCATGCAGGCAGCCACCAGTTCGCCAGGGTTAACAACCGAACCATCCTGTCTTCGCCTGAGAGTCAATGGGGCCTTGTCTGCGACCTGAATTACTGGCCTGCAAACAATCATTTCAGAGGCAGCATCCAAGTCCAGTTCCTCCCCCTTTTCTCCCTCCCCCTCACACTGAAACAGCCACTGAAACCATTTGCAAACTGTTTGCAATTGCTCTGGGCACAAACACCAGGTTTCACCGGGTCCTGCAGCCGCTTCCCCAAGCCAAGGGCTCCTGGGGAGTCAGACCCTGCCTCGGCTGGCATCACCCAGCCAACATGCAGCAAAAATACACTCACAGGCTGAAAACAATTTTAATTTTATGATCAAAGAGAGTTGCAGGATGGAGGGAGAGACACTGAACAGGGAAGCTGCAAGCGATGCATGGCCCGAGCTGCAGCAAGGCATGCAGGACCGCAGCAGACCCTGATGAGGCAACCAAGGCTGTGGCATTAATTCAGGCCATGTTTAAAATACTCTGTGGGTGTGAGAGCTCAATGCTCCTCTGACCCTCAGGCAAGAGATTCTCGGGTGCAGGGCCAGTGGGTGCTGGTTCAGCAGGTTCCCTGCAGAGCCCCTGCCGGAGCACAGTCACCCCAAACCCCTGCCAGGAATTCCCGCTGGCACAGCTTACCTCCTTCTGCTTACCAAGCAGTGCCGTGCCTCTTTTTCTCCCCATAAATGCAAGCGTGTACCACGTTTCCCTGGGACGTGAGGTGCCCGTGTGAAGCTTCTTCCAGAGTAATTGTCGCGTTTCTTCTTTTCTGTAAGAACAAAAATCCCTGGAGAACCGGGCTTCATTGCCTCTGTTTCCTTCCCAGGCAAGGCTCGCTGTAGAGAGATGCAGAAACATGTTAGAAAAGAAAACACGCAGGCAAACATTTCTGAACCTCATAGCGCTGCTTTGATCCTCATTTCATGTCTGGGTCAAGCCTTCTTTTGGCAAAATCTGGTTTATCATTCATACATATAAATCCCTGGAAGAGAAACCCCCATGTCATGAGATGTTGAAAACTCTGTTCGACAGAGTGCTAAAAATAATCTCCTCCAGGGAGCAATCCCGCTCTGCCCTGGAGGGAAATGGAAAGATGAGTTAATAGGTCTTTTCCATCTCTGGTTCCTGTAATTCTGCAGAAAAAACAAGGCTGACTCTGCTGTTTACTTTTCTGAATATGCAAAATTCATCTCTGCAGGTCTCCGTCCCAGCCTTCCCAAACAGAAATACTGACTGCCTTACTGCAGTCCAGCTTTGCAAGTGCCTTTAATTTCTCCATTAAAAAAAAATTAAAAAATAAAAAAAATTCTGCTACAGTTTTTTTCCTTTCTCTCTCTGCTCGTTCGAATGAATGCTCAGACAGACAGTGGCTGTTTCCAAGGGACTGCCTTGAGTTGCCAACTTTTCTTCCCAGGAAGAATCCTCTTCACTGTGTGCTGAGCAGAGATAATAAATCAGGTGAGCAGGACTGCACTGGGCCAGCGCAGCCAACAGATTTCGGTGACTCCTCTGACCGGAGGGGAAAGAGCCTGGGAGGTTTATTTTTTTGCAGCTGTCTGGCTGTGGTGGAGATGCGCTCCACAGCACTTGAGCTGGCAGATAGAAGATGGGTTGTTATTTCTTAAAAAAACCCAACAGAAGTCAAGTGCATTTATAAGGTTTCCTCCATCACCACTGGCTTGGCGGGAGATGAAGGTTTTTCCCTTGGAGCCACAGACACCAGCTTGGCCAGGGCTTCCCTGTGAGGGACACAAGTCACAAACTGGGGCTGTCTCTGTGCTGGGGACCAGGCGGGAGAAACACTGTAGCCCTGGACCTCGTTGGCCTCATCCTGCTATGTCTGGGCCATGCACAAGAGCGATCAGGGCAGCCAGGACCAGGCAGGTTGTCACCAAGCTGCAGCCAGCCAGCCACCTGGGTCAGCCTCATATGATCTGCAGCATTACCTGGCATCCTTCAGCTCCGTTCCCCATCCAAATTGCTGCTCTTTCTTTGTTTTCTGCATTTTCTTTTTTAAAATTTTATTTTTCCTAAAGTCTGTTGTGGTTTTGCTGCCTGCATAAATCCAGAATTAGCCTCCTGTGACCCTCAAGGAGCTGGGAGCGGTGCTTCCAGCTCGGAGCAGCATGGGTGGGTGGCTCGGCTGATGTTCCCGCTGCTGATCTGGCTCAGCCTTCCACCGTCATGGCCACTGAACTGCACCATGGCAGCAGATGCTCAGTGTCCTGCAGTCAGATGATCTTCCAGTTGACAAGACCAACCATGATGGCCTGGCACCAATGGCCCAGCAGGTTGCCCAGAAGTCTGGGATGGTTTTGAGCAACTCAACCTTGGGGTGATTTGGGGCTGCTGTTAGCCCCACACCTACCCCTCAGCCTTTGCCAGCATCTCCCTTGCTTTGTTTCCCTTCCCCCACCTGCTCCATGGTGTGATTTACCACTTTCACGTTCCTGGTTCCACCCGGGACGTTCTGCAGCATTGGGGACCGTGTGCCACTGCCGTGCCCTGTGCAGCAGCATCCTCAATCCTGGTGACCCTCAGTGTCACCTCCTCAAGGTGTTTTGTGATAGGGGTGGGTGAGGACCACTGCGCTGCTGGCAGTTGTTTGGCCCTGTCTATAGATAATTAGAAATGCCACCATTACCCAGTGTTTAATTAATCAACAGGAAAGAGAAGAAAGCTGGGTCGCCCTCAAGGAACTTATCACAGATATTAAAATGGTATCAAAGAAGTGCTACAGTTCTTTAAAGGGTGCTTTAAAATATGAGACCAAGCCCTGAGTTGGAAGAAATGAGGCTGCTGTCTGGTGTGTGACTGTATGACAGCAGCCATGAGACGTCCAGTGGGGCAGCTGTGGGTTAACTGGGGCTGCTGGTGGCAAACTGCTCACCCTCAGCCGGGAATGGGCATGGAGGGCTTTGTTTTTGTCTGAAAGCCTCTTGGAGCCTGGTTGTAAGTACCTTCGAGTTTTCAGGCAAGGAAACAAACCCAAGCCCCAAGCCCGCCCTACACTACAATCCAATTATCCATCCAAGAGCAGAAAATCACAGATGGTTTTGCATGGATTTTCTGAAGGAGTGATACTCCAAATGCTGTTATCTGGGGAACCGTAACAAAATGTACACGGGCACTTATAGCTGCAGCATCTGGAAGGAATGGATAAAAATCTACTTATGTGCACAGGCAAAATTTCCAAGAACAAGAGTGCTTCTGCAATTCCTCGCCTGAATAGGAAGCAGAACAAGCACCGGCCGAGTCAAGGACTGTGAGCCACTGGGAGTCAGCCTTATCCACCGCATCCTGGCTTCTGCTGAAAGCCAGAGCAAAAAAACCTTCCAGCCCCTGGGACTGAAATGCTGCACAAATACAAACCCCGTGTGCCTATGTGGGGCAGGAGTGATTTGCAGCTTCAGCTGCAGAAGGGGAGTTTGGGAACAGCTGTAGAGCATCGGAGGGGATGTAATCACGGAGGATGCTGGAGGGATGGAGGGAGGGAGGCAGAAAGCAAGCGAGGCACTGGTAGAAAGCTTTGTACTCTGGATTCCTCTGGCAGGCGTAATGGAAGGGGGACCAGGCTTAAAGGAAGCAGAACAAAGGATAAAAGTAATGTAAAGGCTTGGCAGAAAGGGGGGACTTCTGAAGGCTGCAATATTGAAGGGGTTTTTAAAGGAAGCATTTGAAAAGAGAGCTGCCTGCACTTCAAAATCCGACATAGCATTCTGCTGCTCGCGTGCTTCAGCACAGGAAGGACCAACAGCAGACAGAAGCGAACAAAGAGAATTTTTAATAAGAAATCAGAAATATGGCCCGACGGTGCAGGGCAATCGAGTGGTGTGATGTCTGGCTCGAACGTGCATCTCCCAATAGCTGGTAGAGTCACATGAACTCATTACAAAACTTCCAGGGGTATAAAAAATGTCTTAGAAAACATTAGCATCAAGCTAAACTGGTGCATTGGCATACTGCCCACTGAACAATTTATCTCAGATATAAATAGCATAATTAACCTACACAGTATATACATTGCGTACACTAGGACGACTTTTTGTTGGAAAACAAATAAATCTTTAAAAGTTTGAACCCTATTTACAGAATTGCTGCCCCATAAATCATTCAGATCATCAAGGCTACTTTATTAATGCCTTTCTGGCTGCATGCTTGCAAGGAAAAGGCAGAGACCTGAAAATAGTTTGGCTTTATAAATATTCCCCAGCACACAGCAACTGTCTTTCAGCAGGTAATGAAACATATGACATGCTCCTAATCTATGGCTGAGGGCTATTTCATGGTACTTTCCTCCCAGTACTCAGATCCAGTCATTTTCTGCTCTCACACTGGAAAAGAGACTTGAGTGAACCCTCAGCACGTTCCCCGCCGACACCAAGCTGTGTGGTGTGGTGACACGCTGAGGGGAGGGATCCATCCAGAGGGACCTGGGCAGGCCGGAGAGGGGGGACGTTCAAACCTCATGTTGTTCAACAAGGCCAAGGGCAAGGTCCTGCCCATGGGTCGGGGCGATCCCCAGCACAAATCCAGGCTGGGTGAGGAGTGGCTGGAGAGTGGCCCCAGGGAGAAGAACTTGGGGGGGTTGGTGGGTGGAAAACTGCCTGTGAGCCAGCAACGTGTGCTCACAGCCCAGAAAGCCACCCGTGTGCTGGGCTGCACCCAGAGCAGTGTGGGCAGCAGGGACAGGGGGCAAAAACTCAGGTTTGCTCTGCAGCTGCAGGAAACAACCTTCAAACCCACTGTCATTAACAGCCCGGTGTGGCTGTTCCCCCATGCTGCCACTCTGGGGTGTGGAGCTCCTCGAGACATCCTCACCCCTTGATTTCACTGCAATGAGAGAAGCTTAACTAAACCCAGCTAATTTCTGTGAAGTCTCAAACCATCCTCAGTCTGTCTTTATAGTTGATTTGGTAACTAATGGTCAATTTACTGTGCATGTGGAGCACAAATATTAGTATTTCTTGTCCCTCAGTCTGCAGAAACAAGGCTGGCTGAGTGGTGAACCCAACCCAAGTCCTGCTGTGCTGGGGTCACCTTGGCCAATCGCCTTTAGGAGACCATCACCTGCACCGGACATGACTATTGGTATGACCAGGAGGGCATCGCTGCAGAGCCAGACAGGCTTCAGGCACCTCTCTGGGGCTTCGATGCAATGTCAGCAAGCTGTAGACCAGTACAAGGAGGAAGGCACAGGCTCCGGAGCGGGTCTGCACGCTGGGCTGCAGCATATACTGGGACGGTGATTCCTCAGCTCCATCACCGGCTCTGCTTGGCTGGGCTGTGTGGTGGGGGCCATATGGAAAACCCATTTCCAGCTGACTGGAAGAGCCACTGGTCACTGTAGGGAAGGATGGACGCACATGTTAGAACCCCTTCTCACCCTCCCTCAGTCCATCTGCAAGCCAAATCCTGCCTGGATCCTGCTCGTCCCGCTCCCCCCTGCTCCTGCCTTGGGATCCGGGCAGGGGTTTTGGTGGCATGCTGGGAGAAATCAGCTCTGCAGGGTCCATCCCTCGAGGTACAGCACAGCCTGGGCTCGGCCGTCTGCCTCTCTCCCACCTTCTGCCTGATGCTGTGCAAAGGATCTGATGCATGGCATCATCTGATGCCAGTGGCGTAGCCCGACACCAGCATTTAGCCCATGGCAATGACCCCTGTTAGGTATTTCTGCACAGTTTTTGCAAGGAAACCCAAGCAGCTCCAAGGCAGGCAGGAGCCTGTTGGGCAGGCAGAGCAAGCTGGCATTTTCCGGAGAAAAACGGCAAAACTGCACTGGCAGCTGGGTGTTTCCTTAATGTAAACAGAGTCGTGCCACAGATGCACAGTTGCCTATACTCAAAGCCATTTGCAAACACTAAGGGGATAATCCTCACCTCTTCCTCGCCCTCCTCCAGTCTGGTGCAGAGGTGTGCAGGGCAGGCAGAAGAAATTGGCGGCTGCTGCTTGTCACAGAGAGCCTTGGCGATGCAGCTGTTGGCCCCGAGCTCTCTGCCCTCCCACGCCGCTAGATGTGCTCTTCAAAAACCTCTTCTTGCCCATTAAGAGCAGCTGATCATGGCGAGAGCAGCCGTCCCCCTTGGCTGGGTTATCCCCCTCCGGCGGGGTTTCAGCAGCAGTTCCAAGACCTCCTGTGCACCCTCTCCTGCTCCTTCTCCGGGCGGCTGCTCAGTTCCTCCCAGGATCAGACCATAGGTGAGGGTCACCTTTATTATTAATGCCTCCTGGCATCACCTAAACAAGCCTATCAAATTCCCGAGAGGTTACTCAGTGCCTGTCAGGGGAAGAAATACAAATTTGTCCATTTATGCCTTGCCGTTAACTGGGTAAGTCCGCAGCACCAGGGAGCCCATGGCAAGTCTGCCTCTGCTTTACAGCTCCCTGTGCACAGCCTCCTCCTTTTATTTTTAGTTGATGGGATTTAGCATAAAATAGTGCTGACCTAGCAGTAATCTAAAAAATTTGCAATCGACAGCTAGATCATCGTGTGCCATATTTTTGACTTGCAAATAGCTTCCATGGATAGCGAGGGTGTATTTATTAAACACAGCTAGTGTTGCATCTTTATTTAGCTCCTTCTGTTACCACACTGTATAATTCATGAAATTGCCTTATAAAGTTAGGGAGGAATTAAAACGTTGACCAGCCTGTGAACCGGAGTTGACACTTCCATTATTTTAAAAGGAAAGCTGAGAGAAACTAAAACCTGACAAATAACCCTGTGTTGGGGGAGAGGGGAGAGCAGTGGAGCTCACCTCTGGCTGACAGGCAACATGTAAATCGGAGTCAGCTCTGGATCATCCATCGTGCCCAGGGAAAGGATTTCCACCCCAGATGATGGGAAGCCTTCCCGAGCCCTCCTCAGGGTGCTGGATGGCACCTCACATCTCCTACCAAAACCAGGCGGTCAGGAGGGCAAGGAAACACCAGCAGGGAGGACAAAGATACTATTTTGGAAAGCAAATGCTGTTCACCACCATCAGCTGCGTTTCAGACCCCGTCTTTAGGACACCTTAGCCCTGTGGCAGCATCTTAGGTCTTGAGTAAGAAAACGCTTGGCTTTCCAGCTCAGTGCCCGAGCCTTGCTCCGCAGGGGGGAAATCACATGCCATCTTCTCCTGAATACAGTGTTTTACAACATTATGCTCTCTAATAAAATGTTCCCCTCAAGTTCATCTTCACGATAAAAACAGTTTCTTTCCTTACCTCGGAGGCCATGTATGCCTTGACTCATAAATATTTCATTGGCACCTGGAGAATTTCCAGCAGAGAACGGTGTGATTTGGGGCTCTGGGTATCGCATGGACAGAGGCTGTGGGTGCAGCCTGGCAGCTTTGTGGTAACGCATGGCAGCTGCTGGCATGGCGTACGCTGCCTGCAGCAGGGTGCACTGCCTGCAGCAGGGTGCATGTCCCAGCCATCGTTGCAGGATGGGACCCCCAGAGAGTCCAGCAAGCCTCTCCATCTAGCCCCTTGCCTGGTCCTCACCCCAGTACAGGTCCCCGACAGCACTGATGTCCTGGAAGAGAAGAAAAACCTCCAGTCAGAAAATGGTGGCTTGTGTCCATGAAGAATCTCATGCACTGGGAAGTGTTTTCATACCAAAAGGGAAGAAAGGCAAAATTCTGAACTGTTTAAGCAAAAAAAGCTAAAACATTTTCTCTTGTTGACATCCAGAAAAAAAAAAAAAAACAAAACAAAACAAACCTCTAATCGCAATGCCCGGCCCCATAGGGCAGCCTGGAGGGTCCAAAGCTAGACACTGCTCCCCTCTGGGTGGGGGGGGAAGCTGTGAGTGTGCCCCCCAGGCAGCCAGCCCCCAGCTCTGGGCTTTCGGGGTGAACCTGCCTCTCCTCCAGCCCCAAAGCCTTCTCTCAGGAAATGTCATCCCAGGAGAGGTATTTCCCTGACACGTGCAGACGAAAACCAGATTTCAGCAGAAACACTCTGGCCAGTACGTGCTCTGCGGCTTTAAAAGAAATAAAATAAATAAACATCAAAACAAAATTAAATACTAACACTGGCACACAACTTGACATGAAAGCCTAAATGCAAAACATGCCCGTCTCTGGAAAAAATTCTTTTCCTATAGGAAACCTCAGGCAATGTGTCTTCCAGCCAGCCCTATCCCGAGGGGCTGCCTGGTGGGTCCCATCCTTTGCCTGTTGAGACTTTGCAGTGAGCAAAGGGCAACCGACTTCAAAGATGTTATTTTCAAGATGGAAAATAGCAGAAACCAGCCAGGGAATGGCAAATCCTGGGTGCAGGGGGTTGCAGGCTGCTGGGCAAGCTGCCCTTGCCGAAAGTGCAAACCCCAGACGTGTGACGCACAGGGCTGAGCTGCAGCATAGCTCAGCGGGCTGAACCTTGCAGGCAAACATTCCTGTGAAAAATACCAAATTTGTCTTCATTTACAAAATGTTTCTTTTCTCCTCGCCCTGCAACTGTCGTCTCCAAAATCTGGGGAAGGGACACCAGCGGCTGGTGCTACACTGGGCTCTGCACCGCCCCATCTCTCTCCTTGACAAAAAAAAATCCTCGTTATTAACATGAGGAGGGAAGACCCTCCATCTGCCAGAGGCATATCCATTAAGTGGTGAGGGCTCAATAATTTCCAGTAAGCAGTGTACTCAGCGTTACCTCTGTTCCCTTGTGGAAAGGCTGTCAGCGGATGAGTGGTTCTCAGATTTATCTGTTGTTCAAAACTGTTGCCTCTCTCATTTTGGAGAATGTTGCTTGGTGCCTTGGATTGTTTGCAAATAGCTCCCCGTGAGCTTTCAGCAGGTTAAATTCGAGCTGTGTTTGCTCAGCTTGGATGGCCTGTGCCGGTTTCTGGGAGTGCTACGACTCCACGCTTAGGTGCATGCACCGCTGCAATTGAGTTTTGTGCCTGTGAAGCCTCCAGTTTGCATGTTCGTGCTTTTCATGATGGTTTTCCAACATGTGCTTAAAATTTTATTCCCCAAGCCGGTTTTGCCAGCAGCCTGGTTCACAGGGCAAACCTTGAGTGGCCATCCATGCCCAGGGCTGGCTGGTGCAGTGTTTGGTCAGAGGACATGGCTGGTGTTTGCCGTGGAGCCCATCAGCCCCCCCTTACTCCCCTCTTCGCTACTCTATGCAGCACTTCAATGGCAGGATGCAATGCTGTGGGTAAAGCAGCAAGTCCCACAGTTATTTCCATACTGCTTCCAAGTTTTTTCCTAAGAATATGCATGTTGGCAAATTCTC
The DNA here is from genome assembly GCF_965140245.1 of Athene noctua. Taxonomy (NCBI): domain Eukaryota; kingdom Metazoa; phylum Chordata; class Aves; order Strigiformes; family Strigidae; genus Athene; species Athene noctua. The sequence goes on along the minus strand of NC_134049.1, from coordinate 15,092,989 downwards.
AGAAAGGATTCACCTGGAAAGTCAGGGCATGGGCTTTGTTACAAACTTATTTCTAGCGTTAATATGTCTGGGAAGGGGAAAAAAATGCTGCCACTCACGCATCCATTCATCTTGGCAGAGGTGATCCCTCAGCATCAGCACAAAGAGCAGATCCAGGCTCTGGCGCACACCAAGCCTGGGCGGCTGTAAATAAACGATCCCCAAATGCCCCCGCCAAGGGAAAGGAGCACCGGGGGTGTTAACATCCCACCCCGTGTTACCGCTGCCCGTGCTCCTTTCTGCTCAGCTATTCATGGCGCTCCATGCCTGTAATAACTGGTGTTTTGGCAGCTGACGCCGTGTAATCGAACCAGGGCTGTCAGGGAAATTTGTAGCTATTTGCTTCACAGGGTTTCTTCATTCCACTCAGCAGCTGTCAGCCTGCGCCGCCTGGTTATTGATGATAGGCGCTAATCATGCAACAGATTCCCCACATAAATCAAGAGGCAGTAGAAAATAAAGTTTCTTCACACTGAGGTCATTTGCCCCCCTCCCAAGTGCCACAGAGAAGAAAAATACAAACTCTTACTCCTGCTATTAATAACCTCCCTCCCGCCGTCCCCCGGCAAAGGGAGATGGTGTCAAATTTTAAATTACAGCTTTTGTTACATCAACTGAATTGCGTGTTTATAAAACTAATTACTGGGTAAGTTCTGCATGTTACGGGCTTGATTTGTGGACTGTCACATGTTTGCAAAAGGGATCCTGTAAAAGGCTTTTCTCTTTTTTTTCCCCCCTCCCCTAGCATGCAGCAGAGGTCAAGCAATGGATCTTGCATATTGTAAGTGACAGCTTCAAGTACCTCAAGGGTGCTAATCCACCACGAAACTTTTTTTCCATCATATCTTTATTGTGCTGAAAATGGAAGGCACTTCTCTCTCCTCGCGGCTGTCAGTCCACCCAAGTGTAAACCGGACAAATTTAGCCCCGGTTCAATGTCAGATGGCACAAACCCAACCTCGGCGCTGTGGCTTGCCGGGATGACTCTCCTGCTGGAAGCACAGGGCCAGCATCACCCAGGGACTGGTGTGATGCCAAGGGGGAGCTGTTGGTCCTCCAACAAGAGGTACCCACCACCGCACCGGACTGGATGCGGGGCTCTTGCCCTGCACGTTTTGAGATGCTGGGCTCTCACCCCTGCAAACCTGGCGGCATGGAAGCAGAGGGGAGTTTTAGGGCTGCATGAGCATGCAGAGGGGGGGGAGCCCAGTGTTCCTACATTCAGTTTCCATCAGACCTTATGGACCTGGAGGAAAAAGTGGGGTTTTTTTCTTTTGTTATAGCCCTGTAAGCCACACTGCAGTGCTGGGATGTAAACATGTGCTAAAACACCCCCTTCCCAGGGGGGAGTAAAGCCTTGTGCCCAGCTCTGAGGGCATCCATCCCTCTGTCACAGCAGCTCCCATGAGATAAATTCATTCCTAATCCAGGTCCCATTTTGGGGGTGAAGCTTTAGACTTCAGGGATTCAGCTCCCTCCTCCCACATCTCCCCCCACTTGTGGTCTCGGACCTGAACCAGCCACACATGGCTGATAGGGGAGAAGAGCCCCTGTGATGGATACTGTCCTTGGAAAGAGATTGCAGCTGTACCCCCAGGAAGGAGAACGGGAGCATACATTATCGGGCATATGAGCACCATCACCTCTGGTATCCCCCACTTCAGTCACCCAAAATCTCCCTTACCTTAAAGGACTTACCTGCGCCTGCGCCTCCTCTGCCGGGGAAACGCGTCTCCTGCCCGTGCCTGGAGGAAATGCAGCACGGCCACATTTGAGACATGCCACTGGACCTCCAGAAAACAGCCATTTCTTTTATTATTATTTTTTTAGCATACAGTTACCAAATCACAAGCCCAGCTCTTGCTAATTAGACCCTAGAATGGTGTTTTCGTTGCAAAAATGGTTAATTTGCTCAGCAATGTGTCTCATACAAAAGAAGAGCCAGCCTTTGAAGGCAGAGCTTTTATCCTTTTCAAACACATCCTCAAGTTATCAACTTCAACACAACATCAAGGCCTGCTTTTGTTGGAATAATTTAACACTAATAGTTCGCGAATGCTGCCACCACTCTTGGTGCAGAGCTGTCACTGGCTGCAGCGAGACATTTGGTTCAAAGGCAGTGCCAGCACTGAATTAACTTGGACTTATTTTTTTATAAAAAAACCCTTTTTTTTTCCCCTTTCTGAAAGGCAGTTTGGAGCTTTGGCTGGCTGGTTTGGCAGCACCAGTCTCATCTGTCCCCACAGCAGGGGCATGGCCGGAGGGTGATGCTGCAGCAGCCTCCCCGGAGCTGACAGAGGGCCAGCGAGTGCCTTGATGGACACACCAGGTCACTGCTCTGGGTGGAGAAGTGGCGATTTTATGGACACGGATAACACAATGCTGGATTGAAGGACTACTCACGCCTTTGCTCAAGAAACGTGCTCCTTGCAAGGTGAAATCTGTGACAGTCCTCAGGACAGTGCAGGCAGGGGGGAGATGGAGGGGGCCATCACCACAGACAGCATCACTGCCCAAATCCCCTCCGTGGGCCCATGCCTCTGGCTGCAGGGCTCAGTCCCCCCTCAACCCTGGAGCTGATGCAGGCAGCTCCCCAAAAGCTGTTGGGGAGGGATGGAGGTGAACTGGGCACACGAGCATCCTCTCACCCTCTTCTGAGCTGCTCACCAAGGCCAGGACAGGTGCTGCCAGGTCCATGGGGTGCTAGCCCCAGCCCACACGTGACATGCAATGGCAGGGATGTACACGGACCCTCTCCAGCAACATGGCAAGGGAGAAGCATGCAGCAACCAGCCTGGCAAGCACAAATCCTGGCTGCAGTCATCTTCCAGTTAACACCAGTTACGGTGAAATGTCACAAACAAAGGAGCTGGACTAATGAGCCTCACACCCAAATACAGCAACTAAAGTGTCCAAAGAGGAAAAATCAATATTGGCATGTGGGTTTCCTGAATATTCTGCTTTTTTGCACAGCCCCAAAACCAGCGGCTCCAGTGACCTCTTGGGGAAACTCTCCCAGCTTAACAGGACCTTTCTTAGCCAGGTCTTAACCACCTCTCAGACTCAGTTTACCTTTTACACATGCTGGAGAACTGGTCAGCGAGGCGGGTTGTCCTCAGGCACACAAGTGCCTCCCCATGCCACACCAGCCACCATCACCGCTGCCACTCTGCCTCTCCTCACTCTGCCTTGCCTCCACCTCACTCTCTGAACGCGGCAACGTTGGCCAGACCCCCTCCACCTCACAGCCTTGTCACCCCAGCTTGGCACCAATGCTTCGTCCGCGTCACTGCCTTTGCATCACCCCGTGTGGGATGCGTGTTGGCAGTGACAGTGTTGCCCAGTGTCCTCTTGCCACGTCAAATAAAACATTCACCTGTTAGTGACAGGCGCAGAGCCCAGCTGGGAGGAAAAAGAGAATTTCCTCCTGTCAGCAAGGAAATCGGCAAGATCAGGGGAAATAAAACTGGTGTTTCAGAGCACAGCCTGCTTGAGGGACGGTCTGCTAAGCAGCCCCGTCCACTGCAGGAGCAGGGACAGAGTCTGGCCAGGGAGGGGACGTGCCTGGGGGCTGCGGCTGTCCCGTGGCATCCCTCATGGCATGTACATCCTGCTCTGTAACACACATACATGTGCTCATGCTTCCCAAAACACCGGCAGAATAATTTTCCACCTTTCTGAGGAGCCTGACACCCCAAATTTGTGACAGCAATAGCCACAAACCTACTGCAAGTGTGGGCCCAGAGGAGCATGATAGTGCATGGCGGTGCTGGGTCCCCTCACTGGTGACCCCTCCCACTCCCCAAGTCCCCACACAACCCGATCCACCTGGGCAAGGATGTTTCCTCCTCTCCCCACGGTGCTGAATCCTTCAAGCTGCATTGGGCCGGCTCCAAGGTGGAGCAAACCCCCAATTTCCCAACATCGGCCACCATTTCACAAGGGCCCGGCTGCCCCCCCCAGCTCACCCCGCACCGAAAGCGCTTTGCTGCATCCTATGTTGGTTTTGGCAGCACGGCGGCACCTGCAGCAGAACCATAGCGCTCGCCTGGCTGAATCAGAGCTATTCCTAGGTGAGCAGTTAAATAATTCAGTGATGTTTTATTTCAGAATTTAATTATTTTATCATTTATTTATTGGACTAAAGAGAGCTCTCCTGCACGGCAGGCTGTAAATCCCCATTTCCTCCAGCCTCCCCCTGCCTTTCCTCCCTTGGATCTCACAGTCCCTGCTCCTGCGCTTCCGTGCATTATCATAGGTGACATAATCCCACACGAACGCATCTCCCCCACCTATTTCTCTGGATTATATTTTTTTTCCCTTTGTTTCCCCCTTTCTCTTTCCTTCAGCTGCTGAACATTTGGAAAAGAAAAAGGCAGGAAAGACCCAGCAGCCCCAAACCAAAAAGACGCTGGTGCCGAGGCTGCTCTCTGCAACGTCGAGCATCTTTCTTGATGTATGATTTTCCCACCGTGTGCGCGTGTCAGCATGAACGAGGGCTCACAGATAGATTTCTTTATTTTATTTCTCCTCAAGACTGTTCTCTAGTCTGAAAAAAGAGCAAAACTTTAATCATCCACGCCCAGCCCCGATGTCAAGGCTGTTGGCTGTGCGTGTAAGACAACTCCCCATTACGGGGCTCTAACATTGCTCAGGGTGCCACCACATTGTCTTCAGACAACGGCTGTCTGCTCATAAATTATCACACCTACTTTATCCTTTTCAGGTATAACCAGTAATTTAGCCTTTGGAAAGAAAGAAAAAAAACCCCACCACACAAAAAACCCAACTGTGGAAGGGGAAAATCATCTCGAGCAAGAAATAACTAAAAAAATGTGCAAAACAGAATGAAAATGACACTTCAGCTTTAACATCACATCATTAGCAAGATATTTTATCATGCAATTCATCTGCCTACCTACCTGCTTCCCAAACCACAATGTTCCCCTCAGAGTTCTGTTCCTCTTTTGCAATGAACCATAAATTACATGCTGACAGCTTTAATTTGTGCAAAGTATGCCTGGTTGCTTCTGGCACAAGCAGCCGGCTGCTATAATAAGGTCAATATATATTCATTGTCGCATTGCTTGATGTGCCAGATAACACAAAAATGCAGAAATGTGGTAGTTTCTTTGGGGCTACAAAGTGGGAATGATAGAAAGCTAAGAACGCTGCATCTCATCAGGGCATCGCAAGCAGTTGGCTCATCATTTATGCATGGCATGAGCAATGTTATGATTTAACTAATCATCATCAGTTATTCATCCCATTGCTGTCAGGAGACCATGCAACACTTTCATTTCTTGCCAGTTCTAGATAATTTATGTTCCCCTATCATTCGAGGGTTGGTTGGTTGGTTTGTTTGCTTCCTTTTTTTTTAAACAAAAAAAAATTTTCTGCCTTGTGGTTGACCATTAGCAGGTAAACTCCAACATTTCCTCTGGAGCGTGAGGTGTTGACGTGCAATGAAACCTCTGAAACGCTGCCCATGGAAGAGGAGGAGGAGATCTGCCCTCGCTGGGGAACCTGAACACCCCACAGTGTGGGGAGAAGCTGCCCACTCCACGATCCCCCAGGGAGACCTGCATTTTGCAGGGGTGCTGGTGGGTCACGGTGGTGCTTTGGGAAGTGACACTAACTGGGCTGATGCTGTTTGGACACCAAGCAACACCTCCTGGAGAGGATGGGGATGGTGACAAGAGCCCTGCAGAGCTGCTTTGGCAGCAAATGTCACTCCCACCTGCCCCCTCTCTGCACCCTCTGATGCTCAGGCAGGGAAGCGCATTCCCCTAAAATGGAAAACAGGGGAACCAGGCTCCTCACAACCACCTTCCTGGCAGGAGGCAGCTTGGGGCATTGTGCAGGCCCAAGACACCCCTGCAGCCCACCCCACGCTGCCCAACAGAGTTTTTTGGCTTTTGTTTATTACATTTCAAGAAAATTAAGAGAAAGGTCAGAACTGAGGCACATGGTGCCCAGAGTGATGGAGACCCCGCAGGACAGCAGGTGCAGATGAGCCGGGCTGGCTGCAGGTTCCCTCACTGGAGCTGGAGGGACCAACGCAGGTGGCTGTGCAAGGAAAACAGTCGCCCAACACCAGATTTTTCCAATACATCACAATTACAGCAGCACCTGTGCTACATGGCTTCGCATGGTGCCGCTATGAATGTTTACAGAGCACAGTACCCCTCAGCACCCAGTCTCCTACCTGCAGAAATTATAGGGGTGGCTGGTGCCATTACTGGGAAAGAGCATCGCTGCCCCGCAGACCAAAACTACTCGAGTACACATGGCAATAAGCCCAAATGGTAAAATGAGGAAATTTTGGCGTGTGACCATGTAAGACATGGAGGCTTCAGGGCATGGAGCTGCAGCAGCACCTCACCATGGGAAGAGTCAGAGGGGCAGCAGTGTGACAAGGGTGGGGAGAGGGGCTCAGGAGTTCGCCAGCTTTTAAATCAGAAAACTATTCAATGACACACTCTAGCAGCAGCAAAACCTCCTTGCTTTGAGGGCAAACAGTGTTTTTCTGGGCTCGAGTTTGAGCCTGGAAATCCACTGCATCTTCTGGGGTCTGCCCTGGTGCCTGGGACTGCTGGTGAGATTTTAATTCAGTCCCAGTCTGTAAGGGAATAGATTTGAACTCTGTTGTGAAATAGGAAAAGTCATCCCTGTCTGTGCTGGGGAGATGTGGTTTCAGAGATGGCACCGTCCCCCCCAGAATCAGGATACAGGGAGGCAAGAGCAGCCCCCAAGACAGGGTTTATCATCTGAGCATCTCAACAACAGCCTGATATAACATTTTTATATGTGTAAATGCACATATAAACACAAATATTACCATTACACTTGGACATTTTCATAGAATACGTGTTAAAGGAAGTAGATTAGACAGCTTTTCCCCGAGATCATAAGTATTTAAAAAGCAATAAGGCTTAATGCCTGTTTTTCTTACTTTGTAAGGTGGTTGGGGATGATAAATGATAGGCAATTTCATGGCTGGAATTTCAATTTCCCAAAATATTAGTGCTGTTCTCCACTTCCAAGAGCTCCCTTTTGGCAGTCTCCTGCATTACCTCCTTCTTCTCTGTTTCTGAACTCATTTTCAGGTCAGACATCCATTTCTTGGGCCTGGCAAAGGTCTTGGGAAGCTGGTCAGCAATGCTCAGCCCCAGCCGCATCCCATCGGAAGAGAGTTCAGAAAGCTAAAAATTGTTACTTTGGCATTTTAAAATAGAACGACTCTTCACTTGTTTTGAAATATGTTTAGATGTAGCCAATGCAATTTTAACAGAAATAAAAAAGCTCCAACATCAGGAAATGCTTCTATTTCAGAGAGATGAAATGTGTCCGTTTCAACAAAGAAAAATAATTTTCACCTAAGACTCAGTTTGGTGGCTTTTTTGTTGAAGTGAAGAGGAGAAGAAAACAGGACATGCTTTTAGGCTGGTGCAAATGACTTAATGACCCCAAAGCCAGAAAAAACAACCAGCAAAAAGACTAAAACAAGACACCATTCAACGCAGGTGTCACACTGACAAGCCCTTCTATGAAACCTCAGCATGCATAAGCTGAAATTTCCAGAATGTCATGTTATTTTTCCTACTTACCTGTGCTGCTTACTCTTCTCCTTCCACTAACAGAGATGCAAAAGGGCCACAGGATGTCCCAGCCACAAAGATGCTAAATTAAGTCATTATTATCAGCAATGCAGCTGATATATCTTCCTATTAAAATTGTGCCGAGAGGACTCTCCTGTCAGAGGTGATGAGAGAGGCCCCAGGAGCCAGGATCTGGGGGGGAAACAGGGGATGCACCTGCACAGCTGTGGGCCTTCAGATACGGGGATGGGGGCATGGCCAGGGGCATGTGACCGGCTCCTGCACGAGCAGGGAGTGGATGAAGGCAGGAGAACACAGGGCTCTTCTCCAGCTAATGACAGACAACAGCCCTGCTCCTTGCCAGCGTGCGCTGCCAGCTCTAGCTTGTCCCTTTGAGGCCCCTTTGGAAACACCCTCATTTCACAACTCAGAAAATGAAACCTGAAGTTTAATACTGTGCAGTCAAGGTGGCATCAGGACCATTGTGCAACCACATGTCCTGGCCCTCAGCCACCCATCACTGATGGAAAGACCTGGCGTGCTGGCTGCTCTAAAAGGAAAGCCCTGAAAATCCAGCACCCAGAAAATCTGGCACCCAGAAAATCCGGCCCCCATCAAGCCCCAAGCCCAGTCCCCAGCACCCCAGTCCCCCATCAAGCCCCAGCCCAGTTAGCTCAGCAGTACCCCTCTCCCCACCCCAGCTTGTGTGCAGGGGGATTTCTCCAAGCTGGGGTCCCTGAGCCCCACAGTCACACCATGGAAATGGGGCCGTGCTCACCCCCAAACCCCCCCAATATTTCCTCCTTGGGTCTTCTTCAGAAAGCTCCAGCTGTCACACAAACCAGACAGGTTTTTTGGAGGCAGAGATGTCCTACAGAGCAGCCCCTTCGGCTCCCAGCACCACGGCTCCTACGGACCCCCAGCCCCAGTGATGTATTACTGAAATCCATTAAAGTGCGGCAGCTCTGACAGTGCTCTAAGGTAATATGTCACGGCACCACTGCTCTGATGATGTACTTACATAATATATCAAAGCCCCATCACTCTGATTATGTTCTAATACAATATATCAAAACGCCATTGTTCTGATGATGCACTATTATAATACATCAAAGTACTGGGGGCCTGCTGATGTGCTATTACCCAGCATCAAACTCTTGTCAATCTGGCACTGTGCTGTCATGCAATAGCCACTCAGAAGACAGTAATAAAATTAAGCTTATTCTTTAAAATTTATATCTCAACCTGTCTGTGGAGAGGCATTGATTAAGCACAGGTTGGGAGCTGCATATATATCCCATAAGGTAAGGGGCTGGCTGATAAGGCTTCGTATGCTTTAGAGCTTTTAAAATGCAAGGGGAGCTTGATTTGTTTTTTGAGCTTGTGGGTCTCCAACACCAGTCAGAAAAAGAAGGAAAAAACCCCTCCTCTGCTTTGCAGCCGTGCACACACCTGAATATTGCAGAGCAGGCAGCGCAGTCCATGGTTTCAGGAGAGGTGCTCAGCATGCTGCTGCGGCTGCAGGAGAGCTGAAAGCCCATCAAGCTTTTAAAAACAAGAGGCTCTGGGCCTTTTCCAGCAGCCTGAGTGCATTCTTGCTTCTCGCTATTTTGCTGAAAAACACCATCTCCTGGGTGTCTCGCAGCCCGCTGTGGGGTTTTTTCACCCGTAGAGGCTTAATAGCAATTCACTGGGAAGAATCCACCCCCGTGCATTGGCACCGGGCAGCTTCCGTGACTGTTCCCACTCGTAGGTGAGGACACACACCACTGGAAATATATGAACAAAGGCGAAAGAGTAATTAAAAAAACAGAGGAAGCAAAGGAAGCGCTTCTTGTGATGTTCCCACCCCCGGTCCAGGACTCCACAGCCCTCTGCAGCAAAGCCTGATTTCCAGAGCCAGCAGCACCCAGACGGTGCCCAGCACTCAGATGGGCATTGGCTGAGCCCCCGGGGTCTTAACCCCCCACCAGCCCCCTGCCTTACCCAACCCCAGTGCAGGGCTGGGCGGCCAACCTGCTCTGCGGAAGGCTTTTATCAGCACAAGGCTGAGAATCAGGGTTTTCCATAAAAAGGAAGGGCAATAAGAGATATGCCTCACAAATATTTTTATGACACATAAATAAACAGAGGTATCAGTGTATGCCGGGTGACGCAGCAGCTCAGGGTGTCAGCCCAGGCCAGAGCCTAGCCATGGAGAAATTCAGCCACGAGATCAGCCCTGGGCTGGGACGTTGGACCTGAGTGATGGGGATGGGCACATGCACTGGTTTCTCAAGTTCTCATCCATTCTGAGAGATCTCCTCACCCTTCCCCGTCCCAAGGACGGCAGTGGGGGTGCCGGTGGGGTGAAGACCCCAGCCCTGGTGGGGCCAGCACCGGGACCCCCGTGCCACCAGTGAGCACGTGGGCTGTCCTGGCTCAACCCTCCTGGGCAAAGAGCTGTGCCTCGGGGAAGCTCTTACCACCCTCGCGTTTTATTTGGCTCCAGAACAAACCCGAGGGTGGTTAATGACATCTGCGAGCTTTCCAGCTCCCTCCCTGTAATTAGGGCTGCCTGGAGGTGCTATTCTAACGAGGGCCAGAGGAATTTCCCCGGGTGCTAAGCAGGGAGACCTGGCAGAGAGTTTCTGCCTTGGCTCAGGGAATCCTCTACAAACCTCCTCTGGGGGAAAAAATAACAGTATAAAAGCCCTCCCTTATGGCACCAGAGCTTGGCTTTGAGCAAGGCAGCAGTTGAGGAGCACCTGCCCTGATAGCAGGAGTGGTGTTTAATGGGGTAAGAGTGGTTTGGAGCTAGGGAGAAGCAGGCAGGGAGCTGCAGAGGCAGGTGGGGATGGGAGGTGTTTGCTGGGGGAGGAGAGGAGACTGATAAGAGCCGTGAGACAGCCTGGGGTCATCCTAGCTGGCTCTGGTGCTTCTCAAACACTTCCATCTGCAGAGATAAAAGTGCTCAGAAGAGACAGAAACTCTCCCTACGGGAGGGAGCGGGGCGTGGGGGAGGTTGCCAGCCCAAGGCTGAGCTGACAGGGGCATCTCCAGAAGAAGAGAAAAAGCTGTTTTCTTCCCATGACCCTTTCCTCTGACCCCTGGGCTGCTGCATTTGAGTTTGCACGTGAAGTTTCTCCCCCTCTTTAGGTTATCAGCCCTTCCTTCATGCCCCGGGAATGGCAGCAACACCTTTGCCCCCCCTGACCACGGCCCTCAGCCCCTGCACACCCCAGCCATTCCTTGGCTACCATTCCACCTGCCTATCTTTCCAGTCTGACCTGTCCCCTGTGTCCACGTCGGGCGGTACAGCATGCACAGGGGTGGTCTGACTCCACAGAGAAAACTCCCATCATCTCTCCCCACAGGCCTCATCAGTGCTCGTTGAAGGTGACAAACTCAGCCAAGAGGGATCCAGTTCCCCCATCCCCGGCAGGCCACACTGGCACATTTTTTCTGGGATTATGCAGATGAGAAACTGTCATTAAAAAGCAAAAAGAGAGTTTCTCCTTCTTCGAACAGGCCATACCCAGAGCTGGCACCGTAACACTGATGTTGAGCCCCAGGGTTCAGCCCAGGGACCCTCTTTGTAAGAAGGGCTGTGAGTGCAGGGCTGCCCCAGGATGGTCTGGTGTGGCAGGGACCTGCCCAGCCTGGAGAAAACACCGGTGGAAGTGAGACCTAGAGGAGGTGTGAGCCAGTTGGTTGCTGCAATGGGCCCTGAGGAGGTGCTGAAATGGGAAAACAGCACCTATTCTCCTTAAAATTGCTCAGGGTCAGTGGGGTGTGCGGGTAGCAGCTGGGGGAAAGGAGGAGGCAGCTTTTCCTTTGCAACCAAGAGGCTGAGTCCTCTCTGCTTTGAGTGAAGCGGGGAGGCAGAAGGGACTAAGATCCCAACTGGTTACAAGTCCTGGGACCCCAACCAGCGGCAGCAGCAACTGGGGCTGTGAGGCCGGGGAGGAGAGCGGAGGAAACCACCCACGGCGCCTGTGCGAATGAGGAGTTTTTCCAATCTGCCTAAACTCGATATTAAAAGGTGCCCGCAGGAATGCTGGCTGCCTGCCACCCCCCTTCGCACCTTCCGCAGACTGAACCAGCCGGCTGAGCAGCTGGCACTGGAGGGGAGATTTGGGGAGCCTGGGCCTTCCTTAGGAGCCACGTCAACCTGAAGAAACCTCCAGCACGGCTTGTCTGGGGTCCCTGCTCTGCTCCTGGAGGGGAAGCCTCCACCTTTCATCTTCCAGTCCTCCCAGTGTAACCAGTTGGAGTGGAAAGCCTGCAATTTCCCAGTTTATTCCCCAGGGTGGCAGCACCTTCGGGTGTCATTAACACAACAGCCACTGCCATCCATGACCCACCTTGCAGACCCAGATCCACCTTGTGCAGCGATATCTCTGCATGACCAGACCCAGGGCAGGATTCGGCCCTAGGCCAGGGTCTGCAGCTCTCCTGCCTGGCTTGTGGCATTGCAGGTAGCTCAAAGCGGTTGCCATCTCTTGGTGGTTCCAGTAGCCACACGCAGCATCCTCTGCGTGCCTCTGCCTCTGCAGCTGCCCTTTCCTCGAGAGCAGCAGCTCCTCAGTGCCTGGACCGACTGGCATTTCCAGGCAGAGGAAATGATGCTGGCATGGTTGGAAGAGCAAACAAAAACCCCCCCAAGATGAGATGCATGTTTTAACCTGTCCATTGCAGTGAGAGACTGGATAATGCTATAAGCCAGAGTTGCTCAAGAGTAAGTTGATTAATGATAAGAAAATATTCATTAAGGATGTGTCACTTGCAGACTTGCGGACATCCCCACGGCCACTGAGCGGGGTGAGCTGGTGTGGTGCCCAGCCCCCTCAGAGGGACCCCCGGCCCCAGACCCACACCACGATGTCATGCCCATGCCTGGTCCCCGGCAGGGAGAGCAGGCAGGGTCTAACGTGGGCTGTCACATCAAAGGCTCCCCCTCCAAATCACCTACCTCCAGAAGAGCCAGTCAAGGACTGAAAGCTGCCGAAACATCTTGGCTTCAAATACTTCGAATAAGAAATGGGTGCATTTACAAATGTGTGCCTGCAAAGCCCAGCCTGCCACAGCTGAGCCAGCCCAAGGAGCTCAGCGATGAACCCAGTCTGGTGTGAAACATTCCTCCAACCCCAGCACTGCAGGTGCTGCAGATACGGACAGAGGCATTTGTCCTCCCAGGGGCTTGGGGGACAGACAGACACGTCATGTCCCACCTCACCAGCATCACTCCAGCCCTGCATAGCACCAGGGCCCCTCAGAGCATGGGTGCACCCGGCTGCACAGCGAGGAGAGTGGCCATCCAAGCCCCTCGCTGTCCCACAGAGATGCTTGGGATGCTGCTGTGTGTGGGGGTGCAGACCTGGCGGACCCCCATTTCCTTCAGCAGCAGCATCCCCGCAATGTTAAACCGCCCGGGCAGCCACAGCATGGCAGTGCCAGAACCATGCACCCTCCCCAGCCACGTGCACCCTGAGCAGAGGCCAATGCCTCCAGGCTGGCTCTACTCAGCTTAAGAAAATACTGATTTTCAAAACAGCTCTTTCTGGTGAGGCTGAGCTGACAGGGCTCCTCTGCAGCTGAGTGCAAGGAGCCAAGCGAGCATCACCGCTTCCCTCCCGCAGCCCCTCCACTGTTTATTTTAGTGTATCATTGGGAAAATGGCCATTGGTGGCAGGCAAAGACGTTCAATCAGGTTCGTGTTTACTTTCGGAGCCACTGTACAAACAACACACTGTGGGTAAATTAAACAAACACCAGTTATAAAGTCTACATAATCAGCTTAAACTCAAAGGATAATTACAAGAGTCAAAATCTACAGTATCATAAAGATAGGCAGTCAAGGACTGGCTCCAACACATGACAGAAATATAAGTTAGCTTTGAAAGATAACCTTGTGAGCTACAATTAACTCGCAGGCTTTGACAGTTACCGAAACCCTAAATGAAAATAGCCCAAGGAAAACAAATACAAGGTTTGGCACTCCTGAAGAAATTCAAACCTAAACATACAAATTAAAAGCACCTCGAGAGGCAGGGTGGGATTTAATAACATAATGTCTCCCATTCACTTGAAAGTAATTGATGCACAATAAAAAACCCTTTCTGTCAGCACAGGCAGTGGGAAAACCCACCAAGTGGCTGTGGAAATCGAACCCTTTTCATGTAGAGGTGGGGGGTTTTTTGTTTGTTTTTTTTTTGTTTTGTTTTTTGTTTTTTAAAGCAATGACCTGACAGCAAAAAGCCTGCAGGGAAATGGCTGATTTTGAGAGATTGTTAACAAAAAGCACCCGAGCCAGCCTGGCCCACGCACAGCACCCGCTGCAGCGAGCAGCAAGTGCAGCATTCATCGCTCCCCACAAACACAAATAATAACCTTAATTAGCGTAGAAAAAATACAAGGATGCTGGTAGCCTCGAGGAAAGCTGGGTTATCGCAGGCGGGAGGGTTATCAAGGAAGGAAGCAGGGAGGGGACCTGGCAGTGGCTCCTTGGAGAGGGGTGCAGACACATCCCCCCTGTGCCCCTCACCTGGGGACCGGCTCTGGGAGGGGGGGATCTCTGGGGGTGGCAGGGACCCCACAGAGGGAGAAAGAGGATGGAGAAAATATGGAGCAGACACATGTGGGATGGCCCTACAATCCTGCAGCCACGGGATTTTTCATTATTAAATTAAATTATTGTGAGCTACCAGGCAACTTAAAAATTCACAAGATAAATGCAAAAATGTTTTGGCAGTGCTTTCACCAGTTCTCCTCTCCATTTCCCAGACAGCTCAGCCTCAAAACACAAATATACCCACAAAACAGGGGAAAATTTCCCAACTCTGGCTCTCCTTGCACCCCTCAAATGTCAGCTGTGGGTTGTGACCATCTGCAGCCCTTTGATAGCCAAGGGGGAAGGAACCTGCTTCTTCTCCATCCAGCTCCCTGCAGACAACTCCCCTCATCCCGGGAATCATCACCACTGGGGCTAATTGGGATGCTGGCTGGCAGTCTCAGCAGGGAGAGAAAAGAAAACAACCTGACACGTTATGCCTTCCAACAAAGCTTCAGGGAGCAGCAGCCTTTCCTCGGAGACGGGAAAACAAATGCCTTTTAAAATAAAAGCCGATAAACTGACGAACTTAGTGCTGCTCCTCGCTTATAAATCACAGCGCAGCGCTAGCTAATGGCTCTGGCAATGGGAGTTCAAAGGAAAGAAGTAACCTAATTATAAAGTTTGTTAGATTTATTGTCAGTTAATAACAGCATTTTCAAAGATGCTATGAGTAAGATCAGTGGGTTTCTCATGCTTTACGCATTTTTCTCTTCCCAACAACTATTCTAGGTCAAATTTATTGCGCTGCGCTTCTTTTTCCATCACAGGGAGTGAGGATACTTACAGGCAAGCCTTGCGATGCTGTGATTAGCATAATGAGGGCAGGTGAATATATCGTACTTCCTTGTGGCTTTTTTGGCTCAGATCGTGAGCGAGAAAAGGTGTCAGGAGCTGCCGGCAATTTTTGCAAATATTAAGGTAATGAAACAACTTGACGTCGCTGAATTATTAAAGGTTCTCCTGCGTTTCTGATATTTTATTCCTTTTATTAAATGTGTAAGTGAAGTAGCAGGGAGCTGGGCTGCTTTCCTTCTCCCACGCTTTTCCCAAAAGCAGCAGGGGGGAGGGAAAGGCAAATCCAGGAGGGGAGGGAAAGGCGAATCCAGCCTGGTGCAGCCATTCTGGGGGGGGGACGGATGGGCCAGGCGGCTCCACAACCAGATGCTCAACCAGCAGAAGAGACCGGCCTGAGTTTTGGATGGATGAGCCCAAGCATCCCACAGCAAGGCAGGAGCATTTCCCAGGGTTTAGAGGTGATGGAGGGACACCAGGTTGTCTTTTCTCATAGCATTAACAAAAATATTCCGCATTAAGCGCTCCAAAATAGGAGTAATATTCTAAGCTTAATTATCATTTAAATATAATAGGAATCTGATGTTTCCACCAAGTGAGCATGTGCCAATCAGCCAGCAGTAAGCACTGCGTTTTCTAAACAAATCGTTATTAACTTTAATATATTGCAGGCATGTAGCAAGCTGGATCCAATTTTAAGTGAAAATTAATGGCAAATTCTTGTAACCACATTAAGAGCCATCTTAGTTCATTTGAAATCAGTTAAACATGAAAACAATATGAAAGCCATCTTGTGTGCCTGGAATATAAATATTTGTCCTTATCCTTGCCAGAGCAGCAAGAAAAATTAAGAGATGTTGGCATGTAAGCTTTATATAAACACACTCACAAAAGGCCGACATTTGATGGATTAAACTATTTGTCAATTTTTCCATTTCCTTCGTCAAAAAGTAATTAAACATTAAGCAGATGTCAGAATCTAATTGGTTCTAGAGAATATTGCACAATAGGATTTATGGCAATTGTGAAGTTGTATTTACATGTCTGTAAACAGGCAGTTGTTTGCCAGAAGACGCTGGTCACAAAGCTCTTGCCTCTTCTGAGTTTAAAAAAGCCAGAATTTGAAAAGCTTTGCAGATTTGCCGGCTCTGCACCCGCTGACCAGCCCAGGGAACTGGGGAGCTCAGCTGGGCTCAGCTCTCAGCCGCATCCTGCAGCAATGCCTGGGGCACCGGAGTGGGGCAGAGACAGGGACCTCTGTCCTGCCTGCTACCCCCCACCACGTCCTGGGTGCCATACAAGGAAATGAAAGTATTTCCTTTCATCTGAATTATTTTTCTCCCCTTTGCTCCATGGAAGAATGGGAGAAGGGAAAACAAATAGGAAAAAACCTTCTCCTCAAGGCAGTCTCTGTATTTATTTGTTTCTTTTCCTGCTTCTTAAACTGAAGGGAAACCCAAATAGAACAGAAGGAAAAACCCATATTGGAATATATTTTTAAAATATATGGTCAAAACTGTATT
Source organism: Athene noctua (assembly GCF_965140245.1). Taxonomy (NCBI): domain Eukaryota; kingdom Metazoa; phylum Chordata; class Aves; order Strigiformes; family Strigidae; genus Athene; species Athene noctua. The sequence continues at coordinate 15,076,439 of NC_134049.1, read as the reverse complement.
TTTCTTTGTATTTTCTACCCGGCTTCACTGGATACCTCACAGCTGAGCACCCAGCAGTCCCCACAGCCCCTGGTCCCCATCCTTGGGGGAGACCCCAGTGCCAGGCGATGGAACCCGGGAATGCTGTAACTATCAAACAATAATCCCTATTACCTCAGTCATCCACCTCAGAAACCTGACATCTGAAAATGAGGAATATGGGCCAATTAAGGCAGTCAGGTGCATCACAGCGGGGACCCAGCCTGGAGCAGCAGCAAGTCCCCACCTTCTCCCACCAGCCTTGGCTTTGCAAATAGCTACCAGCGCTGCCAACGAGAACCGATACCTACAACACCACAGGATCAGCGGAGCCCTGCAAGTTCAAATATCTCTTCCCAGGATGAAGATGCCTTCCTGGAAGAGGATGTGCCCTGGATGACCTGCTCTACATGCTGGGGTTTATTTTCTCACCCAGCCCTCACCCAGGCGGGCGGGTGCCGGCGCCAGCAGAGTCTTTCCTCTGGCGCTGGCACGGCTCGTGCCAGCTCCAGCTCTTTGGATGATGAGAGCTCTTGGATCCTCCAGACGACTGGGGAGCCGTAGAGATTAGGTGCAAGGGGGAGCAGCAGGTATTAAGTGCAAGAAGAACCTGGGACATCCCCCTAGGCAAGAGGTGAGTCAGCGTGTCTGTCACCGCTGATTATTTTTTCTGTTTTTCTTGAGAAAAGCCCTTACGACTTTCTTGTTTTCATTGGAAAGACACAAGTCTGAAATGCCAAGGGTTTATTCCCTAGAAAATTACGGTGGGTTTATTATGACTGATAAAGCATCTGTGGATGATGCTGATGTGGGAGCCTCCTCTTCACAGATCCGCCAGTGCCTGGGAGTTGTGGCCTTTCTTATCATCACCAATCTGTGCAATTTTGGGGCAGGTGAGACCTCTGTAAGGGCCACAACCATCCTGGATGTCACAGTGGCAGTGCTGAAGGCCGGGGCAGGACACAGCAATGGGTGAGGTGCAAGGGGGGCTGCTTTGTGCAGGGACTGGCAAAGGGATGTCCCCAGCCTGGGAGGAGGGCTGGGCTGGGAGCGGGGCTGCAGGATGGGGAGGGCACAGGCACGAGCTGTCGCTGAGAAAAGCAGGACCTGCCCAGGCTATGCCAGGCCCCAAGCACTGAGATAAAGATGCTCATCCACTGGCACGACAGCCCCTGCCCTCCCAGAGCCAGCTGTGGGATCACAGCGGTGTCACCCTCTCCAGCAGCACCAGGAGCACTGCTATAACCCAAACCACCCCGGAGGTGCCTTACGGGTGGTCTGCAGGGATATATGTCACAGAGAATAATTAGCTGACCAGGTGCCAGAGCCGGGGGAGGCAAAGATGATGCTTTGCATCCCACACAGTCAACGGGCAATGTCACCCTATCATGACACCCATCGTCGAGGCATCGGGCCGCCTGCCAGCTTTGACAGCGCTATGTCTATATGCGCTGCTCAGCGGCGTCAGGCCTCGTTTCCAGAAGGTAGAGGAAACGTCCCTGTTTACAGAAGCCAGCCTGTATGCTCCCCACGCACTCCCTGCATGCTCTGACAGGCTGTACCCCGCCAGGAGCCGCCTGCAACCCCTCAACACTGGGATGCCCAGCTGTGGGCAGGGGGAAAAGGTTTGCTACATCCTCCCTGAGAGATTAGAAGAGCAAAGCAAAAGATCCTCCTCCTTTCCCACCAGCTCTCACTGAGAGTTAATGCCTGGGTTAAATTCTGGCTGCCCCCACCCAGGAAAGCCACTTTCTGCAAACCTTCCCAGTGCTGATGCTCAGGAATAAAATTACAAAGACAACGTGCAATAACTTTGGATGATGAATCAGTTTTAAGAAGGATTTTGTTCATATCTGGCTCTGAGCACATGGGACCGGTGCTGCTGCTGCTTAATTCAGCGCTACCAAAGCCACAGCTTTTATTCGAAGCCGGAAAGCTCAGCCCAGAGCTGTTATTTCCCTTGCTGTTCACCTACCTTATTTAACAGAAATGAAACAGTCACATGAGCTTTTGATCAAACCAAGCCTCCCCTGAAGTCACACGGTGACCTGGCTAATATTTGCGTGGCAGATCGATGCCCTGTTCATCTCACGGGCGCAGCAGCTGTGGACTCAGGCTGTTTGTTCCCAGTCCCGCTCCTGGTCAGCTTCCACAACCAAGTCCTCCTCTTCATCTAGCAAGGAAAAAAAATGCCCTGTCAGTAAGGCCTCCCTCATGCCAAGCCCAGAGCAGGAGAGGAGCACGGCTGCTCCAGCCGTGGGCTGTGCGTCCTCCCTGTGAAGCTGACTCTGGCATCTCCCTCCCGGCCTGCGTCGAGGCAGTGTTTTCTAAAAATGCACATTATAATTTACAATAAAGACATGGGAACAGTGACATTTACTGCAGACCTTGTGCTCATTAAAACAGTCTCATTGCCTCATTAATTCCATTTTTCAGAAATTATGTTCATTTTTATGCACTGTATTAACTCCTCATGCATTTCACATGCTGCTATTCCACATTTAAGGAATATGTCTCGGAGAGGTTTCCAAATCAGCAATCCCAGCACCCTAGAAGCGAAATAATTACTTTTTCCATTGCTCGTTCCTGTTAACCCACTCAAGATAAATAAAATTAATGTGACTACATTTGTCATGTGAATTTAATTATTCCAAACAGCATTAGCCTGGACTATAATTGTAGAACAAATGTGCTTCACGATATCAAGACTCACCAAGTGGAATTTAGTCTCAGATGTTTCCATGCTTCCAAAAGCCCTGGGAAGCAGAGCACTGACAGTATGGAGGGAAGGGTCAAATGGGCCCCGAGCACAACCGTGGCCAAAGGGTACCCATGCAGCAGCCCATGATGCAGGAAGTCAGCATTGGGTGCTTGCAAAAACGTGCAGCAAATGTGTGTGCTTCATCCAGCGTGCAGACACTTTCCTCTTCCCCCCAAGGCGCTTCCCCGGCAGACAGTGCTCCCACATTTTCGAATGGGGGTGCTGAGACCTTGCCTTCACCCCCAGCCACTGCTCATTCTGCAAAAAACATATTTTCTTGGCACTTTCCTTGTCTTCTCTGAAGCGGGAGGATGCTCTTGGTCATCCCTAGCTTCCCCGAATGCAGGAGGGCTGCAGGCACGGGGAGGTGGGGTGGTGGTTAACACAGGGGTGCCTGGTTTGCCCTTCCCCGAAGGAAGAGCTCATCCCCCCTTTCCCAGAGGACTCCCAGGCCACCCTTCCCCGTGCTCCCAGCTGTGAAGGCACATGTGGCTGAGAAGAGGGTGGCTGGGCTCGCTGGCAGAAGCATGGCATGGCACCCCAGCTTGCTCAGCTCTGTGGATGCTCTGCGCTTGGCTTGGCCAAGGGCAAAGTGCCTCCACTGCCTGGTCACAGAAACCAGCAGAAGTGGACACCACAAACCCAGCTGGAAGCCAAAACCTCCAGATTTCAGACATCTCCCAGACAGCTTTATTTCTTTTCTACAGCAGGACCCTCAAGGACAACCTCTCCACTAGCTAAGGCTGCTGGTGTCACAGGCACAAGCATGCTCAGTGTTGGTACCTGCAAGAACATCTTGCACTGCCTTCATCCCCATTTTATAATAACTCCTTCAGGTTTTTCTACCCTTCCCAACACCAGAGTTCTCTTTTCTGCACCTCCCAGGTGCGCTTCACCACCTCTAACTCTCCATCTCATTCCAGCTCAGCAAAAACCACTCTCTCTATATATATTTAGTCGTTTGCCTACACCTCACAGCTACACTCCTTCTTTGGAATTAATTATTTAATCCCCCAGCTGTACTATTAACTCTCTGAAGCTGGAGATTGCATGAAAAATCTACTCAGACTAAGCCAGTAATGCACCACATCCCCAACCGGGAAGGGGTCCCAGGGGGAGGGAGAAACCGCAGGGCCAGGACCTGCTGCCCCTGGGCTAACCCAGCTCAGCATGTATATTTAACAACGCTTTCTATAAGGAGCCAAGCCTGGGATGAAAGCGGGCTGTGGCATCCCCTCTTTAGCATGCACGTTGGGTGCATACGTTGAGACATACAATATTAATGAAGGAACAGTTTATTGGATTTCGTTCCCAGAGCTTCTCGAAGTGGCACTGGGCCACAGACAGCGGGTTATAAATAGGCGTGGGTCGTTTAGAAGGTCACGCAGCAAACCTTGAAAAGTGCCAGAAACTTAACAAGAAACAGGGAAATGCACGTTAAATCAGAACAAAACAGGCGCTGCCACGCACAGCCCCTGTCCCAGCTGCAGAGGAGCATCCTCAGGGCAGGGACGTGCTGCTCAGGAGCTGCTGGGAGTCACCATCAAAACATGGCCCTGCTTCTCCAGAAGAGCTGCCTTTTAATGGATAACTTAGTATCATCTGCTGCTTCAGCACTCGGCTGCTCTGTCAGATTCCCACACTTTTTCTTGTGGCATTAAAGGGTCAGGGGATGTGGCAGTGCCAGTGGCAGCATCACCGGCAGCCGTCTCGCACACCCAGCTTTGCTCCCCGAGAGCTGGCCGTGTCTGCACTGCTCACTGGGCCACCACAACATTTAAGGAAGCAAATGTGAACTTTAATAAAAGCCGACTCCTCTACCCTAAATAAAAAACATTCCCTGACTTGAAGAAAAAACTTTTTTTTTTTTATTATTTCAAAGTACCCTGTTCAGCAGCAGAGCATACAAATACTCATAGCTACGCAAATAGCAACTCTTTATTTGCTTTGTTTGCTCAGCTAATATTGACTTTCCAGCCTAACACTGCTGCTATTGAGTTTGGCTATTCACAATAATGTTTGACTAGCATTAGAACAGCGCAGCGATAACAGCATGTGCAACCGAAAAAGCAATCCATCACCCCTCCGTGGGATAGTGCCATTATGACAAGGGGGAAAAAAAACCCGTCTGCTTATTCAGTCAAGTACAACTGTTGAATATAATGCTGGCAATGACACTCCTGGCTAGTTCAAACAACCCAAGGTTACAGCGTTATTGTGTACTTGCGCAGAGCAAACACTGCGGAAAGGCTCCGTTTCTGCTTGTCACCTTGGGCGGGACTCGAAGAGGTTTGTTTCGGGCCAGGGTCGGTGAACGCTGCCCCGTGCCAAGGCACCCTCATGTCTCCCAGCTTCGCGCCCGCCACAGGGGAGCGGCACCGTGCCACCGCTGGACAGATGAACGGAGGAGACCCTTCTGTGGTGGAAAGGAGGGTGAGAGCAGCCGTGGAAGGGGCAAGCAGGGCTGCCCGGGGGTTTTGGCTCAATCGGAGCATCAGCACGGCATCCTGCAAGGGAGATGGGGTACACCAGCACCCCACGCTGCTGCTCCTCCACCCAGGGTCGGGTGGCACCGTGGGGTGGGGACCTGCCCCCCTGCGCTCCCCAGGTAGCACTCGCTTTGCCAACATACTCCCTTTCCCTTCCAGATCACAGAGCTGAGCTGATTGCCTTGTTTGCCTCCCACGTGTGTCCACTAATTTAGATAAAATAGGCGTGTGTGTGCGCATCGACGTACACGGAGGCAGAGAGCAGCCCCCGCCTAGCAGGCGTTCATCACTCCCTTCCCAGTAAAGCCCAAACTGGTGCAGCTGGGTGGGCAGAGGGGACCCTGTGCCAGGGGCTAACGCTGCTCAGTGGGGAATCGGAGGGGAGAGACCGTCATCTTCCTCATCCCCTGGCCACGAACAAAAGGCACGAAGGCCTGGAGAGCAAGCACTTGAGAACTAACCATGTGAACAAACAGAAAAAGGCAAACATGCTTTCTGCTGCAAATAACTCCAAAAGAAGGAAACAAAGAGGTAATTATCATTGCTCAGCTGCTCTCCGGGCAGGGCACAGACTGCCTGTTTGCTCTGGCTGAATCATCACCGCCGAGAGGCACCCAGGCACCTGCGCCCAGAGTTTTGTGCACAGAGGGGAGATCCCCCCTCACAGAGGACCCCAGCAAGGGCTCAAAGAGGGTTCAGTGCTGCCCACAGTGCAGGCAAGGCAGGCAGACCTCCGGCCTGGTGCTTCCCCCCCACTGCTCTGAGACCTTACAGTGAATTCTCTGATGGCTCTCCTAAGCTCCGTCTGAGCCGAGGTCGTCGCAGCGCAGTCCTCTCCATCAGCACACGGTTCAGGGGAGGCTCCTGCCCTGCGAGGGTCTGTGGATGGTCCCTTGGGGTCCCTCCACCACCGGAGCCCAGCACAGTAACTGCCCAGCGTCCTTTTGCTTGGAGGACGGCTGAGCTGGGGAGGTGCAAACAGAAGACCTTTGCTCTGAGCTGAGCTCCGCCAAGCCCCAGGCCCTTTGGATGCTGAAGGAAGAGTAAAAGCGTCTGCACATTCCTTTGCTCTTATACTGCATTTTGCACTTCAACACCCTGGGCAGCCAAATCTGTTTTCACAAAACTCCCCCCCCCCAGCTTTTATCACCCCTCAGGGCCTCAGGTAAACTTAGGAGAAAGGGCCAAATCCTGGCCCCTTACCTGAGCCATATCTTCCAGTACCCAGGTCCATCCTGCAATATTTTCAGGCACATTTTCCCATCCCCTGCCCTGGGACGAGGCAGCAGAGTCAAGCCCAGATGCTTTTTCCATGACCTCCACGAATCACGGCAGAAGCTTCATTTCTCCATGCATGAACTTGCTAATGAGCAAAACAGGCTGAATGCAAAGGCACGAAGCAGATGCAGCAATGACAGGATGTTGCCACGGTAAATTAATATTTTTGGGTGAAATTAGCACTCTGTTTTGAGGAGCCATGGAACCATGGGGAATCACTAAACAGGAGGGTGACCTACGCCTCCAGCACATGCTTGGAGGCTGGACATTGAAATGACTTTCTGCTCCAGATGTCCTCATGTAGTCAGAGAAGACAGACACCTCCCTTTTTTGGGTAAAAATTAGAAAAAAAAACAGTTGGGCAGTAGATGACTCATAAAAGCACCTGTTTATTAATGAAAGCAGGAGAATAGCAGGTATCTGGTTTTGTGAAACCATGTTTGTAGCTGTTTGTGTCCCAGGAAAAGGCCCAGGGAAATGTTGCTGGCTGCATAGGAGCCCTGAGCAAGGCTGTGTCAGGGTTTGGAGAGCAATTTTGGTCTTGTTATATGATATTATTTTAAATCAGTTTGCAGACTGAAGCTCTCTTCTCTTTATTAGCCTGCTCTGGGCGTGCCTGGGCCTTGGGTCTGCTCAGTGACAAATAACAGCCTATTATTAATATTATTATTATACATGCATTTCTATACAGCCCATCACACAGGCGCTCAATTATGCTTTGTGCTTACGTAGCACCTTTCATTTCAGGTCTCATGCTGCTTTACAAACATTAAACCAATGTTGGAATTTTTGCTAAAGGCAAAAAAAAAAAAAAATTAAGGAGAGGGTGGGAGGGGAAGAGGAAATCCCAGTCTTGATGCCTTCAGTCCCTGCCTGCCACAAAGACAGCAATTGTATGCAGGAAAATACACAAGTGCTTTAATTTGGGGGTTCTCTGGTATTTTTAATAAACACATTTGCTGAGGTGAAGTGAAGGCACATGGCAGAGGGGAGGATTTGGTCTGCAAGAAGTGGCCAGCCAGGCAGACTGAAGGGTGTTGGGAGTGGACCTGTCCTTCCTCCCTTTACACTCCCTTTGTATTTTGCACCATCACCATTAATGATCAGAGCAATTAAACTGCCGCTCCCAGCCCAGAGCGTTTTCTCTCTGCACCATCACAGGGGAAATTTTGGGTGCCTGCTGCAGGTTTTTAATCCACCTAAAGATGAAAATGCCCAGCGGTCCTGTGAGGTTCATTCCTGATGACCCGTTGTTCCAAGATATCGAATATCGGCAGAGCCCCGGCTGCTCTGAGGTCCTTCCCCTCCGCCCGGCCTGCAGAGAGGATATAGGGAGGGAAGTTGTGTCCCTCCTTATTATTCAGGTCAAAGCACTGCACCGTGTTCAAACAATTACATTTCATAATTAGTTACAATTAGCCTGCTGTGGTTTGGAAGCCTCAGCAAGGGTTTTATCTACAAGAGCCTCCTGGCAGTGCTCCACTGGAGAGATTGTGGCCTTCACCTTGCCTCTTCCAGGTGCCCAAGTTTCCCCCCACCTGCCCCCCTTCCCCACATTTCCCCCCCTGTCACCCCCCAATCCCAAGGGGTTGCTCCAGCACAGCCTAGGGTTGCTTTTCACCAGCTCAACCCTTTCTGCACCCAGTGTTGGCTGGTGGGCACCATCCTTGACCTCCAGCACTTCAAGCCGACATCTGGCACAGCCATCACCTCTGGATTCTGGCACCTTCCTTGTTTCTGAGCCCATTTCACCCACAAAAGAGCCATCAGCTCCTGTCAATAACTACCAGGGTTTTTTTCCACCATCACACACATTCCCACACCAGCGTGTCCTCACCCATGCGCACCTGCTGCCTTTGCTCTTCGGCCACACAGGGCTGTCTCCTGCGGGAAGCCCGTGTGAGATCTGGGTCAGCATTGCATCTGAAGTAAATAACAATAATGCAAATTGCCTTGAAGGAGCATTTAAAGCCTTAGAAATCTCATGGCTCCCTGCACAGTCTTGTAGCGTAATGCAGGGCAGACGGGGACAGATGTCCTCAAACTGGACGGGGTAGGGTATAGCTGGGTGCTGCACCTTGGTTCATGGCAATGGGAAGGGCCATACCCCACCCATCTTGTGTGTCTCAATTATGAGACCCAAGGCCCTTCCCTTCCATTTTTCCTCCAGGCTAGCTGGATGGGGGTAACCAAATGTTAACCAATCCGTGTGGGATGAGGAAAAGCTCTGGAGATGCAGAATCCTTCACAGGTCAGAAAAAGGGTCCCAGCTAGTGGGAGATGTCACCTCCATAGGCAATATTTCCAAACTCTGGACTTTTGAAGATTTTCATTAAAACAGAAAAATACATTTTAATGAATAATTCTTTTTTTTTTTCCTTTTCCATCACATGCAGGCACTTACCATGCTCCTCAGTCTGCAGAGCATCCATTGGGTCATCCCAGAGGAGCAGCAGTGTCTGGAGCATCCATCGGGATATCATACATCATCACTGGGGAGTTTGCTGCAAATTACGTGAGGCAAACAGCGTCCGAGTCTGCTCATGGAGGCCAGGAAGAGCATTAGGAAAACAGGTTTATGCTCATCTCCTTAATGCACAGAAACCTTTGAGATGCTGTGTAACGATAACCCAGCTCCTCCTGCACTGAGCCTCTGGTCAGTGAGCAGGTGGTGGTGGCACATACATCCCTCCCTGTCCCTGGAAATGAAACTTTTTGGCCAGCCATCTCCAGAAAAAGGACAATATATTTAAAGGTGGCTGCGTGGTTCATGGACATTTCTTAGTTTGGATGTGGGATGAGGAAAAGCTCTGGAGCAGCAAAATCCCTCATGGGTCAGAAAAAGGGTCGCAGACTGTGGGAGCTGTCACCCCCATAGCCAGTATTTCCAAACTCTGCCCTTTTGAAGATTTTCATATATAAATTAAAGCAGAAAAATACATTTTAATGAAGAATTCAGATTAATTTCCCCCCCCCCCCCCAATCATCTCTGGCCATCCCCAAAGATATAATTTCAAAATTTAAAGAACAAATGAGCACATTTCACACACCACCATTTACATCATCGTCCCCACTCAAACTACTCTCACCCCTGCAAAGGCCAAAAAGAGCCATCGCTCCAGGACACGGCTCTGCTGCAGCATCCCCTTCCCGCCGCAGCATCCCCTTCCCGCTGCAGCAAACGTCACACTAGATCAAGTACCTCCCTTTTCTGGTCCTAACCTCAGGGCAAGCACTGTGAGCAGGGCTGGGGCTGCAGGATCAGGCCCTGCCTGGGCTGCTCAGAGCCTGTCCCAGCACAGCCACAGGCTCGCTGGCTGGCGTGTGCAGGCATGGCAGGGAGCAACAGGGCAGGAGGAAATCTCGGTCCAGCTTTCTCAATTTAGGAGTTTCACAACTGACTTCAGCAGGGCCAAAGTTTCAGCATGAAGGTGGTGGGACAGTAGCTGGCACTTGTCTCAAGAGCTTCACCCAGGAACTAATTAGTAGCTTCTCTGTTGTGTAACCCTCTGAAAGAGCATGTTTAGGCAATACAGATGCATCTCAGCTGGTAAATACAACCTGGACGCGGAGCTGGAGCAAAGCTATTCCTGCTGGATGTGACGGGCTCGGGGAGGATGGCTGCAGCTCCCACAGGGTCTTCCAGCTGCTCCCGAGGCGAGCTAAATCACCTCTTGTCCTGTGCAAGCTGCATGCTGGCCAAATTGCAAAGCTCAGGGAAGAAATGGAGGGGGGGCCTTTCTGCCCAAGGTTCCCCCTCCACCCATGTAGGCACAACAAGATCTGCTTTGCTCTTGCAGGTGCCTGATGGCCTCCCTCCTCCTGCCTGCTACATTTTCTCATGATCGATGGATGCTCAGCAGCTCCTAACCCAGAGCATCCAGGTTAATTGCTCAATAGTAAACTACCTTTTACATTCTTCAGGAAATATGTTCTAGACAGTACAAAACGAGACGTGATGCTCTGATTCATCTGGGTGTCTGGGAAAACATGGCAGCAATAAGCTGGTAAGGAAAAATCAGGTCCAGTGTAGCTATTTTTCAACCTGCAAATCAGAGTGGTTTGGATATAAACTATTAACAAAGTCCTCTCTAGTGTGTCTGGGGCTCAGGTCAGGGGTCCTGTTTCTCCACAGGTATTTCTTCCAGGCCCACCCACAGGAGCCTCTGACCTGTGTTTCAGGGCACCATGTGTGACCAACAGTGCACGCTGTAGCCTCAGGCGCTGCTTCTTGCTCCCCGCTGGGACCCTGGTGCCAGCCTGGACCTGCTGTGTGGGAGCACAGGGCATCACCTCAGCTTCCAATGCATGCAAAGCACAGCCCAAGCACCCCTGGAATTGGAGCCAGCCCAAGTGTCCCCCATGGAATCAAACCCTGGCATCTGGGCCCTCAGGGTGGGCTCAGCACCCATCAGAATGATTTCCATTACTTGGCTGTGTGGCTCAGGCTGAATTTCAAGGCCATGAGCCACGCTGTTACATGCAAATCCTTCTACCTGACATTAAACAAAAAAGGAGAGAGTTCATTTCAGGTCCCCAAAGCCACGAATATTGCAACTCTCTGAGCACTTACTATGATAATCAGCTGCCAGGGGCTGCCCGGGAAGGCAGGGACACAGTGCCACTGCCATCTGCTGCCACACGCCGTGCTGGCTGGGGCTTCTCCGGAGCTTTGGCTCCTTTAAACAATGAGTTTTGAATCCCTACATGTGCACTCCTGCCATGGATGGCACACGCGTGTGTCCGCACGTGGTGGATCTCCACATACGTGCTGGCAAATCTGCGGCCCAGACAAACCTCCCCAGCAGAAGGGCAGTTTCAGAGGCAGGGATGTTTAGGGCTCACAGCCACAATAAGCCCACAGTCCCACGGAGAAAGGCAGGTGGCCACAGGGCTGGCACACCCAGGGCTGAGGGCTCACCTTGAAACCACATGATTTCTGCAAGGGGATGGGATCAGGAACACGGATGCACCACAGTGACTTCAACATAACATTCACCAACAGGGCTGCAGCAGCAGTGGGCTAGGACATGGTACTTGCACCCTCACACCTCTGCTGAAGGTCAGTGTGAGGCCTCATCCCACCACAGGACTGCCACAGTGTGTTTGGATTTCTCAGATTTACAAGACAACATTCTCTATAATTTAAATTTACTTTCTTGAGCTCATTAAGAAATACAACAAACAAACATGACAAACAGGGGCTCAGTCCCCTTTTGGCCACACTAGTCTATCATGTGAATTCACTTACCATTGAAGTCATAAGGTTTCATAATGTATAACCTGTAACTCTTAATATTGTGCACCTAGAAGCAAAAAAATTTTAAAATTCATTCCCTACCCGAGGGTGAGAGGGCTCATCCTTCCTTTTCTGTCTCGGTACGGCTGTCCCCTGTGTCACACTGAGCAGCACAAAAGCCTCAACAATTCAGGTGCTGCTGGATCCGCCTCAAATTTTTTTGGATAAGCTGAGGTTTTACACCTTCCAGCTTTGAGGTTTGATCTATCCCATTTCCATAAGTTGCCAGATTCTGACTAAACTGTCAGACAAAAGATGCTGGCTGCAGGAGATGGCTGCTGTGGGTGATCACGGTGCCTCACAGCCCATGTCCTCCCGGTCACTTGTCCCGCTGACCTGATGCTCTCGCTTTGGCACGGCTCCCAACACAGTTCAGGCCTTACTTTGATCTGGCTTAGCTAAAACCTGAGCAGGGGCTGAGTGAACAGTCACAGGGACTCGGAGCAGTAGTGCTGGGATCTGCTCAGAAACCCGAACTGGGGTGGAGGAGCTGCCTTGCTCAACCCGAGTGGGTGCAAGGGCTGCCAGCACCAGCTCAACCCATTTACACATGTCCCCATCCTCCCCTTCACCTGCACTGTGCTTTCCCCTCCACACCGGGCAGCAAGAATCCCTTCTGCTTCAGCTGTTTTCCTCCACGGAAAGTGTTCCCTAACTACCATTATTTAATATTTAGCAGCACACCGCGATAAACAAAGCGTTAGAGATGTGACTACACATCGCACGTATTGTTACTCTGTGCATTCAAAGTGAAAAGGTTGTTAGCTGGATAAAATATTGTTCTCTGTATCTTTCAGGTATTTTCTGCTTCTAGTAGAGCCCAATTAGGTTCCTTTTCTGGAGAAAACGATGCTTTGAGGCAGAAGAGCTGGAGTGCCATACCTGCAAAGAGAAGCTTTTAGAATAATTGTCACTTATCACAAGGATATATTTGGTTACCCAAAAGGAAAACTGTGCAGATCATTATCTGTCCCACTTATTCTCCTTCCACAACACAATGAATTAAAGATGAACTGCGCCATTACAATCTTCCTCACAACGAGCACAAGTGGGAGGACCCACCTGGATAGGAGGGGGGGGTGTCACATTTTGGGGACCTCTTACTGGGAACTGGGGACTGGCATGAAGGCACGTGTGGTCCCTGCTTGGGTCCCCACTGTGGGCTGGATCCAGCCTTTGGTCCATGGCCCCACTTATGTCTGGGTGTTGATGCGGGCCCAGCTCCCATTTCTTTCAGCTGCAGAAGAAAAGCATCTCCTGGTTTTATGAAAGAGACTTGCACCAATTTTTGGCTGGCCATCCCAGCCTGGCAGTCACTCCAAAAAAACATTTGGCCTCTATTGTTCCTTTTTATTTTATTCAGGAATTCAGATTTGCCTGGAGTGCTCCCACTATTTCCCCCCCCCTTTTTTTTTTTTTTGAGTCAGGTGTTTTCCACCCTGATAAAATCACCCCGTTTGCTCCAAGATCACCTGCACAAACACGCTTTCAGCCCAAGGGGCAAGGTTCAAGAGTTGAAATCTGCGCTGCTGTGTGCCTGCATGTGAGCCTCGGCCAAACCCCGATTTGGTCCCTGCTAATTATCCCCTGCCATATTAACAGATAATAGCTGTACATTTAAGCAAATTATCTCAAATAAAAGGGGGACAATAATTACACTGTTTGTTTTTGCTCCTTTCATTGCTGGAATTATTCTCTGTTTGCCCAGAGTTAAATATTACCAAGAACCTTTCTGCACTAATGTCGCTCAGTTGCCTTTTACTGTTTAAAACCAGCAAGAGTCAGTAAAAGTTTGGGCAAATATTAGATTTGGCAGAGTTTGCTGTTTGTATCAGGAAACCGATTGGTGTTATTGATTGACAGATGTGACCAAATGTTTAGAAAGTCTGTCCTCTATTGGATTCTGCTAGGTGTTTCAGCAAACAGCCCTAATACAAGGCAAACAGAGTTATTGGAAGAAGTACCAGGCTGTGTTAGCACAGTAAACTGAGGGCTATGCAAACAGCTTAAAAGAATCTGGCCACCTTCATATAACCTTTGATGTAGGTATTGATCCTTCTGAAGGTGGCAAAAAGTTTGAACAGGGAGCAGATTGAGTGGGATCAGATATATATAAACACTGTCAGAATGTAAATGTTATCTTTAAGCTACACTGTCGGTTTGGTAATGGATGTCTGTTTGGAATTTATCTTCTTCCAAATCTCTAAATCCATGCAGCAATAAAAATTAATAATAACTTTTAGATAGACTGCCTCCTAAGTCTCTCTCTCCTCCCCTGGTAAGTACAGCATCAGGCACCTCTAATTCTTCTAAGCCGAGGGTGGGGGCTTGCAGCAAGCAGGAGCCGTGGCCTCCAGAGCTGCTGCCCCAGGGGTGCACTGATGGGGTGGCACATGGATGTCAATAACGGGGTGGCACGGGGGTGCGCTAACGGGGTGGCCCAACACAGGACAAACCCCACCTCTCAGAGGCCTTCTGCAGGACCCGTGGCACAGCAGTGGTCTCCAGAGCAAGAGGGCTGTGCCTTCTCGTGGGGCATGTGGGGCCTGAAGGGAAACTGCCTCAAAAAAGGCATTTGGAGGTGGATTTGTCGTGCAGGAAAGGGCAGTCAGGTCCCTCCCCCACCAGAGCAGCGAGGGCACAGAAGGCAGCACCACGCCAGCACCCGCCGGCTGCCCGTGGCGTTTCCCGGCCAGGACACACGGCCGGCTTGCAGTGCCTTACACACACACCCCCCCCAGCCTCCTCGGTATTTACCACCGCGCCTGGAACAGCCACTCAGGCCAGAGCTGGGTCCCGAGGCTCCCGGAGACTGGGCACAGGTTGGCATGGCCAAACGTGCAGCGAGGGCACATGAGATCCGCATCCGATTTGCATGTGCAATTACCCTGGTGTGGTATGTGGAGCGGGTTTGCATGCACAAGTGACCATTCATGCATCCAGATACCATCTGTGGTGACAATTACCACAAGCACACATGTAATCAAGGTAATTACACACGCAAATTGGGCGTGTGATTGCATGGGCATTTCTATGATGTATTTTTTTTAAGTTAGGCCTCTAAAAAATAAAAGAGATTCTAAGTTATGTTTTAAATTATCTGCCCATCTGGCTATACTTGCAAATAGCGACTGTTTATAGTGAGAGATACTAAACCGACGCTGTTGATAGATGGGTTAATCATTACAAGAGAAGAAAAGAGATTGTTTTATGCCCTTGTATTGACCCATGATACATAGTAACTAATGACGGGTTTGAATACAAACAGGTAACAATCATCTTTTTGCTTTAGAAGTACCTTCTAATAAAAATTACAGTGTACACATTATAAGAACGTATCTGATGAATCATTACTGCAGTACAGCGTAGTGATGAACTTAAATAAAGCACCGATTAATTATTAAACCCGAGTAGCATACGTTTCCAATGGCACAAAACCCAGGAAGAGCTGTCAATGTTCACAGCAAGCCAAGCTCTCATGTTTTGAGAGGGTTTCCATGCTCAGGGCTTTGCCCACCCTCTGTTCCCAGGAGCTCTGCTCCTCGCTCTGCACTGTCATGGGTCTCATCCAGCTCCCTGAAATCACCAGGAAACTTTCCAGTGACCCCAGAGAAAAAACAAGATAAGCCCAGTTTGATGACCAGGCCATGCAAGCAAGATTTATGGCACTGTTGGAGTAGGGGTGATCCATCCTTGTTGTCTGAAAATGCTACGACACCATAGGCACTGCAGAACGATGGGCGAGGGCATCCCTGCCCCTTCCCCTCCTCTCATTGAAGTGCGGCACATTCATGGAGGAAGTGTCTGCTCTTTGCTAGCCAAGCAGAAGAACAAAGCACGCAGTGTAATCAAAAAAGCCATTAGTGCTGCCACCTCTTAAGAAAAATTAGCATTATTCTTTAATGCTGGGCCCTACTTAAGTAGCACTCAGCAACACAGTGGGCTGCTCCAGTCACACCAGCTTATGAAACCAACCATAAAGCAAAACGTCTCTGGAAGGAGACCCCATAATGCATCTTCCCCACCATCTCCTTCAGCACCACGAGCTAAGAACAAGACGATTTGCTATTAAGGCATCAGTAAGGTATTTTGTTGTGTGCTAAAGCCCTTCCTGGGCTATCCAGGCCAGCCCCTGCACTGAGGGCATCTAAACCATTCAAGGTTTTTTCCTCTCAGGAAATAATTTTCTGGGAGTTTCAAACCAAATATGATAAAAGTTTTGAGCAAAATAGATGAGCGTTTTGCAAAACCAGTAGCTGGGAGGAGAAGCATGGAGCAATAGCCAGGAGCCACATCATGGGGACACCTCCTTCCCAATATCCCCAGCAAAACCCTCCAGTGAGGCATGAAACAGCCAAGAGAGGGTCAGGATGTGTCACCCCCCATGGAAATAAGCTCAGCAGGGCACGGCCACCACAAATAAGCAAAGGAAAAAACAAGGAGCCACCAAACTCCAGCTCCAGCCATGGAAAAGTCTAGTGGGACTCACAACACATGCATGATCTTCCTTGCTCCCAGCGCCTCCCATTGTAGGTGGTGACTTCTCAGGGCTGTCCGTTTTGGCTGACGTCTGGGGGGGGGACTGGGAGCCATCCTTCATGTGCTGAGGAAGGGTCTTGCAGCCTGGGCAGCAGAGCTGCAGCTCCTGGAGATGAAAAGTCAGCAAATGTCCATGATTTGGAGTAAGAGCAAGGTGGGGACAGCCCAGGAGGCAAGCTGGGGAGCTGGGGGTACCTGCCAGGGCAGGGGTGTTTTAACAGAGGTCTGCTGGGTTTTTAAGCATCCTCACCTTAGGGGAGATGCCAGATAAAGCGCAGCACCCATCGCTGCTGGGAGACACAAGAGTGAGGGGGGAAGAAAAGATGCATTACAAATACACTGCAGCAGCAGCCAGTAGCCACACAGGAACGAAGGTTGTCCCAGCATTTCTATTATAAATCCAATTTCCATAGGTTTAGTGTATAGCTAAGACAGACAAAAAGAGAGTAAGTTCTGCACTGGGTGATGTTCTTATGTTTCCTAATCTGGAGCAATTTTCAATCTCTCTGGCCATTTCTGGAGCAACCATATGGCAACAAAAATAAATAGAGGTAAGATTATTTAAATGCTTACTTGGTGCATTAAAGCCTCTGGAAAGTTCAGGCCACTTCTAGTGCTGCTGTCACGTGCAGATCTCCCTCAGCTCTGCTCAGTCTGTCCGTCACCTCCCTGGCCGGTGGGACTGTGCTGCTCCCATCCTGCCTCGACGTCCCTTTGTGCAGCTGGAGAAAGGCAAGGACAGCACTGCCATCAGGACCTGGGAAAGTTGGTGGCCTCAGTGGCCACTCCCAAGACACAGGGATGGCCACACTCATCCATCTGGTGCCCTCCAGCATGGTCAGAGCTGCTGGAGCGGGACCTGCCCTGCTGCAGAACCCAGGCGTGTCCGGCGCTGCAGCTGACACATGCGCTGAAACCAGGTTATTGCCTGCAAATGGTGACTCGTGGTAAGGTTTGCCATGCTTTACCCTATTTACATACATGACTTTGACCACGTGGCAGCCAGTTGCACATATATTTTGCTCGCAGAGGTTACATGGCTAATTCCCAGGGAATTTGGGGCAAGAGTGGTTCCAGGAGCCCATGCCCAGTGCCATGGATGGTGCTGCCACCCCACACTGTCCCCTGCTCCTGCCCCAGACCAGCCCAACTCCCAGGCTCTCACCAGAAGCCCTCATTTTTGGAGACACCAAAAGGGCAGAATAAAGAGGAAAAATCTTGCCCAGGTGCCAAAGTTGGTGTTGGATGCAGTGTGACAAGCATCACCTTTGTGCCCAGGGGCGGCACATTCCCAGCCACACATGCAAGTCACAAAACAGACGAGATGTTCAATTCTGAAGCTTCATTTTCTTAACAAAGCCCGGAATGAATAGAAAATGGCAGGAACTGCAGGAACCTATTTATCCTGAGAGAGATTGGAAAAGAAAGCAAAATGTCAGAAAATTAATTCAATCCGCTATATAGTCTGCAATTGTTGCTCGTAGCTGCCTTCCAAAAGGTAGCTGGTAATTATCCTGTTTTATCATATAACAACAACTTATTACTGGAATAATGAGGGAAAATAAGCAGCAGGAACATGCTGCTGGTTCCACGTCACGCTGCACTTAGTCGGCGTTGTGCCGTGTTGTCAGGTTGAACCTACAGCACTTCAGTTATAATAGAACAATAATTTATTAATGTGTGAGCTTCATGTTCTCAAAATATCACACATACACTGATTAGCTTGTGTCTCATCTTGTCTGGCAACTAAATAAGTCTTTTAAATCTTGATTTTGCAGGTAAGCAGAGAGAGAGAGAGAGAGAGAGGAGGGAAACAACCTTTTGGTACAGCAAAAGCCACTGGAGAGGCCGGCCCTTGGGAATGCAAATTCTACCTGCAGCAGGACAGGGGCTTAAAGACATCCAGCTGTGCATATATTTGATATGAAGCTGACCCCCAATGCCACACCAGGAGCAGGCAGAGATGGGCATCATCCCAAAATCACAGGGTTTTTTTTTTTGGGGGGGGGGAAAGCTTCTCCCATCAGTAACAGCACAGAGGTCAGCAGGCAGACTGAAGTACAAGAACAGTTTCAGCATTTCCCAGGTAAGGCACTAACAGTGGGTCGCTTTCTCCCAGCAGCACTCTTCATTTGACAGGCTAATTCTCCCAGAGCCATAAATAAAGCCACAGGGGACAACTAAGTTCAGTTTTTACAGCATAAGCTCCAAATTGCACATGCTAGTAACTTCTATTAGTTTAGTCTTAAAGCGTGACATTCCAGCAAAGCTTGGAGCACAGGTAGCACTTATTACCTTAAGGGGGGAAAAAAAGAAGCTAAATTTACCTTTCTGTCTTTATTCACCTTCTCAATGCTTTCATTTTTAGCATCGCTGATTGATGCAGTATTGGACCCTCCGGCTGCAAGGTGACGTGAAATCCCTCCCCAAAAATATTTCCCTTCAAAAGCAGTCGCTCCGTTTCACCGGAGGGACCTGCCATCATCCTCACACGCCAAACCTGCACTCTCTTGCCAGGAATATCCCCTTTAATATTTTGTCTTGGGAAAACAAAACCAAAACAAAACAAAACAACACCTGATTAGTTCCTGCTCATCCTAATTGTCACACGGGGATGGTTTAGAAGGGTTTGGGGACCACCTTCATTTTGCCGCTGTGCCAGACATGGCAAAATGGGGCACAACTGCAAAATTAAGACGGTTTCAAACTTTCCCACTTCAGGTAATTTATCACATGCTCTCTGTTGGGTTATAAAATCAGGAAATTGTCTGAGTGAGCAGGAAGCCGTGGAGCTGCACTTGCCCGGGGCAACACGGCAGGGGGGGTTCCTCCCCTGCACCCCCCAAACCAATTAATCAGATGGAGGGGACCTCACAGCTCCGATGGCTTAAATAAACCCATTTCCCTCTTCCACCCCACAGCCAGGTTTTCAACAGCAGTATTTGCCAACATTTATCACGTATTTCTCTGGGATACCAAGGCTCAGATAGGATGCTTGCAATGAACAGCAGATGTTGGGAAATAGCAGGTTTGGATTTTTCTGAAAATGGCCTCTCTGTAGGTTTTGGGGTCAAAAGCAACTCGTAAGGGGCAAGATGGGGTCTGCAGTTCAGTACAGGAAAGTCAGGTGTGGGACTGCAGAGCAGGAACACTGCAGCTGGCCCCACTGTGTGTCAGGCAAGATAAAACCCACGACTTTGGCCCAAATTTACCACAAACTTCTGCTCCTGGTTTTCTCCATGGACATCGTGGCTGAGGCACAGAGGCATGGGCACCAGTAGCTGCTGCTTCGGGTGAAGTGGGGGCTTTGCGGGTGTGAGCAGGATGGGGTCTGGGCAGAGCATCCCCTGCCCCCTCTGCATCCCTTGGGGAAGGCTCTGATGCTGCTAATTGTGTTTTTAATGTAAGAATATCCTCAACTGTGCTCTTGAGAAAACACTATAGGCTGGAGGAGGCCTGAACAGCTCTGCAAGGTCAAAATCTTTTAAGAGGGGAAAATACTCCATCTGCTCCCAGGGTCCTGGCCCCCTCCCCAGAGGAGGAGAGTGAAGACCATGGGACCACAAAGCCACCACCAGCCATCATCCCCAGGCAGCCACATGTCCCCCCACACATGCAGGCTGCTAATTGCACTCTAATTAAATATTCAGGCTCAAGACTGAATGTTTACTCTGGGTAAAAGATGGGCTGAAGAGTCTCAGCCTGAGCAAGTTTTGAGCAAGGATGGTAATGGAGGTCACCGGCCTTGATGCTGGGATGGGACGTGACAAGGACAGCATGGGGGACACCGAAACCAAGAGCTGATGCGCCTGCTGTCCCTTACCTGCAACACAGGGTTAACTTCAGTGCTGATCCGGGTCCCCAGGGCCGCTGGATCCATCCAGCAGAGTTTGTCAAGGGCCCCCAGCAAAGTGCAGGATCCATCACTTCCACTACAGGCCCCGCAGGACCTCCCCTCCCAGGGCTCGTTTCTTCCAGCACCCGCCGTGCCATGACGCCCGGGCCTGCCAGGAGACAGCTAAGTGCCAGGCTGAGCTTTTTAAGTCAAATCTCTTTGCTTTTTTTACTTTTTTTGTTTTATCTCAAATCATAAATTCAAACACTTAGCGTCCTTTTTGTGCTCCTTATTAATGGGAGCATGTTTTTTTAAAGGATTATATAATAATGCATATTTATGAGACAACTGCGTATCAAGAATACTGATATTTAAAAGATGCAATTATCTTTAAAAAGTTTGGCTTTATTTTTATTCTAATGAATACAATGTTTTAAAGCAAGCTAATTGGCTTGCCAGTCATTTAGTTCAGTTGCCTGCTCATTACAACTCCTATATTTCCTTATAAGCAATTTAAAAGCAGTCTGTTACTCCAGCTTTAAGTACTGGGCCTCTAAGGAATTTTTTTTTTTGTACCATACAATAAAAATAATGCTTTCTAAACACTAGTGGCATCCTCATTAGATGAAACATCCTTTTGTTTTGATTGGAAAATCCTGAATGTGAGATTAAAAGTAAAAGGGGGAGAAAAGCAGAGAAAGTCTTTTATAGAAGCTGCTGCCACAGAAGATAACGTGTAACAAGTTCTAGTCTGAAACACAGGCTCACTAATTAATACTGTGAATTCAGCCAGAAACTGGACTATTCCTAAGATAAATGTCACTGTAAGAGGGCAAGCAGGGGATACCCAGAGCGGTGCTTTGAGCAGCAGCTCCATGCTCTGGCCTTGTGCATGCCGAGTCCCATCCCATGGGCAAGGAGAGCTCAGTAGGGTCAAGCCAAACCACTGTTTTGGGTGGTGGGTTTGGAAGCAGGATTGGATTTAGCTTTACCAGTGCAGATTTGATTATTTAAGAGATTTTTTTTTTTCCCACTGAGTAATTATGCTCTGCTGAATAAGATTTCAATAAACAATGCAGTCTTGATGACAGAAACAAATACATTATTAATTTTAAAATCTGCTAGCTATTTCATTCAATTTGCAATATCAACAAAGAGGTTTGTGGAAAACCAGACACGGAGGGATGGAAGCTTGGCCCAGAGACCTCCATGGCAGGAGCGATGGATGCTGGAGCCCCCACAGATGGGTGACACCAAGACCCCTGAGTGCCACTGTCATTGGATGCATCTGGGGGATCCTAATGCGCTACTCGGAGGCGTTGCTGATGTTAGAGCCAGCTCAGCTCACTGATTCTCTCTCTCTCCCAAACTGACTGATGGGTTGTGTGACTGTCCTGTTGTTCTTTCTGGAAATAGAGGATCACAAATCACCATTGCTATTTGCTTGGGCAAATGATTTTGCCATCACATGGAGCCTTTAAATCACAGCGGGGTGTCTCCATCAATGCTCCCAGCTGAGCGCTGGCTCGGCATGGGAAGGTGCAGGTGAGGTTTTCCTTTACACCACAGGTCGGACGGGAGGTGCAGGAGGGACCCTGAAAGCACAGCACTCGTCTCTGGGAATTGTTATCCTCTGTGATTCCCATCAGCCGAGACATAGCCACTCACACCCCCAAACCAGCCCTGGTCTCTCACGGGGGGGACTTTAAAGTCCCTCCATGCCTGGGCACCCTGGTCCCACCTGAGACAGCGGATGTTTGGAGACGTGTTGGTAGGGACAGGCAGGCTGCAGGCAGGAAGGCAGGCAGGGACAGCCCCAGGTACGGCCCGCTGCCTTTGGTAGGAGGCAAGATGGATTTGCTAGACTAAATGAAAAATTGTCAGCTTTTAGCAAAAGTCCAGCTCTTGGGTTTAGCCCACGCAAAAGGTTAGCTGGTGGGGATGCGAGTTCCATCCCAAAGAGCCCTGCACCCTCACAGATACCAGGTGACTCTGAGTGCTCCACCACACACCTCGGCAACCCGCAGCCAGCTTTCACCCCGTTGCAGCTCACCCATCACTTCTTTCGTACAAATATTTACGCCTTTTGGACTGGCGTCAGCAGCAAAGGATAAATGGAGCTTGCTGGAGAGCCCACGCATCTGACAGAGGGCTGGAGGCATTTCTGGAAGGGGAATGTCCCTCAGTGCAAGCCAGGAGCCCCATCCCCGTGCCAGGCGGATGGGAAGAAACACTCAGGCTGGCTGTGTTTAGGTGAACATCCCGAACCTATTAATTACTGCAGCCCATGTGCAAGATGCGTGTGCCTTCTTGCTCGCACTTGGCTCGGGTCAGCATTGCACTGTATCAATCAATGTGCCTTCGTGCAGTTAAAAAGAGTCAGGAAAAAAAAGCAGCAGGGGTTTGCTGCTGCTGCTGGCGACAGGCTGAGCTGCCCCCAGCCCCAGGGAGGACGAGGGTTTCCCAAGGATGCAGCTTTTTCCTGAGCAGGGCTTTAAATCCAGGCAAGGTCCACTCTTCCATGGGCATCCCGCGCTGATCACTTACCTCAAGACCCAACCTCTCCGCCCTAACCTACAGACATCAGCATTCCGGGTAAAACCACTATTTAAAAAAAAAAAAATAAAAAATCAAGACACTGAAATTACATATTAATCTGGTTTTCCAGAAGGTTTCTAGGAAATGTTTTCAATCAAGAAGTAAATTCAGATTGTAATAAAATATTACATAAATATTTACATCAGCCCTGGCTTTACTTTAAAAGGAGGGATTTTTTTCCTCTTGCATACGCTGCCAAAGTAGTTAGCTGGCAAGCCAGTGCAAAAACAAGGTCTGAGAGTCACTTTTTCCCCTAGCAGATCCATCACTGAGTGATCAGTAGGTTTATTTTTCCCATGTCTCCCCCAAATTCCATCATTTCCCTTCCTAAAAGATTCCATGTGTATCCCGAGCACACAGTCACCCAGGTAAGGCAGCGACATCAGCTATTTATACAAATTAGATGGGGGGGAGAAGGGGAGGGAAAACGTCTTCAAAGCTGCAGCACATTAAACGGAATTTATTAGATGTGTTGTGCGGGCAGGATGCCAGCTAAATTTAATATGGATCTATATACAAAGAAACTGTCTAGTTACACAGAATGAATATTTAATCATGCATGGATCAAGCAATTTCACAGAAGTAATTAAAAGCAGGCTTTGTTTATTGCCAAAAATTATAGCTACCCTATTGACCTGGTGCTGGAGTTCTTTTGCCATATTGAACATGTTACCTGCTGATATTATGTTATTAAACGGGGATTAAGACTATTTTTTTTGTCCTTTGCAGATAAGAGCTCTTAAGCTATCTTGTCTGTTTGTGCACAGAGGAGGGGGGAAAAAAACCCCCACAGTGGAAAAAAGCCTGCATGAATTAGAAGAGTTAGGAAAACACTCATACCTATAATAGGAAAGCACAAAATGATGAATCAATTAAATACTCACTGGATTAGTTTGCTCCCGGGGGAGCAGAGCATCCTGAGGGATGAGGCTGGCGCTGCTCGGCTGCCGGGGAATGCAGGGGGTCCCGTCTCTGGGGTAGAGCCAAGCAGAAGGATGCTTGACCGGGACACCCATCAGAGAGAAATGGTGGAAAAGCATTTCTGCTGGAATCAGGGGTTTGTGTCCCAGCCTCTCCCCGGTGCCGGGGGGAAGCTGGGGCTGTCACTGCTGTTTCTTATGGCTTGTTGGACGTTAAATCCCATTTCCACATGCCGACGGCTCTGCATATCAAGCACACACCGTAGATTTGCTTTGAAGCAAACTGACAACCAGGGATTCGCTGTGTGGCCTCAAACACTCCTGTATTGTCAGAAACGTACACTCCCAGACCTAACTGTCCCCAAACCCGGGTCTCTCTGACCTTGAGACAAGCAAGAGGAGCCAAAATCCTCCTCCAGCTTTGCTGAGCACCCACAGGCACGTGGCAGGACCAGGGGTTTCCTTACACAAGCAGAGGCCACTTTTGCTGGTACTGTTAACACATGCATTAGCATCACCTGTAGCAGATTCCTCAGGCAATGAGAAACCAGAGAAAATAGCTGTCAGCTAATCCTGGGGACAAACAAATAATACTTACCTGGAAGAAACCCTCTGGGGGGACCAGACTCAGAACAGGCTGGAAACGGCCAGACCCAGCCTGCGTGGTGCCTACCATCCCTGGGGGAGTAGGTCAAAAAAATAAGTAAGAAATCCAGTGTAAGCCACCCATTCTCAGGCACCTCGTCCTCTGCGAGCGCAGGGCAGCATGGTCAGCCCACGCCAACACTGCTAACGAGCAAACCCCTCATTACTTAATGAGCCGTTTACTAAAGAGCCACGTTGGGTGAGAGAGGTCGAGGGCTGGCTGGTAATTCGCTTGATGCACAAGATCTGTTACATCTCAAAACCCTCGCTGGTGTAGGGAGCCTGCCTTTACCTCCTCCAGCAGATTCTCCGCCTTGCAGGGTATGAGCGCCCATGGCAGAGGCTCTGCAGCATCAGGGTACCCATGTTTGAGAGCAGACTGAGGACCTGGAGATCTCCTGCAGGAAGAAATAACCTCACCATTCCCGTGTTCGGCACCCCAAGCATTTTTTTGCAGAACTGATAGCT
This sequence comes from Athene noctua, assembly GCF_965140245.1. NCBI lineage: Eukaryota > Metazoa > Chordata > Aves > Strigiformes > Strigidae > Athene > Athene noctua. Next base: position 15,051,589 of record NC_134049.1, on the reverse strand, counting down.
ATAGACAAAATGCCTGTTAAAGCAAAGCAGCTTTAACAAGCTTTAATATAAAACCATCCCTTGGAGTAACCACTTCAGAGCGTAAGAAAAATTAAGAACCCAAAGTGCAAAGGGCTAGAAAAACTAATGAAAGAGACTGGGGAAACACAAGCAGCAAAGAAACACGCTGGAACGGAGATGTCTTAAAAGCTGATCAGCTGTCAGAGCCCACGGTGGAGGAGTTTCCAGCTTCTCACAGCCTGATGCACCTTTCCCGGGCTCTGCACAGCCATTTCCCCTCTGACGAGCCGCTCGTAAGCTATCAGCACATGAGGATATTACTATTTTACCCTTACATTTTATAACTATAAATGACAGAGCAAATTGCCACTCTGTGAGAAAACAAGCCTGATGTATTTAAGCCGACAGCATCTCTTTACATTATGATTATTTACAGGGCATTAGCACAGGGGCAGCTTCGCCAGGCACTACCCGGGGCCGGCAGCTCCCGACCTGCAGAGTGGCTTCTTATAACAATAAACCGTCGCCACTTCCCACAGTTTGCAAGAGTTCACGGAACAGAATAAAAGCCAGGGGTGATGACATTTATAAGCACTAATATCTTAAAGACAGAAAAAATACTACCATGGATGAAGGCTTTGAATCAAATTTTAATAAAAACATAGAATTCCAGCCAAGAGCTGCTCATATTAAGAAAATTCATGCCCTTTACTAGTCCCATTTTCATTATGGGACACTTGAAGACACTTCTAATTACACATATGCATACATACAGATTATATGTGCAAATATATGCATATATCTATGCACACAGACACACTCGCAGGGAGAGCACACATATACACACCTATACACACACACGTGAAGTGAGAGTTTTACTCTGTATTCCACCAGTATCTATCTCAGCATTAACCCAGGACCTGCAGCAGTCCAGCTGACCCAACATTTTCCCAAAAAAATCCTTCCAGCCTGTCACACCAGTTGCTCAGCAGCACTGTCAAAGTAAACAGTGATGCTGTGCCACACCGGTGGCCGCTTACCAGCCGCCCCTGTACCACCAGCACACCAGCAGTCTCTTGTGCCTGCTATTCTCCTTCACTCCTCTCTGTTCAGGAAGACAATTATGCTAACTACTATAAATAATATTAATAGCATACCTGAGCCCTGCCACTCTGGGTCCCAGCTCCTAGCCCAGGCTTCCCTGCACAAGTAAACGCAGCAGGCTGACACACTGACACCTTCCCCATCACCATGGCTCGTGGGTAAGCAGGAGGTGATGCTTGGAACCTCCACAGTGTGCTGGGGATCTCCTCAGGACAGAGGGTTCTGCCAGCCAGCACCCTGCCCTGCCCAGACCTGCAATGGCTAAATGGCCCCCCTCATCCCCAGCGGGTGCGATACTGCTGAGTTAGTGTGGCCTCAGGAGGCAACTCCAAGCTGGCGGAAGAAGATTCATAGAATCACAGAATGGTTTGGGTTGGAAGGGACTTTAAAGGTCACATAGTTCCACCCCAACTGCCACGGACACCTTCCACTAGCCCAGGTTGCCCAAAGCCCCGTCCAACCTGGCCTTGAACCCTGCCAGGGAGGGGGCAGCCACAGCTGCTCTGGGCAACCTGTGCCAGGGCCTCACCACCCTCACAGGGGAGAATTTCTTCCTTAGATCTCATCTAAATCTCTCCTCTGTCAGCTTAAAACCATCACCCCTCATCCTAACCCTACCCCCCTGATCAAGAGTCCCTCCCCCCTTTCCTGTAGCCCCTTTCAGCCCTGGGAGGCCGCTCTAAGGTCTCCCCGGAGCCCTCTCTTCTCCAGCTGAACCCCCAACTCTCTCAGCCTGTCCTCACAGGGGAGGTGCTCCAGCCCCCCAAGCATCTTTGTGGCCTCCTCTGGCCCCGCTCGAGCAGGTCCGTGTCCTTCTGATGTTGGTGCCCCCAGAGCTGGACCCAGCACTGCAGGGGGGTCTCCTGAGAGCAGAGCAGAGGGGGAGAATCCCCCCCCCCCCCTGCTGCCCACACTGCTCTGGGTGCAGCCCAGCACACGGGTGGCTTTCTGGGCTGCCCGCTCACGTTGCTGGCTCACAGGCAGTTTTCCACCCACCAACCCCCCCAAGTCCTTCTCCTTGAGGCTGATCTCCAGCCACTCCTCACCCAGCCTGGATTTGTGCTGGGGATCGCCCCGACCCATGGGCAGGACCTTGCCCTTGGCCTTGTGAAGCTCCATGAGGTTTGCACGTCCCACCTCTCAAGAAGCTGGTGATGATTCCTTCTCCCTGATGCAGCGGGACTCTCCTGCACAAGGATCCTTCCAGGGCGAGAGTTAGCTGACCCGCAGGTAGTTATCTTGTCTATCCCATGTGTTAACATTCACTAATCTGTGTGTATGAAAGGGAACTCAAATCACAGAGCGTAATTAAGATGTGAATTCTGATGTGTAGAAGGAGGGAGGGGGGGAAACATGGCCTCTCAAGGTCAAAAAACAAACCTAGACAAAAGTGTTATCTCCAGTGTTGCACAGCTGATTGCATCATCTGCATATGAAATGAAATATAATTAATATTTGTCATGCACAGACTGTTGCTGAACTCCCCTCACCCCCGCCCTCCCTTCTTCATTAATCTCCTAGTAACATCCAGAAAGTTGCATGTGGTAATAAAATACCAAGAACCATCTCTAGTGATCTGAATAGGAGATAAATCTATTCTCTTGTCAGCAAGCCTAGAAGGCAGAAACTGTAACTTCCCCAGGAGTCAGCAACCTAGCTTGCAACAATTTGCTTAATTAGGAGAAAACAATATTTTTCACTAAATTGGGTGGCTAATGTATATCATTATAATCTGCCAAGGAAGTGGGTTTGCCCTTATCTGCCGTGCCAAGAAGACAGCTGAACGTTGTATTTACCTAGAAAGTATCCCTCAGCCCTATGTTAAAGAGGATGAGAGACAAATTATACCTTCATGTTAATGGTTGATGATTCTCTTACTGCGCGTCTAGAGGCCTCTTAGGCCTTACTTCTCTAAGACATAAAACAATGATTTCTCCCAGGTATATTTTTCATCAACCCCATAAAAACTTCCAGCTGATGTTAATGGAGGAAGAGTTTATCTCCAATGGGTCCCAGACAGGCTTATACCAAGGATATGCCAAGTACCCATTAAACAATAAGACATAACAGGGCATGTGTTAGAGCGCAATAAAGACACACCTAGTTGAGTTAGAGTGATTACGCTGCTGATTAGAAAAGCTCCTTTCAAGCAGCTTTAGCCTGAAGATGGGTTTGGTCCTGCACGGGAACACACAAGAGTTCCCCAAACCCCAGTTCTGCACATGCCAAAACTCTTATTTACAGTAACGTTTCCCATAAAGAAAACTCGAGCCCAGCTCGGCGTTGCGGGCCTCAGCCCCTCCAGGAGAGGGGAAGCAGCACCCCAAGGACTCAAACCTCCATAAATCCATGGGCTCACACACAAGACTCCAACAGCCGGTGCAAGTGCTGATCCCACAAGAAACATGGGCCTGAGACCCAGTTATTTTAAAGCTCAGGCTTAAATATACCCCCACAACCAAGTGCCCACACAGCTTTTTGCTGCTGTAGGGCTCCCATGCACCGTGCTGGAGCGCGGGCGATGCTCCCAGTAGGGACCATCCTGCCCCATCACAAACCACTCTCTCCACCCACAGAGCTCTGCAGAAGCAGGGCAGGAGGAGGGAGCAATGCTCAGGGAGGTTTTTTTCAGCACTAAAACTTAAATTTCAACATGGGTTTGTCTTAAGATGAAGTTTAGCAGGTCTCATTACTATTCCCTCACTACCTCGAAACTGAGCACTGACGATTTCTACCTTTCATGGGGTGGTCCCTGGGGTCTGCACTAATCTGCACTAATTAGCAACCTTCCCCAGATGTACACAAAAGCCAGTTTTTTTCCTCAGACTATGATTTTTCCACCACCTCTGACTTTGCTTTACCACCACAACCTGCCCTCTGCTTCCCCCTCCCAGAACACATGCCAGTGCACCGTCTCTCAAAGAAAAATACAAAATTAAAACCAGATCCATACCCCCAAAATTTTAAAGACCTTGTGGGAAATTGGCAGGGGCTGGAGCTACCCAGGCTCCACCAGCTTCACACACCCACAGACCTCACAACTTACCTTGGTGTTTGCTGCGCTGCATCTTGCCCACGTCTGGAGCCACAAGCTGGGTTTTGGTCTGGATTATTTAAAGCTGGGCCCAGATCTGAAGTTTCAGCTCAGCTCCTGGCTCTCACATAGCCCAATTCCACCACGTCTTTTCCTTCGCTTCTTATAACTTTTATTAGCACAGCAAAAACAGTTGAGGCTTGGAAAGCACCACTGTGTTCACCATGACGCAGACCTCAGAGGAGACCACACTTTCTGAAAGTTTGCTTTTGACTCTAGCTTGTGGCTCAGAAAACAGAGCCCAGTCTTTTCCAGCTCATTTGCTAACTTCTCACTAAACCAGAGAAAACCCCTTTTGCCGTCCTGTTTATACCAACGCCTTTTTAATGCTGCTTTCCTTCATTTACAGCCTGTACTGGTCTGATTTCACAGTGTGCAAATTGGGTGCATTGCTCTGGGGAAGCTGGTGTAGAACCAGCATTTCGCTGAACTCCAGCTGCTACCCAACCCCACCCCAGAGCATCACCTCTGGTGTTTGTTTTTGGGCAGCATGCAAAAGCAGGGCTGGTTGCACATAAAAACCCCCAAATTCCCATGTTGGATGTTCAAGGTCAAATTTACACCCAGCCTTGCTCCAGGCTCAGTTTTTTAAATCCCCACCTTGCAGACACCAGCAAGAGGAGCAGCAGAGCTCGGGCAGACTCAGCCTGTCACCAGCGGCTGTCACCCCAGGGTGGAGCGAATGGGGCCAAGCACAGGTCCTCTCCCCAAAACACAGCACCCAGGGTGGTGACAGATCTGCTTGGAAAGGAAAAAAACAGGGAAGGGAGGTCACTGGGTTGCTCTCTCTGCCCAGGGCAGAGCATCCCTCAGGCACAGGTAAACGCATCCTACGTGGGATGGCTTGGGAAGGTGCTTTGAGGGCTGACAGGATGCTGCCGAGCACCTGCAGGAGCGAATCTGGAGTTATCATGGAGACCAGCTGAACCCAAGTCATCAGCAGCCCGTGGGTGCAAGAGCAAGCAAATGTACGGGGATATGGCAACAGGTCTCCTTTCCCACAGGATGGGTAAGTCACCTGCCCACCCACCCGTGTCCACCCTGTGCCCTGAGCTGGGGCCACGGAGGGAGCAGTGCCAGTGCACGAGGGCTGCAGCACGGGGGGATGCCCTGTTCCTCACTTGCACCGCCTTTCTGAGGAGAAACAGCAGATGTGCAGATGCTGGTAGAAAAGCAGAGGCAGCACAGCTGCAGCTGTGTGTGCAAGGCCAGGATGGGGTACAGGTGACATGTCCTGCCACACAGGAGAAGGGGAGCAAGCTCACACACCTCTCTGTGCAGGCTCGAAGGGGAGCTTGTCCAAATCTCTGTGCAAGGACAGCCCGCCCCAAGCCTTCCCCCACTCTCCCACAGCTAAAAAAAACCACTCCACACAGCCCTGCTCCCTCAAAGCCTAGTCGTAGTCACACTGAGCCACTTAAAAATAGCACAATGATCTTCAGAGGCTTGGCAGAGACAAAAATTAAGGACTTTCCGTCACAGACTGGAGAGTGCATCTCTCTCATCCCATCTGAAGTGGCTTAGAGAAGCTGTAACAAAGTCTCTCATGAAAAGTGAGCACCATGCGGGTGCCATATTTTTGTAGGACTCCACATTGAAGATAAATCAGCCCCAAAAGGCTCCCCCAATCCACGTATGCCACGGCCCATCTTCCAGCACGTTTCCAGAAGAGGCACCCGACCACCCCACACAGACCTGCTCCCCGCCAGCACGGCCCTTCCAGGCTGCCCAGCTTCAACAAAATCACCAAAATAGGATGAAGTGAAAAGAAAATACAGGAGTTCAGGAGAGTTGGTGCAGAGATAAACCAAAGGGAGACCAGGGGAGGGTTCATGCTTGGGGATAAGCGATATAATCGGGAAGGAAATTGAAAAGGAATTCCTTGGAATACGGCGTGCTGCTAATGGGTTCCCTCTGCACCGCCGGAGCAGAGCCTCTCCCCATCTGGATCCAATGCCAGCGTTATCCCAGTGCGGGGATGTGTCAGAGACAGCAAACCACGCCGAACTGCTTTGTTTCAGTGAGAGAAGCAAGCCGCACCCGCAAAAATTCAATTGGAAATCAATAAAACTGCTGGATCCCTCCAGGTTGAACCGCAGCTTGCAGGCGGACGTGCCGAGCCAGCTGAGCCACGTGGGTCAGTGACGGGCCACCAGCAGTGAGTGCTTCCAGCCCCTGTCCTGCTCCTGGGGCCCAGCGTCGCCACGCACCCGCTGCCCCTCGGGAGCTGCAGGGGTCTGGGTGCTGTCGGGACAGCTGCGGCAGCCTGGGTGCTGGGGTCACCCCCAAAAGCGCAGCACGGCGCGATGGGCACTGCCGGCGCTGCCCAGGCAGGCAGGGACTGGCGCTCCGCTGCTTTGATGCTCAGATCTGGGCAAAGCCCTGCCTCTGCCAGGGGTAGAGCCTTGGCATTTGCACAAGAGCAGCGTTTCTAGCAGCGAAATGGCCATTTTCCAGCATGCCATTATTTCTATTTTACAATGTCGCACAGCGGCCAAAGAATGGATCCGTGGAGTCTCTTTGGCACCAGGGAGGTTAACATTTTCCTCTTGGCACTTGTGCATTGATAGCTGTTAAGTGCAGGCTGCTCCTAGGCCAGAGATATGCCTTTCAATAATCTCTTCCTTTACCATTTCAAAGCCTCGACAATAAGTATTACTTCCTGGCAATTCCGGTTAGCAGCGCAGTACGTGCTCTGCCTGTGAGACAATACTCTCCGAGCAGGAGAAGGCTCTTTGCTGGAGTCTTGTTGTCGTTGCTGCTTTTGTGGTGGAGGAGGAATTCATCTGCTATTATAATTTCATCTCTTTGTCATCTGTTGGTATTGGAAAGCATACTCCCCAGGCTTGCTGGACACCACATGAGCTAGTTAATGTTAATAAAAGATTAAATTAACTACGGGATCAGCAAGGCTTTCAAGAAACATATAACATTATATTAATCCCAGACATGCAGATTATTACACATATTACTGGATTTAAATATCAAATTGAAACTAGAGGAGGAAAAAGACTATGCAATATCTGAACTATCCAAGCATGCCCATTACCCAGAGCAGAAAGAAAGCCCCTCAGCCCCCAAAGTCCTTGCCCCTGGAAAAGTGGGGGCCAGAGCGCGGCGCTCACAGCCAGCGCTGTGCAGGGAGAGCCCTTTGTCTGCCATTAGGCATCGATCCAGTCCTTAATGAGGTCAACAGAAGGTTTTCCATGGGCTTCAGCAGCTTTTGGAGCTGCTCCTTCCTAACAAATCCAAAACTAAGAACACTTAGACAAGCACATCTTCGTCAGTGGGGCAATTAAGCTGAGGAGCTGCTGCTGTCACCAGCCCACCTCCCTGCAGATGGTCAAGCCGGGGAGGACGAGCATCCTTCCTCCCTTCACCCAGGGCTGGCAGCCGCAGCCGGCAGGGAGCATCGCGGGGAGCATCCTGGGGAGCATCCCAGCAGCTCTGCGGGAGGAACGGGGCTGGGGCAAGCAGGACAAGCTGTCACGGGCTCTAGCTACAAGCTCGGTCCCACATTAGGAGCCAAATCTTGATGTTGAAAAACTTCTAGTGCAAAAACAACACGACGTATCCCTGAGTTAAATGAAACTCCCCGCTGCGTTAGAGCTGCAGTCTTGCGGGGCTGTTCCTTGCGTTTCATGGCTTGGAGCCCTGGCTGTTTTTCTTGTTTGCTCTAAATCTGTATTTCTCCTAATAAGTCTTATTTCTTCCTTTGGGCTCACCCACGGCTCAGCCAGCGAAGCGTCTGGCCCCAAGCACGTGGTTGGTTGGGTGTGAGGCCACCTCCAGCTCTCCCCACACTGTGGCTTCTGGGGGGAGAAAATCCCATGAAAGGGTCAGAGAAAACATTACCCAAATGCCTACATTACAGAGTCCTGCCTTCCCTTCTTCATGGATCACTGAAGTCAGGCAGTAGTCAAAAGCATCACTAAGTGGGGTGTGGGTTTTTTTAGCTCCTCCCTATTTTGGTTACATCTGGTGCATAAAAGATATCCAGAATATTATTAATACACCAACATTTTTTCCTGCTTATTGTTTCAAAGACACAGAATGGAGGAAAGAGCATTCAAGGCTGGATTTTTTGGGGTGTGAAAGAGGCGCAGTGGAGTCAGCAGGATGAAAGGGCCAAACATGAAGAGGCAGAAGCAGAGACCTGGGCTGGCCAGGCACATCACGTTCCGATCTTAACACTGGAGGCGAGCAGTCGTCTTTTCATGGCACTGGATCAGCGTGGCAATTCGCCTCTCCGCCAATGAAAAAATTAATGCTGTGAGCTGTAAATGAGCTGAAACTTGGTGATGGTCCAGAAGATGGCTTTCCACCGTTTGCCTGTGATGGATTACTCTCACAACTAACAAACAAGCATCTAAACTCCTGTGCCACACTGACATCTTATGGAAAAAGCATTTGTTACAATTGCGGAGCTGCAGGAGCTGGAGAGACGCTTAAAGGACGGATTTTCACCATGAAGGCCTGAATTTTGTCACCCACCTTGTCCTGACAGAACCATTTCTCTTTGCTGTGGCATAAGCTGGGTAAAAATCAATGAAATTTCCCTGCAATTGAAGCAATATAAGTGAGACTGTGAGTCACCTCACCTCTTGGCACAACCTGGAGGAGGTCTTGTAGCTGCAAACCTAACAACCTCCAGCCTCACTTGTTTCCAGTGATTTTATAATAAAACAAAAGGTCTTTCAGTGCACTGACTTCTACAACAAGATATAAAATGAATTTGCTAGAAATTAGTGAAGGAAGCAAGAGGGAATCTTGAGTGACCAGGCACCAGATAACAATGTGCACATGGACCTTCAATGCACTAAAGCTCGCTGGCAAATGGCCACTTTGTCCTTCGCTCTGTGAAAAGAAGGATGTGTGCAAGCAGCACGACCAACACCAGGGAGAGCTGAACATCACCCGCTGCCAGTTTGCCCATCACATTTTACAGCCAGATTTTTGCAGGGGAGCAGAAATAATTATTGGGAAGCTTGTCTGAACCTCTTAGACTGCTTTCAAGATCACCACTGGTGGATAAACAGGGATAATTCACTGTATTTAGCCAAACTGCTTAAAACAAACATCACAGAGAGCAGTCATCCAGTTCACAGATAAATCAAGGATGCATTTTCCTCAGGGGAACCCTGCCCAGCCATCGAGCCAGCCCTCATCACTGACAGCCCCAAGTGCCAGCCCCGAGTGCTCCCAAGCTTTAACGCCCTTTGCCTGGAAGCCCTGTGCCCGCAGCCAGGCTGGGAGGTGCAGTGGGAGCAGGGCTGAGCCAGCAGCAGCAGAGATGCAGGTGACTAGGTGGTAATGAAGATTAGAACCAGAAGGGTCCCCAAATTATTTTTCTCTCCCTTCAAAGCACTGAGGTTTCAGACCACTTCTTTTCGTGCAGTACAAGCAGAGAGCTCCGGCCTTTCTGCCCTTTTACCCCAGCTTGATGCTGCCCACATCCCCTTCACTGCCTGTTTCGGAGCAACCCTGGCTCCTGCAACCAGATCAGGAGATGGGTCCTGGGCTCCCCCAGGACCATGCACCCCCAGGTCACCCCCTATCAGACACCTGGGAGTGCTTCCTTGACAAACCCTCCTCCCAACAACAGCTGACACTAAAAGCTGTGCTAAAATCTTTGGCCAGCTCCCAGACCACCCGTTTCTTTTTATCTTTTTCTGCTGGGAATTAGTCCTCCCTGATACCTGCTGTGGCCACGCACAACCCCATCACAAGTGTCCTTTAGATAAGGTTGCTGCCACTTAATTAGCTAATATTTGCACAGCAGCAGGAAGATGGAGGCATCTCCCTCGGCACTAAGCATCCTTATGAGGTGGGAGTTGATCCGTCCCGGCAGCAGAGGAACTGTGGGCGGCTGCCGGCAGCAGTATTGCCCAGGAAGGGTGCAGACCCAGCGGGCTCTCCCAGCAGAAAGTCACCTACAGAAGTTACCTACATCCTCTTCAGAGGCTCTGCCTGGCTGCCCTCAGCCCCAGGGGAGCTGGGGCTCTTCTTTTAAAGAACGAAAGGAGGAGAGAACAGATTGAACACAGGCTGGGCGGGCTCAGCACTGCTGCTCAGTACCTACCGCATTTCCAGAGACACCTTTGGGCTCTGCCTTAGAGAAACAGCAGATAAGGAGGAGGATGCAGCTCAAAGGCAGGAGGATACAGAGGGGGTTAATCTCTCAGCCATATCCCGATGCTCCCTATGGCACAAACACCGTCAGCAGCACCGACCAGCACCAACTCCAGTACACGGGTTAGTACTTCATTTAGGGGCTGATCCTGCAAACAGGAGGAAGAAATGAGCAGAGGGTGGTGTCTTGAGCTCCACTGGGAAATCCCAGAAAGTTTAATGATGCTGTATTTTTTTTTTGAGCTATTGATCCATATTCCATGTTAATATAAATATTAAAATTACCTTGACAAGATGAATCCAACAATTTGATTTTGTATTTCTTTAGGGACTTTAATTTCTTCTGTTCAAAAATCCCTGGAGCCAGTTACATTGGAAAGGACAATACAGTGAATATGACACAAGAAATTGGACCCCAGATTTACAAAAATACAGCACTGGCTGTTCCTTTGCACCAGACCATCGCTGCTGCAGCCTTTGGATGCTTCCAGCATCCATGGCAATCCCCAAGACATTCTTTTGCCTTTCCTTTTGCTATTGCCACGATAACATTGCAGGCCAAAACTTGAGGAGGCTGTAAACACTTTGGAGAAAAGTTCCTTATGGTAAGGCAATTATTAAAAATATCCATAGTCTTACCCAAATTGCAGGGAAAGCAACAGAAAAAGAGACAAATGCACAGAAACCTTAAGGAACAGCAGTCACATGTCTGGAGCATGAAACAGGATGGTGAGAAATCTGGGCTTTTCTCTCGTTTTGGCCCAAAAGAGAGTATTTGGGACAAACTCACCAACTCTCAGTTTCCCACGTGTGTAAAGCTTTCTCGAGGGAGTCCCACTCACCGGCTGCTCTCACCTCCCACAGGGCTCACACACACCATGGCTTCAGAGCTCAGGTCACATTCCCTGCAAAGCCCCGAAGGAGCACAGAAACACTGGTGTAAAAGCGTAATTAGGCAATTGTATTTTTAATGAGAAATTTAAAGAGTTTGCTCGTGGCTATCTGGGGTGGAAAGAGCTGTGCCAAACTCCATGCTGTGGGTTTGTGCTGGGTTTTGCCCCCAGTTCAGGGGGATCTTGCTCTCACTGGGAATTTCAGAGTGCTGAGCAAACGGGTCTGGTTTTGGTTTAACGTAGCTGAGTGCTGGCATGGGGCTGCCTCCAGCAGATGCAAGTGCTGGGTTAGCGAAGCCTCACTGTAATTTATGTGCTGCTTTGGGAACCCACAAACCTCGAGGGATCATGTCAAATCCACATCATCTGCCAGAGCTCCAGATCTCACCGCTGGATCCCTGCCGGGATCGCTGCTCTCTCTTCCCCCCCGCCCCACCCCCCTGCCCACCAGCTAACCCACTTCGTGGGCTTGGGTGGTTTAAGGCTGATTCCTAACCATTGCTGGGGTATTTCCAGTTCTTGCATGAACTACACATGGATTTTTCTTTCCTTCATTTGGGATGTTCTTTAAACCTGGTCAGCCCCTCATATGCCACTTTGTACCAGCTGCCATGATGGAGAAAGGCTCCTTGTGTCCAGCTTGCCAGCTGGGAAGTGATGGAGCTTCCAAAAACACCCCCGGGGGATCAGAGCAACTCCCCTGCTGCCCTCCCACAGCACTGTGGCAGGCAGGACATCTGCTTTGTGCAGGCTGCTGGGTTTTGGGGAGAAGCACCTCATCCCTAGGGCTCTCATGAAGATGAAGAGCCACTGCTATAACACCCGGAGCCCTGCAGCCTGACACGATTCCCTTTCTCAGGTCCCCAAGATGGTAAATCCGTGTTCATCTACACCTGGCAAACCTCCTGGGTCTCAGCTCTGGCCCTGGCGACGTGGGATGCAGACACTCCTCCATCCCAAAAAGTGGGAGAAATTAAAACACATCCAGGTTCCCACCCCACTACGTGAAGATACGTCCTGGCCCCTGCCAGCGCAGATCCCTTTACAGAGACATTTTGCTTTGTCCGGGCCTCTTGGCAGACACAGACAGGCTCCATGTCGACACATCTGGATCCCTTTGCAGCACCTAGACAGAGATCCAAGGATAACAACGATAATTCAGCGTGGCACAGAGACAGGCTCTGGCAAACCCACTTTTTACAGCCACTCACAGGGGGCAAAACAGGTCTGCAAGGGAGGAGAACCACCACTGCGGGAGAAACATCAACACCCCCGTTAAAGAGCAACACTTCACACCTCAGCTGCAGTGAGGGAGCAGTGGAAAACGTGCCCTGATTTACTAGCACCACTCCAGCATCCCACCCTCACCAGAGGTCCCGGAGCCACCCGGGATCGGGGACACGAAGTGTGAGGGTCAGTGCTTGTGTGCTGGCTGGGCAAGTGATTCAGGAGGCAACAGGACAAGCAGCTCCTTCTCCCTGTTTTTGTTTTGTTTGGTTTTTAATAGGTTTTGCTTGTTCAAGGTGCTGGATTAGCAAGGCCCAGCTCTGGACTCCCAAGGCTGGCGAGGACCGGTGACACAGTGCTGTGCTGAGCCAAGGGGGCTGGGGAGGGCAGGGCAGCCCCCCAAATCCTGCCTTCCCAGCCGGTAGCTGACACCTGGCTGCAGGTGATTAACAGAAACCATCAGCCTCATTTCATGCATTTTAGTCAGACACTGATGACTTGAGGTCACAACCCCTGGCTAATGAGAGGCTTTGTGTGCCTGACTGATGCCCTGAAGCAATTAGTCCCTCACAATGCTTATTATTTCTGTATGAAACGGATGCTGCATGAGTTTTCTTACTTTTGGCAGAATTTCCTCCCTGTAAAGTAAATAAGCGTGGAGGTATTTATCAAAAGTGTCCCTGAGTGCTGTGTCCTCAGCAGGGCCACGGCAGAGCCTTGAAGAAGACTCAGCATCACTCAGCCACAGCTGAGCTGGGACACCCTGTCTCTCTTCCCTGAAAACCCTGCTTTTTAGCCCAAAACCCGCGAGTGGGAGCAGCCACAGAGCCCGCAAGCTCTCTGCCAGGGATGGGGCGAGAGCAGCACAGAAGAATTATAACCCAAACGGTGATTAGTTATCTCAGGCAGACTGTGCTTTGCCAGCACTTCTGGTCATCTCTAACCTTCAGCTAAAGCGCTGCAACGTCTATTTATAAGACCAAGGAACTGTAAAAACCTAAATTCAAGCCCTGGAGCAGCTCCACCAAGTCAACCACCAAATGCATTAACACCTCCCTCGCAGCCAGACCACACAAACCCAGGCTGGCAGCCTCTCCCCAGCCCACAACGCGCTGACCGCACGCACCACCCACAAGGCCACGCTGGCTGCAAATGGCTCCCGTGGGCTGGAGATGCAGCCCAGGAGCACCCCGAGGAGCCCCACACGCCCTCCAGAAGGGATCTGCCACCAAGGACAAAGCACGGCTCGGAGGATGCAAACCAGCCTGAGCAGGGAGGCAGCGGCTGCGGCTCCCACGTGGGGGTGTCCCTCCAAAGCTCAGCTCCCTGCAGTATTTTTTTAGCATGAGGGCAACTTATCAGCTTGCAGTTTATAGGAGACTGCACTCCTTCAATGTCTTTTAAAGCACTTGCCTTCTGATTCGGAAGGGAGACTTGAAATAAAAATTAGAAGGCAAACAAAACCAGTGTCTCCACTTAAAAGCCCTTTAAAGGCTTGGAAATGATTAATGTGTTTAAACTATAAACTGTAGCTGTTTTAAGAGAAGATAAATACAAGATCAAGACTTCTGACTACACAAACAGTGCGAAAGCGTAAGTAAACAGCCGTGACAAGTTTAGCTCTCTCACGGAGACGGAGTTCTGCAGAGGACACGTGTGCTCTGTGCCACTGCCGGAGGATTTAAAGAGGAAGCATCAGGCTGCCACCAAAAAGACACCATGCAATTAAGCTTTTCCTCAGCTGGCTGCCCCATGCAGGGTCAGAGCTCCCTGCTCAGCCCCACACTGGGGTGTAGAGCAGCTGAGGATGGTTTCTAGCCAGAAGCAAGCAGAGCAGCAGTACCCCAGCTCGTTAGGAAGGTTGATGAGCTTTTGGCAGAGCAGGGCAGAGTGGGCACATCTAGGGGAGACGGGACAGTCGATGGACAACGTGCCCAGCAGCATGGGTGCACCCAGCTCAAGGCAGAACAGGTTCCTCCCCCGGCCCCCCACATTGCAAAGCCAAGATTAGGGGAACTTCTGCCCAAAGAGTCGCTGTTGCCTCCTTGCAAACCCACTCAGGCAAACACACTGCTCCAGATCTGGCCAGGACTCATTCTACTCAGCTAGGGACAAAACCAGGACCAGGGTGACAAGGGGAGCCATCTCCTATCTGATGCCTCCTACCACCGTGGCAGAGACATCAGCCACGAGCCGTGGGCTGGGCCGGGGCTGGAGGGCAGGAGGTAATGCAGGCGGCCAGCAGCACATCCCCTCCTGGCTGGGGGTGCGACAGCAGAGCTGTGGTGGGCAGATGCATCAGCTGGAAGGCAGGGAAGCCCAGAGGAGGACTGACGGATGGGAGATGGGCAGAGGGACAGGCAGAAGCCCCTGAGCAGTGCCAGGAGCATAACCCCGTGTCCCCAAGAACTGGTTTGTCTGTTTTGTATCAAACAGGCACCTGAGACAGAAAAATGTGTCCCACACACACAGCCCTGGCAGGACCCCACTGCTCTCCTCCCCAGCCTGGCAAGCAAGAAAGCTTCCCTCCAGGTTTGGCAAAATACTCTATAAGAGGAAGAAGGAAAAGAAGTAATAACAAAACCGTTTCCATCACAGATGAGTAAAGATCCTGGAACACCCTCCAGAAAAAGGCACCATGTCCTCCAGGGCAGCTTGCCACACTCCACCGGGCAGCTGAACTCTGAGCCCACACCTGAATCATCCAAATGGCCTCAGCACCAGCTCCCTTGCTGCCCATCTTGTTTCCTAATGGAGAGCTGCACCCTGGAAATGCCGGGATTTACAACCCTGCCTGGCTCTGTATCCCGACACAGAGATGCCATTTTGTCGCCGCAGCCACCGTGCTGAGCCGCTTGCCCTCCCAGGAGCACAGATGCAATTCTCAGTGCCCTTCCCACCACCAGATTTCCCCTTGAAATCAATTTTTCCCCTTCAACATCTGAAGAACTCACCCTCTTTTTCCTCCCAGGAGAAGCACTAGAGCTGCCTTTGGCACAGCCTGTGCCAGCCCCACTGGGCTGGGTTCACCACGAGCCATATCTCCATTTTCTGGTTTGTTACATTTTTCTTGGTGATCCCAAACAGAGCTGCAGGGACAAAGAAAAGGCACAAAACACAAAGACCACCAGAGAACAAAGAAACTCCTTTATCAGCTTTATCCTAAAGAGCAGTGTGTAAAAGATGAAGAGAGAGCCCAGGCTGGAATCCCCAGTACTACTCCTTCCATGCAACCCATAGTGACATCCCAAAACAAACCCAGCGGGAAGGTTTTTGAGGAGCAGTGCATCTGTGCATGCATCCACGGATGGAGGGAAGAGGCTGACGCTGATGACTCTTGCTCTGCAGCAGGAATAATTGGGTGAGTGCAGTGGGAAAGAGGTGGCGGTTCCTTGGGGCATGGAAGGGAAGGGAAGGGAAACAAACATCTGAGAGGGCAGGAAGCAAAGTGATGCATCGGACTTTTCTGCTGAAAGATTCACATTGAGTTCAATGGGCCATTTAGCAGGTAACTGTCACTTCAGACAACATGGATTATTCAGACAACAGGAGACAAGCCAGGGTAATGCTGCTCATAATCCTGTGTATGTTCAAACACTTTGACGGCTAGATAAATAGACTATTTAATTAAACCAACAAGTCATCGTTTATTTTCACATCACAATAGGTTAAATGGCTTTTTATTCCCATTTTCCATATCAACAGAGCAGACTTTTTGGTAATAAAAGCTAAACTCTAATTAACAGCTGGTGTGGTTGTACTTGGCAGCATTGTGAGTAATTCAGTACAAAGCAAACACATTTACTATAAATGGCTTTTGATTGCAGAGACCAAGGTAATGGATGTTTTGCGAGCGGGTGCCAGCTACTGCCTGGTTATTGTTTCAGAGGCATTGTGACAGGACCAAGGACGAGGGGAGAGCGGGCATCGTCCTGGCCAGGAAGGTGGGAGTGGGAAAACATCTACATGATTTATAAACACACCCTGAGACAGCGGCAGCACTGTGGGTGCTGCTGAAACGCCTCTTGGGGAAGGTGGCCAGACCCTACCCCAGTCATGGCAGGGTCTCAGGAGAAGCCCCAAGCAGGAGGATCACGTTAAATGAAAACACAAGGGGGAACGATCATCCTGGCCTGCCCACAGACACCCATTGCCCACCCAGCGGGCAGGACCATGTCCCCATGCCCCTGGGGTGCTCCCCGTACTCCCCAGGTGCTCCCCATCTGCTTTCTGCAGCCAGAGGAACAGCCAGGCCTACTGCTGCAAATCAACAAATGCCACATCGGGATGGGATGTAAAATCTGCCCAGCTCATCATTTCCTATCATAACCTTTTTTTTTTTTTCCCCCCTCCTTTTAAATCAGCACTGCTTTAATAAGTGGCTTCCCGCTGGTAGTGCCAGCGAGGAAGGGGCTAATGCTCTCAGCACAGAAAAATAAATGGTGTGTCAGCGGCTTCACCTGCCAGCAGCGTGATTTGCAGCGCTCCCCACACCTCCCAGCCCTGAGGTTTATCCAGGCACGCTGTCAGTCACATCTACCCCCCTTTTAATGTTTTTCATTATTTATGCAGAAATATTGACAACAGCTTGAAGTCCCCGGCCATAAAAATTATTTAAAATCAATCCCTCTTGCTTCACTTACTGATTTCCCATTTAAACAGTCTCTCTGTTGATTTAAACACCGCATCCTCATCCAGGCCTCCGTATTGATCCGCTGCTCGGATGGTGTGTGCAGGAGGGGGATTGGGACCCCCACAAGGTAGCAGCTTCCCTATAAGATGGAAGATTTTATCAAATTAAAACAGAGGAAAGGTTTATTCGGAGATGTCATAGCAGGGATTTGACCCCCGAACTGAGGTGCAGGTGCGGAGGAGAGATGGATGCTCCCCAGGGAGACACGTGTGCACTTCAAAACAGGGTCTGGGTCATCTCCACAGTAGCTGCTACCTCGTTTGGGCTGGGAAGCTGGTTTGGGGGTAGATTTACTACAGCACTGGGGAGTCAGCGCTGGAGTTTTACCACCCCTCTTACCCAAAAGCCCCTTCTCCAGCGTGGCCAGTGCACTTGGCCATCTCCAGTTGCCGGAAGGAAACTGGGAGCTGAGAAAACCAACAGCATCAAGTTAACGACTGTTTGGCTGGAGGTAAAACTATGACCCAATGGAAAGAACCAGCCTCTGCTTCCAACAGCAGCGTGAGAGCAGAGCAGCTGGTGACGCTGCTCAGTCAGGAGAGGGGGTACAGGGACATGAAGCCCCCCCAAACCAAGGGAGCAGCCCCATGGGAAGCTGCTCCCCGAGGGGCTAAAGGGGATGGGGAAACCAGGCACAGCCCGGCAGCACTTGCTTTCTGCCTTGAGCAA
The DNA here is from genome assembly GCF_965140245.1 of Athene noctua. NCBI lineage: Eukaryota > Metazoa > Chordata > Aves > Strigiformes > Strigidae > Athene > Athene noctua. The sequence goes on along the minus strand of NC_134049.1, from coordinate 15,033,777 downwards.
TATTTACAAAGAGCAGGGGGCTGGGGCTGGAGCAGGGTCTGTGCCCAGGGTTGAACCCCCCTGCACAAACACACCACCACCAGCAGCCCCCTGCTTTCAGGCACAGCAGCCCCCAGACCCGCAGCTGGTGTGGTGCGGGGGCTCAGGCAGCATCCCGCTGGGAGCTCCTGCTGGCCTCTGCCAGGTTGCGATACCTGGAAAGCACCCAGTGTGCAGGAACTCCGTGTATCACACAGGGACTTCAGCATGAGCAAATCCTTTCTCTGGAAGCAAGAAACTATGCAGCAGTTTTTCCCCTTGTTTTTAAAAGCAACATGTAATCTGATTATTTTGAGAGAGGCTGGGTCACAGCAACTGCATAGAGCAAAACCCACAGTCTCTAAACCCCCAAAATGCTCCCTCCTGCCATTCTGCTGCACAAGCAAACCCAGGAACAAGCAGCCCTTGCAAAACCCCCCTTTCCTGCACAGAGAGCCTCCCAGCACGTTTTGACCAGCTCTGGTTTTCCTAGAGGAAAGCAGAAAGCTGAGAAAACCTGCAGCAGCCAAAGGGTCGTGTTCAGCTAGAACACCACAGCATAACCCGCTGGAAACCCAGACCCCATTCCCAGGGGCAGGAATGCTTTCTGGCCCCTGCTGTGCCGAGGGCTGGCTGAGCAGCCAGGGAGGAGGGGAGGAATGAACCTGCCCGCTCCGGGAGCGCTGGCACAGACCCATGCGTTACTGGGGCTCCTTGGAGACCTCTTGCTGTTGCTCTCAAGCTCTTCCCCTCCACTCTTGGAACTTCAGGGAATTATCCCACCTGTGCCCTTCACCTTGGGCATCTCCCATTGGCATCTTGATATGGCCACAGGGCCACCACCCATGTCACCCCAGGCAGGCCAGAGGGACAAGCGCTGTGCAGACAAAACTCAGGGCTTTAGGGCACCCAGCCCTGCAGAAATCCGTCCCTGAGCAGGAGGCACCCAGCTCCCACATGCTGCCTTCCAAGGCACTCGCTCTGCTCTCCCAGTGCCATTGAGACCCTCCTGGGCAGTCGGCCCTCACTGGGACCAGGGAATGCCCAGGAGATGTGTCCCCCTTGGAAACAACAGAAAAGTCACCTTGATGTTGAAATGGAAGCCCCAGGGGATCGTGGCACAGAGAAGCAGCTGCCTTGCGTGCAGAGAGAGAGCTCTCGGGGCGGGGGGGGGAGAATGGGTAACCTTTACAGGGAAAAAGACAAAGGCAGAAAACAAGTGAGTTTGCGAAGCTGGTGCTACTGGCCCATCTTCTGCAGAAAGCACAAAAATTTTGGCAGCCTCACCTTAGTCTTCCTGGTCCCATAGGATTAACCTGTACAGCTTTGTTAGGGTTATTTTAACTTCTAGCATGTATTTGAGGGAAGAATGCGGGACAATTCCTCTGCTCACACATTAATGATGGAGCTGGGGGAGAGGGATTTGTCTCCAACTCCCACCACTAACAGCAGAAGTCCTTCTGGATGTCGTACTTGAACCCTTCATGAACTTATGCACATCTCTGATAGGCAAAGTGCTTTTGAGCAGAGCATCTTCCTCCCCATCCCCACCCCAGCAACAGGTTAGCTCAGTGAAATAACCATTTATTTTAGTTTTGGGCTGTGCACATGGGCTGGCAAGCCCGGCTCTGCAAGGGAGAATAACCGCTGGGCTCCAGGGGGTTTGCAAGAGGCTCAGCCGTGCACCAGCACTGACAGCAGCTCCGGTTGAACAGATTGCTGCACAGGATGCGTTCTTCTGCCACCCTCCCCCCCAAAAACACGAGCTACAGGAGCACAACACCATTCAGGACAATGAGGCACAGATTTTCTCAAAGCCCCATGAGCTGCAAAATCAGACTAAATGTTGTTTGATCCTAAAGATCTGGTTCCCAGCGCTGAGATGGAAGCAGCTGGGTGCAGCACACATGACCTGGCTCACTGGGTCGCTGGGGATGGAGCTGCTCCAGGAATCGAGGAGCCTCGTTAGGGGAGAAGAGCAGCTTTGTTGGGAAATGGCTGGCAGGGCGTTGGGAGAGCCAGCCCCCGCAGCTCAGCCGCTCAGCCTGCGCGCTTGCCAGAGGTAAGCGAGCCAAGAATGCAAGGGGCTGTATTAGGCTTGTCATCGTGGCTGGGGAGCACCATGCTGTGAGGAGCCATCGCTTTTGGAAATGCTTGTTCCCAGCAAATCACAGAATCACAATCTTGGTTGGAAAAGACCTGGAAGATCACCTAGTTCAACAATTAACATTACACTGACAGTTCTCAGCTCCACCAGATCCTTAAGCGCTGTGTCAATCCTATGTCAAGTGTTACCAGGACTCGCTCCAGCGCTTCCCCGTCCGCAGGCACCTGCCTGCACTGCCCTCACAGAGCCCAGCGCATGGGGCAGGGGGGTGCAGGGTGCTGCTAGGTAAGGGAGACACGTCCCCCAACCCCGCAGGGACACTTGGAGGAGAAAGGGGTTTGTGGTTCACACCAGGACGACTCACCAGCCACAGCACTCCCAGAGCCAGACCTATATCATAACCTACATGATACCTGCTGTACCTTACAGTGGTGGCTTGGAGGCACGGGCTGCAGCTGCGCAGAGAGCACCTTTAAGCAAGAAACCAACAGGCAGCAGCACCAACCCTCAGGATCTCTGTGAAGGGAAGCTGCTGTCTGCGATGGTGCAGGGGTGAACAGCCACTTGGATTTTTCTGGTTCACTCTCCAGCCTCTCGAAAGCATCTGGTGCAGTTTCTGCTGGCCTTGGGGGCTGTGCAAAAGGGGAATGTGATTCTGTGTGGATTCCCCTCTTCCTACTAAACAAGATCTTATTCCTCTTATCACCTTTCATTTGTTCTGTTTGATTTCAAAAACCTGCCAGGAAGAGAGGAAGGAGCTGCCTTCAGGATGAATTACCCAACCTCAAAAAACACGGTGACGCTTTTAGAGCCGCGTCCGCTCCACTGATGGAGAAAGGCAAACCCAGCGGTGAGGGGAAAGAAAAAAACCACCCAACAAACCACCACCTGCATTTACTTTGTGTGACCTCTAGCTCCGACTATCGCTCGCACAGAATAAATACAGAGGGGAGAGAAAAACACCGTGTCCTAAAGCAAACAGCAAGGACAAGCTTGATGAGAGTATTTAAGCGGTTATTAGAGAGTGCTTGATTGCAAACCTTGTAGGAGCCCCACGGAGCATGTGATGTTTGTTTTACCAGCACTTAGCAGCTGTCCTGTTAAGGAAGAGAACAAAGTGTAGGTGTTATAAAGTCAATATTGTTACAAGGAGGCGTGTGACAAAGGGCCACCGAGCTGCAGTTCAGTGAAATCACGCGCTCATTGGGTTTATACAGCTTAGCTGAAGTTTATACTATTTCCCCGAATTACTTTTCCAGATGTGTATGACATAAAAGATTAAGATCGTAGCCCCAGCATGATTATTTCTACTGATAAGATTAATGTGTGGGTTCGTTTTGTTGGTTTGGTTTTTTTTTTTGGGGGGGTGGTGGGGGTGGTGTTGTTGGTATTTTTTTTTTAAAATCTTAACTAGAAGATGGATTTTTGGATTGAAACCAAAGCGTATTTTCAACTGGTTTCATATCCCCCAATGCAGCAGCCCCACTTCACGTGGGGAGCTGCCCTCCTCCTCCTCCAATCCCACTTTTCCCAGTCCTAAAAAATTATCCTTTAAATTGAAATTTATCCTGTTCATTGTTGTCAAGAGATGTATTGAAAAGAAAGGCCATTAGCATCTTCTTGAATGGCTAGATTCTAAATAGCAACCTTCAGAAAAATTTAAAAAAAAAAAACCACAAACATTTTTTGCATCTGGATGATCAGAATATTATTAATTGCTCCTACATCCATCCCCAGAGCAGACACCTCTGAGCTGCTAGTCCATAAAGTGTTTTATTTTAACACTTGCTTTTCAGTTGCCAGATTTTTGGTGGCCTTTGGCAGAAACATTGAATTGCAATTTAAAAAAAAAAAAAAAGAAAAAAGAAAAAAGACCCCTATTCACAGAAACACCCATGACAATAAAATGGGTATTTTCCATTATGAAAATAATTCCTTCTAAAATTTTGACCCAAATCACATGGAAGAAATCTGTCCCCCCCAGGCAGGGCTCCTGCTCCCCAACTCCCCAGAGGCTGCAGGGTCCCCGCCTTTAACTTGGAACCGTTGCACAACACCCCAAAATGAAAAAGCACGGCCCATATTTCCTGCTTCCTTCACTCGAACTGCTGAGGCTGAGCCCTTCGAGTTTTATGTGTTTAAATTCTGTCTCTATGCTGCAGTCCCAGATTTGTGCTTTCAGGGGGGAGGATTAACTTTATCGTTATTGCAGCTATTAACCTCTGCCTGCGAGGACACTGGAGGTAAATGAGTAACTTCATTTCTTGGGTAACAAGAAAATATACAATACTGTCACCAGTGCACACAGAGAAGTGATTTTCTTTCCATATGTGAAGGTAAACACTTTTTTTTTTTTTAAACACCCTAGATTATTTTTTTTTTTTAAAAGAACTTCCCAGTTTGCAAGTTTTAAAATATTTATTAGGGCTGTGCATCCATCAGGGGCTTGGCCTCCAGTCCAGAGACATGCTTTCTAATCCATAACTTTTTTTTTCTGTATATAAAACCAGAGGTGTCAAACCCAGACCTTGAGAGGAAGGTGGAAACCCAGGCTTGAGTCTTAATACCACAGCCTGACCTCTTTGCCTGTATTTTGCACCTCTGGAAATACCATCAGCTAAACCCTGCTCTTCCACTTAAGCACCATTTAAAGATGAAACTGTCTGTACGCTTGGCCTAAATAACACGGAGGTTTTTGCAATACCTGCGCTGTCTGGAGGGGTGAAGGCATCCCACAGACATCCTCTGCGTGTGCATCCGATAGCCTGAGCCTCTCTGAGTAGCAGCAAAGAAACCCCAGCCCCATCAACGGATCATTTTTGGCCTCATCAGCCCCAGAAATGGATCATTTTGGCCTCGTCTGGGTTTTGCTGCATTTTCCTACCAAGTCAGTCTCCCCCTGGCTCTGCAAATAGCAGCTCTGCCTTGTTTATAAAGGCAATGTTGACATTTTGTTATAAACGGTAATGTCAATTTGATAAAGTTAATTACTTATTATTTGGAATCTCATTTGCATTGAAGGTTGAATTCATTAAAAAGCAGAACTTGTGTTTAAACAAGAGGTGTCAGGAGCAGCTGGGGAGTTTGGGAGCAGGCTGGACGGGCACGGGCAGCTCCCCGTGCCCGTGGGCTCAGCGGGGTGTGCTCCAGCCGCACTGTCAGGGGGTTTAGTAACAGAGCAGATGAAAGTATTAACGTGCCAGAGCTAAGAATTCCCGATGCAATAATGCATTCAGATAGTCCAAGCTCAAGTAAATATTTACTTTGTCTTATTTTTCAACTGAATTTCTTAAGGCGGCTGAGGAATTGCGCTTTCCAATTCTGCTCTGGTTTCAAGTCCACAGCAAAAAACCCTTCCTGCTCATGCTAATTTTCATATCATTATTACATTTCAAGTACTTTTATTATTGCAACATTTATTTTGGGGTTTTTTTGCACTGGTTCATTCCAATGGCATTTATTCTAAACCTGGGAAACCCAAACCCTTACAGAAGGCCCACCCTGCCAAGCGCCCTCCTTGATTTCTAGCCTCCAGTCATCCCTCCATCCAACAGCCCTGAAAATATTCAAACCAGTTGATTTTAGTGTATCACATGCAGGAAAGCCCCTAATCCAGAGCCAAACCCACACACACTCACCTTCCTCTCTTTATCTAGATGCAAACCCACATTTCCTAGCAAACACATTTTCTTCCTAAACCCTCTGTGCTGCTCAGGTACCGTTAAAGTCTGCAGCGCATCCACCAGAATGCTGCGTAACACCCACCTCTCCTCTGTGGCTGCCTGGGGATAACCTGGGGATGCCAGATGGAGGATACAACATAAATAAAAAAGGAGCAGCAAAGCCCTGAACCCACCACCAAATAGCAGGTGCCTCTCCAAAACTCATTGGGTACCTTGGCAGGACCCAACCAAGCTACCCACCCCCTGGGCTCCAGCCTGCTGCCCCCCAGGTCCTTCCTCCCCTGCCAGGCCTGAGGAGGAGGAGCTGGTCCCCCCGGACTGGGACCAAGGGAGGAAGAAAGCGATGAGGCCCTGACACTTTTTACAGACATAACTTTTTGTAACTTTATGCTAAGATCCTTTCACCTTGCAGTATTTAGTCTGTAGCTTGCTGGACCACACACAGGTAAGTGGTGGGTAACAGTCACATTAACAGGATAAATACTGCACAATAAATACATGTGCAGGGCCTAACAACCAATTAGTGCAAAACAACCACACTTAATTAGGCATATTCCAATCAGAAAAAAAGCTGCTGAAAGGGAGTCTGAGCTGGTCTTAAGGTGTGAGTGTAGCAGGGCGAAAGTACAAGATGTTTCACAGCATCACCACCATGGCCAGAGCCTGGCCAGGGACCCAAAGAAGGACGACACTCGTCTGGGGACCCCCAGCTTCTCCTCTAGTTGCCCACAGGAGAGGTATTCCCTTTTCCCTTCTCCCTCCTTGTTCCATTCCTCACCCCAAGGAACGTCTGACCTGATGGGTGCTGTCAAAGGGTGCTGCCGTTCAGCTTAGTGCCTCAAAGCTTGTCACCCTTCTCCAGAGCGTCTCCAACACCCTCATTAACTACCCCCAATAATTTTCTAGCTCTCCTTCAAAGGCCACAGCCCCTGGGTGTGGGGGTGCAAACCCCCCCTGGCTGCCCCACGGGCTCGGGGAAGGGGGGAGTACAGCAAGGGGCTGCCACAGCACCTCAAGTTCCCCTTCGCTCCCCTTGCCAGCAGCTGCCAGGACTCAGAGCAATGCAGGGGAAAAGCTAAGCCAAGCCCAAGAAGCTAACAAATGGTTTCAAAACATTTCCAAGTACAGCAGAAGGGCTAGTTCCCTTTGCAACGCAGTAGGAGATGAGATTTACTAGGCCAAGCTGATGTTACTTACTGTACGTGTTCTCTGTAAAGGTTAAAGCTCTGTGAGCCAATACGGGTTTAGAGGCTTCGTCATGACCTGCTGCTCCACATGCTCATTTAATTTAATTTCTCTGGCTTTTGTCTACAGAACACCTTCTACCCCTTTCAACAGCAAAGAGCCAAAAGCCCAAAGCTAATATTTATGCCTTAGATCTCCTTGATGATGCAATCTAGTAACAAATCACTACTTAAATAATCCAGCCATTTAATCATCCAGAAATGTGTAGAAATAAGAGGATTAGCCTTCTATCCCAGGGAATTGTATTTTACAGGCTCTAGGTTTTTTCCTAATAAAACAACAAGAGCAGCTCATGGTATTCTAAAAATAAATCTAAGTATCCAAAGCTCCAGAACAACCGAGCTGGTAGGGCAGGAGGAGGCTTCTCTACTACCAGCTAACACTCCTTGCTCACTAATTAAAGAGTTTTCATCTGAATCACGGGTTAAATGATGTGTTTAACTCTTTCATGTCCAGTGTTGGGGAGCCAACATAAACTCTTTGCAAGGGCAAAGTGGGAGCTAGCCTTTCCCTGGGAGTGATCCAGCTGTGCCAGCGCTATCCCTGCCCCTTGATAGCGGCTCTAGCCAAGGCAAAGGACAAACTTCTTCCCTCCAGAAAACAACTCTTCCTCCCCAGCACCACCCAAGCACACTTTTACTCATCTTTTTATAGGCACTTTGTCCACAAAGCTGACTATAATCAGAGACAATGTAAATTTAGCATGAGGGTGGATTATTTTTAACAGCATCTGAACTCAACATAAATCATGGCAGACATTGGAGACAAATGCTATTTCTGGGGAGCAGGGAGCTGCTCATTGGCAAAGATCGTCACTTAGATGTCATTCAGGTCCTGTCTGGAGGAAGATGGCCAACCAGCGCTGTGGGGATGTCTGCACATAAACATCTGCCCTGCTTACAAGGCAGGACAAAGCCCCGTCCTTGGGACGCAGGCACTGCCACGTTGTCACAGACACCAGCCGTTTTTCACACCAGCTGCCCTCCACAGTAAGATCAATGCTTTTGCCCAAATTGGCAAGGTTCAAGGTGATTTTCATCATCTGCAAGGCCTGGAGAGGCTGCTCCCAGCATCACCTCCAAGCAATACCACCCCACTCTGCCAACACAGGCTTTGCCACGTGCCCACAGTTCAGTCGTGGCAGTGTTCCTCACACCCGCCAGGATTATCGCTTCGAATTCTTCATGCTGTACCATGAACAGTGAGCTTCACGCAAGAAAAACAACTCCAATTTTAATTCCTTTGGGCAATCTAAAGATTATTGCTGCAAACTCTTAAAGAGTCAGCTTAGTCAGCCCCTAAGCACCACTCACAGAGCATCACCATGGATATAGCTGGGGGGAGGCAGAGGCCACCCGTCCCCAGGCCAGCCAGCTCTGCCCACACCACTGAGCCACATTTCAGGCCACGCACACTCTGCAGTAGTCGGGATTGGACATGAGAGAGGAGACCACAAAAGGGAGTGGGAAATAGAAAAATGATTCACTGCGAGGAAATGTATTAAAGGAGAAAAAAAAAAAATCACTATAAAAGTGAGTGTACCCCAAGCATCCAGCAGCAGCTGCTCTCTGACCCCAGGCTGCATTTTGGGGGATGTGTCATTCAGAGCTGAATTCCTGCATCCCTGTTACACACCAAGAATGTCTGACAGACAGAGCCACAGCAGACCCTAAGAGTTAAATGAAGATACCTCTTGGCATCACCGAGCGAGGCCAAGGCATCAGCACCAGCCTCTGCCCACTGCCAGCACAACCCACAGCCCTTGGGCAGCGTCACTCGGCACCGCCAGCCAAAGCCAAGATGTTCTGCAATGACTTTGAAGCAAAAAGTTGACTTCCACCCCAGCCAGCCTCCATTACCCAAAGCCAGTCGGGCTTTTTTAGTCACATCTTTGATCCCTTCTCTGCAAATAGCTTCCACCAGGCAACACGGGAGGATCTGGAGCCCGCCAGTGCCCGACAGCGCAGCCAGGCTGGGAACAGCTGTAGCCACTCGGGTCAGGGTCAGAGCATGTCAGCACGCAAGTGTGAAGCACGCACAGGAGCTGCCAGGTCCAAAAGCAAACAGGCTTCTCCGTATCAGCTTTTTCCTCCCCTGTTCTCTGGCAGCCTGCCCAGTGCACAGCCTGGGTTCAGCCAGAACACTTTTCACAGCAGCAGAGTGCAGGCACCTTTTTTTTTTTTTCCCTTTTTGAAAAGCACTTGGCAAGAAGAGCAGGCAGGCTAGCGAGGTAGGCAATAAAACCCCGTTAACTTCTCTGGGAAGAGTTCAGCTAATCCTACAGGCTTCTGGTACTTCCATCCCTCACACTGATTCACTGCCGCAGAGGGGCAGGACACAACCTGGAAGAAGATTGGTGTCCTGAACTTTTGTACCCTCTCCCAACCCGTTTTTAAGGGCAGATTTTGGAACTGCTGCAGTTCAAGAACAGCTCTGCTCCAGCTCGCCATGTCTACAATTTTAGGGTTGAGCCTGCACATTATTCTTCTGCTTTTCATTACTCAGCAGAGGCTGCAGCCAGTTAATGCCAAGAACATCCAAGCACCACAGGCAACAGAGTCCAGAGCCTTCACCTTTTGCCAGTAGGAAACTCTGACGCTTCGGAACTGGCAGGAACATTGGGCAGCGTTAGCTGCAGACTTCAGCCTGTTGTGGTAGGAATTTGTTAACTCAGAAGGTAAACACGAGTTCAGTTTGGTATTCCTGACAAACACTGGTCTCTAAGAAGCTAAAGGACAAGAAAAGTGATCAAGATTCTCTCTGACACCAGGCTTGCTCACAAAGCAGGGCATCCACCACTTGTCAGCTTTCTTCCAGAAAGAAGCAGGTGACTGGAAGTGCTGAAATTTTGCAGGCTTCCAGTTACATGAACCAGAAAACACAGAAACAAGCCTCAGAACAAAGGCACTGAAGAGCTGTTTTCACCAGGGGGCTACAAGCCTTTGCAAAATAGCATGATGCATTATGCTGGAGCACAGTACAATCCTGCTGGCCAACAGAAGGACTGGGAGAAAAAAGAAGGACCTGTAACAAACCCTGTTTAAATGAAGAAAAGCACTAATCACGTAGCTTGTCATGCCTTTACATCACACAGGTTGCTTTGTTTCCATGTATAACCGAGTTCTCAGCAACAGGTTCAAGCATCCCACCAGGGAGGCGAGGGGCAGCTGCCTCTCCCAGGCAGAGAGCAAACAGATCCTGAGCAAACATTCCTGCTGCTGACAGCAAGACCCCAACATGCCCTCAGGTTTAGAGATCTCCCCAGCCCAATAAATTTGCTCTATTATTGAGCAATAAAAAATTCAGAGCTAGCCCCCCCCCTCCTAAAACTTGCCCGCTTGAAGCTTGAACTCTGAGTTATTCCACAGGGCTACTACCTTCGGGGAAGCGTTAGCTGCTATCAGTGCAAAGCTCAAGGGAAAAATAAAGGAAGGTATAAAGACACTACAAAGAAAAAAACCCCTGAATTTCCAAAGATGAAAATTTTTCCCCAAAGCCCACTTGCTTCAAAAAGGGTTTTCCATCCTCACTGACAGCAGACTGGCAGGAGGCGGCTCTGGCCGACGTCGAGCGGGCGGCCTCGTGCAGCTCCTTCCCAGAGGAGCCGTGGCACGGGCAGCCCTCCTACTGCGCGCTGCTGTTTGTTTTAACGCTTCCCCCTGAATGTCAACGGAGACTGAAGAACGACAAGCACACAGAGATACCCACAATAAATGCCAGCCCTTGTTAGCTGAGTAAATTGTGTGCTTAGCGGAGTCTTTGCAGAGTAAACACTGCCAGTACTATGCAGGCGAGTAAATATGTGAAGAAGATGCAAAGACACCAAGAAAGGCTTCAGAGGAATGTGATCGGGTGGCACCCAATGCAGCTCTGCTGATGGAAAAAACTTGTTAGATCTGGGCTAGGAAAACAGCCTAATGGGCACAGAGCTCCTCCCGCCATCACTGCTGCAAGGGTCCACTGTATCTTCTCCTCCCTCAAGCTACCAGGCTGTAACCTCCCCCCAAGGCCCCACCTAAGTCCCATTTCTCTCCAAACACGGACCTGGGGCAGCTCACAAACCTTCTTGCTCAGTAGGTTCCAATCTTCAGTTCTCTATGGCACCCATCTTGGGAGGCAACAACTGCATTCAAGTAATTAAAAATGTAACTGGTTAAGACAGGAGGGAGGAACAGGAGGGCTGTGCTGGCTGCAGAGGTGATGACTAGTCAAGACTTCAAGCCAAGGAGAGGTGCCCAGCCTTCACCCTGCCCCTCAATTCTGCTCAAAGGCCCCCGCAGCACCGTTTGCTCCATGACAGACCTCAGGGGCAGTGGAGGCTCATGAAAAACAAGTCATCGACTCGAGACAAGTTGTTACCACATTGCCACCCTCCTCACAGAACCAGCAAGGACAGATCTCCTCCTTAGCAAGGCCTTATCTTTGCACTTTTGATTAACCTTTATTATGAAGTGGTTACAGCAACAGTTTGTGCTTAACAGCTTTCTCCTCCAAAACAAGGTATTTCCAAGCAAAGTTCTTGCAAAACGTTACATGTCAAAACAGAACTAGGCAAGGACAGAGATAAAAAACACTTTGGCTACGTGTCCTTTGCCACCAGTGATATGAAAATCAGCATTTTGAGAGCCAACTCAGAATGCCTTTCACATCGCTTTTGGAATGACCCAAAGCCCCATTCCGTAGCTAAATATTTTTCCTTTACAAAGCCCTGAATATCCATTTCTCATGTCTCCCTCCCGGGTTTCCCCAGTAACACTTTCAATATGACACACGCCCATGACAGGATGAATCCAAATCAAAGAGATAACGCTTTTGACAGCTTCTACATCAGTAATAGTAGATTATTAATTCTAGTGTATGTGAAGGAGGCAATTTAAATGCCAGAAATAGGAGCGTGAGCCTTATTTAAGCTTATTGTGTTATTTCTGCTGGCTGCCCTTCCTATCCCTACCCCCCCACGGGGTAACAGCAAAAGGCAGGAAGACGTGTGGCTGTGGGGAACACCCTCCGTGGCTCGGGGGTCTCCCAAGACTCGGGGAGGTGGGTAGGAAGGAGGAATTCCCTGCCCCAGGCAGCGCAGCGCCTGCCTCCCTGCAGCAGGGCAGCGGGGAGGGACCCAGCACCAGCCCTGACGGCTATTTCACACCATCTAGTGGCATCAGCTCACCATGCCGCCCCAGCAGCGCGGCCGCCCACCGCGGCTTGGAGGATTTTTTGTTTCCCAGGCCAAGGCAAAAGCCTATGAAACCATCAAGCTGCACTGCCAGCTCCAGAGTAATTGTGCTCTGCCCCACGCCTTCTGAGTGTGCTCGAGCCTGCTCTCAGCTAGGAGAACGCTAAGGCTTACCCGAGCTTTCTGCTCCAGCTATGGGCCAGGACCTGTGGAAAAGATGGTGTTTCTTTACAATATAAGCCTTTTCATGGACCACCTGAAAATAATTGGGTTATACCAGCTACAGGGACCCATACTGGTCCCTTTTTTCCTTAAAAAAAATTTAAGGGTAGTCCCTAGGCATTATAAAAAACAACAAAAAAGTTAAGCTTAGTCACAAAAGCTTTTTCTTATACTGGAAAAAGCTCAAAGCTTTTACACCTTTTAACGATACAGTCACTCAAAATGAAACCAACTGCCCTCAAAAGCAACTGGCAGACACAAAGATAAGCTTATCCTAAACACTGCTGTGATCCAAGCAGACTCCTTGGTTTAAGCTTCAGAAGTATCCCAAAAGGTGCATTCATTCACAGCTCCTTGCACAGGACACAGCCAAGATGTTGTGGTGCTTACTTTAGTTTCTGTAACTTACCATACCCCTAAATAACAAGAACACGGTTTGTCAGAGACATTGAATAAAAAAAAGTATTTATTTTAACATATTTGCAGAGCCACACATATAGAGTTGTCACCACATCTGTGAGCAAATTACCTTTTTACCCCATATCTACAGATGTAAAACATTTACTTGCACTACAAAATAAAGTAGGTCTGATGTCAAGTCATCATTACTCTTCATATCAGTATTCTTGCTTCATTACTATGAAGGTTTGAAGATGCATGTTTTCACAAGCTGATTTGCATATTAAATAAAAGGTAATTCTTCCAAAAAGAAATCCTTATTACCAAGCTGTTGCTAGTTATAATAAAATACGAAATGGCATAGAAACACTCTTAAAGTTTGTTATTGCATCTAAATAAATAGCAGCATTGATGCCTCTTCAAAACAGAGGACCTGACAAGGAAGGGATAGTGACTCAAAGTATTTTGCACTATAAAAAGAAAAAGCTGAAAAAAATACACAAGGTGAAAGCCTTGTCTCATTAGTATATAAAGATACAGCTTAATAACAAAGGCTTCATAAACACGGGATGGAAGGTGTCCTTCAGCTGTCCAGGGGACACAGCGGCAGAACCCCTCTACATCTACTGAAAATATACACACCACTGACATGCTTCTTTGGGATAGCAAGAAATAGCTCCCACTTAACCACTGCCTAGCACAGGCCATTTGAAAAATATAAAGCCTGTAGTGATAAAAAAGCAGTTTATCGAGTTCATCACTGGCATCAGTCTGATAAAAATCAAGAGCATTCCAACGTAGTAGTATGCTCATGGCTTTCTTCGCCTAAAAAAGAAAAAAGCCACAAATAACTTTCAGATTTTACACAGCAGCAGTTTTCCTTAGCAGCAGTCAATAGCCTATTTACCTATTCTGCTGTATACACGTCTCACATACCTCCTATGCTAAAAATGTGACAACACAACTAAAGAGCTTGCTTATCAAGAAACACTTATATTTTGCTTTCTTTTTTAGCTAGCCATGAGCATAAAACAAAATTTTATTTAAATTATTTAATAAATTAAAATAAACAGAAGCTCCAGCTCAATACACAGGAAAACTAAAGGATTTACTACAATATCACAAGGCTGTAGGAAGGCTGCAAGTAACAGCAGCCACCTTGAGCAGGTCCCAGTTACTAAGAAATGTAATAAAGTGTATGAAAGGCACATATTGGTCATCTTATCTGAAAGAGGGATTACTGATTTCAGACACTCTCCAAAACACCCTTCCACCATAGATCTAAGCTCTCTGGATTCCAAATGCAGTAAGTTTAGCTGATTTTGGCTTCACAGAAACCTCTACTTCTCCAGCCCCCTCCTGCCTATAAACTTGTCTCACAAAACAGCAAATTTTCTTCCCGAGCTGAACAGGTGACTTCCACAGCACCGCCAGCACCTATAAGAGGCCAAATCTGGATACTGAATTCTGTTCTGCAAGACCTAGTTTAACAAAGCTTTCTTATCTGAAGCATATCTTTTGTCAGTGAAGTGTTATGTTAGACATGGATGCTCAGGTGTTGGGTACAAGCCTTACAAATCGCTGGATCATTTGGACTTTTTGCTAAATTGGGCCTTCTGCTTTGGTAAGCTTGTGTTTATGCATGTAACCACCATAGATCCCACCACGTTAAAGAATGATGAGACAGCCCTGAAGAATTCAGACTGTTATCTGTGCTTTGGCAAGAGAGGAGCTGCTTCTAGCATGACTAGAGCCCTCCCTTACAGGTGCCTTGACAATTACACAGCAGGTAGCAGCTGGAATAGGAGCTACATTCAAGTATATCATTAGGTATATCCCACAGTTTCCTCCTCCCTAAGCTACACTGAAATGAATACTAAGGTATTTGTAACCTTTTTTAGATTAAAGTTATCTGAAGATATAAAAATGAATCTATTTTACTGCATCAGCACCTGCTAAAGGCTGGGGGCAGGGAGAAGAGGGATACAGCTTTGTACTTTGTCACTGCCAGCCCTAACCCGATGCCATTCCAGACTTGCCAGGCATCCTAGTTCCTATTTTTTTACAGCCAAGAGAGCACACAACCAAATCTGACATTCTGCTCACTGCATCAAACGACAGTTTTACTAGAAGACAAGTTAATAATTCTGCTTGAAGTCTGCTACAGATCTACTCTGTCACCAGTTTCCCACACTGACTAGGCCTGCTTATCTTTTGAGAGGTATGTGCCCCAAACCCACAGTGGGAAGGGCAGCAAAGTCAAGGGTAGGGGGGGAAGAGTTCTTGCTTCAGATGTACCAGGGAAGAGAATGCAACACCCCAGCTACGAAGGGGAGATGCACTTACTTGGGCTGAGCATGATGCTGATATCCAGGTCCAAGAGCTGATCCCGCCCTCATCTCCACAGCCACAGAACACTGAGAAGACACAGAAGGTCAGTCTCTACTGCTCACCCCCACCCAGCTATCAACACTACCCCAACTCTCAGACAGATCCAGCACAAGATGGCTCCTTTCTTCCTTTTTTAGCTTACTCTGGTTTCTACATCAGTCCATTCCGAGTCTGCAGCACCCTCAGGTGGGTCAGCATTGGAAGGTGATGATCTTCGCTTTCGACTGGAAGAGGAGTATAGGGAAAAAGAGTTACAAGCCCCACCTAGTTTGGCAGATTCTCACAAACAAGAGAATACATTTTATGCTTTCTGAATAAGTACTTTGCTCTGAGCAGCCTTATAAACAGCTACAGTATCTAAAAGCCTCTCTGAGTTACTTTTATACAACTTTAAAATAGATGCAACTTCCTGTTAAATCCTCCGGACCAGAATCACACACTGTTGGAGTTACGTATCTCCCGCAGCGTCAGAACCTAAAATTAAGACTACAACTCACCCAGTTGGAGATTCTTGCTTCAGAGTTTCAATCTCTGTGAACTGAACAGCCTGTCCACCACCCCTGGTTTTGAAAACATCACCCTGGAAAACAGAAGCAGTTAACAAGGTATGGTCATGAGGTCAATCAGATGGCTACAGCACAGGTTTTCACGTCAAAGCTTAAATGCTTAAGGAAAGCCTTGCAGGTTAACAGCCAGCAAGAATATGTGCACAAATACACTCTCCCCCACTATATATCTTCCCTTATGACACGCAGGGCAGTAAAGAGCGAACACCATCTACCCTGGTGCTCAGAGCAGTCACTGCCACGACAAAGATTTCTGTGTGTGACTAACTGCTACAGAAATCTCATCATGGGCCTAGTTTCAGTAGTTCCATCCCCATAGCACGAACAGGTTCTGTTGTCAGCTGTGCAAGCCTTTGCTTTTGGAACTATCGCTGGAACCTACAAGGTTATCTTCCAGGAGTGAGAGCTTTTTTAAAACTAAAAAAAAAGAAAAAACCAATATTGGAAGGCCTGTGACTGTAGAAAAAAAGAATCAAAAGCTTCTTGCTACAAATTACAAAGAGCTCTCAATTTGCCTTGGGTGAGTACAGTCAGTGTTCTGGGACACAAGCACTGCAAGTGTTCAAAGCTGAGGCTGTCTCACCAATTTGTTTGGCAGTTGACTACAAGAAATTATGTCCTGCAGCATTTGAGTATCCATCACTGCAGCAAGCTTACTCATACCGCTAGTGGAAATCAAATAACATCACTCCGACAAGACTGACTCCACGAGATTAGCTGCAGCTGCCAGTCTAAGGAACTTTCACTACAAATGGATTATTGCATTTTACTAGAGGAAAAAAAACTTAATTACTTTCAATGGAAATGGTGACCGAGATAAACCACTTTTAATGACAAAGTTCAAGAAAAGTATTTTCAGACTCTAAAAAGCTCCCGCGAATCCAACTGCATAAGTTTCAAATTTAATCTCCTAGCAGACTGAGTCAAACATACCCTTTCGCTAGCCAGCAAGCCCGCAGCACAAGTACACAGCCAGAAATAGGTTCTGACAGGGTTATCACAAGTTTCCAATGAAGGCATTTGCTTTACCTTAATGAGTTTTGTTTCAATCTCTCCATCAGAGGCTAGCTCCTGGTGTGTCAGCATATACTTGTCACACTTAGCTAGCGCCTTTTCGCTTGCGGCCGCTACCGTGATGGAGTGGGGGACGTGCGGCTGCATGACTGTCTCAGTGGGCAAGTTAGAAGGTGGTTTGTGATCCACCCATCTCTCCCCAGCTGAGCGTGACCGTCGGTGTCTGAGGCGAACCGGAGGCACGTTCTGATCAGAGCGGAAGAGAATCAGGAGAAATCAGCACACAGTAAATCTCTCAGAGGGTATCATTAGCAGAAGTGAACTTTGCGGGTCTGGTTAAGATGTGTTTGTATGAAGCTCAAAGAGTGAGTTCCTAAAGTGCTTCCAGAGCATGTCCCAAAAGACACCATCACCAGAAGCCTTGCATAAAATTATTAACTAATTATTTCCATGCCAATCCCCGTTTCTGGTAAATTTTACTTGTTAAACAATCTGTTGCATTTCCTACCTAATAGTTTCCTCAAGAAGGATTTCTTTGTTGAGTAATCCTCCTCCACATTTCCAAATCAAAACAGATTGCTACAAACATATTAACCAACCAGAAAGAGAAATTTATGTTTCCATAGGTACATTCATGAACCAAACCACATTTTTTGAGGTAGCAAAGCAAGCAGACCAAGTATGGATTTCCAACACCTCTAAAGGGTACAAGGCCTCATAACACATCTGAGTAGCTAGCGCAAAGGAAGAATCCCCTGTACTAGTGCTATCGCTTCTGAACTCAGTTGTTGGAAATCCACGAAAAATCATTCAGGTTCATGTGGTTTTATTTTATTAATATTATTGCCAGTTGCTCAGGAAAATCAGAATATTCTGGAGACTTGTTTAAAAACCTGGGTCTCTTCAAGACATCTGACTGGGCTTTTGAAAGACTATTTCTAGACTCTCTCTGCTCCACTGACACGCTAATTTTATAGGCCTCTGAATCATGGTGAGGTTACATAACCCAGGCCCACAAATGCAAAAGCCCATCTACTGTATTTTCATGCAAAGAGCATCAATCAGGATTTCTTTGACCAATAAACACAGTGATTGGCTGTACCCTTTATAGATAAACCTCTTACAAGTCTCTTAGAAATTAAACGTATAGAGGGAAATGGGGCTTTCAGCAAAAATCTTCCATTAAAATAAAGAAAGAATTTCAATACTTTCTCCCCCTTTTGGTGGGCATGCACTTATTTCCGTTGATGGTTTTTTGAAACAATTCTGCTAAGATGCCTTAGAAGTTACGATGTAAGGAGAGGGTGTGCTACCACTGGTCACATTTTACTGTGGCAGAGACCACATGCCTTACTCTGCTGACTGTGGCTCATCTATTAATTAATTGGAAGAGCATTTGCTTAAAAGCATGTCCCTGACTTCAGAGGGCTAGCAAGTGACAGATATTTTGAGAACACTCTCAAAAAAATGACCCACACCCTGATAAACTTCCCTCCTCTCCAGAAGCTCTCTCAAGAGGCCAGGGTTGTGGGTTGTACAATTCTCTCCGATTTACCTGAGCCACTGTGACAGCACTATAACATGACAGACACCACCGCTACCAACATCTGCACGCATCAGTTCAGTGAAAAAAAAAAAAGTCTCCCACATGTAGGCAAAGCTCCCAGTTTTAATTCAGATGTGAAAATTAGGGAGGACTATTCTAAGAGAGTTAAAGTTAAGTCACACAAGCGAGATTTCCAGGAGATATTTGCAGACATGGATCACAAAACCACCTTTTAAGCTGCCCAGACAGACTATGGTACATTGTAGGCTGCAAGATAGATTTGAGGAGACAGACACAAGTTAAAACACAAGGACATTCACAGCTAAAGAAAGTCTAGCTAGTTCAGAGGTCGTTACAAGGCTATCTACACACCAGCAAGAAATACACACACTGCTTTTAAGGAGTTTCTAAACATCAAGAAGAGAATGAGCAGTGAGATTCAATTTGGACACAGTTCTGTCCTACAAGAAATATATTTCAGGGAAAACTCCAATCTATGTTACGTGTGCTCAGTGTAAAAGCAGTCATGATGAGCTTTTGAGCCAGACTAAGCAATGCTACATTTAGCTACTGACAGGAGCAGCACTAACCCTGCAGCATTGATCCTCTTCTATTTCTAGCTCATCTCTACGCCTGGGAACCTCGACTCCAGTCCAGCACATCCCTCGCCTTCTGTCTGAGGTGTTACAGCCTCTACTTTGTCCTGGTTCTTGTTGTCTACTCCTTGCATTAGGAGTGCCACTGGTAGGCTTGTGCAAAGGGGCTTTCTGCTCCCATTCCATAACACAGGATGCCACAGAAATGCTGCTACAAGAATTAGAACGTCTGTGCTCCTGCAGGTTGCTTGCGAGCTGCTGGCTGTTAGGGACTTGAGTAAAGTTACTAGAAGGCTAGAGAGAACAGGAAAGAAGTTAGTGAACACACAGAACTGTCAAGTCATAAGGCAATAAAATAATGAATACTGACAATGTGCAGAGTACCAATTCAGCTATTCAAGCTCATGGTTTTGGAGAGGTATTGTGTTGCAGTGACGCCATTAAGAAACAGGTATTCTTCCAATACGAGTAGCATTAGAAGGTAGGAGCACAAAAAAAAGAGCACTGATAAATACAACAGGAGACAAAGAATTCAAAGCAAGTTCAAGTTATCCAAATTCTGTGCTTGGGAATTATTTTCAAGCCACTAAATAGAAGCAGCCTTCACTTTAATTCATTCTTATAAAAGTATTTTTCCTTATATCAAGAAGTGTTTTAGAGGCAACTTACAGGTACTGGTGGAGGAGACACTGATCTCTGAACAGGCTTCTCTCGGTCTCTCTCCCGTGAAGGCCTCTCTGGCTTTTCATTTTTTGGTTCAGTAACAATAGCCTTCAGTTGCTTCAGTTTTTCATCTTTCACCCAAAGTTTGTTCTGCATCTCCAGCTGCTTTGCTGCTACACGACGCTCCTAGAGACAAGCAAGGAAGCATGAAGCACCTCACACAAAAGCACAAGTACTTGCACTGAGAGTTCGAAGGGAATTACATATTCCACATGGAATGCAAGTGTTCCCCACTGAGATACAAGCTATCAGAAATAATGACATATGGAGCTAAAGAAAGACTTCCTAGATTATAGATCAGTACCATGTTTAATGCCATCACCATTTTGTTTCCTGACTTATGACAAATGGGAGCAGGTCAAACTGCAGTTCTATCAAGGGTCCTGTAATAGTAACAGTTAATCCCTCAGATATCCTTTTCTTATTGCTTGTCAAGTGCAGGAGCTGAGCAAGAGTTTACATGAGGAAAAGGGGAAAAGCCTGACGTCAGGCTTCTACTGACAACCAGCAGAACAAGAGAACCACACCTTAGAGTGCCACAAACCCAACAAATTCTAGATATTGAAATGAAGTGACAGTGTTTAAGAGAGCTGCTCCAAAATTCCTTGAGGAATTTATCTTATCATACCATATTTATAAAAGTTCAAAGTATCTGTTCAAGTCCATACAACCAAGCACATCTCTTCTTAATGCTACTACCATATAAAAATCCCTCACAAAAACAAACCCCCCAGCATTGCTCTGTTACACACATCCAATAAATAGGGCACTGTACTTACGCACTCCTTCTCCCATTTCATGGTTGTTTCTGCCATCATGCCTTGTAACCGTGCCTCCAACCTACGTTTGTCAGAAGCCTGACGTTGCAACTTCTGGCTCTTACTTTCTAGTTCTTGCTGAAGATTACGCTTGTCTTCTTCATAAATTAATGCAGTTTTCTCTAAAATGTCAATCTGGAGGAAGAGAGGAAGGATTTGGCTATGCTTCTTCGAAGCACAACCCTCTAAGCCCAGAATTGCTAGTTATATTTGATTGTTAACATCTACTAGAATATATTAGCTATTGTACAAATACTCAGAGAAACAGTCCACACCCCAAAAAAGTTCCAAAGATTTTACAACTTTCTTAGAAGTTGCCCATCTTAACATATTTAGAAAAGCCTCACGTCATAAGAAAGCAAAAAATCTAAGTGTTCAAAGTTCTTCACAAAATAACTTTTAATCTTGTTTCTAACATCCATATTGCAAGCAACTTCTGATGTCAAGAAGCTCGCCAAATGGTACGTAGAAAATGCATTTTGTGCTTAGCTTTAGACAATGAAAAAACTGACCTTAAATTCCAAAGTTTTAATTTTCTTCTCCAGGCGTTCTAGCTCCATTTTCTGTCCTGATATTGTTTTCTCTTTTTCGGACAGTTTTCCCTGAATATAGTTTTCCTTGGATATAACACTGGAGTCAAATTCTTGCAGCATTGTTTTAAACGCAAGCACTGCAAGAGAATCAATATATTTTCATCTTCTCACCATATATCCATAATGTCAAAACCAGGTCTGTTTTCCTCCTACCAATTTAACACTGCCAGCTATTTCATTACCTCGAAAAAGGGGGTTTTTTTAAGTGATCAATCTAGACCAGATACTTATTTCATGCTGGTACAGAAGAGATCCCTTAAGTAGCAATAAGGGCGCCAAAAATCTAGCTCCACATTGATGTTCAAATTCTTACCGTTTTTGGCAAACTCCTCTGACAACATTTGTCGTAGTTTATGGCGTTTTTCCAGGACTTCAATAAGCTTTGGAAGTGTTTGATCATCATTAACATCCAATAGCTCACATGAAGGCAGAGGAGGAAAGTTCTGCGAAAACATTTCTGAAACAGATTGCTCTTCTGTTTCTGTAAGATTTAAAGCCAAGAAAGTCTGTCAACAAGCTACAGAACAGGAAAAATTCCATTTGACAACACACAGCCACAGATCATTCATTCCACAGTACCATGAAGCAGACAGAACTTAAGAATAATTAATGAGAACTAGAAGTTTTCAGAAGAGATGACAGTGTGGAGAGAAGATTAAATGTGACATTCTCGATTCATTGCTTTATCATACCTCCAGGCAACTTTTGATTTCTAAAGTAGGCCCTAAGCATACAAAAACATCAAAGTATCCTCCTCAGCACAATTTCCTTCCAGGAGCTGCAGTAATGGGACCATGAATTCAACTCATCACCAGCAACAAAGAATTATTTTGTGACTTGCACAGTAACTGGGTTTAGCACTGCAGGATGAAGAGAGCAGCACCTATTGCAGAGGAGGCTCGCAACTAACAGTTCAGTGAAGTTACTTTTGCACTTCCATGGCTCAAATAGTTTGTTCTAAAACAGCTTTCAGCTCCTAACAGTAGAAACCACCCAGTGTTCTGGCTTTTACCTCCATTTATTGGGCCACCCCGCATCTCCAGCCTCCGCGAGAGCTCCTCTCTGAAGGCCTGGTTCCGGAGGCGCCGTCCCGGCGTCAGGCCGCAGAGCGGTCTGTCCACAGGTCTCGCGACTTCAACCTCCTGGGTCATCTCTGCAAAGCGCATGACTTGCTACAAATGAACAAAACCAAGCTTAGCAACAAAACTAACCAACAAAAGTTTAAAAGGTATATTTTAAGGTCGATAGAAGTATTAGAAGAGACATTATCAAGCTATAATCTCAAATAGATCCCAGCTAGAGAGCATGTGCTTCTGAAGCGATCCAGAAACCTTCCAGAAACACCTCCCCGACCGCAGCCCCCAAGGAACGACTGTGCAGCCAGCTGAAATTTTAGCAAGTACCATCATAGTGTGGATTAAGCACCTAAACACAGTTATTTGGACTTCTGTAGGTAAGAGAAACATTTCCTATTTTACAAGCAAGTAGAAGTTCCCATTTTTAAGAAGAAAAATAAGACTTCAAGGCCATATTTGCCCTGCAATATTATATTTGATTACCTGAAGTGTCTAAGCAACAAAAAACATTATTGCTCTCATCTACCAAGCAAGTACAAGAATTCATTGATAAACAAGAGTAGAAGGGGAGGCAAGATCTGCAAGGAAGTTACCAAGCTTTCCTCGTAGTCCTCAGCTTTAGGATTAACACACACAATCATACGCACTTTTCCTTCACCATCAAAATAGTTCTTGAAGAGATGAGTCAGTTTGGAATCTCTGTATGGAACCATCTTAAAATAAAGGACATGAAAGATTTATTAAGCTTTCATTACACCAAATCATCATCAAATCAGAAGATAATTAGATAATGGGTTGCATACCTTATTTGTTCCATACATCTGGTTTTCCCGCAGAACTTCAATACATGTTCTTAATGTCATTAGAGACTGATTAATATTACCTTAAAAAAGAAAACACAAAACTCTAAGCAGCCATTTGGATCATGTTCCCAAATTATTTAGCAGTTTACTTAAGAATAAATTGCCTGGACCTAAGTTGTATTTGTTACAGATAACTGCTGTAATTAACTGAAGTATCAGAATAAGTGTTAGGAAAACCTTCTGGTTTCCAAACTTGAGGATTTTAGGTCATCAAATCAGAACATCATAACAGAACACTTCAAATCTTCCCATGATCGTCCCTTACTAGGGGACAAGACTAACATGAGCATATATTGGCACCTAAAATTACCAGGCTGTCTAAAGTTGGTACGTACTTGCTTCTCGCAACCTGTTCCCTTCAGCTTTTGTTCTATTAGTCCTTTCACTTCCAGCCAGATCAACTAAAGACAGCTGGCTTAAAGTGATCTGTTCTTTCTCCTATTAAAGAAAACAAAATTACATTAGGTTGATTAGCTCTACATACCCCACGCCCCCAAACCTAAGCCAGCATGCACACTTAAAGAATGTGTTGCACCTTTAAAGTCTGAGGGTGTTTTACAGCCCTTAGCACAAGTAGCTGTGCACCACTACATTTTCCTGTGAAAAAGTTCAGCAGAGCCCTTCTGTCTCGGGCCACAAGATAGGTATAACCACCATGCTCATTCAAATCCTCAAAGTTTTAGATTAAGGTTTTGCTCAAAAGAAGCGGAGGTAAAATCCGAAGGAATAAGCAGCTTAGCGCTCCATTTTAACGCTCTACTTTCGTTACAAAAAGGAGACTAATTCTGTCAAAGATTGAAAAATTAATTTTGATTTCTTCAAAATGGAATCACTACCACTCAAGACACAGTAACTGTTTCAGTAAGCCATGCTCCAAGGTTCACCACCTTTTCTATCACACTATTCACACCTACATGCCCCCAAGTTCTCCTTTAGGAGCCCATCCTGGAATTCACCTGCAGCACGTTATCTCCATCTGCATCCAGAGGGGCTTGAGCCAACTTGATAATATAGACACTGTGAGAGCGACTGGATTCTCGGTTCAGCTGAGTGTTTGCAATGTGCCTCTTCTTTTGACCTGTATAGAACAAAAACAATCCCTCCAAAAATCTCTTTCATTTAACAGACTCGCCACCTGGCAAAGCCAATTCTGTGTTCAGCGTGATAGTGTAAAGGCTGACACATCTGTACTGAATTTACAAAGTTATATTTTAAAGATTTACCTCTCCAAAACACTTCAAAAGCTTCTTCTGCAGATTTCACCTCTACTTCTGTGCATCCTGTGACATACATGTTGTGATTCTGGTCCTCACGCAGGATTTTGGATTGTGGAGGTCTTAAGGACAGGGAGGAAATAAAACAAAAAACCCACTAAATTTGAGTGGAGTTTTATGCACAATGCACTGTCATGCAAATTATCTTTTGTTTAACTACAAAATTCAGACTGAATATGTCAATTATCCATACAGCAGATGGAAGAAGTAGTACAAGTACATGGACACACATTCGGCCAAGATTAGTTACACTTCAGCTACTGCTTTAATTTAGAAGCTACGTTTAATTGCAATTCTTACTGGAAATCATCAGTTTCGATGGCAGCTATTGTTTTTCTACATGCATACAGAAGCAAGATGGCTTCAACAGCATCCTATATTCACTAGTAAAGCAAGAAGAGATAGGGAGTCAGTCTGAGTTTATTTTCTGCTTCTACTAAAAGAAAATTTCTCTTTCCAGTATCAGGAATAATATGCTTATGCACATACATAAAGTCACCATTTCGCACAGGAGTGTTGCAATTGTTCCACCTAGCAAAAAAACAGGGTTAAAAAAATATTAAGTCATTCAGCTTGTGCCTAAAAATCTTTCCACATGTAATACACTGTAGCTTCCATAAATAGAAATAATCCAAAATTCTCATAGGCTGATTTTTGGACATAAGCACAACACTAAACCAAATTATTTTATTCTTCTTTAAAAAACATTTACAGACACTCAAACCCTTTTCAAATCAGTACCCTGGAGGCAGTTCTTGCTGTTTCAGAGACATAGCATGTTTTGCTCTAGTCAGCCTTTGTTAATCAGCCAACTCTTTAACACAGGTAGCAATGGACAAGCATAGGGTTTTCTTTAATGGATTTCAAATTTACAAATTAAAAAAATTCCATGTTTAAGTTGCAGACTTTTTTCTGACGGTCTCAAGACTTACTCATTGTAGACATCAGCTAAGTACCTTTCTTTCCAGAAAATACCCAGGATTTCATTTATGAGACATTTAGTTTGTTTTTATGGAAATTACTGACATCAAGTCAAATAATATGCAAACTTGCACTAACGGTAAAGCAACAACAAAATAACAACTTTTGCCCAATACACTGTTTACAGGGAAAAATGTGTTAGTCATGGAAGGGCTGACTCTTCAAGCTGCATTCTCCTGCTAGGAACAGTCCTCACAGAACAGCATGAACAGACTTGTATCCCACTGGGGTTCTAACACTGCCTAACAAATTAAATATTTGCTTATTAATCTCCCATCATAATAAGGAAGGGAGCACCAAGTCTTAGCAGCAACAGAACTATCAGTACTCGGCCCACAAACACTATTGTCTGGACTCCTTTGCCATCACCTTTTTTCTCATGATTTTAAGTGATTCTCATGAATTGAGCCAGACTCGCCAAGACTACAGCTACAAAAGACATATTGTAATTCTCACAGAAGCGTAATTGAAGTAGGAGTAATAGTTTTTATAAAACTAACTTTGGTTTTATAGGCTCAAAGGGAGCTTCCTCCAAGAGGTCATATATGTAGTTGTTGTAGATCTCAATATAGGAGACAAAGACACTGTAGACATTATCTTCATCAACTTCTTCCACTTTGCAGTGATCTTGCACGTTGATCATATCAGCAAATTCTGGATCTACTTGTCGCCTGTTGAACAGACAATAAGGGATTGTAGTGGAGTATCCACAGCCAGCTAACATGTCAGACAGCGACTCTACAGTTAAAGAGCAAATCTACTGACAGGGAGCGTGATCTGAGTATGGGAGTGCTCACACTAGCAACTACTGACAACACACCCTGTCACATTAGATTAAAACTTTTCAGAGTGCTTCTTTTAATTAGATAAACTTTCACCCAACACTGCTGTACTCAGCTGCAGGAAGAAATGCCTCGCAAAATTCCCAGTCAGTCAACATTTCTATCCTCCATTCAGCAATCTCAATATTTTGCAAAATATCCCCAAGTTTAACTTGACAGTATTCCCACCAGCAAAGACATAGCATTTGACGGGTTAACAATAAAAATAGACTCTGTTGCCTGATTCTAAGTCTTCTAATCAAAATACTTAGTTATGCAATTGCTAAAACCACATAAAGTATACTAACTTCCCATTAATGTTTTTCTTTCATTTTTTCAAGCAGAGGATAAAGAGACCAAGGTAAGTTAAAACCACAATAACAGAGTAACATTTCTATTAACTAAATTTGTTCTGCATGTTACAATAGTTACTTACTTGCCAGATGGAGTTTTTGGAACAGGCACGGCATCTCTTTTCTGGCGCTCTAATAGAGCATCTACTTTACACTGAACATCCACACCGTTCTTGTCATCAAGCTTAAAAACCTGAGCAATGAGTATGTTTAGACAATATAATGACAAACATAAGGCGTTGGCCAGGAAAACAAATTATTTGATCAAGCTGTCTAGCAACCAGCAAATACCATGCCCCTCACTAACACTCGATCTGCTGGATAACGTGAAGCAGATCTGACAGAAAACAGATATTTCTCAAATAGCCATATTTCATAAAAGCTCCCAAGCTAGCATGATAACAAGGAAAAGATTTCCAGTATCATTTAAAATATATTTAGATACCAAAAATCCAGAGATGCTTGACCACAAGAAAAGCCTCACATCGTGTCCTATATTATTTCAGATATGGTTTCCTGTGGCTTTTGTATCTTGTGGCAGGGTTTCATTCCATAACGCAGAAAGCTTACTCTTTCCTTTTTTACTGTTTTAAAGAAGTTAATAAAAGAATGAGCAACAATTATAGGACTAGCCATATACCTTCATGAAATGCCCATCCAAGCTACTACCCCTCTCTCCTTGGCCCTGCTCTTCAGATCTCATGGGAATGTGGGTTTTCTTGGCTGGTTTACTTATTAAAGTGCTCCAGTCACGTGTCTAGACACGAGATACACACTTTGAACAGAAAATATTTCTCTAGAGTTTTTCGGCTGTTACAAGCAACGATGTGAAGAATTCAGTGCCACACTACTCACAAATCGCTTGGCCTGGAATGGGCCTATGCTGTTGAAGATCATATCCAAACACCGCGGGAGAAGTCCTCCATCACCAGGAGATCCTGTCATGGTGTGTGTTTTCCCGCTGCCGGTCACACCATAGGTAAAAAGGAGACCTAGGAGGGACAGGAAAGTTATGTAATGTTGTAAGTTATGCTTGCATGCCAAAAAACAGCTCAGTTCTAATCACAGGCTCTGCCTTTCCCCAGGGTAAATGTATTCAGAAAGAATAACAACTCTTTTTGAACAGTTAACTGTAAACTATTCCAGCCCATCAAAATCCACTGTCAAAACTAGAAGGGCCACAAAGCTGGGGCAGGGTCTGGAGCACAGGTCTGATGGGGAGCGGCTGAGGGAACTGGGGGGGTTTGTCTGGAGAAGAGGAGGTTGAGACCTCATCGCCCTCTACAGCTCCCTGACAGGAGGGTGCAGAGAGGGGGGATGAGTCTCTTGAGCCAAGAAACAAGTGACAGGACAAGAGGGAATGGGCTCAAGCTGCGCCAGGGCAGGGTCAGGCTGGCTCTTAGGAAGGATTTCTTCCCAGAAGGGGTTGTTGGGCGTTGGAATGGGCTGCCCAGGGCAGGGGGGGAGTCCCCATCCCTGGAGGGGTTGAAGAGTCGGGTTGACCCAGCGCTGAGGGATCTGGTGTAGCTGAGAACGGTCAGTGTGAGGGTCATGGTTGGACTGGATGATCTTCAAGGTCTTTTGCAACCCAGATGATTTTGTAAACTAGCATTTACATCTCTCACTGACAGTCACTTCACCTACAGCTGACAGGAGCTACCATCCCCCCAGAGAAGGGTGCATTTGGAAGCCAAAACGGAAGGAAGCCACTAAGTCCCAGGGCAGAGGGCTGAGTTGTTATGCTGGTTACTAAGGAGTCTGACATAAGCCAGATACTTCAAGGACCAGTGCTGTGATATCAAACCATGCCCAAGAGATCAAGCCCTACAAACTGCTTTCTGTGGTCAGTCTTTAGGTGGATAAGTCATCCCTTCCTGCAGGAAAAAAAAAAGCTTCTCCAGTTAATGGTGTATAAAAAGATTAGACCCTGACACAAGTAACATGCAGGTCATAACAAAGGTCAGTAGGTTTAGAAGGAATGAAAGGCAGAAAGAGCTTCCAAGGCTGTTGTATGGGGCAGCTGCTCTCATTGCACATGAGGTACGCATGGTTTTACCTAGACAAGCTAAGAAACCTTGACACATGTTTGAAACCAAAGCAATATCAGAAACCACATGGTAGATATACAGAAAAGAGGGAGAGAACAAGGACTTGTTTACCATTTTTCCCATGAATGAGATCTTCCACTAGAGGTTTAGCCACCACATCAAAAAGCTCCTTCTGAACAACAAGGGTGCCAAACACTTCTTTAAAAGAATACTGCGTCTGAAGACAAAAAAAAAAAGATATACCATCCTAAACCTTAAGTTTCCCTGTCCAGAAGTTTCTTGCTTCAGACCTTACTCTGGTAAGATGGTGGAAAGCAGTTCTAAGATTCTACTTTAGGATTACACCAGTGTTTGAACATGGGCACTTGACGCAGTGTAACTATTCCAAGAATAAGATGTGCACAATGAAGAGCAGCAACTGTCTCATTTTTGCAGAGCTTAAGTCCAGAACTAACCAGAAGGATCACAAAGCCTGGCATCCCAGTGACTAGAGAATCTCATAATTTACAGCTTCAAGCTCGAATTTTTGTTTGAGCCCCCACCATAATCCACACAAGAACTGAGCACAGGAGTACCCACAACAGCCAAAGTTGTTCCAGCATTTAATCATTTTGTTTTAAGCTTGTGTCTTTTTCCCAATCTAGCCTCACTCTCCAGTCACAGGTTTTCAGTATACTTTTTTTGTTGTTGTTGATTCTGGTCACTTTTCAATCAAAACACTTGTTTAGGTAAATATTTAACTTTTAAGTTTTTGAGCAAAACTTTGTTTACCAAACTTTCAACTAATCTTTGCCTTTTTTATTTAAGCCTTTGAAGAGCACTTTATGTACTTCTTATAAGAATTTCCAATACTGAAATCGGAAACAAAGTATACTACATCCCAATTAACTTTTTTTTTTTTCCTTAGAAACAGCATGACATTGTCTCATTTTGAGTTATACCACTGTATTGGGAACCTGCACTTAACTGTTTCACTATGAAATCATAGTCAGCGCTACAAAACTCTGGCTCCTTGTTCTGTACACACAATTTAAACCCTCTTTTTCTAGAAAACATTTGTACTGATCAAGTAACAGTGTGAACTGCTCTGTGATCTGCTACCTACTTTTCTGCACTTGAGGCCATTTCACTGCTTTGTGTACATAACCTACAGCTTCACTCCTGTCCTCCCTATTCTATAAATAGGGAAACGTTGCTTTTCGTCCAGCTTAAATTTGGGATAAATCAACCGTTAATTCATTTGTGTCTGGTTTAGCTTAGAGCTGGTTTCTTTCAACCAGTCCTACATGAAAAAGTCCTTTAAGTAGTCTAAATATTTGCCAGTTGTGCTTTTGTACCTTTTACCCTCCTCCTGCACCCTACAGAAGCAGCCTTTTTGTATAAGGAGAATCTATTTAATGGCTAAGGAAACGGTGCATTTTTGCTCTACATGGTTTTCTGGGTTTGAAAACTCGCTTTTCTAAAATCACAAGCTGCCGATTTGCACATTGCACGCCACACCACAAATCAATGGAAAACATTAACAGCCGGGTAAATGACCTCGGCCCCCAATTCCGAGCAGCCCCTTGAGCTGGGCACAGCCCCAAGGCGGAGGGCAAAGGCACAGATCTCCCCACCGCTACCCCAAGCCGTTACCTCCCGGTACTCTCCATTGCGGAATATCCTGTATCCCTCGGGCGGGTGGATCTGCACCGTGGTCTCGTTGATCACCTCGATGCAGCACTCCTGGTCGGGCCAGCTGAGCGGCCGCACCCTGCAGTACACCTGGGGAGGGACACACACAGGGCCCTTCATCCCTCGGAGCAGCCCCGAAGGGCGGCAGCGGGCCCAGCCCCACCGGGACCCCTCCCCGCCCGGTGCCTCCCGTCCACCTCGGCGGGACCCAGCGGCCCAGCACTCACCCCCACGGGATCCTTCAGGCTGGGGCTAGACGGTTTCTTCAGCGCCGGCCTCCGCGGCGTCTTGGCCCTACTGCGAGGAGGAGGATGCGTGAGGGGCGGCCCCGCAACGCCGGCCCGGGCGGGCCCAGCACCGGGCCCAGGCGGACCCCGCGGCCAGGACAGGGGGTTGGGGAGTGACTTACGCCGCCTTCATGTCGCGGAGAGGCGCAGCGGGCGGAGCTGACCTGTCGCGATCGAGGCGGTCGCCGCCGCCGGAGGTTTCGCACCGTCCGCAACCGGCGGCCCCGTGCGCTCGCTTCAGATTCAAATCGAACCAATCGGCTCCCGCGGCCCCTCTCGCGTCACCACGCAGCGCGTGCGCCTTACGTTCGCGCGAGACCGCCTGCTAACCTCCGCCCTCGGCGCGTGGCGGGGGGGGGGGGGGGGGGCCGCGAGCGTTGCCATGGCGACGTTACGGGCGCGGCCCGGAGCCGCGGGCGCCCCCTGCTGGGCCCGGTGGACCCGCGGCCGCCCGGGGCGGGGAGGAGGCGGCGGGAGGGGGAGAGCCGGGCCCGGCCGGGGCCCGTCACCGCGGGCCCAGCGCCCCGCAGGCCTCGCTGCGGCCTGTAGCGATCCCCGGCGCCGGGCCGCGGGAGCTCCCGCCTGGATGGGCCCAGAGCTGGGCCTGGAGGCCGGAACCAGGCCCAGCCTCAGGGAAGTGGCGGAAGCGACCGTGCCGAGGGCTCTGGGAGCCCCAGAGGGGAGGGGAAGCCGCCACGCCACACCCCGCCTTACCCTGCTTTTACACCCCGGGGCGGCTCGGCCACCAGCTTGAGCGGGGATGGAGACAAGATGTCGCCCGGGCTTCAGGCCAAGGCATGGGAGCCTCTCCCTGGCAGGCTGCCCGGCCTGTGTCTTGTCTTCTAATTGCTTGTTTTATCTGCTTAGTGTAAATAAAAGTTGGGGTTTAGGAAGAGGGGTGTAATCCAGCAAGTTCCCTGTGCCAGGCCCTCCCCGTGGCTAAACGGCTACCTGCCTGGAGGTAAATCAGTTAATTCCTAGCCCATAGGAAATGCTTCACGGTGGAAAATAAAGCTTAAAATGTGAAGTTAAGACACGCATAAAAAACCTGGCCAAACAAGGCCACTGAAAGACCTAACTTCCTGACAAGGAAATGCGCTTCTATTTTGAATGGGGAGACTGGGGTAAAGGATGAAGTAACTTGGGTTTTAACCCTGGGCAGCAGCTCTAAAGGCCTCCAGTGGCTTGAACTCAATCTCTCTTACACCACAGACTCCTCAGTTTTAGTACAAATTAACTAAATCAAGTAACCTTACCCACTTACGAAAAAAAAAAAAAAAAAGAAAATCCAAAGAAATCCCAACAAGCTGTCTTTTATTTTTCACTGTGACCGCTATCAGCAGACATCAGTCTCCTGGTCCAACCTTCACTTCTTAAATAGTGTTTTAAAACACATTGAAACAGGCACATTTCTTAACGTTCTCAAGAATATAACCAGTCAAAATTGAACTCCTGGAGCAGAACCAGAACCCTACGCACAGTCCCACCATCACACCACGACTGTCCTTGCCCTGCACTCTAAAACTGGTAAGATGGGGCTGCCACCCTCAAAACCAAACAGAATTCCCAGAGCCCTGGGAACTAATGGATAAAAGTGCCTGAAGCTGCACTTCTCACAGAAAAAAAAACTCTGCTCACACTTCCACTGACTGCCACGGCAGCGTCTTACTTCTCATAGATCCCAGACCGCTTAGGACTTAATAAATTAAACCCAGCATACAGATACCCGCCTGGAAAACGATACACGCAGGATGGAAAGCACAATTCACTCTCATCACAGGAGGAAAGGGAGTTTAACAAGCAAGATAACAATTCATACAGCAGACACCTTTCCCAAGACCGAAGGTGCAGCAAGCCCGACGACACCACCTGCCTCGCCCGGGGAAGTGTTCCAGGAGACACTCCTAGCTCCTGCTACAATCACATTCATACCTGCATTCCAGCTCATTTAAATCCACCGTGTGCATTATACTCTGGAAAAAGATGTGCATCTTTTGGATTAAGTTATTCAGGAATATTCAGATTTAACTTTTACCTTAACCCAAAGGAACTCAGCAGACCTAAAGCTCTGCTGTATCTGCGTAGTTCATCAGCACAGTAAACTCTGCTTGTCTGAAGGGCAGATGACTGATGTTCTCTGGGATTTGGTCATAAAGATAGTAGTTTTGTTTGGGATTTGCTCTGGGTTGGGCAGAGACACACAACAAAACAACATGTTCCAACAAATAAATGTCCTGTATTATTTACTTTTAACAGTTTGACACAGATTTTTTTATTTCTTTACGTGAATAAAATCTAGTATATTGAATAGATTTCTGGAGGCCCATCTACAACTGAAGAAGAAATCTGGCTGACCTGCGCTGCTTCAAAATCAAACATTCACTTGTTTAGTGTATAAAGTATGTGCCAGACAAAGGGTCCATGCAAGGTGTTGTAGGATCCAGAGGGATTATAGCAGTGTATCATACTACCATATTTTTATTGTTATAGTGTGTAATACTACTACTGTTGTATTTTTAATGTAGTTTTCCTAAAAATAATTTCACCTGAAGAAGATGAGAGGACTTCCTGAATTCAAAAGTTAAACAACCAAGAAAAAAATGTATGATGACTCACATAAATTTTACAGACTCTTCAATCATGTCTTGCATGCAGAGCCAGATTCCTTTCCGGTCACACGAGTACACAAGGTAAATAAGCTTTGCAATTATTAGCAATTATCTCTGAAGTGATTAATTTTCACAGGCAGTATTTTTATGAAACTATACAAATCAAGTTAGCATATATCAGTGCGATAGTTATATTAGTTTTCTCTTTTAATGAAATAAAACTGTTGAATAAACAATTCTGTTCCAGTGCTTATAAATATTAATACAAATCTTGGTCAGCTTTCAAAAGAAAGCTATTTTTCAAAAGATTTATTTGTCCCATAATATATTTAACGAGCCGTTGTACTGTCACTCAAAAGTGCATCAATTATACCTTGATAGAGGCAATTATACACAAAACAAATTATACACCCGTATGATTATCAAGAAGCTTGATAATATTCCCTAGCAGTAATCTTTGCATCGCGTGTTCGTGCACCTCCTGTGCGGCGTGAGATAAATCCAATGTGACAACCTCCGTCGCTGGAGCCACCAGCCAAGCTCTCCTCGTGGGCTGCCTCCCCCTCGCCCTCGACCTCTCCCTAGTGCTCTCTGCTTCTGCCTGTAAAATCCAGATGCGGCAGCAAAGGAGAGCAAGGAGCAAGAGCCAGAGCACAGGACTATTGCTGGGTGAGCAGAGGTCTAACTCTGGAAATGCATTCAAATGACACATTTTGATCCCCTCAGCTGCTCTAAATCCTGCCTTTCATCCAACAGCACTCACATCCCTACGCTATACAGACTCCCACTTATTGCTCAGCTGATGTCTTATTCTCCCCAGACACCCTCTTCCTATCCACTCAGGAAAAGAAAAACATTCTTCTATCCATGTGGGACCAGAAACTAGAGAGGTTCAGAGGTGATGGCTCTACCGTCAGTCACACCCTCAGACCAAGGTGCTGTAGCCCAGTACCCTGCCTCCAGAAACACCTGGGAGAGGATGCTCCATGAGAGGATGTCTCACAAATTTCTCAGCCATTGCCCTCAACAAGATGACAAACACCTTTTTTGAGCAGCACGGCTTCACGCCCATGTTAAACAGCACAGAACAGTGCTCATAAGGAAGTCCATGTCGTCACCTCGTGGGTGCAGGTATTTCTTCCTGCGGTCACGTTTGATGCCACAAGTGAGGTCAGAGAAGGGGCCCGGCTGCGAGCACAGGACGGAGGTGACGGGTGCAAGGAGGGAGGGACGGTGCCCCCCGTGCTCTGGGCCTGGGGCTGCATCAGCCACCCGGCCATTGTATCGCCTGCGTGGGCAGGAGCTCAGCTCTCCCCTGCAAACTCATTCCCCAGGCACCGAAATTGGACCAAAAAAAAAAAGCTATTCTGGAGGAACATCCAGTGGAGAGTTCTTCTAGAATAACTCTTTCTGCGTAATGATTAAAAATACCTGAATTTAAACTGTAGGCAAACTAGTCTCTCAATCCCACATCTGTCAGGCACTTGGGTTTAGCGTAAGGCTGTGTAACACGGGTAACTGAGGTTTTAATCTCCAAAATAATGCCACTTTCAAGGTGAAAACCTTAGTTAGGGAGCCTCTGGGGGGACCCTTGCTCGTGCCTTCGCCAGGCAGTCTTGGCTATCAGTCTAAACTGATGACAAGGACATCTGTGTCACCAGATGACCAGCGTTATCCACGTTCACTTGCCTCCCCGATTCCTCCCTAAGGCAGACCTGATGAATGCCTATTGCTTTGGAAAGTATTAGCACTTATCTCCCTTTTACAGAAAAAAGTTAAGATTATTTTAAATATTTCTCATGATGAAATAATAACTTGATTAAAAGCGTTCCATAATCGTTCCCAGCTTTAAAGCTATATGTACAAAAACCAGTGCAATACGTTTCACTCTTGAGAAAATGTTCAATTTTCTCAGAGAGCGTAGGAAAATAAACTCCTCCTCATCCACACCATACACATACCGTTTTGAGTTTCTCCCATGGAGCAGCATAAACACTATCTAGACCCGAAGCTTAATGCCCGTGGGGTTTTTCTCTCTGCAGAAGCTCTGGCATGAAGCGCAAGGACACGGAGCAGAGCCCAATGACAGCCAGGCTCACAGCCGTGCCGATGCCCATTGCCCCGAGGGTCTGGAGGGAGGAGGGAAGCAGTGAGGGGGAAAGAAGCTGATCGTGGCGCTCAGCCATGTCCATTGTGATGGCCTCCATCTGGAAGTGTGTGCCGATGATCCCACAGACGTGGAAAACTTGGTGGCTGTGCCCTGCAACAAAGCCAAAAGGCTCAGCAGACCTTCTGCATAGCATCCATCGCCTCTGGGCAATCACATTTTAAAATATTTATTCTACTAATATCTGTAGCTTTTACTGCTGCACCACCAGAGCGCAGAGATCTTCCTTTCCAAAATGCAGCTGGCTGTAATGGAAGCGAATTCCTCACTGCTGCGGTCCTGGCACATGCAACGTGCTGAGGAGCACTGTGCTTGTGCACGGCGTGCTGGGGAGAGCTGGAGAAACCCCTATGCTTGCGCCAGGGAAGGTTTAGACTAAATATTAGGAAGCATTTCTCTAAGAAGGGGTTGTTAGGCGTTGGAATGGGCTGCCCAGGGAGGTGGTGGAGTCCCCATCCCTGGAGGGGTTGAAGAGTCGGGTTGACCCAGTACTGAGGGATCTGGTGTAGCTGAGAACGGTCAGTGTGAGGTTGATGGTTGGGCTGGATGATCTTCAAGGGCTTTTCCAACCAAGATGATTCTGGGATTCTGTGACTGCCATCCAGTCTCCTTGGTGGCTGCTGTGACATGGCACTGTATAGCACCACTGTGCTACAGGTGAGGTTTTTTCTATGAGAAATGAGTGCCCTGAGGTCACAAAACCCTCTGTGAAACATTTTGAAAACAGCATGCTTCCAGAGCTGTTCCCACTTCACCTAGGCAGGACTGCTGTATCTCAAACGTAAAACTACAATTTCCATCAGGGAATATATTATAACCCCTGGGAGTCGCCCATGCATTAATGTGCTTTCTTCCTGAAAATAATGAGAAAACAATGCCAGCTCACCCTTTTGGCACTTACCAATATAATCAAAGTGTCCTGGCGCAAGTCTCTCTGGCAGATGGCTCGCGAAGATGAAGCAAGTGAGGAAGGCGAAGGCAGTGTGCTTGTAGTGGACCAGGATGGCAGCCTCCGTGCAGCTCTCCGCTGCACACAGGTAGAACTGCAGCAGCAGAGACGTGTCCGCACAGAGAAGGAAAGAGGGGAACAACATGTTTCTAAAGGAGGCAGATCTGTTCCCTGAGCCCCCAGCGTCTCTGGCTGCCCATCACCCAGCACCAGCACTGCAGGACCCAGGGCTGTCACCTCCATTTTGTGCAAATCCCAGCCCCACACCTCCTGTCCTTACACCTCACTGCAGCAAAATTCCCATCCTGCTCCAGTTTAGGAACTGGAAAACTTGCATCTTTCAAAGGCAGTAACTTTCCAGCATGGGCAAAGTTTGAGCACGGCACTTTGAAGTGGAAAGAATCTGCCTATCAATAGGTGCAGGAAAAAATAACCACATCTTTTCCTGCCGGAGTTTGTTTTCCTTGAAACAACAAAAAAGCAGCATATTTTCCCAAATATTTTCAGACTAAGATGAAGCAGCTGATATTTCCAACCCCACAGCAAACAAATGTCTTGGTGCTGTGAAGACGGGCTGTGCGTACCCTGTAGAAGAGAGGGATGCTGTCAAAGAGGTAGGGGTACACGAAGGCCAGGGTGCGGGAAGCCTTGCTGAACCGTGGCCGCTCTGCCTCCAGAAACCTAGAAGAAAACAGAGATGGTATTTCCCATAGCCCAGCACGGCCCATGAGGCCAACGTCAGCACTGGAGTTGTTTGCTGGGTGTGAATTGCACTGTTTCAGCTGCACCTACAGCTTCCCACAGATGACTCTGAATTCAGCCAGAGCGGGTGCAAGTTTTCCCTGCTGAGAGTTTGAAATCTGCAGCCACCCTCAGCTCCAATGGCTGAATCTACCCTGGCTGAACCCTGAACAGGGCAAGGAAGGATTTAGGGGCCACCCTCCCCTCTTCCCTCTTGTGTCAGCACTAGCGTGGCCAGCAGGGACAGGGAAGGGATCTTACCCCTGTACTCGGCACTGATGAGGCCGCACCTTGATTCCTGTGTTCAGTTTTGGGCCCCTCACTACAAAAAGGCCATTGAATGACTCGAGCGTGTCCAGAGAAGGGCAACGGAGCTGGGGCAGAGTCTGGAGCACAGGTCTGATGGGGAGCGGCTGAGGGAACTGGGGGGGTTTAGTCTGGAGAAGAGGAGGCTGAGGGGAGACCTCATCGCCCTCTACAGCTCCCTGAAAGGAGGGTGCAGAGAGGGGGGATGAGTCTCTTGACCCAAGGAACAAGTGACAGGACAAGAGGGAATGGCCTCAAGCTGCGCCAGGGCAGGGTCAGACTGGCTCTTAGGAAGGATTTCTTCCCAGAAGGGGTTGTTGGGCGTTGGAATGGGCTGCCCAGGGCAGGGGGGGAGTCCCCATCCCTGGAGGGGTTGAAGAGTCGGGTTGACCCAGCGCTGAGGGATCTGGTGTAGCTGAGAACGGTCAGTGTAAGGTTCATGGTTGGACTGGATGATCTTCAAGGGCTTTTCCAACTGAGATGATTCTGGGATTCTGTGCTCGGGCTCTTGCAGGTGCATTTCTGCAGCTCTGAAAACAGTCTTTTTTACACCGCCCTGGCGTGGCTAATTTTGCTTTTTTACCATTGATCGTTAGCCATTACCTGTCAGCAGCTAGGAACAGAGCTGTTTTTTAAACAGCTGCTGTCCCTGCAATTGTTTTTAACTGAGTTTTCACTCTTGGTTTTGAATCCAAGCTTTCTGAGCACAGCAATCAGGGAGAACACATGTGCCTTTGCTTGGAAGGCTTTGTAGGTAGCGCGGCGTTCAGGCTGTGATCGTCACTGTTCGTTAATTAAGCTATATTGCAGCTTATGTCTGAAAAGCATGAAATGGCCCAGCATCCTTCTTTTTTACATCCTGCCGAGACTTTGCGATTGTCAGTTCAGAGAATGTGTGGAGAGAGTTACTGAAATCACAAACTAAATTAATTAAACAAGTTACTTTTTAACAACATCACCGTTATAATGGAAGAAGCAGCCTGTTGGTGATAATCATACCATGTATGAGGAGGAAATTGTATGTCTGGACAGGGAATAATATTCTGCAGTTTGTTCCCCAGGAAATCACACTGCTGAAATGTAGGACATACTTCATAGCTGAAATCACAGAATAATTGACCACCCAGGTCCCCCCAAAAAACCTTTCGAAAACCTGGAGCTGGGTGTCGAGCTCTGTGCTGGGCCCCACACCCGCTCCTGCCACACAGGGAGCACAACCCAAATGAACCCTGGAGACAGAGAGCGTGGGGGAGCCTCAGAGACGCCCAGCAGCACCCTGCCCGCAGAGAGACCGGCATGGTCAGCGCTCGCCCCAGTCCAAGCCCTGCCCCTCCAGCTGTGGGGGCAGGTGGGGGGCAGTGGGGTGGGTGTCAAGATGCTCCCTACCATGGGGAGGACTCCAGTCGTGAGCCCATCACCCTGCCTCCCGCCACAGCCATGGGAGCTCCAGACCAGGAACAGAGGACCTCTCCCTCCAGTCCCTCCCTGCTGGGAAAGACCAACTTTTGTAGGGTTTTAGCCCGATATGGAAACAGGGAGACTAATTTAAGCAGAATTACGACAGACCTGTCTGCAAAGCAGAAGGGCTCTATCAATATGACCCAAAATATGGGTTGAAACTCTGACAATTCAACATCTGCTCATGAGCCACTAACTACACAAGGGCTTTCACCTTGCTTCCCCTCGGTTTGGCCTGCCACCATGGCTTGTGGCTTGCTCCAAAGACATCACAACAATGCTGAAGATGTCTCCTGCTCTGTTTTCTCCTGAATTTCTGCATGATTGCTGCTGTATTTTCCTACCATGGTGTCCCCCACCCAGTGCTGTGCTCCCATTCCTGCTCACCCACTGCTGCTGGGTGCTGCACTCACCCTCACCCCACATCTTCCCACTCCTTCAGCCACATACCGACCCAACCTGTGCAGATCTGCTGCCAAAATAGAGCCCCTCTATTGCAGCCTGCGTGCCCGATAACTTGGGGACAGTGTCCTAGTCACAGAGGGCAGGTGAGAGGTAGCAGAGCTCAAGTATACTCTGTTCTCATCCTAAAAAGCCGGTACAGGTTTTTCTGCTTTCATGGGGATGCCTGCAGGGAGATGCCAGATCCTCCAGCATGAAAGAAACCTTTTGTGCAGCTGCTCATCCTGTGCTGGGGGAGGAATGCAGCTGGACGTTCTCCATTTCAGGGTGACAAGGGGTTTTAGCGTCATAAAGGATAAACACACCTATTTCAGTCCATCTGCACGTGTTTCCCTGTTTGGCAATTCCATGTTCCTAGGGCACAGGATGCAAAAACCAACCAAACAAAAATTCTTACTGTTGACTCATCAACCAGCCGTCTAGGATTGGGAAATTTTCCTGAGAAGTTGATGAAATTTGGTACAGCAGCTTAGCAAAACCCCTTTCTTCAGATGTCCGGCTGCATTGCCTTCATCACGTCACTGCATCCTCCTCTGCATCAACCCGTACTCCCGCTGACCTTCACGGGGTGGCTGCCGGAGGCTGAGCCACTGTGTTGGGCCTCGGTGCAGCAGCTCAGCCGGGCTCAGGAGCTCTTCCCTCCTCTGAATCCCTCTGAACTGGCCAGCATGCTGCTCGCCCCTCTGTCCTTGAGTCACCCCCATCCCTGGTGGTGTCACATGCACCCAGGGCCACCAGCAGGCGTGGGCCCTCCCAGCTCCTCCAGGCAGCCCTACCCAGGGCATGGTGCCGGTGCCAAGCCCTCGGTGAGCTGGGCAGGAGTGGGAGTGCCTGGGCAGGTCACTTCTGAGCTTGGTAGCATCACCTCCCATTGCACAACTGGTTTTCGGCTCCGTTTCCATTCAACCCTCCTGCCTCGGAAGGACCTTTTGGCTGCTGTGACTCAGCCAAGGGTGATGCTGAGACAAATGCCATCGGTGAGCAGCACCCTGTGGTAGGAAATGGGGGTGGCTCAGGCACTGGGGGCCTCGGGGGGGCCTCCCCCATCCCCAACCCACCCGGCACAAGCTGCTTCCACAACCCAGGTAAGCACCGTGGCCGAGGTGGGTGCAAAACCAGTTTCCTCACGCAGCTGAGATGCTGCCACACCTGAGGCATGCGGAGGGGCACAGGGCGAGAGCAGCAGCCGTGGTGGGGATGCTGGCAGCCTGGTGTGCCAGGGCACTGGCCCCATGGCTCATGCAAGCCCCAACTGTGAGCCGGCATGTGCAGGGGCTCCTCTCACCACCGTGGGGGAAACCAGCAGCACTGCTGGCCCACACTGGTATGGTGTATTCAGGATTCCTGCACAGTCAGGGATGTTTTGTTGAATTTTTTTTTTTTTTTTTAAGCCTACATTTGATGGACTTCCTACTTCTCTAATGGAAATTACTGAGACAACAGGAATTGCTATTCTATGCCATAGCGATAGTTGCATGTTTTTCACATAACTGTACTTACAGTTTTGTAGTAGAGAGAGGCTGACAATTAAATTTGCAGATCAATAATTTTTTTAAACAATCCAAATTAAGCTGGAACTGATCTCAAGTTGCTGATATTTCCTAAGTGTTATCTTCAAGTGGTAAGTACTAAGATTAGCACATAGTCAGTGAACTTCGTTTGCTAAGCCCATCTAATGAGACAATAAAGAGACGCACAAGACAAAAATAAGAGGGGGGAAAGAGACAAAAAGAAAGAGAAAGAAATGAAGAATATAAGGAAAAAATACCAAGTCCCAACTGGTATCAT
This sequence comes from Athene noctua, assembly GCF_965140245.1. Lineage (NCBI taxonomy): Eukaryota > Metazoa > Chordata > Aves > Strigiformes > Strigidae > Athene > Athene noctua. The sequence continues at coordinate 14,992,826 of NC_134049.1, read as the reverse complement.
CCACCAAGAGAGATCCTTGAGTTTGCGGCACTGCTCAGTGATACCAAGAACAGATATTCCTCCCCAGGGAGTTACTCCAGTGTGTAACCCACACCAAAATATGAGTAAATCCTCCCATACCCAACACACTTAAATAAGGCAAATTTGCAGGATCTGTAAGGAATATTGAGCGCTTAGTGCTCTCCCTCTCAGGAGGAGGGGAGATGTAGTGACACTGACCTGCATCCCACCCTGCAGCAGCCCCTCTCTTGCAGCCGGGCACCCTGATTTCATCCCGCCAGGGCATGGGAGCATCTTCCTCCCAGCCGAAGCAGCAGCAAAGACACACAGCCCTATGCTGGGGGTGAGTGGGCAGGGAAAGGCCCCCCAGGGTTATGTGATGCTGTGACAAGCCAAAGACACCCCAAAATACAAAGACACCCTAAAACAGAAGGAAGGAGTAATGCGAAACAATTCTTCACGCTGCTTGAGGACATGGAATTGTACGTTTCGCAAAGCAAACTGCTTGTTCTCGCAGCGAGACACGAGTGCTTTACAAACGCAGCCTTCGGGGAGGTATCTACCATGAATTAAATCCAAACCAGTCCAGCTGGAGATCTAGCGCAGCGTGGAGTGCTGGAAATCAGCTGAGCAGTTTATACATTTTGAGTTATTCCAAACAAATCGTCTAATGCCGCTCAGGAACAAAATACCGCGCACGCAACACTGTCCATGCTTTAAAAATTATGCAACCGGTTGCAAGGATGGTGAGGTTCCTCCCCCGCAAATCTGTTGTACGCACGTAGAAACGCACATGTAGGAACACGCACATAAACACACAGACACACAAATATAAGCACACATGTAGCACTTGGGCTCGCACACGCGTTTGGCAGGACCATGCTTATGTTTAAACATGCTTAAATGCTGGGGTCCCTGGAGGCCCCCCCCCCCCTTTTTTTCAGGTTATGTTAGAAAAACAACAGGCATGGCAAGGTGCTGGAGGTGGGCATCTTCCTGCCAGGCACGCGCTGCACAAAATCACCCCTTCAACTTTCACAAATTAACACTACTTCAGTTGTTTTGGATTTTTGATCATCAGACTCTCCTAGCGCCCACATGCAACGCGTTTCCTAAACCAAAATTCCTTTTCTTCCCCTTCCTGAGCTTAAGGCTCATACTGTTATGGTACGGCCCATAACTGAAAAGCTTCATTCATAAAACTAATTAATGATTCTGCTGTAGCAGCCACAGCAGATAAAGCAGCAGCTTACCTGGAATAGCAGGACAGACTGGTGCTAACGACGGTGTTCAGCACCGCGATGGGGACGTAGCAGCGGTGGAAGGGGCCGTTGAGCCATTCCGCGGGGAAGACGTACGCCGAGTACGCCAGCGCCGACCCTGGAAGCACAAGAGGTGCCTGCTTGGCGCCAGGCCCTGCCGGGAGCCTCCGCTTCCTCCTGGGCACAGCCGTGAATTGGCACTCAGGTGCTCTCGGGAGAGGAGCTGTGAGTTGAGGAGGAGCAGCCGAGTAGCTCAGGGGAGCGGGAGGCAGACGCCCTGATTGCTGGCTCCTGCAGACACCTTTCCGTGAGGAGCCAGCGACATGCAAAGACCCCAGCTGCTGCTGCTTCCCCCGCAGCGAGGCACCACCAGCTTCACTGACCTCATTTCTCCTTAATGTGCTTTGTTTTTTAACTTATTCTATTTACTACAAATCCCAAAGAGTGTCACACAGCCATGCCTCCATCCCAGGGCTGCCCCATACAAAACCCAGCCCCAAATTATTATTTGTGGCGGTGTCAGAGATGCCTCACAGCCCCTCCCTAGCACCAGGCTGTGGGGAGGAGGAAGAGGAGTGGAGCAACTCCAGGATGTCAGCTCTTGTCCTGTCTGAGCACCAGGGGCTCAGCCCCGTCCCTGATGCCTCGCTTGCCCCCAGGGGAGCACTGGGGACTGGCACCCCAGTGAAACCTCTGCAGAGGTGCCCGCCCTTACCCAAGCTGTACATGCTGAGAGCCGCGTAGTCAAAGAAGTAGCAGATGTGCCGGGCACGGGTGGACATGGTGCTGAAGGTGTGGGCACAGCTGGAGGCAAGGGGGTAGATGCAGCAGGTCAGCAGGTAGGCAAGGAGGGGCCAGGCATGAGGGTCCTCCCGGCCCCCCGGCCCCTGCAGCCGCCCCACCAGGGTCCACACGAAGTACCTGCAAGGAGGAGGAGGGTGAGCGTTGCATCTTGGGGTGTCCCTGTCCCCTCTTCTCCCACCACAGCAACCCGCCGCCTCCTCCCATGGACGCTGAAGGCACAAGGGCACAGTACCTACCAGGCAGGCACAAAATGCGTCCAGATATTTAGGGTCTCGTTTGTCATTTGGAAGACGCTGAGGAGACAATCTGCTGCTGAGCTTCGGGGGGGGCGATACCCGAAGAGGATCCCCTGCTCCTGGTACCCCTGCAAGGCAAGGACTGGCACTGGGGGCAGGCAGAGGAGGAGCAAGGACAAGTCAGGGGAGAAGGAAGGAAGGTTTCCCATGATTCAGGACCCAGGACCCTGCTGAGAGGATAGAGCTGTGCCCCCCTGCCCTGTGGGACTGAGCACTGCCCCGGGCTGGGGGATAGTCACCCCAGCATGCTGCTCCCACTTGTCACCTCCCCAAACCCCACTAAGCCTCAGGCATAGGGAAGAAAAACTCCTCTCTGACCTTGGGCACTTGGTTGATGCTGAGCAGCCGGGGTAACTTGAGGCTCAGCATCATGTGGGTCAGGGCTCCAGCTCCAAGGGAAGTTTTTGGCTCGGTATGAGCCCCGGTGGTGCCTCACACTCCGCCTGGCTGCATCTCACACCCCACAGGGGAAGTGAGGCGATGGGGCCAGGGCCATCCCGTGATGGCCGAAGCGATGCTCAGGAACGGGCGGCCTGGGGGAGACAAGGATTCATGGGGACGTGGCACAGTGTCCCAAACCCACATGTGACAAACACTTCTGGGGGGGCTCCCATGGGATGGGGAGGGGAGATGGCATGTGTCACTGCAGGGGACGTTGGGATCCCTCCCTCCCACCCGCACCCCGAAGGGGCAGGGGGAGAAGGACAGTGTGTCCCTGTCCCCACTGCCCAGAGGGACTGAACCTCCCTGTTGTCACCCCAACAGAGCCAGGGGGATGCAGGAACAGCACCCACATCCCTGGAGCACCTTGAGGTTGTAGAGAAGTCCCTGGGCATGGGCTGGGGGGCTGCAGGGTGTAGGCAGGTCCCCCCGGGGAGGATACAAGGTCCCTGTGGAACATCCCAGGCCACGATACAGCCCCAACATCTCCATCTCTTACCTGCCGACGGCTTCAGCAGTGCCACCTCTCCCCTGCTCCGCCTCCACCTCTGGTCTGTGAAATAAAGGTGAAAAAAAAATAATTATTATCTCCTGCAAGGGACGGCCTGGCCCGAGAGAAGCCAGGTGAGAAGGGATCCCGAGGCCAGGCTTGTGAACTCAGCCTCCTGAGAGGCCGACAGCTGCTCCAGCCATCCCATCATGTCCCACCAGGACACACCAAGCTTCAGCCATCAGCATGCCTTGCCCAGGACTTGCCAGTCCCGAATAACCCCCTCTGCAGCCCTTTTCTGGCTGCTGGTGTTGCCCTTCATCTGCCCCTGCTCTTCCTCCCCACCCATAATCTACCTCTCAGCGTGGCCCAGCAGCTCCGGTGCAAAGCGACACGGGCAAAATGCTGTGGGCCACCGTGTGCGGGGAGTGCCCGGAGAGAGGGAGGTGGCTGGGAGGTGGTTAGCAGGAGGGAAAAAATTAACGAGGCAAGAGAGCAATAAACCCAACATAAAATAAAATTGGAAAGGCCTTTAGTTAAAGATTAGACTTGAATCAGGAGCTTTTCCTTGGGTGTTGTGCCACAGGTGTGCTGCCCCAAAGTTACGTGCGGCCTGCAGCCCCCCAGGATGCCCCCGGTATTCCCACACTCCTCTGTGGTGGAAAAGGGACCTGAATCCTGCGGTGGCCTCCAGAGTCTCCAGAGCCAGCTGGAGGGCAGGGAATGAGGGCAGGGGGTGAGGACGGGGAGTGAAGGCAGGGGTGAGGGCAGGGGGTGAGGGCAGGGGGTGAGGGCAGGGGGTGAGGGCAGGGGTGAGGGCAGGGGGTGAGGGAAGGGTGCGAGGGCAGGGAGCGAGGGAAGGGGGCGAGGGAAGGGGGCGAGGGAAGGGGGCGAGGGCAGGGGGTGAGGGCAGGGAGTGAGGGAAGGGTGCGAGGGCAGGGAGCGAGGGAAGGGGGTGAGGGCAGGGGTGAGGGCAGGGGGTGAGGGCAGGGAGCGAGGGAAGGGGGCGAGGGCAGGGAGCGAGGGAAGGGGGTGAGGGCAGGGAGCGAGGGCTGCCGTTGGTTCTTTGCATGCTCCAGAAATCAAGGGCAGCCTGGCCCTGCGTGCTGCCCTTGCCTGCTCCCGCCACACGCCCTATACAAACACAGACAAGGGCGACAATGGGACGGGACACAACCCATCTCCCCTATCCTGGTGAAGCTGAGGAAGCCGCCCAGGCTCTTCCCAGCAGGGTGCAGAAGCCCCGGTTTTGAAAGAACCCTTGGACGGGAGCCATGATCCTGGTGCTCTCTGCACCCAGGAAAACTGTGTCTGACACGGGGACCCCGGCTCCCACACACCCCGCACCCCGCTGCCTCCGCAGCAGCACCCGAGCAGCCCCAGGCCTGGGCTTACCCAAGAACTTATATTTTTTAAGAGCAAAATGAGTCACTGGAGCTGCGGGGCGCAGCACCAGCCCGGGCACACCCTGCGGTCCCGTGTTTTCCTCCTCCTTCGGCTGATTTTTTCCACCCGGGGAGCGGCTCTGAGGGATGGGGGCACATCACAGCCGCGGCCGCTGCAAACAGCAGGTAATGAACTCTGCAGGGTCACCCAGCTAGCTGCAAACACACCTCTTCCTCCTCCTTCTCCTCCTCATCCCCCACGGCCACACACCAAGCCCCGGGGGGAGGTCAGGCACCGCAGGCTGCAGGTCCAGCCCCGGGAGCCTTTTTTTTTTTGCCAAGTGCACCCGGGGAAGGTTCCTGCCTGGCACGGGTTTTCCCTGTCAAAGGCTGTGGTTTGTCACTGATGAGAGGAGCCCCGACACGTCCCCCGTCACCCCATCACCCCTTCACCCTCCAGACTTGGCATCAGTGAGCACGGAGCGTGGCTGCAGCAGCTCTCCCACGGCACAAGCTCTCCCCACCATACCCCCACCTCTTTCCACGGAGGGAAAAAATATTTTAGCTGTTAATTATTAACTTTCATGACTTTCTTACGGCGGCGCAAGGAGAGTGACTCCTTGAAGGGTACAGCTAGTGGCCGGGCTCCTCTGGGTGCTCAGCACCAGCGTCAGCAGCGCAGGACATGCCAAGACCTTTTCCAGCAGAACAACAGAGGCTTTGTAGGAGGTTGTTATTGCTGCGGGTGGCTGCTGGTATCTGCTGGGGATCGCAGACGAGCAGGCAGCTCCGAGCACGCATGTAAGCTTAAGGCTTTCCCATCATCAGCGCGTCTCAGGCACGTGTTTGAGCCCTTTGCCAGCCCCAGCGCTTTCACCCGTCCTCCTCGGGGCACGGCCGCCTCTCAGTGCCCCGTCCCACTCTTAAAAACGCAGCCGAGTGAAACTTCCATAAATTCTGCGAACAACCAGCGTGGCCACGAGCTGCTGATGCCGTCGGAGGGCAGGGAAAAGCATCGCACTGCCGGCCCCTGGCACACACAGCTCCTTCCCACCTTCATCTTTTGGCGGGCAAGTTCATGCTGTGCAAAGCCTCGGCCTCCCTGGGGCAGCGTGAAAAGCAGCAAAAACGACTGAGAAAGGGAGCAAAAAAGCAGAGCAGCTGGTACTTACGGCGCTGCTCCCGGGAGTGGGGCTGGGTCGGATGCTGCGTTATCGCCGGCGCTGGCTCAGGACGGCCGCGTTACTCATCTGTGTACAAACACAGCCCACATGGCTGAGCCACGCTGGAAGCCCGGCCGGGGCGTAGGCAGCCGAGGGAGCGGGCTGGGGCAAGTTTGCCAAAGCCGGCAGCCCGGCAGGAAGGACAAGGGAGGATTTGCCAAAAGCCTGACTCGCTGCCGGCACCCGGCGGGACGGTCCCCGCACCCCGGCTGGGCTCGGGAGAGGGAAGGACGCGGAGGAGGTCAGCCCCGCCGGCTGCTTTCCCAGATTAGGAGCACATTAATTCTGGCTCGTCTTTTAGCAGAACAGGAAAAAGGCAGCAAAATAAAACCGGAAATAACTGTGGCCAAACGCTCAGATTGTGCTCTGGATTAGCTTCAGCCGGGCTGCAAGGAAGTGGAGTAAGGGCAGGAAAAAATATTAACTCACAGACCTCCCTGTGCATCTTCAGCTCCCAGGTCCCTCTGCTTTAGCACCGGAAAACACCCGAAACTTGTTTAACTGTCTCCGAGGACACTGTAAAGTTAAAACCCTTCTGTAGATAAAGCGGGAGCTGCTCCCGAACTGGAGGTTTCTTACATCATTCCTGGCTGGCTGGAGGATCACAGCCGGCCGGGCAACAGGGTCCCCTTGGCCACCGGCTCTCCCCACGCCTGCGCCGGCTGCAGAACCCAGAGTGTTTCCCCTTCTCCTCCCCGACAAAGCCTCTGGTGTTACTGCAGCCGTTGGTAACGCGTTTCACAATATTTGAATCAAGCGGCAGACTGAGGAGTGCGAGTGGCTGGGGAGGGACGCGCGGGCGTCGCTGCTGGGTTATTAAGGAGGTGGAAGAACTGGAGCGAGGCGTAACGCCCAGCTCGCAGGTAGCGGGGAGAAGCAATAAGGGGCATCTGAAATCAGGGCTGGTGAACATGCAGCAGCATTTTAACGGTGAGGGAGAGTCTCTTGATAGCCATTGGGGGGGGGAGTAAGCGCGTTAACACTTCCCTGCCAGCACCACAGCAGGGCTTTCCCCCTCCGACGGCCGCAGCTTCCCAAGGCAGTCACAGGGATTTGCACCAGTAACAAGTTCCTTAAGGAAGCGACCCCCCTGCAAAGAGCCACATCCCAGCCGCCAAACCCCCAACCCCGTGGCCATGACCTCTGCTATCGTGAAACTCATCCCCGGCAGCAACCAGGAGCAGGGGGGCTGGGCCAGGGGTGCGTGTGCAGCAAAAGCTGATGCTCACATTCTGTCAGGAGCCCACACAGGTCTTGGTTTCTAAACAGCCCTTTCATTTGGGTGAAGAAGGTAAAGGCATCCCCAGGCAGTACAAAGAAGGCGATTTCATCACAACACTGCTGGGAGGAGGAGCTGGTGTCAGGGATAACCGGGTGCCTCTGGGTCACCCACTGCTCCTGCAGTGTTTTCCCCTGCTTTGCCAGTAAATTGGCACAAAATTAGGGTTTGTTCTGTGGGCACGACCGGGCTGGGCACAGGCACGTCTGCATCCAGCTGTGGGGCTGGGGCCAGCTTGGCTCCTGGGGGAGGCTGTCACTGACTTCATTCCCCCGCAGCCCCTGTCCCCGCAGGGCCATGGGCCAGGGGAGCGGCAAGTGGGGGGCAAACACTGCCTTCTTGCCCGCCGCACGCTTTTGGCACTGAGTGTGTGTTTTAAAGCATCTCCTGGGCTTTTTTTCCCTCCAAATCATTGCCCGCAGAGATGCAGATTTACTCTACTTACCACCTCACCTGCCCGGGTTTATGAGCTGCAGCCAGTCAAATGAGCTGGAAAGGGTAAAGTCTGTTACTGCACTGTAATAAAACCATTAATAACTTTAAAATTATTACTGATTGGTTTTATACAAGCATTGACACAAACCCATCAAATAATCCAGCCACGTCTATTTGCGCTGGCAGCTCCTGCACCGGGAGCAGCTCTGCCTAGCAGTGGCAGCAGAGGGATTTTATGCCTGAGGACTTTGACCCCATTCTGGGCACGACCCCAGGCAGGACTTTCTTCCCAGCACCATGCCCGTGTAGGGGCAGCCTGGAAACCCTCGTGTTTCCAAACCAGTGGTTCCAGCATGTGCAAAGGCTGTGCCAGCCCCACAGTGCCTCCCGTGCCATGAGTGGGAACTTCCCAGCACTGAAGATCTGAACCCCAGCCACGTTTTTTTGAAGCAAAATAGGAACTGAGCTGAAATACAACTGTGGGAGCAGGATATCCCCGGGCTCTGGAAACCAGCAGCGAGCATGAACTGGCCAAGAGCTTCTGCTGGCTCTTGTTCTTGGGGTGAAAGTGCTGGGAAAAGGCACTTGCAGAGGGGAAGCTCCCAGCTGCCTCTTGCGATGTCATGCTCTGGGTAAAGGCCTTGCCAGGAGATGGGGTGCTGCTGGAGCCCCCACACCTTCAGTGAAGGTCTGTGCAGCCCCCAAATTGTGTGGGATTAACACACGAGTGGGACGTCCAGGCCTGCAACATGGCAGCTCGGACGGAACAGGGCAGTCAGAGATGCCAGGCTCAGCCCCCACCCCGAGCACCCTCCCAAGCCTCGCTGTTGGCAAGCGTTTGCCAAGAGCTGGCCAGGATCCACCCTGGTGGCATCAAGCTCCACTCCAGCCCACAGAGGGGGTCTGCCACAGCCCAGCTCCCTGACACCATGCTTTTACTGAGGGAGTTAAAAGCCAGAGAGGATGAAAAATTTAAAAATCATTATTTAAGTGTTGGCCAGATCCTGCTGCTCTGCTCCAGCGTTAATGGGGATGGTGCGAGCTGAGCACAGCTGGGCACAGGGAGCCCCGCTGATCCAGGAGGGTCCCAGTGGCTCTTGGTGCATGCTGGCAGCAAGGGGCACCCATGGGAGAGCCCCAGACAGGGCGCCCAGGGCAGGTTTTGGGGGGCCCAGCAGGAAAGTGCTGGGACCTGGGGGCTGAGTGGTGCCAGCGGGGACATCCCACAGCTTGGGGACAGGGACACGCACAGCCTAGCGCATTGCCCAGCCCCCAGACAAGCCCTGTGCAGATGTGCACACCCACATCCATCCTCCAGATGTGCACCCCACCCCAGCCATGTGTGGCCGCCCCAGATGTGCACCCCATCCCAGACGTGCACATCCATCCTCCAGATATGCGCATCTGCCCCAGCCGTGCGTGCCTCCAGATGTGCACACCCACCCGAAATGCCCCCAGCAATCCAGACGTGCACACCAGCCCCAATGCACAGCCACCCCAGCTGTCCACCCCCCCAACTGTGTACACCCACCCCTGCAGATGTTCCCACTCACCTTCCGGGCTTGCACTCCCCAGATACACCCTTGCATCCCCCTTGCAGACGTGACCCCCCCAGCCCGGGCCCTGCCCAGGGACAGCTGGTGCCCTCCACACGTGGGAGTGGAGCCGCGGCCCTTCTGTGTGTGCCAGCACACCCCCCCCCCCCCCCCCAGATGCTCCCCCCTGCCCTTGCCAGCACTGTACACTCTGGTTTAATCACTCCCTGGTTTTTATTTGCCTTCAAACTGGGCAGCAGGAGGGTAAAGGTGCCTTTTCCCGGCTGGCTGTACCCCTGAACATGGTCTGTGTTTGCAGACAAACATCCACCCTCATCAAAAACAAAAAAACCTACTCAGTGGGAGCTGTGGGGCCCAGCGTCACACCCGGAGCTCTCTGTTACACCCTACCAGCCTGGGTAAAGCCATGACCAGATGCCCAGCCCTCCAGCACCCCCAGCCCTGGAAGCTGCAGGCCAAGCCCCACTTTTAGGCTGAGCCCAACTTTCAGGCCAGCTCAGAGCACCCGGGGCAGGCAGAGTCCAATCCTAGCAAGGCTGTACAGGGGCTGCGCTCCCACCGCCCAGCTCTGCCCAGGCCTGATGGCCACATACTCCGAGCAACTATTGCTTCTGCTTTTTGATAATTTTAAAATTAACTGGAAAATCCAGGCACAGACTTTCCCAAAATTTTTGTCGAGGGGAGAAGACCAAGTATGGGAAGGGCTCCCTACATCCTAGAAGCATCCAAGCCCACAACAGCCACAGTGTGGGGAGACTGAGGAGCACCCCTGGCCCCCCGGCCAGTGGGAGCTGGGGGTCGGGCTTGGCCCACAGTTGCCCCCAGAACCAGGATCCGGCCTGGGCAGAGGCGAACCCCTGGGATCTCTTCCCCTTCCCCAAGCCAGGTCATGGCCCCATCGTCCCCCACCACCCCTGGGCGACAGGGCCAGCCCCCGTGCCAGATCTGGGGAGGGGTCACCATGTCCCCTTGTCCTCGCCACAGGGACCTCATCTGGGCAGCACCAGCTCATCCTCCCCCTCCTGGGCTGGTGACCCAGGAGAAGCCACCAGCCACAGGATTCCCCAAGCAGCCTCCAAACCCCACAGCATCGTGGGGGAGCCGCTCACAGGAGGTGCAAAGAAAAAGCTGGTGATTCTTTAATTTAGCCCTAAGCCTGCACGTTTAATTACGCACGTTTAATTCTTTGCCGGGTTATTTACGCTCTACCGCAAGCGCCGCCTCTTCAGGGCCTCCCCCCAGCCTCCGCAGGGCCTGATCCTGCTGTGCCCAGCGCGGAGCTCGGCATGTGTGGTGCCCACGTGGGGACGAGGGCACCCAGCTGCCACCTCCGCGAGCTCCACAACAGCAGGGCCACGGCGCAAACACCACCACAGAACAATCGAGAAGGTTTCAACTGCGGAATAGGAATGCAGCGGTTTGTTCTGCTGGCCTGGGTTGTTTTTTTCTTCCCATAAAAGGGAATTTGTTGCCCATAAAGTCAGTTGTTGTGAGCTGGGGTGGTTCTAAACGAAGACCATGGGTTGTTCCAGACCGTGGGCTGGTGTGCAGCGATGCGGAGCCAAACTGGTGATGTGCTCCGCCTGCAGAATTGCAAAATGTCCGAAGGGGACTGCAGCATCCCACGGACCCCGGGGCCACAAAAACGTCACAGAAATCACCGCGAAGAGCAGGGCAGGGTGAGGAAAAGGCTGCGGCTGTCACAACCCGCTTGGGCAACCGGCAGGGAAAGGCGGGGTGAGAGGGGCCAGGGGCTTTGCGATGGGATAGGGTCTCTCAAGCACTCAAAAAAGAAAAAGTCTGACACCTTAGAAAATTTTCAATTCGTAAAAAAAAGAAAATTAGCAGCAGCAGCAGCTCCTCATCAGGGTGTGAGCAGACAACCAACCCCTCATTAACGCCTTTGAGACCACCCCCCTCTGCCCTGTCTCCCGGCGGCCTCTGCAGCGAGATGCTGGGGGGTGGTGGCTGTGGGGGGGGTTTGTCCTCAGGGGTCACTGCCAAGCCCAGGAGGTACCTGTGGAGCTGCTCTGGCTTCGCTCCAGCATTCCCTCCCCTCCGGCATCCTCATGCCTGGAAAGCAATGGGGGGAGCACTGAGGTGGCCGAGCCTGGATGGAAAAAAAAGGGGGACTCTGGCCAAAATCACCAGCCCAGCCCAGCCCAGCCCAGCCCAGGGTGGGGGGGGAAAAGTGGGACCCTCTGCCCCCTTGGCCCCCACATGCAGCCAGCCCCAGCTGCTGACACAGCCCAGCTCATGCAACACATTTCTGGCTCCGACCCATCTTAATTAATATTTTTAATTACAAAATGAAGATGCTGACACGTTCTGCTTACAGGGCATGCGAGATGGGGGAAGGTGCCGGCACTGACCCTGCTGTTAAGTGTTTGGCAGCCAGGACACGGCGGGGAGGGAAGCGGGTGCCGAGGAGGAGGCAAACACTCCACGGGGAAAAAATCACCCAGAAAGTTCTTCCTCACACCCTCCTCCTCTTCACTTCCCCGGAGCTTCAGGTGCAGCTGGATGCAGCCCTGCTCCACCCCAGCCCATTGCAGGCAGCAAGACTCAGTATTAATATTAAATTCTCTCTCTTAAGCGGCTCAGCCCCAGGTTAAAGCACCCAGCAGCCGGCCCCGGGCAGAAGGAAATGGCATTTACCACCAGCTGCTTCTGCTGACATTTGATTGTTCAAACAAGGCCCAGAGAAAACAAAAAGCTACAGTGGAAGATCAGAGCATTTAATAAGATCCAGCCAAGTCCCGTGAGTGCTTGGGATAAAGACGGGATTTCACTAAAAGGCTTCTTTATCATCAAATTAATGGGTTACTATTCCCCACCCAAGCGATGCCATGTGGATTTTCTTTTTTTTCCCCATCCCAGTCATGGGTTTTGCAGAATTAAGTCTTTTTAGATGCTTCCTGCACACAAGCAGCTGACAGTGCTGCTCAGTGCCTCCACAAGCCTTTCCCTGAGCATCCTTAAAGCCTCTTTCCACACCCAGAAAGGTTGGGCCAAGGTTTCGTTTGCAAACAGGCACCTGGGCCTGGGAAAGGTGTCTGTGCAGTGTTTGTGTCTCCCAGTGCAGGTGAAGAAGCTGCTGCCACCTCTGCTGTGCAGGGAAGCCACTCCGTGCTCTCCTGTTTCCTCCTCCAGATGAGAGAAAGCCATGGAACTACAATGAGACAAGCAGCCTGGGCTTATAAATGGGTAAAACTTCTTTTAGAGCAGCAGGCAGAGGGGCTCCAGGAGGCACACAAGGCGAGGGAGGGAGCCGCAGCAGGATGGTGCAGAAGGCAGGCTGTATGTGGAGCATTTTCCCACTAGAAAATACCATTAATCTAGACTAATCTAGAAAAACAACCAAAAAACCTGACAGAGACACCTCACCTTCACCCCCCCCAAGAGCATGACATGGTACCAGCATCTGCACACACCGAGGGCAAGAGCAGAACCTCAAGTGCTGAAGGCGAGGCCAACACTCATGTTTCTTCCCAAGCTCTGCACCAAAAGCCTGACCTGGCTGCAATTCACCGTCAAATATTTGACGCTGTCACCTCAGGGACAGCAGCAGCAAGACCCTGGCACCCGGTTGTCTGTGGCCACCCAAGTCTGTCGAGATATAAAGTGCTGTTGGCACACTCAACAGCACGAGGATCCACCAAGAGCCTTGGCGATGCCTCGAAAGTAGCAAGAACTCCTCTACGACATGGCTGAGCAACAGCAGACATACAGAAGGTCCTGGTGGGTGCAAACTCCTTCCTGAGCAAGGCAGGTCTGCACGCTTGGTTTCTCCAATATGGGAAACACATGACTACCTGAAAGGAGGGTGCAGAGAGGGGGGGATGAACCAAAGGTCTCGAACCAAGGAACAAGTAACAGGACAAGAGGGAATGGCCTCAAGCTGCGCCAGGGCAGGGTCAGGCTGGCTCTGAGGAAGGATTTCTTTGCAGAAGGGGTTGTTGGACATTGGAATGGGCTGCCCAGGGCAGGGGGGGAGTCCCCATCCCTGGAGGGGTTGAAGAGTCGGGTTGACCCAGCGCTGAGGGATCTGGTGGAGTTAGAACGGTCAGTGTGAGGGTCATGGTTGGACTGGATGATCTTCAAGGGCTTTTCCACCTGGGATGATTCTGGGATTCTGAGAGCAGGAACCCTCTGCTCATTAGTGGTTATTAGTGCTCTGGCCTGTTCATCTTCAGTCTAACCCCTCAGCAAGTTGCTGGGAGATACAAATTTCACAAGATGAGCTCTTAAAATATTTGCTGTCCTCAAGGTTGGAGCTGGTGAGCGCCTGGATGACTTTCAACATTTGCACTTCGCCGTTGCAAAACTCCACCTTGTTGAATAGGCTGGAATGCCAAGTGCTTGGCATTTAAATAGCTCCTGCTGTTTTTGGAAGAGATTAGTAAAGTATAGAAGCAGCTATTTAACATTCAGGAAGCGCAACACATACATGGGAGTTATCAGTCACTCCAGGCAGATGGTTAATGTATCTCCTTTCACCACAAACTGAGCAGCAAACATTCAAACTCATCACCAAGACAACATATTTAAATCCACTTCTATTTTCAATTCATACGTTTTTAACAAACTGCTAAGTAATGAAAAATCAATATTTTCACCCAAGCAGGTGGGAGATGGTACTGAAGCTCTGCCCAGCTGCAGAAGACGTGCTCTTGGCATTTCAGAAATGCAAAATTATTTACAACTAAGTCAAACGTGGCATCCTGGGTGCAGGTCACATTTATGTCCAAGAGGCACCAACTTCCCGGCAATCAGCTCCAATTTACCAGCACTTCCACCAAGGTGGAAACCACCACTTCAGGCACGGAGTGTCTTCAGTCCCAATTTGGGGGGAGAATTTTGATGGGACTTGCATCTTTTTAGCTGAAAACAGGACTTAAGAGAGTGGGGCGCTTCTTGCACGTCACAGACAACCTCAGCTGACCACCCGTCGTCTCCGTTAAGATAATTTTTAGTGACCAGTCAGTTAAAATTGTTATTTAACAGAAATCACTCAAAACAAGATGCATTTAGCAGAAATAACTCAACCAGCAACATACTGCATGAACTTGACTTGAGCAGAAAGAGAATATAGATTTGCAGTCCTTACCTCAAATCAGCAAACTCTGAACTGCTGGAAAAAAGAAAAAAATGTTTTCCATCTTACTTAGATTAAAACCCTTCCTGAATACACTAAAAGGAGACATCTCAAAACCTCTACGATGATGCTCATCAGGGCTCACCTGTAACCGTACGTAGGGCAGAAGGTACCGAATGAAATAAATAAAATGTCCCACGTTTGTCTTAAGATAAAAAAATTTATTTTACAGTCTTATAAAGCAGCTTTACATTAAGCACAAACGTTGATCCATTTACTTTGTATATAAACATAGTAGAACCTTTCCCACTGCAAAAAGTCATGTCTTGCTGTATATAAAACTAACATGTGCACATTGTGCTTAAACTGCAAAGTCTGTACAGCTTTACAAAGGACTACCCTTTACAAGAGCATCCTGTAAACAATTTATTGCATATTTAACACATGGTGTCTATCCCACATGTAGGAAAAAAAATGTAGAAAAAATAAAGTACAATTACAAGGTGAATGAAAATAGCAGCTTTCAGTGAATGTCTTGCACAATGGCCGAGAGAAACAGCGCTGCCACACTTGACAGTTGTGCTTGTGTGTCACTGGTTTGCATACACCCATGCACACTATGCTTCCGATTAAGTCTATGTACAGTAAACTCCATGGAAAAATGAAACAGGTCTTAGTCCCTAAGACCTTCGTCAGTTTGAAGATTGAAAACAAACAAACAACCCCCAACTTAAAGTGAATTCGATGAAGGTATGGGCACCAATGTCCACTAATCCTCTTCCACTGCACAACTCAATCAAAAAAGAGTAACAGGAGAAACCCCATCCTCGCTCCCTTCAGTTCTACCACCCCTGACGGCAGCTGGTTTAAGTTACACGTGTGCTAAGGCCAACGAAAATGTGACGGAGATTTTAAGGATAATGTTGGTCTGACAGGAACGATGGCCTTGACACGGCCAACCTACGCTTCTGAGCTCACCTATTCAAGAGCTGCTGGGCTGACTCTCACGAAGCATGGAAAGATCAGCACCACTGCAATTTTTCAGCTGGAATTAAGAAAAAATAAAAAAAAGAAAAAATTGTGGCCTCTGTAAGGCACCGATACCATCTCTTCTTGAGCAGTAGACCCAAAGAGTCTCTCTAGATTCTCCAAATCCAAAATGGGCTAAAGATGGAGGAAGCATACAGGAGAAAGATGTTTCTGTGCTTGCAGTAAGGACCAATCATTTGTAAAGGAAGCACATTTTTCTGGGTTGCGTGTGGGTGTGCGCACGTGTGTGTGTGTATACGCATGTATGTAAAAAAAAAATTTCACCTCTGCTACCTTTGGTATTGAAATTTCTCCTGTGACATCCACTTCTCTTATTGATATGATCGTAGCATGCGTCGCAAAGATCAAGTAATTAAAAAGTTGTTTCAAACATCTGCAAGAAAAAGCATTAAAAAATAAAGAAAAAAAAAAATCAAGATGCATATTGACCTTGTGCCCAGCCTTTTTGTGATTTGAATGAACTCTGTCCTCAGTATGAACATCTTAAGCTTAACCCCCACCTACATGTACGACATGGTGGAAAAACCCCAAAGTTGACACCTGTCCTTCACCTCCCAGGAGCTTTTGAGCCCAAGACCCTTCCAGCAAACACCAGCACCCCCCAACATTGCTGATAACCCGGTATTTGCTACGCTACCAAACAAAACACCCCTGATCTAACAGTGCCATCATCTGGGTTTACTCTTCTGGATCAACCAGGAGGCTACAGGCCGAGGAGGCGGAGGAACAGTGGGTGTAAAGGACGGATAAATAGGAAAAAGAAACCACCTGGTTTCTTCTGCATTACAACAGTCTAGTGAAAGCATTTGGGTTCACACGCGTGTGTTCGGTTATTGCACGGGTTCCCCTGCTCGCCTGGCAGAGCCACAAAGACAAAGCACACCCAAAAAGCCAGCGCTGGAGATGTAACGACCCCTTACACAATGCATAAGACAGCAGGCAGAGGTGAAACTTGGTATTAAAGCACACTTCTGGGGTAATTTTAATTTTTAAAATGCTTGATATACTCAAGCAGGTTAAAAATTAAAATCACCATAGGAAAACGTTAATTAATTCCAATTGAATTTCCTGCGCGCTACTCAAAATGAACTCCACGTCACACTCAGGAATTCAAGACATGTCTCCCAAAGCATAAACTTGCCAAAGCACAGCGAATGTAATTTAAAAATACCATTCAAAAAAATCAGGCTCCATGATAAGAGACTCCAGCTACCAGGGAGGAGGCAACACCAGCAAACCTGACGGGCGATGGTAAATTTGGCTTTATAAAAGGGGGGTGGCGTGGTTGCAGGTTTTGTGTGAGCCCCACTGAGTTGTGCTTACGTGACGCGACTGCGAAGCTCGCACACTGTCTGCGTGTCTTCTGTCCACGCGTCTGTAAAGAAACCATACAGCTAAAGGAGCTCCATATAGAGAATTGGGAAAAAAAAAAAAAAAAAAAAAAAGAGAAGTGTATTTTTCACCCCCAAAAAAGAATCTGTCTAAAAAAAAAAAACCCCAACAAAAACACCTTTAAAAAGATACACTGTCCACTACCATGGCTACAAGTAAATACACATTTACGGCGTTACACCACATGATCTGTTATGCTGTTCCAACATATACACATATAACTCCATTTTAAAAGAGGCCACAGACTAACTTTTTAGGCAAGTGCTTCTTGACCTGTATGGCTTCTGCAAATATTTCCCTACAAAAAGGAAAAAAAAAACAAAAAACAAAAAAACCCAAAAAACGTCCCCGAACTCAGGAGCAGAAAGGGGTTTTTTTTCGTGCGGATAGTTTTGCTGTGGAGCACCAAGGACATGTGAAGTTTCCAAATCCTACCCATCAGACCCAAATGTTTCCACGCTGGAATGCAATGATTTCAGGAGACTAGTTTTAAGGATCACTTCTTTGAAACGGTCCATAAAAAAAAATTTAGGATACGACCTTTTGAAAGCGTACCTCTGCGAGGCGGCAGGAGCGATGGGTTTGGTTGGAAGCTCTAGTTGTGCTTTGCCCGGCCGCCTCGCAGGTAGCTCTTCCACCTCTTGACAAACTCTTTGAAGATGGGCGACTCGTCTATGGTGCTGAGGAGCTGGAGCTGGTTGATGTGGGTGGTGTGATAGTCCCAGCGGGCCAGGTTGGGAGCGGTGCCAAGCATGAAGTGCCGAAGGTCATAGATGGTCCCTGAGCCAGTGTCATAGAGGGGGAGCATGGCCTTCAGGGACTCCATGCCCCGCTCATAGAGGACCCGCGCCTCCTTTCCCAGCTTCTCCCCAGCTGTTTCTTTTAAGTCATACAGCCCAATTAAGGAGTACATGAAACCGTTGAGCACGAAGGAGCTGGGCGAGGTGGGGTACTCCTCATACCAGTCGTGCCGGTTCATGAAGACTGCCTTCACCCCACGCTGCTCCGAGGGCAGCTTGTAGGGTGCTGTCGCCCGCAGAGCCGAGCTGAGGAACACGTGGTCCTTCGTCAGCAGGTATGCTCGCACCAGCGTTGAGATGGCCTGTCCTTGTGCCATGGCCGAGTACCAACCTGGGTCCAAGGACTTAAAACCTTCCCCTAATTTCCTCGTCACCATGATGGGCCAGCCCCCTCTCTCGTCCTGGTTCCTCACCAGCCAGTTGCTGGCAGCAAAAAAAGCCGCCATGTGAGCAGTGGCTGAGATGGTGATGTTATCGAGGAAGCCTCTTCCCTTTGCTACCAGCCTCACCACTCTCTTGGGCATGATTTTGGTTTGCTTCACGGCTTTTGTGTTCGAGAGGCCGACGCCTTTCCGCAGGTCGGTGACCAGGTCTCTGGTGAGGGTGCTCCAGCCAGTCCTGGGACCGATGCCGTAGTAGATGTCTCGGTCCTTAAAAGCAATGAGCTGCGTGTTGGAGATGTAGTGCACGGTGAAAAGCTGGTTCTTCTCTGTCGTCTCGAGAACCACGGAAATGCTCCCATTCGTTATGAATTTGAGATCGAAAGAAATAATAAAATCTCGGGTGTTCCCAAGCTGCAGAGATACCCCCTCGGTATTTTCTGCAAAACAAACCAAAAAAAGCTCCGTTCAATGGTAAAGCACTCATTTCTCTGAAGCACTCAAGGTACAGAGCACAGCTTCCAGAGGTAAACCCTCTTACCAGGCAGGATCCAGAAGCTCTTAGGGCACCCATCAATAATTCAATCACTCTTTCCGCACATAATCATATATTATTTAATTAAGCATAAAAGTAAATCCATGAGCGAAGGCCAACTCCCGCCACACCAGGGAGAACTCGCTGGCATCTTACATGAAGGCGCTGCAGCACTTTGCTGTGGAGCAGAAGTGCTAGGGCCTCGATTGATGGCTTTATCAGATGCTTCTGGTACCTGATCGATGGAGGAGCGCAACAGACACCACAGCCAACAACCAACCAACCAGCCTCTTGTTCCAAACCAAAAATTGCACTTGGCAGAAAAAGACACCGAAAACACGGCGCCACTCGAGCAGTGCATTTCTGAATAAAGCTCTGCTTTCAGCAGGAAAAAGCCAGGAGTGCCGAGAAACAGGTATTTAGAATCCCCTTGCGACTACTATTTAAATCTGACACTTTTTTCATTCCCATCCTGACTGTTCCAAAAACCAGTGTGCTGATTAGTTTGGGGGGGGGGGGGGAAAATATAGAAAGACTAACGTGTTAAAGTATTTATTAACCGCTCCATGAGCGAACCTCAGTTTAATTAAAAAAATTTTTTCAATAAAGCTCCTAGGCAATGTCACATAATAAAATCCAGGCTAGATTTTAAAATGTAAAATCAACTTCTCCTCAAAAAAGCCTATACTAGAAGATCAAAGGGCTAATTAGTTTGTAAGGTTGTGTGCAAATCCTGTAGTTTTGAAGGCACAGAGGGATGATAAACACTTAAAGTCAGTCATCTGAAAGGGCTTTCCATAGGATAAAATTCTCTCGCTTGAGGCAATTGTTTCCTTTCTGCTGCGTCTGGGTGTGTGAAATACTCCATCAACATTTCTCCATGCAAGCACCGAGTTGGGGTCAGTTTTTGCTGCCCAGCAGAGACTTTTCCTCATCTCCCAAACTGATCTGTGGCATTTTGCAACGTCTTGTGCTGTAAGGTGCCATTGTACACTTTACAGTACCATTATTTTAACTGAATGTCATGTTTTCCAGTCTTTTAAAGTAAAGGCTTCACTCCTTCGAGTTTTGGAGATCAGCATCTGCTTCAGGAGAAGAAACGAAGCCCCTTGTTACACAACATTTTGTTCCTATGAAAAAAATCTAATTAAAAAACCCTACTCGCAATTCCTGTCAAGTAAGTTTTATGGTTCCTCATAAATAAATGCCTGTGTGATAACGAAGTGAACTGTTCAGAGGGGAGAGAAAAAAAGTTTTAAGAAGCTAAGAACTAAAGGCTGCCCGTTGTTGGCACAGCTTTAAGCGCCTGTAAATCCATTACTTAAGGCCATCTCAGTCCAGTGGATGCATACCACAGCCTTCAAGCCCCGCAGATTACTCTGCTGTCAATAAAGGATGAGGAGAGAATACCTAACAGATCTTTTAGCCTTTCCCCTCCCTGTATTTATCTACTACAAAGACACAAGAATGTTCGACAATTTTTTTCCCCAGAGACCCAGGCCTAAGGTGCCAACTGAAAATTACTTCATTGTCTTTTTAAGTAATGGACTCATTAATTCTAATGGGTATTGATTGAGGAAAAATACATTACGTCCTTATTAATGAGCCTGTCCTAGCACAAAGGAAACTCCTGCATGCAATAATGAATTTCCCTGCTAAGTACAAAACAGAACATGGTAAATGGAAGAGACGGCAACAAAATGCATCTTGCACATCTGCAGATGAAGGTGAGCGCCTGTACACGGCCCCAGACCTTCACCATCCTCCCCAGCCCTCTGCAAATACCTGTGCAGCTGCTCCCTCTTCTCCCTCTTGTTGCCTCGGACAAGGCAATGTGAGTTGGCCAGAACTAAGATCCCCAAATTTTGCAAAAATACTTGCATCCCAGTGAAGAGAGACATCCCATGTCCAAGCGCAGAGCTGCACATGCTACGCTTGCTCCAGGCTGAAAATAGACCTTATCTATCATCTGTCAACATCTGCTTATCACACGTCAGCGCCATTTCCCAGGCTTCAAAACTGGTTCCATCTTTTTTTTTTTTTTTTTTTTTCTTCTTCTATTTCGAGACAGAAGCTGAAAGGCTCAGGAAACGTGACTGCAGCTTCTCATTGCCCTCCATGCATACATTTTTTCATTAAAATAATGTTGAAAAAACATGGAGAGAAAACAGGAGAAAATATCCAGAGGTAGAGAAATGAGTCAACATTCTCAGGTGAGGTCTTAAGAATGGGAAGTCATGCAGGGTAAATGAAAACATACGAATCTTGGCTTATATCAGCAATAGCATAGAAAGCACGGACAGGGAAGGGATCATAGCCCTGTACTCAGCACTGGTGAGGCTGCACCTCGATTCCTGTGTTCAGTTTTGGGCCCCTCACTACAAAAAGGCCATTGAATGACTCGAGTGTGTCCAGAGAAGGGCAACGGAGCTGGGGCAGGGTCTGGAGCACAGGTCTGATGGGGAGCGGCTGAGGGAACTGGGGGATTTAGTCTGGAGAAGAGGAGGCTGAGGGGAGACCTCATCGCCCTCTACAGCTTCCTGAAAGGAGGGTGCAGAGAGGGGGAATGAGTCTCTTGAACCAAGGAACAAGCGACAGGACAAGAGGGAATGGCCTCAAGCTGCGTCAGGGCAGGGTCAGACTGGCTCCGAGGAAGGATTTCTTTCCAGAAGGGGTTGTTGGGCGTTGGAATGGGCTGCCCAGGGCAGGGGGGGAGTCCCCATCCCTGGAGGGGTTGAAGAGTCGGGTTGACCCAGCACTGAGGGATCTGGTGGAGTTGAGAATGGTCAGTGTGAGGTTAATGGTTGGACTGGATGATCTTCAAGGTCTTTTCCAACTGAGAGATGCTGTGATTCTGTGAATCCCAGCAAGTTCAAGCTCCCCAATGCCATCTGTGCCCACTAATGGACATGGCCTAGCTGCCACGCATTTAGGATAACCCACCTGGAGCAACAAACTGTTTGACATTCGTGAACTTGGCTTTATCAGAGACTGTGGACAGAGAGCAGCCTTTGGGCACTGTCCAGTCCGTGGACCTGCTGGTTTTGTCCTTCTCTTCGGCCGTTTCATACACCTCGATATGGGGGGGTTTCTCCGTCAGGTTTTTACTGTAGTGACTCAACCCATACTGTGCGATTTGGATGGGGTAGAAATAGCCTTGAGGTCCCCACTGCGTGGACAATGGCACACCTATGGGAGGGGAAGAAAATGAGTATTTTAATTGGTACATTTTCAAAAAACAAGCAGTTTCAGCTCTGCATGTTCCTCCTCCTCCTTACCCCATCACTCCTTCACTTCTAGCAAATGGTATTTCTAGGCTCCAGGAAAAGCCTGCTAGAGGACTGAATCAATCCCATTTAAATGGAGATCTTTCACTAGTCAAAACCAAACAGATTTGAGTGGCAGAAGTCCTTATCATGGTCTTCCATGCTAATTGTTTACTGAAGCATCATACTTATTTTAAAATAATACATTTAAAATGCCCTAACAGATTTCTTCCCCCTACCCCAGAGACCACTAAATCTCCAACCAATGTTACATCTAACACAATCCCTTTAACGCCACATAAATCTTTGCAAATTCAGTGTATATGTTATTACTAGATTTTGGGAAGAGTTATTTGATGCTAAAAGAGCAATTTACCCAGCATCTACAAATCTGCTCCAATTACCTTGGCTCCCCTAAGAGCATTACAAGCGCAGCCTGAAGGGATGCCCGGGGAAGACAGCCAAGCTCTCCATGCAGTGCCAGCAGAATACACCCCAGTTCTTCCACCCAAAGCTGTCCCTTGTCCTCAGAGCTACTGCTCCAGCCCGGCCCTGGGATTAACCCTCCACACACGACTCGCTGTCCCAAAAGCCGGTAGCCTTGCAGGAAAGCACACTTCTCTCTCTTAATTTAGGGTTAGGGTGATTTTAAATTGAAAAGTCTGCATGGGTCAGAAGAACCTCCTGGAGCACAAGCTCTTTAGAGGATTCAAAGCAGAAAGACCACGGAGTGCATCTTCTGTAGCCTGACGCATTAAATTTCACATGCAAAACCCATCGAATGAGCTCAGACAACATCATGTAGCCATGCTGGATGAAAAATTTCCACCCTCCGTTAGGATCGTTAGCAGATAACACACTGCTGTGCCCTGGCCTCTCCTCTGCTTGCCCTTCACCAGCTCCCAGGAGCTGCAGCCTCAGGGTTTGGGTGGAAAAACCCTCATGCCAAAAACTGCCTATTGCATCACTGGTTGGGGGGAAATGAGAACAAACTGGGTGGAGGAGTTTTATTTCTACACATACCTCCAGAGGCAAGCAAGCACTGGATACTTCAGATAGGGATAAACCCAGGATTCTCCTGAAGTCCTGAATTTTACTTGGGACAAAATTTCCACACCCTTTAAATATGAATCCAAAGTGGGAATAGACCACTAGGACCCTCTTTCAGGAAACCAGGGATATTTAGCACTGCAAACCTTTGCAAGCACATAAGAAAAGAAAAAAATGAAAACAAACAAGTTGGCATTTGCACCATTTTTCCCCTGGGCAACGTCAAGCTCAGAAACCAGTTTCTTCTGAAATCTGGTATAATGAAAAGATTACTTAAACTAAACATAAAAAGATACATTTTCATACATATTTTGATGCTTTGTGTTACTAATAAATATTGCCAATGAAGATGTGATGGCTTACTGCTCCCTAAAGAGAAAACCATCATGGGAGATATTTAAATACCATGTATTATCTCACTCCCGGAAGCCAGCCCGCTCATTATCGCTAAGCATTTTCAGTTAAGGGTGCATTCACTGAGACTGAAAGATGCAAAAAAAGAAATCTGCTATAAGAGCTTTACTTGAAATTTATACAAGTTGACAAGATTAAATTCTCCAGGTCATAGGACATAACAACACATTAACCTTGCAGAAAGGGAGAAGGTGAAAATATAACACAAGTTTTTTTCCATCATGCAGCAATATGAGAATCTCTAGGGCTGGAATGATGCAAGGCAAGAGCCTAAAGCTGTCTGAGAACATGTTTTAATATTAAAACCCCTTCCCTACAAACTACAACTATTTCTCTTCTCCGACCTGTTTGCTGGATGCCAATAATTCTATCGCCTTTACAAAACCCAGGCCCTGGCACCACGTTTCATAGTGACAGCTCCTAAATCACATGCTGCAGAACAAGCAAGGTTTATAGAAAAATAACCACATTGTCGAGCATTAAACTTGCTGCTCTCTCAAGGCTTAAGTCATGAGCAGCTACACACAGCACCCTGTGTTCCCAGCACACACATCTGGCAAGGCAAGAGGCTGCAGAATCTGTCCTGGGTCTCAGATAGATCTTACTGAATTTCAGCTTTTTGCTGAAGAACCTCACAAGAACTGTGGAGTCCAGTTGCAAGGGCATCTTGCACATCTTCCACATTTCACGCAAAAACTGGACTCCAAGACCCAGGTCCGAGCCCACACCCCAACAACAAAACCAGCACTCACAGCTATTATTCATATTCACAAGCTGCATTTAATGAGCAACAACTGTACCAAAGAGAAAGGAAAAGCAGCTCCTCATTCTCCCACAGTGGGTGTAAACCCTGAGCAGGACAACACTCACACATAGTCATGTGTAGCTACCAGGATGCATTTGCACCCTGGGGAAAGCTCTGAGTTTCAGAGCCCTGTTTCGCTTCCTCAGCAGATGGAACAAGAATGAGAGTTTAAAAACAAATAATAAAAATGTGAGAGTAACCTTAAAAACAAAACCAACTAACATACCCTATACATTTGTTTATGTGACTCCTTTACAGACAAATTAACTGCAAGACAGGCCAGCTTTCTGCAGTGACCGTATCATAGGAAGAGCTCATATCGACACAGCAGAGCATCACTGAGCTGCATGAAAATTAATGTATTTTATTCCTTAAGTGAAAACTGGTCTTTAATTTATGAGAGGTCACAGTGTCACATTCCATAACAGTTTTATAAAGTCATTAATTTTTTAATATGAAGCTCGACAAGAATTTTCTGAGATCAAATCTTTGCCGAGACGCTGGAAGACCTTGCGTACTAATTACTGATTGCACGGTTTAGCAAAAGTGCAAATTGGAAAGGTTTTACCATGTATTAATTTTACCCAGGGACACTTCAGTGGCTGGAGAGCTTTTGACCACCCTCCAGCAGTTCTCCAAAACCTCCTCACCCTGCTGCGGGTGGAAGGACCTTTCACAGGATGAGGCGAGGTGATGTCCTGCCTGCCCTGGGCACGGCGATGCCAATTTACCCAGACTCGTGTGCAGGACAAGCTTTAGCAAGAGCTAATCCCACTCAAGAACTTAAACCCTCCCTGCTTGTTCTGGAGCAGCCCAGCAGAGAGGGTTTGACTCCTGTGTCTTCAGCACCACAAGGAGATGGGGTATTGTTAAACCTGAAGACAAATATCCGATATTTAAGCCACCCATGAGTGGCCAGGCTGTTCCACAGGTGCTGGCAGTGCTGTCTGGCTCAGAGCGTGGGGCTGTATCTGTGCCCGCAGGGAAGAAGGAGTCTTCTCAGACAGCAGGGCCAGGCTCCTTTTAATTTAATTTTATATTTTAAAATAATTTTAGCTCCCCGACAGAGATGACAAGCGTCAACAGCAATGCCAAAACCTGACAGCAGCACTGTAAGAGAAGCGTCCTGGCACCTCCGGAGTCTGTTGTAACTAGTAAAACCAGAGATGCAGGATGGGAGCAGGTAAACCTGGTACAAAGCAGAGACTGCGCTTGATTTCCCAAAGTAAGTGGGTTTTATCAACACTATTACAACAAAATTAAGATCAGTTTGCATCTCAAATGATAGCACCCACTTTTAAGAAGCATTTCAACTATTAAAAATAAAATACTCAACACAAACCTTCAACACCACTTATGCACTTCACTCTGTCGCGAACCTCTACGTTGTAGCCCTCGAAGGACATGAAGACCCCATCGGGGTGGTAAGGTGCTCGCTGTGTGTATACTTTGGAGTAGCTATGAGAGAATTCAAACCTGTCATAACCATCGTACTGAGCAATTTTCCCATAAACCTCAAAGTATTTCTCTACCCAGCTGAATGGCAGGAAGACCTCGTTGCCTTCCCTCCTCCCTTTAACGGTGTGCTCGTCATTGATTAAACAGTCAATCTCCTCGTACTTCAGCCCCGGGGCTTTGTTGCTGTTAAAGCCTCCTGCAATGGGGGGAGCCTTCTGCTGCTCCTGGGGAGATGCCTCTTCGCTCTGCTGCCGGGCCAGGTCGCTCTCAGAGGCAGCGGCTCCTCGGCGTTCGGGGCCGGCGAGGCTGCGGGGGAACGGGCCGGCTCTGTCAGAGGAGCATCGGTTCCAGAGCAGCACCATCACCAGTGTGAAGAGGGCACAGATGATGATCAGAGTCTTGTAGTTGACCCGAGCTGCCAAGCAACGCATATTCACACCATACCTAAAAAAAAAAAAAAAAAAAAAGAGAGGGAAGAGGATTTTGAGAAGTGGTGCTTCCAGGAGCTGGTGGTTCTGCTAATTGGGAGCCCCAGAGGGGCTGGTTCAGCAGGAGCACTGTCATGTGCACGCTGCAACGGTGCTCGGTGCAACGGGGACAGGCGGGGACACCTAGAAGAAAATATGGCTTTTTCCAGCTCTCCCTGAGCAATGAGATCAAATGTACCGAGTCGTGATTCGCCTCCCCGCTGCGACAACAGATCGTTGCACCAAATGCAAAAGATGCAAAGAAACGGCCTCTAAATAAAACAGTTGATGTTAATGAGATGCTCGGCGGCCACCAGGAATCAGCGAACAAACTCACCGGCCTCAGCACATAAGGGGAAGACAAATCCTCAGCAGAATATAACCACCACCTACCCAGCACCGTGAAAAAGGGATTTCCAACAAAACAGCCCTATAATCAAAATCTGAAGCCTAGAGATAGTCACAGTTCACACAGCTGAAATCACTGAGATACCTACCCAGAAAGGGATGGCTATTTTTGGCCTTTTTTGTTGTTGTTTTTTAAAGCACAGGCTCTCTGAGAAGAAACTCAGCGCTCAAGGCTGGATCAATTCTTGATGTTCCTGCACCTCAAATGCACTTTTAAAACAATGGTGTGTATGAGGAGGAGCAAGCAGGCTGGTAACAGAGAACTTCACAGCCGGAGCCCCGGTGGGGACAGCGGAGCCACCAGAAGAAGCAAAGGAGAGACTGGGAAAGGTCGGGCCTGCCCCTGGGGACAGGACCTCCACGGACACGCTCCAGGGCTCACGTGTCCTGGTCCCCCAGGAGAAGGCAGAAACTATGTAAACTCTCTCTCAGGATTTTATTTTTTCCTGCTCCGTGAAGCATGCATGCTCCAACGCCACCGTTACAGCCCCAACAAAGAGCAAGGCTGAGCAACACGAAAAATAAATCCCAAAATTGAAGTGATACAAGCACATTTGCTCAGAAGAGCCTACTTTTGCTGAGGAATGAAGTCCTTCAAACAAATGACTTGTGCATTTTTCAAATGCGCAAGAATATTTAAGATACACTTCATAAAATCCTTATTAAACCGAAGTTTAATTTCACCTCCCTAGTAAGTCGCAGCATCCGAGCTGCTGAGTTGAGTTTTAAAGCCGTTGCTTAATTGCAGCCCCATCTGACAGCCCTGGGGGCCGCTCCGCAGTGGAGCCAGGGGGGCTTGTGCAGCCCCGGGGGTGCTGGGATGGCCCACGGTGACCTCAACAAGGTGCTGCAGATATTGCTGATATTCTGCTGGGAGGCAGGAGTTAACTACACAGCAATTAAAAGGAGCTCACCTCAAGTTTCACCCCCCCTGTTTTAAATGGAAATAATCAATTATCTCTCACCAGTTTTATGTTGCCATACTGTAAGCACCATCTGGTCATTTAAAACTGGACTTTAAAAGATAAGTGTCTTATTTTCTGAAAGCCTAGTTTACTACAAGCTTTTAGAGAACATAAATTTATATATAATTGTATTTTTATGGAAATGCTAACAGAAGAATAAATCCAATTTTCTGCATCAGCAGATAATTTTTAGTGATGATGCTTTCAGGATGACCTCAACAAATACGCTCTGCTCTTTTTACACAAAGGGATAATTCACTTTTAAATATGGAACGACATCTCTGACACACTTCACCCCTACCTATAAAACTCAAAATTAATTAAGCCATCTGGATTACCAAGGGATGGGGAGAGAGGGAAGGGGAAACACCATCACCACACTTTTTACATCCCTATTACCACACACCCGTTACTCTATGGTTTTAAACAGGCGCCATAGCTTTGAAAAGGTCTTGGCTATGCCATTAGAAACAGATTTTATTTTATTTTGGTTCTGCTGCCATGAATAGTAAAGAATTTGGAGCAGTGCAAAGCGTTTCCTGGGCTCACCTTGCAGCTCCAGGGAAGAGCAGGAGATGCTGCAGGTTGGGTCCAGCCGCATCCGCAGCTTCCTGGCAACACTGCTGAAATGTTTAGCTTTTATGAACTATAAATGAACTAAAGAGGGTTCAAAAAGAAAAAAAAGTGAAGTATTTTCAGAGAACCATCGCATTAAGTTTCACCAGTCGCTGAAAAAGTCTGGAAATATCAGTGCAGGAGAAAGAGGCTTATTACACATTAAATGGATAGATGGATTTTTATTCAACTGCAGAAAAAAAGAATTCAGAATTTCAACAGTAAAAAGAGGTAATTTAAACCCACAAAGAGACTATGTTAAATTGGTTTATTCCCTTGCTGCTCTTATGAAAAGGATTTCATCATGCCATACTTAAAAGATTTAAGGAGTACAACATGGGAAAGTAGTTTTAAGTTATGAAGTAATATATCCATGAGATCCACGTGTGTTTTCTCCTCATTTTGCTGGATGACATACCTAACCTCTCTGAGGCTCTGCACCAAAATATTTCCTACCTAACTTTTAAGGCATCATAAAAGTTGATCCTTATCCCTCAAGTAATACTGGAGCTACAGGTTTTTAAGGGTAAATACTTCTCTAAAGTCTGGCTAAAATGCCTTTAATTCCTATGCTGAATTACTGGGCTACAGAAATGGCTGCAGCAGAGCAATGCGCTGCTGTTATTTACAGCTGGGACTGACCCCCACACTGGCCTACAGCAACGCAAATAATCTATAAATTAATACTTGTTTAGCTCTACACTGTTTATGCTTACGTAGCTGCTGTACAAATCATTATATAAATTCTAATTAATATGCAACAAATAGCATTTCTTACCAAGTGAATGACTACTCTCAAATGTATGCCAAAACAGGGGTACAATTAGAGAAACTTATTTTTCCAAGTGAGGTGTTAAGGCTTCCAAGGCACTGTTTTTAATATAAAGAACAACGGGGCTAAATAAAACAAAATCCTGAAACTGCTGCTTTATTAATGATGCCTGGAAAAAGGACAAATCTTGGTATTCCGTGCTGTGAATTAGTAATCCAGTCCCAGTTGTGTATCTGCAAATGACAGATTCAGTTCTGGTACTCAGTTCTTACATAAAGCCAAGTTATTTGCATTCTAAAAATATATATGTGTGTGTGTCTCTCTTAGGAAGTCTCTTACAAGACACGGTTTTTTGATCTGCAAAACTGTGTTGAATATATTAAAAGTCAGAATTTTTCTGTAGTCCAGACTACTGCCAGGTTTCTGTGTACTCGGCCTGGGAACCGTCCTGATGCTTCACTCACCGTTGCTCAGCTTCAAAGCCCGGGACAAAGACGGGAGGCTCCTCTCTTGGACACAACCATCCATTTAGGCCATTTGTAAATCCAGCAGGCGACACTGTGGTGTTTTTGTGCACAGTTGCGTTTATAGGTGGTACTCCCCAGCACAGGAAAACCTTGGGGTATTTTCTAGGCAGGAAGACTCAGACCCCCAGCTGGGCAGCACCGTCTGTGCCTCCTGGGATGGGGGAAAAGGAGGATTCACTCTGAAAAACACTTCTGCTTTCCTAGTCTTGACCGATGTGATGTGGTAAATTCAAGTTGGCATGGAAGCAACCTGCAGCACCCCTTGGGCTGGCCATCCCAATCTTGTTTCAGAAAGTAAGATTTAGTGTCGGCCTGGTGAAGGCGATTCCTCTCTGGTCCCTCCTCGTGCGTCTGGGTTGCCACAGCCTGAACATATTTCCAGTGGAACGGGAAGATTCTGCTGCGAGGAGGAGCCCAAAGCAGTGACACGGTCCTGCTACTCAGAGGCCTTCTGAGAAAACACATCTTCAGGTGTTTCTCAGGTCTCACTATTAAAAGACTATTAAAAAGTGCCACATGCTGGCACCGGACACAACGGTTGGTGTAAGGACTGATGTGTTTTACCCAGGCTAGAGGCGAGAATTAAAGCTTTCCAACAGCTCCCAGAGGTCCCATCTGCGCAGGTTACCGGTGGCACTGTGTGACCGTGACAGCGGCATGAATGCAGACAGGAATACTGCTGCTGGCCACATGCTTTTATTTATTTTTAACCATCGTGCCCGTTTCACCTGGGTGACACAGATACAAACTGCTCTTTCAGATAAGCACACGATACAAGCTGCTGGTGGCTGTCCTTTTTTTTTTTTTTTTTGGCTCACGTTGCATGGATCAGCTTTTAATAAACCAGATCAATGATTCTCCAACCAACAGAGATGACACACGTTTAACTCGCATTAAAAGCCCTGGAGGATGCATCACGTGCAACAAAAGCCCAGCTTCCACAGTTCTGCAACCACCCTACGAGCACGAGCAAAGAGCACAAAGTGTTTTAAGCTGGTTAAAAATACTAGGCATCTTCTTGTTAACCAAAAAACCACATCACAAAGTGCATTTCCCAAGAACAGGTTGGTTGGCAGCAAGTTAAAGCATTCGCATTTAAATTCTCTGCGTTTAAACAATAATCAAAACTAAGTTGCCTGCTGAGTCTCAGAGGTCTCCGAATAGTCTAACACACCAGCTCAGTGTTTGCTTGGTAGGAAGAAAAACAGTATTTTTACTTAAGATCAGGGATTTCTGCTGAATAGCGATAAGCTACCTATTTACTTTGAAGCCTCTATGTCAGACTAAGCTATTTAGTACAGAGAAAAAAACCCACCTGAATAGTGACTGCTAATCTGAGATATGTTAAACTTAGTATTTAAAGAAAAGATACACCACACAATTTAACAAAATCAAGCAACAAGACCAGAACTTCAATATATACCCAGACCTAAAAGTTATACTCAATTACACACAAACCTCAGACAGAATTTTTTTTCCCCATTTCCTGTTTTTGACACACAGCAAAATACTATTTAGGCTAGTCATTACAATGTTATATAATAGAAAAAAACAAAGAACTCAGGAATTGTTTTCAATAACTGTGGAAAATTCTTTTTGATAACTGTAATGACATCAAAATTTCAGATCCTTTGCCAAAGCTTACTTATGTCTTAAAATGTGATATTTATGAATCATCTAACTTCCCGACAGCTTCACATTTCCCAGATGTTTTACCTGCGTCCTCAATCTGCTTGTGTTGGCTCCTTGGACTTACTTCCTATTATTTGCTTCATTATGCGTTTTTTTCTCCACTACGCATATAAACTAACACTGTTCAGCAAAACACTGGACCTGGAGTGTTATGCATTGAGAAAAGCCATTAAAAAATATTCTGGCAATACGTACAATTTATCAGAATGCTAACCTGGGCAAGCTGGTTTCAGCAGACAAGCCTAGCTTCTAATATTTTATTTATACTTGATTTGCACAGAGCCTGTATTCAGTGAGTATTTCAATACATAGCGCAATGTCAAGATTGCTTGTTTTTTCCTTAACTGCCAGGAAATACAAGACTGTACAAACAGAAACAACTGTATCTACCACAACTGAATCTAGATTACCAGACCCTCCACTGGCTCTTTAGCACAGATTTACTGTCTAATCCTCACCGCTTCCAGTGCTCCATCTGTGGATGATTAGACAGAGAGGATCTAAAATATAAAGTGAAGAAGTCGTATCCAGCAGCTTATCCTACAGTTTTTCAGCCCAACTACAGCCTAGTACAGTTTTATTTGTATCAACACATCTCCTATTAAGCATCAGCAAAGTCTGTGACTATCTAACAGTTAATTCAAAAAGTCCAAGTCCTTTTCTGTGGATACTGATGTTATTTCTTAGTAGAAACTGAGATTTGCATCTAATTTCAGCATTGGGCACTTTCAGTGCTGGTATCCATGCAGCTACACAGTTCGCAAGGTTTTCAAACAGGTCTAGCTGCTGCCTCAAGACACGCAGGGAGCGAGAGCAGCCCACCCTTGCCCTGGGATCACTGTCTTCTCCCGCCCTCCAGACAGAGAGACGTGAGGCACGTGAGACAGTTAACCCAGGTTAGAGCAAACTACTTCCCTACACAAGAGCAGGATTTTAGTGACTCACGGGCCTTTGACTGTCATGCAGTCCGGAATGTTTTATGATCTAGAATTGGAAAAAATATTGTAAAATTAAAAAAAGCCAACCAACTTATGCACTTCATTACAATAAAGTGGTCAAGCTGCTTCAAGATTCAACAAGGCCCTGGATAATCTAGTCTAAGCCCCGATTTCAACAGGAGGTGGGGCTAGATGATCTCCAGACGTCCCCTGCAACCTTGACTTTTCTCTGAATCAGTAGTAAGAGGCACAACTTTAAGAAGGCATGTTGATGTAGTTGACAGAACACACAAATCTGTCTATGGCTGGTCCTACGCAGCCAACACTGCTCTTCCGTCTCAACTCCTGTACACTTTGAAAAGCGTTCATCAGCCAGTATTAAGGGGGAAAAAAAAAAAAAAAATCAAGTATAGCTCAAAGAGTAATTGTAATCTAAATTAGATAGAAAAAAATATATTCTTTTCTAAGATGCTAGGGGGGTCTTCACTTGTCCTGCACTGCAAATGATGGCTTTATCCGTGTTTCTTTGCACAACTGCTCAGCCCAGCCACTGCTCTCAGGCACCAAAGAGACTATCAAGGTGACTTTGTTTTTCTAGCAAGTCTAGTATAGAATATCACTACAAAACTTTAAAGATGAAGTTACTTGTATATCACACTTCTATGCCATATCAAGAAAACCAGTTAGTAGGGACTTGTTGCTGTAATTCTGAACCCATTTATTGTAGAGTCTAATAAATCTTCTTGCTTTCCAGAGGGATTAAGCTATTAAACCCCTCACTAATGGCACAAACAATAACTCCAAAATCTAGCTGCTGCTTACAGAGGCATTGCACTGCCTCTTCCCAAGCTGTCAAATATTATATTGTTACTATGCAGATAAATGAAGCAAAAGATAAAACCATTTCATCAGTCTGCCTTGTACTTAGGCTTTGAAAGCAATGCCTGAGCAGGTCTCAAGACGGCAGCATTAAGGGCTGTAAGAAGCTTCTCAGGAGGAGCCTTGCAATATGATTTCAGGGAGCTGAGCTCTCTCTTGGGGCAGGAAAGCCCAGACAACCGCATCGCTGGTTTGGCAGCACCCCCTGTCCCTTCTTCTGTAGCCATACTGTGGATGGCAGGAGTGACAGCTGTGACTTGCCTCTCCTGGATACCCCAATTCAGCCCCTTTTCAGCTGTCTCCACCTTTCTGAGCACATACCCCACCGCTGAGGGAACGCTGCTGGGAGGGGAGCAGGGCAGCACATGCAGCCATCGCCTCGGGCTGCTGCGGGCATCGGGTGGGGGGCTGAGGAGCTCCCAGCAAACCCCCCAGTGAGTTGGGTGAGGTGCAGCAGCTTTAAGCAGTAACTGAACTGTCGGTTCTGCTTTCCAGCAGCCCGGGGACCTATGGGGAAAAATAACTGCACCCGCCAACTGTATTTAACTTACAGGCACCCGCACAGGTCTGTGCTCAGATCGCACTACCAGGCACAGGCATTAGAGCTGCCCGTTTTTCCATGCAGCAACACATTATTACCTTCTTAGAACAATGTAAACCACATCTTTCCAACTATTTGTCTTCATGAAGTAAAAATACAACAAACCAAACAGGGGAAGCCCTGTATGTCTTTTTCTTGACAGTGCTGTTTGGTCAGGAAAGGTTTTACTGGGGGTTAATCGTTCAGAGCAAACAAAACCCCATCTAAACAAGACAACTGCAGGCAGCAGTCATTGCTTTGTAGACATAGACATATCATCTACTCCTTCCCACCATCCAGTCTGGCTGGCAAGAACAAGTAATTGGATCGTTTTGTTCCTCTGGATCATTAGCAACTTCCTCCTAACGAGGCATCTGATCACAGTCCTGAAGAGAAAGCAGACTTCACATCAAGGAAGTTAAGAGTAAGCACACGTCCTTCCTCACTCCTTACAGCCCTCTCCCGGAGCTCCCAGCTCCCTCCGCGAGGCAGCTGGTGAGCCCTGGGTGATGCTTCAGCCTCCCCAACCAAGGAGGGTACAGCAGAGGCCCCGCAGGGGAGGACAACCAGCGTTCAAACCACTCGGATCCTCAGCTGCAGTAAGTACAAGCAATCTGAAAGGTTCTTCAGAGCGTAATTTGGCCAATTATTTACATTAATCTACACATGGTTTTACCGAAGTGAAACACCTTGATTAACACCATTTTTGTCCTTAAAAAACCAGCCTCCACGGTATCTCTGTTACCAGCTTCTCCAATCCTGCAGTCTCCGTACAGGTCACATTTAATCATCAGCACTGGCAACTATTACATTATCGTGTCAGCTCCTATTTGTTAGTGACTTATTAAAAAAGAGAAGCATTTTATACTGATGATGGAGAGTGGCAAAATTTAAAATGGCTATAAAACCCCATCCCCACCAGGCTCTGGCAGCAGCTCTCTCGCATACGTGTGCTACGGAAGCGTGGGCACCTGCTCTGCCTGAACAGCACTGTGGTTTTCACTGCAAGTGTTTGCCTTTCCCAAAATATAAGCATCTGAGCTCAGAAGTTATTTTTGTCCGAAAGTTACTTTAACTGCTTATTGGAATGAGCGTGATACAGAACATTTAACAGCTACAGTTACAGCTGTGATCCTCACAACACATCATACACCAAACACCCACGTACCAGCTCTGTTAGGCAGGATAATTGTGAAAATGTGTTAACATATAAAGTGTACACATATTTTTGGCAGCACTACCTCTAACGGACTGATACGTTGATTTATATTCCAAGACAAGTTTGCTGACAGTACCTGCCAGCTGCTTAAACCATTCTAACCTTCCTCTTAAAGGTGGGAAGGTATTTTACATTTAAGCCACAGTCAAGGAATAGTCAAATCACACAAAAAAGGAAGATAACACATTTAAACACTCACATAGCCCACACTTTCTGAGTAGCTGAATAATGCTTAGCCAGGTATTGAAGGGAAGGCGCGGGTGTCCCTGGGTACGTGCTGTGGGGGACAGAGGGGACAGGAGCGCCCAGTCCCTGCCACTCCAGCCTGGCAGCTCAGATCTGAGCTTTCTGCTGGCAGCCAGCATGTAAGGCCAAATTCCTTCAATGCACGGACTGATCCAGTACAGCGGCAGTAATTTAAATTTTGATCGTGCTACTGGAGAGAGGATAAGCCACATAACTCATGGTCTATTTAGCCCTAAAAAGTCAGAACATATCTACTTTGGAAACCCTTTTCTGCAGCTCAGCATTACACACATACATCTTTAGGTTGGTAACAGAAAAATAAAAAGCAGAGTTTTCCCCTCCTGCTTCCCTTTTCACAGCATGGTGAACAGCTATCAAACCTACACACCTGGAGTAAAGTTTCAAGGGTCTGTCAGGAGAAGAAACCCCCTGCTTTTCAAGACACAGATACATAATTCCAGGCTGGATTTAGGAATTGTACAAAAAAAATACAGTGTTTAAGGTGCAGAGACCATCGCAACACAGGACAAAGCATCCAGCCATGCATCATCAGGTTATGTATCTTTGCCTATCTATGGTTTATAGCAACAGGACAGAAATGACATCATCAACCCTGTGCTTAAACAAAGCAGCTTTAACAAAACAAAAGCACCATGTCTTCTTTCACCCAGCCTGGTATTATTGCCCACTTCAGGACAAGTTTTGCATGTCACACAGGGCTACCCCTGTCCAGTTGTGTGTCCCTTACTGGCTGCTTACCGGTCTCTGCTGAAAACATACACTGCATGAGCTAAAAGGCAAAGCCTGAAGCTTGGTTTCCCTCAATTTTGAAGAGAGGGCAAGCTCAAAAGCACCCCTCTCTGCCTGGCTGCTGGTGCAGAGCATCGCTGCTGCTGATTGCACAAAGAGGGTGTGTTTTCCCCGAAAATTAATGGCAAGTGAATGCATAACCTGGGATCAAAATGAGATTTTTCACTATCACTTTACATTTTACTGGCTTCTCAGAAATGCTTGAAAGTTGTCTCATGCAGTCACGTACACATTAGCAACTATATTCTGCAGCTAAATTCTTTCACCAAATGACATGACACAGAGCCAGCTCACAGTTAAGCTCTCCATTTCCTTCAGGCTCTCCTAATGAATTGGGAAATAATGGCTGTAAGTATCGTGCAGGCTTCCTTCACTCTGAAAAGCAGTGTTTATCTGTTTTTCTCTCAGCATATGCTCAAGGAGACCTTTTACATGAACAAAGGCAAATCTTTTACCCCGGTGCCAACAAAGCCAGCACAGCTCAGTGACCCCGACCACGTTAGACCCTGTGACTCCTCTTGCTGCCCAGAAAGCCCCAAGTTCTCTTTGTGCTTTTCATTTCTTTCCTACAAGGTTCCCTCTAGGAGTTTCCACTAAAAAATCCTGATTATTTAGAACATCATAATTTTTTTTCCTGCTGTTAAGCAGCCTGATACACAACACACATTTTAGAGGGAAAGATGGAGGGGTGTTTTCTTTCCTGACAGGGTTTCACGGACAGTAACAGAGCGGACAGAGATGCAGGCACTTCTGCTGCCAACTCATTACAACACCTACAAGAATTCAATACAAAGTGTGCTCCAAATTACAGCTCGGACAGCTGGCAAGTATTTGGCATGCCTGCTCGCATGCAGCCTTCAAATAAAAATAGAAGAACCCTTCTAGTCTGAACAGTGCCACCATTTAAAAGGAGTGGGCACAAGACTGGAGAGTACGCACACCATGCCCTAAAAATTACACCGTTCCTATCAAGCAGAGAACTTGGCAGACATGGTCCACCCTCTTCGCCAGAGCATGTTTTTGTTTAGCAATCGCTAGTGAGCTTCATGTAATTTCTGCAGTTACTCATAACTTACCTTCCAGTAAGTGATGGATGCACATTCTGCAAACGACAGTGCTGCAAGAGCCAGCGTCAGAGCAGCTGATGCATTAGCAGTTCCCCCATGCCCTGCTTCTAAGCGGTCCCCTGAAACCTCAAATCTCTGGGAAGTCTAACCCCCACCCCCAGTTTTGGTTCACTGATGTTTACAGTCCATTACTGGCATAAAGCATTCACAACCACACTCTTACATATGTACTCTGAAGGCTTTTTCTTTCACTATGCAAAAAGCTGAGGTTAAGGAAGTTATAGCAGAGAAATAAAATCTGGTTTAAGTTAGAGGAACTGGCTAAAAATGCCTCATTTTTCTTGCTTAGCAAATCCCGGCACTCTGTGCTGATGGTTCTCCAGTAACTGGTGGTAGTTACTCAACAGCAGAATTTTCAGCTAAATTCTGCTGTTTCACCAACTATTTCGAAAAAGAACAACCTGGACAATAAGCAATGCTGCTTAAACTGTTAAAGAGATTTTGCTGGGAAATTTTGAAGCTTTGATTATAGTTGCTTTCACAGATATTTTCTCATAGTGTTCACTTCAAAAAAACCCCACTGGAAATACTTTCCCTTAAAGTACATCACACAATGTATTAGTGAACCTCAGTACTGGCAAACACAAGCTAAGCAGCAACATAAAGCATAAAGTTTTCCACACGTGCTGGTTTGAACAAGAAACAGAGAAGGCAGAGACCTCGGCAACAGCCACCTCTGGGCTTTACAGCCTGGCTTAGACACAGCCTGGCTGCGTAAACCAAGGGGCACCAGGAGCATCCAGCTGATGCAGAAATAAAGCAATGCCTGTGCACGGCCCCACTTCTCAACTGCCACTGCCTGAGGATCAGTACATGAAAATATACACACCAGGTAACGCGTCCAAGCTGCAGACAATGGGGAACAGCGTCGAGGCAGAAGAGTGAACACCCGGCAGCAGCGTTTCGAATCCACGAGACTTCTGTTTCTGGGGAGAGGTGCTGCATTTCCTTCCCTAATCCTTCAAATCAAGCTCAGTCTGGCACTTCATTCTCCAAGTAACAGTCTGTCCCAGCAGAGTTTATGTTTAGACTCTGGCATTAACCCTGGCAAATGTGTTTGGAAACCTTCTGTTTCTAGATTTTTTCCATATTCAGCACGCCAGAGATTACTCGGAGGCAGCAGCGCTGGGTACTGGGGAGACCAAGATAACGTACAAATCCTGTTTTTATTGAAGTTCACCACAAAGGCTGAGCTAGGTTTCACATCAGGCACAATAGTAACTTTAATTCTGTATTTTAGAATACAGCCCGTGAATACATACAGGTGTGTAATAAGGCCTAAAATAGAGATATCCTTTTATTTTACCTTTTTTCAACTCCTTAGAAGAGCTGATGAAAAAGGAGGGCAGAACAAAATTAGAAACGATATAAAAGCATTCTGAAAGCGACTTGATAGCAAACTGCTTTGGCCCTGAATTATTTTGTATAGCTATGACAGTGAATTATCTAAGTACAGGAGGCGATTACTATTAAACATCCAATAGACAAAAAGAATTACCAGTGAAAGGAAAGGTCAGGACAACTGCTGAGCAGAGATAAAACGTTTTCAGAGAAGATTTCTCTCTTCAGGAAGACACGCAGGTCAGTAAAGTGCAAAGAACTGTTGTTGCATGGGGAGAGATGGAGTATTTCTGTCCA
This sequence comes from Athene noctua, assembly GCF_965140245.1. NCBI lineage: Eukaryota > Metazoa > Chordata > Aves > Strigiformes > Strigidae > Athene > Athene noctua. Next base: position 14,954,524 of record NC_134049.1, on the reverse strand, counting down.
TGGCTCCTGTTTTCTGCTGATTTCCAAGATTCTTTGGTTCTTTGCTTCTAACGAAACTGGGATGCGTACCTACAATTATTATAGCCTCGTACACCCAACACAGAACCTAACGCAGGCTTGGCAGGATTTATAGTTTTAAAATTCTAGCAAACAAAATCTAATTTAAAGTTGATCAGTCAAAACAGCTTTTCTTTGTAGGGAAACAATTGCAAAATCTTCAGACTTCTTATTCAGGGGAGACCAGAGCCACAATGCAGGATCAGAGATCAAATGCAGGGACCTGGCTGGGGGATACCACATGCCTATCTATTCTCCAGCTCTGCTCAGAAAGGCCACGTCTAAGTTTAAATAGTTTTGCCAGTTGGAGCAAACAACAGACTTCATTCTTAAAGACAGCAGGAAATTCCAGACTTTAAAATTCTGCTGTAGTGCCAAATTCTTCATTTTTGTGACTTTTTTATGCCTATCCCTGCTTGAAAATAAATTGACATTTTGTAAGTGTTCTACCCCAATACTTTAAGCATCAGGATCTCAGTTCTTCTAATATTTGTAGACAGGAGTATCTCCTCCATGATTTAAACCCACACTTTTAAAACCAAACACAAAACAAGCCTAAGCAGCCACTCCACCCCACCAGGAACAAGTCCCAGAGGTGGGTATGATCTGCCCAAGAGCAGCAACACCGAGTTGCATCAAACTAGATGAATGTGGAGGCATTTTCACAGGCAAGACAGGGACAGATGCTGTGCATGAGCTGCTGCTCCAGCTGGTGGGTGCGGAAGGGCCCCGGGAAGCGACCACTCCTGGAGATCACCAGCTAAAGCACCAAGTGGAAGGGCACAGAGCAGTGTCTGAGGGACTCTTCTGTTTCTGTTGAATGTTTTTCACTAACAGTGATTATTGTCTCTATCATCCCATATATCTGCAAAGCTTGGAAAGCATGAAGAACAGTGGAAAATAGGATGCTTAATAAACTAAGTGGTCTAGAAAAGAAAAATTAAACAAATGCAAGTTATTTAGACTGGACTAACCAACTGCACAATACAAAGACAGGAGCTGTCCTACTAAACAGGATGGGTTTGTTTGGGTTTTTTTAATTTTTTTAAAGTACCTAGAGGTTATACTGCATTGCAAATTAAACTCCAGCAGGCTGTAGTGACAAAAATCACCACGGGATGGGTATAGGTATGGAAGTGGCCTACAAGCTGCAGGACATGAAGCAACCCCTGCGCTCTGCTCAGCATTTCTGGAGATGCAGCCAGAGCCCTGACCCGCTCCGGGTGCCGCTCCAGGACACGGGGGGGTCACGGGGCAGCAGCAGGGACAGATCCACAGCACGGCTTTGCAAAGGCATGTTCCCAGCACCCTCGTCAGGGCCAGGCATCATCATTCCACATCTCTACAGATACACGCTCTGTTTGCATATCAAAACCAGTTGTTACAATCAGACAATGTTGTTTGGGGTTGGGTTTTTTTTGACTATTTATGTCATTTCCTGAAGCAGTTGATTTAATTTCATCTCAGTCTAATAGGACTTCAGCAAGTTAAAGTGGTTTGTCCTTAGGAGAGGCAGCCTTACAGAAGTGTGCATGCATCCCCTCCAGAAACTCCTTTTTTCATGTCATTCGCTAGTAAAGAGGTAATAATTGTATTGAAATAAGAAAAAAAAAAAAAAGATTATTTCACTGTGCTTTACAACCTTTAGAAACTGTTAATGGAGGATAGATGTTACAATAATGGCTCTATTCAGTTTGTCTAACAGCTTAAAGTGGAAGCTGTAAAGTATTGCTTTGTACTGTGGCAAAAAAGGTCTGCACACATTCTGGTGGCTGTATCTTCCCAGTTTGTGTTTTAGAATTTAGGTTAACTCACGCTTAACCTAACAAAAAAGTCCTAACGATCAATTAAACTCTCGCTTCCAAAGCAAGTCTCCCTTCTCTAGCTCAGCCTTAAGACACAGTAATTCAATCCTGACAAAGAAGAGAGTATCATCCTTTCAAGATAAAAAAGGGAAAAAAATGTTCGACTTAAACTGGATATCCTGAAACTTAAGAAGTGGAAGTGAACAAGCAGTTCCCAAAGTGTCAATATTTTTCTGCTGGTCTGTCTCTGGACATCAAGCCTAGGACTTGCCCTGCTAGCTCGTGGATGTCACATACCTATTTCTCACTTTTGTGGGAGCACAACAGAGTCTGATTTTGCTGCCTCCTGCCACCTTCTCCTAATCAGAAGAGGGATCACTTGGCTTCTGCAAGGATGAGGCGGGTTTGGGTTTTGCTCTCCCAAGCGACAGCCCTCAGGGGGTTCAGGAGGTGGTTGCAACGAGGGGATGGATTCTTCCTGCAACGTGCAGAGAGCGAGTCCACCCGGCAGCACTCCGACAGCTCTCCCAGGGGGTGCCCAGGGCAGAAGGCCACGCACGTCCCACGCACCGGACCTCGAGCCTCAGAGGGAGCTTGGAGGCACAGCTGCACTGAGCTGCTTCTCACAGGCTAGAAAAAAAAAAACACATTAAATGGCTCCAAACGCCTTAGATTCACAATAGATTCAGGAGATGAGGCTTGCGTCATTTCCATTCGGATAGAATAGGCTTTTGATAAAGTTTATGTGCAGAAGGTGGCTCTTTGCCTACATGCAAAATCCTTGGTTTGCTATGAAAGATTGAGCAGCTTCTCAATTAAGTTTGCACAGTCCCTCCCATCACACCCTCGCTCGCTGGGCACTAACCATAACGAGTCCCGGCCCAGTTAAGTCAGAACAATAAAAAGAGTTCTTAAACCCCAGAAATCGTGACTCTAACACAAATATCCCTGATTATACACAACCCTTCTTCCTTACAGAACTCTGTTCTCCATTTGCCTTTGTAACTAAGATTCCTCCCTGCTTCCACCTCAATAATTAGGGGACTAAAGATGCCTTGACTGCAGTTTCTCATAGTCAGGAAAGAAAATATTTACAAAGAGACAATGCTGAGCTCCAAATGCAGATTTACAGTCAACATTAATCCAGAGGGAGTCTCTAACGATCTCCTTTGGCTCCACTTCTCAAGACAGATTTTAGCTGTTCTTCCTGTTGCAACACACCAAATAATAATCTTCTAACAGGATACTTGTTATTCTTTAAGAAGCGGCACGCAAATTTCTTCAACCTCTGAGCAGCCCACAAAATAGACAGCTGCAACCCAAACTTATTGCTCTTGACAACATAATCTTTCTGCTTGGGATCAGTCTCATGCAGAAAAACCCCAGAGTCAACCAAGTGTCTAGCAATATCGTTAAACAAAAGACATGGACAACAGATACTTCCTGTGTTTCAAGGGAAATAACTGGCAGTGGAATATCCTCGATCCTAACAAGCACAGACTGATTTTGGTCTGCGGCTACACGATGGTTTCTATTTCCTCTACAGGCTCTTAGTTTGATTGGATTAACTTCAGCTGCAGGCCCTCCAGCAGTACTCCCAGTTGGATTTTCACATTAAAAAATCTGAGATGGGCTTTTGGAGCTGCTGTTGGGCTGGGATTCTGGGGCTTAATACCTTCAGTGCTATCAGGACAGACTAAACATCATGCAGCCATCGAGTAAATATTCTTGTGCTCAAGGATGCTGTGATGCCCCTACAGCAACGATGTCATCTTTAAACTATTTCAGTATACAAGCAGCTGCTGTCAATAAATTCTCCTAACTCTCCTCCCTAAACGCTTCTGAACGTCCCAGATTAGCTGAGCTCAAGACCTGGCTGCATGTGATGCTTTTGGATCACATTTTCACCCATCCAAACCCTTGTGCCTATCACACTATTATCACTTGGCACATGCAGCTCATCCCAAGATTGGTAACCTGGCACTGGATCTCCTCTGTTTTTTGAAATATCATATATTATAAAAAGATGGGTAGTTGGGGAGGAAACTACTGTCTCCTTCAGCCCAAAATACCATTTCACTGGGAGAAGGATCACACTCCGCAACGCTCTGCTCTTTTTCCCAGGCCAAGCAGGCAGTTTGTTTTAAGAAAAGCCGTATTACAGAACAAACCCTTAAGGAAATCAGCACACATTTTTTAATCTTTGACTCTTCAGCTCCATTTATTGTAGACTATTTATTGGCTTGCAGCTTTCCATGCAAGTTAATCAAAACGCTGTGGGATTCTGGTGGAGACATGGTTACGGGAACAGATCAATTTTACCACCACGGACTGCAGATGTGCCCAACTTCAACTAAACACCTTCGCTTCCTGACTTCTCTGCGACACCTCCCAAACCCAACATTTTTTTTTCTTCTATTCTCTTCTTGCATCTTATTTTACACAAATTAACCTACCGGACTTAAGGAAGAACACAATTTCACTTCTGGATTGCAGATTTTTACCAGGTGCCTGTAGGAAAGCCCCTGCCTGAAGCCTGCAAGCAGTTCCCCCATGCCAGCAGGGAATCGAGGTGTCGGCCATACCAAGAGAACTGGGCAGGCACCGGCCCAGAGCTGCTGCACATCAAGTCTTCCTAACTCCCTGTCAGTAAGGCAGGGGAGTTAAATTAGACCTCAATACTTACACCAAATATTTGGTGTAGCCCCATTTAAAATCAGCAAAGATTCATTCAACATCCTCAGGAAACAGACATTTTCACAGAAGCTGCACAATGTAAATCCTCAGAATCCCAAGATTTACCTACTAATTCTTACAGAATTCCGTTTATGAAAAAACAGCTATTAACATGAAACAAGCAGGGTAATTGCAGTTCTCTTATTCAGTTCTTTTCCTGCAAAAAGAAGCCACAACTCCCTCCATCTCCCCCCAGCACTTCAGGGGAAAGGGAATAATTTGCAATAGATGTGTGGTCTTTGATCACTGGTCTGAGACTGAATCTAATGGACTGTAAACTACCAACCTCTCCCATGTCAATAAATGATGTACAGATATGTATTCATACAAACACGTATAATGCACTGGGACAGCAAGTCAGAACTGGCAGGAAAATATTCTCTTTTCCCAAACAGGTTAAATTGTCACCAGTTCATGCATTCACTCCTGTTTCTAAAAGAAACTCGATTTTGTGGTTTACCTGTTTTTTCCAATGCAAGTTCTGCTCTGCAGGAGTGGGAGTCGATTCTCCTATTTTAAATAAACTGCTGTGAAACATCAACAAGCCCAGTGCCTCCTCTCCTCCGCAAAGGTGGGCAGCATCGCTACCACGAGCTTAATAGCAAGGAGGATTTCAAAGAAGGAACAAACAGGAATGATGACAGCAAGTTAGCTATTTTGAGGAGAAGCAAAGCAAACTTCAAAAAGCTTTAAGAACAGCCTAAAATTTAAGTAAGGCCAGTATTATTCAGAATTCCCTCAGTATAAAGTATTTCCAAAACGATCAGCAGGTGGAAAAATTCCATTTGCAAGCAAAAAACCCCATGCCAACCCCAAACCTTTTCACAACCATTCTGAAGATAAACCCAATTCCAAGGACACTCCTATGCTTCACTCCAGATCAGTGCGCCCTTGACCTTCCAAATGTGACTTGTAGCCAGTGAGGTGTCTATGACTAAACTGATGTTTGTTGTTTTTTTTTTTTTTAAACAAACCCACGCGTTTTCCAATGGCAAAAAGTGTTGTCTTAAGACACTAGGGCAGAAACTTAAAACCCACACAGAAGATAATCTCCACAGCAAAGGCAAGTTACAAATATTTAAACTGAACAGAAACCACTAACACAGGAAGGCTGCCAAGAAGTCCAGTTACACCATGAGCACCAGCCTTCCTCCTCTCCACACAGTCTGCTCTAAACCATGAAACATGCAACTCATTGACAGAGGAACAGGGAAGAAGAGGAGTCAATTAAATATTCCCTCCTGATCTGAACTACTTTTATTCAGTTTTCCTAGAAGACCTTTTATTATCAAAGCAAGAAAAAGCACACTTTGCAGCAGCAGTTCCTAAAGCACTCATCTAAACACAAACTGCACTACTTCTACCTATTTTTACATTATTATAAATATCTGGTTTTGCTGCACAGATTTTAGAAAAAGAGAGTAGTTCCAGTTTTAAACTGGCAGTAGAATATTTTGGTATCTTGTTTCAACCCTCTGATGATAGTGTTTTATGTTAACTCCTGCTGGTTCACAGCAAACAACTAGCACTATTCGCTACATTCCAGAACAGCAAAAGTTATAGATGTTCAGGTCATCAGAAGATACTCTAGAGACCAGAAGTCTCTAACTATTCTGCAAATAGTCAGAGAGGTTAAATGTTAAGTGTTTCAAGATTTGAATAGCTTTGCCTCTTTGGAGGAAGAGCTTTTACCAAAATGAAAATACCTTTACCAAAAAGATAAGAAAATATAAACTGTTTAACCTCAGCTAAATCTATTCAGAGTGAAGCCTCCAGCACTCAACAAGCTTAAGGAAATCGCCGCTTGATGAAAACTCACTCAGCAGGTTCCCTTTTAGAGACTTTATGAGCATCCTCGTAGTTCAGACACTCAGCTCAGTTCCCCAGATAGGAAATTCAGACGAGGGTATTTGGAAGCAGCACGAGCTGACCTCAAAACCTTACTCTCCATCGAATGCAGAGAGGAAAACTTCAGTACTTGAGAAGAGTGCCCACAGTGAAAGTCAGCGTGCACAGCACCAGCTTATCCCGGTTCCCAGGTCTTCAACTTGCAAGATGATGAACACAGGAAATACAGAGAAAGAAGGAGAACGAGCACAAAGGGAGGAGAGCTTTATCAATCTGTCTATATACAAACATAATGATTGCTTTATAGACAAGTTATGTCTATGCTACAATGAGGTCATTAATCTAATGAAAATATATCAAGAAAAATGTGTTGAGACTGACGATACTGTACCTCATCATTAATCCTGACCATATAACACTGCTACAGGCAAAAGAACTATTAAGATGAAGACACTTAAATCACTCTACAGATGGAACTCATCACACCCCTGTAAAAATGGTTTATTAGCAATACACTTCAAAGCATTATCTGAAATTTTATCACAAGTTATTTAGTACGTATTTAATATCTGTTGTGGCTTTATTGTTGCATCTTAGTTACTTTCAGAAGTTTGTACTATTAATGATAGGTCTGCCACTGACAAATGGAGCATTGCAAGCATAATTTACTCACAAGTGGGTTCTTTGTGGGGAGTTTTTTCTTTTGAGCAACTGGCAGTGGCATTGCCAAAAAATTCTGCAAACATGCAAAGATCCAGTTAGCAATTAAGCATTAACAATAGCTTCGCTGATTATACTGTTTATGCAGAACACATTCAGCAATATGCATTGCAGCAAGAGACCGCATATACAGACGGGATAAAGTGATTCATAGCGTTTCTGTGCTAGCAGCTTTGCTGAAAATTTAAATAAAAAGAATTTTCAAAGTAAACATTTTAAGCAGAAACGTAAGCATTTAGTATTCTATGCACATACAAGCATTTCTATTTTACGCATTATAAGCATTTCTATTCTATGCATTATAAGCATTGACTAATAATGCAAATAGAGTGTTTTTGACTTCTTTCCCAGCCTCACCAATAATTTTCAGAAAATATGGTGCCTGGAAGATACCAAGTAAAGGCATGAAAAGCTAAAACTACTAGTTATTCTGCCCTTTGCATTGCTGACACCACTGGCTGCCAGGCATGACATAAAGCAGGTGGGTTCCTGGCGGTGCAGAGGAGAAGCCATCACGGCAGCCTGCCCGCCCCAGTGTCCGGCCAGAGGCAGCCAGGGCTGCGGGCTGCCGTGCCATCACTCTGCCACGGAAAACACGTGGATTGGTATAAAATTTGTTAACTGTGACCATCAAGGCACGTAAGCAGACTAACTCCGTTAACGTGAGCTACTGCAGAGCAACGGGTTTGATCCAAAGGCATTTCCATTTTAGCTGGAGCAAGCACAGCATTACAGGAAGGGTGCTTGTAAGGGTTAATGGTGTTAGATGGATGCGAAGACAAAGTATTTACTTGTGAGCAAGATGTACAAAACACCATTAGCAAAGCTGCCAGAGAGAATGCTAATGCCACCTTCCTCTCAAAGAAATTGTCAGTAGCTGTATCTTCCTATTCAAGTGGTTGCTAGTTCTCGAGAGTCACTTCCAGAAGACAGGGGAAACGCAATTACGGAAAATAGCGATATCTTTGTCAAAAACCAGCAAGCAATTAAATCTCCCCTACACATGGAAACATGTATTAAAGCTAATTACTGTACATCGGTCAATGTAATTGCAACTCAAATGCAGCATGGTCCACATAATTAGTTGGCACTAATGGAAACCTCACAATGCAACAAATGTACTAAAACACTCTGCATCGGGAGTATTTCCTTGCAGTACCAGAAGTCAGGCTACTTCTGTTGTCAAATTTAAGGAGCACTTTGCCAGAGAGAAGACGGGTAGATATCCCCTCCCGCCTCCCCCAACAGCAACATCTGAAGTTACTGAGGTCCTCACACCTAAAGGAAGCTGCCCGGGACCTGCTGCTAGAGGCTGCAGCACGAGCTACTCTCAGTATCTTGATTTGGGCACATCGGGTTACAAACGAGGCTATCAAAGCTGATACACACAAGCGAAAAATATTTTGTTTTCCCTTTTGCTGTTCTTGTTAGCTTAGCTTCCTTTTGTTCAGTTAGGTATAACCCTCACCGTTGAGAAACTGCTTACGCAACTCTGAGATACTCTCAGAGAGGGCACGACAACATTTCCCAGCCTTCAGCTGGCTAGTGGGCCAGTTCCACTTCGATTTATACCGCTTGGTGATGCTCAGAGACACTCTGCCAAAGCGGGAACAGCAGGAAGGTGAAGGAAGATTTGCAGCTGCAGCAAGTCCCGTCAGGACACCCAGGGCATTTATTAACTCCTCGGGCAATGAGAAGACAGTGGTAGAATTTAACAACCATCTCTGCTGAGCCTGGTACCTTCTAAAGCATGAGAAGAACCACATGCTTATAAAAGAGCACAGTACAAAGCCCAAAATGTTGGGCAGAAAAACTATTTTGTTGCAAGTTTCACAGAATTAGAAATAGTTAATTATTAAAGTGATTTTACCCCTCCTGCCAGGTGTATTTCTCCAAGAAAAAAAACTAGTTTCACCTTCTGTGAAGGACACCGTGAAAGACCAGTTTGACTGCAATGGCAGATCTTTCTCCAGTGACAGAGGAGTCGTACTAGGCTGGGTGCAGCACGTAACAGTGCTCAGCTGGGCAAATAAAGGCCAGCACATACCTGGTGTCATCTCAGTGACCATCAGATGTATGCTACCCTACAAGCCAAGTCTGCAAGCAAACAGCACGAGAGAGATTTTATAGGAGAAATGCTGAATTTACCAGAAAAATTCTTTGTTAGGCAAGTTTTCCTCAGAACAAATGGCCAACACTCTCCTTTGTAAAGGCTGATTATTTGCAGGCTCTATGAGCTGTAAGTCAGTTTAACATTTTGTCTGGTTTTGGTTTAGTTGCAGACACCTGCCCAGTTTCTCAGTGGTTTTGAGCTTGTAATCCAACATCACTGCTTATCCACCAGTAATATGCTCTAGCCTAACAAATGAGTGGTTTAACACACATTTAGGGTCTTATTTCAAGTAGGTACAAATTAACCAAACCACCTTTTTGCCATCTGCTTGGAGAAACAAATTCCCACATTAAGGTAATAAAATATGGTGATGTGACATTTCCAGGGTAGTTAGGGAAAGGCGTGTTTGGGCACAGCCCCCGAAACACAGCCCGTCTCACCTCCACAGGGAAACAACACAAAGTACACTGAGCTTGTGGAAATTTCCAAACAGAAGCTGGTCCTTTGGAGAAGAAAAAAAAAAATCAAACAAAAAAACCCCCCTGCTGGGGAAGTGGCTCTGGATGTGCCAATCTAGACTCTATCACGATCGTAAAATACGGAGGAGGAAGGGAAAGCTTATGCATCTGTTTCCAGCAAGGGAACTAGGTCACTCGAGAAGCAATTAGCAGGCTCACTGTGATGATCTCCTTCCACCCAGCCATGATGCATCAGATCCCAGAAGCACCAGGATGGTCACAGGACTGAAAATGCACCCCCTTGTATGAGAGGAGCTCAGAACAACCATCTGAACAAGTTTTTCAGATGCTGCTAGTTAAAAGTTAGCTGAAGGCTGCATTAACACAAAGCAGAAATATAAACCAAAAAGCTGAAAGCTCCTCTGCAGTCTGAAGGCCACCCGTGTTTTACTGGGGTCTGATAGAGCTGATCTTCAACTTCAGCAGGTGTGCCACAGATGCACAGACCTGGCTATTTAAGTATATGATAGATCAAGTGACCTATAAAGACTTCATCCTAATTATTACAGCTGAACAGTTACCACTGAAGCACAAGTAGAATAAGAAACCATCCCAGAATGATTACTGAAAAAGCTAATTTAACAGCCAGCTCTGGAAACATTAACTGAGGTTATCAGCAAAGATGAGAAGACTTCACAGAAGGGCATCAGACTCCAAAAATAATCTAGAAGGCCCTTGCTGCTTTGGAAATGGAATATTCACCTGGAGATGTTACATGAAAGACAGACTGATGGAAAACTCAAAGACATGACCTGGTATCCATGGGCATATTTACCACGAGGGTGCAGGCAGCAGGTTGCTCCTGCCTGTAGTAACCTGGCATCTCTAGTAGCAAGTGAGACACAGGCAAAACACTGTTTTCACCAATGTTCTAAAAGTTTCTTTAAGAAGTTGTACCTGCACAGCCCCCACACCCTACACTGCCAGGAACAGACTATTCTCCTAAAGTTTCTGTCCAACAGCTGTTCAATATTCAAGCGTACAAATAAAATTAATACTAACCTATTTTCTTCTGGATGCTACAGGCATCATCTAGAAATTCAATGCATTCATTCTTTATTCTCTTCCAACCCCATTGACAGCCTATAAATTATTACTTCATATTGCAGGCCATCCAGAGGCTCCAGCCAGGGTCAAAGCAACACGCTAGAAGAGAGACACTGGCTCCAGAAAGCTTCTCAGTCCTGGTCTATCCAAATACCCTTTTAGCAGATGCTAAACCGCTCCCTGTTTGTATAAAATAAACTGTTCAGTCTATGTCAACAGCTTCTCTGCTGCTGTTCCCCCTGGCAGATTAATTATTAGTCCACCCAGATCTTCGCCTTCACCATATTAAATGATGCAATGCCATTTAAAACATATTAAATACAGCAATATACCAAACTTGAAAATCTGAATAATTCATGAAGGTAAAAAAAAAGGTCTACACAAACCTAGGAAATTCTGCAAACATCATTCTTTCATCTACCACCCTCCCCTGTATTTTTTTAAACCAATACTGAACTTGGGGGCAATTAATATCCAATACAGTTCTAACAGCAGCAAAATAATTTTTAGCATCTCCTTCAAACCACTGTTTCATACCATCCATCACTTACAGGAAAACACGATCAAGACAGGAGTCTATGAATAACTCTGCTTCTTCTCCAGGATTCAATCTAGACTGCTTCTAAATATGTATAATGCCTAGACTACATTAACACATTAAAGCTTTGTAGATTGCCATCAGTGCTTCTGTGGCTTAATTTCATCTGTCCCTCACAATTCAGATCTTCAACTACTTTCATCCTAAAGAAAAAAAAAAAATCACTTCACTTTAAATATAAAAACTCATGATGCTCACATAAGCAGATTGCTAAGCATGTTTAAGAGGATATATATTTAAAACCTGGCAGCAAAACTTTATTCCCCTACTAAACAGGAGTATTCTCTTGGATTCTATTGCCTCAATGTTAATAAAAAGCATATTCTACGATCAGTTGAGCTTGAAAAAGTCTGGGAAGGATGATGAGTTTGACAAGTCAAACAATTCCGGAGTAGACTTGGAGAATACAGCAAGCGATAGAAGGGTGAACATTTTAAGCAACTGATAAAAAACCCACCACAAGGGATTCAGCGTGTTTGTTTTTTACTCCAGCTGCACAAAGGATAGAAAGGCACAGTGCAGTAACACAAAATGGATGCTTTTTTGCAAACACCACCTCAATTTCCAAACGAGTTTGTCCAGTTAAAAATTCTTTTCCTACTTCTGACTGGGGGTTTTAATTGCTAACACAGATGCTCTTTTCTGCTCATTCAAAAGTAATGAGAGAATTTCAAACATTCTGTGCCTGAGACGGTCCTGCTGCACAAAGTAATTGGAAATGACAGATCACATACACCAGTGCAGGCTTGACGTTTGTACATCGAGTTCTGAAATAAACCTCGGCAGATTCACAGAAGTACTCACCCCAAGCTGAACAAATTCAGCAGCAAAGGCCTGAAAAATAAAACTTACCAATTTCAGATTAAGCACACAAGAGCAGCATGTATTAATTATTGGGCAGAAGTTTAAAGTTTCCTTTAATCATTTTGAAATGCTTTGAAATCACTTGTCTGGTATAGCAGCTCTGAAAGAGCTTTTATCTTTCAGCTGTAACACAGGAGGCACACTGGAAACCCCAGACGAGATTGTCTACCTTCCAGTTTTGGCATCTCGTTTTGAATTCAGTTTCTTAAGGTTGTGCACAGCGAAATAAACATTTTCTTCACCAGTCTGTGGTGTAAGTACAAAAAAATAATCACTAAATTTAACATAAGGAGAAACTTCACTTAAAAATTAGTCATGGAAAGCCAAGCTTTAGTTTAGTACGTGTATTTTATATAGTAGCTCAAAGCCTCTCTCCAAGTACAACAGGTTAAAAATCCTGCCTCTTCTGTGCTGCCGAGCTCATGCTTATAGCATGGATAATTATATACAACATACAAAAGAAGGTAATTAACATACTTCTCACATAAAAACAAACAGCTAGGCTAATAGCATGCAGACCTGTTCTCACGCATCACCTTACTGGGAATAATTCACCATTGATACTTACAAGCACTCACACTGGAGTAATTTATGGATACCATGGTAACATAACTACAGCTCACCAAGTCTCACCTTTCATGAAATTCATGCAAGTACTACCTCTCTAAAGTGAGATTTTTCCCCATCTCCACCCTATTTCCCCCCTTCCCTGCCCAGCATCCTTCAGAAGTGACCGGAGCTTACTTACCGTACAAACGAGGAAAAATAAAAACCTCTGAAAATGAGGTTTTAGGCACGACCAGCCCTTCAGCTGTACAACAAAACCAACCAGCTCATCTCTGCCTGAGCAGCACAAACAAGCTGGTGGAGTCCCCGCGCTAGGCAGCCTGCTTCCCTTCCTCTGGGCAGGCTGCGCCCGCTTACTGCCAGGACACCTCCTGTAAACACAGAGCCATATGCCTTCTGCAGCTGCGAGTTATTAAATTGGATGGATGTTAACCATTTAGGCATCGACAGCAGGCTAAACATTTAAACACGTTACAGAAACTCCAGCCCGAGAGTTAACCAAATACAGACATTTATTAGGCAGGGAACAGGGAGAATATGCTCCTTTCTTACCTTAAGCAAAGGGAGGTCTCTGAATTCTAATGCATCTCAGATTTTTCAACTTCAAAAATGTATCAGGTGGTGATTTAAAGTGATTTCCCTCTCTGATTTCCTACAGGGGAGATGTGGAGAGAGAGAAAAAAAAAAAAAGGAAAAATTGAAGCACTTAAGGATCTGCAACAGCCATCGGAGTTGAATTTTTTCCCCTCTATCTGTAAAAATCCTCTTATTCAGTCCTGTCTGCTCTTAAGACAGCACTGCTGACGAATTTCAAGGCTCAGCTCTTGACATGCAGAATCACTGAAGGATCAAGAGCATAAATGTCACTTCCTCTAGGCAGCACATCAACTGCAAAGGAGCCTAATCTGCTCTCCCCACCACAATCCTACCCAATTGAAGAGTAAATCCTGACATCTGCCTCATGCAGAGCTTTCATTAAACGTTTCTGAAGAATTCCAATTTAAAGCCCCTATCTAAAGGATCCCAGTTTTAGCTAAACCATTATGTAGTTTGACTCGAGAAACTGTGCAAGTGGAAGAATATAAACTGAAAAGCTAATAAAACAGAAGTCAAAGACTAACCTTGAAACAAATTACAGCTGGCTACATCTGAACGGTAGCAGAGGCTTGGAATTATTAAATGAGCTTCAGAAGAGATTTAACTAACCAAATTCCACTGCAATGCTTTATTTATGGTATGTGTGCTGGGCCCAAAATATTTACTAAGGTTTTTCCATCTCCTTTATTGCTTTTGCATATTTCCTAATCAAATCCAACAGGTACAAACCCTATGGAAGCTAGAAGAATAGTTTTGTTTGACAGTATTTCATAACAGTGACCTAACGTTCCTTAAAATAGAAATCAGGTGCCATGAACACAACATCCTAAATACATGCTACATAGGGATTAAACAGAAATCAAGACACCAGCATCAACTTGAAACACCATATAATGAACTCCTAAAATGGCATTTTAATGGTCTCTGCCCTTCCTCAACTTGGCAACAGCGTGTATAATTACTCTCTTATTAGCTCTCTGCATCCTTCCCTTGCATTCCCAATTTAAAATTAAACAAAAACTCTTCTGTTGGAGTTTGCCTTGAAAAAGTCTTGTTTTAAAAGGATTACCCGTCGCTAAATGCAAACTGGATTCCATAAAAGGAGGCTTATTCATGCACTTGAAGTCTATTTCTTTAGGTATCCAATACACACCTGGATCATTTAAAAATCTATTTGAATTTTTCTTACTGAATTAGCTCAATAAAGTAAATTTTATCGCCCATTAAAATTTATGCCAACACAACTTGAGCCTGCACGGTATTTCTTCCTATAATCCTCTTGCTAGAGGCTCAATTTAATAAACAAAGGCAGCTCTAATAATTCAAATCTTACTTTCAAAGATGTGATGTGCCTGTCAGAAGCTTTCTGCAACACAGTCAGTACATTTCTTCAGTCTCTCTCCAAGGCTTTGCATACGTTTAAGCCTGCGTCTTGCCTTTTGAATGCTGATAACTACTGTGTTTCTTTTCTCTCCTTTAAAGGATTAAACGCAACCACAGAGACATTTTTATTAGTGCATCATGCACCATTAAATTGTCAGCTTGTCTTCCACGATTCTCTTTAAAAAAAAATAAATACATGGCCTTGAAAACATCTTCACAACAAAATACTCATTTTCTTGGCACTTATTTATAAACTGAAGCAAACAAAGCCAGAATCCAACCACCAAAGCACCACATGTATTTTCCTTACAGCCAGGTTGCTGAAGACGAGAACCACTCAACACACAACATGTATTTTTAAAGACTGCGCAGTATGTTCACATAACATCGACCAGAAAGCCCTTCGCTTGGCTCCCCAGGAGATTTATTTTTATTATTTAAGAGTTTACCCTACTGCCTTCAAGATGCAAGGCAAGAACTCCCCCATTTAGCGCTCTGGTCATATGGGAACACACCCAGAGAAGAAATACAAGTTTTTAACAGAAGAAAACTGATATTTTCATCCATGACAGTCCTCCATACACGAAGGATGGTGCCAACACATGTGCTAAGTGTCCCATGCTGAGAAGATGACGGTTTAGGATTCCCTGCAGTTACTTCCTAAGGACACTCAGGATTTTTAATACCTCCATTATTTTTTGTCAATATTTCTACCTGGGAGTGAACTGCCTCTTTTTCATAGACTGCAGCTTCCTTCTCTTAAACTCTTAACTACCACTGATGGTGCCTAAAATTTCCTTCAACAGGGCTGTGCCTTGGCATGATTTTCAACCAGCCTTGCAGCCCTAACATGAGAAAAACCAGCCAGCACTACAGAAATTCAGTTCCTGCCCAAATCGAACCCATCTAGAGGCTTCTGCCCATACACATCTTTTGTGTCTCACTACCGAGTTTTAAAAGTAACCAGCACGTTTGACTTCAGAAGGCAGGAGACCCATTGACACTTTAGATTTGCACATTCCTTTTGTTTTTCAGTGTGGGCAGCAAAAATATCCCCGCCTCTCTTTATCAAGGAGAATTCCTCTCTAAAATACTGGTAAAATTCCAGAAACTCTTGCGGTCCTGTTCAACACTGCTGCAGAGATCAGTGCTGGGTAAAGATCCCTTTGCTCCCCAGTGTCCCCAGCTGGGCAGGACCGGGCTGGTTCGTTACAACAGGTCAGCAGAGAATAAACAAGGAGCATCCCTGCAACAGCTTGGACACAGTCAGGAGAGTCAATCTGGCCAAGTTATGTTCCTGCCTGCTCCTGGCTTGCAGAAAGAACAGCTGCAGAGCCTGGAAATAAACCCAGGAGACTGCCTGAAGGCTGAGCACGAAGCAGCCAAGCAGGTGCATTGCCCCCGTTTCTGTCGCAAGGCGAGAGGCAGCTCATGCCAACAGCTTGCACCGGGGGCTAGACGAGGGCATTGCTCCAACAGCGAAGAAATCCCTGCGGGTACCTTCAGGAGAGGGATGGAGATCCTGACGCAGTCAGACACTCAGCCAGCTCCACAAGGACTGCGGTAGGTGGAGAGTGAGAGGACAGAAACCGAGCAGGAGAAGGCACAAGTGACACTTAATGCTGCCCCGAGAGATGGAGAGCGGCTCTTTTCTGTTCAGAGGAGCCCAAAGCCACGTTGGAAGCAGCAGCTCAACGTGCTGGCTTCTTCAGGAGGCACCTCGGCAGAAAATCAGTTGACTTGCAGGTTGAATTCACATACACACAGTTGCACATTTTCCAAGAGCTTTTACGAATACATGCAAAAAATGAAAGATTTCTAACCATTAGTAGATACAAGTTTTTGCTTTCTGGTCCAAGCCATCTGCTTCATTTTAAGCCTTGCTCCACTCAGCTTCACTTCTCCAAACTCAGCTTCGATGCTGAAACAAAGCTTTGGATTCCTTTTGTTATACATCTGAAATTATAGTGATTGCAGCACAGTTTGGTAAGTCATTAATACACGTACTGAGCGATTAGAAGCCTTTGCCTGCAACCTGCAATTTCAGCACAACCACAGCAGTGTTATCAGATAATGTGTTAATAACCTGCTGTGTCTAAATACGGCGTTCCAGCAATAGGCATGTGCTGGTTTCAGAACGACAAAACAAATAGCCAAGCACACAGATTTTACACAATCAATTCCAAACTCCCAACTGAAGATGAAATCGTGTTTCTAGATATGAGCTAACACTTTATAAAACATTGTAGGAACGCAGTACCCTAAACCACAATTAAAACAGCAAGGACTTGCTATGCTTTTATTTACTTTTTTTTCTTAATTAAAAAAAAATAAAAGGCCTAGTTGTAACTGCCCACAGCTTGCCTTAGGGGGTACAGCCTTCCCAGTAGCAGGGTAAGGCTAGACAACAGCGTAACTCCAGCTTTTGTACAAAGTTTTAAGATGTTCCCTGGAGGCAACCTCAGATAAAAAACCCAAGACTCTTCCATCTTTAATAGTGAAAGTTTCGACTAGGCAAAGCTAACAGGGGGAACAGGCTAATGAAAGCTGGAGAGCAGACAGGTACTCAGCTTCACCAGGAGGACGTGTAACAGGAGGATTTCATCCTAAGGCTGTCAGGATACACCCCAAAGAGATGGTCCAATCATACTGCTCTCATGAATCCACAAAAATAAGATTTCCTCCTCATGCCTAGATAGGAGGATTTTATCTCTTTCTATTAAACAGAACAGTAAGATTGCATATTTTACTTTGGTGATCTATAAAACAGAATTTGTTGTTTCTAAAGCCCAAGATTATCAGGAGAAAAAAAAAAAATCTCTACTCCACTTCCAGCTGTTGCACATTTCTGACAGAGCCACGTCTACAGGCACAAGCAGGACCCACAATTCCATCTCTGCGCTGCGTTTTAGCATTTTCCCATCTGAGTCAAGAATCTGAGAGGTTCAAGTTACATCTGACCTGGCCATAAGCCCCCAAGATCTGAAATTTCTGTTCTCATACAGTATCAACGCGGCTCCTCTAAATGTCTCGTGTCCATCCTTTGAGACAGAGATGGATGTTTTTTCCGTAATCTGGGGTTTCTGTCACCTCCCAGCTGCACAGAACGGTGGTACGGACAGTCAGAGCAGCAACCAGGAAGCTGCAACCTGAGGTCTTAGCTAAGATGCCAAAGGCCAGCAAAGACTCCGAGCTTTAAAGTTATGTATCAGCCTGCTAGGAGAGGGCCAGAGGAGAAGAGGCACAGGCACAGCAGTCTGCTTTCAGCGTGCTGAACACACCAAGTTTCACACAGACATTTGTCATTTATTAAGAGTGCTTTCCAATTTAAATAAGGTGGTTAAAGTGATAGCACCCAATTAACTGCTCAGTAGGAGGACGACATTAATATTCATGAAATATTCAAAGCAGACGTGGGATTTGTAATTGTCTGAACCCACACACAACATAGCTGCACTAACACTGTACCATTTCCCCCCCAATATTTAAAAAAAAAATAAAAATCAATATTCATTTCAGAATTTGGGTTCCATTCTGATTTTTGCCCATTTAAACACCAGTGTTCAGCTTTACTCAACTCTGTTCCTGGTGAGAAGGGAATTTTTGGTCTCATGGAAAGAGGAACCAGCCTGACTCACACCTACGGTGTTAAACCCGACTAACCCAGGCACTGGCTCTTACAGCCAGTCTCTCAATTTGAGCCAGCGAGGCAGTAAAACCGTCCCTCCCAAGTGCTGCCATTCCAGAGTTCAGTCCCAACACAGCTGGTTTTTTCCAACTGCAACGCACTGCAAAATGGTTATTTAGAGTAAAAAAAAAAGTGTCCGGTTAAGATTGATCTTGCCCTACAAGGCGGGGGTTCTGTTGAGCTACAGAAAACAGGATTATCAAAAATATATTCAGACTAAATTATTTTGGAGGCAGTTCTGAAAGGTCCTGCCCTGTCTCTCATCACTGAAGTGGAGCAGGAGCTCCTGCAGCTCCCAGCGCAGGGGAAACCTTCGCTGAACTGTGGCAGCTTTGCGAGCTTTGCTCTCGCAGCTACGTCGGTTTTACTGGCATCTCGTTTTCCATCCCCATCGGCCTCGTGAGGCTGCCCTGGGCAGCCCCAGCCAGCAGGAAAAGGGGGTGCCAGGGGCTCTGTGCAGGCCGCTGCTCCCCATCTAGACAAACGTTAAGCTCGCAGTGCAGAACAAGGGAATAATAATTCTTCTAAAGCATGTGCACCCCTGGCAGGAGGGGAGCGAGTGCCAGCAGAGGGCACTCGGATGCCAGGAGAGGACAGGCTGGTGCCGGGCTGCACCGGGGGGGGGGGGCTGGCAAAAAGTTGCTTTTCAAACCGCCAACCTGTGGCAAGTGAGATCCCCTTGGGACCCCATTGCTACAAAGGAGATGGAGATTCCCCTTTACAAGGGGTCTCATGGAAAAGACGAGGTGTGGTGGTACAAGTTACTCCTGGGGACATTCCCACTGGACACAAGAGGAAAATGTTCCACACTGAGAACAATCAGCCCCTGGAATAATCTCCCCAGTGGTGGATTCCCAAAAACTGAACACTTTAAAATTCAGCTGGATGAGGGCTGGGCTGGTTTGTCTAGACCAGGCTTTTGCCAGAAAGGTTGGACCAGCTGATCCTTGAGGCCCCTCCCAACCTGCTATTCTGTGATTCTGTGAAACCCACCCTGCGTGGGGACGGCTCTTGTCAACATCTCCATGGCCCAGGAGAGATGAGTTTTGCCTTCAGTTCTAAAGCAGTTGCAAATGCAACGTGTTTGATCCAAGGTCTAATTTCAGACTCTCTTCCAGCCACAGCAACACACCTCTGTTGCCAACTCCTGTTTCGAAGGGTCTCTGCAATCCCACGCACTGGACACGGGTAGGTTTGCTTTGACAGCAAAGACCAGAAAATAAGAAACTCCACTCCAGTCCCAAAGGAGTCCTTCTACTCTGGGAAACTGTTTAAGGAGAAATGTGCAGTACAGTCAGCCATGCCAGCTGTTAAAATAATGAGAAAGCAGTGTCACAAGTCAAGCCAAGTGTCTTGTTAGGTATTTTTTACGCTGCAACATTTCGCAAAGAAAGCTTAAATCTTCATGGAGAAGTGGACAACTTTAGAGCAGCAAAATTTGAAATTCACTGTCAAGTAGGCAGGGAACTTGTTAACGGTCCCATGAGTATTAAAACCACAAGTCATATCTCAGCAAGATAACCTCCATTTGCTCAAATGGAAACAGAATGCGAGGACTGAAACTGGTAGGACCAGTTCCAGTTGTAGTTACTTAGGGAAGAAAAAGGAAGTTTTGCTGGTCAATGGTCCTTCTGGAGCAAGAAATATTTTACCACAGAGTATTACAGATGGTCATTTAAAAATAGTAGTCACCGCAAGGATTAAGCCTATAGGCAGTTACAGCAGAGAGCCCCGCACAAATGCGGTGAGCTGTGCCCAGTACAGAATATGTGAGACGAGAACTGCACCCTATATAACCCATGTCAGGGAAAATGCAACAGTATGAAAAAAGGGGCAGATTGATAGAAGTATTTTTTTCATTTATGTAGGTTAAACTCATAGGTAAGACAGGTTTTTAGAATCACACAGGTGGGTTTAAGGCTAAATCAGACCATGTCACTGACAAGAGCCTGCAAAACCAAAATCCTGTGTGCTGCTCCACCATCACAAGAACATGCACCTTGCCAGTACTATACCCCCAGCAAACGCTGAGAGTAAACCTGAGTGTCCAGGGCTTTCCAGGCACTGAACAGAGCAACTTTTGACCTCCTGGTACTATGCCCTTTTTATAAACACACGTCAGGAGATGAGGCAGTTTAGTAAGTGTCAGTGAAATGCAGCATCACCTTAAGTCTTCTGAACATGAAAAACAGCTATCAAAATGTGGCAGTTCTGCAAATGATCTGTAAGCTTTCATTTTCCCAAGACACAATAAAAAAAATAATAAATGTATTTAGGTAAGAGACTTGAGAATTATATCTTTAAAAAGGTGAGAACCTGATAAATCTCACTCCTGCAAGAAAGCCAATTTTTGCAAATAGCTAAAAAACGTGTCACAATTATGCATTACCATAGAGCCTGCAGTGTTGTGGCAGGTCATTTGCATATCTATTACTCTATAAATTTTACAGTCCACAAATACCAAGAATACTGTTACTGAACGCCGATGCCAAGACTTGCCTTTCTAAGAAAACTCAGAACTGTGCAAAATCCTTTGTCTGAAGCATAACATTCACTTCTGGTATTTACTGTCATTCTCAGTTCTGTGACCCACTCGGCTTAAAGTTTAAGAACAAATTCACCTTTTATATATGTAATACTTCTGTAAGATATAAGGCACCAAATATTTACTTCTAAATGTAGTTTAAAGATCAAATATGAGTTTAAGGACTAGATGTGTACTATAAACAACTTTCTCCACATTATACCAATAGCGATGCATAACCTCCTGTCCAGAGCAGTAATAAGCTACACATTCAGTGACAAAAAAGCCCTCTATTGAAACATCTCGTGGAAATAAGACCCATGACTATTGTGGAAAGCATCTGGCAGACATTAAATCCAAAAGCACACCTTTCCTCCCATCTGTCCATTCTCACCTCTCAGCAAGGCGCTGATCCTACTCCTACCAACAAGCGGTCAAAGTTTTTGATACTGCACAGCAAAAGCGTGTTTCTGTGTATAGAAGGCGATTTCCCTACCCAAGGTAAGCAAATATACACCTTTCAGTAACTGCAGAGGGTTAAACACCAAGGCTTGACTGCACCTCCCCTCTTTTTTCTCAGTGCAACATTATTTTGTATATTATGCAAAGGAGTCCAACTGTTGCATTAAGTTTTTCATAATTCTTCACTTTTCATGATAACATAACAGAAACAGTTCTTTTAAAAGTCTAATTCCCGGCAGGCTTAATATGAACATTCTCCGAGAGTGCTGTTCATACTTAAAAACAGGCATTAAACAGCTAAAACATTTGATGTTTGGAAACAAAGTTACCCATCTGCCAAGGGTTTTGGAAGCATTACATACCATGAAGGATTTTCCTGTTCTAAAACCATTTCATGTTAAAGAAAAATCTCCAGACGTGCAAAGCTTAAAGCTTAAAAATAATCCTTTCCACTTACTTCTAGTTCTCCCTTGCAAAAGCATTTGTTTACTGGGGAGCACCAGTTTTCTGCTGCAAATATCCATCCATCGCACAAGACCGAATATTTAAACCTACCTTACCTCTACGAAATAATGGCATTTATAAATTTATCATAACACTTAAAAATCTACACAATAGTGGCATTTATAAATTAATCATAACACTTAAAAATAACCGACCTACTTTGCTTGGCCACCTAGGATTCACCGTGCACAAGCATCCAAGCTAGAATTACCCCCGTGCCGCTGGAAGAGCAACGGTACCGCGCATCAAGCTGAGATTTCACAGCAAGATGCTGCCCAACATGGCCCATAAATGTGCTCAGCTGCCTTCAAAACGCTGCTGCAGGAGGGTTGCCAAGCCTCCCAGCGGGAAGCTCTGGTTACCTCCGTCAAGTTTCCTCAAAAAAAGCGCGACAGCCTGGCTGACCCTGGCATTGGTGGCACGCTCTTATGCACCGGAGGTACGCGAAGCTTCGGCTACACAGCAGGGATTTGCAGAAAGCCTGTTGTCTGCTGAGGGAAGCACTGAAAATAGCTTAAAAAAAAAAAAGAAAAAGAAGATAAAGAACGCATTCCTTAGTTGCAATGCACCCATGAGGCTTCCAAGCGGAGCAGCTAGAAGGCGAGCCCAAGAACGGGTTGCAGGGAGCACCCAGGTCGCAGGGTGCTCAGGGTCAGAAATAGCCCCATGCTGGTGAGGCCACAGGCCTCAAGAAGCATTTTTTGCAAACTAAAGGGCAATGGGACATCTGTAACACCACGCACTGAGTGCTGGGGATCCTGGGATGTTCAGGCTGTGGAGGTGATCAAATTCTTACCCTTTTCTAATCCTAAAACCCTGCTGGCTTTAATTACTGCTAACATATGGCTGAGCAGGATGAAGCTGTTCCTCCCACCTACCCAAAAGCAAATAGTTTTTCTGACAGTTTAACTTCCTGGGAAATTCAGATTTTTCTGGAAGAATACTCAGTGCACAAAAAACAGAGCAAAACCCACTAACGTGGAGGAAGGTGGCTGTCATGGTACAAAGCATGCAGATCTCCGACACTTCAGTTGTGGGACTGGCATATAATAGAGATCTAAATTCACTTTCTGTATGGCAGCTCCAGTGCAAATTTGTCATGTGGGCAAGGGAAAAACCCACTTTGTTTCACATTGTTACAGGTTTTGAGGTGCACAACTCTAAGAAAAGATTAAAAAAAAAAATCACAACTGCAGTTATACTCAGCATCTTCCCTGCTCTTCCACAGATGCCTCATCCTTCATTTTCCGCATCTGTAGAGCAACCCTAGTGCTGTTCATGTTGTTCATTACATTTTTATTATCGACAAGTAGAAAACCTCACAAGCCATGGGAAAGTTATTCCCAGCAGTTTGTTTCTGTGGTTGGAATGGCCAATGGCACCAAAGCAAACCCTGGCCACACACCTGTGGGGACAGGAGGCTGCTGGGTGCACACAGCCAGCTCTGCCTGCATGCGTATTTTCCTCTGGAGTACAACCAGATGGTTTAAGTACAACCAGATGCATCACCAAAGTGCTTGCCTTCTCTTCAGTATGAAGTATGTGATCTGTTTTGGTTTCTCAGCTACCTGGAGAAACAGTATATCAAAAAACCCAAAAAACAAACAAAAAAACCCCCACATTGAGAAAATTACTTCCTCCTTACTGCAGCAGAAGATGCTCTGATTTCATTTGTTGACATTTATCATTAGAAAGAGAGACATCTGAAAGCCCTGCTAGGAGAGGAAAGCTTCTTAGGGTTTTTAAGAAAGCCTACATTAAACAGCAGGGATGGCAAGAGCCGATTAGTCCTTAAGATACACAGTACAGTTAAAACAATTTTATTTTTTAAAAGAATTTAACAAAATCAGTTAAGACAACATAACCAGCAGCCTTCCGTATCCAACTTTGTATTCGGGTACCTTTTTAACAGCAGAGCTTGAATAAATGGGTTGTGATGTCATAGCTCCATTTCACCAAAATCAAAGTCAACATTTTTAACAATATATCCTAAAGAAGAGAATTTCTGCTTATCAAAAAGCAGAAGTGTAAATCAAACAGGCACAGACCCAAAAAAAGTATTTTCAACCCCCCCCTCTACTTCCAACCACAAGCCAGAATCCTATTTTCAGAGTACACTGACTTGACAGTGGCTTCTGCAGAAATATGACATCTTCTCTCTCTAAAGTCTTGAGACACTCAGCAACTAAACCCATCCAGGTCAGCTCACTGCCTCTGCTCTGCTCACTTATGACAACTGGTTGCAAATTCAAACCATGCTCTTAAACAGTCAGCTCAATAAGCAATTTAAGAATTAATTCTTGTATCTCTTCAAATGCTGCTTAAAACAAATCATTACAAAGAAAATTAAGCCAGCAGCCTTCCATTATTTCCGATTCAGTCAAAACAGTATGTAACCATCTCCTGTAACATCAAACTACACAAGGCAATCCAACAGCTTTTTTTTTTTTTCATTCATATTTTCCCTGAAAAGTAAAATTCAATATTATGTGAAGGTTACCTGACTGGATAGCATTCGGGTCCATTTAAACAACTCGATTCTATCTAAAAATGTGGCAAATACCACGAGTATTCCAAAATGAAAAGGAGATACGAGCCATCCAGGTTAGGTAGCCCGCAGATCTGAAAGCTTCAGGCACTTTGTGGGAATGTATCCTACCGTAAGCAACAAGAACTACACTTGTAGGGCGTGATTTTTAGAGCTGACTTCTTTGCCACAGTTGCCTTTGCAGCCTTGCAGCAGAGCTAACAGGCTGTTAATGAAGCATGGTTGACATTCACCCATCTCGACTGAGTGATAGAAACAATTTTTTATTTCTTCAAGCGTTTTTTGTAGGAATTAATTGGTATCTTTTGGTATTGAGAAAATTTCTATGGGAAATTCAAAGATCATTAAATATAATTAATGGTAAAATAAGCTCGTTCTGTTCAGATTTAGACTTCCTTTTTTTTTTTTGTAAGAGAAGGAAAACTCGAAAATACATCTTCAGGAAAACCACACCCAGGAAAAAACAGAGAACTCATCCCACTTTCAACATGGAGACGGAATTTTAAGAGGAACAAAACGGCCTTATCAAGCACCAGACACTTACTGAAGGTGAGATCAACATCTGGTATCTCCAAAATTGAGAAGTGCAAATAAATATCCCAAATTTTCACCTCCAAGGGAAGCCCCATGGCCTCAACAGCTCTAAGAGCTCCTGATCAGTTGCTTTTGTTTCAAAGCTTTCTGGAATTTCCTGCATACCTTAGTGCAATTAAAAAGAGGAAAAGACACACACCGACAGCCCCATTCCCATGCTAGACCAGTTTGGGGACACACTAGCAGACTTGCCTGTTCAGAAGGCTTCACACTGAAACACACAGCCTAAACTTAACTCACAAGCACCCTACAAGGGACACAGAGAAAGTTCTAATACTCTGGAATACACTTCATTTTTCATGCCAAGAAGCAGGACAGAAGACACTGAGCTTGAATGAAGCCACTTCAGAAGCTAAGCGGAGTGTTGATCTTCCCGTATGTGTTGGGAACTAGGAAGGTTAAGTGCTTTACCACCAAGTCAAGCTCATTTTATGCTCACTCACTTCAGCTCTGTTCTTACCTTGCTTTTTCATGGGTTTATGTATTACCCCTAAACCACAGTAAACGTAGGCCAGCACCACTCCCATTTGCAGGGCGCATGCTGAACCGTGGTGCCTTCCCAGCACCTTCTCTGGGAAACATCCAGAAACACTGGATCCTGCCAGACATGGAGACCCTTCGCTCAAGCGAGCTTCATTAGGCAAGCTTTGCTCCTTAATCCAAATCATCTCTGCATCTCTCAGTCTGGATCCAAACTACATGCATGCTTGCTGAAATTTAAAAATATCACTTGCTATTTTACATATTCTTAAACTAATAGTGCCGTGGAAAGCCCATTTGAAAAGAACCTTAATCAAACAGAAACCTTACTGTTCTCAGCCTCACCAAGGTCATTTTAAAGCACAAGCTAAATGGGTTTTGGGGGTTTGTTTTTTTTCCCCTGAGTGGCTAACCTTACTGTGTAGCATTTACAGCTGCTTCAGAAAATTCCGTTAAGGTTTTTATAATAATGAAACAGGGAATCTATCATTCCTGAAAGAGCAGAGATTCAGTGCTCCAAAGTCTCTACCTGTACAGTAGATACTGCATGGGCAGCAACATGGGTATTCCCTGAACATCTTAATTTCCAAAGGTGTGACTTCAGACAACAATAAATTCTAACTCCTGAAAACATGGCCAAACCAATTTATTTTGTGATCAACAAGCTACACGTAATCAAGAGTCTGTAAATCAGATTTTATAAAGTGTCACCAGCCAACTGGTTCCCATATCAGGGGACACCGGCTGATCTTTAACTCTAATAATACAAGCAATATAAATGAGGAAAAAAGAAAAGGTGGCATACTCAAGATAAGACACTAATTAAAAGCTCATTTCCTTTGGAATTAGCAGCGAGCTTTCTTTAGAAGGATCTCATTACCATGCATTTTATCTGTCACCTCCAATACTTCAAATTCAATATTAACATTTAAAACACAGCTGAGAAGCTATGTGTGGTCTGCAAGTAAACTTTGTTAAATACCAGTTAGATCCTTGCAAAGTCTTTCTATCCTGCCGCAGATTTGCACACTGCTTCACCCGGATTAAAAGCAAGTGCCAAGGCTCACCTGTGGCTCTGGCAGCAAGTACGGCACAAAGTTTGGCAGTGAGTAGGGATTAAAAAGCTCATCACACACAGAGGACGTGCCACGTTCCAGCACCAACAAGACACTGTGAAGGAGCAGGAAGCAAAAAGGCATTGCAAGAGGAGATGAGGTGAAAAAACAGAAGCAAAAGCTGCAAGCATGGAGCATGGGGTGGGGAGTCAAGAAAATAGCGAGTGCTGATAGGAAAGCAAATTTACATTTCTTTCTAGAAATGCTAAGTGAAAACCCAGCATAACTACAGAAAAACTAAAGTTGCACTAGGCTTATTTACATGGGCAAACAGACCCCAGATACAAACATTTATTCCTCAAATTTTATTTAGGAGCATCAGAATTTTATCATTAGGGGGAAAAAAGGAAAATCGCAAAATTGCAATATTGTGAAAGGGGAACATCTTCCGACATTTTAGGTCTGCAGCACAAGGCTAAACTGATGAGTCAACTTGCTTTGAAAACCAGAAGAAATTAGATCTTAAAGTTTTGACTGCAGCTCAGACATGAAAGCTAGTTCATTAAAAACATACCCAAATACTAAAATAATCAGTTTAAGAAATACCACAAGTAGATGCCTTTTAATCTTATGGCTCAGTTAAACATTCGGGGAAAGAAAGCTACTTTAAACATAACCTCAGTGAAATCCAACTTCTTATTTCCTTTTTCTTACTGAAGGAGTAAAGAGCCTGGACAGAAAGAAAGAAGAAAACCACCAAAGACCATTAGGCAAAAAGACCATAAAGCAGCAGTTTTGAGTATCACCTGCTCACCTTACAATGGTATCTCACACAACCATTACCACTCCTGCCAAATATTATTTTGGAGGGCTTTTGAGGTGGGGCTTGGGGTTTTTTGGGTTGTTTTGTTGTTGGGGTTGTTTTTTGGTTTGTTTGGTTTGGGGTTTTTTTGTGGGTTTTGTGTTTGTTTGGTGGTGGGTTTTTTTTGGGTTTTTTGTTTTGTTTTTTTTTTTTTTAACACATTTCACCTATTTCTCTGAAGGACTCATCCAAGGCCTCTTGTTTTCTGCAGCATGTGCACTAGCCAGTGACTAGCACACCTCTTGCTTTTCCTGCTGGAGCAGCACTATAGACTCAGCATTACAAACGGGAGCACTATTGTTAAAGAATCAATTGGACAATGAAAGAGCTAAGGACACTTGTCTTACAGAAAATTACTGTCAAATGCTGCCAGACCCAGCTTTCCCTCTTTCTGGGCCACCAGCCAGATACTAATCATTTCAGGCCCCTACTAATTTTTAGCTGTGTAACACGCTGCAGGATACAAAAGGGCCAGCTTCGTCCAGGCTGTGCTTTAGGATTCTTTTATTGATTATTAAAAAAAAAAGAAATAGCTACCATCCCAAATGCAGACAGTGCCATTATTACCTCATGAAAAGTTAAAGGACTTCCCAAGGCACCACCTGAAGGGACATGTGCCAGTATCTCCTTAGTCTTCCTGCCTTATTAGAGCACAATGGCAAAAGCCATTCCACAAGCTGGGCGAACAAAATAGTTGTGGAAGTTACGCTGTATCTTGGTAAGAGGGAATCGCTTTTTTAAAAAGGTACAAAGAGCACCTGGATAACCAAGATACCTTTGACCACAATTATATTTATCAATCACCAGCTGTGTCAGAAAGGTTAGCAGTTCATGGAAGTGAAAACAATGTCTTTAAATAAACAGAGTGCAGTATTTCACCAGGATTTCACAACTATGCCAAAGAACATTTCAGTGGGGCAAGATGCCTCTACAAATATTAAATATGGTTCAGGCTTGTTACAACTTGCCAAGTTTAGAGGCACATAACGTCCTTTAAAACCTTTCTTGCTTGGCCAGCTATAACTAGGAGAACTATTTACTACTGGCAACTCCTGTGTCTAATGGAACAAGCCAAAAGGCTCAAGTTCCTAATAGTCAAAAGAATGAAAAAAAAACAAAAACCAAACACCCACACTTTTTGGGCTGCACTCCCCCAAAGCCAACGAGCATCATGTGGAAGAACTGGAAGATCACACTCCTGTGCGTACACTGATCCTCCTCCACTGCCTGGGAAGCTGTGAGGCATTTGCCTTTGCAACATTAAAATTTTGCTTAAAGGCTGAATATATTAGCTAAAACTTTTCATCATAATACTACTACCATGCATCCTTCTTGTGCGTCTCAAAATGGGCAGGAGCAGAACAGCCCACAGACACTCAAATCTATCTACAACTACAGCATAAGCCCTGCTTATCTGTGTTCTCATGACTTTGCCTTAAAATAAAATTGTCCAAAACCTGTTTTGTTATGAGACATCTTCCACAGTTTCATGCACAAGGTCATAGCAGCTGACCTGCATGTTTTATTCTGAAGGAAGCCAGAGTATGTATGATCCCAGAAGGTAGTGTCCTCGTTATGTGAATACTCACCTGCGCTCATTCTAACTCCTACAAAAACCACAGGTATTAATTTTCCCCTTCCACAGAGCGCATTGATCAGATTTTCTCCTCTTCAGGCTGTTCAAGTGGGTGTGAATTCCAAAAGGCAAGATGAAGAGCACATATAAGCCCCGCTTCTTTGAATTAAGTCCTATAAAGGAGGGTGACTGTTCCCGTACTTGCGTAGCTCCAGCACAAACCCTACTTTGCTGCAGCCTTCCTAGCAAAGCTGATTTCCTCTCGGGACACCCACTGCTGCACTCGCTTGGAGCATGCAGCCATCCCCCACGTAAATGAGTCTACAGGTGGCTGTTACTTCACTGATTCCAGAAGCACTGGGAAACTTGCTGTTTGCTGGCACAGAAGCAGTTTCAGAGCTTGGTTTGACAAAGTCTGACACACCTTAAGCTCCCAGTGAATAATTAATGAATAAGAAAGTTTTCCGAGTTCAGCTTTATGGACACCTCGCTAAGCACCTCAGCCTTAACACAAGTGCTTTGTTACACCTCGATGTCTCAGGTACAGACACAAATGCATAAAAAACACCTTAACAGAGGAAAAGAGCAGGAACAACCCAGCATCCGACTGGGCCACTTCAGCATCTCCCTAGATATTTATTCAGACAAGCAGCCTGAGCGGTGCACTGGGAGCCAACCTCTGAAAATATTCACCCCCCTCTCGCCCAGCAAAAGTTCGGTTACACTACGGGATTAAACACGGTTCTTTATCATCCTCCAAGCCTACCCAGACACACAACCCATGCCGCATCTCCCCAGGTGACACCCCTATTACGCTGCTGAGGCAAAGGAGGCAGCTTTGCCTCCCCTCGAAGAAACACACCCGGTTTTACCAGGACTGGGAGGCCTCAATTAGCGCAATTACTCCTTCCAGAGTTGGGTTCACCTTGAACTGGAGGTTTTCCAGGCAGGACTGACAGCGCTGGAATCCCACTGCGTGGAAAACAGAGGGCTGCTCCGCGTGCTCCTGCAAGCCACTGCCCTTATTCCTGCGTTTTCCTTACCCAGAGAAATCTCAAACCTCCCAACTTGGGCCGACCACGTCCAGGCACCGAGGGCGCGGGGCGAGGCCGGCTGCCCCCGGCTCCCTCCCCAGCCCACCGGGTGACACAACCCGCCGCCCAGAGAGCCCCGGGGCTGCCGTTACCGGCGACTCGCTGAGGGAAGAGGGGGCCGCGGGGGGGCCGCCTGGGGCTGAGGAGGGGGTGCGGGGCCGTGGCTCCTCCGGAGGAGCTCCGAGAGGCCTCCCGGGGGGAGGCGGAGGGGTGCCAGGCGCCCCGCGGGGCGGAGGAGCGGGCCCCGAGCGGCGGGAGGCCGGGCCGGTTCCTACCTGCGGGGGCGCGGGGCCTCGCTGGCGGCGGAACCCTCAGTGCCGGGGAAGCGGGGGCGCACGGAGGGGCCGCGCCGCGCCCCGCCCTCCCGCCGCCCTGTCCAATGGGAGCGCGGAGGGGGCGGGGCGCGCCGAAGGTTCTGTCCAACGGGAGCGCGGAGGGCGGGGCGCGCTGAAGGTTCTGGCCAATGGGAGCGCGCGGCGCGGGGCGCGCGGCGCACCGTGACAGCGGCGCCGGCGGGGCGGGGAGCGCCGGGCGGGAGGGGCCGCTGCACCGGGTACACCGGGGCCGCTGCCGCCCCTCCGACCTACCCACCCGGCAACGCCTCACGCCGCCCCCCCTCAGCCACGGCCTCACCCTGCCCCGCTCCAGCTACCAGCGCGCCCCTACCTGCGCCGTACCGCCGACATGGGGGGCGGGCGGCGGGGCCTCCCGGGAACCGGCAGCGCTCGGCGGCCTCGGCGGCACACCAGCACCGGGAGCCGGGGGGGATGGGGGGGGAGCGGGAGGGGGGAGCGGGCAGCCCAGCCCCGCCCCTACTTCCCGCGAGAACGGCGGGATGGGCGGGGCCTGCCGCCGGCCAATGGGGCGCGCGGGGGTGGGAGGCGGGCCTGGCGTGTGGGGAGGGCGCTGCCTATTGGCTGAGCGGCGCCACGCCCCCTCACCTGCGCGCGCGCGGGGAGGGGCCGCGGGGCGGGGCGCGGTGGCGGCGCTGCCCCTGCGCGGGCTGGTTTTCTTTTTAATTAAAATAACCCGTGAGGGTTGGGGTTTTTTAATTAAAATTATCGGCGAGGTTGTTGGGGGTTTTTTTAAATTAAAATAACCCGCAAGGGTTTTGTTTTTTTAAAATGACGGGGCAGGTTTTCAGCAGCCCTGTAGCAGGCGGGGCTCTGGGCAGGGCGGGGGGCTCCCGGCGCGGGGCTGGCAGCCCTGAGCTGCGCTCTGCTGGGGCGCGGGAGCCGCCTCCCGCCCGCCCGGCTCTGCTGTCGGCGTGGAAAGTCTCCCAGTAACACCTGGTTGGTTTGCAGCTGCACTGCGGCTTCCCAAACTATTGTAAACTTCACCCGTTGCAGATTTTCTCGTAGGTTTTTTTGTCTAGTTGCCTCTAGAAGGGAAGGCAGTTACCTGAAACGTGAACTAAATATTTCCTGTCTGTATTCAGCGTGTAGAGATCCCCTCCTTAACCCTTTGCCGTGACGCTGGACGACGTTAACTCGTGTGCCGACGTCCTCTGTGTTCTCAGCGATACCCAACTCATCCCTTCAGAAATAAAACTCCCTTCACAGGAGACAAGATTTCCCTTTAGCAGCTTTTCCTTTTCGCCCGTAGCTTCTGTAAAGTCGTTTTGCTTAGCGCAAGCAGCACTTGGCCGTCCGAAGGTTGGAGCCTGCCCACACGGGGTTGGTGCAACCTTGCGTGCTGCTTCTTGCAAAACCTCCCTGTGCCTTGTGCAGCTTTGCCCCGGCCGCTCCTTCCCCTGGATCAACCTTCCCAGCCCGCTCTGTGTGTGGGTTGCATGGGGACTCACCCCACATGATCCAAACCCACCAGCCTCAGAGGCTTTTATATCCTGCAGACTCCCCGTGCTAAAATCCAGGTTTAAGGAGCTCCAGCTGGAAATGGTGGATTGACCTTCCACTGATTTTAAATTAACCGAGTCAGAAGACACTCAGTGAGTGTCTTAGTTACAGCATTATCTTCCTCACTCATTAACAGACCCGGGAAGGTATTTACTGGAGGCGAGGACTCGGCATTGCGACGACACCTTCAGCACTTTGCCCTGCGGTTGCAGAGCCTGGTCCTTTGGTTTTCTCTTCTCCAGTGCAAATACAGGAGAGCAGCCGGTGTGCGAAGTCTGGGAAAGAAGCAGCAGCAGAATGGGGGTGCATGTGTCACTCGGTGCATTACTGGGGTGCACTTGACTAACCAAGAAGGTCTATAAAAAGTGCTAAATTGGATGCCGATGTTGCATGAGCTGGTGAAGGTCGTATGCTTTAGGGACCTCTCAAACGTTGGGATTCTTGTGGCTTTGCAAAGCAGGAATAGTCTTAAAAGAATTATTCCCTTAGCTTGGCCCAAAGATTGTTTCCATGGCAATAAACACACATACACACCCCACTCCTTTGTCTAAGTTATTCATTAGTCTTATTTGTCACACACCGTGAAAACAAAATCATAGGGTAAAATGCAAAGAGATTTTAAGATAATGGAAGGTTATTGCCTTCCGCTGTTCCTCTTTGTGTGCAGAGGGAGCGTGCGACCGGAGCCAGCCGCGCCGAGAAATTTCCATTGCAAATGAGATCAAAATCCCACCAATGCTTTTGCATTCTTTGGCGGATGTAAAAGATCGAGCAGAATACATCCCTCTGCTCTCATGTACGAAGTTCTTGCAGTGCCGTACAGGAGGTATCATTAAATGAAAAAAAAATAAATTGACAGTTTCCTTCATTAAAAGGCGATAGTAAAAATAAGGGGTCTAGGTAAAACTTCAAGGTCCTGTCCTGCCTGCCCCACGCCAGTGTGGCGCGTTGACTGTCCCAGCTTGTTTTAAGTGCTGTTACGAGTCTGTCCAAAAGCAAATAGTGTCCTCAAAGTTTATTGTAAAGAAATATCACAGGTGCTCTTGTTCCAGCCCTGGAGAAGGGATTTCAGCAGAGGCCCCGTCTACTCTAATGCATTTAAATAGAGCTTAAAAGATGCGCTTCGCGTGCTAGAGTAAAAAATTTTACATTGCAATTATTATCTTGTTCCAGATTAGCTGCTGTGCCCTGCCTGCGAAATCCTTTCTTTCCGCCAGCCCAGTATCAAGCTCAGTTATTCTCCTTTCAGCCTCCTCCTGCACTGGGCTCTAAGCTGATGATTCATGTATTAATATGTGGTTATTAGATGACTCCTCTACCTCCACTGCTGCTATCTGTCTCTGGCAATGGAAGGAGGAAATGAATTCTTAAAACCTCAGGAACAAATAGTCCAGGCACGGAGATCAATCCTGCTCCCACTGACGTCAGTGGAAACATTTCCATTGGCTTCAATAGGGGCAGAATTAGTCCTATATATCAGATATTAACTTGATTTATAACCTCGCAAAACTCCGTGTAGCTGAAGGGAGAAAGCTGTATCTATTAAAAATAACTCGTGGGAATTAAGTGACTGTCAAAGTTATTTCTCTTTCGGGGGGGAAAAATCAACTGTTGGGGTTGTTGGTTGTGAACAGGGGGCTGCCTGTGATGTGGGGAGCATCCCAGCCCCTCTCAGCTGCTGCCTGCGCTGAGACCCCCAGCTCTGCAAGTGGGGCTGTAATGAGTTACTGCTCTTTAATTAACAACTCCGTCTCATCCATCTCCCTCCTCAAAAGCCGGGCGGGAGGGCAGCAGGGAATAGCATGGCTGCTGATGGCTTCTTGCTCCCCCCTGCCACGGGACGGTCCCCCACCCTCCTCTCTGCAGGGAATCCCGCTTTCAAAACAGTTTTTACTGCCTAAAAATACTTTATTTAATTCCGAATTTACCACTGTGGCCACACACGGTGCATTGAAGCAGCCGCGCTAGGCATTAGCAAAGCAAAGCCCCAAATATCCTCTGCTTATCACAGGACAAACTCTCCCTGGGCTTGTCACCCCCCCATCCTGGTGGCAATGGGGATGGAAACGGCAGCAGAGGGGGCACAAAAAAGCCCCGGTGCCCTTCCAAACCCGCCCCCCAGCCCCGTGGGTCACCCACCTGGCCGCAAACAACCCAGGACGGAGCCTGTATCAGCCCCTCCAACTGTGCCCAAGGAGCACCAACATCTAGGTGCTGCCACCTTAATTTGCAGGGCCCCCTCGTCCTCCTACACCCCATGGCCTGTCCCTGGCACCTCCTGCTCCTCAGTCCCCAGCTCCACCAGTTTGGGACCAGTTGTGCTGGGGACAATGTCCCCTCCCCGTGCAAAATTTCACACCCAAACTCCCAGCTCTGGAGTCTCACCCTGCCCTGCCAGGTAGAGGGACCAGAAAGACCCAGAATTCACCATTGGTCCTTCATTTCTCTAATTAGAAGCCACCAGCTAATGAGATATCATCCAAGCAAAATATTAGGAGTCGCATAATAATTATATCAATGAAATCAACAACAATTTAACAGCAAAGGTTAATTACATTTATTTAAAAATCTGATAGACAAAATGATGCTCAAACAGTTGGGCAGACTAATTGAAAGCTAATGTTGCTCCTAAATTGAATTTCAAATGAATTTTACATCCATAGTTCATTTTGCTAATTTCATTCCCTGTATCCTGTAATTTGTTGGCAGTGATTGATTACTTAAGTGAATAATATCTATGTACCAGGACCACTTAGTAATAGAATATGCCAAGTGTGATCATACTGTTAATAAATATAGTTCCTTTAAGTTCCCTCTCTGTCTGGATTTCGGAGGGACGCGATGCTGGGGGATCAAAGGGCTTTTGGCAGCTCTAAGCTCTTATTTTAGTTTCTTCTTAACAACAGGTTGCAAAACCCTTCCTGTTCCACCAGCAGCTGCCCCTTGCAGCCTTCCAGCAATATGAGTACCCAGCAGCTTTTCATCCTCTCTCAAACCCTCATTTTCATTTGTCAACAGATGAAAATTTACCTGCGGAGGGTTTGTCAGGGAATATTCTGCACGTGAGATTCTGTGCAGCACTTGCAGCCAGCCCTCTCCAGCCTGAAATGCAGCGCCCAGCCCCGGCCTGGTGACCCCTACACACCCCTGGCACCCTGACACCAAGACGTGGTGGCCCGAGGCTCAAGCACCCCTCAGGACCCCATCAATGGGGGCCAAATGCAGCGGAGCCCTGGCAAGCACTGCCACCTCTTCTCGGCATCACTGAAGCATCCGCTGCTGCGAGATGAATGCAATTATATCTTAATAAAATTTTAATACAGGGAATTATGCACTTTGCATCCAACCAACAATTAGCTGTTGCTATGCTACAGCCAGAGTGTAATCACAATAATGAAGCCAGCCAAGGGAAGGCATTAATCAGGAGGTGTATCATTAGCCAACCTCACCCCCTGCCTCCCCAGCTCCTGATTCAGAGCCTCCTGTTGCTTTCACATGAAAAACAACCCCAAAACAAAGTGAACCCCAGGTTTGGAGGGAGCGGCCCCTCTCTGGGCACCATTTCCCATCCCAGCCATGACTGGGTTTGGCCAAGTAGCCAAATCTGCCTGTACCCCACTGCTCCAGCACTGAAACCCTGTGAGCAGCAGCAATTCCCCCTCCCCAACTTCCACATCTTTTGATCATTTATTCCTTGGATCCGAAGGAAACATCCGATGAACCGGAGATGTGGGGGAAAATGGCAGCTGACGGAGCTTCTGCGGATGGAAGGGGAAGAAATTCATTAATTTTTCATCGCCGTAGCTGGGACGTGAGCAGCTCAGTATTCATCATGTCAGCAGTGACCTTGATGCTGCCTCCAGCCCCCCTTGGAGAGCGTTTCCCCACCATCTGCTGAGCAACCGCCTGCCCTCCTGCCCACCAGCGATGGAAAACATCCCGGGGTGGGAGCAAGTGCAGGCAGGCGGGTACCACTGAGCAGGCAGGGAGCAGGCAGCTGAAAGCCTGCAAGACGCTTGCACACTCCAGGGCAGTCAAACTACCTCCTGCAATCTGCACCCCTCCGGCACGTTGCAAGCCCCGAAACAAGAGAAGCAACCAAATTCCTCCTGATGAACCACACACCCGACTGCAAGAGGCTGGTGGTGTGTGTGCCGGCGGGCAGCTTGCCAGCTGCAGAGTGGCCCCACTGAACACCTTGGTGTCCCCAAACACCAATGCCTTCCTCTAAAGGGAAACAAAAAATCAAAGCCCACCTGGCTTGCGAGACCCTCCTACCCTTCAAAAGCACGGCTGCATGCTTCCCATCATGATGGCATCCTCCTTTCTTGGGTGTTTTGCACGATTTTCCCCCCAGTCCCTCTGCTTTTGGATGCCCTGGTGCCACGATGCTCAAAACGAGCTAAATTTGCTTTATTTTTTATTTTGGACATGCTGCAAGCATCAGAGCGCATCGGAACCCTGCAATTCAGCGGGGATGCGGAATGAAAATGATTATCAGCAGACACATAATGATTCATTCTGTTTATAATTGCTTCAAAATGTAGGGAGAGCGGGGAGATGTAATTAACTCTTCTTTATGATTGAGATGAGTGTGTTTTCCTCGGCCGCGTGACGCTGCCACATCCAGCCACAATTTTTTTCTGGCATCTTTGGCCACATGAATGCGTAAATGTATGCACAGGATTGGGAGCATGGTGGAAAGAGATCCCCAAAACACCACAAGTCCCTGGGCAGTGCAGGTATTTATTTCCCTGTAAGCCCTGGGAGGCTGCAGCTGTCCCGATTTCCCCTTGGTTGTGGCCAGCAGAATCTTACATCATCCCTTGATTGAAACAGCCCCTTAATTACAGCGATGCTGGTAAAAGGGCACCTTGGCCCACAGCCCAGAGGATCAGCCCATGGGTCTGGGGTCACTTCCAGGCTCCATCTCACAG
Source organism: Athene noctua (assembly GCF_965140245.1). Taxonomy (NCBI): domain Eukaryota; kingdom Metazoa; phylum Chordata; class Aves; order Strigiformes; family Strigidae; genus Athene; species Athene noctua. The sequence continues at coordinate 14,917,491 of NC_134049.1, read as the reverse complement.
CGTGGGTCTCTAGCAAAGACCCTGTGGGGGTTTGGTGTCTTCGGCCAAAGCTTGGAAGGGAGACGGAGCCGTGATGGGGAGCGCAGAGCTGAGGAGGGTTTGCAGAGCAGGCGGAAGGTGGGGAACACATCATCAGAGGGATGCAGTGGGATGAGGAGGAAAGGGGAGCCCCTCTCCCCTGCTGACGCTGCCGGAGGAGCTCAGTTCAGCGAGCTGTCCGACATTCCAATCCTGCTGCTCACTGGGGAGGCACGAAGCCCACATTAGCCAGGGTTAAAGAAAATGTGACACGACTTTGGGATCTTCACCCCGTGCTGTGTGTTCATGGGGCGTCGAGAGTTTGCCACTGTCTCTCCATCCATCACACGTCAGCCCAGGACGTCACCCAGAGGGGATCATTACCCAGCTCATCTATCACACTGTCGGAAGGAGATTCAGCCACAGAATTTATGTCATGGTCCCATGTCAAACAATTTCTCCTTCCTGGCTCCAGATTTTACCGTATCGCCAGAGCCAATTGCGCAGCCCCGCATCAGGCACTGATTCAGGATCAGTGAGAAGGGCGGTGCTCCCTGTGCCGGCTGCGCAGGGGGGGAGCGGATGGACACCACGGCCCAGGGGGTCCCGCTGTCACCCCAACAAACCCCCCAGCCCCCTGCAGCTCGTCTGCCCCATTGCCTCATGCAGGAGGGGCTGTGGCAGGACCTCACTGGTGTTGCAAGTAAAACAAGAGCGGGAATGTGCATGTCCCAGTTTCGGGGGTTTCTGCCTCACTCAGGCCGTGCCTGGAGAAGGCAGTGGAGAGGCAGCTCCCAGCACTGGGGACAAGGGGGCACCGTCCTGGGCTTCCTATGGTGCTGAGGCTTCTCATTGCCAGGGCAGGGCTTTTCTGGTTGAAACAAGTGCTCATGGGCAAACGTAGAGGCAAAACAAGGAGCACTGGATGCAATGATCCAGGATGGGGTTGGATGCTGTGGTGAGCCCAGGAAGGCAGCTGGGATCTGCTGCCCTGTAGCTGATGGCTGTGAGCAGTTGGTGCTGCAAATTGAGGCCTGTAACAATTAGTGATAAGAGGAGTGTCCCATTATACCTTCTGTGGTCATGTTGTACCCAGTTGTGTATATCTGGAAGTCTCAAAGCGGGGAATATTAAGAAATTCTTTTACCAAACAACATTTGACTTTGTATTTAACAAGGCCTGAGTGATTAAAATGTACAGAGAAAATATCCTAACCTTGAGAACAGATACACCTTGGGAGAAATGCTCAACCGAGGCAGATAAGAAAAAACAGCTTGGCTGGACAACAGAGTTGGGAAACATCTAAGAAGAAGAAATTGTCCTCAAAAGACTGTGACAATAAAAGAGAAAAAGTAGTAGGGGGGTAACTCCCCAAACCCCCGTGTGTGCATAGTGTAGTTCTGCAATGCCAGCACAATGTAAATGTAGTAGATAGGCAGAAAGATAGAGACTTCCTGGAAAATATATGAATATACACATCTTTAAGGTGTATAAAGGATGAACTTTTGGTTTAGCATGTGCACGTTAGGTGGAGTGATTCCCTGTGCATCCAGCGCTGTGATGCAGAACACCTGCCTTTGAAAACTTCAGACTGAGCCTGAGAGGGTTCTTTTGAGACCGAATTTACAGTAACAGTTTGAGCATGAAATCCCGGCCAAAATGGCCCCAGCAAGGAGGAGGGAGGGAGCAGGAGGGAAGCAAAGAGGCAGATGTGCGAGTGCCGAGGGGCAAGGCAGCACTGCTCCATAGCCCAGGGCACACTGAGGGCCACACCAGTCCCACTCGCCCCTCCAGTGGCCACCCAGTTGGCACCCATCCTGCACAGTGCGATGGTCCAGCAACCGCGAGGTGCAGGATGCCGGATGCTCCCAGCACCATGAGCTCCCACCGCACCGAGGGGTGCAATCCTGCCCCTCGGCACGGCTGGGTGCTCAGCACCTTCCCGGGGCGCAGGTCCCAGGGTGTGGGTCCCCCGGCACCCCTGCTGCACCCTGTCGTGCTGGCACCGGGCCCCTCCTCCAGCTCTCGCTGAGACTTCACTTTCCCCACAGGCACCTTTGCCACCAGCCGAGTGTGCCATCGACATTAATCTTTCCTTTTTAATACTTTTTTTTTCTCCCCACACAAAAGCACTTGCGTACGGCACAGGCAGGCCATAAAAGACCGTGTAAATCAGCAAAAGAGTGTCACACCAGCATTTTTGAACAGTGATGGGTCCCCACAGACCACTGCTGCTCCCAGCCAAGCACGGGGGCACCCCCAGACCCCCATCCCACCAGCCAGCCCGAGGTGGGGGGACTTCTGAGCCCTCTCTCCACCTCTAAAACATCAATTTTCCTGGTGCAAAAAAGAGGCCAGAAGTCCTTCTGCGCTGCAAAACGGGGCTGGGATGGAATGGGGACATGCTGCCAAATTATTTGTATTTTCAGAAAAAGGTTTGGGAGCCTCCGGAGAGGAGCAGCTGGAGGTGCTGGGGCTCCCCCGCGGTGCGGGCCCGGTCAGGGGGGGCCAGGGAGGGCCAGGCCAGCTCAGCCCTGGCCCCGGCCGGCTGCCACGGCCCTGGTTGCCGAGTCTGCAGTGCCCTCCTGTGGGCACCGCTCCGCGGGTGCAGGGCCTGTCCCCCGCCCCCCCGCCCCTAAAAAAAACCCCTGCAAGGTGGTTCAGGACCCGTCCCCCCATCTCAAAGCCCTGGAGGGTGATGCAAAACCCGTCCCACTCATCCCAAAGCCCTACAAGGTGGTTCAGGACCCATCCCCATCACCCCAAAAACCTTCAAGGTGAGGGAGGACTCGCCCCTCCAGCCCAAAACCCTGCAAGGTGGTTCAGGAACCATCCTCCCACCCCAAAACCCTGCAAGATGAGGGAGGACCTGTTCCCCCACCCTAAAACCCTACAACGTGGTTTAGGACCTGTCCCCCCCGCCCCAAAACACCGTAAAGATGGTTCAGGACCCGTGCCCCCGCCACAAAGTGCTCTGGGACTCTGGTTCTTCCCCCTCAAACCCCCTGCACAGATGCCCCTGGTCCCTGTCCCTCCACCCCGAAGCCCCACGGCCCAGCTCAGCCCCTTCCCCTCCCTCTGCATCCCCCCACACCCCCCAGCTCTGAGGGGGTGCAGCAGGATGCAGCCAGCGGAGCTCTTCACCCCGCACCAGGGCTGGGGGTTTGGAGGGGAGGGCAGGCAGCGGGGCGAGGGCATTTTCTTGCTGCTTAGAAATTTTCTTTGAAGAAGCGGAAGCCGAAGCGCTCACAGTGCACCCTGACGACTTTGGCAAGTGCTGGTGAGCCGCAGAAGAAGACGTGGACTTTCCCTCTCTTCTCTTCCGCCACTTTCCTGAATACCTGGGGGGCAGGGGATGAGGAGGGGGGGCACAGCCCGCTCCCACCCCAGCAACAGTCAGATCCCTGCCTGCTCTGGTCCCTGCCCACAAATCAGCCTGCCCATGTCCCCCACAGCACTTGCTTTCCCACAGGAGAGAGAAGGTATCCTGGATCTGGACATCCCAGCACATCTTCCTGCTCTGAAATGGGTTGTGGCCCCCTGCAAACAGCAGGTTTAGGGAGCACAGTTCCCTTTGTATGTGTGATTTGGGGCAGGGGGGAAGCCCTCACCTTGTTCCAGTCAGGGCGGCCAGGCTGGGTCCTGGTCCGCAGCCCCGTGATCGAGTCCCTCTGCTCCTTGGTGGCCAGCAGGTCCAGGGCCATCTGTAGCCCAATGGCCTTCATATCGTTCTTGCTGAGGGCCGACGTCATGTACATATGCATCTCCAAAAACCGCCCTGGGGGTTCAAGGGGAGCCGGGCTGCAGACAGGGGAGTGGTCCAGCCCCTCACCGTGCCCACTCGGGTCAGGTCAGGCTCTGCCAGGGGGTGATGGGGAGGTCAGGGGGGTGCCCCCTGTTCACCTTCTGGCTCCTGCTCAGCCTGCTCCATCTCCAGCTTGGTTAACAGGCTGATGAACCACTCAAAGTGCTTCTGGTCCCGGTTTATCCAGATAAAATCAACCTGGAAAGGCCACAGCAGCTGCGGTGTTGGAGCTGGGGGCCAAATCCAGCCACCCACCTCCCCAGACCTCCCAGAGGGGGACGTATGATCGTGGGCTCTCCCCCCTCATCCCCCCAGGAACCTGCAGCCCATCCCCAGGGTAAATCTTGGTCCCGCAGCCCCCCTCCGCCTTCTCCCACCTTCCGGAGTGTCATCTCCTTGTCCCGCAGGTCCTCGCACCATGAGTAGTGGCAGCTGGGGCAGCTCTGCTTTCTCTGGCGGTACCTGCGCGGGCAGACGCAGCCCTGCCTGCCCCACTGCCTGCAGCCCTCAGACCCCAGCAGACCTTTGCAGGGCCACCCCGAGCACCTGTTTGGCCCCCAGCTCTGGAAAAACATCCCAAGGTGGGAGCAAGTGCAGGCAGGCAGGTACTGCTGAGCAGGTAGGGAGCAGGCAGCTGAAAGCCTGCAAGATGCTTGCACGCTCCGGGCTAGCCAAACTACCTCCTACAACGTGCACCCCTCTGTCATGTTGCAAGCCCCAAAACAAGAGGAGCAACCAAATTCTTCCTGACGAACCACACGCCCAACTGCAAGAGGCCAGCGGCATGCGTGCCAGGGGGCAGCTGGACACCTCAATGTCCCCAAACACCAACACCTTCCTCTAAAGGGAAATGAAAACTCAAAGCCCACTCGGCTTGCGAGACCCTCCCACCCTTTGATAGCATAGCTGCGTGCTTCCCATCAGGGTGGCGTGCCCCTTTCTTGGGTGTTTTGGAGTAGAAACCCCTGGGGACACCGCGGGAGCACCCAGCTGTGGCTGTACATTGCGAGTCCCAGGGTTGGAAGTGAGAAGAGCCAACTTAGAGGCGTTGAGGACGCATCTACCATGGCAGACATCATGTTTTGTGCCTCCCAAAGCCACGTCACCGCTCGTCTTGGGCTCTGCCGGCGCAGCCACGGCCTGAACTGCCACAGCAGCACGAACCTGTGCATGATGCTCTGCAAAATGGAGGCAAAGGGGGTGATGCCGATGCCTGCGCCAATGAGCACAGCGTGCTCCGAGGTGAAGATCCGCCGCGTCGGGGTCCCATAGGGGCCATCAATGTAGCACTAGGAGAGACAAGAAACTTGGAGAGAGATCCAGCAGCCCTGGGGTACTCAAACAACGCTTTGGCTGTGGAGAGGAGCAGGGTTTGTGCACAAAGGGGGCTGTGGAGCCCGGGCAGAGATTGGGGTCTGGTGTAGGAGTTTTGTGGGAGCAAAGGAAGAGAAGGATGGGGCGGGCAGGAGCATGACAGCCTCCGGCAGCACAGGGTTTGCATCAGCCCCATCAGGACCCTCCATGCACATGGGGTGTCTGGGGACACATGTGGAGTGACCAGGTGCACGCATGGGGTGACTGGGGACATGTGGCATGGCTGGGGACATGGCTGGGGTGGCCAGAGACACGCATGCAGCAACTGGGCACATGCATGGAGTGACCAGGCACATGTCTGGGGTAACCAGAGACACATGTGGGGCAGCCAGGGACATACGTGGGGGTGACTGGGCACGCATGTGGGTGCCCCCCGGGGATGGCGAGCACAGCCCATCTCACTGGACCTGCAGAAGGCCCGATGTGTCCCTCACCTTGATGCTGCAGAGCCGATGGGTGGCCCCCAGGCTGGCGGAGACCTGTGAGGTAAAGAGAGCAGCGACCATCTCCTCCCCACCCCTGACCCCCTCTGACAGCTCATGCTGGACCTGCTTGTTCCCCAGGTTTGGTATTGGGGTGACTTTTTCCAGCTGGGTTGATCCAGACTGCACACAAGCTGCTTGAGCCAAGCCCAGCGCTGTGCCCGCACCTCTGGTGGGACACTCCAGGAATGTGTCACCTGATAATCAGTTTGAGTATTGATTAAAAAGGCAATTATCCAAATCCCAGCACAAACTGGGGAGTGAATAAGAGGTTTCCAAGGACCACTCGGATGGTGGGAGCAGGCGTGGGGAACCTCTGCTCATCAGGGAACAGATAAAAGGGTAAGGGCACCGGAGAGAGAAACTCATTAAAAGCGGTGCATGTAAATTCATTATCTGCAAGGGCTGCTCCTCCAGCCAGACAGAATCAATATCCTCAAACCTTTTCATGTTGGGGGATAAAAGCCACTAACTGTGGCTCTCAGCATCCTGGCATTGCCATGATTTATATTTGAGAAGTTTCTTTTTTTTTAAAGAGCTTTTTTTATGAGCTTTAGCCCACTTGGGATGGAAGCGATGCTTCCCCTCCTTTTTCATGTTGGTTCTCTGGCCATTGCTGTGGTGATGAGAGCAGAGACACTCCCCCCTCCCCACCCCGCTGCCCTCGGGGAGCTCAGGGACCTCAGTGGCGCTGGGTGAGGGTGGGAGATGGTGCTCACCCCCCCCGCCGGTGGGTCCTCCTCTCCAGGGGCAGCAGCTCCAGCAGCTTTGTACGACATCAGCTGAACAGCTCCGTCCCTGCCGGTGGGCACGGCCCCCTGCTCCAAGCATGCCTGGCTGCAGAGACCCTCCTGGAAGCCAAAGGCCAAAGAATCGCTGGTTGGGATGCCCACAGGCATCTGATGTCCCATCCCTCAGGGCCACATGGCCTCGGCAGAGCCCCCAAGGTGACACCAGTACCTCACAGGGAATGTGCACCACGAGCGATACCCCAGCACGCAGCTGAAAGCCGGGGTGAGCCCAGGGGGAGCCACTCAGCAGAGAGCATCCAGCCCAGACCCGGCCTCACTTCTGGGCTGTTTTGGAGTTGGCCAGAGTGCTCTGCACATGCCAGATGAGGCCATCGGCCTGAGGAACTCCATGGGGACATTGCAGGGGGGTCCTCAGCTTGGCAAAGCCATCATCTCGCCAAAACCTAAGCCCAGTCCTCACCAACCTGCGCCCAGTGCTGGCACCTCTTCTTCCTCAGGCTCCTGCTGAGCGGTTTCAGCTCCAGGTTGGGAAATTCAGGCTGCTGGAAGTATTCGTATAGCTTGTTGGTCCACTGGCCCAGCGACCTGATGTGCAGCCAGAAGGTCTCTGCAGGGTGAAGCAGAGCAGTGGATGGGTATCCTACGTCAGGACCCGCTCCGCAGCCCCAGCACCGCATAGATCCAGCACCGGCAGCACACCAGCATGGGGCTTGCTCTGATAGCTGTGTGAAGCCCAAATCCCAAAATCTTGGGCACCTGTGGGGCTAGAGAGTGCATTTGGTTAGTGTTTGGTCCCCACGCCTTGCTTGAAATAAACTGAGTATGTGATTTTAGACAGAGTTTATGTGCTGGTGGAGATGGAGGTAGGTGAGTTGAGGCATATATTGTGGCCAGCAGGGACAGGGAAGGGATCTCACCCCTGTACTCAGCACTGGTGAGGCTGTGATTTCTGATTTCACCTTGAACCTTGGTTTCTGTGTTCAGTTTTGGGCCCCTCACTACAAAAAGGCCATTGAATGACTCGAGCGTGTCCAGAGAAGGGCAACGGAGCTGGTGCAGGGTCTGGAGCACAGGTCTGATGGGGAGCGGCTGAGGGAACTGGGGGGGTTTAGTCTGGAGAAGAGGAGGCTGAGGGGAGACCTCATCGTCCTCTACAGCTCCCTGAAAGGAGGGTGCAAAAACGGGGGATGAGACTCTTGAACCAAGGAACAAGCGACAGGACAAGAGGGAATGGCCTCAAGCTGCGCCAGGGCAGGGTCAGGCTGGCTCTGAGGAAGGATTTCTTCCCAGAAGGGGTTGTTGGGTGTTGGAATGGGCTGCCCAGGGCAGGGGGGGAGTCTCCATCCCTGGAGGTGTTGAAGAGTCGGGTTGACCCAGCGCTGAGGGATCTGGTGGAGTTGAGAAAGGTCAGTGTGAGGGTCATGGTTGGACTGGATGATCTTCAAGGGCTTTTCCAACCAAGATGATTCTGTGATTCTGTGAAGACACACTGCCCTGCTCCATGGGCGTGGACACCTCTTTGCGTGACCCTCAGAGGGGACCCAGCTGCCTTGACAAGGCTCATGCAATGCAAAACATCACCCCAGTGACTCAAAACACCCCAGTGATGCAAAACAAGCGACGGATCAGCCATCACCTTGCTGCTCGGGGGCGCTGCTGATGGTGAAGGGGTGCCACTCGTAGCTGGCGATGGCTGGGATATTCAGGTAGACGTAGTCTCCGGGCTTGTAGTGGAAAAACTGTGGCCTCTCGATCACGAGGTGAGTCACCTAGGGGAAAGGGAGAAGCTGGGAGCAGCCAGCAGGCACCTCACACCAGTCAGTCTCCACTGGGTGGTTTCCCTGCAGCCCACGAGCACCCAGGTTTGTGCCTCCCCTTTTGAGCACAGCCAGGACAAGATAGACTTACAGCTTTGACCTGAGAGAGGGGTTTATTCTCCTATTTTCTGCCCAGCTTCACTACCAAACAAAAATCTCATTCAGGGCTGGGCTCAAACAATATTTTTTTCAGAGAAATTAAGAGTCAAAATGGTTTTCACTTTGTCTCCAGTTGTTGTATGAGTTTAATTTTTTTTTTTTACTTGAAAAATAGGCAAAAATTTGAAATGAAATTATGGCTTGAAAATTTAAAAATTGCTGCCACCTCTTGCTGCAAACATTTACCAGTGCAGCCCAAAGCAACCCAAACCTGCATCTTTTCCATATAAGCTGTTGATTGTCCCCTCCCTCCCACACATGACTGAGGGAGCACCCCCCTTCCAGATGTGCAGACACATTGGGGCCATCCCCCCCTTCCATGTCCCCCTATTCCTACTTTCCCCCTGTGCCCTATAACTGGCACCATCACTTGCAAAGTGCTTTTCACAAAACTGCAAGTGCGTTGCAGGTATTAAAGGTATTTCTGAGCACTGGAGCATCTTTTCTCTGGCTCTCAAAAGAGGAGAGCATCAGAACGGAGGTGGGAAGGGGCACAAAGACACCTGCCCCCCCTGGCAGGTGCTGACCTTGGAGGGGAGCAGGTTGACCTCCACGATGCACAGCCCCCCCGCATGCCGCCAAGCCAAGCCGAGCACCTTCTCCATCACAAAGAGGCAGCCGGGAACCACAAACCACTTCCAGAAGTGGGGGCCATGGAGGATGAGGAGGGTCCATATGAAGATGTAGGAGAGGTGGGTCCAGTAGAAGACCTGTGGGCAGAAAGGGACTGCCAGTGTGGGGCTCAGTGTGAACCAAAACTGGTGGAGCCAAGCTGTGTTTTGTGGCGAGGCCGTGCTGGGGCATACCCATGGACAAAGGCGACCTAAATGATGGAGAAAAGCACAGAAACCCTAAAACTGCAAATCTGAGGAGTGGGGGGGTATCTAAGGGAGGTATTGGGGGCACCACGCCAGCTCAGGAGCTCTCCCCCACCCATGGGGCAGCACCCAGATGGGCACCCCCCTGCCAGACCCTGGCCCCACTCCCCCCACTCCCCAAACCAGAGCAGATTTGGCACCGTTGGGGTGACCCTGCTCTGGCAGGACCCACCTCGAAGTGGCCACTCCGTCGGACGCAGGGGCTGGAGAAGGCCAGCATGGTGGCCAGCAGGGCCTGGAGGGCCAGCCCCGTCTGCGAGGCTGTGCCTCCCAGGCCCCCCACGCCGGGCCGGGCCCGCAGGAGGTACTCGGTGAGGCCGTGGCACCCATCCTGCCGCGCCAGCCTGCCTGGGCACACACACCGTCACGGCGGGGCACCTGCAGCACCCACCCGCACGCACTCAGGTTTCTGCTGCACTCACCAAACTCTTGCCTATTTTTTTTTAAACTATAAAGTGGACGTTTTGGAAAACATTTGGATTTGTCCTTTCCTGAGCCCGTTTTTGGACTCAATGCCATGGCAAGGGGGGGTGGGGGGTGGGCATTTTGCACGAGGTGGGGGTAGTACAAGCAGACATGCTCCCCCGATGCGGGGGGGTCCGGCCCTGGCACTCTACCGTGGGGCGAGGCGGGCCGTGGGGCGCAGGGCTGTGGGGTTGGGGGGCTCAGAGCCCACTGGGGAGCTGCGGGGGGGAGCGTGGGAGCCCTTCTCTGCCCGGCTGGGAGGCCGCTAGAGGGGGATAACAGACAGCAGCACAGACTGCGCGGCGCCCAGCGCACCCTCGGGCTGCTTGCACCCTTCCTGCGGCTTCGCAGTTCCCCCCTACGCGGGCGTGTGCACCCCGCTCCAGACCTTACATCCCACTCCCGGGACATCTGCATCCTTCCTGGACATAAGCATCCCCGCCCTAGGGACATCTGCATCCCCCCAGGTCATCTGCATCCCCCCGCCGGGGCCCAGGCCCGGCCCCCGCAGCTTTTCAGCAGCGCTGCACTTTCTGCCGAGCCGAAGCTGTGTTGTGGGTCATGCCCCTGCCACCGAGGGGCATTTTCTGCCCCAGCAGAGGGACAGGAAGGGGGGAACCCACCCCAGGGTTGCCGGGGTGTGTTAGAGCAGGTGTCACCCGATAAACCCATGGCAGCCAAAGGGTCTCCCCGGCCTGGGAGCTGCTACTTACTGAAGTTGGCGACGTGGGCACCCGTGTGAACGGCTGCCAGCACCAGCACCACGTACCCCACGAGCTGGTGGAAAACAACGTGCTGGTCCAGTGGCAAAACCTTGGCAATGGGGGTAGCACGCAGCCAGGTCAGGCACCTCCGCAGCATCAGCACCTCCGGGAGAGGGAGAGGGGTAGTTGGGGATGCCAGGGGGCAATTGGAGATGTTGGGGGGTGATTGGAGATGCCAGGAGGCAATCAGAGATGTAGAGGGACAACTGGAGGTGTTGGGGGGACAATCAGAGATGTTGAGGTGCAGTTGGAGGTCTTGGGGGGGACATTTGGAGATGTAGGGGGGGCAGTTGGAGGTGTTTGCTGGGGGGCTCAGTCAGGGGCTGGTCCCCTGGGGCTCCAGAGTCAGGTCCCCACTAGTACAGGGTGTCACAGCCAGGAGAGCACCCAGAGGCCAAAATCAAGGAGCCAGATGCAGGGTGCCATGAGTGCCCTTGTCCACCACAGCTCACCACTTCCCTGACCCCTTATTTCCATCAAATTCATCAGAGCAGACTCTAAATGTGACTCTGAACACCCCGGGTGTGTCCCCCCCACAGCTCAGCACCCTCCCGGGGCCCGGCACTCACTGCCAGGAGGGCACAGTTGAAGTTGAGGCACTGCCCACAGCCCCGGGCCACGGCCACCCACCCGCCGAGGCCGGCGTGCCACAGGGCGCCCAGGGCAAAGAGCAGCAGGTTGAGGCCGGTGTAGCCCCCCAGGCAGGCGAGCTTGCCATGGTGGTTGTGCCAGTAGTCCCAGGTCAGGTGCCGTGGCCGGCAGCTCCTTGCTGGAGGCAACGGGGGCTTCAGCCAGCTCGCTGCACTGTGGACAAAGGCACCCGGTGGCTACTTATCCAGAGAAAGGGGGAAGCTGGGCCCATCCTGCAGCCAGGCTGGCACCCAGCTCTGTATACATGCCCTGCTCCCAGCATGGCATCATCCTGCACCCGTCCCAGCACCCATCTCAACACCATCCTTGCACCCATCCCTGCATCTAAGCCCTGCACCCAGTGTGGCATCATCCTGCACCCATCCCAGCACCCATCATCACAGCACCATCCCTGCATCTGAGCCCTGTACCCAGTATGGCATCACCCCTGCACCCATCCCAGCACCATCCCAGCACCCCACAGAGCACCATAAGGCACCTGAGTTGCCCCCAGTGCTGGCCAAGCACCTCATGGCCTGGACACCCCACAAGAGCCTTAACGAGACCATAAACCCCATGGTTTTCCCTCCACGAGGGAGAAAAAAAGGTGCTTGCACGGGAACCCGGAGCCCCTGAGGCTGCCAGAGGGACCTGCCGGGGCAACTACCTGATGGTCAGGTTCTCCATGACCTCTGGGAAACCCTCCAGCTCCTCCTTGAGCTCCTCGAAAGTGATGGAGCCACTGCGGTCCTTGTCGGCAGCCTCGAAGAGCGCGAGGGTGAGATCTGCCAGCCGCTCCTCGGGCAGGGCGATCGCGCTCTCCCGTAGGCACCACCCCAGCACCACACGCAGCTCGTCCGGGTCGATGGAGCCGCTGCCTGCGAGTGGGAACCACGACGGGTCGGAGCAGGGGCTCCCCAGACGCTGCTGCGCCCTGACAACCCCACGGTTTCACCTTCATCTTGCACCTTTAACCCAGAAATTGCCTCCCTTCCTCACCTGTGGGATCTGCCCAGCCAGAGCAGGATCGGGCCACTGCTCGTAAACCCCAAAACTCATGGATTTAAAAATAAAAGTGACCGAATGGGCAGTTTACCTGCGGCTGTGGCAGCATCGCTCGCTGGCGAAGCGATGCAGATGCACTTACCTGGCAGCTAGGCAAAGAGCAAACCAGACAGGTGAGAGGCTGGGCCCTCAGTTCCTTGGCCAGCTTTTTATGCCCAAGCAGGTCAGAGCAGGAAAAGCAGCTCAAGAAGAGCTTTGCTTTTGTTATTTCCAGCTTTCCCAGCCAAAGGATGGAGAGCACCGGGATTCACAGATAGCAACAGGATCAAGATATTTGATATCTGAGTGGAGTGGAGATGGCTCCTCTCCACGGCCAAGGGTGAAAGTGCTTTGTGGGAAATCCTGACACGTGGTCGGTTTAATTGCTGGTTTTCAGATGGATTTTTGATGCTTTCAGCATGGGACGAAGGCAGCGGTGTTATGCCAGACACACATTTACCTTTCACGAAGTTCAAGCAACGAGGACCCACCTACCCCAACACCCAGCTGCACTTAAACTATGAGAGGAAGTGACGCCAGCAACGAAGCCCAACGGTGATGCCCACGCTGGGATGCTCAGCGAGAGCCATGCTGCCTTGCAAATCAGAGCTTTGGTCAAAAAATTACAAATTAATCTCTTCTTTGTCATCTTACCATCCACATCATAAACCTGGAAGAGGAACCTCAGCTTGTCCATCTCATTTCCATGCACAAGCAGGCTCAGGGCTTTCAGCAGCTCCTCCAAACTAATGGTCCCGCTCCCGTCCGTGTCGAACAGCGTGAAGAACCTCTCGGCAAAGAAGGACTGTGGGGAGGGGGACAAACGCGCTCACACAGCAGCGGGATGCTCTCCGCCAGCTGAGTCACGATGCTGCAAACACAGCTCTTGCCACTGGCAACGCAAATCGCCCGGCAAAAGCTGAGAGTCATGGGGACAGCCCAAAAACGGGAGGGAGGAATAAAGGCTTGAGGGTCTTTTAGCAGGGGTGTGTTGGCACCACAGCCGGAGGGAAGCCTTGGGGACACAGGATGGGGTGGCAGGCAGCTGGGAGGGAATATTCACTGGGAATAGCCAAGGGTGTTCAAAGAAGAGTGGAAATCTGATTGATTTTCCATTTTGGGCTAGGTTTCTCTTTCCCTCTCACACGCATCATCATGCAATTCTGTTTTTAAGCTTAATTTTCTCTAAGTACACTAAGAGGCACAGCTGCCCAGAGAAGGGGACCCCGGGCCAGCGCTGCACTCACCTCCTTCACTTGCAGAGCAGTTTTGAACTCTTCCATGTCGATTTCTTTGTCATCCCCCGCAATGTTCCCAAACTGCTTTGTCACCCACCGCAGCCACTCCGCGTCCTCGGCCACGCTCATGGTGCAGGAACCTGCAGCAGCCCCAAGTAACACCCCCCTGTAGCCTTCAAAAGCTGCTTTTTTACTGTTCCCGCCACATTTTCACCACGGCAGAGCAAAGGGGCAGCTGCTCTCATCCCTCACCTGAGCTGGGTCCCAGCAGAGGCCACCCCAGGCTGAGCCAGGATTTGGGCAGCAGCAATGACAAGTCTGAGGAGGAAATGCCCATGTGCCGAAGAAACGAGCTGCCGAGTCCTATTTGTACCTACCACGCTACCGAACGCCACCACAAAGGCACTAAAGGTGGTATTAGTACAAATAAAGGTGACTCCTTCCTTCTCAACCTTTCTTCCCATGGCGAGTCAAAAGATGCAGCTGTTTGAGCCACCCCTGCACACCCTGTGTGAGACTTGTGGTTGCTTTTATGGCCCCAAATTAGCAAGTTCTGACAGACAAGATGGTAAAAGCTGATACACTTGCAGAGAGAGGGGTCAGCCTGCCCCCTTGAAGCATCTGGCACGTCTTTGGTCTCGCTGTGCCCTTGCAGGAGCAAAACCTCTGCGCAGGGGCTGCACGGCTGATGGCCAAAAGGAAGAAAAAAACCCTCGTAAAAATAATCAGCAGCTGCAGGAGGACCACTGGGCTCTCGGGGCCACCCCAACCTGCCAGCTGCCGCTGGAGTGGAGCATCCCTGAGGATCACTGCCCATGGCGCGGCGTCATGTGCCTGCTCCCCTCCTGGAGCCGGAGCTGCCGGCTCAGCCCTGCGGGGCTGTGGAGGAAGGTCGGCCGGGTTCTGGGGTGGCTCCCTGGCAGCCCCGAACAGGCTCCTGCCCTTCCACCTCCCGCTCTCACATGTAGGGTTAACCAGGTACAGCGGGTGCAAGTCCCTGGGCTGTCCCAGTCCCTTGAATCACCCGAGCGTGAGCAGCATTGCACACCACAGCATGTGCTCAGCCAGGCCAAACTTCATCCCAGGATTTCTCTAACTTGTAAGAGCTTGGTTTTACAGACTGAACTGTTCCCAGAGCCCTCTGGCTCCCAGTGATGGGGAGGTGGCGAGCTGAGATGAAGGGAGAGTGGCAGCAGCAAGATGCTCTGGGGTTCCCCTTTGCCACCAAAACCAGAGCAGGGAGATGGGAAACCGCTCCCGCAGGTACTCGGCCCTCCCACCCCTTCCCTCTCCTCTCCTGGATGGTCCTCGCTCCATCCCACCCGGTCCCTGCCTTCTCAATTCACCATCCCCTTGCCCTCTCCTCCAGACCTCCGTGTTTCTTTGTATCCCCCACGCTTCTGTTGGATCTCTCAGCTGCTCACCAATGGGGTTGAAAATTACCACCGGCTCTCATTATCTTGAGAAACCAAGAGAAAATTAACCCAGAGCTCCTGCGTTCAATGAAGCTTTTCACAACCCCAAACCAGCCTCTGCTGTATTACCCCAACCCCTTTCTGTTCCTGCCTGTGGGACATAAAACGGAGCTTGCAGCAGAAAGACACAGTGTTCCTGGGGAGAATAGGCAGTGACAGAGCAAATTTGGGGCAAAACATCTGGAAACAAGGCACAAACTTACGCTGCTGTACAGGGAGGTCACTCCTGAGCCCTCTCCTGCCTCATGCTGGTTTTAATTTATCATCTCTACTATCGCAGAGTCACACCCAGTTTTGTCATCACGTCTGTGGGTGCAGCCCAGTTCTTCCGCTGCCACATAATATTTAAAATTTAGCTGATCACAGCTGTTGTATGCTATTCTTCTAATTTCCTTTATTTTATATTTCTTGCACCATTAAGCAGGCTAACCTTGGGAAGCGCGCGCTCTGCCAAATCCAATAAAGAGCTCGTATTCACCCGGTGCTTCAATCCCTATTTACCAGCCATCAGGAACACACGGGGAAGCGTCTCTTTCATACTGCAACCTTTATTCCTTTTTGAACAAATCCTACTTGTACGGCACTAAACTGTGACTAAATTGGGGAGGAGGTTGCCATGGGAATGTCAGAACCAGAAACCAGGTAGTAAACCATTTCTGCTTTACTACTCTGGCTGATGTCACAGGTGCTGCGGGCAGTAAACAAGCAGGGAGATGGTTTGTACGCTAAGCGGCAGAGTTTCGCTTCATCGCCGGAGCTGAGGCAGCTGATCCCAGATGGAAAACTCCCTTGGTCTACCTCCTTTCTTGTTTATTGCGAAGTTCACTGAGCTTTGTCCAAATATCCCCCTCGGGCTTCACAGGAACTGGGGACAGGGCTCAGGTCTCCGATGGAGACGCTGCCCATGGCCTGAGGCTTGTCCTGGTCTCAGGAGCAGCCACAGCCTCCCCCGTGATGTGGGGGATCCTGTGGATCGGCAGAGAGCGGGGAGTAACGCAGAGAAGCCAGCAGAGCCTGACAAAATGTAGAGGAAAGCCCTATACAGTGCACTGCTGTCAGCACCTTTTCCCTCCAGGCTTGCTATCACGATGGGAAGCATCAGGAAACACAAACTACATCACACAAAAAGCATCTCCTTGAGACATGACTGAGTCATCCCTCACGTAAGGGCTTCCTTCCCTGACCACAATAAGGCTTTAATTTGCAACAATGCTGAAACAGTATGACAGTAAGCAGATTTTAAGAGAGTACCCCAAAATAGATATAACCATTTTAACCCAACTAAGAGCTGAGAAATAGGTGCTGTAGACGCTGCCTGCCACTGAGCTTCATGGCCAAGTAACACAGTTTCAAGCGGGTTCCTCTCCCCCTTTCCCAGTGCAGCAGTATTTCTTCTCAACTGTGTGTATTTTACATGGAGCTGCAGTTTTCCCTCCTGGGATCCAGCAGAGACCAAGCACAAATTCCAAACTGAGCTAAAACTGCCAATTCACAATCCAGATAAATTCACTTTAAAACTGTGGCAATCCAAGGTCATGAAACCATTTACTAGGGAAAGGGGAGAGTAACGTATAAATCATCTTCAAGTATGTGCTGTATCTTACAGACACAAGCCCCCCTTTATACTCAGAGTATTTCCACTATACAAACACATTGTAGATATCAAAAATAAAAAAGAAGAGACCTTAAATTTGCTAATATGACTTAATAAATTGTGGCCAGGCTGCTACACAAAGAACATAATGTATTATACTCAGACACTGCACAGAGTGGGATACTGGATTATTTACTCCCCTTGGAGCTGGCGCATGTACCAGCACAAGTCTGTTTTATTTCAGTTCTTGTCTTAAATTCCTCATATAAGTTTATGAAAATAAGCCCGACGAGGCAATCTCTCAAGAAAAGCACTTCTGTTTTCTCTGCCTGCAGAGATTCCCCTCTTGGGCTTTCAAAGATGACCACAAACCCCGAATTTTTGACTGTGCTGGAATGTACGAAGGTAACCCAAGCCATGCAAGCTAGCCTGGAGACAAGGAGCCAGTTCTACAAAAACCCAGAGCAGGCTCAGAGAAAACTTAGAGCCCAGTGCAGGCTGTTTAAATCACTAATTAAAGCTACTTTAGTGCTAGAATCAGATTATACATCTGTAAAATTTTACAGGATGGTGCTTCAATTGCCTGGTGCCTCAAGAGCAAAATCAAATGTACAAGCACAACCAACAGCCTTTGAATTAGCAAAACACCCAAGGATGAGGAGATAATGCCCCAGCAGCAAGGAGGGAGGCTCATGCCTGCTTAAATGAAGAAGATGTAATTAATACAGAAGAGGTACATCCCTGTGATACTGCTGAGCAATAATTTAGGCAAGAAGCAACTGTGAAACATGCCCCTGCCCTCCTGAGTCACCTCTTCAAAGGCAACATCCCCACTCAGGGAGCTCAAACACGAAGACGCCCGCAGACATCGGACGAGAACCCTCGTGTTTGGTGGGAGGTGGTAAAGCCAGCCCCCCACTGCGGGGAGGATGGGGGCCGAGGTAAGGGCATCTCTGCTCTGAGAGGAAAGCCACCCTGCCTGGCCTCATCTAGCCTGAATAGAGTCAAGCCATGAGCTGTGATTTTAAGTTATTTTTCATAGCTTCTTGCATTTATTGGCAACTTTGACCCATTTTATCATGCTCTTCCTCCCAGCCCAGTGAAGTTTCCCCGACGCGGTGGGTGAAGCACAGCGGCAGGCAGGGAGAGCAGAGCTGGTATTTCTTGCAGTGGCACCCTCACATCAGTGACATTTGATGTTTTCCTGAAAGCTTCAACACCCACAGTCACATCACGATGCCTGAAACTCATGACTCTCCATCCTTTCCAAGCGAGAACAACTGGGCTCCCTCTCCACACAACAGGAATTGTTACGGCCCCAAACCAGCCACTAGCTAGAAAGGGGCCAACTTTCATTATTTATCAGGAATCTCAGTCTCTAAGCTAACTCAGTTTTTACAGGATCTGGCTTGTAATTCTGAGTTAAGTCCCCTGTTGCCTTTTGCCAGCATCTTGCTGTAAATGTTCCCAAACAGGAAGAGAAGGGACCACGCGGAGGAGCTGCGCTGCCCTGCACTACTGAAAAACATCATAGTCTGAAAATACCCCAAAGGACTTCAAGCTTAATACAACAGGCACTTGATTACAGCATTAACCAAACCTCAGATTGGTAGCAACTTTTGAAAGAAGAATGGAGATAATATAGTGTAGCAGTGTATTCACGCCACGCTGAGTTTCAGGTAAACACAGTCAAAAAAGAAATGTGTACAGACAAAGGAGAAATAAAACGCTTACAAATCAAAGATATATATTTAAGAAATTAATATCCTTTAAATAAAGAGTAATTTTTACATTTTTTTTAAAATGCTATCCAAATATTTCTGAGGAAATAAAATCTAAACAATTGGTCACCAGGATAAATTACTGCTTCTCTCATGTTAAAAATATGCACAAAAGCATCACAATTTAAATGCTGCGCTTCATTTCTTTTCTTAGAACTAAGTTAAACATACTTCAGCACTTTATAATTCCACAAACTGTAATCTACAATGCTTTAAATACTCAAAACAACCATAATTAATACAAAATTATAACTGGCCAGTAGGTATCCATCTAAAAAATCCTCCTCAAAGTATCTTATTTCTTTTTTTTTTTCTAAAAAAATAGTCAAGTTAATTTTCTATTTACCAACTATCAGAATTTTTGCATTAAGGCAAGACACGATTTATATATTAAAAAATTATGCAACTTATATCTACAAATAAGTCTACTCAGATTTTACACAAATGTTTCTACAAAGCAGAAACCTTAAAGATGTTTAAATTATATTGAAGGTGACAAAAAATCTTTCTTTGAAGAATAGCCTACTATAACATGCTTAATACTTAAACTCACCTTAAATCAGACATTTGATAGAGCTTTCATTCTTGTTTATTCAAAGATCCAGTGCTCTTCAGTTACCTGTGGACTGCAGTCTAAATGATTTTACCCTAAGTGACTGTAACAGAGAGATGTGTGCCCTTTTAAAGGTTTAAGCTAAGTCAGCCCCGGTAAAACTTTTTATGTCAAACAAAAAAAGGATTTCAACTGAAACCTTAAGGAGCATCTGGTTGTGACATTTCCATAATTACCTGGTTATTTCAGAACCACTTTGAAAGTGGCTTATGGGTCCCTGCCTAAAGATTCTGAACAACAGAAGAGAGCATGTGGCTGCTCAAACGCACATCATTGAGTTGTTGACGGAAACCACCACGGGCCATCGGCTGCACAATGGTGAGTGGGGCAGCAGAGCCACCAGCTCTGCGGCCAGGCAACGATGGAGAAACCTCCCTGCAGGAGCTCTGCTGCGAGATGCTGCGTGCAGCCGGCACAACACAGCTCATTCGTGTTTGCAGTAGGACTCTAAGACTCACAGAAGGGTTTGGGGCGGAAGGGACCTTAAAGATCACCTAGTTCCAACCCCCCTGCCACAGGCACCTTCACTAGCCCAGGTTGCCCAAAGCCCCGTCCAACCTGGCCTTGAACCCTGCCAGGGAGGGGGCAGCCACAGCTGCTCTGGGCAACCTGTGCCAGGGCCTCACCACCCTCACAGGGAAGAATTTCTTCCTTAGATCTCATCTTTCAGTTTAAATTGGTCCCACCTCATCCTACACACACACCCCCTGATGATGAGTCCCTCCCCCCTTTCCTGCAGCCCCTTTCAGCCCTGGGGGGCCGCTCTAAGGTCTCCCCAGAGCCTTCTCTTCTCCAGCTGAACCCCCAACTCTCTCAGCCTGTCCTCACAGGGGAGGTGCTCCAGCCCCCCAAGCACCTTTGTGGCCTCCTCTGGCCCCGCTCGAGCAGGTCCGTGTCCTTCTGATGTTGGTGCCCCCAGAGCTGGACCCAGCACTGCAGGGGGGTCTCCTGAGAGCAGAGCAGAGGGGGAGAATCCCCCCCCCCCTGCTGCCCACACTGCTCTGGGTGCAGCCCAGCACACGGGTGGCTTTCTGGGCTGTGAGCACACGTTGCTGGCTCACAGGCAGTTTTCCACCCACCAACCCCCCTCCTTTGGGCTGCTCTCCAGCCACTCCTTGCCTAGCCTGGATTTGTGCTGGGGATCACCCCGACCCATGGGCAGGACCTTGCCCTTGGCCTCGCTGAACTCCACAAGGTTTGTACGTCCCCCCTCTCCAGCCTGCCCAGGTCCCTCTGGATGGATCCCTCCCCTCAGCGTGTCACCACACCACACAGTTCGGTGTCGGTGGGGAACGTGCTGAGGGTGCCTCGATCCCACAGTCAAGAAGGAGGTCTAACTCCATTTATATCCCGTAATCTTTAACCCCACAGACAGACATGCATCGAGGTGCTCTGGCTAAGAGCTGACCACCCAAGTGCCAGCAATCACGGTGTTGGGGTCTGAAGCATGGGAGACATCGAGCTCCCAAGCCTCCACCTGCCATGCTCTAAAACACTGCCAAGTTTTGGTGAATCAGGGTATTTTGAAGCATCAAGCTACTGAAAAATATAGGGGTTTAAAACTTGAAAAAAAAATTATCTACAGAGCAGGGAGGTCAAATCAGGTGAGACATCGTGATGCAGTTTGATTAGGATTCTGCTGCATCCCCAGAGTCACACGCCTGATGTGACAACACCATCCACCCACTTGGCAAACCAGGCATTAATCTCATGTTTTGTACATATTTCAAACCCCTCTAGAGAACGTAACATGACAGGTACTCCGCTCGGGTGCGGATGGTAGCCATGTCGTGGAGGTTGCTTCCATTTCACATCCAACCTGTGCAACCCCAGAGGGGATTCTTCCCCCAGGTCTTGCAGAAAGTCTTACAAACAATTTATTACAGTCAACGGGCATGAGTGCAAGTGCGTTATGTCCACAGACTTGTGCCATAAGACAGCTGCACTCCAACATACTAAGAGTAGAGAGGTATTTAAAAAAACACCACACTCTACCAAAACATACATATATTAGCCTGTAACGATACAAGCATGTGAAAATAAGGCATCTGTTCTAAAAGAATCTGACACTCCAAAATCCTGCACTGAAAACTGTCTAGAGTCTTAATCTTTCTCAATACTACCTACAAGTAAAAAACCTCATAATTCACAAGAAGCAGAAAAATCTACTTCCCGCGACCTTGCTGTTCCCCTGACAGCGATACCTACCAAGACAGCTACTTAGAGTTGGTGAGAACATTTGCAAAGCCAGAGAACTCCAAAAACTTAGTCAAAACCGATTACTTATACAAAAATCTGTGGTTCAGAGTGCTGTATTCACTATTCATTATTTTTCTGCCACAAAGTTCTACTGACCCATTGAAGGAACATGAATTATTAACTTCAAACAAGCAACATTGATAATAATAAATGAAAAATCAAAGCTGTCAACAATTTATAAATAAACTGCATACTAAAAATTCAGTTGTTTCCAAGTAAAAACTTACGCAACTACTCCACACAATCAAGAAGTTCATTTATGTATAGTTCCAAGTGGAAAAGCAGATAAATTCCTTGCAATTTCTCCGACAAGAGAAGACAAATGAGATTCCAGATTCCTTACCCAGATTATTCCAAAACTTTCCCACGACAGTTCAGTTCCAACGCCACCAACTTTCATTTTCATCTCATTACCACAATTGCCCGTATTTGTGAAACTCTGCTGTACAACAGGCAGGATCCGCTGCCTTCTGTGAGGCTTTCTGCTATCTCCACGCCGCATTTTTATTTCTTTGTACCACTTATATGTGTACACATTAAAAGTCAATGGCTTAAAGCCAACAGCCTATTGCTTTTAACTTTCGTCGGGCAGAAGAAAAAAAGTGTTAAGAAAACATTTTAACTGAAT
Source organism: Athene noctua (assembly GCF_965140245.1). Classification (NCBI taxonomy): domain Eukaryota; kingdom Metazoa; phylum Chordata; class Aves; order Strigiformes; family Strigidae; genus Athene; species Athene noctua. The sequence continues at coordinate 14,895,715 of NC_134049.1, read as the reverse complement.
ATGCCAAATTTATGAAATAATGACTATGCTAGAAATATATTTTAAAATTAAATATAATTATTTCCTTTACTTGGTATTAAAATACCAAGAATGTGCATGCTGGACTTCTCTGAATATAAGCCTTGTATCAGCATGGTATAAACTCATTTTTAATGGAAAAAGCAATAAAGAAGCATGTCATGGATACTGAATTAAAAGGCACGCAAGTGAACATACTTAGTTTAAAAACACCTTTATGTCAAAACCCCCAAAACTCCCATTTTAGCTTTGAACTCCTGCAGAAGACTGTTTCAGAAAAGAACAATATTTGACAGAAGCCTTCTAAGAATTTAACTAAAACCAAAAGAAAATCTAAATAAACAGTCAGAAAATAGAAATAATATAGAGCTCCAAAAATATGGCAACTAGCAGCAGAAAATGCAAATATTGCATGGTACTATTTTTAAGTAAGAACACATTTTCCAATGATAAAATGAAAATTGGAATATGTCCACAAAAAAAAAAAAAAAGATTGAGAAACTGTTGGAGCCAATTTATTGTTGTGCCATTAGTGTAGAACATCGAGTGCATTAAAAAAAATGAGTGACGTGAGTTGTCATCTCTTACATGCACATATGAAACACAGGAAAATTTGGAAAAGCCAAATGAGCATTACTCTCTATTTCACTACAGTCCAATTTAGCATTGTCACATAACAGACACGAGTAGAAACATTTTAAAATTGTAACTTCTAATTGCTGGGATAAATACAGTTATATCTGCTTTGAGTGACTGATAAAACTGAAAATCGATCTTTTAAACCTCAAGGAAAGACAATGGTAATGTTCCAGATATTAGTATTAAACTATTTTTTTTAGAGTGTCTTCACCATTCTTAAAAGCTGGAATATTTTTCTCAATATAACTATCAATATATGTAGCTCTCTCCTAGAGCAGACAGAGACAGAGGAGCAGAGGAAGCGTTAGAAAAATTGTACAGTTGTTCTTAAAAATTCCCTACTTCTTTTCTAGTGCTTGAGCTTTTGCTGTCTAGATTCCAGCCGATTCAGCGTGCCCACTGAGATGCAGTTTGTTTAATGCTTGATGTTCCACCTTCTCCGGACTCGGACAACCTTTTTCATCATTTTGCTGGGAGGTTCTGTGTTTTCAAACTTAATTGTGATATTTAACATTCCTTTTTTTAAAACAATTTTCGAAGATTTCACTAAATCCGTTGATTCACTGATTGAGAGTCTCATTTTTCTGTTTTGTAGCAGCAGTTTGCAATGTTAAGACTTTCAGGGCTTCTCTCAGCTGAGTGGACTCAAACACATAAAACTACAGAAATATGTGGGTCAGTTTGGTGAGCTGTAGATGTAATGGGTTTTCTTGCTATTGCGACATTTTCTAGGGTGTTTTTTTTTTTTTTTTGCTTTTTAGCATATTTCCTGTATACTTCTAATTAGAGAGCACCAGTGGTATCATTAAGAGGGGGTGTAGTGGCTGAACGCTGAGCTGGCGTGCCCTGTGCAGGCACGTTTCGCGTTCCTCACTGCAGAATGTCCACGAGGCTCTTCAGGGTTTCCTCCTCTTTAGCTGCTCTTCTCCTACAGGGAGTGGTTTGAGGTGCTGCAAAAGAGTATTAAACAGCTTTTAAACATCAGGTGTACATTTGTCACGCTCACCTTTCACTCAGCGTCACAAATAGCACAAATTTCAGCACAAAGGCGCTTTGGCCAGAACATATCTAATCTTCCTATTTACAGAAAATCCATCCCATTTGCCACACTAGATGGTAACCCTGCTTTCCCGAGTGGATGAATAATGCAGTGAATTTGCCATTTCACTCTGTCTCTGCAGTGAAAATGGAGTTTTTTTCCATGCCGCTCCCAGAAGGCGCAGTTTTTATGCCCTGAAGAGCATGGGAAACATGCTCCTTAAGAGCTTATTGGTTTGAAAAAGGTCCCGTTGCTCAGCACGCAGCTGAAGGGTGGGCAGTTGCTGTGCAAGGGAAAAGCTCTTCCCAGGGACCAGAGCACCAACTGCATCGACAGCCGAAATCTCAGTAGATGAGGACAGATGATGCACCATCATCTGTCAAACACAAAAACTAACTTTAATCACATCAGGACTTCCAGCTCATTGAAGTGATAATATTCATCACCGTATCATCACACTGAATTTTTTAAGTTCAAATTAAGACGAACTACTGTAAAAAAAATGGGGTGGAAGGAGACAACTTTAATCAAAACATTATGCCTAGGAGGCCTGGAAACTTAAAGTTAAAGCTACTATTTTTAGTGAAGAAGCAATCAAACCAGGCCAAGAAAAAAACCCCAGTATATCCATGAATATATTCTTTACAATACTCACAACTCATAAATTTGCTTCTCCTCTATATGCACTATGAGGGGGAGAACATAGGCTTTTTCAAGTTTAAAAATGTCAAAATCCAACTTGCAAATGAACACTTTCAAATGAATGTTTGAATTTACACTTTGATTTCCTACCTTTTTTCTTGAAAAAAAAAAAAAAAAAGTTACAGCAGGTAGATTCTAAATAGCCACTCGGTCTACATGCTGAAATGCAAGAAATACGTGTACAAACTTTGCATATGAATTAACATACATTCAGGCCTAAAAGCCTCCTATAAGGCTAGTGGCCCCACAGGTGTACTGTATATTCTTTTATCATTAGAGTTAATATTTCTGGACAGCACAGCACAACTAAAAAAGTACAACTTTTGAAGAGTACCGTACAACTACAAAAAAGTACAGTTCACTCTTTAAAATTATTCGCATCTCAGAAGTGGCAAAGTTTCTCCACCCAGAGCTATTTTGAAATACTGAACCAAGCTGGTCATCGCTAACAACTATAATAAAACGTTCTAAAATTCACAGTATATCACAAAGTTTTGAAAAACACGGCACATTATTATGTTTGAAAACCATGAAGTCAGAAAACAACGTATGACTACTATTCCTACTTCAACACTGAAATCCTAGCACTGGAATCACGTGACATGTCAAAACTAAGTGACATATTATAAAAAATGCCACTTGGTGAAATTAACCCTCTTCACTGGGAATACATAAGCATCTTTATGAAAGGTTCTACTTTACAAATTTTAAAATTAAATTCATGCAAATCTTTCCATACTGGGAACCTGTCAGGATTGCCCTTTGTCTTCCTTGACATTGCTCCCATAAAAATCAACAGGAAAGCTCCCTAATAGTTTCAAGAGCAAAAGAATTTGGTTTATCATAGTAGCACCAAAACAGTGAGTAATTAACAAGAAATAAATAACAACCACGTTCCAAAGTCCCCTCATTAAAATTACCTTTATATATTTCACATTCCTGAAATTATGCTGCAATGCTAAAAGAAAGCAAAATTTTTAGAAGCATAATCAGTCACTCAGCACAAACACAAACAACGTGATCTCAATTTGATACATAGGCTTGAATTTGCTGTTCTCTGTAGTTTATAATCTTCTGCTTTGAATAGAAGTTGCCATGTCATAAGCAGTTCTGGTAAAGGAAAGCTGCACAGCTCTATTGTGAAAGAACAGAAGAGAGTGGTCTCTTTTTTACAGATCAGTTTCTTTTTTTTTTTTTCAGTGAATCCTCTGAAACTTGTACAGATTTTTTCTGCAACACAGATTCCCTGCCAAAGCTGGAATTTGCTTCGGAGGATCAGAGCCTCTAAAAACAAAGAGAAAATGAATTATTTTCCCATTTCGCATCTTATAAAAGATATTATATTGAAGCATCCTATCTAGTGACTCGACGCAGTCTGACCACTTCCAGTTACTGACCTAGAGAACATGACAGACCTCCATCCCCCGTGCCACACTGCCCTCACGATCCCCCAGGTATGTATTTGAAGGTGTTCAAGTGTTCACAAAAGTTCAGAGGTTTATTTTGGGGGGATTGACTTCCACCTTACATAATCAGTTCATCCTAACCATGTCAGAGTGAGTTAGAAATAAAGCTGGTCACAATTTGCCCGTCTGACACACTGCACGAGTACAGAGAATCTTACTGGTCCCTCCTGAGCAATACAAAAGAGCAGCTTTGGAAAAAATACATGAAAGGTAATATAAAAATGAGATCTGATCTTCCAGTGCTAGATAAAGGAACTGTGCAAGTTTCCACCTCAGCTATTAAATAACTCGCACAGCAGAACAGGACTAATGAAATGCCAGCGTGCATTTGTACAACCGCTCCTCTGGTGTGATCATTACAATGGCTGTGCTACTATCTACATCATTTAAAAACTGCACATCAGGAAGTCTCCAAAATTAAAAAGGCACACAAAGGGAAAAATGGCAAAGACAATATTGAACCTTGAAACTTAATAGTAAGGCTGTGTTGCAGTAACTGCTCAACCTAAAGTACTTCAAATTGTTTCCTAATTCTAGGTTTTTCTGAGAGACAGACAATGTACAATAATAAGAATTTCACAATTAAAAACTTCATGGTTAATCAGGAACCAAAATTTAAGAAACAGATATGCAAACAAAACAAACCATTATAAAAATCAAATTAAAATGTTACACAAGCATTTATTTGCTAAAAAGGGTGTGTGATTTTTTTCTGAAAGAATGCAAATAAACTTCTGCCTTTCTCCTGTCTTTGAGGCTTCACAATACCTCAACATGTATGTAATAAATAAGATCCTATACATTTTTCAGCTAAAGCTTTAACTGCAGAACAGCATCAACACAAGAGATTGTGTTTGGAGCAAGGCTGAAAATATGAAAGAAAATAAATTTGACTTTTGATGACAAAGAGCTTTCTCCCCATCAGTTCTCTAACAAATGAGGTTTTACAGAGACTTTCATGCAGTGCTTTCAATAGCATAAAGCTTTGTAATTTCCTAATTTAGACAATCAATCTTAATGACTAAAAATTAACCTGAGAATGGTGATGGGGAAATCACAGATACACTACTATTCAAGCAATGGTAGAATCTGAAAATCTAAGGGATCTCAAAGTGTTTACAGAAGGGAAAGTATCAATTAACCCATTTTGCCTGTGGAATTACAAAAAAACCCATCCCCAACCCCACCCTGTAATCCAGAAGATGGAAAGCTTCTCTGGTTCCTACACTGTGATTTGTCATCTCTGGAGGACAGATGTAAATTGGAAAGAGAAGAAGAGAACCAGGGCTGTCAAGAAAAATATTGATTTGTACTCAGCTGTCTTCTTCAAAATCTCCTCCAAGCCTCCCCCGAATAGCAATACATGGAGGAGCAGAAGGCCCATCAGCTGTGACTTGACGTTGCATCCTCTTGCCCGGAGGCTCCCCAGAAAGTCCTTCCATCCACCGAAACGGCACTCACATCCCACAAAAGGTGCTGACGGGCTCCGTGCTGTCAGCGGGGAGCTCAAAGGCAGAGCTATCATATGGACTGATTTCTTAAATGGGGAAAGAAAAAAGATTTTTCCCTTCCTCTATCTCATCAGCAAACATTTATAAATGCTGCAATCAAGTAAACTGCCAACAGAATAGAAATATTATAAACTTTGGTGGCATCTGCAAGTGCCTTCTGCTCTTTCCAAATGCTCCTTATGCCTCAGTTAGCAACAGCCCTACAACTTCTACCACCCCAAGCACAGTATATGTAAAGGAAGAAAGGTTTCAGGTCATTGATGTACTTTAACAGGTTTATCTGGCATTGTCTTCTGCTACGAATAGTGTTTTAACAGTTTACTCAGGTAGAATTTTTGGAGATAATTTAAAAGTTTTATTGCTATATAGGAAGCAAAGCCTAATATTATTTTCATTTCTATAAAACCTTCTATAATGGCTAGGTATTTAAAATACATATTCCATAAAAATGTCCACAGAAGACTGTGAAAAGGCCATAGATTTATTCCAGTCCATTCAATCTCTGAGCAAGAACCTGAAGTTTTTTGGTCTTCCCTAACAAGCCATTACTCAGCAAAGAATCAAAGGGAAAAAGGTGGTTTATGCAGCATGACTAACAGGAGCAATGGCTTCCCACAGGCACAAGTACAATTAACCACAAGGCAGAGGCCCCTGTACAAACAGAAATATCAAACCTCTTCTGCGCCTGCTCCTTTTGAAGGTTAGAGGGTGATACACTGTGGAAGAAAGTGAGCTCAGACTGGAATAAATTCATGAGCTTTCCTCGGGCTGGTAACAGCGGCTTCGGGGCTCCATGGCCTGCTCGCTCACTGAACTCCAAGTAACACATCTGACAATATCATTCTTGATAAAGTCAAGATTTAAACACGAAGAGGAGCCTTGATATAAGTTATAATTTCCATCAACAATAGACTAATGCACTATCAGTAAGCAAACGCCTTTGGGGCATAACCAAATACTTTCAGTGAAACAAATGACAAGCTGTGAAATGAGGGAGCAATTTGAAGAAACAGGTAGAAAACACCACGAAGAAAATGAAATTTTAAAGCAACATTACTCATGGGAAACGACGACTGTAGGGAGAAGATGGGCCAGTCACTCATCACTTCACGCTCTGCCTCGCTTGGTGGCAGAAAAGCTCAAGCATTCACACCAGATTGCTACTTTAAGCGCTGCAGAAGAGCTATTTCAGCTTGCCACTTCCCTAAATAGGTGAACATTATGTTCCTTCAGGCCCCTCATGATGTGATGGAGTAACAACCCTTAACCTATAGGGCATAAATATATTTTTATAAGCACAGAGAAGCTACATGGCTTCTAGGCACTTACAACCTTCTAAAAAGAAGTATCACAAAACACTAAAAGAATATATCTAATGCCACTTCAGTAGTATAAGGACAGTCCCTTTAAAATCTTTTTTGGCACTCAGCATTTTCATTTGGTGAGGAATTGTATATGTAGCCAAGCAGGTCAGCATCCCATTTATGAGTAATTCTAATGCTTCTTATCTGTTTTTACGTGCTCAGCGCCACGAATAAAGCACAGCACAAACCACAACAGTTCCTGGGAAGTAAACAGTCACGTGAGCCCAGGACCAGCTAAATCAGTAGCCACCTGCAGAAGTGGCCACTGCAGCTCTGGCCCCTTTGTTCAGGCGCTGCAGCACCTCTGGGAAAACCTCAGGCTGGTGGGATGTGGGGTAAAAAAAAAAGAGGAAAAAACCACACACATCTGCCAGCACTCTCCCCAGGCAGGGAGCTGGGGATCAACTTGCTGCTACCTGTGGCTGGACCTGCACAGGGTAAGGCCAGCCTGGCCCATTGGGCCAGAGGGTGCGGATGTGTGTTAGCTGTCCACTGAAAAAATGAATAAAGTCCAGTTAAGTGCTGGTGCTCTGGGGGTTCTCTGCTATTGCAAGTGAAACACCATGAAAGCAAACCATTTTTAGGATGCAGGATCCAAATATTAAGTTACCGCAATCACAATTTGCTGTAATTAGGGCAGAGAAACACACAGCTGTAGGCTGGGTGCATGACCAGCAATAAATAACCAATTCCACCGTAGCATCGGTGCCTACCGCCACCGATATGGGCTGTGTCCTCCAGAATCACCCCAGGCAAACCAATCCCCAAGGTCCTTTTTACTGTGGTTTTGCAGGGATTTTGGTCAAGGGGTTGAAATAACCCTGCTTCTTATAGGTAGCATGGCAGGGGTTGCCATGTCCCAGCAGTGAGGCAATGGGTGAGAAGCAGGGAGGCAGCATTACCTTTATTCTGCAGCCACTGCCGTGGATGAAATCATCCAGGTCCCAATTCTGCAAAGAAACCAGCAGAATTGTGGAGCAGAGGATTGATGAGGGAGGGCAGAGGGGGAGAGGTCCCAGCATGCACCCACACCTGACACTCCGGCTGAGGGACTGATGGTAGCGTTAGCTGGTGACACTGCGATTTACTTTTTTCTTAATTGCAAGTATGTTAAAAGAATCAAATTATATTGCCCATCATTAGCTACTGCTTTTAAAGCGATTGTGCAGGTTAACATTTCCTTTAGGAAATAATAGGGTGAATTAGTGATGGCTGCAACCTATAACAAATTGAGACTGATATAGTGCAGCAATAAACCAGCTATTAGCTCTTATCCACAGCCACTTGCTAAGGAAGATCCTGAAAGAATTTTGAACTAACAAGTGGCACTAAGAGTTGTCCAGGATTGCTTGTTCTAACTTTTGCTAGCGATATTCTGTTGGTTAAATAAGACAACACACCTGAAATGGTTAAATAAGATAATGGTATTGAATGGTTACATAAGATAATGCATCTGAAGTATGATGGTTAAATTCCTTACCATTTAAAAATGTCAGAAAAGCAGGCTTCACACCCAGAGTGCCCTGGAGGATTTTACTTTACAGACACGATGTTATCACCTTTCAGAGCAGGAGCCCATTAGTATGCTCCATTAAAAAGGTCTCTGCTCTTCCTGTGACCTTTGTGAAGAAGCCACACCAGCCTGTCCAACTTCAATGGCATTTTTCATCACCTGTGGCGTAACACAATGGACAGCAATAAGAAAGGACAAATATACAAGAAAAGGATGCATACCCCTTGATAAGAAGGGGAAAAAACCCATGACATCGTGAAAAGTAGTTGCTACTCATGACAGACATTAAATTTCACTATTGCAATGGGAGAAGGCACCCAAAAGGTGTTAAAATTAAATTCTCTATATGATAGTCTCAGAAAGTTCGGTGCAAAGTGAGCACATCACAAGACAGGCTGCTCTCCGGGCAGCGATGACTGTGGTGGGGTCCTTCGGCAGAGACTGCCAGGCTCGCATTGCCTAAGGAAAAACGGACCACGAGCATTTATATTTAAAGAACGGTGGGAATAAAATCTGGGAGACATTAGCAGCAATTGACAGAAGAAAGCAGTCTGTGGGTACTGGAAAAGATGTAATCTGCACTGAAACCTGGCTGTGCAGGCACAGTGACTGAATGCTCGGCTTCTCCCACTGTGGAGCTATTTCTGGGCTTGGAAAGAAATCCTCTAGAGGGAGTCAGAAAATTGTTTAAAGGATTTTTTTTCCCCTTTCAGTCTGATAGTATCAAAAGACCAAGGGACCATGAGCCATTCCACAAAGAAAAATAGTAATTAAAGAACTTTGCTTCGTTAAATGAGGAGTATTTAGAGCACAGCAGAGGCAAAAGGCTTGTAGAGCAAACAGAAACATTTACACACACAGCAGCACAGGCGCTGGTGCAGCAAACTGCAGAGCAAAGGGGAATCTGCCTCTCCGGGGAACTTCAAAGAAAGACATTTTCACCTGTCAAAGAGATTTTTGGAAATAAAATCCAGGCGAGCCAGAAAAGCTTTAGGGATGAAAGGCTGGCAGTGACAGTGCCAGGGTGAGAGTAGCCAGAGCAAAGCAAGGGTGCGGGAGGCGGAGGGTCAGCCCGCCAAGGTCAGAGGCAGAGCTGGAAGACACGCGGCTTCAGAGCTGCCTGCATCAGCACTTCCCCCGTCCTGGTTCAGCCACCAGATACAGACGTATAGTAAATATTTAATTAGATAGCAGTATGGCCAGCATAGCATCCCTGTTTGTTCAGAGAAGTGATTGAAATAATTTTGATTTGGAAAGTTATTTTAAGCCCTTTAAAAATTACAGCCATTGTAAATCACTGGGGGAAATGCCATCTCAGTTTTTTCCCCAAAAGTTATGAACAATTTCATTACATCCAGAATTTACTATCCACAATCTGACAGAACACTTTTAACCTATTACAAAATTTATGGTTGAGATTTCAGTAACACTCTGGAGCTGCTTAACTTTATGTGTGTTAGTAGTCCCACAAAAATCAATGGAAATGCATGTGTGAAAATGGGATTTCTGTTCTAGGAAAGTGCTAGATTTGTTTCACTTTAAAAAAAAACAAATCTGCATCAGGATGAAAAGTTGATATTGCAAAACTAACAAAATGGAAAACACATGGGAAAATGAAAGTTTTCTCTTAGAGCTTCAAAATAAAATTTATTAGAATATTTCTTCCACTTTGATGTCTGCGTTTCAAAACGGAAAACAGCCTGGCCCAGCTACCGGCCCTGCAGCGTGCGAGGCCCTGCAGCTGCGAGGGTGGTCCCACGCTGCAGGCACCCCCAGGGAAGGGAACACTGTGGAGTAGCTGCGACCAAGCAGCAATTCCCCATGGCCAGTTGAGCTGTTCCAAAGGCAGCACCTGGCTGGACCTGCTGAGGCAAGAACCACCTTCAAAATATCGAAAATAGTAACATCTGAGGTCTGAAAATCAAACAAGACCCTTTACGCTATCAAATAGAAAGTGAGGTGGGGAAGGTAAAACAAAACTTTCAATTTTTGAAGATTTTTCCCCCCAAACATTACTGAAACAATCACATTAATTTTGAAAAACAGATGCTTTGATACGAAACTTCTATCCACACATTTCTGCCCATTCCAGTTTAGTCCCTAAACCAAATCAGGGAGAAGTTGATCCTGGAGGTTTCTCTACCCGCAAAGCAGTTGGAGTGAAGATGGCATCCACTCCAGACAAAAGACTGGACTTTTTACTGCATTCCTCACAGAATTGCTGTTGAGAGCTGGCAGCTCAGCTAATTTAAAAATGTAGGCTTATCCCTTTCAAACAAGTCTCCCTCCAAGATGAATCCGGGCGCCCGTGGCTGTCAGGTGGCCACAGCAGACAGACTATGGCAGCACTCCCAAGAACTAGAGAGGGCAGGGCTTACCGGGGTTTCTGGAATTGGGAAACAGAAGGAAAAGGCTAACTTTGATATTTAATGCCGGGAACGTCACACCAGGGGCCGTCAGCTGTCACAATGACTGTGCACGCAGACAGAAGCAAGCTTAGGGACCGGGTTACTGCAGTGGGACTCCCAGCCCCTTGCTCCTCCCCTCAGGCATCCAGAGAGCCCCCGAGTCCCCCACAGCTGTTGCCCCTGCACCCATCAACCCCCCAGCTCCAGAGGGGAGGTTTCTTGTGTTGCACAGTTTGCAGGAGTGGAGTCTGATTTAGAAGTGACTTCCCAGGAACAATCTGCGTGTCCTCCTCCACAGGTGAATCTTCGGGGGGGTAGAAGTGAGGAGCCAGACGAAGATGCCCCCAGCAAAGATGACCTTCCTCACCCCAACAATACCCATTTTGCACATTATTCTGAGTTTTTACTTTTTTTTTTTTTTTTAAAAAAAAACTATGGTACACTGGAAACAATCTCTGGATTGCTGCCACGCATGCTCCTTCCTTGAAACCTATAGCCCCTATTCCCTCAAACAAAAAAACCCACACACAAACAAACCAAACAAAAATCCAACAAAAAAAAAATCACCCCAAAGCCTCCCAAAATAGACAAAATCTACACCCACTTTTTACTTAAGCATCTTGTTCCAGCTCCTCAGTTTCCTCTTGTTTAAGGGAAAGAATATTATGATGCATCTTACAAAACACATCCCACCTTGGAATACCATATTATTAGCAAAAGTGAGAGTTTGTCTATGCACAGATTTTGTACCAAAACAACCAGCTACATTTGTTTGGAAACAAATACAGTTAATTCATAAAACTTGCTAGTATCAGTGTAATTATATTAGTATAAACTTACTGATATAGTTCATGAAATCACTTAACTACTATGCTTAAATGCATGCATAATTGTGCTTAAACCAGCTCTAAATTTGACAAACATATGCCTGACATTTTTAAAGTGCTAGTAAAGAGTATGTTCAAGTGAACCCCTTAGAGATCTCAAATCTAAATTAGGAATCTGAGATAACAGGAACACAGAGATGGCATTAAGTTCCAAAAAATATGTTCAGGCCTCAAGCCTAACAATTTGCCTATACTGGAAATTTCTTGCAGCTCTGCTTGTTATTTGGTGTTACAGAGTTTTCTGTGATAAACAGAATAATTTGTTAGAAAACAACTGGTATTTAGGAGCTGTTAGGAAATAGGTTTACTGGGACACAGCAGGAGTTCAGAGGCAGTTGGTCACCCCCAGCAGCTGCTGCACCTCTGCCAGACTCTCCACTGGTATGTTCTGCCCAACCATTAGAATTCATTTTCTCTTTTCTCCCCCTGCTACTTCACTGTGCTGGTGGCTGCTGGGAACAAAGCTGCTGAAAGTCTCTGAATTCCTGGCCAATCTACGCCAAAGGAACAATGGCCCAAAATACACTCCTGGAGGGCCTCTTTTGGCCAAAACAAAGATAAAAAGCAGAAGAATGGAGTGAAGGTTCCATGAAGTGTGACAGAAGAGAGGACCGAAAGAGCCACTACCTGGCAGGGCTGACAAAACCAAGGTTTTCCTGAATAACATATTGGTTTAACACTCAGAAAGCATGCTGTAGCCTGCATGTATCTTATGGCCCTTCTCAAAAAACCTGACTAATTGATTAGGGTGACTGAGGGACTAAAGCATTTTTCATACAAGGAGAGGCTGAGCTGGGACTCTTAAGCCTGGAGAAGGCTCAGGAGGATCTTACCAGTGCATAGAAATACCTGATGGGAGAGAGCCAGACTGTTCTTGGTAGTGCCCAGTGACCAAGAGGCAACAGACACAAATTTTAAAAAAATGGAAGTGTCATCTCAACACAAGAAAACACTTTTTTGGTTTTGTTTTTTCCTGGGAGCGTTGTCAGACACTGGAGCAGGTTGCTCAGAGGAGGTGTAGTCTCCAAACTGGACTTGACGCAGTCCTGGGCAACTTGCTGCAGTTGACCTGGCTTCAGCAGAAGGGTTGGACTAGTTGATCACAAGACTTCCAACTGAAATGATTCTGTGACATGAGGCCTGTCAGTGAGTTTTGTGCAATTCAGAAACACCGCTAAAGAAAAACAAAACCAAAAAATTCTAAAATCTCAAAGCATTATCAAGTTCCTGCGCATTACTCAGACAAAAATAACCCAAAGGGGGGACAAACACCTTCCGGTCAGCAGTGCTGGCTCCATTAGAGAAGCCCTAATGATTGATCTGTCAATACCAAATTGGCTGGCTAGGGACTTGCAGCTGGAGAGGAGGCAGTAGTGAATCCGTATAAATTTTGTGGAGACAAAAAAAGATCTGCGACAGAGAAAAGTCATTCTAGACATCCTCCTCTTATTGCAGACCTATAGCACTTCCCAGTAAGGGTCAACTAGCTGATGCCCAAATAGGCATTTGTTGCACGAAGTTTCTCAACTAAAAAAAATAAATTAAAAAGCAGCACGTTCTTCTTTCTCAGCGTCACTGGGTCTACTGCCTATCTACAGAAGCCTGTAGCACTCGCCAGCATGAGGAGTGCAGTGCAGATGCACATCTCTCCTTGCTTTGAGGCTGGGTGGGGTAACATCAAGAAAACTGATGGCACTGGTGAGGCTGCACCTCAATTCCTGGGTTCAGTTTTGGGCCCCTCACTACAACAAGGCCATTGAACGACTCGAGTGTGTCCAGAGACGGGCAACGGAGCTGGTGCAGGGTCTGGAGCACAGGTCTGATGGGGAGCGGCTGAGGGAACTGGGGGGCCTGGTTTAGTCTGGAGAAGAGGAGGCTGAGGGGAGACCTCATCGCCCTCTACAGCTCCCTGAAAGGAGGGTGCAAAAACGGGGGATGAGTCTCTTGAACCAAGGAACAAGCGTCAGGACAAGAGGGAATGGCCTCAAGCTGCGCCAGGGCAGGGTCAGGCTGGCTCTTAGGAAGTATTTCTTCCCAGAAGGGGCTGTTGGGCGTTGGAATGGGCTGCCCAGGGCAGGGGGGGAGTCCCCATCCCTGGAGGGGTTGAAGAGTCGGGTTGACCCAGCACTGAGGGATCTGGTGGAGTTGAGAATGGTCAGGGTGAGGGTCATGGTTGGGCTGGATGATCTTCAAGATCTTTTCCAACTGAGATGACTCTGAGATTCTGTATAAAACAAGAAGTATCACAGGATCACTCAGTTTGAGATTAAGTCCCTAATTTCAATTACCTTGCTACAACTCATACAACACCCAACACAGTAATTACTTGTGGCACACCTCCAGCACAGCAAGCCACGAAGTGGCTTACCAGAAGGGTGACAACTTGTTCCAAGATGCCAACCGGCTGTTAGGCTACACCATGACTTTACTTAATCACAACATACCTGTACATTACCGGCACTCTGAGCTCTCAACAACGGCTGAAATTGAAAATGCTTCATGCGAATACTGGGACTCTGAAATGGGTTTCAAATGCGGATGCACTCTAGGAACTCCTGAATAGTGTTTTTTTTATGCATGGTACCTTCAGGAATGAGGATCTTAAATACCTGGAAGTCTTTGAACTCAAATAGCCTATAGAACAGGCACACACAGCAAAAGGGAAAGACAGCCTGCTCAAAGAAAATATTCCAATATTCATTTGGGGGAAAGATTTAAAAAGTTTTTTGGTTGTTTGTTGGGTTTTTTTTTTCTTCAGGTTGTGAAGTTTCTTTACATACCCTAAAAAACAAAGGCAAAGTGTAACTAGTTACATTTTGTTTAAAAGGAAATAAAACATTTTCCTGCCTGCTGAGATCTTACATTGGATGCTGAGGTTTTCTCTCCCATGGGGTATGTGTAGTCAGAATCCAAGAGAGATGGTAGCAAAAATCTGCTCTGCAAAGGAAATTGCTTTACTACAGGTGGCTTAAAATTATCTGGTTACTATTTATGTTCATTAACTCAAATACCTGGGGAGAAGTAATGTTGTGTGAGACTTCAAATCCTTATCTTTTCAAGCAAGGGCTTCCAAAGCTGACAGCCCCCCATCTCTGGTTATCCAGTCTCCCCACAGAAAAAAAAAAAAAGTCATATTTCTGAAAAGATAAAGAGGATTTCTTTTTCATCCTGTTTTTTAGGCATCACTGAAAGTATTTTTTTTTTTTTTAAATGACATTACAAACCACTTCTCCCCATTCTGCTACATGTAGGAACAGCAGCTTTTTGAGAAACATCCACAGAAAATAATAGATCAAAAAGGAATGAGAGAACTGGAAAAAACAGAAACCATAGAAAAGATGTTAGAAGGAACAACAACAAAACCAGTTTTCTACTTACCTGATTTCCCAGCCAGGAGTTCTCATCATTCCCCAACACCAGCCCCCCCCCCCCAGTTCTAAGGTCTGCAACCAGCTAAAAGCTATTAAATAGTCAGAGAATGAGCTTTGGACCCATGTGTATATTGGAACATCTGAGGGGAAATTAGGCAAATAATAACTTTTTATTCAGAAGCCTAACTCAATTTTAATATTAGAAGAGTACTACTTACTTCCAGTCCCACCAGTTTTCCCAGAATCTCCACCCCATTAAACTTGCTTGGCAAGATACTGACTGACAACACATTTCCCCAGTGAAATGCAAGTTAAGAGTCACTGGCTCACCGGCACTCTTGGCAGGCAGTTCCCCAGAGTGTTTCACAGCCTGCTGAGGAATCCAGGAGCTGATTCATGCTTCCTTAGGTATTACACACACACCTGATCTCTACTGGTAACCTCTTCTGGGGACATGAGGCTGTAAAGTCACGTCTGGAGAACTCTTAATGCTCCACAGAGACTGCTCGATCACTCCATCCTTTCTTTTTGCTCCTACCTGAGTGCTGTGGCTAGTCACTCCTGTCATTCTCAAACCTTTTGCATCTAGCATCTACCAAAGATCAGCATCAGCAGAACAGTAAACTTGGTAGAAGGTGATTCTAAATAATATAACTTACGGATTTTCTAACAATAACATTACAAAATAGCCAAGCCAGTTATTTCTGCTGAGAAACAACACATCTGCAAATCATGGGGCACTGGTAAAAAGAAATTCCAATACAAATGCCTTAGGAACATATTTATAGAAAATAATGTTAAAATACAGGCAGAAACACCTTTCTTTTATGCAAATTTCGTAGACTATGAATCCGTCCCAGTCCAAACTTGTGTACACTAAGGATTTTACCTTATTAATTACTTCCACTTCTAAAGTACAGCTAGCAAAACTTATGCTGCACTCTATGCATATAGTCCCCAGGCAAAAGACAAAACAAAGTCTGCTTTGGGATATATGTTTACTAAATGCACGAAAGATTAACAAACCCTGTTTTCAGAGTCCAGAGATGCAGAATTCCAGAGCCGGAAACATAAGATAAGACCCTGGAAAATACAGTGGATACAGCCAGAAAAATGTTAATGCTAACAAAGCACTGCTATAACACATTTTTTGTTGGGCAACAAGTTGAAAGCACTTTAACATACATGAAATTCACCAGACAGTCACAGTCATCCACACAAAGAGAAGACTATTTTGTTGTTTTCAGAATATCTGTGTATGGTGGGCAATGGTTGCACTTCAGTGCTAAGTTACAGCCACACTGACAGCCAAGTCACATATACTTACCTTGAAGAAATGAGAAGGTAAAAACATTGTGGCACTTTATGGCTGTTGTTTGAAAGACAGGCTGTTGTCTACACAATTAATGTTCATTCTTCTACCTTGAAAGAAAAGCTAAAATGTATTCACTGCTACTAATGAACAACTAAGAAGCAGGTGTGCTTGTCACATCAAATAAACCTTTGTAAGGCAAGCTAGAGGTAGGTTAACCCAAAACAAGTCCTTTTTATCAGCTTTACCAGAGAAGCAACTGGCTTCTACTCTGCTCTTGTTACAGGATATCTGTTGCAATTTCAGTTATGAAATAAAAAGACCATCGGACCTCAACAACTATCAGGAGTGAGATCCGCCTCCCCCGTTTGAACCCTTTCTCATCGTTAATCTCACAACAGCAGCCCCTTTTCCTTACCGCAAGGTTTGGTTCTTAGTGAATTCCATCTCGGGGAGAGCTGGCAAGAACACAGCAGTATGGCTGAAGCTCTGTTGCAGGTCTGATTCCACGTGCCTGCACAACTGCAACTACATTCAGGTTGGTTTACTTGCTCTGCCTCATCAATTATCCTCTTTTTATTGCTGTTAGAGGTTCCAAATGGGGTGGCCTGGTTAATTCAAAGCCTGGTTCCAAAACTCCTCAATACATCACTGTGCTCACTGACCTTCACTTGCTCACCTGAAGATGACAAGGTCCAGTTTTGGTCACAGCGATACCAAGGCTACAGACCTTGCTCCTTCTGCTCCGCTTTCCCTCAGCACAGCTCATTTCAGTCCTCATCTTCTTCCAGAAGTGATCTGGAAATCCTCAAACAATCTCTGGTCTCCTGCTGAAACGATGGTACCTGTCAAAATGCAAACCTTGGCTTTTCCTCATCCTGTTGTCTTCTACTCTCCATGTAGGATGGAGATCCCTAAAAGGTAAGGCTAGCAACAGGGTAGTATCTGACTTTAGGATCACCCCACTGAGAGGAACTAAGCTGGACAGTAAACTACAACTCACTGGGAACTGATTTGTCAAGAGGAGGGACACTGGAAAACAATGGCATCTTGTAGGGATCTGAGATTGAAGGTGATCATAAAAATCACCAAACAAAGAAACTGTAAAATTATAAAAGGGCAGGAAAGATCCACTTAATCCCTGCAGTGAGGTGGACTTGCCTGTATCAAAACCTCAATGAAATACTAAGGATCTGACTTGCCTAAACAGAGGGATGGCCAAGGAGATCAAAGAGGACAGCAACACCACGGATGTCAAGAGCATTTCTTCCAAGATTTCAACATTTTAACCAGCAATTAAAGCCAACAGCTTTCTGTATGTGTGATCCACTGCACTGTAAAGCCAAGGGTTTCCATCCTCTGTCAGGCCTCACGTCAGCTGCAGGGAGGTGCTGTTGAAAGGGGATTAGGCCATAAGAAGAGGCCCGAACCAAGTAAAGATGACTCTTGACAGAGGGAACAATCTATGTGTGCAGCTAATCAAGACTTAAGGGGAGTGTCTACACTTTTTAATTAGAATGCTTAATGAGAGCTTAATGTACAGGATTCGGTAATAGGACCTTTTAGCAAGAATCTAAAGAATACACTTTTAATAAAAAAAGCAAAACATGCTCTCTATATCTACTTCTACATTCTTGTCCCTCCTTTACTGTGGACTTTTTTGGGGTGAAGTTTGGATATTTCTGAAGAGTACAGCATCGCTCTATGATTATAAAGTGAATCTGTGACAGAAGCAGCCCTTTGCAGAAAAAAATAGGAAGTAGTATCTCCTTTGCTTAAATTCAATTTCAACCCCTAGCTTTAAGTCCTACCTGTGTTTCCCTCGCATTCAGAAATGCTGACTAAAGACATGTGAGTATTTACAGAAGGAAGGTGGTTAGCTGAAACAAGCTGAAGATTAAATCAAGGGGGAAGATATTTTGCCGGTGTCTGTGAAACCCAGAAGTTGGTGAGCCATCTTCCTTTTAGAGGAAGAAAAAGCCACCTTCAGTACTCAACCCTAGCTAATAAATAATACGCCAGAATCCCTCCCTCCATTTTACCTCAAAGAATAAAAACCCAAAGGTGACTTGTTTATATCATTCTACTGTCCTTGTACTAATGCTTTTCCTGGTACTAGAACTTTAGTAAGCTGTATGCAGAGATGATTCTTCAAATATATATGACCATGTCTATCAGAGTGTTTTAAAAGGCCACAAACATACTAATTAATACAAAACACTCAAGTCATTTGACTTCTCATTTGTATAATCATTTCTCATGAACCTGTGTGTGAATTAATAAGCACACAGTAAAACAAGTACAGCTCCTCAGCACCCACAAAAGCTCAGTTTGCAGGAGGGGTCATTGCAAACCAGCAGGTACATCTGACATGCAGCTCTACACACCTGCACGTGCTCCTTCAGCCCTTCTGTATTTTCAGAATCTGATCCTGTAAATCTACCTATTTCCTCAGATGAGCACCCACCCTTCTTTACAGGCACACACTCATTTATGCTAGCTGGCATCCCTGTGTTTTCTGATGCCTGTGGTAAGATACCCCATAACTGCCAACTGATTTTTTTGGGTTTTTCTGTAGTTGTTTTCATACAAATTAATTAGTTTTGAATGCCTGGCCAACCTGTGGAACCAAAAAACCAGAGGGTGGCCACAGAATGTCCACAAAAAAAACAACATTTGAAAACGCAACTCTACTTGTCCATACTGCAGTGATTTCTAGAACTCTCTACTATGAGAAGAACTTAAAAAGTTAATAAACGACAAACATCCCCTTCCTATGGTTTTCCACTCATGAGGCTGAGATAGAAAGCAAATATTTAAGGAACAATGGCAGAAAGAGTACATTTTTAAGATTACTGTAGAAACCGTAGAAGTAGATGTAAGAAAATAAACAAGGCTATATCATTTTGTATTTTCAAGAAAGCAGCTATTCATGAAGTATGGAGGAAAGAAGAAGAGTGTATTTTATTCCTCCCCTCATGGGGCTTTTAAATATACACAACATATCGCAAGCTCTGGGAATTTTCAAAAAGAATAACGCAGCACATAAGCAGTAATAACATTGAGAGCCTCTGAATATTTCCCTAACTCATCTCCAAGCACACATTCCAGTGTAAAGATCCGTGCTTTGAGCTTCATTCAGAAGACACACAGAATGCTGAGGCACTTTGTACAGCTATTATCTGAAAAGTCTGACCCCGCAACAAATGACACTATAGAAGAAAGCTAAATTATCAAAACTTTATTTCAGCATTGTATGCTCAACAGGGTGTTTTGCATATCTGACTAAGCAGCCAATTTGCTGCTAGGTAAGCAGAGAATTTCTGATCCTGTTTGTACAATGCTGAACTCCAGCACACAAGAGGGTGAACTGTGAATATTTTGTGAAGCTCATTTGATTAAATCACTATTTTTGCAATAGCATTTCTGTAAAGGAAAAGCACTTTCATTTACCCAAATATGTTGCTTGAACAGAAATGGGAATACATGATCCGTATGAAGAAAAACAAACATATAGGGCCTAGCCAGCCCGTTTCTTTTTGAAGTGAATTTTTTTTTATGCTTAGCAGATGACAAATCCTTTTTGGTATATTCAAGATTTAACATCCACCACTTAGTCCTAGGTTTTGCCTTTGTCATATTTAAAAGAAAATAAAATAAGGTGTCATTTTCCAAGGCCTAGAAGAGTAATACTGCACTCAATATTGATAGCAATTAATAACAAGAAATCCTTCCTCTCTCTACCCAGACCTTTATTTTCTCTATTTTGGGGGGGTTCAGTCTGAAAATCCTTGTAAGATTTTTCTGCGTCCAGTATTGGCAGTTTGCCCCTCAGCCACTGCAGCACTCCAGGACTGTGTGGATGGCAAGGATGGATTTTGGCCACTTGGCCCAGCGACTCACTCTTCAAAGTACCATCTGACATACTTACACTTCTTTATGTCATCTAAGGTTCAAGATTCAGCAATGAAACCTGGAACCCCCCCCTCACAAGTGACACCCAGCATGAAATAGATCAGAAAAGTTAGTAAAAATGTAATTGTTCCTATTCACAAAGAACAAGCCCAGAGAAGAACAGCTAAGCCTATCTTCATAACAGATCTCATCAAGTATATAGGCACTTCACAAAAATGAAGGCTGAAAAGGGATAAAATTCCTCCCTCTACATACCTAAGGGATAAATATCAGAGAAGCAATGCTATTTGATCTAACAGATATTGTGACCACAAGGATACAGCCAAACCACCACGAAAAAAAAATTAGATGGCCTAAATCCACCAGAGCCCTTTGAACAGCCCCAGCATCTTTTTCAGTTGTTTCCAGTTCAAGGCCATGCAACTTCCTCGTGCTGATCACACTTCCCTCTAGGATTAGCTTTTTCATTGACATATTGACCATCCAGAGAGAGACCCTCACGGAGGAAAACACTGCAGCTACTTATTATTACTGCCACTTCAATCACATAAGTACTGGACGGAAAGAACAAGTTAAATAACTCTACAGAGAAGAATCTAATGGTCACAGAGAAATTACAAGGTGAACACAAGTCAACAGCATTTATTTATTTTGACAGCAGCGCTGCACTTTATGGGGATCAAAGACAAATATAACCCAGGTTTCAGGTGGAGTACAGCACCCAGCATTGGTATGTTGTGCCTTAAGAAAGAGGTGTACCCAGTACAGACTGTATACAGAAAGTCAGCAAGAATGATCAGGTGTTCAGCAAACAGCCTACAAGGAAGGGCTCAAGCAACAACAGAGGCTGGACTGATAAAAAGACCACAACGTCTGCAAGTGTTTTTTTTAGTTTTAAAGTGTTTAAGAAAAAAAAGAGGAAATCCCTTTCCACCCACCCACCCCTTTTCATGGCCTGTATGAGAAGGGCTTACACTGCAGCAAGGGAGACACAGTTTAGATGTTATGACTAGCAAGGATGGCAAGGTACTGGAGCAGAGATGTCAGTACTGCTCACTGCCAAGAGCAGCCCATGTAACTATCTGTTAGGAAGAAAGTTATGTGTAGCTGACCCTGCCCTGAAAGGAAGTATGGACTAGGCCTTCTGCACTTATGAGTCAGTATTTGATTATGTCATAGTCTGTCATTATTTATTTGTTTTATTATAATGCCTATAAAGTCTAGCCACTGACTCATGACAAGTCCTGGCATAGGATAAACATGTGACAGAAATTCCACAATGGGCACAAAAAAAAGAAATGTAAGAGGCAGCAATAGAACAGGCAGGTAGGGAGGCCCAAATAAACAGCAAGACAGCATGAACAGTCCCAACAGCCTGTCAACAAACAACTCTGAAAACTTCTGCAGTCACCATAGCAAAGGAAAATTAAGGGTTGTTTAGGAGAATGGGTTGTTTATGGGATACTCCTCCTTGTATGAAAATAATGGTTTAAAATGCAACAGGCAGGCAGTGGAGCCTGGCACACTGCACCTAGAGACACTGGTGGCCGACTGCGGTGAGGTGATGCGAAATAAGGCAGGGCGGTATCTGAAATAAGGCAAAATACTTCCTACTGAAAGCAAAGGAGCAGAGCACGAGAAAGGGATGAACTATCAAATCCCCATCCTGTACAATGCCCTCCACAGCATCACCCTGTGTGGATGTAACACATGATGAAATGTGTCAGGTTAGAGAAAAAAAAAATATTGGAAGGAGTGATTAATTAGCCAGTGAGACATTGCTTAAGTTTTCCATGTGCTGATGGCTAAGGAACTCATCATTTCATATAGAAAATACAGACGTTTAGAAAACCCTACTCAGAATTAAAGAAAATCTTATTTCAAAGATGATACTCGATTTGAATTCGCGTGGTAAGCAAATTAGGCCGTTTCATCTGCCATGACTAAGACGGTGAAGGAAGACTGGCAGAGAAGAGACTCTCCAGTTTAACCGTGTGATGCATAAGCTGATGCCTCATTTACAAACACACTTTCAGAAAGACAAAATGAGATTTTTTAATTATGACAGAAAACAGAGCTAGGCAACACCAGAACTGCTGGTATGACCATTAGTTCTGTGCTTATGCAAAGCATGGGGCAGAGGAAGCAAAATTACAACTGTGACCTTTACTTACTTATAGAAAAAGCACCATGACACTGTAAGGAAGCGCTTATGAAGGTGACAGAACTGGTGGCAACCAGCCACAGATGCCATGGGAAAACAGCAGTCCAAGAGCAGGACTGCTAGAGGCAAGAGCAAGATGTCAAAGGAAATTTCTGCTTCTAGCTAGTGGAGAATCTTAGTCCTCTTAGTAGGGAATAAACCCATTTACATTGGCTTTGCACCCCCTTGTATGTCATAGGCTGAGCAGTGTAAACAGATTTAAGAAAAGCAGACATCATAACCTCTCCTGCTCCAAGATAAAGTTCAGGTTTTGACTTGAACATCACTCCCATTGAGCTGTGAATCACAACCTCCAATGATTTATCATCTACAAACAGATGTTACAGGACCATATGCCTCAAGACAGACCAGAGACTGAGCAATTTACCAAATTTAGTCACAATGTCACCTGCCAGCCCTCAACGTTCACCAGCCTTGCCCGCAGCAAACACCAACACTGCTCCCCAGGGGACTATTTTCACCTGCAACTTTATAAAAGGCTGAAGCCCCACATAAACCTCAAGTAGTAAAATGGGGTGTATACCAGTAAACTTTAAAATGCATTACATCTATCTGGAGGGCTGAGAACGAGACAATCACATCATCATTTATATATTCCTACACAATTAAAGCAAAATCTTTTGTTCAGATCACAGAACTCAGCTGTGTCAGTTCAATTGCTCTGATTGAACTAATTGAATTTCAATTGCTCAAGTCTGGTTTTGAACAGTTTTGTATGACATTCAAAAGACTGAAGACTTCCTTTATAAATGGAAGTGCATGTGGGGAGGGACAACAAATGATTTGGCTGTTACCCAGAAAATAACAAATGTGTAACGTATTTCGCTGGAGCAGCATACCGAGTTTTGTCTTTCGGCGGAGGCCTCCATTTCCTAGGGTGGCGCATGAAGCGCTTCCCGTGTTTTAGGGTCCTCTTCCCAGGAGGAAGGAGGCAGGGACTCTCACTCCGCAGACTGAGCTAAAACTGAACGTTCCTTACCCAAATCCTCCTTCACCCCTGTAGCTATTATTGTGTCAGTCACAAAACATACTTGAATCACAGCTTTCCAGGACAGAGCACACAGACTACTTGTAAAACTCCTGCTTTTGCTGTCTGGAAACTCCATACCCACCTAGGAAGGAAAACGTACACAACGTGGCCACAAAAGGATTAGCATTCTGGATTATTTCTAGAAAAACATTTATTTAATTAAATCTTAATTAAATGCCAGGCTAGATCTCATGGCCGATGTCTACCAGCAGCTTCTGTACAAACTTGCTGATTGTTCTTTATTCTGACTGCAGAAGCAGAACCGTAAGCGGCTTATGAGCCAAAACCAAATCGCTCATGAAGCCAGTGGCAACGGCCCCGTTTGCTCTGCAAGCCAGGCCACCACATCCCGCGTGAGCTCGATCTCCTCTTCGCACCAACTCGCTGCACTTACTCCAGCACATCACCCCACTTGAAAGGTATCATTGGTGCAGGCATGCAAGGGCCCTGCTTTGTAACTTTACAAAAAGGCCTATCTACCTTATCTTTAAAATTATTCTGATTTTGATAATAACTTCTATGCTACAGAATTTGCTTCCTTTCCCCTTCATTCTGTCTCTCAGTAAAGTATCCATGTACTCTAGCACCAGTCAGGTCTTCAGTGTAACTTTTCTTCCTTTCAGCTTTCCTTTGAGCTGCATTTATTTTTATAACTGTGCATAAAAAATGGTGGAAGACAGATCCCCCCACTTGAAGATGAGCCCACATGCCTAAGGAGCAGCCAGGCCTTCCGGGTGGACACGAACAGTACCTCTACAGTCAGTTGGGATTTATTCATAAGTTCTGCTCTATCTTGGTTGCCCACACCACGTACACATCACTTACCTCAGCAAAACCGACCCGTCTATAAAACCGACACGAGTCTTCCTCCTCACTTGTACATCTCATGGGGATTATTCATCGTTATGAATGATTCTGTGATCCTTCATCGTTATCAATCCACTGGCCACTTTCGCCTCGGGCTCAATGAGGTTTTGGATCCTTACAAGAATGGCAAAATCCCCATTCAGAGCATTGGCTAAACCAGGAGTTTCATATCCTATCACCTCCTGTGACTGACCTCAGAGTTTAACCATGCAATTATTTATGTAACTGGGCAAAAAAGTGATGGATGTACAACGCACCATACTTTACATTAGGCAGAAAAATTAACAAGTCAGAGAAACGCAGAGAAACTAAAGGATTATTAAACTCTATTAGTTAACCTACTTTGGAGACTGTGAAGACCTAATTGTTGAGGAAAGACACTCTGGGATGAGCTGATCTCCTTTTACACCAGCTGAAACGGTAGTTTTCATTTTAGAACTATTTTTGTTTCATTTGCTTTAAAGGGAGATTAAGTTTTTGAAAAATCATCAGTTTTCACCCTGCTTTCTGTATTGGAAAGAGATTCGAAGATGGCACAGAAAAAGCATTAAACTACAATTTTCAGACTTGGGGGTTTCATTGTTTAAAAAAAATAAATAACCACAACCTTCAGGCAAAAATAAATTTTGTAGAGAATCTTAATTTTTAATGGCATTTTCAAAAGTGCAATGTGACTCTCATTCCATAAACTGATAGCCATCTGTGACGAAGAAAATATGCAACATCACTGCCACAAAAAAGGTCACTTCATCAGGGCTGAGCCCCAGCACGCCCATATACGTGCTAGACGTGTAGGCTACAGAACTTCACAATTTACTGTCGCTCTGCTTGTGGCCAGGAGGTGCTGGGGAGAAGTAAAGGGAGTCCCTCCTGCCCTATAGTAGAGCTTAATCCTATAGTAGGGCCACTGTAGGACTTGTGTTGCACCAGAATTTCAGTCTGTAGAAATTGCACCATAGAAGTCAGAGGCAACACGTGGGGGATGCTTATAGAACATTTTCATGAAATAACTAACAATCTTGTGGTAACTTTGTATACTGGAACTTCTGATTCCCTTTACTTCCCTCCTGAATCGAGCTACAGAAGCCTTTGCTCAAGAAGGCCAAACAAGCTGTAGGAGGTTAAGAAACAGGAGATGGAAATGACAAAAGTGAAGCAATAAGCAGATGAGAGGTTGAGAAGAGCAAACCCGGCAATTCTTCAAGGGAGGCGAGGAAGACTGAATCAAATTCAGAAGGTTACGTGTATGTACGTACGTGTCGCCGATACACAGAACAGCTAGGAAGGAAGTTAAGTGTTCTCTTAAATAGGACAGAATAATTATTTCTACCACACTGATGAAAATTTATGATCTGCTAATGCAGTTGTTGGGGCCAAGCAGTTAAATAGACTGCTCTGACCATAAAATTCAGAGTTCCTGAATTCCAGACCCATCTTTGACACTAGACTGATGCATGACCTTTGGCGATTAACTTGAACAATTTTAAGTGGAAATAGCTAGAGAAGTGAGTTTTGATGACACATGTTAGCGAGAGAAAATAATGTCTTGGGGTTAGTATTTCAGAGGCCCCTCCCTTCCCAGTAAAAGATTCTTCTCATTTGAGCTAGGATTTATATTAAAAGGAAGCCTCAGTCCAGCAGAACATTCCTTGTCCATCATCCTTCCAATTTTTTCAAGAGCTCCTATCTCCAAATTTCCTTTTGGATCAAATCTGAAAAGTTCCATTCAATAAAACTGGAAACAAATATTAATAAATAAAAACTCTGACCTACCGTGTAAGGAATGGCAAATAGAAAGTATTATCACAGAGTGAAGTAGAAAAGTCCGATTTATTACAATACTGAAACAAATTAATTTATTACTGAAATAAAACCTCATGTAATGAGGTGCAAAAGTAGAAGGTATTAATGTTTAAGGGTTGGGGGTTTTCTTGCCTGAATTCAACAGGCTTTACACATTATCAGAGCAATTCAGTCCCTCTGAACACCTACCCTCTCACTATTCTTTACAGAAAACACAAACCAAAATCTCACCACCTCCAATTCCAAAATTTTAGCCCAGACCAAACACTTTAGGAAATCTTGCGAAGCTTTGGGGTCCGTTTGAAACACAGCAGAAATAGCTCCAGCTGCATGCACTGGTCTTCAGTTGGCAAGTGGACCAAGGCACTGCACTTCTGCTGCTCCCATCTCTATCACTTACACCGCGCCCAGGAGAGCATTGGACATGACAGATCTTTTTCATACTGGCAGAAGTTACTACGGCAGCTGCGCTGGTAATTCCACTAGTAACTATGTCCCATGAATCACATTCCTCTTGAAGTCCCCTGCCCAAGAACTGTCCTCACTTTCATCTTCACTACTTAAACTGTCAGACTTGAAAGCTCCCACATGCCCTGCAGCAAGTTTCGTACAATACGCTCTTTCTACAGTCGGTGCTTCTTATTTTGAGTCCAAGAAAGAAACACACTCTGTTCCTCTGAAGTACTTCTGCTAAATCAAAACCTAATCATTCTATGAAGTATAAAAACTACAAGTACATTTCCTTCCCCCTCTCCCAAAAAGAGCGGAACTGGTCAAAATGTCCCAAAATTTTAAGTCCTGGTGGAGCAGTAAAGCTGCTATACCTTCAACTACATCCACACTGCTGGTGTGCGGGCCTTGTAAAACATGACATCATGTTCTTGTTGCTTTAAGTTACTCAGACAAACTGCTATAAAAAAAACAAAACACCTTTCTAGTTACCCCAACACACCCAGATTTGACAAGAACCTCTGAATTTTCTGTTTTAATTAAAGTCATCCAAATGTCTCTTGTCATCTTCAGGAACAGCTAAATCAGTCCTGCAAACTCTTTCCAATAAACTTCATTTTATACAGTTTCATTCTGATATCATCATTCACTGGATTTTCCACTCATTACAAAATACATTAACACATATTTTTAGCTTGGAACTCGGGTATGTAACCTTCTTAAACTTTTTGTTCTAAAAATTGCTCTTTTCCTTTACTGATTTTGTGTCTTATTCTGCCATACCACAGCTGAGTTTATCAGCTTTTTAAAAGGAATTTTATCAGGAATTTTGCAATAATCACTAAAGTTCTTTTCCTAGTTCTTTGTTGACCCACTCACAGATTTATGACAGGCTGAACAAAAAAAATAATTCTGATTTCCCACCCTCCCTCCTGTCACATGTCTACCAAGTTATTGTAATTTGATTCTCTACAAACTACTCAGGAAGGTCAGGGGGCCTGCTCATTTGACTTCAAAGTTACACTATTTCTTCAGTTTAGGATTTTTTTTTCTATTTTCATGTTACACATACATTTTCCACAAAATTATCCTGAAAGTCTATCTAATAATTAAGCTAATCCATACTATTTTTGGTTTACCATGCCTAATACAGGAGATTTTTACAAACATTCTGAATGTTGATCATAGACAGAACAGCTTGTGAAAGACGACCAACAGCAGTAAGAATGGTTGAATACTCAGTTACAAAATAAGTTCCAGTATAAGCCTCTGGAACTAACTGAACAATTATTTTTCATTTGATAAATCCTGTACAGTAAAATGAAGTATCAAAGCAGTAAAAAAAGCACTTATTTGTAACAATGTCATCCTACCCTCATAATAAAATGATTAATGTTTCAGAAAAGAAAGACAAATTTGCCTGGTTATCTAAAAAACACCAAAGAATAAACTTAATGAATACTCTTAGATATCTTTTTCACAAAAAGAGACAATATACAGTGCACCTCCTGGTTAAAACAACCAACCCACCCCTCAAAAACTCATCTAAACCCTGCCCTAAGAGCACGCCAACTACACAAGCAGTTTTGGCAGGAAATAAAAGAAGTATTTGAGAAACAGAAACAGGGGGGTGGGAAGTGGCATACTGGAAAAGACTTGCAGAAAACTATTTAAACTATTTTAAAAACTGGTGTACAAGTGACAGAAGGTTTATGGGTTTATATATTGATCAGTCTATTCTCACAGACCAGCAAAAATGTGTGAAATAATTTCTCCCCTTGTTTTGTTAATTATGAATTTCTAGGCTCTGCTGGTATGCCTGATATCAGGCAAATAAAAGAGAAATAACATCTTACATGACTCTGGGGAAAAAAAAAAAAAAAAAAAAGACAGTTTTGAGACATACCAGAAGCATTCACCTCTTCTTCTAATTTGCTAACTTAAACCAGCTGCTTCCCATTTGATACAATGCTTTAAATAGCCTTTCTTCCTTTCTTGTCTGAGCTTCCCAGTTGAGTATCAATCTCTTACTTGAAACACTGCTAGAAAAAGGAATATTGTGACACAAATGTGGAGTATTCGCAAGCAATTAATGCAGAGACCAATGGGAATTACTCATGTGCCAGAGCAATTATACACTGGTCCCAGAAGCAAGCACTGAAAAACATATTGTTTTGAATTTGCCCAACTCCCTCAAAGGGCTGATTACATTAAAAAAAAAAAGAAAAAAGAGCAAATAATAGCAAACAAAAACCCTTCTGGGTTTAGACTTGACCACCCAGTTTACACCTTTCTAACCACTACTGGGAGAGATTTATACAACTAAACAACTGACAAGAGGCACAGCACCAACATACAAGCGTCTTAAAACAGACATAAGCGCCAGCTTATGAGGGGGTTTTCATTCAATGAGATGTTGGATGTTTATTCATCTAATGTCTTGAGCTCTTCCTCTTGCTTTTTTTATTCTGCCTGTAGCACTCCCCTATTGATTTTAAGGGTCTCACAGAGTAAATTTGTGTTTTCGGAGAATGTATATAGTTTCCCAATGCTCGTTTTTGTCCCTTTTCCCCAGAATTCCTGGATACCAGCAATCAAGACTGTTCTAAATTCCCCTTAATGATCAATATTCCAGCTATGCTGGGGATAGGGAAGCTAAGAGCAGGAAGAGGGACAATTTAAGAACAGAATTTTCTCTTTCCAGTTACCGTATCTACACACACAGAAACTGCTGAAGAAGATGTTACACAAAACATGAAGGAACGCATTGTCTAGATGCAGCAGGGACAAACAAGACACCAGCAGATGTACAAAAGAGTATTATAAGCCACAAAAAAACCAATCAGCTGCTCATTTCAGCAAACGCTCAGCTACCCAGGAATTTTACAGACACAGAACACAGTAGGATTTCATACATGATGCACATGCCTAATGTATAGGAGCCCTTCATATAACTGGTGTTAATGTAAGGCTGCAGTGTTCATGTTTAAAAAAAGAAAGAGAAACCATCCAAAACAAAGTGAACTGTGGATGAAATCACTTAATTGGCCAAACTGCAGTTACATTAAGGAGTTTTTAAAGCTAGATCAGAAAATACCTGAAAGATAATCTTATAGAAACTCATGAAAACCTAACTCAGGCTCAGTCACCACTGAAGTTTCTATAGCGAGGGTTTTTAGTATTTTAGATTTTGGCCCAGGATTCTGATATACAATCAGCTTCAACATGCAAACCTGCACTTAGAATTTCCTCTTCATACAGTTAACAACAAATTACTTTGAGCGATGAAGAAATTGGACAAATATGTGAACCACACACAAAAAAAAAAATCAAACGTTAACTGTAGTGATTACGGTGATTACTCACAATATTAACTTCTTTGTACTTAAGCTTTAAAAACCAGAATGTACAAATAAGAATGGAGAATATTTTGATTTTCCAGGGGGAGAGTGACCAGGATCCTAACAAGCAGTTTCCCACCACGGTAAGCAGGGCTCAGGCCGCTTTTGCTGCTCCGCTCTGCTAAAGACTCCGAGCAGACAGGATTCCACACTCTGTGTCAGAACACAGTATTTCTAACCAATGACATCTATAACAGATAGTTGACAGCTTTATTCATAGAAACGCATCATAAAAACTCCTCAACTAAGACTTAGTAGTGCTTCATCAAAACACAACAGTTTCTTCTTCTATTACAAAGGGAACAAAACCAGGTCCTTAGTTTAAATGGCATTTTTAAAGCTGATTTGCTTTTTTTCATACCCTGAAGTATTAGTCAGTTCAGCGACCATATTTTTTTGTTGTTGCTGCTTGTTTAACAAAAGTTGTACTCAGCAAAGATTATTTACCGCTGTGATAGGATGCTTAAGATATTTTTTGGCCTGTAGAACGTTTCCATTCATTTTGAGGTCTCCAAACAGTTCTCAAGACTTCTCAAACCCCTGCAATACAAGCAGCACGCACAGGAATGGGGCAGAGGGGAAACCAACAGGTTTAAACATTTCCCCCAGTAGTTTAGAGGGGGGCACTTTATACAGCTTTATATAATTATAACACACAACATTCTTCTGAGAAAACAAAGGAAAAAGTATCTCTGTATTCCCAGAAACTTTTTTTAAACATATGTTGGTGTAGTTAACACTTATAAACACTTTGTTTCCATGTTAAAAGTTCTTTTCCAAAGGTCTTCACCTGTGCCATGAAAACAAATTCCAGACCAAACCTTCCTCTGTGACGCCTCAGCCCAGGGGCCACCTTTGTTCACACCTGTAAAGGAGAATTTAAAACAGAGCTAAAACAAAGTTCACCCTGATCCTGAAGTCTTAAAAACTTCATAAAGTTTATATTCTAAAACTACTGCAGTAACTTCTTTTTCCTTGAAACTAGCACCACAGAACAATAAATAAAACAACTTGTCCATGCCACAGACAAAGCTGAAATCCAACGGCTCTAACAGTTTAATCAAAACAAGGCCCTAAACCATCACAAAAATATTAATCTGTTGCAGAATACTAGTGGTAGCATACTACAAGTTACACTTTTTACCTTAAGCTGCATCCAGCTTGACCTTTCTCCCAGCTCGCATGCTCTCGCCAGAACATGTGCTTAGTTGTCAACCGCACTCATCATAGTTTATCTGCAGACACCGCAGGTAAAAAAGAAGGATTTCCATCCTGTGCTGCAAAATATTTTGACAAGACAGTTTTCCAACAATTCTCATCTTTTTGTTGATGCTGAAGAGCAAATGTTTCAAATAACTCTTACAGATTTTTACAGCCTCGTCTTTCAGCCAGCTGAGGCGAAGGCAAGGTTAACAAGTGCACCGAAACTCCAGTGGCCACGCGAAGGGACAAGCGGGAACATAACTAAGCAAATGAAGCACATTCTATCCATTATCTGCTACACCCAACGAAAACAGTTCCCTCCGTTTGATAAAACCAGTCACAAGCACGTGTAGACAAGCAAGCACGGAGTTTGGCCACAGCCAGAACCTGCTGCAGACAGCAAGCCCTGCCAGGACACATCTGGCACCTCATTTCATTACTCTGCCTGGCAAAATACAGAATATACCTCCCGTTGGCACCACAGGCCCTGCCCCAGCACTTCACCCAACAACTGGACGTTGAGGCTTCCCAGAGCCTGCGAGGCTCCTGCTGACACATTCCGAGCAGCTACGAGCACTCCCAAGGAAGCTTTCCAGAGGGAATGGACCGACCCGAGATTTCTTCGCACAAACACCACCTCCCTGCCTTCCCTCCCTCTGCCCAGAGCCCTCAGCAGCCCCTTCACCCAAAGAAGAGGGAAAGGGAAGGGGGGATGTGGAATCCGAGCGATGACACCCCGCGCTGACCAACCGCCCCCCCCGCCTTCACAAGCCGCCCCACCACCCTATGCGCTCTCCCGGCGGGGGACCCCGGGGCTGAGGGCGAGCAGGGCCCGGCGGGAGCGCCCCGGTAAAGGAGGGGGCGGCTTCCCCTCCCCTCCCGCCCGGCGCCGCCGCTGAGGAGATCGGCGCCCCTCCCCCGCGCGCCGGTCCGCCCGCCTCCCGCTCCCGCCCGCCCCCCTCCCGCCGCCATTCCTCGCGCTCCGCCGCCCCGCTCCGCACCTTTTCCCTCCCTCCTGGCTGCGCGCCCCTGCCCGGGCGGCTCCGGCTCTTAGGCCCCGCTCCCCGCCCCGCGCCTCGGCGCCTCCCCCAGGATCCGGCAGGCGGGGGAGTGGAGAAGGAAGGAGGGGAAGGGGGGATGGCGGCGGCAATGGTGGTGGGGGGGGTGACACGGAGGACGCGGCGAAAGCAGAGCGCACCCCAGCCCCGCCGCGGAGCCGCCGCCGCTCCTTCCCCATCAGCCACCAGCACGGAATGAGCCTCCGCTCCCAGCCGGGCTGTCCCCCTGGCCGGCTTCGCCGCTCCCCCATTGGCTTCCACCTCCCCCTGCCCGCCCCATTGGCTCCGGCCTCGCGTTACGGCACGACGGTTGGTGGCGGCGGACGTCAATCAGGCCGGAGCCCCCGGGAGCGCCCGCCTCCGCAGTTATCAGGTTAGTGTTCGCCGCGGTGCTGGGGCTCGGGATTCCGAGCGGAGCTGGTTGAGCCCTCAAAGTCCCTCACGGCGGCGGCCTTGGGGGGGTCCGCATCGGTGTCACTGCAGGAGCGGAGCCGGGGACAGGCAGCGACTCCCGCCAGCCACGGACATGGACATGAAGAAAAGGATCCACTTAGAGCTGCGGAACAGGACGCCCTCAGATGTAAGCAATTCCTCCCCTCACCACCACCCCCCACCCCCCACCCCCCCCAAAAAAAAAAAAAAAAAAAGATAATAATAAAAATCCATCCCACATTTTATTTTTTTTGGGGGGGAGGGAGGGTGTGCATCCCAGCCCCGCGGGGCTCGGCGGTGGCGGGGCCGCTGCTGCCCTTGAGGTGCCTACCTGTGTGTGTGTGTATGTGGCTGTGCACCCCAATTTGGGGGTGCCCGAAGGCGCACGCGTTGTGGTTTAGGGGGAAACTAGAGGCTGCTCCTGAGTCTACCGGTGTGCGATGCCTTCGAGGGGGCTTCGCCGTGCATTAAATAAAAATAAGTTGGTGCTCCTCTCTTGGCGTGTTTAGTTCGCAAATATTTGTACTGGGTGCTGGGCAGGGAGAGGCAGACAGGGACTGCGAGTGAGTTGCAAATGGTTTAGTTTAAAGTGCGTCTTCATTTCTTTGCAGTGATCAGGCAAGAGAGACTGGGGAGCCATATTTGTAACTTTGTAGTCCTCATGAACGCGCCCTTTCTCTCTCTCTCCCTCTCTCCAGATGCTGAGAAGATAAAAGAAAAGAATTTTAAACCAATGCTTAGCGTTTTTGGCGATCGGGTATCGCCGCCGGTAGCGCGAGCGTTGAATAAAAAAAATATTGCAAGAAATAAACGCACTCTCCACCCCCTCCATCCCCACACACGCACAAAAAGGCTGGATGTGTGCGTGTGCGTGTTTTTCTCTCCCCCCCCCACCCCACCCCCCCTCCTTCCCCCTTCCCCCGGGGCCGGACTTCAGGTTGTTGTTCCGCGTCTGGCGGAATAAACGAGAGAGAGAGAAAAACTTTGTCAGGACAAAAAAAAAAAAAAAAAAAAAAAAATCCCACCCTAAAAGAGTCGGGGGGGGGTGGGTGCGGGGGGGTGCCCGGAGGCAGGCGGGGCCCTGAGCCCGCTCCGGCGGGGCGCGAACTCGGGGCGCGGGGAGGCCGAGGGCAGCGGCGGGGAAGCCCCCTCCTCTCCTCTCCTCCCCGCCCCGCCGGGGGCCGCCGCCGCCGCCAGGCCCTTGTCTAATGGCCGGGGAGGGCGAGGTGTGCCCCGGCCCCGCCGCCCGCCCGCCCGCGGAAAGGGGCCGGCGGGAAAACCGGGAAGGAGATGAAGGGGGGAGAACGTACCTCTCCGGGGGGCGCTGGGGGGAGGGCGGAGGCAAGGCGGCGGGACGCGGCCCCGCGGATTTTCGGTGACCGAGCGCGGTGTCCGAGGGACAAAGGCGGGGGCAGGTCGATGGAACCTGCTCTTTAAAGTTTAAAAACTCCTGGGCGAGGAGGAGGACGGGGATGGCGGGGGGGGTGGGGTGGGGGGGGGCAGAGGAGGGCTCCCGCCACCGCCGCGGTACACGCCGCCGCCGTCCCCGGCGGGCGCTGAGGCGCGGCCCGCGGGGGCTCATTGTTCGAGCGCGGGGGGTACAATGAGGCGAGTGGGGCCGGCCGACCGACCCCCCCCCCTCCCCGCCGCCGAGCCGCTCCCGGCCCCGCGCTGGCAGCGCCACACGGCAAGTAGGACGCGGCGCCATTTTTTATTTTTTTTTCCTCCCCCCACCTTCCCTCCCCTTTTTCCTCCTCCTCCTCCTTCTCCTCAGCTGCGGCGGAGGCAACGGCCGAGCGCGGGCGGCGGCCCTGCCCGCCCCGCCGGGCCGTGAGGGGAAGCCCCGCCGCCGTGGGGCGGAGGGGGGGGAGCGGCGGTGTGCGGAGGTGCGGTGTGAGGCGTTGGCGGAGGGGGCTCTTCCCGCCGGCACTGCGGCGGCGGCGGGGCCGGGCGGCGGCGAGGGGCGCCCGGGCGCCCTCTCCGACATGACTGCCAGCCGCCGGGGCTGCCATTTTGTCGCCGAGCACGGGGCGGGAGGAGGCTCGTGACGACCGCGGCGGGACGAGCCAGGAGGGTAAAAAGGCGCCATCCTTCCCCCCCCCTTTAATTATTATTATTTTAAAAAATTATTCTTCTTTTTATTTAATCCCGCGGGTGCCGCTGTAGGGCGGGGGGACGCCGCCTCTTCCCGCCCCCGGCCTTCCGCAGGGACCGGGCCCCACCGGGCCGGCAGCTCCGCCGCACCTGCCCGCCCGGCCCCGCCTCGCCTGGCCCCGGCAGCGGGGCCGGGGGGGGCCCTGCGGCGGCGTGGGGTGCCCCTGCGGCCCCCCGGGCGGGGAGCGCGGCGCCCGGAGTCCGCCTTCTTCCTGGGCAGGGCCCTGCGGGAAGGTAGGTCTCTGCTGTTGGGACTCCTTTCATTTTATTTTGAATCCTTTTTTTGGCCTTTCCCCTCCTACTTTTAGTCCATTTACCCGTTGCACCTACTGCTGGAGGCTTATTCACCATTTTAAACACAGTCCTACGGTTTGAAGACTTGATACAAAGTGCGTTAGGTATAAACGACTTCTGTTTTGTTTTGGTTGTTTTTTTCCCTCCACGCTTCGGTTTTGTTCAGCTTTTGCTCTGTTCTGGTTTACGCCAAAGAAAGTGTAGAGAGCTCTGTACTGGCGGGGCTTCATTGTTCCTCAGTAACTCGGAAATATGCAGCAGTTTGTTGTAAAATCAGGCTTACTGAACCTGTCACTTGTTACCTGCTAGACTTTGTCAATGAGTTACATGTATCAGCCCTCCCGAGGTAGCAAAGATGATCACCTCCGTTACAGTCAAATCTTTCTGGCTTCATTCGAAGGCGGATGGAGATGCCATTCGGGAATGCTGTTCTGTTTAGAGCCCGCTTTGTAAAGCCATTGATTACAGATGTGTGCACGTGCTTTTTGTGTCCCGGAGAATTAAGTGTATGGTCTAAAGTCTGTTTCTCTGAAATACCTATTAAAATAATATTTTGCTAAATCCAGATAATGCTTTAGCTAAAATACTTGAAACTGGGGGTTAGAAACGATTCTAATGCCCATGTCATTTATTTACGGATTTTAGTAAGTCTTTGGTCATGAACAGGACAGTTCTGTGAATTGTTTTCATTAGCCTCTGCTTTGATAGATAGTGTTTCCTTCTTGTGTGCGAGATCATTATTTTCAAACTTTTAAGTTTAACGTAAATAAATCTTGGTGAAAATAGCCATGAATATGCTTGTTTTGGTGCTTCTGCCCAATGTGTGCGGAAGTTTTGCGGTACACCTTACGTTTAATATATCCTGTTACCAGAGTGTGCAGGATCAAAACTTTTTGTAAATCAAACTTAGATAAGAGGTTGTGGATAAGGTGTTGTGGTTCTTTCTTAGCCTACATTGATACTTTATAGTTTGATCTAACCAATACAGTTCTTGTGTAGAATACTGTGTGCTGCTGTGCAGCTGAGCTAACTACTCCAAGTTGTTAAGTCATATAATTCTGCAAGGTTACATGTTGACTAATAAAACATAACATAAATGTCCTGAAGTGGATTGTATAGGGGTAATTCCTTTTCTTCCTCCATCTCTTTTTTGTTGTTTTGGTTTGGTTAGGGTTTGTTTTTTTTTTTTTTATTCTCCCTCCATTTTTCTGTGAATTCAGCGTTGGTGATAGGGCTGGGGTTTTAGTGCTTGAAATTTGTTCTGTGTGTTGTATGGCCAGAGTTGAGCTTGCACATCTACTTTCTGCCCAGATATTAGAACTTTTTATCCCATTATTTTTAATGGTTGCTTACAGTAGTCAATAATGCACTTGCCTTTGTCATTTTGCTGATCTTACCAACATGGTTTTCCATTATAATTAACTGCATACCAGAAATGGGCCAGGTATGATTATTTCTCGTGGGTTTCCTCCGGAACCATCAGCTGGTAATGGTGTAACTACTGACCTCGCAGAGGGGTGCTCACCTGGACGTGTTTGTGGGCATTCTTGTTCATTCCCATCATAAACTTATTAGTAAAGTGCAAAGACTGTGGAACAGGTTCAGTACTGAGGCTCTTAGCTGTGTGACACGGAGGTAGGTTTTCGAAATTATATGCAAAACTCATCTTCTCTGCTTTATGGCTACTATGCTGGTTCATTTAGTCTGAGGATTTAGTGCTCCATCAGCTCAAAATTGTGACAGTGTTAAAATACTGACTGTAACTGAGTATTTCTTACAGTTCTTCTGTGTTGCACTTTAAAACAACTTGACAGTCGGATTTCTCTGTTTTTCTGTAGATTTTAACACTGAAGGGAAATACGGTGCAAGTATCTATACAAAGTGTTTCAAATTAAGAATATAAATAAAAAGACTCTTTTCCCCAAGCTAGTTCCTTGTTGTGGTGCTTGCAAGAACCATAAAGAGTTTAAAGTGACACACATCACTTCAAAGACCCACATTTAAAAAAAAATATTTTGGTCTTGCATATTAGTGCAGATACACACTTTTTTACTCTCCCCAGACTGAACAACCTCAAAATGGGAAGGGGGTGTACTCTAAGCTTGAAACAAAGTGAGATACGGTTGTGTCTAGGGAGGCATGAGATCAGCACGTACAAACTCCGTGTGGTGTGTGCAGATTATCTCATGGATTTTTGCAGCCTTGTATCACTTAACCACTTTTGTAGCTGACAGCAGGGTGTAAATGTACAAAGAAGTAGCTGTCATTTTTGCAAACTTCCCAAGTTTGTATAACAGCTGGTTTTCACGACTCTGATTTCCAGATGCAAACCTCTAGAACGAGCATCCTATTGGGTGGATGCTCATCTTGGAGGGACTGCAGCCTACAAAAATCAGGCTGGAGAACAGGCATGATGTGTGAGCTATCCTTTCTGAAATTTAGATTGGTTTCATAGCTGACTGTGGGACTGACCAGGGAAGTATGTGGCAAATTCTCTTAACCTGGACCAAGTTTTAAGCATTTGAAAGACTTAGAATCAAAGAACACCAGTATATGGGTCCAAAACTGGTTGCATAATTTTCCCCTTTCTCTGTGATGCTGCTAGAAAGTATCAATGCTAGATTTTTCTTTTTTTAACCCTCAACTCTTGAGAATTCCCTTTTGACCAGCAATATATAGAGTGCAGTCACAGTTACAGAGTTTTCCATATGATTCAGGTGTGTGTCCAAATACTGGCTAGATGAAGAAGCATTAAGAGAAATAGCTGGGCTTTAGTTGATGTTAACTGTGTTGGTAGTCCATCAAGAAATGCATCTCCTGAAGAAGTAAGGGGTCTTGTCGTGCGCACCAAATTAAAATAGTTGTTGAAACAAGAAGAAAACCCCCAACTTCTTAGTACAAACCTTCTAGGGTTAAGCCTAGCTATTGTAATCCATCCTTGCAGCAGGATTTGTGTGTTATATGTCAATAAATAGCATATACCTTTCTGCTGTTCTGCTCTAACTGTACACCAAAAACTCCTGAATGTTTCAAGGTACTGCTAACCACATGCAAGGATTTAGGACTTTTAAATACAGTATGATATTTTGAAAGACCATATTATCTACATCAGTGATGCATTTTTGAATGTACATTGAATGGTGGCACAGGTATTGGAGACTGTTTGCTTTAACATTTGCATCCCATAAGGCTGACTTTGATTATTCCAGTTTCATTCATTTTAGGGATTACTCCCCCCATCCTCTTGCCATAAGGTATTGGTAAGTTGAAAAAGCCTAAAAACTAAGAACCAGATCTGTGAAACCTGTGTGGGTGCTGTGTCTTGAGTGTTTTTTGAATGAATTAAAAGTAAGGGAAGGTTATGGGAGTAGTAGTTCTGGTTTGCACACCAGAATCCCAGGGACCTACTGGGATCCCGGCACCCTGCTTGGGAGGAAGCAGGACTTGCCCTGGGGTGCTGGGAGGGGAGGAAGAGAGGTCCTCTCCTTGCCACCCGCCGAGGCAAGACAGGCTTGCCACAGGCTTGCCATTTGCGGAGTGCACGATGGCTTTCAGCAGCCTTGATTGACAAACAGCTCAGCTTGATGAACCAAACCCTCTGTGTCTGCAGCGAGGTACAAGTCTCAAGTGGGAATAGTGAGCAGTGGTGGTTTTGTTGTGCTTTGGAGTGATGGACATTTCCCAGCTACTTATGTGACACTACTGGACTTGTTCTGCATATAATTTTTTCCTGTCTCCTCTCTTGCCCAGATATCCTTCAGACAAAATAGCTAGTAAATACGTAGTCTGTTTTTTTTGACTAGGTTGCTAAAATCAGTTGTGAAGCCCTTGCAAATGTAAGCATGACCTTTGAAATACTTCCAAAAAGAAAAAAAAAGCCTCAGTGGTTTGCCTTTACGCCACTGTGTAAAAGTTGTGCTCACTATCGGAGCACTCGTTTGTCCATCGACTTGGTCTATTGAACACTTTCCCTTTAAAGCCATAAAAATGCTAGGAGAAGCTTATCTTTTACAAGTATGATTTGCCAGTGCATTCTATAGCAGCTGACATCTTCAGAGAGTGCTCTCCGTATTAAATATGCAGCTCTTAAAATTAGTCTTCATTTAAATGCAGTGTTTCTTTTTTATGTGTGTCTCTACATCAGTCCTTTGTTGCTGAGGGCAATTCGGAGTACGTGCAACTGAACCAGCGAAGCGGTTCAGCTAAACGCTGGAAATTTCGAACTGGAGAATTTTCAGATAAAAGGTACACTGCAGTCTTAATGTCTTGCTTCTATTTTATTTAATAATAGCTGACGGTGAATGAAAGAGCATGTTGGATGTGGTGTCAGGCGCTCTGTTTCTCAAAGAGAAACTGAGACGTGGAGCTGAAGTGACCCATGCAATGTCACCCACCCCAGCCAGGAGCAGAGCGAAGTGCTCTGCTGGGAGGTGATACCATCTGTAGAAAAGAGAGAAGCAAGCAACATTAAAGTGAATATTGAAAAGCATTTAATGCAAAGATGAAGCAATTTCATTACGTATTTGAAACAGTCTGTCTACAGAAATATTTGGAGTTTTTACTGAGCTATGCTGATAACAGTAGAAACAAAACCGAAAACTAGCTATATGCTTTTGAATGAACCAGCTTTTTGTGTCACTGGTGTGTGTTCTCGATTTATTAATTAGTGTGTTGCTTATGCATATGGCTATACTGACCCTTGTAAATGTGTGAAAATATATCTGTGACTCACGGGGTTTCTTGGTTGGGGTTGGGGTTTTGAGAAAAGTAAGTAGATTATTCTTTCTGCAACTTTTTTAGTACTGGAGATGCCTTGTAATTAGATACAAGTGTAAGACGTCAGAATTGCCAAGACAGTTCACCCTTCTGCCACTTAGGTATTTCCCTTAGACCTTTAGTTTCTCATAGAACAGAGCAAAAGGATTTAAAATTAGTTGGCGCCATATGTATTGCTCTCGGGGTTTACAGCTATACTATGTAAAATATTAAAGAGTAAAAAAAGTAAGTGCATTGATATTGAGCCAGATTTTTTCTGAGCTGTGCAAGCAGCC
The DNA here is from genome assembly GCF_965140245.1 of Athene noctua. Taxonomy (NCBI): domain Eukaryota; kingdom Metazoa; phylum Chordata; class Aves; order Strigiformes; family Strigidae; genus Athene; species Athene noctua. The sequence continues at coordinate 14,855,603 of NC_134049.1, read as the reverse complement.
TTAAGCTGTCTCCAAACACAGAGCAGCTTTGATTTAAAAAAAAAAAAAAAAGCTCACAACAACAATCAACCAAACAAAACATAAATTCCCTGTCTCTCCTGCTCCTTTCCCTTTGCCAGGGTGGGGATGATGCGGGGTCCCCCATACACGTGGGGGCCAGCAAAATGAGGACACTGTGCTCATTCTTGTGGGAGTTAACAGAAACAGAGCCCAGCTTGAGGGGAGTTTAAAAGGTGTCTTTAAACTGCTAGTTTACTGCACTGCTTTGAACTTGAGGACAGGGGTTTAAGGAGCTGCTTGAGCCCAGGCTGACAGACGTCCACAGAGATGCTCGTGTTGTCACTTGACCGTTCTTGGTCCCTAGGCAAGTGTTCTCATGTAATTCCTTGGTTGCACCCTTATCTGAAGTAAATCCGAGTTTCTTCATCACACAATTGTTGGATCAACTAAATGAAATACAAAGCATTTACTAGCGTGTAGTTTACAAACACAGAGTAAACCTGTAGAGCTGTAGAGAAGCATGGCGTTATAGTTCAGAGACAGCAGTATCGGGATCCGAGCACATCCATGTGTGTTGGTGCTTGTAGTGAAAAACGTGAGAGGCACCAAAACTGTATCACAACGTGATGCTGGAAGTTCAATTTTGGGCTTCTAAAACCCTCTGCTGAAGTGTTTTAACAGTGTTGGTGTGAGTTTCCAAGAAAGAGATGTGGGAGGGGAATTCACATATGAAAGTTTGACAGGATCACGTCATTTGGAGAAACCCTAGGTGGATTTTGAGGTCTGGTAGTAGTTTCACATGACCTTGTTGCAAGAATTTGGTGTTCAGCTGTGTTGAATGGGTAAAAAATAGGCAAAACAGCTAAAAGGGGAGCGGGTTGCCATTGAACCAGCCTGCACTGGCAGCTGCTTTGTGCAGCAGATGTGAACTGCTCAGTGGGGAAGGGGCCAATTGCAAAGTGCTGGTGGAAGGGACAGCTTTGGGCTGTGGGGAGTACGTCTGGGGGAAATCCTGTAAACTTCAGCCTGAACCTCTTTGAAGTCCTGCCAGGCGCCTGGCGTTCAGCCGGGATGAGGCTCTGTATTTGCACCCGGTGTCTGTAATGGTGGTAACGGAGCACTGCTCAAAATTACAAGGTGCAGGCATTAATCCCATGCAGTCTTTTCCCCGCCATCAGTCGCTGCCTCTGCTGATAGGATTCTCAAGTACTGCTAGATAATCTTGCCCAGATCTCAAGGGAAGTGGTTCATGTTACGTGGGCATTTTTTATGCAGCATTTCTCCCTGCCCCAGGATTTGCAGATTCTTTGCCCAGTACAGTAATGACCAGAGCCTGTGCAAGGTCAGTTGTCATTGATGAGCTAGTTTAAGACATGGACTGCAAGTGAGTTAAATCTGTTTATCTCATCTCAGATACTTACGATAACAAAGCCTTGAAGAGATGTGTCAAAATCCAGAATTGCAATGTTGGTTTGGTAAGGAAAGAAGTTTTATTACTGTTACCTGCAGTTGGTGCCTTTATTCTGGTTTGCTTTTTACTTGTGTGTCTTAGGGGAGGAAAAGAATGTCAACACTATAGGAATTTCCCCTTCCCTGTTACATTTAATTCTGTTTGTGGCTTGATCCTCATCCCCAAGCATCTCCATGGGGCGACACTGAGCTGCCCAGAAGCTGCAGCCGAGGATTGCCCCGCTGAAGGGGAATCCCCTGTGGCACCAAGCCAGCGCAGTCAGTGCCACAGCACCTGCCTCCCTCCCTCCCCTGCCTGCATGTGGGCAGCACGCCAGAGCTAGGAGGGGGCACAGCCTGGCCAGGCAGCACTATGGGAAGGCTGAACAGCTCTTGAGGTGTGTCTTCATGGATGTACAGCGGCCCAGGAGCTGCTGTGATTTGGGCCAGAGGTTATTCTGCGTTCCTTCTGTGCCTTTGTCCCCCAGGAGCTGAGCTTTGTGTAGCCTGGATCTGTTCTGTGTTTGTATCATGGGGGATCCTAACATGGCTGAAGATCAATCTTGAATGCAGGTGGCGAATGGCATGTGATACTATCGAGGTTTGTTTGTGCTTTTTAAATCAGTTCTTCAGTTTGGTTACATTTTGGTGATCATCTTGGAGCAGAAATTGCATCATGTCTTTGAGCCTTCAGAGCAGCTTTGTTAGCCCAAGGTATTAAGTTGGCTGTTCATTCAAGCCATTTTTTGTCCTAGTCACATTCCAGATAGTATCTGAAATGGAAATCCATGCAACGCTTATCTCCCCCAGTAGTAACTTTGGGGGAAGCTTCTAACATGAGTGTGGAGGACGTGATATCCTTACCATCACTGTGGAGCCTAAGCATGAATGATGGGCTCCTGCAGGATCTGGGCGTTATCTTGAACTTTGTCAAACCTGTGCCTTCCCCAGCAAATGAGAGCAGGGCTGACTTCTCTTGAACTTTGCTGCATAAATCGAGTGGAATAGAAACCTGAGAAGATCCGTTTCTGATGAAGGATCCCCAAATCTGCGTGAGTACAGGCCTAGAGTACAGTGCCAGCACCAGGAGGCCGCAACTCTTGGCAGTCTGGTTACAATAAGCAGCAATCATTATTCTTCACTGTGGAGCTTTGGATGGACTGTGCAGGCTGTTGAGACCAAAAAAATACCAAAGATAGAACCCAAGTGTCTTGAAGTGTTTGTGCATCTGGGAGAGCACAACCCTGTATCTGCTTTCAAAAGTAATTTGGACTTTGCTTCCACTTAACCACAGCAGGCTTTCCTTGCTCTCCCCTCCCTCCTTTCCACAGCTCTGCCCTCCTCTAAATCAGGTTTCCACTGGGATAAGAGGTATAGAGGGCTTCTCTCAGTGCTCCCCTGGATCACTGGGTTGGGAGCAGTGCAAGGCAGAGTTAACATCCTCATCTTTACCTGGTGTTTTTTTCAAAAAAAATGCCACATGGGGTATTCCTGACCTAGGGCTACCACATGCAGCATACACTTCAAAAGCATCTGGTCCATTGTGCTGAAAATGAGATGTTACAGCCTTTGCTGTCTCTGCTTGTAAAGCCAGCAGAATGGTATTTGTACTTGTAAATTTGCCTTTTATGTTTCAAAATTATATCCACAACTCTGTCCTTCTGTCACATTGTTAAGCCTTCAGTTACAGGATGGGATTTGGGAACTTAGTCCCAAGTTCATGGATCTCCCCGCCCCCATGGGTTGTAGGCTTTCTGAAGTAGAGACTTTGCCTTTTTACCTGTTGAAATGGAAATGTAGATTAAAGGTTAAGGCAGCAACATGTGCAGCTTAATAGTTGTCTGTGTGTAATTATATTCTACTGATTGTGCATTGATAACTCAAGAGTACGGTCCCTTCCAGCAAGGCAGCTGACGCTGGAAAAGGGAGGTGGGAGGGGGCATCCAGCCAGGTACCACGCGTGGCGAGTGGGTCCCGGGTGCCACTTGTGGTGACTCCCATGAAATCCAGCGGCTGCTTACACATGGTTGCCTGTACTTCCCCTAGGAATAGGGTGGAATCTTGCAGCAGACCCCATGGCTATATTAAGGAAGTCATATACGCATTTGGGAACGCAGCTTAATGCAGTAACTATACTAGGAAACAGATAAGAGTTATCAAGCAGGCGCTAATGTAGAGCGTGATGTCATGAAGGTCCTGAAGAGATTTAGGGGATGCTTTAACCCACAGTTAACAGCACAGCCTGTGTCAAGATGTGATGTCGTGTGCTGAAAGCATCTGGGATATCAGAAATAGCAACTGGGATGGCCACAGGACAACAGGTCCAAGGAGCGTGGTCCAAAGGGTTTGCTGGAGAAGGAGCAACCTACTTGCTTATGTGTGACTGCTGAAAACTAAGGACTGGTACCAGCAAACCGCAGAGCAATAACACTCGAGCAGAAGGTGTGCCGGCAACCAGGAAGCACCTGCTCAAGCAGATGGCACCTGCCCAATGCAGGGAGAGGGGCAGCAGAGCCCCGAGCCACCCCAGGGGACGAGGCAGGACGGTGGGATGGGCGAGGAACGCTTGGTTGAAGCTGTGCAATGCGTCATCTCCCCACCCAAGCACCGGATGGTGCCTTGTCACAAAGGCTGGGGAAGACACGGTTACATACTGCAGGAACCAACCTACCCGCCTGCATCTGAGGGTTTCTGCTAGACATTCACCTGCAGGTGCCTTGCTAGCTGTTCAGGTGAGCACTGCAGTGGTGTTTGTGGTGGTTGGTTCCTTGTGGCACGTTGTTCTTCCGCTATTTCTCACTATGCAGCAGTTTTGGGGGAAGATAAGTAAGGGTCATGTGGTTTGTCTTGTACTTGTATTAGTACTTACTCCAGTTAGTGCATAAACAGTGATGAGGTCAATGATACACAACTTCTGCAGGTTGTGTTGTCTTTGGTGCAGCTAAATACAAATTAGCTGAGGACACTTATTCCTTCAAACCTTTTTCTCCAGATACATGTGTGTTGTCCTCCCTAATCTTGACTGTGCATCTACGTGTCTGTAGTATTAGAGACTGCAGTGTGATACAACTAAATTGGTTCAGACTGGTTGAGGCCCACTCATCTCATTTGGGTATATAGCAAGACTCAGGAAGGCTGCTCATGCGGGCATCAGGCAACGTTTTGTTCTGTGTCTTGGTCACAGAAGGTGAGGAAAGAGATGTAAAACTTGCAGTGTTACCGTGTGTTTTCAGGGAAGTTCAGCAGACGTTTGGAGAGTGATTCAGGGGCTGGAATTTTCCTTAAGATTACAAAGACTTCTGAAAAACAAACGAGGAATAAGTTTTTAGTCCTTCTGCCATACTTTTTGTGGTAGTGAGCTGTTTTAGATGGAATGTAGCTTTGCTAAGGTCACCTTTCTGCTTCTCCCTCTCTACACTGACACAGTTCTGTGCTTGCTAACTGTCAGGGCTGTAGTGTGTCTGGATGAGGCCCAGCATCCTTGCAGCAGGGCTAAGCTTTGAGAGGAGACCTCTGTGCAGCATCCAGGGCCTTGGAAAAGTGCCCATTAATAACCAGAGGGGCCTCAGAGAGTGCTGCCCTCTCCCGGGGAGGGGAAGTGGAGGATGCTGCCTCTCCGGTTCACTGAGAAACGGCAAGTTCTTCAGGAGGAGATGGCGAGTCAGAGCGGAAGGGGAGAAGAGTGGGATGAACATGACTTCAGGCTGTGAGGCTGTGGGCAAATAGCTGCAGGTCATTTTAATACTTATAAAAACTGTCTGAGCTGGTGGTAGTTCCTACTGCTTGTACTGTACACAGGAGAGCCGGGTGCAATGCGGTGGTGAGCGTGCACGTGGCAGAGAAGTTGGAAGAAGCCCCACCAGCCCAGTTCATCCTCCCCTTGCAGGCATATATTTCCTACGGGGTTCTTAAATCTCTTAGAGCATAAAGCCATTTAATTTTGAGTTGATTTTTTTTTTTTTTTTCCCGTGGAGTTATGCTCTTTCAGAAGCGATTCAGTGTGTCAATATACTTCTGATCACATAAGCACTGAAATGATGTTGCTGCAGACACACTTGGGGAGCATTAGGAGCCTTTGCTCTGATGTTTCCTACTCAGCTCTTCAATCCAACCAGACTTTCTACCACTTGCAAACCTGGCTGGTTTTATTCCATGACAGCTGCCCTGGGCAGTTGTTTTGACTTTACCTTTGCCCAGTATCTTGGTACTGGGCACAGCGAGGAAGTTCTGCAGTTCTGTAGCAAAGTTTTCTGAAAAGCAGAGGGAAAAGCAGCACTCTTGCCCTGAAAAGGGCAAACTTAAACTAGTAGCCAGTTGGCTATTCTACCACCATATTAAAAGGTTTTACTTCAACATCCATTGCTATTTCCACCTCCCTCTCAAATTTCTACCACTGAGGAAGTTTTGTCCAATTCCCCATTTGCCTCCATCCTGCCCTTGGGGAGGGTGAAGGGATGGCAGTCCCACCTCCCAGGGTGAGGACCCATGCCGTTTCTTTCTCAGTGTGAGGTTCAGGTGCTGCTTCACTCTGTGCCTTTGGTCTGCTGCATAGCTCGGAGCCACAGCTGACTCTACACTCTGCTGGCTGCTGCAGCTGCAAGTGTATTCCCTCCCCAAACGTCCTCCTGCCTTGCTTCATCTTCCGACACGAGCTCTTGCAAACTTCTTTGCAAAGAGGGTAGGGGAAAAAGAGTTCATCGTGCTCTGTGCAGTGTGGAGATCAGCTTCAGTTCTCTTGCAGAGAACTTGTCCTCCCGCAGCACACTGCAGCTGTGCTCCTTCACCTCCTTCCTCCCAAACCTGTCCAGAGGTGGGAGTGAGCCCCCTCGCTGGCTGAGGGAGATAATGGAGCAGGCTGGGGCCTCGTGTGCTGGCGAGGGTAGGACACAGATAGGGGCAGAATGTAGCTGCTCTAGTGTCTGGGTTTAGGGTGGAGCTGCTTCTATTGTACTTTTTTTTTCCTTCCTTTTTTTCGTTGGGGGCAGGGGGGAGCTCTGTGTGTGAAGGCCATGACTGTCCCCAAATTGATGTCACTGGAGGATTGTGATACTTAAATACTGTTACAGTAAGAAGATACGCATGTTTGCCTTCAAAATGGCTTTCTAGCTATCTGAATTTCAAAGCAAAGAGGGAATTTTGTCATTTGTTTTGGGGGGTTTGGGGTTTTCCCCCCTCCCTCCCAGTGAAATATATGTATGTGGGATCAGGAGCACTTGACTTGATCTTTGGTTTCTTCTAACCAGCCTAAAATTATTCTGGAAGACTTTTGTGTAGTCATTCCCTATCATAATTCCTCTAGGAAAATTGTAGAGTCTTGGAAAATGTATTTCCTGTCTAACACTGATCCTCCTACTCTCAATGAATCACTTGTACTCTCGTGTTGCTTTGGGCTGACTTCCCTATTGACTTCAGTGCTTGGGATTTAATTAGAAATCTAGGGATGTTATTTGGAGCTATAAAACTATATAGGATTCTTCTCTGTGCTGCAGGATTACAGTAATAAAAAGAAATTAAGAAAATTAAATATTTGCATATTAACTGTCCTTGGTATGAACTGAGAAGTTGCTTTGTTTCTTCTGCGTACACCCATCTTGCAGACTTCTCTTTATCCCCTCCTCGGCGTAAAGCAGCACACCCTCCCTCTCCAAACTTGTAAACAAGCCTCGAGCAGGGGATGGGGTCTGCAGTGCCCGCAGAAGGATGGGTTTTCTTCGGTTGTTGTAGAAGGGAGAAATAACCCCAAGAAATTTTCCGTCAGTGTGAAAATGTCTGGATGTTCCCTGAATGGGTGGGCCCTTCCTGTGGAGTGACAGTCCTCGGTGGCAGAGCTTCCCCAGAGCCACGCTGGTTACTAAGGGACTTCAATCCCATAGTGCTGACCTGGCTTTAGGGTGAAAAGGAGCAGTTTTACTCAGAGTGGGGTGTATTTAGTGTCTCTTTCGCACTGATGCTGTTGTTTTGTGTCCGCTGAAGATAGCACTTGAAAAAAAAAGAGTGGTGCCTTGTTTAAAAACAACAAAACCCTGCAGGTTGTAACTTTGACTGTGGGGCAGGTCCTGTGGGGCTCAGGCCCGTGGGGACGTTATCTTCACCTCTCCCTGTCAGCCTCCCTGCTGCAATGGGGTGAGGGAGATAAGGGTGTGCAGCAGCTTTGCTCATGGAACCTCCCCTGCCAGCATCATCTGGCACAGCCCTTGTAAGTCCCGAAGAAAGGAGTTGCCTCCATGGAGATCTTCCCCTAAAATACCATCATCAAGCTACCCTGGTGTGGAAGGGCGAGTCTCCAGCAGGACCTGGTTTAGGATCACCAGGACCTACTGCAGGTTTCGGGACTCTCTGAGCAGGCAGTGACCTCTCCATGCTTGAAAAGCTCAAATAATTTTTGCGTTAGGAGAGAGGCTATTTTAACAACTGATGATGTGTTGTAATAGCACACAAGTTGTATGGGGTGTCGAAGTGGTAGGTTAGTTTAAAAATAAATAGATTGGTTTCATAGTTTTTAAAATGCTTATCACTTGCATTTGCCAAAGACGATGCTACTTCTAACAACCAAATTGGTTAAGCCAGGATTAATGTTTTTGAACTGTTTATGTTGTTTATAGAACAACACAAAGGCAGTTGAAGCAAAGACAAATATCTGTTTCTGAACCACTGCTAACCATACCAGCAAAAACAGGGATCAGACACTGAAAATAACCTTTCGCATACTTGCCAGTTTATCGGAATACCTTTCATTTTTGCCTGATCAGTGTCATCCTTTGCTTGTGAGTGAAATCATTATCCTCCACGCAGAACATCTTATGCACATTTTGCATCTCTTTCCAGGTTAAAGAACTCGTTCTTGACAACTGTAGGTCATACGAAGGCAAAATCGAAGGCCTCACAGATGAGTTTGAAGAGCTGGAATTCTTAAGTACAATCAACGTAGGCTTAACCTCAGTTGCAAACTTACCAAAGTTAAACAAACTTAAGAAGGTAAATAAAATGTCCTATGCCATGTGCCTCCCTCTTTGCACTATACCACATGTATGAAGTAGTTGTATAAAAACGTAGTTTAGCTGACCAAACTGCTTTGTGATACACGTTTGCACTAAAACCTCAAGATGTTTATGTGCCTTCCAGCTCGAGCTAAGTGACAACAGAATCTCAGGCGGACTGGAAGTGTTGGCAGAAAAGTGTCCGAACCTCACGCATCTAAATCTAAGCGGCAACAAAATAAAAGATCTCGGTACAATAGAACCTCTGGTAAGTTGGTTCAGTACAGGCTGAAATCAAACCCCATTTTGCGATGAGTAGAGGCATTTCGGTCTTGGCAGGCCTGAAGCAGCTTGCTGTGGAGTGTGGTGGGTGCTGATCTCTCGCGGCCAGGCTGGGGGCGGGTTCCCGTGGCCCCGGGGCTGTCGGGGAGCCCTGCCCCGGGGCTGTGCCCGCAGCATGGGCGGCTGCTTCCCTCTAGCGGCTGCTGCTCCCGGGAGCCCCGCAGCTTTCCTCGGAGGTGGGGGCTCGGGGCTCTCTCTGCCAGACGCTCTGCTTCAGCTCCGAGTCTTTCCTCTGGAGCCTTGGGTCTAAAGTCACCAACCACCGCTTCTGCCCGGGGCTGTGGCACCGTGTGCCGCCATGCTGGGCTCGCTTGCTGCAGCCGGACAGGGGTTGCTGAGCTTCCAGCTTATTCCTGCTGCTTTCCATCACCTCTCCCGGTCATTATACTTTTTTATTTCAAGGCTGAGATCAAGTTCCAAAAGGCATCCAAGTGTCAGTTCTGGCTATGCTGTTTTCTAATTTTTGCTTCATGCACCCTTCGCTCTCTAGAAATGAGGAGTTTTGGCTCTGGTTTATTTCCTAAATACTTGCTCTTAAAATGTCTCAAGGAGCAGTTCTCATCTTGGATCTCCTTTCCCCCAGCAGAAGGGGAGAGCAGAGCTGTTAAATTCATGTAGCAAACAGAGGAGAGAGAGAGAGAGAGTTGTAACTACTCCCAGTTTCAGCCTTATTGTTTTCTTGATGTCACCGTTGCTCTACGCACCAAACTCCAGAAAGGAGATATTTCATAAGACTTGATATGGATACTCAGCTGCTTGTGCTTTTATTGTTAGTTCTTCAAAGTGCTGTGGGCAGTTCAGATCACCTCCTACTCAAAAAAAAAAAAAAAAAAAATCCTGTTCAATTTCTAAGCCTCTTTTCGTTTTTCCAAAGGCTAAGATACAATCATTAAAATTTTTTACATCTCTTTTAGCAAAATTCTTGTATCCAGAGAATAGTCGTGTTTCTTCTTCCATTGAAAGCAGTGGTTTAAATATACCTGACTGCTGGTTCCAATATCTTGCCTTTTGGGATAACTGACTGGATTATTACTTCTACTTAGCTTGGCCCCTCGCAGCATGTATGGTTTTTTTGCCTCTTTCCAAACTTCAGTCTTCTACTTGTGAGACTCTGAACTTGAGAGAGAGCATTTTCCCCTCCCAGATACCCAAGCAGCCCCAACCAGGCGTTGCATGTTGTTGTTCCACACCAATTTAGCAGGCAGAGACCAAAATGACCCTTTCGTCATGGGAAGCTCTTGAGCACATTAACTCTGGCTGCCATTGCATCCTTTGCTCTGTAGAGAATTTTTGTAACGCTGAACTTCAGAGCCTTTTCTTTTCTTGCAGAAAAAGTTAGAAAACCTGAAGAGTCTAGATCTTTTCAATTGCGAGGTAACCAACTTGAACGATTATAGAGAAAATGTATTCAAGCTCCTCCCGCAACTCACATACCTCGATGGCTACGATCGGGATGACAAAGAAGCACCGGACTCTGATGCAGAGGGCTACGTGGAGGGCTTAGACGACGAGGAGGAAGATGAAGATGGTATGTGAATTGTGCTACTTAGTGTATGTAAGTTAAAAGATCGATATGCTGCCTAGTACATTTTGCTTCCAGCTCTGACTTGTTGGCAAGAGAAGGGTGTTCTCAGCAGCTCCTTCCTGACTGATGTAAAGGAGAAGTACCTCAGTGTCCTCTGAAGGAACGAGGGGAAAGGAGATGGGCAGGGCCTGAAAGAGCTACTTTCTCAGTCTTATCTCTAGTGAAAGATCGGGATGACAAAGAAGCACCGGACTCTGATGCAGAGGGCTACGTGGAGGGCTTAGACGACGAGGAGGAAGATGAAGATGGTATGTGAATTTGTGCTACTTGGTGTACGTAAGTTGAAAGATTGATGTGCTGTGTGGTACGTTTTGCTTCCAGCTCTGACTTGCTGGCAGGAGAAGTGGTGTCCTCAGCAGCTCTTTTTCCAACTGGTGTAAAGCAGAAGTATCTCAGTGCCCTCTGAAGGAACGAGGGGAGAGGAGATGGACAGGGCCTGGAAGAGCTGCTTGCTCGATCTTCTCTCTAGTGAAAGCTGAGGAGTGAAAGGGTGGTAGAAAAAAGGGCCCAAAGTAGGGGTAAGGTGCTGAAATAGTTCTGGGAACAGTACACCCCAGGGAAAAGGGCAGGAGTGGGTAAGAAAAGATGGCATGCGCAGGCTGTGCTCTTCCAGGAAGGACAAGCAGTTGTGCATGGCCTGATGGAGAACCAGACTGGGCATCAAAAAAAGTAGCCAATTCACGGAAGTAGCCAGTGCATTAATAGGAGTTTGTGGCTGCTCTGTGAGGAAAAAATTGAAGTAGTTGAGATCAGGCAGAAGAGGGGAGAGTGTATGTATTGAAGCCTGCCTGGGGCAAGCTCTGTGAAAGGTGCTAATGAAGCAGTGAGCAGGTTTTTAATGTTGGGGAGGTGCATGGTGGGTCCTTTTGTGCTGTGGGTGCCGTTCTGCCTCCCTGGCAGACTGTCCTCGGAGGCAGCAGCGTACCAGTCGGATGAGTATCCAGCTGAGTTTGGGGAATTTGCTAGACTCTTCAAACCCAGCTGCACAGCAAAAGCAGAATAGCTGGACTTGCACTTTTCCCCCCGAGTGCTGAATGTGAGCTCTGGTGAGAGGGGCGAGGGCTGCAGCAGTGCCTGGCAGAGCTGTGTGTTCAGCCAGCACCATGCAGGTTCTCCTCACCAGAGCCCAGGACAGGGCCTATGTTCAAATGCATGAAAAAAGCTCCAAAACGCCATTACCTGCAGCATGGAAAAACAATTTCTGGTTTGTTGCTTGGGCTTAGTCATGTTTTCATCTCTTTCCTCTTGAAAGGAGGTTGCAAACCCCTAAGATGGATTTTGCATAAGCCTGTGGTATCCCTCTGGCAGCACAGAGGCAAGGGGTGTCCCCTGGGGAGGGACCCAGCACTCAGTTGGTTTGTCAAGTTCTGCTCTAGCCCTGGTGGGAGCAGATGGGCTTGCAGATGAAGAGCTGCAAGTGTCCCACGGGTTCAGAAATGCAGAGTAGTGGGAACTGGAGCAACTGAAGCTAAAGCAGTCCTGAGGCTGCTGGGACTTGCCATCAAGGCCTCTGCAACCCTGCAGCAGCTCAGAGTGTGGGTGCAGCTGCCCCACTACCCTCTCACTAGGCTAAAAAGGCCCAGGACTAGGTCTAAAGCACTGCTTTAATTTTTAAATGTTAAAGCAGTGCTTTCAGTTTGCCCCTTGTGTTGGTAGGAGGTCACATCTCAGGTGGGAAAAAAAAAAGTAAACTTTAAATGTCTGAGTGGTTAATCTTGTTTGACTGTATAGAAGAGGAGTATGATGATGATGCTCAGGTAGTAGAAGATGAAGAAGACGAGGAGGAAGAGGAGGAAGGAGAAGAGGAGGATGTGAGTGGAGAAGAGGAGGTAAGGATTTCTGCAGTTAACGGGTATGGAGTGAACATGCTCTAACAGGGAATAGTTGGGCAAGAAATGGACCAAATATTGGAGGTTTTCAGGACTTGAAGCATGCGCTTGCTTTTTTACTTGAGAAGCATCGCAGCAGGGGGTGGCTTTGAGGCGTGCCTGTCTGTGAGCCAGCTGCCATCTAGTGACCATTGACACGAAATCCTTCTGTTTATTGGGCTGATGTCAAAAGCACTGCGAGGAACGTCTTTAGACCAGGTTTGTGGGGCCTTTAGAGGGCTGGGGGTTACAGCTGAGAGAGTGGCATGCGTACTACCGACTCTGTGCTTTCAGACTGAGGTTCCTCCTTGGGCAGGTACCTTGCGATTCCTCAGGATGCTTTAATTCTTAGTGTAGTCCAACCCCTGTGTAGGGTGTGCTGAGCCAGTCACAGTCTGCTGCGACTTTGCTGTTAGCTCTGTTGCTGGGATGGGGCTAAAATTTGGCTGAAGGGTGGGTCAGCCTCTTCTCCTCAGGTCTGGAGATGTCTGCTCGTGTTTTGACTCTCTCCACCCCTAGAACATGGCCCTTCTCCTGCTTGACCAGTCATTGAGCCTCACTAAGCTCAGGACATCCTAACAAAATTTGCACCTGTGTATCAGCATGAAGTATAAAACCATTTTCTTGCTGGAGACTTGAAGCCAGAAGTGGCTGCTATGATCACTTGTGATTTTCTGCAGTAAAGCTTGGCCCAGAGTCCAGTTATACTGTAGCAAAAAAATGGGCTTATGTAAGTGCGTGGGAAGTGTCTGCCTTTTTGTTTGGTTTTTGTTTAAGATGCTTCAAGGACTTTGTTGTAAAATGCTGTTGGATATTGCCAAATTGTGAAAGTTCTTGCACTGAAACTGACTCTTTTAATCCTTTTTTTTTTTCTTCCCCTCTTTAAATCCAGGAGGATGAAGAAGGCTACAACGATGGTGAAGTAGATGACGATGAAGATGAAGAAGAGCCCGGTATGGCAGCAATCCACTTTTTCCTCAAGATAAAACAATAATTTTTTAAAAAAAAGTAAAATGCCATTTTCTAAAAAGCAGGCTCATGTTTGTATTCCTGCTCCTTTGATAGCAAGCCAGTTGCCAAAGTAGAAGCTTGTTGAACTTGTTCAGCTTCTCAGCAGTGTGAGGGAACACTCATATAATTCAAGTTGCGTTTTATTTTCTAGATGAAGAACGGGGACAGAAAAGAAAACGAGAGCCTGAAGATGAAGGGGATGAAGACGACTAAACTGAATAACCTATTTTGAAAATTTCCTATTGTGATTTGACTGTTTTTACCCTGTATTTCCCCTCCCCACACCCCCAACCTTTTTTTTCTTTTTTTCTTTTTTTTTTTTTCTTTTTTTTCTGATTGTAATGTTGCTGTGGGAACGAGAGGGAGAAGCAGACTGGGTGGGCAAGGGAATAAAATACTATTTTTACTGCCACTCCTCCTCCTATTCATTTTAAATTTTTTCTTTTTGTCCCTCTCTTAGTCCCTGTAACTGCAATAGTAAGTATAAACCAAGTGGTAATTTGTTTCTTATTATTGGAGTGGGTAGTTTGACATCTTTTAAAAAAAAAAAGAAAAAAAAAAAAAAAAAGAGTCAAAAAAGTTTAAGATCAGTGGATGATCCCACAAATACATGTGCTCTGTTCCGAGACAGCTGAGTGGCATTGGTGGTTGGGATTTTTCCACCACTGCCAGTCACTAAATCCTTCGTAAGCATTTTTTGGGGGATGCTGCAAATTTAGGCAAAGCATCCCTCCACAGCAACAGGTGTGAGAATGGCATATTGATAAAGTGATTTCTTTGTTGCCTGTCCGTGAATGACTGCCATTTTCAGCCAATGCTTTCCCTGCTTTTGTAGGTACCTTTTATTTTGCTGTTTGTAAATAGTGACCAAATGTTTTTGTTGGGTTTTTTTGGGGTGTTCCTTTGGATCTGGTTTGTGGGGTGAATTTGCAGTCCCCTCCTCTCCCCCTTCCCTGCCCTGTGTGTTGTGTGTTTTCCTTTCTGTTTGTTTTTGGGTTTTGTTTTTTTTTTGGCTAGGGTATAGCCAATACACTGAAAATGGCAGGCATTTAAATATATATATAAATATATATAAAAAGTGTTCCTAATTCCTGAGTTACTAGTGAAATGAATTTGACAATTGTAATAAAAAAATGTTTCAACCCTTTTAAATAAGGTGTGTACTATTTTGGTCTGTAATATATAACACCTAGTCAATTTTAAGTGATGAGAAACTACTTCCACTTGTGCTATATACTTTGAAAATTTTTACAAACCTAAATACAGGAGGCAGTTCAGCATGTAGGGTAGGAGGTTTCTTTTCATACACTCAAGCACGAGATACTAATACAAAATTGTATTTTCTTACCTAGTGGAAGTCAGTAAAATGACTGAAAATACCTAGTGAATGTACAGTTTTACTTTCATATCCCTCTTTAAAATAGCTTTAGAAGTGACTTGTATTTCCTAGTCAATATTTCATCTGTATAAATACATTTGCAACAGTTTTTTTTCCCAGAAGAGCCAAACTTTGAGTTTTATGTCTGTTTGTCATTGATGAATTTCAATAAATCTTTTTATACAATTTTTCTGTGGCTTATTTGAGTAAAATGGGCCACTGGGAAGGAGTTGCATACCTTTTCAAAAAGGCATTTACTAAGCTATTCTGGTGAATTCCCTGATATTTTTAGTAGCTTGATGATATGTTCTGCTCCATAAAAACGACTCTTGGCCATGGTTGGTTGAAGCCAAGGGAGAGGTTGTGGCTTTAATGCAAATAACGGTATGCCATTTTTCTTTCAGAATGAGGCTTTCTTCTGTGTTACCAGCATGATTATCGCAGTTAAGCACGTTCATTTGTCCTGTTTGATCCTGTCCCTGTTTCTCCAAGCTGAGAAGAAAGAAGTCTCAATTTCCCTCGCCAGAGTGCGATGCTGTGGTTTGGTGTGTGAGTTCTGGGTCAGTCTTATCTCAGAGCTTTGGCTGTCCAAGACAAGGGCTGTCTGCTGTGACTTTCTGCCAGTCCAGAGCTAAGTCTCTGCATTTTCCTCTCTTGTGAATGCACTGTGTATTAAAGCCAATGGTGTAGCAAGTAGCATATTCTGCATGCTTAAAATCAGGTTTCTGTGCCGTACAAGAGTGTGAGAAGCTGTGGAGAATCCACTGTTCTGTCTTGAGTGGATCTCTTTTGGAAAAAAAAAAAAAAAAAAGCTTCTATTGTAGGTGAGAAGCTACACTATCCTGAAGTGTTTGTGTCAGGTGGGGTTTTTTGTTTGGTGGTTTTTTTGAAGAGGAAATCTGGGCAAAATTCCTTCCCCAGGCAGGATCTGCTGCTGTGACACTGAACCCGTGGCCTGGCAGAGGCTGCAAAGCCAACAGGAGCCGCCAGCCCTGGGTATGTCAGGGGCAGGATGACAGCTTGAGCTACAACCCGAACAGAGCCCTTCTGTCACTAAACCAGCTTAGTCTAAGGCTTCAGTTTGGCTTTATAGTGGGGAACAGATTTTGCAAAGATGTGGCTTTTTACCTCAGGGGTGGGCAGAGCTGGACCTGATGTTTGCTGCAGGAGGAGCCTCTGCAGGTCCCCAAGATGCAGCAGCGAATGTCCCTGTTGGGTGCAGAAGGTACGGGCTCACGCCATGATGCCAAAGTGACATTTGGTTTAACCTTTGTCACCCAGGACTCTCGGCGAGCCACTGCCAGCCTGCAAAGCAGTTTTTCTTCTCCTGAAAGCGTTCAGAAATCCTCAAGCTTTTCACCTTGTGTAAGCAGTGACTGGCCCAGGTGTCATTTAAATTACTCTTTGTACCATTAATTGTTTTAAAGCTTACTTTGGAATTAATTCTTTTCTCAAATAAAGCAGTAAGAGCTTTGCCACTCATGCTTGCTTTCCCTGGGAAGCAGAATCCTTTTGGCTGTGCAGTGCTGCTGGAGCCCTGGTCCTCTGGGACACGAGAGGGAGAAGATGGGGGGGATCTGATGAACAGCAAGGCTGGGCTGTGAGTTTTGAGAGACTAAGTGACTTCTGCCTGGCTACTGCCACTGAAAACAAAAATTGCTCAATGTGGATAATTTCATATTTCATGGTATAGAATACAGTCTTGTTACACTGGGAACCAAGGGCTTCTTTTCCCAAGTGCTCTGTGTGTACATAAGTGCTGGCTAAAGATACTTAGCACCTCGCAGTGATACTTAGCAACTTACCAACTCCTGGAAAAAACCCAAACCTCAGTATTCTATAACAGTTCAGTAGGAAAAACCAGGTAGAAATACTGTCAGAAATGAATAATGAGAGAGCTCAGCTGTTCAAATGCCAAGGTTTTGTGTCACTTGGCTCTTTCTGCTCACAGTTTGCCTTCCAACCAGGCAGTAATTTGAAGAGCTCTGGTCATGCAGCCGTCCAGGGCCGAGGGATCTGCCTGGACTGGGACCAGGGGGATGGAGTCTGCTGTTCTCCAGGCACCCAAACGTACAAAAGAGAATAGTTTATTCTTATGTGTGGCAGGAAACTTGCTTGACCTGGAACTTGTCAGGTGCTGGTGAAAGGTTCTTCATGGAAAAGCAGAGCCCTCCCTTAGCTTCCATTTTGGAGAAGTTCCAAGAGTTTCCTTCTGGGATGCTTTACTTTACCACGCTGCCCTGAGCCTGTTCTAAAGCCCAAACTGCCTAAAATGTCCTGCTGGGGCTTCCCAGCCTTGTTTGTGACCCCTCATCACAAACACCACCTCTCCTGTGTCACTCAGGGTTGTGCGGCGCCTGTCGGCGTACCCAAGCTGGGAACAAGATGCTCTTGTCCAGAATCGTTATGTGCCAAGCTGAACGTATGGGGACTGCAAATCCATATAAGTCTTAATAACATAATGGCCTACATGTTTGCATTTCTGGCACCCTCGAGGGTGGCTTCTCCTTGGTTGATTTGATAATACTTTCTTGGACCTGAACTGTTTGTGGTGGTTAAAGCAAGGGCATGGGGCTCTGGTGAAGGGCAGGAAGGCTTTCCAAGCCCAAATGTTTGTCAACATGAGCCAATTATGCAGGAGGAGACAACTGCTGGCCCAGCTGAGCCAAGGCTCTGTCTGGACACTGCAGTACGTCCTTAAAACTTAACAATTTGTGATGGTTGAGGAAAGCTGTTCCTTCATCCTGTTGCCCGAGGTGGGATTGGTGGCTTGCTCAACCATATACATATCATGATGACTTTTTGAGTTGAGATTTGAGACGGAGGGAGGCAATTCTGCTGGTCTGCAGCCAGCAACAACTGCTCGGCCTTGCCAAAAGTGTGTTCCCAAAGCAGCAAGTCTGAGGTCCTACTCTGCACTGCGATGCTTCGGTTGTATTAAATTGCTGCCCCAGCTCTCTGCAGAACAATCCCTGCTTCAAGTCTTACACTTATCCTTAAAGATGTCTTATGTTTCAGTAAGAATGAATCACCCTGTGCTGAATTTAGAAATTTAGACATCTCTGATGAGTACAGGCCTCAGCCCTAGGAGGGAGATGGCTGAGGATTTTCATGCCCTGCCATTAAGGGAAGAAGTGAACTGCTGAGTCCTGGTGAAGGACCAGGCTGCCTTGAGCTCATCCTGAGGGGAAAAAAATTACTTTTCTGGCGGTGGCACCAGCTCTGGTTGCTGATGTCTGTGTGCTGATAGACCTCTGCCCACTGCCAGCATGGGGCCTGGGTGGGGGCAGTGGCCGTCTGCAGCTGGGGAGGACACCCCAGTGCAGGGTTTGCAGTGAGGGGACCCCCCCCCCCAGCCCTGTGGGTGCTGCCCTCGTCAGAGGCCGGTGGCAGGTAGGCCTGGGGGCAGGACTGTTATGCTTTCCCGGTGCCCGAGGCAGCTGGCACTGCTTTCCCTCAGCGTCCCGGCTCACTGCTTTCTTCTGTTCTTACAAATAATTCCTCCCACCTCGCGGGACGGAGCTGGGAAAGCTCTCTTCCTCCTCCCTCCCGCCCTGCTGCGGCTGACGAAGGCCTCCTTCACGGCAGAGGAGTTGCACAGGAGTCGGCCCTGCACAACCCACAGCCCTCGCCCTTTTCTGGGTGAGACTCTGGCAGCGCCCTGAGCCCAGGAAGCACCGAGGGAGGATTTAAATATTCAGCTGCTGGTTTGCTTCATGTGTTGGGCAAGGGGATGGGGGGCGGTATTAATGCTGTTGGGGGTAAGCACGGGGTGGGCTGGAGGCAGAGTACATGTGTGATTTGGGAGCTGCAGTTATCAATCCCCTTTTAACTGGAAAGCTTGACCACTTTTTCTGCCCCAGCATCTCCCATTAACTCTTACCGGTGCGTCTCCAATGTACTTTGCTGTTCTGTTCTCCAGGCACCTAAACTATTCTTTTGTGCATTCATCCTCATGTGTGGCAGGAAGTTTGCTTTACCTAGAACTTGTCAGGTGTTGGGCAAAGGTTCTTTATGGAAAAGCAGAGCCCTCCCTTGGCTCCCGTTTCAGAGAAGTCCCAAGAGTTTCCTCCTGCGGTGCTTTATTTTGCCACGCTGTTCTGTTCAGCTCAGCAGCTCTCGCTTGGTCCAGACAATGTCCCTGTGTGACTCTTCCACTATCAGCTGGTTCTTTGCTCCTGTCATAAGCCAATAAAAACCCAGCGAAGACCTTTTTGGCATGACTTTTAACTCTTTGGAGGTTTTTTTTTTTCCGTTACACTTGGACACTTGCCAAAGGTGTGTGGAGAAGGGAGGTGGCACCAGGCGAGTGTTTCACCCTCAACATCCTCCCCTGAGAGTGGGCAGCAGTCCTCGCTCCGAACATCACAACTTCATTGCAATTGTTAATTTTACTGTGATTCTCCCGGTGCTTTCAAAAGTTGCTGCCCAGGCAGTAGGACAGGCAATGGGGTGTTTTCTTGCTGAGCTCTTATGGAACATGTGGAACAGCAATATCTGGCTGAAGCGGGTATGTCCTAGTAGATAGGTCCATGTGGCACGTGGCCAGTGCCCGGCACTCTCCAGGATGCCCAGAGACGCAGCCAACCACTGCACAAATCCTGGTGTAGTTTTAGCACCAAATTCCCCTTTTGGTGTTTGAAAGCCCCCAGGAGGGGATGGGGAAGTTGGTCTATGGGGCTTACTTTAGGGCAAAAGGCAGCAGTGCATCATTGCTAAAAATGCACTAAATTTGTAAGAAATTTCTAATAATTTTTTGCTTTGTGGGGGTTGAGGTCCCAACCTAGGGTCCCCGAGTGTGCGACTGGAGCTGTGAGTTCTGTGAGTGCAAAGCACCCCTTGATTTTAAGGATGTCAGAAAAAGGAGGGACCAGCGCTCATCCTCTGCAAATCACTGGGAAGCTTCCATTTAATTAAAATAAAACCCATAGTGGCTTCTCCTCTTCATTTGCTTAATTTTAGATTTCTAAAACCAGATTTTATATCTTCATCCATAAATTCGGGGGGTGGGGGGGGTGGGGTGTGTTTAATCACCAGAAATCATTTCAAGTAGGCACTCACGAAATGTTGGAAAACAGAGAATTAACAATAATCCTGCAGCTAGGAAGCGTATGAGGAGGCCGAGCCTCAAACAAAGGGAAACCTCTAGGAAGCAGAAAGTAGGTCAGGTTGATAAGGATGAGCACAGAGGGACAGCGTTAATATGGAGGGGAAAAAATGAAGTAGGAAGGAAATCACCCCATGGCCCTGTTTGAACAAGGAAGGGGCTGTCTCCTGTGGACAGCCGAGATCTGTAAGCCTTTTCCCTTAAAACCTATTATCCCTGAAGATGTCATCTGTGAGGGAGAGGTAATTGCAATTAGCAGGAGTACAGGAGGGGTGAGACCTCAGCCTGGATTTGGACAGGGACAGCTTGGGAAATGCTGCAGATAAATTGGATGGTTTTGAATTGTTGAGGCTGGATAAAGTTTGTGGAGGGGCTGGTCCTGGGGAGGAAGGGATCAGCTCTGCTAATACTGCAGGGCCAAGTTGCAGCTTTAATGTCTGCAAGGATATGAGAAAAAAAAAAAAAAAAGCTGGGAGGTTACAAAGCCAGGGGTCTCGTTTAGACCCTGGAAAATACTGCAAACTACCCAGAAGCATCTAAAAAAACCCCGCAGCAAAACAGGGCAGAGTTCCCCAGAGCCCCAAAAGCAGTGGGGTGAGGGGTGGTGCAGTGGGTCCTTGCAGCGATGTAGGGTTGCACCCAGCTGCACGGAGCCCCTGCTCTGTGGTTGACTCATAAGGTTGCAGCAGTGCAGGGAATTCAGTGCTAAAATTGGGTGTATCAAGTGGCCCAAAAATAGGCCTTTCTGCTTTAAATAGCACCCAGATGGTGCAGGAGGAAATGTCGGGAAGAGCTCGAGCTGTTACCAAGAGAGGGGAGTTTGAGAGGAAAGGTGCAAGAAGAGAAGCAGCAAGATCCTGATGAAGGGTTTGCCCTGGGAACTGCACAGCCACAGCTCAGGCTGGAGGTTTTTGGTGAATCTAAACCATGTTGGGAGCCTTGACACCCACCCAGAGCCATCCTGTGGGGCCGCATCCTGCACCAGTCGCCTCTGCACACCGAGACATCCCCCTCACCTGCAGCAGAGGTGGCAACCACCGCTGGATTGGTGCTGATGTTTGCAGATATGCTAATTGGTTCATTAATCATCACGACCCACAGCCATAATTGGGCTCATTTCATATCAATTCAAGGGGCTTTGGAGAAATGCTGGCTCTTCCCTTACAAGAGGTAATTTAGTGCAAAAAGTCCCAACACACCCCCTTCAAATAAAGCCATAAGACATAAATAACCTCAAACAGGATGAAGCCTTTGCGGCTCTGCACAAAACAGCCAAGCTGAGCTTTTAACAGTGGTTTCACCTTCCAATTCTGAGACACGATGAACCCAGGAAACTCCAGTCCTGACACCAAATGATGGCCAAAAATGCCCCTTTGGGTCCCACCCCCCCTTCTCAGGTGGGGGCCAGTGCTCCTGCACAGCCCCTCGGCAAAGAAAGGAAAGAGTGGGCAAGGTTTAGGTATCTTGAAAACATTTTATTTCATCACTATTCTGTAGTAGCATAAATAATAGGCAATGACAGCACATGTAACAAAGAGGGGGAAGCAGTGGGTGCAGGGCACAATGTAAATTAACGGAGAGGAGAAACTGGTGCACTGGTAGTGCTGGGCAGTTCAGCAATTTGATTTAATGAAAATATATATAATATAGGTAAACTAGCAGTATTTGGTGTCGTTCTCTGTGCCACAGGCCTAATCCACAAAATCCAGTGATTGTACACACATGGTGAACCTATGAAGCACCCCCTGGGTGCTGGGATGGGATGTGTGGCATCCTTCCCCCCCTCGCCACAGCACTGGCACGTGTCCCAGGGGAAAGGAAGAGGATAAATCCCTCTTTGCAGAGGCAGAGGGTGCAAAAATCCATCTCTCCTTTTCAGAAATGCAACCTCTTTTTATTATTTAAAGAAGGATATATGCACACAGATGCACGCACAGAAGTGGAGCAGCTCCCTGCGCCAGGCTGGTGCCCCAGGACACTCACAGGCCACCTGTGCCGGAGCCCACCGGGCCATGCCACACCATGACCACACCGCCCCGGGAAGGCTCCTGGGCTGCCACCGTGGCAGCGTGTTTTTGTGAATTCAGCCCTTCCTGCACCCCGTTCCAGTTCTGCACCCGCTGTCACATTTTTGCATAGGAAAAAAAATTAATAGCAACGAAGCTTTGCGCTTTGCCGGGGAGTCGCCGCTGCTGCCTCAGCTCCCCCATGCCGGTTAATCCCAACGGAGGGGACATGGCTCGTCTACTTACTCCAAGACCGTCACTGGGGCAGGCGGAGGCCCCAGCCGCCTCTCATGCAGTAGCTTTCAGTTATAGTAGTTTTAGTGCTAGACAAGACTAGGAGGACGTATTTCCAGTTAGCGAGTGGGCTCTTGGCAGGTCACTTGACTTCTGGCTCATATTCTGTGTAAGTGGATACAATAAAATTAAAGAGCAAGTATAAACAAAGAGAGTTTATTTATAAAACGTCCCTGGAAGTTAATTATTCTTCGGGCTGTTACGTAAGTTTTTCAACTCCAGCTGTAGCTGTCGGATCCGTATGTCTTTCTGTGAGAGCTCATCTTTCAGCCGCCGGATCTCATCCTGCTGTCGGAAGAACATCCGAAGGAGCTGGAAGGGAAGGCAGAAGGGAGATGGAGGGACTACAACAGCCACTCGCCCCTCCTTGGGCCAGCCCCTGGAGCCACGCTGGGGCCGTTTCATAACTTGGCTGCTTTTGCAACACAACTTTATCTGCCACGCTGCCTGTGCCCTCGGATTTAATATTTCACCCTCCAGCTCAGGGATACCCTACACATGCAATCTGCCACTCCAGCAAAACAAATTCCTGCTGGGACCAAGTGCTGATGTTTCCCCAGTGCTTCCATATGTTGTTTCCAGAGAAGGATTTTAATTAAAAAAAAAATAAAACAAGGAGCTTAACATCGCTCCTTTGGGGTGCTCTGTGGTTAATGCAGAGCAGGGTGCTTGAAGTCACGGGGAAACACAGTGCCCAGGCAGTTTGGGAGTACAGAGACCTGCGGAGTCATGGCTTTCCAAGCTGCACCCAGAAAATGTCCCCTCGCAGCCAGCGACCATCCCCTCCCATCCCTGTACCCTTGGCCACCCTGCCCTACCTCATTCTCCGTTCGGGGGGGCACGTTCTCCAGCAGATCGATGCCGTTAACCACAACGCTCCTCTTCTCCCTCACCGGTGCCTTAAAGACAATTTTGGATGTCTTCTTGTAGCCCTCCTTCAACGACATCAGGATGGGATCTGAGCAGGGCAGAGCGCGGGAGAGGGTCAGGGCGGGGGGGAACTGCAGTCCCATCCCACTGCCCAGCCGTTTTCAGGGCTCTGTGCCACCCCCCCGCAACATGGCACCGGTGTCTTTACCTCTGTTCACCCCGCTCAGCCATTCATCCGGCGTGAGGGCTGGCTCCGTACCCGGAGTCATTGGGTAAATGTCCTCTTGGTACGTTTCCGACTGAAAACAAGGGGAAAGAAAAGCAACCACCTCCGTGAATCTGCTCCCGAGTTTAAATACACGTCGCTATGCGCTGCAAGCGGCTGCGCTCACCCCTTTGGCATGCAGCACTGCAGCCACCCGGGGCATCCGGGGAACTAATAAACTGGGTGTTTGCACCATGAAGTCAGATGAAAAATGCCGGTGCTGCCTTGCTCAGGGCACGTGGCGGCTGCCAGCAGCAGGGCCAGAGGAGGATGAGCAGCAGCCGAGCCCAGGCCCAGCTCCTCCAGCCGGTGGTTGGGTTTGCTGCCAGCCTCAGACAGCATGGGGAAGGGAAATGCCAAACCCTGCTCCAGCTCCAGGATATATTTTATCAGAAACAGCCCCCAAACCTCAGGTGAGACAAGCCCCTCGTTACCTGTCACAATGGACCAAGCTGATTTTGCACAAAACAATTGCACCAAGGCCAGGAGCAATGCAGAGATGCATTTTCTATAAATATTCCCATTTTTTCTAAAAAAATCCCCTAGGGAATCCCACACCTGGGAAGTGTAATGACCTGGGAGGTCTTAAGACCAGTGGAAAGAGACCCAGCAGTCAGCAAAATGGTGCCAGCCCTCCACTCCATCACACCAGCCCCCCTTCGGACACCTCCTGGACCCCGCTCGCCTCCAGCAGCCTGTCCTTGCGCCCCAGGGGCTCCCTCACCCTCCTCGGCACGATCATCGAGATGGGCTCGATCAGCCCCTTGAGGGTGACAAGCTTGTAGAAACGAAAGACCTCACAGGCCGTCACATCCAGCCCATGTTTCGGCATCACCCCTGCAGAGGAGACACGGAAAATAACCCTGGGGTGACACAAACCCTGTCCAGGCCCATCCACCTCTCCCACACCCCAAGAAGTCTTTGCTCCCCATCAGGAGACCCAGGTCTTCACTGAAATAACCCCTGCCATCACAACTGAGGACCTGGGACACAGAGCTCGGCCACACCAGGGCCACCTGCAGGGCCATCGGGAAAGGGATGAGTGGCTTTTATTCAGAACAAATCACAGAAATCACTGACCGATGTCCTCCAATAAAGCCATGGCACGTGTGACAGGGGGAAGGGTGTCACCAGGTGTGCACCTGATCAGGACCTGGCTGAAACATGGTGGGAGGGACAGCACAGCCACAGGAACGCTGCTCTGCAAGCACTGCAGCCTCACGCTGGTGCTCCAGAGCTGGCACAGTGCCTGCCAAACCCCTGCCAAACCCACTGACAAGCGGCATTTAATTAAGCACCATCCATCATCTACCTTTGGCATGTTTAGAGCAGCACAACCATCCTTACCCAGTCCTTTCTGTGGAGCCGGGGAGCGAAACTCCATGAGGTAACTCAAGTAGGGCTTTTCCGAGCCAATCTCGTAGTACCGAATGTTGCCGTCGCCCTGGAGCGAGCGCAGTGAGGGATGGTTTAGTGCTTTGGCAAACACAAGGTTGAATCAAAACCATGATAACACCCAGCGCCCTGTCCTTGGGAAACACTGTGATGGGGAGCCAGGCTGGGGCCACTGCTGCATCATGCATCACCCCACGGGATGCAACAGTGGCGGGCACCTCTCCAAACTGGGGTTTTGGGGCCCCAGAGCTGTGTGTCACGCTCTGCTTGGGGCTCAGCACAGCCCTGCTCCCCCATGATGTTTCCTGGAGAGGTGCCCCTTGGCCCCCCCTGGGGGGTGTGGCCCCTGTTGCTGCGGGATGCAGAGTGCAGCCCGTACCTTGCCAGCCAAGTACAGCATGTGAGTGTCGGCGTCGTAGAAAGGGAAGAGGAGCCCCGAAAGCCCGTCGATCTCCTCCTCGATCAGAGGCATGGACAGGTCTTCCTGTGCCACAGGAAAAAGCACTTGATTAACCCAAAGCTGCTTGTGCTGGGGGGGGTGGGGGGGGGGGGGGGGGACAGAGCAGGGGTCCCAGCACCCACCTGGTCCCAAAGGGCGATCTGCCGCGTGTTCCAGCGTGACACCCCCGTCGTCAGCAGCCGCTTCGTGCTGCCCAGGAAGACCACCCGGTTGACACGGTGGTTCTTGCAGCTGGCCTCCTGCAAGGCAGGAGCATGATCGCTGGCAGCCCTCCCTGGCTCCCCCGTGGCCCCCAGGGCTGGCCCTCCCCTGAGAAAAGCCCCTTCCTGGGCAGGTCCCCCAACCTGCTGCCTCCCAGACAGTGAAACGCCACAGGTACTGTGATTCAGAGCCTGTTCCCAGTGCAAAACAAAAATGCCCATCTCCCTGAATATTAGGTAGCAGCTTTACTGACACCTAACCACCATCTTCCTCCAAACTGTGGCTCTTTATGGAACTTTCCACTTCTTCCCCCCTAATTTCTATTGTTTTCCACAAATCCTTAATAAATGAAAGGATAAAAGCCTCCAACTCCTGTGCCTGGGATGAGGCTGAGCCCTCCCCATCACCTCCAGCTAATTTAAACAAAGAATTCCCCTCAGACCCCGACACACACAAAACATCACGAGTATGTACAGGACCTGACAAATGTTTCCACACATTTTAGGAGAATTCCTCCCCAACATCTTCCTTCTATCCCCCCCACTCCCATGCAGCACACAGCAACACACACACACGCACCCCCAGCACAAGCACCGCACCTGCAGGACCCTGCCAGAGCGCGGCTCCACCACCCGCAGCTTCTTGTCCTTGCAGGTGGTGGCCAGGAGGCTGCCGTCGGTGTTGAAGGACATGCAGAGGATGACGTCCGTGTGGCAGTCGATCATCTTCACAGGCTCCCCGATGTCCAGGTTCCAGATAAGGACCTGTGGGAGGGAAGGAGGGAAGCTGCCCTGGTGTCTCCGCTCCCAGAGATCCCCCCACCCCTCGTGCAACCTCCACATCTGCTTCAGGCATCTTAATATCACAGAATCAGAGTGGTTTGGGGTGGAAGGGACCTTAAAGATGACCCAGTCCCACCCCCCTGCCATGAGCAGGGACACCTTCACTAGCCCAGGTTGCCCAAAGCCCCGTCCAACCTGGCCTTGAACCCTTCCAGGGAGGGGGCAGCCACAGCTTCTCTGGGCAACCTGTGCCAGGGCCTCATCACCCTCACAGGGAAAAATTTCTGCCTTAGATCTCATCTAAATCTCCCCTCTGTCAGTTTAAACCCATCACCCCTCATCCTATCCCTACACCCCTGATGATGAGTCCCTCCCCCCTTTCCTGCAGCCCCTTTCAGCCCTGGGGGGCCGCTCTAAGGTCTCCCCGGAGCTTCTCTTCTCCAGCTGAACCCCCAACTCTCTCAGCCTGTCCTCACAGGGGAGGTGCTCCAGCCCCCCAAGCATCTTTGTGGCCTCCTCTGGCCCCGCTCGAGCAGGTCCGTGTCCTTCTGCTGTTGGTGCCCCCAGAGCTGGACCCAGCACTGCAGGGGGGTCTCCTGAGAGCAGAGCAGAGGGGGAGAATCCCCCCCTGTCCCTGCTGCCCACACTCCTCTGGGTGCAGCCCAGCACATAGGTGGCTTTCTGGGCTGTGAGCACACGTTGCTGGCTCACAGGCAGTTTTCCACCCACCAACCCCCCCAAGTTCTCCCTGGGGCCACTCTCCATCCACTCCTCATCCAGCCTGGATTTGTGCTGGGGATCGCCCCGACCCATGGGCAGGACCTTGCCCTTGGCCTCGTTGAACTCCATGAGGTTTGCACATCCCCCCTCTCCAGTCTGCCCAGGTCCCTCTGGATGGATCCCTCCCCTCAGCGTGTCACCACACCACACAGCTTGGTGTCAGTGGGGAACGTGCTGATCCCACTGTCCATGTCACCAGCAAAGATGTTAAACAGTGCTGGCCCCAACCCCAGCCCCTGAGGACACCACTCATCACCACTCTCTACTGGGGAGACATCAGGCCTATTATCTCCTATTTTTGCTGAAATTGCCCCTCATCAAAGTCAGAGCTCCCTTGACTCCTCCCAGCACTGCTCTGCAGCTGCTGCTTGTGCAAAATGAAAATAATTCTTATGACCAGGTGCAAGACCTGGTGGGTCATGTTATTGCAGACACACAGGTGACTCCCACCCGCACCACAAGCAGGGAAAAGCCTTGGCAAGGGCAGCCCCAGCAGCAGCCGAGCACGAGGAGCCAGGCAAGGCTCACCTTATAGTCGTAGCCGGCGCTGAAGAGGATGTTGTTGGTGGTGGGGTGCCACTCGACGAGGCCAACACGCCGGCTGTGCCCATACAGCTCCAGGACAGCCTCTGTCATGTTCCTCTTCAGGCCACCCTCGGGGATCTCCCAGATCCGCACCTGTGAGGGGAAAGATAAGGAGACTTGTAGGTTTAGATAAAAACAATTTAATAATTGAAATAAAATAAAAGTAAATAATCATTATAGTAATAACAGAATACACAAATGAGTAATGCACAATGTGATTGGTCACTGTCTGCCATCCCAGAGGAGGGAAAGTCCCAAACCCGCAATCCCAGAAGAGCAAGAGCCAGCTTCCCAGCCAACCCTCCTCCATACACTGAGCATGACATCGTGTGACATGGAATATTCCCTTGGCCCATTTGGGTCTGATGCTCTGGCTCTGCTCCCTCCCAGCTTTTGGGCACCGTCACATTGGCATGACATGGGGAGTTGAGAAGTCCTGGGTTTCTCAGCAACAACTAAAACCTTCCATATATTATCAACATTCTCTTCACACCAAATCCCATACTGAATTCCAAACGCAGCACTGTTCTATCTACTAAGAAGAAAAATTAACTCTATCCCAGCTGAAAGCAGGACACCCGGGTTAAACACAAGCCAGGAAAGCCTCCACACAAAAAGGACGTGATACACTGGGACAGAATAAGGCTTCAGTAGTGTCTCCTCTTCAATTAAAAAGCTGCAGATAATGCTATCAAAGAGCAGCTATAGATGTTTTCATCCCCACAGCAGGTCACCAGCAGGAAGCTGAAGTGACACTTGGCATTTATCTAACCCTTCTCAGTCTGCCCAAGCACCCTAAACCCCTCTGAGCAGCAGCACCCAGGCTCCTGCCAGCCCCACGGCTTCCTGGAGCCACGCAAAACCCAGCAGCATTTGGTGCACGTACACATCCCCGTGGTTCAAGTGAAGAGATGAAACGATGGAGCTTTGCACACCCATCTCCTCCCCAGGGCAGGCAGCCTTGGCCGGCACACTCATCCTCCCTGGAGCCTTCGTCTCGCCTCAGCTCTGATACCCGTTGCAGACACATCACAACGCCTTGAAGTACCACCCATTAAAAAAGTCACACACTGAACGCAGCACACAGCCCATGCAGGTTCCCTTTCGCCTCCTCTACCAGTGTCCCAAAAGCTGAGCTCGCCTTCAGGCGGACGCGGTGGCCGAGGCTGTGTTGCCCCAGCGAGCATCACTGAGTCAAAATAAAGCTTTTCCAAAACGTAGGGAATATTTGCTGCCTGAGGAGGACTGATCCTGCTGCCCCTGTGGTCGCTCTTCCCTCTCTTTTACAGTACCCCAAAAGGCCACCTCATCAGCCAAGGGCTGAGCTACAGCCTGGGGTGGGGCAAAATTAAATTTGCAATATTGCAGTGAAAAAATCTGCATAAGGATGTACGGGTGGAGCAGTGAGTTCTTTCTGCCTGAACCTGCACATTTAGAGATTGAAGACGCTGCTCTGCAGGTTTGCAAAGGAAACAGAGTTATGAGGGAGACACAAAAGAGGCTGGTATGGCTCGGAGGGCTGAGTCTGAGGGCACCAGTGGTTTTCAAACATGGCACAACACGAGGAACAAGCACTGCAACGCTGATCACCGGGTGTCGAAGGAACCAGTTACAAAAGCGTCTGGTTATGAAACAGGCTGTTACCAAACCTCCAGCTGCGCCTTGCTCTGGTGATTTGCATCCAGGATTGCTCTGAGCCAGCCCTGCACACTGGAGAGGGACCTGCCACACGCTCACTGCTCGGGGGATGCTCTGTCAAACCCCGGGGGGTGCGGGCACAGGGAAACCTTCAGGGGCTCAGCTGCATTGCCCAGGGTCCATGCATCATCAGGGTCTGCTCAAACAGGAGCTACCTCCCACCTTCCACTGTGGGGGCAACCTGAAGGGTGGTTATTAAATGCATCTGCCTCGGTGCGCAGCTGGGAATCATCACTGGGCTCCACAGAGCAGCATCAGCTCCATGCTCTGCTCCTAAGCTGCATGGTTCCTCGTGTCTTGCAAAAAGTGGGGGTGAGTGCCAGGGAGGGGCTAGCTGAGGCAGGTTTCTCCATTACCATGGTCACCGTGACCTGAAAATGGACATTTCAGAACCAGTTGCACTACTAATGCTATTCTGGTGCCAGTATGGACATAGCTGGAGCTAACCTAGAAATCAAACACTGTTTCACAACCTTGTCCCATCCTAGGATATAGATGATGCTTTTTGAAAATTCTGGTTAAGAAAAAGACCCAGAGGAACAGCCCTCGAAGCGCCTTCCTCCACCTCCTCCTGGGACACCAAGGAGAGCAGCCAGGGTGGGACACAGCCTGTGAAACTGGGGGCTTCCTCCCCCAACCCACCCCAAGAAACCTTCTTGAGACAATTTCCCCTGAAACGCCCCTTTCCAAAAAGAAACGTATCCTGCCAACAAAACACCGTACTGCAAAATCCCACCCCCCCTCCATCCCTGCCTGCCACATCAGCTCCCCGCGCCTGAGCGCACAGAGCACTCCAGCACAAGGGAAATACAGAGCCCAAAACACCTACAGAAATCAGGTAATTCCCCTTTTAATCTTCCTGCTTGGCTTGTCCTGCCCTTTAGAAGCTCTTTCCTCAAAAGCCTTCACAGCATTTCAGCAGCTCGCAACACGAGGGTGGGGACTAGGAACATGGAACATGAACACCGTGGCATCCCATGAGAGTGTGTCAGGTGAGGACAGATGCCGTTATCTGAGCAGGGACAGACAGGATATGGGTTTGACAGCAAAGGAGAAATTACAGAAGGTGTTTCAAGCAGGGTGGGCTGCAGGAGAGATCCCTCTCCAGCAAGGCAGCAACAAACCATGGCCATTAATATCGGGCGCTGACAAGATGTAAAATCCTCTGCCCCCCCAGAAGAGGACAAGCTTGTGGGGATGCCTGAGGGGACAAGGCCACACACATTCTCTTGTGATGGAGGAAAGCCAAGAGTCTGGAGCAGGACTGGCCAGATGCATCGCTGTGCTTGTGGCAGCTCCTCTGTCTCCCCTGCCATGGTGGTGTCCTCAAGCCTGAGACCAACGGTGCACCCAGGTGACAAATACCATGTAAATACTCTATTTTCTACAGCTTGGATTCCATGAGGACCTGGGCATCCTCACTCTTTGATAAAGACTGTTAGTCTGGACTTCATTAAACCTCTGGGGAGCTAGCAGGGAGCACCCAAAGGTGCAGGACCTGCCCATAAGCAGCACGCTGGGTGTGGGGTAGCACCAGGAGTCCACCCTGCTGTGGGGCTTCTCCTCTCCAACTCATCCTCATCAGGGGGATCCCCCCCACACCAGACAGCCTCGGGCCAATTAACTTAATTTTGCAGGTTTAACAACAGATCATGAAGTCTTCCCAGTATCCTCTCTCCCTCCCAGCACCTCCTACTCCCCAGCAACTGTATATAAAAGGTTATGATTTAA
The DNA here is from genome assembly GCF_965140245.1 of Athene noctua. Lineage (NCBI taxonomy): Eukaryota > Metazoa > Chordata > Aves > Strigiformes > Strigidae > Athene > Athene noctua. Next base: position 14,824,819 of record NC_134049.1, on the reverse strand, counting down.
AGTGGGAGACAGCTCACCATGATTCATGACCATGATCTGAATTTTCTCCCCCCACTCAGTATCTTCCTCGACAAGCCTTCAGCTAATAAAACCCGCCAATATACTGAAGGAGAGGATGAGACATTAGGGATAATACAGTAAAACGCTAAGGATCAGGCAAGGCAGATTTGTAACTGGTTAAAAACTGGATCATCTGAAACCCCAGCCTCTGCCATGCAGAATGGGTGATGGTTTCTGGTTCCTCATACAAAGGGGTTTTTTTCCTTTATGACACAGCCTTTGGGATGGACTTGATTGAGTCCAGAAGATAAAAAGGAGAAGGATACAAATAACAGCTACATAAAGATGACCTGATTCACTATCCCCCAGCCTGAAAAACTGCCTTTTGCTCCTGTCACTTGATGGATCAGGCCATGAGAGTGGTTGCAGCCCCTGCGGTCCCTGAGAGCAAAAAGGATTAATAATAGCATTGCAGTTGGGCTTGGAAAAAAAAAATAAAAAAGACCTCATTGTGCACAGCTGTAGAGCTTATCTGCAGTGAGGGACGCAGAAAGAGCAGCGCTGTGACAATAAGTGACACTGGGGACAGTAGAGGAGCCAGGCACCAGCCACAGTCCCTGCACCGCTGACACAGGAGCCAGGGATTGGCACAATTTTCACCTCTGTGCATCTTAATTAAAAGCAGGAGGGTGCCCGGAGCTGTACGATGCCTGGGAATTGTCAGCCTGAAGCATCCCAGCTCACCGAGGTGTCTTCGGAGCATGATGCGATGATGTTCTCAATGAAGGGATTCCACTTGATGTCCAGCACATTGCCCTGGTGACCGCAGACCTTGGGGTAGTTTGGTTCGATCCGGCCTGTCTGTAATTTAAAATAAACCAAAAAAACAAGGAAAAAAATATTTAGTGATAAAGTTTGTCTTTTTAAGGCTCTTAGGGGAGAGAGCTCCGTAGCCTACCCCAGGACAGAGTTTTATGGCTGGAGGAAACACCTGACTGAATTGGGGATTGGTTTTGCCCCACTGATATGCCCAGGGCATATCTATGAGAAGGGGTTTCTGCAACCACAACTCCACGGGGCTGCTCCATTCAGCAGGAAATCTTTGTACGACCACCCGAAACCATGGACAAAAGGGCTGAAAGGGGCTAGAGAGGCTCCAAATGGATCCTTGGGCCTTGAAGTAGATCAACCATCAGGTCACACATGAAATGGTTGGTACTTCCCACCCAAGTTTTGGAAGGGATGTCGAGCAAGGACAAATCCCCCGTGACTTTGAGATCATTGACACTCTTGCTTAAGGACACAAATAACCCATCACACCACTTGACAGGATCCTTCCAGATGGATGGAAATCCTTGAAAGACTTGGGGACAGTCCGCTCTGGCCGCCTCAGTAGAGCAAGGACAGCACACAGCACTCGGCACAGACTCCTGTTCAGGCTCCCCTCTCAGGGGGGCTGCTGGACCCCCCTGCTCCTTGCAGGAACATTGCAGGGTGTCTCTGCAACTGGCCACCCCATCACCCTTCCTTCCCCCATGCTGGCTCCTCGCCACAGCCCGGAGGTGGTGGCATGTTTGAAGCATGCAAACTAACTAGGTCAGCACAACACAGCCGCTAAATATTTCATAGCCCTTCCAGCACTGACCTTTCAACGTATCCAGCTCCCAGCTCCATTTAACACAAACAAAGAAACAGCACCGAGGGTAACACGCTGCGGTTTTACCAGCCACAGCTAAAGGCAATGGCCGGGAGTGCTCTGGGCAGCCAGATCAGGCCCAGGGGCTCACCCCTGCGCTGTTGCTGCTGGGAAGGTTTAGTTGAATTCATTTGCTCCCAGGAAAGCACGGCTGCTAATTGCCAGGCAGCCAGAGTGCCTGCTCATGGTCGTCACTGCTCCAGCAAACATGGGCCAGCACGGGATGCATGGGCAGAGCAGCTCTGCCTGCCTGGATTTGGCAAGGCAGAGATGGAGATTCAGAAAACCACTGCACCGAGAAACACAGGCAAACACAAACCTCCCCAAGCCCACTTTATCAATTTTTAAAATAATCTTCACAGGCATTATTAGTGAAAAGTCAGTTCTTGCTGCTCAGATTGCTACAACAGCTCTAAGTCAGCCTGTGGACACATATATAAGATGAGAACTAGGCTGACCTTAAAACAGCAGTGACTTGGTTATATGGGTCATTTCAGTTATGAAGGTAAAGGAAAAAAAAATAGGTGCCCGCTTTCACTGCCTTCAGTACATGAACAAACAGACCCCTTCAGCTCCATCACTTGGCCCGGTAACAGGGTCACAGGAGAGCCGTTCCCCTCTTACAAACACTCATTAATTCCCCAGCATGGCAGGCACGGGATCACAACCTCGTTAGCCAGCCTGTGATGAGCACTTAACGCAAGACTGATTTCTAACTCATGAGCCTCTTTCTAATTAGGGCACGTAATTCCCTACCCATGCAGCACAGGGTTCGTTTTCCCCTCGGTGATTGATACCCGTCAGTGTGATTTTAACCTCTATTAGGGCTAATTTCAGGGGTGTCAGGGAGAGATGGATGGAAGAGCCGGGACGGGGCAGCTGCGCCCGCCTCCTCCTTCAGCTGCTGACAGCATCGCTTCAGCTTGCTCAGAGAGCCTAAATTTTGATCATTCTGCCCATCAGCAACAATCTGGAACAGATCTGAGCTGCCACGTCAGCCCTGGACCCTTAACTGCCTCCTGACAGCCACTAACACATTTTCTTCCCTGTATTTGCCCCACACAAGCAGCAGCAATCGACATACACAACATTTCTGACGTTATTGAACAGCTCAAAGGGTGTTTTCCTGGGTAATGCCCCAGACTTGGGTTTTATAAGCGTTATTATAAATCACTTCAGGTTTTTAGGGATAAAAACAAAGTGACATTTTGACAGTTTTGCCAGGGTGACCCAAACCTCTGGCAGCTGGTGGCTCTGGATGATGCAATCCTGAACCCCCTCCTGCCCCCAGGATACTTTTCTTTGCCTAGATTGTGACAATGAGCACTGCAAACCCTGGAGCATCCCATAGGAAAGGCATCACTCACATATTTTAAGTTTTCCTTTTACCCAGTGGCAAAAACAGCCCCTTGGGAAGTCCCCATCATACCAAACCTGCATGGTGGGGGACAACAGCCCCCAGCTTCTCGGGGATCCCCCCAAGACACTAATATCTCCATGCCAGGAGCCAATGGTCCCCAGGAAAACCGAGGCCCAAAGAGAAGCATCGACTGACCAAGCGCTGAGAGTACATGGGCCATAACACAAAAGAAATCATTAGAGAAGACAAACCCTTTGTTTAAATGAAAATAAAGTCTTCCCGATGCAGAGCCTAGAAAGCAGATTTGATAAAAAAATTAGTTTTCTTCTAAATTGAATTTTCCAAAAGGGAGGGGAAGATATAGGAAAATGTTACTTTTTGCTAAAAGCATCTCAATATCTAAAATCAGCATTCACATTCACTCTGGATCCCAGTACCTCGGGTGCCTGTGCTGGGCTGGGCACCCAGGAGGGGCTGTTTGCCCCGATGGGTGGTCAGGACACAGGGCAACAGCTGCCCATTGCTGGGGAGACCCGCAAAGCCCCCAAGTCAGCTACTGCCTTCACCCAGACTTCACTGCAAAAATCATGCCACAAAAAGTTACAAAGAAAAATCTAATTTTTCACATTCTTTAACTTTTCCCATGGGGAAAAAAAAAAAAATAAAAAAAAATTACACCCTCCTTTCCCAGGCAGGGAGAGCTCAGTCATGTACTCTGCAGCCCTGAAGAGAGGATGAGGTGCTTTGGGTCTCCTCCTGCACACAAGCATCACACGGAGCAAAGCATGAGCTGCAGGGACACAGTCCCTGGGATAAGCAGACAAGATTTGGGAAAGAAAAAGCCCAGGGTGAGGCACAGAAGGAAGAGGGAAACGCAGCAATGTCGGTGCTTCGTTAGAGCACGAAGCTCTGGCTCCCAGCACCATGCAGCGACCCTCCTGTGAATTAATGAGATGCAAAGCACTGCTTTATGGGTTAATATAGTAAGTACGCTAGCAGACACTGCTTACCCAAACAGCTCAGATGATCTAGCTTTCCCCCTATTTTCATATTTGCATTAGCATGACATTATTAACACACTGTCTAGAGTAGAAATTCATGCAGCAGCTGTTAAATTCCAGGCAGACAGACCTTTTAACAGCACAAGTTAATATTCAATCACTTTAATTTTGAGCAACCAGCCAAGTGGTTTCCTCTGCAAAGTAGGTTTGATGGTTTTTATCAAAATTAATTAGGCCTTCAAGAGGACAAACCAGAGTTTGGTTACTAGGAATAGTTTCTGCCCAAGAAATCAAGAATTTTGATTAAAATTAGTCAAATGCAGCCAACACACAGGAGCTGCCACGGTGCCCGCAGCAAGGGACAGTCTGTGTGTGAGAGCAGGGGCAGGTTGTGCCTGTGCCTGCGGCACCTGAAAAGGGAGAAGGAGCCAAATAAAGGAAATAAAAAGCAAAAAATAAATTAAAACCCAAGGATTCATGCCACAGCTTCCCATTTAGCCATTCTTAGAGGGACTACGCCAGCAGCCGTGCATTAAGCTGTTGGTGAATCCTAATCGCTGGATCCCTGACGCCTGGCCAGGGGAAACTCGGTGACCCAGATACTGTCCCTTCAGCGAGAGCATGTCAGGCCATGGCTCTCTGAGCTCCAGCAGCTTTGATATTTTCCAAGACATGTGCTGGAAGGAGCAAACCTTCCAGCAACTTCACCCCTCGAAGCCCTCCCTTTGCTGGAGCAATTAAGTGCACTTGAAAAGGAGCCAGTTATTTGTATTCTTGCTGGGTGAGAAATGGAAGAAAGGACAATGAATTTTTTAAGCTGGTTGAATTCAGGTATTTTGTGGCTCAGTGACCGAGGATGAAGCCTTCACCTGGGAACGGCAGGAGCAGCAGTGAGGGCAGAGCCCAGGCGGGATGGACACACAGCCTGGGAGGTCGGACCGCCCCGGGAAGGGGAACACCATCACTGGTAGGAGCAAAGCCTCTTTATTCTTAAAAACACCACTTTTAAGCACTCTAAGTCATCAAAGTGTTACTGTGAGCAGTGTGAGCTCACGAGTAATTCCAATAGCAGGGTCCACCTCTGAACCATTGTCAGAGTCAAGCAATGGGAAGCATTATGACTCCACACCCTCCAAGCAGCACAAGTTTCTGTCTTGTGATGGCAGGGCTCCACCCTTACTTCACAACCAACCAGCAGGAAACCCGGATTAAATAATTTTAATAGATGTATTTCATAAAACCTGCTTCTCACCAGGTTCCCAGGAAATACAAATCCAGAAAGTTTTCCAAATCCTTCTGTTTCCTATGAAGTGTGACAAGAATCTTTTTATTCAACTCTACCTTCAAACCAGCTGTGCAAGGAAAACTTTACAGAAATAATAGCAGCATCGATGCCAGCACCCATCCCTGAGGGAGAAGCCTCCCCAAGGAAGGAGCACCCACCCCCAGCCTGGGGACAGGCCAGGCCACCCGTCCCCACCCAGCAGCTTCCTGATCCCTCATTAGCTCTTAGAGGGGGCTCAGGGAAACGCTGCCTGGGGCTTAGGGGATTTACAGGGTTTCCCAGGAAATCCTTGAGTACACACAAGTCTCTAGTGGCTGAGATTAAGAGTAAATAAATTTACTGCTGTCTTTTTAAAGAAGGGCTCTCCTACTGGAGACCCAAAGAGGAGGAAATTACACAGATTTCCCTGACCCAGGGCACCTCCCTGGCTGACTGGGGTACAAGGGAAGGTCGCTGCAGGTTAACTGATCCTCCCTCATTAGGAACCAAGTCAAACAGAACCAGCACAAGAGAGGGAGAAATTGGACGAACCCTTGTCAGGGCCCCAGAAAACTCGTGCCACAACATGCTGCCAAGAGCCCACAGGAAGGGGGAGACAAGAGGAGGCTCAGGCAGAGCTAGGCATCACATCTGCAACCCAAGCAAGAGCTTGAACATGAGGGGATGGGTTACTGGGAGGTAGTTACTGGGTTACTGGGCACTTGCTGCCATTGCACAAATAATTCTCCAAGGAAATTCCCATATGCAGGTGGAAGGATGCTGCTGTTGGAAAGGTTTCTCTCCAAAAACTGGACAAAGACAGATGACTCAAGCCTTTCTCCACCTTTTCTGCTCTTGCCTAGCAGCCTCCCTTCTGCCAGGTCACTCATCCAGCCTTCAGCGACCGCAAACCACCAGACGAGAGCGATTTCACAGCCCCAGTTTGGCCAGAGCGAGCCAAGGCTGAGGAGACTGGGCAACCACACGTGTTCCCAGCAGGATCATCTCCTCGAGAGGGACAGGGCACACAATTGGCCTGGCTGGAAGCTGGTCTGGGGATTCTCAGTAATATAAATCCATCAGAAAAAAAAAAAAAAAAAAAGAAAAAAACAGAAACAAACAAACAAACAAACAAAAAAAACCCAACACAAAACCCCAAAGAAATCCATGCATGCAGTCAACAATATTGTTCACTGAAACATCTATTCCAGGCGCTGGAAATGTCTGAATGTGCTGCTGGGTTCTGCAGAGAGTAACCTGGCTGTCATGGACACACTGCCAAGCTTCCTGACTGCTCTTGTGAATGAGAGAAGGAAAACGCTAAGCCAAGTGCCAGCTATCTAGTAAACAGATTCTAAAAGCCTGTTCTAAACCCTGTTCTGGCACCTTGAGTGAAGAAGCTGTTTAGCCAGATGTGCACCTCCAGGAAAATAACACCAGGAGTGAGAAACTGCCCCTCTTTTCCCAGCCTGTAACACCTGAGAAATTCAAACGGGGAGGGGAGGGAGATGGAGACATGCTCTGTGCACCCTCCAGCACTGCTAAAACAAGTGTGGAAATTTGCAGGAGTGTGCAGAGCCAGGCAGGATTTTTTGCTTAGCCCTATGGATTTCATTGCCTGTGCATCTCCCACCCCCACGGGTCGACAGGCACCTTTCTGCCAGCCTTACCACGGGGTGGGAGGAGAGAAGGGCAGGAAAAGCTGCAATCCAAGCAGGCTTCAGTGCCCGTCCTCTGCTCAGCAGGCACTCCTGGCCAGCCTCTCTCCCCGCGCAGCCAGACAGCTGCTCTGCCTCGGCCCCCCTGAGCAAACACCACGAGTCTCCATGCCTCAGTTTTCCCACAAGCGATGATGCTATCACTGCCTCTGGCAAGCCCCTTGTTCAGGAGTGCTTTGGAATAAACACTCCCATATTTACCAGGTTACTTACCATAAAAACTTACATCATTTTATAGACAACTTCATTACTCTTTGTTATACAACTAAACCACGCAAGTCCTAAGGCAGCAAAAGAAATCAGCATTGCTTAATGCCATTTTTGCCAGGATGAAGGTTTAAATATCAGTTATTCCTCTTGTGGGGATAGAAATATTGTTAAATTAAATATAAATACTGTTGTGGGCTCTAAGCATCCCATCTCCTGCCCAGGCAGACAGCCCCCCCCCCGCCACTTGGGGTAGCTATCATATGAGCTTCTTCAGCCATGCTGGACCCACAGAGCCCCAAAACCCACAAAGTCACACACACAGCAGCTTCTGACAAACAATCTGCACAGATTAAAACCCCGAAGTCTTGCTGCAGAAGTATTTATCTGCACCATAAAAGCAGTAGCCAGGCTCAAGCTTGTTAATTCAAAAGACAAAAGCCCATATAATGTCCCTGTTAAATGGGATTATGGACACTAAAAATAAATCCATGTTTATTGGTAACAAAAAGCCACTTTTCCCCAGAGAGAACAGGGTTTCTCTCTGTTTTAACCGGCAGAGGGGGCAGGCAATTGCAGGCAGGGCTACACTGCGATGGCCCAGGCAAAGCCGAGCTCTCACTTACCGAGGCTCGACCTCAGGCTTCACTGCAAATGCAGCTGCATTAAGAGAGGCAAAAATCCGTATTTCCCCTCCCAACCTTCCACCGGCCCAAGGACTCACATTTTCGAACCCCGTTTCCTCCTCTGATCCATCACCAGCTCTCAGGGCAGCATTAAAATTGTACATTGACACTTTTTGACTGATCCAGGTGCTTAAAAACAGCCAGATCCCAGGTCTGGGCTTCCCCCAGCTGCTCTCCCATTATTTCCTTGATAAATGCAGGGACACCAGATTGTGCTCCAATGTGGAGCAGTAATGCTGATGTATCAACATTTTTGTAAGCCTCAGGTCTTTATTTTTTTTTTTACGGTCAATAAGTTAAAGGAAATGTCTCCTGCAGACTAAAAGTAGATAGAGAAAAATTCACAGAAGACAAAATAATACAGACACAAGTCCTGTGTCCTCAGTTTGAAGGCAGAAAATCTCCAAAGACATGACTAATTGGTTCATACCACAGAGAAATGGAGAAAACTCTGTATTTTTTCCTGCAGAAAACCTCCTGGTACATTGAAGCACAGCAGCTCTGAGAAGCAAGGAAAGCAGCTGTGTAATGAGCTTGCCCATTCTCTGCCCAGCCAGGACAAGCAGGTGTCCCAGCAGAGGGGTCCCTCGGGTGATGCCACAAGCACACAGGCAGAGCAGATGCCACCAGAACCTTGAGCTAAGCCAAGCCACTGTGGAGCCAGGGCAGGCTGCCTGGGGCACACAGCCCGCTTGCCAGCTGGCCAGGGGGCACCCACATTCCTGCCACCAATCCCCTAAGGACAAGGGATGGCAGCACTGATCCTTGCGACACAGGGGCTGCTCCTCTGTCACCTCTTTGTGCAGGGTGATGATGGGACAAACAACCCACACCAGCAGCTCTCAGCAGCATGACTCAGGCTTTGCCCAACCGCTGCCCCCTTTCCCCTACCCCACCACAGCTGCCATGGAGGTCTGGGTCCCCCAGAGGGATTAGCAATGGGTCTGTCACCTCCATGGGGTGCCCCAGCTCCGGGCAGGGCCATACAGGCCCCCACGGTGGCAGCGATGAGGAGCAGTGTGCTACGGGGACATGGCTCACACACAACTGGCCTTAGCTTAGCTACATGAGCAACAGCTCCGGACTTTAGCTTCCTCCATGTAAACAGACTCCCCCTTCCTGCTCACTGCTTCCTTCAGGCATACAGATAACATTGTCTGGCTGAGGAAAACAAGTTCTCTTCATCCCCTTTAGAAACAAAAATCCTCCTGCTGCTGTGCAAGCACTGCCAGACACCCTTCCCCTGCAACTGCTGCCCTAAGAGACCCCCACAGCATCCTATCACCCCCACAGCCCTGTTTATATAAAGTTAATTAAATCAGGCACAGCTGAGATAGATCCACTCACTGCTGCAGCTTGTTTTTTTCCCAGCTGTTTCAGCCAGCCCAGAGCCAGCAAAGCAGATGAGCTTCCCTGGTGTATGCTGTTACAGGTGAGTTGCAGCACAAACACACCAGTTTATTTTCCGATTTAATAACTGCTGCCAAAAGCTGTCCTAGCTCTGGAATTTCAAGGGCTACAAGCGCAGTGTTATCAAAAATTGCCACATATTTTGTGCTCTCCCTGGCTGGTGCGCTCAGGGGCTCCCCAAGTGTTTGGGTAAGGCTAAAGCATCTTGGAGACTAAACAGACCAAAGCTGGACACAACGGTTTAGGGCTGGAAACCTGCCCCGGGAAGAGGGAGAGCAGGTTCTCCTGGGGCTGCTCAGCCCCATCACAACTCTGGGGTCTCGCAGGGATGTGAGAGCCACAGTTTTCATTTCAGAGGAACAGAAATGCTTCATGGTTACCAATAAAAACCTGGAAATGCCGCAAAAGGCACCCTGAAGCATTTGAAAGCCCAGAAGAGGCGAAGGCTCCTCCGTGGGTGACTTTGTGCTGTGGATGATGTTGATGGAAATTCTAGATTTTAGCGTTGATGTGGGGAAAACACTGCTGTTTGGGTTGTAAAATGTCCAATTTCAGAACCTCCCCATAAGCACATTCTCTGCTAAAAAAATGCAGCCACACCATTCCTGATGTTTCTGGGAATTTTGCACAGATTTTTTTAAAAAGGGAGCCCAAATCCTGCCTTTCCTATAATTCTAGGGGTCCTTCTGGCCCAGCCCCTCTCTGTCCATGCATCCCCTCACAAGGTGGAGAGCATGGCGATGGCTTAGGGGCCTAGCAGCCGGTGCTGGGAGTGTGTCCGGAGCAGCTGAAGCAGACACACAGTCCACGCTGGACCACAAACGATGGAATCACATCGAGCTGTTTTCCTGTAGCATTGCACCATCTGAGCAAGACTGGGTTTTGCTCATAGTAACAGAGCTCAACCCAGGCTGGGTTATTGCTGACTCAAAATAAGAATTTTTGACGCGGTCTTCTCTCCCCTTCAGCTGCAGATGGGACTGAATCCTTCGGTCGCTACAGTCTGGGGAGCAAATCATCATTTTCTCGAGCCTCAGCCCAAGCATTCATGCACAAGCTCTCCTTCGCCCACCTCCCGGGGGTATTTATAGCACAAAACCTTTGCAGTGCTGGGGAGAGGCTGGTTCCCGGTGGCCAAGGCTCCAGAATTTGGGATCCTGCCCCAGCTCTGCTGCAGCGCAGGGTTGGGGGACAGGCTCAGGGAGGATGGGGGAACAAAATGCAGCCGTGCTCCATCTTTTCAACCTACACAGCCCTACAGAAGCGGTTACACACGAGCTCAATCGCCGCGTAAGCGCGCGAGGAACCCGCATTTCTGATGTGCAGGCAGAGGAACATATGGCCCAGCGTATGTAAATGCATTGTCACTTGAAGCATAAAGCAGAGGGGTTTCTGGTGAAGATTTCTGAGCAGAACAGAGGGCAGAAATATAAAAAAAAGAAGAAAAAAAAAAGATGGAAGCAAATCAAATCCTGAGTAGATCTGCAGTATCTAGGTTACCTTAATTATGTTCGGCTAAATATGGATGCCAATTAATTAGATGGCTGATGATTTCCAAAGAAAATTAGTTTACTCTTAATGAGCTAATCAGTTGCTGTTTTTAAAAAAATAATGAAATTATTAGACTGTACAAAGGCCACTTGACACGGAGGGCCAAGGTCTGCTCCGGCTGGGATTTATTGGCTGCATCACTGCCAGGATTTCCACACGGAACAGGTTGCAAACGGCATCGCACTCCCTCTGCTCTTATCCCACTGGGGCCAGGCTACATTTGACAGGAAAAAAAGGGTAATTTACTGGCAATATGGGGTTATTAGCTTAGGACTGAGGCACATGAGCAAGTGGTGTGTGGATGGGCATCCTCCCAGCTCAGGATCGGTGGCATGGGGAGGGGCTGGAGTGCTCCCAGTGCTCAGACAAAGCTCCTGGTTTTTCGAATATTAATAAGAGCCAAGCTGTGCGCTGCAATTAAAACGCTGATTATAATTTCTTCCATCTGTAGCTGATTCTACTCCAGAAATTAAAGAGAAATTCAGAAGAGATGTGAACGTTACATGGGGAAAGTGTCTAAGAGGAATGCCAGGGTGTGGGAAGATGGGGTGCGGGGGAGGGTCAAAGGGGAGCGCTCCTCCATCCCATCGCCACCAGCTCTGCCACCATCCCCTCCTGGTTGGAAATCCCGGTGGGTTTGGCACTGGGACTTTGCTGTCCAGGAGCCCGAGGGACATCCACCTTCTCCCCATACATGTCTTCCTACACAGTGTGTCTCTGAGTTACGTGGGGTAGGTGCATCCTTAAAGGGAATGAGTGCAGCTCCTCCAGTGTCAAAAATGCTCCCAAAAATGAGTGACTGGGAGCCCCCATGTCCTTCCTCCTGCAGTCCAAGTGCTGTGGGGCAAGACCAGGATGCTCAGGGATGAGATGCAGGTGCCAGCTTGGAGCTGGAGCTCCAGCATCGGTGCAACGATGGTACCCTGTGGCACTGCCCTGCATTCAAGTTTGGGGAGCAAAGCAAAGAAAGCAAAGGCAATATTTATTTCATGTTCAAGGTCGCTGCTGCCTGGATTTTCCTATGAGAGATGCAGTTCTGCATCTGCCATGGGGACAAGTGCTCGGCCAGGAGCCACGTTGCACACCTTGAGGTCCCACGGGGCAGCTGCTGCAGCATCAGCTGAATTTACAGGAGTTTAAAATCGCATGAGCAAGAGATGTAGGTGCTCATGCGAGGAGCTAGGGCAACTCTTAGCTGGGGAAGCAAAATCCCAGCACAGTGGGGAGAAAGGATGTGTGCTGCGAACAGGATTGACAGTGCAGAGGCGTCTGTGCCTCTTCTCCCATGCAAAGTGGTTTAGATGGGCCCAGCTGCAACGCGAAGCTCAGCACAGGGCTCCAGGGCTGCTCGTGAGGGGTGACAGTTTGGTGAGGGAGCCTTCAAAATAGATCTTGTGTGAGGTGGCATCTGCTGCAGTGCACAAAGTAAAAGCCCCCAGGGTTTTGCAGCAGGAAAACTGGGAGTGCAGCCATGCTCTGCCCCTCAGGCTGCCCAGAGCATCGAATTTGAGGGCTGAGATTATACAGACAAGTTGAAAATCAAGAGCAAGGACCTGCTCGGCAAGATGAGGGGCTCCCCGGGGACGACTCTGCTTCCTGGGAGCTGTGTTGGTGAAATACTGGGGTCACAGACCTGAGTGGCCTCTGCCACTGTGAAGGGGCAGGGTGGAGTTGTGCTCTGTGCCTGCCCTGCCAGCACGAGCTTGCTGAGACGCCAAAAACGCTTTTAACCAATGTTTCATTTTGTTCCTAAAGAAAAAACCCAATTAGGTAAGGCAGTTCTAAATCCTCCCTTCCCCGTACAAGAAAACCCCAGTAAAGGACAGCAGAGGCCTCGAGACACAGAGGCAGGGATTCTCAGGTACATCTGCTTAGGGACACACATTTAGGCACCAGCTCTGGATTGGAGTTGCCTCCATCGAGGCCAAACCTCTTACCTGCTCGAGGGGGATGACAAGGAAGGAGCCCCCGCCGGCACTCTCTGTTACGATGGCGAGGAAGCGGGCGTTGACGGCACAGAAGTGGTTGTCATGGACGTTCTTGGTGATGGGGATGCCATCGAAGCAGTGCTCCCGGCTCGCCACCTTCCCGTAGACATTCCGAAACTTGGAGCTGCGGTACTGCGGGCGCCATGACATCTGCAGGGCAAATGCAGAGGGCTTAGCCTTCTGAAAATACCCCAACCCAGGCTCTTACCCAGTTGCTTTCCAGTTTCGAACCCCTGCTGCAAGAGGGATTTTGCCTGACGAGGCGCAGCAGTATTAGGGCAGCCCAGACCTGCGGATACAACACCCCCCCAAAAATGTCAGATGTCCCCCTGGCACAAGGTACAACTCACAAAAGGCATTAAAAGGCTCTCTACTGTTGCAGAATTTAAGCTGATCTGCTTTCCAGCATGAACCACTTATCTAGAACACACAGCACTACTACTTCATGTGCATATGACAAATGAATTAAAGCTTTTAATGCGATGACTTGGAAATGGATTGGCCTGGACCACACAAAAGCTGCATCAGGGCAGAACGAGAGCACTTAGCCAGGGAGTGAGCATCGGGAGAGCTGGTACACGCTGCATTCCGCTGTCTCAGCTTATTTCACATGGGTGTCCTACAGAATCTCATCTCAGTTGGAAAATACCTTGATGGTCATCCAGTCCAACCATGACCCTCACCCTGACCATTCTCAGCTCCACCAGATCACTCAGCGCTGGGTCAACCCGACTCTTCAACCCCTCCAGGGATGGGGACTCCCCCCCTGCCCTGGGCAGCCCATTCCAACGCCCAACAACCCCTTCTGGAAAGAAATACTTCCTTAGAGCCAGCCTGACCCTGCCCTGGCGCAGCTTGAGGCCATTCCCTCTTGTCCTGACGTTTGTTCCTTGGTTCAAGAGACTCATCCCCAGCTCTCTGCACCCTCCTTTCAGGTAGCTGTAGAGGGCGATGAGGTCTCCCCTCAGCCTCCTCTTCTCCAGACTAAACCCCCCCAGTTCCCTCAGCCACTCCCCATCAGACCTGTGCTCCAGACCCTGCCCCAGTTCCGTTGCCCTTCTCTGGACACGCTCGAGTCATTCAATGGCCTTTTTGTAGTGAGGGGCCCAAAACTGAACACAGGAATCGAGGTGCGGCCTCACCGGTGCCGAGTACAGGGGTAAGATCCCTTCCCTGTCCCTGCTGACCACGCTACTGCTGACACAAGCCAGGATGCCATTGGCCTTCTTGGCCACCTGGGCACACTGCGGGCTTCTGTTCAGTCGGCTGGCAGTCAACACCCCCAGGTCCCTCTCTGACTTGTCCCAGGTCCTGTGCTTGCTGCAGGCCAGCTGCCATTGCTATGGTGCTGGGATGCTCCCAGGGACCCCCCCAGCTCATGCCAGTGGACCAGGGTTCCCAAGGACCCACTGTCTTGTCCTGCTTCCTCAGAGCCCAAGCACTGCAGCTGCACACACAGCAATGAGTGTGCTTTCACTTGTCCTCCCCACTTTGCTTTTTCTAAGTAAAAAAACCCCAAGATTGCTTTTTTCATTTCAGTCTTCTTTTGAACAGTCCTTACAGTAGCACAAGTGTTCACAATGAAATCTATAAAGATTTAAGGCACTTCGGGTGAGTGTTTAAGCAACTTTAGAGCAACATAAGTACTCAGCTCTATCTGAACACACCATAATTGCACGCCTGAGGACTCGTAGCCATTTGCCATCTTCAGTTACGCATTTACTCACAAAAGTGTGTAAGTGTGTACTGGGTCATCCGCTGAGAGCATCCCTCAGCAAGGGGCAACACCATAGAAACACTCCGGTGGTTGCTCTAATCCTAAATAAACCCCACTCCCTGCTTTTCCCCAAACTCAACATCACGGGCACAGAGTTGGGAGCACAGTGTGCTTGAGCAGTGTGTCCCGAATGGGAAAGGGAATGCTTTAAGGCTGGAAACAGCTTTAAATGGTGATTCCATCTCTAACTTATGCGAACAAGCTCATCGACTTAACTCAGGGCTTTGAGGCAAAAGGCAGAATGAGGAGAAGCAGAGAGTAATGTCCTGCGCCGTGCCTTGCAGGGCTGATGTCAGGGGACGTGTCGCCAGGACCCCATGCAGCTAGATCCCCGCCATGCAGATATTCCTCACCACAACTGACACCCTCCCTGCCTGCAGAAAACCTGCCTGGCCCTGTGTGAGGATCTCGCTGCGCTGCCCTGACCCTGCATCCACCCATCACACCCCAAATCCCAGCTGTATTTTCCACCCCACCTACAGCACAGACGCAAGGAGCATCCTTCTGAGGATGCACGGCAGCGCCGGGGCTGCACATTTGCTGTCAGCAATCTGCAGGCCGCAAGGAAAAAGGACACAGATACTTGAGGATTTAACCCGAAACAAGAGCAGAGAGACATTTTTGGCTGGAAAGGCTTCTGTTCTGAAAAAATGCAGACTCACGTCCAACAAAGCTCTGTGAATCTTTGCCAAACCTACCCAAGCGGTCGGAGCCAGGCAGGGCAGGGAAAAACACCCCAACCGCAGCTTTAGGAGTGGCTTTTAAGAGTTTCACTCAATCTTACATTTTCCTTTGTCTGAACAGATGAGTTTTCATAGTGAAATTAGAGGGTTTTTATAATGTTAAAAATGCACAAAAATGTATTTTGATATCTTTTAAGCTCTCGATTTGCTTCGTGATCCCAGGACTTTCCACCACCCCTGCGCCTCTGCTCTGGACCTATTGCAAAAAAGTCCCAGTTTCTACTGAAAGGGTGATTTGCTCAGTCCTTCCCCCACTAAACTTTTCAGCATATCCCCATGCAGAAGAAATCCCACAGACACCCCACCCCCCCTGTGGAAACCCCTCTGGCACACAGGTGTAGCAGAAAAGGGGCTTCCAATATTTTCTGCATCCAGAAATTCATCTTAACAAGTTGCTGCCAAATGAAGCGCCAGCACAATCGAGCTCCAAGCAGCCCAGAGATGTGTTTTTACCCTGAATGTGGATCCTCACATGGGTGCTACGGATGCTCCCTAGTCGCCGCGGTCCCCAGCCATGAGGGTGATGCTGCTTCCCGGACCTCAGTTCTTTTGCAACTCTTTTTTTTTTTTTTTTTTTTTTTTTTCCCCCAGCCCTCCTTGTATTATTCTTTTCACCAAACACTGGGCAAGTCTCCACACAGCCCCCGCCACGTCGGGAGGAAGCAATAAGCTCAAGTGCCTTTTTCGTTGGAGAAATCCAGAGTTTCTTTCCTTTAACCTCAGTCAGTATTTCCTGTAAATAGCGTCACATCACCCCGCGGCCCCGGGGATGCAGACAGCCCGGAAACGCCGGAAAAATCCCTGGCAAGGGGCTCAGAGCTGCCCAGAGCCGGCATTGTGCAGCGGGCGGCTCCCGGCCGGGCCCTTTCCTGTAGATTTCTGGATTTGGCAGACAGTGGAGACTTTCCTGTGCCAGAAATATCTCTGTGCACCACGTGGGAGAGCCGGGGACTTGGGGGGGCTCATAGGGGTCCCAGCCCCACCAGCTGCAGCAAGCATCAGCCTTTGGATGGAGAGGGTGTTGCAGTGCGGGAGGAGTGGGGAAAAGCAGCTGATGGGGGAGTTTCACACCGATGGGTGGGAGATTTTGGGTTGAAAATAAAAAGCTCAGCCTCCTCTGCCCCTTCGGCTGGTTCCGGAGCAGGCTGCTCCTGCCAGCGTTTTGTCCCATAGCTGGAGCGAGGTGCTCAAGAGGTAGGCGGGCAGGAAAAGTCCACCTTCAAAATGTCACCTTTGTGTCTGGTCCTTCAGCAGACAGCTGTGGTGGTGCTCCCCATCTGGAAAACGTCCTGGAGAAGGAGCATCTTGCTCTGCAGAGCCGTTTACACCCCTGGGTTTGGCACGTGGAGGTGCTGCCAGCACCCGAGGCTGCCACACCCTGCCAAGACCCCTTCCCCATGGAGCCCACTAGGCTGTAGAAGGCTTTGCCTACAAATAAAAACCTGGAAAGATATTCTGGCTGAGAAAAAAATCAGCAGTTTCCCATTGCGTTATTCCATTTGGATGTTCTGGTGGTGATATTTCAGTTCTGGATTGATGAAAACATCTAGTTTCTAAGCAGATGCCGGTTTTATTTTTCCATTTAATTTTATTATGTATTCCTACACTTGTTTTTCCCCAATATATATATTTAAACCTTCTCTTTGAAGCCAGTGTCTGCAGACAGACACATCTCTTGGGGCTTCCAAGGATCCAGGGGATGGGAGAAGCAGCAGGAGCCCTTTGGTTTCTGCCAGCAGCCCACGGTGGCCACAGCACTGAGCCCATGGCAACACCACTGGGGACATCACAGCCCTGGTCTGCAAAAATTTCCCCGGTGTCCAGCTGTTCCCAGACAAGAGCTCAAGCCCATGTGCAAGGCCACCAAGGGACCTTAGGGATGCCAAGAAGAAGGAAGTCAATGAAAACCCAATGTGCAAAGGGTGATACACAGCCCCTGCACTGCAAACATGGCCACCATGTGGAAAGTAATCCCAGCAAAATCCACGGTTTCACAAGAAACACCATTTTATGATGGAAAACTGTTGAAAACACGTTGAATTTTCTAGCCAGGAGGATGAAAATCTCCTATCCCACAGTCTCTGCAATCCAAGGTAGAGGTATATTTTCAAATGTGAAATAGTTTTGTATTTTACTTATTTATTTTCCCTCCATGTGCTGCTTTGCAGAGTCCTTCGCTCCCCGGGGTTTCCGGGCTCCGAGGGGCCATGCTGGAGCTCATTGCTGGACAAACATCCTATTTCCTGGCCAGGCCAGCAAAGGCTTTTGAAGATGAGGAGGGTGGATGTTGGGATGCTTCAGCACCGGCGGAATGCAGCTCAGCATACCCCCTCCGTCACAGAGTATTCTGCAGGTGGTGCTGACGTTTCCCAGTTGGGGAGGAAAACAGCCCCTTCCCAAAGGAGTTCGACTCAGGCGAGACAAAGTGGGAGAGAAAAGGCTGGAAAAAGTGACCCAGACACAGTCCCACACTGGCCCCACTGCCTCGTGCTTCCTCCCGGGGGGATGGCAACAGCAGCCAGGGGCTTTGCACGGGGGTTTACATGCGGAGATATCCAGCAATTCTGGAAGTTATTATCCAAAGCATTTGCAATCCTACAACATATAATTTTTATGAAACTAGCTTTTTGTGTAATTCTCTACATTCTGCTGATGCTAATGGGCATCTTTATTTTTCCATCACCTCACTCTCTATGGCTCAGAGGCATTAAAAAAAGTATTATTGATTTATTAAAGTCATTTCCATCCATCTCCAGAATCGGACTAATGTGCCACCATTTCCAAGGTTCATTCTAGTTCTGCATTATTCTTGGACTCTGGTTTTTCCTTTCATTACAAAATTCCTCCGTTGTTCTGGGTTGAGCAGAACTTACATGAAAAACAAGAGTATTATAAAGCACTTTGAAGTGAGGCAATAAAATAAATCACATCCCCAATCGCGACATTCAGCATCAACATTAACCCCGTGAAACAAGCAGCAGCAGAGAAATTCTCCTCCCTGCTCCAGCATTTTTAGGCTCATTGCAATGTTTATACTTATTTAAGTGCTTGAGCGGAATAGCGTGTCCCGAAATCCCAAGCTGGAAGGTAGAAATCTCCTTAGTTACAACAATTTGAGCAGAAAACAGGTGAGCTGGGGAGCCTAGAGCAGGGGTACAGGCCAATGTAGAGCATCTCTTTCCCCTTCCTCTGCTCCCCGCAGCAGCCCCGGGCAGCACTGCCATCCCGCTCCTCCTCTCCAAACAAAAGAACAAAGCAGCTCATTGAGGTTTCATAATCCGAGCAACGATATCTGCCACCACTGGGCATCTGCGCCCAGGCTGGGGGGAACAGCCCTCGTTTAGCAAAACTACTTCACTGAAGGGGCAATGCAGAGGAGCACCAGGTTGTTTCTGTGTGTCATTGCATCAGTTTTTGCGCTGGTCCTCAAAACCAGAGGAAAACAGACAGATCTGAAGGTGGGGAAGGACCTCAGAGACAATATTATAGGCAAGGAGCCTGGTGTTTGCAACTCCGGGTGAAGTCTGCAGCACTCCCTGGCACCTTCGCAGAGCCGCATTAATATCTCACTTGACCCTGCCCCGCTGAAAATGCAGCTACGGGGAGAAGGCGGCCAGGAGTGTGTCACGTAGGGTGGCTAGCAAGAGATTTTCCACACACCATAGGCCTGTATTAAGGTGCTGATGCTGAGGAGCGGCTGCAGCCCAGTACCATGGAAGGGATGGGCACGTTCCTTCACCAAGAGCACAGGCTGACCCGTGCACGGAGGTTGAAGACCCCTGACTTCCCTCCTTTTCCCCATCTATCCTGGGACCTGCAGTACAGCATCACCTAGCACAGGGCTGACCCACGAACAAGAAGTGGAGGCATCTGCCCGAGCGGCATGAGGAGCATCCCATGACAAGGAACAAAGCTGTGGCTGCGGGGTGGGCAGGGGCAGAGCTGCCCCGTCCTGGACACCCCACGAGCTCCTGCTTCTTGCAGGGTGAGGAAGTAAGTTTTTAAGTGGCTGCCATTTGGTTTTACAGCAGAGAGCAGCTTCAGGAGCAATTGCATTAAAAAATACCAAACAAACAACTTTTTATTTTGCAAGTTTTTCTCTAGGATGGAGGACTGGTACCCGCCCCTCGGCCCCCATCAGCTGGGACAAGCAGATGCCGTGGGGCAAGCGGACCTGACCCATGTGTCCCAGGCAGCCCACACAAACCCCACGGGGACCAGCTGTGCCCACATCCCCTGGGAACGGCACTGCCATTCGCCTGGAAAAAAAAAGAACAGGAACCAAGAAGCAAAAACCCAGCCCCTCTCTGAAGGCTTTTCTGATCTGCTGGCAGCTCCAGCCTTTGCCTACCAGCAGCAGCAGGACACAGCTCTTGTCTCAATGTGTTTATTTTTAAATGCATCTTTTCAAGCATCGGGAGTCTTGGCAACAGCAGCCGGGAGGGAGAGTTTGCGCAAAGAGCCCCTAACGCTGCAATAGGCAGTTACAGAGCACAGTGGACTGTAATCCCTAAAAAATCTGTATTTCCTATATATAGCCCCATTTAATCTGCCCCAATCATGAAAGCTTTACAAGGAAATGAATTTCTGCTTTCACCTGTATGAAGCAGTTGTTTTGGGGGGGTTGGCATTACCCCACCACCCCCCCCTCCCCCAGCCCTGGCACAGTGGGAGCCCCTTCTCCTTTACATGGTGCCCCCCAGGGTGACAAGGGGGCTGTGGCACCTACAGCAGCTCTTTGGGTTGCCACGATGACACATAGCATCTCCCATGGCCTTAGAGAGGTTTTTTAATCGGAAACCAGTGCTCTTTCATCGTCACTCCCCCATTTCTTGTTCTGCACACAGTTAAGCGTCAGGGTTATGGTTGACTAGCAAGAAAAAGATATTTGCATGAAAAAGTGTGTTGGGAAAAGGAAATCCAACACTCATTGTTTGCCTAGAAAATCTGGGGCTTTCAGGAGGGGTTTTGTGGCACTCCAGGAGACAGTGCCTTTCCAAAATCACATTATTCTCTTTTTTCTTGCCCCCTCCTGGCGCAGGCAGAGGTTCTGGCGAGCATCCCCCCATCTGGGGCTTTCCAGTTAAAATCAAGGCACAGTTTTGTATGAAAAAACAAATACAACTGAAACCTACCCCCTCACTGCCCTGGTGCCCCCCTTGCATGGGGTTATTTTCCATCTCTCCAGAGCCAGCACATTGCCTGTGCATCCCTGGCAGCCGCTGGGCAGAAGTTATTTTCCATCAGAAAGGTCAGCAGTGCTCGAGTTTGAAGTTTCAAGTATTGATCAGCCATTAAGGCAATGAAGTGTTACCGGCAAAACAGGAGCTGCTTTTCGGCAGGTCTTAACCAAGGAAATGGCTTCATTTGTAGGAACCACAGAGCTGCCCAATCCCCCCCACCCCCGCCCAGGGACTCCCTTCACAGGTCCCTCACAGATCCCTTGTGCAGTGAGTGGGGAAGAAAACATCAAAATAGCTCAAATTTTTTTAAGAAAAGCCACTACCAGACTCACTGCCATGCCACACTCCTGAGCATGCTGCCACATGCCTTCCAGAACAGAGCCACCATCCCCAAAGCCCCCCGCGAGACAGGCACAATCCTGCTCTGGTCCTGATGCTCCTCCACACCCAGTGACATCAGCACTAGGGGGTTTAGGAGCCTCGTGGCCGAGGGGGGCTTAAACCCCTTCGCAAAGGACGTGATACATATTGGCCATGGACTTGAGGGGGAGCCCAGGCCCCGCAGCAGCCAGGGGCAGGGGACCTGAGCCGGCGGAGCGCTGGGCAGAGCAGGGCTGTGCTCATACCCTAAATCAACACTGGAAAAGAGCAAAACACCGTCCCCGCAAGCCCGATGTGGTGGGGGAGCCCCTGCAAAGCCACCTCTCCACCCCAAGCCCGTCCCCACTTGCTTTGCTTGAGCAAAACCAACATTTTTTTCACTCAGAGTGGAAAATGCCCAAGCAGGAGCTGGCAGAGCCACTTGCAGGCTGCGGCAGGATGGTGTCACCCCGAGACGTGTCCTGCCCAGACTCCTCTGGACACGGAGGATGGATCTGCTCAGTGTATGCAGGGTGCATTAGCAAAGCATTTATGCTGCTGGAATCCACTCCCTAAAGAAAAGCTTGAAATTAAACAGCTATATTTTGATAAGATACCCAGCATTGCCAAAATTAGTCATCAAATGCTTATTGTTCCATGCACATTAGATTAGAGCCAAACAAATGCTGATTTTAATCTCTCCACTACTCTAATGCTCTGATGCTTCTCAATTCAACCTTGAAAACGGCTTTTGTTCACATTAATGGCTTTCATGCTAACGAGGCTCGGTAAGATTTAACATTTAGGCACATCCCGTTCTTCATTTTAATAACAATTCCGCCACAGAGAGCAACACATGTTCACAGTGTGCAGGCGTAATTCAACCACCAAACGTGTCTTAAAGTCCAGATTTAGCGTTGCTGCAGGATTGATGCTTCGGCCGGGGCACCAGGGTGCGTCTGCAGCCCGAGCTTGACTTAAAAGCAGACGAGCTAAGAACTGCCGAGTCTCTGGTGTAAATTAAGTGGTTTCTCTTTTGTGCCAAGGGACCTTCAGAGCAGAGCCAGCCAGTTGGGCTCTTGGCTCGCTGGGGCTCAGCTGCTGTTTCTATGCATCTCTCTGTCTCAGCCTTATTAAAATGCCCTGCGCGGGACACTCACCAGGCTGCCGTGCTTGCTTCCCAGCACGCTAGACTTGTGGAGGTCTCTCATTGACTCGACAAGAGCTCTGTGCAGAGAGGGAAAGCAAAAACATTCAATTCACCATCTCGGGAGGCTGAGATAAAACACACAAACCCTTCCTGCTTCTCCGTACTGCAGCGTTGGGCAATGCATGGCAGGGTCCGACCCCCACGGGGCTGTTCCCAGGTCACTTTGGCATCGCCAGCAGCAGGGCACAAGGCTGAACCCCCCGAGCTGCTGGCAGCAGCCATCACACCGACCCCCGTCTCCTTCTCCCTGGCAACTGCCAGCCCCGTATGCATTGCCGCCTACTTTCTTCTAGAGAACAAAGTAATTCCAACACAAACAGCTTTTGCTCCTGAGACTGTTAGCAAATGGAAGCATTTACCTGACTCATACACTGCTAACATGCTCATTAACCTGTCCGCAAACCTTGGGATCAGCGGTGGGATGTAAAGAAACATCTATTCATACATCCAGGTGTGGGATATGATCTTGCCCAGAGCCCCCCAAACATCGGCATGGGGACGACCGCCCCTCGCCTGCCGCAGCCAGGGCAGGATCGGGCCCCAAACCCGGCGCGGGGACAGCCTGACATGGCAGCGGGGCTGCGGCGGCTGCGACAGGCGAGGGGCTGCTCCGCGCAGCCTCCCCCTTCCTCGGGGAAGTGCAGGAGGGGGAACACTTTTTTGCTGGATATTTTCAGTGCAATCACCTTTTTGCAAGCAGCAGAAATGGGGGGGGGGTTGCACTGAGCTGTGGGGAAAAGCCGTTTCACCCGCTGCCATGGAGAAAACTTCTAAAATGACGCACTTCCAAAGGCTTTGATTTTAGAATTTGTGCTTCTCTGAGAGAAGCTCGCATTTGACCTTTGAAAAAAGGCAGTTTGCGTGAAATCCAGCACAGGCTGATGGATGCAGCTTGCTGATGCTTTCCTAGCCCATGCAGCAGCCCCAGGCATCAGGGACATAGGCCGGAGCCCTGCACACCAGCATCGGGCTGACAACATGCAGCAGCACGCCAGCGATGGTGATCAGAGCCCCAAAAACAAATTCTGCCAGCCTGAGACTGTTACAGAGGCCAGGGAGGCAGAAGGGGGTTAATTGTTGTATGAGGTCGCTTCAGGATTATATATTGACCGCTAAAAAGCAGTTATGGGTACTTATGAGACAAGCAAAACTGCAGATCCCATTACAGCATAACTATGTTGATAATGAAGAATAAAGCTCCCATTAAGCCTCCATGCAGCTATTATGGTTTGGATGGTTCAGTAGTTAGGACTCCAAGATAACATCAGCGGTGCAGCGGGACCTCATCCATCTCCTGCTGCCGGTGGCTCCCGGGCCGGGGCTGGGGCCGGTCTCAGCTCTGCTTGCCCCAAGCCCCTGCCCCAGGGTCTCACACAGTCTCGTTCGATCCCCTCCACGGCAGAAATGCTGCCTGGCAATGCTCCGTTGCCAGCACCATGGATGCAGTCCCAAATGCCATCAGCATCGTGAAGCTGCTTTTTCTTTCAGATCAAGTTTTTCTATGCATGTTTTGATCCCTCAGTAAAAAAAAATATTGTACATAGCCCAAATAAGTTATAAATGTTCAAACACAGAGAAAAGAGTCTCCTTGGGAAGAAGCGTTTTTCTCCTGGTCCTGATACGGGTTTGATCCCCATGGAAAGCTGATACGCAATTGCATAATTTTTGCTTTATTGACAGAACGTGGAGCCCTGGGGCACTGCGCCGGGTAGAGCTCAGCAGGCGCCAAGTCACGGGCACGCCAGTCCTCATCCCTGCCAGCTGATGCTGCACAAGGCCGTGTGTGATAAAGCCTCTTAGCCCTCTCTCCTCTTGTGGGGAGAGGGGAATCAGCTGGGCAGGGAGAGGGTCCTCCTGCTCCCATCCCATCCCACCAGCTCCATTTCCACCAGCTCTTGACAGGGCACAGCGCTAAAGCATCTGTCTCATGGCTCATGTGTGTTCATACCACTGCCAAGAGATCCCTTGTCCCCCGTCCCCACCAGCCCTTTACACATACACAGCCCATCGAGCAGGGAAGAGCCCTTCAGCTCTTGACAACACTTTGGAGACCCAAACCCTACAGTAACCAGCAAAGCTCCTTGTTTTCTCCTTATTTATGCATCTGGCTGATGGCACAAACAGCTGGAGCGGCAGAGGGAAGCTGAGCGAATGGCTTCAGCTCTGCACCCACCACAGGAAACACCTCTGGGCTCTAATAAACACCAGAATAAATGTACTGAGTGGGGCCTTGAAAAAGAGCCTGTCCCCATCCCCGCCGTCCCGCTGCACTTCGCCCTGCCCAGCACAGCTGGGCTGTGTGATGGCAATGAGTTTGGCAAAGCTAAAAATCTGCTGGGGGGAAAACAGGTGGTGGGGGGTTGGTGTGGGGTGTAGCTCAGGTCTCACCCCATAGAGCACCCCGTTGACAGCGCCCAACAGCAGCAGCAGCCCGGGGACAGGCTGCTCCGTGGCGGGGGATGCTGCCAGCCCATCAGAGCACCAGAACGCAGGACATCCGCGGTGTGGGCCCCGCAGAGCCCCCAGACCAAACGGTGCATGAAAGTGGCGTTAAAAAAACAGGCTTGGGATTTGATGCTGAATTCTCTGTGCCCTTACCCGTGGGGTTTTACTTTTCCCTGTTTACTATCACCAGTGATGGAAAGATGGATTTAACTGCCTCGCAGTGCAGGAGCACCAGCGGGGACGTGGCCTGGTTGCCTCCTTCACGGGGGAAGGGCACCGTCTGCTCATGCTGCATCCCACAAAGGTGCTCCCCCCACCCCCAATAAACCTCTCCCCTTGGCAGCGGAGAGGTCAGACCCCGCTGACAGCAAGATACAAGTGCTGCGGGAGTGGTGGTCGCAATCCAGGGGTGCATTTGGGCTGCCCCATGCTCAGCCCAGCCCCAAGGAGCAGCACCAGGGCTGCTGTGAAGCTCTGTGGGGTGACGTCCCCCTGCAAGGGAGTCACAATTGGGTGGGCAGGCAGAAGCCTGGGCATCTCCTGGGCTGTCTATGCCCTATGTGACCTCAGGCCAGAGCCCTACCAGAGCGAAGGGGGCCAGGGACTGTGGCGCATTCACAGAATCCCAGAATCACCTCAGTTGGAAAAGACCTTGAAGATCATCCAGTCCAACCATGACCCTCACACTGACCGTTCTCAACTCCACCAGATCCCTCAGCGCTGGGTCAACCCGACTCTTCAACCCCTCCAGGGATGGGGACTCCCCCCCTGCCCTGGGCAGCCCATTCCAACGCCCAACAACCCCTTCTGGAAAGAAATCCTTCCTCAGAGCCAGCCTGACCCTGCCCTGGAGCAGCTTGAGGCCAGTCCCTCTTGTTCTGTCACTTGTTCCTTGGTTCAAGAGACTCATCCCCCCTCTCTGCACCCTCCTGTCAGGGAGCTGTAGAGGGCGATGAGGTCTCCCCTCAGCCTCCTCTTCTCCAGACTAAACCCCCCCAGTTCCCTCAGCCACTCCCCATCAGACCTGTGCTCCAGACCCTGCACCAGCTCCGTTGCCCGTCTCTGGACACACTCGAGTCGTTCAATGGCCTTTTTGTAGTGAGGGGCCCAAAACTGAACACAGAAATCAAGGTGCGGCCTCACCAGTGCCGAGTGCAGGGGTCAGATCCCTTCCCTGTCTCTGCTGGTCACGCTATCGCTGATACAAGCCAGGATACCATTGGCTTCCTGGCCACCTGGGCATACTGCTGGCTCCTGTTCAGCATTGTGATGCTCTGAAAGGCAATTTCCAAGGTTGTGGTGCAAATCCAGACATCCCTGGATCAGCTTTGCCCAGCGCCAGCCCGCTAGCACCGTGGCAGGCGCTCTGCAGCACCCTGTGCCCAGGAGCAATGCTGTGATTAGATGGGCGATGCTGTGATGAAATTAGTACTGGGGTAACGTCCTGGCAGAAGAGAGACTGGGGACAGGTAGCGGCTGTACAGCCCAGGGCAGAGCTCCCAAGGGGCTGAGACCACCCTGTCACAGCACAGCTCTGATTTGGTCCCTCCACTTGGGGCTGAGCTGGCTAGAGCTGGAGCAGATCTCTGCTCCTGCACCCATCGGGGCGGTGGGTGCACCCTGGCTCCCTGACAGTGACCCTGGAGCAAGGAGGGAGCCCCTGAGATGGGATTTGAGGCAGACACGGTTTGCTTTGGGAAAGCTGCTTGTCCTTAGTGCACAGATGAGAAGAGGCAAAGAGAGCTCCATGTTTATCCCACTTGTAAAAAGCAGTAGATTAATTTTACAAATATTAAGGATTAATCCCATTAACATGGTCTAAACAAAGGACAAAAGACAAATGAATATTTCTGAAGCAATATCTGCCAGCTAGTTTTTTTCCAGCCTGGAAGGAAGTGACTGGGATTCCCTGGAGTTCAACTTTTCAATGATTTCTTCTTTCTAGAGCTCCCTGACTGCCTGGGAAGAGCCACTCCTCTTCCCAAGCCACTGGGAAAAAAGCAGCAAGCGAGGCCAGATGTCTCGTGGCCATGGGGCCAGGCTGTCACCACGAGCCCCCATCTCTCCTTGACCACAGTGCTGCTTCCCACCCTCCCAGGCACTTCACATGGTCCCACAGATGTCATGGGCCGCCCAGGAATGATGCAAAAAGCATCCCTGGCACCAGTCTTTGTGGTACTGGCAGGGGCCCCATTTTGGACCATTTTCTCCCCAGGAAACCTTCCGGGGGAGGCAAACCAAACCTCTCCTGGGCCCACGTGCTGAGAAGAAACAGAAGTCTCACGCTCGTCAATAAATTCTGTAAACAAGCACAATTTTCCTCCCACTCTGTTTTCCAACTCCTTCCCACCCCGCGAAGCTGATGGAAACATCCTAATGAAGCACAAAGCGTTTCTGGCCCCCAGAGCTGCCCTGGGTCACCGACCACGGGATTTTACCCTCCTCCAGCTTCTTAGAATAATGTTTCCTTGAGGGCAAAAAGATCACATGCTTTTTCTCAATTTGAGAGGGTTTTAGGAAAGCCAGAGAGGGGAAAAAAAGTCTCTTCATGTGTTGAGATGAGCGGATAACCGAGCCAGGCGCTCATCCATGCGCGTTATTTTACATCGCATCACACATCACCAAGAAGGCTGAGTCAAGAGACTTGGTTACATCAGGTTTTTTTTCCATCCAGGATCCAGTAGTTTTAAACATAATAAGTGGGGCTGCCTGTATAACAAGAGAAAGCCTCCAGCGGGAAGATGTAATAAATCCCTCCTTAATTCACCTGCCTTTTAATTATAAGGAGGTGAAAATACACACATGGGTATTAAAAGGCTGGGGGACAGTGGGGAGACGGGCAGCTGCTGGTGCCCATGGGTAAGAAACTACTTGGGAAGATGCTACATGTGGGTGAGGGTAAAAAAATTTGGGCAAAAAGGACTGCTGGGAGCACTTAACATTTCTACTTCTGCAACAGCCTGAAAAATGTCCTCACGAAGCCCTAGCATTGTACAGGACATGAACCATAGAAACTCATTTATCCTGGCAAACAGGATAAAGCAGGGAGATAGAGTATGGGTGAGCAGCTCAGACACCTGTCCCTTTCCACCCAAAAACCCCGACATGTTCCCAGGAATGAGGACTCTGGGGTGGTCCTCAGGGCATGGGGCAGCATCCCACAGCCCAAGCTCCAGCAGGTCCTTTCTCATCCCAGCTGCTCCCACACGGAACCATTCGCTCCTGGACAGCTTACAAAACCGCAAGGGCTTTTTGGAAATTTATCCCAGTTGGGGGCAAAAGTTTTCCAAAAGAGAAGAAGGAAAGAAGACAAAAAAAAAAAAAAAAAAAGAGAATAAGAAAAACAAACAAAATCTTCTAAATATTTCAGGCTTCAGAAATCCGTTTCCTGGCCAGCGCGAGGAAGTGCCAGAGTCTGGGTGGATGAAGGTCACAGGACAACGGGGCCGGGATGGGGGAGGCACCGACCCCCCCGCTGCCAGCCTGCACAGTGCCCGCCAGGGAGCTGGAGCCCAGACAAACCCTGCCTTGTGCACCGGCTCCCAGGAAGAGGGAAACTGTCCACAGAAGCGAAACGGAGACTTGTTATTCCGGCACAAACAAGAGCACGGGGAAGCTCATGGAGGAACGGTTGCGATATTCCTCCCCTGCTCAGTCATGTCCATGCATTCAGCAGAGCCTCAAATCTCCCCTTTTCCCTATTTTCCCTTGTATTTCAGCACACAATGCTCTAGAATCGGGTTTCTTTGCACTTCATAAAATCCTGAAAGCAGCCAAAGCAACTCCCTTTGCCAGAGGGTCGTAGTGAAGTGACCTGGAGCTGTGAAACCCCCCGGGAAGGGGCAGGAGACGGCGTACCGCAGCCTGAGCTCGCACGGGATGCCCACAGCCTCGCTTGTGTTCATCCCAGCAATATTTCTGTACATTCAGCTTTTTAGCCACTTATTTAAAGCACTCAGCATTTCCACAAGGACCGAGCCTTCCGCAGATCTGCTCTCATCTGATGTACAGAGCTTCTGCTGGGGACAGGGTCAAATTTTGGGAGGAGGAGAGCTGTGGCAGCTCTTGCATTCTTGATAAAAGCTTTTCTGGACATGCAACCGCCTGCCCAGCAATCTGCGAGCAATTGGGGATGGGTGAGAGGGGCTGCTGGTGACAGACCCCCACCCTGGGCACTGCACTGTGTCCCTGGGCTGTTTCCATCCCTCGCTGGTCCCCCCCAGGGCCACCCCAGGGTCAGTCAGGGTGCGGGTGCAGCGCGGGGTCCTCACCTGCCCTGCTCTGCTCCACGGGCTGGCTGGGCACCTCCTGCCACCCAGGAATGGATGCGGGGCTCAGGGAAACCTGGGTGCTCCTCGACCCTGGAAGAGAGGGAAACGCGTTGGTTACAGCAGCACCACCGCCACCTGCCCCAAGCCCCCGCCAGGCACCAACCCGACTCGAAAAATACTGGGTGCCAGCATGCCCCAGGGTGCAGCCACCGGTGCCAGTGCAGCTGCAGGCAGCTAATTCCTGCTGATATCAGGATTAGGTCCAGCCCCCTCGGCTCTCATCGCTGGCCCCCAGCCCCACACAGCAAAACTGCTGCTTATCTCAGCTGTAAGCAGGGATTTCATAGCATGGGCTGAGAAATCCCTCCTTCACGGGTGGGGATGTTGAGCCCCAAAGCAGCCAGTCAGAGTCTCTGGGTGCCAGCAGCTGCCCACAGCACCACAGATGGGTCAGGATGTGCCCCCCCCCCCCCCCACTCTGGAGCCTCGTGAGGGCCAGCATGGCTCGGGGCAGGCAGGCAGAGATGGTCCTGGGCACGGACAGAGAGGCCATTATTCTCTGGGAAATTTATAGCTGCTATTGTACAGGCAGAGAGCAAGGCCTGGGCTGTCCGAAGGGGCAGCCATGGCTGCAGAGGGACCCTCATCCTCACATCGCTAATGGATCGGGCTTCGGCGACAGCCCCAGCACCCCTACAACCCAGGAACCAGCCTTTTAGGTCCTTCCTGTTACCAAAACCAAAACAGCATTAACTCTGTGAGGGCGATGCCTGGTGCTGGCACTCCCCTGTCCCCAATGCCGGCACATGCACATCCCCGGCTTGGTCCCAGCAGCTTTCCCAGCTGTGCCACAAGGTTTTTTGGCTGGAGCGTGGCTATTCCCCACCCTTCAGTGCAGGGGGTGCATGAGGATTTTTCCATAAGGCCTGACAGCTTGTTTGAGGGATTCAGTCAGCAGGTTGTCAGTGGAAGAAACCACCCCTCTGAGGGGAAAATGCAGAGATGTGGGCTGCAGGTGGCACCGGGACAGCGAGGGCAATGCCTTGCAGCTTCCAGGCACAGCTGCCATCCCGGTGCTGTGCAGGAGCAGGCGGTTCCTCGGCCATGCTTTTTGGTGAGCGTGGAGCAACAGGTGGGAAAAATCTAATTTTTGGTGCCATGAGACGGCTGTCACCCTGCCCTGCTCCAGGACACGCAGATTTCCCACCAAGCAGGGGCTCTGTCCCTCTCCCCAGCCACATGCCGTGGCAGGAGCCCAATCTGGGCTCGGGTCTGAAGGTTTTAGCCCTATGTCTCTGCTCTCTACAACTCAAGCAATACCCTGGCTGCTCCAGCACCGCCCTGGCACAGCCCCTCCCCGGGCAGTTTTGCTCCCAGGGCATTTCACAGCGATTCTCGAGGCTCTGCAGACCCACTCCGGCCGGAGAGCCACAGCAAAGGGGCTTTGCCAACAGCTTTGCGATGAACAAAGGAGCGCGGGATTTCTGGGAGCTGAGCTTGGCACTGGTCCCCTCCCAGCTCGGGAGCGATGGGATTCACAGATTTGTGGGGGACTCTAGCAGCTGGCTCCGTCATGTAGATTTTGCCGGCTGCCAGATTTGGGTAATGACACACTGACTTGGGAGATAGGAATCCAGGATTCAACTCTTTCAAGCTCTCTTCTAGCTGGGTAATGAATTGAACTATTCATCATTTGATAAAATTTCCATGAAAAGAAGAAGCGAGGGGGGGGTGGTGACCCTGCATTGCATTTCCAGGGTATGAATTACAGCGCCCAGCGAGCCTGCTGGCCACAGACAGGCAATATTAAAGCGCCAGATTAATGCTGCATTGAATCTCAATTAAAACTCATTAAAAAGCCGCAGGCCAGACAAGTTGCCTTTGATGAGAGTAATACTTCTTGCAATGGGGACCTTCCATTTTTAGACTCAAAGCAGTCCGTTATGCCTCTTCCCAACCCCCAGAAATCCCACTGAAGCTAAAGATAAGTGAACATCCACCCTGCTGGAGACAAGGAGACTTGTTCTGTACTTTATTAACAATTCAGTGCTGACTGCCTTGTTCCATCCCATTCCAGCTGGTCAGCAACACGACCTCCTACACCATTACATGCTCTCCACCCAGCATGTCCTGCAAAGCAGCTCCTCCAGAAGAGCCACCATCCCTCCATACCTTGAACACACCTCAGGAATCCCTTTTGCACAATTACTTATTTATGAGCCTGGGCCTGGGCAGCCCAAACAAGCGAGGTTTTTCCAACTGCCATGTTGCTGAACCCCAACTGAAAATATACAGATTTTAAGGCAGCAAGAGGCAGAGAAAGCCCTGCTCCTCCCGTACCCTCCGTGGTTGTGTCTGCCTTCACTGCTGCCCCTCTCCCACCAGGAAAAGCACCTGCCCTTTGTCACAGCACTGTGTCTGAGTGGAGCCCTGGTCCCGCTCCCTCCAGCACACAGCCCCAGCTCAGTTCAGATGGATCTGCAAAACCCCACACAATGATAAATCCCATTAATCTGTTTTCTAGAGGTGTTGGTTAGCTTGCACCTAAGCCATTAACATGAGCTTTATTAGTATTATTTGGAGGTGTTTCTAAAGCATCAGAGCACACAGTGCTTCATCAAAATCCTTTTTAGCGCACTGCCTAGAGAAGACTCCACCCGTTACTTCCCCAGAAATGAAGCCAAGCTGTGCTGTCCAAAGCCTAATTTCTGCAAAGCCATTTTCCCTGATAACATGGCCCAGCATCTTCAATCAAGCTTCCTATTGATTGAACCAGCATCAGCTTTTCCATAGGATCAGCATTTACCCCAGACACCAACTGTGCCCTTCCCAACAAGGCAGAAGACACTGTGACCTGCCACCAGGAACCTCATGGCGTTATAACCGTGACCTCCCAATCAAGGACCTCTGCAGTAATTACTATTTCCCCATGTTAGGGCATCATTTATTTGCTGTGTTTGATCACGACAGGCCACAGTTGTAATTTCCCCTCGGGGTTTTGGTTTTGGCTTCATCTGCTTGCTGAACTATAAGGATGAGCCGTTATTTAGGCAGCATGGCTCGATGACTAATGCCAATTAATACATAATAAAGCCAGAAGAGACCATAGGATAATTCAGGCTAATGCATGCCATGGGACCTCCCAGATGGCACCCTCTTTTAAACTGCATCTTTTAGAAAAACCTCCAGTCATTTAAAAACTATATTCCCCAAATTAACATGCCCCCAGGCCCCCACTATCTTGTGTTCATGGTTAATTTTATTTAAGGCTTTGGAAACAGCCTCTGGTGATGGATGGCAGCTGGCAGCACCATTGCCATACCAAGAGACTGCTGCCATGCCTCTGCCTGCCAAAATACACCCAGCACAACCCCCGCTCGAATGTTAAATTTGTCTAACCCCTCCCTGACCACAGGGTTCCCACTTGGGTCTCCCCAAAGATCCCAGTACCCTTTTGATGGCAAATAAATTCAGAGAGCCCAGCCATGGGCTCCTTCCTCCCACTTGTCTTCTGTATCCTGTGAGTCACATACCTTCTTCCCCAAGCCCCATACCGCTCGCCCGCCCTCAACCTGCCTTCGTGCTCTTCCTGCTCGCTGGTATAAAGCACAAAGTCATCCAGGGTGAGAAATCATTCACCCAGCCCCAGTAAACCATCAAGAAATTCCCTGCTTGCCATGAGACCCAGGCGTGTCAGCATTGTTTGCCTGTTGCTTTTGCAAGCACAGAATCCCTGAATCTTCCCGGTTGGAAAAGACCTTGAAGATCATTCAGCCCAACCATGACCCTCACACTGACTGTTCTCAACTCCACCAGATCCCTCAGCACTGGGTCAACCCGACTCTTCAACCCCTCCAGGGATGGGGACTCCCCCCCTGCCCTGGGCAGCCCATTCCAACGCCCAACAACCCCTTCTGGGAAGAAATACTTCCTCAGAGCCAGCCTGACCCTGCCCTGGCGCAGCTTGAGGCCATTCCCTCTTGTCCTGTCACTTGTTCCTTGGTTCAAGAGACTCATCCCCCCTCTCTGCACCCTCCTGTCAGAGAGTTGCAGAGGGCCAGGAGGTCTCCCCTCAGCCTCCTCTTCTCCAGACTAAATCCCCCCAGTTCCCTCAGCCGCTCCCCATCAGACCTGTGCTCCAGACCCTGCCCCAGCTCCGTTGCCCTTCTCTGGACACGCTCAAATCATTCAATGGCCTTTTTGTAGTGAGGGGCCCAAAACTGAACCCAGGAATCGAGGTGCGGCCTCACAAGTGCCAGTACAGGGGTCAGATCCCTTCCCTGTCCCTGCTGGCCACACTAGTGCTGATACAGACTCGTTCAGCTTCGTAACAGGGACCCTTTTCTTTATACTTAATACGTTCGGGCTGGTTTTCGGATGGCAAGAGAGATCAAACTCGAGGCCCAGACCCTC
Source organism: Athene noctua (assembly GCF_965140245.1). Taxonomy (NCBI): domain Eukaryota; kingdom Metazoa; phylum Chordata; class Aves; order Strigiformes; family Strigidae; genus Athene; species Athene noctua. Next base: position 14,791,536 of record NC_134049.1, on the reverse strand, counting down.
ACAGGACCAGCTCTTCTACAGCAGGGGTGATGTTGCCCCAATTCCTACAGCACCTTCTCAGCCGAAGGCCACGACCTCGGCAGCATTTACTACAGAGCCTGGAGAAGGAAAGCCCTGGCCATGTCATGCCATGCCATGATGCCAGAGAGGTGTCACAGAGTTTGGGCAGCTCCCTGAGCAAAAGAGGCGTGGGCTCTTTTTGCATTTCAATCGGTTCTTCTCCATCCTATTTATAACCTGCTTAAACTCTGCCGGATAGCAAACTCCCCCAAAAGAGCGAGGTCTGGGGATGTGCTGCGGCTGCTTGCATTTCTTCCTGTGGGAGGGAAGGGGGTGGCTTGGGACACCGATGAAACCAGCTTGTTTCACATACTGACAGCAGATATTTCTGTCCCCTCCTTTCCTTCCCCAGCACCCCCCACACACACCCCCCAGTAAAAGCTTTTTGTGGCTCCCCATGCCTCGGACTTGCACTATGACAGCTCGGAGGCCTGACGTTAGGCACCCAGACCTGATTTTCAAATCAGTTTTCCTCCAAGGATCAATTGCTCAGGAATATTTGTGAAGTTTATAAAACTCCTGTTTCCAGCACCGCCTGGGAAGTGGCCCCAGCGTGGGAGTTGTTGTTGCAGGAATGCCATAAATGCCTGGCCCTGAAAGCACTGGGAGCTGTGGACTTTACTGGTTTTAGTTAGACACCTGATGCTGGGCGGGATGCAGAGACCCCAGAAGTCCCCTGGGTTTCCCAAAACTTCCCCACTATCCCCAGCCTTGGATCACCGAACCCTTCCCTGCGTCCCCACCTCGCAGTGGCTCCCAGAAGCCAAAAACACACAGAAAAAAAATACATCCTCTCCCATGGGTGACACTTTCTTTTTCCCTCACCACATCAGCCTGGGCCATATGTGCCAGCCCCAGGACCCCAGGAAGGACCCATGAGCGAAGGTCAAGGTCACCACCCTGGTGCTGGGGTCCATGCCCTGACTTGACCATAAAGACCCCGACACCGATGCTGTGGCAGGGCAGGACCCTACTCTTGGGTTTAATTTAGCTTGTATCAGGGTAGTCCATATTGCAGGAAACAAAATCTATAGAGTGTGTTAGAGTTTTACAGTGCTTTAGCGAAAACATACTTTGCGCACATGGCATAGATCTTCCCGGTTCGCAACTCCATTCCCCAAAAATTAACAGCAGAGTTCTTCCCCGTCCTACTGAAGGTTCTTTCCTCCCAGCCCTGTGGCCTTTACTCAAGGCAGCCCTGCATAAATCCGTTTGCACTCAGGAAAAAAAAAAAAAAAATCTGTTAATGAGCCCTACAAATGAGTCAGCCTGGCTTAAAACTGTGACACTTGATATCAGTGAGTTTGTAGTTTTTTTAACCTAATTGACCTTTCAGGTCCATCCATCAATCCCTTTCTCAGCACCCAGATGAGCTGGAAACATAATTTTTCTTGAACACAAGTTGGTGGTGGGTTTGTCTGGCTGGCAGGGGGCTGCAGGACGGTACAATGCAGCGCAAGACACCCAACGACAAATGCAAACGCTGGTGACCACCCAGCGAAAGCCAAGCAGGGAAAATGCAAGTTATTTACTGAGGACAAAGACAGGAGAAAGCGATTCCTCCCCGGCAGCCTCTTCGCTAGGGAGCCTGAGCATGCACCAGCATCGACCCTGGAATGCTTCAGGCTCTTTGGATGTCCCCAACATGCTCCTGCCAACACGTGTGGCCCCACTGCATGTCCTGCAGCGACATTTGGGGTGAAAGACAGCAAAGAGAGCACAGCTATGGCTGCCCTACCCAGCCATGTCCCTCCCTGGGGCTCAGGGAAGGACCACAACAGCTTCAGCCCCATTTGCTTCCATGCTGCATGCACCGAGCTGTTTCCCCCAGACTCATCATCCTCACGACGGGGCCACAGAGCGGGAAGGAGGGCTTGGCCCAAGCAGGTCCAGCTTGGACCGTGATGCTCCCAAAGCCCCGTGGCTCCCACAGGCCAGAGGTGGCCCTTTCCCTCCAGCCGCCGCCATCTCGTGCCACATCAGGCCCTGATCCAGCGGGATGCTGTGTGCCCTGGACCACCCGGGGGGGGGCACATTCACCCCGGCACAACCCCGACCCGCTGCGGGATGGGGCGAGTGGGAGGGGATGAACTCGAGGATGGGGAGGATGGGGAGAAACGGGAAAACAGTCCGCAGAAAGCAAAACATTTTCCCCTGTCAGCACTGGGAGAGCTGAGCTCTGGGGCTGATCCAGCAGATGGGAGAGGGTAAACTGGGGGGACCCAAGGGGCTCGGCGTCGCCTCCCACACCCGGCAGCTCCGCTCGGGGTGGGTTTCCTCAGCCGCTGCCGAGCCCCTTCCACCTCGCACCCCCCCCCCCGCCCATCTCTATAATCCCCCCCCAGCCCCATTCCCGAGGTTTTTCCCCCTCCCAGCCACCTGTAGAGGTCTGGGCAGCATCTGCCAACAAGCGGCTTCGAACGGGGTCCGCCCCGGGGGATGCTCAGCCCCCCAACCCCCCCCCGCGCCCCCCCCCCAGCTGCTCCAAGGGTTAAAAATGCAGCAGGGCTGCGAGCCGGAGGGGCCGAGCAAGCAAGAGACGCGAAGAAAACAATAAAATACAATAAAAGAAAAAACACTAACAAGCAGCAAGCTGGATTGGGGGGGTGGCCGGGCCCTGCAGCCCCCAGCGAGGCACCTTGCGTGGGGGGTGTGGGCTCGTCATGGCACAGCATCCGAGCCGGGGGGGCCATACATACACACAGAGATGTCCTTACCTTGGTGACAGTCATGCGGGAAGTCGCGGAGGGGTGAGGGAGCTCCGCTGGCGGCGTGAGGAGAAAGGGGGGGTGGAGCAAAAAAGGAGGGGGGGGGGGAATAAAAAAAATAAGGAAGAAAGAGGACGCTGCGGGGAGGGGGGCGGTGAGGGATGTTTCCCCGCAGCCCTCCGCCGCCCGCCCGGGCGAGCAGCCGAAGCGATCGGGGCTCGGCGCGGCGGCGGCGGTGATGTCAGCCCGCGCCGCCGTGACGGAGCGGCCGCCTCCCCCGGGGGGGTGGGGGGGCAGGCGAGGATGGGGAGGGGGACGCTCAGCTCCGGGGAGAAAAGGGTTTTCAGTCTTTGCCAAGGCGATTTTCCATGCCCCGCGGGGGCAGGAGATGGGAAGGCACCTGCTGCCCGCACCCCCCCCCCCCGCCCCTTCGGGGATGCGCAGAGGGGGGTGGCCACCCAGGACGGGCCTCCCTGCACCCAGTCGGTCCAGTGGTGACCAGTGTGTACACGCTGGGAGCGCGGTAGGTCTCAGCATCTCAGCATTGCGAAGGCAGGAAAGAACGGTGGCCTTCTGGTTACCGGCTTCTGCAAGGGCATCCCAACCGAGTCACATCTTTCCCTATCGGGTTTTGGCAGCGGGATGTGCTGTGGGTTCACACCTTCCTGCCCTGTTCCACCCTACAGCATCCAGAGGCATCCATCCCAGTGCTTGTTTCCCTTCACAGACAAGGGAATGTACTTTTTTTCCCTATTATAGACAGTGACAAGTGACAACTCCCAAGACCGCTGCCTTGTCCCAGAGCTGTCAGTGCCATTTTCTAGGTGAAAGAAGGGTGGCCCAGACTGGAGGGGACACTCAGATGCACAGGGTTACTTAGGACTCTGGTGTCCCACCATGTGGCCACAGAGGCCCAAACAGCTGCTGAGGCCACTGACACAGGAATAAAATATGTGTAATTCTATCCCGCTTCCTCTTCTCACCACCAAGCAAGCAGGCACTGACTCAAAATAAATTCAGGGGTGCGGGGTACTGGGAGGCACTGGAGCATCCCTGTTAGCCACAGCCTGTGTCACCAGGCCTCGCACCCTTGCACCAGCCACAAAACACAGGCGTTTTCTCACATTTTTAAAGATCCCTATCACTGGAGATGGGAGAAGCAATACCTAGAAAAAATAGCATTTTAGCTTGTTGTGTCCTGGTTACTTGGGAATGAAACCAGCAGGATACAGCCCAGGCGCAGAAGTATCCAGCCGTAAGATTAGAAGTTGCACCAACTTATTTTATTGTTGCTGAATTAAAACTACTTGAGGCCAATACCAAATGCAATTCCAATTCCCCTTAAAGAAAAGCGCTCTGCCAATAAACAAAGGATTTCCCTTTTATAAGGAGATTATTCAGCCAAGAGTCTGATGAAAGATTACTGAGTTTTATTCTAGTGCTGAGCCTCCCCTTAAAATATCAGTGGATCTGCTAACAAGTGAATACTGAGGGTTGTAAAATAAAGTCTGTCCTCTGATATTCTTCTAAAAATCAACTCTGTTTTTAAAAATAAAACATGTGCTGTGAGCTGGACTAGAAACTGTGAGAAAGGGTAATACAATTAGTGTAGAACTAATGACATTAACCAGCAGAAGAAACCACCTCTAATTCCCAAACCACTTAGTAATGACCCCTTCCCAATAAAAACCCCATTTTCCTGGGAGCTGGTGGTGGAAGGCCTGATGCAGACAGAGATAATGCTTAAAACTAAACAGACCTAGGGAGGTGACTGAGACAGGGGACATTGAGGCCCAGATAAGCCAAGCAGGGAGAAACCAGGCTTAGCAAAGCCTTAGAGGAGCCACTGTGCTCCAGCCACTGTCACTTGTGTTGTGGAAGCAGCAGCACCCAGGGCCCACTGTGCCTCCTGTGCTTGTCTAGAGCTGCTGGGATTAATTAGCACCAATTAGCTGATTCAAACAACTCACTTGGAGTGACAAACTAGGACAGCTGGTGAAAGTAGGGTGAGAAGGGAAAGGCTGCTCAGAAGGCGAGTGTTGCTAGGGCCCTGATACTGCTGAAGGAGGGAGGCTGCAGCCCCCTGGCTTCTCCACGCTGTGGTAAACTCCAACATCCCCCAAATGCTGCTTCTGGGGGAAGCCCAGAAATATTGGGGAAAGGGCTGGGACTTGTTTTGAGGCAGTGCACAGAGCAGGGAGGGCTGGAGGGCAGGTGCAATCCCTCCAACTGAGACCTTGTGGGGAGCAGGAGGGGTGCTGGGGGGCTCATCCCTTGCTGGAGTGGGAAGGTGGGATTTTGTGGCAACACTGTGGGCTGAGGTCACCTGTTGCAGCATCTCTGTGTGAGTCCTAGCAGAAAATGGTATTCACTGATGCATGGGGCACTGCTGAGAGCTGGAGGGGGCAAATGGACTCTTACTTTTTTCCCATGGCTGGGAAAATATCAGAGGCTCCTTGCTTCACTGGTACAGCACAACTCCAACCCCAAATCATCTGGCTTTTGGCAGACTGGAAAGGTTTTTATTATATTTTGCATCTAAATTAAGTCAGTGATAGATCACAGGGGCTTTGTTACTGGGGTTTGGCTTTGAAGGTTTGTTGGGACCCCATTCAAGCCCCAGACTGGACTTGCCCTCCTGGGGTGGGGAGGCCAAGGAGGGGGGTTTGCCAGTGCTGCACACACTGTGCAGCTGCAGGCTCAGCTCCTGCAAAGAGTTAAAATCTCCTGCTGGCACCGTGCAGGATCAGTCCTGGAAATCAGCATCAGACATCGGCTGGGTGGGGAGGATCACTTGGTCCCCACGCCCTCGGGACCCCCGTCTCCCAGGAGGATGTCCATGGGATGCCCAAGGGGAATATTCCTGCGGGGTTGGATCAGGCTGTGTCTGTGGAGCAGAGCCCTTGCTGGAGGGATTTCGCACCCGCAGCAGGATGCTGAGAGCGGTGGGTGCCTCACAGAGCAGCCATGGTGGGGCTGGAGCTTTGTGGGTGCCAGGGGCTGAGGCGAGGAGCAGCTCTGGGGGTGGCTTGGGCTCCCTCTCCCGGCTCCGCCGAGATAAAATTGGTGCATATATCATAGGGATGGGAAGCTGGCGAGCCTGTGAGCACACTCTGGCTGCAACGGATGGCGTGGGGACAGGATGGAGGACGCCTGGGGACAACGGGGGGGGGGCATGTGGCACTGCACATCCCTTGGGGCAAGCAAAAATCCATTGCTGCAACAGAGCAAACCCAGGCAGACGGATGCTCAGGGGCCTGAGCTAATTAACAAAAGCCGTCCCGAAACCAGGCGGGGGGGGCTGTGCCCCCCCACCTCCTGCTCGCAGCATCTGGAGCCCACGCGCGGAGCACGGCTGCGTTTCCGTCCTTCCTGCCATGCGGCTCATTCCCGCCCCCCCCATTTATCTGCGCTGTTTAATTTACTGGCACTGCTGAGCCGGAGGAAGGATATGCTGCCTCGGTGGATGCGAGCAATTAAAACAAGTCATCAGGAAAATTGGAGCCTGCCTGCCTGGCTGTGTAGAGGGGCAGGGGCTGTGGGAAGCACGTGGCCGGTGGTGCCCGTGTCCAGGAGATTTAGGACATGTAACACTGCAGACGCACGTCTGTCTTCAGCACAATCCATCACCTTGCTCAGGGGAAGCTCCTGAGAGGAATATTGCCAAACCCAACCTGAATTGTAAGTCTGGAGAGACTTCATCGACCTGTTACTCACTACTTGGCTTGCCTGAGCCAGACTCATCTCCGGGGCACACTCCGAGGTTGAGCTGGTTACACCATGGATGAGTTTGGCCCTTCATTTGATGAAACACTCAGAAAGATACATCTCTATTGCACTGGGCTGTGCTTGCAGATGTATGAGAATAATAACGAAGCCACGCTGTAGCACATAATTACTGTCACCAGAGAGCCCTGGTTAGGAGATGATTCATGAAAGGAGCTGGCCAAGCTGCTTGCTGCGAGCCTGTGATGGCTTTGCTCTGGGGATGCAGGTCAGGCCCCAAATCTCCTGTACGAGGTGTCTGCCTGGCCAGTGCGGAGATGGAACCGCTCGGTGCTTGGGGCTGGCCGGGCTCTGCTAGCGCCGGAGGGACGCGCCGGCACCGACACTGCCCTCAGACGTGATGGTCCCGATGCTGCCATGAGCATGAGCCAAGGTGGGACAAGTCTTCATGTCTTCCAGGTCCATGCTCCTTCACAGCAACACCATTCCCTCTGAAATGAAAGGCATGAGGTCCTCCCTTAGCAAATACTTGATCCTTAAGGAAAGATCCACTGAGCTTGTTCCTTGCCCCATCACAAATGAGTTACAGTTCTCAGAGACGCGCCCATCGCTGGACGGGTGTAGTAGGGTGGCCAAAGCTGAGCGCATTGTTTGCGCTGGCCAAAATTACTTTGAAATAAATATAGTATGCTACATACAGTCTGTGCATGGCAAATTGTCCTGGATTATCCCCAGAGTTACTGCAGCTGTGAATTATACGGAGGTTAATGTTTGGATTTCATACCAGATAATTTATAGAGAAGTCCAGGGACAGGCTTTCATGTCCTTTGATGAAAGTTCATCTGGAATAACAATACTTGGTAGAACCTGGCACTTGGACTGCACTGAAAACCCAAGCCCTTCTACTTGAAAGCAAGATGTTTCCATTTAAAAACACTGTTAGCAAGAACAAACATCTCTCTATTACTGACTCTCCTTGCTCTTCCCCTCTGCTGCAGTCATCTGGTTCAGATTAGTCCTGGATAAGGTCCCGTTTTTCTCAGGGAACTAGGAGGGGAACTTGGAGCTATTTCTACTCATTTCAAGTATGAATTGAATGTGGTGCACAAATGAAAAGGCAATGAGCTCCAGCATGAGAAGGGAATCAGAGAGACATGGCAGCTCCTCCTGGTGGAAAATTACTTCTAACAGCACAGGAGATGGAGGGTGGGAGCTGAGTTTCCCACCTCAGAGCCATGTCCGCAGTCCCCAGGCAACCACCAGGCCTGGTAGCAATGACCCCTGGCAAGGGGGAAGCTGGGGTTGAAGTGTGGGCTTGGGGGAGAAGCCCAGCTCGGTCAAGCTGGGCCAACGCTGGTGTCTGGGGCTGCTCCATGCCGGCTGGAAGCAGAGGGTCCCAAACTGCTCTCCTGACACCTGTCATCTCACGCCAGCGAGAAACTGCTGTGTTCTCCAGCAAGGAGGGAGGGCCAGCCTGCCTCTCTCACCTCCCCAGCAAGGGTGCCAGCAGCCTCTACTGGCTGGCTGGGAGGAGAGCCCTCCTCTCATGAGCGGGAAAAGCTACTCCCAAGAAAAACCAAGCAAGAGGGAGCCTCTCAACACCAGCGAGTTAGATCCAGCCCCTTCTTGTGGCTTGTTGTTTACATAGCGCCTGTTTGTAGCCAGCTCTTGCCATAGCTGCTAATTTGATAGCACGTGACGGATCAGAAACACTTTGCAGTAGATGACAGAGAGAAAAACAGCCATCGCATCAGAGGCTGGAGAGCAGCAAGAGAGCCGGGGAGAAGAGCTGTTTAGATTTTGGTGTGCTTTGGGGGAGATAAATACAAGGTATTATATATATTAATACCCTCCTTGGGGTGCTCAGAGCTTGACCCTGCTGGGTGTGCTGCTTCCACACACGTAGGCTGGGGGCTGTCGCAGTGCTCGAGCATCGCCTCCCACAGCAGGACTTGCCACAGTGAGGGGTGAGCAGCCTGCAGCCGGGCAGCACAGTGAGGAGAGGACGGTCACGTACTGCAGGCAAAGACCTCCAGTTCCCCAGCCACAGGGGAGTGATTGAACATGTGCCTGAGCTCCTGATGGCAGCAGCAGCAGGGATGGACACATTAACCACGTGTCTGTGTGTCCTCCCTTGGGGTTGCTGCCTGGAGTGGGGTCTGAAACAGCCTGAGTTCATTGCAGATGTGAGTTACCTGTAAAGGAATCCCAGAATCTTCTCGGTTGGAAAAGACCTTGAAGATCATTCAGCCCAACCATGACCCTCACACTGACCTTTCTCAACTCCACCAGATCCCTCAGCGCTGGGTCAACCCGACTCTTCAACCCCTCCAGGGATGGGGACTCCCCCCCTGCCCTGGGCAGCCCATTCCAACGCCCAACAACCCCTTCTGGGAAGAAATCCTTCCTCAGAGCCAGCCTGACCCTGCCCTGGCGCAGCTTGAGGCCATTCCCTCTTGTCCTGTCGCTTGTTCCTTGGGTCAAGAGACTCATCCCCCCTCTCTGCACCCTCCTTTCAGGGAGCTGTAGAGGGCGATGAGGTCTCCCCTCAGCCGCCTCTTCTCCAGACTAAATCCCCCAGTTCCCTCAGCCACTCCTCGTAAGATAAAGAGTTGTGGTTCTTTTCTTTTTTCACTTGACCCAGAGAAAACTAGTTATTCAGGTGTTGAGATGGCATTTGCAGCCCGTGAAACCCTCTGAAAGCTTTGACCTGGTGCCAGCTAGCCCAGAAAACCTGTCCCTCAGTGAGGACATTACACCAACATCTTAGGGGGACAGTTTTCGCTGGAAACGCAGAGCTGGCCTCCACCTCTGAACCTGTTTCACCCTATCTCTGGCCTTGCAAGGGGCTGCCCATGCCCACCTGCGTATCCCCAGCTCAGCAGAGCCGCCAGCTTGCAGCAGTGCCTGTCACCAAGATGGTGGCTCCTGCGGTGGCTCGTCCCCGTGCCCCACGCTGAGCGTGCATGTGGTTTCAGGCATTTCTTCCCCAGCATCTCAGCACACCAGTCGTGGCTGTGATCTGTGGGCTCTGGGCTAACTGAAGTGGAAAACACCCTGAGGTCAGTGGAGTTTTCCAGGGTTTTTCAGAAGGCGGCCAGGCTCTGGCTGCTAAACCAAGGGCTTGAGGTGCAAAAGATTTGTAAATTATTTTTAAAAAGAAGCCCTTTGAAAGTATTCACTATCTTTTGATGGGCTGAGCATACTGTAGGTTTGGGGGTGTCATGTCGCAGCAAGGATTTTTCTGGTGACCTTTGGGACACACAGTTCGAGGACAGATTTGCATCTTCTCCCGTGCAGCATCACTCTCCGTGTTGACAGCTCTGGCTGTGGCAGTGGAGACAGTGGATTCCCCTTGAGCTGCCCACCCAGGGAGATTTTCTGACCCTTTTTTCAAAGGAGGGGGCTTTTGGTAAGAGCAGCTTTTCATTCAGCCTCCCTAACACATGCCATGAGGAGCTCTGAAATCAGCTGGCTCATTCAGGTACCCACAAAAGGGTGCTGGCTCCTGGGCTTAGGTGAAACACTGCTGCCCAAATGAGGTGTGAAACCGTCATCCTCTTCGTGAGACACAGCAATGGCCTTCCCCCTCTTCTTCTGTTTGCAGAGGTGCTCCTGGTGCTGCTGGTGTCTAGCTGGCACGGCCGGGCTCCCCGGGACATGTGGATTTGCACTGGAAGGCACAGGACTGGCCCAGATCAGAGGCAGCTCTGGGAGCTGAGCTTTTGGCATCTCAGTTTGCTGCCAGCTTCGCTCCCTAGCTAAATTTTTTGTAAAAGGCCTGTCCTGCGCCCTGTGCAAACCAGGACCTAGCCCTCCTTTCTGAAAATAATTCCCAGCTTCCTTGTTTTCTGCCCATACAGAGTTTCTTGGTGGAACACCAGAGGGCGGAGTATCAGATGGTGCTGAAGAGATGCTGGGGTCTCCTGGAGTTCTTCCATTGCTCTCTGCTGGAGGAAGATGAACCTGCGGGGTCCCAGAGCAAGCTCTAACCCTAAACCCAGGCAGGAGAGATTGAAATGAGTGGTAAGTGGGAAAACCCAAGGCACTTACAAAGATCCTGTGGAAACCAGCTTTTCCCCCAGCCTGACCGAGGTGAGGAGCCCTCCTGGCACGGGTGGCTCTGCTCTGCCACCGCCCCCCATTCTTCAGCTCTGAGGCAGAGCTGTGGCTCCCACCGTGGGCTCTGTGTTGTGGTAACTGCCTGCACTCCTCTTGCAAAGCTCCTCTCTGCTTCTGGTACCAATGGCTAAAGCATGAGAGAGTAGAGGGACAATACTGGGTTAAAAGACCAAGGTCCAGCCTCAGCCTCTCAGCCATCTCCTACAGAGGATGCTCCCAACCCAGCAGCATTTGGTTACCAGGGGTCCCACGAGCAGCAGATGCATCTCAAGAGGTTCCCAAGGTCTTAATATTGTCTGCTATGGAGAGGGTTGCTGGGTGGACACAGGGAAGAGCAGCAGAAGGGACAAGGGGGTGCAGTGCAAAGTGTCCCAGCAGGGACCTGAGTTGAGCCCCAGGGACTGTACAGGGAGCTCTTTTCCTAACCCTCGTCAGCCTGGGTCTTCCTGGCTGAACCACCACTGCTCAGCCAGGCAAACACCTGATATGAGTTTCTATTTAAACAGAGTCCAGATTTAAGTCTGCACTAAGTCACATCTGCTGGGGAAAAGCATACATTGAATTTGGAAACCTGGAGGATAGGGTGGCAGATCGAAACGTGGCCAGACTTGGGAGCTCTCCTCACAGCACGGAGGGCATGGAAACGGGACTCCATTTTAAGGAGAGCATCCTGGCAAGCATCCTGGGCTGTGGGAAGCCAGCCCGGGCAATTTAAGAAGGGTTTTCCATAGCTCGAGTCTGTTGTTTGCTGAATGTGTTTGGCAGTTGCCTCCAACATGCATTTTAATGGCAAACCTGAAACGCCTGGCCCGCTTGCTCTTTTTCCCCTCACAGGATGAGCACCCCCAAGTCTCCCTGGGTTCAGGGTCAGGGGGGTGTGGGGAGTGTGATCAGATCCCCTCAATCTTTCCTGCTGACCCATCCTGCCGAGGATCCCCACAGTGATCATGTCCCCAGAAGTGGGATCCTCTCCCCAGCTGAAAGACCCTGCGCGGTGCTGGGGGAAGGGGCCACTGAAGCAGTGGCTGAGAGGAGCCCACCAAAGCTCCTCGCTCCCCCCAGCACCCCCAACTTCTAGACGCCCCCACCCCCATTTGCCATTCCCACCCAGTTTGCAGGACAAGCTGGAGGAGGAAAGTGTTGAGAAACGAGCCCCAAGACAAACACTTCTCCAAGGGATATCTGTGTGTCGCCTTCTCTGTGGGTGCTGAGCTGGGCACACCGCCCCATTTTTGGTGTCTGAGCCTGGGGCACTGCGGCACTTTTAGGGGGCTGAGCCTGAAGCACATCGCAGCATTCTGGGGGTGAGTCCAAGGCACCCCATAGCATTTCTGGGATCCCAGCCTGGGGCACTGCGGCATTTTTAGGGGGCTGAAGCTGGGGTACCACAGCCTTTGGGGGGGGCTGAGCCAGGGGCACTGCACCTTTTGGGGGAGGCTGAGCCCCGGATACACTGCAATATCTTACAAAGGTTGACTCTGGGGCACAGTGCAGCATTTGGGGGGGGCTGAATGCAGGGTGAAGCACAGCCTTTTCAAGGGCCTGAGGCCAAGACGTCCCACAGCATTTGGGGGGGGGCTGAAGTCAAGCTATGCTGTTGCATTTTGTAGGGGCCGAGCCCAGCACACACTGCAGCATTTTGGGGGGCTGAACCCAAGATGCACCACAGCAATTTGGGAGGGGCTGAACCCACGGCATACCAGTGTATTTGGGGGTGGGGGTTGAACCCCGGACACACCACAGCATTTGGGGGGGCTGAAGCCAGGATTCATCCCAGCATTTTGGGGAGCTGAACCCAGGACACACTACAGCATTTTGGGGGGCTGAACCCAAGATCAACCACAGCATTTCGGGGAGCTGAAACCAGGATCCACCCCAGAATTTTGGGGGGCTGAAGCCAAGACACTCCGCAGCATTTTGGGGGCTGATCCCAGAGTGCACCCTGGCATTTGAGTGCCAGGCCCAACCAGCACGACTCCGTGCACAACCAGAGCTGAGAGAAGGTGCACAAAGCCACCACAATTTCCACCAAAGGCAGGAAATAATTACATTTTTTTATCAAAATGCATCACACTTCCCTCCATCACCTCTTATTTTAGCCACAGGTGGTGAGGGCTTGCAGCACCAAGGCTAACTGCTCATAAATTGGGATGCTCAGCCCTCGCAGGGGACAGACACCCCGGCAGCGTGCTGGCACGGACACGGGGTTGTGACAGCACTGGGGAGAGGGGGGACAGGGCAGCACACAATGCACAGGACACACCAGGCCAAGCCCCGGCAGCGATGCGCTGACACCAACACCTGCCACAGTGCCTGTAAAGGCATTTGTGTGTCCCCAGCTTTCTACGAATCTTTCTGAGCAAAATAAATAAAAGCAAACAAAGCATGACCAAGGAGCTGGGCCAGGGGAGTGTGTTTCCAGCAGCTTCGCCAGCTCTGCTAGAGCTCAGCTGGTTTTTACAGGTGGTAAATCATTGACCCTGAGACTCCTGGTGATGGAGCCCACTGGAGGCTCAGCTGTTCGCACCCTCCCGTGCCTCAGTTTACCCAGAGAGAACATGGAAGCCGCTGCCTTCCAAGAGCTGATTCCAGGCAGGCGCAGGGTTTCTGCAGTGCTCCAAGTACATCAGCTGAACAATACTTCACACCCCAAAACCAAAAACTTATGAGCATCATTGCCAGCAGCTATTTTCTAAATGCTTATTTAAACACAAGCTTTTCTCCCCAGGAGGGGAGAGTTTTGGCCCTACCACCTGCAGCCCCACAGGGAGCAAGGGAAGGTGACCCTTCATGTGCAACACATGGAGAAAGTGCCTCAGCTCTTGCCTCTCTTGGCAGTTTTAAGAGGCTGTTTGACCCTTCTCCAGTGCCAGAAGTGCTCCCAGCCCACCCACACATGCTGCACATGTTTTGTGCAGCTCCAGGTTAATTTTCTGGCAAATGTCAGCAGGGTCCTATTAGAAACGTGAGTTTGGGGCTGGTGATGGAGACCCCGCTTCTGCAGGGTGACTCAGGCTGGAAGCACGGCGTGTGCAGCGCACCTTGGCCAAATACTGCTGTAAAAAGGTCCCACGCTGCCACTTTGCACCCGTTTTGTCTCCAGTTGTCCTTCCCTGCTTATTTTTAGCACCTGCTGCTGCAGTTGCTGGTCAGAGAACTCAAACAGGGAGGTTTTGGTTGGCTTTGCTGAAGCACGGATGGGTGTCATGAGTTCTGACTGTCACTGTGCTCAGCCCCGGCTGGGCTGGAGCCACCTGGGTCTGATCCAGGACAGTTCCTGAAGCCACAGCTTGGCCCCAAATCCTGCCCTCTCACAGGCACACACCAGGCAGAGTCCTCCCCTCTATCCCCCACAGCCCTGTTCCCAGGGCTGCTGAGAGAGCACCCCAGCACCTTGGTGATCTGTTTTCAGGTTGTAGCAGAAATGTGCTGTCAGCTGTGAGTTCAAAGACAAACGAGCTCATTAGGCTGCAGGTGCTAATTAGCAGCCTTTGCTTAAAAGGGTTGGAGCTGGGCTAAGGGTGGTTTTGGAGGTGCTGGAAGGAGTTGTGATGTCCTGTAAGCTTCTTGGTGCAAGAGCTTGATTTAGAGAGTCACCCAAGTCTTTCTGCCTGGTTTTACACCCAGAACAAGTGTCTCCCCAGGCTGGATCTACACTATGAAGGATGCTGTGAGGCTGTGCTGAAGGCTTCCTGGCTGTGGTTGGTGCTCCTGTGAGGCTTGTCCCATTGGTGTCACCTGCCTCTCCAGGAAAGGTGACCCAAGTGGCCATGACCCTGAGTGAAGAGCCCTGTGCAGGCAGCCTGGGGTGAGTACTGCATTCTGTGGGTGCTTGAGCATGGGAGGTGCCATCCTGGTTGATCTATGACTGTTTGTAAAGCTCAGCCTTGCCTACTGCTGCACCCACAGGTGCCAGGTGGCTCTGAGCACTTTGCTGTTGGGGTACTGGAGGTCCAGCCTGGCCCTGGTGTTGGTTATCTCTGTGGGTTTGCCCATGGACTCTGCAGAGGCAGCTTCTCTGAGCAATGCTTTATGGTCTTGCTGCTCTAAGAGGTGTTTGAGAAGTCTGGAGTGAGCTGTTGGCTCTCACTTGGGGGACTTAGCTCTGGAGGATGATGTTTATGTGGGCATGAAGTTATGTGGCTGTCTGCTTGCTCCTGTAGTGCCATGGAAATGTATCCCTGGGCTAGTGAAATGAGCCTTGAGTGTGTTCCCAGGCTCTGCAGGCTCCTCTCTGGCTCTGTGCAGGGTGAAAGGGAGCTGTTAACCCTCTCCAGTGGCGCCAAGCCTCCCCTGTCGACATCTCAACTGCTTGCTGGAGACACCCATTTCATCTCTCAAAGGTGAAATATCTCTGTGTAATGAGAAATACCTTAATCTCTCTTCTTGACTTAGTCTGAGTTAGTGTATACCTCTGTTTTCCTGGCTCAAACACTACATTCAAGGTGAAAACTCCAATGACAAAATATGGAAATTTGGGGATCAGGGGCCTCCCCAAGGGCTTTGGGTCAGTTGTGCTGATAACTGGGTTGTTGTAGCTGCTGAGGAGGCTGTGTGTCCTGGTGAGCTCGTTAGAGGGTCCTGGCATGGGGATGTGAATCCTGAATCTTAAACAGCTTCACCCTCCCGAGCGGTACAATAAATTGGAAGGAGGTATAGGGCACAGCCTGCCCTACACAGAGAGCTCTCGGGAATGAAAAGTGGGTTTTTAACGTTAACCCTGTGACATCCTTTGCAAGGGGGTCAGGAAAAGGCTGGTTCTCTGGAGCGCTGACCTCTGCCCCCTTGGCACATCATTCTGCCAGCCTTGAGCTAGGAGAGCTTTGCAAGGGAAATAAAAGCACCTTGAGCATGAGAAAACCCTGATGCCAGGCTATGGCAGGTTCACTTTCAGTGTTGAGGAGTCCAGAGCAGCCCTCCAAATGCCAGAAATATCCCCAGAATTTCCTTTTGGGGTGTTCTAGCTTTGCTTTCTATTTCACCTGCCCAGCCTGGCAGTGGATGGGGGCATCTGGCTGCAAAACAGCTTGGGTAACCATAGGGCTGGATCAAAGGCATTCACATTTGGTCTGAGCCCACTTAATGGTTTGAAAGGTGATGAAAAGGGCGTGTGTGCACATGTGTGAAGTGAAAAATACTGTAAAAGATTCCTCTTCTATAAATCCCTGCAGCTGAAATGGGGGCCCAAGACAGGCTGCCAAGTGCTGCAGAGGAGAAACCAATCCACCCGATCTGGTTTGATTTTTCTAACAGATCTAGGTGAGCACAGCAGCAGAACAATAATTTAGAGCTCCCCTAAATGTTTTTCAGGTGTGAGTAGGTAGCATAACATGGGCTATAACACTAAATTAAAAAAAAATGGCTTTGCTTCCATAAATGTATTAACAATACATCATACTTAAGAGTAATAGAGACTTGGCTACATAAACCTAGATTCTTTTTTTTAAGTGATAGGAGTATGGAAAAAAGTTGAAGTAGTAATTTTACAGTCAAGAGATCCTGCAGTGATGGTTATAGCAGGGTTTCTGGACTGGAGCGATGCAGTCTGGGTCTGGATCTGGGGTGCTCAGGTATCAGCAGCATCTGATGAGTGCAGGTTGTGCCACCTGAGCATGGTTAGGGTGCTGTTAGGGTGTCCTGTGCCAGGATCACTGTGGAGCAGAGTGAAATGTTACCGCAGCCCCTGCCTGGGCACCCTCTGTCCTCGAAATCTTGCTGAGCTTGGAGCTGGGGGATAAGCAAGGACCTTACTGGTTCCAGTGGAAGGTGGGTGCTGGAGGAAGGGTCCCTAGCTGTGACCCTCTCTGGGTGGCCATACAGGGGCTGCAGGATCACACCAAGGGCTGGATGTTGCCTTGGCTCCCTCTGTGATGGGGTTGGGTTGAAGGCTGTCCTTTTTGGCACAGGAACCAGATTTTGTTGTGTTTCTAGTAGAGTTGACCTAAAGGACCTGCTCCCATGGGGCTGCGGGGGTCTCACATAAGCAGGAATTTATAAAGTCAGGCTCAGCTTGCACCCGGGCTCCCCAATGCCCCTCAGGCTCCAGTGAGTATTTGTGTAAGACTCCTGATACAATTCTGATGGGGGGGGCAACCACCTTTAAAGGGTTTGGTAAAACCCTCCTCATTTTTAGAGCAGGGGAATTGCAGTGTCTGCAGGTTTCATGACCTCATTTGAGGCTTTTTTTCCCCCCCCTTCCCCAAACAATAAACAAGTGCATATGCCATGGGACTGGCTTCCCTTGCCCTGACCACCTGCACGACTTGCTGCATCTAATGAAACACATGTTTTCCCAGCAGTCTGGCCTGGAGGAAAACGTCTGCAAAATGGCATATTCTTCTAGTTACAGTTTGCAAAACTGTATTTATTTTTTCTTTTTCTGAAGTGCTAAATATAGGCTCTTCAAGTTAGGAGTGGGACTGCTTCTGCTGGCTCAGGGGTAGGAGGGAGCAGAGTAGATGAGCCACAACACTGGCGACAGCTGTGGAAGAGCAGGAGAAAGTCTGCTTTGATATGGGTAGAGCTTGTGGGGTGAGGAAAGTTGTCTTTCCTTATTACATGCTTAATTAAAAAGGCAGCAAAGGGGATACTTGTGAATTCTCATGTTCGGCTGAGCTTGGAGGCTGAGCTGAGTGTCCCTCCCATGGAGCATCAGCCCATTCCGCTGGAAAAGGCTGGTTTTAAAAGTGAACAACGTGGAAATAATTAAAACTCCAGGTTTATAAGATAATTTCAAGCATTTTAAATCTGTAACCACCAAAGGATGCTGAGGTCTTAAAAAAAAAATGCAGTGAAGCATGCAAGAAGCAGCTGAAATGGAAGGGAGGGAAAGTTGGGATGTACTGTAAGCAGTTGGTGATACTTTGCACTGGGAGCGTTGACACACGTGGATGTGGGCACTGATTCCTTGTTTTTTTGAGGGCTCTAGAAAGAGATTTGCTGAACTTGCTGTTAAATTATATAATCTTTTTTGATCCGAAACCCAAGTGGTTTTTTATACTGGACACCAATGTCAACCTGCATGGGAGGAGCGGTGTGTGACACTCGGATGTGCTTCACACCAGGTTTTGTTCCATCCCAACAGCATCCTGACATCAGAAGAGGTGCCTTTATACATAATACTTGACTCTATCACAAATATGGCATGCAGATGGCATAGAAAAATCTATATAGCCATCGGAAGGTCTTAAAACCTGTTTCCTGACAGGTTTATTTAGTTTATGAAGGTGCTCGTTTATTAAAGTGCTACATTTGGTATAAATATCTTTTGTGAATGGAATAATTTTTCATTGTTTTAAGTCAGAAAATACAAAGTAGACAGCCTGTTTTCTTTATTTTTGTTTCACTCTTGTGCATGAATACCTTTAGGATAGGATTTTATCAGTGGCAACCAGCATTACAGGTGCAGGGGCCGCTCTGAGGCTGGGCTCCCCTGCGGCACCCCTGGGCCGGGTCAGGGGGTGTCCCCTGCTTTGGGATAGGCTTGCAAGGGACCAGCAGCAGCAGGACCCGGCTGAGGTCTCAGGAGGTCCCAGCTGCAGGGAGAGGTGGAGTGATGCAGACTGAGGGTGAGATCCAGCACCGTCAGCTGGAGGAAATGCTGGAGTTTGGTTTAAAACAGACAAATTGTCAGGAAGGTGGGCAGCCCCCGGGATTAATTAATCCCTGCTCTGTCCTCCTGAGCGGATGCCAGCCCCTACAGTCGCTGGCACGTCCCTGGTGCGTGCTGGCAAAGAGTTTTCTCTATTCCTAATCTGTCCCAGGCCCTGGGCTGGTTTGGGCAGCGAAACATCTTTTTCCTGTTACGAGCCAGGGCAGGTTTCTTGCTGATGCTGCATCCTTCCCCCTGAGCTGGCATTTATGTGACACTGACTCATCCCCACTTGCTGAAATAGTCACTTAATCAACCCCTGCCTGCTCTGGGAGCACCAGCTGGGGATGGACCTGGGGGTGCAATCCCCAAAATGGGCAAGTGGAGAGCAAGTACAGGACCACCGGGCATCAGGGGCTTTGCTAGCCCCAGTAGCCGTTTCAGGCAAGGCTTCTGCACAGGCCACAACCTGGAAAATAATAATGCTAAAGTAACATGGAAAGAGGTGGGAGAAGACAGAGGAAACTGTAGTTTAGGAGCTTGAATTAGGAGAAAAAAAGGGCATGTGGCTGGGTGATTTCTCCCCTGCAGCTGCTATAGCAAAGGGGTGACTCTTCATCTCGTTTCATGGCAAAAGCCATGGAGGGAGCCAAAATCCAAGCAAAGGAGAAGGAAAAAAGCTTAACAATGCTGTTATATGATTTTAAGCAAGCAATGGAATTAAACCTTCAGTGAATTCCCAGACAGAAGCAGGAGTGAGCAGCTGTGATACTAGTGTTGTTTCAAAGCACTCTTGTCCCTGGGACATCTCTGGGCTGGTTTTATGGACTGGAGGGAGGAAAAGAAATCACCTGCTTGTTGAGGTAATAAGTTCCTTAGCCTGAAATATTTCTTGTGGATTCTGGAGAGCTACACAAGGCATTTGTTTAGACATTGAGACTGTGTTTTGGTGAGAGCCAGTCTGACGGCTGCAGTGTTTTAGCTTTCATATTTTCCTTTTTTTCCATTTTTCTTGGTTCCTTTAGTTGGATGCCTTGGGACAGCGCTTCCTGCTCTGCAGACAATGCTGCATGGCAGAGCCGCTGGTGCTCCAGCCAGCACAGGCAGCCAGGGGACAGTGAAAAGTAGGGTCAGCGTTCTCTGTGAAGAACTGGCTTGCTTTATAATGTCTTCAGCCTCTTTCTCCTGAAAAAAAAAAAAAAAAATCTGAGAATATGCTGGCATTCAGCTTTGGAGCAAAACCTCAGATTTCATTAATAAAGCAAGCACCTTCTTTTGGCTGATCTTTACTTAAAAATCCAACTTTCAAATTCTTTGGCAGAAGCAGGAAACTTTGCACTAACCCCAGTATCAAATCTAAAGCAGTGTGGATTGAGAGAGATGATGCCTTGAGGATGAGGCTTTTTCTCTGCCTTGCTCTAGTGTCCCCAACATCTTCCTGGGTGCAGCTCTGCACGGCACGGCCATGGCCAGACTGTCACATCCAAGGTCAATGTGCATCCCCTCTGTTCTCACAGGACCTGCAGCCAGGGAGGCTGGTTTGGAGGGTTTTGTTTTGGTGTTTTTTTGTGTTTTGTTGGGGTTTTTTAAAGCTAATCACTATTAAGCATCAGTCTTCTCAGTGGGTAGGGTTTGCACTGTGCAAGAGCATTTTGGAAATCAGAGGCTCCATGCCATTCCCAGCAAAGTCCACTGGCTTCAGAAACAATGGCCAAAGGGCCACTAAACACAGCGGAAATCACACTTCCATGCCTGAAACTCAGGGTGGTAGAAAAGCTTTTGACCTTCTGACAAACTGAAGGGGTATGAAGCTGCTTGCTTGGAGGGAGCCCTCCATCAGAGGATGATGAAGTTAATGCAGGGGATGGATGACAGTGCAGCAAGGATCTGCCATCGGTCTGTAAATGTTATTGCAGAGGCAAGATCCTGGCTGCCACCTCAGCACAGGGATGCACCTAGCTCCCATCTGCTGGGCATTGGTGTTGGTGAGGCAGGGGAACAAGCACTTGGCCAGAAGTGGCCTTACCACAGCAGGGACACCAAATTCTCTAGACACCTGGAATGTGTTAAATCTGTCTCTGAGTCAAAAAATGGGTCATTTTTCATTTTTTTTAGAGAGGATTGCCTAGAAAGTGCCAGCACCCAGTGCCCTTGAAGTCAGGTGAATGGGGATCTGATTTTGATGCCTGATGGCATTTCTGGTTTGGCAAGGCATGTGAGCTGCGTTAGAGGAAGTGTTTTGTGAAAGTATGAAGGCTTGTTATAGTAACCCAGTTGTGTCTTGGAGTGGGTAATGTGCTTATTTTCTGCAGTGGCGTGTTCTGGAGAAATGACCAAAAATATTCAAATACTAACCTGCATCCAGAGGAGCAAGAATTCCTAATAAAAGTGATGCGAGGGCTGGGCTCATCCTTTCGAGGCCACTGGCCTGGAGGGAGGGTTGGAGGCTGGCATGGAGGAGCTGGTGGGACTCATGCCATTGATCTCGAGGCACAACCAGCATTCAGGTCAAATTTGTATTTCCCTTTTCTGAAATTTTTGAATCCCCTCAAAGCTTGCGCTGAGAGGCTGTTACATTGCTTTCCTTTAAGAAGAAAAAACTGCATTTTGGTCTTGGTGTTAAAATTCAGCACCCTTTCCTTAACCTACCCTGAAGCACATCCAGCAAAACCACTGAGCTCTGCCGGAGCTGGCTGGGTGATGCTGCCAGGCCACCATCCCTACTTGGAGCCCATCAGTTGGGAGTTAAAAAAAACCCTCCACACCCTACCTGCATTAACACAAATCCTCCCTTGGTAGGGTCAAGTGAAGCACAAAGCTGTGTGGGTGCAAGTGATCCCTCTTGTTTAATACCTGTGGGAACATGGGGGGCCTGAGCAAATGGTGCATGGGAGATGGATGCAGCACTGTGCTCCCAACCATGCCTCCCCTTTTCACACAATGGGGAGGAAAGCAGGTTTGAAAAGCCTTTTTTTCTTCCTTCTTTGAAAAAGGTTTTGTGCCCAGAGTTACTTTTACCGTTGCATATTTTCCCATCCAGGAGGTTCAGCAGTGTATTAATCAAGCTCTCCTCTGATGTTGAGATTTTCATGGACTGCCAACTGCACACAGCCAGTTTGGCATCTTCTCTGACAAATCAAGGTTTAAATGGCTTTACCATTTGTATTTAGGACTTAGCTGTGTGTGTCACTTCAGTAGAATTTAACTGGGAAAAAAAAAAAAAAAACCACACCAAAACCTAGAATTCATATTGCA
Organism: Athene noctua; assembly: GCF_965140245.1. Lineage (NCBI taxonomy): Eukaryota > Metazoa > Chordata > Aves > Strigiformes > Strigidae > Athene > Athene noctua. Next base: position 14,770,074 of record NC_134049.1, on the reverse strand, counting down.
CAGCGATTGCATCCAGACAGGGAGGAATTGCTGCGTGCGGGCAAATGGAGGTAGCACCTGCAGCGGTGGATAGTGCTGCCATGGAGTGGGAGATAAAATAATAGTCATAATAGCTCAGAATAGTTATATAAGAGGGTGTTTTTCTGTAATGGAAAATTTCTCAGGGAAAAGATTCTGTTTTTATTGGGGAGTTATTTAATTTCTTTTTCTTGCTTTGAGAGGGTGTTAAGTGCTAAGGGTGCAAGGGCTTTCCCAGGGCCTCTCTGGGGTGATACACTGGGGATGTGCAGGGACAACACTGGACTCTTGGCCCTTCCTTGTGATTTTTTTTTTTTCTGCGCTGTATGTGTGGAAGAGATGTGAGCAGGGTCTGAGCTGCGGTACCTGGGAACTCGTCTAGACAGCATGTGCTACGGGTCAGGCGTGGAATTTGGACTGTGGTTACTCAGCACAAGCTCTGCCCCAGAGGATTCATTCTAATAATTCATTATCCAGGCAGGGTGGATGTTTGTTCATTCAAAATAAGAAATAAACAGGGCGAGACAAAATAAATAGAAAAAAATTAATGCTGGATATGTAAACAAAGAAATTCCTCAGTAGCAAACACTTCTCTTGGTTAGTGGTCTGTAAATATGGAGTTGAGAAAGCTGCTTTAATCATGAAGTCACCATGGCAGCACCAGACACCTGGGGAGCCTCAGGTCCAGCTGGGACAGGAGTGACCTCAAATATGGGGAGACCCCATCCCCACAGCTGCTTCCTTGCCCTTCTGCACTCCGCAGTCCCTCCCGAGGAGGCTGCAGGTCTCCTGGCTCCCTGACCCCACAGTCGGGTCCGGGGGCTCTGGTGACCCTTTAAGAGGGGCTTTAGCACAATTCAGAAAGCAGCTTTTGGAGCTGAAGTCATCTGTTCAGAGGTGGATGTTTACAGCTGGGCACCAATTGCCAAGACAGCAAGAAACACCCAACAAGAAGTCTTGACTATTGAATTTTGTATATATTTTTGCAAAAATATCACTTGCAGGGGTTTTGCTGCCTACCTCAGCCTGGCATCTGCAAGCCCTTGTCCAGCCAGGAGAGCATTTTGGCCCCAGCATGACCTTGGTGGCACGGAAGAAGAGAAGCATTTTGGCGAGGGCTAATAAATATAGCTTATGCTAATTGAGTTCTAGGAGCCAAAGGCCAAAGTTCTTCCAAACACTGTGGGGGGTGCCAAGTCTCTGCTTTCCGGTGGTTAAATGACTTTTTTTTAAAAAAAAAAAAAGAAAAAGAAAAAGCCAATAGGTCTCTGCAGTGCCTATTTACCAGAGGAATTTCTCTTGGGTTAGTGTATATTTTAGCTGATGATACTGCTTCTGGATTTGGGTGTTGCTTGTAGCTGCCTCCTCCTTAACTCCCTGGGGGAGCTGGGTGGGTGGGGGTCTGCACCTGCTGGGGAGGGTGAGTGCAGGTGGAAGGACCTTGCAGCCAACACGGGATGCTGAGAGCAGGAACCCCAAACTGCGCTAGCAAGGAGGCAGATGTTGAGTATCTGTCTTGTAGGATTTTCCTGATCCTGTGGGCAGCGCCCCCATGGAAGCTTTAAGTCCATGCTCAGCACCTTCCAATCCTTTCCCAGGCTTTGGTTTTCTTCTGCTCTGCTGGACCAGACTGTAACCAGGATGATCCCTGCTGGGACATCGCTCTTGTCCTTGGGGTAACACGAGTGATGGGGAGAACCCCAGGGCACAGAAATAACCCTGGAGCATCCCAAAGTGGGAAACCTCTGGGTCACTCCCCCCCAGGCATTGTGCTGGCGGGACAAGGGAGGCTCTAGCCTTCCTAGTCTTGTGCTCTGTAGAGATGAACGTTTCCTGGCTTTGCATGAAGCTGACAGGCTCCAGGAGAGGCTGGTTTTCTGTTTACATCAGATTTGTTTTGGACAACCAACTCTCCAGAGCTCTGAGCTCAGCGGGGCTGCGTGACGGCACCACGTGCTTTGCTGGCCCGCGCTCGCCCTCAGCAGACAGCTTCGAGCTGCTCTTTGTCACCCACAGGTGACAAATCTGACAAATCTGCACCCAGCCAGGGGTTTGAGCATGTTGAGACCCCCAGGGAGCTGCAGGCGGTCCAACTTCATGCTGCCTTTTCTCTTCCTGCCACATCAGAGCTGCTTGCGGGTGTAATCCTGACCCCAGACTTGAGCAGTGTTTGACATGCCTGATCGGGGGGATATGTGCAACCTGAGCATCCAACCTGCACCATCCTTCCTCACAAACTGTGGGAGAAGCACCCTGGGAGCAACGGGTGCATCCCAGACCCTCTGCAGCACCATCACCTCAGGGTAGCTTGTGACTAAACCCCCACAAAACGCCGTCAGCCCTTCCTCCATTTATATTAGTGAATTAGGGATTTTGTTTTCATTCCTGGCCTCTGTTTACATTCTTTGTATCTAGCTTAATTCTTCCAAAACTCCAGAAGCAATAGCATCCAATACATGACACCCTCCTAAAGGTCAGGCACAAAGAGGCATCTGCTGCAGGGAAAGGCTGAAGCTTGGAAAAAATGACCACACGTGGGAAAACCTACAGTGAACTGCTGGGATGACTTCAAAATGTAGGGGAGGAAGGTCAGGCAGCTGCTGAGCCGGTAACACAAACTGGTGTAGGGTTTGGAGGTGTTGGGGTGCGAGCTTGAGCTGGGACTCAGATGCATGGATGGGAGTTAATTACTTGTAGGATTTTCTATTTAAAAGGTGTATGAAGGCTTGCCTGGTTCAGCCATGCATCATGGGGTCATCCTCACACAGGCTGCAAGGGCACAGTCAGTGCAGTATTATCCAGATTTTATAAGAAGCCTATCCAAGGATGTTAACTGGGGGAAGACACGAGATCTTCCCTTTGGGAATGGCTTTGGAATGGCTCAGAAACGGCTTGTGTAATTCACTGACCAGATCTGCAGCCAGATGAACTTGCTGCCTGGGTTGAAACCGTCCCTGCCTGCTCTCTACTTGCTTTTTACCAACTTGTGATGGCATTTGCAGAAAATGCTGATGCTCAGGAAGGTAAAAGACTTCCCCAGGGCTCAGGTGGGTGCAGAGTTCAGCGCCTGGGTTTTGATTCTGCTGAAGGGACAGGGTGGTTTAAGCCCAGAGAGTTTGGCCACAGAGCATGGATTATCTCTGATGCACACAAGCCTTAGTTTGCACCTTGACACTTTTCTTGGAAGCTGTCAGGCTTGCAGAGAAAAGATGAGGTTTTTCTGGTCACAAACTTCTGACATTTGAGTCATGAGCAGAAACTTTTCTGGGGAGCCAGACTTTTTCAGGGTCGGAAGCTGAGGGCTGCCCTTCTCCACCACAAGCTGTTGCTTTGCTGTTTTCAAGAGAATTCTATTTCATTTCCCACTTTCTCCACCAACTTATTCCTGGCTGCCAGAGGGTGCTAAGGGTTCAATGTCACTCTCATTGAGTTGGTTTTGCAGCATGGTGGGATGCCTGACTAACCAGTGGGGACAGATCCTGCAAGGACCTGCACAAGCCCAGCATCCTGGCTCTTAGCATCCCCCAGCAAAACCCAACATAAAACCATCCCAAGGGCTCACTGAGAGCCAGGCAGAGCTCGCAGCAAATCTTTTCCTACCACTCTTCCAAGCTCCTGCACGAGGACTGGCTGTTTGTTTGCAGCCGCTCCAGTCTCTGTTGGAGATGGTTGGTGTGTGCTGGCCCTGCGAGGAAGCGGTGCTGCCGGCTGGTCCTTGTTCCCTGCGATGCTCACATGTGAAACTGCTCCTCTTCCTGCTGCATTCATGGCAGGCAGCAGCTGGTATGTGGGGGAAAAAAAAATTAAAAACCCTCTTTCAGCTGCCTGAGTTTGTGTTTCACCCCAACATGTGGGTCTCCCCAGCTGCCCCCTACTCCATGCTGCTGCAGGCAGAGATTTTTTTGGAAAGTGCTTCCTGGGCTGGATGAAACAGCACTGAAATTGGAATGGGATAAAAAAAATTAAGTGGGAAGGCAGCTCTAAATATGTGCCCAGCTTTTTTCTTTTTACAGGATTAATATCCTATGATGAATACAGGAAAATTATCTTCTGTAGGCTTCTTAGACATTAAGGAGCCCTGCTGCTGAGTTTTCGGCTAGATGTCATGGGATGTCCCATAACAACTTTTTCCAAGGGGTTGAAATACTATTATTTCCTTGTTTTTTGTTTTCCCATTCATCACTTCCACTGACAGCTGTTTACATTTTGGAAATATTACATCAATATTATCACAGCACAGCTATTTTCCTTTGAAATCCCGGCATTACTGGCTCATGAGAAGAGGCTCAGTCGCATTAAGATGTCTGAGGGTGAGCGCTGATAACTCGACAGAGGAGGGATCTGCAGGGTGGTGCAGCCATGTGAGTGTCTGTATGGATAAAACCAATTTTGCAGAAGATTAGTCAAGTAAGACCCTGCTCCCCTGCTAACCCACTCAGGTCCAGTTTAGACTAATGAGACACCCCCCAGGGATTTACAAGCTGCTTGCAGAGAAGCAGCAAAGAGAGATGAAGCAGAAGGGATGTGATGGACATTGCTCATGAACCCAAAGCAGCTCCCGGGGTTTTCTCCTTTCTCTTTGCTGCACAGGATCCATGGCTGATGCAGAGAAACCTCCCAAGGCCAGTCCTTTGGCCGGAGTGGAAACACGGATCCCTGTAAATCTGACTTTCTGCTGGTTTCCGCATCAAGGAGTTCAAGGCAGGAGGCAGCTGCAGCTGCTTGGTTTTCCATGGAGATTTTAACGTCTGAAAGTTGTGCTTGAGACCCCACTTCCTCTCTTTGGGGAGGGAGAGATAACACAAGGCCCAGAACTTTCCTCTGGTGTTATTTTCCCCATCTTTCCTCCAAAATCCTTCAAGCTGGCTGGTTCTAGCGACCTGCTTCCAAACAATCTCTCTGAAAACTGAAGCAAGATGCAAATTTCAAGTTTATATAGTCCTTGTGTAATTTTTTTCATGAAAAACTGGCTTGGCTTCCAACTGCATGGGAGGGTTTAGTTCCCAGCGAGGGATTTCCCCTCATGTGCCCTGTCTGCGGCCCCAGGCTGGAAGCAGGAGCAGCGAGGCTGTGACTTCTGCTCAGAGCATCCACTTCTCAGGGATCCCTCCCTCTGTGCCCTGGTTACTCTATTTTAAATCTCATCTGAGATCCCTGCCTGAGCTTTTTAATATTTCCTTTTATTCCTTAAAAATCCTTTTTAACTTTTACCACACCATTTTGTTCCCTTCAGTTGCTGCTGTGCCCTGAAATTCTGCTTTTTGCTCCAGAGTTATATAGTTATATAGGGGAAAAACAGCTGGCGAACGTAGTTAAGAACTGAAAAATATCTGTCAAGCAGCATTTTGCTGGTGGAAGGAGCACTGTACAAACAAGCTAAAGAGCATCCGCATCTCTGTGCCGTTTTGGATCCTACTGCTGCTTTGATCTCTGTTCCAGACATGTGTCCTCTCCTGCCTGCAGACCCCAAACGTATATTTTCAGGGGGGAAGAGGGGAGAATGAAAAGAAGCTGGATCTCCAAGACAGACTGTTTCATCTCAGAGTGTCTCGAGCAGAGCTTATCTCCCTCCCACAGACCCCAAACTGTCTGACAGACACTTGGTAGACAGAAATGTCAGCGCTTGGACCCATCTCAAAAGATCTTTGCTCTTGACTGGGTGGGAAAAACACCCATTAAGGACCTTCACTTTCTCTTCTGCTTTGAGGGGAGGAGAGGTGGCACCATGGTGGTGGCTACAGCAAACAGACTGCTCTGGCTTTGCTTTTCTCCTGGTTGCAAGGTCAGTCTCACCGAGCTTGATCACTGCAACTGCAAGCAGAGATGCTTCCATTGGCAAAGAGAGCTTGGGCTGGAGGGTAGGTAGGGAAGGACCTTCTGTGTTGCATCTACTGTATGAAAATAAACCAAAGAATGGATTTACCTTTTCCACTTGGAAGAAAGTGGAAGCAAGGTAGTGGCTGGTCCCACCTCCCCAACAGAGCATCCCCAGCTGGGCTGTGTGGTCTGGTCCGTCAGTGCTCGAGGCTGTGTCCCATCCCCAACATGGTCAGATGTGAGCTTCTGCTGGAGCTGCCTCCTGGGCATCTGCTCCAAGGGGTGTCCCCATGCTGGGGAGGAAGAGGATGGGAAGTCCCACGCTGGGGATGTTGATGTACTTTGCATATTCTGAGTTGTTTAGCCCAGTCCAGAGGAGAAAGGACCCTAAAAGGCAGCAGTGCCTGTTGTAGGGGCACTGGGGATACTGGCCCAAGAGCTATGTGCCGTAGGAGACCCCATCGTGCTTGAGGATAGCTCTGGCAGAGAGGAAGAAAATGCTCATTAACAGTTTTCCCCCTGCTTCTTTGCTATTTGCTGCCCAGCCAGGCTCTCCTGGGTGCCTGTGCCAGAGATGTGCTTGTGCCTGGGTAGGTGCTGGGGGAACTAAATGGTGTGACCAGTTGCCCCAGCGCTACGTGGTGCCCTGGGGCATCACAGCGGGATCCTTGGCACTGTGGGCACTGGCCTTGCTGTCTTCCACTCCAGGGTGGCATCTGTGCAGAGGTGACACCTGAGCAGAGCTTCTACCTGGATGAAGGTGGCCTCTGAGCAGACATAGCACCCAAGCTTAGGTGGCATCTGCCCAGGTGGAGGTGGCACTGAAGTGGAGGTGGCAATCAGCAGAAGCAGCACCCCACAACCGTCAGTGACCCCGTGCAGACCATCCATCACCTGGGGCAAGAGGTCCCCAGGGGACCCTGGTGGGGTGCTGTGGGGAGAGGACCAGGGTGCTGCCGTGGGGCTGAGGTTCCCAGCTGGCAGGGCTCTGCTGGGATGCTGATCCCTAAAGGGTGCTGCGGCCATGCGAAGGCTGTCCCCTCTCCCGTCCTCTCCTGCTGTACCTCCTACAAGTTTCGCTCGTCCCTCCCACTCCCTCCCAATGCTCGCCTTCTGTCAGGGAGCCGGGAAAGGCTGGGGATAAGGAAAGGGCTCTGCGAGCAGGGCTACCAGTCTGGCTGGCTGCCTCCTGCCGATGCTCGGGGCCGGGGAGCAGGGCAGCCAGCGCTCCCATGGACCTCCCCAGCGGGATGCTCCTCGCCTGCTCCCTCTGCCTCCTGCCCGGTAAGCTCCTGCTCCCCCTCCTACGCCCACCCCAATTCCCCAGGCAATGGGAAAGCCACCGGGAATAACTTTTGCCTATTTGGGGAAGGTGCTGGAGAAAGCCCAAGGTTAATAAGGCTGTTGGAAAAGTCTCGCCGGGAGCAGGAGGGAGGGAGGGAGGCGGGCGCCTTTGAGGCAGGCGAAGGGGAGTTGAAAGGGATGAAGATCTTTGATGGTCTCCCCAGGAATGAGCGGGCAGCGCCGCGTCCTCCCGGTCCCCCCTCCTTGGCCGGGCTGCAGTTGGAGCGGGATCAGTTAGTGTTTTTCTGAAGCATCCCTCATTTGGTGGGGGGAAAAAAGCTCCCTCCCAAAATAAAGCCAGACCTTTTTACCTAGAGTTAACTTTTGTGACCCACAGGTGGTTTGTCCCGTTGCACATGAGGGGGCTATGCAAAAGAAAAATGTCTGGGGATAAGTAAGTTAAGAGGTTTTAGGCGAGCGTTTGGCTTTAGGAGGCGAGCCTGCAGCTTCCTCCCCATACAGCTCTGTGCGTGCGGGATGGGCTCTGCCAGGGGCTGGGGTGGGAGGGGGGAGTTTATGCTTCTTGCTGGCCCCTCTCTGGCACGCTCGCACTCTCTTCTTGCAGAAAGAGACTCCCCAGCAGTGGTCATTTTTGCTGCAATTATTTCTGGCATCCTACCGCACAGAGCCCAGGCTCAGAGCAGCCAGACTGGGACCGCTCGGTGCTGCAAAGGGGAAAAAAGAGCTTTTCCCCCCTACCAGGCGCACTGCCACCGGCTCACGCCTCCCCACCAGCCTGCAGCGCTTCTGCCACTCCAAACATTTCTAAACATCCTGATGGAAAAGCGCGCCAGGGTGGTTTTTATTTTACTTCTCCCGCCCCCCCCCCCCCCTTTCTAATTGTGCTGTTGCTTGATCCTTTAAAGCCAGCCGCGGCGGAGCTGCCTTTCTTTGCTTAATAGGGAACATGTGTGTGTGCCTTGCATGGCGGCGTGGCGGGGCGCGGGGCTGCCTGCGTGGAGCTGCCGAGGCCGATGGCTCCGGCATGGAGGTGGTGGCACAGCCCCGGCCATGCTTACGTGGGCAACAGAGCCCGTGGGGTGAGCTCCCCTTAAAGAGATGCTGCTTGGGGATGCAGGATGGGTATTGCGGAGCCTCGTTGGGGAATGTGGCACATCAACAATTCCGCTTTGGGCTGAACAGGAATCCTCCACATGAGCATTTCTGCCCACAGGAGTGTTTCTGCTCACGAGGATTTCTGCCTGTGCCTGGTGATAGCAGCGCTGCTGCAGCAAACGTGAGCCATGTGCCGGTGGGAAGGGTTAATGCTTACAGCACTCTGGTGGTCTCTGGGCTAGGATTTGTTGTGGCTACTGGTCGATATATTTTGCTGAGGGTTAATGCTGGTGTTTTGCCATCCGGACTAAAAGCAAATTTGTGATGTGTGGGACCCGCTGGGGGTTGAGCTGACGGTGTCAGGTGGGGACATGCATCCTTGGAACAATCCCTTTGCTGTGCAGGCAGCGCTACCTGTCCTGGCACAAACCCTTGGATGCTTTGCCTGAGGGAAACCCCCCTCCTGGCTCTCTCCAGTGGTTCTGGGGGAACCTGCTGCCCTGCTCTTGCATCGTCCCATGGGCTGGGGGTCCGCAGAGGTACCACAGCATTCCCAGCAACTGCCTGGTGATTTCTTGGTACCCAGGGAGGAGACAGGTGATGCCAGCACTTGGCAGCCCATCCCCTTCCATCAGGTACCTTGCAGGGCTGGGGACCCCAGTGCCATGCCTCCACACACAGCCCGTCTTGGGGACAGCCAAGGGTGTTCCTAAACTTTGAATCAGGCCAGCTCCTCTTTCCAGAGGCTTTGGTGCAAGCAGGGCACAGGTCTGGGCCAGAAGCTGGAGACCCCAGCCAAGGGGTGCTGAGCCATGGCTTGTTAAAATAAATGCATTCAGTGGCTGCGAATCACCCAGTTCCTCACTGCCCAGTTGCTGCTGCAACTTCCAGAAGGATCCAGGGAAGATGTGCTGAGATGCAATAACTTTCCTTGTGTCAGACCACGCATCTGTTTTCCTTCACTGGTTTGGTTTTCCAGAGAAGGTAGTTGGCTCCTTCCCTCTCTAAAGGGTCACTAGATGGTAAAATCATTGTGCCTGCTCTATGGGGCATGTTTGATATTGTCCAGGTGGGTTCCCAAGGGACCCTCCAGTCCAGGCTTTGATGGTGGGTACTTAATTTTGGGTGGCTGCACAGCCCCAACTGTGGGTCTGAGAGGGACTCCACATCCTCACCTACCAGTTGTCCATCCACTGGCTGAGATTTGGCCAGGGAGGATCCAATAAACAACCCCCCTGAGGTGTGTGGGGCTCTGAGAAGCTAATTCACACACACACACACACACACACACGACCCCCACAGCCTATCACTTTTGTGGTGTTTCCCTGGAAAAGGGGTGGTCAGACACTTGCTGCTATTTATTCCTGATGCTGTTTGCGTTATCGCTAATGAATCTCCTGCAAATGGATAATCAGCACATTTCTTAGGGCTGTAAAACGTGGCCATCAAACAGCTCCTCCCTGGCTTTTGGGGGGCCAGAAAGATGGAATTATGGAAGCACAAGGTACTTGTGTAGCTAACGCCCCGGGGCTGTTTGTCAGAGATTTTGTGGGTAACCAGGAATGTTACAACACACGAGCCGGCGATGACTGATCTTCTGTTCATCCTCAGTATTCCCTGGCTCTCCATCCACCACTGCAGCAGCCACCAAACCCTGGGTTGTTTCCTAATAGCTGATGACAAATGCTGGCTTTGAGGTAGCGACCTGGAGAGGCATTTGGTGCTTTCAGCATCTCATTTGGCAAAGCGGGCTTGGTAGGAATTAAAGCTAGAGGGAAGCACAGGGACACGTGGACCACCGTGTTCCTTTTGGGGCCTGCTAGGTTTTGTCCAAGAATCAAGATTAAATGTTTTCTAGTTAAGCCAAATTTTTCAGTCCTAAGAGAAGTAATGTGCATGGCAGATGGGTTGCAGAGGAGCATCCAATACCACCAAAGCTCATGTGGTGGTGGGGATGGGGGTCACAGGAGCCCGGGCCGGCGCATCCCCAGGGATGCTGAGGATTGCAGGGGTCACAGTGGCAATGCGGGGGTCTGTGGACCCACCACCCTGTCAGAGGTCACCTCTCCTGCTTGGGCTTGAATGATGAGAAAGGAAGCGGGAGTGAGAACAGCAAGGCAAGTTTCAAAGTGCCAGACTGAGCTGCTTGACCCCGGCACGCTCCAGATTTTTGGCAGATGTGAGCTTTCCCCCCGCCACGTGATCCTGGGCTCCTCCAGCGAGCAGCTCTCTCATCCCTGCAAGAAAACAAGAGCGTGGCGCGGCACGTGCGCTCCTGTGTCCCATTCATACACTTTTCCTCGGATCACCTGTAGTGCCCCCAGATCCCATATGTCTTCCAGTGCTGCCTCTGGGGACACACAGCACCCCGTCAATGGACAAGCTCTGTTTACCCTGGAGAATTCAACAGAAGAGCCCATGTGGATCCAGATGTAGGTTCTCATGGGCTGGACTAGCCAGAGCCTTTGGGATGCTTCTCCCCTCTGTGTTACTGCTCCGTGTCAGCTCAGCTTCTCTCCAGAAACTCTGCCCTGAGCTATGAAAGTGCTGGAGGCCACCGAAACAGGCTGGGTTTGCATGATGCAGTTAAAATATTGACTACATTTTCCTCGTAAAAAAAAAAAAAAAAAAAAAAATTCTTCCAGCAGCTCCACTGCCCAGCTTGCATCTCCTTAAATTGCAGAAGTTTGGAGCAAAGGCAGTGAGCTAAAGCCCCAAACCTCTCACGGCAGCAGAAGCAGCCTTGGCGCAGCACAGCACCTTCCCAGAGACCCGTTGCCAGCAGTGAATCCTGTTGCCTGCCTGAAGGATGAAGGCAGGAGGATGGTGCTGAGGCCCCAAGACCATCCCCCTCCCGAAGGTTTCCTTTATGGGGAGGACTTATTTTTATTCTCTTTTGGCAGGAAAGGTGGCTTTTATTCCCAGTATTGTTTCCCAAATGTGGTGGGGTTTTTTCCTTTTCAATATTTGACCTGACAAGAATCAAAAGTTTGGACTCAACAGAAGCTCCAGTTCGGAAAGGAGGTATTTGAGGCTTCCTGCCTTGGCTGCATCGCAAGCAAAACATGTGGCTTCTGGTCGCTTATTTATGACAGTGATGTCACCCCTGACAAGAAAATGAGGCTTGGTTCTTCGGGTTGCTAAATCTCCTTGACAACCTCTCAAAAAGCTCCCATTAGTTTAAGCCAGTTTAAATATTCTGATTTTTTTTTTTTTCTTTCTGCCTCGAATGCACCCACATCTGTTGGCTTTCTGAAATTCCTCCTCTCTGCCATCCAGTGCCTGGAAACTTCCTTCCAGATCATTTTGCTTTTCCAGCCCTGTTGCTCCCCCTGGTCCTCGCTACCTGCTGTGAGCAGGATGCTCCAGCACTGAGCAGCACAAGCTCCTTACAGCACTTTTCCCTGCTCCCCCCAGTTCAGAGACATTTGCACTTAATGAAGCATTCCTGCTATTTTGGGGGGGGGGGGGGAGGAGGGGTATATTGCTTTTCACAACCATCCTGGCTGCCTCTTGCAGGAGGATACAGCTGCACCATGGGGTCTTAAAGCAAGGAGCCATGGGATGGAGGTTCCCAACTTGTTCTAGTGTTCCCACTTCCCAGAAAACTCTGCCTGGGGCTCTGCAGTGCAGAATCAGAGAAACTGCTGAATGCAAAAAATCAGGAGGAAACCTGCCACTACCTCTCTGACACTTGCTCTGTACCCAAGTGATAAAGATGCCTCTGCGTTACCTGCAACTGAACCTTGCTTAAAATACAAAATCCCCTCCCCAAAAGACCCTCCTCTTTCAGACAGGTCCAGAGTGTCACCGCACCTCACTGGTGGCAGCAATGGGATACCCCAGGGTGCTCCCAGCTCCCCACGACCTGCCCCCCTCTCTTGCCCATCATTCCTCTCAGTGGCCGGTCCTAGCTTCTGTTTCTCCACTGGGTAACAGTTAACTCAGAGGAGGTTTTAATTTGCTTTGTAATGTTAAATAAGGTCAATCTACCACAAAATATGCTGGCTCTCATCCCCTCGTCTCCTTTTTCTTTTGCCCCTGCTTTCTAGAATTTCTTTTTGTATTATTTTAAAGCTCCTTACCTCAGCTCTCCTTGGCGAGACTCTGTGGTTCTCTGCTTATGGAGCCAATGTTGCAGATTTGTTCCTATGACTGCAAAAAATCAGGTTTATCCCTAACATTCCTACTTATCAAAACACTTTCCATCCTGAATTTTTCTGCTTGGGAAGCAGCATTCCTAGACTCTCCAGTTGACAACCCCTTTATACCCCTATAAATACCAAACATGATCCTTCTGCTGCTTTAAATCCGTCCTTAATAAAGATGCCCAGATCTTCTATTAGCAAGAACCATCCAGCAGCTACGTTCTGCCCAAAGGCAAACAAAAAGCCGGGATATCCTGGCTATCAGTATCCATCCCTGCAGCTCCATCTCCAAAAGAGTTGCTCCTTGCTGGGCCATGGCCCTCTAGGCTTAAGCAAAATAATATTGTTAAGAAAAAAAGTCATCTCCTTGTAGAAGCCATGAAGCACCCGTGGAGGCTTTGAGCATGCTGCTGGCCTGAGCCGAAGTGTGTGTGTCTCTGGGCAGAGATGGGCTGATCCTTGGCTGGCTGTGGGACAGGGACCATTGGACACGCGTGGCTGCGGCATTTTGCAGCCACCAAAACAGAGGCAACACAGTGCCAGAGCTCCCCGGCACAGATAGTGCTATACCCCCTGCCCGGAGGTGGTCTTTGCCCCCAGCCAATTTCTCCATTGAATGCACCCAGGGTGGGTATGGGCACAATTTGGGGCAGTTCCTACACCCATGGATAGGCAAAGGGCCATCTCCAGTATCCCCAAAGGGCCCCAGTCCTGGGGAGGTTCACTTGACACCCCTGTCTGCACACCCTGCTGCTGGATCCAGCTCCTGGCAGAGGGGGGACCTGCCGGATCGATCCACCCCAGGGTTTGCTCCCTGACAAGCAAGTTGCTCTTGAAGGTTGACCCACATGGGCTGTGAACACTGGGCTCCCCGGAGCTGGGATGCCATGGCCAGGGATCCTGCTCCTGCTCTCCTGTGGGAAGGGGCATCCTCCAGAGCAGCCCTGGGGAGAGGAAAAGCCTGAAAATTGCCCCATCTGGGTCAGCATCCATTCTTGGGGACATCCCCCTCCTGAGCCACCTCTCTGTAGCAAACCCCCCAGCAGCACTGGCTTTTGCTCACATGGGAAAAGTGAATCCCAGCTTTGGCTCTTTGGTGCTCCAAAACCCTCAGGGACAGCCATGCTGGGTGATAGGCTCCAGACCAGGCACATCTGCACATTTTCTGTGTCCCCCTAGACCGTGGTCACTGTAGGGGTGTGTGGGGACATGGTGGTGGTCATTTCCACCACGAGCAGCTGCTGCTCCACAGCTGGAGGAGCATCGCCCATCACAGGGGGCGTGAGGAGATGTCAAAGGAGAGGAGGGTGATCTCCTCTCCCCTTCTCATGCCTGTCCTGGAAGCCCTGGCTTGAGCTGATTCCCTTTTGCAGAAGCCTAGAGGAAAAATACTTTTTCATTTATCATAAACCAAAACCACACTTTTGTTTTGGTAACAGCGGTGGGCACCAACTGAGCAGCCCCAAGGGGCATGTTGGTACCTGCCAGGGTGCTTTGCAGGTGGGCTGGGGAAGGGGGCTGCCCTCCAGGACTTGTGCAGCTGTGGCCCCTAAACGAACCTGCCTAAAGCTGCAGCTACTCTGTGGGGGATTGGGGCTGGAGAGAGGAGTGCTGGGTGGCTGCAGCTGAGGTGGGGTTAGTGTGTTTTGGACCTTCCAGCTTCCTCTCCATCATGGCTGGCATTGGGAATCCTGCACCACAGAGCTGCCGTAATGGAGTAAACTCACCACTGTTTCGTGTAGGACTCTTCTGGGACTTATTATTCAATGTGGGGGAGCAGCATTCCCAGGATGGTTGCAATTAGAGGCTCCTCTGGAGGTTATCTGTCCACCTCTGCTGAAGTAGGGTCACCTGGAACAGGTTGTCCAGTTGGGGTTTGAATATCTCCATGGGTGGAGACTGCACAGCCTCTTGGGCTGACCTGTTCGTCTCTGACCACAGTAAAAAAGCGTTTCCTCCTACCACCTCAGCAACTTGACTTCTTTTCTCTACCCAGGGTTCAGTGATACCTTCAATATTGACACCAAGAGGCCCAAAATCATAGCTGGCTCTAAGGAAGCGTATTTTGGCTACACAGTGCAGCAGCATGACATCGGTGGGAAGAAATGGTAAGTGAACTCTGCGCTGGGCTCTCCAGAGCAGGGGATCTGAAGCAACCTGCCCAAAATGCTGAATATCTCCTGCTCCATCCATCTGCCGGTTTGGGGTGGACAGTGCTGCAGCTCCAAGGGAAACTGAGGTTTGCTCTTGGTGATGCTGGTGCTAGGCCAGTCTGGGCAAAGCAGAGAATGGAAACCCTCCTGCTTTCAAAAAGAGGAGTTTTATGTAGGGGATAACAGTGTATTTTGTGTTTGATAGGTGTATATGTGTGGAGGGTACTATGCTCTGGCTCCTGCTTGGCTGCATCTTGGTGGCAGGTGTCATGTACGGGGCTTTACTCCAGGCAGGTTCACAGCTCCCCGGGGCCCCTCGGCCTCTGACACTTGCTGAAAACCCATCTAAGTTTTGGGTCAAGGCCATCCCATTTTATAGAGTTTCCACCAAAGAGCCACAGTCTGCAGAAGTGCTCAGACCTGCCTGTGTCTGTCACGAGTGCAAGATGAGACTCAGATAGGCTTTGTTCAGGTTTTGGGTTTCATGGCAGGTTTTGCTCCTTGCCAGGGCTGATGGTCCCTGGGGGATCCTGCACAGATGTTGGCAGAGACCCTTGATGCTCTCAAGAAGCATGTCTGGATGCTGCAGTGATGAGGGCAGCTCAAAAGCCCTTGAAACTCCCTGCAACTCAATTACTGCAGAGCTGAAGGATCTGCCCCAGGGGTGGACGACAGCCAGGCTTAAGGCAACAAGCAAACATGTAATTAATGCACATAAATACCCCTGAAATTAAAAAATCAGGCTTGTGTTGCCTTTGCACAACCTTTGCTGGTGCTGGCAGGGGACGTGGGGCTGGACCCTGTCCTGTGCCCTCAAGCTGAGCTGATATTTCACTGCAAGGAGGAGCAGGGAGGTTTGGCTCTAACTTTGGTCTCTCCAGCTGCCGTCAGCACAGCCTGAAACCTCCCTGCTCGCCGCTTCCCTTCTGTTTAATGGCAGGTCGGGGCCAGCCGCCCAGGCGTGCTGCAGTGAGCCCTTCCGCTGGCTCTGAGCCACAAGGATCGTGTGCTTTTCCCAAATGGTACTGTGCAACTAGCTAATGGGGTGGTGCTGATTCTCAGGGCTGCAGGAGCCGTCCGGGCTCTGGTGCTCCCGGGGAGCCACTTGCAATTAAATCCGTGCTGATGTTTGCACTCTCCAGGTTACCATTTCCTTCCGCCGTTCAGCAGAGACCTGAGTTAATATTTATAAAGCTTTGAACGGTGGGATAGGGTTCAGGTTTCCACTGGGAGCGTGTGCACTGGCGTGGGCAGGGAAGGGAGGGGGTTGCCTGGGGTGCAGCTGGTGAAGCTGCCTCTGCCCCACTGCAGAGATGGGTCCTGAGCAGGTATTTTAGCACCCAGTACCCCCTCTGAAGTTCAGAGACTCCCATTTGCATGGTGGTGATGAGCCTTTCCACTGCTTCAGCTCAAGACCAAGTGTGGGGCTGCTCATGGCTGGGCTGGGTCTCCCCAGAAGCGTGACCATGGTAGGGACCAGAGCATTCTCACAGGGGGATGTCCCTGTGGTCCTTGAGCAGGTTTGCACACAGCAGTTTGGGAGCTTTCTCCTAGAGCTGTCCCTGCCTTGCGCCGTGTCAAGGACTGGGTGGTCTCTCAGGATCCTTTTCATCCTCACTATCCATGAACCTGTGTTATGGACTGTTTCCCAACCAGCCAGCTTACACTTAAGTCAGAAACATCTGGCATGGGACACAGGCCTCCACCCTTTCTTCGCTTGAGAACGTGGATATTTACCCAAATAAATGTTTGGGGGGGGGGGGGGGGGTAAAGAATTTTGGGCAGCCTGACAGCACAACTGCTTGTGGCCAAAGCCACTGGAGCACAGCATAAACACGGCTGTTGAGTAGTTTCAGTAAATAAAATTCCTGCGACATCCCCTGCTCAAGACCTGGGTGGTTACCGGATGATGTTGCTCTGCTTGGTGTGAAGTCTTATATCCTCATCTCCCTTCACGTGATGCTGAAGCACATCTGGGAAGCATTGTGTGCTTAATTTCCAAAGGAATCTCAGCCCAGCCTGGTGTCTCCATCCCTCACCTGCTCCTGGGCAGAGCCCAGGCATGTCTGCAAGATGATGGGATGGGGTCCATGCTCTCCAGGGAAGTTGATCTGATGCTTTGGGGTCTGCAAGCTCTTCATTTGCACAGATCTTTGCTGAGAAATACTTTCTATCAGGAACAGATCCAAAACCCCAAAGAATGTGGTGGCATTTGCACTGGCCACTGCAAGAGGTTCTGGCTGTGCAGAGGTGTTTGCCAGGTCAGGGCTAAGCCCAGGAAAGGCTGCTCAGAGATCATGGTTCTCCGAAGCAGATAAAGAGCAGGAACTGAGTGCCTTTGCCATCACATTCCTCCCTACCTCTGTTTCTGCAGAATATCCTTTTCCATATCTCATTTCACCCTAAACGTGTCAAAAGTCTCCCCTTGGAGCAGAGCAGCATAACTGGATGCAAATGGCACACAGACACACCTTGCAAGGTGCTCGTGTGTCACCGTGCTCTTCAGATGACAAAATGACATCCGTAGGCACTGTGGGTGGGAAACCCTCCCAGGACTGCAGCTGAGCCTTGGGCCCGAGGAAGGGCCATCCTTGCCCACCCCTGGGCAGGGGATGCAGGACATGGGTGCGGCTGAGCCTGTCCCATCCCTCAGCCCATCTTCCCAAAGTCCTGGCCAAGGCATTTATGAGGGTTCCCCTGCAATTCCCCCCTGCCCCTTGGGGTCTAGTGTCCCTGCCAGGTGGGGATGGCAGCAGTAGCTAAGCAGTTGGGTGCTCGGTGCCTGCACGGGCTGGTTTTGCTGCTCTGCAGAGATTTCTGCCCAAAGTGAGGTCTCTGAGGGAGAGGCCCTGCAGAGTCTGGTGGAGAACACCCATTTTTTGAATATTTTCAGCCCAATTGTAGCTATAGGTGCTGTTCTAGGCATGATCCTGGCAGAGGGACTGCAGTTCCCCTGCCATCTGGGGACTCTTATGCTTTTTTTTTACTCATGCCTTCAAGCTGCCACCATCACTGATGGGATGGTCAAGGGCTGGCTTCCCTGGGGACTAGCAATGGGAGGATTTTTTCCTCCTTTCCCAGCAGGACACTGGAGCAAAGACCAGTTCTGGCTCATTTCGGCCCCTCTCGCATCTCTCCTGACAACACCAGGTGAGACACAGTTGTAGTTTCTCTTCTGTGGGTTCCTCTGCATGAATAAAAAAGGATGTTCCCTGCACAGAACGAGTGTATGTATATACATAAGTACAGCATCTATTTGAATATGCAATTATGTAGTACAAAATGTCTATTAAATATGTGTACACAGTTAAAAAATGAAGCCACCATGACTCACTCTGGTTAAAGGATAAATGACTGAACAAACAAAACATCTATAGTATAAACCAAAGATGTACAGAAGGAGCAGGATAATAATTCTGCCGAGCCTTGGCCAACCCCTGGAGCTGGCAGGAGGCAGAAGAAATGGAGATGCTAAGATGAAACCCCAGTTGCTTGTAAAGCAGAAGCCAGAAGTGTCCTTCAATACCATCCCAGAGGAGTGCAACAAAGTCCACTGAAATGCAGAAGAGCCCAGAGAAACTAAATGGTTATCTCAGAAGCATGGTTCATATAGGAGCGATGGTTATAACAACGTGCAGAAACCCGGCTGCCAAATACCAAATGTGGAATCTGAGGCCTTTGGCACCTATCCTTCAGTCTGAGTCTTTTAATGCTGCTTTTGGCTAGTGTGGATGGTTTTAGAAGGGTTTCAAAGCAGCTTTTTACATATACATATATATATACACGTGTGTGTAAAGGCGTATTTGAGTGTATACAAACATATATCATATTCTCTAGGTGTATTTTTAGTTGTATTTCCCTTTTTCTAACCTTTCAAGAAAGGAGCCAGAGAATTTGCACATGGGGGCTGTAACTGCAACCCTGATAGTGGAAAATCTGGGAGGAAAGAATTCAGATTATTAAACTCCAGGGGAAAAAATGCTTGGATATATAGTGCTTGAAAAGCTCATCAATTCATGGGGTGGTTTTTCCCTGCTCACTGTCTTCCAGAGCAGCGAGTGGCTTTCAGACCTCCCTCTCAACACTTTCTCTCCCTTTTTCATTAAGATGGAGGTGCCTTCTCCAAGTATGTGAATGGAAAAAATGACAAGAGGCTACTGAAACTCATCCT
The DNA here is from genome assembly GCF_965140245.1 of Athene noctua. Classification (NCBI taxonomy): domain Eukaryota; kingdom Metazoa; phylum Chordata; class Aves; order Strigiformes; family Strigidae; genus Athene; species Athene noctua. Next base: position 14,751,367 of record NC_134049.1, on the reverse strand, counting down.
AATGTGCAATGTAGGTTCGCACAGCGGCAGCCAGGCAGTGGCTGCCCTGCCCTGGAGCAATCCCAGTACAGGCAAGGCAAGTGGTGCCCAGCGCGTTACAGTGTCTGAGCATCCCCGTCCCCAGGGCTGGGCATTTTAGGGGAAATCTGGGGGGAATGGGAGCTCCCTGTGCTGCGGAGCATGGGGCAAAGTGGCCTGGCAGGAGATTTGGTAGGAAATGGGGCTACCGTATGGGCAGAGATGATTATGGTGTTGACTGGAAGTGGTGAGTTGGCTTAGAGCTGCTCCTCTGCCCCAAGTCACACTTTGGTTCCTGCCATTTTGAGGGTATTTAAGGTGTGAGTCACATGAGGCAGGAGCTGTGTCACTCCCGAAGGAAGGACAAAAGGACCTGTTCACTCCTCCCACACGTGCACAGGAGGACACACCAACCACTGCCCTCGGTTCTCCATTGCCACCAGACACCCCAATACAGAAGCAGGCGAGGGAGAGAGGCTGGGGGGGTGGATTGTGCCTCCACGGGGCAGACGGCAGCAGCCGTGATGCTCCACGCAGTGAGTGCCAGGACTGCTGCCCCACGCCGGCTTGCATCTGCGGATTGAAAGTCTCCAGCTATGCAAAAAATGAAGCTTGAGAAAAACTGGCTGTGGAAGGAAAACCCTGGGAATAAACATCCATTGGCCTTCAGCAGCCGTAAAAATAATAAATACAGCATTCCCGAGCTGGCTGAGGGCAGGGTTGCGCTCATGCTGCTGGCAAGGTGGCATGGCCAGGGAGTGGGTCCCTGGCCACGCTGGCAACCAGATGGGCTTCAAGGGCTGCAGGTCTGGCATTTGAGGTGCTGGATGCTCTCTAGCTGCTCTCTTCCTCCTGAAATTGTGCTGTCCCAACTCTGCTTTGAAGCGAAGGGGTGCTGTGAAGCCTTGGTGCAGGGTTTGGGCCCCTTGAGCCCCTCCCTGTGCTCAGTTCCCCTCTGCCTTCAGCAAGAGCTCATCCTTGCAAGCACCCCAGAGCTAACCCCCCTCCTTGCAAGGGTGCCTGAAGGGGGGCAGCCCTTACCTCCCATCCTCACGGCTGCTCCAGGCACAGACATGACGTTTCCAGTTTGAGCGTGGCCAAAGGGAAAAGGAGGAGGGAGAAGAAAGAAAAAATCTGCTCAGTGGATTTAAAGTTATAATTGTGCTGATCTGGAAAAACAGTCAAAGGGTTTGCTATTTCCCTACTACTGCGAGAGGCTTTCTTGGCTGTAATTCTCCTGTGGTTTGGCCAGTACCCGAGAGCTTGGATTATTTTGGTGAAAGGGTACATAACTGCAAAGCATTCCTCCGGTGCGGGGATAATGTCTGCTCCCGGCTCTCCCTCCCACCACGCCGGGGCTGCAGGCACAGGCTGGCTGCAGGCTGAGGGGTACTGTAGTAGCTCACCCCATCTCCTGTGTTCAGGGGTTGTCCCTTTTTTGGCACAGTATGGCCATTTTTTTTCCAGAAAGTCCCATAGGCTCTCTTATTAGCATCGCTGGGGTCTTCGGGGCTGTTCCACAGGTTGGTCTGTCCTTGCCTGGCACCTTCCCAGGGTGCCTCGGAGCACACAGGCATCTGACATCCCTGTGGCACATCTTCCTTGCCATAAAGGTGTGTGGTTATCACAGACTCTGGGGTCAGTTTGAATCAGCTGCAAGGTTAGGCCCTTTCTTTTTTTAAATTTTTTTTTTTTAGAAAGCATTTGGTCTAATTGGAAAAATAGATGTGGTCTCATGTTACTCGCTGTAGGGCTTGCAGAGGAGAGGGGCTCGCAGGAGGATGTCCCCTTGCATCAAACCCAGGCTGCACTCCACTGACAGACTCTTTCAGCCTGCTACCGACCAAGAGGAGGAAGAAAAAGGTTTGCCACCCTGTCCAGCAAAAAACCAAAACTTCACTGGGTATTTTTTTCAGCAAGGGAACCAACAGGAGGCATTGTGGAGAAATAGGGATTTGGGCTACATAACAAACCCAGCCAGTGGAGAGCAGCTGCCTCACAGGTTCTGGGCTCCCAGGCATCCCAGCATCACCCCAAGGGCCTGAAAATTTCCTCTCCCCCAACCCTGCAGGTTTACCCTAGGCTTTCCAAACCACCACAGCAAGAGCAGAATTCTCTAATGTACCTTTGCTCGTCGTGGCACATGGGTGCTTCCTCCTCCAAGGTGCACCAGTTTTAAGAAGAGCTGGAGGAGGCCCATCAAGCACAAGCTTTAGCAGATGGGCCCTTGCTGCACAGAGGAAAATTGTCTCCTTGGTCCTTTTTAAAGCATCCTTATTGCACCATAGCATCAGCATCCAGGCATAGCCCTAAGACCCCAGCACCCCTGCCGTGGTGAGACCAGGGGAGACTGGAGGTGGATGGACACCAGGTCCTGCCTGTGCCACCATAATACACATGTGCTGCGAAATATCTGTAGCTTCATTTATGAAGATCTCTAGAGAGGAAGAGGGTCTTGATCCTTTCCAGCCCATATTTTTCACCCATAAAAAGGCCTTTGCAATCAGATGTTCATTATTTATGGTTGGGAGCTTGGTGTCCTCGTACCAAAGGGCAGCTGAAGAGAGCTGTGATGTCAGGGCTGGTGACCCAATGGTGCCTCCAGTGCAGAAATACATGGGTTGGGGAACCCCAAAAACACCATTACCTGGTGATAATGCATGACTGGGGAAAGCAAGAGGCAGCTGGTGAGAACTGGAGTCGCAGATCAGCGTTTGCTTTGGAAACCTCCAGAAGAAAGCCGGAGATCACACAAGTCCTGATGGACACACGCAGCTTACAGAGAGCATCAACCAGCAGCTCCAAACACCACAGTAGAAACCTGCATCCGGGCCAAGAATCACTGACGGGCCTCGCCTGTAAACACCTCTTTATTACAATATCCCTAAGTAAAAGGGAAAAAATTACACCAGGAAAAATAAGAAAGTATCATTACTGCTGACCACAATATTCTGCGAGTTCCTCAGACATGGTTTGCAACACGCCCGTCATCTGCTATTTTAAGGAGTGCGCCGGTGATTTTGCTTACTGCAATATCTGTGTAATTGCTGCAGCAGCGCCCGGGGCTCGGACCTGGCTTGTCTCCGTCTCTGGTCCCGTGTCCTGGCACTGGGTCCCCTCGGGGCTGTTCCTGTGACGTGGCCACTCAGCATGGGGGCAGATAGCCTGACGGGTCCTGCCCAGCCGCGGGAGGGATTGCAGACGTGCTGTGGGAACGGGCTGTGTAATTAGGAGCATCCATTCCCAGCTCGACCCGGCATGCGGAACAGCTGGGTGAATTACAGTCGTGTTTATGTTTCGTTTTGCAATGAGAGGGTTTGTTATGAAGCAGAGAAAACATTGATCAGCCTTTAAAAAAGTTGCTTATGTGTATCGGTGGCAGATGGACAGCCTCCTGCAGGCACTCACCGTGCGGGGACAGGAGGGGACAGGGATGGGGACAAAGCTCACTGCCAGCAGTGGGTTGGGGTCTGGATCCGCTTGGGCACTGCAGGGTCAGCGGGACCCAAACGTCAAAGCAAGGATATGCTCCATCTTGGGAGAGAAATCCCCTAAAACTCACCAAATGTGGGGATGGAGCACTGCAACTGCTCTGTCATTAGTAGGTTGTCTATTAATTGGGGTAATACAGGGAGCATAGGGATATTTGGGAGCGAGCACAAGGCTCTAATGCCTCCACCGGGAATGCTTCTGCCAAGGGATGATTTGTCAGGTATTCAGTGGGCAAAACGGTCTTGCAAAGGGTGTAACATTCCCCTGCACACACCGCTAAACAACGAGCCCAAATGGCTCGTTGGTCACGAGTAAGCCCAAAGGTGTGTGCTGGGTGGAGGGTGTCATCGCAGACGCTGTCCTAGGGCTGGAGATGGTCGGGGAGGGATCAGGATGAGGTGATGTTGCACGCAGGAGAGAAGGATATGGATGTGGCTGGGAGGAGCATCCTCTCCTGTGTGCCAGCGCCTGGGCGCATTGTCCCTTGTTGAGGGTAATGGAAACCTGATGCAGACTGTGCAAATACTTCCCTGCTGTAACCATCCTCTTCCTCCCCCTCCTCTGCCGCACGCCCCAGGGCTGGGTGAAACTTGCTGCTGCCAGGTGGGAAAGCAAAAGTTTGCATCACTCCGGGCTTTGTGCACCATGCTTCTCCACAACTGCCTGCTGAATGTACCCAGCTGATACTATTTAACACGCCGCTAACCCCGCGCTGTCAGGACGCTTGTTGGTGTTCCCAGAGCCAGCACCTCTTCCCACTGCCAGCCTGTGCTCCTCTCCCAGATGCCCCAGGCTCCCTCCCTGGCTGCTTCTGGCCCATGGGACTACTCCTTAGAGAGACCCAAAAAATCACTTTGTCATCTTCTAATATCCCTGCTGCCCCTCCCCAGGCTTTGGGCACTGCCAAAGGATGGATCTGGGTTTAACACTGCAACAGCCACCAACTCAGGCTCCCTCTATGAGACCGTGTTGGAGGTCACCTGACGCTTGGCCACAGCTCTTTGTCCCAAGCGTGTTTTGCAGCGGCCTTTGGTCACCAACACACGCGTTTTCTCTGCTCATGGTGAGCAGAAGTCCCCAGAGCAGCAGCCTGCTCATTGCTGCTCACACAAGGCAGTGGGATCCTCACCATCAGCACTGCCTGTGCTCTTCAGCAGAGCTGTCTCCTAATTAAAGATGAAAAAATGACCAGAGATTGATAAAATTATTTGCTAGAGGGTGCACAGAAAGCTGCTGGAACTCATTTTCAGGCCCCACATCCTCCTGTGCCACCATCTCATTGACTTCGCTGCTGTTTCTCCCTCTCCTTGGAATCCCACTAGGTGTTTTTTTCCACTGTTGCCAATGTGGAGAAAAACATTTCAAAGTCCGTTTCTCTGTCACACTTCTTCCAAGGAACCCTGATCCGATTTAAAGTTTTCCACAGCTGAACTCTCCCTTTCCTGCACCTCTTTAATCACTTCTTCATCCAGTTCCATCTTGAATAAATTAACTGCAAGTGAATTTGCCTTGCAGGAGATTAAGTGTCCCATTGATTGAAAAATCCTGTGAAAAGCATAGTTGCTTCTCCATTCCTCCCTAATCCCTGCATTCCCGGATCACCAGCTAGACATACCTTCCTTTCCTGATTTCTTTCCATTTAATCAAAATATCTTAAGGCTCAAAATGAGCTTTGCAACCTCTCCGTAGTGCACCCAGGGAGCCTGCTGTGCTGGGGGGGTTATTCCCTTAAAAAGTCAGGAATTTGCTGGATGAAAAAAGGCTGTGGGGGCACCTTTATGTGGGGTGTGGGATCATCATGTGTATGGGCTGAGCAATGTCTGGGCAAAGGTACTGATTAATACAGTCCTGGCAGGAGAAAATGTGGGGAAAAGACAACAGTGATTTAGGGACAATAGGCAGAATTGTAAAATTTATGCAATAGCAAATAATAAATGAAGATAAATAGGGACTGAAAAAATGAAGCAGACCAGACTCAGGACTGTCAGAGGTGGTTTGATGGTGTTGGTACCCTCCTCCAGGATGGGATGCTGGAGACGGGCACATCCCTTCGGCTCAGTGTGGGAGTCTGGACATGCATCCAAACAGCCACGAATTTTTAAGCACTGAACTCTGGGACAAGTTTCCCAGGGAAACGCTGACTTCTCCATCACTTGATGCCTTCAAATCAGGGATGGATGTTTTCCTGGGAGATGTGCTCCAGCCAAAAATAATTTATTGGGTTCGGTTCTGAGTAACTGGCATCAATTAATGTCTGTGACACAGGGAATTTCACCAGATAATGTTGTGACTAAGAGGAAAAAAACAAAAAGCAATAATTCAATCAGTAGCGAGCAGCTGTGATTCTTAAGTGTTTTAGACACTGAAGCACGGCGGTGTTTCATGTTTTATGTTGCCCTGTCATGCTAGAATCCCTGCACACACTGCTCATGTGCTCATGTAATGAAATCATGTAAAACAGTGCAAAAAAATGCAGATTGAGCTTGACACATCATTTTGCTGTTTGATGTGAGGCTCAGCCAGCCTGCAGCCGTGGACACAGCCGTCCCATCCCCAGCCCGGGCAGGACACCGGCAAGCAGGACCCAGCACGGGGGCTTTGCTAGCAGAGCAGGAATTGGGTTTCCACTCCCCTCACTGCACAGGCAGAGCAGAAGCTCCTCTAGTATTTCCACCAACAGCCTGGTTTTCCTTTTTTTAGTTGTTTTTTCCCAGGATGAAAGTTAAAAATATGTCCTCAGACATGTTGCTCTGAGCAGTCTGCGCTTTTCACATTTAATCCCTTTTTTTTTTTTGCTTTTGTTTTCCCCATAAGGAGTGCATGAAAAGGAAGGCGAGGGCGGGCTTGTTTGGTTCTTATTTTCTTTTAAAGCTTCATTTATTAGCCAAGCCATGACGCAAGGGCCAGCCGCTTTGCTCTTTGCAGAGGGCTTTGCTTGTTTAACACCAGGCCAGGGGGGATTGCAACCCTCCAGGGAGCACGAGAGGGGAGATTTGGGGTGACCCAAGGGTGCGTGAGGATGGGGAGAGCTGGCACGGGGCAGGGAATGGCTCCCTGCTGCAGCAAGATGCTCCAATTGGATTTGAGTGATTTGGAATAGGACTTTTTTTTTAAAAAAAAAAAAAAAGAAAAACCCCCAACATTTAGAGCACAGACTTACAAACCACAAAGTAAAGGAAGAGGTTTGTAAGCAACCTGTGAGCTGGTGAGCAGAGCAGCATCTCTGACAGCCGACTTTGGGGAACACTTACAACATCCCTGCAAACAGCTGGAAAAGCCTTTTCTTGAGCTGCCAAGTTTCCATGAGAATTTAGAAATTAGAATTAGCTTCAGCTAATCAATCATTTAAATTTAACCGAAAAGGGAAAACAATGCCATTGTCTTCGGGAGACAAAAATTCTGGTTGCATGAGCTTCACAACCCCTTTACATTCATGGCAGCATCTGTAAATATTTGGGCTTTCTTGGAGTGTCCAGCTCTGACGTAGGGCTGGGGAACTGGGGGAACGGGTGGTTTGCCCTCGTCATTGTCTCGCATTTGAAAGAGATGCTTCAACTTAATAACTGCTGGTGTTCGGGAATATTTATTAATGAGTAATGATAATTTTAATACCAGAATATTAATTAATGAGAAAGTCCCAGATAGGATTTCTGGCTGAGGAGGGGGACACATCAAGGTGGAGCTGCTCTGACATGATCATGTTAAATCCTATTTATGTTAAATTCTTCTTTGGGAGTTAAGATTTAAAAATGAGAACATCATCTTCTGAGGTGTCTCAACCTTTATTTCTTTTTCATCTTCAAGGTCTTTTTCTCTCCCCCTCCCACATCCTTTCACTGCGTTTCATATCTTTCACCTTCTCCTCCTCTCTGGCCATGAGCAAACAGACATGGATAGTGCAGCAGAGGGACACAAGCAAACTCCTTGTGCAGGTCAGGGAGAAGGTACCAGACTTCCCTGGGCTTCTGGATGCTACTGAGGATAGCTCCAGATGGTTATTATTTCCCCCTAATTAATGTCCTTGTTAGCAATGAAGCTCTAAGACAGGAAGTATTTCCATGAGAATCCTTAAATGCCGCTTAGATTTTGGAGCTTTTAATTTGGTGAGCAATTCCATTTTATAGTGATGGAATAAAAGAATGAGTGTTTAGTGTCTTTGTAGAAGAAGCACTTTAAAAAAATGACCATTTCTGGTCTAACAGGGAACATCTGTGCTGGGGACAGTCGCTTTGCCAGCTGCTGGGTAGGGCGGCACAGAACAAAAGAGGTCCCTGTTTATCTGGTGATCCGGACTTGGATGGTTGCATCCACCGATAGGATTTTGAAAGCAAAAAAAAAGTAATGGAGCAGATTTATTTTGGGCTAACACATTGGGAGCAGAAGACACCAATAACTCGTGATTCAGAGTATTTTTGAACTAGCCTGGGAGGAATGGTCAGATTCCTCAGGTCCTGCTCTGCTCCTCCTTTGGTTTGCTCTTTTGTACTATTCTGGTCAAGTCCACAAGAATAAGTGAGAAAAATGCTTGCGATGTCCCCAATACATCCTGACTAGTGAGCTGCATCCTTGGTGGATGTATGTGGTTTTATTAGCTCCTCTTATTTTAAAGAACAGATTGAGGCCCAATGTCCTCACCAGCTGCTGAGCTGGGGATCCTAACGTACCGCTCTGGACTGCTCATAAGTGAATAACCCCAGGTTGGAGTAAAACTCTTGGAAATTCACTTTTCCAGCTTTTCAGTGGGGAAAATTCCTTGTGGATCCCAGTGTGAGTTGCCATCACTGCTATACCAGCTCCTTGCTATTCTATCAGGTATCACTAGGCAGGACTCCTCCCTACACATCCATGTCCTGAAGATGATCCTGGCATGAAAATGTTCTTACCTGAAGCAGTGGTGAGAAGGGACACCTCCGTCCCCTCCTCCCTGGGGTCAGCTGCATCAACCACGGGACCTCAGACAGATGCTGAATGTCTCAGTGCCAGTGCTGGCCATGAGCCAGGGCAGTGATGGGGGTCCCCTGCTCCTCCCAGTGCTGCCAGATGGTTTTGCAGACCTTGCTCGCTGCCAGACATTTGTTCGCCCCCGTTGCATCTGATGGGCATTACTTCCAAGCAGCAGTGAGTCATGGTCCCCAGCTTATTGCTGCCTGCTGTCATGGGAAGGGGAAGTCAAAATAGTGCTTTTGCTGCTTGCGCCAAGTCAGGGTGGGGGAACGATGGTGTCACCCCAACAAGGGACCCTTTCCTGACACCTCCTGAACCATGAACTGAGGACTTGGGCTGGGGAATCCTTTTTCCCGTGGGGGCTTCCCTCTAGCAGTGGCTGTGGGTTTGTTCCTGCACTGACAGACCCCTCTTTCCCACAGGCTGGTGGTGGGAGCTCCCTACGAAACCAACGGCCAGCAGAAGACAGGAGATGTCTACAAGTGCCCAGTGACCAGTGACACCCACAGCAACTGCACCAAACTCAACCTAGGTACCGCACACTCGTGGGGCAGCGAGGGGAACTGGCCATTTTTTACATGGTGCTTTTTACCACGGTTTTGGTCTGTGAAGTTGTGCCCTGTTGAGTTGTCCAGATTGTCCCCAAAAAGCATGAGGACTGCATGCTTTAGGAGGATTTTCAGATAAGGAATTATTTCAGGTGTTCATGTTAGTCCTGGTGCTGAGCTTTAAGCCACATTGAGGTAAAATCAAGCAAATCAGAACAAAGTTTAAAAGTTATTTATTTAATATAGCTTAAACTGGTTTATTAAATAATCAGGATAAACTTATCAATGGATAATGCTCCCACTGGCTGCACTTGGCAGTGTCTGTATTCCTTTTCTGGGGGATGATCGGACAACATGCCCACTGCAGCAGGTTCCCTGGGCGCAGGCAAGTTTTGATCCCGGCATCCAGCCTGCCCCCACAGCTTTAGTATTTGGGGAATTATCACCCAGCCCCACCACCCTCAGGCCCCATCACTGCTGTCGAAGGAGGAGAGACCCCAGGGGTGCTCCGGTCCTGCAGACATCCTAATCCCATCTCCCTGGATGGAGAGAGCGAGCTCTTCCTCAGGGTTTCTCAGGCTGGTCCAGCACCAACTGTACTGACAGCACAATATCATGATATTGGGACATGTCTGCCCCAGACTGGGGCAGTGGGGGGCATGGGGGGACAAGTCCTCTTTGCTGCCCAAAGTGGGATACCTGATGGGCACATCCTTGTCTTAGTGGAAAATGTGAGAGCTGAGGACTTTCTCATGGTCCTGAGGAGCATTGCTGGGGTTTAGGGACAAGGTCTGGGATTTTTTAACACTGGAGCAACTGGAGCAGCTGTTCTCACTTTATTTTTCATCATTATGAATATAAACTATCCTGGGTTTCTACCAGAGCTGATAAGAGAGGAGGAACTATGGATCATCTGCAATATTTGATTGATTGGCCCCAAATCTTTTGGGTTTTTTAAACATTGTTTTCTTTTTTCCTTTTTTTTTTTTTTTATTAGCTATGAGATCCTTGAGATTCTTCAAAAATCTCTTGTGTGTGTAAATTTGAATCTTGCCAAAAAGCAATCTTTTTTTCCATTGGGAACAAGCTTCAGATGAAAAGATCAGTTCCATGAGCACATCCTATTTTATTTTTTTTCCCAATTAACTTGTCTAGTTAGCACAACCCACTGAGGCCATTTGAGTAAAACCAGACATGGAGCTGCCCTAGGGGGTTGCCAGGCTGACAGTGAGCATGCAACAGGGATGACCATAGTGCTGAGAAGCACGAGGTGACGTGGGACTGGGGCTCTGTGCCGAGCGGGCAGCAGGGGTGGGAGCTGGTGAGGAGCATCCTGCTCCCCACCGCAGAGCTATAACGTACCTGAGTATCAGAGCAGGACAGTGGGGTGTCAGCATCTGCAGCTGCGATCCTGGAGGATTTATAATGTGGCCTAAAGCCCCTTCTTCTCTGGCTTTGCTGCAGCGTGTGTGCAGACAGTGGGTCAGAGCAAACTCAGGGTACGTGGGTGAGAGCCAAGGATGGAGCCACAAGGGCTGCAGGGATGAAGTGAGGGGTTGCTGGAGGATGTTACACTTCGGGATGAGCTCTGGGTGGTGGATCTCGGTTTCTGAGCCTCCCCTCAATTTAAACCTCAGCAAGAATGTCCCTGGAAGTCCCTGTTCCATCTCTGGAAGGGTTGGACGGGGCTTTGGGCAACCTGGGCTAGTGGAAGGTGTCCCTCCCTGTGGCAGAGGGGTGGGACTGGACGGGCTTTAAGGTCCCTTCCAACACAAACCATTCTATGGGTCTATGATTCTATGAAGACGCTTCCAAAGGCCACAGCCCCCCAGTTTTACCATTAATTGCCCAATTTCCTCCTTCTCAGGGGCAAAAGAGCAAAGGGGGAGCCCTGGGTCACAGGGAGCCGCATTGCCCCCTGAAGTGGAGCAGTGGCTGGGTCAGGCAGCATTTGTGTCAAAGTGAAATGATATCAGCGTTCACCAAAAGACAGGGCTGCCCTGGGGGCTGTTCCCGGTTTCTGGGCTGTGACATGGGAAACAAAAGCAATGCACAAATATAAAGCAGCCTCTAAATGCCTGCTGGCCTGACAATAAAATAGATTTAGAGCTGCTCAGAGGGGTTTCTTCCTAAAGATTGACTATGAAGAGGAGCCATCCCTGACTCACAGCTTCATTCCTTAGAAGACTTTTCTCTTTCTTGGTTGTGGCATCTAAGAAAAAACCCCAACTCTTATCTTGACAACTGCATCCAAAAAAAGGAAAAAGCACAAAGTCTGCAGTGGAAGCAGGCAGAGACAGCTCTCCTCCAGCATTCTGCTGGGTTCCCTCTTGCTCCAGAGATGCCGGGGAGCACCACGGGGACGTGGGCTGGGTGCCCGGCAGCTGTCCCTAACCGCATCCTCTTTCCGAAGGACGGGTAACGCTCTCCAACGTCTCCGAGCGGAAGGACAACATGCGCCTTGGCCTCAGCCTGGCTACCAACCCCAAGGACAACAGCTTTCTGGTGAGGAACGGGGGCTCCAGCACAGCCTGGCCTCCCTGCGTGGGGAGGGCTCTGCAGGCTGCATGCACAGCAGCGTGTAAAGGCATGCGAAGCCAGATGCATGTACATCAGCACGTACAGGCATGCAAATACGCCTCTCTGCGTGTTTATACACATGCTGCGCGCAGCGCGGGGCTCAGAAACCCTCACCTTGCATGGGGAAAAAAGATGCCAAAGGAAAAGACAGCCTTGCAAAGCAGCAATTAAAAAGTGGCAATTTTAAACCTATCCCTGATGATTTATTTTTTCCACCCAGGCCTGCAGCCCTCTCTGGTCCCATGAGTGTGGGAGCTCCTACTACACCACGGGCATGTGCTCCCGGGTCAACTCCAACTTCAGGTTCTCCAAAACGGTGGCTCCGGCTCTGCAGAGTACGAGAAACAATCTGCCCTGCGGCTCTAACCCCACCTTTGAAGTCAGAGGGAATTTCTGTTCTCTAATCACTTCAGTCCCATTGAGAAAACAAAGCGATGTCAGTGTTTAAGCGAAGGCAAGAGAGCAGAGGAAATGGTTGCAGGGAAGTGATTCAAAGGGGGTTACGTACATAGACATCTGGTAAACATTTTGCTTTTGACTGACACCCGGGGAAGACAAAAAATACCTTATTCTTCCAAAACCAGAAAGAAAAGTATCCAGAATATTTTATCAGCATAGCTAGGAAGGCAAAATAGGGAAAGAATTCAGACCTTGGCCACACAAAACAAAGCACTCATTGACTGAAAGCTAAATATTTTGGCCCAAATTTGTAAATTTGAATACGTGATTTTATTTTGAGGTTTTAAATAAGCTTCTTGGCATTCCTGTAGGAAAAGAAATTGCAGAAGCCTGTCCTGCACCCTCTGGGCTCCCAGGAGCTCCTTGTCCCGGCTGGGCACAGGGTGCGATGCCCCAGCTCCATCACCCATTGGGTGTCGATTAATTGTCACGGCATAGAGCAGAGCATGGAAAAACGGGACTTTTGGGGGGAAGAGGCAGTAAAGGCAGAGCTCACCACCAAATTCTTGGTGTCACTTACCTCTTTATGGGCAGAAGATGTTTTTAGCCCTTGCTGCAAAGAGTAATTTGTTTTTTCAGAGAGAAAATTATAATGAGCAGAACGTTATAATTTAGTGAGTGGGATACAGAGGGTCAGCTCCTTTCCCTGGATGCTGGGGTGAGTGGGGGATCGAGGTGGTGACATGCAGCTGAGGACCACAGTGATGGAGTGACCTGTGTGTGACTCTAGTCCATGGATGCACTAACCCATAAGTGCCTACAGTAGGTGAAAAGGGCGGCCGATAAATATCTGTCACTGGAAAATTCAGCATCATCTGGTTTTCTGCAACTTTTCTAAATAATGTTATAAAATATAAGCAAGATAGAGAGATGATGCTGAGCAATTTTCACCACTGAAAACCAGTCGACTGCCTAAATTCTTCGTGGCTCATACTGCTGGGCTGAGCTCTGGGGTCCTCACTGGGGTTTTTGGCTGCCTCATCGCTGAGGATTTAATGGGAAGGGGAGGAAATACCCGACTTGCATTATATGGCGAGTACAGGCAGGGCTGAGGAGTGACTCAGGGGTAAAGCATTGCTCTGCGGGAGGAACAGAGGCCGGATCCTGCCTGCAGCGGGCCACTCTTTGAAGTATGCAACTATATGAGACCGGATAAAGGTCCAAATCTGAATCAGAAAAGGTACAGCTGAATGTTTTTCTTAGAAAGTTATCCAGTCTTTTCTCGGCAGAGAGGATGCTTGTGGCTTCTCTCTACCTTATTGAAACCCAAAGGTCTTTATGAATGATTGAAATGAGATTTTTTTTTTTTCAAACAAATCATAAGAGCAAGTACCTGGGTGCGAGAAATGAAGCCATAAATCTTCCCTCTGCAGGCGTTGCCAAGGTCTTTCAATAACACACTGCGTATTTTTCACAGGATGCCAGACGTACATGGACATAATCATAGTTCTGGATGGATCAAACAGCATATATCCTTGGGTTGAAGTTCAGCACTTCCTGATAAACATCTTGAAAAAATTTTATATTGGCCCCGGCCAGATACAAGTAAGCCCCTGCACAACTTGCGCGTCCCCCCGTGTCATGCCGAGTCCCCTGGACACGCTCACAGGGCCCTTTTCAACATCCCTTTTCTGGCAATATGCTGTAATTTGGCACCACGCTTTTTCAAAATAAACTTTGTATGGATTTAAAGCCGAGCCCATGGAAATAATGCTCACATTAATGTCCCTGAGTGAGATAAGGAGAGAGCAGTACCCTGCATCCCGACTGGGCATGGGGAGGATGAAATCGCATGGAAATACAGAAGTACTGCCTTGTGCTGAGGCAGCTTGTTGCAGCTGTGAAGAGCTCTCCATTCTTTTCTAATTAGTAATCATGGGCTGATTTGGCTGGGGATTTGTGCAGGGATATCATCAACAATTTGCACAAATAACCCCCATTTGGTCCCATCTAGAGGTGCTGTGTGTCTGTGCTGGGGCACAGCACATGTGCATCACCCCAAACCTTTATAGCAGGGGAGGGGTATCTGCAAATGGGTGAGAGCTGGCAGAGAATAGAATTAAAATTAAGCATTATCAGTGGTCCTATAGAGGGAAAACTGGAGCAAATGGGGAGAGAGTGATAGATTTTTAAGGGTGGCTGTTATTTTGTGGGGTTGACAGAGTGTGCTTGTTGCATCACCGCCCCTTGCCACACGGTGGGTTGTTGGCAATCTTTGTAATATTCCTTTAATCCCTAGGTTGGAGTTGTTCAGTACGGAGAAGATGTCGTCCATGAGTTTCATTTAAATGACTACAGGTCTGTAAAAGATGTGGTAGCGGCTGCCAGTCACATAGAGCAAAGAGGAGGTACAGAAACCAGGACTGCCTATGGGATAGAGTTTGCTCGGTAAACATCCCTCACCTTCCTGTTCCTCCTGATAACAAGTTTAAACCACTGTTCGTTTTTCTTCCCTCTCTCCTCCTTTGCTTCTCCTTGCTGCTTAGAAAGCAGGGGATACCTCCAGGCTAAAAATGCTTTTGCAAAACCCCTCGGCCTTTAAGTGATGTTTTACAAGCCACGCTTTGCAAACCTGCTCCATCCTCAGTTGCAGCTGGAGCAGAAGGAGGGTGCAAAGGCAGACTCTGAAAATGTATCCTCTTTCTGAAAGCACCCAGAGCTGAGCTCTCAGCCCCCTAATGTGGACCCCATGTCTGCCCCAGGCGCTGTAGCCCTTCTGCAGACCCCCATCAGGTACCCGGGAGCTCAGTACAGCCGTGACCCACAGCTCCAGCTCCTCCATTATCTGGAACAAGTGGTGCTTTATTGCCACAGCCTGACCAATATTCCTGCTTCAGATTTAGGACATTTTGCTGAACTAAATGCTCCTCTCCTGCAAGAAGTCAGCTCCATCAGTGGGAAAAATCCCCTTTTAAAGTTGTAAAATGTTTCCTGAGAGTCCCGCACCCGATTGCACCTCCCCAGGGGCCAGCAGCCCACCCAGCACTGCTCGGCGCTGTACGATGTGGGCAACGGGGCGCGCGTGTTGGCGAGCCTGGCGAGGCTGAGCAGCCCAGGGCATCTCTTCAATTGCAGCTCGGAAGCATTTCAGAAAGGTGGCCGGAAAGGGGCAAAGAGAGTAATGATTGTAATCACAGATGGAGAGTCGCATGACAGCCCAGACCTGGAGAAGGTGATTGAGGACAGCGAGAAGGACAACGTCACCAGATACGCAGTGGCGGTAAGTGCAGGGAGGATCCTTTTGGCAGCAAACAGCTGCAGAAGCTGTGCAGAGCTTGGCGGTGCCCAGTGCACCCTAATGCAATGGGGCTGGCAGAGTAGCCCACCTCCACCACCCCCAGCGTGTTCACAGGGGTCCTTGGTGGTGGTGGGGGGTGCCCGTCTCTGGATTCAGCTGCTGGAGCAGGCACCATAACCAGGGACAAGCAGGACCCTGCATTGCACTGGGCACCCAAAATTTCATGAAGGGTGCCCAGCCTGGGCTGCTTGGAGGAATTACAGCAGCTCCTTGCTCCTCGGTTTGCTCCCGCAATGGGGTGTCAGATGCCAAGGCCGTGGGGCTCCTTCCCTATGGACACCCCTCGAGTGGTTTGGGACCACTCTATCCATCACGTGAAAACCCCTGAGCCTCGCATTTCTATTTCAAACCTAGGTACTGGGTTATTATAACAGAAGAGGAATCAATCCCGAAGCCTTTCTGAACGAGATAAAATTTATAGCAAGTGACCCAGATGACAAGCATTTCTTTAATGTCACAGATGAAGCAGCGCTCAAAGACATTGTGGATGCGCTGGGGGAAAGGATATTTAGCTTGGAAGGTGAGTGATGCTCCTCCCTGACACGTCCCAGATGGCCTGGCTGCAGCAGGTTGCTTCAGATTTGCTGTCGGTCCATGTTCTGCTCAATTTGAACAGGTCACACCAGAGTTTCCCTAATATCTGTTTGATACAGCACATAAAATCACACTGTGAACATCTTCATATATAAAGAAATGTTTTTATTTTGAGTGGTTTGTACCCCTCAAGCATCAGGAGCAGAGATCCCCTCTCCTCCAAAGGACACCCCTCATTCTGGCTACCAGTATTTGCCACTCTGGCATTGACAGCAAACCTCTGAAATTTGGTGTGGGGGTCGTCTGGGTGTCAGCATCTTTCTTATCCATCAAATTCCGTTCAAACCCAGTCGGGTTATAAACAGACAAAAAACACCCACTGACTGCCAGGGACTCCCTGGTGTGGCAGACACTGCCAGGTTATGGGAATAATGTGGGGTTTTATGGTTTATTGGCTGAAATTAAATATCAGGAAATATTTTTGTTCTAAATGACGATGCTTCTGTCTGCCTTGTGACAAGTTTGTTAGTCTCCAAAACTAAATTTATCTAAATTTCATAGGAAAAGTGCATCCTAGGACAAAAGAGAATATATAGGGCTTTCACTGAAAATTAAATATCTCAGGGTTTGATGGAATTTTGGTCAAACCAGCTCACAAGGTTCCCACCAGTTTGTCAGTTACCTTGGTCCAGTAACACTTCTCTGTGGAAGAAAGCTTCACTGAGTGAGAAGCTTCACCCAGCTGTAATTATGAAGCAAAATCCTCTAAATTCACATTTTTGTGTGATCTTGCAGCTAGGAAAGGAGAGATCCATGCCATGGCAGAGCTCCCAGTACCTATTAGTAGCACGAGATTGTGTAATTGTGGTGATGTAGGGAGCAACAGGCTCATTTCTGGCAACTGAGGTCCTTTGTGCTCCAGGGGGGGTTGAGGTGGATGCTCATCCCACCCTGACCCACAGAGGCACTCCTCAGCCCCTCCAGGAAAGCAAATCTCATCATTAAATATAACATTAAATATAAATTACTTTTTTTTTTTTTTTTTTAGGAACCAACAAGAATGAAATCTCCTTTGGACTGGAAATGTCCCAGACTGGATTTTCATCGCATGTTGTGGAAGTAAGAGAGTAAACGCAGGGTTTTTTCTCCTGTCTGTGCAAGCAGGTGCCCTGCGCTTTTTTATCATCACCGGCAGCTGCCAGTGGGGAGACGAGTATTTGGGGCAAGTTATTAATCATGAAGCTAAATTGCTAACACGAGCATAAGGAAGAAAATGCTGTTGCTGCTGGTTTATCCCATGGGGAAGGGACCTTCCTTGGGGCCAGGCTGCATCAGCTCCTCCCAATGCCACGACCTCTTGGGAGGGACGTGCTGGGATGTGCCATGGAGGAAGGCACTTGTGGGTGCTGGGGGTGCAGAGGACGGTCAGTCCCCTTCCACCCCTGACCTCTGTGGGCTGGCAGGTCCGAGCAAAAAGCCAACAGGGATTTCTGCTTGTGGTTTTCCTGAGAAGGAAAAGCACTCTGAAAAGATATGGATAAGGTGGAAATGTCATTCCAGCATGTTTTAAAATTCTCCATCTTTCCAGGTGAGCTTTGGAGAATTTTTTGCCAGATTATTTATTTATTTATTTCCATTTGTTAGATTATTCCCCTTTTCTGTAAAATTTGCAATTTCTGGGAGGGATCTTTTGCTGTTTTTCTCTTCTGCAGCCTCCAATAAGTATATAGTCTAGGAGATGGGCTTTTAGGGACCCCCATATATGTTCTCACAGAAAACCAGCCCATCAGGTCCCCTCATCCATCTGAGCATGAGTCAGCTTTGCCTGTATGGGCAGTGAGGTGCAGAATTGTCTCCACTTGGCAAGAAATACCCCTAAACTACTCCTGCTCTCCTTCAGGATGGGATCTTGCTGGGGGCAGTGGGTGCCTACGACTGGAACGGAGCTGTCCTGAAGGAAACCAGCAGCGGGAAGGTCATTCCCCTGCGGGAATCTTATCTCCAGGAGTTCCCAGAGGAGCTGAAAAATCACGGAGCATATTTAGGTAAGAAAGCTGAATGAGGCTCTGCTGCCAGGGCTGGATTCATGATTTTATGCTTAATAATAGGAAGCACAACATATTTTTTAAATGACTAATAGCAGCCAGCACTTCCAGCACAGGCGGTACCATGCCTGGCTCTTTGTGGGCTCCTGTTGGGGGGAGACCTGTGTTGCCCCTTGCCCAGGGACGCAGTGTACGTGAGCATCCTCACCCGGGAAGAGTCCAGTGTTGACCATGGCAGGATTTAATTGCAGAAGTAGCTCAGACACCAGCCAGCTCGAGTCATCTACAGAACTTACTGGAATGGTTTAAATAGCAGTGATGAAATTTCATGCCTAGGGAGGAAATACCTGCTGAGTTAATCCCTTCCATGTGTGGCTGTTAAAGCTCCAGAGTAAAAATATCAGCCTGGTTTGCAAAACGAAGCCTCTCTCCAGAGATGTGGGTGCCAGGCTGAGCTGCCCCGGGGCAGGGAATGGGGTGGGATGCTGCAGGGTCACCACTGGTGTGTCAGGGCTCTTCCCTCGGCTGGGGACATGAACAGCCCCTGGACACGTGGGTCATCTCTTGGGGTGACAGCAGAGTGTCCCCCCGGCTCAGGATGGCAGGGGTGGCTGTGGCTGTGCAAGGGGCACCCATGACAGTATGTGGGAGCTTGCCTGAGCTCTGTCTTTCCCACTGCCTGGAGTAAGAAATCCAGAAATATTAAGGAAACACTGGTGCATCCTGCTGCAGAGCAGCCCAGCTCGCCCAGTGCTGAGACCTGGGCGTTTCAAGGCTGATGCTTGACTTAAGAATATCCTTCCCCAGAGGGGAATATTTAGGGAAATAGAGACACCAGGTAAGGCCAATGCCAAGGAAAGGGGTCCATAAACCCCGATAATCCCTGGAGATGCTCAAAATTCAACTGAATGTGACCCTGAGTGATTTGATCCAGCTTCATGGTTAGCCATGCTTTGAGTTTCTAATCATTTAAGTAGCATCTAAAACTGACTGTGAACATGCAAGAACCTGGAGCTGGGTTTCAAAAATAGGATTTTGCGGCCCAAGCGTTATATTCCTACATCAGCCCATTGGCAACCATGGGCAAGTGCTGCAGCCCGACATGTGGTGTCAGCAATCCTGGTGCAGAAAATAACCCATCTGGGTAGGAAACAGGGATTGTTTGGGGTTATTTCCATAAGGACTCCTGAGCAAGGGTCTTGATGGATTCATGGCTTTTATTGGGCTCTGAGTGTTAACA
This sequence comes from Athene noctua, assembly GCF_965140245.1. Classification (NCBI taxonomy): domain Eukaryota; kingdom Metazoa; phylum Chordata; class Aves; order Strigiformes; family Strigidae; genus Athene; species Athene noctua. Next base: position 14,732,209 of record NC_134049.1, on the reverse strand, counting down.
TCAAGCATCAGCAAAGTCCTTCACGCCTGGTTTCAGATGCGGTGTTGCTGGGGTCTCGAAGGAGCAGCTCGTGGCACTGCAGCCTCCAGCCGTGCACGCACCTTGCTAGTGTTCATTTAATTTGATATGAGCCATGAAGTAAAACACTTCTCAGGCCAGGAACTGCACTCGCCTTTGAGGTGAAAGAAGGATTTTGCACAGGGTTTGCAGGCTGCGTGAGGCGGTGCCAAAACTCTTGGCACAGCTACACTGCTCAGGTTGTTGGTGGGATCTGAGCAGCTAAAAGCCCAGGGTTAGGGCACTGGGGTTTATTTGAATGACTTTATCTTTGAAGAAATCTGGGTTTCTAGCTTCCTGATCTGGGAGGTGGCCAGAGCTGTGTCAGCAGCTGGGGGCTAATGGAAAGCAGATTGCCGGGCAGCAGCTGGGAGCAGGCAGGGAGCCACTCAGCCACGCTCACCCCCACCCGCCCCCTCTTCCAGGTTACACCGTCTCCTCTGTCATCTCCACCAAGCACGAGCGGATTTACGTCGCAGGAGCACCCAGGTTCAACCATACTGGGAAAGTCATCATTTTCAGCATGCACAACAACCGAAATCTCACCATCCACCAGGCACTGAAGGGGGAGCAGGTAACGCCAGGGATGCTGTGCTGGTTTTTCCACATGGCATCAATCCTCCTCCTTCGCTTCCTGTTGAAATGGCTCAGCAGTGGAGCACATCCATGGGCAGCTGGGGATGCTGCAGCTCCAAAGCATGTGGCCGTGGCAAGGGTGGGGCTTGAAATGTCCCCGCAGTCCCCGCCGGGGAGGGTGGCAGTGCCCCTACACATTGGGAACGTTGCTCCCATCCTCTCCTCTGTCTCCTCCAGATCGGCTCCTACTACGGCAGCGAGATCAACTCCCTTGACGTCAATGGCGATGGCGTCACCGACGTGTTGTTGGTGGGAGCCCCCATGTACTTCAGCGAGGGCAGGGAGAGGGGGAAGGTCTATGTCTACAGCCTGCGGGAGGTACGTGGCAGGGTCCGGGGTGTTTGGGCACTAGCAGGGGAACTGTGTCCCCATGTCACCTCCCTGGGGTGGCTCTGGGCTGTGCACATCCCCCAGCTTCGGTCAAACGTCACAGGGCACGAGCAGCCTGGTCCAAAGGCAACAGAGCTTGGCAGCGCCTCGCTGTTGTGGCTGCTGCGAGACTCGAGGAGAATTTGTCTGTTTTTCTTGTTTATAAACAATCTCAGGGGGTTTGCTTGCTGCCAGCGAAGGGAGTCCAGCCTGTGCTGGAATGGAGCCGCCCTGTCTCGAGGCTTTGCTGCTCCCGGCCAGCGAGATTCCCAGCCCTGAGGAGGTGATGGGTGCGGTGCAAGGCAAGGTCTTTGCAACATGGGTGTCTCTCCAGAGAAATAGTCCACATCCACACTGCTTCCCCCAAAATCATTCCCTCCAAGGGCACCCTCCTGCCCAGAGGCTGGGCCAGGCACAGGGTTATGGGCAGCAGCAAGGTCAATCCCTCCACCATCATTTCAGGGCACAGACGGGACATGTGTCGCTGCTGTCCCCTTCCCTGGCGCCCAGCAGCACTCTGGGGCAGGACCAGCTTTCCTGCTGCCCTTAAATTTGGCTCTAAATGCAGTTTCTGAGCCAAATCCATCAGGGTCCAGGGGTGGGCAGGGCAATGAGCAGGTCATGCTTTATATCCAAGGCTGCAGAGCCTGCCTGGAGCAGCAGGAGTCCCCACATCTAAACTTTTTATGCAATTATTTACGTAGGTTGCTATACAAAGCAGGCATGGGGCTGACGCAGGGCTCACCCCTCCCCAAGGACATGCTCAACAGAAAGTCCCATAGCCCTGGGAGGATCCTGGGAGGATCACTTCATCTTGGTTTTTTGCCTTTGAGGGTTCTCTCCTCCTGCCAGGCTTGCTGCTAATGGTTTTGGGGGTTTTTTTCTGCTTTATCTCTTTGGCTGGCCCGGTAGAACCACTTCGTTTCCAGCGGTGCCCTCGTTGATCTGCAGAGCTACCAGAACTCCCGCTTCGGCTCCTGCATCGCTGCTGTGCCTGACCTCAACCAGGACTCCTACAATGACCTTGTCGTTGGGGCACCTTTGGAGGACGAGCACCAAGGAGCAATATACATCTTCCTCGGATTCGAAGAGACCATTCTGAAGAAGTACAAGCAGGTACAGCTCTTGGGTGCTTCATTTGTCCCTGTCCTCCATCAGAATAAATGGCCTTTGTGCCCATTTTAGGGACTGATGGAGCACAATTAATTCACACACAGTATTGCACTGTTAATTATTATTGCCGGATATTTTCTTTTGTGAGGGGTTGAAGACAAAGCAAACATAGAGTGTGCTTGAAATTAGGGGCAATGCTTAGCACTCGGTGCAATGGAATACTAGAGATAAAAAATTTCTCACACTTGTGAGAAATAGTAAATATGCAGAGTAAATTCAGCAGAAATCTGTGGATGGTGTCTCCAAAGAGAAACTGCTCTCATTCACTGCAAAATTAAGTTTGGTGCAATCACTCAGAAAGAGACATCTTCAGTAGCGTGTTGGAGGTCGGCATGGCGAACCCCTCCTTCGCAGGCAGGGATGCTCCTGCTGGAAACCAGCCTGGATCCTCCCCTTTGCTTTTCAGCGGATAGCAGCTGCGGACCTTGCACCAGGCCTGAGGTATTTTGGATGCAGCATTCATGGACAGCTGGACCTGAACGAAGACGGGCTCATAGACTTGGCCATCGGCTCTCTGGGGAACGCCGTGCTCTTGTGGTTAGCTGTATCTCATTTGGCACTCTCCTCTGCCCGAAGCTCATTTCAATATGCTGACATATTTTGGGGGGAAAACTGATCTCCCAACAATCTGACGCATCTTTCCACCACAACGATCCTCCTGTCTGGCGGGGCCGTGGGATTTCAATCCTGTTGGGCCCTAGAAGGATGTCAGAATTGATTTTGCATTGAATTTCATCATTAGTTCCACAGGAGTTTCAAACCAGCTAATTGATTCATGGTGATTTGCCCAGGCTCCCTCTGTTCTTATTTAATAAGAACAGTTTAAGATTTTCAAATATTGATTGATGTTTAGAAAGTCCCTTGAAGCTGTTAGGACAGAGGGTAGCTGTGCCCAGCAGAGATGAGTCACCCTGGGGTCTGCCTTGAAATATGTTATGTGCATGCAAGGGGCCAAATCCAGCTCTCAGTGCTGAGCTACTTCACTGGCCTAAGCAGGAGGCAAATATGTGCCAGAAATTCTATTCTTCAAATGCTACTTAGATGAGCTGAGAGTAGAGCAGCATGCAGTGGTGGCCTTTGGTCTTCCTCAACACCTTCCTGATGTTGAGAAAATGGGTGAAGAGGTAGAGAAGGGTCAATCTGGAGGTGTGGGAGACTTTTGGAGGGTGCTGTGGATATGTGTGGGCATCCCACGCTGCAAGCACATCTCGTGACCCTTGCTTGCCCCGCAGGTCTCGCAGTGTGGTCCAGATCAATGCCAGCGTCCGCTTCGAGCCCTCCAAAATCAACATCTTCACCAAGGACTGCAAGCGGAATGGGAAGGATGCCACCTGCATGTCGGCCTTCGTCTGCTTCACTGCTGTCTTCCTCTCAGCTCACTTCCAGACGGCCAGTGTGGGTAAGTGGCACGGCTGCTTGCGTGACAAAAACCCCAATTCATGCGTTGTTTAACTCTCCATCCCCGAGGGAGCACCCAGCTTCTTCCAAGGGAAACCATCCAGAAGTTTGGCATGTCTGGAGGTGTGCACATTGCCACCCGCCACATCCCTTTTTATCCACAAATTTGTCCCTATCCTGGCTGATGTAGCAGGGATGGTGGCTCTGCCATTAAGCAGTGCCAAGAAACACCCCAAGGATACAACCTTGCCTATGTTTAACCTCTCCTCCCACCTACACCCCGGGGCCAAGCTCTCCCGCAGCTCCTCTTGCCATGGTACGTGTGACAGGGCTGTCACCACCACCCCCCCAGCCAGCGGGACAGGAGAAGACTTGCCCAGACCATGTCCCACAGAACTCGTCCATCCTCCCTGCTGCAGCAGCAGGACACATCTGCTAACCATATGTGCATGTTTCCCTCATATCCCCGGGAATCTCTGTGAAGTTATTGGCCAGCTCTGCTATTAAACCCTTGCCTGCTGCCGTGACCCTGAGTCTACCCAGCGAGTGCCCGTGACTCAGCTGGAGCTGGGGGAAGCAATGATGGCTCAGCCCCTTGCAACCCGGCAGCGAACACCGTCACAGGAAAATCGGGTCCCAAGCAAAGCCAAAGGAAAAACTCCCACCCCCTAGAACAAGAATTCTGATTGGTACTACCAAATCCAGTGCTTCCCTCCTGCCTGCTATAACTGTGGAGCATGCAGGACAAAAAAGCTGAGCGGGTTTTTCTTTATTTATTTAATTTTACACTTATTTCTACCCAGAAGAGCCACCCCATGGATGGTGTGTGCTGGAGGCTGATGGTTTTGCATCACACTGGTGCAGTGGGTGCAAATCCTGCCCTGCCTGGTGTTGGGTTGGGGACCTTGTTTCTTTTTGACAGCACTGCAGGAAGGAAACAATCTCTAGTAAAATATCTAGGAGAGGAGAGAGCTCCAGTGTACAATACCTCCAGAACTGGCACAGGCCCACATGTGAATGTGAGGCAAATAATTATATACCCTGCACAGATTTTACACAGTGTCTCATCGTAATGCATTTTTAAAGTTCCTCCTTTGACCTGGAGAGTGAATGCTTTACCCAGAAGAAATGTCTACTAGAAACAGGCAACACTAACTATAACCTGATTTTCCCGATTTTCCCTCAGTGTGCTCTCCACCACACTCCTCCCAGCAAGGCAGTAGGGGCTTGAGCACCCAAACCCACATTTTTGACCCAGTGTTGCTATACAGTGAGTGTAACCCCAGCGGGGGGGAGGCCCTGACGGTGCTGCTCTCCTTCCAGCACTGCGGTACAATGCCACCATCGACGAGCGCAGGTACACGCCACGGGCTCACCTGGACGAGAGTGGAGAGCGGTACATGCAGAAGGGGCTGGTGCTGCTCGCTGGACAGGAGCACTGTGACAGGCTCCAGTTCCACGTCTTGGTGAGTGGGAAGGAGCCCGAGGCTGGGGTCTCCTCCTCCGGCAGCGCCGGGGGGAGAGCCAGCCGCCCGAGCAAAGATGCTCTCCACCTTGTGCAAAACAACGATGCACCGGGAAGTGGTTGGAGGAGCCTCAATGGCTTCGTGGGGCTGGAAATGAGCCTCCTCCCCACCGTGCCTGGATTTCTTCATGCTGGGTTTGATGTGGTCAGGGATGGAGCTGCTGTGTCCCCGAGCGCTGACTTCATTGCAGCCCCAGCTTGCTCTGTGCTCCTTTCCATGAGCCATGCCCTTGGGGAGGGCGTGCACTCCTGACACCCCAGTCAGGCTCGTCCTCCTGCTCCAAAATTGGTGAAAACTCTTTTTTTTCCATTGGGACGAAATGCCTCCGTGCCAGTCCCCAGTGCTTTCACCCCCGCACCCCTCCAACCATCAGGGTCCCTTTCTCTGGGTGCAGGAGTGAAACTCTCTGCATCGCTCGCAGGGAACAGCTGATGCACAAACCTGGCCAAAATCAAACATTCCCAGTGAATGATGAGAATATTGCAGAGGCCAGGGAGGGCTGAGCTGCCAGACTGGCCCTGCCCCAAGTTCCGGCCTGAACCACTGTGAACTTCTGGGAAATTTCAGACTGAAGCTCAAGATGGAGCTTGTGATTTAGCCCAAGAAGCATCTTGCTTTAGAGCATCTCAGTGCACCCTGTGCAGCTGGGACAATGCATGGGAAGAGCTCACAGAGCTGCAGGAAAGTGCAGCTTCGTTACCAGCTGGACGGGCCCAGGGTGAGGGTTTCAGGACAGCTCTGTTACCCGTGGGGACAGTCCCCAACCTCAAGCACCCACTTTTTGGAGCCAACATCTCCACGGTGCAACATTTCCAGCATCGTCAGACATGTATGTGTGGATGGCTGTTGAGCAGCGCCGCTGAGCTAGGCTGTCCTGTCCCTAAGTGAGGGTTAGCTGGAGAGGCAGGATGGTTTCACACCAAAGCACACTCAATTGCAAAATTTTTATTTCATAAAATAACCACGCATGCCTGTAGCTCTGCCTTACCTTGTTCTCTGATGCTGCTCCTCCACAAGCAGGAGCCCTGTCCTCAACAATGCTTTCTGTCCACCTCAGGACACAGCTGACTATGTGAAACCAGTGACATTCTCCATTGACTACGAGCTGGAGCACCCTGAGAACGGTCCCATGCTGGACGACGGCTGGCCCACCTCACACAAGGTCTCGGTAGGTAGCAGCACTGACCTCCCAGGGTGCCTTTTCCCAGCAGATTTATCTCTGGATATAACATTTGCTTCTTTATCTTGGGGCTGTAATCCCTGAACCCTCCTGCAATAGCTATGTGTTGGGCCCAGCCTAGGATCACCGCCCGTGTCCCTTCTCCTTGGAGCACAACCTGGGGCACAAATGGTCACCGAGCTGCTCTTGTTGTCTCCCTCAGGTCCCTTTCTGGAACGGGTGCAACGAGGATGAGCACTGTGTCCCTGATCTGGTCCTGGATGCCAGAAGCGATGTGCCCAGTGCCATGTGAGTAGGTCGCTCAGAGCATCCTCCCAACTGATATCACAAACCCAGCCCCAACCCATGCTCCATAAATTCTGGCATCGCAACTGGACCTTCCTCAGCAGCTCTGCTTGCAGCGACTCTTTAAGTCTCTGCCTGCTCCCTGCCTGGAAACCATCAGTGGTTTTTCAGGGAATCCACAAAACAACTAATATTTGATGCCATGGTGATGATCCCCAGGGAGACAAATCGGTCAATAACAGGGGGGAATAAATGCAAGGCTGGCATTACCCACTTGGCAATTACAGGCTTGACTCAAGCAGCAGAAATAATTATATGCTACATTTCATCACTTAAAGAGCTTTTAAAGGTTATCTAGGAGCACAGGAGCTTGAATCTCCACCTCCTGTTGACGGCAGTGGGCTCTGGACCAAGCTCATGGCCAGCACTGCTACCTGGGGATTACTTGTGTCCCGTAATTCAGCATTTATTGCTCGGTGTCTCCTGTAAAGCTCTTGGTCCTGAGGCTGTGACCCAGAGCTCACCAGGAAGAGGTCTGGGGCCCCCAGCAACCCCCGCTGGGCTGTGGGAGGTTGAAGTGAGCTGTAGGTAGGGATTAAGTATGGATCTTAGTGGCTGGAGTCTTACAAATAACTGTGGGCAGATGCTGCGGTCTACCAAGGTGCCAGACCTCTAATTTGGTTCCTCCTGAAGCCTGTGGAGCTTTTCCACCAGCATCAGCGGGGACTGGATCATGGCCTAGAAAAGCAGCTGATACAGAGGTGATTTCTGCCCAGAAAACCACTTAGGGGGTGACTTGTTGGAATAGAGCTATTCCTTCAAACTGGCACGCTGGTTGCCCAGTCATTAGAGGCAGAAGGTGGCTCTGAAAATGGCACTGTTGTACATTTTCCTTTCCTTTTCGTTTTTTCATAAAGAAATTAAATTGCCAAACACCCATCAACTCTGCCAAAGCAGATGCTGCTGCCATTGCAGTCTCTGTTGGTAAACTTGTCGGAAGAGAGATCTCAGTCAGGCTGAAACTAAACACCAGCTTTACCCTTTGCTAATGGTATGGAATCTATTTTTTCCCCTTACATCCCAGCTGTACCAAGAGCTCCCAACTGATTTTGAGAAAGCTAAGCGCCGTTAGCAAAAAATCACAAGCAAAATGATGATCCACGGGGGGGAATTTCTGATTCCTCTTTCCGTAGCAGCACAGCACAACAGAGCAGGGATTTCCTTGCACTATCCTATGCACTGTGCACATAAAAATCCCAGAGCTGGGTCTTGGCGTGGCGCTGCAGGCAGCCCTTGCCTGCACTGCTGCCCTCCTCTTGCAGGGAGTACTGCCGGCGGGCTCTGCGGAGGGCACCGCCGGACTGCTCGGCCTTCAGCCTCTCCTTCGACACCTCCATCTTCATCATCGAGAGCAGCAGGAGGAGGGTGGCCGTGGAGGCGACGCTGGAGAACCGAGGTGAAAACGCCTACAGCACGGTCCTCAACATCTCCTTCTCCAGGAACCTCCAGTTTGCCAGCTTGATCCCCAAGGTGAGGCTGCCAGGGGAGATCCAGGGCTTTCCAAAGGTGCTTCTCATCCTGGCTGGATGAGAAAGCTGTGTCCTAAACCAGAGCCCAAAAATGTCTTCATCCCTCATAAATCAGACATGTTTATGGGCTTAGTTTCTAAGCACTTACAGCCCTTTCAGCTCTTTATTTTGGAAATACAAAAACGTTTGAATTTTAAGAGCCTGAAAGAAGGTCAAATGAAGATGAAATTATTTCCCCTCTTTATTTTTCTACTCCAATAGTTTAAAAATACTTGCTGCACTTGGCCAAGTTCCTGTCAGGGATTAATTTTTGCAGCTGAGATATAACTCCTGGAAGTACAGGCTGATAATGGGAATGTGGCCACAGCTCAGCACCAAGCCGGGCGATGCCACATCTCTACGGCTGTCCCCTGGATGAGCCCATCAACCACATCCACTCCCAACCTCCCAATATTTCACCCCCACCACTCACTCAGTCTCAGTGCAAGTCCTCCTTTTTCCCAGCGAGGTTTGGGAAATATGCTGATGCTGCTGAGCCCTCCCTCGTCCCCCCAGTGACTTCATACCCGCCCGCAGATCCCATGTCCTGTGTTTGTTTTACTACAAGCCATGCCAAGGGAAAATTGTGGGGCACATTGCCCACAAAATAAGAAAAATGTATTTTCTGAGCGATTACTCCAAATTAAGTGAGGGGGAAAAACCCTACAATGCTCAGTTACAGAAAGCACCCGTGCAGCAGTGGTTGCAGGAAATATTTGTAGCTGGTTATAGAAGCGTCACTGCTAATGGGTTCCTGGCTGCCGGTCCTTATAAAAAAGCAAATTGCCAACTGGAGAGAATGGATGTTTGTGTCAGAGGCTGTACAGAGACCTGAATGAAAATCAGCTGTAGCCCCAGAAAGTCCATCATCTCAGCAGATGAGTGGGAGAAAGCTCTGGGCTGTTGCTGGCAGTTTTTAAGGCATTTTCCCTGATGCTGGTACTGGGATGTTTCAGCTCCTGGGCAGGACTTGTCTGGTACCGTTGAACTGATAACCTTGTGGGGGTCTAACACAGGGCCAAAAACTGGAATATCTCATCATCTCGTGGTGGGAATGGACACCTGCATACAACCAGGCTACAATCTCTTGTAGGGTTGCTACAGCTTGGCAGCGGAGGAGCAGAGCAGGGCCAGCACCCCATCCCACCACAGCCTGTGCTTGGGTTTTGCAGTGGGCAGGAGCTTCCCCAGCCTGGCTGGTGAGCTGGAAGGTGTTCAAGCAGCAGAAACGTAATTGTTGAGACAGGAAATTAAATATTACTGTTTAGCTAGCGGCCATGTAGAACAATAGCGCGTGTTATCTCTTGGTGCTTCCCTTTGACTCCTCATCACAGAAAAATATTCCTCTTCCCAATTACAGTGCCAAGAATAATTGAGTTCATTCATTTACTGCTGTAGTTACATTTCTAAAGAGGATTTAAATCAGAAAGCTGAAAATTACTTGTTAGAAATGCCCCCTCTCCAGGAACTGCCCTAGAAATTTGCCTGTATGGGAAGGATTCCCAGCCTGTGGCAAGCAGGGTTGGTTGGTTGGTTTGGTTGTTTTTTCCAAAAGTTAAAGCCTGTTTTGAGCCCCGTGGGTGTGTTTTCTGCTTTTATAAAGAGCCAGGACATGGGGCTTGTGCCCAGTGTCGCGGACACTTTGTGTCCTGTTTTAGGATGACACAGACATCAATATTGACTGCATGACTGAAGACAAGCACCCCAACAAGAAAGTGTGCAATGTGAGCTACCCGTTCTTCCGAGCCAAGGCCAAGGTAAAGCTATTCCCTCCTGCCCAAGTGAGGCTTCATCCATGGGACAGGAGGCCTCTGCCCCTGGCATTGCCATGGGGTCGCATCCATCCATCTTTGGGTTTTGAACAGGATTTTTAAAGATAAACATTTGGTTTCTCCCCTTTCCCTGTCCATCACTGCTGTTTGAAAGGCACGTTAGGGGAGCTGGGATGGTTAGGACACTGCCTTGGTGTTAGGAGAGCACCAAAATCCAACCCAGATCCTCTGACTCAAAGAATTTGTCTTCAGTCCTTTGGAGCAATTTAATGTTGGCTTCAAACCACTGATGGTAATTTGCCCAAGCTCCTTCCTCACAGGATGAGGCACCCTTCCGTGCCTGAGAGATTTCCCTTGCTCTGAACACCCAAGGTCCCTCCAGACCATCCTCTGAGCCTGCCCAAGCCTCCTTGGGTTGGTGGCATCCCCCAATCCGCAGCTTACAGCAGTTCCCAACACATGGGGTAAGCCCAGGTCTAGTGGGCATCGTTTTTTATATGCCATAAAACCCTTTGCCAGTGTTAGACACAGCATTAAGGTGGGGAAGGAAAAGCCTGTCCTGCATCCCCGTGGGAAAAGGGGCCAATACAAGCAGGATCTAAAGATAAAATCTTTCTAACCCTGTATCTGTGTGAAGCCTATCCTTGAGAGAAGCTTGATAATGATAGGATGAGCTCCAGGCACCTCGCAAGTCTTGAAAGCTCCCAAAAAAGTCCTTTCAGATGCCTGTGGCTATACAAAGCGCGCAGCAGCCTGACTCCCCATGACCTACGGGGGCTGAGAATGCATCTGCGTGGCATCAGGTAGTCCAGGTCCTGCCAAAACAAAGACAAGCTGGAAATGGAAATTTGGCCGAAGAGCAGCAGGAGCTTTAATATTATACTCAGCTGTGCAGTCCCAGACAGTTTGAGGTCATTGCCACAGCTCTCGCAGATGTGACATTTATCACATTTTATTGTTGTTGGCCTCTCTCCGGCTGCCTTCCCCCGCCAGCCGACCCCGTGCCGCAGATGGGAGCGAGCTGCCTCTCGCTGCAGGTCCCCCGGAGAGTTTCACTTCCAAAGGGGGGCTGCTCTCTTCTCCAAATCTCACAGCAAAAAAATGCAGCGTGCAGGGCTGAGAGCAAATCCTGCAAATCCCCAGCGTGGCCTCTTTTCTCCCTGGAAAGCCGAGGCTCTGCCCAAAGCCCGGCAGCATCTCCCCGTGGGATCAGTGGGATGCTCTCACCCACACAGCTCCTGCACCACTCCTGGCTGGCCCTTGGGGCTTTTTTTCCCCTAATATTGTCTACAATCTGTTTCCAACCTCCACAGGTAGCTTTTCGCCTGGATTTTGAGTTCAGCAAGTCGATTTTCCTTCAAAGCATGGAGATCTACTTGATCGCCAACAGGTTAATGGTTGCTTTCTCCCTTGTGCGTGTTTGCGAGATTGACAGAGGGTCGCCTTCTCCTGTAGCCGTAGGTGATGCTCGAGGCCTTACTTGGGGAATAACCACAAGAAAACCTGGTTGCCATGGGTTATTAGAGAGTGTGGATCCCTGTATTCACAAATCAGGCTATTTTTATTTATCTATATATTTATATTCATCATTTATTTGTATATGTGGTAGCTGTGCAGTTGAAGAAGGGTCCCCAGCCACTGCTGCTTTCTTACCCACCTTCACAACTGCAAGTACTCCTAACAGCTTTGCAAAATTCTCCTCACACATTTCCCCTGCACAGGTAAAGTTTTTTGACAGCCAAGTGAAATCTCACTAGGTTTTTTTTTTTCATTTTTGTCAAAGATTAGAGCAGATGAGGATTCATTCTGCTGGGGCTGCTGCACCACTTTAAGGCTGCTGGGCTCCAGATTATCTACTTTTATGGCCTTGGGCTAATAAAAGTTAGAGAATAAAATTTCTTCTCTTTACACTTTGGCCAAAAAGCAAAAGTTCAGCCTTTTTCTACCTGCTTCCTATGATCCCCCCCAAAAAAATCAGAGGGGAGCCAACTCTTGCCTCACTCCCCACTTGCCCACTGCTGTTTCAGTGACAGCGAGGAGAAGGAGAGCACCAAGGAGGACAACTTTGCCCATTTGAATTTCCACCTGAAGTACGAAGCCGACCTGCTTTTCACCAGGTGGGTGTTTCGGAAGGGGACGCAGCTTTCAGAGGAACACAGTTTGCAGGGTGTCCTTTGGGGAAACCAGCGCCTCACCCCATGGGAGCCGTGTTCAAACAGAGCCCGGTGCAAACTGAGCTTTCATTTGGGGAATTTGTTTAGAAAAGGGGCTGAAGGAATCAGAGAATCAGGGATATCCCGCTCAGGGGGTCCTTATAAAAATCCACATCAAGGAGCAACAAGGTGCTGTGCTTTCATAATGGTTAAATGCACAAGTGGTATTAAATAGGTCTGAGGGCAACTTTTTTCAAGGGAAAAAGTACTTATTGCAGGCAATAATGTTCATAACATGTGTTACTAGCCAGTGTCTGGGCCGGTAGCCATCCCACTATAAAAATCATCTGAGGGATGTGTGTGGAAGGGTTTGGGCATCAACAGTAACTAAAGCAGAGAGCGTCCTTGCTCCAAGGAGAGTGGGAGCTAAGTCACAGTAATAATTTATTAACCTGATTATAAGAAAACACGTGGACCCCAGTAGCACATTCCCTGGCACCTCTTGCTGTAATTCTTAGCAGATTTTTTTAAGACCTTCAGTCATTTTAATTTTTTTACACTAGTGGCAGTAGGGCACTGAAAATAAAACCATTTTAATACTTAAAATTTTGGAGGAGTGGGAGGATTCTCACTTTTAACAAATATAAGAATTGCCCTTATGGGAAAAGGGAGAGCTTGGAGGAAATGTGCCAGCACAAAAAATTCAAATCTGGGCACACTGGGGACAAAAAAAAAAAAAAAAAAAAAATCATTTCAAAGAGTTTTGGGGGGTTTGGGGCCACGCATTTCATGTTGTGACAGTGGTGAGCATGTGTCCCACCACAGACGACCCCGGCCAGGCCCCCATCAGATGCTTCTGGCTCCTTCCCCTCCTCTGCAGCTGTAAAACATAGATGTGATTTCCCTCTTCTGACTTACACATGACATTCAAACTGCTAACCAGGGCCTTGAATGTCTCTGTTATATTAAAAAGGTGAGAAAATTTCTACAAAGAAAGGGAAAATACTGAAGAAGCAGAATAGTTTGAAAATCCCCCATCTTTTTTTTTTTTTTTTTTTTTTTTTGCACAAGGTGGAGCCAGAGGATGGTTTCCATCCGAAATGGGACCAGAGAGACCAAATCTTGGGGAATCTGCCTGCAGTGGGGCTGGGGCTGCCCAGTCTGGTGCTGGGGGCAGCTGCGCACGGGGCTGCTTCATGCTCTGTTTGCCCCAAGCTCACCTCACGACTTGTCCTCCTTCGTCACAACAGGGTGTCGAGCCTGGACTACTACGAAATCAGGTCAAACAGCTCCCTGGAGAGATACGACAGCATCGGCCCCCCCTTTCATTGCACCTTCAAGGTAAGGAGGGGGTTTTAACCTGGCTGAGGGACCCCCTGAGCATCATCCCGGAGGTGGGATGTCCCACGGGACACTGGCACCCCAGGCACACCCCTGTCCTCTGCCCTCACAGCTGCAGAACCTGGGCTTCTTCCCTGTGGAAGGGGTGACCATCAAGCTCATGGTCCCCGTGGCCACCCGGGCGGGCAACCGCCTCCTGCTTCTGACGGAATTCGAGGCAGACCAGGTAGGAAGGGGGTTTCACCCCCATTAAGCACATGTGGGTCCCTTCCGCACTGGGGGTGGGGATGGAGCCCCAAGCAGTTGGTCACCCTATCCCTTTGCAAACCCCCGCCGTGCTCACACCTGCACGGACAGACTTGGCTCCTGCCCGTGCTTCTCCCTTTTGCATTTGCTTGGCTGGAAACATGGAAAATGGTAGTGGCCAAAGGGTTTAGTCCAAATATTTCTCCGAGCTATACCTCCCTCCAGCCGCAATTAATTCTTGAGGGTCTTGGAAGTTTTAGCTGTGCCTGGGTGAACTGGAGGCGTGCTGGGGAGAAGAGGCTCAGTCACCAGCACCAGAAAAGCACAGGGGTGTGCGGGGTCCCCCCTGCTCTCACCAGGACGGGTGCTGAGCACGGGGAAGGATGTGGAGAGGTGGCCACCGTGGTCCGTGTCCCCATGCTCGGAGCCCATCGGCTTCTCCCATAGGAGAACACAACCTGCAACATCTGGGGAAACACCACCGACTACCAGAGGACACCGGCCGAGGAGGACCTCTCCCGCACCCCCCACCTGGTACGCACCTTCGTGGGCCTGATCCTGGCCCCCGGCTGAGCCCTGCCAGCCCAGACAGCCACCAAACCAGAGAGCAAGCCCCTGGGATGGGGATGCCCCGTGGCCACGTGGGAGGACGGGTGCGTGGCCCCTCCACCGGCATTTGGATCTCGCTCCGGAGGGAGAAGCCCAGGGTGTTTTTAATCCCCTTCTCGGCAGCTCCTACACCACAAACTTCTCCCCTTACAGAACCACAGCAACTCTGACATCGTTTCGATTGACTGCAATGTGAAATTAGCCCCCAACGAGGGGATGGATTTGCACTTGCGTGGCAATCTGTGGATGAAGTCTCTGAAAGCAGTAAGTTCTTCTAAAGCAGGCATGCGGCTTTTGAGGAGAAATCACCCAAAGGAGCCTTCACACCATGAAAACATGGGATTTTTTTTTTTAACTCTCCTGCAATTGCTTTCCCCACCCCCCCACCCCCCCTAGAAGCCCAGGCACCTGTAGGGTGATTTTTTTTGTTTTCAAAGCCCATGCTGTGTACATCCAACATCCTGCACAGCACCTCACTGTGGGGATTTCGTTCTTGTTGCAATTTAACCCTTCTCCCTACATGACCTGCATTGTCCTCCCCCTTGGATGCAGCACACAGCATCCCTGGCATGGATGCAAAGCCAGGGAGGGGGGATTAAAGCTTTGGGAGGTACCTGGTCTGAATGCTGGTCCTGTCCCATGGCCAGTGCTCATGTCCAGTATCTCTTTGCACAGCTGAAGTTCAAGTCACTGAAGCTCACCATGAATGCTGCTCTCCAGCGACGCTTCGGGAGCCCCTTCATCTTCCGTGAGGAGGACCCCAGCCGTCAGGTGAGCCCCCGGGCAGGACAGTCACACACAGACCCGGCAGCTTTGAGGATGCTGCAAAACCCTGCAGCGGGAAAAACCCTGTGGCCGGCAGAAGGGCTGCAGTGACCAGCACTGGGCACCCAGCTCCGCAGAGCCCTGAGCAACACGGTGCAGTTGTGGCCAGAGCCAGACAGCTCCAGTCCTGGCACCACAGGGAAAACCCGACCCAAACGGCTGGTGCATAGGGTGGGCATCCTCCCCAGCAGCTCCGGCACCCTCCCCAGGATGCTCAGCACCCCCACCATCATGCCACCCCCCCATCCCCTCCGTTCCGACCCGCCCCGCTCTTGCACCTGGCAGCAGCAGTGTATGTTGATGCTCTTCCCTCGCAGATAACGTTTGAAATCTCCAAGCCGGAGGAGTGGCAGATCCCCATCTGGATCATCCTGGGGAGCACGCTGGGAGGGCTCCTGCTCCTGGCCCTGCTCGTCCTGGTGCTCTGGAAGGTGAGCAGCCCTTAAGCCACGCGCGTTGGGGGCGGCTGCGGCTCGGTGGAGCCCCCCCATGTGTGGAGGGACCCCCTGGCCCCCCAGCTCCGTGCCCACAGCCCCACGAGCCCCTCGGCACCGCCAGACATCACAAAAAGCTCCTCTGACTTCTTTCCGCTTCCACGTTATTTATATTCAGGGTCTAAACCTCCCGGCAATATCCCGTTAAAAGCAAGGCGCTTCCCAGCAATCTGCTGAAGTAATGGTGGGGTTTTCTTTTGTTTCTCTTTAAAACCTACAGCTTGGATTTTTTAAAAGCGGGAGCCGCAGGCGAGCGGCGGAGCGGGAGCGGAGCGCCCAGGGGCTGGAGTGATGCTGCCAGGGGCCGCCGGGCCCCCCCTCCCCGCGCCCCCTCCCAGCCCCTCGCCGGTTACGGAGCAGAGGTTCACCTCGATGCCGAGGGATTTGGGTGCTGAACTTGGGTTTGCATCGAGATGAGAGTACAGCCCTTTGTGTGAAATCACCCAAACAGGTCCAAAAGCCAAAAAAAAAACCAAAAAACAAACCACTACACATAGCAAAAATTCCCAACCCCTACTCCTGGCCCTGTGCCACGGCGAGAGGAGCTTCAAACTGGGTTTGCAAGGAGGTGGCAGCGGCGTGAGGGCAGAGGGGCCACCGAAGCAACGGCCCCTGTAACTTGGGGCAAACTATGGGGCTGCAAAAATCTGTAAAAAATAATATCCTTAAAAAGATGAGGATTGCTCATTCCCGCGGCTGAGCTGTTGCAAATCCCCGGGCTTTGCTGGCCACGGCTCTCAAACTGTGTTGCATTTGTTAACCGGAGCAATTGGGTGGAGATTTTAATTTGCCTTCTTCTTAATGCACTGAAATACATATGATAGCAAATTAAAGCACCTTAATGCAAATCTCCAGTGTCCAGCTGTACATAGTTATTCTAAAAATACTTACCTGTTTAAGCAAAGGAGAAAAAAAAAATTCAAAAAATGTACCAAAAAAAATATCATGAACCAGTTTGAAGTGTTTTCTACAAACTGAGCAGTTTTGAAGAGCTTGTGTCCAGCAAGGGTCCACACGTGTATTATAATTGTACATACTCGGTGTCACATGAAACCGGAGGATCGGTGCTGTTTGACAAAAATCTTTCTTTTTGCATAACAGAATTATTTATGCTAATATTAATTTTATGGATGGAAAGAAAGCATATGTCGCCGGATGTGTAATTAAGTTTGTTAAATACTGTCCTAGTATTTTTTAAGGATTAAAAATACAGTATTTTAAAAACGAGTAGCCTCTACTCCCCTTCTGTGCTAGCCCACTTCCATGGCTCAGCTGGGTACAAGCGGGAGCTTCTCACACCCCCCGGGATGCAGTGGAGGCGAACGGGGCTCAGACTTTTTTTCCTCCACTTATTTATTGTGGGATGCAAGTTTTCTGCAGCCTGGTTTTTAAAGGGATGCTGCCAGGTGGGACAAGTGGCTGGGGCTGCAGTCTTTGCGAGCTCCGAGGAAGGTATGTTGCAGAATCAGCCCTGCTCATTGTATAAAATGGGGGGGAGGAAAAAAAAATAAAAAAAATCTGATTTTCATGGCTAGCACCCTCACCTTGAATGGGAGTTGTTAAGGTTGGAATTTCTGGCTGATTTGGGTCTCTGCTGTCCCAGGGGGCCCAGCTGGTGTGCAGGGCCACCCCGGAGAGCCAAAATCCCCCTGCAGGTACCCGGGTGGATGCTTGGGGCTCTGTGAGGCCAGGGCAACGCTGGCACTGCCCACATTCCCATGGCCCCAAAGAGACCAATGTCTGCAGATTTATTTGTTCCCCCTCTTCATGCTCAACCAATTTTCCTTTCTGCCGTTGAAATCACATAGGCATAAGGACTATGGATGGCGTCTGTCCAACCTTTTATTGCTAGGAGAAAAATAACTGCTTTTCAAAGATTTGCCCAAAAGCATCTCAGCACTTGGTGCTATGAACAGAGCAACTGCTCCCCTCCCTCCCTCCCTCCCTCCCTCCCTCCCTCCCTCCCTCCCTCCCCAGGTTTTAGATACCTGCAGCACTGGGTGCAAGGAAAAGAGCTGAAGGTCAGCAAGGGCTGGGCAGGACCCTTCAGTGGGGCACCCCCAGGGATGGGGATCGGGGGGGTTTCCTGCTGCCATCCAGCTCCAGAGCCATGTATAAGCACATACACGCGTGTGTACATATTTTTACGTATTTTTTTAAAATATATATATACATGTCTCTGTGTGTGTATACATCCTCCATGCATGGGAAACCATGCTCCCAGGAAAGATGGTGCACATACGGGGTGTGTATGTGTGTACATGCATGTGTTTGTGTGTCAATGTGCATTTATGTGTACATGCATGCATAAATACGTGTGTGCAGTGTATATATATATATATATATATAAAATCAGTGTGTGTGTGCTTGAGCGAGAAGGAGCATCTCCAGCTTTGGGAAGCCGCTGTCACAGGGGACACTGTGCACCAGCTGGGATCAGTGTGGGTGTGTACATACAAATATGTGTGGCTATATACAAATACGTGTATGTATACATGTGTCTGTATATGCTTATGAATGTGTATATAAAAAAAGTGTCTGTATGTATGTTTAGGCATATATACGTGTGCACACATATATGTGTGTGTAGATATATACAGATAGATATATATTTATATACACGCACTTCTATATACTGTCCCTGTATACAGTATACACCTCATGCCCAGCAGTGGCCCAGAGCTGCAGCCGTCACCCACCAGTACTCAGTGCCTGTCCCTGGCTGAGGCGTGGGGCCATTCCTCAGTGTGGCACCTGCCTCATGGGAGGGAAAACTGCATTTTTATTGCCGTTCAGTCAAAACACTCCAGGAACAAAATTCCCATTGCCTGCCACGGGCTGCTCCTGACTGAAACCAGGCATCAAAGCATCAGCACT
The DNA here is from genome assembly GCF_965140245.1 of Athene noctua. NCBI lineage: Eukaryota > Metazoa > Chordata > Aves > Strigiformes > Strigidae > Athene > Athene noctua. The sequence goes on along the minus strand of NC_134049.1, from coordinate 14,713,700 downwards.
TCTCTGTCTGTGGGTTAAAATGTAAAGAGGGTTTGCAGCTATTGAGAAGAGCTTGGTTAAAGCTACTTACACAGACAGCTTTCATCAATTTATTGCTCCAAACAGCACAGACAAAGCAGTTGAGCTGCTCTGCACAAGTTGGGTTCACAAACAGTAAAATGAGCTCTCCTAACCTGCCTCATCTACCTGCATTGACAAGTGGCTTTTGCCATTATCAGATAAACTCAGAAATTAATTCTGCACCCTGACATATCCTGAAGAGAGCAGCACAGTTCCAGACAGGGCCTGACCCAGCAAACCCTGCTGTGAGTGCAGCAGGGAGCAGAGCAAACGGTGTGCAATCCCTGCCAAAGACAAAACCAGGATCCTGTTGTTCGAAAAAAAAAATAATAAAAGTGACCCATTTTCAAATGACAGGTTTTCTTTACTCAGCCAAGCGCTCTCCCCTGCTTGCTGCTGCTCTGGGGTAGAGCTGAGCAGTGTTTGCCTCCACAGAGATGCAGAAGCCTACGGAATAAGTGAAAAACTCAGCTTTTCACGCAGCTACACGATGCTGGGAGCACCCAGGGCTCTTCGCACCACCCAAGGACCACGGCTGAAGCGTAGCTGACCCAAAAACGAGCACATGAAACGCCAGCTGCAGCTCCCTGCATGTGCATGGCCCTACCCTTCTGCCAGGGCTCGCCTCCCTGAGCACATCCCTCCAGCCAGAGGGACTGAGACTGCAGATCTGCCAAGGGTTTGCATCCCACCAAGCGTGGGCTGGCCTCAGGAAAGTATATTTTTAAAAGCCAGTCTGCTCTCCAACAGCAGCTCTCTGCGCTGAGCCAATTCTATAAATAACAGACCACCACCTACAGGCACACACATGCCTCGGCCCTGGCGGGGGGGTGGGGGGGATGTCACACCACTCCCTTTTCCCAGTGGAAGAAGCACCTGGGGGTTTCGCACAGATTTTAATCAAGAGCTTTAAATAACTCCCACAAAAAGAGCAAGCGCACTCTTTGAGCTTTTAATGCTTGAAAAATGAATTTCCAGACTAAGGAGAGGGAAGGTCCCAGCACAGCGAGCGCCGTGACGGACTTTGCTGCATCCACAGGCGTGCAGAAACAGGCACCCACTTTTTTTTTTTCCCCCCTCCCTCCTATCCTTTGGCCAAGAGCTTTTACTGCCGTAGCAAAGGCAGCAGAACACCACGTCCATGACACCACCTTCCCGGGCTGAAGACAAGCAGAAACCCGATGTCTTTCTCAGGAACTGGGACAAAGACCAGGGACCACACCTGAGAGCGGAGCGGCTTTAGCATCAGCTGCTCCTTCCGTAGCACAGACCTCCCCCCCTCTTTTTATAAAAAGTGCTTTGCAATCTACTGTCAGGAAGTTTTATTGCTGCTTCTGAGTAACAGCATCCTCTCTCTTCAGGTCTTCACGTACTGAAATCATCCCAGGAACACCATGAACAAAGCAGAACCTCAGCAAATATCCTGCAACGGAGCCAAAAGCAGGAAAGGATCAGGACAAAGCTACAGGAAGGGAAGAAGCAGCAGCTTTTCCACACGATCATTTGGTGTAACATTTTTTTTCTTATTAAAAAAGCAGACTTGTAGGAGGAGCAGCTTCCTTCACCTTATTATTATCTACAGATATTTCAAGCATGCACATTTGTTCCAGGAAGGGTTTTATACAGGTATTTCACAAGAACACAACACAGATTATTCCACAGCAGAAACAGGTCCTGAGAAATAAAAATACAGTGCAAGGAAATACTGTCTTAATCAATGATACAGCAACTCGAAATCATTTCCCATCCAGAACGCAGCAAGCAGCCCGAGTCACTGCGGGTGTTCAGCCCTCTCCCCTTTCCCCACACTCTCCCAAGTCAGGGAGTTAAGTCATGTCAAGTCAAGTCAAGGACCACTGACTCATTTTTAACTACAGGCACATCACAAATTATAAGTGTGGAAGCATAAAAAGGGACAGCAAGGCCTCAGAGCTCTGATTGAAGCATGCAGCACAGTGCTTTTTTTTCTGTAACACATACACATCAATTCATAAACTGGTTAATTTTAACTGAGTCGGCTACCAGCAACTTTACCAGCTAAAGAATAATCATCGGGTATGTGGTCTCAAGTTGTTGGAATTTCAGGTTCAAAGCTTTAGCAGTAACAGACGCAATACCAAAATGGGAGACTAAAAGCATTCCCCAGCTCTCGCAACTAACAGCAACTCCAACAGGTTGGGGTTTTTTTTGCATTTCCAACAGCCAGGCTAAAAATCACCACTGCAAATTCTCAGCAAAATACAGAACTGCAGCTTTCCTGAGGCCCTCAGGTGAATACACCTCAGCCCACAGGAGGAAGACATCCAGGGTAACAATTTTCAGAAACACTGCTACCCCCCCAACCGTTTGGTAACATCCACTTGCTGCATTAAGGCTGAAATTGGCTTTGCCATTTTGCCTGAAGTTTGATTGCAAGAGTCATGGTTTTTAAGTGCAGTAGTCCAACCTACCTGAGATACAAGTGGCAGACACATTTTTTCACTTCAGGCGCTAGTTTCTAGCAGGGTAAAGTTTGCAGCTTAGAAGACACAGTATTTCTAAAGCTTTTCCCTTGAAGGAGACACAAGAGCCAGTGCCGACGGCACCATAGAGTCTAAGCAGCGCTATTCTGCTTGGCACTAGACACAAATTAAGAGTTACAAGCTAATTCCACATTCAATGTTTATTTATTTGTAATACAAATAGAAACGTGTGCCCAAATCTCGCCTTAAAGTTCTACCCAGATTGTTTAAAAAAACCCTACAGAACATTCTTTCATCATCTGACAGTTAAAAAGCTGCATTTAAAATAAACAGAGTTTTCAGTAGCCTGTCAAAACAAGTGACATTTTACTGTCGGAGTATCTGCAACTTCTACCAAGGAGAAGTACTTTCTCAAGCAACAGCGGTATTATACAATCAGTTGCTTATCATAAAAGATCTTATGATAGGACAATTTTTTAAAAATCAGGTTTCATAGAGATTTTCATAATGAAAGGAGTAAAAATCATGAAAAATCCTCAAGTCCAATTCAGGGAGGCACAGACTCCAAACTTATTGGAAAAGCCAGTTTCAAGGAAGACTCTCTTTGGCGACAGACTACTCCGTTAGGAAGATACAGCATTTGGAATCCAAGAGTGCAGTTTTACATACTTTGAGTCAAAAAGGTGCACGTTGATCATTGAAACAACAAAAAACAAGTTAAAAGCATTTTGAAATGTTGGGACACACACAAACACAAATACCCTATAAATTTTCTAGGTATCCATGCATGATCTTTATATATGAGCAACTTAGCTACGTAAAAAGAAACCATGACTCCGATTCACTTCGGTCAATGTGCAAGTTCCTTTTTCAAAAGTTATTCAATACTTACTGTAGTAGTGTAAATGAAGAGCTTGATATTTCAACTCTTACCAGATGAACATATCATAGCTGAATTTAAACCTGTATTTCCTAACAGAGCATTCCACATGTCTGTAGCTGTTGATAACTGCTGTTCAAAATTTAATTAAAAAAAATAAAAATTTAAAATGTTACCAACATCTTCAGCATTAACTAAAAGGCATAAAAAGATGGTGAGGTATGAGAGCAATGGACTGCTCTGTATGTTGACATTTCACTTTGAACCAACTACCACATAATTTCCAATTTTTCTTTCCCACCTCACTCCAAAAAGTTTTTAAAATCTGCAAAGCTACTGCCTCAGTGGCATGGCAACACCAACTTTCAGAGGCACCTTTGTAAATAACTACCTAAAGCATTCGGCTGCAAATCGTAAGTGGAGATGTGCATTGGCAAGAAAACATTCTGCACAGGTTACATTGGGATTCTTGCCACTTTGTTTATAAAAACAAGAGATAACGAAACAATTCTTTTAATCAAAAGAAATGACCAAAATCTCAAACATCAGATCTGACTACAGGAAAACGATGTGGCTTTTTTTTTTCTTATTCCCTCCCCTAAAGATCTGCACAGGAACTGAGGCTGCAGACTGAATCCAGAGGAACCCAAACCCAAAAGAACAGAGAAAAACAACTCCATGTATACATTATGCATTCTGCTGTCTGCAATTGATGTCGTCCCGGGATAGCACCACCACGAAAAGATTTTACGTAGCCTAATGAAACTTCACAAATTCTTCCAGAGTTCTGGGGATCTGGTTTTGGTAGCTGATGTTATAGATCCGTACTGCTCGGGCAGCCAGGCACTTGAGACTCAGCTTCATTTGAGTTTTAAGGAGTATTTCAGAGACCCCTGTTGTACTTTTGTCAAGAGGGGTTTTCTTCTGCTTATTTGTCATGTCTGTATGAGCACCAGCCTCCACCAGGCTAATGATGATGGAATGCAACGTCAAGAAGTCACTGATGGGCCTGTGGTACTGGACAATGATGTGGAGTGGACTATTGCCTTCGTTGTCCACAGCGTTCACATCAGCACCACAATCTAGCAAGAGTTTTGTGACCAGCGCGTTAGGAAAGCTGCAGACATCATTGGTGTGGAAGTCGTCCACCGGTGTGCTGGAGTTGACAGCGTGGTGCAGCAAACTAGAGCCGTCCCGAGTTCTGGGATCAAGGTGAATCAGGTTATAAATCTGCTTGTTGATTCGTGACTGATCCTCTTCACTGCACTGGGTCTTGGTAGAGATGCAGACTAAGTAGAGAAAGGTGAAGATGTTGCATTCGTAGTTGTCCATGGCTGTGTGGATGTCAGAGTCCTGGGTGGTTTTGATCCGAGACATGCCTTGTTCGATTTCCAAGACGCTGCACCTCAGAACACTCTCGATGTCCTTGGCTTTAACAGGCTCGTTTAAGTGTATCATCTGAGAAAAGACTTGGGCAAACCTCAAGAGGTCCTTATGAGTGTTCCTGTTGCCTTTCTGCCGGAGGTGCAACGCATGGAGCCATAGCTTGATACACTGTTCAAACTCCATGTTATCTGCATAAACAGCCCCACGGTAAATAATAGGGTGAGAAACATCGATATTGTCTGAGCCCAGAATTCTTTCCCGCACAATGAGGCCTTCCATGTGAAGGGCATCTCTGTCCTGCCTAATAGACTCTAATTCCTGAGGAGTCCTGCATTCAGTCCTGTTCCCATAAGCTTCTATTTGTGGAAGAACTTCTTTTTCAATTATATTCTCGCTGTCTCGGTACCGCTCCAGCATTGCTAAATATAAATAGTGGTAAGTCTTCATTATATCATAGTTTTCTCTGTCATTTGCAAATGAGGCACCCAGAAGTTCCAGCGCTTCAATCCGGCTCCTCCTGTCACAGTCAGCATGAGCGAGCAGCAGCTCCACCACGTCAGCTTTGCAGCTCTCAGCCGCGACCTTCAGCGGAGTCATCCCGTGGCCGTTGACCATCATTGCCGCCTTCCACTTGACCAGCTCCCTCACAATTTCCAAGTGGCCGGCTTCGGCCGCGAAGTGCAGCGCCGTGGCACCGCAGTGGGCTTTGGCGTTGGGATCGGCATGTTGCTCCAGGAGGTACCTCACCACGTCCGTGTGCCCTTTGTAAGCCGCGATCATAAGGCAAGTGTTGTCGTACTTGTTGGCGATGCTGATGTTGGCGTTGTTTTCTACCAGGTATTTCACAATGTCCAGCCTGCCGTCGAAACATGCAGCCCTCAAGGGAGTCGAATTGGTCACCGTCGTGTGATTCACGTTGGCGCCGTGACTCACCAGCAATTTGACTACTTCAAAGTGGCCAGCTCCTGCCGCGCACCACAGAGCCGTGGCTCCATCGATGACAAAGCTGCAAATGCAATGACACAGACAAGCAGTTAAACTGACGCTCCCTCAGAAACATCTTTTACAGACAGCCGAGCAGTATGCAACAGGCACGTACATACCCAGCCATTAAGAGACATTTTATAGCTATTTTTGTACTTGAAGGGACTCACCAGGATAGCCAGGGTAAAAAAGAGTAAGAGACTTATCCAGCGCACAGGTCTCCTGAAGGGAGAAGCGTTGGAAGCCGAAACTTCAAAGCAGCCAGGGGATTTAGACACATTTTGCACTAGGACTTCCCAGGCTGCTTTGAAGATCCTACCTGCAAGCTCCAGCCCTCAGTCTACAGAGGTCTCGGGAAGAAGAGTTACAAGATCTACCACATCTTTGATGCCTTGTGCCAGAAACTGAGACATTAAAGAAAGAGAGAAAACTTAAAATTGACATAACTGAGACAAAAAAACCAAACTCAGACATGAACTGCAGCTCACACCGGCCCTGGCAGCTTAAGAATTTCGTACCATTTCACTTGTTCTCCTGCCCTGACCTGCAAAACTGCCACCACTTCCGCTGCACTGACACCTCTTGTTCGAGAGCCTGCGCTATAAACCAGATCAGCAGTCTGGTTACAACAAATGGAACAGGAACAAAATAAAATTTTAAAAAGCAGTTGTTCTTCTGAGCTGGGCTGTTTCAGACATCTGTTTTACATCACAGCCTTACAGACAGCTTGCTGGCACTCGTAAATGAGGGGACAGTTAACTTTTGCAAAGCATCACTGTTTCTTAAGCTGTTTTCATTCCCAAATCCAGCATGGTGTGCAACTACAAAGACAAAGCCTGATGTCTTTTACATTCCCCCGATTTTTGAAGTAGCACTTAAATGTAGAAACAGGTGGTGTTCACACCACAGTTAATGCACATTCAAGGCACATCCCAAATCACAAAGGAGGGACAAATATTTCCATGCGTCCAGTCACGTTTCCCAGAGTTAAAATATCATAAGACACTGACTTAATTTTAACTTTAACAGTGATTTTTATCATTTTATGAAGCTCTCACGTAGCTCAACAGGAATAGTTGTGTGGCTGTCTGTAAATTCTACACCTCCAGACAACACTTTAAGATCTCTGGCATGCAGAAATGTCTACTACACCTTTCATTCACAGTAAGAAGTTCCCTATACTGTAAATAACCACATTAAAATACTTTTATACTAAAACAGGTGGAAAGTCAGGGCCTAGGATTTGTTAATGAACAAGACGTTAATTTTTTGGTACACTACAGGTATATATTTACAGCTGCTGTGCCACCTTATCTCAAGAATGACAATAACGCCAGGATCACATGCCTCCTCTCCTCACCAGGCTGCCACTGTGCCCATTGTGCCTCAGACAACACCTCCTTTAATCTGTAGCAGGCAGAGGCTCTGGCAAGCAGATCACCATCCCATCACGGCACAGCACAAGAAATGAGAAAATTCAGCAGCAGAGGGAGGCTGACAGCCCTTCCTATCGCTTTCTGTCAACAGAGGCCCTTCCTTTCACTGAATTTGGAGCAGACCTCACCCGAGGTATTCTGAACCAGTTTTTGCTTGTGAAAAAAAGGGCTGGAAGAGAAGGAAGAAAGAAAAAAACCAAACCACACAGGGAAGCCGGTTCCTCCCCCTTCATTCAGCGTGTAAGAACCAAGCCAGCCTTTCCCTGAGCCAGGTGGAGCTGCACAGGCATAACTCCAGCTCATCAAGTAGGAGCCAGATGAAAGATATCAGCAGGGACTCGTTATGATCCTCTCGCTCAGTATCTGATGTGAGCTCTCCTCTCTGTGCAAGCCACCTGCAAAACCTGAAGCTGTTCAAAAGACCAATCTACCTTCACGATTAGTCAGCTTTATGTTTAAGACTGACATACGGGCAAGAACTTGACAAGCACTGTGGGAGATTTTAAAAACAACGTTTCTCCTTCCTTCTGCCGTGGCAGCACACCGCCCAGAGACCTGGACATCCCAGCCAGGCTTCTCCCCAAACCGCTGCCCCAGCCCAATATGCCCTTCCCTCCCTTTCTTCCCTTCCCATCCTAAAATGTCACTTTTCACTCCTGGCCATCCCATATGTTGGCTCCCAGCAGTGAGGAATGGATGTTCCTCAGGATATCTGGGATGGACGGACACTGAAAAACCCTCAATTTGAGTAAAGAACAGCCTGGCTCATGGTGTGGAGGTACCACCCTACCCTGACCCGTTGCCTGCCATCACCTACAGCAGCAACATCACAGAAAAGGCCGTTATGGCCCAGCAAATATTATTCCAGGTGGGGGATGTCGGAAGGGCAAAAGCCTTTGTGGTTCATAAAGTATCAGGTGGGGTGGATCTCGCACAGCAAAGGCATTTTTACAGCTACCAAAGCAGCCTTCCCAATGCCAGACCAAAGCAACTTTCCCAACACCAGCTGGGTGAGCAGCGGGGCGCCCTGAGCCCCGTAACGCCGTGCTGACACCGGTGTCTGACCGGGCCCGGTGTACGTACCCGTCGAAGCGGACCGTGCCGGTCTGCTGTGTTTGCACGCGGTAGTGCTCGAGGAGCAGGCGGACCACCTTGGTGTGGCCGTTGCGGGCGGCGATGATGAGCGGGGTGGAGCGCTGCCCGCCGTGCTGGCTGACGTAGCCCAGCAGGTACTTGATGTCACTCTCGGAGCGGTTGAGGAGCAGCGCGGCCAAGGTCAGCACTCGCCCCTCGCTCGCCGCCTTGTACACGTACCCGGCCAGGCCCTCCATCGCCGCCTCCTCCTCCTCACGACTTCGGCCTCGACGACCGGGACGGCCCCGCTCGGGCCTACCGGCCTGCCCCGCCGCCGGGGCGGCCTCTCCCTCCGCCTCCTCCTCCGTCCTGCCTCGGTGCCCGGCGGGGGGCACATGCGGCCCCCTCGGGGCCAGCCGCCCCCCGGGCCCGGCCAGCCCCTGCGGGCCGGCGGCGAGACGGGGCAGCCCCAGCGCCCACGGCCGCCTCACCCGCCCCACGAGCCGCCGGGGCCGCGGCCCATCCCCGGCGCCGCCGCGGCGGACGCGAACCCGCGGCCCGACTCGCTGGTCCCGCCCTGCGGGGGGGGGCGGAGAACGGCAACGCCGGGACCGGCGCCGCGCGCGCGGGGCACCGCTACGGGTCGCCGGAAGGGCCCTACCGGGCGCGCGGCGGGCACGGGCCTGGGCCGCGGCTCCGCCCCCGCCGCCGACTCCGGAAGCGCAGCCGGAAGCTCCGCCCCCTTTGTCCATTGTCCCCCCCGGAAACCGGCGGCAGCGCACGAACGTTCCGGTCCGCGGCCGGCACACGAGCCCGGCAGGGTGCGAGGCCGACGCCGCTTCCCCGGTGCTGCCCGCCCGCCCCCCGGGGCCGTAGGGCCCGCTGGCCGGCCGGAGGCTGCACGGCCTCCCCTGGCCTTCCCTGCTCCAGTGGCCTGGCACCAGGCTGGGCTCACCCAGCTCTGCTTTGGTTGGGTTGTGCTGGGCTGTGTTGGTTGGGTTGGGTTGAGCTGGGATGGGTCCAGTGAAGTCAGATTGGGTTGGGTTCAGTTGGGCCAGGTTGAGTAAGGTCTAGTTCAGATGGATTGGGTTGATTGGATTAAATCGGGCTGGGTTGGGTTCAGTTGGGCTGGGTTTGTTGGGTTAGGTCTGGCTCAGTTGGATTGGGCTGGGCTTGGCTGGGTTCAGTTGGGCTGGATTGGGTTCAGCTGAGCTGAGTTGGGTTGTGGTTTGTTCAGATGGATTGGATTGGTTGGGTTAAATTGGATTGAGTTGGGTCCAGTTGGGCTGAGTTCATTAGATTAGGTTGGGTTGGGTCTGGTTCAGTTGGATTGGGTTGATTGGATTGGTTGGGTTAGGTTGGGTTGGGTCTGGTTCAGTTGGATTGAGTTGGGTTCAGCAGGGCTGAGTTGGCTGGGTTAGGCTGGATTGGATTGAGTTGGGCCGGGTGGGATCAAGTCTGGTTCAGCTGGATTGGGTTCATTGGATTGGATTAGGTTGAGCTGGGGTTGTTGGACTGGGTTGGCTTGAGTCTGGTTTCATCTGGATTGGGTTGATTGGATTCAGTTGGGTTGGGTTCAGTTGGGCTAGGTTCGTTGGGTTGGGTTGAGTCTGGTTCAGCTTGATTGGGTTGGTTTTCTTTGGTTCAGTTTGTTGGGTTTTTTTAAAGAAGGCACCAGCAGCTTCCATCACCTCGGCCATGCCTCCACCCCAACAATCCTGTTATGCCCAAGCCCAGTGCACACAGGTGCTTCATCCTTAACTCAGGGACACCATTACCAGCCTCGCTGTGCAAGTATCAGCTTAACAGAGAACTAAATTGCCCCCCCAGCCTGGCTGCCTCTCCTTTCCTCCACACAGATCATCTCCCAGCGACCTCCGGGAGTTGCCCCATGCTGTGACGCTTACACGTGTTCCGATAAATGCTGTGGTAAGTAACGCGATACGTGCCCTGCGCCGCCGTCTGCTGCGCGCCATTGTTCTCAAGGGGATACAGTATCAGCCCTATTAATAGTTAATTTAAAATCCTGCAACCAGAGCCGCGGCTCTTTGTGGAAAGTTTCATGCGGGCCGGGACGTACATTATGGATGGGAGCAGCAGCCTGGCTGCGTGGCCGCTGTTGCCAAAAGGAGCCCCAGGGAGGCTAGAGGGAAGCGAGTCAGGCCGCGGTCAGCTCTGCCGTGTTCAGTCAAGGAGGATCAGCTTTTAACAGCCGCCTAGGTGTGTAAGGTACGGCATGACAAGCCAGGTTCATGGTAAGTTTAAGTGGAACCTGTCTCCATTACCTCAACAATCTCCTCCACTTTGCAAAGGTTTTTCTTTTTTTTGGAGCCTCCTCAGCTTTGCAGGGTCCAGCTCGCTGCAGCCTGGACCACGATTCCTTGGCAGAGAGCTTTGACTCACCTTTGTTATTCTCCCCAGTTACCACCTGGGCAATTGGACACACAGAGACCAACGTGGCGGCATAGTTACTGCAGAGCTCCCAGCTCGAGGCCAATCCTGAGCTCAGCATCAGGGCCCTGGAGCTACCCAGGAGCAGGGGCAGAAGCCAAAACGTTTTGGTGCCTCAAACCACCTTAAATTCCCATTTCCTCTGACCAGTAAAGTTGTGTCTCCACTTGAGGAATTTGGCTTGTTTCCAGTGCAGATGTGTCTCCTGATTTAGACCCCAGGAGGTGCAAATTAAGTCACAGGGGGTGTGGATTCTTCCCTGCCTCACACTTTTACTGCCCCGGAGTTGTCCCAGCCCGATGGCAAAACGGGGGAGAGGGAACAAGGTACGGCCTCTGCATCTCCTGACCCCTCGGAGCACCAGCATCTGTTTGGGTGCAGAACATGAGAGATTTCGTTCCAGGTACAAGAGATGAGCCCAGCCACAGGCACCGATTCTCGTGGCGAGAAGCCAGATGGTTGGCAGAGCCTGGCTGTGCGCCAGCACCTGGTTTCCGTTAAACCTCGCGCAATCACTGAAATCACGACGCAGTGGTTTCTGTCGGGGTCTCTGCCGGCCTTTTCCCACCTCCCAGTGGGGTGGTCTCGGCCCAGTGAGGGCTCGTGGCGGGACATGAGGGCCCAGAGCTTTTCCGGAGAAGAGCAATTCAGGAGTTAAATGTCGTCCTGCTCCTTTTTCTGAGCGAAGGTGCTTTGGAGAGGGAAGGGAAATTAAATCCGCTGCCTGGACGTTGTATGGGGCGGGGAAGGCTGGGCTGAGTCGGGCTGCGAGCCGCGCCGCGCCGGGCCACGCTGAGCCACCCCCGCCCCGCCGTTCCCCCCCCAGGCCGGGGCGGTCCCGGGGCCACCGGCCGCGCAGCCGCGGATCGTCCCCCGGCGCCGAGGCGGGGCCCGGGCAGAGCCGCGCCGGGCCGGGCTGAGCGGGCCCGGGACCAGCCGGGCACATGCAGGGCGCGGCGCGGAAGCGGCCGTTCCCGGCGGCGGCTCCGGGCTCCCCGCAGCCCGCCGGGCCGCTCTACGCGGGCAGGTGAGCGGTGGGACCGGGGGGGGAGCACGGGAACGGGACATCCTCCCTCTCCTTCCCCGGGGGTCCCCAACCCGGCTCATCCAGCTCCCCCGGGATCCCCCAGCCCCACCACCCCGTCCAGGATGCTGCGGTTGGCCGGGGTATCCCGGAGGGTCCCCCCTGCTCGGCCTGGGCTCGGCTTACCTGGGTCACCCCAGCTGGTCCCGGCTTTGCAGCCTCTGCCAGGGTGCTGTAAGCTCTCCGGGCTCGCCCAGGGCACCCCGGTTTGTCCAGGGTATCACCATCCTCACCCTCCACCCACCGGGTTTGGACCGTGGGCTCAGGGAGCACAAGTCGTGGCTGATCCAGCTGAGGCTGTTCTGGACCTGGCACCACAGGAGAGCGATCCGGCCGCTGCTCCCCTGGGGAGGTGAAGGTCCGGTGGTGCCGGAGGGTTGTTTGATGGAAAGACTTCAGCGGGGTTGGATCAGGCCTTGTTCTGCAGAGGAGTAGGAGGAGGATCTCCAGAGTGGGAGATGAAGGTGATCGTGTGTCCAGAGCATCCCCATGCTCGAGTACCACCAGGCATCCAGGTGTTTTCAGCATTCGGCAGAAGTGCCTTGGGAGTTGAATTTTGCTTTGTCATGCAAAAGTTAAAAATAGGTGCACTTAATTCAGCACTTAAGATTTTCATCCTGTTTTTATGCTCACTTCTCGGCCAGGAAGAACCTTACAGGGACATGGTATTTATTGTTAACAATGTTTCGCCTTTCAATACTGCCTCCTCCTCAATTCGGCCTTTCAACGTTGTTGTTATTCCACATATCCCAAAGCCTGGAGCCTCGCCAGCAGCCAGGGAAGCAGAGGTTTTGAGTGGGAATGCAGACCCCGAGTCTGTGCCCTGCCTCCTTGGAAACCTATTACATGACCTAAGGCTGACGCTGTCACTTCTGTCACCTCTAGGCATGGAACCGTCAAGAACGAGGACACCTTCAAGACCTCCCCGTTTCATTTTGACCTGTGGTTCTACTTCACTCTGCAGAACTGGGTGCTGGACTTCGGGCGTCCCATTGCAATGGTGAGTGTGGCAGAGGCAGGCCCGCCGCTTTGCTTGCAGTCAGCTTTTTTAGGGTGGGGGGCAGAGCTGTGTAGACCCATGGGCTGTTTTCTACACCAAAGGGACGCCCTTGAGGAGCCGTCCTTGAGACAACGACCGCTACGATGTACTGGAGTAACTGGTACCAAGCGTGTTGCTCCAGCCACAGGGAAGGTATCTGAAAAGCTTGTTCCATATATCTATCCCACAACTTTATGTTTTCATAACAATAGTTCCTGGAGAGTTTCCTACTTCTCCTCCCCGTACCTTGCCTGTATCTCCAGAGCTTGGGACTCCTGCTCTACACATAGCGCAGGGCAGAAGCGGCTGTTACCCTCAAATATACTTTTTTTATCGCTGGCTTCTGCACGTGGCAGAGGGTTAATGGAGATCCGCTGCTGCAGGGCTCTTGTTCGCTCGCTTGGCCACACAACTTCGCAGCCTCGGCTTTGGGCAGCGCTGCAGGAGCAAGCAGCTGAGGTGTAACTACACCCTGCGTTTAGCACCCATCTCCAGATCGCGCTCTTAGGGGTGCTTACTGCAAGGAGAGCTGCCCGACATCGTCACTAACAGCTATGTGAAGGCAAGCTGACAATTAGCAAGCAGCAGCGCTCCAAAGTGAGGATTTTCTCTCTCCCCATCTTTCAGGCAGTGACGGGGCCGTAATCACGAGCTGGGTGGTAAGCATAGACTGATGTGCTTTTCTCCCCCCCTTCCTCAGATAATTCTACCTTTGGAGTGGTTTCCTCTAAACAAACCGAGCGCTGGAGATTATTTCCACATGGCTTACAATGTTATCACGCCATTTCTTCTGCTAAAGGTAAACCTCGAGGTGCAGGTGTTCTCTTTTTTTTTTAATAGTACCGGTTGTAAAAACAGGGTAAACAATACAGTTTTGTAAAGCCTTGGTAGGAGTTGGTTGAACAAATGTTGATTATTCACAAACTCCTGCGAGTGAGCCAGCCCTACTCTATGTTAGAGGTTTGCCACTCCAGAAGGAATTTGTGAGGGCACCTTCTAAAGAGCAAGGCAGTAACCATCTGAATACAACTCAATTCCCTGCCTATCCAGAGCAAATCGCTTCCCCAGGAACTCCAGATTCAGGAGGAGTCAGAGCCCTTCTCCGTGGCTGAACCAAAGCATATTTTTCAGACAACATCCATCCGTGACTTAAAAGACCTTATGAGACAGCTGGAACTATAATAGACTTTCTAAATTGTTCAGAGCTTAAATACACTTGCTCTTTGACATTAGAATTGTATCTTTAGCTTGAATTTATCTTGCTTCAGCTGCCAGCTACTGGATTGTGTAAACCATTTATGAGGTTAAAGACTGTCGTATCATTAGAAATCTTCTTATATTAAATACTTAGCAGCCAGAAGACAGGAGAAAGCAATTATAAATATATTTTAACCTTCATTAGCTAGAAATTGAATTACGTCCTAAGAAGTAAATGATTCTCTCTTTCCTGAGTCTGTCTGGGAGATTTTAAATACCAGTGTGGCCAAAAAGGAATATTCAGGATCCGGTCCCTTGGGGGATGTGAAAGCTCTGGAGCTCAGTCTGACCCATCACAGTCTGACACAGCTGATTTCTGCTGTTGGGGTAAAATTTGCTGTCTTGGACATCTCTGGCTGCACAGCATGAAGGGTTGGTCCACAGAAAAAAATCCACTTGCTATTCAGGGTGCATTCCTTGTGCCCAGTATCCCACCGTCCTTTTCCATCAGACAAGTGCTTTCCTGGACCTTTAGCTCTCCTCCCCCTTCAGACTCCTCTGACATTCATACAGCAGTTACAGAGAAAGGGAAAGTTAAGCCTTGAAATTAAATACAAATAAGGAGCTTTTCACTGTTTATGAAGGGCTGCAAAGCTGATTTGGCAGCAGGGAGATGGGAAGCAACGGTAGCCCCAGCTGATCCTCGGGCTGTGCTGACATGTCCCCCCTGACCCACCATTCCCGAGCCCAGCTTGGCCTCCCCTCCAAAGCCTGAACCGCCTGATCTGGGATTTACATCTTTCAAGGTCTTCCCTGCTTTGCAAGTGGAGCAAGGAGCTTCTTTCCAAAGAGAAGCTCCTGCTCCTTGGCCCCAGCTGGGCTTGCCCCAGGTTTTGAGAAACGCCGGGCTCCCCGCCAGCCTCATGTGCCTCTACCCAGACCTAAGCAGACCCTGAGATGGTACAGGGAGAGCTCATCACTAAAGCTTGTGTTCAAAAGTTTGCTTCAACCAGTTTTGCTGGCAATTAGGTATTTCTAGATACAGGTTTAAATGCAGCTTCCTCTTTAGAAGCAAATACAAAGAGAGGTGAGTCTGATTCTTTTAGGAAGACAGAAAGAAAAAAAACCCAACAATAAACAGTTCAACAAGAGTCCTTTGAAAATCATCCAGCAGAGAATTACAAAGGAGCAAGTGTTTCTTTCCAGGGGAGTGAAGTGCGGGTGCTCAGCTGGAGTGCTGCTGGAGGCTCTCCCTGCCACTGGAGGGCACAGCCAGCCTTGCAGATCCGCTCAGCACAGCAGCCACAGAAAGCAGCTGCTTTTTTATTTTACATTTATCGGTTTTGATCGCATCTAGTGAAGAAACTGCTTCAAGTACTCTGTTGGAAGCACCCCATCACTGATTGGATCTAAGCGTTGACTCAGGTTAAGGGGTATTGCTTTGCAGAAGGGTTTAACAAGGGCAAAAAATGTGGTTTTATTGTTGCAAACAGGATAAAGTGCATACTCAAACCTGAAAGCCACGTAGGCTGGTGGAAACGCTCCTGAGGTGCATTTAGGGAAGGTAGCAGGAATCAGGGAAGCTCGTTCTGGTGTGGTCACACCGCTTTCCCCAGGGGGGGTGACTCTGTTTCCCGTGGCAGGGTGCCAGCCACCGTGGGCAGCAGCTCACACCTGCCACAGCAGCACAACCTGCAGCTTTCTGCAGGCCTCGTGCTTGGGTTTTTGGGATGATTTTTTGCATAGCACCGTACAGCCGGCGCGGGCAGAACTTGTCACGCATCTCTATGGGTACCTGTTCAACACTTCTCTGCGGTTTTAGCTCATCGAGAGATCCCCCAAGACCTTGCCAAGATCAATGGTCTATGTCAGCATCATCATGTTTGTCATGGGAGCCAGCATCCACCTGGTCGGAGACTCTGTGAACCACCGCCTGATTTTCAGTGGCTACCAGCACCATCTGTCTGTACGAGAGAACCCCATCATCAAGAACCTGAAGCCAGAGACGCTGGTAGAGTCTGTGTTTTATACAAGCACTCAAAAAAAAAAAAAAAAGTTAATTGCTTGTTCTTATTTAATAGATTTAATAGTACCCTGTTCCCTCTGCCCTTTTAAATCTCTCTTCGTTGCATTGCAGATTGATTCCTTTGAGCTGCTCTACTACTATGATGAATATTTAGGTCATTCGATGTGGTAAGCGATTTGCAGTCTGTCTGGTGGCCTCAGACCGTGGTACAAGGGCAGGCAAATCTCATCTGATTATAGCTTAATATGTAAAAAAATGAAACGTGGCTGATGAGAGCTGGCTGGGAATAACATTCTTGGAGCCAGCATGATTACAGTGGATCTCTCCCCTGGATTATCGCCCGTTCCCCCTAGTTTTGTCTCTGTCTCAGGGATATTTCTGGGATGTGGCAGCTGTTTGACAGCTGTAGGGGCCTGAGGAACGCTCCTCTGTTCTTGCTCCTCACCCCCCTTCCACATGACGCCCAGGTGAAGAGGCGGGTTACAGCACAGGCCCTTTGGCTGTCACCACCACTCACATTTTTGCTCCTTTGCAGGTTGACCCCAAAACCACCCGACTCTGCCCAGTCTCTCCAGCCCTTTGCTCGCTCTTCTCCGTCACCGAGGGAGGGGTCGCTCACGTAGCCAGACTGGTGCTGCCCTGGAACCGGGACCATTTGGCCACGGTGATCCAAGGAGCTCAGTTAGGGTCTGATTTCAGCGCTGTCACCCCAAGCCGAGCCTGGAAACACTTGTTGCAGCTGGACAGCAGGTTTCATCCAGCCTGGCTGCACTTGCTGGTGCCCCCAGGCAGCGGCATGTCCCAGCAGCACCCATGGCCCCTGTCCTGCTGCTCTGCCTGAACTAAAGACCCCAGAAAGGACAGGCTGGTCCTTTATCCACTGCTAGATAATCCTGAGATTGCTCAGAGCAGAGGGAAATCTCTCCCCCATCAGGCCTTTCCGGTTTATTTGCCGTTCCTTGAGCGCGGTGAAGCAAGCAAATCCTGTTCTTTTAAATAAAAAAGGGCTCTGTTAGGTTGTTGAAATCCTGCTCCATGTCCTGCTTTCCTGCGGTTCAGCTTTTAACACACACACCAGTCTTACACAGCCTCTCAGAGCCCGGGAGTGTAACAAATGCAATTGTTCAGCAGAGCACTTGAGCCCAGCATCTGACCTAATCAGTAAACTTGGGCTTTTCCTGCAAGAGCCCCTGGAGTCTCATTATCTGCAGGAGCCCTCGGTGCAGCCAGGACACACAATAGCCCTGCACCAGGCTCCGCCAGCCCTTCGCCTGTCCTGTGGACGTGGCAATCATCTCGTAGCAAGAGCTGTGACACCGGCAGAGAAACGATGCCCCGACTGGCACCACAGGACCCCACAGAGCAGAACCCTGCTTCACCCACCCGAGCACATGGAGCTGGAGCAGCCTAAGTGGCCTCACCAAATTAATTCACAGGCTCAGCACAGGTCTTATGAGGAGCGGCTGAGGGAACTGGGGGGGTTTAGTCTGGAGAAGAGGAGGCTGAGGGGAGACCTCATCGCCCTCTACAGCTCCCTGACAGGAGGGTGCAGAGAGGCAGGGATGAGTCTTTTGAACCAAGAAACAAGCGACAGGACAAGAAGGAATGGTCTCAAGCTGCGCCAGGGCAGGGTCAGGCTGGCTCTTAGGAAGTATTTCTTCCCAGAAGGGGTTGTTGGGCGTTGGAATGGGCTGCCCAGGGCAGGGGGGGAGTCCCCATCCCTGGAGGGGTTGAAGAGTCGGGTTGACCCAGCGCTGAGGGATCTGGTGGAGGTTAATGGTTGGACTGGATGATCTTCAAGGTCTTCTCCAACCTAGAGGATACAGTGATTACCTACGTGCATGGTTTGGATTTGGTGGGGCTTAAACACGTTCCAGGGTCACATCATCAACTGGAGTTGTTTATGTTTGCAGGTATATTCCTTTTTTCCTGATACTGTTTATATATTTTACCGGCTGCTTCAC
This sequence comes from Athene noctua, assembly GCF_965140245.1. Classification (NCBI taxonomy): domain Eukaryota; kingdom Metazoa; phylum Chordata; class Aves; order Strigiformes; family Strigidae; genus Athene; species Athene noctua. Next base: position 14,695,657 of record NC_134049.1, on the reverse strand, counting down.
CCCTGTTGAAGAGGAGAGCAGGATGCCAGTGGCTGCCTTGCTTCTGATGGGGCCCAGCAGCCTTTATTACTGGTAAGTAGCTTCTGTCTGCCCTAGACGGGCGAGGGATCCAGAGGGAGCACCACAGGCAGCCCTGCAGCCTGCAAGCAGGGGTTCTCCATTCTGCAGGGCAGCTTCTAATATGCAGATCTGGAAAATCAGATGAAACCTGTTTGAAATTTGCAGCTGCTTTAGCCTTTGCAGGTTGGGACAACTTCAGGGTCACCAACCACCGCTCCTGTCCCTGCTCGGGGTGTTTCTTCAACCACAGTCAGTTGTGTTGTTACTGCTGGAGCTCCATCTTCCAGCTTCCCTGGTACTCACCACCCGTCCCCCCTCAAAACTGCCATTCACAGCACCATTAGACAGTTCTGGACGATTTTGGGGTGGTCATGCAGCACCTGCAGCACGCCCACCCGCTCTGCTCGTCGGGGGCAAGGGGAGGCTCTTGCCGGTTGTCCAGGCACGTTACGCAGAGCCCCAGCCGCCTGCGTGATGCTCAGACACTGCCTCTCGACTCGCCCTGCACGTCCAAATGGCGTTTTGAGAGAGGTCTTATTTATTTCCCATTTTCATTAGCTTCTTCCCAAACAGTTTCCCTGATGGCAGCCAAACAACTTTTCATTCATCTTCAGAGATTATGTTCTCCCTTGCCCATAGCTTTTCCCCCCGCTGAGATTGTTTTTATACAGTAAATTAATTTTTAATAGTCAAAATCATCAAGATGATCTGGTCAGTTCCCAGTTACCTCACTGCACTTCCTTTAAATACATCCGTGTGAATCTCTGCAGTTCATGTGGTAGCCATTTCAGAACCAGGGAGTGTTAATTCCTCCTTGTCCCTGCTAACACCTGTTCCAGGCTGGCCGCTGGGTGGGCAGCGGATTTTTGGACTAAAAGAGCACAACATCTGTGGGGGAGCCAGAGTCTGGCTTTGGTTCTACCTTTAATCATCCCCTTCACAAATGGAGCCCAGCACCTTTCAAATCCCTTAATGGGAACGTGTTTCTTTACCCTTCTCTTAATGAAGCCCATAGCTCAGTTGTTAAATTACTGATAAGAAATATGAAAACAAATCACAGCTTAAAATCTGGCAGTAGAAAGCAGCATGGCTTTGTTTGGATATAGAGCAGGAAGAAGGGGGAGACATTCACCTCTGGTGAAGTTGGAAGTGCTGCTGGTGCTCAGTGCTTTCTCCCAAGGGGGCACTAACAGGTGTTTTTTCTTTGTAGGTATCTTGTGACAGAGGGTCAGATTTTCATCCTCTACATTTTCACTTTCTTTGCCATGATGGCTTTAGTGATGCACCAGAAACGCAAAGGACTCGTCCTGGACAGCAATGGGCTTTTTCTCTTCTACTCCTTCATCATAACGCTGGTCCTCATTGCTGTTTGGGTGGTTTGGTTGTGGAATGACAAAATTCTCAGGAAGAAGTACCCTGGCGTGATCTATATCCCTGAGCCGTGGGCCTTTTACACCCTGCACATGAACAACCTCCACGCAGCAAAGGAAAGTTTATAAGTTTTGATATTTTAAAGTGGTTTGAAGAAACAAAAAAATAAATCTAGTTTTTCTAATGTAGATGTATTTCAAATAAATTCCTGACCAACATTAGCTGCAAGAAGTATCGTATGTTCACTAGACTTAGACTAGGGAAGGGGTGTTTGAAAAAAAAGGGAAAATAGTCTCCACTTTAAAGGCAGGGCAGGGGCGTCCCCGCTGGCTTTGCACCCGCCAGCCCTCACACATGCACAACATAACTCTGTTTTAGGTGCTTATGGGGCAGCACCAAACCCCTCCTGCCTTGGAGCAGGGGCACAGCAGCCCAGCCCCAGGCCGCTGCCAAACCCCCATCGCACCATCACGGCCCCGGAGAGTGTCCCAGCCTTTAACAGGAGCTGTTTTGCTGGGAAGTGGGTGTCTTGGCACAGAGAGATGGATCCACTTCTCCCACCTGAGAAAACATGCTGGGAAGGGGGTTAAGCCACTCCCTGTGCCCCCACCCCACCCCAGGGAGCCCTCCCAGGGTCCCGGCTGTTGTGCCGGGGTTAAGCCCTCGCTGCTGGGTGCAGGTGCGCGGCAGGAAGGGCCTGGCTGGTGGCAGAGGCAGAAGGGCCAATTCCCCACAAATGCAGCCCAAAAAAAGCATCAGGTAGGGAGGCGAGCACCAGCCCCACTCATGCAGGGCCTGTGCTGGCTTCTGCTCCCAGCCACCACTTCCCCATCCTTGGGTGACAGAGCTGAGCTCCTGCCACCTAGCTGCATCCCTGAGATGATTTATGTCTAAAATTTGTATTAGAGCCCAGTGTGACAAAATCCAAGTGGTAGAAGTAAAAAGCCGTTAGTGAAACATACTGAACAAAAACATTCAGTAAAAGCAGAGTGACTCTGGTGGGTTCCTGAAGCAGCTCTGTTCTTTGAAGGGAGCATCTTTATCCCACAAGATTTAGGGATCCTGAATGTGTAACAGAGCAGGGTCGACCCTGGGAGGGTGCGGTCCATGCTACAGTAGTCACTACGGCCACTAAATATTTTGTTCTTGGGTCTGGATCTCCACCCCAGTCTGGCATCAGGTACTTCATTCCCACACACATGCTGGCAGGATACTTCCAGCACTGGCAGATCTGGAGAGGCAGAGCATCACCCGTTCCACACCCAGGAACCAAGCTGTTTTTATAGGGAACAGGATGAGACAAAACTGTAGATTCACATGTGACACTTGCTTTTCAATGGCTTGAATGTCAACTGAGTGGCAAAAGCAGAGGGCTGGGAGGGAACAGAAGACGTGAGCAAACAGGGCTGTTTGTCTGAGCTAGTCCACAACAGCGGGAGGCTCTGCCTCCCCCACGCACCCGGGTTTAAGCCCCCGCAGCCCTCCCTCTCCCTCAGCATCATTTCATCGGCGTCCCCCTTCCAACTCCCTGCCGAGGGCTGCAACAAGACTTGGCCGTCCTGGAGGCCGTTGGTTCCCAGGCAGATTAGTTAAATAAATGCTAATAAATACTCAGACAAGGAGCTTTTTAAACCATCTCAGAAATCCCTTGTCTTCTCAGCCTGCCTGCAATGCCTCAGCTCCTCAATGTTTGCAATCTAAACCCCCCCTTCCCCTGCAAACCCACGGGGACGGGCACAGTGACAGTGACAGCGATGCCCAACGCTGCCCAACGCTCTGCACTGAGCTCAACCAGGCCCTGTAAAGCCAGAATTAACAATTCCTCCTGCCGACCAGCAAAACCCCTCCAGCAGCCAACTGCAAAGCCGTAAATCGCCCCCCCCCCCCCCCTTCCTCAGCAGATAACAACAAGGCTGGATTTGTCTCCCATCAGCGAAGCTTAGTGCGAGGTGTGCAGCTATCTGAGATGATCAAATCTTCTGTGCTCCACCCAGCTCCACCCCAAACACCCTTAAACTTTGACCGAGCAGGGAAGCTCTGGCCCCGCTTCCTCCAGACATCACTGCTCAGGGGGCCCGCCCGGAGCTTTGGGCAGGGTGGGGAGAGCCCTTCTCCCCACGGCCGGTGAGTAGGAGCCGTGCTGGCAGCAGGATCCAGCCCTCGCAGGGATCAGGTCTCGTAGCCATAGCAGCGGGGTATTTATTACAGCCCAGCCACACTCCACCCTGGGCTGGTGGACTTTAGCCCTTCATCGAGTAGAAAAGTAGCAGCAGACACCTCCGATCCCGAGGGGCAGCGTCAAACACAAGGAGGACCCCCAAAATAATGGTGAGTGAAGCATTTCAACTGATACAAACTGCTAAACCCCGCTCCCCCTACCCAGATTTTAAAGCTTTTTTTTTTTTTTTTCTCTCCTTCATGCTCCAGGCAAAATTTCTGTCCCAGGATCAAATTAATGGTATGTACAGTTTTGTTCTGGTTTGTGGGTGGTTTTTTTTTTTCATTAGCAAGATAAGCTTAACAAATTTCTAAATATATATACATTTTTATATATATAAAAGCTGGAATTTCCCCAAAATTATCTCAGTCTGGGTTTGTGCTCCCCCACTTGCCCTCCTCCTTGCTCTCAAGGGGATCTGCTTGCTCTGAAATCACAGAAAACTCCCCAGCTTTGTTAAGACAGCGCTGGGCACAGGCATGGAGCTGAAAACCCACCACAGACCCACACACTGGATTGCACCGAGACCTGCAGAGGTTAACCAGCACCCTCCCAAACCCATAAGCATCGGCCCTGGCCAAGCTAGCAGGGACCTGGTGAAATTTCAGGTGACCATTTGCAGTACTGGAGGCTTCACATATGATGGGAGTGAAGACGAAGGAGGAAGAGGAAGAAGGAGAGGGTGCAGGAAGTGCAAATTCTCATCATGGGGCACCGGAGCTTTCCCTGGGAAAGGGGACCCCTCCCTCAGGCTGGAACGAGGAAGGGTTTGCTACAAGAATGGCAGAAGAAATCTGAAAGAACAGTATTACTGCAAATCTGTTAATCTGCAGCCCCTGTGGGCTCAGCAGCTCTGCAGGATTGCTGCAAGGGAGAAGGCAGCCAGGGCAGGGGGAGGCCACAGCACCCACGGGGTGCCCAGCACCCATGCCTGCAATAAGGTCTAGGAATAGAGAAGATGAGGGTGGTTGCACCAAAACAGGCTGGTTTTTATTCCCAGGGCTGCTCTGCAGACAGGACTGTCCCTGTGCAGCACAACTTGTCCGTCAGCGTTAAGCGTGCCGAGGAGCCGCTGTGCTGGGAGCAGAGCGGGAAGGCAGGATGAGAGATGGCAGCCTTATCTAGGTCAGCTGCCAGCCTTATTTATTTATTTGAAAACTGCAAAGCCAGTGTTGGGAGGGGGAAGGGGAGAGGGCGGGCGGGCAGGCGGGGACAGTGGGGAGAGGCGAGGGAGGGCGGCAGGGCAGGCAGAGACTCTGCTATGCCTGGATCACGCAGTGACTGGCACTCCGGCTGTCAAGTGTCACATTATCAGTTCTTCCATTAAAAGCCAGCCAGTGGCAGGCCAAGGAGGGGCAATTACCAGACCCTGCACAGACCACAGCAGGGACCAACCCAGCATCCTCCACCACTCCTTAGGCTCATTCCTCCAGCATCCTCTCCTACTCCCCATGAAGGCAGAGAAAGGTACTTTTTAACAGTATTCTACATATTTGGAAGCCTGACTCGACTTTCAGACTTGCTTCATTAGGGTGAAGGACCCCAATTAGCTCAGCTATTCACAATCCTGGATTTTAATTGCCCTTGGCACTTTACCCCGGGGTCCTCCTGCACTGTTCATCATCTTCCTTGAAACCAGACACCCCGAGCCAGACACAATACCCTTGCTGGAACCTAACCAACGCTGCCCAACCGGGCAACGGGAGAAGAAATGTCACTGGTAGATCAATGTAATCGTACATGGCATAACAGAGTTTTGGTTTTTAATTAGAGTTCAAGGAATGTTTTTCCCTGTATGACAAGAAACAAAAAGGCAAGATAAAAGCCTCCGACCTGATGGCAGTGATGCGGTGCCTGGGAGCCAGCCCGACGCCAGGAGAGGTGCAGAGGCACCTGCACTTGCACAAGATCGGTAAGCAAAGCGCAGCAGTAGCACACGAATAAAAAAACACACTAGATCATGGGTTGAGAAATTCAACTTTTCTGTGGTCAGGAGACTACATACAAAGACAAGGAAGCTGCCCGGAGCCCAGGAGATAATATTCACTCTCAGGTGAAACAGCCCAGGCAATGCAGCTATATAACCCAGAGCAGTCATCAAAACCTAGTCTGATATGCTGGATGGTGAACACAGTCAATCCAGCACATGGATTAAACTAGTGCCATTAAAACAGAAAAGCTTCAAGAGGAGGAGGAGGCATACCTATTGATTGTGGAGGCTGGGAAACTGTCCAGTCCAACCAGCAGAGGCAGAATAGCACAGAAAGATATTCTTCTGCAGATATGTATAAATAAATACAAAGCACAGCACAAAGACCAAAGAAGAATCATGAGATAAAGTGGACTGGATTCAAAGTTCTGGCTGTGAGGTTTCAGAGCACAAGTCTAGCAATGCTATAAATGGGGTTTGGGTCAGGAGAAAGGCCCCAGCAGTGGCCCAGCCTGGCCCAGAGCAGGGTCAGGCAAAAGGTGCTACAGAAGGGGAACTGGCAGGGAGAGGAGGGGGGATGCTTAGGTCTGGATCCAGACTACAAAACTGAGCCACTCCTAAACAGTCTGCTCTTATTTTTCCAGACAGAAATGCAGAGCTGGATTTCTCCACTTTCCTGAATATAATGTACAGACAAATGAAGCAAGAGGAACCGGAGCGGGAAATCCTCACAGCCTTGTCTATGATAGACAGGCAGAAGAGAGGCGTTATCACCGTTTCGGAGCTGAGAGCCAAACTTACAAGATTAGGAGAAAAGCTTTCCGAGGAAGAAGGTATTTTGCAATTCACAGATGTATCAAATGCTTCCCCATCTTCTTATTTCCTTCCTGATTTTCCTTCGTAGTATTTATAAGTGAGCATCTGCCCCATGAAGGGCCCTGGGAGAGTGTCCGTGCCCCCCGCTGCAGGGATGCTGTAAGGAGCACACAGTGCACTGGCAGCTTCCCAAGAGCACAATTTGGAAGAGAGGGGAAATTTTTAATTAAGATTCTTAAAAAAAAAAAAAAAAAAGGGGGGGGGGGGGGGAGTTCTTGTTTGTCAGAAATTTGTTTCAAAGGGACACAGCAGAAAGGAATTTCCAGGAAGCTTAAAATGATCCAAGACCTTTTAGACAGCAGATTTTGTGCTAGGCATTTTAGTAGGCATATGAATTTTTTTAAAGGCATTCCCCATTCTTCCAGCTTCCCCAGGCTGCAGGAACTGGGCCCAGCATGCAGGAAGGCAGGGCAGTGCCCCGCACACCCTCTGCCCTTGGGACGGGGTGTCCTGTCCCCTCCCTGCTCCAAACCACATCACCTTTGGGTTCTTCTCCAGCTCTCACAGAGCTCTCACCCCTCTGACCCTACTGCGGGGAGCAGGCTCCAGAGCTTTCAAACTGCTTACTCCCTGCCCAAGACTGCCTTAGAAAAACCCATCACCGGTTTGATACAGGCAAGGAAACCAGGGTTATGGGGTTTATCCAGACCCCACTTGGCTCCTTGAGGGTGTAAGAACGGTTCTGTCTAATGTTAAAGGAGAATTTTGATTTAATCAGAGCAAGGCTGGTCAGCCCAATCAGTCACCAGCTTCACAAGTGATACACAACAACGCATTTCTTCTCAGTGTTTTCTTCAATTGTTTAACGAATAATAGTTCATGAAGCTATTAACATCTGAAAACACTTTCAGAGCTATTATGAGGGCTGAACAAACAGTGACATGGAGACATTACCCCTAATTAAAGGCATCCTAGCAAGAACCACCGTTACATGAAGATTTGGGAGGTACAGGGGGATTTCCCATTACTTTTGAGGTACAGGCTGCGCATCTACTCTCAGCCTGTACCAAGGCACTACAGGCCCTACTGTAGGAAGGGATGCTTCTTCTCAACAAGAAATTCTGCTTTTGGCTTGACACACTGAAGTCCAGCTTGCTAAGCCGCTATAAATATTTGATACCGGAATAGACTCTTTCATTAGCATCTGCAATTGTTCAGTAACTACTGGCATGTACCTTCATTTACAGGGGCTCCAGAAAAGCCTTCACTTCATGTTAATTTAATGTACTTTTACCAAATAAGAACCAACACATTTTTATTCTATGTTATTTTTAAATGCTCTGGGGAGAATTAATTATTTTTTTAATTTATGTCCCTAGAACCACTTGATTACCATCTAGGTATTCTTTTTGAAAGGAAGATTACATCTCCTGGACAGAAAGAACTGTTACTCACCTTACAGTAACAGCAGTTCGGACAATTTACCCCTCATTTACCCCACACTGCACCCAAATCCTCCTGGCAGCAGCTTCACCAGGGCAGCACCTACCCCCTGCACATGCTGCCTGCAAACCAAGGGGGAAAGTCTCTCATCCAGTACCCCCATGAACAGCAGAGAGAGGAAACAGGTTATGCTGCTCACAGAGACCTTCCACAACTATGGGTAGTAACACACACTGACCGTTCTCAACTCCACCAGATCCCTCAGTGCTGGGTCAACCCGACTCTTCAACCCCTCCAGGGATGGGGACTCCCCCCCTGCCCTGGGCAGCCCATTCCAACGCCCAACAACCCCTTCTGGAAAGAAATCCTTCCTCAGAGCCAGCCTGACCCTGCCCTGGTGCAGCTTGAGGCCATTCCCTCTTGTCCTGTCACTTACTACTAGGTTCAAGAGACTCATCCCTCCTCTCTGCATCCTCCTTTCAGGCAGTTGTAGAGGGTGATGAGGTCTCCCCTCACCCTCCTCCAGACTAAAGAATCCCAGTTCCCTAAATGGGCTCTGAACACCTAGAAGGTGTCCCACTAATGAAATATCAAATGATAAATGCAGGTCCACAACCCAACAGCTTCGTCTCCAACAGATCACCTGTTCCATCCCTCTGCACAGCACCCAGCCACGGGCCCAAAAGAAAACACCAACATGCTGGTGAAACTGGACACACGCCCCTCAACATCAGCATGTACGCAAGCAAAAACCTCTCTCTTCGGCTGTATTAGATGCCTTATTGAAGGAAACTGCTGCCCAAAACATTATCAAACAAAAGCTGCTGGGATTCTCTGATGTTTTAGTGCCTACCTGCTATAGGTTATGAGTAAAACAAGCCAAGGAATTCGCCTCCCCTCCTGTCATCTGAAGGAAGAAGGCACCTAATTCCCAGTAGTAGCTTCATTCAGCAACATTTAATGTTACTTTCCTGTGTCATTTCTTACATACTTCTACTTTATTGATGTTATTTGACAGGAACAATACTTTTCAATGGTTTAGCCCACACAGAAGAAAGCATTTTAAGTTAGATAACTGCTGTTGCTGCCAAGGCATTCCCAAAGCTGGAAGGAAAAAGCATCACTACTGCCAGGTGCCAACCGCATGGCTTTTAGGAGTATTTTCAGCAAGAGCCTTAGAGCCCCAGCTGAGAAGGTATTCTTCCCTTTCAAGTGCTAAAGGCCCATTGATATTAACAAGTGCCACACAAATCTACTTAAAGTTGGGCACAAAATCTGCACGAGCACTTAAGTTTTGTCTGAATTGAATAGGGACAGGTTTGCTATTCAAGCCAAACAAGCCATTCATACCAAGAGTAAGCCAATTTGGTCTGAATTTGTGAATCTTTTCCACGTGGAACTCAAAGAGATTAACATCTCTGCTCCAGAAAGTCTGACATGAAAATCAAAATCGAAGTGCTGAGGGTCATTTAAAACTATAATCTGGATGGCACCTCCAACTGATCCCAGAAGTTATTACTTCTAACAAAAATGATCTGAAAACCCAAATCCTGCATTGCTCTTCTTTTGAGGATCACAACATCCCTAATACATGCCACTCAAACTTCTATTTTTCTTTTACTCTTTTAGTTGATGACCTGCTAAAAGGAGCCAAAGTTGGACCAAATGGAACAATAAAATACGAAGAATTTGTCCACACCATTTGTCTTCCTACAGTTGACTACTAAAATTCAAAGCAAGAGATTTGCTAAGAGCAGAACCTGAAACTTATTTTGATTTCAGTTTCTTCTAGTTACTGTTTGGACTCAGGAGTCAACATTTCTCTTTAAAAATCCTTATTTTGCCTTCACGATAGTGCTTACACTTACACAGGTTCCCACCCTATTTCTGAAGAAACGTTGTCACAAAACATGAGCTGTTACTTTAATAAATCAAATGTGACGTTCCCTTTTGTAATGTCTAACATGCTTAAAAAAAACATCAACTCTTTTAAAACTGCATTTGAGTCTACAGGTTGCAGTACAAATGGTAACTTGTAGTTAGGGTCTCATGGTGACTGTGTTCCAAGAAACTAGCATCACCCAGAACCATTTGATGCTTCCACACACCCAAACCCAGACATGGTTCTTTGTGGAGAAACAGATTCCCCAGGAAGCTCGACTATGTCACGATGGTGGTAAATTTAGCGTAACTATGCACAGCTTCCCAGTATTCCTCAGATCAGTGGTACGATCTCAACCAGATGTTCCCCTGTCACGAAGCTGTCAAGTTAACGGTCCCGCTTGCAGGGTGGCCGCGTCCCTGCTGACTCCCAGAGCGACAGGAGACGAGCAGCCAGCAACTCCCCAGCTCCCCGTCAGTGATGCTCACCAGCTGCAGAGGACGACTCCCGGTCTCTGAACACAGGAACAGCCTAGGATCACTGTCTCGTTCCTCCTCATCTTTCGCACCTCCAACAGACAAGATCTCTGTGGTGGTGTGCTTCTCGCATTATTTATTAAGGTGTGGTATCTTGCAACGTCAGGTTTCTGTGCAGTTGAAGTGCCCCTGCATTTTGAGGCAGCATGCTGAAAATGCTGTGCTTGGTAAATGTATCTGTTACCAAGTTCTGGGCTAGCTGCCCAGAACATACTCCTAGAGACAGCCTGGCAGGGAAAAAACAGAGGCCATGAAAATGCAGCTTCTCTACAACAGGAAGAAACCCACCTCATCTCTCTTGACTTTAGACCAATGAAAACCAACATGAGCCACAGCAGTCGTTACTGATCTTATTCCATTTACCTCTTGGCAGCCCTAGCTGAGGTCCTCAGACTGACATGACACTTAGGACAACGTACAGCAGATTCTCTGGAGTCAACTGTAAATTTGCAGCGACCTGTGAAGTTCGCTGGAAGACCGTGCGCTCCTGCCACCTCTGCTGGAGCTTCTACCCACAGGCCCCCATGTCCCTTCATTCCATCCCTGCCTCTCCTTCCTTTTCTTAATTCTTAATCTTAATTCTCAATCTTTATTGCTGAAACAACTCTTTGCTTAATTTTTAATTTGCAATTAGATCATTACAGCCATGGCAGATACAATGCATTTATCCCCTACTGAGGCACCCAGCACAGCCTGAACACCGCGGACTAAGGCCACCACCAAAACCATCCCACATTGCCGCAACTGAATCAACCAGAACTGCAGTCAGCACAAACTTGGTTATAAACTGAAAAAACCAAAGCATGAGGCAACCTTAACCCTTGCAGATCAGTAACAGTGTTTCTTGAAGTTGGTAAGGCTGGCATTATTCTCATGGAATATTATTACATGGGGGTAAAAAAAGCACAGCTTAAATGACATGCTGAATGCTATACAAGAAATGGAAGTGGATCCAGGACGTATCTTATTTAAGACAAATGGCAGTTTTGTGCCCAACCTCCTGATTCAGAGCCAAGCTGCAGAGCATGCAGTTCTCACAAGGCAGCAGTCCCAGACTAACCCAGTAAGCTCAGATTTGGATCCTGACTCACCAAGATACTAACCAAAGGCCCTCTGAACAGTGAAGGATCGTGCTTCATAGTGAAATGAACTCTGCTCGATGTGTAACTGCCACACCTTGTGTCTGCCTGCCACATCCCTCAATTCTTATATGAGCTCTGCCTACTCTACAGACAGAAAACAAAACAAAAAGCCCCTTGTTCTGTGAAAATTAGTTACAAGCAGCTCAACACTCAGATAACACTCCAGAAAAACATTATACAGTATAGTGATAGGATCCACTAGAAAAAACAAGAACAGGTTCCAGCTAACAGCAGAAGATAGGATTTCTCCTGTAACTCTTGCGAGGGTTCACAGTTAACCTCAATGTTTGGACAAAAAACCCACCTACCTTGATGCCGAGCCTTTCCACACTCGTGCCTTTCCTTTTGGAGGTCTGCCCACAGCATGCAGTTCGATTTCTGCCCCCCCTAGAGCTCTTCCAGACCTTTGCTACAGAAGTACCAGCGATGAAGGAGAGCAAAAACCTCGGCTGCTTTGAGCATGAGCATAATTAGCTTATGAAACAAGGAGTTCATTAGAAGCATTTGTTTCCAATATGCATCAATAGCCAAATTACAAATGATCCAATACACAGCTTAATTCTTCCCTATTGACCAGAACAGTTGATTAACAAATCCTTTCAGCTGCAGACAATATAAAAGCTTGTATGTCATGGGGATTGATCAGCTCAAAATCACTTTGGATTACTCCAGAATGCATCTGTATCATAACAGGCATTACTACCCTCTCTGGGTGGGTAAACATTACCCAAATAAAAGCCAGCAGAAAGGAACTGCACTTCACACACACTCACAAAACAAAGCAGCACTGTTAGAGCTTGGGCAGACAAGTGTGAGACACTCCATGCCACAAAACATTCAGAAGCAAAGCATTCCTGTTCAAAAGGGACCTCTGCAACTCTGAGTTCACAGAAAACACCCTCCTCCCTCCTCCCCTTTTTTTTTCCCCCAGGAAACACAAGGTAACTGAATGCTTTTTATTACATCTAAAGATTTCTACATAAACAGGTAACATTCAATAGGTAAACCATTTTTTTTCCAATGCATATAATAAATATTTTCACTTGGTACTTTTATACAAACTGACATTGGTCTACTATACATTTTTAAAAGTCATTTACTGGTTTGGCATGCCGTATGGAAACTAAGAGAAAGTTTTAAGGCAATGAATGACAGATTTAAATTCATGGAATTAATGGTAATTTTAATATTCTGCTTATATACATTTTTCCCTTTGTTAATTAAAACAATTAACAGCAGCACTTTTGGGGACCACCAGCAATTTTCCCTTGTTAGAAATCTAAGCTCTGTTAAAAAAAAAAAAAAAAAAGAAAAGAAAGAAAAACAGTTATGCTGACAAAACAATATCTTTTCTATTTAAAATGTGCTTAAAACCCTGAAATGTTAATCTGCAACAAAGAATTAATTTTCAAAACGTGCTCCTCACAGTCCTTAGCTCTGCGTTGGGAGGCAGGTCCAAGAGAGTCCAATGAAAATCTATCAGTCATCCCGTCCTTGAAAGGCTTATTGAATCCTGGCCATGGAGAGGAAAAGGGCAAGCCTGGAATTGCTGTCACATTGATCATTACAGAAGTGCTACAAAGTTTTTAACGCATGGCATCGGTTATAGTTCAGTGCGGTTTTTCATTTTCTAAAGGATGCATCAGTGACACCCTCAAGAGCGATTCACAGCCACTTCCACCCTGCTCTTCCAACAGCTACGTACTCACCCCCCTGTACACGCAAACACATGCCCACACCCCACTCCTCCAGTGGAAGAATTTGAGGACAAGAGACCACTGGCCTAAGGATACTGAAACTCTGCAGTCTGCAGCGAAGGGAGCAGCACCACAAGCCAGGCCACCATGGGTTGCTTTACTGCTGCTTTGATAAAACGCGAACTAATGGAGATTGAGTTTTGGAGTGACGTTTGCAGGGAACTTGTTGAGAACTCAGACTGAGACTTCTACCAAGCAATGTTAACTGTGGTCAGAGGCACAGAGAATTATCAGCTATAGAGAACACCCTAGCATGAAACAGGAATACTCACAAAGCATATGGGATTAACACCACAAAGGAGGATTTCAGAACATTTCTGTCCCTTCTTTGTAGAGCAATGAGGTTAAAAAAATGACAACAGTGAATTGAACAGCCTTCCTTCCCTTCAGGGTAACTCATGAGGAAACAGAAGACGTCATCAGCTGACCTCACTTTCCAAAAGCTAAGATAGGCATAAAGATGCCAGATTCTGTGTTACCAGACACTCGCCACATTTCATTTTATATGTGAATTAACAAGATTTTAATACCATTGTCAAAAGTGACATAAACTGCTCTTCAGGTCATCTTTAACAATACAGTCAATGGAAATGTTGCCACGATCGTCGGTAAAACAGCCACAAACTCTCCCGAATTTCTCGTATTTCAGAAGCTGGGGACACACACGCTCCCAGTTACACTGACAGCAGTCGTACTCCAGATTTACAAACTGTATTATAGCAAAGCATATGCTCTGAAGTTACCAGGTTAGTATGACTAAAATGTATGAGATATATTCCTAGTGTAGGTTTAATCACTTCAAAATCAGACTGAGTTTAAAAAATAAGTATTTCCCATTTTCTATCCTTTTATTTATTTTTTAACTGACATTTAATAAATTATAAAATTGGTGTATGGTGAAATATATATATCAGCCAGATATGTATGAAATACACATGCATGGGAAAAACTATTTAACTCACTTAACTCACACACACAGATCTATAAATACATATATACACACACATATACATATAAACACAAACATTTGTTTTCAAAATTCAAGTCAACTATTTAGTGGCAGAGGGATGCTGTAAAAACACTAAAAACGATTTTGATGCCACATAATGTGAACCTTTCAAATAACCATACGACTGATCATACAGCAATACCTAATGCTACTTGGATTAAAGATTTTTTTTCTTTTTTTTTTCCTTTTTTTCCTTTTTTTTTTTTTCTTTTTTAATCAATGCAAGATTTTGAGACAACTTCATAGGCAAAAGGTGGCCCTTGTCAATGCTCAAAGCAACTAACTGCAATCAACAGTTTTGGACATTAAAAATTCAGACAAGAATCTGCTAATTTTAGTATTCCTTATCTCTCTTTCCTGATAAACTTGTTACCTGCACTTTCAACGAGTTATAAAAATATTTTTCACACCAGAGGAAATATTTACTCTCTCTGACATGGACTTTGGGACACAAGAGAATCACTTCCTTCCCTCCCCCTTCTCTTAACTTTAAAGAATCTCCTGAAAAACTGCATTCCAGCTATTTACACATTTCACTCTTAATAAGAACGGATCAGACCAAATGACCCATCGGTTCTAAAAAAAGATTTTCTTATATCATGCACAACTTTAAAAAAAAAAGAGAAAACAGGAAGTAAATATGGCTCAAAGTTCAACATATGCATACTGAAAAATCGGGGAAATAAAAAAAAAAAAAATCACAAGGCCAAAAAGAGAAAACTGAATTTTGAAACCCACTACCCTAAGAGACTTCAATAGGTAGCAATATGTTTGAGTACATGGGCTACAGGGTGGGGCTTTTTTATTGGGTTGGTTTTTGGTTTAAGAGACTCACATTGAACATTTAATACTAATTTTGATGAATGTGAACTCAGAAGACAGTGTATCAAGACCATTATCAGCTGCACAACCATGCAATAGTGTGTTGGTGTTTGTATTTTCTTCCTTTTGTTGACAAGTTCACTTTTAAGCAGAAATTTGATCTACTGCAGCTAAAAGTAGGTTTCTCCAGACAGAACAAGATAGGCCTCAAATCAATAGGCCGTTTATACACGCATGGCTAACTTCAAAGCACAAGCAGTTCCACAAATTTAAAATTGATACATGCTTAATATTTTGCTGATTAGGATCTTAAGTTATTTTAAAAGGATTTCATAGTAAGTTCTTAGAAACAAAACCCTACAGTCCAGTGTGTCAATGCTTTTATTTGGGGCTAGATTCTATAAAAATTCTCTGTCTTGTCCCACATAAGCACAGCCAAGTAACTCCTCAGCCTGAGATTTTATTGAGTCTGGCCCTCAAGAATAATTGGTGCACTAATGAGCTTGCGACATGCTTGACTAAAGCATGGAATTAAAAACAAGATTATAATCATCTGAATAGAGGGTCACAACCAGAAATGACCAAAAAAAATCCTAAAAAACCAAACCCACTCCTGAAAGGCTCTGTCCTGCAAACAGAGGGGATGCTGTGGAACAGTTTGGGTAGGGTTTATTCCGCTTTAAGCATAATAAAATCTGAACTAAATAAGAGATGGGGAATTAGATTCCACCACCAAAGGTAAATGTCTCCAAGAAGAGGAAAAAACCCCCTCTCTCAAGTTTGAACTTTAGAAGTTCAGCTCCTTTCCTGTTTATTTTACAGTGAAGAAAATAATGCCATTTGTGTCCAAACTATGGGGGTAAAAAAAAGTAACTCACATGACAAATGCACAGGTGTAAAATCTTCAGCATCCATAAAAATGAACTGAAGCTCCTTGTTTTTGTTAATTTTTTTTTTTGTTTTGTGTTTTTTTTTTCTTATTTTTACCAGTGAGGCCATCTTAGGTTTATATACAAAAGTAAAACTGAAAATATACTTTTGTTCTCTGTACACATAAATTTTTTTCCCTAAAAAAGGAAAAAAACTTGTCTATGTTTCTAACATAAAGTAAAACCAAGCACAAAGATTTCCTCTGACAAGTTCATTTACTCCAAAAATCAGTCCAACGAAATAATGTCTGGTATGATACCAAAGATAGACGCCGTGTCCGTGCTGCTCCTACTTGCAACTGGATGACCATGATTCTCTCGCAGGCTGTTGGAGGAAACAAGACTGCTGTTACTGCCACTATTGCTACCATTTGTGGCTGGCAGAGAACTGCTTCCTCCTGCATTTAGCTGATCGAGAAACATCTGAGATGAAGTGTATGGGAAAAAACGAGAGTGTAAGAGTTCTTGATCATCTGATGCGGAAACTGCCGCAGCTGCAGCAGCAAGAAGGGATGTGTTGTAATGCTGAGGGGAAAAACAACATTTTCAAGTTACATTTCAGACACCATAGTTTTGATTCAGACCAGCACAAAAGAAGGTATTTGTAAGCTAAAGCTCTTGACAGCTTCTGGATTTCACACCAGCTAGTCTACTCAACCTTTCTGTAAGTTAAGTAGACCGATGCTGTGAACTTTTATCTCTGCAGCCCCTGATTTCTGAAGCCAAAAGAAAACTGGAAATACTAGTATTAGTAAGAGCAAACACTAGAAAGGCAACAGTATCGCAAGACACCCAAAACAGTAAGAGCAAGAAGCAGCACTCTTTTACCTCTTAAAAAAACCCCTTGGTGGAAAAATTCCCCCAAATTCAAAGAAACATTTTGCCATCCCTCTCCTCCGCTCAAAAGCACAGACCAACCAGAGCTGGTGAAACTATGTGCTAATCACTGTTGGTGGAGGAAAGCACACTTCTGCAAAAAACACGTTTAGAAAGAGCACGCTTAGTCCCATGAGATGGCAGCAAGGGCTGTCCCAGGTTACATGCTGCTGGGCAGCCTTGAAAGGCAAGAACTTCAGCTATCAGGAATCAGAATTTAAATACAATCTCTCTGTAGGGTAATTTTGCTCTTGATGTTTCTTTCCACTATTACAAAACATATGTGAAGGCTATTCAGCCTTGTTCCCCAATGTTTATGCACTGGTATAATTATGCTGTATCAGTGCAGCATCAGACTTTCGCATTACTTCTTTCAGAAAAATTCTCAAATCTATGTTTTACTGAATATCAAGATAGCTTTTCTGAATCCAAATTCTACAGGGCAGGCTCTGGTCTTAAATATGATATGAAAGTTTTGCTCTGCATTTAGTGCAATTCCCCTACTTTGCAGAACAGACATGAAGGGACAAAGGGCAGGTGTGCCACCCCAGTCCCCTTCTTTTCTCCGAGGCACAGGAGGAAAAGTGATCAAGTGGGAGGACTTGCCACCCCAGACTACTTTTGAGAATCATCTGCTTAGTTTCAGATCTAGCCCATTTCAGTATTTACATAAAGGTGGCAAACACAGTGTGAACAGGCACACAGCCTCAGAAAAAACAGAGAGCTGCCCCTGACTCCCCAAATTGCCCAAAGGACTGTCAAGTGTCCCAGCGGTGGGGCCCAGCATCAGCAGATGGCCAAAGTCAGACCTCAGGTCTGAAAAACTAAGGAGGTGGCTGGTGTACCTTCAGCCACAGCCAAGAGTCATTCCACACCACCACAGTGGCTGATTGAGCTTAACCCTTGGGAACTGAAATGTTTATCTTTTGTTATGCCTTATCCTACACCTGTATTTAGAAAAATGCTTATGTTTGGTCACAGATTCTATGTGTATAAAATAGAGCTGCAGCCTGCCTGCATTCACACCTACATCATACATCTGCTCCCTCCTCGCCTATACACCCATGCCAGCAAGTCCTTCTCAGAAAACAGTATCTGCCACATGACTTGATTTTCTTCAACTTACCTGATTGTCTCCCGACAGGAAAGGGAAGAAATCTAAACCTGTAAAGAGCCAAAGAAAAAAATTAAGCTTCTCAAAACATAAAAGCACCTATTTTGAAATAAAACCAGTGTAATACTGAGGACACTTCAGATTCTCTTCACTACCAGAGTTCGCAGAACACTCAACCTTTTAAATCCTTAAGATATTAACCTAAATGTTTTAGGGTTTGGGATTTTTTTTAATAGCATCTCATCCTCTGTGGATGCAAAATAATATTTTGCACTACTGGACTGTCAAATGACTGCATGTTGAGATCCTTTTACAAGTTATTATTGCTTGGAGAGCTGTACTTACAACTACAAACAGTCAGAAGCTCACCTTGCAAGTCATAAGGCATAGGGGTCATATGGAATGGATGCCTGTAGTCTTGGATAAGTGATGTATTGATGTAGCTGGTGTCAACAGCAGGAAGGCTTGGTGTTCTTGACACAGGAGATGCTTGATGGGGTAAATTTAAAATGCTGGAAGAAATGAAGGCTTGTTAAAAGTGTAAAATATAGTCTTGGCTTTAATGCTAAAAGAACAGCGTCTGAAGATTTCTATTGCTGTCCTATGCAGACTATGCCTATTTTCAAACCACACAAAGTCAATCTCCCAATAAACATTATGAACCTTGTGGCAGGCGTGCAACAACTCCCCTACTAAATTTCAGAGCTTTGCGAGAAAACATCACAGTGCTACAGCACCCCGAAGGGTCTGGTAGGGACTGGAAGGGGGCAGGGGGAAGGGGGGGGAGGGGTAAGAGCCATGTTCATCACACATTCCCCTAGCTTTCTTCTCACAATGACATTTTATCAGAATAATTCTGTCCAAGACAGTTGAAGTTTAGCAAAATGAAAAGCAAAGGAAAGATCAGTCTCAAGCAGCAGAAACTGATGACTCACTATAAATGCTATTGGAATCTCTGCTATAAATAGGTTATAAATACTCCTAAGACAGGACAAGACAATCCTAAAGGTATACTGAACCTCCAAAAAGCATATAAATCTGTGTAACACCACAACATTTATACTCCACAAGGTAATTAGCAACGGAAGACAGCCAAAAAGGTCTTGATGAGTTTTAAGTGATCACCAAATCATTTACACTACTGGAGTAGCAATCACTTCAACAATGTGATCCCTTCGGTTTAGACTCAGTTTTCATTCCTACATGTTTATGTAAACAGGGTGCTTGGCTACTAAGGAGTAATCAGGTTATTTTGGCATTCTTTATTACTATGCTACTGGCAATAACCACTGCAAAACTCACACACTCCCATACCACACCCATGTTTCTCATTGCTCTCTCTCTCCCTATGTGCTGCTTTTATACTTCTCTATGGAAGAAAAACATTTCCAGATTTGCAAAAAAGTACTTCTAAGCCACAACCTTTTGCATCATTTTATACTAATTTTCACAAATATAACTGAAAAACTGTATCATATTACACAACTCAAAGTTGTTGTTCCAGTCTTCTTGGGCCTTGTGACCTGAGATCAAATCCATTTGCTATAAGCTACTAAATCAGCATATAATATAAATACAGAACTTTCTAGACACGATTTCTTCTGAAAGTTACTATTCCCCATTGTGAGTATATTCTCTCTGCATTGGCCCGTATATTTTATTCTCACCCCTTGTTATTTAATGGTGATGCTGGAGATATGGAAGGACAGCTTCTCTTTGCAGATGGTTCTTCCTCCTCTTCATCTGATGAGCTGTCAATGGTTAAATCAATCACTTCTACTTTCTTGTTTTTATTTGACTGCTGGTGAGAAGACACCTGATGTTCCAAGGAAGAGCTTATGCATCCTATACAAAATAAGTCAACATTTTAAGCTGTAGCTTACAACACTACAATCATCATAACATCACAGTTTATTATATGCCTTCATAAATAAAGCTACCACTTTGAATAAAAGACAGCAAAATCACATAACATTGATAACTTAAAAGTACCACCAGCCCCAAACAGGTATTATTCAGTATTTCACACAAATGATCGTTAAAAGAGCCAAACATACAGGCAAAAAGGAGCCTTTTGAAAAGTTAAAGGAACATTAATACTTAACAGTTCAACAGTATAATGTTCAGTCCATACACCCCAAACCATGCCTTACCATCAACTCCATTGTAAGATGCAGTTACTTCCTGCACTTCCTTCTTCGATCTCATAGGGGCCCATGATCCATCCTCCTTAAACTGAATTTCATCACAATCTGTACAATACTTCAGGATTTCCATGAACAACCTGTCAATCCAAAATACTTCATATCAGTTCTCAAGAGCCTAACTCCTTCCCCCCCCATATCATTAGTAGTCGATGCAAGTAAAAAGAGTCGAAAGCTTTCATTGTTCTACCCTTCTCTCATCTGCTTCCTTCATAAAAAGGAGTCACTGAAAAATTCGAAATATTATCTAAAATAAAAATCTGTACACTCACTTTAAAAAATGACAAAGGTGGAATCCTGCAGAGCTCATGACACAGAACTCTCAATTTTCCAAAATAAAGAAGAATGTGAACTAGCATTTTAAAAAACAATCTTCTTGAATATTATCAAAAGATAAATATGGGAAACTGAGAAAGCCTGTATCTTAAAGGAGTCCATATGGCTGAGTATAAGGACTAATATTTTCTGAAACCTCTTCACAAGCAAAAACTTCCTAACAGAAGCTGAGCATGGGAATCTAAACTTGCAGCCTCTTCTCCTAGCTGTGTCTCCTAAAACTTTGGGATCCTGGCATCACATCACTCCCAATGGAAATTCCAGCTTTTGACCAAGACTATTCATGTGGTTCTGCACAGGAAAGAGCTTTGCTTTAATTAGTAAGAAAGTTCACTCTTTCCCAGACTGAAACATTTTCTAGAAATAACCTTTTTTGGGATGCTGTAATTATATCACCTAATCTTCAACATCTGCACCTGGCAACACAAGAAGAAATAAGGAAAATGCATTGTTTTAATTATTACTGCACTTAGTCTTCACTATTTTAGGCTGAAACCTAGAACAAGGAACCCCACAGTTCTCTGATCCAAAGCAGGGGACCTGTAAATCGTGGGGTGCATGAATCCAAAGCAGCCTGTGTGAGGCCCAAGTGTCTCTTCAAGAGCTTTTTTGCAAGGCCTTCAAGAGGATCCCAAGCAACTTTATGCTTCCCTGGCAGGCCACCAAAATGAAGTACATACTCACTAAAAAAAGACTCAATCATTTGTGAGGTGGTTTTCTGAGGTTCTGTTCATTTTAGGGTTTTTAGTTTTTCTTTTTGGGGTTTTGTTCGTTGGTTGGTTGTTGGTAAAACATTCTAAGAGTATTCTCAGAAGACTTTACTTGTTCTCTTCCTTCATCACACTTTGGAAAAAAGATTCCTGTCTAAGGAATTAAAATGCAAACCCATAATACATACTTGGCATTTCTTCATGGAGACCAACAACAGGTTGATTTATTTATTTAATGTTTTGTAGGTAGGCAGTACCAAGGAATCAATAGGTGTCACTTTCTATATATAGCAACTCCCAAAGTATGAAATTGTACATGGAACTGTACATGCATGTGGGGAGTGGCAGTATTTATTTGATCAAACATGAATGTTAACAACAATGCCTGATTTGTGCAGTTGAAAGAAAAGACAACATGTGTTGGTTTCACCTAAGGATCCAGCACTCTGGAATACTGGGAAAAACAAACAAACAAACAAACACCAAACAAAACCACAACTGTTTTAGGCAGGATAGATCAAAAACTGACCAAGGATTGGAAGGAATACCTTTCATTATTATTAACTTTAACAGTTTGATGACCACAGTTTTTCCAGAATACTGAATGAAAAGGTACCTGGTTAGAAATTCTTCACCAACAGCAGGGAAATGAAAGGACGAGGTAAACTTAAACCAGGTCACAGACAGATCACCAAGATTTCAGAGCCCTGCACGCTGTGCAGCACAAGAACAGTAAAAGCAGAGACTGTAAGGTACATCCTTCATTTCTATTCCAGTTTTACTTACCCATCAATAATGAGATGTTCATAGGGAGCTTTCTTGTCACAGACAGGGCAAACCCAGGTTGGTTTCTTTTCATTCATTTGAATATACAAAGTGGCGTCAAAACACTGCAGGTGTGAACAGGTCAAGGCCCTGCATGGTATAGTTAGCCGCATTTTACCAAGCTTTAGGAGAGAAAAAAAAAACAAGATTACATCATCTTAGTATTAAATTAACAAACAGCTTTTCCGTCTGAAAAGAGACAGACAGGTTGAGTTTTACTCCAGAAAGAACTCCCACAAATCCAAGTTTTGATGAAAATACACGCCACATACACTGTTCCCTCCTTCCTGTAGGTTTGATTATTGCATAAAAGAAAAAGTTACTAAAAATCACATTTTCAACTACATTTGATCAAGGAAACTGAAGACTACATCCTTCCATATTCTTGTACCCAAATACAGAGTCCACTGAGCACCTGTAACATACCAGTGTCCTGGACAAACCTCAAAAAAGAATTCATCAGGATTTTAAAAGCTGATGAACGTGGTTGGACTAGATGATCTTCAAGGTCTTTTCCAACCTAGATGATAATTCTGTGATTCTGTAACATGTGTCAGTCCCCTCCTATGCACTCCCAGTTAAAGCGTGCATTCCAGCTGCTGCCTGCCTCTCAGTCATCAGGGCACTAGTTTAACTTTACAAGAAGCCAGCATATACAAAATGCATTTCCAGGATTATGGATCATTTCCTGATGTGTTTCTCTAACTCCATCATTTTCACCACTTTCTCCAAAGAACTGTCAGAAAGTGACTACTCGCAAAGTAAGTCACACCTGTTTCTTAACTATTAAGAAACTATTTTATACTCCTCCTGCTGCTATTAACACCCCTGCTATGTATACAGTTGTGAGCTAACCTGAAATTTTGCTGCCTTTTTCTTGTGTAAAATACAAACAGCTGACTATCCCCTATAATACCACCATACCTTTGCAACACTACAGAGGGCCTGCAGATGTTAACGGAAGATGTGACAGGAGAAAATGAGTTCTAAAGTACACTTTCAGATGGGGACCATCCTTTCCTTGAAGTCTGTAGAAAAGCCAGGTGAGTGAGGTTTTGCAAGCCAGCACAAAGCTTCCACAAGTTTAATACAAAAAGCACAGCCAGGTGCTTAAACTGAGCAGATAACATAGGAGTGCTGAACACAGTGAGCGTTTAGGCTGAACTGTGCAACAGGAATATCTTAGTTTGGACTGGATAAATCAATGTTAACCCAAACCATAAAACATTAACATATGATTACACTGAATGCTGAATTGATTAGACAGTGAAAGGCATTTCATACTAATCTGAAATAAAAAAAGTTTCCGCTCCTCAAAAACCACCAAGCAGTTGTGTTCTGGCAAAGGGCTTACGCTGCAGTTTAGAAAAGGCATTAACTGACCACACTAAAGGTAAAAAGTAGGAATGTCTAAACAAGACTTTTTCCACATTAAAAAACAACAAAACAATTATCTATTAAGAACTATTTATGAGTATTTTGAAGTTATACATATTTGACTAAAATATGCACAATGACTTCATTTGAAAACCTTCAGCCAACTCTAGCAGTGGATAGTAGGAGGAACTGTTTTTAGAACGGCTTAAGCAAGCACCGTGGTCATGCATACTGATTCTGAGCAATACAAGATGGGTGCCACAGGATGGCACTCAATCTCAGAATATCAGAAAACTAAAAACAATATCAAGAACAAAGGCTCTACTCACAGTGCACTACTTCCTCCATGATGCTTTCTTTTTTTTGCGTCCCCCGTAAGCAGAAATCCCTCCACCCCATTCCCAGTAAATTCAGCTAGACTGCAGGATTTTGCTTATTTTTCTTCCCTCTGGCTCTCAGTCACTGTCACAAACCTCACCAACAGATGGGAGGGGAGCAGTAAACTCCCTGGGGAGCCTACAGTGATGGTGCTGGAGAGCTCAGACAGCAGGAGGTGCTGTATGTGCCATGTGTTTGGCATCCCCTCCCCCAAAATCCATGACCAAGCACATTATTTCTATCACATAATCAACCCCCAACAAAGCAAGGCCCCCTGATCCATGTCTGTTATGAATTCTTATCTCCCAGATGGTAGGTCAATGGCTCATTTGTCTTCTGGGCACAGTAAGTCTCCTAGCTCGGCAAGGATCAAGAGTTAAGGGTACCAGAGATAAAACCTGGATGCTTCAATGTGATGCAAAATAAAAATAAGGAAGGTTGAAGAGAATGCTGCATGAAGAACATAAATACCTGTCTCCTGACTAAAAAAGCAGATTCAAACCAGAAACATTTTCACAACCTTTTGGTATAAAAACTGTGGCTCCAATTTCTAAGGAGCGGTCAGATCTAACCGAAGCCGCACGCGTGCAGCTAGAATCAGTGTACTCAGCGTTAACAAGTTGAGGTCTCCTTTCCCATTTTTGGCATTGAACCTTCTGGATCAGCTCTGCCATACTGGCCAAGCTATGTCAGAACTGACAAAAGAAAAGGTCATAAGAAGGGAGGCATCCCAACTTTTGAAAAACTGTGTTTCCCAACACTGTTACTTGTTTTGCTTCCTGCCTGTACACAGCCAAAGAAACACTGCATTAATTTATTTTACAACCATACAAAACACTGCTATCTTTTCATGCTAAAAAAATAAGCACCCAAAACAGGAGTTAAGGATTTGTAAACGAAGCTTCACAACCTACAGTAAAATGCTAGATTTGGAGTTTTTGTTCAGTTAAGTATTTGGTCCAGCTGCAGAGCCTGTGGATTTATTTATTTTTATTTCAAGGGAAAAAAAGAACATGAATTCAAGTGTCGTCTTGAAATACAGACTCAGTCCAGCCCATTTGCCTGCTGTATCTTGGATAGATTCAGCCAATAGTTAAGGACAGCTTTTTCTCCGTACTCCACGGTCTCAGAGGGAGAGCAGGCCTCTGTGCTAAAAAAAGCTCAGCAGCAATCCAAAACAAATTCAGAGGAAGCTGCCTCACTCTGTAATTTTTTGAGGGCAAAATAAAGGTTATACAGTCTAACCCTGTCATGCCCATCCAGAGATGCAATACACACATGAGAATTACACCCATAGCAAATGAGATGGGAGAACAGCATCCTCACATTAACAGAGCTGAAAATGCACCATTCCTTAATTTTTGGTTCTGTTGTTGGAGATCAAATCACATTTTCAGTGTGTACTTTCAAAGCATACACTGTCCATTCAAGCATTAGAAAGTAAGCACAAAATATTTATGGAAAAATTCTCCCCGAGCCAAATGCTTATCAATTAGCAAGTAAAAATATGGAGGCTATGATAAAATTGCACAGGCTGAATCGTGCTAATACCCTTTCTATTCATAGGACAGGTTGAAAGGTGCAGTCTCTGTCCCAATGAGCTTTGCAATGATGGATTATTCCAAGAGCTACAGTGAAATCAGAGAGCACTGAATGAGGAACATACTGGAAAAAAAGTCAAGCGTGCACATTTTGTAGACATTATTAAAAGGACACAGAGACAAATATGCTCAAAATAATCTGCTATAGACTTTGTTTTGTATGTCTATCAGAAAGTAGTAAATTTTAAAGAGGAAATACTGACAAAGATAGGACTTCTGAAAGAGCTATATCCTAATGTCCAACTACTTTTTTTATTTTACCCCTGGCAGAACTCTGAGAAAGTAAAACAGAATTTGACAACTTTAGCAAACTTGCCATCCTAAAAGCATTATTGTAGAGGATTTTCCTGCTCTAATACCAACTCATCTGAATCACAGTGATCAAAAAATACATCTAAAAGCACTGCAGAAGAACTTTCATCAGCAATGGAAGCAATCAGGATTAACAGAAGAGCAACATAACTGCCTGACGTGGCAGTTTTTTTGACAAATCAAGTATAACTGAAGATCTGCAATTCCAGAAGATGCACGAAGATTAATTTAATGAATTAACACGTAGGCACTTCTAAACTCTTACAGCCATTTAGTTCCTGCTAACAGATTACTATTTTTGTCTGTATTGGTAACTAATTTTAAGTGGTTAAGAATACTGTGCCTAAAGAATGACAAAAAAACACAACAGGGCTATCGTGCTTTCTAGAATAACAAAGTACTAACAGCACAACAAAATTCAACTGTAACAACTCAGCAAAATAAGCTGACAGGTGTGGACCCAAAATACTTCAGCCTTCCAAATCTGCAGCAGTTTCGATGTGACACGTAAGTTCATAGGTCTGTAAAATTACAGGATATGAGGTTCTAAGTTTACAGATCAGGATTTGATTTTGTAAATACAATCCTTGTATCTTTCTTACAGCTGAGTTTTATCTTCCTTATAAATGTTTAGTTATTGTTTACTTAGCACCAATGTTGATATGGAGAAAGTCTTAAGATTCAAGACCATGAAAATACCACATTTAAAGATTTACAATAGCCTTTTTATATATTTTACATATATAAAAAGTAACCACAATGTCAATTGTGCTTTTTACAATGCAAAGCTTATATATCTAAAAGTTTATCTTTACAGTGGTAAAGAATGTATTTAATAACTTGAGAAATAAGTTTCAATTTTGCAAGAATAAAGTCAGTTTTCTCCTTTAGATATCAAAACTGAAAATTTTGGGTCAAGCTTGAGCAGACTGAGCCAAACCAGGAAACAGATGTATCCTTAATCTTGAAAAGAGGTTAAAAAGTTATACTGCAGTAAAGATACTGTGTCAATCAATACAGAAAGCAGCTATTCTGAAGGTGCATGGTACTTGAAACAAGAGCACTAAATCCCAAAGATTTAAAGAAGTGCACATAATAGTAGTATTGTGCAGTTTACCAATGACAACTTAAAGCGAGGTATGAACTACTGCTTATCTCTGCATCTACTTGTTTAAAAAACAATTAGGTCAAGATACAGTACGTATCTGCCTCTTCCACATTCTTTGAAACTGTATTCTCCCACTTCAAATTTGGAACAAATTTTGTTTGAACCACCTCTAGGGCACTGCTCTGTTTTTAATCTAAGATTATTAAATACTCAAAGTATACACATGCATATCTTTGACTTCAGTTAAAAGACACTCAATTCTTTGGCTGCAGACACTAACCGAAGAGCTACTTTTAATAGTCAGATTCACCTACCTTACCACCGAGAGTGGTTTTATCATAATCAAGGACCCAAACTGCACACTGAGATGATCTAGTGACAGATTTAAATGTATGCTTACATTTAATTTTGAATAGCATTTTCAAATTAACAGAATACCAATTTTCTCAGGGGTGTATGACGTGCTTAAGCACAGTGACAGATAACTTCAGCACTGGATCCTGCCCCCACAAAGTTAACTCACAGGTAAACACAAGCTAACCTCTACCAAATGCATATCCCAGAACAGCCACATTTTGATCAGAATCAGTTTTGAGCAAATAAAAAAAACCCACTTACTGGACAAAGAAGAGAGACTCTTAAGCTTGTTGTCGCTATTTCACTGTCTGGATCGGCAGTCAGTTTCTCTTTAACTGTTATTTGAAAGAAGAAAAGGTTTCATTTACAGTTGCTTTAAAACACAAATCGGATGATAGAGAAATAAAACAAGTCTGAAACTGTGTGCTAAACTTTCAGTTTGCCATATTTACTGGAAGCAAGCAGCAGTGACTATTGTTTTAGACTCACAAAGTAAATGTAACATAAGCAGTCTTTACTCTCTAGAAAGATCATAAACAACAAGATTTAAGAAAGCCAAAAGCAGGAAAAGTTCATCTTAAACCAAGATCTCTAAAAAATGCATTTATACAGAGGTGTCTCTTTTCATATACATGCAACTTTGTACTTGACAGTTATTTAAAATGTACCAACAAGATCAGCCATAGTGACTTGACTGTTAACTTCAAGCCCATTAAAAAGATGTGTTAGTAACTCTCACAGGGACAAGCACCACCGTAAACCTCTGAAATACTCATCAAGCAATCCTCTGATTTAAAATTGAAGAGCAAATTTAGAAATAGGGAATAAGAAGTACCCTGACAAAACCTGAGTTTTAAATAACTGCAGTATTAGCACTGCAGAAGTCTTTTATCTCTACCCATCCTCTACTTTTTAACAACTGTTTTATAAACAGCCATTGGTTAAGTGAACAAGTCGGTTCCACGTTCTTCCCGCTCCATGAACCTGACCCACACCCTCTTTCTCACTTTGTGTACACAGAGCAGTAGCCACCTGGAAACCCTCTAGATTTTTGTGCATTTAAATCATCACACTGCGTTAGCACAAGCAAATGCCCAGCACTATATGCCACTGGCTTTGTAGCATTTACTGGTGGACTAATTTCATCCCTTCTGGAGAAGGTTCTGTGCTATGTACAACACCCATTATCTGAGAATTAAAGAGTATGACCAACAGCTGTCGGGTGTTGGTATATTTGCCCTCTCCCTGACAAGGAAACATGCAGCAGTTTTCGCTTGCATTTTTATTGTACAAACTTATATCAACACGTACTTGTCAGAGAAAACAATAAAGCGGCAAACCTCACGCTTCATTTGGAAGGGGGATGGGAGGAGTACTGTGCTAGACACTCTCTCTCCAGGAGCTCACTCCACCATACCGTGCCAAAGGAACAAAAACTGCGTTGATGAAGACTTTCCTCCAGCATGTCAGCATCAAGGTTCAGTATCAGGCAGTTAGTCCAGCTTGCCTGAGATACTGAATTACCAGTTAACTATATAAATACAGTTGTTCTGTTCTGAAGAAACAAAGCCAGTATGGCTGAAATGAAAGAGATTCTCTTGCATTTTTCCCTTCACAGTGTCAACAGGGTTCCTGGACTGGCTCCTAGTACAAACAAAGGCCTCTGAGTCTTTGAATTGGAACTGAATACAAAGAACAGCACTATCAGATTCTCAAAACCCAGAGAATTGTAGGAAGTCCAAACCTCAGTTAGCACAGTTCTATTTCAAATCTCCTTTTACAAAAGCTATTTTTCTTTTTTAAACAAGTAGTATATCAGACATACTTAGTGCTCTAGAATGATCAGGGTTCCGTATTCCTTTTGCTCGCAACCTCTGCAGTAACACCGTAGAGGACAGCTGCTTTACAAGATAGACTGCCATGGAATAGTTCTAGAAAACAGAACAAAAGATCAAAGTAAAAACTGTTTTAATCAAAAGACAGCTTGTATTTTACACAATGCTTATGCAATTTGTTATGTGATTAGAGGGCACTCTCTTGCTGAAGCAGTTAATAAGACTTTAGATGGCAAAGTTTTCAGACTAGAGAAAACCCACCGTACTTCAGAAAGTTCACAGGGCTGGAGTTTTAGAGATACAACAAAAGTGACTTCACACTTCACTGAGATTAGATTTAGCTGCAAACCAAGCTATAAAAACAGCATTTTGGACACTTCTGGAAGTTTTAGATAGAACTTGGGACACGCAATCTACAGTCCGTTTAAGAAGGGTTATTTTACATCAATAATGTTAGGTACTGCAGTTGTGTCAATACATTTAAATGAAGTTGTCAAGTCAAATAGGATCAAATTATTTATTTTTTTTTTAAATACACGCTTATTTCATTTTCAAAATAGGAAAATCAAACAGTGATGCCTCTTCAAAGGCAATAGATAAAAAGATGCACCATCTGCAGTATTCCCTATTCAGTCTGGAAGCGTGTTCAACTTCCTTTTTCTTACCTTCCTGCACTTACTGACTACAAAACGCTAACTTCATTGCCAAAGCTTACCAGCACGGCAGTTAAAGAGTTTCAGAGTTCAGTGGGACCAAGACGTACTCTAGTGAATCTAGCAGGAGCGGACAAGAAGTCAACACTGCCAACTGTCTGTCCTTCCCCTCTGGAAGAAGTTAGGTCACATCCCCCCATCAGTCCCAACAGAACAGACCTGCAAATGTTCCTTATCAGTGTCAGCAAAAAAACATGGATGCTCACTTCTGCCACTACAGAAAATAACACCAACTCTGTCAGCTCTCCTGTAAGCGGGGTAAGCCTTCCCTCAGGGATGATCAGGAGTGGCAGAGTGCTCTTCCTGGCATCACTAACCGATTTCAAACCACAGTCTGAGATTTCTGAAGCTCTCGTTCTCCTTGTGAAGCTACTAACAACAGCAGGCAATAACCATCTTTCTAAAATTGTGATACTGTACTATGCATTCATCAGCAACACTCCTCTCTTCTTCCCATCCCAAAAATGGAAAGGGCAAAATCCATGTTCTTGCATTAGGGTTCATCAATTATTTTTTGATAAAAAAACCATTCGCTAAACCTGTAGCTGCACTCATACACTTTAAATTGAAAAATGAAAGGCTTCTCCCAGCAACTGCCATGTATGTTTTCACTAACAAAAAAATCCATACAAATGTGACATCCACAATCCTTTATTTAGGATGCCACCAGAATCTGAAGACGGGATTTCAGTAATATATTTTACCATAAAATCACACAAACTGAAATAGCATCAGAAACACCACATTTTAAATATTTTATTCTTACAATAAATGCTTCTCACATCGTTAAAAACAACTACTGCTTTAACTTGTTTGTTTAATGCCTCAATTAGTATAGAAGTTAGAAAAATGCTAATTAACATTGTGAAATTATTTACCGACAGCTTGAATCTACAAAGCTAGGAACTTGCCCAAGGCATCTTGTACAGAAGGCTCTTGAAACAGATTGTGTAAAAATCACAATTATGACTTCAGGAAAGGTAGAGTACACCAGTTGAGACATGCAACTGATTCTTAAGGGAAGGGGAGGAGGGAATTCAAATTTTGTACTACACATCCAAATATAAATTCCTCACATTTAACAGTCAAGGTCTCAAACGATCACTTTAGGAAACACTACACCTCATGAGTGGGGAAGTTCTGACTGGTATCTAATTCTCATTAAATACACTGAGAATTTGCCACTCTCTCCAGTTTTGTATTGTAAGCTAGAAGTTCGCCAGTATGTTTTTTATAACTGAAGTATCCACGAAGCCTGAGAAACTAGCTAGTTCACAAGAGACTAGCTTAGAGTCCATGCAAACTTGTGACATTTCTTTTCCCTAAATCCTCACTGGTATTCTTAAGCAAAAGTGCAGCACTGTATTCAGAGTAATAACCAGGATTCATCAACTCTCACACAGGCAACGTAAACCAAAATAGGTTCATTTTTAAATGCTTATTTCTGATACCTGCAGTTCTCATCAGATAAAAGAAGGTTTAAAAAAAAAAAAAAAATCATTCAACCATCGTTTATCCTATAATCTGAATGGAGACTGTTTTACGCTCCACAAGAAATCCATCATGAAATAGCATCATGATGTTTTATAACTGGCTATTGTGCATGATTGGGCTGTAAGCATTTTTCCACGCTGGTTCAGAAATCCTGGGCTTTGCGCACTGACAAATTCTTGGACAAGGTTTCATCTCAGGACAGTTCTCAGGACTTCTAAAAACAGGATAGTTGCAATGGCAAAGCCACCATTTTCCAAGTCCATGTTGTCTTTGTAATGCGTATCTAGCAGGTTTTTCGCCATCAGTGAAAGCAGCACGCTAATTCACAGACTAATTTATTGAAGTAACTTTGTGCAGCATGTTCCAGATTTAATTAGTCCAGTGGAACATCAGCAATTTTATAATGCCAATTGTAACATTCTCCCCACAGACACAAAAAAGTGATAATATTGCGACTTTTAAAATATTAAGTATAAGTACAGCAGTTGTGAGAAAAGAAATGTAAAAAGGGCAAATTAAATCTCCCAGACCCTGCTGAGTTGCTATCCTTTGTGTCCACATTTACAGTTATAAGAAACCACTCTGTACTGAATATTACATGCCAGTTACAAGTTGAAGCCAAGATAAGGTTTGTCAAGTCCCTAAAATCAGGAAGAGCTTGAAGTCTGAAGTTAAACAAACAGAACTTTTATAGGATGTCTTGATATTATTAGCTAGGACCTCAATGAGTCACAAAGATAGGTGGGGGGAAGGTGAAGAGGGAGAGATCACACAAAAAAATTTGAGGGCTACTGATCTAAGGGATCGTGTCGTATCTGCCTAGCACAAAGTAATACAATCAAAAGAAGGAACAGTCTACTGGTACACCATGAAGTATTTTCTGCACAATTAAACTTGTTTGTCTTTCAGTTCTTTCAAACAGATGCCAAAGCAGAAACTAGTAAGCTTTAAACAGCATTATGTACCAAAGTTACTTACTCTTCCAATTTCTGCAGTCCATGAAACAACAATTGTGTTTGGTACCGTCGTAGATAATCTGACGAGTGAGGTAATGTTGATTGGTCGGCTAGGTCGCTTTGGTTCAACACCATTTTTGGTTGGTGGAAGATATCCCTAGAAATCAAAATATTTTTCCCCTCAGCAAAAAAATTAAATACTGCTTTTGCCCCTTCTCTCTCCACAACCCTGCCCCAATAGAAGCTGTCTCACCTGAAACAGGGTCCCTCTTCAATAGAGAGAGATATATGTATCAGACAATGAAGTATCAGGTGTTTTACAAGCCCTTTCTCCTTACACAGAACCTCACGCTTTCCGAATCCTAACCCTTTCCATGGAATATTAACAGGCACCTTTGCCACCCCTCCTTCCTCAGTACTGCTGTTCAGCCAGCCTGGCTAACAGTGCCCAGTCTAACCCTGTGCGCTGCCCCTGGACTGTAAGTTGGCATTTTTCTCCTTAGTCCTGTTGGTTAGTGTTGGTTTATTCCCTGCACAGATGATCTCCAAAACAGTTTAATTTCAGAAACTCTGTCAAACATTAGAATTTACTATCATATTTTTTGAAAATTAATCTTCCGGACCTACTGGTTGGTATCCTGAGAAACAATTTACTTAACTATCTTTTCTATTCATCTACCCATCATCATGTGAATGGTCCAAAATGTGAAAACAAAGGTTGGTATAAATTCTTAGGCAAATATCTGACAGACAGTTCCTAATAGTGCTGTCCAAATAGGTATAATAAAATAACATTTTACTTACTGGAAGGCTGCATGGTTTCCCGTTTACTTTCACACATAGATTGGGTGGGAAGTGATCTTCTTGTGGACAACTGGTTTCTGATAAACAAAACCTAAAAGCAAAGAGCTTTCATCATCTTTCACTTCTAAAGTGATTTAAAGATCATCTCCTCCTAGAAGGAATTTTTCTTCTACCGAGTTATAAAAGCATGACAAATCTGCTAAACACATTCCTCAAATTAGCTGTACAGATCATTAAGCAGGAAAGCCCCCCAAAATCACAGGTTTGGATCAAGATGGCTGTAGGTTTGTCCTCAGATTTCTTGAAGTCCTCAGACTGACTCTGACTCATTCAGATATGCAGGTTCCTATTACAAAAGACAGATCATCCAAATTTCTTTTCTACCATTTCCCCAGCCTGACCTCCCGATACAAGACCAGGGTTTCCCAAAGGACAAAATATTCTTCAACTGTCCATCCTCCAACTTCAGTAAACCAGACAGTTGTTTAACTACAGCATCAAATGCTATCCCTCATGCCTCTGTCAAGCCTCTTTCTTAAGCTCAGACAGTTTTGTTTATTTATGTAAGTTCAGAAAGGCTTATTTGCTGCTGGAACTAAAATAAGACACACCCTTCCTTGTCCTACGAAATGTGTGTAGGCCAAGATCACAGACAACAGGCAAAGAACCAAAAAAAGCCTCCTGACTCCAGGGGATTTCTTCCAGGGGACTTGCCCCATCCACACAAGTGTACCATCACATCAGGGTGTAGTCATTCAACACAGCTGAGTCTAACAGGCTGCTGCTTTCAAAAAGGGTGAGTT
Source organism: Athene noctua (assembly GCF_965140245.1). Taxonomy (NCBI): domain Eukaryota; kingdom Metazoa; phylum Chordata; class Aves; order Strigiformes; family Strigidae; genus Athene; species Athene noctua. The sequence continues at coordinate 14,661,939 of NC_134049.1, read as the reverse complement.
ACTTCTGTCCCCATTTTCCCTCATGCCCTCCTCATCCCTTTGTCTGTCTGAACTCCCACCAAGCCAACCTGATCTGCTGGTCAGCAGAAGGTATCCTAAGAAGCAAGGCCCAAAAGCAATCACTTTCTGTCTGGCGAGTGAACATCTCACCATGCAGACATGACTGGGGGGTGAAAGGCAAGACAGCCATTTCTGACAGGAGCAAGCTCTGAAGTCAGCTCTGCTCACAGCCCTCCACAGAATTGCAAGCATACATCGGATTTAATCAACTTACAATACATTCGTCAAAACCTCTAAAATAACCACAACACGTTAAGACCCAGTCTGGTGACTCTCAAAGTCTTGCTTCCCATTGTCTAAAGAAAAGTTGACCTTGGGTTGCCATGCCCAGGAAATACTGTGTTTGACATCTCTGCTAGAAAAAAAAACAACCCTCCCTGCACGTAGATTTTGAAGGTCCAGGCACCTGGAATCTGACAGATGTGGAGTTAAAGAAAGGAGCAGACAAACAATCAAAAATAACTGAAGAAAATCAGCTGGCTATAGCTACATGCATTATTCCGACATGCAGTATTCCGACACACCAGAGATCAGGCCACCAGAAACTTAACGGAAGCTTCATGTAACATGGACAAGTGGTTAAGCCTGCCCTTTTCAAATCACCCAACAGCAAGCTTTTCTCAAGAAAACAACAGGATGAGAATCTTCTCCATAAAGGAAAGCCCGACCATCTGGGTAGTATATATCTGACATATTTTAAAAACAACAGCATCAAGAACAGGTGATACAAATACATACCTTAGCTGGACCTGTACTGTGAAGTCACATTTGGTCCCAGAAATATCCCTAGAAACAACAAAACACAGGTTAAAACATGTTGTTTATACAACAGGTTCATCAGTATTTTCTCAGAGTTTGCTCTGAGTAAGTTCAGAGTAAGTTCAATATATGTAAATCACTCTTTACAGTGTATATATAGTGTATATCATACTTTCTTCCTTCTAGCCAGTCAAACCACTACTCTTAAGACACACTGAAAGGTATACTTTTTATTTTTCAAGGTAAATAAATCAATTACATTCTCATCTGACCTCTACCATTTCCTTTTTCTGCTATACTATAAAGAAAATTCTGATGGGTCACTATGAATTACCATCTTTATAGTGAATAAACACAGAACTTAACAAAAGATCTGGTGGCAAGGAAGGGTTGCAAGGAGGAGAGTTACGTATTTGTACAGCACTTAGTACAAGAGAAACCTGCCCAATACTCACTGGACATGGTGGTATTTAATTCTCTCTTCCTCACCTTTTTCTTCTCCATCAGCTTACAAAGGAGAAAAGGATCCCCCAGAAGAGTATTCTCTGAGGCAATACGTGCTCTTTAAGATCACATTTCAAAATGAAAGAGATGATAAGCTAGTTCCTTCTTTTATTTATTTTTACTTAAATACTGTATTACGGATCAAATGCACTCACATTGAACTGCTGATTTGCTGCACTTGTTGTGGTGTCAGTGCAAATGCAAAGCAGGTTTCTCGAAATCGCTGACTATTATCTGATGCTAGAAGAAAACAAGAGATCATCACTTTAAAAACAGCAAATAGAGAATAATTAACAGAACGATCTCCTTTCATTAGCGTCTACATATATATACACACACATTTTTATAGCAATCCCAATAGTACAACACACATCTGTTTCTGTAAACAACTTTAGAGCCAGCAAAAAAGCTGTCATTTAAACCCTCCTGTAAATAAAAATATAACAAACAAACCTTATATGCATATGAAGTATACGTTATTGATACAGGTAACAGCAAAGCAGAGACAAATCAGCTTACGATTTTATGTCGGTCGTGGTAACTTAATGCTAAATGTTCTTTGACACCAAGTAAAAAAAATTCTTTGGCATTCTCATCAATCACTTTTTTATTTTCTTTAATGCATAAAATCATGGATTAACCTACAGAAGTATACAGTGACAGAGAAGTATAACACATGCAGCTTCTCACATTTCAGTAAGATATTTTATGGAATTAAATGCACCAAATATATAATATGCAAACAACTCATGAGATATGCAAGTATGAAATCTGGTTTTGAAGTCCTTTAACATGGTGCCATAGTGCTCCATAACAAAACAAACACTACAGAATTAATGCACCTGCTGAAAATCAAAGTAATGTGTCTCCAAAATAGTGATTATATCTAAAACACATCCCTTCACCAGAGCTACAGGCACCATTGCAGTACAGAAACATACATGATGGCAACGAAAATGGCTTAAAAAAAAACCAAACAAACATCTCCCCAGAGAACTCAACATGCTCATCAACATACGCACTGAAGTGAAAGTTGACAGAAGCTTGCCATTCGATTTCATTATTCTTAATAATTTTATACAATTATGAATAACTATATTGTGTATTAAACACTCCATAAATTTATCATTTTTTGTTTTACTATAATACACTTCCTGACTCATCCTTGAGTGACAGATGAGTGAATACTTCAGGGTGATACTTCAGATATTTTGTTAAAAACAGCATGTGGTAGGTTGGAACCAACAATAGAATAGACATTGACTTAGTATAAATATTAACAGCAGCAATCCCACAAAATTACATTTATATCTTTCTTGCATGACAATGCTACAAGATCCGTACATTTTATGACATTATATGCAAAAACTACAAGCAGTTGATTATCAGTTGCTCTAAAACTAGAGGGGTAAGAAAAGGCAATATATACCAAAGAACAACTTTTGTGAAAATACCAGCAGAAGTAAATCTTTTTGAAAGCATTATAACTTTTTATATTTTTATATGCATATATTTCCCTTTCTTTCAATAATAAGTTCTACTGTAATGTCCAAAAGCACCATCTCAGCCAGGGTACAGCATGCACCCTCAAGTTAATCTTTAGTTAGATGCTCATGCCTACAGTATCCAGCATCTATTTTAATACATTTTCAATCACATTTCTTCAAATGAGAAACATGCAGAGCTTCAGATGACAGCCATTCATGGTATCACAATGTAAGAATTTGCAGGAAATATAAACACAATGTATACAATTAACAATGAAAATCTGTTACAATATTTGGTCTTCATTATAACCAAAAATAGGTGTAGAAATATAAATTGAGAGATCAGAATTACCTACTGTAATCAAGAAAAGATGAATTAGTAAAGTTAATGCACTGCAGACCAAAGAACTGAATGAATTCAAGTTATTACTTCATATTTTTACATGGTTAAATGTGGCCTTAAACTGTTGGGTTTGTTTTCCTTCCATGTATTATTTGCTTTATCCTAAAAATTGCCAGATTTGGCTTTATTAGAAAAGTTCTGGAAGCTCTTTGCAAATTTTTGTTGTGAATTCCAACACCTTTAATTAAAGGACAAGACTGTTGAACATCTAACTAATGCTGCCTTTGTTTAAAACTTTAACTACCCAAAGAAGTTAAACAGCAGTTACCAAAAGTCTAAACCCAGATTTCCCAAACAATCTTTTTCCCTTTCAACTGCTCATCTTTTTGCTTGTTTTGGTGTTGCAGCATCTCCAATTTAAAGAATCAAGGAGATAATATGGATTTTTGCAAGCATTAGAAATAAGGGAGGTGCAAAATAACTGTTAGCAAAACAGCAAAGGTTCCAAAATTCAATCCTTTTCCTCTGTTCGTTACTGGCTGGTCTTAACACAATACTTATTTTTACTCAACAGTGATATATGACCTTGAAAAGCCGGTTTCTAACTTCTATATTCAGTTCATCATTCGCTTGCATTGGCCAAATTAAAGCATTATACATTAAAATGGCAAAAAATTAAAAAGGACATTATTCAGTGCTGACATGGGAGCTTTCATAATTCCAGTTTTCTTCATCAGCTAGTTCTAGCACATTTATAAGACAGTAAATAACCTCTGCCTGAGTCACAAATTTTTGCAACTGAAATAGCCACTTCAAGCTCATAAACATTAAAACACCACGAAAGTAAGTATTACCAATAACTGTGTTGTGCACATTGCAGTTAATGAATTTACTCTTAACTAGAAGCCACCTAAAATGACAAAGGTAAGAAGGAAGGCTCTGGGGTTGAGGGAGGCTGGGTGGTTGCTTGGTTTTAACCAACTAAACTGGTTGGTTTAGACCAAGAACAAAAGGCCTCCAACATTTCTTCTGCTGTTGGCTATTAACTTCATATTAAGTCATCTTAATCACTGCAAGCAAAAGTCTGCAAACTGATAGATCAATGATCCGCAGTGATCGGAGATGTACCTTGTCACAGGCTGCTTGATGTTTTCTTAGCTGTAAAACAGCATTAATATCCACATGCTGTGTTTTCAATACATGGCTTTTGTGTACAAGCAATCATTGTGATTGCTACGGGAGCATGGCCAAATCACAAAGAAGGAAGGAACAACTTGTTAATTAGGCAAAGATGATCCAAAAGCCAATCAAAAGATTTCAAAACTCTTGACAGATTGAGCAGTACAGACAGAGGAAGACAGACAAGAAGCTACATTACTCTAAACTAAGAGTTACAGTCAAGCTCTTCAACTAGTATTAGAATACAGCTCTGGCCCTTGGACGTGTAACTACCAACAGGAAAAAGAGCAAATTTAATCACCAATTGCCTAATTCAGTGTGTGCTACCATATGCAAGTCCAACCTTTAGAAACAGGCATGCTGCAGCCAATTATAAAGACATAATTTTAATCTTTACATTCAGCACAATATTAAGAAATGGCAAGAACAAGCTATGCAAAGAACAAACAGAATCAGCCAAACGCAGACACAAAACAACTTGTAGAAGAGGCCTGGAACAACAGTGAAAATCCTAAACTATCACATTTGAAAACGCAGTTAAGTTTTACAAGGGCTGTGGTGGTGAAAAGAATTACTGCCATTTTCTAGCATTCAGTTAAGATCCCACAGTTGCCACTCCAACACCAACACAGCAGGACAGCCTCCCACCTGCCAGCACTGTCGGGAACCCAGCTCCCCTCACCATATCGGCATTGGCGGCCAGGCTGCGGAAAGGAACAGAGGGCAAAATATACCCCCAGCTGCAAAATCACAGCAAGTTAATTCAAGCAGAGGTCAGTTAAATATGGCAAGGAAAAGTCAACAGCTTCATAAGGACTCTGCTTACCACACATGAAAACTGCCTGTTTATTGTACTGCCCCCCTTGTGCTATCGCAAACCAGGGGCGTGAGGGGGTTTGTCTGGGGAGGACGGGGTAACAGAAGGGGCAGGTTAGGGAGGAGGACTCTGCACATCTGGGGCTCGCCTTGGAGCAAGGGAAAATGCAGCAAACAAACCCAAAGCATTCCCTGGAAAGGAGAAGAGAAATGTTTCTTTCTTCGTGGTTTTCTCTAATCTTCTCCCATATGTTTTCACACAATCTTTTTATACTCGTATGTATTCTTTCTAGATCTACTTACTCTACAAATGATGCATGAAAATTTCAACAAAACACATTAAACAGAGCTAATTTAGCAGCTTTATACAATTAAATACGAAGCTTCCAAGCTTATCTATGACTATGTGAACTTCTCTATTTCTAAGGAGTTCAGCTTTCTCAAGGAAGAAACACTGGAAATCTGGGAATTTAAGAGTGTAGAAAAGCTAACAGATTTCTATTAATTCATCTGGTGTATCTGCTGTGTTTAAGAACACTGAACAGATCCTGGCAAGTCAAGCACATCATTTACTTTTAAAGTTCTGCAGTATGATTAAAACCAGAAATATGCAAATATATAGTTTTATACAAGAAAATAATTTTGATGGCTAGAAACATTCAACCATGCCCTGCAAACAACTATTATTATTTAACAAAAGAAAGGCAAAAATAGATCTCCAGTTGAAAACTGAGTGGATTAAAATAGAATTTATAATCTAATAAAGCTGGAATCTAGCCAGGACAACAGAGTTAATATGAACATTCTTAAGAAAGCTGCCAGAAACTGTTTTTTTGGGGCTTGGGTGGTGGGTTTTTTTCCATAACTATGAGTTATTAAATTTTATAGCCTTTCCTTTAGCACCCTCTGAATGGTACAGAGCTTGGAGGATTAGTCGAGAGTTGATTATAGGCGACATCTCCTTTGCAATCTCAGAAGGGAGGTACAATGGACAAATGTCTAATGGACTTTTTAAATTTGCATATAAAGAACAAAGACACAGTAATTTAAAAAAAACACCACAAATCACAAGCATCACTTTACCTTGCTGCTAAAAAATTTTCCAAATAATTCATAAATCTGAAAGGGCAGGTTTTGAAAGTATAATAAAAACCTTTTCAAGCAGACTTATGTAATTAAATGGGTGTCAACAAGAACAGTTTCAGACAAGCTGTATAAAATCCACTTCTCATCTTCCTGGAATCTCACCATTTTTGTGGGGGTGCAGAAGGGGGCCGGGCCAAGGGGAATATTTACTACTTTTTCATTCATCCAGCTTAATTCCAGGAAAGGCAATGAACAGAAGCCACATTTTCTTGTAAACATGTACATACACTTATTAAGAACCAGCACCAGCTCAGGTCTGTTGCCTCTGCAGGTCCCCAGCATTAGTACAACACACTCTAAAATGCCTAAAACACTGCAAAAACATTACAGGGCAGAGTTTCTTCTCCAAAGCTATTCTTTTTTTACCAATTCATTATCACCACAGTTTCCTCAATTATTTCATGCTTACCTCATTCAAGTAATGATCCAAACAGCATATGGGATTGGTGTATATATTAAGTGAGAGTGACCCGGTTATGCCTTGCTAGTTGTATATTTTGTTAAACATTTTGCATGGTAATGAGTTTTCAAAATTTGAGCAAAAAAATATTTTAATATATGACTGTATCATTCACAGGACTAAAACACTTAAAATTCTATATGAATATATATATGCATATGTGGAGAGAGACAATGAATATATTACTTATCTAAGTAATAATAATGATACATAAAAACAATTTCCTACTGATTTTGTTCTTTATTTTGGAAAAACCCTAAAGCGCTAGAGTGAAAAAAAGAACCCAGCTTGAGTGGCTGCATTTTCTACAGCTCTAAAAATATTCTGTTCCACCTCACCAGTACCCATGGCTAAAAATAGCCACACAATCTTTCTGCAGTAAAATACCTCTTGCTGTCTTGAGAAAAAGCCAGTCTCTAAATTTCCATTCAACAACAGATACCTTAAAAACTTTAATGAATCTTATGTTATCACATCGCTGAGGGGATGATGCTTCCTAATACAACCACAGCTGACCATCGTACTGACAATATACATGGTTAATCTTTTTCATCTATCATCACCAAGTGCAGATTATTTAATAAGTGAAGGGAATATACTACCTTCTAATACAGAAAGATACTTGGACTAAAATTAAACTTGCACTTTACACTGCAGTAATTACCTAAGTTCAGGCCATGAGAAAAGCTATCATTCAGTTGGCCTATTACCAACGATTTCCAATAATAGCATGTTTATCTCCTAAGGCAAAAATAGTTATGTTAAGTAAGAGAATCAGGAGTATAGCAAATTTTTGCTACATGCTGTAAGATAAACAAGAGCTATCTAACTGGTTATTCACTAACCTTATGCAACACAATTTTGATCAGTTACATTTGTGGAAATATCAGTCAGAAAAACCTAAACATTGTATGAATTGTCAACCCAAAACATAAATAATTCGTGCTTATCTTCCACAGATAGGTAAGATATCTCATTTTGTTGCAGCACCGGCATCTTGCTTTTTCTTTTAAACAACAGAAGGTATTGTATCAATTTGTGTTCACTCCTCTTTCAAACATCACTGCTGAAAATTTAATACACTGCCTCTAAGCTAGACCAAAATTACTTCATTTAGATTAAGGCACAGAAAATGTTTACCTTTTAAAAAGGTAAAATTCAGTCAGGCTTTGAATTACATTCAAAAGGCAGCAGAAGCCAGGAAATCCATTACTCAATACTACATACACACAACTCCTCACAATGCAGTTTGTCCAAAACCACTTGTATCAATTCTGAATGGGGTTCGTTTATACAACTGCTTTTGGAGGAGAGATCAAAAGCCTGTGTACAGTACATTGCAATATCTGTATGTAAGAGAAACCAAGCAGCTACAGGGGAGAGAAACCATGACAGGATACACCTTAATGGGGGATCCACAACATCTCGGACACATCACTAGCCCTTTTAAAACCACCACAATTGATAGTTCCTGGGTAACGCAAGTGCAAGTACATAAATGCTTCCTCTCTATTAACCACAACCTCTTAGCACCAAGCTCCTGTAGGCTTCTGGAATCAAGCTGCAGTACCTTTTAAACGTCTACCACCATACCCTTAATTTCCTGCTACCCATGAAACACATTCCTAGTGTGCAGTATCAGGTTGGTCCCTGCTAGATCCCTCCTCAGAGAGCCACCCTCTCCCCTGGAAGGCAGGAAAAGGCTCTTGCAAATTGCTTGAGCCACATCAGACCAGGCCAAAGCGGGACCCTTCGCTCTGACTGGCTGTCGCATGGCAGACACCTAAGAGCAGGGCAGAGGGCTGTGCAGCAGCACGGCATGGCCTGCGCAAGCCCTGGGCTTCAGGACCGTGGCCACACCGAGCTCACAGCCAGCACCGAGACAAGTCTCAGATTCCCATTTCTGTTTTGTCACTCACTTGCTGTGACATCGTGGTCATTTCGCATCATTTCAATCACTTATCACAATGGATGTTGTGCAACCTTAACATTTCAAAGCACTTCATAACTACTTGAAGGGAAGCATTTTAGTAAACAAATCATTCTTTCCTTGACAGCAGTGACTAGCTCTTAACCCACTTCCATAGGTTAAAACTGCACTATGCTCACAAATACACTGCATTACTGTGAAGTGACAATGCCATGTTCCTCAGCTTAAAACAGATGAAACACTGGACTCAGATTCTGGTCAGTCTGCTGCATTTATCACAATCATTTTTAGATTCTGTTCAACTTAAGCTTTTAACAGTTAATACTCAGAAGGAATAGGCAGAGCTGCACTGGGGGTGGGAAAGGCAGGGAGTAAAGAGATGCGAAGGAGCTTATTTGAAGTAGCGCCTAAATATATGTATGAAAATAGCCTGGAAATGCTCCAAGGGCTACAATTAATTCATAAATATTACGTATTTTATAACTCTCTACGATATGGTGTATAAACAGAATAGATCAGCTGGAAACTCTGTGCAATTGGACAGATATTTATGTGTTGGTTTTTTCATCAGTCATGTATTAGAGCATTTCTGAAAACCTACAGGAAGTATTAAGGGGCAATTTCACACCGACCTTCAGTGCCAGACTCTGGAGTTAATACCCACCTACCCCAGCTCTCCTCTCAGTGCTGTCCCTCCTGGGCCCACAGATCTCCATGGCACATCTGTCCCATCATGCTGTCAGATGGAAGGAACTTCACTGGGTCCTCTATACTCAAATTAAGTCACTTGATTTCTTTAGACACCTAAATGTATGTCCCAGAACTCAACTGCTGCTATCCAGGCTTGAAAATTTTAGCTTCTATTCCTAAGAGCACCAACTGCAGTTAAACACTTCAAATGAGCAGTACTAAAAAGCTGGCCCTGCAACATCCTTATATAGGGTACCCTGTTTCTAGTGTATTTTCACTCTCAGCAAGAAACTAGCAAGTTTTTTAAGGCTAACAGGAAAAGGCAAAAAACTAAGTTTAAAGTTCGTGATTAGCTAAAGTCCCTAGTAAGCTCTCTACCAGGATTAGCACAACCCGTATCATCTTTTTCTAAAAGCCATCATAAAGTGATGACTTGGTGAGTTGACCCAGGCTGGACAACAGGTGCCCCCAAAGCCTCTGTCACTCCCCTCCTCAGCTGAACAGGGGGGAAAGAATATAACAAAAGGCTTGCGAGCGAAGGACAGGGAGGTCACTCACCAGTTACCGTTACAGGCAAAACAGACTCAACTTGGGGAAATTAGTTTAATTTATTACCAATCAAATCAGAGTAGGATAATGAGAAATAAAATCAATTCTTAAAAACACCTTCCCCCAGCCCTCCCTTCTTCCCAGGATGAACTCTGGTCCCAATTTTCTCTACCTCCTCTCCCTCACTGGCACAGGGGGACAGGGAATGGGGGTTGTGTTCAGTTCATCAACTATTGTGTCTGCCTCTCCTTCCTCCTCAGGGGGAGGACTCCTCACACTCTTCCCCTGCTCCAGCGTGGGTCCCTCCTGCGGGAGACAGCCCTCCATGAACATCTCCAACGTCTTTCCCACGGGCTGGAGCTCTTCACAAACTGCTCCGTGTGGGTCCCTCCCACGGGGTGCAGCCCCTCAGGAACAGGCTGCTCCAGCGTGGGTCCCTCACGGGGTCACAGCTCCTACCAGCAAACCTGCTCCAGCACAGGCTTCCCATGGGGGTCACAGCCTCCTTCAGGCACCCACCTGCTCTAGTGTGGGGTCCCCCACAGGCTGCAGGTGGGCATCTGCTCCCCTGTGGGCCTCCATGGGTGCAGGGCACAGCTGCCTCACAGGCTGCAAGGGAATCTGCTCCAGCACCTGCAGCAACTCCTCCTCCCCTCCTTCTCCACTGACCTTGGTGTCTGCAGGGTTGTTTCTCTCACATACTCCCACTCCTCTCTCTAGCAGCTGCTGCACAAGGTTTTTTCCCCCTTCTTAAATACATTACCCCAGAGGAGCTCCCAACATTGCTGATGGTCTTGACCTTGGCCAGCAGAGGGTCTGTCTCTGGGACACGAGGGAAACTTCTATCAGCTTCTCACAGAAGCCACCCCTGCAGCCACCCTGCTACCAGAACCTTGTCAAACAAACCCAATACAGGGAGATAAAAGTACCTCTAAAAGACTCCAAGTTACTGAAGACTTCCAAGTCCCAGCAGTTATTTCCCACAGATAAGTGATCTCAACATCTCGGCTGCAAGAGGAAATCTTAATACATATTGCAACAAGCACAGCTTCCTCTCTCATGCTGTGTGAGCACCACTGCTAGGCCTCTAGCTCTCCAAACACTTAAAAGGGATACCACCCCAAGCTCAAATTGATTCACTGATTATTAGCGGATTACTCACATGCTTTGAGTCAACCACGTGGTTTGCTGTCATTCCTTCTACTAAAGCTTTAATTAGGATCACAGAATAATCTGAGTTGGAAGGGACCCATGAGGATCGTTGAGCCCAACTCCTTATCAAATTATCAATTATCAGAAAGGTATCCTAATTTGACCTTGGAACTCAAACTGGCTTCCCAGATCCACTCACATCAGAGCAGCAGTGTCTGAAAACATCCACATCCTGTAAGGTCCTGGAATTTGCGTGATCTCAGTTCTACACATGAGGAGATTGAGCAATCAGCTAAAGTGAGCATTAAAAAAATTATACTCCATTTCTTGTAGCACAAGAGCTACCCAGTTGGTTAATGCTCCCTCATACTTGAAACAGACTCTAGACTGTGGAAAGATTCTCTATATGTGAATTTGAGGCATACCACATGCAAATACAAGTTGAAGCCAAAAAAAGAAACTTAAGCACACTGTAATTCTCATTCAGCTACAGCACACGAATAAAACAGAGCTAATATTTCAGCTTATTCTTGCACAATTAAAGGCTGTAGAGCCGGAAGTCAGAAAGCTCAAGCCCAAGTTGAGAATACAGCATTCTGTTGAACTTCCTCCCACAAAGTATGCCTAAAAAAATAACAAACACAGAAGACAGTAAAAGCGTAACTTTCATATAAACCATGATACTGATTGCATAGAGCAACAGATCAGCTTGCTGATATACAAAAGGGACAAATACTTGCCAAACAAAACTTTTACAGTTTCCAATCTAGATTTCCAAGTGCACTGTATTGTTTATTTAATAGCTGTACCTTGAACTACAGTCACCCTCAAGATTTTAGTCAGATTAGTTGCAAGACCTGTCTTCAAGAACGCAGCATGTCCAAGTAACCATGATCAATCACAGTCAAAAAGAAAATTTCAAGGTAAATGCAAGTCAGAAGCATGAACACTGGTTAGTAAGCATGTAATTCTTGAGGGCAGGCACCAGGGGTGAAATTCTGCTTATTGGAGAAATCCTGTTTAGTATTAGAGTGCACAGATTAAGAAATTGAGACCTAACCAAATCAAGACAAGCCTCAGCAGAGCCACTGGAAGCTGCTTTCACCCACTGGAGCCAGTATCTGGAGTCTGACAGTATGTTTTCTATAAGCAGTACTCTGACTCCCCAGAAAGCCTAATGTTTGTCTCCTCTTTTTAGAAGGTTGGGACCTGTAGGCAAAAATCCCAATTCCACAGCTCAGATCTGAGTTTCAGTGTTGTGTTCCCTATCACTTAAACATCAAGCACAGCAAATAAATTGTAGGATGATCACCCGTATGCTATTTGGACAGCTTTTAAGGGAGTAGCAGAGCCCACAGCCTCTTTAATCCTTTAAATGGAAAAGAAAAGGTTAATTTCCCCTTACAGATAAATAAAGGCCCATAACCTAGTTAAAATGTTTCTTGGAACAACTACACAGCTAAAGCAATTAGGAATGACATATGCTGTAACAAGAAGTATTTTTAAAATGTTGTTTAACTAATGTCCCTTCCATAATAATCTGGCAAAATTTTGGTACTCGTTACTCATCTCTCAGTAAACACATTTCACCACACAAAAGAGATCTTATCTGTGTGTTAGAAGTTACTTTTAGAAAAATTGTCCTATGCTTAAAAACAACCAATTAGCAGTCTCTGTGCACTGAGGGCTGAAAGTAGGGAAACTTCACTTGAGAAATAACAACCAAAATTCTCCTAAAGGAGTTTCTATTCAAAACCAACAGAGAAGTCACAATAATAAGGCAACTTCCATACATACCATCAAGGCCAAGCTGGACAGCTTTTACTCAAAAAAATCCCAGTCATATAATCACATGAAATCGTGGTTAACCATGGGGCCAAGTGCTCAGACTTCTCACCAGCACTGCAAGAGCTCAGTGTACAGATTCATCTACCAACATACATTTTCAGAATGTAGAGCATTCCTAGTTGGCTTGTACATAAAAACATCCAATATAGATGCTTTCTCAATTTTGCAATGAGGATGACTAATAAAATATGGATCAAATTCGACAGCTCCACTGAACATGGACAGATATCTCTTCGTCTCAGATAAAGCCCACTGACAGTCTTCTTGGGAGTAAAGAAAATGCCGTCATCCCCCGACAGCACTGCCAGCAGAACCGTAATTGTCAGTATTAGCCACACAGCTCAGAGAGCTACGCAGGAGCCATGTACTTGAAACACTCGGAAGGAAGCGAGAGACTCTGAGCAGAGTAACAGCAGGAGAAGAGTCCCACTGTCAGCAGGGCCTAGCTGCTATTTTCAGTTCTTCAAACAAGAGCAGGTTGAGGTAGCATAGGCTGAGTTTACAAGTTTAACTAGCTAGGCAAGTCTGCTCTTCTGCAAGCATCCTACTCACTGCTACAAGTTGTATGGGCTGCTGTAAGCCAGAGAAAGGTGTTTTTTTCAAAGAAAGAACCTATCCAACAGCCTTCTAACCTTAGCTTGTCACACGCTCAAGATCTGGCCATGCTCAAGATCCTCAGTAGCTGTTCGTGAGTAGGGTGTGGATGGCTAAAACACCGCATTTCCCCCTTACCATGAATCCTGCCAAGCAAGCAGTCAGCATGTGGATTTTAATCACAGTCTGAGCTACATTTTGAGGAAGTAAGTGTGTGAAGGTAACATCCATTTCCTCCTTGTTCTTGGCATTAAGAGCAATAGTTAGCAAATTTAATTTCCTTATCTGTTATTCACATTAGCTTGTGTACTACCCACCTACGTAAAATATTTGGGTACAGAATGCATGTTCAAGTGCTCTGCAGTGCAACTCCCTACCCCAAGGCTTTGTCAAATTACTGTTTTTCAAATTAATAATCACATCTTGGTGGGACAGAAGACTACTATAGCAAACAATTCCACCTTGACTTGGGAAGTGTCGTGCTTTGCCCAACTTCTATGTAATGACTGTCATTTCAGGAGAATCTTACTATCCTAAAATCAGCAGAGATCACGCTCCTGCTTTCACACACACTTTTTTCTATTCCAATAGGTTCCATTTTAAGCAGGGAGATAATTATTCAAAACCACCCATCAAGTCATCCATTCTTGCAGTGGAGAGAAATAGTAAATTTAAAAGTTTCTTATCCCTACTCCATGAGTAATCTGATGGGAAAAAGCAAGCAGGAGATGCTGAAACACTGGCCAAATGCCATGGAGAAAGTTCTGAGTGTTTGCAGTATGCATCTGCCATTTGAAAACAAAGCCAGGGAACCTAAAAATTTGACGTTTGAGGAAACCCGCATTGTTTGCAGCAGTGCAAAAGACACCCAAACCTTTTGGGGCAAGTATTCAACAAATCATTTAGGACTGCTTTTAGAGTACCAGTAACTACATAAATGGAGAAAATTAATACAAGTTGGCTCCACACTTGCATTTAAAACTGCTAAGCTGTATGCACAATTGCTCCAAGTTGTTTTGGAAGTGTATAAAGCTGCATATCACTGGTTATTAACCCAAGAGGTTTTTTCATTAACATATATATATTTATTACTCTAAAATATCTTCATGACATTTATAGTCAGCAATTTCACAATCTGTAGCAACATTACTTTCCACTACAAAAGGAAACAACCGACCGTTTCTCATATGCATAGACACCAAAGCTCTCTCTTCCCTCAAAAGCACAAGAAAAAAAGCTTTTTAATATTATTGCTTCAGACAAACAGAAAGACATCACAGGATGCACATCCAAAACAAAAGCCTCAAACATACCCTTAAGTAACTGAAAGGACAGAGACTGCTTAAAAAGGCATCTGGTTGGAACTTCACCCACTTCCATTTTCTTACCCTGACACTCAGAAACCACAAAGGGGGGGAATATCCTATTGTATATATTGTATACACTCCTCAAGCAATAAGACATGACAGAGGATGAATTATGATCTCTTCATTTGGGGCTGGTTTGTCAGACATGGAGCTGACAGCAAAGTGTTCTTACCACATGTAGGAATAATGCATACCATAATTCCTGCATGGGAATGTCTTATTGAAATTACAGCATTATTTCTAAGTATTTATAATGTAGAAGTGATGGAGGCACATACTGAGTACCTAATTATCCTGTACCATCAGCACTGCCTGGAATGCTTATTAATCAATTAGGATTTAGATTAAAGCTAAACAGATACAGCATACCTCTTAAAAGAATACCTGAACCAGAAGATGAGATTATCAAAAGCTATCTGCTTTTCGCTCAGTGTCTGTTATAACAGTTACAGCAAAACAAATAGGCAAACAACTGTGCAACATACTTCAGAAATCTGCAGACCACCATCACCACTCACGCATCAGGCCTCCTACATCCCTGTAGCTGTTCAGACTGTTTATGTAAAGTACCTGCCCATTTTTGTTTACAAGGAATCTCTTTCGCAAAGGACATCTTTTTCCACTCACCCACCATCTCCCCGTATCTACTCTCACAAATCTCCTCCTCCTCCTACCAGCTATTCTCACAGTGAATATTTCCCAGGGTTTCAAGACAACAGAAGGTTCCAACATGCAAGCAGTCCCTCCAGAAATCAACAAGACTACTGTATTTAAGCTGTATTTAAGAGTATTAAAAGTTAACCACACTTAAGTGCTACGTGGAGTCAGGGCCAGAAAAATCACACATTGTTATATAATGCTCTGTAAGCATCAGATTATTCTCAGCAGCTACACCAGTGATTTATACCTTAATACAAAAGACAGTTTAAAGAAAGGTGGCCACAACTGCAAAAGAACCACAAGACTTCCTAAACTCAGACGTTCAGGCTGTAATGGATCACAGCAAATATCTAGCTTGGCATTCTTTCCCAGCACAGATGAGATTTCGTGGGTTTGATGGATTCGGGGGTATTTTATTTTTGTTTTGCTTTTTTAAAATAATTAAGCTCTATGGTTTATAAGAACTACTGAAAGCAGACAGGTTTTTTCCTTTTTCTAAGGTATAGTTTGTTTCTTGTCAAACTCACCCCTTGAATATAACGGATCTTTGAACCATATTTGGTGGCTCAGCTAAAGCAACTAATGAGTGTTACGTAAGATGTCTCCCCATGTAGAACAATCTGTTCCAAAAGTTACCAAAAATAGCAATTCTCTAAACACTGATGTGATGCAATATTTAACCAGTTACTGCATTAGCTGCTGAATTCATCCATTACTATTTAAAAAACAAAACAAAACCCCAAACTTCAAATATTATTACAACACTAGCAACTTACCTAGGCTGGTAGGTTTTATCAGCTCATCCAACAAGTCATAAAAAGGTAATTTCTGAAGTTTTATGTCAGGATGGACAGGGTGGAGCGCAGATGTGAGATGGGGGAGTTCCAGTTCATGTTTAGGTCCCAGAAGTGAAACGGGAAGCAATGGTGACGTGGCAGGGTGGCCATCATAACTGAGCTGTGGAATGGTAGACGGAGACAAAGTTGCTGGCATGGAGCTCGAGTGTACACTGGGGATAGATAAGTCTGCAGGTGTCATAATTTTCTGAGGGAACCTTCGCCTATAGAGTTCTTTGATTTTCATTTGTACAGCAGGACTGCAGCCAGCCTTTAACAAATGCAGTGCTTTTGTGAGAAGTTCGTGTTTTCGTCCGTGCTTGTTCCTCCCCGCGTAACCCAGAAGTACTTGCAGTTCAGAAACTCTAAGGCTCATAACCATTTGCTTAAAAGAAACAAAACAAAAAATTAGTATTCAAGTTACATCATCTTAAACACTAACATTAGAATGTAGCTTAATCCCATTAAGCATACAGTTTTTAAAGGCACACCACCACTGCTCTTCCCCCACTGATTATCTGAAATATAATGTAAAACAGTACTTGGTCACAGACAGATAAATTTACTTTGAAAGTCTGTAATGAACAATTTTTAAAGGGATTTACATTTGCCATACACAATTCAGGACAGCAATACTGGGGGTGGGGGGGTGGGGGTGGGGGGAAATGACCAGGACAAGTTGCCAGTACAAAATAAAGCTTGTAGATGTAACTGTTTTCTAATCACTGGTCTACTCTAATGTTAACAAGCTTTATTCATCTAGCTGGAAGTCAAAAAAAGTCACACACCGACAATATCAAGCCTCCACTACTTGCACTTAAAAGCTGTGCCAGTCCTTAACTCTGAAACCCTACTTCACTTTCAAGTCCCTCCCTCACTTTTTGCCATGCAGCATAACTAATCCACACAGGTTCAAAGGAAAGGAGAGAAATTACTGATGTTAGAGACATGTAAATTATAATTCAATTTGTGTGCAACTCCATACGATCATCACTGAGTTAAAGGAAACACTTTCCAATTCCATTTCCTTACTTCTCATATCAGAGCTGCATGTTCTGGTTTGGATGGGGGAGTAGGGCTTTGCCTTCTATTAATTAGCATCTTCATTTACAGTCTTTTACTGTCTCTCAATATGGTCTAATGAATCAAACTTTCACAAGGTAAGCCTTGTGAACTGTTTCACTTCTTCAGGAACCGAGAAAAACACTACACAAAGTAGTGAAACTAGCAATCCCCTGTGTGTGCCAAGTACTTCGCCACTGGTCAAGCAGGACCCAGAAAGCCAATTTACAATCCTAGTTTCAATTTAAAAACTTCTTTGAGTGCTTGACAGTGGTTTGTTTGCCATCACAAGGTCTGTGACACTGCCTGAAATTATATTCCTGCGGAATGTTGGATTCCTAAGAAATCACAAGAAAGTGAAATGCCTGAAGCCCATCACCATGACTGGCTATCTGGACCTTCTGTATGAAGCCATGAAATACCCTCAATATTTTCGAGTCAATCCTAAACAATCAAATTCAAAATAATACTTGAAGTATATATTTGGGACTAAACCAGCTAATTCAACATACCAGGGTTCTGCAATTTCCCAGCCACTGAAGGCTGAATAACCAAACTAGCACATGCATTTGCAAACAGTCTTTGAAATGAGGGTACAAGTGCTCCCATCCGCTCTAGTTCTTCAGACTGTGCAAAGTATTCAGACATATACATTACTCAAGTTACTTTCACATTAATTCTTAAATTGCTAATATTAGAAAGTATGCTATCCCTAGCTTTAGCTCCTATCAATTCCTCAAACCTCCAGCACCTGCAAGAGATCTTCGACGCGCAGGTGTCCGTGAGGAGTATTTCCCTATACTAAAATAGGTTGTGTTATTTAAAAGCCCTAAATTAGATGATTCATGTACTTAATGAGGTATGCACCCAGATAGATTTAACTAAATTTGCCACGCAATTTCTGCTCTGCAGAACCACACCAACAGAACTGAATAACCTTGCTGCAAATATTAAGATAAACCTTGCTGCAGACTACCACAAACACTTCGGATATAACAGGAGTCTGCTGGCATTTTTTTTCTCTGAATACCCTGAGAACTTACTTGACACTTGCAGCTATGGGACTGTCATGGAGCTACAAATGAGAACAGACATGAGGTACTTTGTAAGAAACAGAGATGTCTTAAAAGAATAAGGCATTTCAGTTGCAATCTGAAGTGTTGACAGCTGAAAGGAAAGTGAAACAAATAGATCTGAAACACGGAAAAACACTATTTATAATGCTTTACAAACATTTCTTCACAGAATAAGTAGTTACAGATGAAGGGTTTAATGCCTGCTACCATCATCATTAGAAGTCACTTCCTGAACAGCCAGAACCTCCCAGAGCTTCACTCTGTTCTTGTTTTGTAATAAACTTATAGGCCTAAATTGCAAAAACCACAGGATTAAAAAATTATTGAGCTAACAGTGAAGCTCTTGCCACATATGTTGGATGTTTTCCATTTTTTTAAGGTATAGGCAAGTTAGAAGTAAGTTTAGGGACAACAGGACAGACTCATAAACCAAAACAAATAAAATTCCCCAGATCTTCCCCACCCTGGTGCATTCCTTGCAAAGGAGGAAGAGAACGTTTTTATTTGCAACTAACAAGATACATCGATTAAAAACAGTCATGGAAAAAAGCAATAAAGGCTTGTGGTTTTATTACTTCATCGATAAACCTTTCTTCCACAAATAAAAGAGACAGTGCCTTAAAACAACACCAACACCACCCCCCACCTCCATAGGTTTTCGCCAGTGGATCGTGTCAATCAGTGGCACGGGGAAGCAGAGCCCAACAGAGAGCCGTGCTGGCAAAAGTCTCTCATGTTGCTGCAATCTGAACGTGAAAATTCCTCTCCCCTCCTCCAACACAGTTGTGTTTTATTTGAGGACACAACCCAGCTCTACCAGCAGAAGTGCCACTGCCTGTACAAGCACTACTCCGGCTACAAGCCCTTGGCCCATGTCACACTGGCACCCTAATCTTAGAACAGGCATGATAATTATAGCAGGGAAACAAACCCAGTGCTGTCAAATGCACAAAGTACACACAGGAAAAAACTGCAATTTGTAATTTTTTTTTTTCCTGTCACATCTCACCTCATCATAATTAAAGCCCCTTGCTGGTTTAGTTACATCAGCAAAGCTTAAGGGCAAAGACACAACGCGTTTTGCTTCAGGAAATCTTTTTTTCTTTCCCTGTTGCCTGAAGTAAAGTAATAAAAAGATCACTCACAGCAGTACATCTGCAGCTGCAGCAAGGTACAGAACCCACCACAAAGAGTCCATCTCCCAACAACTGCTAATATCCACAATGCAAATAACTGCCCCTACCTCTGGCTGTTTTATCAGAATTTGCAAAATGCTTGGTTTTTTCTTTCCTAACACAAAAGAAAGTAACCAAAACCCAGTAACAAAACCAATCCTAACCAAGCAAAAATAAAAGGATATACACAGCTACCAAGGTCAGATGGCAGGATACCTTGCAAACTACAATTACAGATAACTAGGTGTTTAGTTATATTTTCACGTACAGATAAATTACATGTTCCTACAAACCACACTAGTGCACAAGAAATTGATGCTATTTAGCTACAGAAAGTTTGAGCCACTTGCCACTTACCTAACTTTGGTGTGAGAAACACAGCAAGCTGACTGCAAGCCAGTTTCAGGTACAACAAATCCCAGTATGAAGCACACTGGGTGTTCTGATGATGCTGTGCATTTTGGTACCTGTCTTACCAAGGCACTAATTCAGAGAGAGGGTGAGGACTGTAGAAGAATTGCTCAACATGTAAAAGACTATGAACAAGCTTTATGGAAATGTGATTTATCTCAGTTTAGCAGAGTATTTCTCTTTTGACTCACTATAAAGACCTTCACGAAGTTGAGAAGGTAACTAATCTATAAACATACATCTGACATTTCCTGCTCGAAAACTCAACACAAACATGTTCCTCCACAAAAGCTTCGTTAGTCATGGGGATTGCCTGGCTCATTAGATACACTCCCCCTGAGGCCCACGTCCCCTCACCCAAGGCTTGTGGCCACAGTCCATCCTTCACAAGGCCATCAGGGCATTTCCCTGTCTTAAAACAAGTCACCTAGTTGTATGTGTCAGGCAGGAGGTCCACAGAAGCAAAGAGGCCAGTTGATTTTCCCACCTCCCAGTTGCCTGTTTCCAAATCTGTGCTGCTTTTCCCCACCAGATTGTGTGAACACAACCATTTGATGCAGTTCGTGCTGCAGCCGCCTGAGCAGGTGCTTCTCCCTATTTCTGTGTGTTGAGGAAACATTCTCAAGCAACTCATCTGGAAACAAGGCCTATTTCCTGCTCCACGCCTACTTCAGATAACCAATAAGGTTTGGAAGAAAATAGCTTAAGGATGCAAAAGCAATCCATGGGCAGCATCCTACATCATCCGCCTACTTCTCTCCTGTGACTATCAATAGGAAAGGATGTTCTACCAACAGCTCTTTCAAAAAAGTTGGTATGCTTTTTTAAAAGCCTACAGATACAAAAATTGTGAAGTCCCCCAAACCAAAGCTTGCACGTAGACACTTATGAGGTAAAGAGGAACAAGGGTTTTCGCCAAGACACCCATAGAAGGACTATTAAATAAAAAGCATCAGTCTGCAACATCAACAAACATTTTCTCTCAATAAACAAACACGTCTGGTTGGAGAAATGTGTCTATGCCACACAACAGGACCATTCTGCTTTGTGAATGCTCTTTAGGCATTCAGAGTAAATACTTTGCCAGGAACCTCAACTTCTAATGGAGCAGCCAACATTAAGAGTAATTTACTTTGATTTCTCTCTGAAAAGAAAATAGCAGAGTTAAATCTTTATTTTAAAGAATAAAGCCCGGTCATTCCACCCATCACGGAAAGATGCCCAGGCCGGGCAGCTTCATGGCTACAGAAGTCCAATCATTAGCACAGGTTAACAGGTCAGACCTAAGAAAATTCCTTTCAAGAACTGGACCTTGTGTCACTGATCTATGAAGGTTGGGAATTAAGTTTAAAAATAAATAAAATCTAAGTGTGCACCTCTGGATAAGAAATCTCTTTGATAACCCTGTGTGGCTGGTCTCACTGGCACATGATTCAGAGAAAGGCAACTGAAAAGACAAGTGGATTCAGGCAGAGAACATAATTTCTACACTGGTAAATACATGGGGGCTAAAACCCTGGTTTGAAACGCAAGAAGATCAGCTATAAGTCCTGCCACTCAAGAAAAGAAAAGATCAAATACAGGTTTTCTGCTGAGATCCAACACCACAGTGAGCCTTCACCTTTTTTCCCCCCATTTTTCTGAAAGGAGGGACTTGCCTGAGGTAAAAACCAAGCAGCAGTCAGTAATTTTTTTCTTAAGTAAATTGAACAGTGTCCATAGAAAAGCATAATGGACCATACTGAAAATTTATCACAAACACCAGCACCACAAGATACTGTCTTCAAAGCAGCATATTCATTCATCAGCAGCAGTGTTAACAGTCCCAACAATTTGATGATCGTTTTCTAGAAAGGGTATTTCTACATCTCTAGTAATCAGCCCTGGGATCTATCTGGAGAATTTAACAAGTTATTTCCGGATGTTTATGATAACTAGAAGCTGTGAATAAGCTCCAAAACACATTCAAAAGATCTGCCAGCACAATAAGAAGCATTTGGCTGGGTACCACACCGCATTTTGTGCCTAAAGCTATACAACAGGTTCTCCACAATTCTCTAACCATTAACATGAAAGTTAAAGGGGGAAAAATAAAAAAAACCACCTCAAACACCAGTTAAAAGATGGAAGAAGAGGGTAAGGAAAAGGAGAAAGAAGAAGCGAAAATAGATACCAAGCAGGAGGTCACCTATTTATAATCAGTCATTTAAGACAATGACAGTAAATTTCTTCTGTCATTAGAAACATAGAGTTCAGCAATAATTTACTATCAGTCTCTGAAATTAAGAATCATTGTTACTGAAGAGGGAAAGCACTGCAACAGGTCACTTCAAAGGCAAAGCGTAAGACAGAAAACCCTTCTGACTGCACCCCTGTACTCTTCTGAACGCTGCACCAAGGGCACCTCCACAGTGACACCCTGCACAGCACCCTTGGACCCAGCGTCCAGAGGGATCAGCCCTGGCTGCAGTCTGCATTCCCAGCATGGACACATTCACACTGGCAAAGCTCTAACACTGTTTTCAAGGCCAACACAAATGGAATTTTCCCCCTTAAGAAACAAGGAAACTACTATTCAAGGAATTCCACAATGCACTTCCAAAAGACAGTTGGTTGTTTTTTAAAAAAAAATCAAATCAAAGTTGTTCTTTTTTCTAATAAAAGCAACTAGGAAGCATTAGATTAGTATGGAAATGGTTTCAAATTAATCTCAGTATGCCTCCAACATCCAGCTGTAAAAATACAGGAGAGTTCTCGCATGCTATGAACAGCCTCTTTAACCCCTGATATAAATCTTCTGGAGAAGAAAGTTATACCCGTGCTACATGAGCTCTCTACAGTTACACCGACTAAAATCTTGGGTTCTCAGATATTTAAGATTTGTGAAAATGGGAAATCATGAAGGCAAAAATATTCCCACCTTTTATGAAGGCACATTCCCTAGTCCTAAATTATATTTGCAAGACTCACACAAGGAAACTATCAAGGCTAAACTATAAAAATTGAAATCAGTCTACCAAAATCTGCAAGAGGGAGTGAAACAACCAATTCATGGCAGCTCAAGTGCCTCGATGACAGGCTGTAACTTCCTGCGTTTGTCTAATGCAACCAAAACACTCAAAGGTTGAAGTCACCGTAATTCAAAATGGAGGGGAGGCAAAAGCACAGAAGAACAGTCATAAATATGCAACATACTACAACCTTTAAGGAGGCTATTGGTTTTCATAATGAAAAACTCATCTGTCCCCTAGAGCCATATGTACAATGTTTTGGCAAGCAGGCCAACACTAAAAGAACAGGTACAAACCAATGGCAGATACAAATACTATTTGCCTTTTGTTACACACACAAGGAGACAGAATATTTCTTAATCAAAGAAACCCTGTATTTACACAGCATATCAATACTCATAAAGAACATGTCGCAATTGTATGAACAAATCTATGCATTCATCTAACTGGTAATAAAAATAGATTTTAATCCACTAAAAATGAGTCAACAAAATTATGTCCATATATTGTAAATGTCAAAAATAGCCTGGACTGACCTACTGTTGGTATCTCCATAGATGCAGGCTTCCTTAAGATCAAACATTGTGCTCACAGTTTTCAACAGGTAATATTTCTTCCCATACTAGCTGAGAAAGTACACTATAAAGCTTATGTCATTGGGTGTTATTTACTTTAGCATGCTCGCAAACAATATATTTCCTTGTGAAAGATATGTTTGTATACCTGCTAATATAAACATTATGACCCTTGAACCAACCTACCCAAATGATGAAGCTCACATTCAAGCTCCTACTAACACTAGGAATCTCTGGCAGCAGAGAGATCCGAAAACTGCAGTAGTTCAAGTCTAAAGGGCTCCTGGACAGGAGGTCCTGCAATTCCCTACTGCCATCCTTCCAAATGCAGTTCATGTAACAACTCACCAAGTATACCATACCACTAAACTCTTAATTCCACAGATTAGCTAGAACAAGGAAAGGTTTTCTTATCTGCTCTTGGCAAACATTTCTTGCTTTTATCTGTCATGCTGGTAAACTTGACTACCGTCAAATTTAGTAAGTTTTAGTAAGGTCAAAGCAATACTGCTTCACACATGAACACTAATAAATCTAAATTCTTCCAGCCCACAGTTCAGAGGTCTCCATCTAATCCTGCAGCAGTGACACTACCAAGTTCTTAGAGGTGTCTGTTGCTTACTGGAGACAAGAGAACCCACAGTCATAAAAGTCAAAATTCACTGAAGAGTGAAAGGATACTGCAAAAGAAAACAGTAAGACAGCTCTAGTCCCACTGAACTGGCTGCTAGTAACAACAGGCAAGCAGAGTTTGGAATTTTTAATATAATCCCCATGTGTTAAAAGTTGTCTTATGTTTTTTGCAGATGCCTGTGGTATTTTGCTATGCTATCATATATGTGAAATATCTTCTAAAAGCCTTAATACATTTAACCTGTCAAATTCATGCAAGCAATTGCCCTCCTAGACCTCCACTCCACCCCTTTCCCTAGAGGTTATTTCCTCTGGAAGAGAGATTCAGTAAAACAGACTGTGTACCCACATACCCAAAATGTCACTTCAGTGCTTGAACACTTAAGATCTGTGGGATTTTTTTTTTTTTTTTTTTTTTAAATTTTATATGACAGTTTGCAAACCAGATTGTGTCATGCCCTGCCTCCCCGGCTGCACATTAACGCTGCTGTAGCAGAGAAGTGGGGTGGGCAGCTAGGGCAGTAACTTGCTCACACTGCAAAAGCCAGATTTGTTGAAAAAAGTCTGCCAAGACTTTAGTCATGTCTAAATTGTATTTGATTTAAAGTAAGTCACATTTTATCTTAATCCGTAACAAAAGTTTTACTGTTCTCAAGAGATTTTATTCACTAGGTGAACTATATTATTACTTTTGATATTAAATAAGGTTGCTGACACAGTAGTAATCCTCCATTCAGTTCTTGGAGACTCAAGATTTTTTCAGCCACACTCAAAACTTAATTGTCCCTAGTGTATTTATCTTTGCAGATGGGAATTCTTTTTACAGAGCTATGCGCTAGCATGATTTTCATGACAAGTAATTGCAGAAATACTAGTTTAGACAATCTCTGGATACAAAACAATGTGCCTCTCTCAAGACAAACAGCTTACACCTAAGGCTAATAATGAAGACAATTATTTTCAGCTATTTGGGAGAGGGTCATTGCCAGACAAATTTACTTTTTATTAAGAATGTTCTTATCCTTAACTAAGCCTTTCAACTGGCTGATAGAAGAGCAAATTCCTATGCAATAAGCTTCAATGGAGCCCAAGCCAGCCACAGACACAGCTGTCCAAAAAACTTACTAAACACAGTATGTCCTATTATAATCTCTCTAACAAATAACTCAAAAGGTCTCCATCAGTATAATCAAAATATGACAACTCATACAGTATTCAATAATAGCCTGAAAGATTGTCTCTTTGTATAACAAAGAAAAAAAAAGTTGGGACCAAGAAGTCTCAGCTTCTAGAAGTTATACAGGAGGTCACAAACACAAATTTATCTCCCTTCCCTCAGTGATTTTAGAAGAGAAAATACACATTTTAAAATATGCAATTAAAACAAAAGCAATGGTTACATAAACAATTTGACTGATTTGGGATTTACAGATATGGAAGGTACTAAAGGAGAATCCTTTTAGCCATTCATTTCCAGCACAATACTACAGGATGAAGCTCTAGTTACTCTCTAAATATCTAAAATACCTGCATGAAGCACATGTAGCTTTTGCAAGTCAATTTTGAAGAAAAGCTGGAGAAGAATGTACCTGGAATTCAATGAATGTACTCACATTGCAGCATGGATAAAGAGGCAGCTTCCACAAGCAGCTTACGGAACCCCTCAACAGCAAGACATACCACTATTTCAAGACCTACATTCTTATATTCAGTGTTTGATGTTTGCTTGCAGCAGTTATTTAAATCTCTACTGCATCAACAGACATTATTTCTTTGTACGTGTTAGCCAACTTAAGCATCACTTGATTAAAACAAATTATTGCCATAATAGATGCATATTTTCCTCCATTATTTTTTTGGGTAAAAATATCTTTTTATTTCTGTACCTTACAGAACTGCAAAGTGATCTATTCACCACATGCCGTAAGTTCTCATCCCGTGCTGAAGAGTTAATTGTCCACTATAAACAAACTTTTGCTATTTAATGAGCTTCAAATAAGGTAACACTTCAGGATATGACATTATACAGTCAAATATAACCAAAACACTTCTAGATAAACTATTGACTTTTTTCCCCCTCATTTGTCCCACTTTCTAGGGTGCAGCACAGGAGACCGACTATGTCATCACTGACTACTATTCTGGTATTTCAAAAAGTTTTAATTAACAATCACATTAAGTTTGGATACTGACTTGCAAAGTACTGAACAGCAGGCTGAAGCCAGTACTTAACTGAATCTCATTTCCCTTAGAAGTAGACAATTGCTATGTTAATACCCCGAGAGAAGGAAGCTAGAAAACTGAAGTTATCTGTTCACAGGTCACCCATTAAAAAAAAAAAAATTTAAAGCCAAAATGGCACGTGATAAAATTAGTGTTTTCTTTTAGATTTTAAGCAACCCTTCTCAAAGAAGTTCTGTCCTGAGAAACATATTCCCAGGCCTTATGAATTACACCTAAAAAGAGCCATTCGGAGACACTGAGCTCCATCACATGAGCAGGATCCGTCCACAGGGCTAATGACAGCAACAGCCATAACTCAGCTGGGGCCACAGCTGCCATCAGCCACGTAGCAGGAGCACCTTGTTCACACACCATCTCACAAGATGCATGAGAATGCCTGGTAGTGCTTTTATCTGTAAGCACAGGAATACACAAAAGACTGCAACAATAGTTAATAACATCCAGAACAAAAACTGGAGAGGTACAGAAAGGTGGAAGGAAGAAAGAAGAACAGGAAAATTAAGAGATCAGATAAAACATCAGGTATGGGAAATAGTAATTTATCATTTAAAATTTCCCTTTTCAAAGGAAGAAACAGAACACAAATGAAATAAATCTGCTGACAACAAATACCTATAAAATACCCTGGCCAAATACCCTATTCCCTTCTAATAATGGTCCACTGAGAATAATATTTTATTATTACTAAAAATTAGTCTTAATTGCTATCACAGAAATAAGCAATGGAGCCAAAAGTTCCCACTGTGTCAATAAGCTGGAAACAAATATTCCATCAAGCAATCATATTGGCATCCATCTAGTCTTTTTTTTAAAAAAAAGGGCTAGTCATTCTGAACATAATTTATTTCACAAGGTCTTCAAATTCATGTATAGAAATTACCTATGGAAACCAAACTACATACTTCTTTTTAAGTAGCTATACAGCAGTAAGTCATCAAGATGAATTAAAAGCTTGAACAATACTAAGAAATTTTCCTTTTACTTTACTGTTCCTCAGAGTATCAGGTACGAGGCACCACACAAATGAAGTATCAATCTTCTCACCAGTTCTATGGAGACTGCCTAACACAGCATGAAACCCAGGGAAGCCCCAAGTTCCATACACCAAAGTTCTCATAGCACAGATTATCATAAATTGGCCTCAACTGTGATGAAGTACTGATTTCAAGCAGGTTCTAGCAAAGCTCTTCAAAATCATTCCTTCACTGCAGTTTTCTAAATCCTCATCCAGTGCAGGCAAGAGAAGCATCTTCTCTGCTTAAATCATCCTCTTTCACAAGGAGACACCCATTCTCTTGTCCTTCCTCTATTTTTTTTCTGAAACATCACCATCGTTACAAAACAGAGAGGATGAACAAAGTTCTTTTCACTCTGCATAGCCTAGTCCTTCCCAGAAAAAAACTTGTCCTAGATGTTTGCTGGAGACCGAAACAGGACTAACAGTGCTTCCTCTGTTTCTCAGCTATTAAATATTTTCTTGTTTAAGCATCACTGTTTATCTAGGAGCCACTTCTCTGCTTCCCATATTTTATCTAACAATATTGCAGTGGCCATAAACAAAAGGATGCAAGAGAGGCAAGGCTTGATGGAAAGTAGTAACTTTTTATTATATTTAGAGAAAGAATCTGCACATCTGAAATGTTTTTCAACCATATCAGCTGGTCTAAGAAGAATTATTACTCCTTTATATTTTATAGAAGCATCTACCTGTAAATCAACAAGTTCAGATTTTTAGGCACCAGCCTAAAAGCAAGACCAAGAAGTAGTATTCACATATTTACATGACTCTTCCAGTCCATGACCACTTTCAACAAATTAAGAGATAACTGCATATGCAATTCAAAGTCACTAAGCACTAAGTAGTCGAAACTGGAGGAAAACCTAGATTTCTCATGTTTTTTTCTCATTATGCAGCTGATGGTTTAGGAGAGGAACTTGGGCATCACTACAGACAGCTCTTCATGTAGCTACAGCCAAATAAGCAGATTTGCAGGGAACTAGTACGCAAGACAACCTTGGAAGGTCCCTTCCAACCTCAGATGCTGTAGATAAGAGTATTTTTCAGAACTGGAGGATAAGTCAAAGAAGAGAATCAAGAACTACAAGCGAGATGTACGACATATCCGGCCCTACAGTCATTCCAAAAATGCAAAGAATTTCAAAATACATACTGTGAACCTCCAAAATATGGGCAGAGGTGGACAGGAGAAGAGGGCATCAGTGTGGGAATACGACTGCCCATGGATCCTAGGAACACAGAGGGCTATGCAACCAGATCAGACCACCGCCTAGTAAAATCACTCTTTTCTTATCCTAGCTCATTTTCTCTCTCAACAAGGTACCTAGAATAGAGAGTAGCCACATAACAGCAAACTGCTAGCAAGAAAACTGTGTGTGAACCACATGTGGACACCCAGTAATTCAAGAAAAGTCAGTTTTTCAAACTCTGAAGAGCCATTGTCTGTCATGGCACAATAGGGAACACAAATTATAGGTCTGACTATTTATAGAGCAGTAAAATGTACGCTAAAGGCTAATTTATTCCTAACTGTACAGATGCATTAAAAATTGAATTATTTATTGCATGCAACAATATGACACTGAATTAGTATTTACATCACATAGAGACAGATCAATTTTAAAGTGCCAAAATACATTTATTATTGTAGAAAAGAAATCAGTAGCTGGATGAAAAAACCTTCTCTTATGTCACTTGTCCAAACCCAGGTGAAAATACTGGCAGAGAGAAGTTCATCTCCCATTTCAAAAATCCTACTGTGTCAGACTCAACCTAGTTCCCACCGAGGCAGATTCAGGATCGTAGGTCAGTCAAGTTAATGAGACATGGATGACTTCTTTGGCTGCTACTCACGACACTAAAGCATCAGTAAGACTGTCAAGAATCACACTGATTTCATTCCAAATACCAGCACAGCTTGGAAAGAGAGCAACGGGGCAGCAGCGGTGCCAAACACTGAATGCGTATCCTGGGGAAGACATCTAAAAGAGGCATGGGGACAAAGAAAAGGAAAGCAGGAAGCTCAGTTTTTCATATCACCCGCAACGACTGGTTTCTTCCCACTATGTAAAAATGCAAAAAGATGATGGAATAATAGGAGAGGAAGCAGACCTTCCTGCTTTTCTTCAGCATTCAAAAGAGGATAAAGAAAACAGTTTCAAATGACAACATGCAGCCAGAGACAGACTGAGAAGATGCATCTTAGGCAAGGCCTAGACTCCTGACAAAGCTGATCCTCAGCCCACAGTCCCACTTCACCCCTCACTCAGAATTTGGGCTACATTGTCCTTCCACTTTCCAGTGCTGTCCACACCAGAAAATTGTATTTTCACATGTATTAGCTGCATAATGTTACCTGTAAGCTCAGAGACAAGCATGCAGTGCTTAAGAACCCATTAGCTCACAATGATTAATCCCAGGACAAAACATTCAATGCTGTGTTAGAAAACTGAGAATACATTATCTGTGCAATATTTTCCTGGCCCACATATAGCACAGATGAGGCCTATAGAAACATTTCTTTCACAGCTACACTAGTGCATGTTAAGGAGAGATACTAAGGACACTTACTCAGCAGGAAGATGGATATTCCATTTCCCCATGCCATCAATCTGACACACTGTCCCCCTCCCCACCACCTCATCCTTCAAGCACTGTATTTTTCTTACAATCAAAGTAAGATGGAATTCAATTAATCTATTCACACAATAACCCCTGCCCTGCATGGAAACAAACTGCTTGATGGAATGAAGGTTTTTATAAGCCAAGTTTCAGCCACACCTATGATTTAAAATACATGAAAACTATTGCAAGTAAACTCCAAAACCGATACTGCATTTAACTTGGCTTCAGCCACAAGAACAACCAGAATTGGAACTGTTACCTAAGAAAACTTTGATAGCAAAGTTAAAACTTCCATGGAAATCCTGACCAAGTGAAAACAGAAAATACGCAGTGTTTCTGCAGTACTGACTGCAGATACAAACACTCCCTTACTTTTCCCACTCTGTGGTGAGCTGCCTGCCCCCAAACTCCCACCCCGCTCACAGAGCAGAGGGAGGATGTTGCTCCAGTCACTGCTTCTTTTTCATCTTTACTGACCAAACTGTTGCCCCATCTCATTCACCGCACTCATCCAAATCCCACTCTAAACAGGAATTTGCATATATACAAGCCTTTTGCAGCTCATTAATGTAATTTGAATGACTCTCATATGTTCATGAGTTTATACTCTGCCTGTCCCTTTTTACATACAGGGGCCAAAGGCACGGAGGGGGGTGAGGTGGGGAAAGATTATTTTGGATCTCATGACAAAACTAAGCATTTTTCGGTTTTCAGCCTAGCATTTTAGCACTAAGTCTCTTCACCCTTTTGCCTCCTGATACACTCACTAGATAACACAGAGCTTCAACTTCCAGGTTAGGATGCTGCAAGCATCATAGTGCTTCACAACCTTGCTCAGTCTCTATGTCAAAAGCAAAGAACAGCCTAGTTTGGGGGGAAAAAATAAAAATAGAGGCATCAGGATATCAACCGTGCACAGGCCCAAAGGATGAAGGAGTCAATGTAGTTAATCAACTAATATTTAGCTCAAGCCCTTTACTAAGCTATGTGAATGTACTCTGAAAAACAAAGGCACATTTTTAAAAAACTTTTCTAGTTAACTGAACATAGGAAACAAGTTTCAACACATCTCTGCTTCCCCTTAAAACTGCTTGGCACGACCTCAGAGTTCTACATATGTTTAAAAACAACAGAATAGTACAGGTCAAAGGAAACTATGAAAATCCAGACTGCACACACAGGCTGGGTATTCTTACAGCATTAATCATTTTTAAAAAAACAAGCCACAGATCCTTAGCTTGCTATTCAAAGTTCTTCCATTCCAAAGTGTCCGAGCTGTTTCAAGACCAAACAATAGAGGAAGGTCATGCACAGAGTTCTGCAAGGGCCTATGCTGGCACATGTAGCTTAACCTATTCATTAACAACGTAAAAAATTAAGTGATCAGTGGGGTGACAGTTGCTGACGATACAATGTGGTTGTAAGGATGAAGGCAAACTGAAGAATCACTGAAAGACCTCAGTGACAGAGCAATTCAATGTACATAAATGTAAAGTGATGCCCTATGGGGAAAAGAAGACCAGACAGACCTAGCTTTACATGTAAAGTGATGGGCTCTGGGCTGACCTTTACCACGTTAGAGCAAGCTCCTGGGCCCAAGATAAACAGACATACGAAAACATCAGCTCAGTAGCAGTCAAACACACAAATCATTGTCAGAAATCATTAGAAAGGGAACAGAGAGCAGATGAGAAATCATTATATACTATATAAATCTCTGGTTCACCCAGATCTCAAAGTACGGGTGGTTTTCGTGGTCTCACCCTAAATAAAAAATACATTAGAAGTGGAAATGTTCACAGAAAGATGACAGAAGTCCATGATGACTTCCCTAATTATGAAATAGCAAAAGCTAGGACTTTTCAACCTAAAAAAATAGAGAACATGGGAACAAATACGATAGCAATCTAGAAAGCCATGAACAGCACAAGAAGAGTAGACGGGAATCCACTTCTCACTCTCTTTCATGACACAATATAGTGACATGGGGATGAAGCTGGATGAAACCTGGCTCAAAACAAAATGAGAAGGGTCCTCACGCAGCAAGCAGAACAACAAAAATCCCTACCAAAAGACTGTGAATTAAAGAAGTTTATATAGGTTCACGAGTAACCCAAACAGGCACTTGGAAAACAGATTTATTATAGCTTGTCCACCCAGTAGCCCCCATTGGGTTCAGAGGACTGAGCTGAAAATAGCTGGAGACCAGGAGAATATTGCAGGGAGGTGACAGTTACTTCTCATTACTTTGTCCTCATTTCTTTCCCCTTCATGCTTACTTCCAGAAGCTGTAGGAAACAATACTGGATCAGACAGACCCTTGGTCTGAACCACTACAGCTACTTTAACATTCTTAATATTCAGTTTATAACATGTTTATTTTTAGTCAGACACACAAGCACCATTGTTAAATGCCTCTAATAAAAATGTTCTCAATTGAACAGAGTCAAATTTTAACACCAAAGAGGTAAAAGTGGAAATTAACTGAAAATCTGGGTGTACACCC
Source organism: Athene noctua (assembly GCF_965140245.1). NCBI lineage: Eukaryota > Metazoa > Chordata > Aves > Strigiformes > Strigidae > Athene > Athene noctua. The sequence goes on along the minus strand of NC_134049.1, from coordinate 14,629,223 downwards.
TTTAGAAAAATATTATCTAAAATACTTGTAATTCAAACCGACAACAGTTCTGAATCTTGATTAAAAAAATTTGAAGCCCTGCCATCAAGTGGCCTCAGCAGATTCACTGACAAGATACTGCTAAATCAACACGGAACTACAAAAAAGAACAGCTTTGTTTCTGTACCACTGCTGAAGTTTCCACATTTTTCATTTTGGTGCAATATATTTATAGGTGCACTAACAACTCCATATATAGCCTGAGCAGAGCTGTCTCTTAACAGATTTTTCAATAAGATGAAAATCTACACAAATACTTGGACTGTTTCAAAGACTCTTATTTTGCACCAGGGAAACAAGATACAACATCTGCACAAAAGTGAGATCATTTTGTCAAGGGAGTCTCAAGAAACAATATGAGGAATGAACGTATCAGAAAACATTCTGATCCACACAACTTTTTACAACACACTCCTGCAGCTCAGATTACAGACTTTACCTGAACCAAGCACACTGTCCCTATTGTATTTGGCTTCTGCTTATATCTGCTTTTTAAAGAAATAAATAACAGTGAGCTGCACCTATGTTAAATTGCCAAGCAAAACTGTGTTCACCACTATTTCCATCCTATATTCTATTTTGCATGTGAACTAATCATGTTTTCATTTGAAAAGCTGAACAGAACAGCCCTTACTGAGCTCAGATCCTGCTCAAAGAGGGCAGGAGGAACATCTTGCACAAGACTGTAAATGAAGGTAAGTGAGAAGTTTCAGCTCAGATCGATTCTCAGGGGCAGTAAACGTCTTCATGTGGCTGGACAGCAAAAGCAAGCTGACAGCAAAAAAGCCAAGATGCTCTTCTTAAGAAGGAAGATCCACGTTCTCAGGAGGACCCCTGGCACTGCCACATGCCAAACAAAGCTGGAGGATCCTCACATAGACTGCTACACAGATCAGATCACAGATGTGCGTAACAACCAAGATTAGACTAGGTCAACAAAGTGACTCTCAGGACTACCAGTTGTTCTGCAGAGATACGCAGAGCCAATTTTAATCCCAGAAACAACTAGGGATAAATTATTTTGCTAAACTCTGCCTTTTGGCTCAGCCGCCAATCTGCTCCCCTTTGTGAGCCTCAAGAACAGAGGAGCAGCACCGAGCAAATACATGGTCAAAAGGGCCAAGGCTGAAATCTGATGGACTTATGGCACCCTACTGCAAACCACACCCCCTGAAAATGTTGCAGATGACAGATCCTACAGCTGCTCAGCAGTGAGTTGTACAGCTCGCAAAGGTAAAGCCACAATTCCAGCTGGAAGGTTGAGTGCATGTACACTGGAAGAACCACCGAGAATACAAATCACTACAGATTCAACATAAAATTCTCAAGTGCTCTATAGTCTTATACTTCGTCATCTCTTTGGAAGGGAACTGGTTTTTTTCCTAGTATAAACCTATCTTAAAAAACGGGCCTCTAATCTCAGCTCTGCCTCAAGATTATGACTTAACTCAGGCCCAACACAAACTTCTGAGAACATTTATCACATATGTTTGCACACTCAAATGGCTGTGGCCACAAAAGACACATCTTCAGGAAGTGAAGGCAATGCTGCAACTGAGCAGGAAGGAGACTGAGCTCAGTTTCCCATCTGCTTTATAACCACGTATTTAATGGAAGAGTGGGAGAGCTCGGTATACCAACTTTCAAAATGGACAGGAGTCCTGCAGAGCCTCCTGGTGAAGGGATGCTACCTACTGCTTGTCATCTGTCATCATCTCCCCTCAGAACGTTCACTGCTTTTAAAATCTAATGTTTTGAAGCAACTTCCACCTTTTCCAGTGATATCGGTATCAGGGTACCTGGTATCAGGAACTACTTTTGCACATTTCTGAGGATGGTATGGATTCTGTAATACATCTCCACTAATAGAAATCCACAGGAGTACATAATCCTCAAGAACTACATATGTGGCACAGAATCATCTGCCCAAATCCCATCCCCAAATGAGGTGCTGGTGTGTTATTGTCAAAGACATGAGGTACCGCAAAATGATCTGGCAAAAGGCTGAGGGAACAGGTATTATTCAGCCTGGTGAAGAGGCGGCTTTAGAGGAACCAAATGGCAACCTTCCAACACATAAAGGAGGTCATCAAGAAAACACAGCCATGATCATCACAGAAGTACACAGCAGAAGGATGTGAGACAATAGGCACAAGCTGAAATAAGAGGTTCAGGCTGGATATAAAAAAAAAAAAAAAAAAACCAAAAAAAACCTGTTTTCACCATGAGAACAGTTAAGCAGTGGAAGAGATTATCTGCTGTCCTGCTTTCGTCTGGGATAGAGTTAATTCTTCTTTTTAGTAGCTAGAATAGTGCTGTGGTTTGGATTCAGTATGGGATTTGGTATGAGAGGAATGCTGATAATACACTGATGTTTTCAGTTGTTGCTACGAGATCAAGGACTCTCCAACTCCCCATGTCCTGCCTGTGTGCAGGTGTAAAAGAAACTGGAAGGGAGAACGGCCAGAGCACCAGACCCAAATTGGCCAATGGAATATTCCAGATCATGTAACATCATGCTCAGTATATAAAGGAGGGGCGGCCGAGAAGGAGGGGGGTTCTCTCTTGCTTCCAGGATTGAGACTGCAGGATCTTGGTATTTTGGGATCACTAGTCAGGAATGGGCTGGGTATCAGTTGGCAGGTGATGAGCAGTCACATCGTGCATTACCCATTTGTACTTTCTGTTATTATTTTATTACAATTATTAAACTGTTTTTAACTCAACCAACGAGTCTCCCTTTACCCCTCCAATTCTCTTCCCCATCCCCCAGGCAGAGGGGTGGTGAGCGAGCGGCTGCATGTTGTCTGGCTGCCAGCTGGGCTCAAACCACGACACCCACGGAGGTTGTGCAGTCTTCATCCCTGGAGGTTTCAAAGACCAGACTGGATAGAGTCCTGAATAACCTGTTCTGACCTCATAGCTGATCCTGCTTTGAGCAGGAGGTTGGACTGGAGATTTCCCAAGGTCCCTTCCAACTAAAATTACCAAATGATCTGTGGTCAGGATCAAGGGAGCAAGTAGGTGTCAAACTGAAAATAACACCAAGAAAAGCTAACAGGAAAGTCCCACTGAACTCTTGGTTTGAAGAATTTAGCACGACAAATTGTAATTGGGCTGAAAACTGGGGAAAAAGCACTCAGTATAACCTATAAACATGCAAGGCATAGGGAAGAACGTATCTACAGTGCTAAAGTGATGCTTCACAGCTTACTATTCTGGAGAAGTTGTTGGCTGTGTATCAGCCCCAAAGCAGGGTCAAGATTGAAACTCTCTTATTGTCTCCTGCTTTTAGACGTGGAAAACAGGATGGAAACTGGCAACTGAAGCATCACCTACAGCCCATACAGTCCTGGCAAAAGCAGAGAGGAGGCAGAACTCATACATGTTTATTAGAATGTATCCAGAAAGCTCATTACCATTTCCTAAACACAAGGGAAGTTCACTACAGAGCAATCTTCAGTGATGCACAGAGTGAATAACACTTATCTTTCTGTCCTCCACACTAAATAAACTTTAGTATACTCAGAGTTTTTGCTTTACTGCAGAGCCATGTTGAATTACCAAGCAATGGCTTTAAAAACCTCCTTCTCTGTTAATTATCATGCCACTTCCTATATAAATCTCTTGCATATCATCTCCTATAGACATAAAGGTCAAGCTTAGGTTGACCTTTGGTCTAACTGTATACTAGCTTTTCATTTCTTTGTTTCACATATTCTAGACAAGCCCCACAATACCAACCTTCTTCTAATTCCTACTCTCCCCTAGTCTTGGAACATGCTTGATTCCAGAGCGCTCTGGTATCCCTCCAGTATATGCTCAGGGACAGAATATACCAGCGGAGACACAGCAGTACATCTACAGCCATCCTTAATCCCAACAGGAGAGTAAGATTAAGCAAATTGCTGACAAACTCCTGGATCAATACAGCTGCAACAGACTGGAGCCTCAGCAAAACAGTAAGAAAAGAAATTACAATAGAAAGGTCTGTATCGCAGCACACAGAGAACAATAATATAATGTTACCTGGTTTAATTTGGTTCCGGCTGTCATTGAAAATATGGAAGATCAGAACAAGGCTAGATAATCTAATATCTCCCATCCTCAACTCCATATATTCTCATTTTCAAAGGTTTAACATCTTCTACTTTTTGTTGTAGCCCCAAAGCTTCTAATTTACTTTGAAACAGCCACATTTTACAGCAGTGACTAGCTGTTCAAAATCGGTTTGATAGCATTGAGTAAAATTACAGAAATAAGCACTATTTTGTAAACTATTGGAGCTGTTCTCCTCATTTCCCTCCCCCCCTCAACCAGCACAACAATCTACTTTTAGGAAAGGCATTTATTCTCATGAACAGCCTACCAATGAAGATATGACATGCAATTTTTGCATCATAAAACCCAATCGTGTTTATTTTTAAAAGCCCAAACCAACACTCCTAGCATTTACTGGGCTACACAGAGCTGGAATAGTGACAGAGCAATGAAACAATCAATACCCGAGCTTGATCAAGAGGATTCCAAAATTGAGCTGCCCAAGCATGTGTCACAGCAGTCACCCAAACAATACATTCATTTCCTGTTTTCTCCCCCTTTAAGAACAGGACAAACATTTCTCTGTGATTCCTTCAAGCACTTTTGTATGTTAACCAGACCCGAACTTCCTACTTAAAGGGGAGGGCAGAAGCTGTGGTGGCTGGACTGCAACAGACACACAGGTATATACCAACAAGTTTTTAATGTAAAAAACCACGTTTGCACTCTTCACTGAAACCATGGCTTTCAGAGGGCTTTTGCTACTTTTTATGGAAGGTGATAAAACAGTCTTCCATTAGAAGGGTACCTGTAACATCTTTCAGCAAAGCAAAAGTTTCTACAGTGGAAGCACAGCAGCAAAAACAGACGTTCCTGAGACAACTTCAGGTTTGTAGGTAGAATTTTTTCCTTGTGGAGCCAAATGGCCAAACACCAGTATCACCATGTAAGAGAAAAGCTGCAAGAGATCCAATGCATACCCCAGCCACACACCCTCCAGGACACTGAGTGATGGCAAGGCTCCACAAAGTAATCCTTTCAAAATGTTGATTCGTAGCAAGAGAAGTACTATTACTTCAAATTCAATAGTTTCATCAGAGACCAATGAACAGTCCACCAGCTGACTAACCCTGGGGTTCAGCTCTGAACTCACTCATAAGCATTACTACAATCAACAAGGATTACAAGAGACGCTTCAGAGAAATGCAGCAGCTAGGCACTCAGAGGCTCGGAGGGCTGGGGGTATCTCAGAACAATTACAGGGAGCACTCGAGTCTCGAGTGTTTGCAAGTTCTGCTTTGTTTTTCACTATAATGGCACTAAAGAGAAAAATGATCAGATGTTGACTTCCACGAGAACAGATTACAGGAACTAAAATCCACCGTGCCAAACACATTAGTGACAGGTCTGCACTTATCTTTGTGCTCTGTATGAATGCAGGTCAGAGTATAAACCATACCAGTCATCTACATCCCTATAAATAACTTCAGTATCTGAAGATATTTTAACTGTCTACACCCTGCTTCATGGGATGCTTTTAAATATTTGTCTTGTGTGCCTGATCCATAAACATTCTTATCAATGGCCAAGCAGTCCTGAGCCCTTCCCCTCCCTAGGGTAACATTTTTCTCTTATCTCACAGAATAAAGCTAAATAAGATGCATATTCTAGCTGCTTCTTAGCTTCTAAGCCTTTTAACCATAATTTCTAAATACCTTTATAAAAAAAAGAGAATTGAACTGTAAATCCATTAAAAATAACTGCTATGAACTACTGGTTCTTACACCTTCCTTCCTTTTCACAAGTGGCAAGGAATAAGAATTTCACTTGCATAGGCCTACAAATACTTCCAGGATGACCCCTAACATTCAAAAGGGGTTTATACTAGAGGTGTGCTGACACTATATTTACATGTACACAATATGCAATCTGCTTTTTATTGACAATAAAGAAGTGTTACGGATTGGGGCTTTGACAGTTAAGCAGTGATGCACAGCTACAAATTTTATTCATCTGATATCTGCAATTCCAGCATGGAAGACCAAAAGCTCAAAAAAGATACCTAGACCAAAATACAGTTAAAAATGCAATTATACTGACATACACCAAATTATAGGCATGAAAATAACGTAATCCATGGACTCAGATAACAATGAAAAGTGGATTATATTGACTTTAATCACAGAAACACACAACCCCAGCAACTTATAAAAGGATTAAGCAAAAATAGCTCATAATACAGAAGAGTAAAATTCTAATTGAACACTGAAATAGGTAGCTTACGCTTATTAGCACTGACGGTGCAATTTAACACAACCACATTTCCATACCAGAAATCCATTTGTCACTATTACACCACCACCTGGAAGCCGTGCTACTAGCCTCTCCCCCTCAAAAAAATGCTTCGCTGTATTTAGGGGAGGGGTATTTCCCAATAGAATATTTTTAAATGGTTTATTTTCATCACCATTGTGTGGAAATGCTATTATGAATTTTCATGCAAACTCTTGGCTCACTTTTTTTTTTTTTAAAGTATAAATTGTGTCTAACAAGAAACACACCAGGGATCTCTTCAATCCCCAAAGGCACTTTCTTAAAAGGAGAGAGAACAAAGGAGAAAACCTCCCAGCATGTGCTTTCGAAACCAGCTTCTTAGGACAGTATCAAGAATGACAATACTAGAACATAAGCTTTTCTTTTTCATTCTTTGATCCATGTATAATTGAATTGATTATTGCAAACTGTGTAATGATTTCCAAAAGACCTGAGTAGAAGGCAAAGATCACAACAATCTAATAACCAATTTAAAGAGATGTAAGAAATATTGAAGGAAAGATTTAATCACTCAAGTATACTCCTTCCAATTAGAAAGAGCTTTAAATAGCTTACCTTGAGATAAATTAGAGTCTGTATGCAATTATACAGGAATAGTAATTAAGATCAGGAAAATTCACATATGCCTCAGTCTATAGAGTTAGGGAGGTAATCCACAGAAGAACAGATTTTTCAGTTACCTTGTTTCATCAACAGAAGTGAAAACATACTGGTTCATTTATCCAAGCCTTTGAGAGTACCAGAGAATTCAGTAACCTTACAAGTCTGGGATCCGCAAAGGATGTCTGCTCTTATCTGATTTTTTTTTTTTTTCCAGTAGGACAAACATTCTCAAATGGGGCAAGAGACTGAAATACTCTTATTCACGGTAAGAAAATACGTTACAGGAAATGCTACTTCATGATTTAGAGCTCTATGCAAAATCGGGGCGAGTAAAAATGACCACTGTTCTTCTGGAGGAAGCAAATCTTTAATTTTACTTTGTGCACTTGGCAATACCACCCATCATATCACATTCCACAATTTACATGTGTGTGGATTACCCATATGTAACCCCACGGTTCTTTACATGGGAAGACCAGAAAGTTTTAGAAACTTGCCTGAGTTTTTCTGACAAACTTTATCTGTCAAGGCAAGTGAGTTACTGTGCAACTATTACATTTGATTTTAGTTTTTAAAGGTCACTAACTGAAATCAATGCCATTTGCTAATTAATCAGAGGAGAAACATGGAATGATTTTACCTAAGAAAATTAAAATAATGAAAGGAATTCACTGTTCATTCTTCAAATAGCAGAGTCTTAATCACAAACCCTCCCTTGGTTACCTTTCAACTTAAAAAAAAAAAAAATACTTTAAAAGCACATTTTCTGGGGAGGTACTGCTACTTAAAAATACCTACTGCATCCAACTACGATATAGCAGCAGCTTTCCATTAGCCACATTTTTCCAAGGAGTACTCACCTCATCCAGTACCTAATAACCAAGCTGTACTACTTCTGGAAAACTGGTGACAGCTACAACTCTAATCAGAAATTTCATGCCCCCTTGTCTCCCCTCTCCTTCCTGACAGAGGAGGACACACCCACACACCTCTTTTCTCTTTGTACGGTCTAGAGAAGAAAAAAATTTAAATGTACCGAAGTCTTCAAACTATGAATTTATGAAGTAACTATTTTCTTCTTATGTAAACTGCCAAGCTCCCATAGCTACCAAAAAAAAGATCCAACAACTTTTTACAGAATGCAGTGCTACCATCCTACAATCCCAGCTTGCAAGCACCACTACATATCCTGAGCAGCAAAGTGAAATTGAAAATAAACTAGTCAGTTTGGCATTTACCCTTCAGATCCCTGAGGTAGCGACAGTAGTAGTTTAAAAAAAATAATAAATAAATCATAATTTCTCTCCACCGGTTCTCAAGAAGCAGGTTTCAGAAAGGGATCAATAAAGAAGCCCAGGATGACAAGCAGACACAAACACACTTGATGAAAGCTCCACCTTGTAAAGCTGCAGAGAAAAGGAGAGGCCTCTACGCTACTCTCACAGACCAGCAGCACTCCAACATGTGGATTCGTACCCAGAGCCTGGGGGCTCTGCCATGGACAAGAGGAGGAGGTTCAGGTTTCAAAGCTCCTAAAATCAATAAATTGTCAATTTTCATAGTAAAATCACGCCTTTCAGAAGCACCGTCCCTTGACCACCATCCTGCCATCTTAACACACATAAAAAACCCCCAAACTTTATTCCCTAGTTCTCGTTTCTTTTAACTCCATCTGAGTCAGTCTTGCTTACAAAGGCATCACAGAAACCCAAAGCCTGCTACTGCACACCAAAAATCCTTCGAGTCAGTTACCAAAACACACTATTTGCCACGCTAAGATTAACAGATGTTTAACACTGGAATCACATCTCAACCCTTTATCTCATTATGTGGGAAGTACTATTTGAAAAAAAAAAAAAAAAAAGGCTTGGGGACAACACAGCTTAAGCAATATGCTCTGCAAGATACAAAAAAAAAAAAAAACAAAGGGATTTAAAGGAGGATCTATTTGTCCTGGCCTGGCAGAGACCCCCAAAAGTTGGAATATGCAACAGATTTTATATTTCTTTATATCCTGACAGCTCTTTAAGCATTTAAAAATAAATCACATGAAATCTCTGATACACAGAAAAGTGAAACGTACCAAAACTCTAAGGAAAGACAAAGTATTTCCCTAGACATACTTCGCATATTCTGTAGTTTGTGTTAGACATTTAATATACTTCCGATTTGTGTCTTTCACTGCATTAACTTTAAAGTAGGAGACAGAAGCCATCCTGATGAATAACAACCATATGACAACTGCAATGAAATTCTCAAACTTTTAAATACACTGTCGGGAGTGCAAGGCAGAGCTTGCACCCACATACACCTTGCCAAAGCGACTAGAAAGTTTGGAGGGGATCTTTTTTGTTGGATTTTTTTTTTTTTTTGTGCACGGCATGGATACCCCACCACCCACTATTCCACCACTACTATTCCTCAAAATACCTTAAGGGACTCGCTACGCGGAGCTGCTCCCTCTCCTCCATCCCGGGCGGAGTCACTCCGACCCCCCCCCCGCCCAGCTTCATCCATTCGGGGAGCTGTAACTTCGCTCGAGGGTGCTCCAGAGCACCAGGTTTCGATGCGTTTCTCAGGATGACAGGGACAGCCAGAAGCTCAGCATCTCCGAACTCCTCAACATCTGCTTGTGACGTCCACTATTTACCAGGGTGGGAGCGGGCCGAGGCAACCGGGGCTCCCCCGTCGGTGCGTGTATGTGTTCCACCACCCCGGTCGTTAGGCACCGGCTGCCTGTCAACGGCGGGCAGAGCCGTTCCTCAGGGCTCCCTCCCCGCCCGCCGCCACTGGCGGAGTCCCCTGGAAACTTTGCGGGCAGCCCGGGGAACCGTCCCCCGCCTCACGGGCGGCCGAGCCGCGCTGCCCAGCGCCGGTAACTCCCCGAGGGGCTCCCCTCGGCCGTCGCCGCCGCCCTCCCCCCCCCGCGCCGGCCCGGCCCGAGCCGAACGGCCCCCTCCGCCGGCGCGAGGGGAGCCCCCTCTCCGCCCGTCCCCGCTGCCGCCCGGCGTGGCTGCCCGGAGGAGAGCGAGCGGGCGGGAGGCGAGGGGAGGACAGCTCCGCTCCCCGCCCCGCTCCGTCCCTCAGCCCCCGCTGCCGGCGGGGTGCCGCCGCAGCCACCCCGGCGAGGCACAGCGCGGACGGGGCGCGGCGAGGCGCCGGCGGCGGCTCGGTTCACCCCCGGTGCGGAAGGGAAGCACAACCCCGGCGGCCCCGAGCGCGGCAGCGAGGGGCATCGCGAAGGGAATTGAAGCTGCGCTTTACCTTTAGTTCCGCACTGTCCGCCATCTTGCAACTCCGGGCGCAGGCGCAGTGAACCCCGCCGGGACACCGCCCCCCCGCCGCCCCCCCGCCGGCACGCAGCGCGCAGCGTTTGAATCGCGGCGCCATTTTGTCCCTGCTCTGCACTCTGCCGGGCGGGGGGCGGCCCGCGGGGTTCCAGGCAGCGCCGGGCGTTCGGCGGGGGGTCGCCGAGCTTCCCTGGGGCGGGGGGGCAGCGTGTCGCCGCCGCCCTGCCTGGAAAGTTTCTTCCCTGCCCCTTAACAGCGCGGCCCCTCGGTGCCGTCTTCCCCGCTGATCGCTCCGCGAGGGGAACGGGGCGCTGAGGGGAGAGCGGGCAGCGCTCTGGCGGCCGGGTGCGGGGGTGCTCGCGCCCCGGCTCTCCTCAGCCGTGCCGGGGGCCCTCTCGGATAACATCACCAGAGGGAAGAGGTGGAGGCGCATTCCTGGAGTAATAAGTTGATTAAAATTGGAATTTGCAACTTCCCGTTACTTAATCCGCAGCTTTAAGCGCCTTAGGAGTGAAGCAGCGCGGCTGGGGACCCTCCGCGGGCGCCGGGCTGCGCCGCTCTCCCGGCGGGCTGGCCGGGCTCCGGCTCCGCCGAGGGTGGGTGCCTGGCTCCGGCCGAGCCGCGGCGGCTGGGCGAGTGTCCTGCCCTCAGCCGTCCTCCGGCTCCTGATCCGTACAAAGCAGAAAACTGATAAAGTTTGGTTTCTCTGAGCTGCTGCAGAGGAAGTTCAGGGAATCAACGTGAGCTTGCCCAGGTTTTCCTCTCACTGAGGAAAAAGCAATACCAATGTTTCTAGGAAGGCCTACCGAATCAGAGCAGAGCTCATAGATCCAAATTTGCCTGTGGCATATAATTTTTGAGTCAAATGCAGGTTCTTGCAATAGCAAACCAGGTAATGCAGAGGGAAAAAATATATACAAAAATGCTACCTGGCAAGATGACTGCATCAGTTGTGAAGCTGATTAGCTTAAATACTAGTGTGTAAATCGCACACCTTAGCTTGATTCAACTTCCTTTTACCTGCGTGTAACTATAATTACAGATTGCCGTGACACTTTCTCCCCTTGGCCTTTACCTCAGTGCATAAGACGGAAAAAAATTGTTGAACGTGGCCCATATTCTACATCCTTTTAAGAGAGAGATACAAAATTTGCTGTTTTTCCATAGCTGCTATAAAATTCATCATCATACATTCAGAAAGCACTTACTATCTGCATTGCAAGACAAAAAAAAAGCATTAATGTCTCCACTCTACAGATTAAAGAAAGCGTGCTTGAGGCCACACAGGGAATCAGCAATAAAAAGATTACTATTCATGATTATTACTAAATTATAATTTATGTCTCGCTTATGACCTGAATAGTTAGCCACAATTTAAAATTCGGTAGCTTCCACTGAGGGAAGAATGTGATGGTGGTACCAAGTATCTTTCTAGTAGGTAGCTCTTTGATACCATCCTGTTTATTGGGAAAAATATATATGAAGTCCTGGTTCTCTGAGCAAAGGAAAACAACCCACATCTCTTTCCAAACATTTCATTTCAAAGCATTTCACCCAGAAACATTCCCCGGCTTGGTCTCAAGACCAGATTGACAGGAAATGCAGGTGCATCTTTTGACTCCTCACTGGTACCCCTCTTTCTTCTCCCGGTCATGCGTACATCCCACTTCTATTGCAGATATGCCAAGTATCCACTGTTCTCATTGATTTCTTTTACAGTTCTCGGCACTCAGCATCGGCATATCAAATGAAGCATTCAGAAAATGAGGAGCAATTAGAAAAGGCTGATAAGTAATACTCCGATACTCTGGCTTAATACTGCATGTAATGAACACTTATCATAGTGTCTAAAATGCTGGTTTGGGGAGGGGGCAGGGTGCTAGGCGAGATATCTAAAAAAATAAAAGTCAGATGACTACCCAGTACACCCACATGTACCATAATTAGCTGATCTATTTCAGTGGTCTGAACCAGCCCAGTTTAGAATACTTCATTTTGAATGATTGAATATGTTTAATAATCATGATCTAATATGATCTATGAGTTCATGTCTAGTTTAGAGAATTTGGCAAAAAGATCTACAATCATATAAAGACAAATCCTTTTTTTCCTAATTGCTTTTTTTTCCCTCCTGAAAGAGGCTTGCTGCACAGCAAACAGTTCTTCCTCTGCTTCTGCACTTCCTACCAAATTCAGTGGGATGTGGACATGTGCTTAAGTGCTTTGCTAAATCATGGCATAACACTATCAAACCTGACACATGGCCATAAACCACAGTGTCCTCTTTCAAAACTTGCTTTAAATAAAACAGTCTGAGAATGTCTTCAGATACATTAAAGTAAGGAAGCAAACTGAAAGAGAGGATGCAGAATATTCAATTCAGAATGGTTCACACTAAATACTGTAAGTGTTTTTACAGACAAAGCTAATACAGGCCCTTTATTTTTCAGTTTGGACTTCTGAGAGTCACTTTTTTAATGCGGTGTATACTTTAGTATGAAGAAGGAACTTAATGTGAAAAGCAATCTGTGCTTCTATTTTTAGACAATTATTTACATGTCATGATATTTTGTTCCTCTCTGCTTCTGAAACTTGGTTGATGGTTTCTTTGCCAAGAAAAGTCTTTGTCAACACACAGTAATTTTCAAAGGTATTCTCAGTTGCTTCAGCTCTGCTGCAGCTCTGTCAGTGGTAGCAACACTCAGACCTGTCACAATTCTGTCTTCATTTCAAAAGGACGTGCCCATCAAGTAGTGCAACTGGAGTGCAACTGGAGCAAGTAAGAACACCTCCAAAATAGTCCTCCAAAATAGTCCTCCAGTTGTCAGTTACCTCTGTTTCTGGGCTAAAACTGCAGTATTTTTTCTTTTAACCTTTGGAGGGGGAAGGAGAGAGAAAAATAAAGAGCAGGGTTTTCCTCAATCACTCAAAGTTTTGATATTTTCAACTCCCAATTTTCAAAAGTTCATTTTCCCTTTTTTGCCTTATTGCAGTAAAATAAATGACTTCCAGAATCTACCTTCCACCTCCATTTTTCTATTTTCCTATTCTGTAACCTTCCCAAAACTGTATCATGTCACATAACTCATTGCTTAAAACCATGTTCAGACACAATAACATTCTTAAAACAGATACACATTTTTTTCTAACATGTTGTTTTCATTAGTCCAAGTCTCCAAGACTTTTCCCTCTGTGTCTAATAGTCCAAACTTACTCTCTGCTCAAAAATAACGGGGGGACATTGTTGATCCTGAATATAACTTATTTAATGATAGATTCTCAACAACTCTATTTCTTGATAGAGAAACATGTCCAAGTCATTAAAACCATCTTTAATTCCTGAGACTGTTGGAGGCTTGAAAACATTTAGATGTGTCACTGAAATAGCCTTTTCTGGGGAAAAAAAAAAAAAAAGTAATAGAGGTACATTTTAGTGAAAATTACTTGGCTGTATGTGAAGAAAATGGATTAGCCAGTATATCAGACAAAATAAGTCCATTTCAATATTTATAAGCAATATATGTGGCATTGCTCAATATACTGTATAGTAAATTCAGCAATGTTGAGTGACTGGGACTTGGCTGGTACACGCATCTCCTCATAAATTCACATCCAAGTGCAATATTATATTAAATTATATCATATTATGTTACCATCATCTCTCAAATTTGGCCCAAAGCAAGGGCTGCTACTTGCTTAGAAAGGGAGGACTCATTACATCTTTGCAGCCTGTGTCATTAAAATGTACAGAGGGGGAGTTAATCACCTAAAATCCTAAATTAGGGAAAGATACTGGGCCATTTTGTTAATGTCACCTCTTTTATATCCTGCTATAACAATGGTATTGCAATATGGAAAGCATATGTAAATGAGTTACTATAATCTTTAATTACATATGCAGCGTTACAGAGTGACACATCCCAGCATCATCTGCGTATTTCCTGTTTTTTCAGTTCTTAAATATCGACTTGCCTTATTGCTGTATGTATATAAGTGCACTTTGCACCACCAAGTACTCAAAGCCTACTATGGCCATGGTACAAACCCTTCCTTCGTTGTGATTTTTGCAAATCTTTAAAAATTTTACTTGCACTCCTTGATATCTGAATGCCCTGTATATTGTATTCCCTGCCTGGAATTACACATTCCAAGTCAAGCTCCGCTCCCTGTGTACTTTACTGCTATACAAAGCGTTGCAGCTGCAAGACAATAGTAATAGGCACAACAATTAGCTCATTCTTTAAAACTATTTGCTTAGCTTTTTCCGCTCCAATATCAATGGATGATATGTGCCTGCTCATAGCACTCCACTAATGTTCCTAAGGCCTGTCCTTCGTAATTAAGCTATTCTATATTTGGACTGAGTGAAATGAAGTTATCAGTCGCGTCAAAGGGAAACTACGTTTTAAGGTGAGGACGAACAGACCGAGGTCTTCCCGCTTGTCTCCCCTGGGGATCAGCCTGCCCCACCACACCGCACACAGCCCACGGATCACAGCGACCGGCTGCTTTCTGCCCGGTGCCTTTCAGGTTTTGCACCTTTATAGAGCACAGGTGCAGGAAAAGAAAAGCGCCTGGATTACCTCCAAACCAGCCACAGGGGTATCATGCAAAATGCCTTGTTTAATTTTATACGTAACGACAGTAGTCTCAACAGCAAAACTCATTTACACTGGAGGAGTTTTATGTCACAGGGGACTGCTTTCTGCATTGAAATGAGGCCGGTGTGGTACAGGCAGTCCGACCTAAGGAGGTAACAGCATCCTGCTGGCCCTGCAGCATTTAGTTTAACTTACCTAAAAATTAACTTCTGTAACTTTTACCCCAGGAAAAATGACACTTTTGAATGGACGTAGTTCTGTACCTATCTTTGTTCACTTTTCTCTCAGCTTTATTTGAATTATCTTTTTTAAAAAAAAAGGCTAGAACAGTTTTTTCTCTGAGAAGAAATGGTCATTCCTGAGATACGCATCTACACTTGTAAAAGCATTTCCTTTGGCTGAGTTGAATCCACATTTTTTTGTCAACAAAATTCCACTTCATTGAATCACAATTGGGATTTTTTTGTCATTAGCACCCATTTTCATAATGTGTGGGTGCAGTACAAGAAGAAAGAGCAAAAAGCAACTGCAACAGGCCATCACCGATCCATCAGGAGCTGTAAGTGCGCAGTGCCATATCAAAGCCAAGTAATACCTAGTGACAGATGCTTCAGAAGCTTGAAACTGGCTGAGAACTATTCAAACACTAGGACAGAAAACTGCAGAAAGCTACATCTATTTCCAAAATATCTTCAGAGAGGTGAGGCAGACTTTTAATTAAGCTGTGCAGACTTACAGCATCAACGAAACCAGGTTTTAACTGTGACAAACTCTTTAATTCCTATTAAAAGTGATTTTATGTAAGACAGAAAGGTCCCAATGCTTAAGAAGTTCCTTTCTATGGATACTAAATAATTCCAAATAAGCAGAATTCCGTGGGAAAAAAAAAAATCATCAAGGTGCCTAATTTTTCAGAACTTTGAGAGTAAGTCCTTGTTATGGTGTTACATGTTACTCACCCCTCTTCCTCTGCTCACACAGTACATCTAAAATACTGACATTTTCATACAATCCTAATTTATAACAATTTTGCTTGTGGCATCAGTCACATGCAGTGATCTATAAAGAGGCAGAGACCTGTTAGGATCTGAGTCTTTTTTCTCCTCCCTGTCCTACAGTTTCTATTATGGACCACACATGGCAGTAACATAGACAATATAGGAGTAGATTATTACACATGGAAGTACCATAGACACTATAGGAGTAGATTATGCTTGTCTTCTCAGGTTCTTTAGTTCTCATCTTGTCTAAAGTGGTTCAGAGTAGAGGTGGATAAAACGCTGAATAAAATGCCAGCAGCTAGACTACGCCCACTGGCAGGGAGACAGTATCTGGTATGAAGTCCTCACATCTTTATTTTTTACCTATTCTCTATTTCTAAATAACCACTTTAGTCATGAGAACACCGTAAATAAAGCTGAGCTCCAGTAGCAAGCAGAATTCATTTCAGATGGCTCATATGAAAACAACAGAGCTAATTATACTGTAGTAATTACCTGAAAATTATATGTATGTTGTTTTTCCACCAGTCAATACTGCTATTTTTGAACTTTTCATTGTTCTCATGGATTGCTGGAGTCATGCTGTCTCTAAATGGTCTTCTTGTCTCATCATTAACTTAGCCTCTGGTTTGGGGAGAGTGTTTTAGACGGAGTTTCAGCTGCAGCATTTGCTATTTAGCTCAGATCTTATGTGCTCACTTGCACTCTCCACCACAACATATCCTCACCTCTGCTGCATTTGAGAGGTTGTTTCAATTTTAATAGACTTTTGACTCAACAATAGTACTCTAAAACAGCATCCAATTAAGATCTACTCTTCCACATTAGAAGATACTGAAAATTCAGCCTAGCCCACTCAGTCATTGTGATTTTGAAGAGTTTTATTTCCTCACCTGTCCTGGGTGTGGCATGTTATCGTTATCTATTTTTTTGTTTTAAGAACAACCAGTAAAAGCACCTGAGGAAGGCAGGCAAGCACCATGCAGGTGAGTGTCACACCCCACTCCCAAGAAGGGAATGCTGTCTAGCAGCAAGAACGGGAGACTGGGTGTCAGGAATTTTTGGATCAATCCCAAATAGACTCCTGCCGTATTACCTGATTTTGTCCAAGTCAGGGGGTGAAATGCACTCAGAATGACTCCTTTGTGAAATGGGGATGATAATAATAGGTATCTCTCTGGACTGTTGAGAGGAAATTAATTAACATTTGGAAAGCACTTTGAGATTCTTGGATGAAAGATGATGGAGCTGGAATGCTGGCAACATTAAAATAAGTTGGAATAATGTTAATATTTATTGCATACAGTGCTTTCATCTTCAAAGCTCTTTACTAACATCAATGAATTAACAAAGAAAATATTAACAAAGATCGTATTTACCCATAAAATTATTCTCCCAAAGATCTGCCTCCAGTTAAAAAATATTACTAAAAGAAAACCTAAGCACCAATTCCAATATCACGCTCTAAATCCCTAGTGGTGCTGTCCATAGCAAACCTACTTAGAACTGTGAATTATTAGTTTATACTTTTAATGAGGATAATTGGACCCTAAACCTAATCCAGCAGCACTGAAGTCACTGGGAGCGTCTCACCAGCTACCAGGGCTGAAAAATCAAGACGGCAAAGGAAGAGCAGTGTTTAGAAAATACCTCTGCTGTGCCAAGGGCGTATTGAGCAGGAGGCAACGTTTCTGCAGAAGGATATTGTGTTTAAGTCCAGTTTGTTGTGTCTTTGGAATAAGCCACAGAGAGCGGAGGCACACACTGTACCACCAGGAGAGATACACAGCAGCCCTAGCTATTTCTCCCTCAACGTATAGAAATCAGGGCATCCCAGACTAAACTATCCAAACACTGCTTGAAAGAATTGCAGACCTTTTTTTTTTTTTTAATATAGTATATTCTTACTGGCACAGACATGACTATCCCATTATCATTGCAAAGCACAGCCCAGCAATTTGCTGAAAACCAGTAAATGAGACAGTCCTTCCAAGTGCAATATCTGAACTGATTTTAAACCAGTGCTTAAAGAATAGCAAGGGACCTTTCCCTTTGTGTTTCATTTTCCAGTCACCTTATGCCTTGCAGTCTCTTCAGCTGTAAAGATAAATAAAACCAGAGAAAAGGCACTCTGTTGTTACTTCCCCCACCCACACACCCCCCTTTATTTTGAATTAAACACGTTTCCATAGGTCTCCTTCACTACAGCAAATGCAGGGAGTTGCTGGCACTCTCTATGATGATGGACTCGGATACATTCCAGAACATAATGGGCTATAATAGATTTTTTTTAAAATCTATGGTACACTTCATAGACTCTGGAGGTCATTTTAGGCAGCCCATCAATGTTCAATATAAATATTTCTGTTCAGTTGTTCTCTGCACACCGATCAGAAATGTGTACTCGCCAGATGTGCATACCGCAAAACCAAAGCCGTTCTCTATTTTCTCCAGACTTACTGTGAAAAAAACACATTATCTGTGAAGTGTTTTGTAGCCCAGTCTTGTCAAGACTGTTGCTGTTTCTTCAGAGTTGGCTGAAGGCTTTACAAAGTTATTCACAGATTAAACTGTCCCAGTTAATCTGCTATACGACAACGTTCAGGCAGAGCTTCAAATACCACTGGTTTTGGATAGAAATCAAACGTTACCTTTGGGAAATATGCTTATTATTAGCATTAGACATGGCTTTTGGTTTACTTCCAATAACTTTGTTGAATTATAGGGGCTTTGTTATTGGGTTTTCTTTGTGTCCTGTATTTATGTATCACGGCTGGACAGCACTATTTTTTAGCATTTACTGTTTCTAGTGCTCCCAGTGCTATCAGAGAGATTTGCAAGCATTAATTACTCTGTGTAACGCCTAACACATGGCAAGGATCCAGTTAAGAGTGTATGACCTCTCTGATGTGGTCTCATGAAGGTGGCACATTTAGGCACAGGTAGCATTTTGTAGGCTACAAAAAAAACCCAACATGTGAGCAGGAGACAGTATTTCGATTAACAAATATGCCGTAGCTGCAGAAAGCATTTTAATGACAGGCGAGACTGACATCCAGACAAACAGCCAAGGTCTTTTTCTCACCATGTGATCTTTTCATAATCCTCCATTTCTCTCCTAGATCAACAGGTTCCTCTTTATTTGTCATTGTCAGCTCTTAGCACAAAGAGCCTTTTGTCTGTAGCTCTGACCCAAACACACAAGACTTTTTTTTGTCCGTTCTTGGCCATATGCTTTCAAATGGACTAATGGGTTTCCAAGCTATAAAGGAAAACCTTGACCCCAGAAGGGGAGATGGTTGTGTGACAACATCTCTCTGTTTTGACATCATAATTTATCCCTGCTGCAGCTCTACTGGCAGCACGAGCTAGCAAGTAGACAGCACAACCCAGCAAAAATACTTGAACCTGATCCGCTCTAAAGCTCGTGCTATGGATACCGACGCTGGAATCACAGCGGCGGCAGCTTCTGACGCTGAGGCTGAGAGCAGGGAAGACCCGAGCCAGTCAATAGCTGCCTCTTTATGTCCTCTTCTACTTCATTATCACTGGTGTGATGAAGCTATCATGCCTCCTTTGTAAAGCAGCACATGTTGCAGCAGAAATCACACTAGCCGTAAAGCCCAGAGGATTCCTGCCAGAGCCCTGTCACAGTTTCCTTGTGCTCTGTTATTTAAAGTCCTGTTATGGTTGTATTGCTGCATCCATGGATGTTGCTCTAAAAATGCACTGCTGAGGGAGAAGCCGACAGACAACAAGTTTTTTTTTTTCCCCCCTGTTTTCTCAATTTGCTGGACTACATCACCAGATTGCCCTCACCCTGCGTCACTAAGAAGGGTGGAAAAACCTACCGATGGCTTGTATGAACCTTGCTAGTAATATTCTGCAGTTAACACAGTATGAAGAGTTCATACCCTTTAACTGGCACTTGTTCTGGACTATCACAGAAACCCTTTTGTTTCCCAGTAGAAATAGCTCCAGAGCCAAATTCCTACCTGTCTCTTTCAGGGTGTGTCTTTGCCACATCACATAATATGGTTTTGCTCAAAGTAAAACTACCCTGGATCTTCAAGGGTGTCTTCTAAGAGATGTGGTGGGACACTGAGGAGAAGAAGGGGAACCTGGTTCTAAAGTGGTTGTTTTTTTTTTTTTTCCATTTCACTTCTTTCACCAAATATTTGTATTTGACAGATCTGTCTTCCAGAGTCAGGGGGGTGCGGGAGGGTGTGACACATTCTGTTTTGGAGCCAGCCACTTTCCCATGTATTTAACAGAGCTTGTGGGATTTTGAAAGCGGAGCCTCACCGTTTGCTGGTGCTCCAGATGAGGGAGGAGAAGGAAAAGAGCTTCTTATCTCCCCATTCAGCCCTTATCTGTGCCTGCCAGCTGTGTCATGCTGTGGTGGCAGCAAGGGGGAGGATGGATGTCTACGGGAAAGCAAGGACAAAGCTTACGTGCACCTAAGAGAAGGGGGGAACCTGCACCCAAAAGCACCTTTATGTTATAAACCTCTCCAGACCCAGGGTTGAAGCAGCGGAAGAGAACGGCGCTGGCCTAGAGCTGCCATTGCCTAGCCAGAGTCACTACCACCAAGTCCTGCAAGTGCAAAAGCCCACCAACGTGTTTTTAAATGACGTATCAGCACACACACATGCACACAAGCCAACCAAAGCCAGCAGCATTGTTTGCTGGAGTATGGCTTCGGCGGGTCAAGCCCAAGACAAACAGCATTATGCCATACGCTGTCTGGCAGGCTGGGAAACAACAAAGACCTGCCTGTGCTCGGCCGTCCTGAGCAGGGCAGAACGGGGCACACAGCATCGCCGCACGCTCGTGGCCCTCGAGTTTTGCACCAGCAGAGCAATCTCTGTGAAGCCCCTGGGTTGCAGTTTTCCCTTACCAACACCACTAATCATCCTTAACATACAGCATCTGCTCTCCCAAAAATCGGGCTGCGGTGTTGTGATGTGTGTTACTTTGGGGCAGCATGAGCCAAGGTTAGCTAAAAGAGAGACACCATCTCTGAGTTTCAAGAACAAGTCTTCCACGATTTATAATATGTTTAAAAAAAAATTAAGACAGAAATGTGATGACAGAATTTCTTTCAGAACCTCTGTTACATGAAAATGAGCATTAAGACTTTTAATTTACCTAAGATGTCTCTTTAAAGAGGAAGACGTACAATATGTTCAGGACTAGTTGACAGATGGGGAAATTAAGTCCTCTGTTATTGTTCCATTTGCTGGATGCAAAAATACTTAACACTTACAGAGGACTTGGAGGAAGGGAAGAGCTACAAAAATATTAGCTCCCCGGACAAAAATTAGAGACAGAAATGTCCAGGTCTGATCCTGGAAGACGGTACATGCTTTCAGCTAGTCCAGAAATCAGTCTTTTCCTTAGCATTCCTCAGTGATTTTCCTGTGCTAAAGCAAAGGAATAAATGGGTGAATTTAGTATTAGACCTAAAAAGCAGAAAAGCAGAGTTGCACAAGATCCTTTCGGTTTGACATCTCCACCCAGCAAACTCTTTCAAAACAGTAAGTTCTCTCTTTCAGTTGAAACTTCCTTTTTTTTTTTTTTTAAAGTTGGAAACCTTTAACTGAATAGTCTCTCTTTTCTCTACTAATAAAAATAGGCCATTAATACTATTTTTCCCAATTTCATTGAAGATGTCCTGCAGTTTTCCTCCATCTGGGAACCAAAACTCTTTAAAATGATACCAAGAAATAATTGGCACCTCTTAGCCAAATCACTCAGAAACAACTGAGCAGTCGGTCCTGGGCTCACATCTGGGCTCTCTCAGACAATGAATAATGAATTAATGAGACATTATGGAGCAGACTCAAGGCCAAATTCAGTTCTGGGAAGCACGGTTATTACAGAGCTATCGTACCAGAGATGGTCCCAAATGCCAACCGGGGCCAGGGCTTGAGCCAATGTCAAAATCGACTAGATAAAAGGCTAATAGCCAGAAAGAGGATTTTAAAAAAAAAAAAAAAAAAAGTAAACCACCACCAATATCCGCTTTATTCTTCCATACACAGCAGCAGCACAGCACTTTTAAAGCTCTGTGTCTGTTTATAAGCGCTCCGAGCTGCGGACTGCCCGTGTTCAGGACACCATGTACCACAACAAACAGGAGTAATTGTTTGTGTTTAATTGGAGCCTGTTCCTCTTTATCAGCCGACGGAGTTACAGAGCGTTCGCTCGCGCACGGATTCTGCTCTGATTACAGGCTGTGAGGGGCGAGGTCTGTTATCAGCAATGCAGCTTCACAAAAGCATGGGAAAACCACGTTCCCAACTCCTAAGACCTCTCCTGTGGAGCACTACAAACCCATCTCCCATGTGTCGATACCCTGGAAAATTCTGGAGCTGGTGAAATGCTGGAGGGGATGGCCGGGCACCTGCCCAGGTATTCCCTCACAGAGGCCCTCGTGCCTTTACAGTTCATCTCGAGCATCCCTTTAGGTTTTGCTGAAGCAATGGTCCTAGAAAGACAATGGCCTGCTCTGTTGTTAAATCAGGATGCTGGTTTACCACCATTCCCTCGGGACACATCTCGGGACCACATCTTACTTGCCCGGCTTACAAGAAAAGTCTCGCTGAAGGTAGCAAGTGTTGCATGAGCAGGGCTTGACCCTCCATCCCCTCCCACACCCGTTGCCACACTGCCCTGGAGTTATCGGCCACTTGCACATTCCTTTAGGAGAAACCCTGCTTGCACTTTTAGCCTTTTTACTGTTCTTTCAAATATTTCTTTGCCTGTGGACATTTTCTGGTGGTGGTGGTGGGGAAATCCCAATTTAAATCAAGTCCATTGTTTTCACTAAACTGAACTACAGAAAGATTTCAGAACGTGGTTGTGATTTGCCACATCTGTTATTTTTATGCATTGTTTTCGTGCCAAGAGTTTCATAAAAGGTGTTATATAACCGCATCGTATCACATAATTCAACATGTTTCCACAATTAGGAGCCCACGTGAGCATTTAAGCAACGATCTTGCCTGGGGTTTTTATGTTTCTGTACATCTTTTAGCCCAGCCAGCCTGAGATACAAAGATGAACTGTGACTGTGGTTTCCTCCTTTCTCCTACAGACTCCACTGTCATTTACCGATGGCTAAGTTCATCTATGATCTGTGCTGCATGGATCACTGCTGCATTTGCATTTAAAAAATAAACATATATTGCTTGAATCCTGTGCACTGCGTAACTGAACAAGCAGAGATTTATCCCATGGTTACATGTAACTGGATCATCTCTCTTCCAGACACTAATAGGTTCATTGTTTTCCAAATATTGCGAGATGAGCATTTATCATATGAAAAGAAAAATACATTTGCACTGAAAGCTACCGATGGACAGATGGATCTAAGACTGGAAATATAATGGTCAAAAACTATTTAAATGATTAAATATAAAACTGCTTTTACTGTTCGCTTGATGAGCAGCTCTCTCCTAACACTTAGTGCTGAACTCCAGATGACTTGTACAAACCCAGCCATCGGTCCTCGTAACCCTCCTGGGGACAGCCCTGTATTTCTGGTCTCCTTCCCATAAATGCAGAAATACTTTGAACAATGGAGGGGGGAAGGGGTGTTGGAAAGTGGGACCAGGCCTGCACAGTCACCCCCAATCACACTTCAATGATGCTCTCGTGGCTCCAGCTGCTGGCGAGAAGGGCAGGTAAGTAACAAATGTGGAGGGATCCTAGGGGAACCACAGCATCTTCCACAAAGACCATTCACGGAACAATTTTGGAGGATCTCAAAGAGGTTTTCAGACATGGGGTGCTGTCCAGGCAAGCAGGGTTCAGCACAGAGGCCGCTGCCACACCGGATGCCTGCTCAGCAAGGTGGCTTCAGCTCCATTGCCCCTTTTCTCCACCACCTTTCCCAGTTTAAAAAACAAAACAAAAGAAAACAAAAAAAAGTTGGCCATGAGATCAATCTGGAAATATCTGTGAGTCTGTGAGATGCCATTTCTGGAAGAATCCTCCAAAGGACACTCTTCCACCTGTGGGCAGGGACCAGGAGTTTGGGTCTGACAGAGCTTTGCTGTGGAAGGGATGGATTTATTAGGACACACTCCACAGTTTTGCCATAGGTGAACCACCGAGAACTTTGGAAATTTCCAACCTGGCACTGCTTTAAATGAAAAGCTCCATCTTGTTCTCCTGGGTCAGATATTCTGCATGCAGTTTCTAATTTGGACCACAGCTCTGGAAAACTTGATTAGAGCTGTGAAAACGGAATTTTTATTAGGGAGAACTGAGCTTTTGCCAACGTTTATTTTTCAAGGGTGTAGGGCCTAATCCTAGAAGTAGTTCCAGGGCTGTGCTAGTCTGGATGCCCTTGCAATGGTTTATGGCAATTATGCAGCCAAACCTGGACTGACTGGTAATGTTTGCTTTGGACAAGTTGTTACAGATGGCAAGCAACTGCAAATGTACTCAACCTGGTGCAGGCATCACTGAAAATGCATTTTCTCTAAGTTGCTCTTTCTTTTTCTCTGTTTTTTTCTTTTTTTTTTTTTTTCATTTTTACACCATTATTATGTTCCCAAATCCATACTACCTAAAAACAACTACACCTTTAAAGGCACACGGAGAATAGAGCACAATATATCTGTGTTCAGACAGAAGCCTGTTAGATGCAATCATTGAATAGACAAACCTCCTTGCCAGCTTTTGAAGCTCAAATTTCTGCAAAATCAAACATAAAACCCCTCTTTAGGTGGATGCTTTTCAGGGAATAGCACATCAGTTTCCTCCAGGGAACCCACAAAGCTTATGGCATGGAGTGACCCTCTGGAGGGAGCTTTATATCTCTACAGCAAGCAGTAACCAGACTGAACGAAGCCATAAATCCAGGAATGCATGGGAAAAGAGCAAATTAAAATGTGCTATACTTGGCAGGTTCCTTTTGCAAGCGTAGTACTTGTGAAAGGTGACATTAACGGCCCTAGCAGCTGAAGGCTGCTCTTTCTTCCAGATCTGGGGTAGCACAAGCAGGAACAGCAAAGGCTTCTCAGGAAGGTGCTCCCATCCTCTCCCAAAAGGGCTTTGCCATGGGTGTGAGAGCTTCTGCAGCGCTGCCCTCCCATGTCCTCCTGGCTGGCACAGACAATCAGAGCTCACTGGTGGCAATTCAGGACAGGTTTGGGGTGAGGAACCCACTGTCAAGACACGCTGGGGATGGGGGCAAGTGGGCCTCCGTGACTTCACGACTGTCCATCAGGCATCTTGACTGGCAAGGAGCAGAGTGGGATCAACACTCCTGCAGCTCCGCACACAAGCGCTGTGCAACACATTGTGCCCACTGCTCCTTTCCTGAGCTATCAATTTATTTAATTGCAACACCAGAGAAGTGGCTCTGGGCAGTCAGACTGCTGGGACAAGGTTATTGGAGACCCATCATCCCCTCGCTGCCTCCAACACACAATGGACTGGAAAACACCCCTGCTTCATCACAGGCACCAGTCCCTGCTGCCTGCCCCCTCCCCAGTTCATCCGTCTGCACTGTGCCAATAGCAGTTTAATTCCTCCACCAAAAAAAAAAAAAAAAAAAAAAAAAAAGTGAGAATTAATTTGTTAGTGTCAAATTATACCTTTGGATGTGCATGTTCAGCTCTTACGGACTTCAGTGAAAGCCTGGCCTTCACGCAGGCAGACGTGGGCCTTTCGTGTTTGTAGCGAGCTTTGAAGCTGGGCTGGTGTTAGGAGGTGTGAAATACTCGGAGAGGAGAGCTCGCCCCACTCGCCGGCTCCGCCACGGTCAGGCAGCGAAGCGAAGCGAAAACAACAGGCACTATGCGGGAAGTCAGATCCCACAGCTTCATTAAGAGTCAGAAAGGAGATCAAAGGAAAGAATTTTCAGCTTTAAAAAAAAAAAAAAAAAAAAAAAAAAAGGGGGGGGGAAATATGTTTTAAGTTTCCAAGAAAACCACAGAGTTCACTTTGTTACATGAAAATAAATAAGTGATTTTGTAAGCAAGGCAAAGCTACCCTGCTGTATGCCCTTCTCTCATCCACGCCGTGCAGAAAATCTTGTTTGCACCCAAACCTCCATCAATTTAATTAAACCCACACCTCCTTGCATGTGGACACTCCAGCCTGTTTACATACAGCTCCTTCCTGTCCTGTTCACACTTGTCCCTTACATCTTGAAATTAAACCAAAAGGATACCAGCCATACACTTCATCGCACAAATTAAAGTGATTTACACAAACCACTTAAGATGAAGGCAGGAGGAACCTCCAGCCAGGCAAGGACTAGACACACACCTTGTCCCCAGCCCCTTGCAGCCAGCCAGATTCTGAAATAGCCAGGATTTTTCCCCTAAGAAAGAGCTTTTTGAGCTTGCTGAGGTGAGACCGAGGCAGCCAATGGCACATTCTGGTCACAACTGCGCATTTCAGGTCCACTTCAGCCACCTGGACAAACAGACGTCTGTGGTGCCAGACGGGCAGCACCCAAGGGACCAGCCAGTGTCACTGTGGGGCCACTCTGGATCATCTCCGAAAGGTCACGGCAATGCTGATGGTTGGAAAAAAGCAAATAAGACACCCAGCTTTGGTCTGGGCGAGGAGGAGGATCCAGAGCAGCGCAGAACAGTTGGCCTCACCAGCATCACCCTGGGAAGGCGATGGAGCAAATCCTGCTGGAAAGCATTGCCAAGAGGCTAAATGACAGCAACTGGGAACAGCCAGCACAGGGTCACAGGGTCCCCAGGTACAAATTGTTCCTGGATGCCCTCTGTGATGAAAGGGATAGCTCTGGGGACGAGGGGAAAGCAAGGGGGTTTATTTACCTTGGCTTTAGCAAGGCCTTTGGCACGGCTTCCCAGAGCATCCTCATAGCCAGACTGGTGAGATACAAACTGGCAAAGCAGACTAGTAGGAAAATTGGCCAGGCTGCCAGGCTCAAACACTGGTTTTGGGGTACAAAGTCCAACTGGCAGCCAGCGAACTGTGCTGTCCTTAGAGATCAATATTGTCCTTATTAGCCACCTGGATGATGGGCTGGAGTACTGACAGATGACACCAGACTGGGAAGGGCAGTCACAGAATCACAGAATCATCTGAGTTGGAAAAGCCCTTGAAGATCATCCAGTCCAACCATTAACCTCACACTGACAGTTCCCAACTACACCAGATCCCTCAGTGGTATGTTGACCCTACTCTTAAACACCCCCAGGTATGGGGACTCCACCACTGCCCTGGGCAGCCCATTCCATGTCCATGTTGGGAAGGACAGGATGGCGATTCCACAGAATCATCTGGGTTGGAAAAGTCCTTGAAGGTCATTCCAGTCCAACCATTAACCTCACACTGACTGTTCTCAGCTCCACCAGATCACTCAGCGCTGGGTCAACCCGACTCTTCAACCCCTCCAGGGATGGGGACTCCCCCCCTGCCCTGGGCAGCCCATTCCAACGCCCAACAACCCCTTCTGGGAAGAAATACTTCCTAAGAGCCAGCCTGACCCTGCCCTGGCGCAGCTTGAGGCCATTCCCTCTTGTCCTGTCACTTACTACTAGGTTCAAGAGACTCATCCCCCCTCTCTGCACCCTCCTTTCAGGTAGCTGTAGAGGGTGATGAGGTCTCCCCTCAGCCTCCTCTTCTCCAGACTAAATCCCCCCAGTTCCCTCAGCTGCTCCTCATAACATTCCAAGAGACTGAGGCAGGCAGGCTGGAGAAAGGACAGGGACCTCATGAAGGAAGATGCCATGTTCTACCCCTGGACTGGGATAGGCGCACGCACCGGTACAAGGTGGGGGTGAGCAGCTGGAGAACAGCCTCACAGGAAGGGACTGGAGGTCCTGATGGGCCGAGATGTCTGAGACTCGAAGACATGATGCATGGGGTGATGCAGAGGGAGCTGCCTTCATCCAGGCTGGAGAAGAGAAGGCACAGGGGAGGTCGGGCTGCTGCCTGCAAATCCCAAGTGGGAGGGCACAGAGAAGACTGAGCCGGGCTCTTCTCAGAGAAGCACAGCGAGAGGTAACAGGAAACATGAGAAATTCTGAGTACATGACAGAGAAAACCTTTTATTTCTTTTATCATGAAGGAGGTCAAGCACTGGAAGTGGAGAGAGATTGTGGAGCTCGTTTAGCTATCCAAGTTTCAGCTGAACACAGCCCTGAGCAACCTGACAGAAGTGCCCTGCTTTCAGCAGGGGCTGGACTAGAGCCACAGGTCCGTCCCAATCTGGATGGGACCTGCTGGTTTCCACACCCACCCTGGGCCCGGACAGTCGGTGGAAAAGGGAACATTTTCTCTATGTCTCTGCACAGCACTCACCAGCCCACAGTCCAAAATAATATTATAGCAGTAAAACAGGATTGAAAGAACACGCTCAAAGTCAGAGGAGACTTACAAACACACAAAGCATGCCATGCTAGCCCAAAACTAGACCACTTGTTTTCAAAAAGATTGATCAGGCAATAATTTTTCCTTCCTGTCACCAACAGCAAAGAGTCCCTTGAAATCAAAGGGACATATAAGAAAAGTTAACACTTTTTTAGATGCTTGCTGCCAAGTTCTTTGTACTTAATGATTAGACTTTCCAAGCAAATGTGTCTTTTGATGATACAGTCAGTGGAACCTAAATAATCCTCAAGGAGGCAAATTAAGGACCATTTTCTTCACTTTTTACTCCAGCGTTAGCTTTCCTAGTGTTCACCTGAGTGCAGCAGTTTCTCTGATACTGCTCCATAAATCTGGGGAGAGCCTCGCACATTTACAGAAGAGCCTGTCCTTACTTCAGGACAGAGCAGCTTAGGCCACCTGTAACAGTACCACTGGTCTAGTCCCCAGAATCAGGTCTGTGACCTCAAGTTCAGTCCAGGTTTCTCCTGACACCAAGATTCACAGGAAAGCTGCTTTTCTCCTCTCCCCTGGGTTCTGGGGGCTCAGGAAACCTGTGACAGACACACAAGCCTCTCGGGGTCGCCCCCCCTCCATGGCTCCATGTCACCTGAGCACCCCAGTCCTGCATGGCTAGGACTGGCATCCACCCATTGCTCATTTTCTTCCCCTCAAGGCAGGATATTGTACAAGCATGTTTTCACTCGCTGAGGTCCACCATCCCACAGCGTAGCAGCAACACCCTAAAGCCCACAGGGATAGTTAAGAGCCTGTTTTCTTCTCCTGCCCCCAAAAGCTGCTGCTTCGGGAGAGACTCCACAGCTTCACGGCTGCACATCCATCTCCCACAGAGGCGATGGCCCACCTCTGCCCGTGTCCCCCTCCTCCCAGGCTCAGACTTGCTTTCCCAAGGGATAATTTTGGTAGTTTCCATGGAAGTTGCACAGAACCTCTGTTCAAAACCAGACAAACTCCGGCGAGGAGCGCTGCGCAGAGCAGCACTGGGAACGCCATCTCCTGGCGTCCTCTGAATCCGGCCACAGACAACCCGCATCCGAGCTGACCCCGCTCTGCAACGGGCCAACGGCGGGGGTTTGGGGCCTGTGACACAACAATTGAGTGGGTCCCCCATGTCCACACCACAGCACGAAATACCCTGCCTAAACCTGGCAGACGGTGGGCCGGGCGCTTTGCATCGCTGCTGCAGACCCGCCAGAGAGCATCTACCCACCCCGAGTCCCGCCACTCTCCAGGGTGATCCCCTTCCCCCAAGGAAAACACCCACAGTTCCCCCTCAACTTCAGTGTAATGGCTCAAAGTGCTTCAAAACAAGAGGCCGGGCTCCATCCTGGCGCTGCGATTTTAACACGGGGGTCTCTGGCACTTGCACCCCCATTAAGGCGAGTTGCTCTGCGAAGGGGGGCTTTCAGCTCAGAGGCAGCATGACACCGAAACACAGAGCAGACACCACAACCCCGAGCAGACACCGCTCCAGAATTGGGAGTCATCACGTCTGCTTGCCTCCAAATAAACAGCCTTGTGTACTGGAGGAAAATAGCATATGGGGAAAAGCCTAGGCAAGGCTGGAGGGCTGGTGATCAGCTCCTTGGAGCTGCTCTGCCACAGGCCTGAAAGAACAACTCCCTCAGCTACAGCAAACAGACCTTCTGCTTCTCCCAGTTCAGAATTCATCACAGGCTCAAATACAGACACTCCAGGCTTTTTCCTGCTTTAATTATTTAGAAATCCTAACTCTGGTTGTTTATTTTCAGGGGTTATTACCGCATTCAACTATTTTAAGACTAGAAAAAAAAAATCTGAAGCCTTTCCCTCATTCTGCTGGTGAAGTTTAATTCACTCTAATTATTTCATATTACTTAGACTATAATAGTTTCATAATTTCTAGTATATTAAGCACTTAATACGTTGTGTCATTTGAAGTCGCATATTAAATTCAGCAAAGTACATTTTAATGAGAGCTAAGTAGTGTGAAAATATTAATACAACATAATAGTTCATTTTTGCACCCGCGCTGGCAAGTGCCGCCACCATGCCTGGTGTTCCCTGGGCAGGTGAGTGCAGCCGAGGCTGGACGAGCTCGTGGGACCGCGAGCTGCTGGGGAGAGCACGACTCCGGCCCCCCAGCATGAGGAAAGTGAGATGCAGGCCAGGCCCTGGCAAGGGGCTGGCGTCAGGAGCAAGAGTGATGCCCAGGCCAAGCTCCTCCACAGAGTGACCCCATGGCACCTCCAGCCCCTGAGGTGCCAGCAACGACCCAGCCAGAGGGACACAGAGGGACATGTGAGGGAAGAGGCTCAGCTGACCCTCTGCCAGCTCCAGAAAGGCCCAACTATGTCACCCC
This sequence comes from Athene noctua, assembly GCF_965140245.1. Classification (NCBI taxonomy): domain Eukaryota; kingdom Metazoa; phylum Chordata; class Aves; order Strigiformes; family Strigidae; genus Athene; species Athene noctua. The sequence goes on along the minus strand of NC_134049.1, from coordinate 14,598,577 downwards.
TCATCAACCCACCTCTCACCTTGCAGAGCTGGACTCTACCTTGTTAGCCACCCCTTTACTACCGTCCCCTGGGTCTGCACAGCCCTTCCCCATCGCAGCAGGATGCCCCCCCCTTCCCATCAGCCTACCTGCAGGAGAGGTGCCACCAGCACCCCCAGCCCCGCTGTTCCCACTCCAGGTCATGTATCGGGGACACTTTCAGCTGCTCTCACAGCGCAGGAGGACGTCTGGCCCCAAACCAGCCCCAAGAGCTTTTTACTTGGTGCTCTAAGAAACGAGGAAAACCAGAGAAAATCAGCTGTGCTTCCACCCCGAGGGTTCTGCAACCTTCGGCCCAGCCCACCGTGGTCCCAGCTGGGGCTTGGATGGTCTTCATCACCCACAGGTGATGGTGGATGCTGCCCCTTCCACCCCGCGAAGGGGGGGGGGGGGGGGGGGGCTGCAGCGCCAGCTGAGCCCACGCGGTGGCGGCCGAGGCCGCGGAACCGCCGCTGCTCCGCGTAATGAGAGTCCTGAAACTAATTAACGAACACGTCCGCGCTGCGCAGCTCCCGGGGACGGGTCACACCGCAGAAACCGCGCGGGCAGCGCCGGGATGGGCAACGCGCAGCACCCCCCCGCGTCCATCCCACCCCCCACCTCCCCTCCACCCCGCCCCGGTCCCGGGATGCTCCCGGTACCCGCAGTCCCGGTGCGCGGCGGCGCAAGGTGCATACCCCCCCCCGCGGCACCTCCCGGTGCGATGTGCGTGTCCCCCCGGTCCCTCCCGTCCCCGGAGCGCCCCAGGACCCCGGTGCAAGGTGTATCACGGCCCCGGTCCCAGCCCCCCGAGATGTCGTGCGAGGTTAATCCTGGGCTGAAAAACAGGTATTTCGGGCTAATAGGTGTGCGAGCACCTCCACGCCCGCTCTCAGAGCTCATTAATGTAAGACTTTCATGTGTGAAACGAGCATATAAATGGGCATTAATGAGCTCCCGGCTGCGGCGCGGAGGAGGGGGGGGGGAGGGGGGAAGGGGGAACGGCGCCCCCCTCCCCCCTCCCTCCCTGGCTGCGGCACCCGGTGTCGGCCCGCCCCGGGAACGTGGGGAGGGGGGGTAGAGCCCGGGGGGGCCGTCGGGGCTGTGCGAGCTCATGGTAGGGGGGACACCCCCGCCCCCCCACGGGACAGCCCCCACGGACCAGGCGGCTTCTTAAAGTCGAGTTTTTATTAAAGAACCAAAATCACGTACAGGGAAGGGGCTGGGGGGGTGTCTGTGTGTCTCTCCCCAGGGCGGGCGAGCGTTGTTCTGCCTCCGGAGTCGCGGACCGCCCGTTAAAGTGCTGTTACATCCATAAATTTACAAGGGGGTGGTGAAGGAGGAGGGGGGGGGCCCGAGTGGAGGGTGTGGGGGGGAAATAAATATACATCATAAATAAATAAAAATCCAACAAATACTGTACCAAGAGAATCACAGTACATTTATATCCATTGCACATAGCCACTTTTGTTTCCAGTCTGGACAAGGGTTGAAGAAGCGGACACACGGGGGGGAAGGGGGGAGAGGCGGAGCGGGGGGCCCCGGGGGGCGCGGGGCGCAGGGGGGGGGGGCCCGGCTCCCCCCTCCCGCCGTCCCGGGGCCGCTCCCCGCCGTATTGCCAGTCCGAGGAAAACCGGGCTCCGAGTCCTCTATGTACAAAGAGTCTCCTCGTGGAAATGGCTTGTGTGGGCTCTGCCCGCATGGCTTCGGGGGAAAAAGGGGGGTCCGGGGCGGGGGGGGGGGGGCTGGGATGGTCCGGGAAGAAGGGGGGGGCTCACTGGGGCAGCAGCGGCGGCTTGAAGGAGCAGTTCCCGGTGCAGTGCCGCGGGGTCAGCATTTTGCAGGAGAAGTGATGCAGCGCGTCGTGGGCCTCTGCAAAAGCGACACAACCGTCACCCCCAGACCCCCCCCATGCACACGGGGCGGGTGGGGGTGTTTGTCTTCCCCCCCCCCCCCCTTTAGACATCTGTGCTGCTCCCTCGCCCCGTCCTGCCCCAGTACCTTTCAACTTCTGCTGGATGGCGTAGCGCGCTTTCCTCTCCTGGTCCAGCTCGTTGCAGAGAGTATCTGGGATTGAGGGGGGGGGGGGGAGCATCACACCGCGCCGGGGGGGGCCCAGGGCGCGGCCGCCCCGTCGGGGATGCGCCGGGCCGAAGGGGATCGCGCTCGTCCGCAGGGCGGGAGAGGAGGGGGGGGGACACGGGGGGCCCCGTGATGCGCGCAAAGTCGGGCACGGCTTCCCGGGTAATTTTACGCCTCGGTTTTTTAATTTAGCCCGGGTGGAAATTGCTGCGAGAGGGAGGTTCAGTCGCTCCTGTGTAATGATGCCTCTCAGCCGTTTTCGGGGCGGATGGAAACCCCGAGGCGAAAGGATATCGATTTAATTAAAAAAATAAAAAATAACGAAAAAAAAAAGAAAAAAGGAGAGAGGCAAAAAGGAGATTAAAAATTAAAAGTACTAATTGCCGGATGGCCTCGTCCGGGCCTTACCTCGGACGATCTGGAGCTGCTGCACCATCTCCTCCCGGTACGCCAGCTCCCGCTTCATCTGGTCCTGGAAGTTATCTGGGGGGGCAGGGGGGGGCTCAGCACCGCTCCCCGGCCGGGGCAGAGCTGGGGGGGGATCGCCGGTACCTTTCAGGCTCTGGAAGTCCCTCTCCAGCTTTTTCCTCAGCTCCATTTGTTCCAGGACCAGTTTTTGCAACTCGTCTGTTTAAAAATACATGGCGGGGTTGAAGGGAGCCCCCACTTTTCCATATGGAGGCGGCTCAGTGCGGCGCTAATCGCATTACGTTACATTAATCACAGGAGCTAATCACTCCTGCAGAAAACACAAATACCTCGAGCTGCGGGGAGAGGCTGGGGGGTCCCGCCAGCCCCCCCCTCCCGGCAGAACGCCGACCCCCTCAGCCCCCCGCCCCGCCGCGGGACGCGTGTGTCCCCCCCCTCACCTCGGGCCAAATTTTCGATGTCCTTTTCCACCAGCTGCGTCCCGGCGACATCCATGCCGAGGCCGTCCTCTCCTACGGGGGGGGCAGAACGCCGTCAGCCCCGCCGCGGGGGCTCCGCCGGCCGCGCATCGCCCCGCGGAAGGGCCGCGGCGGAGCGCGGATGGGCGCTTACCTCTGTCGGTATTTACAGGGCTGGGATGCGAGACATTCCTTTGGTCCTGATAGGATTTTCTGGTCTCTAAATCCTCTGCCGCGGAGTGATTGTCTTCTTTATCTTGCTCTTAAAGTTAGTAAACCGATTGTCAACCGTAAGCAATGAAAGTACGGGCCTGATATATCCTTAATTACATAATTACGGACAAAGCCCTCGTTAAAACCTTCTTAGCGGACACCCTAATCGCTTTGCTGTTGGAAAGTAGCTCGCTGGCAGGAGCTTTGCCCGCTCCAGCCCATCCCAGCCGCACCGGCCCCGTCCCGCGGAGCCACCCCCAGGCGCGGGGGGGTGGGGGCACCTGGCCCCGTCCCATATACGAAAACCGTTTGCATTCGGTTTCCGCCCGAAATCTCCCCAAAACGAAAGCGGCGGCCCGGGAGCCCCCCCAGGGCTGAGCAGCCGGTGGCGGGGGGCACCCGGGGCCGCGCCCTCGATGCGCACCGACACCCCCCGGCGCCGCGTTACCCTTCGCCTCGGGGGTGCACAGGTACGCGGCCGGGGCTCCCAGGGAGGCGGCGGTCTTCAGCGGCTGCAGGTGCTCCCCCCTCTCCGGCGCGTACACCTACAAAACAACGAGTCAGGGCGGCGGCAGGGGCCCCGCGGCCGGTGCCGAGGGGACCCCCGAGGGCAGAGACACCCCCCCCCCCCCCCCTTGCCTCCCAGCCCGGTCCCGCACCTCGTAGGCGCCCCGGCTGCTGCTCCGCTCGGGGCTGCCGTCGGGCGGTTGACCCCCCTCCTGCGCCGCCGGCTCGCCCGCCTTTTCCTCGGGCCCGTCGGCCCCGACGGGCGGCGGCTCCTCGGTCCCGGCCAGCAGCCGTGGCGGCGGCGGGTCCCGTCCCTCGGGGTGGGCGGTGGCGGCAACGACGGCAGCATCCTCCTCCTCGTCCTCCGGGAAGCGGTTGGACTCCACGTCCACCTCGGGCTCCTCGGCCGTGTCCCCCCCGGGGGAGAGCGAGCGGTAGCTGGAGCTGCCCTCGCTGAGGAAGTCCGGGGAGAGGTAGCCGGGGCCGCGGGGGGCCGCGCCGCCGTACGCCTCCCGGGTGCCGTAGAGCTTGGCGATGCTCTCGGCGTCCTTCACCACCGGGCGGAAGGCGGAGAGGTAGCTGCCCTTCCTGGGGAGGGGCAGCGGGGGGAGCAGCGCCTCGTCCCCGGAGCGCTCCTCCTCGCCCGCCGCCCGCGACAAGGCGCTGGGGCAGCGCTCGCCCTCCGCCCCGGCGCCTTCCTGGGGGGTAGCGCTGCTCCTCCCGCTGCCCGACGGCTCCGAGCCCTCCAGCTCGCCGTGCCGGCTCGCCAAGCCCGGCGGTTCGGCCGCCGCCGCCGCCGCCGCCGCCGCCGCCGCCACCACCACGGCCGTGGCCGCCGCCTTGGCCTGGCTCTGCGCCGGGTAGGGCGGCACGGGCAGGCTACCGGCGGCCGGCCAGAAAACCGGGAACGAGGGGTAGACGCCGGCGTCCTTGGCGGCTCCGGGCTGGTGCGGCGGCTGGGCCGGTTGGTGCGGGTGGGGGTGCGGCGGTCCCCAGAACATGCCGGGGGGCAGCGCGCCGCCCTTGCCCGCCTCGCCGCCCCCCGCGCCGCCCAGCGCGTCCTCCTGCTTTTTGGGGCAGAGTCCGAAAGCGGCGGCAGGGAAACCGTAAGGGTGAGGGAAGAGCGGCGGCGGCAGCTTCTGCAGCATCCCGAAGCCCTTGCTGGGCACCGGGATCACCGGGTAGCTGCGCACCGCGCCCGCCCCGCCGTGCCCCCCCGCCGTCCCGCCGTGCGCCGCCGGTAGCCCCAGCGCTCCGCGCTCGCCCGCCGGCTCCTGCCCGCTGCACCGGAGACTCTTGTGCGCCGGGGCCAGCTCGGGGCCGGCGGGCGGCGGCGGGTGCAGCGCGGCCTTGGCGGCCGGGGAGCCGGCACCGGGCCCGCCGGCGGCCGCCCCTTGCAGGGAGAAGGTCCGCTTGCGGGTGCCGCCGTTGAACATGGCCTTGACATCCTCCCAGGCGTGCGACAGCTCCTCCGTGGCCGTTTTGTCGCTGAGCTTGAGGTGGCGGCGCCAGGAGTTGAAGTTGGCGGCGTCGGGCTGGGTGTATTTGGAGTCCGGGGTGCGGTGGGAGTGGAAGATGAACTTGTTGGGGGAGAAGTACATGCTGCAGTAGCTGCACTTGATGCACTTGGCGCGGGAACTGTTGTACCGGGCCGGGATAAAGCTGCCCCGGGAGCCCCAGGCGCACTCGTGCACCACGTCGAAGGCGAAGTTCTCGGGCAGCTTGGGCGGCTTGTGCTCGCCCAGGAAGGACTTGCAGAGCCGCTCCGCCTCCCGCTTGGTGATCATGCCGCAGCGGCGGGAGGAGATGGGCATGGCCCCGGCCCGCCGCAGGATCTCCAGCTGCACCGGCGTGCACTGCACGCAGGTGATGCCCAGGGCCACCCGCCGGTTGTGGATCTCATTGTAGCTGTAGTTCTTGAGCAGCGTGTTGGAGATCTGCGCCAGGCACAGCCGCTCCTGCCCGTCGATGACCAGGGACACGATGGGCACGCCGTACAGAGAGGTCTCACCCACTTGGTTGGGCTTGAGGGTATTGGAGCCCTGGTACGGCTGCAGCTCTTGCTTTGAATTTGGGGAGGAGCTTGCATCTCTCCCATTTCCCATCTGACTGGCGATCGCCTCCATTCCCCCCCAAAACGCCCCTGCAAAACAAAATCGGGGAAAGACGCGGGTTAGAACCGCTCCCGGGGCCCCGCCGCTCCCGGAGCTCCCGCTGCCCCCCGCTCCCAGCTCCGCGCCCCGGCTTGTCCCCTCTCGGCGGTGGGTGTCCGTGTGTGCCCCCCCCGCTCTCCACACTATCTCCCGCCCGGGGCGCTGCCGCAGGACCCCCCCTCGCCGCGGTCAGGCCGGCCGGAGGGCTCTGGCGGAGCCGTGGCGCATCCTCCGCGCCGCGGCCGCCGGTACCGAGCCCCGCCGCAAACACCCGCGGCTGGGCGGCCCCGGGAGCCCGGCGGCAGCCGTCGCCCGGGGCAAGGGCATCCCCACCCCACCCCACCTCTCCTCTCCCCGGGTCCCCGGGAGGTGCCGCGTCCCTTCCCTTTGTGCCGGCTCGCCGAGCCGTGCCGGGCCGCCGGTTGCACCGAGCCCCGGGCGGGCTCTAACGAAACGCGCCGGAGGATGCGACCGGGCTCGTCCCGCGGCGGCGGGGCCGGGGTTGGGGATGTGGGGGTGTGGGGGGGCGCCGAGCCGTGGGGCCGGGCCGGGCGGGCCGCAACTTGCCCCTCGGTGCCCGTTATCGGGCGGAGTGGGGCGGCGGGCGCGGCTGACCGGGAGCCCCTTTGTCGTGTCTCCGGTCGGCGATTAGGAACGGGCGGATTAGGGGCCGGGGCAGGGGGGTGAGGGGGGGCAGGACCGGCAGCACGTAGCAGCAGAAGGGCAGCGGCGAGCCAGGCAAATTGGCTTAGCGGGGAGGGCTCCGGGCGGTGGTAAGCCGCTTCCGTGGTCATTACACAAAATAACGGGGAGCGCTTTCCGAAAACACCCCCCCCACCCCCCCGACCCCCGTCCCCTCCATCCACCGCCCGGTCCCACTTACCGCGCCGCGGAGCCCGGCTGGACGTGCGGGCTCTCCTCGGGGTTAGGGGCCGCAGCCCGGCGCCGGGGCCGCCATCCGAGGTGTGGGGGGTGTGGGGAGGGCGTGTGTGTGAAAGGGGGGTCCCGTCCCCTCCGAGCCCTGTTCCCGCGGGCAGCCGCCGGGGCGCGGGGCGGGCGGGCAGCGACGCGCCCTTCACCGACGCCTCGGGGCCGCCGCCCGCCCCGCCGCCGCCGTGTCCGCCCGGGCGAGATGCAACAAGAGCGAGTGACCAGCCGCGCCACCGAGGGAGGATCCGGATCCGTACTTGGAGACGCTGCACATTGATCCGGTGACAGCTAAAATAACGGGAAGACACACCCACTTAGCACCAGCATATTTACATTAACTGCCTCCGGGACCCCGCGGCCGTCAATCACCGATGCGCTCCAGTCAATCACGGCGCGGCTTTAAGGCACGGCGGGGAGGGAGGGAGGGAGAGGGGGGGGGCGTGGGGGGCCGCCACCGAGCGGGGACCCGCCCGGGCTGCCCGAGGTAAGAGCGGGGATCAGCCCCAGGCCGCACCTGCGCGGGGCTCCGCGCCTCTCCGCGCCCCCCCCCCCCCCCCCCCCTCCCGGTGTGGGTATCCCCCCGGGGGGGGCGATCGCTCGTTGAAAGTTTGCGTGGGGAGAGGGCGGTAACGAAAAGATTAGCCCGGGGGGGGTGGCGGAGGGGCCCCATCGAAATCGGGGATGCGTGGTCGCCGCGCATCCTCCCCCCCTTACCGGGATGCGCGCTCCGCCGGCGGGGCGCGGGTGCGGAGCGACACCGGGGGTGAAGCGGGGGGGACACCGGGGCGGCAACGAAATCGCCGGGAAGCGAGGGCGGGGGGGGGCGCGCCCGTGTTTTTTCGTTCCCCACGGGGGCCCACTCCACGCCGGCAGCACCGGCGGCCACGGGAGCGGGACACACACACACGGACCCCCCGCTCCGGTGGCCGCCGGTGCTGGCGGCGTGGCGGGGGCCCACAGCCGCGTCCCTGCCCTGGTTGGGTTCCCGCATGCAGCACTCGTCACGGCCACGTTAATTAAACTGTAATTAATCATCGCGTCCGGCCGCGATCGGCGCAATTACACTGATCAAACAGAAGTTAATAACGGCGCGGATCGCCCCCAGCTATCACTTTCGTGCGTGTGTGTGTGTCCCCCTTCCCCGCCATCACCAGCGGCGCCGCGAGGATGCGGCGGAGCCGACGCGGAGCGGAACGCAGGTGCGGAGCCACCCACCTCCTCCGCGCTCCCCGGGCCGCCGCGGCTGAACCGGCCCCGGTCCACGCTCCCACGCGGGAAAGCGCCGGCGGCTCCCCCCGGGACGTCCCGTCGAGGTGCGAGGGGTGGGAATGGACACGGACCGGGTGCTGCCGGGCCGGGCCTTGCGGCGCGGCCTGCCCGCAATGATCGCAACCCGAGCCGGTAATTATTCCTCGCCTTTTAATTATTTATTCCCCCCTCCCGCCCCGCCCCAGTCATCCTCCGGCTAGGCGGGCGCAGGAGCGCGGTGAGACGCGCCCGCGCTGGGGCCGAGCCCCGCTGCCCCGCTCGCCACCGGTTTTCGGGTGATCCCACGGCGTGAAATACCCGCAGCGGCTGCGGAACCGGCTGCCAGGCCACGCCGGGCTGCGAGGCACCGGGAGCAGGCGGCCGCGGGGACCGAGCCGGTGCCCCCTTCCCGGGGCCGCTCCCGCGGTGGCACGTCGGGGCGGGGGGGTGTGTAGGGGGATGTGGGTGGAGGGCCGGGGGTCTCCGGGAGGCCTGGCCCCTCCGCCGGGCCCTTCCCCGGGCCGGGCGGCTACCCCGGTGCCCGCCGGAGCCCGGAGTGGCGGAACAGGCCGGCGGCTTCGCCCCGACGGCGGGACGGCAGCGCGGAGCCCCGAGGCGGGCACCGGCCCCGCCGCTCCGGCCGCTCCCCCCGCCGGCCCCCGGCTCCTCGCAGCCGCCGTATCTTTTAACAGTTGAATTGACTGCAGTTTTTGTCAGTTAATTAGGTTTAATTTACATAATTAGTACAGTATAAAGAGTATTGGGGATAATCAGGAGGTACGTCTCGCTTACTGTGTAAACACGGATTCGGAATTAAAAATCAGATGTAATTAAGGCGTGTGCGCGCGGCTTTTAATTGTAATGAATTTCTAATTAACGCTCAACGATCGCCGCACGCGAGAGCCGGGACGTTTGCGGGCTCCGCCGCCGCCCCGGGCGTCCCCCCGGGGGCCCCCGAGCGAACCGGGGTGCGCGGCCGCGGAAGGGCCGCGGAGGAGCGTGACGGGACCCCCACCCCCCCCATCCCCGGGCCGCCGGTTAGGAGGTGGCGGGCAGGGCGGTGCGCCCCGACGGGACCCCCCCACCTCCCGCCCCCGGGCCGGTACCGCTGGCAGGCGAGGCCGGCGGATAATTTAGGTTAAAACTTAGGGAGCCGTGTCACGGGTGTATAAATAAATAATCACGCGGGGACGGCCGCGAAAGGCCCCTCTCTCCTGGAGGGCTGCGCCGAGATTGCCACATAAATCACGGCGGTCTAATTCAGTGGAAGTTTAATAAACGCCTCCTATTGGAAATGAATGTTCCCCATTTAACAGTTGTATCAGCACCATATAAAACCATGACCCCAATAAATTTAATTTTAGAGGCCGATCAATCCGGGCTTCTCTCTATCGATCCGCCGCGGCTCTGCGCCTTTACAGCCTCTTCCGCGGCCCTTCCCGAGGAGGCGGGGGGGAAGGAGCGTTTCGATTAGACTCTTTATTAGGAAAAGATTGCTCCGAGAGGCCTGAAAATTAAACGGTGACATTTTAATTACTGGACATTGACAAAGGGAGCGGGCGGCGGCTCTCTGCAGGCCGGGCACACTCCGCCTGACCCAGCGTGCTGAGCCCCCCACGGGGGTGGGCCGGGACCGGCAGCGACACAGCGTGGGGGGGAGTGCGTGGATTGGGCCCCCCGGGGTTCCTTCTCTGCAGCCCCTGGGGGGCCCACGGGGCCCTCTCGGTATGCCCTGGGGCCCTGGCTGTGCACACCTGTCCCCCACCCCCTGATACACCCCCACTGTGCACCCCAGCTCTCCCACCGCCCCCCACTTCATGGACCCCATCTCTCTCCCCACCCCTTGTCTATCCACCCCAACTCTCCCGCTGCACGCCCCATGCACCCCATCTCTCCCACCATGTCCCCCTGTTCTGTGCTCTCCACGATGCCCACCGTGCCCCCTCCATGCATGCTCTGCCCCCACCACATGCACGCTGGCTCTCCCCAACGTGCACCCTTTGATGTGCCTCAGGCTCCCCACTATCCCCCCCCCCTCCAATTTCTGTCACTTTGTCCCCTGCCCCCCCCCATGGCAGTGCTGCCCCTCACCTCCCCTGCACTGTCCCCTCCAGCCCTAAATCTGCCTAATTTCCCTCGGCCTTGGCAGCTGCGGGGTGGCCGGGGCTACGGCGGAACGCAACGTACACGATCGATAGACACGGCTTTACTGATTAGGTTAAACCTTGGCGGAGCTGGAGCGGGATGAGCTGAGGGCAGCCATTAACTCTGCCTTCATCCTGCCAGGCCGTGCCGTGCCGTGCCAGGGACACCTGGGCACCACGGCCCTCCGGGACCGAGCTGCACTCACCTGCGTCTGTGCCCCGGCTGGCCGGCAGCTCTGTCTCGGCCACAGAGAAGTTTTCCTCCTCCAGCCTGTAAAAGCCCCAGACATCCATTTACCATTAAACATCTCCTGGGCTGACCGGCTACTTATAAACCTTGAACTTTCACTGCAGGACTCGGCGGCGAGAGCAGCCGCAGCGGGGTACGGGCGAAGCAGCAGCCGCTCCAGTAGCCGGTAAGGCTCAATCTATAAATCCTGTCCTTAGTGCACACTTGTAGTTTATGGCCGTACCCTTTAGCGAAGGTAAAGCGGCCCTGGGTCAGCGCAGCTCCTCGGCAGCCGCGCCGCAGCACTCCCGCTGCAGCTTCCCGCGGGGAAAGGCACAGACCTTGGAGTTTTTCTTTTCTTAAAGCACAACCTTCTTTTTATTTGATATGCCCAAAATACTTCCATAGAGTTAGAGATTTTTTAGGGTTTGTGGTGGGTTTTTTTTTCCTCATTAGGCTTTCACACACCAGACTGGGCAGCCTGGCAGTGCGGTACTGGTGAGATGGAGGAGCAGGATGAGGCCAACAAATTCAGGGGGTATTCCCCCCCATCCCTCCAGATTTGTGCCCCATGGTGCCTCTGAGCCCCCCCAGCCTGAGGGAAGGCTGAAAATAGGTTACCCTAAAAGAACTCCTGTAGCTCAGGACCTCACCATCATGCAATGCATCCTGGCTGCCCCTCCCCACCAGACACCCCCTCTGCTCCCCGGGGCCTGGCTCCCACCGTAGGGACAAGGTGCCCACCAAGATGCAGCATTTGGGGCTCAGACTGGTTCCTGCCCGGGTCCCCGCAGGGCAGAGGACAGCCCCAGGGCAGCAGTGGGGCAGGAGTCACCCACAAATAACCTCACATGGCTGACGAGGGTCTCCTGAGCACCGTCTGGGGAAGCTGAGAGGCCAGAGCCAGTTCTCTTGCAGCTCTCCAAGAGCTGGGGTCGCCAGGGATGGGTTTAAATCAGCCCTGTCAGCACGCCGAGGCCTGCCTGGGCCAACTCCTGGCAGCTGAGCGAGGATGTGTCTCCTGGGGGTGTTGTGGGGTTTCTTACATGTTTCTGTCTGCTGGTGCCACATCTCAACGGGAGCAGGAGGAAGAGCCTCTGCACAAAGATGTTCACTCCCTGAGAGGCTGAGCAGCCTCAGAGTCCTTTGCAGGGAGCAGCGCGGGGGATGCCTGCCCCAAACCCCCGTGAAGGCAAAAGATTTGCTGCTCCCATTCAGTGCCTGAAGAAGCTCAGGGGGTTTCTGCATGCCCAGGACCCCTGCGCTGTGGGGAGTGGTGGAGCACCTCGGCTTCTCTCTCTGTGCTGGGGACCCCTCCCGCCCAAGAGCAGAGACCCAGCGTGGGGCATCTCAGCTCTTGCTGCTGCCTGACCTGCCTCCTCCCTCCTCTTCCTCGCTGGCTGAGGCTGCAGGCTCCCTTGGGGGTGTCCCAGGTACAGCTCCCACAGGGATGGATGCCAAAGGCCCCCCCCCCCCGCGCTGTCCTACCCTGGCGGCATTGCCCCTCGCCCACCAAACAGTGATCTCTGCTGGGGGCTCCCAGGGCCTTTGCTCTCAGTCAGCGGGTTTTGGTCTCTGCAGGATTAGGGATTTTTTTTTTTTTCCCAAATTCCCAGTTTTTGCTTCAGATGTTGCCCACATGCTCCCTGCATCATAGCGGCAGAGGGTCCCTGCGTTCCGTCCCTTTTCCACTGATGCTTCTAGGTAAACTTTCCCTGCAGGACAACAAAGCTCCTTGAGGCAGGAAAACACAAACACCACTCCCAAATCCTCTGGTTTGTGTATGCTCTCAGATATCAAAGGGATCCAGTAAAGCTCCTAAGAGCTGTTTCTAGTGATTGTTCAGTTATTAACAATAACGTATTTTTCAGCCACTGACGTCCCTGCTTGACAGACATTAAGCCCAGGGAGAGGGATGGGTTGGGGACCCCTTGCAGCCCTCGAAGCCACAGCCTGCTGCAATTCCCTGTTTTGTTTTCTTTGCCAGATAGACGAGTATGTACAGACACACACACAGCTTTTCAGGCTGTTATTTGGAAAACAAAGACTGACACTTTGCCTTTGGAAAGCTGACAGCAGGATGTATTTGGTCACAGGATACAAACAACAAAATATTTTCTAATTTTTCTATGCTGTGTTGAAGGGCAAATTACCGCGGGCTCGTCTCACAGGATGAGCTTTGCCTGGCAAGGATCATAGGCAGGGAAAAGTGGAAAACATTGGAAGTTTTGGCAAGGATGGGATGTACCCAGTTTTTTGCAGAGCCTGCAAGCTCCCGCAGACACAATCCCATAGGAGATTGGGTCTATCAGTACCTCTGTGACTGAGGTTACAGGGAGAGGAGACAAGAGTGGTGAGACTGGTGTGGGGCTGGTGGGATGAGGAGTGGGGCTGGGGGAGATTGGGGGGGGGGGGATGATGTCACTCAGCTCATCTATAGCATCCACTGCTGAATTAATGTGTTTGTTATGCATCTCCCTGCCCCAGTGCTGTCATCTGAGCAGGACTCAGCTGTAGGGTATAATATCGCTGCACTTTCTGCAAGCTTTTCAGCCGAGAAAAGCCTTGATTCAGACTCAAAAAAGTGGCAGCAGGAAGGAGGAGAGAAGGACAACGTCCTTGGGCAGCCTCAGCTCCAGTGCAGCACAGAGGGCAGCACCGCTGGGCCCCTCCGCAGCACCCAGCACTTCCAGCCCTGCCTGGCAGCTGGGAAAAGCTCCCGGCTTTTCCTATCCCCGGAGTGGGATTTGGGGCCAGGATGACCCACAGCTGGCGGCAGAGCCCCGGGCATGGTTCACATGTCTCGTGATCTCAAAGTCACCAGTTCCCAGGCAGGATTTCCTCAGCCCAAAGGCAGCGCAGCAGCCCTACTCCGTCGTGCTGAGCCCAGCGCTGCGCCCCAGAGGATCCCTTCAGCCAGACTGGGGGGCGCAACAGCACATGGGACACCCTGCACTGCATCAGGGTGCCCCACGCCAGGCCCACCCTGACGCCCCGCACAGCACAGACACGGGGTTGGCACATGCTGCAGGGAGAGGAGCGGCTCTCCTGGGTGCAGACTGCTTGCTGTGGGTGGGGGCACCCAGCAGAGCCATATCTGCCCAGTTTTATTGCCCTCCCCCCCCCCAGCTTTCCCCTTACTTTTGCCCCTTGGTGCTGATGGGTGGTGGCGAGAATCAGGCTGAACTGCTGGAATTAGGCTCTGTAGGTGCCAGGGGTTTGCACACGCGTGTGCAAAGCAGGGCCAGGTCGTGGGTTGGGAGAGCGAGGTGCTGTGCTGTGGGGGGGAGGGGGGGGGCCAGTAGCTCCCCTGCAGCAACACAGCACGGGCTGTGGAGTCCAGACCTCCCATAGAGATCCACCATCCCCGAGGAGGTGGCAGTTTGGGACACCCCACCTCACTGCCACTTGACACTGGGGGTGCAGCAAGGCTGGCTAGGCTGAAGAGGAGCTGTTTTTATCCCAGCCTGCCTGCTCTGCTCTCCCATCCAGCCCTAACCCCCCCAGAAACGGCGTTAACCGGGCGCTGGGAGCGGAGCGGGGTGGAAGTGGTGCTGCCCAGCAGACCCCTGGCCGCTCCCCCTCTTCCCATCTGCACCAAACTCAAGGACTTGGGGACAGAAAGATGACAGAGGCCCCAAACCTCCCCCATGATTGCTGGATTAAGTATACTGATGAAGACAGCAAGGTTAATACCTGTGCCAGTGAATTATAACACTGTCAGCCCGTTAGCCAGGAGATTTTTCACGTTTCCATCAGCTGGCATCCCGCACAGATTTTCAGGGTGACGTCTTCCCCTCCCGACCTCCCTGCCAGGGAAAGCGCGAGGAAAAGCCTTGGTTTTACTGACTTTTTAACTTAATCCAAGGGAGAGACTTTTTATCCAGAGAAAGCTAATGCAAACTGTTAGAGATAAATAAATGGAAGAGCTGCCTATAGTCTGGTTGGCTCACAGGGAAGAAATTTGTCTCACTTTAGAAAAAGGACCTGGAGGTATGGGGGCTGTTGACTCATTCATTGTACTGTTATCTGCCAGGGAGGTTGTGACATCAGAGCAATTAAGACAAACTTTAGTCTATAAGTTCATGCCTGCAACCTCTATACTTCAAAAGAAGACAAACGATCCCTCCAAGGAAGGAAACAAAGTCTTTTCCAAGCTGCTTCCAGAGTAACATTTAGGATTTGAAGTGGTTGAGGAGGAATTTTTCACTGAATTGTTGGGGTTTTTTTAAGCTGCTGGTATATAATAAACTACCTGAGCATTTTTTTTTAGCAAAAGTTTATTTCTAATGCAAAGACAAGCAGACAAAAGCCCCAACCTCCTCCCCCACCCAAGTCACACACACCAATCCTGCCTTTCACCATCCTCTCTTCTGTGTTTTGTTTTTTTTTTTAGTAAGTGTCTTAACACAAGGACTGATTAAATCTGTGTCAGTCTCTTGTGGAAACATACACAGGAATTGCAGGAGTAAGAAACACACACCAGAGATGCTGCAATTGCTCTTCTTTCCTTTATGGTAACAGCAAACCTGGGAGCCTTTGCTTGACCCAGTGGCACCCACCGTGCAGTGACTCCAACGTTTTAAGAGATCAAGGTAGAGCTGAGAAAGGCAAGACGCTTCCAAGTCAGCCACGGTAATAACTAAAACCCTGCAGCCTGTCTCTGGCCACGAGGGCAAGTGGCACAGCACGGCTTGGGCCCCTCTGCGCAGTCTCTCATGCCCCCCCAGGCTGTCATGGCCCTCAGCTCCCTTGTGAGCGCAGGCAGAGCTTCACGCCCTCTGTGCCGCTGCTGTCTGCAAAG
Source organism: Athene noctua (assembly GCF_965140245.1). Lineage (NCBI taxonomy): Eukaryota > Metazoa > Chordata > Aves > Strigiformes > Strigidae > Athene > Athene noctua. The sequence continues at coordinate 14,583,362 of NC_134049.1, read as the reverse complement.
CCCCGCGCTCGGGGCTGCTCTCCCTTTGCGGCCAGAGGCCAATAGTCCATCACGCGTGGCTCTGGGGCCACCAGCTGTGGCTGGTGCTCACCCAGCAGCACCCCTTGCTTTAGCAGAGCACTGTCCTCTTTCACCTCACCTCCTTCCACCTCAGCAAAACCTTCCTGCATTTATGGATCATGTCGTTCCTGCTTGGCAAACCCAAGCCACAGCACCCGGAGCAGAGAGAGGCACCGCCGGTCATTTGGTAGTGCGATGCCCACCTACCTGCCCTGCTTTTAACTCTGGAGGGGCAAGCCCTCACCTCCTCACAGGATGAGCAAGTCTAGATACTTTTTTGCTTGCTTGCTTGCTTTCGGTTTACATTTAAAACCAGCATTTTGTGGATGTCTGCACTCACAGACAGCCAACAACTCCTTATGAGATCCTCTGAACGCTCAGTGGGTCATTCGTACAATAGCAAAAGACTAACAGTTAAAAAATACTCTGGAGCCAGGAAATATACAATACATTCAATAACAAAAAATATAGATATAAAATACTTGCTTTAAGGCTGTGTACAGTTTAACTGAAGATAATCTGAGGACATTAAATTGCTCAGCAACAAAAGAAATGTGGGAAGAAAAATCCTTAATGTGGTGGTGAGGGAAAGGCAGCAACAAATATCCTGAAAGATTTTGTTGGTGCTTCTAGAAAATATTTTTAGCAAAATATGATCCAGAGAGACTGGAGTCTGAAGCGCAGGGCTGGTGCTGCTAGTCCAGGATGAGCTGCTGCCTGGCGTGGTGCTGCGAGCCAGCCCAGCTCACGGCGGTCCTTGGGTTGATCGCCGTTCCTCCAGCATCCTGCACACCCACATGGACACGACTTCTGCGTTCCCATCGTTGTACTGCACGATGAATGGGTGGCCCTGGAAAGCAGGATAAGGCAGAGTTAGCCAAGATAAACGCAACCCTTCCAGTTGAAACCCAAAAAGGTTGGGTATTTAAAATTTTTTTTTGAAAAAATATATTGGAACATCCTGTGGTTACAGCTATAAAAATGGAATAAACCAGTGATTCGAACCAGTGAACTTCCTCTTGGATCCATGTTATCCACGTGTTCATATAGAGAAGGGAGGACTGGGGGAACCCAGACTCTACTGAGGCCTTAGCCTAGCACTCCTTGAAAACACTGATTTTTTAACATTTCTTTTTTAATGTTCCATTAGCTCATCATGCTTTGAACCAGCTCCTTTGAAGGATGGCTTGCCAGGCTGTTCAACTTCTAAATGATGTGTTAGTAAAAGGGTATCCTGACAGAACCACTAATCTACTAGCCTGCTAAAAAAGGTCTGTGATCTCTTAATTGTAAAGTTTCTCTCTTTAGTAGCCCCCTTTACCTGAACTACTTTGTTCATGGGGCAGAGGCTGAATTGTGCCACGCAGCTGTACCATGGCACCTTCACTTACATTTGTGTCCTTGACTTTTATCAGTGGAAACCTTATGCCTTACCCTGTGCGCAGGCATCCCTTAAATGGACGCTTCTACGAATTACCTAGGAAAAAAACAATATCCCTGCAAGTGTTAAATTCCATTTGTTCCTTGGTCGCTGAGCTCTGTGCCTGCAGGACCAGGCGCCAGGCTCTGCAGCACTTACAGCATCCGTAAGGAGAGAGATTTGTTCATGCACGTACATGCTAGTACCCGTCATTTGGAGTGATCGGTTGATACAGAAATGAAAATATCACCCAAGTGTAACTGAAACAGGTCTTCATGAGAAGCTACTGTGGGAATTAAGTATGATGGGAAGAGGGCTAACTATAAAATATTCCCGGTCATGAATTAGATGGCTACTGCAGGCACTGGAAGACTGTGTCTTAGACACCTCAAAAAATCAGAACAGCATCTCAGGATGAAACAGAAATATGGCCTGCAATTTCAGCAGCCAGCTTAGGCAGTTCATGTCTCAATCTGGCCACATTCCTAGAGATGGGAACATGCCATCTTCAGATGAATCTCAAATGAAGTATAAAAATCCACAGGAAACCGAGTACCGCAATTACATAAATGACTGAAAGAAAGCAATCGCCAGGAGAAACCATCACAGATGATGAAAACCTCTACTCCAAATCACTCAAAAGCAGCTCAGTTTTTGCAACACTAAACTTCATGGCTCTTGCAAACAATGCCTGAAAGGAATCAGAGTAGATCTGCTGGGGAGCCTCTGGGAGGGTGACGTACATGTGGGAATTGCCGGCGCGCGCAGCCCGACGCCAGCCGCAGCGGTGGACGGCGGCAATCGGCACACGGAGAGCAAGCACGGGTCTGATGTGGGGCCCAGGAAGCCTGGTCGTTGGCTGGGTTAGGATGGCACCGAGCGGAGCAATGAAGCAGCGCTGGGCTAAATAGAGCACAATAAATCCTCACGGCATCAGCTCCAAGCAATAAAACACTCTGTGGGCCAGGGCCAGCAAATGCAGGAGCCACAGGAATAAAATATGCCATTATCTACAAGAATTATGGAGAAAGGGCGAGATGCTGTTGCTTCAACTCTTTGGGATGACTGGAAATCTCAGCTATAACTTTCTAGGGAGACATCTGAGACGTGGAGAGCCCTTCAGGTCTTACTGGGACTAGCTCAGTTTGCTTTCCCAGTTAACCTCATAGAGGAAAGACGGAAGGAATACTCTGGTGGAGTGACTTAGCTGAGGAAGAGGTCCACCACGAGGAGAACATGACACACAGGCTATGCCATGAAGAGCTACAAATGTCTCAAGTGTTTTATTTTGCCACGAAAACTGCCTAACAGCCCTGGGCTTGAGTTTCTCTGCAGCACAGGCCCCAGCCAGCCACAACCCCGGGCCTTGGCAGAAGAGCAGCTTTCCCTCTCCATGGGTGCATCTGTGGGATGCTGGCTGCACCTCCACGGGCTTTTGGGAAAGGCAACACAAGGAAGGGGCAACCCAAGAGTCATCGTGACCCGGGCCTGCACACACGGAGCAGAGCCCAGCCCAAATGGTGCTTCCATCTCAGCAACTTCCTGGCACCCAACACCTCAGCTTGAAAAGGGTCCTGGTCCAGTGGCCAGAAAGACAGTACCGCTCTGCTGCCTGGATCAGCAGTGGTCTTGGATCAGCTCTGAGCTTGCGTTTTAAGCTCGGAAAAGAAAACCAGCACACAGCAATCTCTGTGCCAGTAGGTCCCCAGACGGGCAGAGACCAGCCCCTGTAGCTCACGGAACTAGTATGTTACTTGGTCTTTTTTTCTGCTCACACTGCAATCTCTGCTGCACTCTCCTGGTGGAGAAAACTGCAAATGTGGGTCCTTCTTCATGTAGATAGAGGAACACCACAGTAAGAGGCAAGACAAAGCTAATAAGCATGTAAAGATGAACTCACCAATAGTTGTTGGGAACTGGTTCTCACCTCCATTCATCTCAAAATACTAATTCCCACAATTAAACTAGTGAGAGTTGAGGTGGCACAGCCCACAGACTTGAGACAAGAGGTGTATTAAGATGAGAGGATATGGTTAAAAAAAGGTGAAGGAGAGACCCCAAAAGTGGGGAAAAAAGGAGAAGCAAGTTTGCCTCTAAGCTAATAAAGAGCTGGGAGGTGGGAGGAGACACAGCTGCACCAGGCAGGACATATAGTGGCTTAATCTCTCAGCTATGAACAGATCTTACTTTGGAACTACTTAAATCAAACTTTTCTCCATCCATTTATCAGAGAATGCACAGGTTTATGCTGTGAACCACCCTACAAGAACACCCAGACCTTGGTGGAGAGCAGATAATTTAAACAACTATACCCCAGTCACCTCCCAACAAACCTCACTGCTGATGACCAGTGAGTATATGAATAATTCCAGCAGCAGATGAACTGCGAGAGCAAGACCCTGTGATGCAGAGAGGTCTGTTACGATCTGCTCTGTGAGGACTAACATCTCACACGTGTTTCCTCCCCAGGTTCATTCATTGCCCTGCCACGTCTGTCGCAGCAACAGTTGGTATTTCAGCCTGGGCAGGGAGAAGCTGCACTCATGGGTTTCCTCACCAGTATCAGCATCAACAGGTCAGGCTGGTGGCCTCTACTCCTGCTTGGATTTTTTTATTTACGGGGTGCACACAAAGCACAGCCTTTGGGAATGCCTTACATGTGCACTGCAACCCGATGGCTGCCCTACCTTTTCACCCCAAGGAAAGCTTAAGCCTGCTCAGTCTAGAACTCAAATTCGAAATGGGGAAAAAAACCCCAAAACAACATGTCAGAATCTAAAAGACATTGCAGTGACTAGGGTGAAGCTACAACAGAAATGGCACAGTTGCTGATGAGCTCATGAGCTTTTCTATGTAAAACTCCTTTTGTGTGAAATCCCACATAGGTGTGGATACGCACATCCCAGAAAACAACCAGAGATGCTGAAATCTGCAGATACAAACCCAACTCCTACAAAATGGAGGCTTCAGTGCAACTCTTGTGTGATTACAGGTTTCCAGAGCAAAGTCAGTGCAAAGAACTTGCCTTCCCCTTCTCAGATTTGTCAGTGTTTCCCACCAGGCTCAAGCTACAAGCCCTTAATTTTATCTCCAGGCCTTTGAAATTGTGGGCAGCTGCTACCTGCCATTGTAATCGACCTTTCTGAGTTTGCTCTTTGTAACTGCTACAGAAATAGATGTTTTCCCCCAATATTCAGTTCTTTGAAGCAAATTGCTTCCTTTTAGCCATTCTTAGCTGTAGACAGTAACTTTAAATTTGTCAGAGTGCTCTGAATTTCCCATCCAGGCAGCTGCCTGTGTGCTCACACTCAGTCACTGCTTGGAAAATGGTCCACCAAGGAAGAACAACACATCCAGAGTCCATTTGAGAGCTCCGAGGATGGCAGCAGACAGTTCACTGCTACCAAAGAGAAGATGGATGATCTTAAAATGATGCATTGAAGTACACAGATGCTTGCGGCACTAAACATATGGGCAACGTCTTTCTCCTTCCAACACCTGGCTACTAAAAATCTTTAGCTTTGGTCTTGAATGTCTAACATCAGGAACAACGCTAAAGACAGACAGCACCCTCTTTTTTTTTTATCTTCCACTCCAGACATCCCATGTATATTTGGGTTTCACTTACTAAACAAATTCAGTGTGAAATATTCCTGGTTTTACTTGGTTCCTACCTATAAAAACAATTCAGGAGAGGGCACATTCAGGAACCCAGAGACAGGAGTCCTGGCATTTATTCCCAAGCTGCCACATACTTTCCAGCATAACCTTCACAAAGCAGCTTAATCTCCCTCAGCCTCATGGTTAAAAAGGGAATAAACAATTCTGCTCTCTCACGAGAGTGCTGTGAGAATCAGTGCAAGCATATTTTGCCCAGTGCTTTGGTACTTTTGGGTGCAAATATGCAAGAGTAAGGTAAATGCTTATTATAAGCAACATAAGCTAGTAGTAGCTGTTTTGCTTCTTAAACAAAACAACAGTCAAGGACGCGAGTGAGAACTAGGGAAAAACAATCAAGAGCCCACAGACAAGGAAGAGCAGATGCATTGGGGCAATTAAAAAACAGCTATTAAAGCCAGTCCGCTTCTCCCATGAATCTCCTTTACGATGGAGAGGCTCCCCGCAGTGGAAAACATCTCACACCCAGTATATCCTTGCATTTAAGCTACTCACAACATGCAAAGGGAAACTGCAGGCTACGCAAGGTTGAAAACGTCAGCTAGCCATGCTGTTCACCCTATTTGCTTTGTTTTGTGAGGTCATTTCACTGAAGCCTGGGGTTTTACACACTCACTCTTCTCCCTAGGAATAAGCTTAACTTGAAACTACTCTTTAGATTTCCCATGTTTTTAGACTACACTGCTCTAGTAGGAATTTTTCTCAGGCTGAAGGGATGCTTTTACTAGAAGCTGGTTTTCAGAATCTGGTGTTTTTCCATTTTGATTTATTTTGGGTTTTTTTTCTTTGCTTTTAAATAGGGAATGGGAGAACAAAGATTTCCACCGAAGCTGAGACTACAGTGTCAGTGTGACTTGTCTTTGCAAATCTTGGTGGACAGCCCATGGCATGTTCAGGTGAGGCACTGACAGCCAGGTCACAAATGGCCCAAGAATGTACAATGTCCATGGATGGCCGGTGCTGAAGTCTGTACCAAAACCACTTCACTGCCTCTAATACCTGAACTCGCTAGACCATACCACGCTCAGCAGCATCTCACCTGCTGCAGTCATGCCTGCAACTGCAATAAAAACATACTTCAGAGATCAATATATAATTGTGGACAATGCACGAGTCCATCAAACCTGCCCTTGGCCTGTTTACAGCAACATAAGAAGTGAAAATGCAGTGCAAACTCCATAAGAGGGACCTGAGGTTGGCTTAGCATCCAGAAACATCTTAGAAAACATTTAAGATTTCCTCCAAAGTCTCCAGCCACTGTGGTTGCATCAGCAGCGGTCTCCTCGGCTCTTGGCAACTTCTTCACAAAGTCACCCTGAGGTTCTTGCCACTATTCAGCATCTAATCCCCCATTCCCCCCTTTTCAGACATCCAGAGTACTGCAACCATTAACTCCCGCAGGCCAAAACACACACACATCAGAAATGAGGGAATTAAACTGGAGAGATCTTTGGAAAGGAGAGTGGAGAGAAGGGGCAGGAAGACTAGACAGGCAAGGAAGGAAGGAACGAGGGGAAAAAACCCAGGTAAAAATCAAAACTGCTAAAGGAGAAATGCAGCTGCACCACTCCAGGTCTAGTGCATGCCCAGGCTGCAGGATGGGGCTGGGATAAAATGTCATCTCCAAAAAAAAAAAAAAAAAAAAATTGTCACAACAGCTTGGACACTATTAATAAATTCTGGTCACTGAGTGTCTCAGCCACAAATGAAAGTCCCAGCCCTGACTTCAACAGTGAGCAATATTTTCTAAACCAAACACAACCAACCTGCTGTACTTAAAAATTCCCATATCGATTTATTTTGCTTTGCAAGGTAACATTGAAAAAAGTTAAACCCGTGGAAGCTCGAAATGTGTTTTCTGTTGCAGCAGCTGCTTTTGCACTGCCCTGGTGAGATTACCCTCTCTGGTGTGACGTGCACACATTTTTTGCAGCATCTACCCATCCATTTTTTTGATGTGGGGAAGTTAGCTGGCACTTGTATCCCCCTGGGCAGCAGCAGAGTTGGGGTGCTGAGCTGTACCTGGCTCCCCGGCTCCAACAGCACGCTAACGTCAGCAGAGAGCACAGCACAGCACTTAAATCCACTGTAAACTGGCAAATAAGAGATTGATATTAAAGCCTCTGTAGTAAAATCACCATAATGGAGACTTCACGCCACACCAGTGATGGTTCAGCCAACATTTGAGCGTCAGTAACATGCAAGAGCTCGCTGCAACACTGACAGGCGTAATCACGGAGGGAAGCACAACGCTGGGGAAAGATGCTCATGAGAGCCCAAAAGTATTGTGGTTGTCCCCAGGGCTGAGCTGATCCCACCCCCTTGCATTTCATATTTGCTCAGACTTCTACACACATTCACTACAAAACACTAATCACCCCCTTGCCAATTTGGCCTTAAAAATACCTGGCAGTCAGTACATCCAGACTCAAGGAGCAGAAAAGACGTTGAAAAGCCCCCACCAAACTGCTTCCTCGTACTGGCCTGCCTTACCCCGGCCAGGGGTTCGGCTCAGTAGGATGCACATTCTGAGGGGAAGTGGCTGCTGGTGAGAGCACAGCAGCTTGGAGCGGAAAAGGTCAGGCAGGACGGGGCCAGGGATAGCCCCAGAGTGAGTGTCAGCCAGCCTAATTTTGTGTGTCAACTCCGAAAATTAGATAAACAATGACAAACCAGGCTTTTTAAATGAACTTGTCTCATCTTGTTCTCTTGATAAAGGGTACATTTCTCAAGTTGCAGTGTCCCACCAGACAGGTTAACTCTTTCAAAGGGGAGCACCTCGCAGAGGGTGATGTAAATGATTTAAATATCTGACATGAAATTAAAAGGGCAGTGCCCCCCTGAACACACAGCCCTGGTAATTCAAACTCATTGCTCACAAACCATCAATCATTTAGCCCAGTCAATTAAATTGCCATTATTCAAGGGTAAAAGTTCTATAATTTTACCTACCCTTAAAATTCAGCAATTTGCTTTCGTGGCCTTCTCCTACAGCCTGAGAAATCTTCGTTTCTGATAATAACCCACCCAGAGCTTATTGCAACAGACTTCAGATCTCATCCTTGGCAGGACCGGAGACCCACGGGCCTTTTCCAGCACCACGTGCCCACACACAGCTCTGCTCCCGATCTGCCGCCCGGCACTGCAGGTAGGAGCGAGGGTGAACTCTCCAGGGGAGATGGAATTCCCCCTGGGACACAGTCCTAATGTAAGCCCTGTGCATCACCCTCAGCCCCAAATCTGGGCTACCCGAATCCTTTCAGCTATTTAGTCTAATGCATACATTACAGTTTACACTGCCTCTCATGCACAACTCCAGGGAAGACCAAAGCTTCACAAGGGTCTCTCCCATAAATGGGTTCCTCTGCCACAGACTATAAAATGCTTGTGTTTGAACAGCACCAAGGAGGTTTAGACCAATGCTGAGGCTCCTGAACACTTCCAGAAGACAGGCAGACAATAAATAACATCCCTTAAGCAATGCTTCTGTGATTTCAGAGGACTTTCCAGGCACAAAACAAGTGATTGTTTAATGTGAGACTGGTCTAAAGGGTCCATGAAATAGGCAGCTACCAACCTTACCCAGGATGGTGACAAAGTATGTTCCCAACCTGAAATACCGATCAGTCACCAATCTCCTTGTAAATCTGCAAAAATGGCAGGGTGGTGTTTCCTGGGGCAGGGAACAGAGGGGGACAGGGAGGACACAGACAGGAACCTTAATCCCAAATAGTACTCAATTATATTGCTCTTTTTTGACAGTGCATACAGATCTAACCCACATCATCATCTCCTTATATTTTTTTCACTGGGGCAGTGAGAGATTAATTAGGGAGCGCAGCATGACCTGCTCGGAGCAATCCTGGAGGATGTACCAGGGTCAGCGCTTGCTCACTGCACCACCCTGGTAGGAAGTGTCCAGGGGCACATGAGCCAGCGTGGAGAGGAGGACACAAAGGTTAAGGGCAGGAACCTGGGAACACCATCCTGCATCCCCTTGATCTTAAGGGTGGCTGGGGCCCGAGCAGTAGATGCACGGAGATGAGCAGCACCGTGCCTTTCCTGCCCACACCGCAGGCAGGCTGAGAGGCTACGCTTGCTGCCAGGATCACAGCCAGGTGCCCCCACAGCACCACCTCAGCATCTTCTACTGCTTTGGTGGCAGCAAAAGCAGCACTGAGCTCCTGGGTTGCTACCCTCCTTCCCTCCCTCCCTCTTTTCTCCTCCATGGCAAGAAGAGCTGAGCCAGAACAGGCTACGACCGCTGCCACAAACACTCGAGGGCTGCCTGTCAATACCCCAAAAGTCCATCTTCCCTGCAGCCAGGAGCAAGCTGCAAAGACAGATATTAATGTAAACCCTGTGAATACAGAGGAGGGAGGGACACCATTAGAGGGACCAAGGTCTTGTGTTAACAACTACATGACACCCAAACGTAACCACAACACCTAGCAAATAAGAAATGACAATAAAAGACCTTATACTTGCACAAAGTACGTTAGGAAATAAGCAGCATTGCTGCTGGTTGCAACAGTGCCATCCTTTCAGTGATCTCTTTTACAGGAATCCTCCCAGACTGTGCAGTTAAAGGACTGTGCTCCATTTATTACAAAGAAGCACAGACAAATTATGCATTTCATTTAAAAATTTGAATTAAGCATAACAAAAACCGTAACAAAAAGATCCCAACTGTTGCAGACACAAGACTATCAAGACAATAGCAGTGCCCTTAGACAGCATTTCAAATACAGTTTATTAGCGTGTGATATGAAAAGGGTATTTTTATTGCATGATATAATGCAATGGGACCTTGGGCGCTCTGCAGAAGGACCTTGCACTCAGAAGTGTAATGAACCCATAGTCCAAAAAACATTATACTGTACATTAACCTATCATTAATGGCACATTAGGGCTAGGGGCATTGCACGCTTGCTGGTCAGGGCTCCATCAGGACAGTATGGAGGAAACCACAGTCTTCACAGGCTTAAAACAAATAGAGAAAATAAATATTACTGATGGCTACAGGCTGCTTTAAGGGAAGCTCACTCTCCGCTTAACATGCAATTTTGATGCCATTTTTTAAAGGGGGGAGGGAGAAGACAATGCAGCAGTTTATTAGGCAATATTAGAAACGGCATGTCACTGCTTTGCAGCACTGAATGTCTCTGTGGTGCATCAGACCCATCAACCCAGAGCTTTTCCTGCGCAAAACATGGCACCTCTGAGCACTAGGGCACCTTTTAAGGATAAAATGAAAAATGGAAACCTACTCCCCTTCCCTAATACCTGATGGCAGTGGTAAGGTTTCCCTGGCAGTAGCAGTTGAGATGTGGGAAGAGCATCCTCTGACTCTGCTCACTGCCTCTGGGATATCTGGGACCTCTCTGATTATATCTGCAACCACTTCCACCCCACCCCACCACATTCTGAGGGCCATTCAGCAGAACTCCAGCCTGTGTCTGCAGTTAACTCAGCATAAAACGTGACCAAGTCATGACACTTCTTACACTCCTCAATCAGCTGGGATGTCCCACGCCTTCCTCTGCTGCAGGTGTTCGCCCTGTTCAAAGGCAAGCTTGATCAGATGGCCACAGCGCAAACATTAAACCTGAAAAGCCTGGCTGGTAACTCAACCTAGCTAGCTGAAGGAGTGCAAGCCCTGCAATTCTGGAAAATAAGGACTTGGCTGTAAAACACCACAGTTACCGTCCCAGCTAGATAGTTCTTCCATTGCTACTGATGTGTCTATGCTGTTTACAGCTCTTGTAATTAACTGAGGGCACATACTCGAGGGGAAATTCTTGCCCATTCACGTGTTTAACGGGAACACAAGTTGAACCTCCAAAATAGAAATCTCAGCTCTGGAGCTGTATTGTCTTCCTAGGACATGTGGAAACACAAAGTGGTAAGTAACCAAACTACCCTGGACTGACCCTGTGTCCCCCTCTAGTGACCTCAGCATGCACAAAATTTCATCATTCCCCATCAGTGGAGGATTTTACATCTAGAGCTCCTGCCTCCAAGGACAAGCCAAACTAAATGCTGTTCTAATTATCTGTGCTAGCTATCCACAAGGCCGATTTCTGCTCCCACAGCCAGGAATAGCAGCAAGGAATCCTCAGGCCAATACTCTATTGCCGACTCCCAAAACATTGTTAACTCACAGGCACGGAAGGTGTCAGAGCCCTCCTCGGGGGCAGCAGCCTTCCCTCCATCACTCACTTCTAAGGCTTGAGTGGGGTAAAAAATCTGAAGGCTTCGAACACTCACATTGATCCATGGAGACACAGAATATCCACATGGGTGAAAAGACCCTGCAAGATGCTATTTAAGTGTCACCTGGCTGTTGCATCTCTGGTTTTACTTCTGCAATTTTAGGATGTGTTTTGACCATGGGAGGTAACCCTTTAAAGGAGGGTGAGTGCCTGAAGCACCTGAAACAGCAGTGAGTGGGGTGCTGAGCACACGTGTCTAGAAAGCATCTCCCCCAAGTCCCAAAGCTGCAGCAAGGTCAACCCTTTCTTTAAGAGACACTCTCCTCCAGAAATGAAGCCTCCTTGTCTCTTCCACACAGCACCTGCAGTGATGCCTCCGCATATGTCAAATCACAGCAAGTTTAACCATAAAGTACCAGTTTTTCCTATGTACTTGCATGGCTGTGTTTGATCTGGGACCAAGCGTTTACTGGCCCACTTCTCTCTCCCTGTTCCTATCCTCAGAATAGTGACTATTCAGGGCAAGGACTGCCTCTCGCTGTGCTCGGTGAGGAATTCAGCATCCCTGAGAGCCCGTTTCTGGCTGGCTGCTAGAGCGACATGTCCCATAGCAGGAGCCAAAGACATGGCACTTCACTAGATCTGCAGGAAGCTGCAGAGCTGGTGGGCTGAGGGCACAGGGACCCCCAGAGTTAGAAGACAAAAGCACCCAGAAGGTAATGTTTTCACAGAATTTCCCACCCTCATGAGGACATCACCTGTAGCCACCTCAGAGAGCAGAAAGGACCAATTTGTCCAGAGAATGGGGCGGGTAGCAGAGGGCTAGGGAGCCACCTTCATCAGTGGTATTTTCTGGGTGGAGATGAAGCAGGGACAAGAACACATCCATAAGCAAAATCATTAGTCTCCCTGAAGTTTTTGCTCTCTTTCCTCATTCCTTATTCTGTGCAGCTAACAGCACAGCCCCAGCCTGCTAAACAGTTCCACGCAGAATGTTGGGAAGTGGTGAGTTTTGTTTGTTGCATGGCCTCCCTAACATACACTGTAATTAAAATGTTGATTACTAAACAGTTTAAATATATGACAGACAATGCAGTTAAAGCCTACAGTTAGGTCAATATGTGATTTAGATTTGCCATTTAAAAACTCTCATTTAAATTTTGCATACATTAATCACTACCATACTTCAATGTTCTGATATCCACCTGACTACACTATTAAAATAAAACTTGCTGCCCCAGGGAAATCCTACTTATTCTTAATTGTTTCGAGGCTTTGATGGGCTTTTAATCTAAGATTAATTTATGCAATTTTAAATAACTCTTCTTATGATTAATAAGCTTGAAAATTAAAAGGAGTCTAAAGCAATTATAATGAGCATTTGGTCATAACCTCATTAGGAGAAGGAGTGAAGGATACAGCTCTGGAATTCTTACAAGACTACAATTTAAGGTTACTTTCAGAGGAGTCAGACATAGTTCTTGAAATTGCAAAGGCAGATTAGCCTAGGTCAGTGTTAGAAGTATGGCTATCTAGATTAGCACGCTAATGATTTTATCCCTCTGATGATATTTAAGACAGTGAAAAGATGATACAAAATGTATCAAAGATAAATGGATAACACCACTACGCGGTGAAGTCTTGGAGCTGTATTTCTGGTTTATCCTTTTTTTTGAGAAGGACTCAGTTTTTAAAATTTTAAATTTATATTATTTATCTATTTGTAGATTAACTTTTACCAATGCACATTTACTTTTTATATGATAAAGTTAATTGCAAGTGATTTTCTGCTGGTTTAGTAGTTTTGTTGAGGCACCAAAATTCTGCTAAGGTTTACAGAATTTGTCTTTAAATATTGGCAGTCCCCAAGCATAATGGATGGACCAATAAAGAACAGACTCACTTCAACCTGAAAACCTTAACCTGAAGAGGAACTATCCATACATCACACCTGAATTTCCATTGTCAAACATCAATACAGATCTTTCCATCATGATTAAAATCCTTTTTTTAACCTTCTTCTGAAGATTTGGACATTGGCCATAGCCAAATGATGGGCTGGTGGCCCTAAAAACAGTCCTCAGAGACCCACTGTGCACTTGACCAATGTGTCCAGGCTGGTATGTCACCATCAGACTGAGGGTCAAGAGGGAAGTTTTCTTCAGGTCAGATTAGCAGGAATCAGTGCGGTTCCACTCTGTATCATGGACCTGACTTCAAACTACTCAATCCCCTCCTACTGGACCCCAGGGTGCCCACGGGTGCATACACGGATGGGTCTGATTTTTGCTGTTCTCTTTCTGTGGCATATACTAGTCTTAAATTTACTACAGAGTTTTGGTTTTGGCTGTGACACAGAGGGGTCTATTTGCCCATCTGCAGATCATTCTTTCCACAGCAGTTTTGCTTTTGATATTTGCTGTTAAACCGATAACTGTGCTTGGCATGCCTCTTGGTGCTTAGCTAACAAAACGAGCTAACTCCCAGCAAAGGTATATTTTTTTTGTGATGACTCTTAAAAAAAACTAAGGCAACCGAAATATAATTGGAGCATGCTTTTGCAAGTGCTGTTGAGGTTAAGAAGAGCTGTAGAAGAGGAATAGAGAGAGTGGCCCAAGGCTGATAGAGTATTTCAACATTAGCAAGCTGTCGACAACAGAAGCAGATCCGCAGAGTGAAATGGTTGGTGCAATGTTTCAGGGATGGAAGAGGTTTTACTTTTGACCAGCTCCGGTCTGGTCTGTGGACACAGCGCCCATTAGTAGCTGGAGCTCATTAGGCGTGTGCCTGGAGCACATCTTCTGGTTTGGTTTCATTTGAAATTGATTCAATTCATGAGCTTCAAGACCTGTCTGTGACGAGAATGAAAGAGTGGTAGCTCTGAAAGAGCAGGAGATTCACACCAAAAAGGCACACCTGACCTGAACTCTAATATTGAAGTAGATGCACCTGCAGAAGAGTCTTCAGCTCATGCCTCGCCATGAGCACAGGAACGGTCCTGCTGACACCAAACTGAGCCAGACATTAAAAGCTGATATAGTATTTCCCTCAAACGGGGACTAAGTGTTCCCCTGCACTGAGAAAGAAGGGTGGAAAAAGTGATTGTTTTTCTCCAAGTTTTTAGAAACTGGTTTCTACTTACAGAGGAAAAAAAAAAACAAAAACGAAAGAAAATTGCTAAGCTGGAGTAAACCGAAACAATCTCCTAAGTGTTTTTCACCCAAACCTCGAAGTAAAAAATGCTGTGTGCATACACACGTCTGCACACATATATACTCTAATAACAACTAGCAAAGCAAAAAAAAAAAAAAAACAAACCAGAAAATGATCTGGCTGGAAGCAAAAAGGGAGAACGAAACAGCCTCCACTTCGCTAGCATTTCCGTGATGAAGTTTCTGCAAATGAACAAGTTGTTTTTAAAAGTACCCTGTACAATCATATTGCACTACATGCCTACACACTGTCTGCATCTAGTGCAAAATATCATCCCCATGTTTGCCAGATTTAGTAGAGAGACTAAATAAAGCAAGTACGAAATGATCAAACATGAACATACTGTCAAATCACTCCGTCTCAGGAGCAGAAAAAGCACAGGTACAAAATGACATCCAAATAAACGTGCGCAGCCCTGCTGAAAACACAGAGAAGAATGCAAAATATATCACCACTAGTTGGCTTGGGAAAAAAAAAAAAAAATTCCTTTGAATCTCTCACAAGGTCACTGAACAAACGACCGAGGCCACGAAAACCATTTCCATTCTCAGACTTGTATTTTAATGCCACCGTTCCCTACCGGGAGCCTTTCCCCCAGTGGAAACCCCAGCTCTCTCCAGCCGTGCAGGCAGATGCCGGCGGAGCCGTCCTGATTTACACCAGCCGAGCGTTTACCCCAGCATCTCCCATTAAATCGGAACAGGCAGATGCACATTTATGGGACAATGAACTTTTCCACGGCTGCGGCTCGTCGTGCTTTGCTATTACGGCCTTAATAAACCTGCGCATTCCCGTGCTGCGGCAGCTGCCTTGGGTGGGAGCACGAGCAGCCGGCTCCGGAGGAGAGGCCGCAGCTTAAAAAAAAAAAATCATGTTTAATTTAAAAATTAGAAACTGGAGCAGGCTGTGAGCACAGAGGTTGATTGAAACAAAATTTAAATTCCTGTCAAGCCCATTTAAACACAGGGGCCCTTCATAGACAATTAGCTGCTCCCTGTGAATGCTGAATAAACTCGGGCCTGGTCACTGTTAGAAGAGAGCAGACCTACTGTGAGGAGCTGGAAAAAAATTAACTAAAATCAGGCTGTATGAAATATTTAGCCTCCCAGTTTATCACAGGGGTTTGGAAGTGTAAACAAGACAAAAATCGATTCCTCGGTGCCCTCCAATCAATCCCCCAAAATGGTTAGGGCATCTGTTTCTGCTAAATTTTGTTTACTCTGGCAGATTTGCCTTAATTGCAGTTGTTTATCTCCCATTGTCCCCGGGGCCCTAATCTCCCGATTACTAATACTTAACACTCATTTCACATCTAAAGCTACTTCTAATCCTCAACAGGTTTCTGGGGCTCTTAAAATTATTGAAACGAGGGAGACGGGAGATACAACCTCTTTGTGAAAGGCACATTTTCTTATCTACTACCAGCTGGGTCCAATCATCACCAGGGATGGCTGCAACAAAGGTGCTAAAAGGCTCTTTCACAGGCACTGCTGCTCCGCTGGGGATTCAGAGGATAAAAAAGAGCTTTGATGGAAAAAAAAAAACCAAACCCTGAACAAGAGGGCTATAACAGTCCAGCCAAATAAAGTTACTGTCATAATCAAATGCTGTCAATCACAATGAAAATCCAATTAAAAAATCTTTCAGTGCGGCCCTCTTAAGTAGAAAAATGTCCCCTATTTATATGCGTTTTTGTCAACCGCACAAATTAGAAAGTAGTATTAATTGATTTTTTACTACTTTAGGCCCTGATCCTCCAGCTGAATTTCTGTGGATGCAAGAATCAACCGGCACAAATCTGATTAAGGGATTTGAGGCATAATGCACACAGGTCACTAAGAAGCCATATCTGTATCTCCTGCTTTATACTCTACTTATTCAGAGGCAATTATTACTCTTATTTAATACTGCAGGAGTGTCTTGAGGTGCTAATCAGAATACAGACCCACAAGTAGCTGGTACTATACAAATGCCAGCAATTTTAATCTATGCAGCGTGTTTGAATAAACTGAGAATTCCAGTTTCATTGTAGTAATAAATATTGTACACAGATTTCAACAGTTGCCTGTTAGAGCAAATTCCTTAATGAATTTGGAATGAACAGGAAGGACAATATTCTGGGAATTAAAGATATGGCTCTTAGTTTGGAACTGTTAACAGATTTTTTTTTTTTTTAAATAAATATGTAGGGAAGACAGCTGACATAAAAATATCAACAAGACAAATGAACAACTTCTCAACTTATCATAATTGAAAGATTTGCAATTCTGCTACCAAAATGAGTGAGACGTAAATATTTGTCTCTGTGCCTGGAGAACTACAGAACAACCAGAAGTGCCAAATGAAACATTTGCTCAAATTAAACTGCAAAGCCCAGGAGACTTAAGTAACCAAAAATATTAACTGTATCACTCTAAGCTGTTGCAAATTTGTTTTTGTCCAATTTCCTTAGATTTTCAACACTTCTTCCAGCCAACTCAAGTTATTTCTTTTCACATTTCACTGGAAAGTGCTAGTATATTGTGCAGCTTTAGGGCATGTTAGAAAGTCAGATGTTCACGTTCTCTGTAAGAAGTCAGTGGTTGTATGAGCAACGGGCCTGCAGAAGACAGAGGATGAATATAACACCTTCAAACTAATGCTCACAAGTTAACCTTGTCACAGTCTTAGTCTTCTGTAATTGCTGGATTTAGTGACATTGATAGAACATATTTCTCCATTTCGGTAGCTGATTTCTCAAGTGACAAAAGAGAAAATCATACCTCTACAGACAGACAGCTTTGTTTTGTTTCGTTTTGTTGAAAGAGAGGGGAAAAGATCCATAACCCACCCCTCCCCATTTCAGCTGAGTGGGGAACAGATTGAGCAACACTGCCACTTGAAAGAATATTTTTTTTCTCCAACTCTTGAGCTACCCTGGGCAAGGAAGATAATGAACACACAGTCACATCCTGAGCCATAGTGTGAAATCCTAGCATCAATGAAGTCAACATAAATTTTGACACTCCTCCAACGTATCCAGGATTTGATCCAGAACCTCTTGTCCACTGTATGTCTGAACGGATAGAGTGAAGATAGTTTTATATTTATCATACATATTTAATGGTGGACTGAATGATCTTAAAGGTCTTTCCCAACCTAAATAATTCTATGATTATATTTGCAACAGCTAAAATACTTGGCTCTGTACTTTTTTCCTTGGGAAACCAGGAAAGCACCCTTTCCTTCACATCTGTCATGTGTTTTGGTGTCTGTCAGAATTT
Organism: Athene noctua; assembly: GCF_965140245.1. Classification (NCBI taxonomy): domain Eukaryota; kingdom Metazoa; phylum Chordata; class Aves; order Strigiformes; family Strigidae; genus Athene; species Athene noctua. Next base: position 14,565,513 of record NC_134049.1, on the reverse strand, counting down.
CTCCTTGTCATGAGGTGAATAACTGGGATTATTGTGACAGAGGAGAGTCTAAATGTTTGCAAACGAAGCTATCCATCACAGGTCCAAGCACAGACAATTTTACGCTGGACAAATCATCGCTGATCCTGGAAAAAAACCCTAATGCTTCTAAGTAGCCAAAGAGAGAAAATTCTTGGCTCACTGTGGTCCAGCAACGACGCATAAACATCTAGATAGGCGCAGACAGAAAACATTTATCTGTAAAGCTGTCTTCACAAAATTTACAGGATGTGCTTGTGAAAAGCAAAGTGCAGACGGTCCTCTGGTCTTTCCCAGAAGTTAGCGCCATCAAACAACCCAACCTGTACACCATCACAGCTACTCAGTCAGCGATGCCACTGCTGTAATGCAAAAGCCAAATTAGCTGCTGGGGGAAATCCCTTTTATTGACAAATATAAGTGGCAGTATTTTACTGGCTTTATTCTGGAGGTTTATAGGAAAATCCAGGTAGGATTATGGTGATCCTCTATTTGTTTGTTTAAACCATAAAAGTATCTCCTGTGAGCTACAAGCAATGGTTTAACACAACGAGCTGCGAACAAGTTTAGCTCTACCTGGTAAGATCTCCTGTCCAGGTCCTCCAGAATATAGTTACTTAAAAGCTTTGCATGTTTAATTTCCTATAGTTGCTGGAGATGGGGAAACAGCCTGCCAGAATCCATTTCTGAGAGTCTGTAATATCCTGACACGTATCTTAACATATCTATACAAATATACAAACAATCAATCTATCTGAAAAAATGCCCGTTGCAGCTAATGAGATAAGACTGCCTGGTCTAAACGCCAGTCCTGAAATGGAGAGAAGGATTGCTGAACACATAGGAACAGGAAATGTCAAAATTGCACTAGGTATTAAAATAATAAAAAAACCCCAAAGTAGAACATGTTTTCCAGCAGGTCAGTGGTTTTGACACAGATGATGTACAATTTATCATACAATCATCTAAGTTAATAAAACACCAACATAAAAAGCATCAGTAATTTAAAAAGGGAGAAAAGGTAGCAATTGTGCTTAAAATTTGGAGACTTGAACAAAAAATTATTAGACCTGTGCAAAAGTAACCGAGTCCAGAAGGTGACTGTATCCTTGGCCAAAAGCACTGCTTCTCCCCACCCAATACTTTGAGAAATCCAAACAGCATCTTAAAGACTGTACTTTTATGCATCCATGGGAAAGCATAACAGAATAACTGCTACATGCTTGACTTCTGGTATTCCAAACACAATTTCTTTAAGTAAATCGCTTTCATTTAAATAGCCATATGTAGCATGGCAGAGTTCAATGCTGTACTCACAAAAAACTCAACGAGAGACTTCAACAATTCTGCTGGCTTTCTGAAAAGCGCATACAATCTGCAAAATAAAAGGCCAAGCTTCCAGCTAAAGAAGAGATTTTAAACAATTACTAAAGCAGGATAGTGATATCATAAAGGCAATTTCTGCGCTAGCTTGTTTTCTGAAACTCTCTTTGCCTCTGAACAGCTAGAACAGATAATAACTATTAGTAAATCAAACTCCTGCAATATCCAGCTGTGTCTCACACATTTACATACAGATAGAATGGGTATATGTTTTTAATATGTATGCAATACGTACTTTTACCACAGCTGAAGTGCATGCTACAAAGGAGGAGGAGAATGGGAATGGAATCAGCATGAGATAATAAAGTGGCCTAGATAAAGTATTAGCCAGCGATTGATCTCAAACAGGGGATGTTGCTTCTCTCTGACCTGATTACTTACTATGCATAGATTCCATTAAATAGAGCTTAGAATGGAAAGCTTCTGAAAAATACCGTAAATACAGTCAGATCTACAGCTTCCTGAGCCAAACCAGCCCACGGATACCTACCCACACACGCGGCTCGAGTAGGAGTTTAAACCTTGCCCGTACTGCCACATCACACTTGTTAAATATATATGTCTGCATTTCTCTGGGAGCCAGGCTTGCGATGCCAAAAACTCCATGTTTTAAATGAAAACAGGAAGTTCAGGGGAAAAAAAAAATCTTTAGGCAGAAGAATTGCTGAGATTTTCCTTTTCCAGTTGGAATGGGAGAGAAGAGAGACAGAGGAATAGGCTAAGATGTTGTGCAGTCTTTCCTGGTGCTGAAACAGGAGTAAGTTCAATTTAATTGACTGTATGTCTTTCTCTTAAGAGGGAACAAAATGGAGATAAAAGAGCAGACACTGTAAGCAAAAGGTTCAGAATAACCACCAGTGAATTACATTGTTCTTTTCCCTGGAAGGACAATTTTCCTATTGCTTAATGAAATGACTTTCTTTCACTCCTGTGGAACAAGTCTGCTAATTTGAAATACTTTGAAACAATTAAATTGTTGATTATGTATATACAGAGAAACTGATGTTATATCTTGTTTTGTGGCTGGATACATGGCAGAAAGGGCATAGTGACTGAGTGTAAATACAGGAACCTGATTTATGCTAGCTGTTATGGAAATTGGGAATTCGCTTGCACAGGAGTACCTATGGTATTAGAAAGCCTGACTTTATACAGGAATTTCATATAGACTTGGCGTTGGCCCTATGTTCTGACAAAATGTGCACAGTGACTTGTATAAAAAGGGGCTTCCTAACATGATCGACAGGGTAAATCCATCCCTGATGTAACCCCGTGACTTCATTGGAGTTGCCAGTCTGGCACTCCAGGTATTGTTAGTCAGCTCTTAAAATGCATTTAACAATTCACCAATTATCAGGAGAGTAGAAAAAGATTGATGTTCTGCTCCCTTCATTTTGCTTTCAGTCTTTAATTATACTAAATTGGTTACAAAATAGTGACTTCCAGTACGGTTAACATCCATAGGGGAGAAAGCCTGCATGCTGCTGTTTTGTCTGAAGCTAACAATGATTAGGTGTTACACCTTTCATCCTCGCTAGTACAGTTCTTCTAAATAAAAAACGCAACAAACCCCGATGAACAAGGTGAAATCCTGTTCTCATTTAAATCAACGGTAAGCTGACCTTGACAAGTCCAGGATTTCACTGACAGTATCTGCATCACTCTGCCCACTCTGATAGTTAAAAACAGGGAGATAGCCACCAGAATTACAACAGAGGTTTCACAAACAGATGATGTGGGATTCTAAGGATACTGTGGTGAACAATTCTACAGTTCAGAGGATACTGAACAGCTTTTGTTCTGGCCCTCTTTTCCAACCAAGTATGGTAAATTATATACACATGTGTCTATGTATGTACAGATATGCTGTGTGTATATAGACATATTATGCTAATGTATAAACGCAGATTAATTTTATAAAGTGCTCCTTGACAAGACTGGGTAAGTGCAAGAATGTAAACGGCTTGACTGGTGAGCGACTACGGAGCTAATAGTGAGTGTGTGACAGAAAAGCACAGGGTGCTCAGGGTGCTCTGTGCCCATCAAGCTGTTGGAGGGAATTTAGGGCAGTTTATGAGGGCCAGCAACGGTGCAGACAAGGACTGGGTCACTTCTTTATTTCAGCAACAGTCTACCTCCTGCTTTAGTACTTGTTGTTGCAAGTTCATTTATAATTGAACACAAAGTAACATGAGGGGAAAAATGCATTAAACAAAAGATTTTGTTTAAAAAGTAGGAAGGTTTGTGGGTTTGTTGGTTTTTGTTTTTTTTTTTTGTTTTTTTTTTTTTCCTGAGCCGCTATAATTTAAAAATTATTTTACAAAATACCTCCTTAAAAGGAGACTAGCACACTCCAGGGCATGTAGTTGTAAAGATAAATCTGTGCATTTCCCTGGTACTGCAGGCACTCACCCTTTGGCCTCATTTTTATGACTCTACACCCTGGAGTGGTGTTATTGCTTACAAACATACATATATACTTATGGGGGTATGTGCGATCTGCAGATGTTTTATTTATAAGTGGCAGGCCTATTGCATCACTGAAACATGCATTTACAAACAGATATAGGTTTTATGAAACCCTATTCCGTGTTTTAATAGCTAAGCTATCCAGCCATAGCATAATAGTGCACAAGGTAAATGTGTCTACATCTCTAGAACCTGTTCCAAGTTTTCTCAGATGTGACTAACTGCAAGAATTTTCCAACCATCAAAAGTTAATAAAAAAGACAAAATAAGGCAGTGTAAGCCTTTCGTATGAGACACACAACACCACAAAGTGGAGGGGCTCCGATAAACTTTAAGGCCTCATTTTACCAAGGTATTTAAGCAGGTGCCTAACTTCAAATGTAGATCTACTGAAGTTAATATCCTTAAAATTAGATTCACAGTTAAATACTTTACTAACCAGTATCTAAATTGAGACTAGTCTGGATTGTGAGATACCTGCCCCAGGGCATCTTCAGAGATTAGCCTTTAACTAGAGAATAGCTGCAATAGAAACACTTGTTTATTCTACTTGCAGTTCACAGCATGTAACCAAGAAATGAGAGGATGCAAGCCTGTCCTTACCTTGTTAAAATCTGTTAAAATTATTCTCAGATATTTAATGCACAGAAAATAAATTATCATGATTTTACATAAGCCTCCAAGTTACAGGAAACGTAGCACACAAAGAAAAGTAATGAAGCACTTAAAAATCAAAGATATTTGATGCGAGTCAGAGAGGACTACAACTTTTATCTACAATATAAATTACTGTAAATATTTGTAGTAGTTGTTTGATAAAGTATTCTTCTAAGCTGCTTAAAAACAGTCAAAACAGCACTCCCACTATATACACAGCCACAAGGGATCAGCTTGAGAGCAGGTACCCGGTTATTGTTTTACTGAAAAAATGACAATTGCAGGGAAAAGAAGTGGTCTCTGAGCTCAGATTCCAACACCGAGAGCCCTTCTACAGATAGACCAAAGCTACGTATTAACTCAATCTTCTGTAGCCAATCTAATTTCATTTTACATTAGTATAAGTGAAAACAACATCTCCTGCATTTCATTAAAAATACACCATTTTGACCAAAAATACACCACTTTGACCACATCCTCTGTTTTCAATCTTCAGATTTTGAAAGGTTAAAACTGGCAAATGATGACAAAGAGTGACCTACATTAAGATGTAATCCCTGGGCATACTAACTGAAAAGCCTGTGTATTAAGCATCAAAACGGCCTTGACTGAAACGTGACACTGGCTGTGAAAGTTCTATATTAACTCCCCAAATCACAAGTGAAGATTTGGGCATGATGAAGGTAACAGCAAAATACCCATCAACTTCAGTGGAATCATAATTCCACCTTTGGTTTGCATACTCTCTGTAAATATGTAATTGCTGCACAAGCCAGAAAGAATTTAAATTTGTACATACTGAAAAATGCAGGGAAAAAACCAGATATACTTCTATATACATGAATAAAAAGTATTCACAGACAAATACATACTGAGGGGCTCTGATGTTTCACTTACCATTAAATCTTCAGGTGCTGGCCTTTCCTTTGGTTGCTTTTTCATGCTATGTGTCATAAAACAAAAAGTTCATATATGAACAACTGCTCATTTATTGCACTTGCTTAAATATTGAAGATACCCTCTTTTAACGGGGAGTGAAGAATTTAAATGTATTCCTTAACTTTATCATGTGTCAATAGGAAACAAGGTTCCTAACAGTGGCCAAAATGTAAATGGATTTCTTCCTTCCCTCCCTTATGGGGTGCAGTGGTCTACACTGTTTGTAACTATTTACACTGTGTGTAAATAGAGAGATCATTGAAAACCAATCAGCTCAGAAGGCACAGTAAGTTGATTCTCATTTTGCTAGTGATTATTACATTGCTCGACACAAAGTATTATCCAAACAGGTGGGAAATTTAACTCTAACACTAAACAGCTTCAGGAGAAAGCACAATACCCTGGGGTTTCTACCTTAATTTTTTCACATTTATTTCCATTACACTGCAGGGTGATAGTTCATTACACAGCATTAACCTGTTTATAAGATCATGTTTCTCATCCAAATAGTCCTAGTTTTCTGTGCAACAGGTGCAATTAGCTATTGAAGGCTGTGCTTAGCTGCATGAAGGAACACAATAACATGGCACAGAGGTGACCATCAGGAGCTGCCTACTGACTAATTGGATTACATCCAAACAGCCAGTGTTTATGGCGTAATTGGCATAAAGTCATAAAGTCTGATACGCCGTTCACTTGACATCTCTAATACTTATTAGGAATTGATTGCTTAAATAGTATATGGTTTCTTTTTATTTGCTTTTTTAAAAACAGTAGTGCCTCTCACTAAAACATACAGCTGATCTAACACTATCTCTAAAATACTAGATGATCCGTGCTGTAAATCGGAGATATTAACAATACAATTTACCTTCCCTACAAATAACTACAAGCACCTCAAATGATACAGGCATTAGCAAGTAATGCAAGCTGTCTGACGAGTAGGTTGGTAGCAGTTCTAATCTGACAGTCCAAAGTAGCTGCATCCCCAGGGAAAACAAGGCTATTAGCCACCATCAGTTATGCTTCAGTTTGACATCTGTGGAAATTTTAACACAGGTTATCCCTCCCTCTGCCTCAATGAGAATTTTTTTAAAACGGTCTGTCATCAATTTTTTCACAAGGATAAAAAGCATACACCTCCGCACACATCAGTTAGTTGCGCTGCAGAATCCTCCAAATAGCATTGCTCTTTGTAAACTGAAACTATTGAAAACAGAGGCCTATGTTACACAAACTTTAATTATTTAGTTACTTTAATTAACTGATAATCAGACTGCTTTTTGTGTCTACATTATTTGTTGCATACCACGCCAGTCCCGAGAGGTACCTTCTCCTATGTTATGTATTCAAAATTCAATTTTATAGGCGACTTTTGCCACGGTGACCCTGGCATGCAGCAGAGAACCTGAAGGTGCTGTGGAGACCGACCTACAGATCCGTGTGGGGCCGAGGGCTTTGAGGAGGACACATCCCTGAAGCTCGCCGTGGCACTCACTGAGATGGCTCCATCTGATTTAGCACAGCTGAGCATCCAGCCCTGGAAGTGCACGTTTGCAGAAGGGATGCTTCTCCGTCAAACACATCGTGTTTATACAGAATTCAAGCTTGGTTCTTCTGCCCCCCCTCATCTTTTTTTTTAGGGGGTGTGGGGGGGTGTGACAGTTAAAAAAAAAGATTTTTCCTTTCACTTTGTTTCTTCAGGACAGCTTACCCTCAAGATTTGTATTCTCTAGTCACTCATGAACTGTATTCTTTCTCCTGCAAATTCCTCCTCTCCCCAATCCTCCTTTAATTTAAAAGGTTTTCAATGAACTATTCAGTTTTAAGGAAAGAAAATATGCCCAGTGGTGTGTTTTAAAATACGACTCTCAGTAAAAATTACTTACTGAATAGCCAATGAATTAATCAAGGCTGCTTGCCTTTCTAAATACTGAGGCAATTTTATACATAATATTTTAAAAAGCCCTGAATAATGATATTATACACAAGTCTTTGTGGCCTCTTTACCCCCTAGATGAATTCTTCGGAGTCTCAGTGCACAAGACTGCACCCACATTCAGGGCAGGTTTATTAAAACAGGAAAAACCCTTGTAAGTACTTTTACGACCCTTTGTGTAAATAACGTTTACATAATTTAAACAGTTTGCTTAGCTTTGCTGCCCCATCTGCCCAAGGCCCCCAAGTCCCTCTTCTCTCAGAAAGGATGCAAGGAAAGCCATAAGGTCTCGCAGAGCTGCAGAGTTAATGGCATGTATCATTTACATTGAGGGCATGGCATGTTTGCAAACTGAGCTTACCATTGAGTGATGAAGTGTACAAATGGCTCAGAGAACTCCCCGGCTGGAAGGACGGGCGATTCCTGGGATTGGATTGAAACAAGAAGCAGAGTCAGAAGGAGAGAAGATTTTTTTTTTTTTTTTTTTTTAGGAGAGTAATATAACAGCGACAACAAAACGAAAAAAAAAGGGAAAAAAAAAAAAAAGGAAGCGACAAAGCCCCTTTTCACACAGAGTATTTGATGGAGAAAGGTACAAATTCTTCCGAGAATGTGTTATAAAACACTGAATTTCAACTAATGAGTATTACACAATGGGTAAAAACATGTGGAAAGACACTGAGGGGAGGTGAAAAAAGGACAATGATAGCCACAGGGTAAAAAGGAAGGTAGGGAAAGTGTAAATGAGAAATTAATGATTATTTAAGTAACACACAAATGGTCTTGTAATTAACAAAGAGCTGTGAAATTATTCTTGTGTTGACCTTTGTTTCTTTCACTGCATTTGCTATTTATTTACACTCATGTTTATTTACACTTATTCATTTTAGAGGCTGTCCTCATATGCTGTCTGTTCTAGATTTAAAAGGCAAAAGAATTTTTAAGAGGAAAAAATACAGGATTTACCAGACTAGTGGTAGAAAATAACCACCCAGTATTTAAGAAAGAAAAAAAACCCCACAACCTAAGAGCACAAGAAAAAAAAATTACAAACAGGGAACAAACAACATCACCATTTGCAAAGAAGGGCTTTACGAATTTAGGAGTTTTTCCAAGAATGACAGAGAGCTCCACTGTGTTTATAGTGTAACAGCTCAGGATGTAATGAAATTACACTGCAGAGTACTTTAACAGTGTCATCTCATTAGACCTACAGTTGGAACAAGAGAGCCACATAAAACAGGCAGCTGCAAATGACTCCATTCTCATCTATTCTCATTTGCTATTAAAAATACCTTTCGGCGGCTTTTTTCCTCCCTGACATCCCTACACAAAGTACCCTGCAAAGTATGATACATGCACCTATTTAAATTAACAAAGGAATGACTTATTTTAATCTCACTGTGCTTTGGAGTGCTTTGGCCATTTGGATGAGCAATATATCATTACATACAACCTTCCAGCGCTGCAGGCAAGAAACTCAGAGCGTGCAGCATTTGGTGGGAGCCAAACAATTTCTCTAGCACACAACTGTGTCAAATGCATGCATGTATTCATTATTGAGAATGCGAGGAAATAGCTTTGATGTAGTGGAAAAAAGAAGATGATAAAAGCACCTCTGCAATGTGTGTGCCATTATCAATGGTGGCAGATAGACACAACTGCAGAGCCTCCTATGTGATTAGTAAATATACATATAATTGCTGTGGCCAATTATCAGAAAAATGAGATCGGTAATTACAAGACAGAAAATTAACTAGAACTCTTATTAAGGCTTTGTTTCCAATTCAAACAATTGGAAACTGCTGGAAAATACAATTAAATCAAAAGTAACTGAAGAGTAAAAGGAGAAGCCAAAATTGCTTTACAATTTTCAAAGACTTCTATTAAATACAAGGAGTGTTTGATATAACATGCCCGAATTCTCTTTGAACTTAGACCGGGTGAGGGAGAGGTTATTGTTTCTAAACTTACAAATGACATCAATATAGGAAGGTTTCCACTGGAGAGTGGAAGGAACACAAGGAAATAAGCAGTGCAATTAAACTTTCTCCACTTCAAAGAACTGCACACGAAAATTATTCATATTAATACAGAAAACGCAGAGCCAAATGTCAGCCTTGCTTATACGGCACGGAGCCCAGCAGGTTTTGCCTCTCCCCACCATTTTCTCGTGCCCAGCAGAGCCTTCCTGGGCTTGTGGTGCCTGAAGCGCCAAGAGCCACTTTTCCCAGGTAGGCCAGTCTCAAAGCAGAACAGGTAGGAAATGCTCTGGGCACATAGTACAGACCATTTTGAAAATTACAGGGTGAAGCTATTGGAGCCCACTCCCTGGGCTCGGGCTCTGCCCAGCAATCCATCCCTGCTGTTTATTTTAAGTAAAATGCAAGCAAGGAGCTTGTCACAATGGCCCCTGTAATGGGGCTGCCAGCTTGGATCAGGGGAGCTGGACTGGCGCATGGCGCTTCACACTCATCTGGTAGGTGATAATTTCTGCCATCACAAAGAGATGAGGGACCCATAATAGAGTGAAACTTCATTATGAGAGGGAAGGAGAAGCTGATGGATTGCTCTGAAGCCACCAGCGTTTCACTTTGGCTATCCCAAACTAAGCTGGCAGCAGGGCTCACGCAGGCCAGGGAAGAAGCTGCTTCAATGTCAGGATCAACACCTTGACCCTGCCACTCCTGCACTGCCCCACAGCCAGGAGACAAGGTGCCCCTGCATAAGCATGCAAGAAAATTTCACCTGGATGAAAGTAAGTGTAAAATGCTTGCGCTTTTTTTTTTTTTTTTTGGTGCTTTTTTCTGTACAATGCAGGTATTTCAATGCCATCAGGCCTACGCTCTTCCGCTGTAGGCCTCTCAGTCATGGCCACGCCTTGGTTGGTTTGCTTGCAGGAGCCCAGGAAGAGATTGTGTGTGTGTGGCAATGAACACAAACTGGATCTTGGTATGAAAACTAGACACATTAATACAGTCTTCTCAAGGATTTTAGACTGCACACCCACAAATTTATTTGCTCTGTGCCTGACAAACTATAAGCCTTTTGGGAGAGTGCATCAATCTCAAGAAAATACTTGCTGGGAAATCCATTTGAGGGCAAACGGATAAGTGCAGATAAAAACTTTAATTTCACTCCTGTAAATGTAAGCCAATTGTTACTTTACAGCATCAGTAAGATGGGGAGAAGGTGTCAGGTTCTGGTTTTAGCTCAGCCAGGAAAGCATGGGCCCTCAACTGCTTCCAAAGTCGAACACTGAGAAGCTGCCTCAAATGCTGTATTTACCTTAGTTAGAAAGAGAAAACATCTGTTCAGTGTCTGCCCAGGGAAACCAATGACCGAAATATTTTGATTTCTGATACTGTTCTGTGCAAGACCATTTGAGTAAGCAGAAAGGTGAGAGTGTTTTGTAGTTAGAGTTATTTCTAATGAGAGTGCTGCTATTGCTACCTCTGTAACTTGAGCAATCACAAGGTTGTTGTATCAGGTATAAAGCAAACATTGCCAAAACTACACGAAGTAAATACATCCTATATTGTTTCCTGAAGTTGCCTGGACTTCAGCTGACACTCAAGGAGATGGGAATATGAGGAAACAAAGCAAAGCTACACATGTCTACCAAGTCTATGCTGTCTGCGTGAGGCAATACAATCACATTTGATGTAACTATAGGGAATGGTCCAGCTGCTCTGCCAGCCTGCCTTATTTTACCCACTCGCACAGTGAAATCATACTATAGAAGCAAAAAAGTAGGAAATCAAGGTTATAAAGGAGTGAGGAATAGGTATATTCATTCTAAACTGGGAAATGGTCCTTTCATTTTCATTAAATACCATACCTGTTATCCGGTATCATGAAGACCTATATATTGAGAATGCTAAAATGGCAGTAAAGACACAAACTGTTGTAAGGGTCAATGACCATTGGCCTCTTACTTCTGCAGGCCGCTTATTCCCAAGACTGGCTATTTCCCTTAGCATCCAAGCAACATTTCTGTAATCAGGATCTGCTGCAGGAGAAGACAAGATCAACCTCTGATTTCTCAAAACCAGCCAAACCGTGCACTCACAGTGAGAACAGGGAAGGGCAATAGGAAAAAAGTTTGAGTGATGCCTTTGCCTTGTGAATAATGAACAGTTCAAGAAGGTCAACCCATTACAACTGAAACCGTTTAATTATTAATTATGCACAATCTATGAGCAAAAGGACAAGTTCAGAATGTTTAATGTGTGGTAACTCTGACTGGACCCTCTCTTGGCATTTTGTTATTAGCACTTGTCAGCAAGGTGCTCAGGCATAAAGAAAAAAGCACAGCAGCAGAAAATCTGAGCTAGCAGGAGGAGGGAGGGTTTTAAACTTCAAACACTGCTCCTACTATTTAATTTATAGAGTGCCAAGGTATAAACCTTATTGACTTCCACGGAGTTAGGGAAAGTCACATTATCTAAATGAAGACCTGAGAATGAGAATACCAAGACAATCCCTCCAAAAGCTCTCTCTTTTGAAGGGAATGATAACATTACTATCTGCATCTTCTTTTTTTTTTTTTTTTTTTACACGGCTGGACAAAGGAGAAGTGAACCACCAAATAGTGTGTCCAGAAGCCAACCAATCCTTTACAATCTATGCAGTAAGAGCTTGAATTACAGGTCTGAGCATTATCCTCACTTACTTCTCAAACCTATTATTTGAAATGTCTCCTGATCTGTTTGCTCTCACTAAGCAGATACTACTGAGGCTCAGGAAATAAATAATGTCCAGCAAACCCATAAATAAGCATGAATAAGGCACCTATTCTCTGTTTTCTGTCCATCTTAGAGGCTTACCTGGACAAACTCAAGAAGCAAATTCAACAGATACAGCTCTGACTTGCTTATTTTCTTTGGAAACACTCATGTCAATGAAATTTGGGAGTAGTTCTTGACTGGCAATATACACCAAAAACATCCCATGCTTTACACACCTTCAGAGGTCTGACCCCAACAGACAATTTCTTGAGAGTGAAATATTTTCTCAAAGAAACTAGAACTCAGAGATTTATCACATCCTTTCTGAAGAAAAAGAAAGCCCACAATCTCCCTATAACAGGAAAAGCAGCAAATACAGCTTTCTACCTAAAACCTTCAAGAAAGTGATGGCAAAGCCCTCGGCTCTGTGTTAAGATCAAACCTGTGTTCCTCCTACCTCCTCCTTCGGGGGCCAGCCCCATGGCCAGCCCTGGAGCAGAATGATGGCAGCCTGTCCTCAACGCATCCCCAGAAGTAAACCAGGCTGCAGAGCCATGCAGGCTCAAAGACGAGCTCAGCTATGCTTTGTGGGTGGCAGAGGTTGGTATTCCCACACTCAGTGCAAATAGGTTTTACTCCCTCTTCTCATCTGAAAACTCCCTCTCTGTGAAGGGTTAATTCTCCCCATTCCCCACAGCTACAGCTATTTTGCAAAGCGCTCTCCTCAGTGTGAAGGCTTGTGCAGAAGGAAATGCCATGGTCCTATGGCTCTATGGCCACAAGAGGGAAGTTAGCAGAAACCAGCAAAACAAACTTCAGTTCTACTCTCCTCTGGGTTTCCCCAGCACACCCTGTCTTCAAAATTATCATCTCCTCTGGGCAGATACTCCTATTCTGCAACTTGGCCATTGATGCTGAAATGGCAGTATTTAATAAACAAAGTGTGTGCTTTACAAAGCATTTCTGGCATATCACTTCAGCCTAAAAAATCTCTAGGATTAAAGAGTTTTTATGCACTCCAGCTTCTCTTTTACGAAAGCTTTCAAAGAATACACATATTTTTATATAGTAGCTGCATTCTACTTTGTGGCCAAATAGTGATTTTTTTTTTTTTCAGACAAACTTAAAGTTTTAGATGCACCAGAAATGCTGCCAGGTGCAATTACATGTAATAAATGCAGTGCAGTTACTGAGCTGTTTCAATAAGACCAGCAAATAACAATATTGTACATGTCCAGCTTTACTCCTACAAGGACAACCTTCTTTCACAGCATTCCTAAAAAAAAAAAAAAAAAAAAAAATATATCCATTTCTGACTTTCTAGCCAATCTACTTCAAAAAGCCTTGCACAAACCTAATGGCAGGTGATTTCCTACAAGTAACAAGTTTGCAGAAGACAGTGATATCTGGAGGTGGCTCAGAGGCCCAGACTTGAAAGCATTTCTGGATTGTCCCCGTTATACTCCCACCCCCAGCAGGAAGGTGAAAGATGATTACATCTCTGCGCCAGGTCACTTCTTGCTCTTTTCTTAGTAGCAGATGCCAAATGTGACAAATTATACGTGGGGGCATTTTGGTGTGAAGTTTCGTCTGCTGGGATTGGAGTGTCAGCAGTAAACTCATTTATTTCCAGATCTCTAGCTGGACGGGAAGCAAGGTTGAAAGGCCAGTGTTTTATCCACCAAAACACTCAGCCTACCTTTAACACCTCAAACCACGTGAGAACCAGCTATTCTCTCAGCAGCACTACCTGCTCCTCAAGTTTTTGAAAGCATCACGTATGCGTAACCTACATTCATACTGAACACATGCAGACGTTCCTGGTTAAGTAAGTCAGTAGATACTTGGGGCTATTTGGTTGTCACTTTTGCAGCGTTTGCCACTGTGGGATATTTCTCAGAGCCCAGAAGAGGGAAGGAAAGAAGTGGAAGAGTGTAATTAACATCAGGAATAATCTAGAGTGTATGACATGACATTTTCTACCTCTCGTCAAGCTTTGTACTTGTTAGTGTGGCTCTCTAAAGGGCCTTGCAGATAAGTGTACAGGTAGCTGGAAAAACAGGTTAATCCTTTAACCGTAACTGTAATTGCTTTCTCTCTAAAACAAACATAAGAATTTTTTCCTCTCATTGCTGGTCTCTTGTCGATCATAAGCTAGCAGAGCACAGCAGTGTTTTGGGTAGATACACACACATACGCACATTTCAAATAGCTAAGGCACAGCAGCATGAAACGTAGCCTCTACCTGTTCACACCGAAGGGACTCAATTGAAAAACTAAAACCATTTATTGTTCCCTTTTTCCTCTGTACACTCCCGATGCATTTTTATTGCTTTTTCATAAAACACTGCTGCAAATAATCAAGCATGACCATTGACATCCACAAGATTGAGTTTTAGGAACCATTAAATGAGCTTGCCCTCTTGGGAAGGTTCTTGCTCAGGTTGGTCTAAAGGTAATTATTCAGCAATTCCTACCTGTGGTTTTACCTTGTTCCTATATAAGTCTCTGAATCTCATACACTAGTAAGGTCACAGTTTCTGTCTCAATAGAAGTATACCCTAAAACAACTTATCCACAGGACAAATTACGGTGGGTTTGTGTACACATGCACACACATGTGTGTATAGCCTAACACCAGCTTTCCTTGCATGTAAATCTTCAAAACTCCAGAAATTTTCAAGGTTAAGTATAGATATTCATACATTTAAATCAATGTCTGAGAATCTAAAGAGAAATTCCTGAAGAAAAAATAAAGTCTTGTTTCATTCTAAGCCTTTGGAGTTTCCTACTTCATTTAGAGAAATAGCAAAACGTAGCACTGATGCATACGGTTAAGAAATTCAGCACTTGAGAGGCAATGATCTTCACTGCATTATTTGATCAAGCTGAACATCCTGTGAATTTTTAAGGCTATGCTGTAGCAATAGAGGGATATATTTAACCAGGTAAAGAAAAGAAGGGAATAGAAACAACCATATAAGATAGATGTATTAAGTGCAAGTTATTTTTTCCATGGGAAAACCTGAAAATTTATTGACACTGAAATGCTTCATAGCTCAGGATTAACTGATGCTGCTAAATGTTTCTAGAGTACGAATTCAAAAAGGAAAAAAAAAAAAAAGAGGTCTTTGATTTGCAGAGTTTGTAAAGTCCTTGAGCTAGATTAAACTGCAGTCTTGTGAGACCGAGTATCTCTGTGGGGGCACTTAACAGAAATACTCAAGAAACTCATGGAAAGCTTCTCACTACTTACTTGCGAAGCTATCAGACTAAGGATTCATGAGTACAATTAATTAATTTTTCTTTTTAAATTTCTGCCTGACTCATCAAAATAGGCAAGTTTTTAAAAGCTGCCTCCTATTTGTAAAAATAGGATTTGCTCTTGGAAGTCTTCACTTCTCAGGCTTCTAAGGTAACTGGAACAATACAATCATTTCACTAAAACTAATGGATAAAAATTCATTTTCTTCCTAATTCAATACAGTTTAATAACAATAATTTAAAAAAGCGCCAAACTTAACACCTAAGTCACTATTATGCTGAGACAACCTACGGAAACTTTGAAACCAAAATTAATTTATTTTAGGTTATGAAGAAGAAAGGATTAGAAACTAAACCTGATGCTTAACTACAGAGCTTGTGACCACAACCGCTCCAGTACAGCAAAACCTGGTTTACAGCAGCCACCCAAGGGGCTGGCAATAATTGCTTTCCTAGAAGGGATACTCTAACTAAATAAAGGTCAAAGAGCCCTGGAGAGCTTAAGGAAAATTTAAAGTTGTTGCTTAAGTCAGGAGGACTGGCTACTGGATGCCT
Organism: Athene noctua; assembly: GCF_965140245.1. Taxonomy (NCBI): domain Eukaryota; kingdom Metazoa; phylum Chordata; class Aves; order Strigiformes; family Strigidae; genus Athene; species Athene noctua. The sequence goes on along the minus strand of NC_134049.1, from coordinate 14,549,559 downwards.
TCTCCAGTGCAAGTTTCCTCTACCCAACCTTCTCTGGATGCAGAGTAGATACCTCTAAAGCCAAAAACCAGGGGATTGAAAGGATGCGAAGCTGACATGCTGAAACCACAGAGCTGTTGGGTTTGGCCATTTGGGAACTTCCTACACAAGCTGCAATCACCTCGGTGTCTTACTAAATGCTGATCTGACTAGCAATGAAGAAAAATGACATTTTTAGACGGTTTTAGAAATACTGCACCTGGAAAACAGCTGAGGAAGTAACTAAACAGTAATTTCCTACGTAATGCATTTTGACATCAAGATAACAAGGAAATGAGTAACTACAGGTTGGAAGAATCTTGAAAACAATGCCACTTGTCAAACGACTGCAAGGAGCACAAAAATACGTTATGATTTTTCTGAAAACTTAACCTCACATTTTCCTGCAGTCACAGAACCCAGTAACCCACTGCTTACCAAACTGAAAATTTAGAGCACCCTCATTTACCTTTTAAACTGAGAACTTTGTAATGCATTACAAGGAAAATGTGTGATTGTAATCAAGGCTACAGTTCTCACAATCTCTGCTTGGAAGCGGAATTTGATTTATTGAGTGAGTCTTGCAGACATCAGCAAAGAGCCCCTTAACTGGACCATGTAGGTTATCTGGGAGGTTGCTAGAGATCTGGAGGCAGAATGGGGAACACTTAAGATTTTTTTTGTCAGCTAAAAAAAAAATCATGAGAGGCATTCTGAGACCATGAGCAGCAAGAAAGGTTAAAAAGCATACTGACTTTCCCTGCAACCTTTAGGTTTCAGAGTTGACCCACTAAGTGAAATTGGGTGGCCTGCATTTCTCCAGTGCATCATTTGTAGGGCCTGCAACATTAATTGTATTATTTTGCGGCTCTGTTTTTTGTATTTCTAAATTATCATCTGGAACAGATTCTGATTATGAAAACTTTTTTTTTTTTTTTAAAAAAAACCCCACACCTAACACTTCTGAAGCATAATCCCATTGCTGAGTAGATTGCATTGCAAATTCTTTGGCTGCATGACTGTGAAACATAGGGCCACATCCAGGACATCTTCCAAGCCAGGCAATGGCTCCAGCTTCCAGCAGGACTCCATTCTCCTCCATGTTGGAGTGTTTCTGGAAAGACCACATGCACAGCAAGCGATGCATGTCCTTCCCAATAGGGATTCATCTGCACTGCTCAGTGCTTTCCATATAACATTTCGGTGAGTTGGAGACAAACTAAGTTGAGTGCTAGAATATTAAATTACTCTCAGCTCTCAAATAACAGCAGACTGCCTTTATTGCTGGCTGTGTTGCAGGATGAACTACATTAACAACTAGTCTATCCTCATCTTTGGACCAGAAGCAGGAGTCTTATCATGGTGGGAGATGCTGCTACGATTAGGACTGTTGCTTAAATGAGCGTGTCTTATTTGTAGCTGGATCACACATCACTGTAAGCTACCACATGTTAAAAAATAAAGGTCCTGGCAGGCATGTATCCTATTCACACAATGCTCCTCACTAATTTTGCCATTAAAAAAATAATCCCAGAACCAATGCCATTAAAAGCTCAATAATGTAATTTAACACTAACAAAAAAAAAAAAAAAAAAAGGTCAGGCATAGTTTACTGTGATTTGGGAAAAAGAACCGTGCCTGACATTTATTTATTTTTTAAAAATTATCTTGCTTCTCGAATCAATTCTGCAGATATTCTGCAAGTAAATTTAAGTCCCAGGAAATGAAAAAGCAGACTATTTAAACTGCCAAAGTGACCTGCTATGTCTCATATATTTCATTAAGAGTTAAAAAACAGCTAAAAAAATTTCACTGTTGCAGAACATCTAAGAACTCCCACGGACAGTTTTTATTCCACAGTGCATCACCTTACAGAGTTTGTGAAAAGTCCAGGATACCTCTTAAATAGTTCAGTCATCAATAAATCCTATGAATTAATGATTATGAATTAACATTAACTTTTGGATTCCTGCTGTGTTTCGGTGGAACGTGGAGCAGTTCCACAAAACCCAATGACTACTGATGCAATAAGCAACTATTATAAAGAGTCAAGGTCTAAATTTCATAGTCTTAAAAAAATTTCAGGTTCTCCCGTATCAGGCTTTGGAGTTTTCAGCCATCACCGGGGGTAAGCATGCTGACAGCAAAGACCCAGTTTCAAGAAATGTTCTCTTCCATGGAGCTGTTTAATCACAATTTTAGGAGCTCAAAGTCCAAATCATTCTCTGTCACGCAAAAAAACATATTAAAGGACTTAAGGGAAGAAGACTCAGAGTTTTCAAGTCCAACAACTTCAGCAAATCGTTACTATGGCATGAAGCTACATGGAGATTGAGGATCCTCGAGGAGCTCGATGTCACCCTTGCAGATGTATTCCTCCCATTCCCTATGACACTATGGCTCAGCCAGAAGCTGTGCCATTATGGGAGCACTGCTGTACCCTATCCCTTTGGAGGAAGAGGCGAGCTACAGATTGTCATTCCTTGCTGTTCTGATCATCATTAAGGTAGGTGGGGAATTCTGCACCAGTATGTGGGGGTCCCGATGGGGATGGGCTGCACAGTGCAGCGGCAGGAGAGGGGCTCTGCTCCTACCTCCTGCAAGTTTTAGGACCTCCTTACAGCCAAGGGGAAAATTTGACCCAAAATAATCAGTCTTACAATACTAAGCATTTCTAATCCTTAATACTCATGGTAGCAACAACAGCTGTACAGTACCAGACAGTAAAGAGACTTTCCCTCTCTAAAGGTCCTTGCGTAGAAGAAAGAGTGCGTATTAGCCAAATAAGTAGGTCCCTCTCTTATTCCCCACAAGGCACGTCTTACAGAAGACAAAGTGAGGAGGGGAAAAAAAAAAAAATAGTTGCAAGTTAAACACATTTTGCTTTGAGGTCTCTGTATGCAGGACAGGGCCGGGGGTGGCAGGAAGACCTGTTAAAGTCAACTCTACCCATGAGCTAGAACAGAAAACCCATTAATATAAGTGTTCTCCAAGACACCATCATGCCAAGAACTTGCACTTCCAGGTGTGGCAGCCACTATTTAAATGCTATATATCTTATTAAATGACCTCCTAACAATACACACGTATCGAGCAAATAACACTACAGAGCCAATCCATTCTCCTCTTCCCCCCAGGCTCTAAACGTTATGGCACACAACCTCCATTTAGACATTGAGTGTGTTGCAAAACAAAGTGAGTTGCACTGAAAGAACATTCAGCTGAGCTATGCTCTGTAACCTGAAGTCTTAACGGGCCCAGGAGCGCAGGGCACTCTGAACCACCACCTCAGGAGAATGATGGCTCCGTGGCACGCTGTGGAACAGAAAGTAAGTTAGAACAAGTAAATACCAAAATGCTAATGTTAAAGCTAGCTGAGCGCTCGGATATTTACAGTCTGCACGATGTTCCTTGGTTAAAGTTTTGTAAGAAGATGAGCAATTCCAATCTGAAGGAAAAGAATGAAAGGTGCAGGAAGCTCTACCATAACATGCAGCTCTTTAGGGCTCTGTTTTAGAATACTGAGTTTAGATATAGGCACTAGTACCTGCACATTTAAAGGTAATGTGTCAAGCAGTAGCAAAACATAAGTATAAATACCAGCATCTTTAACTTCACTTCTTTAGGACAGAGATGGCCTTTTGCTGCTGGTATATACAGCATTTGTGCTTTGGAATTTCCATACTTTAACTGAAGATGTGCAGAACAGGAATAACAATGGATGAAAAAGATGAAATCAGGAAATTGCCTAAAAACGTCCCAAAGAACCAGAGCACCATAAAGAGCCCGGTAAAAGTGCTGCTGGAGGGCTGGGAGAACTTCTTTCCTTTACACAAAGGATACTTGTTCATTTTAATTTAACTGCATCCTGCAAGGCCCAAATGTCACTTAAAAAAAGTTCATCTAAGTCAGTAAGTCATTCTCGAATAAAAGGATGAAAGTGTTCACCACAGGTAAGAGCAGCGGGTTTAGCAGTTCATACAAGTAGCAGTTACAGACAGAGATACAACTGAGACAGAGTGCTTTGGAATGACATGGGCTGTGAGCTTATGTCAAGGTAAATAAACACGTTACTCAGGACAGGCTGGAAGTAGCTGAACAGTCTAAATGGACACATTAACACCCAGCAATTCCAACCTGACAAGCCAGCAATGATAAAGACAGGCCAAGGCCAAGGCAAGTCTTAAAAAAGTTAGGGCTTTTTTCTTTCGTTTAAACTTCCTAATTAACATCATCATCTTATTCAATGTTAAAAACAAGGCAAAACTGACAGCAGTCTGCCCTCAGCTACTGCCTTACTGTCCAGAGTTGTGACCCCTGCTTACACCTCAATTTGTGTAGGGAGATGGGAGCTGCAAAGTGTTTCAAGCAAGAAACATGACGTTAGCCACTAAAATTCAGTCTTCTGCTCACACCTAGATCCCCCACATCTCAGCTTTTTATTTTGTCCCTCTGATTAAATAAAAAACGATTAGACGACATTCAGATGCTTTTTCTGCTCATACTTGGGTTTTCTCTCCTTGTCAAAACACCTTTTTTGCCTATCTAAACTGCATTAAATATGCCCGCTACAAAGTGTGCCGCCACTTGAATATCTGTCTTCCAAGTCATCTGGCAAATGCACAGCATCAACCCACACGATGAGGTTGAGGTTTTAGGACCTAAATAGCTACAAGGACTAGACTCTGAGACGATCGCCTCTTTCCAAGACTCAATATTAAGAGTAGAAAAACAGCATAAAGTGGGACAAGGCCAGTTCATGTTCGACAGCTCCAAGCTGCACAAGGCAACTTGTGCTCTGAGGAGGTTGGGCATTGTGCTTCATTAGGAAACAAAATATAAGCTTTCCACTCCATTAGGAATGACTTTAGGAGTGAAAGCACATAAGACGACGACTCACCTCATCAACAATGCACTGCAATAACTGGAGAGGCTGCAATGGAAAGAAGAGAGGGAAAAAGTATTAGCCTATATGCAATATCTTTACAGTGGAGTGGAAAGAAAAAATCATTAATGCAATAAAATATAGCAAGATTAATCAACAGCAGCAAACTCTTATAAAAACATTGATGCTCAGGATGTTCTATTATTTCTAATGGTACCTAATCTAATACAGGCAGTTAAAGGTTTGCATTTTCTTCAAAATGCAATTTGCTAAGTTTAAAACAAGGCATTCAAGCATGCAGAGGAAGCAGCCATCAGGAAAAAGAAAAGTGAATTTTTTTCTGAACTCATAAAGCTTACCATTAAAGATCCCTGGTTTTTCTGAATCTGAAAAAAGGCAATATGTAATTAGCATGTCATAATCAAAATGACTCACTTGGACACATTATGATCACTGAGAGAAAATTATTGCATCGCTGGTGGCAATTTGTGGGCATGTGTTAACACAATTTACATAATGAAAATACACAAATGTTAATAGCTCGCTTCTCATTTATAGGCGAAAGTCAGCAGAATGTTAATTTCACACAACACTTTTTAGTACCCTCCAGGTTGTATTAGAATAGGAAGAAAAACCATAATCCATTTCAAAAGGCTGTTTACGATTCAGATATAAATAATGTTTTATATTGCTAGATTGTGAACACTGGGCTTAATGTTGCAATCATTGCTAATGTTATGAAGCTCACTCTTTTTAAATTAAAAACCGATTTATTTAAAATTGAAATTAAATCATAGTCAGAAATTAGAATTTTGGATTACTGCCAGACTCTGCACACAATCCCTTTTTTGTGAAGAAAACTTTAATTATGTGGTTGAAGTATCTACTGCTGCTCAGGAAAGCCTTTAATACTCCACTTTTACCCAAGTTTCTTATATATTCCAAACCAGTTTTACTTTGACTATAAGTAGAGCATTGCCATCTGTGAGGCTGGAAAGTTTGATGAACTTTGTATTGCTTTAAATGGCAAAGGAAAGACTTGTTATCAGTCGTCTCTGAGCCTTTCTTAAATTTCTTTACATCAGTTTAGTTGGGAAATTAATTAATAGTTTGTAGTAACAGACCATTTGATTGCTAACAAATATTCTGCCCCATACTGGCAAAGCACCTTTCGATTACAAAAAGAAACAAAGGCAGAATTACAATACAAACAATTAAAGACAAAGCACAGAGCAGATACTTAATGCAAAATATCTGACTGAATTTAGGGATGCTGGTGTTCTGATGATTTGTACATACATACCATTTTTAATGGGTGTGGATAATTAATAACGTATTTTTCCTAAACAGACATAAAGTTGCTTGCAACCCAACATAATCACGATGCAAACAGAATGCAGTCCTTAGTGAAAACATTGTCTTCTGTTCTAACACAGTTTATTTGGCTTGCCCCTTACATTTAATATTCTCTGTTGTATAGTGCCATGATGATGAATGTTGCAGGGCTGCCATCAGCTTTGGAAGCGCTCTCCCCCAGTACCCAGCCAGAGGCAGGATCCTCTAGTAATACTTTACAGGTAGTAAAATGTAATATAGAGGAGGTTGAAAACTAACACCAAGAAAATAGCTGATATTATGCACGTCAAGTCTTTCATTATTGTATTAGTAGTGCACAAATATACACATGAAGTTTCTTCATATAATTCTATTTTTTCCAAGGAAGAACAGAAAATAATAAATAGAAGCAGCTCATTATATTTTTTAATGGTCAGGGTCAATCTATTACAATTCAACACCAGAAATTTGCTGGTTTGCATTATTGCTAATAAGCAAAATACTCTGTGGATATAAAAAGACTTCTTTTTATACTTCACTTCCAGATGCTAAATGACAAAATAAGACTCAGCTTATTTAATAGGGATGAGTCGGAGCTTCTTTGGATTAGCGCACATGAACAGGCAATTCAGTTTTTCATCCAAACAGAGTATATGTCACGTTTCCTTACCAGGAAAATAGGTCTTGCCTTGAAAAGGAATAGAGGTGAGATTGTATACAGTAGCCTCACCACAGATACGATTACATCCAATGACAGAACAAGATTTAAAATATTATTTCTAATAAAAGTGCTCAGTGCTTCTGATGAAAAATAAAGCAACGCAAATTGAAGTACCACAGAATTCTTCCTGTAACATTGCAACTCTCCGCCGGAGCAGCAGGCCCAGCTCCTGCGAGAGGGAGAGACGTGTGCTCGCTCGCACACACATCGTTACCGGGGTTTATTACACAATTTTGATGGCAACATATTATTTTGAGATCATCTTCATAAATTTTGCATTAAGGTAGCTGTGCCAGTACCTGGAATTGATTCAAAATGCTTAAGACACTCAATTACTTTTTAACACTGTTACCCGATGTAATGACATATCTGCTATTTCCCTTGCATTTGATGATGCAACATCATTGTAATTGATTCATTTTCTCAATTAAATAAAGCTACTGTGCTTTCCTCTATGCGAATGCCACAGAGACTCTCCAGTTAGATGTATTACCTATTTTCTCTGTCTCAGATATATTGCTTGTAAGGCTGCACTGTGCTCCTCTGTTAACTCCACTAGAAAATGCAATGTTACAGTCATATTTTTCAAGTTCTGAACAGCAATGAACTTAGCTGTATTTATATTAGGCATATTTTTCACTGTTAAAACTATGTTGTTTACCTTTTCCAAGATCACATTATTGGGCAGCCTCTACAACTATAAACCAAACCTAACTGACGACAACTTTACAGTCAGTGCTTCTCCTTTTGCACACAGTTCATGAAAAAGTGAAGCATCCAGTTTTATAGCACATTAAGAACAGTTTTAAAAGTACCCAACATAAAATGTTTTATCTTGCTGTTCACCCACACTCCTTTTTTTCTTCCCTTAACCGTCTGGTTTTCGTGCACCACTGGGAGGTAAGAAGTTTAGGAGGCAGGTTCCTTTCAAGGGATCCAAGTGCAGTGGCTGCAGCTCAAAAGCTTGAGCACGTGTCGTGTCACTACCCCGTGTGATGCTCAGTAAACTCGGGGATCAGGAAGGAAACTGTCACTGTCACATTTTTATACTTCCCATGAAGAATTTCAAAGAGTGAAATGGTAGCAGTGACACAACTGAGCACTCTGCTTGAATGGAAGACAAAAAAGGCACAGCGTGCATTTTAAGAGTATCAAGGAATGCTTTGGTGCGCTCATTCAAACGTCATTCTCATCTCAGAAAAGTCACTTTAAGCCACCAACACGCTCCCTCAGCCATGCCAGAAGAACGTGGGTAAGCCTGACCTGCTCATTACTGGAAAACCGAGTTAGTCAGAAGGTTTTGTAAGCTTTTTATATGCAAGCGAAACGGTGTAAATTTACAGAAATAGATCAGCTATTTGATATTTTTGAACCTGTATTGTATTTGCTGTGTTTTTAATTACTGCATGTGATAGTTTATAATTTGAAGAAACAGATAAATAAATCTATCACATTAACAGTCTATTTCTCAGGTCATGAAATATCAGTGGTATCTGGATAAACTACTCCATAAAGCACATTCTCCAAATGGCATTTTTTTTAGGTTGGTTAAAAATGCAAAAGTTTGCCTCCTGCTTCATCTACTATTTAATGAATGCCTCTGGTTATGAAAAGCAACTTTTGACAGACCATCAGGTTATATTTCTGTCTCCATGGAGATACTTTGGACGGGAAGTGGCTGAGAAGACCTCTACCATCCCTTTCACATTATATTCACAAGCACAATCAAGGAAACTCAAATGAATCCACCCCGGGTAACTTAGAGGAGTCACTAGCTATAGCTTTAATTTTCACTTTTACTCTCTGGAATTAGGACTTGCCCTGGAGCTCTTGTTTGAGAGATTTGCAGGTGACCCAGGGTTAGATCTTCCCATATCAGTTAACAAATTTTCTCTTTACATATATACTGCTTTTCAAGCAGTGATATATTTTTTAATAGAAAAATACATATACCAACAAATCATACAGTTATGATTTTTAAGGAGGGTTTCATGGTAGAACATTTATTGTCTTAATCCAGGAAACTGTAGATTTTAAAAGTACATATAACTTATTTTTAATCTTCACAAATGAGGGTTAAAGCTGTATTGAACAGTAGAAGCTACAAACATTGTCTCCTACTGACAAATGACCAACACACACTTGCTTTGTCTCTGCCCTGATATAAATGGAAAAGGAATACATAAGTGTACTGCATTTCCATGTGGTCTTCACCACCATGGGTTTTACTCTTCCTCTGGAATGAAAGTGCGATCTTCATATATTTGTAAAAATATGTATTTTACAAATTCTTGCAAAAGGTTATAGTTCTGAAAGAAGTCAAAGCACCAAACCAGTAAGACTGACTCCCTGTAATTTGTTCCTGATATTCTGAAAACCCTCCTCATACCAATCTGCGGATTTTGAAAATGGCAAACTTCAATTATTGTCATAAAACAGAGGACAAAAAAAAAAAAAAATCAAAATTAAAAAAAGGACAATTGTCAACAACCTTAATATTAAATATATTCTTACAATTATATTATGCTGGTGTTCCCAGAGGTCTACGAACAAATTTATACAAAGAGATTATTTCATCCACCATTGAACTGCAGCCACTTCTCACAGAAATCTGTTTACCAGAGTTTAGTAACACAATTCAACCAAGTGGGCATGAAAAACTACACTGCTGAAATTGTGGAGGGAGTGTGAGAAGCCAACAATAACTACTACACTGGAATAGGACCAGGATGCTCATGATATCACATTCCTCAGTCAGCAGGAATGTGGGACAAGCAAGTCTTTCCTAAGACAGCAAATTTACCAAACTCCCATTTAAGACCTTGTTTTGAGTGTCACAAGAAGTGCGATAAGTAGAACAAAGGGTTGTCAACTAGAAACCAAATAAAGGAATAGGGTTTAGTTCTAACCAGTTATTGTTTAATGTCACTCATGCTTATCAAGTTTAGCAAGCGATCACTGTGGTAATAGAGGGGAATAGCAGGAGAACCTAGAGGACACTAAGGAAGAGGAAAACTGATCACATCTGAACAGGAATAACGTCGTGACACTACCAAAAAAAAAAAAAAAAAAAAAATCCCCAAAGCCCCAAAAGGAGAAACACCATAGTGGGATGTCCAGGGAGGAGTACACTCTGAAGACACACAAGGTTATCCTTTCTCCATGCAGTACTGGGGTGCTGTGTCCAAGCCTGTGCACCCCCAGAGAGCTGTTGGCCAGCTGGAGAAAGTTCAAAAAAAACCCCACAAGAGCAGCCAGAAATCTAGAAAGGAGAGACCAAAGTCTTCAGACTAAAGACAGAGTGAGGATGACCAGCCCTCCTGTATCTCTTCTCCATGATCAATACACACACAACTACCACCATACCCTGCAGCAAGGAAAGCCTTTCTAATAATAAAGCAGAGGAACAAATAATCTAAGGAAATAAGAGAGCCTCTAACACCAGAATTGTTGAAGAGCAGCAGGTGAACATCCATCAGGATTGTCCCTCTTCATAAGCACACCACTGCCAGTCCCTTCCAGCTTGAAAAGAAACAGGTAAAAAAGTCAACTGGGACAGCCTGTCACTAGAAGCTATCTAGAAAAACCCTGAACTTTCTCCAAGGAGCTCCAAAATCAGTTGTGACTGCTACATATTATACAAGTCTAGGGACATCTGAAAGGAAATAACCGAAAGCAACAAAAATTGGGGTATGAGTGGAGTTTTCTAACTAAACTGAGGGCTGAGTGCGTTGAGGCACTATGCTATGCAATGAGCATCCTCTCCTACATCATCTGACTGCCCACTGCAGGTAGCGTTATACTCATGAATTAAACCCATGGTTCCACACAGCTGGCAGAGGAACCTCTGCTGTGGAAACCATTCGCTCTTATTCTAGCCTTTGGGGCTCCTCACTATGCTGAGCAACCATCACACAGCAGAGGAGGATGAGATAGTCACGTGTGCTGCATGCTCCTACCAGGCATGTTGGAAACACAGCCCTCAGACTCTGGCATTACCACTCCATGCACTTGAGGAAGACCAAATGTTGGGACCTTAATGACCATCTCCAGAAGTGCCTGACAACCTCAGACCGTGAGGAGCAAGTTGCCTCGCTCCTCAAACAGGCTGAGAGCCACAATTCCTTTCTGAGCTCTTACAGGTGCACCCTTGGTAAGGAAACAGGCAAAACAGAGCAGGGATCTGCTACACCCTTGTTTCCATTCACCTCCAGTTCCTTTGGAGGAACCATGCCTCCTCCTCCTCCCAGCCAAGACAGCCTGGTCTGAGAACACCGAAGAAGTAAATTTTCAGTAAAACCAGTATTTGCTGACAGTTTGCAAATGGCCATCTAAACCAACCAACCAACCAACCAACCAACTCAATCCTCCTACTGCTAGCTGATCCCCCAGGTTTCAGTTTTCATTCAGGCAAGTCATTCAATGGCATCCACTGCAGGAACTGTAACTGGGGGGGATGTTTCCTTCCAAGCACTATAGAAACATCTCCTGTTCCACAGAAGCACCAACTCATGCAGGAGATCCTTATATATTTACAAAATCTCTGAATTTAGAGATTTCATTATCTGTTCCTGGATGTCTTTTTTCCCCCTTCCTGGTCAGTAGCTCTCATGGCAAAAAACATAATTTCATTTTAGGATCTTGTTCAACTTTTGCAGTTAAAAAAGTCTCAGCACAGTCAGTCTTGTGCTGTGAAGGCAAGATAACAATGGCATGGAGCAACAAAAAGGCTTATTAATTAAGCCATTTTCTTATTCAATACAATTTGAGAAGGGTGACAATGCCATAACTAACCGAAAAACACAAACTTGTGTCCTGACCGCAAAGATGTGCCCATGGGTGCTGACTGTAGTAGCTAATTTTCCCACTGTAGTAAATTGATTTTTTCACAGGTTTGAAGCTGATATCACTGTGACCAGGTGTGAGGTTTTACATAGGGGAACAGGCACAGAATACGTCCTGGAATGCTGGGCACAAGACACAGCCCAAGCTCTGGTCACCCAGGCTGTCTGTAATTGTTAGGGTTAGAACACAAAAAAATATACATTGGTCTTTTGATATTGTAAGCTAATAATCCACTCTTAAAACATATTAAAAACGTATTATAAAACCAGGATTTACTAGTTACCTACATTTCCAAGTTTGCTCATATTATTCAAACATCAATTTTACCTTAAAAAAAAAAAGACAGGAAGATTAAAATAAAAAGATATAAATTTGTCTTTATTCCTTGGATTCCCAACAGATTTTTTTTTTTGCTAAAATGTCTCCCTTTTCAAAAAAGAAAACATCTCTGGAAAAATTAAAACTAAATTCAAATTTTACAGTAAGTTTCTAATAGGCAAATCAAATTTAAGTTCAAACTTATTTCTGGCTAAGGAGAAAAAAAAAATAAAGCAACATGTATCCGAAAAATATTATCTCACGAAGGATATATATAGTGAAACCTATGTTAAGAAATTGGTAAGAGTTTAAAATAATAGCAGATTACTTAAAATATTGTCAGTGATTTCTGGAATATATTATGAAAGCAAAAATATTTGCACAAATCTATCATATTTAAGATATTATACAATAATTTAATTCACTATTTTGGCATTAGCATTTGAACAGTGTTTAATGTCTTTTAAATGGTTAGATATAATGACATATGTGGAAGAAAAACATTTCTTTCTTACTAGGAAACATGCTGTAACCAACCCTCAATGTATTCTCACAAAATAAATGAATGCTTAAAGGATGTTTCTGTCAATTGAAAAAACAACAGTAAAACGGCTACTTTACATGCCAAGTTAAACTAAATATTTTTTTCCTTGACAACCTGCTTACATTTAAATGAAACCAGGCCAAATTTGGTCAATAGTATGGATTACATATAACAAAAAGAATCTTAGACCATGTTAATACAGGGATCAGAAAGCAGCAACTTCATTTAAAACCATGCAATTATTTAGCAAACTAAGATACAGCAAATAAATTAATCTGTTTTAAATGGAAGCGCTTGCACAGTTGCTTTTTTGACCTATAATTAAATCTTACTTGCAGAAATCACAGCGAGGGTAGAATTTGCTGATGAAAGGATAAAAACCAAATCTTGCACAAAACCCCAGCTTTGGTATCAGAAATAATAATAAAAAAAAATATTTGCAAATGCTTTTCCTGCTGAAAAAAAAAAAGCCATGTCCCAAAGCTGGTGTAAGTCTGCATTGTCCCCTGATCTCCCCGGAGCAGCAGAACTGATTTGCTCCAGCTGAGGATCTGGCCCCGCATACGCAGAATATTCTGCATTGTCTCTCCGATGCTTTTTATATGCTGGGGCTTGGTAAAAAGTACAAACCTTTCCCTAACAGGAGGAGCAAAAGGCAGATTTCTTTCACTGAGGATTTTTTTTCCTGTATATTTTCTTATAAAGCAAACCAATGGCAAGTCTATAGCGAACGCTTTCTTGGGCTATAAAATTTCCTATTATCCACTTATGTTTTCTTTGCAGTGGGATTTAAGAATGCCTCTTCCTTGAGATGAGTAATATGTCATCATTTTGTTGAACTAACAGGCCTGACAGTCTTGCCTCTCCGAGTTAGACACAGTGCTCTGTGCTCGCACTGCTGGTAAAATGAAGGTGAAAAAGCTGGGAGAATAAAAAAAATCAAGGGGAAAATCTAACTATAACTAAATTCTTTACTAATTCATTACCATTATTTATTCTGCTGCAAAAATAAACTATCTGTATTAAAAAAGAACCTTAAATTAAGGTCTCTCTTACTTGCACTGCATTTTGAAATAACTTATTTGAATCCTTGGATTATCTATTTTAACAAATACCATCTTCTGTATTCATCATTTCTCCTGTCTTTTTGATCTTTTTTTCTACTTATCATGTTCTTTATTTGAAACAGATTTTTAACAGATAATCTTGATCGTTATAACAATATCTTCCTTGCATTTCATTCAAATAATTCTTAAAAACAGCTTAAAAAGCCGTTTGGAATAACATCAAGCTCTCCATCAATCAAATGAAAAAATTCCGCTGGCGGTTGTATAAACATCAGATCAACTCTGATGTCTTCAAGGATTTCAGAGTGAACCATAAAAAACTCCATTAACTTCTGACAAAGAATGCAAATTAATCACAACATGGGGTGAAATGAAATTAAAGGCTCTTTTCTAATCAATGACAAGGCAGGATGAAATATTTGTTACTCTCCGCGTTCAGGCTGCCGGGATGCTCGCGCTTTCCCCGCACACCCCAAATGCAAGGTGTGAGCACAGATTCACCCAGGGTAGCTGTTTAGCCCTCCCCATCCCTACAGCTATCTGCTTACAAGTCGCCCAGATTCACAAAACACACTAATCATCTGAATCTCAGGTGCATCCAATTTGTTATTCACACTCTCCCGGTGCCAGTGAAAAGCCTGGCGTAGACAGATGCACCAGGAACCTTAAATGACAGTTTTGGCCTCCGGAAGTGCGATCGCTACAGCAAAATCTAGTACAGCCTCCAGGTGAAATGTCTGGAGCTCCATATGGAGCAGGGAAAATTAACAACAAGATGAAAATCGCTGTAGCAGCGGGGAGTCTGAATTTAAAAAAAAAGAAAAAAAAAAAAAAAGAAAAAATTTAAAGATGAGGAAAGAGAAGTAATAAATTAATGGGGTGTGAAAACATTCAAAGCTTTACAATACCAGGGGCAGTATTTGCTCAGATTTGGAGAGGGGGGGAGCAGTGGGATGGGAGGGTGCCGAATGGGGGACAGGAATTTTGGTGGCTTTTAAAATTTTTTTTTTAAACTTCAGGTCATTTTCATGTAATTTATTAAGCGAGGCCTGGAATTGTAGCCAAAGGAAGGAAAACATTTCTCTAAATGCAGAAGTATCTTAAATACTGTCATCGTAATCCGCACTTTCCTGTAGCTGATTAAATCCTCGGCAGCTGAGTACTGCCTATTTCTTTGGAGTATTTCCCTAATGGATGCAGCGTCCTTTTAACATCCTGCTTTGTATAAAGTTTGACTACAAGCCGAGAATATTTAGTGGGCAATTCTTTTCATTTCTCCTAAATTGCATTATCATTAAACAAGTCATTGCCCCATCATGTTTTTACACAATACACTGAATTTGAATCTACGTGATTAACTGTACGTCTTGCAGTCTGTTCAGCCACTGTACATCTTTGGGGTTCCAACTTAACATTTAATTAAATATACTGTGAGGTGCCATGGCCTTTTGGATTTTTATTTTTTTTTTACAGTTCTTTCTGCATAGACATGTAAAATCAAAATCACATAAATTCACGTTAAACTTTTAAAAGTGATTTGAAACTTATTTTCCCTACATGCCTTCTTCAGTTTCTTAAAAACCTGGACAGACTATGGACTAGCAACTGGGTCTGGTGAAATGGGTTTCCTTTCTTTTTTAAATATTTACGTAGGAAAGGCCTTTATTCAAAAGCATATATTTTTGTGCTTGAGTGCATGCCCCATTCCTATTAGTTTTAACAGAGTTATGCAAACACATCAGGGAAGAATATACCTTTATGTGCTTATATTTGTATCTATGGAAAATCCTGTGAGCATCATACCCTATAACTTTCAAAAGGAGTTTTACGTTACAACAAGCAAACAATAGTACATTGCAACATCATGCCAGGAAAATGAACAACAAAACAATAAACCCCATAACCGTTTTAGAAATTTACTTCATTTTAAGGATTAGAGTTTCCTGTGCAAAGTTTTTACAGTGGAAGAGTCTGTTCTGATCATTACTATTTGTTATTTCCTTGTTCGGATCACTACTTTCAGCAGTTAGCTACAGATTATGAAGTTAGCTGCGTATCAAGACAAAAAAAATTTACAGTAACTCTAAACACACCCATAAGCAAATTCACTTGCATGAGTAGTTGCTTGCACGCTTAAGTGCTTTCAAGATAAGACTTTATTGTGAACAGAAGATTAAATAATGATAGTGTAATGTGTAAGTATTAGCAAAGTAAATATAAACAATAAGTGGTAAGTTCTATCATTAAAATAGTCTACTAAAGACCAGAAAAAAAAATCATCCTGTAGTCTTACTGGCACATTGCAGGAGTACCAAATTTCCACACTGCAATGACCCCCTCTATAAATCTTATTAATTTAAACTGAATTTGCACACACCATTTGTGTGTGTCTTAGAAACAGAGAAAAAGGGAAAAAAAATTTTTTTTTTTCAGCTACAGCTGGAGACAAACATTAATTTGCAGGAAATTTCAGGTGTTCATGTATCCATACTTCCTATTTTCTGAGAGAAGTAACTTCAAGTTATTTAGGGACAAATTCTGCAAACACACATATGATTAGCTTCATTCATTGAATAAGCCCACTGAAGTGAGGAGAATTTACTCAAGTGAGTGACTTCAGAATCAGGCCCTTTTGTAGGGAGATAAATAGGTACTTAGACATTAAAAATCCCCCCTACTAATTATCTCCCTAATCAGAGTGGGTTTCTAAGGGTTCTTGTGACCAGCTATGTAAACACATGCCTAAAATACATATTCTTCACATAAAAATCCTTATGAAAAGCAGTTACTTGAAAAGCTTAATAGCTACATTTTAAAGTTTCACCTCCTCAACTGTTCTACATTAAAAAATATATACAATTTCATGGACTACTGACTTGCCAAATATTCTTTTACAAACCCGATCCGCTTTTCTAATTAGAATAGCAAAAAGGATCTTAAACTAGCAATCATGTTTTGCTCCCAATTCAGAAAACAAATTTTTGTCTCGAATCATACATAATGTATGTGCTCTAACTTCTTTCCCCAAGCTCCAACACTTCTGCGAACAGAGGGTTATCTTAAATTGTATCCCATGTCACTTGGATTTATGTTATAATACACCATCTACAATGAACATCAAGACACACAAGGAGCACAAGTGAGTATGCCAACGTATGGAGGACACTTCAACACAAGAGCTTCTTTTTCAATCCTCTCTTCAAAGGAGAGGGTACATTTTAAAATATGGATAAAATATGCAAAGTATGTTCTGCTAACCCGCTACAGCTCTCTCAGTAAACATTTTCCAAAGGAGATGAGAAGGTGAAAAATCAGTATATTGCCACATATGCAAAACCTTTGCAAGTCCATAAAAGTGTCAGGAGAATTTGCTTAAAACATCTTATAAAAATGGGAGAGAGATATAGTCCCAGCCTATTATTCAATAACCATGTTTGTGAGGCATCTGCATAATCTAACCATGCATAAATTAGTATGTGTATTACAACAGTTATTTGCATAATAATAGCAAGTTAATAGATGCTTAAAGAGCACAGACCAACACCACCTTTAAATCAGACATGCCTCCAGGCACTCTGATCTGTATAGACCAAGATGCAGAAAACAGTGTTCATAAAACATACAAAAACATAAAACCCACATTCAAATAATTCATTTTCGTCCCTGGACACTTCACTTTTCCCCTCTCTCCCAGGAAAGAATAATTTGAAGAACTACAGAATAATTTGTTACTATGAATTCTAATATTCATCTTGCAATACAAATTTGAAGTAATCATCAAACCTATTTCTGGATTGGTTGTTTTGTTCAGAGCTTGATGTTTTTTCAAGCATACGGACAAAGTAAAATACTACATGGTAATGCAGGCTCAGCATTGGCCTAACCATTGCCACTGAAGATGGAAATAGCTTTACCACCAACTTCAGTGAAACTGAGTTAGGTCAGTGGAAAGTTAGAAAATGTCAGTATCTAAATAAAATACTAATATTAGGTCCTCTTAAAAGGGAGGATCCAGAGCTCCCTCAAGTATTCCATTCACATTATTTTCTTGATTTGAGAAGATTTTAGACCCTTGTACTATTATTCAAAACTGGAATTAAGAATTAAAATATAAAAAAGGAGTAGCTACACCTTCTTGCTTCAAAAGCACTGTTGTACATACTGGATTATCTTCTAATCTCACAACAGAACAATCATTAACATCATCATAATTTTTATTGTCTCCAGGGAAAGAAAATCTAGAGTTTGGAGAAGAGAAAAAAAAAAATCAATAGAGACTTCTAAATGACTCCTTCAAGATACCACTTTTCAATTTAACAGGACAGATTTATTTGTATGTGGCTCAAATGTTCACAATTGCTCTCTGCACCTTCATACATAGGAATGAATGTCACAGTGGCAAACAGCAGTAATGAACAATCTTACCTGAGGATATGGAAACCTCCCAAGAGCAAGCTGGGAAAGGAAATAATATTTGTCTAGTTATATAGATTTGCATGGAGGGCACATTTTCTTAAAGAGAGAAAAGTACTCAACTCTTACTATTGTATAAATTGGAAAATGTCAGCAACAGTAATTCTGAAAACACACAAAGAGCTGTATTTAGAATGGAGTCATTCACAACAATTAGCCTACAGTTCTATGTTTCTGAATATTTCTGTATTTCTCAAGCTCTTTTGTCTGTACCACTCAGTAACACTGTTTGATGCCCAAGTTCCCGAGGACTCTCTAAATTAAACCAGTTCAGCCTCAATAGCGAGGCCAACGACACTGACCTTTACCGATAATTATCTGCAATGAACAGGTATTGCAGTGCATGCACTGAACTCCCAAAGTCCTTCCTTAACTAGCTCAGAGTAAAATCTGGGTTATATAGCTGAGGTTTGCTTCCTTATCGGTGTCAAACCCAGCTAGGAACATGTCAATGGGATCTGGAGCGAGATCGTGGCACCCACAAGATGACACTGTCTTTTTTTTTTAGATCTACTTTCAAATGCATACGGTATCAATTGAGTTTGTTGCCCACACTGTTTTGTAAGTTAATCGATGCATTACTACGGTATCTGCTAGGAGCAGTATTATACCCAACAACAATGCTACTGTTGCCATAATGCCATAGCAAATAAATATTCCATGATAAATTATTCGTACAACTTTAGGTTTTCCCATTTGGTATCTGAACCTTAGAAATGATTTCAGCAAATTACAACTGGTTTAAGTTATTTTGTCTACTATTCAGTGAAGGACAAGGGACTCCTTCAAAATGGCATCAGAGCAGCTCTGTTCTGATGTGCTTTCTGAGTAAGCCCACCTCTCTCCACAGTTTACAAGAAGCCGTAGTCAGATGAGCTTCTCTACACTCAGCTTGGCCTTTGTGAATCCTCCCCTTACCAACCTTCAGAAGGAGGTCTACCAAAAAGGTTATGAATGCTCTACTATCACTGATTTGTCTGCATGATAAACTAGGTACATTCATATCAGACTCAGTAACAGCATCAATGCTGAAGGTCTAACCCATCGTGTCATGTACTACGAAGGCTGAACCACACACCAGCACTGGGTCAAAGCTGTTTCATGGCACCTGTATAGCCACTGATATTTGAGCTCCGCAGTGCCGTGGTTACTTGACCTAGCCAGATTGCAGCTGAGGTAGCTGTGCTAACCTGCGATGAAATTTCAGCCTGGCTGGCAGCACAAAACTATCCTAAGTATGAACAATAAGGCATAGACAGACCTGTAGCAAGGTGGAGAACTGATGGGGCGAACACCAGTAGACATACTCAAGCCTCACCAGTTCAGGAGAAAGGTCATGAGAAGGTAATAAGAAGCTGACACCATGAGTGGAAGCAATGAGAAAACAGCAGAGATGGTGCCCTTTCTGCAATTCCAGCTGCTGTCCAAACCTAGTATCATACTAGCCATTTGGCTGTGAGCCTTAGCAAATACAGTCAAGTTCTTCCAGATCCTCACAGGGAAGACATTACAAAAGCAGAGTTGGTCTTGAAGCATTTGTATAAGAGACATGCAAGAGAAACCCAAAGAGATGAAGCAATTTTTTTGGTGACTCTCTTAAAAGAAGCTTTTGCAATATTGAGATAGTATTTATCATGACAATCTACAGGCCTATTAAGGGCGTTCTAAAGGAGCTACTCGGTTTGTACAACATCTCTGAACACTTACTTACTGCACAGAGACATCATTGCTATAGGAACTGCATATCTAAACTTCCATGAATCACTGAAAATTCACCCCAATCTTTCCTAAATATCTCATCAGTGGGAGTCTGCATAATGACTGAGGAGGAGGAGCCATTATGGTCTGCTCTATCAGTATGGTGTTGACCAAGGATTCCTACTAGCAGTAACATAAGTAGTTTTTCTGAGATGTTTCTACGTGCCACTGATCTCTCCAAAAGTTGTGATCTGCTAGTAGACTTCTGTTTGGAGATCGTTATGTTGGTTTGTAAGACCAAGACCTACAGAATGTAGAAGAAATCAGGCTTATAAGAGACACTGGAAAAAGGATCATCATTAAGGTGACAAGCATGTAAGTAAGATCTCTTCAGATTCTCCAAAGAGATACCATTTAACCTGTCTTCCTCCTCTGGGTTTCTTCTGTGCTTTGTCTTCCAGGTTTGCCTTTGAGACTCAGCAGTTTGGGGTGAATTCTGCCTTTCAGTTTTGTTTCTGGTGCAGTGCTGAAAACAGTGCTTCTCTCTGCAGCAAATCCATCCTCGTAACAAACCAACCTGAGCCAAGCAGGCCTCATTGCCATCCTTTCTATCCACTTGTGTCTGGTTCACAGCTTCTACCAGCTCAGAGTGTCACTCTCTGATGGCAGGCTTTGAAATACACTGCTAAATAGTTCAGCCAAGACCCTACATTTTCTGTTATGCTCACTCCTAGGGACCAGGAGCTACTAAAACATACCCTTTTTTCATCTTCTCTTCTTTTGGGAGGACCATCCTTAACTTCCAGCAAGCTGCTCAAGATTCTAGAAGCACTGTTACTCTGATAACCTGTAAATGCCTAGAAATAAACCTGTAAATGCCAAACAGTCTTCCATGAACAGAAGTAAAACAAATCTTGATTTTTTCCAACTGACTTAAGAATAGGCATTACAATAGCTACTTGTAGGAATGTAATAGTTACCCCACTGTAGAACAAGAAAATAATTATGGCTATATACACAGGGCATCATTCTGCAGATTTTATTTAAGCAGAAAAAGGACCACTGCCCTGATGATGACTTCAAACTAAGCATTTCCATTCTCACTGACAATTCCTCTCCCTGACCTCCACGTGCCTCAACAGGGGCTCCAAAGGCAGCAGAATAATTGGGGAAAGAGCAGTTTTCTGCCAGACATAAGTACAGGGTGGAGAAATGAGCTTCAAGGAATCTGAAATGCATCAGGAACAAGTTCTTTGGGGTTGTTAAAAACCGAACACTTTTCTCAGTGAAGCTGCTCCTTGACTGAGAACTGCAAAGCAATACAGCCACGGACATGTGCCAGTTCTGCATCCCCAGAACCATCACTTGATTCATCTAGTCAGTTGTTTCCTCTCTGCAAGATTGTCAAGGTATTATAAATTAAGAAACTTACCAAAGAGTATGTAATCTTCCCTGAAATAGCCTGCAGATATGTCACTGTACTAAATGTGTTTCAGATTTAATGAAGCTTTAATGTCCTTTTTAATTTTGCCTGTTTCTATATCACCAGGGGTCGAGCAAGGCAATCAGCACTCAAGAGGGTGGTTTGGTTTAAAACTAGGAAAAACTCATTTGCTTATGAGTTGCACTGTATTTTCTTAATTAAATTTACTAAGTAAAATGGTTTAAGTTCAGCCAACCAATGACCTCTGTATGTAGATTTAGATTTATAAATAGTGTCACAGTTAAAGTAAAGAAAAAAACCCCCAAAACAAACAGATTAGAGCTTCACTAAAGGGATTTTCATACTCTATCATCTGTCTCAAGGAAGTCATATAAACACATGTAGCACAAGCCCAATGCAGGATACAAAAAAAAAATTAAACTACCAAACAAATACACTATCAGAAACTTATCTCCTCTGCATTTACATGATGAAACATGGGGACTTGCAATTCTGTTTTTAAGGCATTACTAGTTAGTTTGGGAACTGATCAGTATTTCATGTAGCTCTGGATATTAAGGAGGGGAGAAGGAAATGCTTAAACTTCCAAGAAGCTGGTTCTTTTCATTTCCCTATGGATACCTTCCCACTACACAAGAACTGTAAAAAACATCAGTTTAAAAAGGCCCAGTAAATTGCAATGCCAGCATGGTATGGAAATACAAATGAGAATCAGACTATATCAGCAAGAAATATGTCAGAATAACACTTTTCTACACCATTTAACTTGGGAGCAACTACATGTCTGTGTAAGGTTTTTTTGTTTTTGTTTTTTTTTTTTTTTTTGCGGGGGGGAGAAGGATTTTAAAACTATTACTTTCTTAGACATAGAAGTAGCCCATTAGAGCACTTAAAACACTCATCTTATGGTGTTCAGTGAGGTTGCACCCTGAAAAATGATGTGCACTTCCAAGTGCACCTGATAGGAGCCTTCCCCCAGACTTGGACAGAGGTGCCGATGGACATACAGGGCACACTGTCAGATTTTAAACCAGTACTTGATAAACTGAGAAATAATCCCAGATTATTAAATACCAGGCAGAGGTACAGCATGCATGCATGCATGTCGATTTTTATCAAACTATATCTAAAAACACACAGGGGAAAGCAAAAAGAACCTGAGGCAGGTGGTTTTGGTAGAGGCAGTTGCCTAAACCCCCTGTCCTGAGCAGCCATAAGAAGGGCTGGAAAGCAACTCTAACCTGTGCTCTAATACATACATTTAATGTGCAGATAAGTGCACACAAAATTAAAATGACTTGTTGAAATAATGTAATTAACAATTTTGTAACTAAAAATGGAAAAGCAGAAATCCTCACTAACAAACTGCTTTCTCTACATCGCCCTTTACATGCCTGCTGGTATATTGTTAATAAGAATTACAATAGTAACTTGGTCCATAACCTGTTCAGAAAGTGACTGAGGGAAGGAAGTTCAAAACATATTTTTAGGACACTCAGGCAATAAAGTCTCCCACTTAGATTATTGTCTATGTTGTGCAAGTTGTTTTTTAATTTACAGTTATACTGAAAAGCATGGGATGTTTTTACTCTTAATTTAGACACATTCCATGTTTCTCAGCATAACTGCAAATTGAAAATAAGCACTTACAATATCGCTAGTGATCTAGCTGAAGGAGGACTTTATAGTCTGAAATGTTCTAAAATTTGTTCTTAATTACCTTGTGCACATTTTACACAATTAAATTTCCATCTAAGGATTTTGCATTTAGATTGTGCACTGCAGTTAAACCCTCATTTTATGGAAAAGCAGCCGCCACTTTGGAACATCCAGACACAGGAAACTTTAAAAATCAGACTTAACTACTGGATAACATAAAATTCCCTAGGTGAAATTTCATTCCAAGACCAATTTATACATTCCTAGATAGATGGCTTAAAATCACCTGAAACTCTGCAGGGTATGGACCTTAATAAATATTAAATACCTCAAAAACTACTCTAAGATTTTTCTTTCCTTCTAATATCAATTTCACTGTCCTCTTATTACACAGTTAAAAAAAAAAAAAAAAAAGAATCCAAAAGGATATAACAGCAATTTACCAGCGTTAAAGTGCTTCTGAGGTTAAACTGACAACAAAGAAGAACAGAAACACAAAGCATCTTGAAGTAGGGTTTCAATTAAATGTGCAGGATTTAGTAATGCAGGACGAAAAAAGAGTTACAAATTAATTTAATCTTCTGCCTATAGTTTGCAGCTGCACTCCAAAGTGTCTGGGGCTTAAGAACAAAGCCTTGAAAGGCCTCGGAGTGAGGAAAGCTTCAATTTTTAATGTATAACGCCATTAGCTGATAACTTGTGGAATCTGCGACCCCTGTGGAGGGGCATAAGCGCGGGTAACAGAGACTGATGAAGTGACATATTTGTTCATGTCTAGGACTATGAGGAGGAAGGTTATTACTAATACCATCAGGCCCAACAGAAATATGCCCTAATAACCTTTGGGACATTCCTTGGCTTGAGCAGATGAGTTTGAGATCTCTCTACATAAAATATATTAAAAATCAAAGCCTAATTCACCTTAATTAAAGATAATTAGTTTCACTTTGACTTCTTTTAAATATGAACTATAGTAAATGCACTGCAAACTAAAGACTGCGGACAATTATGATTAAATTGCACATTTCTTCCTTGCCACAAATCCCTTATATTACCAGGCTTTTACTGCTATGTCTTCAAAGGTGTTGCTCAGAATAGCAGTGCCTTTTCTAAAGGGAAAAAGGTGGGACATGGGCCTTTCAGGGCCAATCTATGGAAATTGTCAGCTGCAAAATTCACACAAATGGACCATAAAGATTAATGAGACCACTTGTTTGAGCAGAGAGGCTTCCTGCGTATTTGTTCGCTGGATTTAGATTAATACCTAAAGAAAAAAAAATGTTAAATTTGGTTGTGCTGGTGGAAATGCAGCTCAACTTCAGCTGTTCTCCATCCCCACTGGCACAAGAGAGTTCATCTGCCATTACAAACTGATTAAATAACAGGGAAAGGCAGACTCGACTGACACACATTTCTAAATTTTTGACTTTTTAAAAGTAGAAACAGCTATACTACACAGTATAGGAACAGGGACCATCAATCTATATTACATAATCGTATATATTACAAATATACCACAGCTGATGTTATCTTTTAACTGTCCACCCATCTACCTACCCAGGTAGAGAACTGTATTATTTATCTCGCTGCTGCACAGACTGCCCACAGCGGCCTAGGAGCAATTGCTGAGAAACATGATACATCGAGGTCTCAACCTGTGCAAACTGTACCTAAACTTACACTTTATTGCAGCTTAGTTCACAATCTTCACCTAATATAGGGTTACATCCCAGTGCAGCAAGCGGATAAATCATCCTGGAATATTACTCTGGCTAAGTTTAGCTGTGAGTGGAGCATATGTGCTTCCAAGTCACTGAAGCAAAGGCCCATAAAATACACTAATTACTGGAAGTTATGGTCACTGAGTGATTGATAGCGCTCTGCGAGGCAACTTCCTTGTTTTCAGCTATTCTGACGGGCCTCCCCCACCACACAGCAATTATTAATTCATGACCCAAGCCTCAGGCAGTGGTACCTTTACTTCTAATTCCTCTACCACAAAGATCGTGATGTAGCTGGACATTGTCTGTCTTCATTCTGGTGGCCGATGAAGACGACAGACAAGGAAATGGAGCTAATGGCCACTGCTTGGAGCAATTGCTTGAAATAGCTCAAGGGAGGGGAAAAAAAAAAAATCTAGGCCAGCTTTTTCCTAAGAACAAGTTTCTGAAACACATCATTCTGTACAGAGTGATTAAAACTACATACTCTACGATAAGAACAATTCAAGCTATTGAGCAAAATTCTTCCTGTGTTACAGCCACACTCAATGGGTGAGCAAAGCAGGCAAGGATTTGTCCACATGTCACAAACATCACCCTTATACTCCTTAAAAATACACAGTAACAGGATGAGGCTCATGCAAAAAAGCACTTTTTATTTTATTGGGTTTTTTTATGAAAGATGCCTGTTACTAAATAATTATACCTATGCAATTATCAGTGGTCCATGCTGCGAGACCCAAGGGCTCAAGACATGAGTCTGCTCTCAGCCATACTTCATGAAAACAGAAAAAGGCCAGAGATTAAACATCTTCTTCATGAAGTTGGTTCCTTTTCAGGAAAAGTCTGTCTGGCCAAGGGCTGGAGCCACAGAAACCAACACTGCCTGAGGCCCTGATATTGGCAGAGGGATGTCAGCCCACAGAGATCATAATCCAGCATTTTCAGAAACACTTGATTTAAGTTTTCTCTACTATTATTCAGAGTGATTTGCAGTGACAAAGTAAACACCCATCACATCCAAGCATTGCTGGTTATTAGATGGCTGGGCACAGAAGTGAGGCTTGGTTTTTTTATTAGTTTAGAGAAGGCTGGAATTCAGTAAGGAAAGAAAAAAAAGTAAAAAAAAAAAGAAGAAAAAAAGAGTGATTTAAGACACATCATACTGTATCTACTGAAATGTGCCCAGATCCATCTAATGCATTAACTTCCTGAATCCTCAGCGTAGGAATGGGAAAATCCTGCTCTTCACATGTTTGCTTAATGATGACCTCGAGCCTTCTGCAACGAGCCATTCTCAGTGGCTCTACTGGCACCAGCAGCATTGCCATGGCAAGGACATTTAAACAAGCAGAATAAGATTCTGCTCATTCCAAGCATACAAAAAGCAAGGAGAACTCCAGTAAGAACTGTCACTTGATTGCAGATACCTCACTTCAGTCAAGTATTTTGTGACAATACGAAGACTCCTGCTCTGCACAGCAATTAAATGCAACTTCTCATTTCCCTTTCAAGCTTGACCGTTGCCATCTTCTAATGGGCTATCTTAATTAATATTCCTCCTGCTTCTATTCAGTGTAGCTTCTGACACTGTAGGTCACTGCACGGTCCATGTCTGTCTCCAGCAGTGACAGCTGCCCCATCATGATTGTGGCCCTTTCTACCAGACCTTCACCAAGCCTCCAGTGCCACTACAGAAGCTAAGCTGTACCACCAAGCTTCGGGTCTCAGATTTCCCCCCCAGATCTGTCTACCTGCTATTGTCTAGGTAAGGGTGTAAAATTAATGAAAGACCAACCATAACATCCACACATAAGTGAAATCCTGCAGAAGACTAAATCATGGTCTGCAGATCAGCTCACAATCTTGATATCGAACCATTATCACTTCAAAGCTGATACATGACTGATAACATACTTTAGGCTCTTTAGAAAGCGTTATTCTGAAACCTCCTCTCCTTGATTACATATACATGAATCTTTACATCAGTTTTATGCAGCTAAACATCTTAAAGATTGAAGTGCTTTAAGAGAATCATCTTAAAGCAGAGCTGCTTCTCTCGTAGCATCCTTTTCAAACACATTCCTCCTCTTTGCCTTTGTGGTCTTAATGAGCTCCTCTTACACCTCCGTCTGCGTTCCCAGCCCAAGTGTGCTGAAGAGTCTAAGACTCCATAATGCTGACATTGCATGTGGTCAGTGTTAACCCTGCTCGGAAGATATCTATATGTGCCTGAAATACAAAATGTAAGGCATGTTTGCTGGATATATACTGGTGTTCCTATATGGGGGAATGCACACAACTGTTGAAATACTGCTTACAACAGCACTTCAACACAAATGTCACAAACAACTCCCAACCCTTGAAAGCTCTTGCAGATATACAGATAACAGAGAACTCTGGTGACCGAAGACTTAAAATTCTCATTTTGGGACTTCTAAGAACTTATTTCTAACATTAGAACTGATATACAAACTCCTTTTCCATGAAAGAGAGAACACTGATAAACTTTGCAAGAAAAGTTAATTCTAAAAGGAGGCCTGAAACACAGGAAAGTAACTGTTTTACTCAGCAGAGACTGGAAAGTAGAGACTAGGATGTGGTACAAAAGGAGGTGTAAAAAGGTATAATTAGCCAAGCACATGAGCTTGTATTCTACTTCCAAAACTTTCTTGGTTTGTGACCCAAGTGAATCACTTTCATTTCCTGCATTTCCTTATATAATATCAATTCTATCTGTAGGTAAAATGAGCCCTGGATCTTCTGGCAAAAATCTGCAAGCCTGTACTTTCCCTCAACAAACAGCTCGGATCACAAGTCTATTCCATTCTCTTCCCAAAACTCCCTTCTCCTCACCTACCATCTCACAGAATCATTCAGGTTGGAAAAGACCCTTGGGATCATCGAGTCCAACCATCAGCCCTACTCTACAAGTTCTCCCCTACCCTGTATCTCTCAGCATCTCACCTAAACGACCCTTAAACACCTCCAGGGATGGTGACACCACCCCCTCCCTGGGCAGCCTATTCCACTGCCTGACCACTCTTTCTGTGAAAAATGTTCTCCTAATGTCCAGTCTAAACCTCCCCTGTTGCAGTTTAAATTAGAATCTCCTCATGTTATGTAAGAGACTGGTCCTCAGTCTTGTCAGAGTGCCAGCGCTCCTCAGCAGGCAGCTTCAAGACAGTAAAATCCAGAAGAAAACCAAGAAGCAACCCCGTGGGGAAGCAGGAGGACCTGAGAACACACCAGCCCTACCAGGGTCCCACCAAAGCTCTTCTCACCCAGCTGCTTCTCCCTTGCAGCAGTGTCTCAGCCCAGGAGCAGCAGCTCAGCTGAAGGCGTACCTACTCCTCAAACACCTCCATAAAAAGGCACCACTGGACAAGAATGCTGCCTATCCAAAACCAATATGATGTATTTCATCCCATTTTGGATGCTTTGAAGTCCACTTTCGGATAGCAGCCATGCAAGGTAGGATTAGAGTCATACTGGAGACTAACAAAACCTTTCAGACATCTCATTTATTCTCCTGCGCAGGGCACGGTTCTGGGGGGGAGGCTGGATCGATTACAGAGCACACACAGCGCTCACACTCAGCCCAGTCAGCCTGGAGAGTATTTTATGATGGAGTTATAAACCCCTCAAAACCAGCTTTTATAAATGAAAATGCTGACACAAGTCTTCAGTGTAGTGACAGTGATGTCATTAGTTTAAACTGAACTTGCCTTGTCAGCCCAAGAGTGCTTAAACGTCTAAAAACCTCATGAAAACACACAATTTGTGATGAAACACTTTTAAAGAGTTTTACATATTATGTATTAAATTTAACACGCTTCAGAAAATCCTGGAGAAAATCAAACTCAAAAAAAATGAAGGAATAAAAAAAAAGGTAGCAGCATTTAAAAAATATTTCATTATTTTTAATACATTTTTTATTTTTGGCAAAGGGAAGACTGAGCACTTTCAGACACCTCTTACTTCAAAAGGAACAAGAACGCTCACCATCTCTCAAAACTTAGCTGGCACACACATCTAATACTTTTCTCACTCCGCTAGCAAGTTTTTGGGGGCATTTCTCTTAACCTTCAAAAGTAACAGTTCAGTTTCTCATTACACAGAGCTTGCAGCAAAGAAATTCAAAACATTTTAAAGGCTCATAAGATTATTAAAGAAAATGAGAAGATTTACTTAGCTGCTATTTTATATTATCATACGTCAGAACCGCCCTTGCTAACTTGGTCCCAACATGCTATTTCTTTTAAATTAACATGCTATAACTGTGCTAGCACGAAGTTGTAGGGATTGGAGTATTACACTACTAAGTGGAGATGATTTTAAAATCCTACAGCAAATGCTAGCTTCCCTTTTTAACAGTTCCATCAACAAGAGCCTGGGTGTCTCCACTACCAATCCCCATGTCAATACAGTGTTACTTTAATGACAGTGACCTTGTGTGGCTCTTTGAGCATCTTCTTCACCTTTTTGAGACATTTTTCTAAGCCACTGTCCTTGCTTTCATCATTTAACACATCACTCAAACCACTTCAATAAAACAGCGATCATGTTGAAGAGAGGTCTCAGAGGACCAGATGACATACCAATTAACAAAGCACACAGAACCAAATTGGTTTTTTGTACATCTGGTTCAAAAGACATTCATGGAAAGTAGAGAGAGAAAAAAAAAAGTTGAGAAGGTTTAGAAGAGGAGAGTAAATGCAAATTAAAGGAATTTTCCTAATGTTGGCTAATATAATGTGAAATTCATCCTTCAAATCATGACCAGAGAGGTTACCTACTAATAATCCTAAACTAAATTCCAGCTATCTCGGTCTACGTGGTAAATCATCAGATTGCTGCTGCACACCAAAATACATTTTTAATTCAGCCAAGGAACTAGTAAATGCTTGCTCTGTAGGACTTCTGCAGTTCTATCACTCTATTCCACTGTGAATCAGGAAGAACACCATAGTCAAGCCTTAATGTGACACAATCTCATTTTAGCCCTTCGTTGGCTAGATTCATTTACAGAGCATATGAGTACGTTCTGTAGCTCTCCCAAAACTGTGAGGGCTCTCCAGCATTTACAAACCATTAAAATTTGCAGTAAAACAAATTAAAAGAACTGCATCCCCTGTGACACGTTAAAGTATGTCATTATTGTAATTCAGAGTTAGCTTCAGTCAGACTCTGGAGAAGATTTACAAGATCTGAATGCAATGATTCAGCATTAAGTATTTTCATTTTGGTTAAAACTGATTTGGCAAAGAATTATTGTTTGAAAACATAATAGTCTCAGTTAACGTTCAAGCTATAAAATGTGAAAATCTGTCTAGATGCAGAGGGCCGGCACCAAGACTGCTTCTATCTAATCAGCTAAAAGCATCAGGTGCACTTCACCAAAAGACATATTCATCTTTACCATAATGATACTACATTGTAAGAGAAGAGAAGGGAAGGACACCTATATTTTTCAGTTATTTCTATCATGCCTTTGTCAGGCTGTGCAAGAAAGATGATGCAAGTCATTGATGGTTTGAATGAACTCTTCTTATAGGAAGAAACAACTGCTCCAAGCAGCAGAAAGCTCTTCCATGGGACTGTCCTCGAGTTGAAGAAGTCTCCTGAAAGCTTAGTGCTTGAGCTGTCAAGGCTACAAGGGTTTCTGACTGTGGCTCACTTGTTTGTGGCCGGCCTACACCCGCGTGAAGAAGGCTACGTGAACATACCCTTCTGTTAGCACCAGACAAGAGCTACTTGTCCCTTCTCCCAGACCAGACCAAGCCAGATCTGACTTTACTGGTCAAGATACTATCATAACACAGGCATTTGTACTCAACTTTCACACTCTAGGTTACCTTTCCTATAAAAAAAACCATCCATTTTTATAAAGTAATTGAAATTCGTGTTCCTTAAAATATCTGATGAACCTTAAGCTGAAAAACCCTACCTTTTTCCTGAATCAAAACTGACCTTATTCTGGCTAAACCCTCAGAAAGCATGGGTTCTCCTAAATGACTGCATTTACGACCACCTTCTCTTTGAACTGCTTCAATTTTGATAAGACTTCCTCCTGCTTGAAACTACGTTTGTGAGAAATCTTTCTCAAAGCCCTTGTGAACACTTAAATGCAAACGTTTTATTTAATCACACAGGGAGAGACTTAGACCATCATGCAAGTATTTCTGCAAAGATTCTGCAAGATCATTAACCAGCAAAAAACGTAAATCTACACAATGCTATTTTAACCCTAATAATAGCCCACTCTGTCCTGGCCTGTGAAGAAACACCGTCATATTCAATCCCAGAGATGTTGAAAGGATGCAGAGCCATCCATGTACCAGGCTCTAAATCTAACTCTCATACAGAGTTTTATTAGAGGGTTTAAGACATGGCTTGTACAGATGCTCTTTGTATCTAACCAAATTGAACACAGTGAGAACAAACCCATTCTAAATACAGCCAAGAAATTTAGCAATAGTTAAAACCATGCAGATATAAAAGAGTATACAAAAACTACATTAAAATAATTTGGTGCTAGATTTCATTTGATTCTTGCACTGTGCACATGAAAATGATAGATATTTGCATACCTCCATGAAGGAAATCCCTAGACTCCAAACGTCCGAATGAATTCCGTACTGTTCTCCTGAAATCCGCTCAGGCTGCAAAAAGACAGAAAAAAATATCTTCTTGAGCCTAGCAAACATACATACTTATTCCACAAAAGCTAGCCCAGGGCAAACAAATCAACTGAGAAAACACAAAGAAGCTTAAAGCTCACAGGCTAACCTGGCAGAGAGCAAATCCACTCTTCGAACATGACTTACTATTTTTTATTTTATTTTATATTTATTATTTTGCCTCTTCTGCAAGAGCAAAGAACTCGGTTATGCTCAGGTTTGTGGCAATGCATTGCTATACACCTTGAAAAGTTGCCCTTGGCATTTGCGCTTGGGCTGTTATATCCAACAAAAAAAGCCAACGGCTTGCACAAGCACAGCAGAGTGCAAGGTCAAGTTGTGAGAGTCCAATGGTATCTACAGCTACTACCAAGCCCAGGCATGGCAGCAAGGTACGCTAGGAAAAGACTCCTTATGTTGAGTCAAGATGTTGGGGAGTAACTGTAGTTTAAAAAGAAAAGTTATTGAAGCCAAAAGAATCAATGAAGTCACGTGCCAGCAATTTTATTTTATATACTTTTTAATTTCATTTTTGACCTATAGAAAAAAAGACTTCACTCAAAACTATTAATAGCAAGTTTAATGCCTCATGAAATAGAATGCTGTAAAATATAACTGCTAGTTTTTACTTGAAAGCTACAATTTAAGCATTTCCAAGGTCAAGTACAGCATGAAATGTAACAATAAAAGGCTCCATGAGACTTCTCTCCCCACTGTGCTGTTAATGCACCTGTCTAGCCCAACCACCTACGAAGCACTGGCTGTATTTTTAGTCTTTAATAATCCAGAGACCTTTTTTAGAAAACAAACTCCCAAATTAGTGCCAGTCCAATGTGTTTTCGGATGTTTACTCTGCACTGCTAATCCCAGGTCAAGAGCTTTTATCGCAGCATGAATGTTAAGTAAAAAACACAGTGCTGCCCACATTTTCTTTAAGGATAGCCTTCCACAACTGCCATAACCTAAAAAACCACCCCAGAATGTAACTGGAACAAAATCTTTTTGACTGAGCCTCATTTTTTTAAAGCTGAACAGCAAACCAAAAATCTCATTTGTGTTTGGTTTTTTTTTTTTTCTTTTTGAAGTTCATTAAGGCAAGTCTTCATTAAGTATAGTTAGCCTAGATCAGCATATCTTAGAAATGTTTGCAACAGCATCATATAGAGATACGATTTTTAAGCATCACTTTATACTGACAATGATCATTGTAAAGATGCAGATATGTAGCCAAAAATGTACACCAACATAATCACCTGCTTTTATAGCATAAGGTGGTATTGGCTATCCCAGCCAAGCACGTTTTGTCACCGGCAGACACTGCACTTGTGGCAAGATGATAAAACCCGTGGATCTTTCCAGTGCATGAAACCCCGGCCCTTCCCGAGCCACCAAATCAGATGCAAAATTCACACTGAGCAATAGTAAATTGTTTATTCTTCTGTTATAACAGCTCAAGTTTTAAACAGAAACTTATATTTAGAAATCATGTATTCACAGGAAATAGTGGCAAGTGAATCATTTGCATATTTAAACAAAAAGTATAGTCACATGAGTATGGAAAAGATGGTGAAAATAAGAATAACACATGCATAAAGTGTGCAACACAGAAATCATTCTAAAGATACACAGATCAAAAATATTTTCTCTTAGAAATTTCGATAACTGGCTACTTTTTTCATTCAAAATTTTTTTCTGTATAAAGTGGTGATAAAATTATTTTATAGAAAACAGTTTTGTTGGAAATTTTAATTTTTCAATCAAAAAGCTTTTTTGCTTTTTGATTTTAAACAGAAATCTCAATTTTTAAAATGGTTTCAAATTTACTCAGTCTGCCAAGTAGGCAGACAAACCAAAGCTTATGACCTTCATTATTTTTTGATGACTAGACTATAAATTTGATACGACAAATGACTCATTCAGCAAGCAAAATAAATTTTAACACAAGAAATCTGATCAAATACATTTTAGCTTAAACTTCTCTTTTTCAATTCACAGAAGAATGCATCACATTCATCCATAAACAATAAGAAAAAAAAGTAATTTATTTAATGTACACCTGGGAAAGAGAACAGTGATCTTAATTTGTACACTAAAAGCATAATACAATTTAATTCTCAGACCTGCTTAAGACCACTCAGTAACAGCTGAGTTGGAAAAGTTGATTAATTTGAAGCTGTTTATTTGTCTGAATCGCTATATTCCAGTTCTTTTAAAAAATGGAGGCATAGAAATCAGCAAGCTTATGAGCAAAAGTATAATACATTAGACCAGTTTTTTTAAAAAAACATTTTTTTCTGCACATAATATTCAGATGACACAGGACAGCCCAAGTCTTTCTAGGATGGTGACATGAGTGTTTCAGAAGCCACATAATGAGTACACCTTGACTAGAAAAGCACTTAGCAAATAAATGGACACCCTGGTCTGCTTTCTTCTTACAAGAAAGTAAGAAAAAATATCTGAAAGTGATTAAAGGTCATGGATTTCTCTCTCCTCTTTTGAGAGGTTTGAAAAATACAAGTATCAACCACTTTGTATTGTTTGCACTTTTTTTCTTTTAAACAAGCCGAACATTTATTTTTTTCCTCATTAATATTATGATGTAAGTAGTTTGTTAAAGAATTTTAATGGTCAAAAGTAAAAGACAACAGTTAATATACCACTCTAAACTGAAGCATTTAAGTTTTCATGTCTGTTAAATGGAGAACTAAAATCATTCAAATTGATCTGATGGAAGATGCACACTAACTTTTTAGTTTACTTTCAGACTGGCTCTCGTCACCACATTAATCTCGATGATGTGAACACCACGTGCCAGCTGTCTGATCAGCTAGAACTGCTAAACTCAGACCTCACATCCTAGTTAACAGCAGCAGCGTTCCTCCAAATGATACATCTTCAGTAAAGCGTCACTTTGATATAGAAATGATGGGAGTTTATGCTTCCAGCGTACAGAAATAGGACAAAAGTAGTCTCATCGTAACAAGCATTCTGACCAAAATTCATACAGCAAAGTGAAACATACTGATGACTTGATATGTATGGCATGAAGATTACACAACATGTAATTTAATGACCTGAAATTCTTAGTCCAATTGTTTTAGCTTCAAATTTCCATGGCAGCTTCACATGGGATGCTGAGGTATCAAGAAGTCCATGGGACACCTGCACAGGTTTAACTGCTTTGCTAAACCACAGGCTCGGAGCAGCTGTTCCCAAACTATGGACAGTATCAGACTGTCAACGGCCTGCTAAGAGCTGTGAGCTATCAGCGACAAACTGGGGGTTTTTAACATTGAACTGGCTCTTTTCTCTTTTTCCAGTTGTTACAATGTACTAAAGGCAACCAAAAATACATATAAGAAACAGTTTTCCAGTATTACTCTTCCGTATCTGCAAGCAGTGCAGCTGTGATAGAGCTGGTAGGTGAGCATGGATAGGATGGGAGCGGGTCTGAGACAGTAAAACGAGTTGCTCTGTGGCACGCACAATTAAGACATAGCTTATGGTAGGGATAGGGAGAGATGAAGTTTGAGATTTGATTTAGAATGTATCTGGCATTACACAGAACAAGACTGTGAACAAATACTTCTATTTAAATGTTATTCCTGCATAAATCCACTTACCGCCATATAAGCATTTGTTCCAACATACGTCTTGGCTATAGAATTCACCAGCTATCAGACAAAACAGTCTGTTAGAACAATATAAAGATAATGTGGAAATAAAATGGGCAATTATTCCTCATTTAACCTACAATCATCATTCCTATAAATCAACTAAAAATTATGTAAAAGGGAACAAATTTATCTGCAAAGGCATTAAAAATGATTAAATCTCTCTTTTGTTCGGAATGAGAGTTCCAATTTAAACAAGCACTGCATTACAGTTTATGGCAGATAACCTTAAACAATTCTGTTAAACAGGATGCTTATCGCTTTAGTACCCCAAACTAGTCTGATATAAAAAGTCAATTTGAAGTAGGATTGAACACACTCATTTTTCAGTCAGCTGGCTCAAGATGTGAATAAAGCCACATTCATCACTTGAATGCAATGAGCACTAAATACGCTGGAGGGACAACAGACTGACAACTTATAATACAAGGCTGACCTTCTCTTTGGTCCTCATGTTTGGCTGAGAGTAAAGGTGCTGAAATTCAAATCAACATCACAGCAAGCTCATGGGTCACTATCAGAGAAGTTCTCCAGGGAGGCCCAAAATGGAAATTAATTAAAATTTGTGCTGCACATTGTAAAAGCCCACCACTATTGTTGCTCCCAATATTAATTTTTATTGTGGGCCAGTTGGGCTCCCCAGACACATCTCTCGTTCTGCCCTCCCTTTTGTCTGGCCAAAACGCTTTCATATCAAAGCTGCATATCAATGAAGTTTGCTATTCGTAAGTAGTAATTACAATATCAGCAGTTTTTACTGTCATTAAACAATGAACAATCATATTCAGATGAAGAAAAGTCGCCCAGAGACTAAAAATGAATAGGGCTGTCCCAGCAGAGGGGAGCTTGCAGTGGGGCTGTTTGTGTGGCAGCCAGGTGATTCTGACATTAGAAAGAGAGCGGGCAGATATCTAAAGGGGGAATTACCTGAGTGCTAACCCCGAAGTCACACAGCTTCACCTGGCCTCGTGTGTTCACCAACATATTAGACGGCTTCACATCTGTTGAGGGAACAAAACGGGATTTAATCTATATTATGCTAGATAAGCATTGTGTATACAGAGTTGGTTATGAATATTGGTACAACGGATTTTAATAGGAAATGTTTCAAAGATATATTTCAAATGCAACCTCTGGTTTGTAACAGTCAGTAGAACAGATGATATTATACCTGTACCTCTCAAATATCTGTTCCTCTCAAATACTAATAATCCATGTTATTAAATCTGCAGGTAACACCAATCTGGGAGGGACAGCAAGTGTACTGAAGGATAGGACCTAGAATTCAAAGTAATCTTGACAAACTGGAAAATCAGACTGAAAAAATCAAGATGAAATTCGATGGGAACAACTGGAAGTACTACATTTAGATAAGGATTAATCAACTCTATAAATATAGGATTAAACAACTGCCTGGAGTGTAGGCCGGAGCAGGTCGGCAAAAAGGATCTGCAGATTACGGCGTGGAGATGACAGAGAGGGAACAAACTGTCACTGGTCAATTTAGGAACAAGCCAAAAGCAACAGTGCAAATGGCAAAGCCTGTTTTAGTATCAAGGGATAGCTGGGCTGACCTTTCAAGGCCCAGCCCAGCCCTGTGACTTTGTACTCTAACGCTGCAATTAACCCTGCCTCCCTCTCCTCTAACAGCTCTCGTTTAATTCCATGTAGAGACAAGAGCAGAATTCAATATTCTATAAAAATTACAAATACAAAGTGTCCCATCCGAACACCTGTATATAGGAACACAGACAAAACACAAACGCATGAGCACGTTCAAGCCTCCTTCTGCCCCAAAAGCAGCTTTGCTCTTGCACACACCATTATTGAAAGCTACTGGCTTCCACCTCCATGGCTTCTACTGCATAAAATTGGCTCTGATCTCATGGTTTCAGAGCTTTTACAGAGGTTAACTACCAGCAATGTCTTAAAATGATTACTAATCCTGTTCCAGCAAATAAAATATCAATGTACATCGCAAAGCCGGAGTGTCAGTGCAAAGATCTTAACGCTGATCCCCTCTGATGTCAAAAGAAGTTTGTACGCTTCTGCTGCATACTGTAAAATCGGCGTGTGAATGAACTGCTGAACATCCAGCCCAACTGTAGTGCAGGAAACATTGAGCATCTTTTCTGTTCCAGGGATCCCAGTCGGAGAGCATAATGTGCGCATTATGGCCTGGCTTAAACTTGGGAAGATTAGCGCACAGTGGCTTTGCCTAATCACTGCTTTCTTCTGTCAAAATGGATTAAAAGCAGTAGCTTGTATCTCTGCCTTCTTTAAAAGTGAACACTAGTTGGGTGCAGATGGATGAAACCCAACTAGAAAAGAACCTAATTTTGTTTATCATTAAGTTTGCCTTTGTTTAGCAGATGTTTTCTGGTACCACAGTAGCTTGCTTAATTTGTCTCTGTAATGTAGAAATGTATAACCTCAATTAACAAGCTGATTAAATGCTTTCCTATATCTGAGCTAAAAATCCAGTTTAAAAAAGGGGAGCATTCAATAGTACATTATAGCTTAAGCGGATCTGTACATTTTAAGTTAGGATCAATACTGTTGGTATGTTTTGCAATTTCTCCCTAAAGCTAAACAAAAAATCAGCCATGAGTGTCTCCATTATGTTACAGCATCAACAGACTCAGTTTGCATATCTCAATCTTCATTTCATCTTCCAGAATTCAATCCATGAGCTGCATTTTGGATGGATTTTTACCTATTCCCCCGCCTTGAGTGATGAGACAAAACACTGCTACAGAGCAATCCACGCAGCCACAAAATTTCTCATATGCTTCCCAACAACATTTTAGGAATCTGTTTTCTAACTAAAACTTCAGGGAGATGCAGATCTTTGCTTATGGCAACCCGCTAAGAGGCACGTTCCTCTCTGGTGTTGAGCGACTGCTAAATCTAACAAGACATGCCGAGTACATCAGCAGGCTCTGTCCTGAATCCAGAGAAGAACAGCAAGTTGCACAGTAATCCCATTTAACCTTCTTTCTAAAAATATGGCAGCCAATAGAGCTACCTCGTTACTAGGCTTGAGCTGAATTGTAATGAACTAAACAGCAGATGCAATTACACACACAGAAGACTGACATTCTGCACCATGAATCCAGCAGTTGACAGTACTAACACCTTTAAAAGAAAACCAGTATAAGAAGAGGTTTTTGCTTTTAACTGTAAATGATGTAACAAAAATAATTAATAACCAAATGAATAAGAGAAACATTTTGGTGCAGTACGGCCGGAAATAGGTTTGTGAGATCAGGACCAGATCAACAGCATTGTTTTTTAAGAAAACAAAAATCCTTTCACTGTGAGTGAAGGGGCTGGGAGGGCCGAAGGAAGCTCTAAGCGTGAGGCACTGTGACCTCATGGAATGTGAAGATGAGGCAACATGCATGTAGCCAGATTTTCTTTCTGTAAGGACTCAACCATGTGCATGTCATGAGCTCAGAGGAAGAGGCAGGGTGGTCTCCAAACACAGCCCACAGGTCCTTCTTCCCTTAACACAACCGCGTCACATTTGACCCATCCCACCAGGAAGAGCTCCCACTGAGGAAGAGCCAAGGCTCTATCCAGCCATCACCTTGTGTCACCAGGGATCTGCAGATCCCATCTCCCCTTCCCTGCTACCATGTGGGATGTGACAGTAAGTCCGTATAATTTAAAAAAACCCCAAAAACCTGTCATTTATTAGGCATTGCTTCATCCCAGAATCTTTCCACAAACAGAACTAAAAAAAAAAAAAAAATCCTAAAAGAAAAAAAAAGCAATTGGCAATCAGCCCATCAGGGAAGTCTATTCAGGCTGGGGACTCTACTGAGCAAGCTGCAAACAAACAAGTACTGCTAACAACTAGTGTCTGTCCTGGCAGCAGAATTAAACAGCACTGCAAATTGGGGGCTTAAGCAAATATTTGCTATGAATTCCAATGGTTGCTTTGGTTTTCTCAAGAAAAAAAGGAAGTGACAACCCTAGACAAAAATGTCACTTCACAAGATATCTCATATTGAAAATGGGGAGAAAAATCACCCAATCAGTAAATTAGCCTTTTTGTTTCATCAACCACTTCAGTTAATGGGTTAAACATTTTTTGTTTTTGGAAAACAAATGTGCATAAATAATGTTCTGCACCATCTGCTTGTGATTAATATTACTGTTTAGAAGTGAAAGAATTTAAACAAGAGCCAAAAGGGGTCATTATGCTCCCATTACCAGTGCTTGCTTAATACAAATGATTTCTATGAAGCATCATTATAGAGGACGAACAAGTCTGCTTTATGATATATCTGCCCAAGTCGTTTCACCTCTCTGCAAATAAATGGGACCTCCAAGCTCTTACTTACCAGTAAACAGAACTGTCAGAGGTTCAGCTTTTTGAACACCAAACAATTCAATCATCTGGTTTTATTGAAAAGCAAACAGATTAATGATTGTGAGGAAAAAAACCCCCCAGATTTTTAAAAGCTGTCTCTTGACTTTTTCTGTCACTTAAAAATATAAAACTGCAACACGCCAGGTTCAAGGGAGACGAGATACAAAAGCACAATTTTAGCGGCAGACAGCTCACTGAACGTTATTGTTAAAGTGAAGCTGCTGGAAGAATGAAAATAGATTCTTGCCATAACGACCTCGTCAGCATGCTTTTTGCAGAGGCCAGGATTATATTTTTTTTTAAATAAGCCTAAGTGGTCCATGAGCATGCATGTATGTGTGCAGCTGTACATATATATATGTAAGTATGCATATATATACACGCACATGCCCTAGTATTTTTGTGTTTCATTATATGTAGCACTAACATTGATTATTTCTTACTAAGCTAAAAAGAGGAGGGGGGAAAGTCAAGTATGCTGCTCTAGACACCTTTGGTGAAGTCCTCACCAAACTATTACTGCAGAGAAGATGGGAACGCTCATCGTCCATTATTGCACTAGTGCCCATCCCTACCAACCAGCACTCCTCTGCTCCAGCAGCTTATGTCAAAGAAAGAGGATCTGAATATCCTGCGATGGGAATATCCTGGGGCAAAAAAGAGATGGTCTGAGTGAGGCATAAACCTTCTTTCTGCCACAGAGAGCCATGCAACCAACAGGCAGTCCAGGAAGATCTCCAGATCAGCAACTCTGCCCAACCTCGCACATCACAAACCAGAAAACTCTTTAAAAACTCTAACACAATTTTAAAACCTAGTCAGAAACCAAGATGCCCAAACCATGCAATATATACTGGTCCCCAGTACACACACAGTCATGCATACAAATACAGATCAGTACAATTAAACACAAGCGGGTAACATTTATTTCCTACATTTCTTTTAATAAGGAGGTGTGAACAGAGGAAAACATACCAGATAAAATGCATACGGTCTATACTTATTCTTGAACTTAACAGATTTTGGTTTGTCTTTATACAAACTTTGACTTTGTACATGATTAGACTTGTTTAATTGCTAATTCTTTTAAAAATCTAAGTTAATTTCTCATTACCCTTCCATTTCTACTTCTTATCCTCTGGGGAAAAGAGCACACTTATCATTGGGACATTCTCACATCTTCCAAAGAAGTGGTGTAGGTGTTAATCTTATGTTTATGTTTGATGTGGGTGTGATGACTATGAGGGTTTATTAATATGCACGGCTATCACCTCATTAGTTGCAAGGTTTTTTTTGAAGTTAAGCTGTAATATTTGCTGAAATGTCTGATCAGGAATAAAAGACTTGCTCATTGTTTGTTTCCTTTGCTTTAATCCATGCTCTAGTCACAGTCATTTGCTGCACTGCCTTACACAGCTTCTTCACGATGATTGCTTCTCCACCTTCGTTATCACCACGGTGAAAATTCTTGACTTCTTAGCCTATGCGAGCTTCCTCCTTGGTCTGCTTTACATGTGACAGCAAGGAAGTCAGGGTTAAACTTTCTTTCGTTTACCTCTGATGCATTTAAAACCAGGAGACAGCTGAAGGAGTTTACTTTGAGAAATAGGCATCTTCCTTGCACTGTATTACTCTGTACCCATTTTTAAGTACACAGACATTCTGTATCTTAAAAATGGGTACAGAGGAACACTGAAAACCAACCCGTTGAGGAAAACCTGCTGGATGCTGGAATACTACTTATCCCCTCCATGGAGCATTTTGCAGTGCTGTTTCTCACCTTGGTCAATCCAGCAACAGACCAAGGCCAGAAAAATCTGAAGTGTGATGAAAAATCAGCTTCTGCTCTTTTGTTTAGACCATAGCAAGGACCATACATAATTCATCAAAAACTCAGAGCTGCTCTTCAATCAAGGCAATGAAACCCATGCAGAAGGGGAGATTGTGTTTTAATGGCAAAGCAAAAAACAGACCCAGGTTCTAAATTTACAGCAGCAGCAGAATAAAACATTATAGTATTTATGCCTGGCCACAACGCTCTCTCCAAATCACATTCAGTAGGCGGCCAGGATCTTTAATGAAAAAATTAAAAATGAAAAAGGATTTCAAATCTGCTTTTTTCTTTTTGGGTGTTATTTTGGGTATTCTTTTGGGGTAAAGACCATGTAGCCTACTCAGAGCGATACCCAGCCACAGATGTTCCAGCTCCCTTTTCTATTTATTCTGACAATTGCTGGGGCAGCTCTGGCATCTGGACTGTTCATCCTCTTGCTACAAGTGGATGAAGCTGGTAAGTCTCCGCATCTGGCTAGTAGGTGGAATGTTTAAACCATCATCCAAAACGAAGCCTCCTTGGTAACCTGTGTCTGTGTCGAGTTGGTCGTGGACTCTGGGTTATTTCTGTCTTTTAATCCAGCGACAGAAGGGGTCAATCAAATACACCAGCAGCCTTAGCATTTCACGCACCCTCTAATCAGAGGTAACAAAGCCAGGTCCTTACTTGATCTCTACTCATTCTTCTGGCCACAGCCCTCTTTCTCCCACCCAGGAGAGAGCCTGTGCTCCCATGGCAGAGCGATCTCCCAGGAGGGAGATGCCACGAGACTGAGGAGGAACCGAAGCCGATGTCCTGTTGCACAGCTGCTCGCTGGGCCGTTACACAAAGGCAGGATCAATCTCCTGCTCCTCTCCACAAAAGTCCGAGGACAGTCAGAGCCTCGGCTCCAAGGAGGTGCAGGACCTCAATACATGCTGGTAATTAGTGTTTCCTATTAGCTTGTTCTCCCCACTCAGTGCACAGATTTCTGGAGGACTCTCTGGAGGTGCCTGACTCCTCGCACTGATCACTCCAGGACGCTGCTCCCTGCCTTGCCAGAGACTCACACCTACTCTCAGCCACCCAAGGAGAAATGGTCTTACCTATTTGGTTTGCAACTTTAAATTTTCTATATGTCTGTCTACTTTACACTCTCTTTCAATCACAAATGATGTCGGTTACTGCATGCTCCAACTGTGCACACGGGCTGAGTGAGCAGATGGGTTAAATTAAACAGTATTGTTAGCAACATTAGGAACCAGAGCAGTTACTTTCAGACACTTTAGAAACATTATAAATGTAATGAGTTTGTCTTTTTTTTTTTTTTTGGGGTGGTGGTGGTGGTGTAGGGGAAAAGACTGCTTTGTTCTTTAAACTGCATTTTCTACTGTTTCCAGAACTGACATTGTTTCTGACAGTTCTAGTATATCTGAATTAACTCACCACAATAGATAAATTTTTAACAAAATGTAACAACATTAACAAACAAGAAATAAATGAGAAGTGTAAAAAAATACACATTCATTTCAGGAAGGAGAATAAACAGCAAAACCCAAAAATGGCTTATGTCCAAGCAGGTTTAAAGTTTCTTTAATTATTCATGACCATATTAGAGGACAATGGGCCACAATTTTAGAGATCTGAGACTCTAGCAGTGTTTGTGGCTGTCACATGAGATTTCTGAAGTATAAGAAAATTCATTATCTATCTTCTATTTTCAATACTAGTCAAACATCTGATTTTCCTTGCCGATTTTTCCATTGGGCACCTGTTTGTAACCTCAAGCATCTAAATCTCTACAAAATTCATTTCTCTCTTCAGTGTTTTTCTTTGTAGGGTAGGAGGGAAGGTACTAAAAGAGAACAGCAGTAAAAATATTTTATCAGAAAATCTGCAAGGCTAATGAGTAAGATTCATTCTGCATTACTCCAACTGGAATCAAACCAGATGTTAGTATGGTCTACTGTCTCCGTAGAAAGT
This sequence comes from Athene noctua, assembly GCF_965140245.1. Classification (NCBI taxonomy): domain Eukaryota; kingdom Metazoa; phylum Chordata; class Aves; order Strigiformes; family Strigidae; genus Athene; species Athene noctua. Next base: position 14,506,294 of record NC_134049.1, on the reverse strand, counting down.
GTTGTTAAAATAAAATAATAAGGTATTTCATTGAAAAACAGAAAACATCTGTTACTCACCTCTGTGTAAAATCTTTAGACTCCATAAATAGGTAAGGCCTTTCACAACCTGAATTTAAAAGAAAAAGCAACATCACATATTAAAGATTCCTGGTAAGAAACACTACACATCTCAGAGTTGTTCAAGGCACAAGCTCCAATGGAGAACAGAGCCAGGACCACAAAAAGGACCACAAAAAGGGGAGACCAAGCATCCTTTCCAAGGGACTGAAGGACCCAGAGTGCTGCATACCTGCTGTGGACTCCACAGCAACAGGTTCTTTAAGAATACACGAATAAGCTTCTTCCTAGGATCTCTAAATTGAAGTTAGTTGAGCTTATACTCAATCCCTTTAGGCTTTTCAGCATATTTTTAATTCATCCACCTTTGCTGTGGTGTTAAAAATCATGAAAGAAAGTGTGTAATGATTTGTTTTCTTGTAACAAACACAGCCCAGTGAAATTAAAGGCCAGAAAATAGCAAAATCTCTACTAGCCTCTTCCACTTCATCCTCTCTCTCCCTTTCTTTTGCTTTGGTGTATCTGTACTTTTTCCTCCTTTAGTTCCCATGCTTTTACTTAATGCAAACACTGAACATTTCTTCTTGAACTGTATAAATTGTCTCATTCTTCATATTAGTCATCCTGGATCAAACACAAATCTTACTGTATCCTATAGTCTCAGAAAATACAATTGGGAACCCTAAAAGATAAGAACTGGGGCAGACTTTGGCCTGCTATTCCAGAATTTGCTCCTGCCACTACCTAAACTGTTAAAACCAAACTCAAAACCTGGTAACTTCAGTACTACACTGGAGTGCCTTCTTTATGAGTTATGTTTTAATAAAAATTTGTAGGACATTCATTTGTAGTATGAATATTCGCAGGTGTATTTCCCAAAACAACAACCCATGACACTTCTTACACAGAACATGCTGGTTCTGAAAGAGCCGTATCTACAAGATCATCACTGGATCCAACTGCCAACCTATTTATTTTCAAAATACAACATAATTATAATAGCCCAAAATTAAACAAGCCGTTCAGCCACCTCCCAAAGAGAACAGTTGGGTGTTACAAGCTATCCTTCTCTGCAGGTGTTGTTTCTGTAAAGTAATTAAACCTCAATACTTCTTGCATTTTTAATATTGTTATTTTTCCTCTAGATTTACTACTTTTACAAGCCCAGAGAACTAACAAGACTCAACAAACATACTTCTACTACTGCTTACTTTTTACCCAAACCATCCCTGCTGTCTCAGCCAGCTTTTTTAATAGAGCAAATCTTTTATAAAGTTTCCATCTACAAGATGACATTTCATTCATTTTCCTGAGACACTCTCTTTGTGCGTCTCCAGAACAATAAAGCATTTCCGACATTTGTAAAGTTGTATGAATTTTTCAGACAAAACAATTACATTCTTTTCATTGTCTGAGCAGACTGAAATGAAATTACTTCTGTTACAGTGATCAAGCAGAAGTGCTAAAAATATTATACAGTATGAAAGCAGATAGCATAGTAATTATCAGCCTTCCTATTGGATTAGAAACTCTTTTTAAAATTTATTCTGTAACCAAAAACAATGTCAGTGGAATCCGAAAATCTTTTGTAAAGCAAATAATGATTCCAGATCCTCAGTAAATTGCTCTATGTGGCAATTCGTGTTGAACTCGCACTCCATACCCAACTATCTCATGGCCTCAGATGGTAATTACCTGTAACAAAAGGCCTTAGTCAAACTCTGCATGCCCAGTGGTGTGGCCTTGTTCATGTTAGCCTTTCAAAAAGCAGACCAGGGAAATTCTACTTACACAGCATTCTGACATAAGGAGGGAAAAAAAGAAGTATTGATGCAAAAATAAATAAAGAGGGTGCAACATTCCAGGCTTACGCTAATGGTGAAAGTGATTTTGAGAATAGTAAGATGCTTGGATTAGTAAACATTTAGACTACTTAAAATCTTTAAAACCATTATAAAATTATTTAATTGTTTTAAAGCATGTATTCATAGAAAAAAGGAAATATTTCCTACAGAAAAAAACATCAACAGCTGTGAGTTATTAAACGTCTTTATTATGGAGCATGTGCTGAATAAGCAGTTATAAAAGACAAGGTATTAAACAAACTCTCATGTTCAGATTCTCTCAGTGTGTAAAGGAATGCAAAGAGTTTTTCCCTTTATCCTGGGCTGCAAATATACGCAGGGAACCCCCCCCAATGGACTAATCTAGTGTAAAGTACTGTTACTCACTTAACTTACATTGGCCTATTCGGGAAGGACTCTTTAAGTATTAAATATTCTAAAACGGTGCTGGAAGAGAGTATCTTTTGATTGAACATCTAGCAGGAATTATTGGTATTCAGTAAAGTAGGTTTTACAACAATGACTTGAAAAAGCCTTGACACAAAAAGTACTTCTACCTGCTGTCAATCACTCACTCTCTTGACAGTTCAAGTGCACATCCTTTCAGAGAGAACTTCAATCAACATTAGCACTCAAAATACAGTGCACAATGTCACTGCTTCAGAAATTGAAGTGAAAATAAATGTGTGAAGTGGCAAGCAAAGGTAGAACAGATTTTACACAGGCAGAACCAAGTAAGTACACATCAGTATGAAAACAGGAGTGACCACAGCATCACTTTGGGGTTTTCAAGATATACTTTTTCTTTGGAAAAACGCACCAGTCCTTCAAACAAAGAACACAAGGAAGACCAGATATTCCTTCTTCTCACTGACACTGTCTCATATAGGCAACCAGGATGAATTTTATAATGAAGTCAGAGATCCCTCCAGCTTCTTGGGGACCCAAGCCTCAGCAGACTCTACCTCTCTCTTACCACTTTTTACCGCCCCTGGAAAGGCAGTGCTTCTCCCCAAGCCCTGGCAAATGCTTTCCTCCTTTAAAGATTCACTGTCTTGATTTTCAGCATTCTGTCTTTCAGCCTCAAACTTCACCTCCACTCTTTACTCCTCAAAAAAATAACCAAGAGACAGGAGTATCACACTTGGCAGTACACTCCTGCTATTTCAGCTTGAAAGCTGACTGTCCATCACAATTAAATGGTGATTGCTTCTTCACTGGGAAATGGATAACAAGAATGCAAAAGAAAGCTACAGTGTATAGACTACATATGTGCTACATGGCTCTGATATACAGTCTACTTCTCAGCAGGTAAGGGTTCACATCAGAAAGAATACGGTAGCAGTTGCTATCATCAGAAAATGTTTGATTGTCTCAGCAGACAAAACTCTCCTCTGGTTCCTGCCAAATCATTAGAAAGTCTGACTGGGAAGGGAGTGTACAAGAAAGCAAGTACCACTCCTGCCCATCACGTAGTGCATTGCAGGTGCCTGTAAGGATTTACAGTGGTATTTCAAGGAAATGAGTAACAACACAGTCCTATCCTTTTGGGTCCAGAAAGTCAGGACTGTCAAGAAAGGGATGTCCCTCAGGTAGTTCAGTCCCACCTGTGGAGATCAAAGAGTGCAAGGAAATGACCTTGAATACTATTCTGTGTTTAACTGAGCAAGTGGAGCGCAAGGTCAACGTGCTCCCTTTGCCATGTCATGTGGAGCAGACACAGATCTTGTTCTGGACAAGCTGGAATCTCATGCACCTTTCGTGCTTGTTGCTGTGATCAGGACAAATGTTTTTAAGGGTTGTCAGGCCACAGCTTTTCACAATGATTAAATTTGTATAGCAAGAAACGATCAAGTCAGAGCGAGAAGAATGCTGGGATGCTGCTAAATTTCTGTATGTGCCTGCATCATTTTCCTCTGGAAACAGTTTCACTTAAAAACTTCTACAAATGTAACAAAGGGTATTCTAATTAACAGAGGTACAGGTCACACGTATTATTAAGCAGCTTCAATAGACTAATGCATTGTACATGTCTCGGGAGAATGAAAGACAAATGACTCTGTGTACATGGTGCAAGGAAGGTAGAAAGAAAACACAGACTGGAAAAAAAAGAGACTATAGAAGCTCCAGATTTTGTCTACAAAATCCATCCATGCAAGCTCCAGGTTTTGTTTGACATTCTCCTCATCATCAGTACATGAACAGAAATCCTCCAGGCTTTGGGTAGTCTTCCCAAGCTGTTCACAGTGGGGATTACGGTGCCTATGTACAGCACTTGGCAAAAAGGTGCCCCAACCCACAAAATGGGCTGCTGGGCTCTACTGAAATGTCAGACACCAAGATGCAGGGTAGCCGTTTGTGAAGACTTAAAGGAGCCATTCCTGCTGCCGCTGATAAATTCTAGAGAAAACAAAGGCTTTCACGGCCTCCTTCCAATAAGTCTACCATGCCAACTGAGCAAAAAATCAGCACCAGAGCAGAGGAAGCTGCCAGTGCTGGTTCAGCCTCAGCGCACACCTTCTGTTACGGAGAAGCAGGAGAAAGGGGCGAGCTCCTTCTCTGAAGGCACCCGCTCCTTTGTTCACCTCTTTACTGACCCCCTGAACTGCAGTGGGCACAGTACAGGTTGCTAAAGCAGCAAATAAAATAACTAGAAAAAGTTAAGTATCAGCTCACCGTCCATGTCAGGGAGTCATGCTCACTAACTAACAGATTTGTAAAGAGATGACCCTGCAGGTGAACAAAAAATATATATATCAAGACATAAAAGATGGGGCTGAAGCACCACCGTTATGGATGAGTGAAAAATTGGAAGAGAACATCTGCAGAATACCAAGCCAGGTGGGCTGAAGAGGATGGGGGAGAGGAGAGACAAAAGCAAGTAAAGAAATGATAAGTTAGTGTGGATGCATTAAGTACACAACATGAAGTGGGATAAGGAAAAGGAGAAGGAATAAGCATCTGAAGAAATACATGAAGGCCCATCTCAGTATCATTACACTATACACATGCTGCTTAGCGTCAGGAATATGAGGACACTGTGAGCAACTTATCATTCATTGCTCCATAGGGAAGAAGAGATGAAACGTTTTTACTCTGAACTAAAGGTGAAAAGCATTCAAATTCCATAAGAAACTGCTAGGCTATATAATGAGCAGATTTGAAGCTACTTAGAGGAAACAGCATCAGAGAAGCATGTTCATCACCCTGGGCAGGCCACACAAATTAAGAGAAAGTAGAGCTGTGAATTACAATGAACAGAGACTAAATAGCTGCCTGTGTTGGATTAAAGGATTTAAATTGTCAGCTTGATGTATAATGAATGTGAAAACCCAGCACTTAATTAAATGGCACATGATAGAATAACTTTGTTATGCTTTAAACTGCTTAAGTTATCAAAGTATTCCTTATATTTAGCAATTGTTTAGCAGTATCTCTCTCCCTTGTGAGATCCACTAAGACGTTGGTCATTTACCCTGTTCAGCTGTGGCAAAATACTTTTTTTTTTTTCTTCTTCCCCCCCTTTTTTTTGTTCTGTAATTTGAGTTTTCAATCATGGCTAGTGAATTTCTAGCAACACAGTCACTGAATGCTGCAGAGACACAATGATGGGCTACCAGGTGCTCTAAGGATCCCACTGTCAACACCTTGCCACCAAACTGAGCAGACACTGGGGACCGATAGTTCTTCCCAGATCACAGAGCGTCTCCCTGCTCATTACCCCTAAAATGACTATTAGCTTTTCAACCGTGACTGCTCACATGTGAAGGGTCCCAGCACAGGAGTGAGTGAGCAGCCCATCCCTAGGCAGCCTTTGTCAGGCCTGGCTTGGGCCAAATAAAAACTTCAGCCTTCTCCTCATCTGCCTTAAGAGTACATCTGCCACAGGGGAAGACAGAAAATGTGTTCTGTCAGTGCATTTTGATAACAGGAACTGACAATTTTTCAAACTGGGAAGCAAATCTAGTTGAGTTACTTGGTACAGAATGAGGGTAGTTAGAATGGAAATTACACAGGAGAATCAGCAGAAGCGCAGATGAGGGATCACCATAAGGATTAGGACAGGGCTTCTGAATCACTTTTTAAAGGAATCACATAGCACGGAAGGACTTAAAGGCTAAATAAAGGTGATTAACAGGACTGCTCCATCCAACAAGGGTTGATAAAGAAACATGACCACACAGTTCTCCAGCAAATTCATCTTTTTTTTTTTCTTACACGATTCAACTTATTACATCCTTTTACATTTCTTGAGCCTCCAGCAACTCATGTGTTGGTCACTCAAAAGGAAGGTTTCCTTAACCCCAGTGTCCTTGGGCACACAGGATGGTTAGGAAGAGCACCAGATAGGGGATACACAGACATAATGAGGACACGGATCCTGGAGATGACTCAGTGTCCCAAAGGGCCATGTGTGCACTCAAATCAGAGGTGTTACAAGCACAGCCAAAAATTGAAAGACAAAAAGAAAAAAGTACTTACAGCTACTGCTATTCTTCCGAGTACATGTTCTGGAATTTTTCTATAAACATCCAAAGAACCCCCTGCAGGGACAAACAAAACATGCTCAGGTAACACAAAATGAAATACTGCCCCAGATTTGAAGTCACAAGGGTTTTCTAGGCCTTGGTTATTAATAAAAACACCATCAATGATATAACAATAACTGTGTCAGAAATAACTGACCCTAAAAATCTACCAAACTCTGAATAAACACATGAAGCAGTACTCAGGTCTCTCTTCACCCATGTTACTTATTTTTGCTTGCAGCATTAATACTAAAACTCCTTTTAGAAAGCCTTCCAGTCACAGGACAGAATATTAATATTGGAGAACTCAAAACCATCAGGCTTGGTGTAACTTCTCAGGAGTAAGAAAGTCATCCTAAAAAGCACCAGTCGACTTTAAAGCCTAAAGTATCCTACCCCTTGTCCCCAAACCTGGTGCTAACGCTTCACAGTATCTGATACGGTGCTGGGATAAATGCTTAAAGCTGTTTCCTCCTGAAGATCAAACCAGGGAAAGTTTGGTTGAGCATTGCAGTCTGTGTCCACACTGATGTCTGAAAATGAAAGAAAAGGAGCTCCTGGGCAAGCAGATGAATTTTGTCAGTAAACTCCAGTATGGGACAAAACTTACTGTCTGGCATAACTCTGTCCAGCCAGCATCATACATTCATGGGGAAAGCAAGAAACCAAAATAACCCTAACCCCCAAGGGACTGGGAAGGACTGTTTCCTTTATCTTCCACAAAGGAGATTTATGATCAATCCAACGTTCAAAATGTCCCTGGGGTGAAGTACAAATTCTTGGGCAAGAAAGTAAACTGAAAATTGAGAATTAAAATACCCGGGTAGAATGGCAAAAAAAAAAAAAAAAAAAAAAGGACAAGCAAATTACAGGCAGAGCATATTACACTTAGCTTACAAGAACATGTTGTCTTATTCAAGGCTTGAGGTTCTCAGAAGTACTCAGCACCGATCTAACTCTACTCTCAGTGTACCATACGGATTTTACTCATGACACCACTGGGAAAAGAGTTAGGCCAATGCTCAGCAAATAAGAAAACTATGCCTTGCACTTTGCTTATGGTTCAGTTTTTAAAAGTAAAAGCCACTCATTCTGAAATGCTGCAATCTAAAGAAGTCACAAAGCCCTTATTCCAGTCTTTAGTCTTAATTATACAACAGATCTTATTTATACTATACTACTTATTCTAATGATTTGGGTTTTGTGGTGGTGGTTGTTGGCTTTTTCCCCCTCATTTTCCTCGTTGCCTCTGCGACAGTATGTGTTTGTCTTCATAAATGTTGTTCTGATTCGAGGTCATTGATACTACTCTTCATTCATTAAGTTTAATCTTTCAACCTATATTGTCCACATTGCCTGTGGATTATGATGAACCTCAGTTTTAAAAGTAAATGTAAGTATTATTTAATAGAAATAAGAGGATGTAGCATCACAGATACCTACTGCTCATTACAAAAGCCAAACTGCAGGCAATCATACAGCAGGTGGTTCCTGTTAATGCTTATCACTTTTTCTTAAATTTTGGATTAAAAAAAGACATTTTCATACACCAAACTGCTAAGTCTTGCTATTACAGATGTCACTAAAGGTAGTGCTGTTTGAAAAATGAAAGAAAGTATCTTTCTGCAAACAATTAGGGAAATTCACCATTTTTCTATGGAGAAAAAATTCTGTTAGCTCCAATATCTATGTGTAGACATCTAGGTACAGTCTGATAACTTGCACCTCTCAGTGCTTTTAAGGGCAATTTAGCACACGTTCAGCAGTTAAAGGAAAAGAGGCTGCAATGTAAGTAAAAGGCAATAGTACATTGCACCATCTTTATTTACAAGAACACCATCTTTATTATAAATATAAAAGGGCAAAGATTAGAAAGTCTCATTTCACATCTCTGTTGATCTTTAAGATCAACTGGCAGATGGGAGGGTGATCAAGGTCAGTTCAAGCTCAGCGTTTTGACATTTGTAGACTTGGGAGTTTCTTGGCTTTTTCCTGCTTGCAGGTGGCAGGAGAGAACCAAGACAGTACTACATGTGCACCTCTTCCCTATGGGTAACCCTATGTCATGAGTAACCCAAAAGATACATATCCACCAATATCTAGGTAATTCATAAAGGAAATAGCTATGTTTTGTAATGCGGTACAGAATACAACTGGGCAAACAGAGTCATGAGATATAGATTCAGGAAATATTATAAGCTGGTCTAAGACAGTCAAAAGGGCTAAAAATTTGTCAAGGTTAAAGCTGTTCATTGGCAGGATGAGAAAGTATTTTTTCTTATCTTCACATGTGTTCTTATGCATCAAAATTAAAGGTGTGGGAAAAAATGGCAAGGTCCCTTTATTTGCATTTTGTTCTTCCTTTAAATGATTGCTGTTGCTTTCTGCCAGAAGGAGTGCACAACATGAGGCAGACCAGAGGTCATCTCCAGTATAATTCCAAGTAATTTGTGCATGGTCAGTAAACACCATCGTTGTGCCACATCATGAGGGATGCATACCCTAAAGGCTTAAATATTTTCAAACCAGAATTCAGAACTGCAAGCATTTATGTCCGTCATTTTTAAAAATCTCTGAATTAGAAGGAGCACACATACTCTAGGCAGATGCATGTTTTGGCATGAGCAGATGCTTCCTTACTGCATGTGACTACTGCTTAACACAGGCTTGCAAGTCTGAGTGCAACTGCAAGGACAGAACAGAGAAATGGCTAATAGACACACAGCACGAGAACAGCCAAGAATTTAACTTGTGGGCTTTGCTGAATAAATGCAATGCTTTTTCGTCAAATATGGAAAATTGGAGAGAACACTCGTACTTGGAAACAGGCAGAGTGATCACAGGGACAGAGGTACTAAGTGTAAAAAGAGAAAAATAACAGTAATAACAGACCATTTTAACAGGGAGCAAACAAAATGCACCATAAAACCCTAAAGGGCTTTATCTGTGGTCCCTATCAGAAAGAAAGAAGCTACTCAACGGTGCTTAATGGTACACATTTGGCTTTGGAAATTTTTCCTGCCAGAAAGCCTTCCTTCCACAGTAAATTATTTGCAAGATCCTTACTTCTTTATATCCAGCTTAACTGAACCTTTGTGAAAAACCTGGATAGGGCATAAAATGCTGGCTCATAAGAAAATCCTGGAGAGAGTAATAGACTACTGCTTGTAACAACAACGTGATGTTAAAGCTGAACGCTGCGAAGAGGGTTCATGCACACAAGACACAAGGGGACTGCATCTGTCATGAGACACGCTCTCAGAACTGATACACAGAGGGCAGCAATGATTATAAATTGCTGTAATCAGTATATTTTCCTGCCATTTCTCCAAGAATGCCACACAGCACAAGTTTTCAAAGCAAAGTACTAATACATCTCCATAATGACAGTAGCATCAGCTTGTGGGGAAGGGGATGCAGTTGGTCTGAAGATTCACATTGGGAGAAACAAGAGTACACTCAAAAAGAAACTCAGCACAGCATTGCTAAACAGCTGCGTTAGAAAATAATTCCTTGTCTTGCAATTAAGAGACGATTTCCACTGAAAACACATAGGACATTGGGTTAATAGATTTCTTTAAAAGAAAATCTGTTTTGGCTATCAAAACAGTAAAAGTGAGGAACAGCTGTTTTGTCAGCGAGGACAGATTGTATGGAAGAATCAAATATCAAACCACAAATTAAGCTAGCATTTATTTCTGTTCTATTTACATTTTCAATAAAAGTAAGTGAAGTTACACTTGGGAAAATACAGCATACCACAGAGAATATAACACAATCCCAATACTAACCTGTTTTTTTAATAAACGACCTGCAAAGTTATTAATACTTTACATTTCCAAGTCATACTATTGCATTTTGCTCTATTCTGGAAAAGCACATCTTTATATGATTTCCCCCTTTACATACTTAGCAATCAAAAGCACACTAGATACACAACTCACCATCCATGAACTCTGTACACAATGAAATTCTGTTTTCTACAAAAAAAGCACCATAAAATCCTATGATATATGATGAGTCACACTGGAAAAAGAAAGGAAAAAAAGAAGCCTGTTTTAAAACTTGCTCTAAGAAGATTATATGCAAGAATAATGAAAATGAGAATATCTATATACCTTATAAAGAATTTCTAACTCCGACATTATCTGTTTCTGGAGTTCCAGTGTTATATCTAAGGGTATGACCTAAAATACAAAAAATGGACATATGATCAGAATTAACATAAAAAGTGAACGATTCAAAATTAAAAACTGAAGATCCATGTATAAGTTATTCTTACGTGAGAAAAGGAAAGAGAGGAATAGGTGTAAAGAGTATTTTAAGAGAATGATGAGCAAAGGAAGGAAATGGAAAAGAAAGGACAGGTTTATTTACTTTTAAAATTCAGTTACAAGTAAACTAAGTTATACAGCCTATTTTATCCATGAAATATTGTTAAGGTTTGTGGTTTAACGATTTGACCAAGAGACAAGTTAGAACTTGAACGCAAGCCCCACAGGTAACGTAAAGAATGGGCGTGGTAGAGCCACAGGTTGGTGAACTAACTCAGAGTTGTTGCTTATTCACCCAAAGCGTGATCACCTCCCAGCCCCTGCTCCGTACAGCCTCCTCCTCACCTGCCCAGCACCGATTCCTCTCACTACAAATATGTCTTGTGAAAAAGCCTGGAAGGCTGCGACCCCGGCATGCCTCGCCAAATGTGCCAACGTTAACTCTAAGGGCTAAATAAGTGCTGCAGTATTGAAAGTATCTCTGAATGTCTCGGTGGTGCCCTAAAGGAGGGTCTCTTACCATCACTCTTACAGTCTCAGTATCTTTAATATTTACCCCCTTTTTTATATAAATTCCTAACATCGTACAAAACATGGAAAACTGTTAAATATACAGGAAAAAGATGCAAATGACAGCAGATGGTACAGATGCTTAGGTAAGCATCACCAAAGCATTCCTCAAAACAACTACAAACGACCTGACTTTGAGCGCTCAACAGCTCAAAGCAGCCGCTCACCGTCACGCTTATCTGCTGCTTCTTTCATCCATGCCCTGGATTTTCATCCTTTTGAGCCAGGCTGCTAACCAGGACTAAAGTACCGAGTACTGCAGTGAAGGTGGGGTGCACTGTCTGGAGTTATAAGTTTCCAGGATTTTCAAGACAGACCCTCTTAATAAGGATACTGGTTCCAACAGAGCCAGCACTGAAAGTCAACTTTAACAAACAATCTTTGCCATCATTATTTGAAGACCTACACACTCAATTATTAAGTACTACTGTATAAATCAAGATGGACTCCAGATACATTTAGCCAGGCTCAGTCTGCTGCCATACAATATTTCACGGTTTAATACTTTAAGCTAAAAGGAGACAAAACAAAGTCAATTTGCGGAATTAGCAGAATAGATATTATGGGCTGCATATACTGCTGACAAAACAAAATACAGAGACACCACTTCCAAATACACGCATTTTACAGTATCAAAATCTGTCTAAAAGAAAAAACGATAACCTGTTTCTATCAAGAGTTTGCTTTAGGGTTATTTATAAAAGCTGTCACTAAACTAAATTGTAAGTGTAATACAGGGCTGCCAAGAAACGTTTAACACACTTGTCTAGATCAATAATCATTTGCCAACAATATTCACTTACATTTTTCCAGGTGAAAAACTTAAAATAATTTGCTGAAATACCATCAGTTTTACCCACTGAATATTAACAGAATTTAATCTTGTCAACAGTATAAAATTAAAATTTTATCTCACTAAATTCTACTCACAGTGAGAAATTTCCCCACCTCATTCACTGTGAAGGTTTCACCGACCTGAACAATGACTAGTTAGCATGATCAGCATCAAATACATTGCTGACATCCAATCAACCAAGACCTGGCATGAAGAAAGGTCTCTGGCTGATTTGCATTAACTATAATTACATACAGACCCTGCATTCTAATTGTGAGGATAACCTGGAAAAGCAGAGCTACAAGTGTTCAGGATACTATAGGGCAGGGCATGTACACAAATGTACTGCAACAGTATGGTAACCGTACATCACCGTGAAAGAAATTAGGAGGGACCACTTTTCCCTTCTTCTTCCGCTTAACTATTGTACAGAAACGTTTTTTTCCACCTGAACAGGTGTGGCTTGCGTGACTTACAACACAGGAGAGGCATCTGATATCAAGCCTGGAGGAACCTTATTTACAACACTGAAACATGGGACAGAAAGAAGGAAAAAGTATCTATATAGCACTGCCTTAATCATAATTTGTGATCTCCATGGTCATACTCATTCTATATAAAAATTTTCTAAATAGGCTTGGGAATAAGTTTGGATGGATGGAAAAACTTTTAAGAGTAGGAGAGCTGACAGCATTAAGCATGGGCTGGAATGGTGTTAAAGAAAAAAAAACAAAAAAAAAACCCCAAACCAAAAAAGCTCCTCAAACCCATTGCTACCAAGAAGCTGTGAGTAAGGATTTGGCTGCGACTTCCACAATTGTAACATGGGTCAGCAAGTGAGATGTAATATTAGACAATAAACTCTTCCAAAACAGCACCTTTGGAAAGAACTTTGTAGAAAAAATCACTGTTATTTTACCAGAATTATTGAGAGCAGAAAGTGAAACCCAATTCATTCACCACAAAATAACACGTACTGTGTAACACGTGTGGAAGCAGAGTTTCTCCACAAGTTTGCCTCGGAAGCTACAACAAAAGTTGGAGGAAGAGAGAGGCTTGGCAGGTTGCCAGTGGCCCCCCTGCCTGCCACAGGCTAACCTAGCCACAGGGATGGGGCCATGGGTTGCCTGGGCTGGCTGGGAAAAAGGGGCTGGCCCCCCAGCTCCCAGCTCCAGTGCCTGTCCTGATTTCAAAACTAGTCGAAAAGGTGCCTCACAGGTAGAGCTGGAAAAGGATACCCAGAGAAGGGGAGCTTTCTTTCTTTTTTTTTTTTAAAATTTAACTGACATGGTAGTCCTCTGAGATTCAGCAAGAGGCTCCAAGCACTCCTGCACATCTTCCTCATCAAGCTCCTGCCTAAAATACAGCAATCTTGAACTTGCTTAGCACACTTGTAACGTACAGAAACTCAACATACCTAACATTTGAACTGAAAAGGGTTAATTTTTAAAAGAGGAATACCTGAGCATATTTCCTCTGTTCTCCACTACACCTCCAGGACAAATAAGGATGAGTTGTCAAGTTAAATACAAGCAGTCAAGTGACTGAATTATAATTTACTCTGTGCTCAATTTAAATTAGTGTGAGGCTATTAAAATATACAGTATAAATACGGCAATTCATCACAAGCTGTCATGGATGACTTCATCTATTTGCTGGAGTGGCATACGTTCCACTAAAGGGAACGAGAGCAAAATCACAGGTCAAATTAAGCTGCTATTCTGTTTTAATTCACTTATTTAATCTGTGGTGACATAATTGTCTTTTACAGTATGTACAACTCAAAGGAAATTTGGGAGTATTATAGTCAGTATACAAATGATTAATCAAATGGTCCATTTAAATGCTAGCTTAAGAGCAGGAGAAACTAAAAGCAGTTGAAGAGTGGCAATCAGCCAGTGTACGTGCAAATTTTTCATTTGGATTTTTCCCCTCTAATTAGAAAAAAGTTACCTTTGAAAAGTATTAAATCCTCTGCATGTTATCTAGCTGTAAAGTTTACATAAAACATGTAGTGACAGCTTTGGTCTATAACATCGGTATTAACATCGGTTTGCATTCCTGTTCAATATATTTGCAAGATTATCTACCAGCTGAAGGTGTTTTAATCAACAGATTTTCAGAATGTTATCTTGTCCTACCAAATCTGTATGCTATCGCCAGAAAAAGCCCCCAAAAAGCAGAACTCCACTTTCACAGATCCATCCAGCCACATTCCTATTAGCGTGGCAAACTCTGTCCTAACAGTCGAGCCGCATGATGATCACACCAAGACGTTGGCGTAACCATCCTCTCCCTACTGCTGGGTATGCTCAGCCATAGATGTGTTAATTTTCTTAATAGAGCAAGCCCGCATGATCACGATCATCGCAGGTTTCCTGACCTCCAGCTTGTGAGTGTGTTATTTTAAACAATGATAACACACATGTTGATGTAGTATCTCTTCTGAAATCACGCTGAAAAAAAATATATATAATTGAGAGTGACAGGACCACCATGGATAGTATCTACAAGAGAATCCAGTTCCCCAAATCTTCAGGATGCTAATTATTCACGAGGACTAGCCAAACCCTTGGACTCTAAGGGAAACAAGGAGGTGAAATTGCTGTGGAAAAAGGCTTTTTGCTACAGGGAGGTGATTTCAATTAACCTTGCAAAGGGTGAACTCATTTCCCCTCCTGCCTGTGTGATTTTTTTTTCTCCTGCTCCACCTCCTCTCCAGGCAGCTTTGGAGGGCACCCACAGCAGCATGGGGCAGGCTGGCACAGGAGATGCTCTCTGTAGAGCTTGGAAAAGATTATTCGAGGAAGCAATGTAGTAGGTAGCAGGGAAAAGCAGCATCCTCACACAGCCCCAGCATTTAGGTGAAGAGCTTTTTTAGTTCCACGTGGAAAGTTGTAATAAAAAATATTTTTGAATATTAAATTTTCTGTACTTTTTTGTCTATTACAAGTCAGAGAATCCCTGCCTGACTAACTGCTCATGACAGGTTTAGAAGTGATGGATACCACTTGAAAGGACTTTTTCAAAGTGACTTTTTCAAGAACTTTCTCAAGTGATATCTGTATTCCATATAATTAGAAGCTATTTGGGTGTTACTTCAATTTCTGTATTTTCTACATGTAGAGAATCACTTCAAATCCAGTAGTAAGCATCTGCTTTGCTCTGGAGGTGAGCAAAGTGGGGTGAAGGGATTTATTTACGTGATCCTTGGGAAAACCAAAACACAGGCAGAATCTCCTTTTAGAATATTTTATCTGACTGGAACCACAAGACAATCAGCCCAAATCTGAAAGTTACCCATATATGTAAATATTGCCTTGCCAATATAAATGTTTCATTTGAAGCCTTTGTGTAATCTTACATCTTTAAATTCCATTTAAAATCAATTCTGCTTGCAGCAACCAGCTCCCATCACTCCTCCTCTTGCTCTCTGCTCCCATCCCTGCATTCTTTCAGTTTAACTCAGTTATACCAGATATACCTTAATGAATAAAGACATAAAAAAAAAAAAATTGAGACAAAAAAGCCCATTTTACAGTTTTCTAAGTAATTGTTCCATAAATTATATTTTTTAAATATACCTTTTTTTTTTTAGATCTCAAACTATTAATTGGAATTGTATGAACGCAATTCATTTGTTTCCCAAAAGTCTCTACTGCTCTGAGTTTTAACGAGATCACCAAACTTAAGCAAAAAGTTTGATATATTAAAAAAGGACATATTTCTATAGTTTTGTATAGATTAACTATATTAATAATTTATGAATTTAACAAATTACATACAAGAGGTGGCACATACTATTTACCACAGCTTTAACTGAACTTTCAGACAAGACTGGTATTTATCAGACCGCATGATGCTAAAGTATAGAGCTTCACTGCAAAGAATGCTAACAAGAAAAAAAAAAGCTAAATAAAAAAAAAAACCACAAAATTGGGGCGGGGGGGAGGATCGGACATTAAATAAACAAACCTGTTAAAACCACAATATCTCTTAGGAAAACAGAATATTATCCCAAAGAAAACAGGGAAATTCTCTTTATTTAAAAAGAGGTCGTAGAGACCACCGAAGAATGTGCCCTCGGGGACAGTTTGGCATTGGCAGAGAAAGGCAGGGGCTGACATCCCGTGACCTCCCCATCCCCGCTCCCGGAGCGCCCTGCGGGGTTCAGGACGGTGAAGCAGCGTCTCTGCCAGTCGCCAGAGAGGCACAAGCCCCAACTGCACTTGGACGAGTCCATGGAACCCCATGGGAAGACTTGGTGGCACTGACACACAGTGCCAAGCCATTCCCGGTGAACAAAACCAGGATTCTGGGAACTCTGTGCTCAGTTGAAATGACTAAATTTATGGGCTGGATTTTTTCTGCATAAACGATGTGCACTTTAATGCAATAAACCAAATTGAGATCTAACAATCGGAGAGAGGGGAAGGAAACCAAGGTCAAGAAAGAATGGAGAGAAAGAAAGAGAGAAAGAAAATTACTGTAATATCTTACCTTTACTGCTAGTATTTTTCCACTAGGGACATGATATGCCCTGCATGAGGGAAAAAATTAAATAACTTGAGATCACATAAAATTACCTCTATACATATGTGCAACATGTATACACTAATTTCACAGAAAAATGACTTGGAGCTAATACGTTTTACATTAAACCAATTTTATATAGCATTTCTAAAGACAGACTGATGAAAACAATTGATCAAAAGAATATACTTACAATGAAACCATTTAGCCGGTTTTTACATCTGCATGTTTTATACAAAATCTACAAACTGAAGACTTTCATACAGCATAACACCAAACTTCTAAGTGTGAATTTATCCACTTTCACATTTTCTTTCAATGAAATAAAACTGGGATATATCCATTATTCAGAATCTTCATGTAAAACAAGGTTTCTCACGCAAGTTTGCCAATCCTATGGGTATTTTCGGTGTAAGACAGCAACATACACAGCTATATCAATGAAAGTGAAGTAAACCAGGTAATGACTGATTCTTTTCTTCTTATCATAACCTAAGGACCCACAAAAAATATTAGCGAAATGAACTTTGTGCACTTGTGTTTAAAATCAGTGTGTATGTGGACATTTAAAGGTTAGAAAGCATTATTGTTAATACTCACATGAACACAAAATAATTTTCCACAGTATTTCAAGTCTTAATTTCTGAAGACAAACATTCATAACTGGCTATTTAACAATGACTTGTGTATTCCTCACCGAATTTGTAAAAAAATAAAAAGGTAGGCGAAAAACATATCTACTAAAAATCCGATGTAATTTTGCATAAAAACAAAACCATTAAAGGTTTTCCTCTTCACTAGTTTTATTGTCTCATACTGATTTATGACACTATGCACAGCATTGTCATATATGTGGCACTAACTTTAAAGAATTATGATATTTTACCACTATATACCTCTAGCAATTATTGCTGAAGAAGAAAAGCTTTAACAGTTGGGGGGGTGGGGTGTGTGTGTGTGTGTGTGATGCAAAATCATACACAGTACAGCACAAGGCTGTTGTTTAATCTCATTTATAACCCTGAGTGCTTATGTAATTTCTGTTAATAGCTCGGAAGTTTCTAAAAACTTCACCTTAATTTAATAACTCATGGATAAACATTTATGTAACCAAGTGGCATTAGCTTTTGGGAACAAACACAGTTTAAAAAGCCATACCAAAAATCAGTGTTATTTAATATCAGCACACGAGGCAAAAAGCAAAATCATCAGATGAAGCTCTGACAGCCTGGTAGCTGAATGCATAATCAATGAATCCAAGGGAGTAAATGAACTCTGCTGTAACTATGGATGAATCAACAGTGGCAAAACATTATGGACTTAAGATCAGCAGAAATGATAAGAAAATGAACAGGTTGAGATAGCATGCTTAACGTCTGTTAGCTTAATATGTACTGTGCCGGACAGTTTGGCAACTTAATTAGCTTGTCAAGAAAGCTGATCTTTTTTCCATAAGAGAGATCTCCTGTTTCCAAGTGAATTAAAAGGGAAGACTTGATTATTTAATTATGATGCACGCTAATTCATCCGTGGAAGTTTGGGTTAAATTTCCAGCAGAGGGCAGATACCTGGTTTGGTTTACAGAGCACTGACAGTACCAATTTAACATTTAATTATCGCTGAGAATTGGATCACAAAGGAGATACCATGCCCATGGGTACAGCGTGTCCAGTGGCTTTGCAAATGGCACGCTACCTGGGAGGACAGGAATTTGTTTACTCCAGGCTGATCCGGCCTCTCGATTGTCCTGACCTTCCCCAACACAATAACTGTAAAGTGATTAATGAAGTTTGAATAGGAGCTTTGGTTACACCAAAAGACAACCGTACACCTCTGTAGTGTTTTAATTAACAGCTAACACTTCAAATTAGTCTGTAGTTGCTACAGTAATTACCCATTCCAATGAGTGTGTAGGGAAAACGTTTTTGTTGGATATTATGTGGGACTGTAAGTTGGAATTGATCATTTTGGTTACAGTCAGCACAGCTAAAGCCTAAAGATTTAGTACCTTTATGTAGCTTCAGAAGGATGCACTAAAAAAAAAATCCCGCAGAATAATGTGCACAGCATGAAGAAAAACATACTTTCTGTGCATACTGCACCCGTCAGTAAGTCTATGAATGTCTATGGGGAGATTAAACTAATATTCATGCTCTCTAAGTAATGTGAAGTCTCATCTCAAGGGTCAACTCTCACAGATTTCAGTGTCACCTCCAAAAGTAAGTAAACAAACTCATCATGGTAGAATCAGATCATTAGATGAAGCAAAGTAGCAAAATGCGAAAGGTTCCTCAGCAATGCTCTACATTTCAGTGAACACACACTTAAAAATCTTCCAGGATGGTAGGCAAATGATGTTGCCTAATAAACAGTTACAACAACTCCTCTTGCTAAGAATTCATTTGAGCAGTGCCTAACAGTAAAGACAAGTGGATGTTAAAAACGAGTGAAAACAGTTGTTCCATAGCTGCTGAACTACTTAAAGACAAATGTAAAGATCAGAAATTAAATGCACTGAAATGCAAAATATTCAAGGAAAACACTGTCTTGACAGTTGCAAAATTTCATTCCTTGCAGAAACCAGCTCTGGGAAAACAAGCTCATTCTCCTGCTCTTTTTTGTTGTGGTTTGGTTTTGGTTTGCTTGTGACCCACCACAAAAGCTGTAACAGATGATTAAGAATAGGTGGGTACAAATAATTTATTGTTAAGGAGAAATTGCAGAGAAAATACTACATCAGAGAGTGCCAACTTCTGCAATTAGAAGTTTAAAAAGTAATTTTGAACACTGGATGCCAGTGTCAACTATGAAAAAACAGAATAGTTATTATTTAGATTTTACTGTAATTTGCCAGCTGCGGGAAGCAGGTTCCGATGCACATTTCCCCTTCCCTCTCTGTCTCTTAGTTACATTAGGAATTTCTGGGACTAATACCATGGCATGTAGTGCTCTTTTTACTCTCTAGAGATGAAACTCTCAACAGACATTGGGGCAAATTAAGAATATATTCTTATGCAGAGCCTGATCCAGATCCCACTCAGGTTAGCTGGAGAATTGCATCTACCATAAACCTAATGTTTTATTATTTTAAGTGCAAACTGATGGAAATGCTATGAGATTAATAACCATCATAATAACCACTTTTTCCCACATTAAAAATACTTTTAAAATATACATTTTAAAATAATGACATAGTATTTACTAAGATAGTAGAAAAATAAACACAATAGCAATCAGACAATTCATTTGGTGTCGAATTTCTGCACATAAAGAAACCATAACTCCAATACCCTGCACCTAACTATTTTTTAAATTTAATTTTATTTAAAAAGAGGTAGCTGTTAGCTATTGTAACCACAGCATTTTTTTTTTAGGTTGAGGATAATGATTAGTTATGGAAAAAAAAGCAAAGCTCAGGAATCCATTTTGGGATACCAATCTTACAAGACGATGAATTCTTTTCAGATTCGCCAAAATCTGATTATGAATAGGTTTTGCAAAATAGAAAGACCAAATAGTGCAAAAAGTTGTAGATATCTTAAACAGATCTGTGGTGACATTTTCAAAGTGAACAGTAAAGTCTAGCAGTTGAAAATTGCATCTTAGTCTCAGAATATATATGGGAAACAAGAAAATAATTCACTCATTTTCCCCAGAAAATGAAAATTCTTGAAAGAAGCAAACTGCTCTTTCTTGATCTCAGAAGTATATTTTTGTTTCTATGTCCAACACAGATAAGGGACAAAACCTGCACTCAATTGAATAACCAATTTAATGCTGCTAGATGAGGAATGTGGTGATGAACACCACAGGAGAAAAGAGCAAATGCAGGTGCACCCCTTATATGTATTAGCACTACCTGGTACAGGGACCAACTTAAGAGACTGCTGTTTAATTAAAACCAAGTTTTAGTAACTTAGACTATTAACTCTCCCTACAAAATTTTTACAGGTTTCACAAAAGGAGGAAAAACTCTTCGGGGATAGTGGATGAAGGAAAGCAAGCAGCAATTTTCAGACCTCCTCAGAAAAAAAAATAAAAGATATTCCAGCAAAAGAGGCAGTGGGGTAGAAAGCACTCCAGGAGCTCCAAGAAAATGGAAAAATGCAGCAAGAAAGCTGGATGGGGAGAAGGTGAGTTTTCGGGGCCCTTCCTTCCCCCCTGCCCTGGCACACGGTGCTAATGTGAGATGGAGGAAGTGGCCATCATGTCCTTTTGGGGAGCTCTCCCAGTGAACACACATGGCACGCAATGCGGAGAGGTTGGCTTAAAGCTGCCGTGTGCTGTGTAAGGAAAGGACAGGCAGACTTCAAACACCGCATAGTTTGAAACATTCCCACTGGGGGAAAAAAATTTAAATCTCTTCCTTCACATTCCCACTAGAGTTCATTATTCTGAGCCCCCTACATCCATTACAATGAACAGCTTCTAAGCAAGACTGGCACAGTTGTGTCAAATATTTTATTAACCTTGACTATTAACCATATCCCTAGACATTTAAAGCCCTGAAGGGACTCATGCAAGCCAAGTCCTTTAGCATAACTTTGTCTCCTCTACTCTGAAAATCGAGAGTACCCCTCAGGGAGTGCTGCGAAGGCGGCTTGCCCAGCTCTGTGGCAAAAGCTGGGTTATTTTGGGGAATAAGAAAGACAGTGTGAGCAAGCATGCACTCTGCTTGAACAAAGCCCTCCAGCTAAGCCAGAAAAACTTCTGATGGACTGCGGAGTACAGCGTGTGCATCCCTTGTGTTCCAGAACATAAAAATCAATATAATGGAAAACTAGAATAGGGCTTTGGGGGAACTGCCAACTCCTCAGCATCTCTTCCCCCCATATAAGAAGTGTTTCTACAGGAAAGCAAATTAAAAAATGAAAGCATAAGAAGCAGCTGGTTTCTGTTTTAAAAGAAAGAAAAAGGCAACTGAATTTCACATTGCCTGCTTTGTTCTTCCTGAGGTCTACTGCAAAGAAAACTAGAGGAGAAATGTAAGATGCTTTGGCTCGGATCTCTTTATGGAATAAACCATAGCCCATCCTAATACTTAATGCTACAAATTTCATACACTGAGTATGGCGAGTTTCTAGTCACTTAGTTCAGAAGGAAAACGAAAAAATGCAACCAAACAGAACATGCACAAGCTTCTTAATAAAGAGCTTACATGTCAAACAAAAAATTTCTTTCAACTTGCTAAGACTAACAATTTTACATTCTGCCTGTGAAAAATTTTACCTAAAAGCACAGTGGGGAGCTGCGTTACTTGCTGAGATAGTGGTATGATTTCTTCCAGGGCAAGTAAAGAACTAACTTCAGGTTTCAACATGCATACACTCATGAAAACCAGCAATTTTCAATTTGTTTTCTAATTTTTAACTGTAAAGCATTTGCTCACATATGAGTGACTCAAGGATGGTCACATCAGAAGCACAGACCAAGTATGCAAAGATCCTTGAGGTTTCTCAAACAGCTTTTCCTAACATATATAATAACCTTCTACTACAAACTGTGTTTACTATTATCCGAAAACTCAAAATAAATGCAGACTCTTCCTAGAAACAAAAATGCATTAAAATTACTGTATCGTGCTGCTAATGCTGATGCAAAAAAGCATGGAAGAAGCCTGCAGCAGCCTACCACACAGAAGATCCTGTTTCCCATCTGTTCACTCTGGCCACCAAGATATATTTTTCTCTTTTTCCCCCAATAGCCACGGAAACAATTTCTAATCAATAAGATATTCTCTGGCAAGACCAAATGATTCACGGGAAAGCCATGACCTGTCTGCTATGCCAATGAGTCAGTCCCTTCCCTTCCTAGAAATATAACTAACATCAGCAAATATGACAAAATGACATACTGACAGGACCGCCACATCAGCGATGTGACTGCAGGATGCAGGGAGGTGACGCTCCCCTCTGCTTGAGGCACCAGAGAAACTCAGAGCTAATGCCACAAACTTGGGTCTGCTGCACTTCTGGTCACACAAAACGTTGGTGTGTCACTCTGCTAAAAGATGCACTGAGGAGATGAAAGGGGGGTTGAAAGGGACCTCTGCACACCACCTAATCCAACCACCCTCTTGAAGTGGGCTTGGAGCAGTGGATGAGCTCAGTCATAGCTTTGTCCAGCTCTGTGCTGAACACCCCAAGGATGGAGAAACCTGGTCGCTCTCATGCCCTGTTACAGTGCTGCACTTGCCAAGAGGTTTCTCCTGATGTCCAATACGACCTTTCCAAGTGGCAACCTGAGGTCACACAATAAAAATAAAAAGTAATTATTTCAGGTCCTTTCTCCCAGATATGTCTTCTTCTGCTTCACACCTTGGTACGTATCCATCACACGTTTGTTAAAAATATCAGGACATCATGAACACAAGCAAGCAGTGTGCCCAGGTGGCCAAGAAAGCCAACGGCATCCTGGCTTGTATTAGAAATAGTGTGACCAGCAGAAGTAGGGAGGTGATAGGACCCCTCTACTCTGCACTGGTGAGGCTACACCTTGAGTGTTGTGTCCAGTTTTGGGCACCTCAATACAGGAGAGATATTGAGGTGCTGGAGTGAGTGCAGATGAAGGCAACGAAGCTGCTGAAGGGCCTCGAGAATAAATCCTATGAGGAGCAATTCAAGGTCTGTGGGACTGAGGCACAGTATTTCCTAACAGAAATCAACACGTGCATAGAAGCCCCAGGTTTCTTATTTGCATTTAAAAATTAACACAAAAAAGCTATGGTTGTAGCAAGCAGCATCTTCAGATGTAAGGGCACTGAACGAAGTCAAACGAACATTTTCCTGCCCTATGAGAAATAACCTAGAGCAAAATGACTGTCAGTGTCGCGCAAGATGAATACAATTCTCTAAGTGTTATGCATTGCAGAATGACATGCCAGTCACCAGCTGCAAACTATGTGCAGCAAATCACCCACAGATTTGGTTTACTGTTAATTTCTTCCTTTTTTTTTTTTTCCGCTTTTTTCCTAGTACTGCCACTGTCTGTCGTGCTTCTGGTCAGACTCTGGCAGTCTAATGATAGAATTGTCACGTACTCTGATGGCCATCTAAAGAAACAGATTCAAATTGTTTCTAGGAAATAAACACTTTGACAGTTGTTGCCTTCTGCAATAGACAAACACATTAGCCTGACTCTCTGGCTATTAAAACAGGAAATCCAAAGTGCACAGCAGTTGTAAAAAGGAGCTTTTATGGGGACTGTGCTAGTTCAAACAGCAATCTACGCCAACCTCCCCTCTATCTAAAATCCCATTACAGATGCTTGAGTACTGATTGCAAAATGATTTGTTGTTAAACTAGAAAACAAACAAAAAATACTTATATCTAAATTTTAAACTTTTCAAAAAAGCAAAATTGGCACTAGAAGCAGCATAAAGAAAATGCCGAATAGCAAAATGTCTCACTTAACCATCTCTGTGGGAAAGAGGCGCTTTTGGCATCCAAGCCTAAGCAGAGTAGAATGAATCCCTCACCTCTTTCATGCTGTAACCTACCACTACTATTTCCATCTGTTACCGCTTATATGAGTCTTCCTTCTCCACTGCAGCCTAACATTCAGGGTCAACCTTTGAAAACTGGATTACAAGTCTTTCTCCTTGTACCCACCCCATTGAAATTCAGTCCCCATTCCTCAGAGAGACCTGTACAGACAGAAAGGACTAAAGACAGAGACAGTTTAGCCTTGACCTTCTGCTTGAGGAGGCTATGGTGCCACCATCACGAATAGTAGGTCACTCACTACCACAGGACCAACCCAGATCAGATGCAAACAGAGTAATATATTTCAGCTGCTGGCTTTAAACTAGTTGAAAGGACAAAAGACAGCAGAGCAGTCATAAGCTTAGCCTGACACAGACAGACATTATCTGACACAGCATAAAGCCTGCCAGTACAAAGTAAACCCATCACAATTTTGGGAAGAAATTTGAAGCAACAGTGTGAGCCAAAATGTATGTCACATCCTATGGTGACAGCAATTTAGATACTGACATGTCTCCACAAGGAGACCTAAAGCAGGATTTTCTGCATTATCAAACCATTTGCTCACGAGAGGTGTGTTCACGACACTTGCAGCATAACAACCATTAAGGACCAACAGAGCTGTTCAGTAATTCAATCGTGACCAGTAGTAGTAAACAGAACTGTGCCAAGAAGCAAAAGTTTTCTAGACATTCACTGCAATAGCTGAAAGAACGTTTTCTTCTAATTATGGTTCAGTTTCAAGTAGAAAGCTTGCTCTTCCCCAGGAGCAGGCTGAGAATGTGAACACCATGGGGTTAGTGACACTGCTCCATTCACTACTGGATGGCACTGAGACACCATCATGATGAGCAACATGGCAGAAACAATTCTGGCACCACTCCTCTTGCATTACTCCTTGCCATCGTCATTAAAACAGCTGTGGGGACATACAGGGGAGGTGGTTACGTATCGGAGCGGGGTACGGCTGGCCAATCCTTACGAGGATCAGTGGATATCTGAGCGGTTAATTTTTAGCATTTTGAGTGAGCATTTTCAAAGAATCTGGGGTGAAAAGAAATGGAAAAATCAACATCAAGCTCACTGGTGTTGTTACACCCACTGCTCTTCACAGAGACATCAAACAGATTAAGGAGAGAGTGAAACACAACACTGGCAGTAGAATGGCAAAAAAAGCTCCCTACATAAATACACATTCTTCTGCCCCTTATCATCTTACATTCACTTCTAAGAGCAAAAGCATTATTTAAAGAAGCATTCTATGTTAGGGAACAAACAGTGCCTATAGGGTTGGCATAGCTTGGCTGTGCCAAATTCCACCCATTCTCTGCTACATGGAGCGTTATTTGTAACCAAGAAACAGATGATATTGCCCACACTGGGGCAAGCTGCAAATAAAGCTGCACTATGCTCACATACCACCTCACTCATCAGTAAAGAGAACAAACTCAAATTTTCAGGATTACAATTCACTTAATCTTCCAAGCTATGGGCATACCATGCAAACAAAACAACTTTAATTTAAGAATCATCCAGTTTCTAATTAAACAGCCATAGGCAGCTGGCTGGATACATTTTAATCAGTTTCAATAACCTATTGATTGTATACTGAAGCTTAAAAATTAAAAGTAAAAAGATGACCGGGGAATTGTCCCATCTCAGAACAACAGTAGAACCCTCTGTAAATAACTCCTCTTTTAACCATCAGCTAAATGAACACTTCAATACTGCAGTACAAAGTCTTCTGCAAAATTACTTTAACTAACAAGCAGAAATTTATCAGCTTCAGCCAAAATCAATGCTGAAATCAATTTGAACACTGGTTGTGTCTAAAGGGGCTCATTGGCAATTTAGGGAAATTACACCATGTAAATGCCTGTGCTTTAATTGAACAGTTTCATCAACTAGGCTGTGATTGCTGTCCATTCATTTATTTACTTTCACTGCAGCTACCATTCTGCAAAGGAATGGTTTTTGTCAGACTTGAAGGAGGTACTTTATCTTCATTTTATGCACTTTTGTGCATAACAGATTTTATGAGGCAGGCAAGTGATAGCCAGGGTCAAAAGAAACAAGTGAACAGCAATCACTGGTCAGTCTTGTTTAAATTGCAATGCTAATATGCAGAAATTTGGTGGGGTATTTCTAACTTAGTCCAGCTATTATTGTTCCAATGCTTTTCAGTGTGAATAAAAATAAAGCAAAACAAGAGAAACAGAAAATTAATGTTGTCTGGGAAAGGAAATAAAGGAAAATGCCTCCACAACTGCAACACAAGAACACAGGGAGATGCGATTTTCAGACTTCACATGGCCACAGATTTGTTTCAGCACCAAACAAAACATTGAAGCTGCCTGTAGGTCCTTTATTCAGAGCTGCACCAAGCGCCAGGCTGGGACAAGCAATGGGTATCAAACGTAGTGAGAACCTCCCTGGGAAAATACACATACACCACCAGTGAAGGCGTGTGGGTTGGTGGGCAGCGCTCAGGCTGGCAGCTGTGGAGAAGGGCTCCACTCCTGCTTTGATACCTTGGGGAAAATCACTTCCCTCTCTGTCTCCCTTTACCCTCTGCCATGTGAAGAGGATAATGCTAGCCTCCTCTGCGAAAGGGCCAAAATAATCTGTGAATAGAAGTGTTCTAGAGGGGCAAATTACTGTTATTGCATTGCATATATAAAAACCAGAAACAAATGAATGGAGGAGAGCAACAGCTCTGCTTAGATTTAGCCTGGCTTCCTGCAACCTCTGAGGTGAGTGATAGTTACTGCTTTTAAAGAACAAACTGGGACTGTAGAGACCCTCTTGAGGGAGTTACAGCAGTGTCCTGCATGAGAAGCCATGGGACAAGTCAGATGAAGCAAACCTTGCTGAGCCAAAGCTCCTCAAGACAGTGACAAAGTCCAGCTATTCCATCACCATTCCAGCAAATGGAGCTAAATCACCTTCACCTCCCTCACTCCCATCTACATCTCCAGCTTCCTCACTCCAGAACTGACAATGTTTTCCCTGCTAATGTTAGAGGATCTGCAATACACTCACAAAGCACAGTTTGCAGGCTGTCTTGAAAGAGATAGCAACTTCCCAGCTGTCTTGCCACGCGCTATGTTTAATGTGCTAATGGGGCACCCCAAGGTTGGTTGAGATAGAGAATAAAGAAACTGGCATATGCTGGAATGTACAACTCAACCGAACAGCAAAATTGCTCAAGTAAATTGCTCAAACAAATTAAGCTTCCGCATTTATCCTTATTTTCCCTAGCTATACAGTTCTTCTGGGCGGTACATCATCAACAGCCACTTCTCTCCCAATTACTCAACGTAAAGTGAAACCGTCTGGTTTAACAGTGTTTTGCTGAGATGATAACCAATTCTCTCTTTTCTTCCCTCTCTCCCAGTTAGTAGGTAACTTCACAAATTAACTACGGCATCATTGGGACTTTATGTTTATTACAGTACACAGAGCGTTATAGCCTGCCACTGCTGAAGACTCCTCTACCAGAATCCAAAGATTTACAAACCATACACAACACACATTTTAAAAAAATCCCAGGCACACAGAAGGCTATTTCATCCCCTCAACAAAGTTCCTTGAATATCTCACTTTCATTAGCTACAATTACATAGCAAAAACTAGAAAACATGAAATAAGAGAAAAATATTTTTTTTATTTATATATAAAGGAAATAGTGATACTTCAAAAATGCCACGTGAGAGATACCTCACACAGCAATTATCTGCAAAGATAAATGCCTCTACTTTGTAACACTTAGGTTCAAAATGTACACAACTAAGGATTTTAGGTCTAAATAATTTAATGTAGCTACTCCAGAGACTGGCTGGCAGTGTATACGTCCCATTACAAACCAAAATGTTAACCTTCTTTCACTGGAGCAACCCTATTGAAATAGTCTCTCAGAGCTCTGCAGCCAATGATGGAGCGGAAGGATGTGGCACAGAAGCACATCCTTGAAACATCTTTTGGACCTACCTGTGAATTATTTTTTCCATAAAAGCAATTTAAGTAAACACCATAGATGTACTGGTATAGAGATGCTTTCTTCTGCTGTGAAGCAGCCCAAACTGTGCATTCTCCATCCTATCAACTATATAAAATAGTTGGTAAAAAAATCAGAAAGTCTGTCACAGAGCTGGAAGGTTGTGCATCTACCAGTGTCTTGGGTCCCTCTTGTCAGGTCAAGCCTCCATGACATAATGACAGCTGAGTTTCCAAAAATTCCTAAAAAAGGACTTGGGATACTCCACAAAAAGCGGAAATCCCAGTTAATGATGTAAACTAACTACAACAATTGGCACACAGAACAGAAAGATACTGGCATGCTTTCAGTCCTTGTTATGGCAGATTTCATCGCTTCCTTGTCAATCTTTACTCAAGACAGAGCACACGCTGCCCAGTATGCACCAGTAGAAGAATTCTTGCTTTCTGATTGTATATTCAAAGATACTTTCTGAACATACAGTTTGGGATTACTCATATGTTCTCATGTATTTTTGAAAATACAAGTAATCAGAAAACAAGAGTAATTAACTGGTTTTGTGGTATCTAACTCTATAATTGTTACTCCTTAAATAAGAAAATAGTGTATCAAAAGGAAGGGGAAAAATAGGAAGTCAAACAACTGTAAAGTCCCTTCTTTTTAGAACAGGAAAAACATTTAGATTCAGCAAGTTCTCACTAGAAATATTGCTATAAAGTATTGATTTTTTACCAGACTCAATTGACTGAAAAGTTGTTTGTATAGCAATATTGGCCAAGCCAATATACTGGAACAATTTTGCTACACACAGTAATCAAGTGTATTTCTAAAGTATAATTATACTGTCATAAAAATAAAGCTAAGATACCTCTTCTCCAAGCAATAAAACAGTTGCAGCTGTGAAGAACCCAAACAAATGAAATACATTTTCTAACTAAACATAGCGTCTTCCAAAGAGAGCAAAACCACCTCCCCTCTCCCCCTTAAGCCAAGGTTAGCATGAAAAGTGATCAATACTTCAATCTCAATAAACTATTTCAATAGTGGTTAATTCACGTGGAAAGAGAAGCTGAAAATTTTTGCTCAGCGACCTGCGACACGCTATCTTGTTTGCTGAATGCTGATAATATATCATTGCCATAATGGATATGACTTAGTATAAAGAGCTAGAAAGAAAGAAAAAAAAAATACCACGTAGACATGCTCGTTCTTTAGATTCAGATCAATACTACACATAGCCTCTTCTGAAACAAACCGACAGCATGGAATGCTGGATGAGGAAAAGAGCCAAATGTTTGCAATTAATTTTATTTGACAAATGTTCATTGATTTACTGGAATAAAATATATGTGGGCTGCTATCTATGACTAGTGCAATCCAGCTACCTGTAAGTATTCCATTTTGCAATTTCTTACTGGCTTGTGTAGCACAGATGCTCCTTTGGTGAGAGAGAAGAGGCTCTCCTTTACGAAGGGGTGATCGTTCCAGGGTAGGAAGCTCTATCTGTGCTTCGTCCAAAGCACATCACCACTGCACAGTAACTGCCAACCCCCTATAACCAGCAGCTTTTCAGGGATGAAAGAGTGAATTGCTACAACTCTTCAACACACCAAGAAACAGATTTGGGAAGATCTGAGAGAAATGCACCGCTTAGAAGCCAGTTTAGGGAGAAAACCATATCTCATATTTATATCCTACTATTATTTCATTGCAAAGAAAGTCAAACTTCAGGAATGTGTAAACATCCACACACAAAAATGGTGCATGTTCCCTGGGGCAGTGCACAATGACACTTGCACTGGAGAAAATACTGGGAAGTCACAGCAACTGGTAATTTAAATTATGGACACAATAAAAAGGAAAAAGGAAGGTAGAAATATTTCCCTAATACAGAAGGGGGCTCATGTTTTTACAGGTAAAATTTTTTACTTTCCCAAACTGCAGGCAAATGCAACACTCAACCACTTAATGAAGCGGATCACAGCATCAGCCCACACAAAGCAGCAAGTCAACATAGAAGTCGTCCCAGAAGTATTACGGATTCCCTCCTGTGCTATTACCCTCTGCGCCTTGAGTGTTCACATCTCTGTTCCTTTATCACTCCTGCAGACGCTTACGAAAGTATTATTCATCAGAGAAAAACATTTTTGTAAAAATATTAAACAAAAACCAGGCACATAACTATACTACTCTTCAGAAATACGAAAAGAAGTCAAAAGGTGCAAGTTTGGCTTTATATTGCATTTTATTCAAACTGCCCATGTGAATTCTAAGAAATGTGGAATATACGCTATGCATGTGGCAACATTATAAAATAATGAGACATTTTTGTACTGTCTTCTGCACCTAGAAGCATTGTATCATTGTACAGACTGTGCACACACAACAAGTGCAGAATAGAACTGTTCCTGGTGAGCAGGGCAGAAGCATGTTGAGAGAGACATTAAGTTCAGCAGATCCTCAGGGAAAAATGATCAGCAAAGCACATGTTCACTTGCCTTGGTTTGCATTCCTTAGACTTTGGCCACTGGCCACAACAAGACACAGTATGAAGAGATGGACTTTTGGTACAACCTGGTATGGCCATTCTTAGGCAGCTCATAATTTTGCATTGCTAGCTCCTTATTTCAGCTACTTCTCTACAGAAAATAACCCCAAATTGGGTAACAATGACACAGGCAGGTTCCCTCACTTCGTGGGATACTCCTTGTCCCTAACTTGTGCTTCAAGTGCCATCCACTCCCAGAGCCTCCATCAGTAGATGAGGAAGGGAAGCGACCTTCTCTAAATCAGAAAACACCAAGAGGTCACTGAGGACTGAGCTGTCAAGTTCTCAAGTTGCAAGCTCTCAAACCTTTCTTATTATAAAGTAAGGAAAACAACACTGTTTCTGCAAGTTTCTTGGTCTAGGAATATCCTTCTACAAGAGAATGTCAATGAGATTTCTGAACTACATTCCATCTACAAGGCCAGCCTGATTTCTGAAGAGCCCATTCAAAGACTGCATTTGTTCCTTTAAGGTTTTGCAAGTCCACTTTCATTAAACCTGCTGCAAGGAGAGTCATTTTGCAATGTTGGCAGCCAATTAGAAGCTAAACTAAATGCACCGTAGCTTTTAAAACATTTTAAAAGAAATGTTATTATCAAAGTTAAAATGTCTAAGGTATAAACAAAATCATAATGGGATGCTGGGTTACTGTATATGGTAAATAGCTCTCTGGAGGAAACCTTTATTACTCCCTCAGGGCTTTCTTACAAAGTATGGATTTCTTAATTCCTAGTGGAATATTTTTCATACACCACTGCAGACTATTAAGTACCAGATATTACATTATGTAGTTTAAACTTTGCACTATGCATGAGAAAGACTTTCCTGTCGAGAAAACTATCTCTCTGCTATTATAATCTTTACAATATTAAAATTAATACTGGCTGCAGGGTATAAGCCTCACTACCAAAATTTGGGGGAGTTTATCATTTAATATATTCATCAGCCTGTGCATGAAGCTGCTTGTAAGGGAGGGAAGTCACTGCAACAGTGAAAGGGGTATTTACTAATTTTGAATTGCTAGAGAAAGGCAGAGCAATGGTGTCATCACATCCCACTGGTGTCATTCCCAGCACTGGGCTAGCAAAGGGCGTGGTAAGCCAGTAAGAATAATGGCATTGCAAATACCAAAGGCAATTCATTATGCTTCAGGACATTTCAAGTTCCACTTGTGAACCATTAACTTGTTACCCAGGAGGGATTCAACGCTAAGTATTAAAAAGATAATAAAAATGCACCAGCCCTCACGGCACCCAAGAACAGATACCTTGTAAATATGTAAAGAGATTTCTTAAAAAGTTTATATTACAGAAGAAATTCTTAATCTTTTTTGCATAGCAGCAATGGCCCACCTACATCTCAGTACAAATATGAAGGATTTAAAAAAAAAAAAAAAAAAGCCTGTTAAATTTTATTTTCAAAATTTTTAAGTGAAATTCAACACTCACTTGTAGACTGTGCCTCCATTGCCATGACCGAGGATGTCTCGATACCGTATGTCTTGTTCATTCATCTCCACAAGAAAGAAAGAAAAACAAAAGAGATGTCATGCTGTGGATGGAAATGTCAAGGAAAAGCAACTCTAGGCCATAAACAACAAGCAGTCTGGGTCATTTCAAGTTCAGCTGCAAGAACGAGAAGATCAATACAACATTTGCTGTCCAATTTATAAAAGACGATACCAAGGGACAAAGTGATGGAAAGTTTAATGACAATTTGTTTGCCTGGGTCATTTCATTAAAGTTTGATAAAAGGTGTCAAAATGGAATGATATAATATAGCTCAAGAGGGTCAGGTCACAGATACTGATAGGAAAAGGGTCTCCAGAACAGCACATAACCAAAGCCAAAGTTGGAGGTGAATGGAAACAATCCAACAGAAAACTGTCATCGTAAGTACGGCTAGAAAATTTTACGATTTATTCTGGAATCAGCATAATTGATACTAATTGAGTGACAGTTCTGTCAGTAGGATTCCTTTGCAGTGCTTAATTTATATAACTTTTAACTAAAGCAAATATTCAGAAAAAATGGTCTTGAATTGCTATCCAATAAAAATAATTTTCCATTAAATACACAGCTAATTTCTTGCCTCAATCTTTCTACTTACTGGGACAGCTCTCCAGATATGACGTTATCTTCTGATATTTGAGCAGAAGCCTGGTACAAACACTATACATTGCAAATGCTGGAATTTGGGATCTTTCTGATATGGATTCTATAAAAGCTTATTATACATCCCCTTGATGGATGAGCAGTTCAAATGTAAAACTAAAGTTCAACCTTCTCGTGTACAGATACAATTATTCTGATCTTCCAGCTAAATCACTTATTAAAAAAAAAAAAGTCATTACAGACATTTTTGGAATGCACATGCATACTTAAAATAAAATATTTTAATGAGAGTAAATACTGGGCTGCATGCATTTGCTATTCCAAAAAGATCTCCTCCATTGCCTGATCATTCTAAGTAATGAATGTCTGGGCAAATCCCATTTTTAAAAGATATTTTCCTGGGAATGTTTACCAAAACATTAACTTTTTTCTGTTAGCTATTTATATTTGATGAGATACCAAGTTAAACATTTTACATGAGTTGGAATGACTGCTTAAAGACTCTGATATTTTTGTGTGTTGAAAGGCATCAAAAAATCCTTAATGGCATGTCTGGTCTGCTATCACTGATGTGATTAGAAATCACATAAGCACATCTGAGATAGCTTCAAATTAGCTATTTCAAGTACCACTAGCACCATGGTGAGAGCCACACAGAACTCGCCATAAGCTAACTATCTGCATTTATCCAACTTGTGAAATGGTTTTTAAAATCCAGTGGGGACATGTGCCCTTCAGTTACTAAGCCATGTTTAAGCATCCACTTTCATATGATGTCAGTGAAGATAAGAGGAACTTTGCCCCTGGCTTCAACTGGAACAAGTAAGTGATGGTAACAAGCTGAAATGCCCTGAAGAGTCAATACTCAGCATGTCTTATGAACAGAAAATGGAATATTTAATTGATTTAAAATAATCTATTTTACGGATAGAAATGATGAGCTCCAAAATTTGTGTTCTTTCCTTTCACTGCCTTTATAAAAAGGATGCTTGTTTCTCAGAGGAAATACTTTTCCTCTACGCATTTCTTCCAGTGAGGTCAAAAATCTCCAAGTTCTGAGAAAGTTTGGAATACCTCAAAGCAGAATTTGACTCTACATTATTACCTATTTGACTCTACATTATTATCTATTATTACCTATTTGTAGTTAAACCTGGGCCAGGTATCTTAAGAGATCTTAAGGTATGAAATGGCCCATTCAGGTATCAAGGTTTATGAGGAAAATGAAAATTTATTTGGTTACTAAAAGCTCCTTTGCTTTTGCATCAATCAGAAAATGCAAATAAAGAGGGGGAAAAAAGACACCTCATAAGGAACAATAATGCATGAATGGGTTTTAAAATATGTAGTCTCTACTGGATCCCATGCTCAAAACATAATTTCTCTCAGACTGCAGCACTCATTAATTTAAAGCACGTACTGTAAGGAGTTCGAGATGACTTTAATTCTCCAGTCTTTGAGGTAACAACAAACACCTCTTTCCTACATTCACAGTGATGTTCATATAAACAAAACTCTTAAGAGATACCAAATTAATCCACTAAGCTATGAACATACTTGTACCTTTGCTTCTTGGGGGAAAGAGAGAAGAATTTTTTTGCAGTTACACAAGTTTTAAGCAACAAATTGAGCAGAACTAGAGACATAAAGTGTGTTCTCTTTTCTCCTGCTTTTTGCTAACTGGTAAAAGGAGAGTATTTTCTTCACACCATTCCCTAAAAGCCAGTGATAGGAGCAGCTCCATCCTCTGATGCCAGCCCAGCACCGTTTCTTGTCTCCGTGCACAAAGGAGCAACCAGAAACCCGGGGTGAAATAGGAAGACTGGGGTGGAGCAAGGATCTGCCAGCAACCGATAGAGAGATAAAGTGTGATTTACTGGCTCAAATAAAGATGCCAAAAACATGTGGTGATTTATTTATTTTACTGGCAAAACTGGATTCTCAATCATAAAACGATAACATAATAACAATGAACTCGACAGGATGGACTGGAATATTAAACCTGCAAACCCAAGTTTGATTGGATGCCAATATTAACAGAATTAATGAAAAAGCAAAACAGACTTCAATTACGGATCAGCAAACAAAACATCCCTTGCTTATACCTGCTGATTTTGAAAGAAATCAGTGCCTATCTCTTGTAAATCATTAAAAACAAAATGCTCAATTAATCCTTATTTTATATGTAGAGGCCTGACAGAGGCAAAGTCCTATAGCCATACCTTTGCTTTACGAATCGAAGCAATAATGGTTTCAGAAAGCAGTCACACTCTATGAGCAGACAATTGAAGAGATTTAGTAAATCCCACTTTATAGAGCAGAGACTAATCGGAAAACACAAGCCAGTCAAATGTTTCTTATGAACTGTTGACACTATATCAATGCTGAATCAATTGGTGGCATTTACTCTGAGTGACAGAAAAGAAATAAATATTTATATCGCATCACCTATATCAATGAACCTAGGCAGAAAGCTATTTCTAACCTGTCAATATTTGATTATCTTGAAGAATCATGTCCCCTTCTTTTAATGATTAATATGAATTCCTTATTAAACCAAAATGGAAACTACTAGAGGAATATCATTATGAATGCCTGAAAGCATAAACTGCCAAAAAAAAACCCCAAAAAACCCAAAAAAACCCGACCCATATTTAAGTAATGATAAGTGCGACTTACTCCTCCAAAAGGGGGAAAAGTTAAAGTTACAACTAGAAACCTATTTCCAGTTATGGATTTGTGACCAGTTTTGCAGAACACAATTCACATAGCAAAAAGCATATTCTCTTGACAGAAAACAGTGAAACACCTACCAGTGCAAGGTGAATAAAATAGTATTACAATTTCTTTTTCTTTTTTCTTTTTTTTTAATGGGTTTAAGTAACATATTTTGATTACTTTATATCTTTCTAAAATTCTACTACGCTGGAAAGAAATCTGCAACAATCTATTGCAGGGCACACAAAATACTAACTTTTATTACTTATAACAAATAAAATGCCAGCTATAGCTTATGGACTCAATCACAAAAAGGTGGCTTTTACTCATGTTAAGCAATTCTACTTTAAAAAAAATATTAGTAATATTGGAGTAATTACTAACTTAATTTTAAAAGTTCAGAAGCATGCTGCTGGTACTTACACAATTTTAAGTTATCCAGAA
Source organism: Athene noctua (assembly GCF_965140245.1). Taxonomy (NCBI): domain Eukaryota; kingdom Metazoa; phylum Chordata; class Aves; order Strigiformes; family Strigidae; genus Athene; species Athene noctua. The sequence goes on along the minus strand of NC_134049.1, from coordinate 14,470,345 downwards.
AAATACACTGTTTAGCTTTAACTTTGAAACATTAACAAATCTACCTGGCAGGAATCTGTGAATATTAAACTAAGTCTGCATATAAGGAATACTGACAAGCTTAATAATACATTTCCAAGCTGTATTCAAAGGATTTGGTGCCAAACAGGCAAGGCTGCAACACCGGGCTGCTCGAGTCACATTTTAGAGGGGCACTCTCATCTATTAGACCACAATGTTACAGGTGATACTGAAGGACAAGCATGAAGACCAGCCTTTATCTTCTTGACACGCTCAACTACAACTACTTGATTCATGAAATGCCAATGAGGCTTGGAGAGGTCATTGTGTGAAGGCACTGAATACGCATCTGAGATAATTAAGATTTCAGCCTTCGAAACATGGAGGGGAAGTGAACAGCAGTTAAGAAAATCAATAAGAGTCTTTTATTCGCAGTGACACAGATGTCTCAGTCAATAGAGCCTAATAGGCAAGCTTGATCGCAACGGACAGGTGCCTGCCTCCAAGGCTATCAAAGGGCTTTCACTATGACAAACATTAAAACATATTTATGTCACTGCTGAAGAATCTGGGATTCTTTAAGGTAGTTTAATTTAATGGTGTATATTTAATGTCATTACGCTACTGCAAGCCTGCCCATACATTCAGCTCAAAATGATTGCTCTGTTTGTCTAGGACATCTACTTGTCCATCAATTGTTACATTAAACCTTTCACTTCTGGATGCCAGAATCTGAATGCCTGGAGCAGGAAGAGAAAGTAACAAGACAGCTTTCTACAACTCCAGGGGGTTTGGGGTTTTTTTAAGAAGCCGATTCCAAATAGTACAGAGCAGTTCCTTGAAAGAACCTGCTAAGTATTTAAGTATCTACTGCCCTAAAAACTACAAAGGACATTCTAACTGAGCAGTTGACTTAGTTATTCAAAATTGATTAACTTTCTTCCCTGAAATGGTGGCAGCAGCGCAACATGTGTGAGGTACTTCAATCTATTTGGAGCTAAATCTGATTAGCACATTTTGAGAAATGGGAAGCAAATTGCTATGCCAATCAAAGTAAATCAGGACACATAACTCATTCATATCATGAAGGTTTTCATGGTCCCTCCAGTTCTGTATTAAAAGAACACATTACAACTAAATGAGCAGTAAGCATCTCTCCACCTATTTGTGGTATGCCAATCACTGCAGTATTAGGTAGTAACGAGACAGGCATGTAGCCAAGACTCAATTCAGTGCACCTACCTGGCCATTTGCAAGTATTTTCTTCAGCTCTGCAGAAGACTTTTTTAAGCTGAAAAAAATAAGAGGCAATTATTTTTAATGACAGTGCCATTTCACTCTATAAAATGAAGTGAAACCACAAGAAACAACAAGCTATCAGGTGAAGTTCATGGTTACATATTCTAATAGATTTAACTTTAGCAATGCTGACTGATGTTCAGTACAGCTGCTCCTCAAACTGCAGACAGCAGAAATGGGCAAGCAATGAACATTTAAGAAAATCAATATATTTTTCACCTTTGCAAACTAGCTTTTTCAGATACCTGACTATACCACCCTTTGAGATACAACCTATTGTTTGTCAGTTCAAAGAAGAAAGAAAAAAAAATACCCTCACACACCAGGTGTTTCAGAAAACAACAAGAAAATAAGGTTTGCATCTAGTTTTCAGGTGCCTTATCTTATTTTAAAACTCCTTAAGGCATTATCCCTCAATAATTTCTACAAATCTGCAGCAGAAGGATGTGCCATCGACAATGCCTCACTACCTCAACTGCCCTTAGAGTGCAGCATGAGGAGCAGGCAAGTAAACTCCCGACTGAGGCAACTCGGGGACATGCCTAAATGGAGGGGGGTGAGTCCCCATTGCCACATGCATCCCCTCCAGTTCAACCTGCTGATGCAATCCTTGTGCTTTTTCAGGAGAAACTACTTCCATGTCAGTAGTCTTACATTACACAAAATGACCCATACTATCTTCTTCTAGTAAGAGAACTTTAACAAACCACAACTATCAGCTTGGTGTGTTTTGTTGATAAAACTATTAATGGCTTCAAATTACTTCTACCCACTTGCAAAATACTGCTTTACCTCCTTTCCTGAATAACTTTGTTCCTTGTACGTTCAACACAACAAACTGCCTGGGTAGCAATATGTCTGCAAAACTTAATCTCAAAGAGACATTCTGCTCTTATTGCTGGTTAAAAAAAAAGTACAAAATAATATATTCTTGAAAGGCATGTGCACGTGTCTTGATCACAGATCATTATTAACAAGAACAGTGAAAACACAGATTTCATATTTGGTGGCTTTGTTCTTTAATAGGCCTCTTGTTCCCACGACTACTTTAAAGAAAAATTAAGTTTTCCAAGGAAACATAAGTTGATCTTGTCATCTTTCATGACTAACAATTTGTGAACATGAAACAAAGAGAGACTTTCAATTACTTCAAAAACAAAACTCATAGTGCAGAAGGTTTCGGAAAAGGAATGGCAATTAACCACCAAATAAGGTGACAAGAATCTTCTAGAAGCCTCATTTTCAATGCACTTTAAGAACAAGCTCAAAGTACAGGAAGTACTGAAAGCCAAAGAACAACAGAAAGCAGCTTTATTTAGTTCAGCAGTATGATAGATTGGGAGGAGGACTGCAGTTCATAAAGACATTCAGATTTATTTTCTTTAAAGAGTCTTGGACAGGATCTCCACCACCACAACACACAGTGAATCTTCCCTAAGGGATGAGGGCAAACTTTGCCAGAGGAGACCGACACAAGGCTCTGCCTTTCTTTTTTTATCTCCTCAATTAGCAAAGCCACTAAGGAGAAAATCAAAAGTGGTTTTAGCGGTACCCGAATGGGGCTACCCACTGTAGCACAACTCCAGCACTGCTGGCAACCACGTGTGGTGGCATCCTCCTTGTCAGTGGGTAACCACGTCCCATCACTCTCACCATGCAGAGATGGGGTTTGCGGGACAGCCCCAGCACTGCGGCACTTAGTGGTGTCTGCCAGACCCGGTACTGACACGTCAACGACCGAATGTGTTTAATGCAGCATGACTGGATCTTCGATCATATCCACCTCTGACAATTTTTTTCTTTTTCAAAATGCTCTTGGAGAGAAAAGGGAGCAGCATGCTGATGCACAGATAAATGTAATATTATACGCTTATTAAAATAATAGAATAATTTCAGTTGAAAGGGACCTCCAGAGATTTATATTCCCACATTTCAAATACGCTCTTACATGAAGAAGATGAAGCCAGACTTTTCTTATTTCCTTTTAAGAACACATAAGGTTTTTTGGTGGCTTTTCTGTTTATTTGTTTTAACATCAGTATTGAGCACAATGACTTCCTGTAACAGTTCATATAATAAAAAGGGAGTTTATGCTCCACTATTTAAAAACAGATCTCTAGGAAAAAGGAGAACAAGTTCTCATGCATTTTAAAATCTTAATACGGGTTTTCAAATTAAGACTGGAATCTGAAAAGAAAGATGAGGGAGATGGACTCCAAAACTTTGCTGAAACTGTTTGAAACAGGGCACCTAAACTGTTCAGATTTTTCAAAAATCTTACCCCACAATAATAAACCTACCAAATCAGGTATCAAATTTTAAAATCAAAGAATCCTGGAATGAGATAAGCAATAAAGACCTAAACATACAGACCTTGCCATAGTGATTACTAGATCAACTAAAATTAGCTCACCCACAAACAGTATTTCAGTGCTTTATAAAAGACAAAGCCATCTGAAATACACAGGAAAGACCTATTTCTTTTAGCAGAAAATACTTCTCCTGAACAACCAGCAGCACAAGTCTAACAAGATCCATGAATCAAGGTAATTTTGCCTGCCCTACTTCACTCCTGCGTGCCCAGTAGTCATACTGAAAAAGTTATTCAACATCAAGCTTCTTGTTGGTAACTAACACACACAAGGTTCCATTTTGGTTTAAGAAAAGAAAAGAAAACAAAACATACACTCCCGTTCTTGACTCTTACCTATTGCTTGGAAGGGAATCCGAGACTGCCGAACTGCTATTATTAGCAGACCCTGCTCGCGTATTTACCTGCAGGCAGGGAAAGGATCTTTATCAGTCGTTTGTGTTCAGAGGACACTATTCTAATTAACCTGTAATTTGCCATGAATTTCTCATTTCACTATGAAGGTTAATTAGCTTGTTGCTAGGCATGCCGATGGTTGAGGTCTCGCCTGTATGTAGGTTAGCAGGCAATATAATTCATGGACTACAATATACTATCTTTACATCTTAAATGCTTAGTTAAATACTACAGAAAAAGAGAGGATGTGTCCACCATTTATTCTCATTTTAAAAACAATCATTTAATATATTCATAGTCTGCATTTCAAAATGAGCACAGAAGCAATAAGCATACCTGTATGAATCAAACAACCTGAAAGATTTCATTGCAGTGCCTTCCACACTTAGATAAATTACTGAAATCAAACGAATATGGTGGTGTTTTTTAAACTCTTTGAAGCAGCAGCAGACATTAGTTGATAAACTGAATATTAACATTTAGGAACCTTATTAACAGAGGTTAAAAACAAAAAGGCAATTCCATTTTTAATAAAACTGTATATATAGATATCGCAACCAACACCCAGCAGACGAATTCTTCTCCCACCCTCATAAAAAAAAAAAATCTGCTTGTCAGAGCTCAAGAAAGTGCAGTTTTATTTGACATTTCAATAAGTGGAACACAGCATTACAAATCCATCTAACTTTACTGAAACAATTATTGAAATTTGTACCTTCAGGCCATGTATGTTCCGTTTCCCAGGAGGCTTGCAGGCTGAAACAGTAATTGACTAAATTGTAGAACACATCAGGGCCATTTACAAATTTGCTCAAAATGAATCTTTTAAAAAGAAATGAGGGTGACACCAAAATTAGCAGAGAGAAATGATTGAAAAGTGCCTCACAAGACCCAGAGTGGGAATTATGAACCAGGATTTTTTAACTTGCAGGAGTGAGCATTTATAAATGCTAAGAGCTTTCTGACACCATGTAATATAAATTCTAATTTCTGCTTAAAACACATCAAAATCCAGAGAACTGTTGGCTTAAATTATCAGATTCTCTTTGTAATTCAAATTAAAATCTCATGTCACTATATTTTCACATGCTGTATTTTTTTTGGCATTTAACAGAAATATTTGCCAGACGTATTTTAAAGGAATCAGCTGCCACACATCATGAATTAGTCATACTGTCAAATGCAGACAGTTTGTTTTAAACGTGGAAAAAAGACGTCAGGGGCAACAGCAGCGAGTCTCAAGAAACCAAATACTGGATAAATGCAATACAAAATGCCACATTTTGGACACAGATGTACAAATGTGGCATCTTATTATGATGTCTACGTTTACAGAAGGACATGCTGCTTGAGGAGAAAGTATTTTCTTACAGTCTCTCGAACTATATATTGCCTTGTTCTTCCATTCGGTGGATGTGCTTTTGTCAAATGTTAAAGCCACAAAGGCTTCTAGCTACATGTTACAGACAGTTCCCATTTTAAAACTACAGTGCCCTACAAATTGTATGTTAAAGGGCCTGTCACTTTTGATTGATTGTCTGAGGAGGGATGAATTTGATTTTTCTCTTTCTCTGATGCACATGCATTTCACTTCAATTTTTGACAGCAGGAAACAGAACTATTTATTAGTCAGAAGGACACAGATGATAGTTATTAAACACATCAGTTAGGGCCAGGCCATGTGCCTTTAAATGACATTAGAAATTACCATGTGCATCTTAAAGAAGAAAAATATTATGATACTGTGAGCATTAAAAAATCCTACTAGAAAACAATAAACTATTTAAAAATACATATAAGCATATTCTATTTTTTCCAATAGATTAAAATCAACATTTTGAACAAGTTATTAAAAGAATAATATTTTTCATGATACATATTTGAATGGTATACTCGCCTTGCATTCCACAGATGGGATATAGGTAACATAGAGAGGATATATATGTGTGTGCATGCACACACACTCATGTTGATGTATATGCATACAGAGAGGTTTATTTTCAGTAAAAAAAGAACTCTGGTTCTTACTACCTACACAGCAACAATGCATTTTTTTTTAAAAAAATAGACAAAATAACATTTTTTTCTCCTTAAAGGCCTTTAAATTATCAAATGAATACAGCACAGCCAAGGATGGCACAGAGTTACTACTGGCAGGTTTTATGGAAGAGTCGAGTTTTTGGAAGCAGACTGGAGACAGCAACTGGGAGCTTCCTCAGAAATAAGAAGGGCAGAAAGGGAAAAGGACTCAAAGGAAGATCAAGCTTGCAAAGAAAGCTTTTAAAAAGGGAGAACCTTAAATTACAGGCAGAAAACCTGAGGTGTGATTGACGGGGCTTTAAAGTGCAGTACGTAGAGAGAGGTGGCCAAAAAGGCATGAAAGGAAAGCGCCTGCGCTAGTAAAATTTGGGATGTTCAGTAGAGAGGCAGGTCAAGAAGAAAATAAAAGCAGGAAAGTGCATTTTGTTTGATATTGCAGAAGAGCAGCGGCAGAACTTAGAGACAGTCTGGGTACAAAGGGAGTGCAGGGTAGCTTTAAAACCGTAACCTAGAAAGAATAGATGTTTTAAGAAGGTGATTTGGAAAGATGAAACAGCAACTCAGCTCTGAAGTAATTTAGAGTAAGCGGCAAGGCACCTACAAGGAAATACCCAGAAACACACGTGCAGTTGAACCAATGGTGAAAACATGGAGATAATACACAGGGATTGTATCCTCAGCAGCATAGAGCTGAATTCTGCATCTGTACAGTCAAAGAAGATTATCCTTAGATATCAAGCAAACAGAAAAAAGAGGCAGCAGCAGGAGTGGGAATCTACTTGGCTGGTTCTTGAGGAACAACACCAAAAGAGAATCTAAAAGAAGGTTAAGCCTGATTTGTAATCTCAAAACATCCCTTTAAACACTCAGGTATGCCAGCTCCTGAGCATCTCCTGTCACAGCTCCCTTGAACAATCTGCTAAAGGGGAAATATACCCAATTACCTTGTACTTCCAAGAAAGGTTCCCCACCTATTAGGATCATCCACAATATCAGTTTCTCCAAGCCACATGAAGCCGAGCATTTTATTTCTTGTGGTGGTCAGTGGTTTTAGACAGTGTGCATGTCAGTAATTAAGTAGCCTTCTACAGAAAGAGGTTCAGGAAAAAGGCTGAGACCCTCACAGCTCAGCCTGAGAAGAGGCAGAAGATAACTGCCCTCTTCATAGCTGTCCTTGCACTTGCCTCACAAGAACACATTTTAACTGCTGACTGCTCAGTCCGCAGCTCAAATACACACACACATATATATACGTATGGGAGTCCCCCTCTCAATCACACCCTACCAGCCCAAGCCATTAAAAAAATAAAAAAAATCAAAAAAATCTCCATATTCCCCTTGAATTCAAGTCTCTTTTCCACAGGAGTGTACTAAACTACCAGGAAATCCAACCTCCTTTTGAGACTTTATTAGCATGTATTTGAGAAGGCTGTTGGTTAATTGCCCAATTCAAACTTCAGAGAGTTGTAAGTAATGGAAGTCTAGAATGTTTAATTGGGAAACTCATAGTATGATTATTTGTATAATATCAGTTAAGTGAGAAGACTTTAATTTTTAATTATTTCAATTAATTTATTGCTGGGAGATTTACTTGGCGAATTTAAACCTTGTCTGTTTCATCAATTAAGAATAAGAGATTCAAAGACGGGATACTGAGAGCATCTGAATGAATCAGCAGAATTATGTAATGTATTAGTCTTTTTTTAACCATTATTTGAGTTCAGAGAGAGCAGTGCATTCCCCAAAACCTAACTAGCTGCCTACGGATTTTTGTTCAGGATGTAGATGACCTATTTTTTAATTGCCTCAGCCCCCATAATTGATTACATCTTTCCCTGTTCAGAAGAACTATTAAACTACTTGTGATCATTTTGATACCACTGCTAAGCACCCAAATCTCAAATAAAATGTGTCACGGATAGAGCTTCTGTGACAGACACATTCCCATTTTCAAAATGAACAATGACAGTCACATTCCTCAAGTCTGTTAGATTGATTAATGATATTAGAAGATCTTAACAAAGCCCAATTTTCCTAAGTATCCAAAACTTAAGTTATTCATCTGCTTTGGTTTGAATACATGCAGAATCATCACCAATGAGTTTTTAAAATGTACTTAAATATGTACTATGCAAACTGAATCTTGTTAGTCTAATTTACTCCAGTAAATTAGCTATTTTATATGCAATAAATGTAGTTTTCTCTACACTCCCTACAATAATGAATTCTTCCATCCAAATTAAGAGGTAAACATCATGTTATGTGCATTTAAACCTCTCAAAAACATAACTGTTGATGAAACAGTTTACTGATATCATCATTGTTGATTAGAATTTGTTAAGCATTACCTCTTGGATATATCTGTAGAGGCTCTATTAACTGTCCATTTACTTGCTGTTCCATTACAGTGGAGTAATACTGCAAAGAGATTAAAGAAAGAGATTACTCAGTAACGTATGAATAGTAGTAAGAGTACTTACGGATTGTTTAATTCAACGTTTTTTGTTTGTGGTTTGTTGGGGTTTTTTTTATAATTGCCATAGTACATACCAGCCTTTAGAATGCTTTCTTACCATTTGCAATGTTCACACAATAAAGTGGCACGGGAGGGACATAACCAAGGCACTGCAATACCCAGCACAGTACTGAGTCCAGCACAGGGATCTGTTATTGGCTCAGCTAAGCAAGTTTCAGGCCCACCTGAAACCTGGAAATGCTTCAGAAGAGTGAGCAAATGAAACATTTACAGCAAACACAGCAGTTGCCACACCTGGAGAAGCCAGGAAAACCAGTCAAATGTGGAAACAAAGAAATGTTGTAAATATAGTCAGAAACTGTGCAATTAGGAAAACTCCAAGGGAGAAAAAGAATCTGGAAACTATTCAAGAATTTGCAGTGATGAAGCGCAGTCAGGGCAGCTGGGGCCACATCCCACCAAAGTGGAGATGCTGGGCATTCCCTCAGCAGACAAATTCAACGCCCAGTAGTGTAGGCAAGACAGCAGCACTAGAAAGCCACTGCAGACAGAGTGAGACCCTGGACACCACAGGAACTGCTAGGAGTGATCTGGGGGGAAGTTTATCGATAAAAAAAATGCGAAGAATGGACAAAAAGGGATGTAAAAGTATCTGAGAACATCAAGACCCAAGACAGAAAATGTGTCATGTGGTATGAGAATCCTGAGAAGTGGAACGAGGATGAGGATGAACAACGGCACTAAATGCAGAAATAAACTGAAATCTTTATTAGCCTTTTTAAACTGACCCTCACTCCTGAGGAAGGGTGAACACTCACCAGCCACAACATTTAACATTACAACCAGACAATCCCGGGGCAGGACACAGACCTTGCTATGAGTTTACTGTCTATAACCCTCACTACTCTCATCACCATGTGTTAAATATTGAAAGCACATCACAAAGCACGTTTCTTCTGCAATCGCCAAACATCTTTGAAGCAAACACGCTGGCAGTGGGCCAGATCTTCATGGCATAAATCAGTGTAGCTCCACTGACTTTCATGCTAATTCTCACCAGCCGAGTGTGGTCTAAGACTTCAGCATGTCACTGTTACCAGTGTTTTGTGATACTATTACTCAAACTGGCAAGAATGGATGTCAATGAGGAAAAAAAAAAATCTAAGTCTCTATGGAATCAAACACATGTATTTCACTCATACCAATGGTTTCCCATAATGAAAGCATTTTTCCTTACACAACTTTAAAAAGACAGAAGTTTATTATCTAATGTTACAAACCATTTTTCTTTCCTCTTACAATGGGATTAAACATGTGAACTATAGTAAGCAAATGTTAGACAGAGATTAAAGTCATTTTTTAAGATTTTCAGTGCATTTGTTTTTCATATTCATGTCAAGAAACAGGAAGAAGTTTCCTTTTTGTGAAAAAATTGTTATGAAAAAAATTGCTGAGGGTTTAAGGATCTATCCAGCCCCATCTCCTGTGTGTTTACATCTAGTACGATGCCTGCTGCTAAAAGCATTTTCCTCACTAAAATCTCACCACCAGATTTTTGAGGGGGGCATCTCATTCATATTAGTGTACAAGCGTATAAATCCACATCTTAAATAACCACGTGATACATGCTTTTGCTGAACTTATACAGAGCAAAGCTATTCATTACAAAAATGAATAACTCTTTTGAAATGATCAAGTTTTTTTAGGAGTTAGGACTACCCCACAGACTAATTTCGTATCAGGAGGGTCATGAAAAGCATGCCAAATCTTCCCTCACCTCCCCGCATCCCTTCATAAAAATGTGTCACCAATACCTAATAGTTATGGAGCTGTGAAAGACTCTCCCGCTCCACTGGGGGCCAAAATTGCTTAAGAAAACCAAACTTTTTTACTACCATTTTACTAGTGGCATTCTATGACGTGAAGACGTATATATATACAGTATAAACATATATGACATACTCTCTAGAACAATAAACTAAAATAAACATACATGAGACTGTTTCCTACTAAAAAAAAAGAGGGTGAGAAAGAGAAAAAACCATGGCCCTCTCCATTACTCAAACAGTGATGACAAGTAAATGAAATATCAATCATGTAAGCTGTCAACCTTTTGGGACAGCAATAACTGTTAACAAGTAGTCTGGAAAAATTGTCTGAAAATGACTTGTCCTCCACACATGAGCATTTGAGGTTTCCATGGAAAATTAAGATGCCAGTGGCTATTTGGAACATTGTTCAGGTATTCTTTTTAATGGAAAATTTGCCAGTTATTGATCCAGAGCATGTACCCCTTGCTTTCAGAAAGCTGCAAGCAACTTTCCAATCAGTGGCTGTCAAAAAAATTACTGCCTTTTTATACTGATACAAGACAACAGTCAAAGTGCAACTCCACTGCTACTCAGTGTCTGTCTTTAATTAACTGCAATGCACAACAGAAAAATAATTTTGTTTACCATTCCACAATACTTGCATAGGCATCATACAAAGTACTTCTGCACACTCTAAAATAATTCTAGAACTGCCTGAAATAACTTACTGTCAAGTTCAGAAACCAAAGAACCTGAAGATAAGAGTTTGTGCATGATTCAAAACGTGTTCCCCAATTATAGTGTCATACCTGCACAGATCTGTACTCTAAGGCAATGAATTAATTTCAGTTCTTAAACTGAAAGAAAATCCTTCACTTTCATTTTGGAGACTACTAGCAGAACTGGAGGCAAACTGAACCATGTCAAAATTCCTAGAAACATTTTAGCAGCTGTTCAATCCTCCAAATATTTGTTGCAGGCCTCAAAAGACTCAAAAATTATTTTTCTTCCTCAGTATATTCTTAAAGATAACACTAGATTCATTCATTTTCTTGTTAAGATTTGTTTTCTTACAAACATATCCCCAAATGATGCCTATAGGATGTTAGAAAGTTAAAACATCAGTGCAACGCTCAAATAGAAAACTAGTTTAAAACTGAAGGGGAAATTTTCAGAAAAGAAAAGCTGCTGAAGTGGAAAGAAGTCATTTACAGACATCCCATAATTTTTAAGGGAAAGCAGAGAGTTGAGCAATCATAACTCTAATGTACTGAAACTTTAACAGTCAGCTTGGAAGCATAGCTAAAGGTGACCCTACAAAAGGCATGAATTAATCCTAAAACTGTGCCAGGAAAATTCAAGTTTTCCAGTTTAACAGCAAAAATGGCAGACATTTTATAAAGAAAATTCAGATACACAAGGAGTTTCAGTGGGGGAGCATCACCAGTGATCTAGCTGTACAAAACAAAACATTAAAAAAACCCTCCAAAAAGCACAAACCCCCTATGATTGCAGCAAGATTTTTCTTCCTTTCTTTCACACAACCGTCTTACGCTCTTTAATATCAAACTTGTAGTACAATGGTTTCGCCTCCTCTGGAAAGAAAACTGCACTAGAGGGGTTTATTTAATAAATCCCTTGAGTTTCTGAGAGATCAATCACCAGCATGTGGAACCTGCACTTCTTTCACCCCAGGATTAAGTCACAGGCAATGACTAAAGTCTCTTTGAACCAGGGTCTGCTAACAGAGACTTGCAGTCAACGAACGTCCACCCCAGCCTTCGCAAGGCAGGAAATTGTACAAACCTGCAGATATCAAAAGGATCAGAATCAGCCTTCCCAGAGCCTTGAAAACATGAGCCCCCTTCATAGGAAACATCGATCGTTTGATGTGCTAAGCTCACACCACTAGCAGCGTTTTTCCAAATGCTAGAGAACATGTGCCCCAGAGCAACCCATGAAGCAGAGACTTGGGAAAGATGTAGGTGATCCAAGCACATCTCGGCTCCACTTCCTCCGCAACAGGGAACGGATGAGCAGGACTAAACTGAACCAAGTCATTCAGTCCCACCAAAACCACTGATAAACGATACTAAATAGGGCCTGTTTCTGATATGTTCCAAGTTAAGGCATTTGGACAGAGAGAAGTGCACTCTGTAAGAAACTAGCGTTCCATCTGGCTCAGAGAGAAAATACCCATTTGTTATCTTCTTGCTTATCAATTTAATTTGAAAGGAAATGTTAAATTATTTTTTCACTTACATCTGCAACACGAAAGATACACTGAAGCTATATTCAAATTATTTTGTTTCAATAAGTAACTGTGTACTTTCTGTAGACAGATTTATAGGTATCTAGATAGAGATTTTACACACATCTAAGTATATAAAGACACACAGAGACACACATATATCTCATATTAAAAACCAGAAAATACGTCTTTAAATCCTCTACGAATATTGAGCCTGCAGCTACAATGAAACTCTTCTGTTAGGAGGGGTGAAAGTCTCCAGATGAAAGTAGATTTTGAAAAATTTTTAGAGCCCAGGGGTTCATTTTTAATGAGCCGTTACTTTAAGTACTGCATAAAAAATACAAGAAATTGATAGTCCATTTAGCCTGCACTATATCTAATGCAAAAGTCATTAAGATGCATTATTCTTAATGTTTATGATATGATCAGTAAGTGTATAAGTTTCTTTTTTAAAAAAAAGTCAAGAATGTCCATATATCTCTTATGATATAGTTTTTAAACACCTACACTCAATACAGGAATACTGTACTGTGAACTTAATACAGGAACACTGTACTGTGAGCACTGCAGCTTAGATGGACAGAAGCAAAAAGACACAAACGAAAACAGAAAAAACATGGAAAATATCAGCATTTGTTATACTATACCTACATAGGATAGCATGGCTTTCATTTCTTCATCACTTCTAACAGTAATCCGATCACCATCCTCATCTTCATCTAACAAAGAAATGTATTACATCAGTGAACAACGGAAGAAGGATATTTACAATTTTGATACCTATGGTTTTACCTGGACTTTTACAAGCAAGTAAAAATATGAAAAATGTATGAGCCACCTACACAGGTAACCTGGTACTCTGAAATAATAATGTAGAATGACTCCAAGCATTAACTAACTACGACTACAATTACATCTAAAAAGGGGGCACAAACAAAGTGCTCAAAACTTTGCTCTCAACAATTCTTTTACCGCCAGAACCTCTCCAGAAGCTGAGAGCCTTACACATGCTATAACATCCCCCACTGAAAACCATGAAGGTATTCTTTCGACACAGCAAACAGTAAGTAAAGTTTCTTAGTGTGCTTCGATCCTCCCAGACGGAATTAAGTTTTGGCAGTTTCTTTCACCAAAATGACTAAAAATTTAATAACAAAAAAAAAAATAATTTTTTCCTCCCACTAAATCCTTCTGGTCTTACTGTCAAGCCCACCTCATCTCACCTGCCCTATGTCAATTTCCTCACACCCCTCTGTCCCCATCCCCATTACAAATGCACGGGCATCTCTGCTTCTTCCTCATACAGCAATGCTGACTTAAAAACATTCACTTACAAGTGGACACAAATCTGCAATGTTTATATGGAGAGATTTAGTCAAAGGCAGAAGTTTGTGAACAAGCAAAGCCAGTCTGTGTCTTTGTACACAGTGCAACTGCGGGTGAGAAGGAGGCAGGAGGTTTGAGCAGCATTACTACGCAATAATCACAGTTTTGTGATGACGGCTCGGGCACAGCCACAAACGCACAGACAAGGCACTTTGGTACAACAAAAGTGACTGCTGTGGAAACAGAACCAGAGGAAAAGCAGGAAGATTCGGAAAGGCTCCAGAAAAGCAAGGCATTCAGAAAGAACTATCAATATGAAGAACTGAAGGAGGAATAGACTTTCCAAAGACATATGGTGGGATTCAGCAGGTGCAGATTTACCAGGGGGCTCAATCCCTGCCATCAGCACCAGCTGGTGCAACAAACACGCTCCAGTGTCACCAGCCACAGTCGCCAAGACACCCCATGCGGCTCCTTCGCTGCGACGGGAGCGGCATCCACCCCATCCTCTCCTGGCCCCGTCCTCGTGAAAAGCTCATACACTTGCACCAGTGGGAGAGCTGCACCAGGCGCCAGATGAACGGAACAGACCCCTCCCCTCCAAATCAGTTACAAAATGTTAATTTCTTTTTATTGCTCTAGCTTTGGGGGAGAAGGGAGGGGTTAATGATCTGTCTCCAATTTTTGCCTGCTGCCATTTAAATATCTTCCTTAGATATTTATTTAAAAAAAAACCCACAACCAAAGCATGTTGGTGTGCAGCCCAGTGTTACATTTGTTTTTTTCCCTTTGGACAGGGAGTTCTTTGAAAATAAAACGGCAAAACATCCAACAGATACCAAAGAACAGCTGACAAATTCACATGCCTTTTTTGGCCAGAAAACATCTATCGTGGGGAATGTCAACCACACAGGCCCATTTGAGTTGGGATATTTAAATAGCCTGAGAGACCCACCTCTTCCTGAAAGCTGATGTGTTAGGACAGATCCACACACACAAGGATGGACAGACCAGAACAATTCTTCTCATGCTGGATGGTTACAGAAGCAAAGCACTCTGCCCAAGCTAGCATGCACTGGAGAACTGGGAGGCAACACACTCCTCATATTTCAAACACTTGTTAAATACCAAAGGGCGAGGATGTGGACATGAGCGAGTGTATTTATATGGCTTTGGGGCCAGAGCAGGTTCGCTCCTGACCAGCTCAGGATGCAAGCTGAGGCTGGGGCAGTCTGTCTGTCCCCATCTCTACAGATGTGCTCTGATACACATGCTCCCATGTACTACTACATTCAAAAGTGCCATTATGTCCCTAGATGAAAGCTCACTTTCGCTCCTAGTTACACACAAGAATCTGGGAGGATATCTGAGTCAATAAATTAAAACTACCCGAGAAAATGAGTTTGTTCATCTTCCCTCTGAAAACCTAGCAGGTAATTCTAAGGCTGCAAGGAAAAGAGCAAAATAATGCAGAAGAGAGAGCAAAACAACAAGAGAAAAATAATAAGGAAAAAAAGTGACATAAAAACCTTAGGATTACACTTTAAAATGTACTGGAAGAGAGCTAAGGGACACTAGAAACACAGAAGCTGGAAGAGGAATTAGATAGCACAATGATGTCCTACAAGAGCCTTGTCTCATGGAAATTTAACTGGTGAACTGCCAGATCGCTAAAACTACTTGCAAGGGTTACCAGCCTGCAGCGAGTCACGAATGATGAAAAGATTAAGAAGAGTTAGTGAGTTGAAACTGAATGCTGCCTCATCTGGAAACATTTTAGGCAGAAAGGAGGAGGAGTTGTAAAACTGCTACCTGGCTGAAACCCAAGTCCCAGTCTCTCTGTGTACCCGAGTAAGAAAGGCTAAAGAAGCAGATGTCGGATAGTGAACAAACGAATGCCACGCATCAACAAGAAGGGATCAGAGTAAAATGCAGAAGAGGCCAAACATGTGACAGATGAATATACAGAGATAAAAACTGTTAAACAAGCCTGGCCTGAGGGAACTGAGCTAGGACCACCAGAAAAAGAAAAAAAGATGGAAAACTCTTAGACCCCACTTGCAAAATGTTTTTAAAATAAAAACAAAAATATAATCACACATTATTTATTGCAAATTATTAAGAAATTAACTCTGAAGTTCTCAGAACTGCGAAATGCCTGATGGTGGTACAAAAAGAATAAATTAAAAATATGTTGATGAAAAGGCAGAAAATGTTACCTGGCATTAAAAAAGCCAAATCTAAAATAGCCAGGTAATGCTTGTAAAGAGCAAAAACAGACAAAAAAAAAAATATAATTTCTTGTATCTGTGCAAAGATCCTTTGCCATCCTATCATGACATTTAAGTGGGCACACCCCAAAAACTAGCTAGATAGGATGACACAAGGGTTCCGAAAGATTTCCAGGCTTCTCTACTTGCCTAGAGCACAGCGATACGATTTTCCAGCACATTAGGGAAGCAAAAGTAGAACCAAAAAACCCTACGTACTGGCTGGATTTTGCTAATGTCACTTAAAATGGAGGAAGAAATCCTCACAAGATACCAAATAGAGTGCAGCAGATGGTAAACAAATATTATGAAGCAATCTTCACAAAATCTGCAGTGTGTCACAAATATACAAAATGGCAGAGTTTGGATAAAAGGATCATAACAGGCCATATGTTGTTAGTGATTTTATTTGTAGCAATGTGTAATACAGTGGTGAATTCCACATAAAGGTCCAACAGGAGGAGAAGTGCAGCCCCAGGTAGGAGCCGCAATGGATGGTACAACTGTAGATAACAACAACTAAACAAACACTAGAGAAGCCTGCGCCGGATGGCAATTATCTACATCTGAAGAAGCAATGAAGCAGGTGAGAAAGAAGCTTGAACTAAAATCTAGGCATTTGATATGAAAAAAGTAACCAGAAACATCACGCATCAATATACATAACATATTTTAGATGCCAGTTAAATGGCAGGGGAAATGGTTTTGTGCAGATGTAAATGACAGACTAGAGACATGAACTGAAAACACAGAAGCAGATGTTAGAAGACACAACGAAATAAGTATTTCCAGGAAAGTTCTACACATGGTACCATTAATATGGGCTACTGCCCTGATTGCAGCGACTGCTGCTGGTGCATGAAGTTCAAACAAAGCTAATGTGCGATGTGGGAGGTACGTAAAAAAGATATTAACAAATCATAAAAATAAAAAAAAAAAAGAAGAAAAAGGCAAGGTCTGGAGTCTGGTTGTGCTCAGATCTCTGCAGAAAGTCTTGTTTTAAGAAGCAGGACAGGAGAAATGTTGAGGGGAACAGGGAAATAACACTTAAAACCTCCATTCTTAGGTTTCTGGTATTTTAGGAAAGGTAAACACAAACACACAAGAAGAAAAATGGAAAGCACTAAATAGTACTTGAAGGATCATAAAGCAGTGTTTCCTTTGATTATCTACACGTAGAATTACCCATAAAGCTCTAAAAAGGAGAGAAATGCTAATAAGAATGCAAGGCCCTATCTTGTCATATCTGCTCTCTCACCTTCAGCATCACTACCTTACTGATACAACACTTCTAATCCCCTCCAGCTTCTTGCTATTTCTTCTCTATCAAAGGAAAACAGACTTACATAAAACAAACAAACAAAAAACCAAAAAAACACATTAAAAGGGAATAGCAGGGGCCCACTCCACTTGGAAGAAAACTCCAGCTCAGTATCTTATCCCCTGCTACACAGATGTTTGACTCCCCTTTGCAGCTTACTGCTCTCCAGGTAGTAAAATCCCATAGGAATCCCTCCAAAAATAAAAATAATCAGGGTTCACAGAACTGAAATAGATATTAGCAGATACAGGGCTAAATCTCCTCTAACATAATCACCAAGAGCTTTCCTAAGCAGAAATTCCTAAAAGCAGAATGTAACCACCTTCACGAGGTGCAAGTGCCATTATGGACAACCCCAACCCACAGCTTTCTCAGATCCTACACAGAAGCTCTTTTCCCAGCTTCTCAACCAGACCCACATGTCTTTTTAGAAGCGACTACTACTGCCCAAGCCTAACCAGGCTGCACATTCCTGCAGCTCTCCTACCTCCTCCAGGAGCTGAAGCTGAGTAACTACTGACACCTCCTGCTCTCGCCCAGGAGACAGAGATGGTGTATTTAGCTTGAGCCCAGCCGAAGGGAAAAAAGAAAACTAAAGCCACAGCAGGCCTTCCAGCAAAAAACAAACGTTTGTTCCAGTAAAAGGAAACATCAATTTCTAACACTGCTATATTTGGTACAAAATCTGTACGTTGTATCACATTCTGTAAAAGCTGCTGCTCTTTTGGTTTCTTCCAATGAAGAATTAAAATTTTAAAAACTTAAACCTACAGGTACTTTATACTTTTCATTTAATTCAAGCAATATAATTGCAGTGAGGAGTAAGAGCATGGTAAGGTCATGCTGGTAATTAAAGCTATATTGTAGAAATATGCTCATTCAAGATGTGATTAAATAATAAAATATTGCTTAGTTCAGTATCATCATTAAACTTGCATTAATGCATAAATATTTAACTGTAACATATAATGAACGTAAACATTATTTATTTAAAAAAATGACAGCCCTGTAATGTGATAAAGGAGACAGTTTATACAAGTCATACTTACACTCAAATGCTGTTGTCGTTGCATCTGGCAAAACTTGACCGATGACATCCTAAAATGTAAAGAAGAATTAGCTATATATCAAATGGGAAATGCCTGAGATGACTTAGAGTAAATCATCTTAATCACTCCCCAGATGCAGGCTGAAGACTTAAAGACCTGCTACTCACCACTGCCCCAAAATAACAAACTTTTTAGCGCACAACACAAATTGGTACAAATCATGGTGCTGTTCTCCTTCCTTTCCACATTACCTTGAAGAAAACTTACTTTTACCAATAACTCAATCATAATCGCAAACAAGTCAGTGCTGTCTGCTCTTGAAGTTTAAAGAATCGATTTTGTCCGTAGGTTATAGAAAAATGCACATCTAACTCATTGAAGTCAGTCATAAAAAGAGAGGTTTATGACTGACTTTTTACTTAAGAAAGCATGTTTTGTCTCTCGGTCTTTCTGCTTATGTGACCCCAATTCCTCCTCTTCACCTCTAAAGAACTGTCCTGGTCCTCCCTCCCACCACAGAGCAACCTCACCACCCAGCTCCCACCCCTGCCCTGCCTGCAAGAACAACAGGGCAACCAACAGCTCAGGATGGGTTTAGGGCTGCCATCGTGAATTCAAATAGTAGCTGTGAGACTGAACAAATTTTTGTTGCTTTGACTCCGCAACGGTCCGGGAAAGCAGCGGGACCCAGCTGCTGCGCCGAGCTCCTGGTGCTGCCTCGAAAGCAGCGCAGTGCCTTTGCGACGCGCTCCGCTCCATGTGAGCTGCAAAGTTTGGAGGGTTCTTTGTTGTTCTTCATTAGAATTTAAACGTCTTCAAAACTTGGTAGACAGACTCAAATACACTGACTGCCCTGGAAGAAATAACGTTCAAACACCCCAAGAAGTGGAAGCACTAACCTAGAAGACAGGCTCCAGCCCTGGCGTTCCGACGATGCCGCGTGGTGCCTTCCTGAGGGGAGATGTGAGCTGCACATACACTAGCCCCTCACAAAACACACCCAACATCGCCAACTGCTACACGTCTCTGATCCAAACCAGCATTTTTATGCCAATACAAGCCTTTCCTGTACAACTAACCCAAGAGGAAGAGAGGTCTTTTAAATTTTTTTAGCCTTTACATGCAGCATTTACTCAAAATTCAGTGACTAACAGCTGCTCAGACTGAAGTCATCCCGGCCTCCCAGTGTACGGGCTGTTGTCAGCCTTTGCGAGGCTGCAATATGTCATGTCAGGGCACGGCATAAATGCACAGCATGGTTTTTTCCTTCCTGCTGCCTGATTTCTCATGTCAGACAATATCTCCACTGACAGTGTCACGAAGTGATTAGAAATTAATGAACAACAGTATTTATTGTAGTACATACACTGAGCATCTCAGGGTGCTAAGCACCCCCCCCATATCAAAGCTTTAGTGATCACTGTCCTGTCACTTCTGTTTTCTCTGGTTTTTAGCTTAGTCTAAAACCAGGAAATTAAACATTCTGTGCAATGCTAAAGAGACACAATTAATACCAGAAAGCGGCAAAAGCAACCTAAAGACTTCCACAGAGCTGAAACAAATAATATTTCTAAAACCTTCTCATGTTGTCTTTTCGGTTTAGATGCTAAAAAAAAAAAAATCAATAGTATGTAATTTAAACTATTAATTGTACACAAAAGATGTGCAATACAGCTTACCTAATTATATAGATTGTAAATCTGTGGAGCCAAAAAAAAGGAAAAAAAAACCCATAACATTGTCATATTAACAAAAATTCTTCCATTTAAATACTTCTTACAGGGTTTGACAGGTCTGTCTGTCCTCTGTCAAAAGCCAGCCGAGCTGCACCCTCTGTCCCTACAAGAAATTAAAGCCTTGCCTAAACAGAAGACTGTACTGTTAACTAATTATTCCTAAATCCATTTAGTTAAACATTGAAAATTCCTCAGCAAACACACTTTAATTGTGTTAGACTTAAGCCACTTGTAAAATGCTCTTAGGTGGTCACACAGATGCTTCCATGAAATGGATTTAAAAATTGGTATCAGAAAAGGAACCCAGTTCTGGGGTCTTTAAAAACTGTATTTAAGAGGTATGTAAGCATGGCACTGAGACGGAGAGAGTTCTGACGGCCCCAAATGTCTTCTAGGAGAGCTCCAAGACTCCCAAAGCTGCAACAACACTGGAACAGTGATGATAAATTCTTTACACACACACCCCCCACTTCAGAATAACTTTTTCTATATATTGGGACTTCTTTAACATAGGTAATAACCAAGTACATTAAATTAAGGACCGTGTACCATAACTCTGTCTTACAATAAATAAATAGTTGAAAAGAAAACCCTACCAACAACCACAAAAACTTTGCTCTGGTCAACTTTCAATATTTCAATTAAATCAACGCATCTGAGAAAAAACAAGCCTTGTAGGGAGTGGAAGGGAGGGAAATTACACCATTACTCTGTTGTTACCATAGTATTTTCACCAGCTACATAAGACTTCCATACACAAACATTCAGCAGACCTCTCAGTGACCCAAGATTAAAGGATTACTCTAAATTTCAAGAGATTATGCATGTGTGATTATTTTCTACTATCAAAACAGGGATCACAAACAATAAAATACTACAACTTGTAGACATTGTTCAAGTGGGCTCACATAAATGATAGCTTCTATTTTATCTCACAAAACTGAAAAGCCACTAACAATGAGGAGAAAAAACAGGGAACAGCAGCTGAAACAAGAACTCCATCAAATCTGCTCTCTAGAAGAGCTGTGGAGCACTTGTCTCTCGGGAGAGAAAGCAGACAATGTGAAAGCACTGCTTTAAACAACACTGCAAATATTGAACCCATGGCCCTCACCCCCGTTTCAGTTAAAATTTGTTTTATCTCAGTATGACATCATGAAGTTATCCTGAATTAACACCAAGTGCTTAAATACTCTAGTGACAGCCAAAGCAAACGAACCTAGACAGCCTGATGAAAAAAATAAACCCACTGTAATTCCTTTAATGGTGCCTTTAAAATAAATCTGTTTACAGGTAACTTACAGGTCTGCAAAGCTGATATACACTGAACATATTTAAAGTGACATTATGAAGAACAGCTCTTAGCAGCTAGTTTAGGAAAGTAATCAAGAAAATGCCTAACCTAAAGCATACAAGGAACATTGCTTCCATGGGTCAAGCACTATCCTATTGCCTTGAGGCCAAGCACCAGCACCAACCTGCAGGTACCAGGTTTTCCAGTTTAAACACCAGTTTAGTACCTGTAAAGGCTCCTCCAAGAGACAGAATTAGAGCAGATGAAAAATATGAAGTGTGTCATTTAGCGTGTAAGCCACTGCAGTGAGCATCAGACTCCTGCCTCCAACAAGTTATTCTATGGCTACGGACAGGATATTTGGTGACTCTACACCACAGCTTCTTTTCTGAAAAGAAAAAAAGATGGAAATAATCTTGCATGCCAGCCTGAAACCCTGCAAGGCTACACTCATTTGTATTCACAAGGCTGGTCACATTTCTAGGATGCTAAATTAACCAAAATCATGTTGAAAAAAAATTTTGCTATTCTCAAAGATATTTTTATGGGGCTTTCTTAATTCAAAGCAGACCATGGGACCTACCTTATAAGCCTTACTATGCAGCTAATTCAAGGCTCCCCCAAGCCCCCAGTCCCCACCAATGCTAGAGTTCTGGGGGTATGCACCTGCATTTTGGAACTGGCTAACAAACATGCTTCTGCAGTTGAAAGCAAGACGGTACTTCTCATCAAACCCCTTAGACCACAGGTACCCAGAGCAGGCTCACACCCACTGTGCTCTGGACAGCACCACGCAGAGCCAGATCAGTGCTAAACAGGGCAAACAACTGGGATTATTCAGAACTTGATGGTGCCCCCAACAGTAGGAGCTGAGAAAAAAGGGGTACCTTGCATCCCTATGTCTTCAGTTTAGAGAGACATGGACAGTAAGGGAAACAGTGGAGTCTGACTGGATTATTAGTATTTAGTAATTTACCTTAGCAGGAAATGTCTCAACTCTCCACATTATCTTTAATTGATACTCTAACATATAAGCCCTCCCTAATTGCCTATCAGAGGAGTGGAAATTACAGCCAAGGCACAAGTACAACAGAAGCCTGAGTCAGCCCTGCTCCTGCCCTCCCCAGACACACGTGGTGCCAGACCTACCACGCTTTAGTGTATGGAACCTTACTTCATTTAATTTCTGTAGTTATCAGATAAATTAAGTGCATGTGCCTACTGTGGTGGCACCTCCTGAAACACAATCAGCTAGACAAATGAGGGCCTTGAGACAGTTCAGACCTTATTAGACTTCTTCCTTCTTAAGATTTCACGGTGCACAAGAGAGAGTTTTTGACAGGAAAACAAAAATCATGGAATGGTACTACTGCATGGCTGCACTCCCAGACAAACACTGTCATAGCGCCCGTCAATCCCACATCCGAGATTTCCACCAATGTGTCATCACCTACTGACTCACCACACACAATCCAACACTTCCAGTTAGGATGGAGGTACTGCTGTCACCACTACACTCAACATAACAGTCTAACAGTGCATAACCTGAAATTATCATCACCAACACAGATGTGACCTGATACAGAAATCTATCTGCTTTCACCCAACAAAGAGCTGGGACATTTCAACCCAGGAACTATTCATATTCTTTTATCAGTGGGTGGAAATAATTCAGTGTGCAGATGGCTGGAGACAGACCTTCATCTGCAGAGGAGCTAGGTGAAGAGAACAGGTGATCTGCAGCAGCTGCATCTTCTCAGAATATTGTTAATGCTGTGATTTCAACCTGCACCACGCAGAATAGCGACCAGCACGCACGGTCACCCACCTGGTGCCATTCTCCACGGCACTCTGTTGTGCTACATCAAACAACTGCATAAGGGTACGCTCCTCGCTTTGGCAGCTGTGCCTGGCTGGGGCAGAAGTGCCTACAGCATAGGCCATGGACATCACCAAACGTTCTGTGGCTGCCTCAACATACAGAGTGTCCTACACAACCACTGCAGAAGTTTGGGAGGAACATCAGTGATCGCTGAATGTGAGCATAACGACAGAAACTGGGATTCTGTAAGAAAACTAGCAATGTATGCTCTTGCCATGTTTCAACATCATCTGCTGACTGGAGAAACTGCCAGGAAACAGGAAGCTCAACCTGCTCGCAACTGGAGAAGTAAATTTTTTAAAGTCCAGTAGATCTGCTAGACAGCTGCAAACAAACAACTAAGATGAGCATCAAAATTGTATGTGGAAAGGGAAGAATTAGAAACCTCTTTCCTCAGTAACTTTAATAGTGATGCAGAACAAGACGGGCGTTGCATTAGCCAAGCCTGCTTGCAGTTCTTGGCCTCTGAGCAGGGATGGTTGGTATGAGCGAACTCAAGGCTTGCTGGTCACAGGAACCGCCTACCTGGCAGTACGTAGAATGCTCGGCATGACCCATTATATCACAGTCCCTCCATTTTGATTTATTCTGTGACAGATTCCCCACATAACTGCCTCCCTAAACATATTAGCAGTGAAAAGCGGAGTCCTGAGACAAGCTGGAGATTTGCCTGACACATCATCCTCTGTTACCCTTTCACTTCTTTAACACTTCAGAGTGGCCACAGCTCTCAGGAAGCATCAGTTCCACGTGACTGGAGTTTAACTGCAGGCATTGATGACTTTGGATGCTCCTCAAGCTCCCGTTGTCCACTGACCACAAATGCTCTTAGAGCACTTCAGATGTCAAGGGCTCTGTCAAGCTCCCTTCTCAACATGCTGGAGGCAATTACTCAAACTCCTTGCAGCAGGGCATCTCACTAGACTCAAGTTTAGTACTTTGCCCTGATACAACTAATAAATCAGTGCAGGTAGAGCCTACTGGAGCTACTTCAACTGCCGTACTATTGTACTTCTTATTTGGGATCTGGCTCCAAAAGGCACGCTGTCTGTACTGTATCACAACTGAACACACAGGTTCATTTTAACTTCAGCTCAAAAAGTCATACACTGGCTCCAGCTGCAACCTGACAGAGCAGTTACAGGAACTTCAACAGAAACTGCAGGTGCAGAGTCCTAGGTGTAAGATATGGTCTGATCACTGAGTTACAGCTGTGCTGCCTGAAGATCTCACTAGCTTCAGACACAGGTCCCCAGATCTCACTGCTGCCTGAAATGAAGATTTCATGGAGCACCTGTAGGATCAGTGCCCTTGTAAGGCCACAGGCTCAGAGTAAACTATGGGCTCCAGTTTCTAGTGCATACACAGTTTAAGCTTCAACAGCACTTTTTTCCAACCTACTTGTTAAACAGACTAGAAAGCTCAAGTTTAAGGCCCACATAGCCCTGCTGTTTTTCTACTGAAACATTAAGGATGAAAACTAAAAAGCAAAATGGTTTTCTAAAGCCATTCACTCATCCTGACAGCATTTCTCTATTTAAGTAATATAACCAAACTCAAATTTCCAATAATCCTAAAATGCCAAGCGAAAGTCCACACATCAGTGATTATCTCACTTTATTTTGGGAAAATACTGAAAAACATGAAGCAGAATGTGGAGTAAACCTGGCTCAGATTTGCACCACTTGTTTTTGAAGGATGGAGTGAGTTGTCCCAGGCTTGCTGTGTAACCACCGGAAACTCACAGCAATCTCCAAGGAGAAACTGCTCCTCCCAAAAATTTCACTGACCTGTCAAAAGTTCTGGTCCCTCTTCTCCACCTACAGAAAGTCTTGGATAACGTTAAATGTTAGAAAGAATGAAACCTGGAACATCTGCCATCCACCTCAATTACCTCTGCAAACTTCTACAGGCCCGCAAACTTCTACAGGCCCAACATTGAACATTTTCCAGCAAATCAATCCCTTAATCCCCATGTGTCTTCTCAGCAAATCATAACACGTCAAAAGAGATCTGTGGAATCTCTCTCCAATATTAATAACAACAGAAGAAATTAAATATGGACGTGATCTGTGGTATGGGAAGATTTTTTTTTAGAGAAATAGGGGCACATGGAGTGTCTAGCAGAGATGTGTTATGAGGAAAGATGAGGGCATCCTGAAGAATATAAGTATGACCTGCACACAAGGATTAGACTTTTCTGTGGGCTAAGGATGCAATTAAGAGAAACAGTAAGTTGGATAAGTATCCACCGCTATTTCTAAGTAAACAGAGGATTCTTGTATCCTTGATGTGCAGAGGGGGAGAAAATAAGGCAGGCAGGGTTTGAGGGCAGTTTGGGGCAAAGGAGATGCAACAAACCCATAGTGCAGCAATGGGCAATACCAGCGAAGGCAAGTACAGCTACAGCTCACGAGTCCGTCGCCCTGCCCAAGCCAGGCAGGCGCTCATTTCCACAAACATCAACTTTTTAAATCACCCTAAGGCAATGCCCCATGACCCGCTGCCCATCACGCCAAGGCGCACAGGCCCGGGGACGCCGTGCGCGGGGCGTTACCTCACGGTCAGCCCCTTGGAAGAGCCAAGCCCTCAGAGCTGCCCACGGGCCTGCGACCACCGGGTCCCCCTGACCGCTCCACCGCAAGGAAACGCTTCTCTGCACGAGAGCAAATCCACCCCGCGCTGCTGCACCGGCACCGCCTCCCCTAAGGCACGAGGGGCACGACGCTGCCCCAGACCCCCGATTTCTGTCAGCCTCTACCAGCATTACTTTCCTAATAAAACTTTCAAGTGCAGACAGGAGGCAACAAAAAGAACCCGTCCCTACAGAAACAAAAAAATTAAAAATAATAAATAAAGACACCTTTCACCTTCCAGGGAGGATTTTTATTACCACTTTCCCCACCCGACCCGGGTGACCGGTCGGAGCTACCGGAGCCGCACGGAAAGGGGGTGGGGAGGGGGGTGTCCCCGTACCGCCCTCCCTGCCGGGACTCACCAGCACGTCCCTAAAGAGCAGCTGAGACGCCGAATGAACGGTCCAGTCGACGGCCCCTCCGTCTGGGATCTTGATCCGGATCACCAGCGCCTGGCTCTCCATGGCGCGGGAGGGGCCGCAGAGCAGCCAGAGCATCCCCGCCCCGCGGGCTCACATGCTGCGGCGGACCCGGGGCTGCCGAGCCGAGCGGAGGTAAGCCGGGCCGGGCCGGGCCGAGCCGAGCCGAGCCGGGCCGGGCCTGCGCCGCCCCGCCCCGCCCGCAGGAAGGACCCGCTGCCCCGGAACCAAAACCTGAGGGGCGGGAAGAGGGACAAGAGGAGGAGGAGGAGGAGGAGGCGGCGCCATGTTGGGGGGAGGAGGAGGAGGGGGGCCGCCGGCGCTTGTGGCAGCTCGCGGGGCAGCGCAGAGACACTGGCTTTAATAATTTTTTTTTCCCTTCCGTTATGCCGTCTCCTTTTAACAGGAAAACCACTGTTGAGACAGCAAATCAGAGCCAGGCTGGGACTCCTGTCTTAGTTAAGAAGTGTAGAGGGTCCCCAGTGCTCCCAAAATACAGAGTTGGGAGTCTCCTCCAGGGACAGCTGCTCCGTAAGAACTCCCGGGGCTTTTGTCTCCATTCCCCCCCCGCCCCCCCCAACACGTGTGCAGACAAACCCGCTGCTCTCCGCCTCGGGGTGAGACCCCTACCCTGACCCCAACACTGGACCACAACGCAAACCAGTAGCGTGGGGCACTGGAAACGGGGCTGCTCTGTGCTCTGCCCATTACTGGAACAGCCAGACATCTATATTAACGTGCTTTAAGCAGCTTTGCCAATAGCTGTCACATACTTACTTCACTCTTTCCTCCAAATTACAGAATACTCAGCTAGGTATCTTTGATACAGACTCCCGGGTAAAATTCTTCCATCAGAGTTTTTTCATGTCTGGTCAGTGGTACAGCTAAAACCGGTCCGTTTCAAAACACGGTCTGCCTTAAAGCATAGCTCTGATAAAGGAAATCCCTGTTAAAAGCTTACATCCAGCATCCTCAGTAGCAGAAAAGAATGGTTATCAGTTTGAGCATGACAGCTATGTAATCTCTGTACCACAATCACAAACCATGATATATGTTCAGCCTTCAAAAAAAAAGCTTTTTCCCTGACAGAAGTTAGAGGGAAGGCTCTCCGCTCCATACAGCTCTGCAGCACAAAACTTTCCGGTTCTTTTTAGTGGGAGAAGAGCATTAATCCCCATGGTAGGCTGGCTATTGATCTGGACGTTTTATTACAATCTCTCACATTATCATTTATGACAAACTGGACTATTTGAGTGATATTATCAACTTAGAGGGGGGAAAAAATGGAAGGTATATTTGATTTAATTCCTGAAACATCTTCAAGCTTCCTCATATGAGAATTCTACTTTGTCTGAGCTTGAGAAAAAAAAAGGATCTTTCAATGGCCATTAGCAGAGATAAATTCTCTCTCTGTTCAATAACTTTATAATTTAGTTCCTACACTAGAAATTAATAGACCCTCAACTCCTAAGTATCTAAGGGATTGGTGCTGCCCACACAGACATCTTTCTGTTCAAATGAACCTTTTACCTACAGTCCCTGTATACCTTTCAGTCAGGTTCATTTCAATCAGATTCATTTCTATTAAATTTTAAAGAATAGGATACAAAATCATAGAATTTCTATAGAAACGCAATTTTTCTAAAATGTCTCTCTCATTTACAAGACTATGGGGAAAACCAACTCAATTTGCCAGATTTGCATAAATATTATTTAGCTTTTCCAGGGCTAATCATAACCTTAATCCCCCATTCTGATTTGTGATGATGCAGCTGTAATCAAACTTCAAGGTTTTTATATCATAAGAGGCACAGCACATAAAGCATGTGCTTCTTTATACAGGTTTGCTTTTGCTACATACTTCTTTAAAACCCATGTTTCATAAGAAATTTTCATTCTAACTGCACCAACATTTGAAACAAATAGTTATTTTATCATCCTGCAGAATTTCTGCTATAAGAGCAGAACTTCACCAAAATCTAATCTTATATTTTTCCTCAATGTTGGGGGAAAATCTGTGTAACAAGAACACAGGTATTTTTTTAATATGTATCATAAAATATTCTTAAAGTTCAGTATTTGACTGCCCCAAGAATCTCCTCTTAAAAAGTTTGACACAGGAAGTTCAAGAATTCCAGAAAGCCACAGAAAAAAAAAAAAAAAAAATTAAGCAGACTGATTTTCTCCACTAAATCCAGATGACAAGCTGTCAGCAAGAAATATGCATGGATCTCCTATTTATAATGACGTATCCAAAGTTATTGTCTATCCACAATGAAATAGCGTTCAAAATCTGCAAAGGAACAATATATCAGTTCTTTAATTACAGGAGGATCATGAAGCCCATGACTTCTATAAATTCTGTTTTTATTTGCATGGGGGAAATATCCTCCATCAGTGCCACAGACTTCCAGGCTGGTTTTATGCTACAAGCACAAGAACAACTGTCTATGGCAGTCTGCTGCTGCTCTCTGCTGCTTTCCATTGTGGTTAGGGAGGAGAGAGGAGATCTGGAGATGGCCACAGAAAGAAAATAAATGTTTGTTTTCAAGGTAAAGCAGAATGCTGACACAGAAGGATACTAAAATGATTAGATTTGCCATGCGACAGAATCTCTCAGGAGTATCGGTGAGTGGTATGGAAAAAATGCTGTCCCCCACTGATTGCCTGGAACATGGTTATCATGATAATGTGCAAAGCCCACAAAAAGTAAGAAAATAAGTCATTACTTGTTTCTCTCTCTAATTCCCACGGCAAAAGAAGTTATGTAACACAAGTCATTTTCTATCTTTTCACTACCACAGACATCATAATGAAGTTTTGAGCCCCTCTACCAAAACTCCATAAAAAGAAGAGGGAGGAAAGAGCTGACTCCCTTGGCCCTATTCTTGAATATTCCTGTTCCAGGACCTGTCACTGGGAGGTTTTCCTTGCTGGCAGTGGAGGGATGTGTGAGCTTAGTCTCCGGAGTGGATCAGGCTGATGCAGGCGAAAAATGCAGTGCTTAGAACATGCACGGTCCTTTTTACACGGCATTTTTTTTTTACATATATGCTATGTGCTATTTTTATAATAACATTTACAATATGCCCATTGTAAGTATTTAGTGGAAACAAAAGCAGGTAAATTAATGCAAATTACACCAGGCCATAGCAGGAGTTGAAGTGCACTACAACAAGCATGAGGATCCAAAACTAATTTCCTCCCGTCCTGTGCTCAGACCGTTGGATAGAAGGACACAAGGCACAGGAAAGAAGCTGAAGATAGAGTCAGAATGTCCAACATTTTCATACAGCTCCTACTGAGCATCTCTGGGAAATATTAACCTCATTACTACTAGAATTTGGCCAGCTATGACATAGGAGCACCGTGCATTTACCATGTAACAGACTACATAGGTAACATTTGTTAACTACGTGTGCGAAATGTCAGTCAACATTTTAACTATTAAAGATGTTTTGGAATACTGTATTACCAGTACTGTACTATATTACATGTAACTCAGATACAGTATATAAAACAGACTCAGAGGAATCAGAATCTAAATGCCAGTCCTTGGTTCACTAAATTCAATTCATCATCTCTGCTTCCTCACTGTACCAGTTTCTAGATAGGTATTATAAATAAAAAAGACAAGCTCTTCATTTCCTAGAGAAAAGGGCACCTGATCATTGCTTTAGTAGCATACATTTTCATGTCTTTTTTTTAAAGAGAGTAATACGTAACTTTTCACATTGATAAAATAATGTATCATGGTGAAATTCACCTTTTTTTTCCTTCCCACATCTTCAGATTGCCAGTGAGTGCAGCAAACTGAATTCCCTTAGGCTTATGGAAGAAGTAGGTCAACAGTGTCCAGGCTTTCTATACATATTCTTCTCTAAAATGCATCTCCTAGGAAAGAATCACCCAAGTGTACCAGCTTGATCAACACATGTATAGATTAAGTTCCCTTAAAACTTGCATTAAAACTTGCAGAAAACTGGCTGTCTTGCTTCCTTCCATACGTTCCCACTGTCCCTTGCAGTCCCTTTGCACGGGCCTGAACAGGCAGAAACACTTTGCACAGGCTCTCTGGAATGAGGCAAATGACTATTTACGAACCAAATATCAGGAAATAAATGATCTTACTTTCAATTTAGTGGGAGCAGAATCTGGCCTCAAATGGATCTTTAAAACTCTTTCTTACAGGAAACTCATCCTGAACTGAAAAAAAACCCAAAACCCCACAACAGTAAACTTAATTTAGGCTAAATTATTAAATGTTTAGTTCTTGCTTTAAATTATGAACATATTTTGAAATACAGCAGATTACAAGCATGTTTTATGTATATTTTAAAGACTAGATGATACACAATTACTGAAAAATTACAACTTAAACTATGCCAGTTGGATTGAGCAAAAATGGCTGTGTATCGTTAATGATGTTACTGTACCCCATCAGACCAGCTTCAAGGGCTGCATAATTGTTTTTCTGTCAACCTATAAATTCTTGAGTAACAACAAAATTATTGTGATTTTTCTCACTAAATAATTCATATATCACAAAGCATGTATATAACCAGGCCCATGAATCACTAAGCATGTAACAGTCATATCTAATGGCATTTCTTCTTGTTATAAAAACAGGCTTGACTTTGTAATATTTTATAATTGTGTTCAAAAATTTCAAGCATTCTTTAAAAGTGGTCTATTTTGAAATTTACGTTTTAAACTGCAAAGTTTCCTTGATCAGGTTTTTTGTCTGAAGGATTGCCTTTAATCATGTTTTACAGTTTTAATTCTATTAGGATTATTAATATCACCAAAAGTAATAAATTGGTTTTATAATGAATTAGAACAGGGCTCATAAACTGTGCTTAAAGTGATGCAATTGCTATTAAAATCACTTTAAGCCGTCTATAGTCTGCCTTACCAAGCAAACAGCAACCATACTGCATCCAAACTGGCTAAATTATAACAGAGTATTCCATCATTTCAAACCTTAGGGACTTCCTTCGTATTATTTTAAATGCTGAACAGATATATGACTTTTTTATAAGATAGCTTTGTCACTGAAAATATTAATAATAACTTAGACACAATCATGATCTCTTAGAGTCTGCTGCAGAAAACTCTTGTGCTACACAGACATTACTTTCTAAAAACTTGTCACAGTGCGTTTACTACAACATTATGATGTATTAGCATAAATAATTAAGGTTAAACTACACTCACCACCTATGAGTAATAAATATTTGTGATACATTAGCCCTCTATTTCAGCTGCATTTATTCACTTACTAATTCACAAAGGTCAATAACTGACATCAAGTGTCCCCATAATTAATGCAAATTTCGGTGTTCTACTGCACACACACTTTATTTAAAAGACTTAAATACAAAAAAAGTAATAACATCTTACTCTTTTCTAGAAATAAAACAAAAATCTTTTAAATAAAGTTGGAATATATTCGTGACAATTTTTATTCTACATTCCCCTTGCTGTAATGCCAAAGCTGACACTTTTTCTTAGGTGTATTTAAACTGAACAATACAGCCCAAGAAAGCATAATGTGACAGCTCCTTCTGTAAATATGTATATTTTGGAATGAAATCAAGACAACTCTCAGAATTATTAACTTACTTTTTTATGGTGAACATGATTAAGGATTTACAGCAAGAGCCAATTTAAATTAAATGGCCAAATTAAATAATATGTGAAGCAAAATCTCCTTTGTTTCAGGCAAAGTTGGTCTAAACCAGAGGCCTTAAGGGAATTCAACTATCAAGAAATACCTAAGTTTCATTCAGTAGTAATGATCAACACAGATCAGAGAGATCTATAATTATGATTTGCAAAGAGATTTAGACACCAAGGATCTTTTTACTGCTATTAGATTCTCAAAGGGGTCTATTTAGTCAACTCACACTTTTCTTCTTTGTTTTTCTTGCCTATAGAATGATTATAATAAATACTGTTTTATCAGAAGTTTTATATGTGTCCAAGACAAAAGGCACTAACACTGCAGAATGAACTCTGGATTCCCGATCTCCTTTTCCAGAAAGCATTAATAATGGAAGGAATATCAATAAGTCTGAGAATACTTGCAGCTGAAGAGTACCAGGCGGAGGCAAGAAACTTGTTGCCCACTCTGTCCTATTCTAGACATCCTTCCTACCAACTCCATCCTTCGCCATCTGACCACCCCCCCACCTCTCCTATTCCATTGAAACTGTTTTTGCTAAAGTCTCTCATTTACTCGATACATTTGGCAGAGAATGAACGTTTCCTCCACTCCATTGTCCTGTAGGAGCTCCAGAAGTTCCGTATCATCGTTCCACTTCCCTTCTCCAACTTCTTTACTCTCAGCAGTTTAAAAAAAAAAAAAAAAGTAGCCTTTCTGTTGATGAGTAATTAACTCGCCTTCCTACTTCACTGCTGCTGAGCTGGAACTACTTTTAAGTAAATTAGCTGATACCAGTGGACTTTCCCAGAAGAGCTCAAACAGGACTGACAGTTTCTCTCAAATGACCAACTCTGATTAAGGCTGAGGTTATTGATGTAGTTATCGTTTTACAGATTTTCAGTATTCATGCTGTTCCCTGAGCACAAGTGAGCCTGGTAAGCCTAAGCAAGCCCACAAGGAAGCTCACACTGGCATGCAAGCACAGGTACATCACTTCGTCAGGTAGTTCTGTTGTTAAATTTGATAAACTGCTGCTCTAACTTGCAGGAGTCTTGAGAAAAAGTGAGATCTGTTCATGCCTGCCAACTTTTGCACGAAAAGCATAAATATGCAAAACCAAAGAAAAAACCCAAAAGATTCTACCTAATGCTACTACGCACTCAGAATTACAGCAGGTCAACCACACAAAGCACATTAAGGATGGATCTAACTTCTTCTTAAGTCAATAAAAGGTCACTTGGCTCCAGGTTTCTCTGAAGACTGGAGAAAAGCACTAGATATCACTCCAGGGAAAGAAAGGAGATCAAGAAGGGGACACAGCGACTTACTTTTGAGGCAATGTGAGAGTACTAATCATAAACAATTGGGAATATCAATCCTTGCTAGTATCTAAATCTAATATTAATTTACATTGGGAAAAAAGTTAAGAAATTCACATTGAAACTGGGTCCACCTGAAGGTGAACAAGTAGTACACCTTCCAGTGACAAAAGGA
Source organism: Athene noctua (assembly GCF_965140245.1). Taxonomy (NCBI): domain Eukaryota; kingdom Metazoa; phylum Chordata; class Aves; order Strigiformes; family Strigidae; genus Athene; species Athene noctua. The sequence continues at coordinate 14,436,603 of NC_134049.1, read as the reverse complement.
GCACTATTATGTGTGAAAAATATTTAAGTACGAGCTGCCATGTTCACATTACTAGTTACAAAGCTTTATTAAACATAAAAACACCCACGTGTTATCACAATTTGGAGGAGCAGACAGTAACAGAAAACAGTATTTCTTGGGGTACTATCATTAGTGCTACAGAGTCTCTAGTGAAACATTTGTCAAACATACAAAAAGGTATAAAAGTGAAATATAGTAATTAAGACCTGGGTTTTATCGATTGTGTGGCTTAAGTAATTTTTCACAACAAACGTAAGATTTAATAAGTAGTTAAAGATCCTGACTTGGCTGTAGTCATTAGCATGTAATTGAACTGGTAAAAAAGATCAGTTAAACCTATGTTGATTACCACCTTATCTTTGAAAGGCAATTAAGGACTTCAATCATTGCAACAAGATTTGATTGTGCAGCCTTTATTGGACATTGATCTTTCAGCAAAGCGCAGTTACATTTTCCATTAATTTACAGTAACACAGTTTAACTCAGATACCTGAGACCATTGACCTAGGTAAGATGTAATGCTAAGCGCTCGTTTAGGTTAAGATGCCCCCAGTAGTCATTACTGTTTAAAAAGACTGCTACAAGAAGTAGCTACCTGATCCTCCAGGTTTAGACTAAGGTTTCATTTATCTGAGGGAGTTGTTAACTGAGGTGAAACAAAGCTCTCTACCTTTTTATGTCATTTCTCACTCATTTAAACATCATTCTTGAATACAGTAAAGAGATGATTAAGGCAAGACTTCCAAGGTAAACTACACTTTATTTCAAATGGAGATGGCACAGATCAAATCTGTAAAAAGTTAGAAAGGTCGTTGTGGAGTTCAATCATCTACAAAAAAATAGGTATTGACATTAGTATATGTTGCATACACAACATATGCATAATACATACAAAAAGGAAACTGCTGATTAAAACAATTACAAGTTATCTATCCTAGACCAGAGATATTAACAACGCCTGGTTCCCTACAAGTTTGTCTGACAAAGCAACAGGGTTACAAGATAACCTGCAAGCATTTTACAGGCAAGGGAGAGCAGTTAGGTGCTACACATGCAATAATGCATCTTTGGCAATTAAACTGCTAGAAGCTCATCTTTGAAGCCCGCTTCAGGGACACTCTTTAGTTCAAGCATTTGGACTTCTCCGTGGCAGAAAACCCTGCTCTCCTCATAACTGGAGTGTCCCTTTAGGAGCTGACTGCCACTAGGCGAGAGATTATGATGCTGGGGATTAGAAAGGTAAAGCAGCAAAGGCTCAGCAGAGAATAACACTCTGCATGCTCATCCTTGCCCTTCCCATGTTCCCCCAAGCCTTACAGAAATTTTGGAGACAAGATGGTATGAATCTCCTTGGCCCTCAACATTTCCACCACGTGTTCAGGCCAAAATTTAGGAGAAGTGATAAAAAAAGACACTAAGAAGTAGGTATTCATAGCAAAGCCAGCATAAAAGCCAGAAGTATTTTACCTTTGGTTGAGGACAAGCAAGTAGATTTATATTTATACTTGAAAATTATTTTTCTCATGGTTTAGTAACTCAAGTGTTTTTCCTTATAAATAGTGTATTTTCCCTGTTAAGTACTGTAAGAGGTCACATACAAGCCTTAACAAAATGAATGAGTGATACTATATTTGCACTCTGCCCTCAGACATCTTCTAGTTCATCCTTTAGCATGATCAACTTCATAAGAGCAAGAGGTCTATTGATTTTCATGTAATACAAGAAAATATTACATTTGCTTAATTGTTACACAGTGAGATCATTGAACAAGAAATCAAGTCTCTATTTAATGCTGCAAGCAGCACAGAATTGCAGTAATCAATAGGGTAGTTTGTCAAAGATGTTCTCTAAGGAGACTTGCCCATCACTGTATGGACAAGGAGTCATGTTGCCTGCATTTATTGAAAAACAGGTAAGCAAAGTCAGCAGTACACATTATCAGAAATCAAACAAGCTGCAGCGAGTGAAGGTGCAACTCCAATGAAGAGCTGTATTTATAGTCTGGTAATTAAAAACCACTTTATCAACTTTCTGTTGAGACTAAACCTTTACAGCAAGATATTGACAAGATCCATGGCAATGAATGAGCAGTATTTGACTTTAAACTTATGAGGTGCAGTTATTTAACTTTATCCAATACAGCAAAAAACAGTTCTAGAAAAATGCTAGCACTCACTTTTATTATTAATGAGGCTTCTTATAATACCGTCACTTCATCTTTGAGACCCATTTAACTTGCATCAAGAATATTCTCTGAAATTAAATAGAACAGTGCAAGCAATTCTCTGATTAAAGTGTTATTTAGTGTTGCTTTTAGAAAAAACACACGTATTGCTTCATTAAGTGGGAAACAGTTCCATTATCTGGAACTAAGTAAAAAAGTATTTAGATGAAATTATACTGTAGTCATAGCTTGATAATCATTTATTTAGGAACAGTGATTACCCTCCAAAAACAGTACCTACCCATTTCACATTTATCTTCCTACTTATGAAAACTGGAATAATCTTACATCATCAGACATGGGATTTGGAATAGACAGCATTATTTGTTGGCACTAACGCTAAGCACCAGTTAATATATCCTGTACAGGTGTTTCTGTTGTTTGAACTTACTATCCAATAATTCCATATTTCCACTATCCAAATAATTCCCTAAAAGATTTTCTTTGCCCAGTTTTCTAACTGAATTTGCCATTCCATCATTATATGTGCCTGTTACAGCTGTGTTCAGTTACAGCTGAAGAAATCGGTTATTCTTCATCAAAAAAATGAGGGTGGTATTCTCCTCACTCTCCTGCATTAATTAAAAATACCAGCAATTTGTAAATTAGCTCAAGGGACAATCTTGTAGATTACTTAGGTTTTGTTACTTACCTATAAAGCAACCAAAGAAAAAAAAATAATGCAGATATCTAGAGTTCAAGAATTGCAAAAGATACAAGCATAAGATGTTATTTTAGATATTTTATTTAAATATAATTTGAAGAAATGTGATACAGCCATTTTTAACTTAGGGTGGTATTTTTCCAGAGTCCTCCAGGCAGTGGTGAATAGCCAGTGCCACGGATCCATTCCAACGTGCTTGCAACTATGACAATTAATGCATTATGAAATATTTAGTCTAAACCTAAGCAGCTTAATCTTTCCAGAGACATTCTGAAAATGTCTAGTGTATTCACAGTTTCCTTGCCCACATGCTACAATTCAGTTCTTTAAATTGTTAGATGTATCTCTTTAAATTATCACGTTTGTTCAGCAGTACTAGTCACTGATTTCTATAAATTCTAATACCCTTAGAAATATTAATTCTTCTCCCAAGGCTTCTACTTTTTCAACTTTACTGACCTCTGCAAAAATAAATCTCTTATGACCAAAAAGTCCATGAAGCTTCCTGAAGACAGCATGTTAAGTAAAATAATGCACTGTAAAAAAAAAAAAAAAAAAGTTGCCTTCAGTTCTTTTTAGTCAAAAGTAGATATTTGTAGCAGCTGTAACACAGAAACCCACCAAATGACAGGTACTCGAGGGCATGATTTCAGTACATTGCGCCTTCATCTTCTTTATTTAGAAAATAAATAGTAACTGGGCCATGACTTGTATGAACAGTCTCTGTGACACTGACAAAGAACCAGGAGCCAATTCCATATAGTAAAGTTGGGATGCCTAAGAAAAGACAAAAACATGTTACATACAAAGACAGCAAGCCAGGAAAATTAAAACCACCTATTAATAGTAGAGAATAATGACTCTAAAATGAAACTAGAGGAAAAGCATTCCTGTAAAGGCTGCCTTATTAACATTTTGCCTTTATGAAATGCTTACAAGCAGCTATCAGTACATAGTACCCTTCTTGTGTATGAAACACACAAGAATCAGAAAGCACCTTAAGAAAAGCAGAAGGAATTAACAGAAGAAGATGGGAGGATACCAGTATGAAAGAAGTGAAACATGGGCATGTATACAGCCTGATTTCTACCTATTAAAGAAAAAACATATATATCCAAACACTAAAAACCAAACTCCCTGGAAGTTATCAGCTCAGGGTTTGTCTGTGTATCAGAGTAGAGAGAGGAAGGAAAATAGGCAGCGACTTCAGAGATCAGCATGAAACTGCTCTTGGGAAAATTTGATCAGTAGTCAAGACTACCAGCTCTAGGAAAGCTGGAATGAGTAGAAAAGGTGTATATATAAAGAGCACCATCATTTTTAGCACTACCAAGTCAACCATCTATTACAGACAACAATATCTGACTTAATATAGGGGGGGGAAAAAAAAAAAAAAAGAGACGGATTAGGCTCTGAATTCAGAAAGGTACAGAAACACCGAATTTAACATGCTTAAAGTTATCCAAGTGCTTAAGCTAGATTCTCAAAAGAGAGAGGAGTTGACTTTTTAGTCACGCTTGCCCGTCATTAAATGGGAAACATGCAGGGTAGCTGCAAGGAACACAGGGCAGATGAAAGGTCTGACTGTGGAGGGAAAAATAAACTCAAGTTTAAAGTTACTATTAAGAAATCAATCTTTGTGATGACATTTTCTCGCCATGTCAGTTAGAAAGATCAAAAAGTGAAGACTAGTAGACAGGTTTTGTAAAGTCACTGAAGACTTGCAAACCAGTAAGATTTATTTTTTAAAATTAAATATGAAGAGAAGAAACTGGTGAAATCAGTTAATGTGACTGTCACCATTTAAATAAGTATTGTATCCGTATACTAAGTTTTGAATAATTATGTATTTCAACATTTACCTATATCCATTTTTACATTAATCAGGTACTGATAGAGCATATTTACTTATAAGCATTTATATATTGCAGCAGCACTTTAGGATCAAGTGTGGTCCGAGTCCTCCACTACATTAGAAACTGCCTGTATGTAAGATGCAAAAAATTAGCCCAGGCGCTTTCTAGGAAACAAACCATCTCGCTTCATCTAGCGCTCATGTCCTTGCTCAGAGGACTGAAATTCATCCACGGCAAACAGAACATAGGTTTCTGGGTGGAAAATGATCCATACCAACCGATGTTAGGCGGTTAAACAACAAGCGCCCGCGCGTTTGTTTTAAGGCGGTTTAATTTTTCTCTCTCACAACTGGACCGAGAAGCACCAACTCAATAAGAACCCCCGAGAGTATCGATCTGCAGCCCCGCGTTCCCACCCAGGCTGAACGCTCGGGCGTTTTCCCATCCGCCTTTTCTTACACCGCCGAGGCGCCTCAAAACGGATTCCCTCAGCTGAGGGGGCGCGGAGCGGGGCTGAGGGGGGGCGCGGAGCGGGGCTGAGGGGGGGCGCCCGCCTCAAGCCCCCACTCCTTCCCTCCCTCCCTCCCTCCCTCCCTCCCTCCCTCCCTCCCTCCCTCTCTCCCTCTCCCCTCCCGCCGGAGGACGCAGGAGCCGAGGAGCGCGCCGGCCGCCCGCCTCACGGCCGGCCGGGCAAGCTGAGGGGAGGCCGCGGAGCCGTCCCGGGACAGGACTCACCGGCGTTGAGCACCTTGAGAGCGGTGAAGGCGGCGTTCTGTAGCGCCAGGTCCTGCGGGGCGGCGCGGGAGCAGTGGTACTTGATGAAGGGGAAGCAGCCGGTGCGCAGGATGTGGTAGTTGGCGCCGTTCACCCGCCAGTTGAAGTGGGAGAGGCCGAACTGGTCGTTGCGCACCGCGCTGTACTTGACGCAGTACGAGGTCCAGTGGGGCAGGCCGCGCTGCCGCAGGTGCTGGCTCAGCACCTCCGAGGCGGCGGGGCGGGACGCGGACGCTGCCCCCCGCCACAGCAGCAGCCCCAGGGCCGCCTCATGCAGCCGCCTCAGCGCCCGCATCCCGCGGGGCCACCGCGGCCCCCCCCGCCCTCCGCCCGCACCGACGGCTCCGGCCCCCGCGCCTGCGCCACCGCGGCGCCTGCGCCGGAGGGCGGGAAGGGGCGGCGGCGGCGGCGGGGTCAGGCCTGGGGGGGCCGGGGCGGGCCCCCGCCCGGGCAGCGGCGGGGCGAGGGGGAGCGCGGCGGGGCGGCGGGTCCCCGAGAGGAGGGCCCCGGCAGGGCCGCGGGGTGCAAGGCCGGAGCTCCCCGCGCTGAGGGGGCCAGGCGGGGGGCGCGGGGAGTTGGATCGTCTTGCCCGGCGCAGAGCGGGAGAGGGGCGGACGCAAGCGCGAGAATATCACAAAGAATCGGGCAGTGAGGGTTTTAGAAAGGGTTTTGCTTACAGCGTGACGGGAGGGAGCGCTCGGTGTGTTGCTGGCGCATCTCCCAGCTGCAGCCTCGGACAAGTTAAAGTGCGCTCAGGAGAAATGTGTTAAGCCGCGCTGATTTTACGGGGTGAAATCTGACAGTGATACCGGGTTTAAAATAGTTATTTGAACGTGTTAGGCCCCTTCGAAGAGGAATATTTTTAAATTATAGCTAATATTCCATGGTACGGTTTGTCTAAATAAAAGCTAAGGGTTTGAACCACTGAACGTTCTATTAGAGAGAAAAGACTCTGCAGAAGAGTAAACTGAGAAATGGGAACAGAGTTTTCCTTTTAATAACTACAAGCAGTATCTCAAACTCAGCAGTCTTAAACCATTGAGCTGTATGGTATGAATGTGCTAATTAATCAATTACTACCCAACAATGTACCCTGTTTATTTACTGTAGTGTACTACATGTGTGTAGAACCAGTAATTATTAATCATAGTAACAAATTCGACTCAAGTTCACCTTCCTATAATTAATAGAGCATATAGTTAGCTTTAGTATCTTTTTTTTATTAGTGGCAACCATGACAGGATAGAAAAGAAGTTGGAATCTGATTCTGTGCCTCACTATAGTGAAGGGCTGAGCTAAGGTATTACACCGTAAGAGTGATACTCAAAATTACCTCCTGTAAAGATACTGCTGATAAAGTGGACATATGACAACTACTTCGATTTTTATAAGTAATTATTTCAAGATATTTTGCTGTTAACTTCGCATTGCTCTTACTAAAAGTGCAAGAAGGGAAAAATCCTTCAGCCTCTGGCAGCATAATGTGACACCAGTTAAGGGAATGTAGATGCACCTCCACTTGCACAACATGCTACAAATGGAATGAAGTAGCATCTGTATTTACAAAAGCGTAGCAAAACATTGCATGCTTCAAAAATATGCAAGAATCACAACCAAACACCCTAAAGATGAGGCTGGAAGTGTTATGAAGCATTCTTCCAAATGTCTTCTGTTAATAATACTTGGTCGCACAATTTTGATCTCTGTTCACTGGATTCTGGTATAGTCTGATCATTTTTGCATCCAAACAGTCTCCTGAAATACACATCTTTGTGATGAAACTGAAAACCGGTCTAACCATTCTTCAGTCAAGATGATATATTAAATTAATTTGTGATTGTAGTTCCTAATCTTTAGTGCCTGAGTGCTGTAACAAAATCTGTAGTCTAAAATGAGATACAGAGGATCCATATACCATAAGAGGGAGCAGCTCAGATCTATGACAGGTGATTTGTTAAAAGGGAAGTGATGAAGTGATGTTTGGTAATCACTGTGAAATGCTGAGGACCAGGTTAGTCTTTCAATTCTAGGGATTTATTACCTTAACCTAAAGGGAAGCTGGTAAATTCTTCTGAACTGTCTGTTTGAATGAGGTATCAGATCTTTCAGGAAAGGGGTGGGGTGGATACTTTATTTCAGAAGACATCTGGAAGCTGTTGTGCTGATGAGCTGCTTTTTTGCTCAGTACTCAATTATCATTCTAAAAGTGGAAACCTGGGCTGAATGCCCTTTTTTTTTTTTTTTTTTTTGGGGGTTTAAACCCAGCTACCTAAAAAAGGGAGACCCAGTTTCCAGTATCAACTCCAGGTGATGTTCTCTCAGGAGAATGACCTGAAATGGGTAGCCCATGTGTTACAGTTTGTCAGTTCTTGCAAAAACAAAACCCGGGAAGTGCTGCAGCTGAATGCACATCTTCATTTGCGGCTCTGGCCCAGCAGGAGCATGAAATCTTTATTTTAATTGCCTGCATCCTCTGCAGCGGATGCAAACCCCCCGTGCCCCTCATCTCCTTCCACAAGCATTCCTCCACACCTTGTGGCTGGGGAAGGAGCTTGGGCTTTTGCTGTCCTTAGCTGCAGAATCCTTTAGCAGTTTGGGCCACCTTTTATCTTTCCCTTCACACTTCCTCTGTCTTCTTCCCAGCCTAGGTCATGTTCTGAAATTCAAGCTACAGTTCAAGAGCTCTATTACTCCTTTAGTGAGCAGCAATAAATAATCCAGTTGTGTGAACAGGAGAATAATGACTATATTTCTGACCTTTTTTTTTTTAAAGATCATGATTTTCTATCTGCTGTACTAAAAAAATACATTTTTGGCACCAGCAGCATGGGAGTTGAATGTGAGAGACTGTAAAGCAGTTTCAATCCTTCCATCAGCTCAACGCTCAGAAGTGTTACTACTAATTAAAAACTTTTTTTCCTCAAAATACATTTCACACTTTGCACATACTGAGAAATCTCTCTCACCATGGGAACTTTCAGGTCACTTTCCTGCAAAAACAGGTACAGTTTTCTTTTGTCAGAATAGAACAAAGACATAAGGAAGTGCAGGTTTCATTTACTCCTAGGACACTGCAGTCTATTAAGTGCCAGTGAACTAATGAGCCTCTCAGACCTTATGTTGTTCTGGCTTGGATCAAGGCTTAATTTTCCTTAACCCTTAAGAAACTAGCTGACTCCTAGGGTGGTACTGCTATGCTCTCCTATGCCTCCTTCTCCCCCAGGATATTGCTTCTACTGACCAAACGGGGACATTATACAGCTTGGGTATGAAGGTAGGTGAGAAATCCAGCATCATAAATATGGTGAGGAAAAAGTCAGAACAACATACTGTTTTACAGCCCCTCAAAGTAGAACAGAGAAAAAAAATATCTGGGAAGAACTAATGAGCAGTTATACTGTGCTTATCTGCATATTATTTCTTGGCAAGTGAGAGATCCTTGTTGTACCTACCACAGCCAAAAATAACGCTGTTACTTTCATTGCTAACCATGAAGAATAAGGACTTCCAGGAAGGTCATTCATTGGCTAAATTTTATGTTAGGAAAAAATCTTTGTGGGCTCTGGTATATCCAAAACCAAGACCATATTGAGATTACATGTAAGAAAGGAACAAAACCAAATCAATTAAACAAAAATATTCTTTTAGGTTTTTATTTGAAATGGAGATTAACATTTATGCAAACATTCTCACCTGCAATTAATTACTTCTGTGACCAAAGTAGAAGAGAAAAAGGTTAACACAAAAAATAATATATGAAGCTATAATGGATCAAAGGAAATGGGTGGGCCCTGATCTGCTGCAACTGCTTGGTCACATTCATTATTTGTCTTAAAAACTGGTTTTGCCTGAACTTTTGGGGAAGTAATCTTTTAGATACTTGCCATGCTTGGGACAAAAGTAGTGGAGAAGATGAACTCTTCTTTAGTAACATTTAGAATGTGTTGTCTGTTGGGATATTCGAGATTTGATGGATAAAGATAATTTTACAAATGGAACTGTCGTCCTTCAACATAACAGTGCACAGTAATTGTGACCAAAAAAGTCCCAGTACCTGAAATACAGAATCTATCTAATGGACAGATGGATCTGCAAAAGTCACGGGATACTGGGAATCATAGTACAAGTATAATTCTAATGGTCCTTTCAGAATCTGTTGTTCAGCTAGTGCTGTTTCTCTTATTTTTGATAATTTGAAAATTAAACCAACTGCTGCAAAAATCTGTAGATAACAAAAGAAATAGTGGAATGATAACAACACAGACAACCAGTTCTGAAGAGGAGCTGGGGTTGCTAGCCTTACTGATAAGATGGCGTTTCAGTGTATTTATTTACACACTTTCATGTCAGAAACCTGTATTTTGGAAGACAATAGGTTTGAAAGGGAATTTAGGGTTATGGGACTCTTTTCAAAGAAGTTTGATCTCCTAGCCTGATTTAGGGAAAAAGACAGCGTGACCCCATTGGTAGGATTCTTTTAAACCGATACTGTACTCAGGAACAACAGTATGAACATCAGGGGCATTTATCATGATCCTCTGCTTTTCAACAGTTTACTTTCGTGAAAGAAGGGATATTCTTCTAAACACCGCACTCAGAAATCATGGAAATGTGCTGTTTTGGTTAATATTACTTCACATGCCAATATAGAAGGGAAACCAAACCTGTTCTTACAGATGAGAAAGCATTTCCAGAAGCATAAAGAATAAGGCACTTAAACATTTTCCGTTAACTATTCTTTCAGAGCATCTGCTTTTGAAGGTTGCTCTTCTTCCAATTTCAGTTTGTTTTCTGCTGTAATTCCTAGAATTGCTTCAATATCTTGAATTGCCATCTGTAGCAGATTCAAGTAATACCAGTTATTTAATGGGCATTATAATGAAATCCAGCAGCCAAACTGCACAGCTGGTAGTACTTGCCTTGAAAAGGTAACCAGAGTTTCACAGGACATGATGCACCAATTAAATTTACTGTTACACTGGGGCAATTATTAGTAAATATGTACAAATCTCAAGTAAATAAAAATTACAATTCGTTGCAATTTGTATTTCTAATTAACTAACAGGTGTTCTATTTTACATATGTAAATCACTGTTAACTCACTATGAAGAAGAGTTCTCTTATATTTTTCTTCAATGGTTGCTTTTCACTGCCTCATATTGAGGAAAGGGGTGGGGTTTTTGTTTGTTTATTCTGTAATGTTGAAATTTATGTATATCTTCTCTAAAACTATCCTTTCACACTCTGCTTGTCAGAAGAACATACAGTCAGCATTAACACTGGCAAGAACCTGATATCAATTATGTTATGTGATTTAAGATACCGATCTGTAACACAAGGCTCCCCTTCACCTTTCTGCAAAATGCTTACAGACAGGATCTGCAAAACTTTTTAGAAAGTTAAAGGTGATGTAGTTTAGCAAGAGAACTCCCTCTGGAAAGTTTAGCTATTCTCTGGAATCAAAAGGCAGCAATGTAATGAGCACTTGTTTTGAGGCACAGGGTCACATTCGTTATTGCTTTACTGACTCCTTTTGCCAGCAAGGTCATCATGAAGGAGCTTCTGAGTAAAGGTGGGCACTCCTGGGGGACGAGCCCAGCGCTTTGTCCTGCCTCCCCCCGTGCCACCCCAGAGCATCCTCCGGCACACGGGGATGGGCGCTGCCATCAGATTCAAAGAGCAGAGAAAATTGGGAACAAAATTGACTTGTGAAATTGATGGTGGGGTGAAAGATGTGAACTAATGGATTAAGTACTCGGTGGCTGCCTGCTTAAAAGAAATCAGTGTTAAGAATCTAAGGAACTATTATAAACTGAGAAGTTTGTTTCTAATTTAAGATTCCTACCTTGATGGTGTCCCTTTAAAATAAAGCAGATGATTGTGACAGAACTGTCTGAGGCAGTGCCAATAGCTCCTTTGCTCTTACAAAGGACAATCAGGAGCACTACATTACAAATAATTTCACGCTAAAGTATGTCTCTTTTCAAAGAAAAAGTTTCAGACTTAAATTTAACTAACAGGTTCATTGGGAGACTTACTATATTGACCTAGACACTGTAAAATACCGCTAACAATAAAAAAGGAATGGTTTAGCACTTGTTTATGATACAGCATGAGGTATTTTCAGCCCTTGTACAGAAATTAACCAGGATCGTTAGTTAATTAACACCTCACCTTAAAATTGGTCTCGCCTTGCATATTAGGTGCTGATATTTCTTGATGGATGATGAAGAGATTGCGAGCAAAGGTCATGAGGACCCCCTGGAGATCCTCTCCGATTGTTCTGTTAATGATATCCAAACAAATGAGTTTACCAATGATTCCCTTCACATGCTTAAAAACAATCGCCCTCTCATTTGTGCCTGTCTGGTGATGGAATTTAATGAGCATTTTCAATCTCACAAGGTGGCAATCTTCAGGGAGATATGAAAGATGAGGCTCCATTTTAACTTGTCAACAGAAAGGATTTGTGTAATAAATAATTTTTATTAATCAACTTAGCAGAAGTAAGCAGTAAGGTTTCAGCTACTCCAAGGAAAAGGCCACTGTTGAGTTAGGACTGAGACATTAGAACACTTTAAACACCTAGATTAGTTCAGAAGAACTGTTCAGGAGCATCAGTGTTCCTTAGATTGTTGTAGCTTTTGAGGCTTTGGTTTCTCAGAGCATACGATATTACAGAACAGGATATTACACTGAGGAGGAATGTACGTCATTTACTGGCGAGCTGACGATAGATCTCCAATGTAGTAAAATGGATAATAATTCACAGAGATGTTTCAAGTATTTCAGTGATTTTATAAGCTCAAATGCTTATATTCTTGAAAATATTTCCAAATTAAGATAATGAAATTGCATTGAAAATCTGATGGAAGACAAATCTGGGATCAGAATGTATGGCAAACGTATTTGAGAGTATTCTGGTAATATATTAATAATGGCCAATTCAAGCTGGTGATCCAAGAGATATTTTTACGTTTCTTACCAGGGGAGCAATACTGATGCATTGTTTCACAGGAGTTAGCAAGAATGTAGGTAGGATGTAGTATCTCTGACATAAGGACTCCAGTTTCCAAAGTACGTGGCTAGCAGTGAAATCACTCCAACGGGGACAAGGCAATCCAAGAGTCGCTGACTCTGGAAAGGGCAGGTCCTTCTCCTCTTTTCAGTTCCTCCCTGTCAATCTTGCACAGCCCTCATGCTCACTATATGCCCTCTCTGTGGACCGATTCTCTCTTAGCCTCTCAGAAAACCTATCCAGTAAAAGCCTTCTGCTGAGTTACTGACCTGAATCCTGGGGAGGGGTAAAAGTACCAGCGACAGCACAAAAGGAGGGTCAGGAGGGAGCAGGACTCCACAGCTGGGGTCAGGGAAGGCAAGAGCTGCATTTCAGCATCAGTTAGGAGAGATCAGCAGCTACTGGAACACTTTCAGATGCCTAAATCACTTTTTAAATGGCTCCTGTAGATATTTTACAAGTTCTTGTGTAGTGATTTTCTTTCAAATTTATCTCACAGCTCAATCATGTAAGCTGTCTGCGTTGTGACTGCAGGTGAGTGCAGTATAGCATGGGAATAAGCTAAGCTTTAATCAAACCCATTTCACTTGTGTACTGCCCGTAGCTCAGTCCCAGCTGAAAGAATCACAGCCCTAGAAACGACCTTTAGGATTCATTTAGTCCATGCCCTGTGCTGGGGCAGGATCAATGCTACTTCTGTCATCCTGACAGAGGTTTGTCTAATCTGTTCCTAAACACTGTCAATGACAACCGCACTGAACAATCTAATTAGTTCTTCCCTTCCCATCAGAAAATTTTCTTATGCTAAACATGAATCTTCCTTATTGCAAGTTAAGTTCGTTTGTTCTTGTCCTACTACTACCAAAGACATGAAAATCATATTTTTCCTTCCTGCAGAAGCTTTTCATGTGCTTGAAGACTGTTAGCAGATCTCACTTCAGCTGCCTCCCCCCACCCCTGTTAGCTGCACCTTGGAAGCCAGGCTTTCTGAACACAAAACATGTTCATTGCCTCCCTCAGAGTAGAATGGAAGGATTACTGCCAACGTCTCCTGGGTTATAGTTCACCTTTTCCCACAAGATCACGACATCGTGACTTGCGGGCAGTTTGTAAGCCACTGTAACTCACAGCTCCTCTTCTGCAAAGCTACTTGTTCCTCATACTCACTACTGCTATCTAATTTCTTGCACCTGGTTCCAACTGAATGTAATTCTATTTTTCAGATTGTTTTTCAATTTGTTGAGATAATTTTGAATTCTATTTCTGGCCTTCAGAATACTTGCAGTCACATTTGGCACTCGAGGAAGCTGTTCCCTTATCCAGGTCATTAATGAAATAGCTCCAGCCATCAAAGGAATACAGAACCGACTGAGCACAGACCGTTTCAGCCCTTCACTCATTACGTCGTATTTTGGCAGTAAACTTTACATAAATTCTCTCTGAGGAGAGGTTTTCAATCAGTGTATAGTAGATTTGTGCAGATTCGGCTTTCTTAGACTTCTTAGGAGAGGTTCATATGTCTAAAGAATTACTGAACTGTCAGACCTGCTGTTGCCTGACTGCTGTTGATCCCTTTGTGACGAACAATATAAAAAGGCATTAAACTTCAACCTCCTCTGCATCTTGTATAGTTAGGTTTTTAATAATGTTGCCTGTAAAAGTAAGCCCGTGCTAATCCGTGTGCTCTCACAGCAAGATTGCTATTGACAGTGAATCCAGCTCCTGTAAAGCTAATTGCAGCAGGTCTTTAGCCTGCAATGCAGTCAGGCTTTGATCTAAGCAAATTCCTGTACTTTTATTTCTTTATTACTAAAATGCTTAAAGCCTCCCTAAAACTTTTCAAAAGGCCAATTCTACAAGAAGCCATTATACTTTTCTGAACAGGAGGTGAGAGTCAGGGAACTCAAGTGCGTGGTGTTCAGATGGTTCCTTTCCTCACAGACCCTTATCCGAGCCCAAGCCAGCACACGCCGCGGCGTCGCTCTCTCAGATCAAGCATGTTCCCAACTGTGCATCGAGCTAGGGAACTGTCAGCATGGACTTACATCATTCCCAATCTGTAGCGCTTCTGATCTTCATACAATATAAACACTGTTCCCTCTTTTTCCTGTCAAATAAAAAGACAAAGTTGCTTTCATTACTCCTAAAATAGTGATAATTATAATAATGGTATTCTACAGGGACAGTAAGTACATAACCATCTCTAAGAAAGGCTGGTTTTGTATTGTGTGTAATGGGTTATTGCTCAGTGTAAGTAGGTTATTTCATTAACATTGTAGAGAATACATTAAAACTTTATGTAAATAGAATACATGTGGCAGAGTCTATTCAATAGCAAATACTCTTGTTCCAAAGCAGTAAGAGACAGTCATAAGTATCTTTAAAATACTGGCGACAGTTTGGTCAGCAGCAAAACTCACAGTTTGGTTTTGAGAGGCTCTAAGCAACAGTTACTGCATGTCACTGTGAGCAGGTGCCATCCCTGGGAGGGGTTTTACTGAGAAAACTCCTAAAATTGCATTTCCCAGCAAGCCCTGTGCCCTAGGATCTAAATCTCTATCTGCTCTTCTGTCTCACCTAACATCATCTAAACTCTTTTGCATTTCATTCTTGTACAGTTCTGTTCATAAGCCTTAAGATCTTCCTTCCCTAGCAGAGACCGCACTTTCATTTCATCATTCCTCTTGCTGTTCTCCACTGCCACCACCCTCTTGGCCTCTGAAGGTCTATCTTCTGAGTACAGAGGTGGGGAAGGGGCCGTGCGATGGCCCAGCGCTCTCAAGAAAACTCGGTGCTAGCAAGCCCAGCTCCTGGCTGACAGCCACAGTCACCGTGTGAACAAACCCGCCAGGATGGCATTCCCTCTGTAGTCTCTGAGAGAGACACCATCTCGCTCCCTGGCGTGTAACATAAACACATTGTAATAGTCTTCAGCCATCACTGCATCCAGTCTTAAGCCAAATCAGGGAGATATCTCAGCACTGCAGTTCTTCAAGACTTACACCCCAGCTAAAGTAAGCTGGCAGGTAAGTTTTAGAGTACTAGACTAATTTGTACAGGAACTACTGAAGACCTTTATGCAATTCAGAGTTCATTAATTAGCATCATGAAAACAGTTTAAAATAAAATTAATTCTGATTTATACCAAGTCCTCTTCAACAAAACTGTTGAGCAACATCTTGCTGTTTTTAACAGAACACTTAAACACTGTATTATGCCAAACACAACTCTTAAACTTTACATTGTGCTAAGTGGTTTCACCATATTAGAATTTACGTACAAAAATTATGCAGAGCGAATATCACATTTTCTGATCTTTCCTGTTCATACCTGGAGGTCAAATCCAACACCATGAGATTTACACATCTGGAGGAGAACATTATAGTAGATCACAGAAAAGCTGGAGTGCCTCAGTTGACTGCTTGCTACTGCACAACGGTTGCTTATTCGACAAGCCTAGAGAAAACGACCCAGGATTCTTTACTGTCGTAACAGTTTATATCAGAAACCAACAATTTCCAATTTAAGTGGCTTTTTTTCAGTGAAGTCAACATAGAGTAAGACTTCATTTGGAGGAACTCCTGTTCATCACAATGTCTACTGAACATAGACGTTTCCATGCAGCAAAATTAAATCCTCACCTCGCACTGTACGTGAAACCTCGTATTGTAGATCAGGTCTACAGAACCATTCTTTATGACCCGACCCACATTTTGATATTTTCACAGCTTCATTGGTAACTGAGTCCTGTGATATCATTCTGAGTGGATCCTCTGAATCCACCCTGCCCTGTGGTAGAGTCAACTCTTCCCAACAGCAGAAATTCCAAAGCAGATAATTGGTAGTTTTTGAAATTGGGTTTCTCCAAGACTGAGCATTCTGCTACAGCATTAGTGTGTATAATTTTTCCAGCAAGTCCTTGAGGAGACTAGGCACAGTGACTCCAAGGAGCTATACGGCTGGTACCAGTGGAGTTCATGCTATGGATAAACGTCAGTACTGCATTTGAGTTTAAACTCTTACCAGTGCTTAGCACAAAAGATTAGAGATGTGGCATTGAGTAGAACTGAACAGAGCTGTTTTCCTAAACAAGGCTCGCCTGAGATGTTATTTTTAATACTGGACTGTTCATTCAGAGTGCGGATACTGCACATCGAAGCATGTAATTTACAGTATTTTTTCTAAAATGATACTTGTTTTGACATTGACTCATTTAAGTTGACGTAGTTGAAATCCTTATATAATACATCTCTGCCCGAAAATTAATCATGTTTATAATATTCTGAGAATTAATAACACCCATTGCTCAAGTCATTAACTTAAAAAAGGAGCTTCCAAAATCTCTTCTCTGCAGTAGGGGACCACAAATAAATGAATGCTTGATAAAATAATCCAAGTAGCAGTTTAACAAGCGTAAACTTGAATGTGGCTGCAATAACACAGAACTATTGTTTAAGGGTTGGCATCAGGTTGATGAGGTGCTTATTTCAGCTACAAAGCATGCATACACATGCATAATGAACTGCGGTATGAATTATTAATGTGTTGCTTATTTAGCCTCATCTGTCTAGAAGATAATGTATCCTAACTATAATGAGTGATTGGTTTTGTACATAATTACAGTAGCAGCAGTATCTAGGAAATTTGTTCTTTCAAAGAAGGATTTCTAAAAATAAAATCATCACACAAACTCAGTTGCTGCTCCATTTTATCAAAATCAAACCTACCAGGATTGAAAATATATAATAAATTAAAAGGGACAGAATCATTATTAACATCATAATTTTACACAAAGTGTTTTACTTAATCATTCATTACAGATCATGTGCTGTAAAAAAACATTTGTCTCTTGGTTTGTTTGTTTCTTTTTCTGAAGATATTTTCCTGAGTGAGTGCATTTTTGTAGTTAACTCTTAAGGAGATAAAAACCCCAGAGATACAGAAAGTAGAAAAATAAAGGATATAGTGACAATTTATGTTAATTCTGACAGAATTTTAATTAAAAAAAGTTGCTACTTGATTACTTTTCATTTCTAAACTTGTACTACTGGGACTAATCATATCTAATTTACTTCTCTCCAACTAAAAGTGGTTGCTTGACAAGAACAATAGATCAAGAGCTCATTAACCTCTAAATTATAGTTCCATGACATTTTTGGAATGGTGCTACATTCCTCCTCTATGTATGAAAAAAAGGGAGCTGTGAATCTTCTGTCAAATGTGTAAAACGGTATCTGTTTTCTATCTGTATGTGTATATATACATATACATACATTTCTTACTCTCTGCCTTTTCTAAAGGGCTTTCTTCCCTTTTTAGAGGGCCAGTCTCAAAGTTCAAAGCCTTAGTAAATCCTGCATGGAGAGCGATCTAATATAACAAATCAGCATTATAAAGAGGTAACATGTTAACCATGCGTCTCTCGCAGTGTGTTTATGAGAGTTTCAAAGCAATACACAAATATTACTTAAAATGCCATCCCTGGCAGGCATTGTTATGGACACAGTCTGAAGGGTTTTCACAGAGGTGAAAGGTGAGATCCCCTGAGAAGAAAGTGCCGCAGCACTCCTCATTTCAGCACCTCAACCCACAGGCCTAAGCCTCTTGGCTTTGTGGGAGGTACCCACGCAGAGACACACGCCTGAATTCACAGCACATGGCACCGAGCATGGATGAATCTGACCTGGCAGCAGAAAACAGAAAAGCCCAGGTGTCCAAGAAGGCCAATGGCATCCTCGCTTGTATCAGCACTAGCGTGGCCAGCAGGGACAGGGAAGGGATCTGACCCCTGTACTCGGCACTGATGAGGCCGCACCTCGATTCCTGGGTTCAGTTTTGGGCCCCTCACTACAAAAAGGCCATTGAATGACTCGAGCGTGTCCAGAGAAGGGCAACGGAGCTGGGGCAGGGTCTGGAGCACAGGTCTGATGGGGAGCGGCTGAGGGAACTGGGGGAATTTAGTCTGGAGAAGAGGAGGCTGAGGGGAGACCTCCTGGCCCTCTACAGCTCCCTGACAGGAGGGTGCAGAGAGGGGGGATGAGTCTCTTGAACCAAGGAACAAGTGACAGTACAAGAGGGACTGGCCTCAAGCTGCGCCAGGGCAGGGTCAGGCTGGCTCTTAGGAAGTATTTCTTCCCAGAAGGGGTTGTTGGGCGTTGGAATGGGCTGCCCAGGGCAGGGGGGGAGTCCCCATCCCTGGAGGGGTTGAAGAGTCGGGTTGACCCAGCGCTGAGAGACCTGGTGGAGTTGAGAATGGTCAGGGTGAGGGTCATGGTTGGACTGGATGACCATCAAGGTGTTTTCCAACCAAGATGGTTCTGTGAAAATGGAGCATGGGGACTTCAGGGCTCGGCTGTCCTCCTGCTTGGGGCTGCAAATGGGAGCTGCTTCCCCTCGGGGTTTGTAACTCTGGTCTGGAGAGAGCGCGCAGGAGGGAGTATGACTGCATAGTCCTTCTTGGGGAACTCACCTCAGCTGGGGTGCTAGTAGTTTTTCTTCCCGTTCCAATGACTGTGTCCATAATTAATACTGAATATTACTACTGAACAGTTGGATGGATGCAGAACTGAGTGAAGGTTCTGAGAACCAACATTTGTGTTTAACGCAAGGGAGAGCTGGGAGGCATTTAGTTGTCCAGGTCCTTCTGCAGATGTAGCCCTGATTGTCTGACCCTCAGTTTTCTGCATGAAAGCATGAAGCTGGGGTAGAACTTCAGTCCTCTGACTTTTGATCCTAAATGAGAGCTTGTGAGCTGAAGGCTCGTATTTCTTCTTGACTCCTTTTAAGTTACTCGTAGAGGCAGGGCAAGGCTTCCACCTCCTGCCTTTTTCTTGCAATATATAAATTACCACATTTTTTACAACTTGAAAACTACCTGAAATATTTAGAAGGTTTTTGTCTACCACAAATCCATATTACTGAGTACAAAGGATGATTAGTTAGGACCCATAAGCATCCAGAACCCTTCATTTAATTTCTAACTCAATGGTATCCCATTTACTTTATTACCCTTGTAAAAGCTAAAAGTATTGGTTTAAAATCAGAAAGGAGCAGATTCAGCTCCTCTAGAAGAGTGATCTAGACAGATTTTATCTTTTCAGTAGTATACAGTAATAATTTTATTTGTAAACAAATCACTGCTTACAGTTTTTGTGTCTTCATGATGAATATGTTGGGTTTTCATTTTCTTTGAACCAAGAGATACTTCAAAGCGGTTAGAGTGACAATCCAGATTTCCATCTGTCACGTACAACATGAGCTGAGTCAAGGCCAGCTGGTCACTATAGCAAAGGTCAAGGTCTGTTGCCCATACCTAATCAAAACACAAACAGGTGCATTAAAATTAAAAAAAAAAAAAGAACAAGGAGGGTGAAACTCAGCCATCATGTAAAGGAACATCTATGCCTTTATTTTCGTGCATGTTGGCATGCAAACTTACGGTTTCCTTGTACTGGTGCATCATTGGCAGCAATAAACCACTTCCAAACAGGAACTTCAGAAATAACTTTTGAGAGAAAACCAAAAGGCTAAGGACAAAATAGTTACCTGTACTACCCAGATTTTAGCAACAACTAGAAAAAGTAGATAAATGAGCTCAACAGCTGTAAAGCCTGTATCACATTAAATAGGTAATTATCCAAATACTAAATATCACACCTAGATTTTTCAGCTGAAGAATAAATAATTACTGTTAAATAAAGTCAGCCTTGAGTTACAAATAGGTATTTTGAGATAGAAAAAAGGGAAGTTCCAGAAAGCAAAGCTAAACTGAGTAAAAGGAGTAGGGAAGTGTGAAACCTATGTGTAAAGATATGTATCGGTCATCACAGGGGTAGAACAAAGCCCGTTCCTGCTGCAGTGCCCGGCTTTATCAAACAGCAGGTACTTCAGCATGCAGAAGACTGTACAACTCACGGCACAGTTCTGCTTCCACTACCCGGCTGCTCTGTGCTGCTAACTCAGATTTACGCTCGCAGAACTGTACAAGAAATCGGACTGTGAGATGGTTGGGCTGCCAGTAGAAGGTGTCTGACACGCAGGACATACTTATATGAGGCAAGAAGAAAAGCCTCGTATAAACTTCAAGAATATTTCAAAGCATTAAAGCATGTAAAAGTCAGGCAGGATTTGTGAGGCCAGTCCACACCGAAGGGGTAGCAGAAGGAAGTACCATGCATTGCTTCTGCAAGGCTCCTCCACCCCCCAACAACCTCAGTGTGGCTTTACCCAGGAGTTTTTCCACTTAAAAAATGCTTGTGCCTACTACGCCAGTGAGAAATGTTAACGCACACAAATATCTGCCCTACAGTGGACCCCTTTAAAACAAATCTCGCAGTGAATGACTTGAATAAGCCTTTGAATGGTAAATGGCATCATTATAAGGATATTAAGAGGTCAGGCAGCCAAGGCCTCTTGGTAAACTGGAGTTAATTTCTGAATCATATGCACATAGTAATGCCCTTTTTATAATGGTGAATAAATCACATCAGTAACAGTTGTTAATATCTAACTGCCAAGTATCTGTTGCTGTATTAAATATCCTATTTGTCAACTTAAATATTTCGTGCTGCATGGTATAAAATGCAAATTGGATGCTAATGGCTGGCTTTACTTAGTAATAGGGGAATGTTCCCTAATTATAATGCTTAATTTTCTTCAATAATTTATTCTTTATCATCACTTCTGCAAGACAGGAAGGAACTTTCATATTGATTTTTACTTTTCCAGTATGTGCTCACCTTTTCAATGAGCTAAATAATAATGATAAACTCTACATACTGTAGAAGTGTTACATTAATTTCCATAAATATTGACAAATCAGGAACAGCCAATGTGTCTTGAACCTTGTTTGAGTTGGATTTTAGATGCTCAATTAAAGTTTTGCCCGCAGGAAGAGATGGGAGGGCTACACAAGGGGATGAGGGACTACTGAAAATCTTGGCGATCCAAAACCCAAGTGAACTGGTTGCTCTTCATCCAGCCCCTGATATTACACCAGCATCGCTCTGACCTCAAAGTCTACACCAGCACTATCTAGAAGGTTTGTTGGTGCACAAACAGAGGAGCAGGAGGCAACTTTGACTGAAGGCAGACCGTAAATGGCTGAGAGGGGAAAAGCAGAGAACCCGAGCAAAGTCATCACGGTGACTGTAGTGCATCTGGGTATCTGGCAACGTGTAGAGGATGGGTTGAGCATTTAACAGCAGATAAAGCGTTAAAAAATGCAGCCTGGCAGACATAAACAGCCATTAGCACAACAGAAATTCATTACACCCTGGTAAAGATTCAGACAAACCGTACCAAGCTGCGATAGCACCTATGTCTTACAAGACTTACTCAACAAATCCCATATTGTCAGTAACTAAAACTAAAGTATGCTCAAGTGACACTGTTTTCATTTCAGATGTAGAGAAGAGCCCCATTAATTACTCGTGTGATACGTTTCACATCATCTGAACAAAAACCCAGCATGCCAACCTGGCTCCAGCACCCCGCTGGCACCTTCCCAGTCGCTGCTCTGGGAAGGCACAGAAGCGCTCCTGGATCCCTGCGCCGGGGTATGGCTCCAGCCTCATCTCTGCTGAGGCAAGGGGCTGTAACATGGGGAAGAGGAGGAAAAACCTTTTAGCAGGGCAAGTTTAGTGCTGGAAGTCAGAGAACAACCACATGCCAGTTGGTGTTTCTGTTTGCTTGCAGATGTAACGAAGGAAGGTGTCCATCCCCTCCCTGGCCTGGTACTCCTTAATGTTGCACGGAAGGAGAGCTCTAAACACCTACTTCAGCTTCAGTCACAGTTACATTCTACATATGTAAAGTCATTGTGGTTTTTTTTTTTTGTTTTTTTTGTTTTTTAACTATAAGGTATAGATCTCCACAAGCACAAGGGGGAGGAAGGAAACATGGCTGGAAGCCACCTGTCCACCTCCTTTCATTCTGGGCCTGAGGCTGAACCACCCTGACTGCCTGCTAAAGCAGCCAAATGGTCATTACTGTGTGCCAGCTGGGATCACCCCCAAGGATCCTTTTCCTGGCTCAGGACTGTCAGTGAACACTATGTTGTGGCCATGTCCCTTTCTGCCCTGGATGTGTCCCACAACATCCCTAATGTGGGGAGAAAGGAAGAAGGATCAGATGGTATGAGATTCCAGCTTTAGCCTAGCCAGGGCTTCCCTTTTGCCATGGAGATCCAGAAGTGCCCTTTAAACCCCCTTTGTATGGCTACATAATTGGCAAGACACAGGGCCTGGGCCATGGGTCTAGCTTTATTTTCATGGATAATTTTTCCCCATTTTATTAGTTCAAATGCAGGCCAGATCAGTAACTAGTTGACTGAATTCTTCAGTGGAACAATTTCTAAGTCCCATTCCAGTTCCTGAAGGTTACTAACACTTTTTGCAAAATTACAGCCATCAGACAATAGGCAACATTTTTGGTAGTTTAGAGCAAGGATGAAGGTTCGACAGGCCCGAGTCTGGCTGGTGGAGCTGTGTGAAGACAACAGCTCTGCAGCTGCTTATAGTGCTCTTACTCTGGCAGCAGGCAGTGGCTGGCTGCACGCTGAGTCTATCAGTCCGGCACCTTTTCACCAATAATATATAAATATATATTCCCAAATGGAAAGGGCTGGCTTATTATATCATACTAAGCACATGTTGACCATATTGGAGTTCGCAGGTATCCCTTGAGTGTAATGACCTAAAATTAATTGTAATAAACAAAGAAAAGAGTGCCAGAATCCTTTATATCTGTCTCTAAAGAATTCTAATTAGGCAAACTCCATAGCTGATGACTTCTCACTTTCTGTTGTCACCAGGATCATGTTAAGATCATGTATTTCCAGTGCTTTGACGGTGCTCTTTGGCATGCGGAGCACTACACTACATTGGTACAGCAGTGGATACGAACAAGAACATGAACTGAGAAAAACATCTAATGTTAGAGCAAGGAGAGCTACACATCACGTGTATGGCACCGGTTTGGGCAGTGTAATTTAGACATGCCTATTGTTCTCTCTTCTGCCATTTTGAAATGTCAGAGCACAGGAAGGTCTTAGTGGCTGCTCCTTCCAGCTCGGCAGTGCTGGTGCTGCTGGCCAGCCTTAGAAAAGCATCGTGCAGCATGTGAGCAAAGAGGGAGGCCCAGAAAAGAGGGGATGGTGGAGGAGAAAGCAGCATTAACAAAGGTGCTACCAGTCATCCCAAACGGAGACATGGCTCTTCAACGGAAAGAACAGTCTCTGGGAAGGAGGATGGCGACTAGAGCTGATTCCCCAGACAGCTCCTCCAGCAGCTTGGAGGCCCGGAGCACCGTGCAAGGAGGCAGTGCGATTTAAAGACCTCCAACACCGCTCTCCACCACCACTGGGATTGGACTGAAGGCTGTGCCCATGTATTCTTTGGTTCCCTGCATGCTTTGCAGCACTAGATTGGACATGGCAAATGAAAGGACACTCATCATTCTTGACATTACCACCTGGAACTAGAAGGAGCTCAGGCAAGCGCCCTCTATTAATGCCTTTAAAAACTGTGAAATGTAGAAGCAGCTGAAACCAATGCAGAAGGCGGGGGGGGGGGGGGAAGTAAGAGTGGCACTACATGAACCCTAAAGAAAAAATATACAGCATCAGATAAAAGCAGTGAAGAACAGATAGAGTTTCCAGCAAGGCCTAGTGTTACAGCAGAGCAAAGAACAGCCCTTTCCAGCATGGTTCCCACTTCGAAGGGAGGAGTATCCTCCCTGTTCAGTGCCAATGGAGCTGTAAAACAAGTGACATTTCTAGCTGTGGCAGACTTTAACTGAAAAAACCCTACGTGCAGAAACATGAGCCTACCAAAATCAGTTAAAGGCTTTTCACTTTCTCTCAGGACATAGAATAGTAGCTGTTCCTGCAGTCTGTAAAAAAATCCAAGACACTCAAATGAAAATGTTTCTTAGAAACATCAACTCCACCTTTGTGGCACGTAATCTTCACAACAGTTTAACAGCTCCACAGAGCTCCAAGCACAGGCAGAACAAACGAAACATCAAACCCGCTTATTAGTGTGGACTGTTCTCTTAGCAAGGTACAAAGTTCACTTAGGTTCAGCTCTCTAGTAACATCTATTGAATTGCAACTGGTTTTCCTTTGAAGTAATATAAAATGGGAGTGTAAAGCTTCTAGAACGCCTTGAAAATCAAGGTTGTGGTGTTTTGTGGGGTTTTCATATTTTTTTTAAATTGCATGAATATATTTCCATAGTCCATAAAGCAATGTCTGTGGAGGTTAAGCAGTTAATAACCAGTTGAATTATGATCTCCTCCAGTACATCAGCAGCTGCTAGAAGGCGGCCTGTGCAAAGGTCAAGTTTAAATAAAGAATGATACAATCATACAGATTAACAAATATCTATTACTTGAATCCGTCCTCATTTTCTGAGGATATACAACAAGGGCATGTCATATGCGATCGTAGGTATTTATAATTGTAGGTGGAGGATTGCATGGCAAATCAGCAAAACATAAAGAGCTTTCACCTGAGATTTGGGGACTTCAGGACACTTATGTGTTCAGAAATTAAACTGGAACCGAGCTCACTTGTGAAGTCTTGAACTGATAATTGATTTTCAAACAACAAATGAAAGTTCAAAGATAATCAGATCTGGGCTTTGATTATGACTTGCAATTTTTTTTAAAAAGTAGTGGCAGCAGTTAAGATTTTACATAGTCTTAAAAGTGATTTCAGATTAAGCTAAGCAAAGCACAGATTAGGACTTTGGAGAATCCCAGCACTGGAAAAAAACATAGTTAGAAATACATCCTGCACGACTTACTAGATGTTTGTCCAAGGAAATATGATGAGGTTTGGAATTGCTCCCTTTTACACAGGCTGCCAAGTGACGCTCTCCTTCCGCACGCACAGCTTAAGGGCCTGTGCTTCATGGTAAAGAGATCTCAAGTGAATAAAGTCACGATTGTAGTATAATTCTTTACAACTGCCATAAAAATGGTTCAGCTTTAAAATGTAAACTTGAGAAGGGAAAGAAACATAAATTCTTAAAGAGATACTAAATTACAGCTTTTCTTTCTCCAGTTTAACTGTTTTATCTGCATCTAGTATTGATGTCTGCGTTATTGTAAAGAGCACACCTGCTATTTTTAAAGAAGTGGTTGAAAGACACTGTAAAAATGTCAATTAGTAAAATATTAATGCAACTTGGACGTTAAAAGAGAGCTGCTTTTCTGACTTCCAAAATTCGCAATAGAATTGATTATTTCAGCAGCGATCGCAGACAGGATCTTATCCGGCTGCCATCTCGTGGCAGCTGCTGGGATGGTCTGGTGCTGGCCCGGTAACTTAAATTCTGAGGCTGTAGAACTGGCCCTGACCCCTACCCTGCTGAATGCAAGATTGGAAGACGGTTAATGAAAACACTGTGGCTCTTGTTTGAAAACAACACACAGAAAATGCTACATTCTGTCTGGAGAACTCTTGAGACGCAGATGTGAATACAGAAGGATGCATCCCACCCAAAGCATTAAATCAGAACACCAGAGCTGATCGATGGGCTTCAGAGGCTTTTGTACTCGGCTCCTCCTAATCCCAGACCTGCCTGCATGGCTGGCGCTGGCTGGGCCCTGAAGCTGCCCTCCTCGGGTTCTTTTAAAGCCACTGGACCAGAACAGAGGGTGAAGATGCACCTAAACCTTCCCAGCTCTAGAATTCTCCTTTCCGTGTGTTCTGCCTCATCTTTTCCTCTGCGCACAGTTTAATCCAATGTTCCCTCACTACTGCTGTGAACAGTGTGAGGCTGTGCAAGCTATCAGAGCAATGAAAAAGGTGAGTTATGACCTCACTTCTCCAAATTATCTGTCTCCAGATCTCTGGAGGTAAGTCAGTTTGTGCATACAAGCAGTCCCACTCAATTAAATGGACTTATTTAAGTGCAGCTCCTTGACAAGTTGGGACCTGAGCAGCATTCAGTCAATACTGTGCAAGATTTTACTTCCAGAGGTCAAGGCCTTGCTCTTAAAGACCAGCCTTGGAAAACAGAGTGGGAATCAGAAGCGATTCAGACCAAGCTACGCTCCTAATTATTCTCCTCTACTTTTTTCCCTGAAGACATTTAAAACAGCGTGTCTCCATCTCCCTTTCCCTCAGAAACAAATCACAGATGCTTATAGATAGAAATAGATTCCTGAGGCAAACAGAATTGTGTCAAGTCACCGGCTTCCTCTGCCCGCAGCTCCCTGCCGGGGTGCTCACAGCCAGGCAGCTTGTGGCAGCCGACGTAATCCCGCGGGTGCCTTCGCCCCGCTCAGCCCCGCACAGCGTTCCGGGGTGGGCAGTGCAAAGCGCGACGCAGGCGCCTTCCTCAGCTAACCCAGCACCACGACTCCCGTTTTGCCTCGGAGTTACACATGAAATAAACAATGAAATGCAAGAAATGAAGTACAATGTGTGCTAGACCGCAGCACAGACAGGCACTACCCTCCATACAACCAAGCTGCAACCTCCTCCAGTTCTATCATAATTTAAGAAGAGCTCTATGTAGATGGAGGAAGTATGACCTGTAGAGTTATTTGCTGTACGTAGAAGCAGCGGCAAACAGGCCAGCTGGGACTAACACACGCAGTGACAGACTGAAAAGCTTCCCTGTGAGGACAAGGGAAGGGGAGCTGTGAGACACTTGGGTACCACAGAGAAGTGCATGGAAAGCCCAGTGGAAATACAAGGTGGTGTGTCTTCTATCTGAAAGGTTACGGCATCACCCTGTTCTTCCGGGCCTGAGGACAGCAGCCCTCTGGTCGCCTTTGGTGAGTGTAGACCATGAGAACTGCAAGAGAGTAAAGATACTGCTGTGTCTGTGAGGGGCACAAAGCTCTGTGGTGGCCCAAACAGAGATTACCTTCCCATTTCTGCGTTTGCTCTGGCTCCCCACTGCCCTGTGTGTTTGAGACATGCGTTGTTCCTCACCCATCATGCAGTCTCTTTGCCACAGCAATACAGCAAAAGCATGTTGAAGGAAAATACTCCCTAAGAGTAGCAAATCTTGAAAAATATAAGTAATACCCCATTGTTCATCTAAAAATTAATTCTATGCTTATGACATAAAGGATTTTCAAAGCTTTCAGTTGAAGAGCCTGAAAGTCAAAGTACATGCATTACTTTCCTCTGCTCTGAAGCCCCCTTCGCACCAGTGCACAGGGGAAGAGCGTGTGAAGCCATGGATTGCAGCAGACAGCTGCTCCATCCGCAAAGGCAGAAATATGTTTTCACTTATTTGGCCCTGCACATTTCTTACAGAGTTGTATTTATGTAGCATGTAACTTTATGAACATTTCAGGGATTTTTAAGTATTTAAATATTCAGACTGTATTGGTAACAGATGTTCAATGATATATTTAATTTTTATTTTTACTGAAAATATCACGTTATCTGTAAATGATATTTTCTGTAAAATGTAACTTTGAAAGAATGCCTAAGTATGCTGTACTTCCAGGAAATGTATCAGAGCCTTTCAGCTACTGCATTAAAGTGGGCACTTCTGAAATTAGTGAGCAAATGTTCTGAGAGTCTAATAGGATTTCTTGTTTGCCAAAAAAATAGTGCTTTCAGGAACACAATCTTTTGTGTAATCTCTCTCTCCCAAGACAGATGGCATCATTAATTGCCTCTACATCTAGTTAAATTTAAAAACCTGTGCTTAAATAATGTTAAGGTTGTGGTACATGCTGACAAACATAGGAAATATTAAAGTAGAATCAACTGGAAACGAGGAAAGAAAACAAATACAGAACAGACAGGAATAAGAAGAGGCCACAAGAAACACTGACTGATTTACTACATCCTTGTTCATGCCAGGAAATGTTACAACCTGAACCATCTAGGAAGCATTTCTGCGTTTCGGTAAACTCCTGGCTTGAGTGAAGCAATTGGCAGAATTCCCATCGACTTCAGTGGGTGAGAATGTCATCCCTTAATCTTTTTAAAGCAACTTTACATGGAAGGTGTCCAGTGTGGCTTATCCGCAGTTCTAATTACAATGCCTGGGTAAATACATCTGGGGAGTCAAATGTAACTGTGATCTGTATTTCAAAGCTAACATTATTCTGATTCTCTGGTTTACCACAGCTACCCGACAGTGGTATCAGTTACCAAAAGCCTGATTTTAAGCCTTCTCTGAGCTTAAAATGGAATATAATTATCATCGCCCTGCCAAAGAGCCAGCTTTTGCCAATAGATACCATATGCTAACTCTTTGGTTTTAAATACAAGCCCTGTGTTTAAAGCCTTTTCTCACACCACACAAGCTGTGATTTTCAGACACCCAGGAGGAACAGACCCCTGAATGGGTTTGAGTGCTTACAGCCACACCAGCCTCTCAAGTCAACCCATACTACACAGCCGAGCCCAGTAAATACAGGTATGTTCCCTTTTACAGCAAAGCACAACACTGGGAGGGGCCTAATTGAAGATTGTAGAAGAAAATAATGTCAAAAGACTGAAAAACCAAGGAGATGCATTGGAAATACAAGAAATAATTGACACTTGATGCTGAGATCTTGAATTACAGAATCACAGAATCATCTTGGTTGGAAAAGACCTTGAAGATCATCCAGCCCAACCATGACCCTCACACTGACCGTTCTCAACTCCACCAGATCCCTCAGCGCTGGGTCAACCCGACTCTTCAACCCCTCCAGGGATGGGGACTCCCCCTCTGCCCTGGGCAGCCCATTCCAACGCCCAACAGCCCCTTCTGGGAAGAAATACTTCCTCAGAGCCAGTCTGACCCTGCCCTGGCGCAGCTTGAGGCCATTCCCTCTTGTCCTGACGTTTGTTCCTTGGGTCAAGAGACTCATCCCCCCTCTCTGCACCCTCCTGTCAGGGATCTGTAGAGGGCCAGGAGGTCTCCCCTCAGCCTCCTCTTCTCCGGACTAAATTCCCCCAGTTCCCTCAGCTGCTCCCCATCAGACCTGTGCTCCAGACCCTGCACCAGCTCGTTGCCCTTCTCTAGACACACTTGAGTAATTAGTATGTATCCATATGCTAATTCTGTATTTGTATAGTTGTACCCAGTAAGCTCAACAATACTATTCATCACTGGCAAGAAGAATTTTATGTTCTTTAAAAGCTATCTCATTTTCTTTAGTCTTTAGACACAAGGCCACTAGCAGAACACTGAACACTCACTCTCTTCACCCAGATTTTACTTCATTTGTTTTATATTAGTCTGGCATTATGCTTCAGGCTTTTATACCTGGCTATTATAATATTCAATCCTATTGGCCGATATCAATCAGATTTGCAAGAAGGTAGAATCATCAAATATATCAACTCCCATGAGATTCCTAAAATAAGTGGACAGAAGAAAGAGACTTTACTAGTGACCTTACAATGGGAAAAGTGCCAGGGTGAGTTCAGCTGGAAAACATGTGGGAACTTCTCTTCAAGGCACAAATCTGTGGGAAGCCTGGCTTCGCTCTTTATAACCTCATGGAATTGTTTTTATTTTTAAACAGAATGCAGTATTCAGTAATGCCCTTCATTTGATTTTCACATTGTCTGACTGGTGAAAGAAGTTAATAGATTATGTTGTGAGAAAGAAATCTGACTTTATGAATAAAACAAATGCCAGATTACTGTAGCATAGAAACATGCCAGATTAATATTTTGTTACAAACTATGATCAAGGCTGATCATCAACATTCATGCCAGGGATTAAATTACTACTTTAAATCCATTCTCTTAGCTATTTTCCTTGGCACTGAAAGCAGTGTGTGTTGGCACAGCATCTTCCATCACCTTATAAGATCTGAAAGTTCAGTTATGGATCATAAGGGGAAGTGGCCACCTGTCCTCTGCTTCCCTGCCATCCACCATAGGCAGCAGCAGATTCTGGAGTCAGTGCCCTTCTGCTGTCTTGATTTATTATATTACTTTTTACGTTGTCAGAAGTTCTGATACAACTGACTATGAGGTTTGGCTGATAGGCTGGCTGGTAAACTCTGATGGGGAGGACTAGGGTCACTTGAGTGGTTCTGATTTTACCTTTCAAAAAGACCCCATTACTCATCTAAACAAAAGACTCTTCTGGGCAGGATTCCATGATAAAACATTTATTTAGTCCCTTCCATTCTGCCTGATGTAAGGCATGCAGTGCTCCAGCACTCCAAAACTGCACCGGTTTCCTAGCAGTGTTTTCCTTTCTAGGTAATTCAAGGTGTTAACCTTAGAATATAATTATTTAAAATGTTGTATTCTTCAGTCTAGACTCCCAAAAAGGCCACCCATCTCTTCCCACATCAGTGCAACCTGGGCCTGCAGTTAATTCATCCACCATATGACGTTTTCAGGAAGAGGTAGGATATACTGTCAGCCACTACTGTAGAACAGAATTTCATAACATGTCACGCAGTACCTGGATCTGCTGATCTTCTGTTAAAATATTTTTAAATACTCTAAAGCAAACAAACTACCGTGTATGCATTCACGCTGCATCAGAAAGCAGCGTGTGGCCTCAGGCTGCAGGAGGGGAGCGGGAATGGTGTCAGGCACTGCTCTGCTCTCGAGCGTGACTCGGTACCATGCATGCAGGAAGCCTCAGAGCTTGGATAAACCAAAAGCGCTCCATAAAACCACTCAGAAGCCTGTGCAGCCCATGTGGAAACTCGTTAGGACAAGGATCTAGAGAGGGAATTCCGCAGTAACGTTTGTGCTACAGAGCTTAAGCTATTGATGAGAGCGTTTTAAGAAGTTACTGCTCCTCAAGTGAGATGGTGTAAAGGCACAGCAGTATTGCTCCCAGGCCGCTCCCATCTGGGAAGCAGTGCGGGTGCAGTTCTGTCCCTGCCGCGGTATCTTTAATCACATGCACTGTCACGTGACACGCACTGACCTCACTCTGCATTTTGATAGTGGGGGATAACTTTGTATCTGGTCTGAGATCACATCTCTCTTTTCTTGCAGTAAATTCTTCTCCCAGACATTCTAAAAGCCAAGTGGAGAACAAAAGTGGTTTGAATGAGCATGTTCTCCTTTTCATTCACAATGAACTGACACCCCACAGCCAGCTGTTCTGCACCAGCTAAGAGACAGTAACTCCTGACCCAGGGCTGTAACTTCTTGAAACATGGTAACTGGACTGCTTTCCATTACCTCTCTCTACTTAAATTAGCCATTACGATGTAAACCACTGCCATCCTATTTGCTATAAGAAATCGTCAATATCCCTTCTTCCTCAGATTCATCCTCAAACCTTAGATCTGCATTCTCACAGACACTGGTTTACTCAAGAGAGTACAATAATCCCTGTAATTATTTTCACAGAGCAAAATACAAGAGATTCAGAACACTGAAACTAAAATCATATAAACAGCAGTAAGACCATTGTCTGTAATTACCAGTTTAATGCAGAATGTGCATTTAAAAAAAGTCATTAGAAAGAATTAAAATATTATTTTCTTATCACTCAGCTTTGAAAGCAGCCCTGCAAGCTTTGTTACTCTTCAGGCTGATGAAAAAGGTTCCCCAGACTCACCTGGCAGATCAGGTCTAAATTTTATGCTATTGCTAGAACAACAATGTGCTTCATCTCCTTCTCATGGCTCCACCAGCTTCATGGCTTAGAAATAAAGTTTGCTCAGAAGGGCAAAGCTTTCTTTTGATATCTGCTGGAATCGGGTAGGAAAACAGACATTTCTTGATCTCAGGTGTGAAGTAACATATCTGCCCCACTCACCTGCTGCTCCATCGTTTGTGGATGGATGAAAGTCACAAAATCAACTGAGAAATAACCAAGCACTCCTTTAGATTTACAGGCTTCTCCAATTTTGAAGCAGAGTGAATTAAGAACTGCTGGATCAACAGAACGTTGTGGAATGGTAGTGCCAGATGATCGCAAAGGACCGTCAGCATGGAGCTGGTCTCCAGATGACACTATTTTTATCTTGCCTGTTGGCTCTATCAGCATATCCACCGTAAGGTTTGTGACATTTTCAGAGAGCGGGAAGGCTTCTATCACACCACCTAGTAAGAAATGAATTAGCTGTTAAGCTAGTAATCAAATTCACATGTGATGCTCTTCAGAGTGCACAGAATGAAACCATCCAGCTCCTATTGTGCTCAGACATTGCAGGCAGGACTGCTATGGAGCTACAGTGAGTAAATAAATGTAATGTGAGCAGCATAGCTAGAACCCATGAATCTCTTAGAAGAGAAAGAAGGTATCTCATCTACTATAGCACCATACCGTTCAACCAGTGGCTTTTGAGGTTCAGATGCTTTGCAACCAGTTCCAAACTGGATCTATCACATATCTGACAGGAGAAATATGCTCTTCGGTAGCATGAATGAATCTGGCACTGTCCTACAGCCCAGCTAAATACCAGGTCCAGAACAGCAATGAACACACAATGCTGGGACCTCAGGGGGAGTGGTATCTGCTGTTCTGAACTTAACTTGGAGATTGCCATCCATACAATGGCCTGAGATAAGTAGCCCGGCCTTTTGGTACTCATCCACATGACGAATGCTGTGTGTAGATGGGAAGGCTTGTAACGACAACTTCAAGCAAGGTTTGTCCGTAGGAAAATCACAAAACTGGTTTGCATTCTGGATTTGCCTTTTTACTGCATATAAAACCATAGCTCATTTAGTTAAAATAAACTAATGTGTCATAAAAATTGGTACTATATATGTTAACCGTCATTATTTTTCAAAAAAATACTTTCAAAGCTTTGAATTGTCCTTGTCCCTCCCACAGATGAAGAAATGTATGAAACGTATATATCCATTATATGTAATACAAAATGATGGCAGCGCAGAATCACCCCAGAAATTTACTACCCAAGCCCAAACACTGCATCTTTTCCATCCAAAAGCTGGTATACAAATACAGGAGGTGAACACGTCTGTGCAAAGTCGGGTCACCCATACACTGATTTGCAGTGATTCAATAACAGTTTTATCTGCCCTGCCTCTTATGGACAAACACGGGCTCGCTGCTGAGCTCTAGGCCAGTTGGGCACTGGCCAGCTTTGATCCAAAGGTGCCATGAGGGGCTTTAATGCAGGCAGTCCTGCTGAGGACTCGGCACCACACAAACAAAACCATCCAGCTTGGAACTTGTTCATATTCCTTTGGTTGGAGGGCAAGAAAGAGAACGGCAAAGGCCTGACTCAGGGTCTGTGCCAATGTCCTGTAAGGGACAACACGGAGTTGCATTATTGAGCCTTGCTGGCAACACCTGCCTGGAAGGCAAAAACTGGGGAGAAAGCACAGCTCTTCTCCAAGCTGTTAAAGGTTACGAGCACAGTTGACTTCACGCGATGTACGTATGTAGCATCCAGAGTTGACATGTAACTCCCTTCCTGGTCCTATGGGAGGGAAAAGCAAGTCTCGTAGATGTTTGCTCACCAACCCCTAACAAATTAAATATTTTCACGTCTACCTACAAAAATGCAAAAGTGCAAACTCCCATACTGGCATTCCCTAAAGCCCTGTGGACAAATGTGGCAGCCTCCACTACAGTAACCCAGGATTAAGGAGTCGGTGCTTATTGATTCAGAATCATGTGAGAAAGGTAATCCAGAATTAATATAAGTTAAATGCTTGGATAGGACATATGAATGATAGAGTAGCTGCCTGTAATTCATTTGTAAATTAACATTTGAAGCATAATGGAGAAATAAAAGGAGATAAATATTTAAATGGGCCCAAGATTAACAAGAATATGGCATACAATATGGTATAATTACTTCTTATAACACTTAACAGCGACTTTGCAGTCTTATTTACCTTGACTAAGAAATGTTTGGAGGAATTTTTCCCATGTAGGGAATCGTTTCTCATTGACTGGCTGTACGTGCTGTGCTAAAAGGCCCGGCAGCTCCTGGGAGATCTTCACCAAAGCTGGCTCCTGCAGAAACAAATTAAATAGAACCACAAGCAATTTTACTACAGAAATGAAAACTGCTTGTGGGGTGATTAAAAACCAGGCCTCCAACAGGCAAAAAAAAAAAAAAAATGTGGTTACTGTTTACCCACAGTCAGGAAGCCTTTTTTAATTTTTCTGCTTACTACTCTTCCCTCCTACTGAAAACTATCCTTCTTGGAAAGAAAGACAATTCCCCCCCCCCCCCCCCCA
Source organism: Athene noctua (assembly GCF_965140245.1). Classification (NCBI taxonomy): domain Eukaryota; kingdom Metazoa; phylum Chordata; class Aves; order Strigiformes; family Strigidae; genus Athene; species Athene noctua. The sequence goes on along the minus strand of NC_134049.1, from coordinate 14,401,919 downwards.
ATATAGTATCTATTTCATTAGAATTTATATCAATAATTTGATCTGGCAACTGAAAATGCTAAGCACTTGGTAACTGCTTAGGGATCAATACCAGCAGTCAATAACATCTACACTGTTTATATTTTGGAACGGAGTGTATTGAAAGAATCACATATGCCAGAAATAGTTTTACTGATTCTATCTTTAAGCTGCTATATCAATCCAAACACCCTTTAGTTATTAAAAAAAAAAAGGAGGAATAATTAACCAAAAGCTTTTCTAAAGCTGGAAGTATCCATTCTCCCATGTGTAACAAATTCACAAGTGTATTTGTTTCTCTATCTTTGGTAGAATTTGATGAGTCATACTACAGGAGATAAACTAGCTTTTTCCTAGTTTCAAATTCTTTACTACAGTATTTCACACACAGAACTACCCCATTAAATACAGAAACTAACGGCATTGCTTTTACTGTTCAAAAATGTCCCAGAAGGACACAAGCATATAAAGCGTAAGGACCCTGACTCTATTGCTTCAGGCTTCTTTTCTTGCTGCTTCATAAGCATTCGCCTGCTTCCCCCGGGTCTCTTTGCTTCTCTTTTACATCCTCTCTCTTCAACATCCTGTGCTTCAGAAGATGACCAACAGTCCTCTGATCTTGGCAATGTCCTAAGCCACAGTCATATTGTCTGGAGCTCTGGAGAAACATGCTAAAACCTTACGGCTAATATTTAAGAAGGGGGGGGACACAACACACACCATATATTTTTCCAGACCAGTGAGTTTAAAGAGATGGGCTTTGCCATGAAGCACATAATGTCACATAACCAAAAATACAAATTAAAAAAATCAGCTTACTGTGATTTATCTACCAAGACGAGAAGAAGGATGAGCCAGTGACTGGGGTGTCAACTTTGCATATAGGAGATCTTGATATATCTTGTTTCTGAATGCAGTCTGCCTGAGATTTCAGGAAAGTGATGATCTGTCTGTACCTCAGCTGTCCAAATACGAAAGGGAGACAATTGCTGGCCCTACCTCATGTGGAACTGGGAAAAAAAATGCCTTAAAAATATTGAGGTGCTTAGATAATGATGCTGATCTGGGCTATGTGGGCTCCTATCACATATTAAAGAGAAAAGCATGTTGTTGACATCTCAGAAAAAATGCTAACGGATGGTTTTAGTAGTATATGAATATACTGAGCGGCAGACCTTATGGCAAAAAACAAAGGACCACATAAAGCGTGAGACCCATGTTCAGAATTTACCCAGATTAGGTCTCACACTGCTTGTTTCCTTAAAATCTGTAAGGAGGAATTTAGGTTTCGGATATCTCAGCTGACTAAAACAACAGAGCAATGAGCAAGTATCAGCTGGCCTTGTCTTGATTTGTATTTGCGTTGAGATATTGCTAAGCCAAGAAGTCACAAGATCAGGTGGTTCACTGCACAGTGAAAATAAAATGCCGCTTTGGGGAGAGGATGTGTGCCATAATGGATGCTATGGAGTCGCTGACCTACAAATCAGTTTGCACCTCAGTGCGTTCAGTGATACCTCTGTCACACCGAGTCTCATCCCTGAGATCGAATGATTTTGGGTGTTCTGCAATTTAAACAGAAATATGAAACTAACCAAAAGAAAAGGTATGCAACAGCTGCTTGAAAGCTTTTGATAGATTACTGGGGAAAAAAGCAATAATCCCTGCTGGATGTGTAGAAGCATCTGAGAGTGCTGTGACCAAGCTTGTGTAAGTAAAAATTAAACTATGGGCGTGCCAACTGGGACATAATTTTCCATCGCAACAGTTCTGAGGGACATGAGGGCAGCCACACCATCTCTATGGAGCTGGGGACAGTAGTATCTTCTTTGAGACAGTTTTTGAGAATCACACATGGCTGTGAAAGAAAGCTCCCTAAAGAGGGTGCAAAATCAAGCAGAACTTCCAAATTTAGAAGGGTACGCTTACCTGGCCCACAAATGGAGGCTGTTGCTGAGACAGAGTCTCCATTCACCTCATCTATACATAAAGTACCATCATAAGCGACTACTCTTAGTCCATATGATGGACATTAGACAGGCAAGACCATTGTGGTATGTCCTCAACAGAGCTACTGTTGCTGCTTCAACGAGGTCGGCCCACTGGAAGGGGAGCTGACCGCTGGCCAAGCTTGGGTCAGGGCAACGCGGTCACAGCGCCCGGCTCAGCAGCATCTCACAGTTCAGAGCACCCTCAGAACTCGCTGACTGTGAAGGATGCGTGTGTCAAAACCAGTCACCTTATAGAAAAAAGATAGGGGCTGTTCAAGAAAGATCCAATTCAAGAAAATCCAAAAAATGTTCTTGTGAGATCAAACCCAACGTAACAGGGCTCTTACCAACCAATGCCTAGATAATCAAGGTGTTCACAGAAGGGAGTCAGGCAACCACTTTTTAAGGATCAGCACCTGGAATTCTAGTTGAAGGGTTTTTGCAACTATAAGCTCTAAAAGGGCAATAATTCTGATTATAGGGAGTTTTAGTAGGCAAATTCAAGCCCGGATCCAACATGCACTCATGAAGTCAAACCTTTTAAAAGGATCAGTGCTCGGTGGGCTAATTTCATTTAAATTGGACAGTATCTCCAGCAGAGCTTACCAATGTTTTATCTCTTGGTGTGGCCCAAAACAATTCAGAATCATAGGCTCAATGGAAACAGGGAGCATTTTTTCAAATGTTTCTTAGCACCAGTAAAAAAGAAGCAGCCCAGATACTGTTTACATCATGTAGAAAACTTTATCCAAATCTGGTTTGCACCTTTTTATAACAATGAATAAGCATGAGAAAAAAATGACAACTTTTTCTCCTTAAATATAATTTCTCATCCATCTGCAAGCTGAATTTTGAAAAGCTTTCTTAGAATGGCAGTTGCAACAAAAAATTAGGACCAAATGTGGCTTATGTTGAAGGCACTTGTAGGAAATCTACTCGAGACAGCAAAAAAAAGCCTGTTGAGGAGGTAAGTAAATAAACAGAAAGAAGAAATAAACTTAGAAATTGGAAGAAAGACCTGGGGACAGAAAGAGGCTGCAGAGTAGAATGCATGAGAAAGACATAGGGCTTTTTAGCTAAAAATCAGATTGAACGGAAAGTATTTAGACCTTGCAAGCAAATAGAGTGAAGAAAGTAACTCCAAATAAGTAAAGCTGACTGGGCCAGAGAAGAATAAAATCAGCAGACAGATCTTCAGCAATGCAAACTGCCACATCTCTGCTGAAGTCAATGAAGCTACGGCAATTTATGCCACTTCAATGGCACTATGACAATTCAGACCATTTATAGAGCACATCCCTTCGACTGCAGTCAGTGGAGCTACGATAACTTATTCCAGCTGCCTTGACACGAGTTGGTCCAGCCCAGCTTATCCTTATGCTGTCAGCGACACCAGCACACATGGCTATATGGGAAGAGGCTGTCTGACTGTCCAAATAACTTTTGTTATTTCCTATTTTGCAAATTAAACTGATTTGACATTTTTTATAATTCAGACAGGTACATGCTGGCCAGAACCACAGTCTACTACACTGAATAAAACAATCTGAGAGGTTTATGAAAATGAAAATTTTTGGAAGTGATCATGCTGAATACCCTATCTACTTAAAGTTTGCAACCTGATTTAAAGCCCAGGCATTTAATTGTTAACTGCAAATTTTAAAATTAAAAAGTGCCAATTTTGCCTTCCACGAGCTGGAAAAGTATGTTCTCATAGAAGGTAACATCATGTAAAACAGCCATCATTACCAAGTAACACAAATGTTTTTCGTATGTAAAATTGCTTTGTAAAATATTTGCTCCATCTGCTGAAAGTAGCAAAGACAATTTTCCCTGATAGCTAATGGCCCATTTCAGCTGTATGGCAAGCGATTCACCGTGGCTGTGACTTGCATAAAGTAGAATGGTGAAAACAGTGCACAGAATTCTCCACTTATGTAGTATTATCTACTCACTGCTTCCTGAGAGCCCGTCCCTCATTATCATGGCCTTCGCTTTGGATCAGCACACAGGACTAGGGTTGCTTTGACTCAAGAGGCTTTTTGTCAAACTGAGGCACATATGCTATGCTTCAATACAAAAGCACAAAACAGCCACTTTCCTTGACTACAAGAACAAGAAGGTTAGTTCTCTTTCAACTTTCCAGCACTTAAACTGCTGTTCCTTTTTTCACACCACATGGGGCCATGGTTTTTCTCTTCTGGCTCATGCTGTCACTCTGCACGCTGAGGATTTCAATATATAAAGATCAAGCACTTCTTTTAATTCTAAATTCAACTACATACACACAAAAAAAAAAAAAAGGAAAAAAAAACCCCACTGGCCTAGTCCAAAAACCCCCTCCCAATTGCTTGTTTCATTGTATACTTTGCTATTTCCATTGAAAAGCGCGTTTACATTGTGCCCTGAACTACTTCAACATCTGCTAACAGACCAATAAAAAATAAATAAACCAGGATTGTTTAGAAAGAGAGATCCTTTCTATTTCCTCTGAACACTCCTAAACTGGCAACAGCAATATGCTGCGAGATCCCTTTTTTGTAGATGTCATCTCGGAAAACAATATATGTAGGGAAATCAAATATAAAATCACTACAGCCTGTGCTACCAAAAATCAGACAGAAAGAGGATTTTGAAAGCTCTGTGAGATTATAAAATAATTCTGCACATTTATGCACAGCATGTTAATTTGAGATTAGGACAATTTTAGTAAATGCTTTGTGTTTTTAATCCAAAACATCATCGCTATTTTATGCATAAATAGCATGTCTTTTGCAAGGTCGCAGCATTTGTTTTTCAAGGTTCCCCACATCTACCTTCAGAGCAAAGAAAATGTAACATAACTGTCAAACTTCAAAAATCTCTCTTTCAAAAAAAGTTCCTATGTTTCTTTCAAATACAGCATTTGTAAATCCAGGACATCGGGATGTTAATCCTCACACAAAATGAGGTAAGTAATATTGGAATGCAACTTTTCTGGGTTTTTTTTTGCAAATGCATGAACAATTCAGGTGCCCTCAGGTTAATAATATTTTCCTATTTTTTCTCTATTTCAATCTCTCTAAATTTTGTTCACTTGTCCTCCTTTATGGCTTGTATCTCTAAAGAAAGGATTCTAATGAATTCCAAAAACGTGATTTCAAAAAGAAAAAAGACATCGTATAGATAATCCACAGTCACTTCCCAGGAATTTTATCTAAATTGCTGAGCTGTAATGCTGAAGGAATTGTCAGACAAAACCTGCATTGTGTTTCACAAACAACACACAGTTAAACTTCTTTTATTCTCAGAGTTGCCTATGTGTTACTTTTGGGATTTTAGCAAAATAAACATTTTTAAAATAATCCAAGCAGGCATTTTATTGGATGCGATAACATTAACGGATTTCAGATTTCTTTAGTGCTCTTGCTTTATCCTCTCCTTCCACACTGTTATTGCTACAAACTGGCACTTAAATTCAATTGATTCAAAATATTCTGGATCCATATGGCCTAAAACCCTGGAGCTGAAGTTCTGATATTGCCTCACTGCTGTTTTCTAGCATTTGCCTCTACTCCAGTCCCCAGATGGTGGAAGTAACATTTAAACCTCCTTTCCTCTGCCTTGTACAATAGACCTTGGCACCATTTCAACTGTTTACTCCGGTAATTAACAGCACTGATACCACAACAATTACAACTCCTACAATCTTAACACAATAATGCTATGAATTAGTGAGAGCTAATGGCTGGAAGGTATAGTGGTTCCAGACTGCGAGATCTGTGCATTTTTAGAATAAAATAAAAGGTACAAACAGCACGCTTGCGGTAGACAATGATTACCTAGTAATTAGTTTACACAAAGCTTCCTATTTAATGGCAAAACGCTGTAATTAACGCGTGACAGAAAATCAAAGGGTACTTTGTAAGCATATGAAAAATTAACACTGCAGGCCTATAGCTTTATGTACTGATTAGAAGCATATTAAATCAATAGGACATACAAACCAACAGCTTGCATATCTTGAGTATTGCAAGTCTTAGGAACGGATATCATGGCTTTAATTGAACCAAGGGATACAATGATCATGCTCTCTTTTACCTAAGGTTTGAGAATCACCTGAAACATCACCACGGCAGATATACAGATATGTTAATAAACTGAGTAAGAGCACTAAGGACTGTTTGCGGATACGGTGAATATTTAAACTATTTTGGATATATTGCTGACAAAGCACTGCCCCTACTAGCAAACAGCCTCCAGCTGTATTGCTGTATAGGGAATCAATTTCTTTAAGTCTTTGGGTTCTTTCTCTTTTCTTATTAAGCATCATACCAGAAGAAATTTTAAAAACCTGTCAAAATGCTATAAATGCACCTTTCTGCGTATCTGTCAGTGTTTCTGGCCCTCTTCAGGCTGAAAAAAATACCACACCTTCAATTGCATGGGTACAATAAAAGCAGCAGCAGAGATTTACTTGCTTAAGAACCCCTCAGTAGACTTTAGGTGTTAATACTAAAATCAGTCTAATTGCTTGCAATTTATTCCAGCTTCCGTAATATTTGCAGCGTTGCCCTAGAACAAAGCTGGTGCCATTACAAAAGGTGATCGGCGTGAGGAAAATGAGAATGGGTAGCAGAAAAGCAAAGCAGTGTTTGGAAGCTATACAGTGTTCAAAGATGGTCAGAAGTGATAGTGTGGTGGCAATGCCATGTTGCTAGAATTATGTTTTCAACAGTATTACGCTTGGTTTTAATTCGGCCTGTTTATAAACGTATGCTCTTTATTCTGAATTCCTTACTTCAGTAAAGGAACAAGATGTGGTATGTGAGCTTCAGGTTTCTTACAGTGAATGCAATTCACTCAACCATTTAAAAATCTCACCACTATTCCTGATTTCCAGAGAATCACAAAGTTTATCTATTACTTATTACAGGACTTTGAAAGTTGACAAAAAATCTTTTAAGTTAAAGGAACAGCCAGCATTTTGCATCATTTTCTCTTGGCCTTCAAAACTGTAATTTTCCAACAGCAAGCAATGCAAAATCCTGCAACCAGTGTCTGACTATTGCTTTATGCAACTCAGACCAAAAGTTGGATTTTCCAGATCTGTCACATTTTGAAAAGATTTTGATTTCCTCTCACACATTTTAGTGAATTAACCAAGATACAGTCTACAAGGAAAAGAAACCGTGACAAAATACTGTGACACAACTAGAGGCAGTAAGATTCAAACAGTCTAACATTTAAAACAGTAGGTTGCCCAAGTGCATTAAATATCAGTTGTGGAAGAAAAAAGCTATTTAACGGAGAGTTTTGAAATGGTTGTGTAGTTATGGCCAATTATTGTTGCTTGGCTTTCTGTCTCTTGTTCTATTCTTGTATTTTCAGCTCTTTTCTTCTCTATCCCCACATTTATCCCTTTTTTTGTCTTCAGTCTGATCTTCATTATCTCCAGGATTGCTGCTAGGTAAACTCACATCATGTTGCTGGCCCTGGTAGTTAATTAAGAGTCACAGTGTAATAAAAGATAATTCTAAAATTAATTTGACTAGTAATTTAATCTAGTCATTTAGATACTATTTGGAGTTCTACAGTTACACACTGGGATGGGATCTCTGCATAGTCCTGTATTATTTTCTGTAAAAGGGGACTGTTAAAAGAAGAAAAAAGGGACCACTAACATGAAGGGGATGTTATCTTTCTTCTAAAAGAGGACTGCACGTGTTTTCTTTGAGTCCCAAGATTCACAGATACCAGGAGGCACTGGAGACTTTGACAGCTCCAGCGTCTGTTCAAAAACAAACAAAAGGCCACAAATATGCTTTGTAGATGGCTTTACCACCAATCTTCAGCTTGAATACTGAGGGGGCATCTGAGCATCTTCAAGGTCATGGGAGTATGGCTGCATGACCTGCGCAGCCCCAAATCTTGTCTCAGAGTGGTCACAGGTGGATTCTCAGGAAAGTATAAAAACAGGGCAAGCATATCCACTCCCCAGATACTCTCCCAGCCTCCAACAATTTGTAGCTCAGAATCCCTCTAAGCCAGAGACTATCAGCGATGACAGTTAATAGTTTCCTCTTCCATGAATTTATACAGTCTCCCACCAAGGGTCTGTATAAGTACAGATGAGATTTTCCAAAAACTGAACTGCTGACTTTCAACAAGAGTGAGATACCCAGCTTTTTAGCATACTTTGCAATACCATATATTAATAAGTAGTTTGGATATCTTTCTCTAGATATTCCAGACAGGCCCTCACGCAATTGTCTTATTATTTTTTCACTTACACTAGTAGTAGCAGAACCACATTTTTTGCTAGGTACAGTTTAACCAAAGCTTGAATTGGAATGGAAAATAGGTTGAAAAATCATGATAGAATGGCACAGGAGCATTTCACACAGCACCCATGCCTTACATGCATATGTTAACAGCTAAAAATCTGGGAATTTATTTGCTCCCTGCAACAGTCATTCACATGGCGAGATATCTCACCTGATAACGTGTCTCAGTACTTACTGTTCTTTTTGCATGTAACTGGGGCCAGATTCTGACATTCTTTTTCACCCTGGAGAATGTCTCCACAAATGGCCTCATGGCTGTCAAATGTGCACTTGTGGAGGCAGCAGTTCTCTTGATATTGAATATAATTAGAATCTGGGCCTCAGGATGAAATTTTTTATATGCTGACAGACTTCAGCAGTGCACAGTGGGATGAAGGCCTTACAGAGTCATTCAGCATAGTTTGTGAATTCTACCCTTTACGCAGTAGCAAAATAATTGTTCAGATAACTCAAATGCTGCATTTAGTTAACAAGGTAAAACACATTGATAATCCTGTCCTGCATTTTTGTTTGCCCAATGTTATGCTTGAAATGAGGAATCTAAAATCAGTCTCATTTTCAGATAGAATAGATTTTTACACAGTTCAAACTCACAAAATACATTATTTTTAATCTGTTGCCTACTACATACCAATGAGGAAAATCTGGGTATCGTGTCTTAAAGTGCTATGCAAATGATGCTATTTGTAAGTATTAACATAATTTACTGCTTACAGTCATATTCTCATTTCTAATAATTCTACCAGAATGGAGAGTCTTTTCACTGTACTCTTAGCCTGCAGGATAGTCTTTCATCAAGAAGCTGAATTTTTTAATAACCTGCCAGCATATGTTTTGTATGTGGCAGCCTATGCCGATGACACAATGTCTTCATTATCAAAAGAAACAGGTCTACATACTGTAATAGGACATTAAAGCATGCCTGTGCTCATAAACTAATGCTTTGATGTTTAAATGTGTATCATTACAATGGTATTCCTTAACAAAGGATGATTTTAATCCTCTGCTCTCAATGGTAATACTCAGTGGAGACTGCAATTCATTATATATAAAAAAGGTCTCCTGTTCTACAAAAGAAGGCTAAACTCAGAAGGCGGAAAAAATTGAGCACGCATATTCAAACAAGATATTCAAAATGGCAGCAAGTTTCACGCTTTTCCAAAGCCCACTTTAACACTGCTCTAGGTTTATGGAAGCTTTCCTGCTGATGAAAGGTGGTATTCCATGTATACTTTCCAACTTCCAGCAAATGTTTATGATTAAGGGCTCATAATGGGTTGATTTCTGGTTGCATCAAAGCTCAACATAAATGCAGAATAAAAGGGAAACTGAAGCAAGCCAGTTATCACTTATGTCCTTTCAGAGTCATTTAGCCATGAAAAAATTTAAAAGTCATGGAAACAGGAACACTAATACTAGCACTAGGTAATCCCACTTCTATAGGCAAAGAACTAGCCTTGGTGAACCATGTCTTCTGCCCCACTGACGCGGATAGTGGGAGCAGGATCTGGATATTCTGTTGGCTTTACGTCCCAGAGAGCTCAGTGGCCAGGCAAGGCTTCCACTGCTCTCCAGTGCTCTACTTTCTATTGCCCGACTCGCACAGAGTGAGGGATCTTTAGCAGATCAGAGAAATTAGCCCTTCAGCTTGAGATGAACTCTATTTTATAACGTGGAATTCTTTGGTAGTTGTCAAATGCAACAGAACAGTAATCAGCACAATTTGAAATTTTAATACACAATATAATTCAATCAAACAAAAATTTCAAAACAGTTTTGATTGAATTAAAAAAATCAAAAGAGCTATAATGAGTAGTTTATGTAAATTAAACAATTCTTTCTGGATACATTCCTTCTGGCTTTAAAACCATTACATTAGGAATGAATTTGGCACAATATACAGAAATATCAAATGCTTATTGAAATTAACACATTTAAATACCAATGAATATTTAAACTACGAATAGTTCTCTGAATGCCAGAACTAATGAAGTCTAGTTTCATATGGCTTTTTTTGCAGTTGAAATGTATAGTCTTGCAACCTCTCTCAATCATGTGGATTCTTAGGAATCTACTAGGGCATGAGTTCATGCAATACTGTTTCCCTCAGTTAAGTATTTATAAGATCTCTCTGCTTACCTAAACACCCACTGTAATGAAACATGCAGGAAGCTAATGGTCTCGGGGACCTCAAGTATTCTGTCTTACACAGCTGAATACAGCTAATAGGTTTAAAAGTTATTAGTGAGGAAAAATGTACAGAAAAAATTATCCTTAGAAAGCTAGATTATAAAGTAATCAGTTTGTATGTGGTTTCAAATTGATTAGTATTGTTCAGCTGTATTAGTCCAACACTGTGTTCCAATAATTCCAAGTTTCTATGGAGGTATAAGGTTCTGCTGCCTATATACTTTCATGTATATATGTCCTCACTTTGGATAAAGAGAGTTATGTAAAATTTGCACATTATTGCATATGAGGGAAATGTTATGACACTCAAGTTATTCCACAGTTGGATGCTAGGCATTCATTTATATTTTGGAATATTTAACTGTTTTATTTGAATTACTGTTACCTATTACTGTGTACAAGCTAGCCTGGACTCTGTAATGTCAACTCATATCAATGTCTTGAAATAAAAGCTCAGAGAAAAGATTTACCTCAACAGCCCCAGTGGACTATTAAGAAGCCATGACAACGAGCCAGACACCCCGCTGCTTTGTTACTTACGTGTGCCTGCGTCTTACTCCACATCTCTGGGTTGTATCTCTGCCGTTCCTCCTGAACCCAGTGGTAGCATTTCAGATGGGAGATAATGTCACAATAGGCAGTGCCATTTCCTCCAGATTCATCATTTATTTTAAACAGCCAACGCTGCACTTCCATATTGTCAAGGATCAGCTGGCTGAGAACACTAATCATCTGTGGAACAAGCGAGAGAATCACAAAATCATCTCGGTTGGAAAAGACCTTGAAGATCATCTAGTCCAACTATGACCCTCACACTGACCATTCTCAACTAACCATAACAGAATAATGACACAAAGATATTTTGCTCTACCACAATATGAAATTGTTCCTTGATTTAGACTTCCAGTTCACAAATATTTGGACTTGAAATTTATTTTTTACCTACGGTTTCTGATTCTTAGTGATGCTTGTGTTGCTAGTTATGTTGGATACTTTGCAAAAAAAGCCTCAACATTTTTTGATGGGGGATCTATGGTCTTCACCCTTCACCACTTAGAGTCCACTTGGGCAGGCTACCACAGAGCAATGGAGCACCTTTGGTGATCAACAAAGCTGTATTCTGCAGAGAGGCATTTTCCTGCCCAGGCTTTTTTGTCCGATCAGGATCTTAGGTTTTGGGTAACCAGTACAGCTCAATAAATGTGACTAGGAATAACACGGGACGGACTACACTATTTGTAAAATCTGAGAAACAGTCGTGCCAGATTCTGGAACCAGCCAAAACATCTGTGAAATCTTCCTACTGGAGAGTACATCATATGGTTATAAATGTATGAAAGAGTTACCAGGCAGACTTTATAAAAATGCTAATTATTTATTTGTGTAGGTACACAGATTTAAATGGCTTTAAAATGCCTTTTGCCCAGCTGGTGTAGGATGCAATTAGCTTCTTAGAAACTGCAAATGCCTTTGAACCTGGTAAAGGTATTTTCAGATCTTGTTGCATTGGCTAGAGCCTTCTACATTTTTACTCAGTAATTTTTGGGACTTTTTATTTTTTTAAATGTTGACCTAAAATACATGTGTGTTACAGATGTTATTATCTGTGACTTTTGAGAATCACATAAATGTGTTTTTCTTGATGACTGCCCCACAGTAATGAAAAAGATCAATAAAATTGTAAGGATTGTACCAATCACGAAGAATTATGTGCTATCTTTAAGTGAAAATTGAATTGTGCTTTAACATAGCATCACCTGCTTTGATTATTTAACCTAAAATGTCAAAAGCAGAAGCAGAACTTCCATAACACTGCAGTACAATTCAAAAGTATTCGATTCAGATAAAATATTTAACAATAAATCAAACAGTTGTTTTTCAGATCACTGATCATACATTTATTTCATCTACTGCGGAAGCTGCAATGTATTTGCATAGCTTAGATTGTTTTCAGTGTTAAAGGTGATTAATAAAAAGCAAAGCAATGGGAAAAGCCTCTCTAAGAAGCAGGAAGACCTACAAACCATGGCATTGATTATTTTCCCATAGCTCCACCATACACATATTTTTTAAGAAATCAGTACAGATCATACTTAGAACTATTGTTGCAAATTGCAAAATCAGATTATAGAATGAAATTCTGAGGCACTGAATGCAAAATAAACAGATAGAAACTGAACATAGTACAGGAAACTCTTGTGTCTTGTAATTTTAGTTTAGTAATTTGTTTTTTTCTTACTAGTCACACTAACAAGATAGGTGAATTTAGCAATGATAAGCTGGGCACCAAGTAAAACTTCAGCTGCAGATATGCTCAATTTGAATAGGCTGACTGCCTAAGTGGAAGAAATTTTCATTTCATCAAATACTTCATTTTCTCAGAAATCCTTGCTCTATTCTCAGTCACTGGTAAAACTCCTATTACTTTCATTCAGGCCATGACTTCATCTGTGGAGCAGCAACACAAACTGTTTGAAAGCCCTTATATATTCTCAGGAAAGACCACGGAGAATACCAGAACAACTGTATTACTTCCTGACTAGGATACAAATCGCATTTAATTGATCAGATAGAGGCCAAAAAGAACCCAACCTCCTACATGATTTAATCAAACTCAGTTAGGGGCTACTCAATAGAGTCGTTGCTGTTGTCCAAAGTTTGCATCCTATCAAGTGAAAACAGGCACCTGCATGTTGACACATCCCAGCCCCCCTCCCGCTTACCTGCTCGTTGTTGGAGATGTCAGACTCGCCAGGAGGGGTTGGCACACAAGCGCTGGCAAAAATTCGTTTACTTCCAGATTTGGTACTATAGAGATGCGCCACGTCTGGCACCGAGCCTAATATAGGCACATTTAGCATGTCAGCCACTGCTAAATCATCTTTGTGGGGAACCCCTCCAATAATGTAGGCATCTCTGCTCTGGATAAGAATTTTTATTCTTTTGATTGTCTTGGGGCTGTACTTCAGCTGAGAGGCTAGACACATGTGATGCTTCTGCATAAAGATAACATTATTCTTGTTAAAAGGTGTTCTTTTCTATTCCATGAACCTAATTTATAATGTTGCACACAATAAATACATTATTAATAGCAGGCTGGGTTATGACCTATCCTGTAGCTTAGCAGTTTAAATTGATAAAAGCTGTTGGGGTGAGGCTCCATAATCGTGCACATCTTTAGTGTGTTGGAAATGGGCTCACTGGGAATAGAACTAATTACTACACATCTGTATTTATTTGATCCATGCGGAATTATCCTTCTGTCAGTCGGCAGAGAGGCTGGTGGCCTTTGGATAATAGTGATTCATCTCAGCAACACTTCTGGCATGGTTTAACTCTAAAGCTCCTAAAAATCAATACAAAAATGAAGAAAAACCCCTATAGCAGGGAATGTATTTCACCATACGGTTCAGCAGTATTTCAAGTGATTCTCTGAGAATAAAACACTTTGATTTACAAAAGCTTTCACTGATCACATTAAATTACTGGGGATATACATTTCCATTACACAGTAGTTCTGATATCTACTGTAAATGCAACTCAAGGGAAGTGTAGTGGTTTTGTTGTTGTTTAAAGTACAAGGTTTCAACTTTTTGGAAGGAATTTTTCATTTCTTCTAAAAAAGATCTATTGCTGAACAAGTTGTTCATGACAGATACTATAAACTCTAAATTTAAACTAAGATTACCAGTTATGGCAGGTGAAACCTCACAAATATTTTCTACAACATATCCTATGCATGGCCTGCAGATAAGCAAATTATCTTTCCAGAGAGACAGAGGGGCACTGAGGTTGAGACAGATGAGGACGGACATCGTCAGAAGCAGTACAAGAGACATCCACTACAACAGATTGCCATAAACAAATCATAATCGTAACAAGAAGAAAATCTTCGTATTGAGATTTCATCTAATTTAGGTCCTAATCAGGAAAGTTCTCCATTTTAGGACAGCATAAGTACTGGATTTGCTAGAGATTTCCAGGAGAACCCAGCATATTTTCCTTCAAAGTCCTGAATGCTCCTTTGCAGGGACTGAAGTATAAATCCTGACTCCACCACTTGGATGGGGATGATGGTGGAAACTGAGATGGGGGAGCTCCAGGAAGTGGATAAACAAGGAATCCCCTTTCGTTGATTCCTCAGTGCTTTCTCATAGCACAGACAGCTCCAAAAAGTGTCCAAGTGTCTCTGTAAAAAAGTCAGACACACTGTAAGGACAGTGAGGATATAAGTTAGAGAACTGAGATACTCTTCGAAGTTCTAGTAGGAAAAAGGGAGTCACAGAAGTAGAAGGGCAAAAAGAACAATAAACAAGTTTCCTGGAGTCTTTTTTTCCTATCTATTAGTTTTAAAACTGACACTCTTAACATTCTGATTCATTTGTCTCCTTTCTCCTGAGCACTGGTATAAAAGCAGAGAGATGGCCTGTGCTGCTGGTCTGGTGGCAGAGTTCTGCCATGTAGAGAACAGGATCAATTTCCAGCCCCGGTCACTTGCTCCCTGGGGCCAGGAGTGGTGATGTAGGAACGAGATTTGCTTTGTGTCTCTCAATAATGGATTTTACAGTTAATTAAGGAGTGCAGGAAACAGGCTGTAAAATCTAGTTCATTCCTGCTTTGAGAGTGGTATAGCTGCCATGATATATAGAAGCTCCAGGGAAAGCAGGTAAAAGCAGGAAGAATCCTCAGAATTCCAGCACAACTACACAGAACTGTGGAAGAGGTTAACCAAAGGGCTAGATCTTGGTTCTCAAGCCTGTTGATTTTTTTTTTTTTTTAAACTTCTCAAGATCAGAGAAGCTGACCTTGGCATCAGCCTCAGCATGATAAGCCAAGCTACCACTCCGCTGGTTTGGTCTGCTGCCAGCTGAGAACCAGCACACTCTAACTCTTCACTGGAAGTGTTTCACATTGCACCTGATGTACCGAGTCACAAGAGGTCATTCTAACAGACAGAAAATGCCCAAGGACAATGGTATAGGGCCACCTTTTTCTCACAGCCTCTCTCTGCAGACGCCAAGGAGCACGGGGCTACCTGTGTGGGTGTCTTTTCCACAGATTTTTGTTTCATCCAGTTCTATCGAGATAGCTAGGAAACTGGCCAAGGCTGATTTGTGCTTCTAGAACTGCTCGAAGGACCTTGTTAAGGTGTCTTTGAGCCACGCTTTCATATATTAGGAATAAATTTAGGTACATAAGGTACCACAAAAGCTTTTTTATTAAATAACCCAGAAGACTGATGCTTAGAAAGAATCTATAAAGGTCTAACCCTTACACAGACAAAATGACAGCTAAAACCATGGTCACTGAAGCCAGTGGGTGACTAGGATTAGTTATGAGTACAGATTCTTCTCTGCACAAGAGAGATTTTTTGTACACATTAGTTAATAGATGGGAAAATAAAACAAGGTAGCTTGAGGATTTTGCATATAAAGAGTTGCACCACACTGAACAGCTGAGGGTGTCCCTCAACCTGGTATCACATAAAACCTGTGACTGCCCATTCTCTCTGGTGGCACGAGCACAGTTGTCAGTGTTCCACAGCTGGGTGAGCAGAGCGATGCACAGCCATGAGAGCGCCATGCAGCCCTTGTAATAAGGTCACCTCCCTACATCACAGCATATAACTTTTCCCAGTAAATCATAGCTGCATAATAAATTTTCACAAAGCTGTTTGCTTTTCATCTGGAAAAGAAACTTTGTTTGGAATATTTCAACAGCAACTGGAAGAGTGAAGGCTATACACAAGAGATTAATGCCTAAAACCAACCTGCTTTTACATTAAAACCACATCAGCCAAATCACCATGAAAGATGTTTTCCATTCATGGACAGCCTGTCCATGTTTAGCAGCATGTCTTTTATCCATAATATGATGTGGTTTAGATGATATTTTTACAATGTTTTATGTAGAAGGCTTCTTAAAGCTTCTAGTATTTGGTAGCTAGTACTGGAAAAATAACCCAGTATCCACAGAAAAAAACCCAGCTACAATGTCAAAGTGCAATTTAAAAAGAAAAAAAATATGTCACTGGTATTTATCAAGGATTTACCATCCCAATAATTTTACTTTACAAGGTGAAGGCCCAGCACAGGCAGCTGTGATTCTTGTAGGTTTCCAGTATTCAGATAAAAGGACAATACTAAAGAAAAGCCAGCTCCTAAAACCACAAATATCATCTTGATACTTTTCTCCAGCTTCAGAGAAACAGAACATATTCATATCTACAGAATTTGTAATATATACACTACAGCAAAACTATCAGACAGCTCTGACTCCAGGGTCCCTCCCTATACAGCAGAAGAGCTAAGCACTTTTCTCACATTGGTGTTCTCAGACTATTTCAACAGAAAAGAATTCATACATATTCGCAATTATTTTGCTGAACAGTGCACTACTATAGAACTACATTTGAAAACCAACACATTTATGAACTATAAAAAACTTCTTTACCTTCTGAAGCCATCAGTTTCAACTAGTGTATGGTATAACAAATACTTGTTCAACAAAATAACTAGAAGAGGGTTATTAATATATACCAATATATATGCTTCAAGCATATATAAGTACCACATATATAAACCACAAGGTATAAAAAATATACCACAAGATATAAAAATATACCACAAGATATAAAAATATACCACAAGATATAAAAATATACCACAAAGTTTCATAAAAATCACATCTCAGCTAAGACACAGTGGACTTAATATTTACAATATAAAATTATTTTCTAACTGTAAAGAGGTTTCACTTCACTACAGTATTTTCAGAAACACTGTATGTAATGTACATTAATTAAGGTCTCTTTTTAGATCATGTTTTAGCACATGGATTTAAAACTGAATTGACAGTTTAGAACTAGTATTTTTCTATTACCTAACCTAAGTAGTTTTAAGTTCTGTTCTTTAAGAAGTTCTGCATTAAATTTAACTGCAAGAAACACTACAAACACATGAATGATTGAGTGCTGGGCTACCCGGAGATAAAGTCTGAGTAATAAGAATGGTTTATTGCTACAATTTGCTTAGAGATATAAATCTATCAAGTTCCCAGTCCCAAGCATATAGTAAGAGGGGACAGTGGTCTACAAATAGCCAATATAGGACTATCTCAACTAAGTCTATAAAGCTAAACCAGGATATTTATTTCCAATGCTCTAACTAGTAGTCTAATCAGTAAAGCCCTTAAACTTGCAATAATATTTCACTGATGTGTACCAGAGCGTTACAAGTTATAAAATTTCCAATTTAATTTTACTGCATCCCTCAAGCTGTAGTAATTAGAAGACAAACTCACAGGGAAGCTGTTTATAGCTTCAGGGGTGAGAATTTTGAACCTGTCCTGCAGGTCACCCATGTCCTCAGGGTTCCCAGATCTAACAGCTGCCTGCAGACCCAGGAGTTTATTGTAATACTGCAGTAACTCCTCACTCAGATGAAGGGGGCAGATGTAGATGACGTCCACGTTGGCATCTAAAACAAAGGGGCACAATGTTCATTACTGGAAGAAAGGTAGACTCCATTCAGAACAGCAAGCTGGTAATTCCTGATCATTTGCTAACAAACAGCTTCCCTAAAAGAGCACTGGAAATAAAAACTAAATCTGTAATTCCCAAATCTTAGTGGTTTAACTGCTTTTTCTGTGCTTCAGCATTTCTCTGAAGACAGGTCAGCAACCTAAAGAAATAGCTAGTTTTCAGAATTCAATCTGCAGAACATATTGGGGGCAGAAATTTCAAAGTGTTGCAGGGGGATTTATACGCACGACTCACATTAACATCAATGGGAATTGTGCACTGCTTTAAAAATATATCCCATTAACTTCAGTAAATTATAAAACTGAGCTATTAAGTTTAGAAAGCTGATGAAATTGCAATTTCATACGCTGCCTGGATTTTGCACGGCCTGTTCCTATTCTTGTCCTGTCCACATAAAAGCTCACGGTAGGATACCATTAATAACTATTGCTGAGCATGTGAGTGTGCAGATTAGCTAGTTAAATACCACAGGGTGAAAATCTGTTTTTCTGCATGTAAAACAACTTGCGCTGAAAGACAGTGTACACACAAACACTTAGAGGTGAGAAAGTGAAAGTCCTTAATATATGCTGGTTTGGAAAATTTTAACTCCTCTGCTCTTCTAAAATATTAATGTTATTAGATGAGCTAATGAATTTATGGGCCTTGCAACATCAATAGAATATGCTGCCAAAAAGCACTCCTAGATTTTGATCCAAGTCCTGCTGAAATCAGTAGGAAGGCTTTCATTGTCTTTACTGGGCACAGGAACAAGAGCCTGGCAAGTGCCAGGGACAACTGCTATTACATGTGAATGAATCGGAAGCAAAACAGATATCAGACTAAGGAAACTCTGAGCTTAACATTATAAAGGAATAAGATATCCCGTTCATTCACTTTGTTTTGCCGTACTGCTGCAGGCAAACAACCCACATTAAAAATGTAAGGCCAGAATCTCAACTGAAGCATTGCAGTAGCACAGCATCCGACAAACTGCTCTGCATCTGAAGCCTCGGCAAAGCCTTTCTATAATACAGTTCATTACCATAGAACTTTTAAAAATAATTAAAAGAACAGTTCACTCGAACTGTTACTCAATACTCTATTGCTCTGAGGCATTTACTCAGACTTGCAAAATGAGTCTGCATACTTACCAGCTCAGGTACAAAAAGACTACTTGCCAGTGTCGGCTGTAGTGCTGAATGGACTGCACTGTCAAAAAGCGACAAGCTCAAGTGAATTGGTTGCATAAAATGCTGCAACATATTTTACTACTCTTAGCACTGCCCTATAAAGAGATACACAAGTCTCCTTTGGACACAGTAGGGCTCCAGAGACAGATTAACTCATAGGAGGTCACAAAAAGCAAGGAAATCCTCTGGTATTCTAAAGAAAACCACTATGGTAAATATCAATGCTCTGCTGCCAGGCACAGGTAAAGCATCTGATCTAGTTAATAATTTAGTTAATATTTAACTAGTTTGTCTCCTACTCATGGTCTATTTTTTACATTTTACAGTAGAACCAATTTTCATGTTCACAGATTCTAAAGTGAGAAAGAATGCCAGTTTAATGTGTTGACTTTGTCCCTTTAAGTTTCTAACTATCATTTTAGAGCCAAAAAACCCCCTATGTTAAAAAAATGAAAAAAAATAAAACCGTACCGTGGAAAAACAATATTAGTGCCTAGATAATATATAAAGGCAATTACATTATTATTTTAGGCAACTGTAAATTTCTGGATCTAATATATTTTTGTTACAAACTTACTAAATGGCATTTATAAAATAATAATGATACTGAAATATACATGAATCATGTAAAGTATGTCATTCCAGGGAGCCAGTGAAGTTGGTCACTGACAAATAATACTCTTCACTGCTTTGCTTAAAAGAAGACTGTCATTCTTAGGAAAAACTTTTAACTGTACACCTTTTGCCTCATTTGCCAATTTAAAAAAAAAATTGGTTTAAATAAGGGCTTGCTCTTTTCTAGCACATCTTTCTCTCCGTATGAGCCTGAACGAACACTAGCAGAATTAGCTACCTAATTCTGTAGAACACTAAACACTTTCGATCGTTTGTGGTGCTCAGCATGCCACAGGATAAGGCTGCTTTACCTTATCATGGAGTTGGAAAGAACCAGCATGTTTTTCTTATGAATAATGTGGACAAGAGCAAATGCCAGAGCAAATAAATTACCTCTGAGCTTATGTGATCTCTATATTTGACATTAATACAAAAAGTAAGTCGTCATTGGTCATTCTCTTTTACTCACACCTATTGGCAAATAATGATCAAAAAATAGGCAGCCAGCAGCTCATAACATACCCAGTATGTCACACAGCCTTCCCATCTGCATATTCTGTTGGAGAGCAAGATCAGGGATATGCTCACGGATGCACTGGGAATATCCTGGAGAAAACAAGCAAAGCCCCCCACAAACTATTCAGAAACCCCTGGTACATATTTGAAAGAAATTAGACTTTTGGACTAAAAAAAGCTGTAATAAAAGTATTTCAAATCCCAAACATGATATAGCACTAATTGCATCATCTTTATGAATTTACTTTTATTAGTGAACTGATGTAACATTACTTTTTTTTTATGTCATGAGATTTTAAATACAGACCTAAATGTTACAGACCTATAGAGCTTTATAATTTAAACTGCAGACTGAGTATTTTGTTTGAGTCTTCCATGTTGCTAGAATTTTTTCAAACATCAAAAAAAAAATGACACCATCATTAAATAAGAATCCTGGTACACTTTGTCCTTCACACAGATAAAAGGCAATAAAACCACCTCCTTAAGGAGATGTCTCAGTGATACCCGATCACTTTGTTGCAGAGAACAAATGATTGTCTGAGCCTGGATTATCTCTTTGGAGGTCAGACTTCAACTGATTGCGTACCATTCTAAAAAGACTGCAGTAAATTACACGGCCACTGTAATTATAATCTCTAATCCTGTAATTTTTAAATTCCGCTAATTCTAAATCAGCACATACATACAAATACACACAACCACACAATCTGAGTTGCTACTTGCAGTAGCTGTGATTGAATCAATAAGGAAGTTCAGCCAGTGTTTGGCATAAAACCTTGACTGATCTACTAACAAGATCCTTACAACATTTCCATACATCTACACATGACCAATCATCTGAAACTTATGAGAAAGTTAGTTTGACTAAAATCTGCTCAGTATTTCAGTGCTTTAAGTTTGGAAGATGCTAAGAGTGGATATTCCAGGCAAACTACAAGGACAATTACTATAAGCCATCAGCATTCTAAAGTGCGGTGGCAATGACATTTTGCACACAGGAGATCAGAACATCATAAAACACAGAGAAATGGAAACCACCAGTTTCATTTTAGTAATTTCTTGTAAAACTTACATATTGTAGTTAGCACAATGGTACCAGGCACCTGCAGAACTATATCAATGTAAAAGATATCGATTTTTTGCCACTCTAATATTAAGGTACAGTAATTTGAAAAAGCTTGCTCTGATTACTTAAACTTTAGTCTCAAGGCTTCAATTTGTTCTCTCAGGTCCAGACCAATTTTAAACCACTAACAATGGTACCTAACAACTTAAAAACGTTTACATTTCAAAAGGTAGGAAGTAGCTGATTTCTCTACACTAAACTGTCCTCTTGAAAACACATTTGTTTTTAAGAACTAAACCTGGGCAGAAGAATCACATGCAAATATCACTTGGAAAATCACTAATTATTTGAAAGGACTAATAGTTAAAGCAGCAACTGAACAAAGGTTAAAACTTGCATGTTGCTATGGTTCTGTAGATACACTAGAGCATTATACCAACTACCACATGTACTTTTCTTAGATATGTTAATAAAACATTAATTCACAATATATTAGCTTCCATTGACATGACCCCATTAGATTTAATGAGAGGAATATTCACTCCTTGTGAATCATTCACCTTCCAATGGACATTATGAACCACATTAATCCTCACACCTGATACATTTTGAACGCTCTGTACTTACACAGCTGGTCATCTGACAATTCTTATTAAAGGCAGAGACTTAATATTCCTTTCCTTGCGGTTTAAACAAAATTCAACCCAAATTAATTACAGATACTGTGATCACAGTCTGAATGTTCCAGTATAACTATAACCTGTGCCATCATTTCTGTTTTATTACGTACAGCTTGTTTATTTATCACTAAGATTTTGTGCCGCAGCATTTGGTTACAAATGCATGAAACTTTTCAAAATAAATTTGCATTTGCCAGAAGCTGAAGCTCCTCTTTTAATTCAAAGAGCTGCTACTTCAGTTGATCTCTACCTGCTATCTGGGTAAATTAAACACCAAATGGTGTCTGAAAATAGTGATGACGACAAAAGCCGGCGGTGGCAGAGCACTTGAGGATGTGGTTGTTCATTTGCACAAGGCATCAGTGCATCCTGGCACCCGACTGGTGGGATTGGTCCATGCAAGAGTTGACCTTGCAAATCAAGAACTAAGGATTTTGATTGCTCAGTTCAGTAGCACTGAAAGGACACCGAGGGCCTTCCTCCTGCACATGAGTTTTACAGTAGCGTATGTGCAATGACTTCAGTGGAATGTTCCCAATTCACACAGAGGGAAGTGTAGGGAGAGTTACAGAAGTACTAAAATAAGGGGTATATGAATTAATGTCAAAGAGTCTGCTTTCACCTCCCCTTTCAACCTCAGCCATGATCTAATGCCCTTTAACTGCCCTTTTCTTCTTAAATTTTGCTCATCTCAGAGTATCTTCTCTCAACAAAGAATCCAGAACACTTTTCAAACTTGTCTTTGAAAAACGAAGTATCAGTACAGAGTCAGGGGGACAGGACATGACAATTTAAGTAACCATGAGTCAATGTCTGAAGGAGGAGGAGGAGGAAAACGAGCTATCTAGGATTCAGCCACCTTGTACTTCCCAGTGCTTGGGACACGTCTAATAAATAATTTCTCACCATGCTTGGTGCAACTACTGTTCAACTGAGCCTGCTTTTAAAAAGGATTCTTATATCACACAAGAGGAAGCTTTGATAAGTATACAGTAGGTTATATAAGGTGACAGAATTTATTGTAAATGTAACTATTTGGGTAAAAAGATTGATCAATCATTTTAAAACAGGTGAATGTAAAAAGAAACAGTATTTGAATCCCAAATATTGCAGAAGTGTATACATCCATTAGAATGTGGGAATAAATCTGATTAGAAAGCTCAAATTCCTTTTTCCTTAAACTAGCTGACAAAAATGGTAAACAATCTTGAAACAACAAAATCTACTTTCTTTTTTTAGCTATACTAGAAATCCAAAGGTTTTGTTTTGGTGAAATAAATGGAAACATATTTGTTTTTCACAGCAGTACAAAATTTAAGCCCTTCACGATCCCATTTCCTGGATTATTTCCAGAAACTTGACATGAATCTGAAACTGTTGTGAAAATGAAGACTGCTGAGAAATTCAGTTATGACTATCTCTATTTATTGGAATGCCCCTTGCATAGGAAGAAAAATCAGACTCTGATTTGCCCTAAATGCTGAAGTCAAGGGAATGTGAGTAGAGAATTTCAGGCTCTATTTTAACAGAGAAACCACTAACAGCATATCATCAAACTTCTGTGTTTCAGTGTTCATCT
Source organism: Athene noctua (assembly GCF_965140245.1). Taxonomy (NCBI): domain Eukaryota; kingdom Metazoa; phylum Chordata; class Aves; order Strigiformes; family Strigidae; genus Athene; species Athene noctua. Next base: position 14,378,220 of record NC_134049.1, on the reverse strand, counting down.
GCTCTATCCTAGTTCTTTAAATTTAGACACATTTTTATTATTACCCAGAATCAGGCCTTAAAAAAAAATCCTGCTGAAATCAGTTGTCATTTTGCATGTTTCGTCCTCTTAGACTGAAACAAACGTTACTTTTTTAAGTTGTCCAGTTTGCTTGAAGTCTACTCAGACTTCTTAATTGTAACATTCCATCAGGCTAAAGAAAAGGCGGCAAAATATTTCTGGGTGTTCAGCAGCTCTTTTTCAAAACAAATACTACAAGACATGGCAGATCAAAAGCATAACTGGAAAATACCTGAGAACAAATTACACAACAGTACTAGTTGGAAGTGTTCCAGTAATGGGCCCAAAATTTTACAAATGTTTTTTGTCAAATGTGTAGGAGCAGAATAATTAAACATTTAACATTATTTCTATTCTTATATTTTAAAGGTTTGTAGTTTACAGACTTTAGGTTTTCATATTTTCAAATTTTAAATATAAGCTGTTCTTAAAATTATATCATACCTAATTTGGCCTATTTCTTAGTCATTTTATTTTGCTGTTTCTCAAAACCAGTTCAATCTTAACATTTCAAAAGAAAAAAAATGCCATGTATTTGCATTACATTTTAATAAGCTAAATACTTATAATGATTTAATTCATGTAAAAACCCTACGGAACTCTACTAGAACTCTTGATATAGTCAATGCAATTAACAAAAACAAGCATGAATAACTTTTGCAAACAGCATTTTCAAATCCCTCTTTTGGAGGGCATATTTTTTTCCATGCCCTACTTAAATGGGTTTCCTAATTTTCCAAGAAAACATCTGCACTCAAATTATCTTTGCTACTTACTTTCTTCTTCATTAAGGGAAAATTTCCACTTGAATACTGCAGCCTCCTACACATACACATACAAATTCCTGTATTTACAGCAGAAGGTTGCATAAAGCACGTTACAGAATCAGGGCCCAGGCTCCTGGTGAAGTGCTAAATGAAGTGGAATTTCCCTAGAGTTTTAGAATTTACTTAAGAGGCTGAAATAATGTAAAAACTTTAATAAACTCCACTGCATGTTACAAATCCATCAGAGAAACAGGGACATAATGATTAATTTTTTAATGTTAGCCTGTTTTGATTATCCTGAGATTTTTGTAATACAACTTTGAAAGCATCTGTTGTGCAACAACTCTGCTGACTTTTGAATTCACACACCTAATTAATAATTGCTTTTCCTGGATAAATGCTCTCCTTCACGTTTTTACGCAGTTTAGAACATTGGAATGTATAAATTACTTTTAAATGATCCTGCTTTAAAATAGGATTCAGTCATCTGATTTAACCTAACATATTCACATGAGACTGAGACAGAGGTGTAATTAAAAACAGTTGTTCATCAAATGTATATTTATGTTAAACGCAGTCAGCAGAACCATGAAATAAAAGGCTATGTGGGCTCCAAAATCAAGAGCTTAAAACTTATTTACAGTCTTCATTAATTCAGGTCTTAACCAATTCACTTTATGAAATCCTGAATCTCTCAGGTCAATTAATTTGCTATGTAAGTACAAAATATAAATCACGTTACAAGCATTTTGACAGGATTTCATGTTTTAGGAGATTATCGGTGCATTTTAGAAATCCCCAAGAAATCATATTCTGTAATTTCTGAACACCTACACTTTGCCACTGCATTGCAGAAAACAGCTTTTAAGCTCCCCAATTCATAAATGTAATTAAATAATTACATTAGTGCTAATTAACATGAAACTGCAGATTATTTAAGCGCAAAAAACACTATTCAACTTCTTAATTATTCTTGTTCACACAGCATTTCCTTTTGCTCAGGCGCCCTAGGTGCAAATAAAGCATCCCATCTGCTCGTAATTAGAACTAAATAATTTCAGAGAATGTAGCTTATCATTTTGACTGCACATTTGATTAAAAACAGTGTACAAGCAATATCCTGGCTTATTGCTGTAACAGCAACAACACACACAGGCCCATGTTTTCCTATCATTAAAGAAGACTGAAAACATTATCTGTTATTTCAGGGGGAAAAATACAACTTTTTAGTTCATTTCATACAGATGAAAGCAAATTACAGCAAATCACCTCTCCACTGAATAGCGGCCCCCACATAATGACTTTATTTGCTTAATCCCCAAATTAAACGCCGTTTCGAGCGAAGGCCCTGTGTTATTACTCTCATCATGTCGAGAACATTTTCCTGCCGAGACCAATTTGAATAAAACAAGGGGCCTTCCTTGAACTCAATCAAGGAGTCATAATGTGGTGGGTAATAGAGGTTGCTGATAGATTTGCAGGCAAAAGTGTTATACCTAATGATGGGATATGGATAATAGTCCTCCTGGAGGTCCTGATGCGATTCCAGTTGGCTGCCAGATGCTAAAAATCAAGAAGAGCATTGATCAGTGACAGGAAGCTGTAGTGGATTCATCTAGTCAAACTTCAGCTGTTTTTCCACTGTACAGTTAAGCCAGGCATAAATTATATTAATTGATTTAATTACATACTTAAAACATCTTCCCCAATTAATTTAATTAGGTGGCTACATGAAGCTACTGGCAGGGGAAGATTAGAGGCTGCTCACTTAATTAACAGAATATGAATGAAAAAAAAGAAAGCAAACATAAATGAAATTGTGAGCACTAATTAAGAGGCTGTCTGCAAACTTAAATACTTTCTGACAAAGTGGTGACAGGAATGTAGACAAGAGAGGGATTTTTTTCAGCAAATTAAGTGCCACAAGGTATATATAAGGAACTAAGGTAATGCAGTTAAAACATTGATTTTCTGACAGAATTACTGAAGTCAAAGCAAAGGGACATTTTCAATAAAAACACCGCAACAGATTTTGCAGCCACAAAGGCTGAATCGCTGATGAAGGATGAAATATGATACTCGGACAAGTGTATGGTTAAAGGGGAAAAAAATTGAAACAGCTTATTGCAATCACTGAAGCAAGAGATGTTTAGAAAAGAAGTGCTGCCGTAACAGCTGGTAGCACTGCACACCTTGGCCCTGATGTAAAAATTCTCCAGGTGTCTATGACGTGATTCCTTCAGGGTCTTTTTCACACGTGCCATGTGATTACGCAAGAGCCAAGAACTGGCGATCACACCTGATGCCCACTGCTGCTGCCTGAAATGGATGTAGGCTCTTCTGGCCTGATAACATCGCCACGTTGCTTGGATCTTTGTAGCGGCCATTTCGGTACCTCCTTGGCCTTTGTATCTTTGGCCAGGTCGATTTAAGATCTTTTCCACGGTTGATTGATTCTTCATCACTGACAGGATGTCACTTTTGGTGGGATTCTTGTTAAGCTCAAAGTCTGACGCAACTTCCGCCAACTTTTTACAGTTTATCGTAGCCAATGGTACAGCGTAGTCCTTGAGAAGCTTTTCTGTATGTTCCAAAAAAGAGACAATGCTCTCCCAAGATAAATAATAATGTTGCTTGAATGCCAGAAAGCCTGGAGCTTTCTGGTCTACTGTGCCACGGTAAACAGCAATGTCGCAACCAAAGCACGGATTCTGTAAAGACTGACATTGAGACATTTGCAGGGACTGTGGAAAGAGAATAGCCACAAGTTGAGAGTAACTGCCACTAATCGTAAATGAGAGGTCAAGACACACTACTTTATTACTAGTACAACTTAACTGTGGGAATTTATGCATCTGAAACACACCCATGCTGATATAATCATAACTACAAAGTCTAGCCCAGCTTCACCATAAAACCCATTGCCACACAAAGATGTCAGAGGTCACACAAGATTACGAGCATTTTTACATAAATATATTAATTGCACAAAGGAACTATGCTTGATTTACCAAATAGAAAGATTAAGCTCTAGAGTGATTCACTGGACTACAATCAGAAAGGAACTGCAGTAGCATTCTTCCACTGAGACTGCCTCTACCTATCCCAGCAGAATGGGCAACATCCTGCCATATAAATGCAAATGGGGTAAAATTTGGAATAGCAACATTCATGCTTCTTAACAGAGCTCCATATTTCCTGGCAACTTTAGCCGACAACTCATTAGCTTTGATTTTCAATCTAAGTGAACTATTTTCAGGTCATTATTTTATTTACATTAATGAAGTCATTGGTCTCCATTTCTCAAGTTCGCTTTATCTTTGCTTTTCAGATCTCCTCAAAAGTAAAAAAATCTGGAAAGATCATGCAAAACTCCAGACAGTTTGCTATGGAACACAATAATTAGCTATAAAAAGAAAGAAATGTCCCCTCTGCATGGGGATCAAGAACAATCAGGAAGCATTAAGCAGTCAAGGTCAAACTCCCCTATAGTCTTCTGTAAATATAAAGGGAAACACTACATTTGCTTAACTGCAGTGAGGGAGATTTAGATGAGACATTAAAAAACTCTTTTATAACAGTAAAGACAGTTAGTTAACCACTGGAACAGATGGCCTAGAGAGACTGTGGAGTTGCTATCACCGAAAGTTTTCAGAACAGGTTAGAAAAACATCTGTCTGCAATATTACAGGTACAGGTAATTCTGCCTGGAGGTCTAGATAACCTCCTAACACCCTTTCTAGACTTATTTTCTAAGATTCTGTGAAAAAACCAGACAAATATAGGTAGAAGATGTGAGAAAGTAGACACTGGCAATATAAGAAGTATTTCCTATTTTACTACAGTATTTACTGTTTACTGGATTTGGTTCAAACACTTCTGTACCAATTCAGTAATTTACAGTTACTTCCTAAACCATCTCTACTGAAGACAGTATTAAAAATATTAATAAAATCCTTATTATCCTCACTGTCTAAATACCTGTGTCTGAGAGGGGATCTGCAACTCAGATTCCAACAGCTGAGCTGGATACGTCCACACCAGCTTTGACTTCCTTGCTGAAACCATGGAGCTGCTGGACGGAAGTGGTGCAACGTTACCTTTACTAGAGGAATATGTGCCATAAATTGCTTCCTTTGAGTTTGGGAAGGTGATGGTGTCTGTGTTCTCAGGGTCCACCCTACTACTAATCTCTCCTGTACCAAAGAAAAAAATTGGTTGCAGGTTTCAGAAGTGCAACAACAGCATCAAATTGATACTCTACCACCAGCCATTATGGACTGGTGTGCTCCAGTTTGCTTGCATGTTCAAGTGAGTTGCAATTTTTGGTTTTAATCTATAATGTTTCGAAGTTTGTAATATGCCAGCCAACAGTATACCCAGGATAACAATGACAAAATATTAGCATTTATACTCCAGGTTATTCCATACATAACTGTAGGTTTCAACTGCCCCTTTTCATTAGAAGAACTTTTCAAGTTTATGGGATTGCTACTGAGCCCACTGCTCAATCTGCACACATTCCTTTCCACACTGATGTCACATGCCACAAGCAGCTGTAGCAACAACAGCTTTGACTGCACTTTGTGACAGATCAGAATCCTATTGCCCAGAGTATATTCACTTACTAGGAATCATTAATTTAATCACATTGGTGTCCTGGTTGAGCTAGGATAGGGTTACGTTTCCCCGGCAGAGAGAGAGGGGGAAGGGATCTCCAGCCAGGATATTCATACCATGGTGACATCAGGTCCGGGTGGGGAGCGCGGGAAATTTTTCCTTGGTGGCTTTAGTGACGGGGAGCTCACGGCGGGCTTGTTCCATAACCATTTGCGGTATTTCTCTGTATATCTTTTGTCTTGCTTACTGTTATTGCTGTTTATTGTTGCTATCATTGCTACTGTTGTTGTTCATATTGTTTATCACACTGCTGTATTAAATTTCTTCTTATTTTAACCCGGGTTTGTGCCTCACTTCCAGCCCGACCGGCTGCGGGTGAGTGAGGAGCAACGGCAACATGGTCTCTGGTCCCGGCAGGGCTTAAACCAGCGCAATTGGCAAAATAGATGCTTAATCAGCTGTTTTAAGTCATGACATACAGTAACACTGGCTTTACACTAGCACCAATGGTCAGATCTTCAGATTCAGATGCTTAGAATTTGAAACATGCAGGTGGAAACCTACCAGGATTTCAGAAATGAACATGGACCAAATTGTCACAGGAGTGAAGGAATCTGATTCCTGTTCAATCGCAAGACACAGCATGCTCATGTACATCTTTATGCACTTAGTATTAAGAATTTGAGTGAGTGTTCATTAGAAAGATGGTTCCTTGTGAGATAAAACAAGAGCCTGAAAGTCAAGCTGGAGATTCAATTGATAGCTGTTTCAATCCTTTGCACTTACCTACAGCTGATTTCTTGTGCTGCCTGTGAAATTCATGGAAAGGTGCTACTTTGGATACAACGGGAGATGTCTGAAGAGTTATCTTTGCTGCTGGAGGGATAAGTCTTAGTTCAGTTAGGTTCAGAATACCTACAAGAAGATGACATTATAGAACAATTCCTATATATTTCAACTATGAAAGAAAAATAATTAGTAGCCAGAAAGGAATAATTAAACAAAGGCAGACCCAAGATCTTTCAGTTCCAAATCAAAACTAGAAAAGCAGCAGTTTTCTTTTATTGAAAGATTCATATCTTTCAATATTCAATATATTACCTTCAAGGAAGGTGAGCTTTGCTTATAAAAATTGACAAATACATGAAGGATATTGTAATGGTGCTGATTCTGAGAGGGAATTATATGCTTGTACAATGGCAATTTAATATGCAGAATGGATAAGACTTACTCTTGTAAACCACAACATAATTATGTAACCATGAATATGGAATGATTGCTAAAATAGTCTGAGTGTGGGTCTGGTTAACACTGACTGATTAATAACCAGACGTTAATCATGACCATGTTATTTAGTCATGCAAGAACTCTCCATCACACACTTCTTTCCAGTAGCAACTGAACTCTGTGAATTACAAGATAACTGACTCAGGGAGGATAATGCTCAATGTAACATATGCTGTGTCCTACATTAGCTACCACATGGAGTAAGTAGTCTGAAGTTGATCTTTGCCCTTTGCAATGTTTGAGATCACAATTCTTTAAAGTTTTAAGGTGCCAGAACATTTGATTACCAGATATCTGCTGCAAGCAGCAAACACCACTGCTTATATAGCATACATCTGGAGGCAACAGTACCCAGGCAGGCTTCTGTGACTCACCTTTCCTTATCTCTTCTTCTAACAGGGGTAAGGGAGAATCCATGTAGCAAGAGGCAGGCAAGCCCCAGAGGTTGCTAACTGTATGACCTTTCACTGTCTTCTGACTACACAGCTAGGAAGAGAAAGAATGTTCTTTCACCAAAGGGAAATCTGCAATTTGCAAAGAAACTTTTCTACTCCTGCAATAATAAATATGATTTCTGTTATGAATAGTTTCATTAAGATTTAATAACGTACCAGTACAACCACTGCTTTTACTACTTATGAGCATGCTACACTATTGTCTACTGTCATTACTTCAGTAATTTAAAAGAGCACATTAAATCCAGTTGTTGCCTTGTGACTACTGCTATGCAAAACTAGTTAATAAAGGAATCACCAGAAGTTTGTTCAATTCTAATAAGTATAGCGTAAACGTAGTATTTTTTGACAGAACAAACTTTAAATATATAAAATGCATATACAGGCGAGGTACAGAAAAGACAGGACTTTCAAATATTTAAATAAGTTTTCACTGGAAAGAATACTAATTAAATTAAAATACATGAAACTTCTAACAAATCAGGGAACAGTCAGTATCACAGATTTCTGAAGTTTCAGGGTTCCTTGAGGACAGGAGGGAATGACACAGCGTGATAATGTGATGTGGAAACATGTGCCACACTGGCTGTGCTAATGTGGGGATTAAAGCTACCTTACTTCCCCAATTAACCTGTGCTTTTCTGAAAAAACAGAACCTGCTGGTTCTAAGTGCCAGGAATTCAAGCAGCAACACACATCACTTTGGGACAGTGATATCATGTGTCTTACTGTTACACTTCTTATTGCCCTTATAGAACATTGCACAGGGAAAAGTATACTTCAGTACTATAAATGCGAAAACTTGGCGTTACCATCTAGCATTTTTTCCTCTCTCCAATATTCTAAGGATCTTCAGTTTCTTTCTGAATACACCTGCTATTCCATTAGCAATGTGGGTTGTACTCAACTCCTAAAGAAACAGAGATCTAGATATTCTTTGGGTTTAAACAATTACAGCACACTCAACTTCACGGCAAGTAACATCACTGAGACCTCTCACTTCATGATAATGAACTATCACCAGCAGAAGATTATATTGTTTTCTCTTCCCTGGCTGATGCTAGAAAAATGAGACAATGATAAACCTGGAGAGATATGAGAGATTCCACTTAAATGTTTTATGAAGGAAAAGGAAAATTTAACAATAGTCTATCAAACTTTACTCTGTCAACAGACTTTTGGAAATCTAGATAAAGGTTTCTTCATTTTAGCAGCTAATCTACCTAAGGATTGGATGTGCTCTAATATATGCTGCTCAAAACTTCTTCTGCAACTGCAACTTTACAGGTTCCTCTACAACTGTAACTTTACAGGTTCTCCAGTAATTTTCATGCTGGGTCAAGGTAACACAAGGAGGAAGCAACTAAATTTGAATGAACAGGGTGAATAAATGCCAATACGCAGGTATGACTACGCTGTCAATCTCAAGAAGAAGAAAGGTAATTGGAGGGGCATACTGGGTCTTTGAGCAAGCAGGAAATCCAGCAGGCAGTCTGGACAAGGAAAAGGACCTGGGGGCAGCAGGGTTAGGAAGGAACATTGGGACAGGCTGGACAAAAAGCCTGGTGGAGAATCAAGCAGGTAAGACCAGGATGTGTCAGGATGTGTTCTGGAAGCAGTCTCAGAGAGAGTCTTGAGGAACAGAGAGACTGGGGCAAGACAAACAGGGGAAACTGGGGCAGACGGAGAAAAGGAAGCAGGCAGGTTTGTATGCAACAAGGCACATCTCCCTCACAATCTGGAGTCGACCTCAAGATTCCAGAGTCCCATCTTTAGTCAGCAAATAGCTGTGAAACCCAGCAAAAAAATGTTCCTTGCTTCTGTGGGTGACAACCTGTTAGCAGTGACTCCATTAATCTAATGGTTACAAACTCTTACATTGGATAGAAATGTTTTAACCCTACTGCCACGTCCTGGAAAATTTTTTTTATTTGCTTTTTAAAAAATTATTTCCTTATGAATGATAAACTACCTTAAAATAATGTTAAATACATAAAATAAGAAATCTAGGAAATACTGATAGGTCTGCAAAAATGGGAATAATGGTATTTACCTATTATATAGAGCCCACTGGGTCTCCCTGGTTTAAAATACTAGGTTTTAATGACTGATTATCATTGATTGAGTACAGCTTTTAGTACAGTAGGATCCAGGCCATGACTGGGATCTTTGAGCACTATTGTGTCATAATTAGTGAATAACATCAACCATCAACTTTATAGAAAGGGATAGGCAATTCTAAGGAACTGCCTATAATCCTAATAGGGAAATGAGATAGATCAAAATAAACTATTATAATTTTTCCTCCCAATTTGTATAATAACACTGTCCACAAGAGACATTAGGGAGATAGAAAATATGTATGCTTTAACATAATAGAGAATATTTCAGAGAAATCATAGGCACTCATTTTAGTTATGGCCATTATGAAGCATTATGCTTTAAGGGATCTAGATGTATGAATCTTCATGTCCTCATGTTCCAAGAAAATAGCAATAAGCATATAACAAAGATTAACTTCATACCAGCTGGCATATAAGTGGCTTGATACTGAGAAAAGGGAATAATAAACCACACTTTTCTACTCACTCTCAGCCCCAGCAGTTTGTTGAGGACACAACAAAAATATATAAAACGAAAGAAATTTAATTAAACATTGACTCCTTTTTCAGGCTGTTGCTATTGTATCTGTAATGCAGCACTGATTTTACTATTGGTCAGTTTTATCCTAGTTTAAACTGCAGGAGTTTTGTTATGATAAACAGCACTATGAAACACATGTATTTCATTTGTGTTCACAGAGATGTAATAAGCTACAAAGAAAAGCAATTCAGGTGGAGTGTATGAGTTCAAAAGCAGCCTAGAGGTGTTTTTGTTGTTTTGCTGGGTTTTTTTAACTGGAGATGGGTATTTAATTCTTCTTTGCTGTATCCTTTAATTTCTATAAAGTCCATGGTAGGTGTCACGTTAAAATAAGGACAGATGCAAATGTAATTTAAGCTCTCATTTACACTGCACAGTGCCATGGTGATTCACTTTGTTACATACTACAAGCAACACAGTGGAACTACAGAGTTGACCCAAAATAGTTACCCATGAAAATTCCACCCAAGCTGCGCACCCTTCTTCTATGTTCTTTCAGCATCTTATCTGCTGTATTAGCTGCCCTCTTGAAGACTTCAGTGAGATGTCAAAGCAAAATTTGACAAACTACTTTCACCCTTATTATTTTCACTAAAATTAAGCAAACTCAACTACAACAAGACCTTAAAAATAATAAAAATAATATTAAGTTCTGACAGAAAAAGATTTCCTTTTAGTGTCATTATATAGTTCTATTACCACTATTCAGTGATTTAACTTAAAAAGATATTTAAAAGATTGCAATTTTAAAAGGTTTTCAGTAGACTTCTACCAGCTTATATGAGCACAACTTAAAACCTTTACTCACACCTACGGCTTTCACAGCATAAACACAAACCTAGTGAATTTAATACCACATATTCCACAACTGGCAGTTTTTAACTAGCATTTTAATGTTCGTAGTGGAGACTGACCCAAAACACCATGGAAGCACAGGATCAGACCCTATCCAACAGTAACCTGTAGGCATCTCACTGGCTTCCTCCCTGGCAGAACCCCAGCAACTGTTACTGCTACGAGGTGACTGGAACCATTTTCCTGCATCAATAATGTCTTCTGGTGAAGTTTGTTATGAAGATTATGATTCTGCAAGGATGCTTTACTGAAGCCAGCACACAGCCAGCTTCATCATGGGTACTTTTAAAGTACAGTTTTAGAGGGCTGGAAGGGAGCACTTGCAGTGCAGAATAAGGCTTGCTTGCCTTAAAATATGCTTGGAGTGTGCTGAAAAACTATTTTTTCATTTCAAGCGCTTCTGAGTGTAATTAACCTGGGACATGAGAAAAACAATTCTATTACCCTTTCTAAAGTGTTTTTCTCCTGTGGATAAACCTCTCCCACTTGATTTTTTTTCTTTTTGCTTCATTTTAAATAGGGCACTTGTTGTAACACCACAGGGATTTTCCATTTAGTTCTCTTACTTGTTTTCTTTTTACCTAGACAGCAATATTTTACTAGAACAACTTATTTTTAAAAATATGTTTATAAATATTTTTTCCCCAGTAAAAGAATAGAGACTATTATTAAATACAGAGAAGAGTACTGTCCTGTATCAAAACTACAGTTTATCAACTGGGAAGATTAGATAGATAAGCTTTGTAAAGTAAATATCAGAAAACCACAGAGCTTCATAGTAATGGTAGAAAAAGTATATAATCTAAAATTTCATTATTATCTTCTCCAAATTGCCATCTACCTTCATAATTTTTATTAAGAAGTTTCTATCAAGATTTGATGTACACAGTTCAGAATCCCTATAAAGGGAAGGAAGAAGCATAGCAAAATAAAATCAGTGGAACTAAGGTCAGTTTTCAATATGCTCAAGGAACTAGCAGGAGAGAGCTTAGAGAAGGCAAGCTAGAAGAAAGCAAGTTCCAGAAAGAAACTGGAACTCCATTGAACTGTCTGTTCCACAGATAAAAAGAAACAAGCTCAAACTATTCCAAGGATGAAGCCGGACAGGAAGGATAGCAAGTTATCAAACCCAATAAATCACATGTTCTTCACTGATCTCAAAAGAAGAAAAAAGCGTACAGAAAACTGAAAACGGGCATATTGATGACTGCTTCTTGTTTGCTTAAATGGGTAAGACAAAATAGGATGCAAGTAGAAAGAAACTTTTAGGTAATAAAAAAATTATATCACTACATACATTCATAATTATCATTAACAAAGCAGCCAGTTATGAGTAGAATCAACTCACTTAATTGTAGTGTAAAAGGGAAGAGGTCTCAGGCTACCTTAAGGGCAAAACAGATCAGATGGTGGTCAGAGGTTTTGAAATTGGCTTAAAGAGCTGTCTAAAGTAATCTCAGAACTGCCGGTGGGACTCTTGTAGAATGGAAAATATACCAGAATACTGGCAATGACATAGTGCCTATCTTTAGAATGAGGCAAAGCATGCGTTGAGGAATTCTTGCCCTATTGGTTTAACCACAATTCTGGGAAAAATTCTTAAACAAATAACCAAATTATAAACATCTGGAAAGGAACAGATCAATGAGCAACCTGAATCTGCCAAGATCAAATTTGTCAGACCAGTCTATTTTTTTTTCCTACAACAGGTTAGCAAGTGTTGTGAATAGGGGAGAAAAAGTAAGTACTACTTACCCTGACTTTAGCAAGGCTTTTGAAGCTACCTGATTATGATATTATATAAGCAAGCTAAGAAAGGATGGTTTAGACAAACCTACTTTAACAGAGATGCAAAGTTGCTTTGAGAAGTAATTCAGAAAGAATTTCTATACCAGTATGGAAGGATCCTAGGAGGGTTCAATGGGTCTGTCCCCTAAGTGTTACCAATCAACAGAGCCTGCTGTTCATGCAGGAGGACGTGTTTAAGTTTTAAGCAATGGAAGACTGGTTTTTTTAAAGCAATGTTCAGATTGTAAAAAACTCAAATGGTGTAAAGGCAGAGGTGAGAAGTGATTTCCACTTCAATTTCAATCACGGAATCATAGAAATAACAGAAATGTTGGTTAGAAGGGATCTCTGTAGGACATCAAGTCCAGTCTTGAGTCTACTACCCACAATAGATCAGGTCAGCTTTGGTTTTGTCTAGATGAGAATTACTGTAGGATTTCATCGCATTTTAGAGTTTCACAGCCTTACAGTCTAAACAGATGTATTTCTTCTGTGCTCAGTTACAGCCTGAGCAGCAAAGCAAGGAAACAGTATCAAGGAATAGTTTCACAGTTTTACTCACACTTCCATCATCTGTCAGTGTATACTGGGAAAAAGAATCTTGTTCTGACAATCGAGCCAAATAAGCTTAGTAATAAATAGTAATTAAGGTGTTTAACTCTGGTTTCAAATCACCTAATTTTTGTCCTCCAAGTCTAAGAACCAACACATGGAATCCAGTGCACGAATACTGAATGCTACATAAAGGATAAATTCTCACCAGTGTCACTGGAGCTATTCTAAAGTCAGATGAGTCAAATCTGCAACAGACTCTATAAGAGATTTAATATATGAATAATTTCTAAGACTGTCTGTCTTTTTATTGAGGAAGATTTCTGACTAGGAAAATTGTATAGAAAATTTAAATTTGTCCTTCTCATCCTGATTTACATAGTCCAGCATTTTACCTACCTAATGATTGATAGTTTCACTTAGATGTAATACTCAGATATTAATATACATTATTAATAATTTATAATTTTATCTCAGATTTTGTTTATCTACAGAAAATAATGTCCAATTTAAATGGAAAGCCCAACATTAAACCTTCACTATGGAGCAACCAGGCATCTTTAACAACAGGTCTTATATGTTATTCTTACCTACTTTAAGCTCTGAAAGTAACCAGAGATGGCTCTGAACTGTCAGTTTTCCATGGACTTGAAAAAATGAAGCTTTGCTCCTTTTATGGCCTACAGCGAGCTCTCCCAGAAATTTACCTGTGTGAAAATTCTGCCATAACAGGTGCAAAAGAGAATAGTTGGAGAACTTTGGTGAAACCCACATCTGCTTTTTGAAAAAGGCAACAGAAGCAGCACAGAAGGAAGTAAGAAAGAAATTGCTGGCTTGAACTACAGTACATTTTACTTGTGGGCAAAGGGCCAGCCTACACGAGGCAGAACATGCAGGACCAACTTATTGGAATTCAGGGGTGGGCCTCCATTCCTGTCCGGAGACAGCTGTAAACCAGCAGCCCATAGCATCACAATCAGGCACTGAGTTTTGTCAAGGAATGCTGATATGTACAGAAACAGCTTCAGCAGCTTCTGCTGCACCCCTACCTAGCAAAATGACAGTCAATCTCCAATTCCAGATGACAAGAACTGGATAAAAACTTAAAACAAATGGTGACCTTTCAAAAGATTAATTTGTTTACCAACAACATGTTCTACGTTTGTCATCTGAGATGGGGGTGACCTTCACATTCCCATTTCTAGGTTGAAAGGATGCTGACTATAGTCATCTGTTAAGTTAACTCTATCTCCCCAATTATTTCCTTTTTATTTTTAGTGACAAGAAGATTTTATTAATTCACTATGCTGCTTATTACGATTACATACCATAACACAAATGCAACAAGCTTTTTTTGAATTACTGTAATGTAAACATCGATTTGTTTAAGTCTCATTCTGTTACCACTGCCAAGCTATGCTTTGACTGTAATTATAGACATATGCATAGGTTTAAAACACGATCAGGTTTGGAAGACCAAAAGACCTGTTTTTCTTTTACAGCTTCTTCTAGTCACTTGAAATGAAAAGAATTGCTCTGCTTTGCCTTATTTTATAATTTTGGAAACGAATAGACTTTCAGTGATAAGTGTTAGTGATTAGCATGAAGCAAATACTGAATAAAGAATGAATAACTGAGGCTATGATTAGAATGGTTGTGCTCAAATAAGCTTAAAAAAAACCCCACCACAACACAGAATCACTGCCATCACTATTAGCACTATATAAGATGCAACTCATAAAAGCTAGAAATCATCACTATATTAAATTCTACCTCATGAATAAATTAAAAGGTTCCTAAGTTTACACTATAATATACATTTATAAGAAAACAAGGACCAAAAAGTGCCAGTATAATTCTAGAAAAGAACAGCAATCCTATGAAAATGAAAGGTATAGCTGTGAAACTCTTCTACATTGCAGCAGTACGTCAGAATTATTTTTGCTGCAATTCAGATTACTATTTGTTTTGCTAGATACTCCATGGGAAGTATACATATTTAATAATTATCTACTCATCATTTTTAATTTGTTATCCAGATATAGACTACAAAATAAAGCAATGCCCACTCTGCTCATGGTGTTTCAAACAGAATTACAGTCCTCATTTTAAGATAACTACAGAACTTTACAGAGGATGAAGCGTTAGTGCTTATCAACCCAAAAAGGTACAAAAGGGCAGTAGTTAATTGTTCTTAGTTTTTGTCATAAAATCCAGCGTCAGCAACTTTATAATACGAAAAGAGCAAGAAAAGAAGGCATTTCTCATGAAACAATGAGATCCTTACTAATAATTTTTCAAACTACTCAAACGGCAGGATAATAAAATATCAGTGCAGATTTGTGCTTGACCTATCTCGTCACCTCAAAAGCAGTGTGGTTTTAATCTCATCACATTTTTAAATGCTCAGGTCTCCTTGAAAACTCAGATGCTGACAAGTCTTGGAAAAAACTTGAATGCAGTTAACCAAGCAATTAGTTTTTAATTTACTTCAATGAGAGTCCTTCTGCCACTGATTTTTTTTTTTTGAGATAATCTTTGAACTTATGTACATATCTAGGGCACATACGTGGGTATACGTGTGTGTGTGCGTACAAATATTGCCCTCTAATGGCTGATGAGTAAAAACAGGGTAGGTAACATCTGACTTAATTCTTGTAGCTACTTTAATTGATTTTTTTTTTTTCAAAACTAAGGACCATGTAATTTTAGACTTGCAAGCAACTACACATTGATTTATTTTAGTTACTATTGGTGATTTATAACTTTCATTCCTCTAAGTGCTAGTATAGATAACATTTAATAAAAATGCCTTAATTCACAGTCTCAGTAGCAGATTTTGCAAACCGAATTGCAAAATTTTACCCCCAGTGAAGCCAGAACATTTCAAAACAGATTGTGTCATGGGGTTCAAAAGCTTCTAAAAGGCATTTACTTCAGTAAATGCTGTAGAATAAATTAGAGATAGGAAATACCTACTTGTTTTTTCAGTCCATCTCCCCGTCATAAGCAGTTCCTTAGCAACTGTAAATACGTATCAGAGAGCTTGACTAATTTACACTAAATGTTTGCAATTTAAGTCAACATCAAGAAGTTTTCTCTGATCAGTATATGTTTCAGTGAGAGTGGTAAAACACATGGCGCTCTGCAGTAGTATAATATTCCTCTCTGTGAGTGTTTTAGAGTGGTTCTAAAAAGCTATTAGCCATGATGCTTTTTTCTAATTAACTCTATATCACAGGGTTAGACAAATCACCTCTTAGTCTGGGCAACAGCTTTCAAAAATCATTTTTTATAAGTGGCAGCTTACAACTGTGCCATTCACAGATTCTGTTTATGTTTTTTAAAACCAAATACCCTAGAAAGTCTCTTCTAGCACTGGGCTTGCTGCATAATGCTTCTATTACATAAATTAAATTGTAGAAGAGCATCCTTGTGCGAGACCATTGGGCATATTCTTTCATGTGGACGACAGTGCTGTGCTAAATTTGTGAACATAATTGATCTTTGAAGGGATGCCTGTGCCTATTAATTTTTTTTAAAAGCATACTCTGCAGCAAATTTCATCTTCATGTTTATTTATTTAAGAGGAGCAGCAGTTGCAGAACAGAAATTGGGAAGAATCAAAACTTAACCTCGTACAATTTGAACATTCTCAGACCAGAGGGAAGAATAGAGAATGGTAATTTGATGGCCACTAGTCAGGGTACTCTACGAGCATTGTGGAAGTGCTCAGGCTCAGCTTTGGCAGATAATTGTTTTGTACTAAGGGAAACAGCTCGACTAGAGATAAAAGAAAGGCTGTGCTTCAGCATACCTTGTAGCTTGACAGTGAGGACACTTGGGATCTACAAGACATGGAAATATCTCCATATGGAAAGGAACCTGTCTGAACCTGTCCCTCACATTCCAAAGCGTGTGCTCCCATCTTAGCTTCCATCATGAAACTAAGAAGTAGAATTCAACATTCCCTCCCAAACCATGTCGGAAAAATGAGATGTAAACGACATCTAAATTTATGTAGTCACTCTAGGATTCTGATTCTCTTTCAGTATAACCTCTATTTTTTTTTTGATTCAGTGACACTGATTTCTGGTCAGGATCAGCAATCATGTGGCAGGATTGCTTTTTCAAAAAAAATAAATTAGTAATAGCATCAAAACAAAGTACAAGCATTTTTCACTTAATAATCCTGTTATCATTTGAAAACAGAATGTATTCTTGTCTTTTTAAGAAATGACCAGAGAATGAGCAGCTGAAAGCCCATTCTTGTCAGCAAAATCCCTTTTACTCCTTCCTTGACCTTTGGGACACACCCTAAACTCCACTAGCTCCCCTTTGTTTATCTTCACTCCCTGATTCTACTGACATTCCCATATATATATATATATATATATATATATATATATATATAATACTTTTATATATATTATACTTCTGCTGGATTGGGGTCTTGCTATCTAAAGCTGTTATGCTACAGGTTTGTTTTCCTCAGTATTGTCACTCAAAATGTTTTCATTGTTACATATCAATGTCAAAAAGTAGGAAATTATGAGGTACTTTAACTTAAAATAACTTTTTTATTCATGTCTGATATGTATCAATTTTAACAGTGAAAATTAATGCATATAAGCCCATAAGATAATGTAATTTACTTACAAGAGCAGATTTTTTCTTAGTTATAAGTGGCAGCCTGGTCTCATAGTTCTGCTGTTTTAAACCAGCTTTATTATCGATGTTCTCTGAGTCAAGCATAATTTTCATATCCATTTCCACCTGCTGCTGAAATATATAATAGGCATAGTCTTAAAATAACTGCGCTATGACAAGTATTTATAAGCAGGAATTGGGTAACATGTTCACAGATTTGCAAAATGATGATGAAAATTCATGTTATTTGACTATCCACACAGAACTGGGCAAACAATGAAGTGCCTTTTGATTAGATGGAAACTTAGCAAGGTGTACAACTACTGTTCATATATATGCTTTTGCCAAAATTTGTTCAGTGAATTTCATTACAAGCCCTGAAATTTCAAAATTTGCACACCTTTGCATTAAATTTTGAGTGGAAAAGACCATCACGTTTGACTCACTTGATTAACATGGGTCATTCGTGAATTCCATTTACCTGTGTTATAACAAATGGTTTTTATACACACGCCCCATCTATTGGGAGGGTGTTATACGTGAATTCTTCCCATAGATGATCATAAGTATCCCATCTACCTTGGCCATGTTTGCCAGAGACTTTAATTCAGGAATCATTGACCTGATGGACCAGAACAGCTTCTTTGGATCGGTTATGGCCCATTGACTCAACGCAGATAGAGCACTTGCTTATAAGTAAATGAGGAAATTAAAAATCCTTATAGTAATAAGTATTAAACCAGTAGTTTCTTAACATACTGTGTTCCCTGCACAGAAAGGATTCAACTATTTTGCTAACAAAAAATATTATTTAAATCCAATGTACAGAAAAAGACTTTTAAAGCTTCTTCTTGCTAGAAGTATCTAAAGCACATACTTTTTCTACAAAAGCCAGAAGTGATGCTATATATTTTTACTAGAGTAAAAGTTTCTCAAGTTAAAACCATTTTGGTTCATCTTAATGCATGTGCTTTAGCTTACACCCGGATCTGTATCAAGTGTAGTAATATCTCCCAATATTTTTATTATTGCTAACTAGACTCCACATTCAACAGGGTTTATGTACCGACCAATGCCAAAAAAGGAAGAATCCTCAAATGGTAGAAACCAGAGAAGTCAACAGAGCTAAGGTAATTCAGAGAAGCTGGGGATTTTGCAGTGTATATGCTTAATTCCCACCACATGGATACAGGAATACAAAAAGCTCCCTTACATAGTACGATCCAACTAAACATATTTATACACAAGAACTCTCTGCTGATACTTCTTTTGTGTAAATGTAAAAATAAATTTATAAGAGTTCTATTTTTTGACAAACAAAATATTCCATAAAAAGTTTAAGAATCACTAGATGCATATTTGAACTATTAAACAACTGTGCTACTTTGCAAAAGCACTAAAAATGGTTTAATTTATTTATCTGCACAATATATATTATCTTCTTTTGATAATAATTACAAGCAGATGTATCAATGAAATGCTCATTTAGATTTGGGTTTGTAAGAACAAAAGTTATTATCCAAGCCAATTACTCTTTTACCCACATGGCTGCACAGAGACAGAAAGTTCAATTTTCACCTCATCAGTGATTTTGTGGTATTTATTTTATTACTATAACACACCGCTGTACAGAAAGGAAACTGCTTGTGCTATTAAACAAGAATTGGGGGAAAATTGAGTGCCTTCTCAATTAAAATAGGAGATGATTCACAATGCAGACTCCCCACTCAGACTGACAGTGAAGTGATCAATGCTGGAGTGGCAGATTCCACACAGGATAACGAGAATTGAAATGCTTAATAATAAAAAAAAACCAACAACGGATAAAAGTTACTTTGTCAGCTTAGATGTACGGCAAATGACAATTCTACATTTGCAGGAGCTGGAGCAGATGGTATCATGAGTCTCTTCCATCTTTATTATCCATCCATCTGTATTATTCAGTCTTAAATTTAACTTTCTTCTGCATCATGATGGTTCAAGATAGAAAAAGATGAGAATAGCAGGATGAACAGTGCATTGTTACTAATATAATGTTCAATGAGAGTGAGAATTATTGTGCTCAGTTATTAATATGGAGTATACTGGAGTACACAGAACAGGTTGATGTGTTCAGAACAGTTAAATGGTTCAAATCTTGTTCTACTTCAACATAAAAGTAATTTCAGAGTGGAAAGCATTTTTATCATGTAGTAAGCCAACAAATCTGATTCACTGTGTAATTCTGTTTTGCAGATGCATGTGGCGCATGGTTTCTAATAGAGTCCAATTCCTTTATGCCTGGACTACTTTACATTAATCTTCAAAACAATTTGTATTATTGGTAACTAAACCAATTTTCATGTCTAGCTATTTATGTTATTCGTGTATTCTAGAGCCCCCTAGAAACATCTTTTCATTTAGATCTTTAACTCTATTAAAGGTGAGAGAATATTAACAACTTCTGTGGATTCAGAATGTCACAGAAAGTATCAACTTTTAGAAAAAACAATCAAAAAAAGCCCCAAACACCAAAGCTGCTCAAGCATCAGTTCAGGTGTTTTCAATTAAGCATTTTTTAAAATAAAAATAAAAATTTGAACTTACACACCCACCAGTTATGGATAACAATGACTTTTCAGCCATTGCTATACAGAGGCTTTATGATTACTGCACGAGGAAGACACCTCTTCACGGTTCTCAAGCTTTATTAGCAGCAGAAATCCAATTATAATACGTAGTGGGGGAAAAAAAACAAAACAAAACAAAAGGGGACAGCTCTTCACAATTCTCCCTGTGAGCTAGATTTACAGAGCCTTATCTGGCTGCTGCTATGACTCAGAAATACTGTATGTGTGTGTGAGTAAACAATAATTTTAAGCCTGTTCTGACACCTGTGGGCAAGCTATTTCCCATATGACAAGTATTCTAGTGATGCGTATGTGAAAATAGCATCTGTGCTTATTTGACTTCAACCTTGTTTCATCCTAACTACTACAAACACAACTTATGCTCCATTTCTACTCTTGCATGGCGTACTACGGACTGCAAAGCACAAAAATATTACTGCATGAATTATTAATTTCTCTCAGAACCACTATGAGTTGATTTCTTCACACCTACAGACCTGGAGATAGTGTCTGCGAACAGAAAACTATTCAGTTCACTAATATTTCCTTTGAGTGGAAAGGAATTCTGAAAAACACCAAAGTATGCTTAAAAAAACCAAAACTGTTTATAGCTACAAGTAAGGAAAAGACAGGAAGCAAGGAATTGTAGGTGATAATTTCCCAGCTGGATTTCACAACTATTTAATAATAAAAGCTTTTTCAGTTGGCACGCTGGGCATGTAGAACAGCTGGCAAAACAGCACTGTTTGCCATTTTCTTTAGAACGGGAAATGAGGGCTAACTTGTCACTTGATATGCATTTCTAAGCAGATGCTATAGATATCAGAAATGAAAAGACAAAGTCAAGCAGGACAGAGCATGTCCTCCACTGTAAATGAAGCTCATTGGTGCACATGAAGAGTTGAAAGACCATAGATAATACAGAGTAGTTGAACTCAGATTTTTTTTTTTTTTCCCTACAATGTAAGTGTATTCATACAGGACAGGGTTGGAATATAGTCTGGAAAAAAAATCCGATATCTCCTTGCACCTTATCCAGAGTAAGCTTTAATACTACTTTATATTGGGACTTCCCATACAAAACTAATTAACAATATAAGTGTTCATCTGCTCATTCTGATGATACTGTTGCAAGTAGCTTCAATCCCTAGTTTCTAGTAACAGTCTTAAAACTACAGAGGGCCTCTTACAGTTCTCTCTCACTCAAAAGTCGCTTGGATTTATACAGTAATAACACAAAATTGTGACAATGGGTATTTTTCAATTCAATTAATTACGCTCATTTGTTTTTAAAATGTTTGAAGAAACCACCTCAAATGCACCAGTCAAAATTCACTGCTCAGAATAAAAAAGCAAAAATACTTCAGATACAAGCATTTTAAGAAGGCTTTAAATGATCTTACAAGGATTTCATTTATGAAAACCAACTAAAAGTCAGATTTCAAGAAGAAAACCTGTATTCATCAGA
Source organism: Athene noctua (assembly GCF_965140245.1). Classification (NCBI taxonomy): domain Eukaryota; kingdom Metazoa; phylum Chordata; class Aves; order Strigiformes; family Strigidae; genus Athene; species Athene noctua. The sequence goes on along the minus strand of NC_134049.1, from coordinate 14,356,466 downwards.
GGTGACTACCCTATATGTGAACAGAAGTCCTTCCCACATATCTTCTATGTAAAACCAAAAAAGAAAACCACTTCTAGTTTCAAACAACACAAGTATTTGTATCTGTCCTCATGCTATTCAAATATATAGTGCTATTTACTTTAAACACATTACTTGGAAGAATCACACTTAAGCATATGGTATTTTTGCAGGGCTGGGACCTTAAAGCTCAACAAACACCTGGTTTAAGAACTCTTCAACAAAATATACTTGTGGAGGGAAAAAAAATCAAGAATGAAAGACTTGTGGATGAACCCATGATGATACTGAAGTGTCCTAACTTAGATTTTATCTAGACTAGAAGGCTCCTCGGCCTGCTCGTTCTACTGAGAATTTTTTTAATACTTTTTTTTTAGAACTCAATCCATGCGGTGTCAGAACATAACATTACAGTATCAAATGGTAACTTGCAAGACACCAGCCTACCCACTTAACATGGTCTCTGGCAGAATAAGCAATATATTATTTCAGACCTGTGAACCTTGAGAAAGGCGTAGTGCTGATTTGCTGTATGCCTGGACAGTCACGGGCTCAACAGGTACTCGTGGTAAAATAAGCTGTTTCGGAGAAGCACCAAAATGAAGGCCCCTGATTTAGAAAGAAGCAAACAGTGAGGTTTTAAAAAATTACTTTGATTTTACCTATTAAACCTATACTGCTTCCATTTGGTTGAATCTGAAAGACTGTATTTTTATTTAAATTTGCATTTAGCCAAAAAACCCCAGCAGGTTAGCAGGAGGTTGCTGTAGCTACTTAGAACTGCATTTACTTTTGTATTGTTTTTTAACTTAAAGTAAAACCAAAATAGCAAATGACCAAAATAATCTCATCCAGGCCAACACTCCCATTTGCTTTACAAGACTGATACCACAGTTTCCCTGTCTTGCTGCTTTCATTTGTCTCTGCAATGAAACAGCTGTTTCACTTACCATCTAAGGGGCTCTTTTGAATGTACTTCTTTATTATCAGCAGAAGAAATAGTTAACACTTGTCTGTTTATAGCATTTAAATAATTCTCAGCATGTTTCTGTTAGAGGAAAAAATAACATTTAGACTATTAAAAAAGGATATTATATTTATTTAACTTAGTTCATTCAGCAATCCAGATCTTCATCTGACTGAAAAGTTGATATGCTTTGTGTTTCTGTTGGACTACATCTGGTTTTGGCTAATGGGCACAAGATCAGTTAATTCTGGTGACCCAAAAAAGGAAACCATCATTCTGAGCTAACATCTGATGAATCCCATCATTTGCTAAGCCAAATGGGATCTACCAGGACGACAAACACATGGCCCCATGCACTCTAAGTGAATTACTGACAGAGATCTCAAAAACGGAAATGTCCTCTGGATCTACTCTATTTTACTTACTTCCAGTCTAAGTTCAGTTCTTTCAGGTGCTGTTTCAAGGTCAATAATATCCACGGCTTCTACATTTCTTTTCAAGTTGGTATTGACTTTAATGTCAAGCTTCTGAAGGTCTTCTTGAACCTAAAAAGCAAGTTATGACAAAAATCATACCCATAACCAAAACCCATGGGATTAGGTAGCAGGATTTAATCCAAATTAAATGCTTCCTAAACACAGAAAGAAAAAATACATGTGACTTCCCATATTTCTATACTTTTATAAATAAGAGAATACAAAGCCAATGACTTTAAAGTCATTGATCGTAGAAAACCTAAAAAAAATTATAAAAAATTAAAATCAAATCTCACAAAGTAATGGCCATAACTTCAGGACCAAGGCCCTTTGCCAAGGAATGATATTTCCTGACACGTTTCAAACATCTCTCTTGGCACAGATGGCTCAACTCGACAGAAATCTCAAAAGTGGTAACAAGGGACTGAAAGGTAGAGGCAGCCTGTGAGGAGATCGTGTCAGCCTATGTCAAAAACGTGCAATTGCACTGCGTTAACCAAAAAAGTTCCAGGTCTCGTCACGCTAAGAATCGTAACATCCACAGCCCCAGCCCTTCTGCAGAATCCACCGGCGCCTCCGCTCCCTCAGGCGGGGGCTGAGCCCTCCCGTCCCCTCAGGCGCGATCAGCCGAGGTGCCAGGCGGCCTCTCCGCGGGAGGAGGGAGGGCTCCCGCGGGGGCTCGGCGCCACGGCTACCGGGGAAGGACGGGGCCGACTCGGGCGCGGCCCGGACCCACCCGGCCCCGGACGGCTCCCGCCTCCCGCCCCGCGAAGCCGGCCATGGCGGCCGCCGCCCTCGCCCCTGGCAACGGGACGCGCCGGCCGGACCGCACCATCCGCCTCGCCGCGGGGGGGAGGGAAGCAGGGCCCGTCACACGGGGCCGAGCCCGCTCTCCGGCTCCCCCCTCCCTGGGAGGGGTCACCCGCGCTCCGGCTCCCCCCCTCCCCGCGCTGCCGGGTGGTAGCGGCGGGGCCGGAAGGGGCGCGGCGGCGGCGGGCGTCATGGCGGCGGCGGGGCCCTTCGCGCTGGTGACCAGCTGCGCCGCCGGCTTCGCGGCCGAGGAGCTCGTCAAACGTGAGTCGTCGTCGCCGCCGCGACGTGCTGCGGGGCCCGGTCGGGCGCAGCCGCGGGGCCCCGGCCTGCCCGCAACTGCAGGCCTCGGCCTGGCAGCTCCTGACCCCCAGCCCAGGCCCTCGAGGGGGGCTGCTCTCCCCTCACGCAGCGTCCCCAGAGCGGCCAAGCCCTGCCGGGGCGACCCCCCGCCTGCAGCGGTAACCACCTGCCCTTGAGGAGATCGTCAGGGCTGCCCTTATTGCTTTAAGGAAATAAGCTCTTTAAGAGAGACGGTATAGCGCCGCGGATTGTGTGTTTTGTACCCTCTGACACCAAGGAGGAGGCGATGTCACCACTACAATCCCCAGGAAAAAAAAAAAAAAAAAAAGCCCCACATCTCAAAATGCTTTGTTACCCACTGGAAGCTTGCTCTGGTTTAGGTGCAAATAAACTGTCCAGAGTTATACCTGAATTAAGTAATTTGAGAATTGCCTTGAGACTGAATAAAAATAATACTCTGTTCAATAACAAATGAACAGATTCATGAGCCCAGTAGGTTTGCTGCTGCCCACTCTGGTCATTCACTCAGTACAAACATGACCTTGTTTCACTGGGATATGTCAGTGGCTGCTAGAACATGAGGGCAACCTCAGAGCAACCAGAGTGGCTCAGGAATATAGGCAAGGGGAAGACAAAAGCAGAATAAACACTGTCCCTCTGGTTTCAGCTTGCCATTTTTGAAGTGAACAGACTATCTTGGACTTTAAGAATGGTAGCATTTCCGAAATTCCTAGTGGAATTTCAGCGCTTAAGTGCTTTACTTGGGCTTGCTTTCATGTATTAGACCATTTGTTGTCCCAACACAGAAGCACAAAAGAGAAAGCTGAAAACATTTTTCCTTTCTGCAGTTTTCAGATTTGTCAATTACACTTACTCCATATCAAATATGTAGAATTCATTCTGTAGGAAGTGTTTTTCTTTGAACCCAGTTCCCCTTTTTATGGCTTGAAAAAGGGAACATGAGAATAAGACCTGATAGTAGAGAAATCGTTGGTAGAATTTTTAGTAATTCTAAAACCCGGGGGAGTCCAGGAAGAAGCTGTTTATACCTTGGTGGTTTTGCTGTTACAGCTTGTTAGCAGAGCCTTGCTTTTTAGGGAACTGTCATGAACAGATAAGTTATACATCTTAGTATGCCCATCAACAGCCCCAACCCCTTTTCTGGATTTGTTTTTGGCTATTTCTGAGCAAGATCTTACCTAGGGGCCTGATAAAGCACAGGGCTGCTCCCAGGGACTGGTTCCCTCCATCTCATTAAACCATATTTTGAAACAAGATTGGCAGTACAAGGTCCACAGTCAAGGGCTACCCTGTCAGAGTGGGTGGGTTGATGTTGAATTATTTAAGGGGATTCCAAATCAAAGAATAATAAGTGTCTGTAAAATCATATTCTTGGTTCTTGTGTGGAAGGTATAAGCAAATTGGAAGGAATTGTTCAAGGTTCCTGTAGCTTTCCTTTGATTATTTCTTGTAGTGAAAATAAACAAGTAAAAAACTTTCACAGAAATGCTGTTTAATCTGAGAAGCTCTTAAAATTTAATCTTCAGGGGTTTTTTAACTAGTACTGACTTTGAAATGTTTAGGCTTCCATTGTTTTCCAGTACCAAAACTGAAGTCTTACAGATAGCCTTTGTGCTCTGATTGGGTTGCTTCACAAAAGACATTAAAATCTTCCTGAAAGCTGATCATTTACTAAAATAAATACCATGAGAATTTTAAGCTCCTGCTTTGTATGATAAGTGAAATTACATCAGACCTGGGAGCATAAGAACAAACACTGTAAAACATTCAAGGACATACTGATAATGGACAAGGCAGTTGTGGCTGGCTGCAGTAGGCTGGGCTGGAGGGTTTTGGCAGGTTGAAGCAAAATGCTGGTGCAATTCTCAGAAGTTGTGCTTTTACAGCATGAAAGTGTCACACCAGATTAAAGGCATTTGATAACTTTTTAGCTCAATGCTGAGAACAAAACCATTGTATTAGCACCTCCGAGGCAGGACAGTGCTTGAGATACAATAGGTATGGTTAAATATGCTATTAAATACTATGCTGGGTGGTAGGATCCATAGAGCAGAGTTGGGTTTTGAGTCTATAACAGAACATGAAACAAAGCCCTTATCACTATTATCACTGCTTTTGCTGGTGTTGCTGGATTTCTCTGGAACATGCTCTTTGTAGGTAAACCTGTTTTATAAAGTAGAAAGAAGCCACTTAGAATGTTCACAGTCAGGAGGTGTATGAGAGCCCCTTTCTCCTTCTGCCTGCCAAAACTTGCCAGGCTAATTATAAGGCTTTTTCCAGTGTTTTCATCCTGTTAAGTAGGAAATGACTTGAGGATGAGAATATTATGGTACATTTGCTAGATATATTTTCATTTTTTCAAGATCCTGGGGGATACCCTGAATGTTTTATTCCATTAGATACTGTGACAAAACAAAGCTATTGAAAATGTACAGAATACAATTGGATTTTCTCTTAGATATGTTTATCACAAATTAAGACAGCAAATAAGATTGGTTTAGGTTTCAAAAATTATGGCCAACAGATAAATACTGTGTATTGGCTTTTTTTCCTCTTTTTTGACTGTTTACCTCTCCCCTCCTCCGCCACAGCATATTTCTGAGTTCTCTTTACTCCTCGTGTAATTTGGAGTATTTTTTATGGAGTATTCCACCAGGTGGCTCTCAAGGCCCAGAATGAGAACTACTTGGTGCACCTACCAGGAGGACTTGGGATCATTTAGGGCATTGTAGAAAACTGAATTATGTTCTTATGTATTCAATCCTTCAAACTAGGAAGAGTGATCAATAACTTAATCCCTTTGAAAAAAAAAAAACAACAAACACCTGCAAAGGGGAGTAATGATTCTGAAAAAATATTACACACAATATAGAAGTGCTTCAAAATCAGTTGGGTATTAGAGAACAGGGGACAGTGCTGCAAGTGGTAAGAGATCTACATCTGGTTCTTTGATTATTATTCCACTCTTCTGAATAGTTATTTCTGGTCTCCAGTTCTCCTTTTGAAAGAGTATTTGCTGCCTTGTGCTTACAGAATACTTAAGAAGCCTCTTTATTACAAAAAGGGAATGGATGTTTGGTTATACAGTTTTGCAATGTCTTCTTCCTTGTTTTCTAAACCATTGTTTAATTTACCTTGTCTATATACAGGCTCATGAAATTAAAAGTCAACAAGTCTAAATTAGTAAAATGAGCAAACTTCTATGTAAATAGATAGCCGAAATTAATTTCCAAAAGTATTAGTCAGAATCTTGTCTAATTTATTCGAAATTATAGATACTTATGAGTAAAGAAAGGACAAAGCTAATGAATTTGCTGAAAAACATGAGCTACTGACTGCCTGGAAGTAAAAAAAACCTTTTCCTTTGGACCAATTCCACAGAAGTTTGGATGGTCATTAAGACGTATGGTACCAGTTATTTACCAGTTACTGGATTGAACCAGGATCTGACCTCATGTGTCAGTTGCTGTCGTGTTCTTAAATGGTTTTCTGATATAAAATGGGCAAAGTGAGTTATGAACTGGGATAAACTGGAGGAAGATAATTGTCCATGTCCAACAGATGTGGTGATGGTGGCATAGGTGGGGTTAGCGCAGGGGCTTTGGAGGTCGCAGAGGTGAATGGTGCCGATGCACGTAGGAGGTAGTGACTTGAGGGTGATACTGGCTTAGAAATGGTCTATTTGGTCCCTAGCCTCAAATCATTCACTGTAGATGAAGAAGCTTCTGTTGCTCCAAAGTGCTTTTATACAGAAGTGTGGGACACTGCAATACATTGTCTTAACTAGTATTCCGCAGTTACGGATACAGTTGTAAAAGCTATTTCAGTAAGTGTCCAGCATTAGTAGTTGCAGTATTTCTTAGAGGACCTTGAACTCCAAATCATGTTTTCAAATGACAGTAAGCAGTGTTCCTTTGTGCATGACCTTCTCAATGCATGTTTTTGGTACTCTTTAATGGTGATGCATTTGGAGTCTGTTTGCATTCCTGTCACCCAAACAAGCCACTTCTGCTCTATGAGAAGGCCAGCTAATTAGGTTAGCCCAGTAGGCCTGCCTACTGTTGTGGTCAAAGAGTGACTCAGCTGGTTTTCCAGGCTCCTTGGATGGCAAACCACTGACACTTTCAATGGCTGGGGAGTTTAAAATTAAAAATGAGTAACTCACTGGAGGTAAGCTTGACAAACCACCCCCTTTTGCCGTATTAATTTTCTAGACGTTTATTCTGTATCCAAATAAAACTTAATTGGGTTTATTCTGATAAATATTCTCTAAAATTAGATCTGAAACTACTCTGGTTGAATTTACTTTTTTCATTAAAATATTGGCTGTCTTGGAAAGAAATTCCTGGAATCCAGAGGTGGCAAATGTAATCCTTAAAACTAGTTCCAACACGGAATATATCCTTGAGAACTCAGTTTGAGTTGCAGTGTATTTCTTTTGTGGTTCCACTTGTTTACTCTAAAGGCCAAAACCTAATAGGTTTTAAGTGACTTTTGTGGAAGAGAACTATTCACAAGATACCCAAACTGCATTTAGTTTCCTGCCATGAGTTTTCAGGCTGTTTTGCAGTAATTTGTTAGAACCCTACATGCAGGCTGAGACACAGCAAGTCTGAATCCTTTCAGAAAGTTCTTGCAGTCCTTTGAGTTTAGCCTGCAACATCCATTTTTACTGGGGGAGAAATTTCACAGGGGATTGGCAAATTTTCTTTGAATGAATGATGGGTAATCGGAAGCACAATGGGATGAAAGAAGACTGCTTAAAATAGAGGAACAAGTAGCATGTAAGAGGAAATGGGACACGTCCTTATTCTTCTAGCAGTACTTTGAGGCCTAAATTTGTCCATTAATTCTTTTGTAAAAAAAAAAAAGAAAATCACTTAAAGCAAACGTGAAAGTTCTTTCATATCAGCTTCTGAAAAATCTTTATATAAGAATTTCTTGCTTTTTGTATTCTTGCTAGGGTGGGTGACTTCACTGAAGTGACTTTTGGACTGAGTTCCTTTCCTCACCCCGTTTTCCTCCCTTTGGCTTTCTAAATCTTAGTCCTGATTTTCAATAATTTCTATGGTGGTCTTTTTTCTTAGCTTCTTGTGGCATTGACTTGCAATTCTGTTAGCTTAGAACCTTTTTTTAGTTAGTTAGTTATTTTTAAATGTGAAAACACTAGTGAAGGGAAATTTATAGCATATTTTATGTAGCATTCAGAACCTCCAAAAAAACCATCTGGCTTCCAGGGCAGAAAATTAAGATTATGCCTACATTTGAAAAGCTGGGCAACAGATAATTCTGAAAAGAAAAAGCATACCTGTGTTTTGGACATGCATAGTGACATTTTCTAACCCGTTTCCCAGTTGCTGGAATTTTGTCATATTCTATCCAGAGTGAAAGCTACCTCCATTGGCCCTAATATCCATTTGTAAGGAACTCCTAGTCTAGTGGCAATTGGCACATTAATTACAGTCTGGTTTACCAGAGGCACCAAACTAAATTATGCCACATATATTCTTAAAGCTCCTGTTTTATAACTGAATTCATTCTTAAAGCTCCTGCTTTATAACAGAAAAAAAATAAATTGTCATCTGCCAAAACGCCTTTATTAGAATATGTACATTAAAGCTATACATTTTCTGAAGTGACATACTGACATTTGATGACCTGTTTTACTAATTACTTGAGGGTTTTTTTGAGGAAGAGTAGACTTGATATATTTGTGTGGCCTAAACTGAAAAGCTTGGGTTTAAAACTAACTGAAAAGCCATTCTCTTGTTTCCCTGGAAGATGGGTGCTTCATGTCAGTAAAGCAAACAGGATAGAGATACCTGCTGCAAAGTGACTTGATGAAGCATTGCAGGGCAGAGATCCAGGTATACAAGTTTTTTTATGAGATAAGCATGGGAAAACAGCTTCTTTGTACCACTGGAACTGGTGTGTGCTGCTTAAGAGTGATTTTAAAAGCTGTGAAAGCCTGAAAAATCTTTCAGGATTACTGCTTTTGGTTAGTTGTATTGGTAGTCTATTCCATATTTATGTCAACAAGCTGATGCTCTAAGAATACAAAGTTCAAGGTTTGTTTGGTATTGACTCAGTATCATCATCCCCCAGCCCCAAGGAGACATGAATAGTCTTACCACAGAATAATTTCTGGTTGGACAGATTGCTCTGAAAACTATTGTCATCCCAATGAAAAAGTCAGACTTAAACTGGAAAGAACATGTAGATGTGGCTTTTTTTTTTTTTTTTTAAGAAACCCAGAGAGGAGCTTTCCTCCCAGGTTTCTGTTTCAGAGGTCAGATTTCTCCCTCAGATTCCCAGTGTCGTCGTCCTCACTGCTGCAAAGAATCCTTCTGGTCTAGAGCTTTCCTCTGCACTGCCTTGTGCACCATGCTCATTCACCACTTCAATTTCTCAGATTTGCAGTTAGTTGCAAAAAATCATTGAACCTTTCTGTGGCAACCTTGGTAATGAGGTTTTGCTGCCTTTTTATTGAGAAGATACAGGTAGTTTCAAATTCACATCCAGGTTATTTGGGGAACAGCCTGTTCTAGCTGTCTCTCAGTACCTTTAAAATATGACCTTTCAGGTCTTTGAAAATCAATATACTTTGTTTCTTTTTTTTTTAACTCTTTTGATGCCCAAAGAAATTGTAGATAACTCAGTCATTTTTATATAATATTGACCTGTGTTTTAAAGTGTCCAGCTTGAACAAGATATTCAGCCCTTCCCAGCGAGGTATATAGGTGGGATGCTCAGCTAAGAACTATAATTCAACTCCACCAGGTGGCTGTCATGCTATGGGAGCATGTGCTGTGGAGGTTGCTACCAGCACGCGAAGGGCAGTGTTTAACATTACATTATCAAAGCATTGCCTTGGATTTTAATTGTCGAACTCCTACGTGGAATTTAATGGGAGTTACAGCTGAATTGTAGTAACTTGGTTTATTTTCTCATTAGTTACCTTCAGGTTTTGGTCACAGTCAAACAGTTCTTTACATCTGAACGAACATGCAAGGTTTGTTTGTGCTGTAATAAAATCTAGGTATTCTCTCCATACATCCTGTTTACGGCTAGTGAGTTTGAAGCTAACACTTTAAAAGACATTTCCAGGAAAAAAGGCTTGTTTTCTGAAGAGCTTCTGTACCATATTTTGTTTTGAAAGCTAGAAAAAAACTCTTTTGAAAGCTGAATTATAAACTCTTAGGACAGAGTAACAAATGGAGTTTGAATTTTTAAAGATCTTAAACACATACTGTTTTATTCTAGTAAGTAAAGATGGCTCTGTATTGGCATTGTACCAAGCTTCTCTAGGCAAATCATTTTCTTGATGCTGGTTTTATTATCTGTCTCATTCATTTTCTTTTATACAGGTATCACAGGAAAAGATGACCTTACTGTGGGTGCAACTACAAGTGGAGGAGTGAATTTTTACCCCTGGACAATAGATAATAAATATTACTCTGCAGATATACACCTCTGTGTAGTACCAAACACATTTCTTGTTACTGGAGATATTGCTGAATCCGTGCAAGCGTTTGTTGTGTACTTCGACAGCACAATAGTAAGACTCCTCCGCTTCATTATATTGTTTATTTGTATGATATAGTTGCCTTATCACAGTGATAACCACAAATTATATTCTCTTCATCTTGTGCCATCCATTCTTTTTAGGCTGTTCTATTAATTGTCAGTAGATCAATGTTAAATTATATCTGCTAACAATGGAAACAGTTCCCTTCCCTTTTACTATTATACTCCAGCTGGAAGAGAGGTTTTCAGGATGCAAATCTGCCACTAAGTTAAGCAAATCCTCCTCCAGCCCACCACCTCCAACTTTACTCCTAGCTGACGCTAGTTCAGAAGGGCTGCTTTAGGACAGCCAAGAATGAGGGAGCTAAACGTAAGATTCAGTGCTATCATTTTACCCAAAGTTGTCTCTACTAAGCTGGCAGCAGTGAAAACAGGGCTTTAGCAAAAGCCAGAAAGATTCTGAGACCAAAAAAATAATATTCTAAATAAGGATCTCTTTTCCACCACAGATGGTAAAGGGTTCACACCACACATTCTGCAAAGATACCTTTAACCAGACATCTCGGGGCTGTCTCAGAATAAACTGGAGCAATGGGAGTAGTTCACCAGCCCCCATAACATCCACTTTAGTCTGGAAGATGGAATAGCTGCACATTAAACCCAAGATATGCTTAAAATGAAATACTCATGATCAGCCTTAAGTAAAAATTTTCCTAATTTACACTAGGATTGCATAATTAATATTAAACATGTAGGCGAGGACCAAGGCAGTAGGATTAACTCATCTGTAAGGTAAGTCAAGAATCAGAAGGAAGTTGTGTATAAGTCAACTCCTCTGATGGGACCACAGGTGTCTTGAAACATACTCGATATGCAGTCTAGCATATTTCCTTACTTCATTGTTTTCATTCTAATACCATTAATGATTTAAAAGTAGTTTAAAAACTGAAGTATTTGAGGATGTATCCCAAATAACTTTTTTTCCCCCCCCTCCTTTAGAAATCTGGACTTGATAGTGTCTCTGAATGGCTTCCTCTGACAGAAGAGTGGTTACCAGAAGTCATGATCCTGGTTTGTAACAGAGTATCTGAAAATGGTATGAAACCCAAACCAGTTCCAAACTGACTTAGACTTATTAACCCTGCATCATCTATTTTCTAGTTAACACAATTGTTTCTTAAAATATCTGTGTGAGACTGGGCTTGAGACTTGACTGAGAAGAACCAGGTTACTCTCTGACCAGGAACAGAAGTCTTAAGCTAGATGTGATTAAAACTGAATCAGAATTCTGCAAGCTTGCTCAAAGTGAGCTCTGTGTATTCCATTCCTAGTATACCAGCATGTGCTGCAAGGTGACTAAAAAGGCATTCATATTACTGGACATGCATGATCCTCTCTGGTGAAGAATGAGGGTGACTGTTGGTTGCTTAACTACAGTGGAAAGTATGTTCAGCTTTTTTGACCATTTGGACATTAAATATGCATGTTTGCTTTGATTCTAGATTAGTTTGTGTGATACAGCAGCAAGCTGTAAGGTGCAGATGTGTCCCTGGAACTTAATTCAGATTCAAACCTAGAGTTAATACAAGTCTTCATTCACTCCGGCACTTCACTTACAGTTCCCCATTGAGTACCCAGTGCGAAGCCATTTGATTTTATGGTATTTGAAAAAAAACAATTCAAAGGAGGAGTTTGTTTAACTCTGGAGTTTTTTGAATCAAGTTCAAAGTGAAGGGAGGACCCATGCCAGCTACTATATACTTTTTCCCCATACAATCCAGAATAAGCAAACAACTTGGAGGGAATAAAATGTACCTAAAGATCCAACTGCCGATACTAGTCTTAAACATGTATATTTAGTATGCATTTTTATTTCCCAACTTCAGGCATTAACAGACAGAAAGCTCAAGAATGGTGTATCAAGCATGGCTTTGAACTGGTGGAACTTAGCCCTGAGGAACTGCCTGATGAAGATGGTAGGATTGCTACTTCTGTTTTAATTTTCAGAATGAAAGAGCACACCAAAATATCTTCTAAACAATTGCAAGGGGCATAACTTCATTTACATGCTACATGATTCCAGCATGGAATGCTCCCAGTTGGTCTCAGCTATAAAAGGACAGGAGGAGGAGGAGGTTATTTCCTCCAAGAAATTATTACATTTGCCTCCTCCCAAATACAGCTGCTGTTTATGTAGCACCTACAAAAAATAGTATCTGCTCCTTTTTCTGGCACTAATCCTAGGACTGTAGTGATAGATAGAAGCATTTATACTCTACTTAGGAAATAAATATAAAAAACAAGAACCAGAAGGATGTACAAGGGCAGGAAAATTCTTTTTAAAAAAGACTTCAAAGCTAGTGTATATGCCATGACAAGATAGACCTTATTCAGATGGTGACATGATAGGCTGAAAAGGGGAGATTGTTAAAAACATTTTAGAATAGCATGCACTGTTACACAGGAAATAAACCAGTTTCAAAATCACTGGCTGACCATATGTTTATAACTTGAAAAAACCCATCAAGCAAAGTCAGAAGTGTGATGTTCCACTCTTGAAAAGTGACTGTGCACTTCCTGGCAGCCTTATCAGCATTAGCCTTATCTCCTCATTTCAGTGATACAAAGAAAGTGTTTATATTTTACCTCTGCAGAGCCAAAATGAGATAGCTGACCCCATTTCCAGGCCTGAGTGAAATTAGTCACTAACATTTGCTCTGTTTCAGGTTCATCAAGCATATAGCTGTCACCAAAAATAATTTAGTCTAAAGGTCTTCTAAACTAGAGCTCAAGTTCTTCCCCCCTGCCCCCTTTAAAAGCCTGGTTTAAAATTGTTATCTTGAGTAGCTAAGAATCCCCCTCCCCTCCCTGCCATGACTTTAAAGGTGCATTTCTTTTTGGCACTTTGTTACACATATTTCTGATTTATAGAAACCAGAAAAATGGGAATTGGTACCCCTTAGACTAAAATTTTCTTACAGAGTGCCTTAAAAGGAAATACTAGTAACATTAGGTCAAGGGTGTTTTTTCTGTTGATTAATTGTTGTAAAGGACAAGCTATTTACTATTTAATTAAGTAATGGTAATAATAACAACTCATGATGTTAATCTCTGGAGTATTAAGATATATGCTCTTTCCTGGATTTTTAATGGTAGTATCTATGGTAGTAAACATGCTGTATGAATTACAAAAGATAAAATGGATGCAGTAAACATACTGGGTCAGTGTTTAAAGATTATGGCATTTCTGACAGCTCATCACAAATGAGCTGAAGCTCTTGCTATAACTACACTGTCAGTCAGTTTGTGCAGTGAAGACAGGACCTCTAAACTGAGACTCTCGATAATGACTCTGATACAGAACCAAACAACAGTGTCAGAGAGGGCAAAATATTTGATCTAAGGGGTCACAGACAGGTTTAAATTAATTTTTAAAGAGATTTTCAATTACTGCACCTGTCCCTGAGTCATCCTAAAAGAGGCTGATTTTTAAACAATCACATTTTTTTATCCAGAGGGGTTGTTTTCCTTCTTGCTTTATGAGATCTGCACAAACATGGGAAGCTGACTAAACTGAGGAAATGGGAAAACTGACTTTATACAAAGTGGTGTCAGATCTATTCAGTAAATAAGTTGAAAGACTGGAGAAAACATTATTTGGATTTCAAGTTACTGAAACTCACAGGATTACTGGAACATTTGGAGTTAGATGCCATGGAGATAGCTTTACAATGATCATTTGCAACAAGCATTACACCTTTTTTGAATGGCTGTCTGAAGTTCTTTACTTTCTAAAGAAAGGAAAATTCTAGCACCTACTTTTATGCCATAGAGCATTCTAAGAGATCCTGGGGTAAAAGATGCCTTGCCTTTAACAGCAATTTTAAAATTGTCTATTACTATAAAATTTACTTATGATATTTACTGATGTAGGCCTCATGCTAAATATTTAAGAAAATCCCACTCAGAACTTAGATCTCTCTACAAAAGGCTGAGAACTCACAGTCCACAATACCTGGAAGCTTAGACCAAGAAGTGAGGCATTAATTTAGATTTGTTTGGTCTCTCGTGAAGCAAAGGCAAGAAATCTGTCTTTTCTAACAAAAAAGTAATTTATATGCATCGCTATACAATAGAACAGGCATTCAGACACACACCTTCTTACTTTCAGGCATGTAATGGTTTGGGTTTAATTGTTAGGAGTGCAAGGTCTTTGTCTTTTGTTTAGATGACTTTCCGGAGTCCACTGGAGTGAAACGAATTGTACAAGCTTTGAATGCCAACGTGTGGTCCAACGTAGTCATGAAGAGCGGTACGTAACACAGGTTCCTCTTCTCTGAATTGTGGGGGAGGCAAGGCCTTGACGGCATAGTACTTTTAGCAAAAGTTTAAGCTGAGCAGCTACAGTGCTATTGCCACTGCATCGGTATAAAGAGAACTAGAGCACTCATCAACCTTTTACATGGAATGGGAGGGTTTCAGGTATTGTTTTCCCTGTCCCTTGATGCACAGAGAAACTTACTGGCAACGGGTGAGATTTATTCCTGTTTCAGCGCCTGTTCCCTCCATGCTTTAGCTTGCTTTCTACAAATAACTTGAGTTAAATACTGCACTCACTCTTAAAGTTTCAATGAAAAATGGAAGCTTGTTTCACCAAACTAGCAGCAAATAGCTAGTTGTTACCAGCTTGGTCTAAAAACTGATATGTGGTTTAGTGTGGTGTAGAAGTAGTGAGTGTTAACTTCCAAATTTGTTTTCGGTCATTGAAAAAAATTTTTGAAACAAGGATGAAATAGCAAGTGCAGAGATGAAGTTTGGCAAAGAAGCAATTTCAAATGTCTGTTGAAGGACATAAGTGCATTGCAAGGACTGAAAACCCCACTTAAGTACGTGGAAACCACAGAATTTTTTGAAAACTGTGCAAAAAACAGGCAACCCCAGATAATTTCCAGCAGATAATTGATTATCAGGCAGGGTTAGAATTTTGGAAAAATCACTTTAGGATTAGACTCATTAGAAAAGGAAATGCTGTGGCTAGCCCAGAGTTATTCCAAGTGTAGATACTTCCATTTACTTGAAAACCTTCAATTACCTTTCTGATAACACAAGCTGTTGCAAGAAATGTAGGAAGATTAAACTCTTGTGGAGTGCTTGGCCTTACATTTCTTGTTTCACAAAGCTTTATCCCACTAACAACCTTTCAATGTCTGTCTGCTCCCTGATGTACAATTTTCCACTCTGGTGGCTTCTTCCTTCCTACATCTTTTAAGTGTGTAATGATTTCAAGGGCTGAGAGGCTTCTAGTTCCTGTAACTGCAAGATGGTTACTGAGACTCAGTAGACCTAGGGTAAGAACTACTAAACTGATAACCTTTTTAAACTTTTTTTTTAACGGAACTTTTTGAGTATTTCTCATACCACATCAGAATGAGGTTAAAGTGGGATCTAAGTTAACGTAGCCATTGTAGAAAAATAGGTAGCCATTTGAGATGGTGTAAAGTTATCTCACTGGTGCTAAAATGGTTTTCTTAGCAGTGTATTTCCTGCATTTGACAGATGCCACGTTACAGAACAGAATTTAGTCACATGTTCACTTCTTTGTGCAGGGAAATTCCTATGCATCATTGTTGTGTTTTGTAAAGGTCAGACTCCTTGAAATTCCAGATTTTCTATCTCCACAGTACAGAAACCACACAGCACCGATGCATGTTACTACAAACCCCTCAGGAAGTGAACTATGTTTGGAAGTTGTTGCAGCCTGACTATGACTTCAAAGGGAAATTGTTGAGCTCATTTTACTTAAAATAATAAAACTTTTTTACAACCTGTGACATATCTTTTGTTTTCAGCTTCCTCCTGGTCCTGGAAACTAGCTGCCACGTAAATCAAACTTTAGCTTTTCTACCAAATTACATACGACCACTGACCATTTAGAAACCTTGCAGTTGTACTTCATGTGAAGATTTTTCATGGAGTACAAGATACTTGTGTAGTTGTAAATGTTAATAGCACTATTAAACATAGCCATCCAAAAAGCCAGTGTTACAGCATTGCCTTATTTCAGCTGTTTGTATGAGAATTTTCTCTCGCTAGGTCTTTTATCTTAAGCCCAAACACAATTCTTCTCATGAATTAGGTTTTTTACACACATAGAATTAAGAAAATTCTTGACCTTTTGAATTTTTCTGTAACCATTAAATACATTCATTCTCACATCAATTTATAAAAATACGTATTAAACATAGCATAGCTAAATTATAAACATTTTTACACCAAATAATCCCACATGCTTTGTGAGTAAATAAAACAGTATTGTCTCTACTGAAAATCAAGTAGTCTTACCTGAGATTCTCCAGAGGGCAATTTTCTTTTGTAGCTAGTAAAAAGTTGTTGGTTGCCCGGGCCTCAGAGCTCTCTTAATTTGAGAATTGGGTGGTTTTCTTCCCCTTGTGGAGAAGGCCGTGAGTAGTTCTTCAGCTGACATATTCTCCCCCCACAAAGGTAGTGCACGCCTCTTGTCTCTAGGTATTCTTTCAAGAGCAAAGCTGGTTATCCTGGAAAAGAAACAATTTATTGCCTTCTGAGAGAGGCCACTTGGCTACTTTCCTGCTTAAATACATGCTTTAGTGATCCCAGCTGAAGCTGGTTAACTAGGGTGGGGTTAGTAATTAGCCTGGCTCTCTTTAGAAAGAATTAACCTGATTTAGGGGGACTATTTAAACAAATTATGAATTTTTGACTTTTTAATTCCAATTTTGTATGGAAGTCAGGATCACCACATGTCAGCTAGAGACAGACTATGGAAGACTAGTAGATAAGGAGAGTGGAAGATGTTTTGTTCTGAAATGAGCATATATGCAGTTGTGCTCAGACACTGTCAGCAACTGTCCACGAGTGTCTATAGACTGTAATAATGGAGCCACCAACTATTACAATAAGTGGAGTGAGATAATTTTTGGCTTTGATGCTGTAAGAACACTGTGTAAGGCATCACCCACTTCCTGAATTGCACCCAGAACTTTTACATCCAGTAAAAAGTTTATAGGAAGGCTTTTTCAAGGGTGTGCCTGCAACCAAGTGTTATGTCTGCCACCTCCCTAACCACGGATCCAGAAACAAATAGCTGCTTTTTAGAGATCCCTGCTGTAGGTTCCAGCTCTTTCTAACTGGGACAACATTTTGGAATTAGGCTGGCTGAAGTGTTGTGTGTGTGGTGGCGGTGGGGATGGAGCCACTGGCATTTTTCTGCACAGGATGAACTCTGAGCATAGATACAAAAGAGGTACATGATTAGGTCACTTCATCCACCCCTCTGCCAGTGTGGGAGTGTTCTCTCTCAAGGACATTCTGGACTGCAGTGTCCAATCTAGCTGCAGATGAGTCAGAAATTGGCTAAATGTCCATCTTTACAGTTTCTCTAAAGAAAGACAGCCCTTTGCTCAGCCTGCTGAAACCTGGGGAAGCTTCTTTGCTTTGGGTTGTGAGTCCCAGTCTTTTATCCCCCAATTGCCTGTTAATTTAGCTGGTGGACTTCACGGGCTCTCATGTCTTGCAACTGAACATTTTTAAGGCAATTCATTTGGCTAGACTGATTCACTTCTTCCCAAACCTTTGGCAAGTGATCTGTTAAAGCACCAAAACTGTATAAAATGGAGCCAGTTGAAACAATTACCTGCTGGGGGGGCGGGGGGAGTGCGAGGGGAGGAGTGGGGCAGGACACCATCAGCCTGAGTACACAGTGAAGATTATTAAACAGGAAATGAGGTCTTAGTAATTCTCTAATGGAGACATGTTTACATGTTTTCTAGATAGCTGATGGTTTTAGTTACACATTCAGCTCTTCAAAATTAAATTTTGTATAAATGGTGAGTAGATTTGGACAGTGCACCAAAATGACATCATCTCAACATCTGACTCTAGAGCTTAGTCATTAGTGTCATAATTTAGAACACGTTTTTTTTAAAAAGTAATATTAATCTTTCTTCTGGCACAAGTCATTGTTTCCTGGCTATTTGTAGTACAATAACATTAGTTCTTTTTCTAGTTGACTAAAATACTAAGATTTTCAGAAAAATCTTGTGTCCTTTGTGTAACTGCAAATATTTGCTGCTCAGTGCAAGGCCAGCTGAAAACATGGCTTAGAAAACAACACCTCATAATATCACCTGTTACACATACTTTTTTTTTTAATGAAGTTTTAAAAATGTAGTTAGTTTTATTTAAAAATACTGCTACTACTGTCACATCACTGTAAAAATACAATCTACTTACTTTAAAAATATTACTAGCATCTGTTAGCTGATTGTGTAGGTTTAGGTTTGAATTTGCCTTTTTTTTTTTTTTTAGGTTGGATTTTAAAATACCCTTGAAATACACAGTAGGTTAGTGGATGTGGAAAGCCCAGAGCACCTTGCAGTGTGAAGAAGCGTTGGATATGATGGCTGGGTCCTTCCCTGAATCCTGCATTAGATATTTAAAAATTGCCTTTGCCATTACTGTAGCGCTCACCCTGTTCAGACAACATGCACAAAGGCACTTGTTGCATTTCTCGTGTCTAACCACGGACTCCGTGCTGCTTCCCGTGGTCGGTTCAACCTGCTCCATGGAATGCCAGTACTAGCAAATCCTGCCTCTATACTTTGAAAAGTGCCTTGTTTGGAATCAGAAAACATTTGCCAGACTGAATTCTAACAGTGCAATGACTTCAAATAATAAGAAAAAAGAGCTCACATATTTTGTGGCTCACACATCTATTCCGTTTGTAATATTTAGCAGTAAATGTTAATATACTTTAAAAAAAGCTTGAAGAATATGAAAAATTTCAGCTGAAAATATATTTCCAAAGGCACTGGCACAGTTTTACAGTGTGCTGTGTGTCTTCCCTGAAATATTCTCTATCCCATCTGCTATTTGTAATAATACTGCATCTTCAGTCAAACTAACAGCTGTTTTGTTTTCAGACAGGACCCAGGGCTTTGGTCTTCTCAGTACGTTAGCAGGTGCAAACTGTAGCATTGGGTCAGAAGAGAGCCAAGATACAGAAGTAAACAGTAACTCCTATTTCTTATTCTTTGCTCATACTGTTTCTTGTGTTGCTCTTTCCTATTGTCACACTCAATGTGGCGGTGGCAGAGGCTTTCTTTTTTTTCTTTCTTTCTCAAGGGATGATTCACAGCCTGTTGGAATGTATTTTAAAAGAAATATTTCTGAAGTCTGAAAAACTAGCTGCGTTCTTCTTATGAGTCCCCCTGAGACAGTTGTTCCTAGGAAGCTGTCACCTCGCGGCCGTGAGCTTGCTGTTTCTCAGGGCATTGCCTCAGAACTCCTTATTTTACCTGGAGATGTCTGAGTGTGTGCTCAGGGTTGGGTGTTGCTCACGCTTACTTCAGCACTGTGTAAATGTTTCACCCCAGACAACCCACTGGAGCCAAGGAAAGATTATTAAAAGCTCCATTCGAGGTGGTTTTTTCATTAATATCCAAAAGCAGTATTTTGTGCAAAACAAAACCTATCACTTGATAGTGTTATTTAAAAAACAACTAACCTGTCAGAGAAAGCCTTTATGTAGTACCTATATACAGTGTTGCCAAAATGGCTTTTCATAATACACCTGGTCCAGGTTTTGCAGTAAATAACAGTTTAAGGTAAAGTGTAAGTTTTTGAAGTCAAACCAGGAAGCACCTGATTTGCTGATGATGCTTTTTAGGTGCGTTGTTGGATCCTCTTAATACCTATTTGTTTCCTGACAGTCCAACCCACCAGCAGCAGACAGAGAAGTAGCCCATTTAGAGAGCAGAGAAGACGGGGCTGGCACAAACAACCTGCCGAGTGACAGCGCTGTAGGTGAGCTCTTTCTCTGCCCGGCAGATCTGTTGGAGCAGGCACCCTGGCTGGGACAGTCCCAGAATGCCGCTGGCTTCTTCTCAATGACAAGTGTGGCACAATCGCGCTTGCCAGGGCCAGCAGAGCCAAATTGTCCAGACTTCAGGTGTTCTCTCCTTGAAAAAAAGGCCCAGGTTTGGATAGGACTGAGCCCCTGCAGTACCACCAACTGCAGACTTTCAGATCTGCTTTTGTGAATTTTCCTGATGCTCATATTGTGTATATCTAGAAACATTTTTGTAAGAATAAAGCTCCAAGCTTTATGGTTGCACAGAAAAATCACGACAGCTTGACCCAGCAGGAGGTGGACAAAACACACTCTGCTTGGGTCAGTCTTGAGAGGTTCAAGTGTTGGAAACTGCAGGTCCTTAAATAATTGCACCGCTCCAGGAGGTGGGACTTTCTTACAGGTTGTATGTGGTGATCTTCTAAAGGTTGGGTGTTAGTATGGCCTCATTACCCTTTAATTTGTGGCTATTCCGAGACAGATAATTTTATAATAAGCAAGGAACCTTATATATTGCATGAACTCAAAATAACACTCTTGCACTCTAATGTAGCAAAATTAATGACCACTGTAGTGATGCCATGAGTTGTCTGAATGAACAATTGGTAAATTAAATGTTTCTTTCCCTCCTGTGGGGTTGGAATTTGCAAACGGGATTTGCGATGTTAAAATACTGCTTTCAGAAGGCTTTCAAACCTGCTGACAAAACAGAATAATTTACCTTAAACCAACCTATACGCATTTATTTCAGATCCTATGTTAGATATGGACATTCAGGAGTTGGCCAGCCTAACCACGAGAGACGGTGACCTGGAAAACTTTGAAAGGCTGTTTTCAAAGCTGAAAGAAATGAAAGGTAACACTCCAGGGAGAGAGACACTCAGAGATGTCACCTAATCCAGTCACTCGCAGGCATGAAAGCCAGCGTGGGAGTTGGGAAGATTGTACAAATTCCTATTCTCCTATCTGAGGTTCTTTATAAGTAGCTGATCTTTTCATTAATTGGCCCTTCATCTTTATAGGGCTCTTGAAGGAAGTAGATACTGCTCAGCTGACTGTTGTCACACTGATTTTGTCCACCATAAACTAATGCTACAGTTTTCTATAAACAAACCTATAAGAAGACTTTTTTTTTTTCTCTCTTCAACTGCTTGCCAGTTTTGCAGTTTAAAACTACAGATGTTTGAAACGAAATCCAGCATGCTCAGCAGCATCAGCTTTCTGGCATTTGGGAATTGCAGTTGCTCCTACTAATTAAAATTCCCTTTTTATAATCTTAAGCTGGTTTCTTGGTAGTTCCCTAAAAGCAGCTGCAATAGGCATTTCTCTCCCTGCTCGCTCCCCAGGCTGACAACCTGAGTCATGTTCTTTTCCACAGATAAAGCTGCAACGTTGCCTCATGAACAAAGAAAACTACACGCGGAAAAGGTGAGGTTTTGAAATCAGCATTGAAATTATTAAAAATGGGATTTTCCTTTCTAAGCCAGTTATTTCTTTTGGAAAGTTCCCATGATAAGAGTAGTAAGAACAAATGGCACAGGCCTAGGGAAGATTGTCTGGTGTCTCCCAAGAACTGAGTAACAAACCTGGAAGTTTGAAACACCAGAAAAAACTTTCCCCTTTCAAAATTTCTGAAAGGAAGGTCCTGAGTCACTGAGGGTGTAAGGCAGCTTCCACTTAAGTCAGTGGAAAAGCCTTGATCTCGAGGAAGATTTAATCATGCCTTAATTAGCACAAGTTCTGTATCACATATGCCTTCATGAATTAGAATTATTATAATAATTAGAATATAATACATAATGTATAATAACATCATTATTAGAATTATTGCTTCTGTGCTGAAATTCCTTGACTTCAGAGAGGATTAGCATTGTACCTAGAAACATGGTTGCTAGATTTAGCTGCTGCTCAGTTTCTATTTTTTGGATGCTAAGTGCAAAATCTTCAGTCGTTTGAGGGGAGTTTTTCTCCCTTTCCCATCTTTTTCTCCATCGTTAGGTGGCCAAAGCGTTCTGGATGGCAATTGGAGGAGACAGAGATGAAATTGAGGGTCTCTCCTCGGATGAAGAAAACTAAGTTCTTCTGTAGCTGTAAGCGACAGAGCAATGCTAAAAGAGTGATCTCCTGCAATGAGTGTTTATTGTGAAAAGCCCCATTTAGCTTTAGTTGCTTTCTTTGGTTAAAGGATTCTCTGTATCACTGTAGTAAGTAACACATTCCACAACACCTAATTATTAGAGTGGGTTTGTCTGACTGTTCATTTATTCTCTCCCAGAGAAGTTTGGAAGGCGATGCATGCAGTTAGAGGAAATAATAATTAGTTTACATTTTTCAAATTAACATTTTTATTGTTTCCTCTTTTGAGTTTAAATAAACAAATTTACTCCCAGTTATCTTTCTACATGTGGCTGGTGGTTGTTAAGTGACTGCTTAATTCTAAACTCCACATTTTAAATGCAGGCCTGTTTGATGTTTTTATGTAGCTTTATAGCTGACTTACTAGTTAAAACAAACCAGATTTATATGAGCCATGAAGAGAAAGTTGCTGAATTGTGCCCTGTTGAGGGATGCGATGCCAAGGCTGCAAGGTTGATCCTGCTGTGTGCCAAAGCTATTACAAATGGCCCACAGGCTTTGAATTCTGTTTGTGGTCCTTCCCTGGCAAGTCAGGTATTGTGCCACACTCCCTGGCTTTCCGTTGAGAGACTCAGTTTGGGATTAAGTGCAAGACAGATTTTTGCTGCTGTTCCAGGGGTGAAGTTCCCTGCTGAAACCTTCTGCGGCGCTTGGCCTCTGAGGCCCAGCAGAACGCACAGACCTTCTGTGGGTGAATTCTGCCCTAAATACTGACAGAGAAAAGCGAGGACATGAAAAACCCCACCCTGTCACCTGGTGCATTTGGGAGAGGCTTACCTGGAGGGCACCAGAGGACGCCTCTCAGATGGCTGCTTCGTGGTCTCAAGGGTTAGAAACGGCTTCTTTGTCCTTAGATTTAGTATCTTGTCATCCTGTGTAGTCCCACAGTCACGGGCTCACGGGAGAGCAGTGAGGTGGAGGGCACCAGGAGGACGAGGAGGAAAGCACGGGCCAGTGAGGGAGCGAGGAGGAAGGGCAAGTGCCACCCCCTCTCCTTTCCTGCTGCGACGCAGCGGAGCCGTGGGGAGAAGTGCCAGCAGACGCCCTGCAGAAGGACCGGCCTGGCCTGGCACCGCCTGGGAAACGGCGCCTGTCTTCCCCGGGAGCATTTCCTGATCAATCTGAAAATCCACCCCGTTAAGCAATCTTGCTTAGAAATTTTGAAATTAACTTTTCCAGCATCCGTCTGTTCACGTCAAGAAATTTCGTGAGTCTTGAGACAGTGGCTTTCCGTAAATTATTTGACAGCTTTAAATTTCGAAAGCACTTTCACTTGATGTTCTTGACATTCATTGCCTCTTCTTTTAAGATTAAGCAAAGCTAAAAAAATAGTCTTCTTGGAATGCTGTAAATCATTTCCTGGGTAAAAACTGCAGCATTTTCAACTCCTAAGAAAAAGAACTAAAGCCTTGTTAGTGGTTTGAAAAGCATTTCTCAAAGACTGAGCAGTAGCTGCACAGTAGTAAAATAACCCTTTGTAAGAAGAACTGTTCCTTTTCCAGGGATATGTGTACAGACACTGAGGGAACTGCAGCGACCGGGGCCGCCTCTTCCCAACCGAACGATCCAAACTGGCTGCCAGGCCCTGCCATGACTTTCACATCTCCCCGTTCGCTCCTTTTGCCCCAGCACCAGGAGCTGTGATAAAGAACTGATGCTGCTTCCGTCCAAGCAGGGAATGGTTTTCTATGTTTGTTTCTTGGTAGCTGAAGACTTTTTTCCTTTCTAAGTATCTGTTGTGCAATAGTGATAAACTATGAAAGTGCAGAGTAAATTAATTGAAGGCAGCAAAGAAAAAAATGTACTCAAATACTTTATAAAAACCAATTCTTTAGAATGTGATAGATGTGACAGTTAATATAAATAAAATGATACAAATTAAAAACAAGTTCTTTGCTGCCTCATTACAAGGTAGCAGCAGCTGAATTCCCACAAAGGATGTCTTATCGCAGAAATCCGAATGACCAGTTGGTGAACACACCTTTCCAACCTGCTCCAAACAGATTCCTGGAGAGTGTCACCGCTCCTGGTGACAAGAACGAGGCCGTGAGAGCACAGAGCAAGTGTTACTGGGCCGAGCCAGCACCGTCCCGCAGGGGGGATGGCCACGTGGCTCCCACCCCCGTTGGTGGAGCGTCCCCACAGGCACCAGGTGGTGCAGAGCTCACCAAGGCCCTGGGGACTCCCAGACACTGTTTTCACAGAATCCCAGGATCCTCTCAGGTAGAAAAGCCCTTGAAGATCATCCAGTCCAACCATCAACCTCACACTTACGGTTCTCAACTCCACCAGATCCCTCAGTGCTGGGTCAACCCAACTCTTCAACCCCTCCAGGGATGGGGACTCCCCCCCTGCCCTGGGCAGCCCATTCCAACACCCAACAACCCCTTCTGGGAAGAAATCCTTCCTCAGAGCCAGCCTGACCCTGCCCTGGCGCAGCTTGAGGCCATTCCCTCTTGTCCTGACGTTTGTTCCTTGGGTCAAGAGACTCATCCCCCCTCTCTGCACCCTCCTTTCAGGGAGCTGTAGAGGGCCAGGAGGTCTCCCCTCAGCCTCCTCTTCTCCAGACTAAACCCCCCCCAGTTCCCTCAGCCGCTCCCCATCAGACCTGTGCTCCAGACTCTGCACCAGCTCCGTTGCCCGTCTCTGGACACAACTGAGTAATTGTTTCGTTGTAAATATGGGTCTTGCTCGGCCACGCAGTCTGTGCTTTAAAAAAAGCACAATTCAGCAAGGGAGGAAGCATGGCTAGGAGGTACTAGGAAATTGTTTTAATGATCCTTAAAAGTATTGTATTTTAAAATCAAAATTTCCTTTGCCTGCAGCTTGTTTTTTGTTTTGTGGCTTGGTTGTTTTTTTCTGAAGAGAGGCTTTGTTTTTGGCTACAGACTTTCCTGACAAAATAGATGTCACAGAAATTAATAAAAGGGGCATTAGTGGAAAAGCAAGCCTGAATGTTGTTGTGTCTTTCACTTAGTTTCACTTTGTTTAGCAACAACAAAAGAATTCCCAGCTTAGTTTTAAAGTCTTGTAGGAGTTTTGAATTGGCTTTCCCCAGTGCTGGTGCTCTGGTGCTGAATTGGAACCATTCCGGAGCCACTCTGCAGTTAGGTTAATGCACTGTGGCTAGCTGGAGCAGCTTTTCCTAGGTAAAGATGGTCACAAGAGCATGTAGAGCTACAGAAAATGAATTTTAAGACACAATTCTGAAGGAAAACATGGTGACGTTTCAGTGAAATGGGAAGCACCAGTTTCTGTCCGTTCAAAGCTCAAAGGAAGGTGACTGCATCTGTGTTGACAATGAGCAGAAAAAAATGGGTCACAGCAAACCCTCCAAAGGCTGCAGAAGACCTTTAAACAGAACTGAAGAAATTGCGATTCCAGCGTTGGCTGTGGCCCAGCGGTCACTGGATCTCATGGAAACCCTCTGCAGTGAGTTAAAACTTCCAAGGCTCCATCAGTGCCCGTGTTTCCCATCACTCGGCGTGCCGGCAGCTCATTTCCCGGGTGCTACACAGCGGCCACAGGAGCAGCCGGTGGCCAGAGTAATGAGAGACAGAGCGTGGGAGGCGGTGAAGAAATCCAACAGCATGGAAACGCCCTCACCCTGCTGCCCCGCACTGCAGCGGCACGGGCTGCACTTGGGGACACTCGGGGGTGCTGGTTTCACCCGCTGGCCTCAGGTCTGGGGTGGCACCTCTCAGAGTAACGGCCCTGCGGAGCCAGCGCTGCTCTGCTGAGGAGTCTGGTCTGGGTGCGTGGAGATAGAGAGGTCTCCTGTGTCTCCCGCAGTGTTTCCTCAGCCGAAGGAACACTTGCTGAAGTGAGTCTGGAGGCCTGAGAGAAACAGTCATAGCTGACTGCGGGATGTATCTGTTACAAACAGCACCACTATCTTCTGCATTCAGGTTGGGTTGTTTTACTAATCCATCCTTAAAGACAACCAAAACATGCTACAGTTTTCCTGGGCTTAAAAGGCTTTTTACTACAATACCGCTGCTCTTCTGACTAGAGACGCTTTTGTTACGCTGTCTGCTGTTGATTTTGTTACCTGTAGGAAACAGGCCATACAGCTTCTGAGGCCAAGACCTGTCTTTCTCTGTAGCCAGTTCAATCCCTTTGTGATTAAACTAGTTGTTAGTTCATTATAAATACAATAAATTGAGTCTAAAATTAAGCTAACTGACAATGCCAAGTATGCTGCTGTTTGCTAGTGAACTTCCAATTCTGACTAAGGACTATGGAAGTGTTGAGTTCAATTAATTTTTAAAAGGAGAAAATGTTACTCACAATGAGAGTAATGTGTATCTCAAACAAAAATGGTTTACTCTGATAGTGCTTTGGACTCGTGGAAACTGTCCTAAACACCCACAATTAGAGAGGAGGAAAAAAAAAAAAAGTTTTATATATTTTTTTGAGGTGGGTGCTGTGGTGTCAGGCTCTGGCTCACAGCCTCTGGGCTCCCTGTCCCTGCTCCCACCTCCCTCCCTCCCCTGCAGCCTCCAGCAGGGAGCTTCCTGGAGAACACCCACCCCACCCCCCGGCGCCAGGAGGAAGCACAGAGGTGGGGGGTGAAACCTCAGTCCAGAAACAGACGTCTGGAGTGTGAAGCCAGAGATGCCCCGAGTCTGGGACTGACTAGTCCCGGGTCCAAGCTGGGCTGTAGGCGTGATGGCACGAGCCAGGCTGCCCGAGGACTTTCCTGCCAGCACAGACCAACCGCTTGTTGCCCAACTTTCACTGGAACCAAAGCCTCCATGCACCGTCAATTCACTCTTCTTTGGTGGTTTTTTTTAGCTAAAGCTTTGAGATTTTTCATTTATTATCAAACCCGTGTTTTGTTTCAGCTTCCCGTTTCCAGCACAGGTGAGACCCTGCAATCCTGATGCCCGCCGTCAGGTGATGGAAGAACTCACGGCTCAAGAGCTGATTTACTACATCGCACTTGGGAGTTTTGGCAACTCCGGTACAAAACCTACATGAGACCTTTTTATTACTACATTGTTGGAAAACTGAGAGGAAAAGGGATTCTCGGAAATCCTCTGTCAGGAAAAACAACAACAATCTGAATTTCAGTGAAACCCTAGGAGGAGCGTTAGGAGTTCACAGAATGAGCTCATGTGTGCCTTGGCTTGCCGATGCTATTTGGAGGGTGCCCTCTCCAGTGTCTATGTTGGGTTTTTTTCCCCCTGCATGACACCTGACCTGACTACCTGCCCTCTGCTGACAGATGCTTGGTGGGACATTTCACAGCGCAGTGACCTCTGGGCACAGTGGCAATGGCAGCAGGGACAAATCCAGCCCCCCAAGCCTGGCTGCTGGTTCATTTCTGACAACAGCAATCGCTAACAATGCCAGCCTGGAGCGGCAGGGTCAGCGCTGCAGAGGGACACCCAGATTCCAGAAACCCGCTGTAACACGGGGCGAAACACCCAAAAATACAGCATGGGAGATTCAGACGGGAAAACTTTTCCACTCAGAACGTAATGCAGCCATGGAGCAGCTCATCTGGGGAAGGGGGTGGGTAGAATCTCTCTTGAAGAGTTTTCTTCAAGATTTCCCTACACCAAAGCCCAGCTGACTTGACCTAGTGTTGGCAGCGGTCTTGGATCAAGCATGAGGTTGGCCTAGAGACCTCCAGCAGCCTCTTCCAACCACCAGTTCTCCAATTTGAAGGAACACTGGGGCACTTTTAAACCAGGTCCCAGAGCACTCCTGTTTTTCAGGAAGGCAATGCAGGGATGGGATGAACCCTACTGACCGGCACTGGAACACGAGACATTGCAAGAGCACCAACACCCTATCCCCAGCACCTGGAGGCCCCATCTCCACCCATCCACCTGCCTCCCCCTCCTCTGCAGGAGCCAAGAAACGAGTGGCCAAGGCCAGGACTTCAGCATGGGGCTTAAATAAGACATGATTCCTCAACAGCGAGATGCTGGAGGTATTTTGTGGTCTGCCTCCCCAAATACAAAGCCATAAATACCCCGCTGCAGCTCCTCCACTTCCGAGAATGGAGTTTCCCAATTCCCAGCCATAATGTACAGCCACACGTAGTGCACTGGGCAAAGAGCGAACGCTTAGCTACGCCCCACTTTTCGAGCTATTTGATAATAAATCCTCTGAGCCAGAGCGCTCTAATTCTACTCAACTTTAAATCCTGTCACTTAAAAGAACTGGGTGCAATTTTAAAATTATTTTTTATATCTGGCTTTAAATTTCTGAGCAAAACTGTCCAAACTGTAAAAAGAATGAAGATCTTACCTGTAACTGAGATCTTGTGAGAATTACTGGGAAGAACCTTCATGACACATTTCTAAAGATGCTGCCGTCTGAATTATCTGTGGTTTCAGAACTCCCAATGCTTTCAGTTTGTGTCCTCAAATATTTTTACAATACCCTTCTTTTCTCATGAGCCTCGGTTTTCAAATCAAAGTTTATTAAAATGTCAAAAATAGAACTTACAGTTTCACATATGAAATAAGAGGGCATACATAGTACAGGCCTTTAGTAACAAAATAGGTGAATAATGCTTAACAAGCTAAAGCGGGTGGGTGACATCACCGGTCATTAACATACAATCTCAGGTTAGGAAGATCTACACACTAATGCAAACATGCTCGTACATATCCGAGGGGGAGAAGGCCGGTGGAGAGCGAGGAAGCAGGCTGCCATGGGGAGAGGGAATAGATGCATCTCAGCAGCAGAGACTGGCGCAGACTCCTCCAGTACCCACGTACTGGAGGGAATGTAAGATGAACCAAAATGTTTATGGAATAAGACTTTCTTTTCTTTTTAAAGCCTCCTAAATCTGAAGAGCACAATTCAAGGGCCCATCTGAGAACCTGACTTGTTGCTAAAAGGTAAACCAGTGACTCAGGCAAAAAGCTCCTGCTGGAGAAGCCCCGGTTCTGTTTTACTTGCCAGGGGTTGTTGCTCAGTTCTGAGGTGAATTTCTTGTTCTCACATCAGTAACTGCCTAATTTCTAGCAATCATCAGAAAGGAACATTCAAAAGATTTGATACTGAGTCCTTAATTGCCCTTTCTGTTAAAAATTAAATACTTGAGTCATCTGAATATTCAAGAAAGACAACATAAATACAAAAGCATGTACATAATAAAAAACATATACTGAATTTCTTAACCATACCACTCAATCAACTACTATATAGTGACTAATTATTTCTCATTCTAGCTTACCAGCTTATTTGTGAAATTCCATTCATCCTACCTATCCAGTACCTTGGAGAACTAGGAAAGCTCACGGATGTTTTGTGATATGGCTGAAGTCCTTCACTGAGCCGTGTTCTTCGTGCTCCTTGTGCTCTTCCCCCTAGTGAGCAGCACAAGGCACGGATGTCAGTACTTGTTGCTTGAAATGGAGTCCTGAATGTTCTTCACCCTGCAAAGGAGCCCTCTGCGTGGCTCAAACTACGCTGATCCTTAAGGGGAGCGAAACTACTTTTTTTAACTCTTTCTCAAAGGTTACCCCCAGCCTTTTCATGGCATATATATGGGTAGCCAGAGCTCTGGGGAAATTTGTTATGATTAGATTTCTCCATCTTTGTGCATACGCATGCTGATTCCTGGCAATTAGATCGAACAGACAGCACTGGATTACTTCTAAGACAAGCTTAACACAAAATACAAACTGCAATTCAGTTCAATACATTAATAATAATTAAAAAAAAATCACCACAGTCAGTTAAAACCACAAGGCCATCAACATCATCTGCCAGCAGCCAGGCCCTTGTGTATGGCTACACCAATTAAAAAGAGTCAAAGTTCCCGCTAGTGACTCTCTACTAGTAACGAAAATGTATGAAATCCTGGTAAAACTACCCAAGACTACCATTACATGAGAAGCTATTCCAGTACAAGTATGTAATCTAAACTAGGGCATGGCTGATTGCATACATTTGTGCTACATATCAAAGCTACTTTAATAAAGTTTTAGAAGAAAGTAAAACCAAGAAGCAGCCACATGTACCTCTGGGGCAGCACTGCCTACCACGCTCTACAGCTGAACGCCACCTCCTCCCTCTCGTTAGCGTCCACACGAACGGCATGAGTAGGCACGTTTCAGATCCGAGGGGGGAACTCGCTTTCATCTGTACAACCCGCTTCAACTGCGCAGCGTAAGAGGGAACTCGGCAGTAACGTCCCCTGGATCACACCCCTTCCCCGACCTTTCTCTTTTCATTTGTGGCACGGTACAGGAGACTTTCCATTTGACTTTATAAGGTAACTTTAGAAACCATAAAGCTTTTATGAATTAGTGAGAAGGCAAACAAAAGGAAGGAGAGGAAATTAATACTTTAGTGGAGATAATCTTCTCAAATTTTATCTAACTGTACTGCTAGGCCAGCTTACATTTTCCATTTTAAGTCATTTTACTTAAGGGATGATGAGGTGAGATCAACCAAAATTTTTATGCGTTATCTAAGTTCTGTTTTACAAAAGGCATCTATTAATAAGTTAGCAACTCATTATGCTTTATCAAGCAGAAGACAGAAATCTGGTTCCTAGTGGAAATCCAGGTCCAATTCTTAGTTTGGCTGAGGAGGCAATTCTGTGTGCAAACCTCATACTAAAGTTCGGGTTTATTCCAGCTTGCAACCCGGGGTCAGGCTGGGTTCCTGCACACACCATCACGCACAATAAAGTCTTTGACACTGGAATTTAAGATGTCATTTTTGTTGCTAATTCACAAGGCACCACAGAGCCCAATTTCCTCCATGATTATGCAGACAATGAAAACAGTTTGTTCACTAAAATAAGCAAATATGACTTCAAGACACTCAGGGAGGAAACCTGGGGCATTTTACATAGCAGATTTTTTTTTTCCCCCTCTCTCACTAAAACAACAAGTCAAATACTTCCACAAAAGCCAGGATAAATTTTTGTTTGCAGCTACATTAGAAACCTGTACCTGAAAGTATATGCCAAATCAATCCACAATGACAGACCTACTTTTTAAGTGGCTAGAAAATACTATTTTATACAGATGCTCTTATTGCACAAATCCGTGCAATCTGAGATTTAACTAAAAATCAGACACATTGCAAAAACTGGGGAAAAAGAAAAAAATCCTAGAAAACCTCCAGCGCTATGATACAAGATGTGTTTGCACAGTGAAAGCTCCAGTCAAAATTCTGCAAGAGGACATTCAAAAGCACCTGCATCATTCAGGAACACACCCACCACTCTGAATTTAAATTTCATATACAAAAATGTCATTTCTTGTTTCTGGTCTAAAGCGTGCCTTCATTTGCCTGGTGAAACAGACACCAGCACTGAGCCTCTTGGATTGTCTGTCCTGTGTCCACAGACCAAGGGGCTCCTCATACCCTGTTCTGCCAATGCCTCTGGTCCAAAAGTGGTGGGTTTTGTGCAAATCAGGTGGTGGGGGTGATAAACAGAGTGGTCTCAAAGGAACAAGCACATCGGAAAAGCCTCTCTCTACAGATAGGCAGGTACATGGAAATTCCTGATGGGGTTTGAAATGCTTTTACAAGTCAGTAGCCCGTTATGGGCCCAGGGTACTCTGAAGCTGCAGGAAAACTTCCACTGCACGCAGCGGGTCTGTTCACGTTTGCATCCGGGAGCACAAAAGTTTGCAGGACTAAAGCCTTAACACAAACCACTGTAAAGTCCATCCAAGTCTGTCCTTCCCAGAGCCAGATCTAGCTTCTGTGTTTGTCTTTTGTAGATGAAAAAAAAAATAAATTTTCCATAGGAAACTGATTATCGCTTTCTCCCCTCCCATTCTAATATTTTGGCACAAATGCATATGATATTCAATGCAGATATAAAGAAACAGATAATTGGATAGCACTGACAAAGTTATGAGACTTATTTGGCAAATTTGAACCATAAAAACAAGTGCTAGGGTTTTTTTCCAGTTGTGGAAGTTGTTTGCCATGACAGTTGCTGCAGGAAAAAAAAAATATTAAACAGTCTGGAGCATGTATGTTTAAAATGAACACTTTATAATACAAGTAAATACACACTCTCCCAATTTCTCCAGGCAAAAACACATCTCAGAGCATTTTAATCAGCTGAAGTAAGTTTTAAACAGAGGGGGTTTGTGTCTGAGATGCCCTGGTTCGTGTGCAGTCACATGTGACAGCATGGGATAAGCTATTAAATTGCACATTCTGAAAATGGCAGCAAGGGGCTGTTCACTTCCATCACTAGAGCAGACCTGGACACTGAATTCACTAAGCCCCTAAGACTTCAGAAGTGGCAGATACCGTTCAACATACTGAGAAAATAGAATACAAACTTTCTGTAGTTAATGCAAATAGACTGCACAATAACGAAGGCTTTAACTTATCCAGCTCCCCACATGACGAATGTCTGTCTGTGAGCAGCTCAAGTCAAAAGTTAATGCAGCAACATCAGAAGGAGTCTTAAGTTTGGCTTTTTGCTTCATGCCAATCCAGTCTGAGACCATCAGGGTTATCAGCTGCATCCCTCAGGCATGAAGCAAGACTCTGCCTCCTTGTAGTAGTCCAGTGTGGGAAATTAGTTCCTTTTGGGAACATTACTGGGGGAATCATTTCTTGTGTGTGCTTTGAATGCTTCCTTCTCCCCCCTGCTGCTGCAGTTGCAGGGAGCACAGCTGTGGATCAGGTAGATGGTGACAAGAATCCATGAGCAAGAGTCACCCCGAGGTCCCACGGTGTCTGGCTTTCCAGAGATGCTGCAGGACACACACCTGGAGCTGTGTGAGGCAAATGGAAAGTTTCCTCTGAGCCGTCAGTGGCTCCTGAGTGCTCACAACAGCGTGGAGCGAGTGGCCAGACAGGCATGACACGGCTGGAGGCAGAGCATTGGCTTCTCTCCGCTGAAACAAAGTCCAGTTTTCTATCGTGATAAACTTCAGCTTCAAATTCTAACTGCAATGGCCCATAGCATTGTAACCAAAGTGCTAACAGTTTCAGTGGAAGTGGCTTAAATGGGTATTTAGTTTAAAACAAAACAAAGAAAACCCACTTTCTTTTCTTTTTTCTTTTTTTTTTTTTCAGATTTTTGTTTTTTTCAACACTTCAATAACTGGGAATTTGTTTACTATGCACTCCTCATTTTGCTAAGGGTTAAGCCAATTCCATTTTCCAGAGGCTTTGTTCCCCCCACCCACCCCCAGGAGATGTTTCCTTAGGAGACACTGGAACAACGAATACTTGGGGAGCCCATTTGTGTAAGGACCTTGTCTAGCCACTGCAAAGGACCATTAAGATGCAGTTCAATCCAGCAGGGAGTACTGGTCACAGTCTGCCGCCTACAAGAAAGAAGGGGTTGGGGGGAGAGAAGAAAAAAAAAAAAGAACATAAATGTGACTTACAAAACATTACAAATGTGAAAAGGTTTTACAGCTACTGAAGCATTCTTTCCTGCTTAGACAATAGTCTTGCATGTGGGGCCAAAGGAATGTTTCTCTCCACTATAACATGCTTTTGGCCTATGCTGCCAACTTCTTTTAAAACCCTACCTTTTCTCTTTACGTTTCTTAAGATCCCAAGGGAGCAACTCACTATATAACCTATTTACTACTCAGATTCCTGAAAACAGGCAGCATCTGATTCCCTGAAGAGAAACAAAGGTGTTTATCTAAGCAAAAGTCTAGTTTTATTTTGCAGACCTTGCCTCTCCTAATTAGAAAGCAACGTAAGCAGTTTACTGAATACATTTCTCTGTGTATAAGGACGTTCTCTTTTTACCATGTCTTTAGGTTTTAGCAGAATGTGGAAGTGATGGTGAGAGATCAGCACTCAGCCCTTCAGAGTCCCTCCTGCAGCCCTGCAGAGCCCGCTCCCTCGCGTGGCCTGAGCTGCTGCTGAACATCCTTTTTGCCCAGCTTAGGAGGAAGCGCCGGAGGTTTGAACCCTACGCTACACGTGCTGAGTGTGGGCCACTCTTAACAGATTTGCATTTGATCACTGCCTCAGAAGCAGAAATGCTGCAGAGTGTAAAGAGTTGCAAAACCTGACAGAAAAGCAGAAACATGGTATTAAACCATGTGTTTTAAAATCCCTCAAGACTCAGCGGCTGTGGCCAGAGCAGAGGGGGACGCCTTGCTGGGTCAGCGCACAGCACGCTTTGACTTTCCCCTGCCACAAAGGGCCTTCCCCCTCTCCTGTCTGCCTCGCCCTGAGGCCAGACCCCATGGAGTGTCTCCAGATGGTAAAGCGGGAAGAGATGAGGAGAAAAGAAAGGGAAGTGAGGCCAAAGCACGGGGCTCTCCCTCCTCTGCCAAGGGATGGCCTAAGTCTTGTTCCAGGCAGAGAGGCAGGGACAGCTGCTGTGGAGGAGGAAGATTATGAGGAGAAAGAAATAGCCTGGAAACAGCCTTGTTTTACACCCTCATTTCCCACAGAAGCTGTCCTTGGAATCTGTTTGTGGGAGGGAGAAGCCAAAGTCTGCGGGGCCCAGGGAGAAGCTGCTGCTGAGAAGGGGAACCCCTGCTCCGAGGGGCTGTCCTGCACTCCCCTTTCAGGGCAGGAGAGAGGAACAGAGTTCGGGGGTACAGCTCTGCAAGGCCTTGGCCAAGAGCTGTAACCCATTCTGTTGATGAATCTGTATCTCTCATCCTTTGAACTGAAAATGGCAGCGGCTCCCTGAAGGCACCCCACCCATTCCCAGCTCAGGCGGGGCTGCCCGGAGCTGCCAGGCCAGGCGATGCCCCAAGAGTGGGCGTTTGGGCAGGGCTCGTCCTCAACAGCAACTTCACGGTGCGTGTTTTGCACTAAAGGGTGTCCCGTGAGCTGTTCTGGCAGGAGGACTGTGGGACACCTCTTGCTCTGTCAGCCTCTGTGAAGCGTGCAAATCCCTCAGGTCCCAGG
The DNA here is from genome assembly GCF_965140245.1 of Athene noctua. NCBI lineage: Eukaryota > Metazoa > Chordata > Aves > Strigiformes > Strigidae > Athene > Athene noctua. Next base: position 14,321,470 of record NC_134049.1, on the reverse strand, counting down.
AAAAACGAGCCTCTCCTAATTTAACACAGGGTTCCCCTTTGCTGCCTGAAGCCAGCCTAACACTGAGCAGTCCAACAACTGGCCCAGCAACACTGTACAGAAACCCACTACCCATGGGGCTGCTGCGCTTCTGCCCTCTGCAAATCTATCACGGCAAACTCCATTCTGCCTTCCCAGCTGGACCAACACGGTGGCTGAAGCCTTTCAGAAAGCTCTCTGGGCCTTCGGCTTGCTCCACAGGGCTCTCACTGGATGGAGGAGAACCTCTGTATCACAGGCTGCTTATGCAATTGGCTTCTCCCCCGCTTCCCTCCACAAATCCCTGGCACACAAAAGCACTACACATCCCACCAATTAGTTTGCTCAAAAGCCTAAGCAGCCGAACCAGAAATCACTGAATAGTGCTCTGGATGTCCCACAGTAACATTTTCATATATGAATCAGTTCAACACATAAACGTGCTCTGACAAAGGCAGTCAGATGTAGTATTTTGTGGCAAGGAAATGAAGGAGCAAGAGAGCAGCTTCGGCGCGGTCAGCGTGAGCGTAGGGTTTCACTGACTACAATACTCTAATGAGATAGTTGACTTTCCGTAAGTCATGCTCATCTGGATTTCATTACAAGCTGTGGCTGTGAGCCAGGGCTGAAATGCTCTGGCCCGTGTGCAGGACAATTTCAAAACAAAATGGACTCCAAACATCTGGAGAAATGAAGAAAGTGGGAGAGCACTGTGCAGGGCCCAGGCTCCACCTGACCCTGCGGCATCTCCCCCGTCTGCTGCAGGCAGCTGTGCAAGGGCAGCATCGGCCGGCAGCCTCGCTGCTCCGGGAGGCAGGGACTGCCCCCAGATTTTCAAATAAGGCCACGGATTTAAAGGGTGCACAGTCAAGTTAAGTATTTCAAAATCGCATTTGGCTTAAATCCTTGCCAGCTTTCTTTCTCATAAAACGACATTCATTTTCCAATGAATTTCGTCTCCCTTACTTATCCTATTAAACACTGATTTCACTCCTTTTGCTACTTCGGGACGTTCGCTTGCTAACGCAGCAACACAAGCTATGGAGTTCTCTGTCCCTCACACTGTTTCCACTGTCCTGTGTTGTCAGAACAACCACACCATCAATCCCAAACATCAGACCCTACTGCATCTCCTTTTTTATCTTCAATATTCACTAAGAAAACTAGTAACCCTGTTTTTCCCACTGCCTCTGGTCACATTTAAGCGATTGCCCTGAGACAAGCACTAAGGAAAGGATGAGAAGATTCAACTATAATTTTGTAGCAATTCTAACAGTTCTTCCAAATGTAAATTTTCAAGCCAATCTGCTTTTCTTTTAATCCTATTAGTCCCTGATAAAAGAAGCATCAAACCCAACCCACAGAATCCCAGAATCATCTCCATTGGAAAAGCCCTTGAAGATCATCCAGTCCAACCATTAACCTCACACTGATCATTCTCAAGTCCACCAGATCCCTCAGCACTGAGTCAACCGACTCTTCAACCCCTCCAGGGATGGGGACTCTCCCCCTTCCCTGGGCAGCCCATTCCAACGCCCAACAACCCCTTCTGGAAAGAAATCCTTCCTCAGAGCCAGCCTGACCCTGCCCTGGCGCAGCTTGAGGCCATTCCCTCTTGTCTTGTAACATGTTCCTTGGGTCAACTCATCCCCCCTCTCTGCACCCTCCTTTCAGGGAGCTGTAGAGGGTGATGAGGTCTCCCCTCAGCCTCCTCTTCTCCAGACTAAAACCCCCCAGTTCCCTCAGCTGCTCCTCATAAGACATAACAATTAGGAGGCACACCGACACTGTTCTGATAACAGTGTATTCATAAGACACTCAAACTATCGAATATACATCTAATTATAAGAAAAAAAATGTCAAAGTTCTGATACAGGCCATATGGATTTATCTACTGTGCTTCAGGTAAAGCTCTTGGTTCGTACCACACTGTGACCAAATACTGTGGTCTTCCAGGAGTATCCCATGATGTACATTTTACACAAATAGGTTGGGAAAAACAAGACACAAGATCAACAGGTTTGCAACAACTACAACCTACCAGCATTACTGAAGAGACGCTGCACTAATTCCCCCCATCTTAAAAGCTGAGTAAAGAAGCTCTGCAGAACGCTATCCTAGGCTGTGAAATGCAGGAGTTGCAGTGGCAAGCACAAGCATACCACCAAGTTTCACTCAAAAGGCCTGACCTGTATTCTGCTCCCCATCCCTTGACAAAGCTCATTCGAATTGTGCACATTCTGGTCAGCTGGTACACGGCTTCGAAGCCCTGATTTACAGACTGAGCCAAGAGAGCAGCGAATTCCTGGTTGTTAAAAATCTTCAGGTTACATCCTGTGAAAAAAGAACATGACAAGAAATGAGGCATTAGCTTAATTAGATTAAGAAATCCATTTCTTTCTGAGGATGGAAAGCAACTCAGTAATGCTTTCCCATACCCTCACACCATGTGATACTATACACAGATTGTTTAAACACAGCATTTCAGAAAAAGGAATCAAGGTTGCCACATTTTCGCAGCTCATATGCTGAAAAGGAAGAAAACCATGTTACAGGACAGAGAATGATGAATGCTAGTGCCCACACAGCAGATTGTGATCTACGAGGCCAGACTTGGGATTCTCATGTGGAACTTCCTTCTATCTCCTTTACAGTCATTTCCCTCATATTGTAATTTAAAAGCCTAACTATGACCATAACACTTAACAACAGCAATCGCTACGGGGCCTGAAAGAAAGGAACACACAGGCTAAAACCAGGAACTCACTGGTGTTTGATTTACAGGGTGTCCGACAGCAGAAGTGATAGAGAAGCTCTGGAATGAAACTGCTCTGGCAAGCCAGAAACCAGTTATCAGGGTTAAAAATGCTAGTAGTAGAGCTGCTTCTGCTATAATCGTCTCTTAAATATAACTATCATGCGCCAAAGAATTTTCCTTTAAAACTGGAGTTTCCCCTCGGTGTTCAGTCCCAGCTAAAAGACTGAGAACAACTTAGTCAACTGGTTTTAGGTAATAAAGATGAACTATAACAACATTCTTCATAGTTCAAATAAATAAATAAATACACAACTTTTTAAAAAAGTGTTGCCATGCTTGCTTTCTCCCAGATAACCAGAAACAAGTTAAACTCTGAAACTTGGCACGCAACTGATGCTCCTTTGGGATTACATGTGGGCCAAGTCTGAAAAACAACCATTTGGACTGTGATGAATTGTATTTTTCTAAAATCACATCTGAGCCTACTCTCTTCTTGGGCTGGACTCATACTGTCATCTGTTTTGGGCCGAACTGCATATAGCAAAGCATAACCGCACACAGCAGCTCAGCAGCTGCAGAAACAACTACCCGTTTTTGTGACCGTAAAAGAGCACAGCCCAAGAGCCATGTACAGAGAGTTTGACGGGAAGCTGTGTCAGGCATGTTGCAGTCTAAGGCAGGAAAGTAAGAAAGGTGAGAGCATCAGAGCCAGATTGAGCACAGAAAAAGAGCTGTATCAAGGAAAGCAGAAAACTTGATCAGGATCAGACTGCCAAGCTGCTCAGACTTCAGGACTGGGTGGGAACAGGTCTCTCCACAACTGTGCCTGGGAGAAGCAGGGACAACTTGATCTCATCAACCAGGGAATGAAGAAACTGCTTCAAACCCAGCAAGGATTTGAAGATGAGTCTCAGAAGACAGTCAAAGATTGTGGCAAAAGTGGGGAGAGCTGGAGTCCAAAAACTGCGCCTCAGAGATGAACCTAAAGCGGAAATGTGGGTTGTTTATGTTTTCAGATGTTGACTCGAGCTGGGGTGGACTCTTGTGATGTGGCTGGAGAATTAAGTCATATTTGCAACACTGGCAGCTGCTTCCTAAGCATCTGAGAAAGGAAACCCAGTAAGATGGGCCAGAGCTTGCAGTGTATGGATCTCTTCCCAAAAGAAAGACTATCTTTATTCAACTATTTCTAAACAAAAAAGATTGGTTTTTAAATATATACATACTTCTAAATGAAAAAAAAATTTGCTTTTGTAAGCCCAGCTAAACAGTTAAATTCCCTCTCGAATGGCATCCTCTCATACTAGCTCTTCTGCTTGGTTCTTCCTAGACAGCTGCAACAAATTCTCTTTTAATCTTTCAGCAAACTTTAAACATACATTTGCTATAACCAGAACAACAAGATGCCTGCAAATATGATTTCCCTAGAATAATTCACGGGGGGGGGGGGGGGGGGAGGAGAATTTTACTACAGAACAGAAAAGAAGTAACAATCTATCTATTATGAGCACATCTAAATTAACGCTATATTCTTTCAGTTGAAGGTACAAACGCAATTATAAACATGACTATCAGATAATTACAATACAGTAACAGACTGATAAAACACCGTATAGAACAAGTGGCAGATTCTGCTCTTAGTTCTGCTTAGATCCTGAATCCTACTTCTGTGAATGCAGTGCAAACAATTGTTGGAGCATACAGAGTAGCTTCCTTTATCCTGCGTGCTATAAAAAATGCCCTGCGAGATTTGTCAAGTTGCATAAAATAGGGTTCAAGTTTTTGATTATTGTCAAGAATGAAGCTCAGCAAACCCTTGACAAAGTGCCTACCTTGACAAAGAGCTGGCTTTCCACAGAAGCCTCCATTGGCCTGCAAAGGATCAGATAAGGCCTACCTCCTTACCTGGTGGAATCTTGCAAACTGTCGCTGGGTGCCAGCCGTAGCGTTGGTTGCAGTTGGGAGACTGGACAAAAATGGCACTGTCACTAAGGCACTCGGCAAACACCTCACCGCCAATGTAGTAGAGTCTTACTCCTCTTCCTAGGAAACAGGGCACAGTTTTGGTTTAGCTTAGAACAATCATCTGCAAAATCTGCAAGTAGAGCTGGTAGAGATGTAGACAACCTCTGCATGAGACAGCTCTCAAGAAAACAGCTAAACTATGAAAGATGGAAAAAGAAACCCAAACCTCTTTTGGCCCACTGGGTACTCCCATTAGGGAGCAGTAAATCTGCTCTGTGAGGGAGTTAAGCTGAGGAAGGCGGGACGAACAATTTATAAAGTCAGAATTGCTCTCTCCGGCACCACTGTCAATCACAGCCTGGACGGCATAAATTTACCACCTCACAGCCTGCTTGCTCCAAACATACATGTGTCTGATATTTTCCATATGAATGTTCTATCAGTTAACATACGGTTTTCAACCGTTTCTGAAAGTCACTGCAGCTGGATACAACTGTTTATTTATCCAGTGATTTGGAATTAAGTTATACAACATTTTCAAATCATTGCCTTTTGCCTGAGATTACAAGGACAAACACACAGTCCCCATAGGAGTTTACACAAATTATTAAAATCTCAGTTAATCAAGAAACAAATTTCAGGAATACATCTTTGTTGCTCAAACATTTGCTCTGGTCTTACATTCCTATTTGAATAGCTTGCTTCCATTCTTCCATAGAGCACAAAGACCCTGCTGAAATTAAAGACTGATTTCTGAATCCTGGTGGGTTTTTTTGGGACGGGGTTTTCTTGGTGCTAGAAATCGTATCAGAAACAAGCAAGAAAAGAGCCTCCTGTACAAAGTTTACTGCTCAGGAAAGGGTATAAAGGGGAGCAAAATCTGGAAAAAAAGCAGGTTCATTTTTGATAGAAGTAAGCAGAAAACACAGCAAAGCATAAGCAATTTTTGCCTTTTATTAAAATTGCATAAATCTGGAATATTCTATTCAGCGCAAATTTAACTGAAGACCAGATTTAATGTTACCTTGCAATAGAAGCAGGAAAGGTGGAAATTGAGATGAAAATCAAGGAACAAAGTTTCCATTTCTAAAAGTACAGTCAGTCAGAAAATAAAACAGTGCAGGAGGGAAAAGAAATACACAAGTTTATCGCTAACATCCATCCAAATACAGAAGAGTGCATGTAAAAGTTTACATTCTCTCTATATTACATGCAGCAATTTTAGTGTTCCTCAGTGCATTTCTTTATTATACTTTTATGAAAAAATACGTGTTCCTTTATGGAAGATTAGCCTGTGAAACCACCATGGATATTCAAACATAGCAGTGTTCTAAAACTGACCAAGCTGCATGCTGATTAGCTAAAGAAAAAGCCTTACATGCAGGTTTCCTCATTCCACCTTGAAAGACACTGACTAAAACAAGGAAATAGAAATTACCAATGTGTCGTCTTGTGAGTTCCACTGCTGCATTTCTGTTCACGTTAGACAGCAAACCAAGGCAGAAGCGTTCAGAATTAGATGGGTCAGTGAAACCATCCACGGTCATAGAGGGCTGAGAGGCATGGAAAGTCTCTCCCACTCGCTGGTTGAGTTCATAGTAGGATATCGAGCACCAGAAAGCTGGCTCGCAGTAAGTAACAGGCTGCAGATCTGCACAAAATAAAAGGCAAAATGAGTCACAGGCCCTCAGGAGGGGAAGGGGAGATGAAAAAAAGGAACCATTTTGAAATATTGTTCTGCTTCATTCCTTGGGCTCAATTTAACCACCAAACTTTAATTACTTGATAGGTTTTAATGGACCGCAGCTAGAAAGTTACGTCACCCCTGAAGCTTTTGGCACATGGAACAATCACAAATAGTCAAAGATATTAGTCACTTAGAAAGTGGGGTGTCACTTAACTATCTTCATACTTGGAGAAAATTTAAAAAATAAACTTAGCTTTACTATGAAACATGGGATCATTTTTAGGTAGCCAGTACCCTAAAAAGACAAAAGGGGAGAAAAGGAAGAAACAGAAAAACCTCAGAAAGAGCAATCACAAACCTGCTTTCAACAACACAGGTCTCCCTAATGCTGGGCACGTACACCAAGCAGCCAGCAAGTCCAACTGTCATTTGTACTGACTCTGTTATGATCTCTCTAGTGCTGATGAAACCGAGTTGTCTGCAATGTGCACCATTGTACGTAATACCGGCATCAAAGTGATTTAAAAAATTAGATACTTTCTTCCAGTGCACTTGATCTCAAACTATCAAAAGAAAATGCATTTCCCAATAGATGATGGCACATCTCTTTTACTGGGGTTATGGTTTGACTCAGCCTGTGGACCAAAAGGCCCAAAGTTCATGAGCAGACTAAGGCTGAGACAGTCACGGGAAGACAATACTTCATATGCATGAAAGGTGGGACATTCAAATGGCATAAAATGATTTAACTGCTCCCATTAAAGCCAATGAGATTTCAGCAGAGGAAGACTCAAGTCAAATATTCGTGGAAATGCTGCAATGGATGGTGCCCAGTCCCACTGCAAGCCAAGAATCTGCAAAGCAGAGGAAGTGGAAAGCAGACTAAACTAACTGATGTGTGCTATTCCCCACAATCAAGGCAAGAAATAAAAGCAAAATAAGAATTCCCTCCAGTCCTCCCCCCAATTTAGCAGAACAGAACAGCTTTCAATCTGGCCAAAGAGTTAACATCAAGCAGCAAACCCCCAGCTTTTTCCATAGGCTTAGGTGAACCTGGGGCTTAAGAGATCAGCTCCAAAAAATCAAAGACAGGTTTTTATCACCCCAACCTCCTCTCACAGAGGAGAGCGTCTCTACAGAGGTTTGAGAGTGATTTCTCATCTGGTTCCTAATGTTCTCGACGACCTTTAGGAACAGGTTGAAGCAGCCTGGCTTCAGCCAAGAGACATGCTGGTTTCCTCTCCATTACTGTGGTGCACGAGTTCCCAAAGTAGCTAATAATCAGAAAATAGTTGCTGCTTTGCTACAAGCTTTGCTGACAGCAAATAATGAATTGAACAGAAGTGCATCTGGGGAACTCTAATCCTTATCACATCTTCAAAGTCCATGAATTTTGGAGCTTATACCCATTCCCAGCTTCTTTCACAGTCTCTCTCTTTTCTTAATTATATCATCTGAAAGAAAAATGATCTATCACAAGCAAAGCTCGATGTTCCTGCTCTCTTCCACACATTACACCCACAAAAGCGTATCTTCCTCTTACGGAAAAGGACATAGGCTCAAAGCAAAAGCTAACAGAAGGCAGCTCAATAGAACAGGGGTCACTACATCAATTTAAGAGATCTGGTAAGCACACCTGCTGTTTCTTCACATTTTAAACAATTTTTTAGCTTAAAGCAAGCCCCTCTCCTGACATGCACAGATGATACTGAACACATTCAGGAGTCACACAAGTTTACCATCTCTGCCTTTTTCTCTTGTATGACACATTTGGTTGTCCCGCTGGAAACTGCCACATCAGGCATATTTCTCCAATACCAGCCTCATTTCACCAATCAGTGGTTGTGGCCCACAGCAGTAGTCTATACACATCACAACTGGCTCTGGGCTTCACATGACTCCAGTGCAATTTGTATAGAGGTACAGCAAATACCAGCACTAATCAGTGTCTTAAGGTGTGCCCACCCACTTAAGAAAACAGATTGTGTTCCACATGACTGTGCTCTTATTCCACAGCAAGTGCCTTTCTAATTGAAAGGCTGCTGAGCTCCAGAAAAAAATCAAATCAACTTTTGTTGATCCTTAAGTAATGTCCTCAGACTGGTACTATTCAAGTTATAAAAAGACCAAAGCCTGTGTTGCTCTCTATGGTTTCGTGGTCCTTTCCTACAGAAACCACCTCCGCTTGGTTGGGACTCAAGGGAACTGTGGATTCCCCACCGAAGGATGTACGGACATTTTATTTCCAGCTTATTTGCAACTTAAGGAAAGACACAAACCAACAAATCCTATTTTGAAGAAAAACTTGTCTCTAAAAAATGCAACCAAGCTTTTAGTGATTCTGCTTTTTCCTGTGATTTTTGGTCTTAGGCTCAGCTTAAGCTGTCACGGGATGGGCAGGTTTCCTCTTGTGTTAGAGCTGTCCTGAATATTCATTTTTAATTTATGGATTTACTGCTGGGGGAGAAGTAAGAGAATGCAGCTCTGCTAAAGCCAAGGAATCCTGAGGGTGTACACAATCAACTAAAACATGATGCATTAAACCCAAGAAAATCCTGCCTGAATCATCTCTACACAATCTCAACCTTGAGTCACTACAGCTTTCCTTTCACAAGTGTCTGCTGAGTACTGGGATGCTGCATCTTCCCATACTGCATCTTCCCTACGACATGAAAGTACTATCTCTACAGCTGTGGAGGATAAAATATCTGCTGGCTGTTTTGCACCTACACTGTGTGCTCTGAGCGTAAGAGCAGTTGTGATCCTAGTTTCAGTTAATGTATTTGATGCACAGTGTGTATCAAAATTACTGATGTTACCCACCTGTATTAGTTACAGCCACATTCATTCTAACTCCCTCCAGAAACAAACATAAAGAGGTGTGCACACTCCCTTCCCCTCTGTACCTTGAGAAGGATTGTCTCTTCGCTGCGTTGGGAAATAGTGTTTCAACACAGGGAGTAACAGAGGCTTATGTTACTGATGGATTTGACCACAGGGTATGTGCTTATTTTACTTACAGCTTTTGCGTCAAGTCTTTTGCGGAGCAAACACGGACAATGGATTTCCTGTACGCCAAGGGACTGCCTCACTCCAAAATAACAATACGCATGCAACCTCAGGCCTGGCCCTCGGCCAGCGTAAACTCTCTGACTTCATTCCGAACGTCCACATAATGCTGGCAACTCTCCTGTCATTTTGGTTGTTTTCTGTATTTTCTCCAGTTCATATTTCAGTAATACAGACAAGATAATTGGACATCTATAATTTCCATTTAAAGCTTATGTTTGACAACTGAAAATTTGACAACCAGAAGTTTGGACCAAAACTCAAATGCTACCAAATCAAATGCACAAGCTGAAAAGGGGGAAAAAAAAAAAAATCCCAATATGTTACCTTGCAACACTTTTGCGCCTGTGAACGGAAAGATGAAACTCCCTAAATTCCTTCAATCCCATACTACATTCTTACAGCTTTATGCTGAACTACATACATTGCACCTCAAACAAACCCTGTTTCTATTGTCCTAGTTGGTTTGCCTCATGCTAGTTTATTGCCTTTGCAATTCTCTGGAATATGGCCACAGGATTTAAGTCCAAAGTTCAGCTTACACAATGCAAACTCTCTTAAAAGCTTCAGGTAGTTCTGGTCAAATAAATGGAGATCAATACTGTGACATTATTTTCTTAATGGCAAAACTGCAAAAACCCACCACACTGCTGCTGAGAACTTGCTGATCATTTTCCCCACTGCACGCTGTTGTGTTTTTTAAATTTCTATCCAATTTTCTTAACAAACACATAGAGAAAGCCTGATTAAACTTCTGCAGATCAAAGTACAGCCCTAGACTGGATCGTTCTGCTTATCCATGGAATTACATAGCCCAGCAAAAGCAGGAGCACTGCAGGCCACCAGCACCAACTAACTTCTGTCTAACTGGAGAGAGGACCTGCAAAGCTGAGGAAACGTTCTGCTCTCACAGCCTCTGCAACCCCTTTTGGGCTGCAGGGACTGCGAGGCTGAAGGTCTGATGGGCTGCTGGTGTTTTCACCCACACTGCTATAAGCAGCCCCTTACTTCAGATATGCCATCTACAAGGTACAAATGATAAATTTTGTCATTTAACAGTTGTTAAGAGTTGCTCAGCAATGTGCCATTTCATTTATTATTTTGTAGCTTACTCACGTGCAAAAATTTACAATAAAACTTTTAAAAAGAGACAAGAAGTTCTTAATTTGTGGAAGATCTTGCCTAAATATGTGGTTTGCAATTTTTCTTTTAACATCGGTAAGTTAGAATGCTCTTCTGATGTCTGCTCCTTAGACTACAAAGAGACTTCTTGCTGTTAACCAGCTTCACCTGCTCCTACTTAGCTTTTGTCACCAGACAGCACATTAGGTATCTGACAGACCCATCAGCTGAGCAGCATGTGTTAATAACCAGTGTCCTTGTTAGAAAGGATATGCGTCTAGGCCTCTTTCCTAGAAACTCCTTTTTTCCTTATGTAAGGCAGATGCCACAGTCAACTTGCCAGGTTGGTTTTGTTACATGTAATTGGCTTTTTATTTTTAGGTTGAAAAAAATTGCTAGAAATTCTCATCAACTCCTAGGCAGGACACTGGAGCGTAGTGGATTCAAACAAGAAAAGAAAAAAGGAAATAAAGGTAAGTCAGCCATGTATTCTCTTCTTAGGCTTTAACAGTTAAAGCAAATAAAAATTTAGTGGCACTGTGGCAATATATCCCACGCTTTTAAAAAAAAAAAAAAAAGAAAAGAAGAGAAAAAGAAATCCCCTCTTCAACAGCCCCAAGATATTCACAAGTCAGCCAATGACTGACAAATTTTGGAGCAGTGTCAAAGTACTCTGTGCCAGGATTAAAAGCATATGTAAACTTTATGGCTATGGTTATTCAAGAGTAATCTCAAGTGGCCTCTGTCTGCTGGCTTAATGAACATTTAGAGAACTGATCCTGCAGCTAGCCAGAGCCATGAGTGCTTTTTATGACAGACCACTGAGAGCAATTTCAAATACGGTAAGAGCTCAAACTGATGAAGATCAGACCTTTTATGTCTGTAGGTATGAAAATAAAGGACAGGGCCATTTGAGAAGACAACAGAGTTTCAGAGATAGCCACAAAACCTCTAATAATACCTCAAAAGTAAAGGTATTCAACTGCTATTCCTTCTTCTTCAGCTCTCTTCCTATTTACTGTCTACAGCTTATGGAGTGAATCAGTGACAGCACTGGCCTACTAGGACTGGCCTGTGCTCCATTTGAACACCAACCAACTGGCCTCCTCCGCTTTGCTCTGCTCAGTCCATGCTCAGTTTCACACTAGAACAACTTACACACTTGGGCCATCAGTTGTTCTGGTGGTTCAGTGCACTGGGACAAGAGGGCTCTGAGCTGCTTTACCCTGGTGGGGTCTAGGGCTGCCCCTCAGGTAAACTGACCCTGTGGTCTGACACTAGCCCAGCACTTGTAGTTTTGTTAGTGTAACTGCACGCTTGCTCTGCTGGGGACATGGGTTTTCTCCTGAGCTGGGTTTACATGAGGATGTACTGCGTTCTCTGCCCCTCAGACAAGCAGATGATTGCCAGAGCTGACAAAGCAGCGCAGGCATATCTGTTGCTCTGAACCTCAGTCCCTTGTCCATGATATGTGGGTAGCAGCATTTGCCCTATAATCAATGTAACACCAAGTTAATAAATACTAAAAAACTGCAAGGCGCTCTGGTATGTTGTAAAAGAGACCAATAAGTGCTATGAATTTACAAAGTAACTTTCCAAGAGACAAAATTTAACCTCAATATTCGTCCTTTAAATATACAAGAACTCAAAATCACCAGCAAAACAGACAGACATAGTCATGTAATCAAACAACTGTATTTTTGCTCTTCACTCATTCTTTCTGGTATTTGTCTGCCAATATTTCTTGGTTTTTTATTTAACTCTCTGATGTAAGTTCAGATCTCTTTATTTCATACAGAGTTACTGTGAACCACTGTTACCACGGTAAAGAGGATTAGTGGAAAGGAACATCAGTGCTCACAATCTCATCAGAAGTGCACAACCTCAAGTAATAACATCATCATTAAAATGTCACTATCTTGACTGTAATTACACACAGTTCTCAAGATCACATGCTTACCCAGATTATTGTGTGCTGGAGACATAGGGTTTGGTGATAAGTTTGGAGAACCTGAAAAATCAAGACATTATAATTATTAGCACGGCATCTGCACAAAACACTTGCACAAAATCTTCAGTGCTGCCTAGGCTTGTTGGAGGAAAAACCCATTTCTCACTTAAGTCTCATTTTGTGACACCAGCAGCTTATCTGATGCTGATTGTTCTTTACGTGAGCTTCTAAATGCTATTACTTATACCCACTTGCTACATCTGCAACATTGCTAAGCATCTTCGTAATGTATTTGCTTAAGCTTAACCCATTAATTTTCAAAACTGAACATGCAGTTATCTGTTTTGCTCTCACCTGAAGTTATCAAAACTCCAGGTACTATCATGACAGTCAAATCCAATTAGCTGGGCATTTAAGAGCTTGATTTTACATTGCTAGGCACAAAACATGCTCATAAAACATACCGCTTCACATCAAGAAATCTTACTGGTTTGGGACTATGGAGTATTGAATCAAACTATACAGATCTGACCAAACAACTGTCATTCAATTTGATCCACAAATTCTGTGCATATATTTCAAATATCTGCACTTGGATGTCCAGAGCAATTTTGACAGTCTCTGGATGCCACATGGATGCAGACAGGAGGTACAGCTCATTTTTTCTTTTCCTCTCATACTGACTTTGGCTGGTTTCTTTAAAATTTGTTCTGCTATAAAGAGGGAAGTCCATGGCATCTGAAGGAAAGGATCTAGCATTTGAACATAAATTGGTTATTTATAGTATCTTTCAGGCCAATCCTATTCCAGTCCACTTTCCAAAAAGCCATACACACATTCCACACGTCAACCACATTACCAATAATTGTATGCACTAAAATGGATTGTGTGAACAGGCTTATGTTTGATGTAGACAAACAAACCCACACTGCCTTCCTCCATCTGTATAATCGTGGTGAAAGACTGCAAATCAGTCATCCCTCTTTTAGAATCCCACGTATGCTCTACGGCTGAAGACACGCACAGAAACAAAGATATTTGTGTGCAGTATTTGCATTAACTAGGTTCTGCATGTCTATCTTTATGTAAGTGCCACGTATTTGCATATCTCTCTTGTAAAGCATCAGCTCTTCTAACCAAGGATGTGTTTTTGCTTTTCAAGCGAAAGTTTTATGAATTCGGAGTCTGATTCAGTGGTTCTTACAAACAGTGACAACACTCACATCAACAAGATGCCTTAAACAGTTACTCCCAGAAAGAGGAGACTTGGATGTTTAATTTTTAAAGTGTTGATACAGGTTAGCACCAATGATAAGGCTCCTCATTCTAAACCTGGTTACTTGTTTTCTTGGCAATGAGAGCGAACCCAGACTTTCAACTTTCCTTGGGATATATTCATTAAATGATAAGCCCATTTAAAAACAAATCTCCTAGTGGTCATTTCAAATATAAACTGGACATTTAAGTATGTAAACAACCAAGCGATCAGAGAAATGCCTCAGCAGAAAAGTGACAGCTACATGCAAAATTTTCATGTGCATACAGACAGGTGTATGCAAACACAACACAATCATCCTTGGATGTGTCGCCACTGTTTCAGGCTCCTGCTTAGTAGTATCTAATGATGGACGTTGGAGAGAACAGGAACATGCTGTACCTTTCACCTACTCTGTGCTTTAGATGAGATGTGAGGCTACATTTGCACTCCTACAGGGATAAAATACCTCAAATCACCATTTGATCTTCAGTGCCTGAAGAAAAACTATAGAAGGGTCTCTGGTATGACCTAGAAAGCTGCAGCAAATGGCAAAAGCTGACTTACCTGCATCCATGCTGGGGTTCATCTGGTGGTCACTAGTTTCTCCATCCTCACTCAAATAGCCCGGAGGAGGTGTCTCTAGAAGCATAAAATGAGCATACTGTCATTGCAACTGGATGCAAAGTCTGAATTTTAGACACCAAAAATATTTGTTACTCACAAGGAGCTAAATTTCTTTTTTAATACTTTTCTTCTCCAAGCTGCTGAGAGGAGGAGCTGGCACAACCAGGACGACAGACATATTTGTGAATACCAGAAGAGGGGGAAACAAAAAAATCTGGATTTTCAGTCCCATAAAACTTCAAGCCATGTAGACAGTTTTCTGTCCACATATTTTTCCTTTCCTGGTGTGCAGCTGCATAGCTTGTCCATGCAAATAAGGTGTAAATTGCTTGTAAAAGAGATTCATAAATAGAAGAGCTCAATTCCATCAGAAATTTAGAGAGTTTTACTCAAATTAAAATGGCTGAATTTCATTCAAATCTAAACTTGTTAAGGGAACATTCAGCTTTAGATTCCACAATAAATTGCGTATGTACTACTAAAGGAAAGAGGTGAGTTTAAAGAAAGCAAAACAAAACTATAAACAGCACTGTTGTGTGTCTGCATTTACAGCTTTTATCTATTTTTGTATAGGTTCCCACTCCTTAACTTCATAGTAATGATGGAAAGAAAGACTTTTCAGCCACCCAGCTTGGTATACACAGACACGATTCACTGTGCAATATGACCCTTTTCCCTCCACTTGCTGTATGGAAGATATACGGTACCTGGAATGTAGTTGCTCTGTGGCTCGATACCTGCTGGGAAGTTAGTGTTCTCTGGAATAGAATGACTATAATCGTCTAACGGCGGGAACTCAGCTGGGATCTCTGTGTGCCGAGGCACCAGCACTGGAGGTAACACTGCACAAATGGAAAGGAAAAAAAATAGAACAGCAACATTAACAGCTTTAAAATAAAATGACTGAAACCCTAGAAAATGAAGAGAAACCAGTTTGGAGTAACACCCTTAAATACACGCAACACCAAAGTTGCTAATTAAGGGACACAATTTGATACTTGCTTCTGAAATAACAGCGGCAGTTAAAGATGCTATTCTTAACATATCTCAGCTGGGGACGGGATACGTGCTTATCTGAACACACCTAGTCTGACTGCCCCTTCTAAGGCAAAGAAAACAGGTCGTCTTGAAAAACGATTTAAGAGAAGTTATACTTCATAATTCAAAAGGAATAAATTTCACATAAAATGAAACAGCAAGGTAGGATTAGCATAAACATCCAGACTGGTTCTGCAGATTTGTACTGACACGCAGCAGAACTATCTGCAGTTCCAGATGAAAGTCTCTTTCAGAGGCAGGAGGAGACTTCAGAACAGGAAGTTCAGTTGTGCTGGGAGCTATTCTTAGATCCACTTCAACTTAACAGTAAGTTTAGCCTTAAGTTAATACCAACAATCAGGGATGCATAGAACATTGCCATAGTTCATACTTGTATCTACTACATGTGTGAGTTGTTTACATGCACACAATGCCACATTAGGAACCTGGCAACAATGCAACCTTGGATTTTATCGATTTAAAATTATACATCCCCCCTGAGTGCAGATTCATAAATTATTCTACTGCATACAGTAAGAGATTACCATCAATAACAGATACACTTTGGTTTTAAAACCCTACGCCTGCTGCTTTATTCAATTCTGAAATGCACTTATAAATCCCTTATGCTGGTAGCGAGAAGCTGAGGTATCTGCACGTGGGGCCAGCAGTACCTGGGGTTTCCACTCTTTGGTAATGGTAAGGATTCACACAGACTTCATCCTTCTTCATGTTGAAGGCATACTCGCACATCTCCATGGCACGCAGCTCATGGTGGCTATGAAGGTCCGGCCACCGCCACAGCCGGCAGTAGATCACATGGGGAAGACCCTTCCGGTGAGAGACTTGCAGCCGGCCATCTAATGATCTGCAGGCAGAGCATAAAGACCACAGCAATTTAGACAGGTGTTAATAAACGTGTAGTACCGACCACAGCCCATTGCATGCTACAACATGGAACCTAATGGGAATACTGCAGATTTCAGCAGGAGGCTCAGAGCACAGGCTGCCCAGCCAACTCAGTATCCTGACACAATCCCAAGAGGTGCTAGTCACCAAAACCCACTGAGACAGTCCTGCAAGTAGGCTTCTCGTCCCAGTCTTCAGGCCAAGAACTTCTCTCTAAAAAACCATAAATGTTTCTTTGATATAACAGCCCTGCTCTGGATTTATTAATTTTCTGAAGAGAAGTTAATTTGGAGTCAGAGCCAAGAGCTACATCCAGTAAGAATACATCAATTTAGTGGTAATTCTGAAGCATTTATGTGTGTCCTAATGAACAGGCCATTTGCACAGTTCTCAATAATTTATGCTGTGCACACAAAGGGATTACATCTTAAAATATGTGCTAATAAAACTGGACTTTTAAAATACAGAGAGACATGAATTTCCATTGTGTCAAAATCACCCAAAATTGCTATATATACTTTTTCTTTAAAAAGTGTTCACAAACATTACAAACAAGCAAGGCTTCCAGTTCCATTTTCCAAATTGCAGCTTGAAAGCAAAACATCGTTTTTTCAGCATTGCTTACTTTTATTTTTACATCTAGCCTGTGTCTCCTCCAACTGCTTTTTCACCTAATCCTATCCTCACCCCAGAACAGCTTGTTGCTAGCACACCTTCCTGGGAAGCAAGACAAGTGTGTACAAATCCTCTCCATCAGAGGAAGGAGTCAGAGCAGGGTCTCCTCCATCCCTGAATGAGGGCTCCACTCCCTGAGACACAAAACGCAAACTGCCCCCAGGCACTTTCTTTGAAGTCTAACCCTTCATTTCCCTTGCTTTTCTTAAAGACTGAAATGAAACACTTCAGGGGTTTGGTGAAATGAAATATTTCTATTTTTTAATTCGTCAAGGAAAGGAAAAAAAAAAAGAAAATTTAAATTTTACTCGGAATTATTTCCCTTGGTTCTTTTGTGCTGGCAGCCAATCTAGAAAAACAAAACAAAACCAAACCAAAACATACAAACAATTATTCAAACAGTGGTTGCGCTAGTCTTGGCTGCCCTGAGAGAGCTTTCCCAAAAGCTTCTCTGGCAGAGCTTGGTAACACGCACACCTCTTGTAAACACTGCTACAAAAACAAGGCAGGCAAAACGCAACCAATCCAAGCTATTACTGACAATCACTTGATTTAGAGGAGCAGGAAAACATGTCATATAACTGTTACGTATGAAGTATATAAGGAGTCGATGCCATCACCGAGGGACTTGCTGGTACAGGTTATAAAACATCTAAAACCTGCAAGTATATTACAGCCCTAAAAAATGCACAACGCCCACAGTTATTATTTATAGTACCTATTTATAGTATGTATTTCTTCATATTGTGCCTGTTATTTATGGGTCACGCGTTCTCTTCAGCCTGCTCTGTGGCGGCGTGACCAGCCAGCTGAGTAGCTGGCACATTTTCCAAGTGGGCTCCTATGCTAAGCTCCTTCTGAGGACAGGAAAGCAGAAATCGGTCTTCCCAGGTAGAAGACTCACAAGGAGGGCACCAGTGCCTAGAACTGATCTTCTATGGAAGGTGAGAATCTTGGTATTGATTTCAGTGGGGCCAAGACTTGACTTATGTGACCCCGAAAGTTGTCAGTTTGGAAAAATTTGAAAAAACAGATATACCAAAAGTGTGAAAATATTCACTAAATCTAATAAAAAGAGAGTAAGGTGAAACAAAGAACAAAACAGAACTGCTTTTCTGTTCCCCTTTCAAACATCTGTGCCCAGTTGGAAGGGTATCTTGCATCTAATTGAGGGTAGAGGATAAAAAAAGAAGACTCGGAGAGATTATTCCAAGTATCCCACAGGAGACACAACTGTGGCAAGTGTTCTTACTGTTACCAGCCACCATCAACAGATGGACATCACAGCAGCACTGGCAGATTTGGGTTGAAGTTAGCAGCTGAGATGAGCGGACTAACACAATGTGTGTATGATGTTGTGATTACTTGCAGGGATGAGTCTCTCCCTATGTTTCCTAGGGTAGAAGAAACTCCTTATATCTACAACAAACTTCACAGTCAGCTGGAGGGTAAAGAGCACTTCTTCCCATCACCCCAGGGTTCTTGGTAAGAGCTATGAAGTCTTTACAAAAGATGAGCCAGTACATCGACGTGCCCGACTCACCCTCGATGCAGCAGCCCTAACCACCCAGGTTAATGGAGACAGGGGAGAGAGACACCAAGACACTGTTGTCTGAACAGCCCCCAAATCCTGAACAGCTTCTGTGGTTATCTAAAAAAAACCAGCCTAAAGCATAACATAGCTCCCAACCACTAGTAACACAGGTACTCATTGTTGTTAACAGAGACTGAAAACTGTTGCGTTGTGCTTGCTCTCTGCCACTGCTCACAGCACGAGTGCTGTCTATGAGGCAGAAGAGATGGACTTCTCTACAGTCTTATCTAAAAAGACTTTTTAAAATGGCAGAGCCATATGTTTTCTTTTCAAATATAATAGCCTCCTCTTCTCCCCTCTCCCCCCAATAAGAAGATAAGGTAAAAGAAATTCTATTTCCCCAAAGCCCTTAAGGATAATTACATTTTTATGATTGTGAAATCTCAGGCTCTCTGTTAAGGGATTTGGGACAAAACAACATCATCTGCATGTTCTTAGGAAGAACGTGGCTAAGTAACAGGGCAGCTTTATTTCTTTCTGCTGTCCTGCTTCAACCCTCAGGGAGTATTTTCTCCAAAGCAACAAATAACTGGTATGGCTGTGATGGGACACAAGATTAGATGAGCAAACACTATGCTCTACTAAAGGCAGCTTTTTGTGTAGATAGAGCACTCCAATTACCACAGCCCTTATTAGCTGACTGAATGTTTATTTGTCAATGCAAACACTTGATTGAGCACGAGAACTGTCCTGAGCACCTGGCCATCTCACTAATAAATGATCTAGGCTGCAGTCTTACGGGCAGCTGTGCCAAGCTACAGGACTGACATGGCCTTGGTGAGATGGTCTTCCTCCTGGCCAACACACTCCCATTTCCTCAGTCCCGCCCTATCTCATCTCCTCCCTCCCTTCCTTTGTCCTATTCCCTCAGCATCATACCACAGGCAGGCTCAGGTCTCTAACTTGGCAGACTATCCACTTTTTCAGGGGTTAGCAGGCTGTAACATTTCTTGAGGAACCTGATGAAAGCCAAAAGCTGCTGCGAGATGAGTTAGTATATACTTCTGTTAGCATGTACCACAGCTGAGGATGCGTTTGACTGGCTCATCATCTCTGGAGTCCACAGCCCTCAGGGATGACCCAAGCAGGTGTGTGTCTCACATCCCTGTGCAGAGTCATCTGATAATAAACTCCCTAGCACACACAGCTTCTACCCTTTCCTGGTCCTGTTCTGAAGCATGGTCTGATCCTGAAGGCTGAAGTATTCCCCAAACCACCTGAGAGCTCAACACATCCAGGATCCATTCAAATTGGCATAATCTAAGCACCAAAATTTCCCCTGGGTTACTGAAATGTTCCTCCTTTTTATCTTGCTTTTAACCAGCCTGTGTTGAGCAGATCCCCCTGTACAACTGACTTGATACATTTATTATTCCATACTACCTAACAGAATTTCTTTTAAAAATACCAAAGCTTCTTTGGCTAAAAATTCAGTATTGAATGGTTCTCTCCAAAAACAGCACCATTTATTTTGGTGAGACACTATGTCTTCAGAGTGTCTCTGTACTGCATGGTGGGATTAAATAGCAGAAGTTGTGAAGGAGTTCTTTTCACAGTGTGGATGTTTAGATTGAGAGGGTGATGCAGGCTCTTACTGCCAGAGGGTGTTCTAGTGCATCTTTCGTAACCAGCACGTATCCTAAACTTGCAAGATAAGAACAAGAAAATATTGTGATCCACAAGATTGTTTTACTCAGGGAAATACGATGAGCTGTAGTTATCACCGCCTGCGAGTGTGAGAGCATGTAGGCTATGAGAGCCTGCAAGATAAAGTACAAAGCCAGAACACAGCAAGATTGCTGAGCTGATACCAGTTTTAGCAGTGGTTTATAGCAAAGAAATGAATTCAACAATGATTCAGAAAAACAAAGTCCTGATATGACCAGACAAAGAAGCAGTAGAGAGGAGGAAGGCTCAGCGATGTCAAGGATCAGCCTGTTGGGAAGAAGGGCAGAGACCAGCACTTCCCCACCTGAACGACAACTGTGTGGCCAGCAGACCCGCTGCGAGGCTGTGCTGGGGTGTGAGAGCAGACCGATGCCTCGCAGCACGTTTGTCCCAGCCCCTGTGGTGGGTGTTAGCAATAAAGATAAAGACTGTGCCCCCATATCCTGCGTGTAGGATACAGCTCAGAAGAGTAAGTGCTTGGTAAAAGATACCCATGGAGAAGTTAGCTGAAGGCTTGAAGGTTACAATATGGTGCATTCAAACACTATCAAGAGGTATCCAGTGGAGAGGTTACTCCACATCTGGGGCAGTTACAACCAGAGATTAAAAAAAGACTGAATAAAGAAAGAGAGACCAAGACTCCAGGAATGCAGTCAGGTAATTTAACTGCTTGCACAACAGCATAAGGCATGGTCAGGACACCACTGCAGTGGCCATAAGACACAAACAAAAAACCCCTCAGGCTGAACATCTTTAGGATTGATCCATCCTTATATGTTGTTACAAGCCATTTACCAGGAAAGTTTAACACATGAAACTGCTACTCAAACTGTCCAGACAACTGTTGCTCAAAGAACAAAGGGCAATAGTGACTCTTAATAGCAAAAACAGGCAAGGAAGGAAAAAAGAATTAAGCTTTTTTTTTTAAACAATCCTCTGTAACTGTCTGAAAAAGAGTGAGGAGTAAATAGGAGAACATTACACTGCATAACAGGAATTTGATTTCTAGGCCTGATTGGAGGTTTTTTTTGTTGTTGTTTTGGGGTTGGGTTTTTTCTTTTTGTTGCTGTTGTGTGTGGGTGTTTTGTTTGCTTGGGTTTTTTTAAAACCTGATTTAATTTGTAAAATCTTGAATCAGGAAAGAAAAAAAACCAAACCCCACTTTAAAAGATGTTATTTCTTACTTTCCTCTTTGAGCATTTTGCAGCGCTCTCTCCTCTAGATGGGTAATGAAACTCTTCCTTGAACCCATTCTCCTTCCTTAAGAGTGAAGTTGAAATCAGTGGAATGCAGTAATGCAAATTAAGCAAAGTGATATAAGCAATAAGATATTACAGGGGGGGTTTGTCAAGGTTCAGATTTACTCTATCAGAGATCCATTCCCTCCCCTTACTATTCACATACATACTCTCTTGTTTGCAAACCCCATCAGTTTTATATCCCTGTCATTAATCTTCCAAGAGAGTAAAATGCCTGAAAGCTCAATTAGCCAGTAACACCAGCATGCACAAAAAGGGGTAAGGAAAACAGAAAAATAATCTGGAAGAAAAAGCTTAAGTTATATATTTCCAGGGGATTCTTACTAAAAACCACGAGCAGAAGCTGTTGTTTAAAACCATGACAAATAGGTTGCCAGTATACTCTCAAATGCACCAAGAACTATGGCCACGGGCTATGATTTTCTCCTAAGCACAAAACATGGTAAGTAGTTCCTTACTGGCCCTACATCTGGGCTACACCAGGGAAGTAAGCATTTATTCTTGTAGCAGAATCTGGCTTTCGTGTGCAGAGCACTGCAATATCCACAGGGTTTCACTGAAAAGTTGGATAAAATCTCAACTTTCCCTGAATACTGGCCAAATGAACAACACTGCATTAAAAAAAAATGACCCATGCAGCACATTTGTAATTCAAAAGCTGATCCCTTGCCATCTCTTTCCCCTCAATTTGCTCAGCTCACTAAATTTTCCAACTTCTGGTGCAGTTTTAACAGTACTGTCATTCAAGTTCTAGAAATAGAAGTAACTGTGTCGAACTGGGGTTTGCAATGCACATTACCACACTGCCATAGAGGAAACTAATAATTAATATTTCTACTTAGCACTTGAATTTATAGATTAAAATAATACAACAAACATCTCATTTGCAACACATCTCTATGGAGAGGTGTGGTTAAACCATGACAAGAGGGTAAGTTTTTACTACCCCCAAAGCAATGACGTTAAATGGTTCTCACAAAGCAAAAGAAAAGTTTGTGCCAGAGCCAACACCAGAAATAAGGAGTTCATCACCCCCTCAATGCCATCAAAGATCACAGATATTTTATGCTGGTAATTCTCTCCTCTGGATGGCTTATTCTTCCCACTAAAGCCCTAATTTGGATTTAGAAGAAACACACATCTCCTCGATGTTTGCAGACTGTAGCTGACTTTCAGCTGCTTCTGACCTTTTCGACGAGGTGCCAGCGGAGCAGAAGCACTGCGAGCAAAGGCACAAAGAGGAAGCAACGGGCAAGGCTTGGGAACCCATGCAGGGGTTATTGCAGTCTTTGGGCAGAATGCTGCGTGTGTACTCACAGGTAAGCACAGGACCCCAGCCAGTGGGTGGCACAGCTCCACGCATCTGCTGGCCACGAAGTCTTGAACAGAGACTGCGAGAATCTACAGCCTGCAGTATTGGGTAAAGATTTTCAAGGTAAAGAGCAATTCCCATTTTTTTCTGATGCTGCATAATTCTTCTACTCAAGTCTCATTTGTTCTGGGTTTGAAAAAGTAGCTGACAATACAGAAATTACCAATATATCTTGTGTGGGCTTCTAACTGCCTATTTACATCTCTCAGTCTTTACTAAGGCTTTGCAGACTTTCCCTTCCCCCACTCAAAAGCTGAAGAAATACAGCACAGAGAGTTGATGTCAGGATCAGATTATGACAGCATGAGTCATTTATTAAGATTCCAGTAATGCTAAGCTCTTTAGCAGGTGCCTTGAGACCATATTTTTCAGAGTCTAATTTCAGATTCAGACATAAGTACGTTTTATTGGTTTACCATAAACTGTCTGTCCATTGTTGCTCCTCTAAAGCCGCCTTCTGCTTGTCCTCTACCCCACAGCTCTCTTCTCCGAGCTGTGTCCACTTCTATTCCCTGCTAGCATGCCAATAGCAGCTTATTTTAATTTAGATTTCTTTATTACTACAGATAGATCTTGTTTTGTCATGTAGTATCACAATCTCACTCTTTTTTCATCTGTACTTTTTACCAATCTCTGGCATTTACACCGTTTCTCCTTACGCCACAGCTACAGGAATACCTGGCTATCAAAGCCAGCTCCCTTTCCTCTATTTTTAGCCATTTTGTAATTATATGCCCTTACATCTCTCTCACCTCCTCCTTTTTCTGATGGCCAGCAGCACAGAAGGCAAGTACTTCAGAGGCCCAACCATGCATGTCCTTCACTCTCCTACACCAGAAAGGACATAATATATCCTAATGCTTAATTAAGGCTTAATCATAAGCTCAGTTCTAAACTTCCTGATATACATCCCAATATTTCTGCCATCTGCACTTGTCCAGTTGCGCTTGGACCTGCAAGGTGGATGGCAGTTCTCAGAAAAGCTACACTCTTCTACTACTGCCTTTTCAAAGGAAAGCAATGAATTCCTCAGCAAGGCACCAAACTGAAAAAACTGAAAACACACCATTTCTCTTAACTGCAACAGAAATTATGCAGTTCAAATGTCTCTCATGGTACCCTTCTACCCCAGGGAAGGCCACAACTGTCACCAAAGCAAGGTAGAAAACCCCTAACTATCCTTGTTATTATGGCAAGGGGAAGATAGGGCAAGCTTTATTTTGGTAATATGGTAATTCACTACTACTAGTTTACCATGAATAAAAATTGGTAGAGAGTAAGGGATGTAAGTGGAACCTGAGGCCGTAAGTGTTTCTGAAGTTATTGCATCCAAGCCCTTTCCCAGTTACCTTTTGTGGAGCAAATGTGACTTTTTGCATGGTTTTCATAACTCCTCTAAATTTGAAATCCAGTTTTCCTAAGCAGTCCTAGTCCTTTTATTTATTTCAGCAAAGATTATTTGCCCAAATCTGTGTCAGATTCATGTGAATTTATTTGTCCCCTTAAGGGGACTGGGGGTGGAGGAAATGGATGGACACGTAAGAAGCTCAGCCTCTCAAAAAGAGCGTGCCTTTTTGAAAAGTCATTTATCATATGAGCTCGTCATCTCTTCCCAGAATCCCGTGTTTAACTCCAATCCTGAAATCTAAAACCCAACACACTTTCATCCAACCAAACCAGCAACTTCCTCTCTCCAAGGAGATTCCAGGCATACTGATGGGTCTGTGTATTTGTATGTTGAGAGGAGTTTCATAAGGAGAAAACGGATGGATGGAAATGCCAAAGAGATTCAGATAATCTTCCATAACACAGAGTGCATTCAAAACAAAAAGTATTTCAAGAAAGACTGAATAATGGAGCACATGGTCCTGCTAGCAATCAAAAAAAAAGAAAAAAAAAGCAAAAAAAAAGCAGGGGCAAAGCTCAGTTATTCTGTTAGCTTCCATGGTACTTATACCCATTTACATTTAATATCTAGCTTCAACATGCATCTTCTTGATACTGTAGGGGAAAAAAAATTTCTTCCTATTTTCACTGAAGTCAGGAGAGTTTTGCAAATTAGCCTCAGCTGCTGATATAGCCCAAATAAAACCAGAGCAAATAACCAGGAAAAGAATACGCTATTTAACTGCTGAAAGATAAACTAATGTACTGCACAATGTTTAAGTAAGTCTCACACCAAGAACTGTTGCTCCAAATATACATGTCTGCTAACAAAAGCAAAAGTGATTATCATAGTGAGTGTTGAAAAACGACAGTTTTAAGACCTTGGACTCTTCTTCACAATATATACAATTGCCAGTGCCTTCAACAGAAACTTCATATAAATACCAGAAGTCGGAACTGACTTCTCAGACAAATGTTTGTGTGTTCTATCAAGTTGGGACAAAGCCATCATTTCTTATGGAAACATTTTTGGTGGTCCTGGGCAAAGAACATGTTTACTTTATAGCAGATATAACTAAAAATACACTGTGCTACAGCCTCCAATTATCTTGTTTGGAATAGTTTGAGGCTACTCGAGGTTCATTGCTGTTATTTTCTTTATTATATACTGAAAATGTTGCTGTTTTTCCTGTAATTTGAAAAGCAGCTATTTCAAGATTTGACATCTATGTTTGTACCTCCCCCGCGTGGATAACAAGATCCAGGGTGAAATTTTCCAGAGTGCCCATCTCCCATTTTCAAAAGCAACCCAGGTACTTAAGCCATAGATTGATACTTTGCTTAAATTACATAGGCCTTTTAAGTCTTCCATTAATTCCACTGCCTCTACATTATCCTTCTTTCCAAGCTGGTTTAACAGCAACTCAGATATATAATTATTTTCACAACCAGTACTAATTAACAGCATACCACAAACAAGGGGACCTGGTCCCACAAACACTCACACTTCCGTCCAACATCCTCCCCCACCCCGAGCCCCTCCACAAGGGATGTCCTTCAGGATCCATTCAACAGCAGAGCTACACATGTGCTCAGATGCCTCCATGATGAGGACCTGTTCTTCATTAAGGCTGATCAACTTTAAACAAAATGCAGCTTGCCTACAAAAACTTTAGTCTGGGTTCCTTAGCCTGCAGCCTCTCCCATTCTCCCAATTAACCGCCTCTCTTTTCCAATCGAGCTTTCCCAGCCTCCGACCCGCTCTGGCATCCTGCGAGTTGTTAATGAATCAGTTCTGCATGAATCATTTCCCATGTGCAGACAGACTGTGTATTTCATCACAGAGCAGATTCTCACAGACTTTCCTCCTTGGTCCCGATGACAAAGAACTACCTCCGCTACCAAAACATGCCTTGAAGTTTCCACAAGGAGTTAACAGAAGGTGTGTACCGCGTGAGAGGTGAAAAGGGTAGTGGAAGAAGGCTGTGTTAATTTTACAACGCTGACTTCCTTAATTATGAGTCACCAGCAATACAGGAGAAATACAGCTTAAAAAGTAAACCTAAAAGAGTGTGATGTCTTAGGGGAATGCTGCACATTTAAGATGAAACGCCTCATTAAAAGCCCACAGAAGTTAATATTTTACAGTCTCTTATGTCTGTAATTACTAGTGAAATCAGAGACTCAAGACCCTGCAAGAGTTCGTGTGTATTTGGAGGAACAACTTTGTAAACTTCTCTGTCTCATAATCAGGTTTTACAACACATTTGAGAAGGCTGAGGGAAGAGAGGAGGTGGTGTTACAGGCTTTTGGTTTGTTAGTTTTATTTTGGGGGACTGTTTCTATACAATAAGAGAAGAGGGTTATTTGTACCAGAGAGGTGAAAAATGCTTCAGCTGAAATATTTTTTTCCCCTCCAAAAACTCTTAGCAGCAAAAAGGGAAGCTGTGTATGTGGCCTACCTGAAAGCTTCCTTTCTTCTAGTAAACCAGTTGAAAGGGTTTTTTTCAGGCTACCACTAGAAGCCTAATAGCACAGCAGACGTACCAGGAGAAGTGCCATGCAGCAAGAGAAAGTCATTCCCTCAGCCATCCCCTCTGGCCAACATTCATGGAAGCCCAATTCTGCTTTCTTAAATTACATATTATGTTAAAAAAAAACCACACACACACTGAAAAACTTTGAGAAAAGGAGGGGGGAAGAGTATTTTCCCCCTCCTGCAAGGCATAAGGAATTCCCTTGCTCACCAAAAATCAGACTTTTACATGCTGTTGCTCCCTCTATCAGGATGCACCATTTTCCCATCGAGATCTGGAGCAGTCACGATCTCTTTGAAGAAAAGCAGCACTAACACAAGCACAGATGTTTTCCCTCTACCCTTCACTCTCCCCTGCCTTAAACTGCACCAGCTCTGCACTGGTGATACGGCTGGGAGCAAGGATGTATAATTTCAGTGCTTAACTCTGACTAATGCAGGATGTGTGGGAGAGCAGCACAGTGGCATGAATAACAGTTCTATAAAGCACGTATCAGTATCACGCTAAGTCATTCTTATCATCCAAACCGGATCTCAAGCATGTGCGTGCACAGCACCTTTCCTGTAAAGGTTTTATCATTACTACTGCTTGCATGGAAATCCAGCTGGTATGACACAAAAAGGAGCAGGAAAAAGCAAGTACCTGAAATCAACATAAACAAATACCTTATTTTCACGTAAATGTCAGTAGTAATAAAAACCTGAGGCAAGAAGTGATTAAAGAACAGGCCAGAAAAGAAACAACAAGAAAACAGGTCACCCTTCAACCACCACAGGAGACAGAACTGTTCCCAAATGAGATGTTTTTCAAAAGTTTTCCATGAGGTCTCCATAACGAACAGCTGAAAATACCAACTGCATCAAAACTCACATTTAAGTAACAGAGAGACATTTCAAGTAGCTTTCCTGTTGTCATCTCCCCCTTCCCTCTCTCCAAACTAAAAAGTACATTTAATATTCACGTCCTGGGACCCTCACTGGATAAATGCTTAAACATTAAGCTTAAACTAGAAGTAGATCTCAAGCTTGCCAAGGAGAGGGGAACAAGGAGGGAAGCAGACTCACAGGTAAATATTAGTTTGTACTTGAAAAAGCCAGAGCACATTTTAAAGCTGCTTTTGATTTTCGTGCCAACTTCACATCGTCCTCTCTCCAACATTGGTAGGGCAGGGTGACGCAGGGGGACTGAGCGCCTGGTGTCTTTGGCAGCTGGTCCGGGGTGACAGTGACACTGCCAGCCATTATCAGCCAAATTATGGAAAATGATCAGCAGAATTCCAGAAACAAGGGATGTTTTTCTTCCTCATTTTCCTTATGGCCCCACTTGGCCAGTGCCTCTAATGCCAGCCACACAGGAGTCTGGCTGGCCTGTTGTGTGTGGTTTTGGCACTCACAAAAGGGCAAGGAATGCTGTTTGGGAGCACAACTCTCCTCCTCTTTGCTCCCAGCCGGTAACCACAGAGGCCTCTCTTTCCCAGGCCTCATATCACCTTGCCATCTGGCAACCTTCATGTGTACTGGCCTGAGCAATAATGCTAGATAAAGACTGGAAGTTCTTTAAAGCCACAGGAGAGATCCCTCCTGGCCTGCAGCAGTAGACCAGCATCCCTTTGCTGTGACCTGAAAGAGGAATCCACAGAAGACAAAACAGTTTTCAGTTTTTCAAATCCTGAAGTGTTTTCAAAACTATGCAAGTGTACAAATAGATCTGTCCATCTTTGTGGTATAGCCAAGATGAGAGTAACACTAAAATGCTGCTGAACAGTTCACAGCAACATTACAGTACTTTCATGGTCAACATGAAGACCACCACCACTCACTGCAAATCAAAACTTGAGGGAAACTTTGGAATCAAACCATAACAACTACTTGAGATGAAATGCAGACAGGAGACCCAGGAACAACACCCAGCTTCTCTAAAACAACACGATGAGGCATATAGAGGTAACAGTCAATTATGGCCTTCTTTTTATGTCTCCTCTTCAGCAGCAGAATGCACTTGCTAGGTCCCTGGGTCAGCAGTGACTCAGAGAACAAAGGGCCTTCCAGTGAATCATCCACACATTTTTAAGCACCCTCCAGGTTTTGTTGGTTGGGAGATGTCTCACTACCTACACCTTCCCTAAATACTAACCAGGCTGTCCAAGACGTGAGTGAGAGAGAGCACGCGATCAAGGACCCAAAAGAGCAGGCGACCCTCCCCAACACCCAAATGCTACGAAAAGGAATACAAGCCACACGCAGATCTAGCAGCACTGCTCCCTCCTACAGCATGTGAACATGGGCATAAGCTACACAGAGATAGGGGAAACAATGGGATAAGTCACAAATATTTGATTTCACAAGTCAAGACAGTTTTCTTTCCCCTCCCCTCGTGACTAAGCTTTTGGTCCACACACCCACTCCATCCTCAAAAAACAACTCCATGAAACAAATTTGATTGCTCTAAAATACACACAGGCAATGACCAATCATACTCCTCCTCACAGCACTAGGTCTATTTACTAAGAGTCTGCACCAACTGTCTGCTTTGTACGTAACAGGATCCAACTCCCTCTCTCAACGAGACATTAGCAAGTCCAACTCCTCTCCGTTTTCCTTATCCCATTCCCAAACTTCCAAGTCTGCAGACAACATTGGTCACCCAGATAAACTTTCTAAAATCACTCCTAGCTGCTTCCAAGGAAACGACAGTGTTGTGCCCAGTGTGCCATGGACCAGAATTGATCCCAAACCAGCGCTCAGAAGTATGGCAAGGAAGCGAGAGCAGTGGGCTGTGCCACAGAGGGAAAAGAGAGCAGTGGCAGCAGTCCATGCCTCACTGCCTCCTAACATCCTGCTGAGTTTATTAGCTTAGGCTTTGTGCCATGCCTTACCTTTAATGCGCTGCTGCTGCACTGCCTGAGCACTGCTGGTGTAACGGCAAGGACACTGCCTGCAACTGGAGGCAGAAGACCCAGATTTCATGTCCATCCTGGCACAGACCTGCTGCATAATGACAATGTTAAACCTTACTCTAGGAATCCACCCACCATCCGGAACCACTGCTCCACACCACCTCTAATAGCCTCCCAGTTGTTTTCTCTTTGGTTCACTACTTGAACCTTGATACATTTTCCTGCACAAAATTTAAGAAAAAAAAACCAAAACAAAACACCAAAAAACCCAACCCCAAACAACAAATTAATATCTACACCTTCTTTTTCCTCTTAAGAACCAAAACAACTTGCCTGTCCTTAGGTCATCCCATCTAATCTCTTCCTCCTCTTTGGCACATCAGATAAGTATCTTGTTTCTCCAACCCATCAAAAAACACAGCTGCTAAAATTATCATTCCAACCCATCAATCACACTCCTCTCTTAATCTGTCCGGTCTCTTCTATGAGGTATTAAGTTCAAATAGCCTAGAGCCTTGTCCTCAAGGCACTCCAGCCCTCTTTATAACCCATCTGAGAGCTCATCCCAACTGGAGCTTCTCCCCCCTCCTCCCAAATTCCCTGCCCAGATAGGACATCCACCACATGCTTCCCCCTTGGCTGCTCCTTCCCTTCCCAACTCAGTCCCTCTCTCTGCCTTGTGCAGCTTTCAGCATTACACTGGGGCACAGAAAAACCTTCCAGACCTGATGAGATGGAAGGATGATCCTTCACTCTCGCATTTCTTTGGAAAGACCCGTTAAACCGTGTGTGCCATACACTATCAACATGATGCAAGCAGACAAAAAGGTTTACAGAGAGGAGATGGTGCAAAAATATTAAAGTAATTAATATAGCCCATGTTTATAGCTTTCTCTGGATATTC
Source organism: Athene noctua (assembly GCF_965140245.1). Lineage (NCBI taxonomy): Eukaryota > Metazoa > Chordata > Aves > Strigiformes > Strigidae > Athene > Athene noctua. The sequence continues at coordinate 14,290,780 of NC_134049.1, read as the reverse complement.
CCATTAATACTCTCTGGCATCTTTTAGACTGCCAGCTATTCAAGTAGGGGGACAGTCTGTATTTTCCTCCCCCTTCTAAAGCAATAAGCACATTCTTGGCAGCTAAATTATTAATAAGGAACAAATGGTAATTGATTTATAGATGAGTCCAAAAGAGAGGATTTGTCTTCTTCAGTCATCTAAGTCATCGTGCCCACATGGCTCTGCCCCAAAATTTCAGTCTCCCACCCAGACCCGTAGTGCAGCATATCCAGCTCCAGATCTGTGTTTACGTGACATCTTTACCTCTGTTTTATCTGACCGCTGACCAGATATTGCAAAAGAGAAACAAAGCGTTCATTGTTCTGTCTTTCCCGCTTCTCAGCCAGCAAGAAAAAGCTTAACTGGATTAGTTCTTAAGATTTTATTTTTATCCATTGTGAGCTTGTGAAAAAAAAGAATACTCAAGGAAAAGATGAGTTTTGCATTCAGGCTTTGAATATGCTGAGCTTGGGGAATTAGCTCGCTCTTTCTGCTGGTGGAAAGTTCCACAGTTCTGGCCCAGCTCTTCACACCAGAAGTATCTGTCCTCCTCCTCTGAGCACTACTTTCTCACATTTCAGCTCCAATACTTGCAACAACAATCTTTGCTCTTGTTTTGCTGAATGAACTGAGGATTGCTGGGTAGGTCTTCCCCCTGCTATGAATACGGGCTTACTTGTAAGACAAGCTTGAGGAGCGGCCCCTGAGAGCAGCTACTCCACAGGCTGTTATGTTTATTATAATTAAGAGCACCACACACACATCCTATTGCTTTCATAACACTCGCCACAATTTGCTTGGCATGAAGAACCGATCAGCAGTCAGCTTGCCACAAACTCAACCTTTTTAAGGCGGCACCCATGGCTTTATTGAAAGCAACACAAAGTTTGTTTCTAGAAACATTATGGAGATGACATGTAAAACGTAGCATTGCTGCTTAAATGCTGGCTGAATCCCAAACAATGGGAGCTCTTACATGAGGCAAAAACAGACCTTCAAAGCCTTGTAAGCAAATATACTGTCACTGAATATTTTGTCATGGAAGCAAGAGCCTAAAAATATAACACAAGCAGATAATGCACTGAGACAGGCCGGCGCACATCCTGTCTTTACTCTGTAAACACCACAATGCGAATTGGCACTATTGTACAAATCAGGCCACCCATATAAAAAGTAGGACAGTACTTAGTAATAAACTGCAGCCTTCATCCCAGAGCCGCTATGCTTCTCGTCCCAGATATCTTGCTCTATATTGGAAGAACAAGAAACCTGGTGGGAGCACGGCTGGGCCGCCTCAGCCTCCAGCACGGGCAAGCTGCCGGTCCCTCGGGTAGCCCGGAGGCACAGGCCTGCTGCGGGCACGGGGAGGAGGCGTGGAAGGAGGAAATGGTGTTACCATCCATTTTCTGATAAGGCCTGCATCTGTAGTAGCACTGTGTCCTTCCCGCAGCAGGAAACTCAGCCTTGAGATATGCTGACTCACTGCAGCGAGGCTCCTTGCAGTTGGCAGTGGGTTTTAAGTCTTCTGAAAACACTCCTTTTCCTTCAAGTGAAGGGCTACTGCTTAGCTCCTTTCCCTACCCAGAAATCAAAGAAAAAACAGAAGTGTCCAGTAAACTAGAAGATATTATAGTCTGCATTCTTTTCTTTTGCAAAATTTGGGCTTGAAGCAGAAAATACTTTGTTTAGTATAAATGAGAGAATGGTAAAAGCCATACCAAATTGAAAAAAACCAAAGTACTGGGGGCACAGTTCTTCACTAGAGGAAACTAAGATTCATTTCTTGTTCTAGTAGATGTAGTTTAGCTAGATTTGGGTGAATTAGACCAAAGTTCTCAAAACCTTCAGATTCCTTTTAGGTCTTTCATTCTTATCAAAATCGACCCCATTGGACTCAATGCTTTTCTATAAAATACACGTGACAGTTCCCTCTTGTGAAAGTATGTAAGGACACTGGAAACACTCCAGAGCTTTTATACCACAAGAATTGATATTAAACTTTAAAAGCATTCAATGTAGTTATGCATAACAGTCCCTAAAACAAAAAGCCATAAACAATCCTTGAGTATAACAATACACATGATCATTCAGACAGTCTAATCTTTTCTCAGAACCTCCAATGTGCCCAGAGCTATGTAAAGTTCTGAGGCATAAAAGGGTATTCAGAACGGCAAACAAAAACAGGTTCCCCAAACCTGAAAGGTTAGTTACCTTCCAGGAAGGGAAAGAGCAGAGCTTTCCAGTTGAATAGTGTACGCTCATTTGCACATGCAATGAAATCAGTAAATTCCATTCCAGACCTCTAGATCACTGACTTTTGAGGATGCTAATTGTTTTATGGTAGGACCCACTAATCCCCACTAAACCCCAATCAAGTATCAAGGCTAATACACAACCAGCATAAAACAGAAAGTCCCCGACCCAAAGAGAACGTGATTTCCATTTACAACAGGATACCACAGGTAAATGAAACGGACAAACAGGAAGGAGCAGCTGTCACAGGGGCAGTTATCATATACCAGAAGTGTGAAGTGGCTTAAGAACATCACCACCACATTCTTCTTTCAGCAATTAATCCGATTTTACTTTCAAAACATATGTTCTAAAGTCCAGGCGGGCAAATCTAGGCAGCATTTTGTTTCTTTTTACATGCAGGGGAAGAAAAGAGGGGAAAAGGCATGCACAAAACTAAAAATACATTTTTCTGAAAATCACTGAGAAGCATCATGAAGAGGAGGCTGCAGGGAAACATGTATATCAGTAAAGCAAAGAGCACCAACCCTTTTTGCTTTCCTATGCAGATCACCCTTGATAAATCATCATGACTCTCTTCAGGATTTTTTCAATCTGTTTTGTATTATTACTCCCATTCTTAAGGAAGATAAGATTGTCTCCACTTTTGAAACTTTAACCAGGGCCGCACACTCCCACACAGAAGAATTTCACTGCTCTAAAAGCTCTGGCTGCTCAGCCAGCTACTACTTAGTAGCTCCGGTGCAATAAAAAAGCAGCACAGACCACTACAAGAGGGACGAAGACCCTGCAACGTTCCTGGATGCACACTGCAGAGAAGACAAAAACATAACTTTCAAACATCTTGCCCCCAGAAGCCACTGAGGGCTGAGCGGTATGCCTACATACCACAGAGTGCATATTTGCTTATACAAAACCTCTGTAACTTTGCCACGGGTGGGAGGAGCGGGAGCACTGCATGTGGCTGTGTGGGCAGGACCAGCACCTGAGACTCAACAGCACTGCAAATAAACAGTTTAGACATGAATAACTGCATAGTTTTAAGGCGTTTCTTTCTCAGCAAACAGCCATAATATGGAAAGTGGGCAAAAAGGTGGCACTGGATTTTCTTGAGCCAAATCCTTCAGATGTTATAAAAAAATAAAATCAAGTAAACAGAGGCAAGAAAAGAGCTGGAGAAGGGCCAGGGTGCATACCAGCAGCGGGGGAATCCTTACGTGACCGAGGCCACGGCTGGTGCATTCCTGACTCATAAGCTAAGGTGCATCCGGTGGCTGTGTCAGGTGCTGGATTGGCAAAAGCATTCCCTCATAATGGCTTCTTAATTGTTTTCTGACAGCCATGACACAATCTCCAGAGGGCTATGAAGCCAGAAATTTGGAAGACAGCGTGCCATTTGTCACGACCCAGTGTCGGGCAAACCAACCACCTGCTTCCCGTCTGCATCTCTGCCCTTCTCACCTGCTAATGTGTTTAGAAAGCTCTAAGCAGGGTCCCCAGCGAACAATTCCTCATTACCCAAGCTGGCACTCCAGAAACACCCTGTTGATGTTACATTTAAGCATTTGCTAGACTTTGCGCATCAGCTCCATTAATTTAACTGCTTAAATCTAAGCATATACTTAGAGGGCCCTGCAGAAAGGAGATGGATTGAGGAAGCACTTAAATGGTTTGCTCAGTTAGGATGAAAGAGACTTTGAAATCTTGAAACACTGCTGTTCTCTTAGGTAATGAAGTGTTCAAAAAAAAAAAAAAAAGCGCCTTTAATATTTTCTTTAGCGAGCACCTATTATTTCAACCGCAGCCGGCAATACTTGTAAAGTACCTCAAGGCAACAACTATGATAACGAGTATATTCACCCCCACTCTGTTCTAAACTCCTATCTAATAAAAGCCAACATGTTTAGCATTTTGCTTCCTGCTGTAAAGATTTGACAACTGTAGGCCTTGCCTGTGAGATGAGGAAAAACAACATGGAATATCATGTGTCATTTCCTTTTCATCACATGCAAACCTGGGGTAAGCAACAGGGGCGGGTAAAGGATCTTTTACCTGAGCTTTCATGCACAATAAATTAATAAGAAGGGTGGGCCTTTACTCAAAGTAACTTTTCTTTAAAGCTCTATATTAATCAAATCCCTTCAGAACAAGTTCATTTGAATGTACTTAATTTTACTTTGAGACCGATAATAACACAAGTGTATTGCATCATCTTCACTAGAACAGTAATGCCTTTTAAGTTTCTTTTTAGTAGCTGCCTCAGACATGCCTTAGATAATTTTGTTGGCCAACTGAGGACTAATGCAAGACATATTCTATGAATAAATGCATTTCCAGAGCCTCAGTCTCAGAAGGTGATTTTGCAAATGGCCAATGAGAAGTGCCTGCTTTGAAGTGTTCCTGGAATCAGTTACAGTTGCTTAAACCACTGATCAAATTCTACCAAAAAAGGCTTAGAGAAATGTTACTTCAGACTAGGTTTATCTTTCCTATAAATGCAAACTACTGCATTAAAAACAGAATTTTCCTGTATGAAATATGCACTTTCACAACTTGGGAGTATTTAACAGAGGTGCTTAAAGTCAACATTTCACTTTCTTTCTTGGAACAGTTGAAAAAACTTAAAGCCAAACTTCACTAAATGGAAAAGGTAACTTCAAAAGTCCTTCCCCTAAAAATAAATGATGAAGTTACACCAGTCTATGAGAAGGACCAGTTCTGTTACATGTAGTGATATAGGGTTAACATCACCCCAGTCTACTGCACTCTATAAAGGATTTCTTAGCCAGTAGGTCTCCCGCTTTGGTTTTTTTCCTTCATCCAAAAGGTTCATTCTTTTTGGCCTAAATCCAACAACCTTAAGTCAGTGAGCACTCACTTGGTGTTGTACTGCCCCGCAGCATGTGCAGCCACCACGCAAAGCAGACAAGACGCTCAGCCCCATCCCGCACTTTTCACCGCTCAGCCAACAGAAAATGTAAAGCAAGTTTAGGAAGGTATAGCTAACAATTCCTCCGCCTGGCATTTCCCAAGGAACGACGGCCAGCCCTACGCCCGTCTCCTCCCAGCAGCTCAAGGGACACACCTGAGCGTGTGGGCAGCTGGAGGAGGCCTGGTCCCAGGCCGGAGCAGCTCTGGAAAGCTCTCGGCTGTCAGCTCCAGCTGTGTCGGGGTTGTAGCACTGCTCCAAGGACTACGGCTTCTTAATGTTTTCTCCACAGCTGAGGATCTGGGCCAGCGAGTGCAAGCGTGGGTATGAAACACTGCTGCTGGGTGAGTGTAGATTTCTGCCTTGGTAGCAGAAATCATTAAGAAAGGTCTATGGTAAGAGAAAATGAGGCTCGTTGTGCTCTGTGGGGGTTGCTGGGTGCTCAGCAAACCCCCATCAGGCCACTTATTCTCATGCTTCAACAGACTTGATTTGATTGTGCACCTATTTAAGCAATCCTGGCCCAAGCTTCCCAAACCCATCTGGATTTGTACTTCAGCTTCACCACTGAAATCCCAAAGCATACTCTGCCCAAAATTCAGCACAGCAGATTGCAGGAAATGCACAAGGTTGTATCATATTATTCTAAAAATGGTCTGTGGATATTTTGGGGAGGGAACAGAGGAGCAGAGACTGCTACATAGAAGGACCCATTACGTTTCTTCTTTAAGATTATTTTATTCTACTGTGTATTTGTCGCAACATTAAACCAATTTGACTTGCATTTTACACAGAATGTTTACAAGATGTGTGGGCAAATTTAGCAATATATATATTTTAAACTCGATTACTTTCCCACATACACACACACAGAGTCTGAGTGACTCTATACATAAGGTTCCTTTCACAGTAATAATGCCAGAACTTTCCATATGCACCACTGCTTAAGAATGGCAGTCCTGGCAGGTCTTAATGCATCTGAAGTGATCGCATTAAGCTCCCAGCATTGCATCAAGTCCTATCTGAGGAGAACATGTGCCTGAAAAAAACACCAAGGGAAGCCACGAAAGAGGATATACTGAAGGAGCTCTCAGACAAGCCAAATCAAAGTGCCTTACTTTAAATCAGTAGACATTCCAAAGAAAGCACACAATGGTGCTGCCAACTTGCTCTCGAAGGAACATTTTGTTTTAAAAGGCTCTTCTACAAGGCTGTTTTCTTCTTGTCAGGATCACAGGAATCCTCAAGACACCTTTCCTGAAAAGTGTTAGCATTTCACAAACAGGCTTCAAGAAGGAAGGGAGATTTTCAAACATCTCCTTAGTGAAAAGCCACCTGGGCTCTTTCCAGTCCATGGTGCAAGAGTGGTGCTGTTACTCCACCTTTGATGGCATTATTCCTTGGGCACATGCCTTTGCTTCTCTCATTTTGCTATGGTTTTCCTAATATTATGACTTTATAGGAGACTTTTGCAGCAAGTCTGATGGAAATGACATCACCAGCCCTCAGTTCAGTCAGCTTAATACAGAAAACTGTCTTCAAAGAAGCTTTTAAAAATACAGTTTTTGGTGGCTCTTTAGCATTTGAAAAAACACTAGTGAATCCAAGCCTGTAAAGTCATATAAAGAACTTCCAATTCAAACATCTGAACACTGATACATATTCATTCTCTGTGCTGCTAATTAACCACAAGCTGATTTCCTTCAGCAGTGTGTTTATTTTAGCAGTATGGTTGTCCAGAATCCACCTTCCAGAACATAGCAATAATCAGGCTTCATAAAGCAAATAGCTATGTTCCTGCTGTATTGAAAAAAAATTCCCATCAAATCAGTGTGTTGGCTTCTATCAAGAGCACAGAAGGTAACAGGCTCTGACCAGACCTGGGGGTCTCCACTTACAAAGAATGATATATTTCTCAAGAAGTTGATAATGACAATTTTCACCTCTTAGTAGACTAATTAGGCCAGGAATGACATGATACAGCAGAGGTAAAGTCAAACCCCAAAATACTCTGTAGTCTAACCCCATGTTCCCATCTCCCCTATGTTCCTTTTTTTCCCCAAGACAGAGCAGTAACAGGTGAGACTAATCACAGAGTGGTTTGGGTTGGAGGGGACCTTAAAGATCATCTCGTCCAGCCCCCCTGCCACAGGCGGGGACACCTTCCACTCGCCCAGGTTGCCCAAAGCCCCGTCCAACCTGGCCTTGAACCCTTCCAGGGAGGGGGCAGCCACAGCTTCTCTGGGCAGCCTGTGCCAGGGCCTCACCCCCCTCACAGGGAAGAATTTCTTCCTTAGTTCTAATCTAGATCTGCCCTCTTGTCAGTTTAAACCATTACCCCTCGGCCTATCCCTACCCCCTGATAAAACAGCCCTCCATCCTTTCTGCAGGCCCCCTTTCAGTACTGAGAGGCTGCTCTAAGGTCTCCCCAGAGCCTTCTCTTCTCCAGGCTGAACACCCCAAGTTCTCTCACCCTGTCCCCAGTAACTGATACCAAGGAACCATGTGGTCAACCAGGAGAAAGCAAGGGTGCAGCAGTACAGGGCACCCCAGAGGCATTGGAGGGAGGGAGGCTGCAGCATTTCCAGGCCATTGGTGGCAGCGGCTTAAGAAGAATAATGGCCACACATCACAATTTGTCCCCAGAAAAAGAAACTAAACCCCAAGAGAGCACGCAGTTCCCTGAAATGACCCAAACGAGCCCTCTAATATGAAATCTAGAAACGGAAAAAGGCACAAAGAAACAGAGACAGGAAGGCGAGAGGCACAATGGGCTCTTTTTAAGGGCTGCGATAAAGCTCTTGTGCTGGCACAAACGGAGTGAGAAGGAATGAAGCCATTTATCAGCGTTGGGGAAGCAGGTTTGAGTGAAGATATAAGTTTTAGAGATGATCAGAGGTACCTGGAGAGCAAGCTGCCCAGCAAGGTGGCCTGGCTGCTCACCTCTGGCTGTGCGATGGGAAGCAGGGCTTGGCTGGCATCAGGTGCATACACAGCCTGTGTACAGATGAAATTAATTTCATCTTCGAACCACAGCTTGGCACCCTCCTCCCTTGGGTTATTTATAGCTTGAACCTCAACTTTTGAGGAATAATTAATCCTTAAAACCAAAACCTCTAAGGCATGTTGAGTGAGGCAATTTTAAAGCCAGTAATAAACAATCAGCACCTACTGCGTATCGTTGTATCACGAGCTTCACGTAGGTGCCTTTAATAATGCAGCGGATGTGAGCTTCAGAAAAGCGAGGCAGCAGAACAGAGCCTTCTCGGCACAGCGACCAAAGTACCTAATGGGAAATCAGCCTCCACCTTGCTGTGCCACTTCAGGAGATACCTTAATGCTTCATATTCCTTATTTCTGCAGCAGACACTCTCCCTGACCCATGGCCCTCCCAAACATAGACCCCCTTAATGAAAAGCTGGTGTGCTGAGGCACATACCCATCTACTACAGTAGGAACAACCACAGCACAAATCCAAAAGCACTAATAGGTATGCTATGGAGAATCTATGCTGGCATTATATATGAGCTCTTCTTTACACTTTAGGCTTCTAAATAGATTATCAATTCTATTACTAAGCATGAAACTAACTATGCAACATGACAAATTTTTCACTTACTTGAAGGGCAGAATTAAAACTCACAGACTATATTCTGACTTTATAACCCTGTATCCACAAATAGCTCCACTAACTTGAGACACTAACTGGATAAGGTACAGGTACTGGCACTGGCCATGTGTCAGGCACAGGGAAAGCTATCCTGGCACTGACCATGTGTGAAATGTTTGGTCTGCAAATGCAGGAGGCACCTGGGTCCCACTCGACTCTGTTGTCATTCCATTCCACATTTTCCATCTGTAGGTTAATAATTGTCTTTATTTTTCCAGGTCTAACATCCTTTTATGAGAAGATCTTCCACACACGATGCAGGAATAGAACACACTTTTAAAATAACCATTGTTGGGTTGTTTCCTTCATTTAGATTACAAAATGTTTTTTGATGGCATTTCATGACATTGCCAGACAAAGAAATGTTAATGATTGAGAATAAAGGGTGATAAATGAAGGTCTGTATCACCATTAGCTGGACTGGTACTAACAGGTGATACAACACCAAAACCACCAAAGTGTATGTTCTTCACTGATAAAAATTCACACTTCTCAGTAACGATACCCAAAGGTCACCCGAAAGATCACAAAGTAAAATCAACTTGCATTACCGGAAAAAAAACAAAACAAAAAACCCCCAAACCCCTAAAACAACAAAAAGAGAGTAAGCCTTGCTAAAAATGGATGTTCTGACCTCATCAAATTTGCGGGCTGCATGTATTCACCGCTCCTTGCGGAACTGCATTCCCAAAGAACAAGCCCTCCTTCATGTGGGGTGTTACTGGTTAAAACAGTTTAGAAAGACATTTTTAATTCTCCTTGTTCTCTCTACCACTGACTGTTACCCATGTTTTGTTTCTGTTTATGCAATCAAGTCCTTTCACTCTTAACCATGATCTAACTACAGCTCTAACCAACTTATGGGATTCATGTTATATGCTGGTAGGCAAGTGAGCACAATACCATACTCCAAATTGGCAGTAATCCCACACTAGAACTTTGTGACTCTCCTTTTCCCCCAGCTAGGTATTTCTGCTGACAAGGCGCATGCACAGGGACACATTTCAGCCCTGCATGTGGTAGAACATCTCATTGCTGTGCAGTTCTGTTTTGCTCCAGCCTGGTTTTGCACACCTCTATCTCTTGGATGAAAACTCAGAAGGAGAAACCTTGGCTCCTTTATCATCTGTTTTCACCAAGCCAGTCCTGAAATCTTCATTGGCACAGCCATGTGAATTAAAGTGTGATTCTTGTAACCATTTTTTCACCAAAAAACCTGCTGTTGATGCAGCGGTATCAGTAAAAGATGTCTTTTTTTACCATTATAAATTATTCAACATTTATAATTGATATAAAATTATACTGGTGGACTGTTTAGTTACCTTAGAGAAAATTACTAAGGCACAATACTCCACAATAAAACTTAGCTTTTTTGTGGAATTTCCAACTATGGTTAAATTCTTAAGGCAAGTTGGACTGCTCTGTTGTCCAGAAGCAAGAGTACTCCAGGACATAATTACCAACTTTGTAGACAACATCCTCACTTCCATTAATCTCCTTTTCACTAATGATTGAGACCTAGAGCTAACAGCAACACAATCAAGACCAGATACCCAGCTTCCCTCTCCCAGGTTGCTAAGCAAGAACCTCTCCTCTCCTGTCAGCTGTCCCCTAAGGATCCTTCTTATCTCCTTCACCTTTCTGATAGAGGGGAAGAAGGATCAAGAGCAAGGCTGGAGCCTCTGGCTCTGCAAGCAGCGAGTACTCTCCCTGGCTTCTTCACCAGTCCAGCACCAAGTCTGTCTGGATATGGCCTTAGTGGTAACCAGCTGGCAGAAACACTGCGATTGTCCATCACAGTTGCTGTCAACTCGAGTAAGAATACACTCCAGGAGGGGCTGCAAAATCCTTAAATATAGCAGGGTCCTCCTTTTTAAGCTCCAACATCTTCCATTGCCTTTTGCTGTCACAACGTGGCCCTATCCATATGTGCAAGACAAAAAGCCATCTGCAATGCCAGATCTTCACTAGCAGGAGATGTACAGTCAAAATGTCTTTGCTGCACATGCCTCTTCTGAAACTCAGAAAATTTAGTCACAAATCAGGATATGTACTGACACAAGATCCTCTGTACTGTGAGGACACCTTCCCATGAGGCAGTTGTATAAAATAATTGACCAAAATCATCCCAGTGAGTTCATCGAGGGACCAAATGTTTCACTAATAACATTTTAAAAAATATCCATGATTCCAAAATATAACTCATTGGCTATACTTATTTGCCTTAAAACTACCTCACCCAATGAACGTGTTTACTTACTGCTCTTCTCCTCCTCCTAATCTGCTCATGACTCTTGGCAAGAGAAATTTTAATTTAATTTCTCCTGAAAATTTGATTCAATTCTTTAAAAAAAAAATTTAAAAATCTAAGTAAGTTAGAAGTTCAAATTGAAAAACCTGCTTCATTGTCCTCACATGACCTGCAAGGTATTTAATGATTTTCCAATTGCTAGCATCCCTCCTGGCACATTCTGACCCATTACAACTCCGTAGAGCATCAGCAGATACTTTGCACCAGAACAATCCTAACCTAGCCACTTTAGGAACCAGTTTAGGTTTTATGTCAGCTTTCTCTATAAACTATGCAGTCCGCTCCCTCCCGTGCCTGAGGCTGGGATCCATTTTGTTATTCCCCAAGAAAAGGTAGGAAAGGAGAGGGGGGATATATGAGGCAACTTTCAAGGGTGCCTTACCTAGTCACAGAAATCCAGTTCAAGCAGAACTACTGTTGAAGAAGTAGTTAGGCCTGCCCATGACTGTGTCTTCTCTTACCCTAAAAAAAGCAAAGCTATGAGAAAGGGTAAGCGGAGAAGATGACTGTGCCTACTGCCCTGCAGAGCTCAGAAGTCCCCAGAAAGGGTATTTGAGTGCTACGTCAGCCACATTTCATGCATGGCAGTGTTGGTAGGCAACTTGTTTTCCCTTCCTGGCTGTGGTCACATAGCAGGCAGGGGTTACAATGAGTCACACTTTGTTGCTTGCCTGCTTACCGTGGCATCTGTCTTCCCTTGCAGCAGTGGAGTAAAACCCAAGGGCTGCACAGATTATCTTTACTCATTAATAAAAGGATGCTGCAATGTAGCCTTTACACCGTACTCTATCCTCAAGTGGAAACATTGCTCATGATGCTGAAATTCTACACAATGTTTTCAAGAGCATTGTTTCTCCTCCTTACATCATTACACAACAAAGTGTTTACAAAAACCTGAAGAAGAAAACTGCATTATATAATTATGCAATTATATGGTCTCCATTACCTTAGCATCCAAGTGTTCAATACACTTTCGCATACTTGTCTCGGTGCCCAAAATAATAATTTTCTCTGTTTCAAAGAAATGAAGCTGAAGCAAAGGGAGACTAACAGATACAAAGTTATGAAAAGAAGTGCAAGTCTACCAGTTCCCTCTTGTGCCTAATGTGTAATGCTGCTTCCATATCAAGTATGTGTGTAAAGAATCTTTGCAGAACATAACTGCAACAAAAAATAAACTTTATCTTGTATCTCACAGTGGCAAGAGAGGAAATTCTTCATAATAATCTACAACATCAAGGAGTAACATTTATATGCTAATACAGACATTTCTAATAGCTTCCCTACTTGTTACAGTCCTCCTACCTAAAAATTTCTAAACGTGTGCATGCAGAGAGGGAGGAAGCCACTGTACTATCCTCCTCGCTATCACACTTGCCCGCCTTGCTGTCTTCTTTACAGAACAGTCACCCCTGCTGTATCAGGCAGAGCCCAGGAAAGACAAACACACACAATCCCAGTAAGAAACTCTCTTGTTTCCCCTTCAGAGACTTAATCCAAAGCTCACGAAGAGCTTGTGAAACACACATGGGCTTTGATTCAGGCCAGTCATGTCTGCATGTATTTGTTTAGCATAACTTTAAAAAAAAAAAATCTTCTCACAGTCCAGGGCTTACACATCATTCCCATGTTGCTTCACCAGTGAATTCTGTGGATTGACCTTTACCAGTCACCCTCACTAGGTCTCTCACAGGTCACTGTAAAAATTAAATACTGACCCCTCCCTTTCAAATTTGAATGTCTTTGTCCCATCTATTCTATGTGGTTTGGTATAATCAAATACATTTTGAATAAATATGGAGTGAGTATATACAGCAGCAGTCTTTTATTAATTGGCTGTTGCTTAAAAAAAAAAATTTGGAGTGTCTCTTGTGGGAATTCCACTTGCTCACTCTGTGCAGGAGGCCTCTGGAGTTACTCAGCGGAGAAGAGCTTCACTGGAGCTTCTCCAAAAAAGTAAATACCAAACCAAATTGAAGTACTCACGTTGCAGACTTCACACTTCACCAAAACCCCCTCCCTCTCAGACTGACAAACAGCAAAATTTACCCTCTAAGGAATCAATAAAATACACATGTGAAGTACACACACAGTAAAACCACAGGGGTTTGACAAACCGCTCCAAATGCATTACTGAGAGCGAGGAGTTCATAGCACTGCACAGCCAATATTAAAGCAGACAGACAAGGGAAAAACCTCTACTCCTCAACCTTTTCACCCCACCTGAGCAAAGTCCCTTACAGAAAGTCTTCGAATGCACCCATGGCAGGCACCCAGCTGGCAGATGGGGAGGCTCCCTGCTGCACTTTCTCTCCCCACAGCTTCCCCAGTGAAAGTGGGGATCTTCGGGGGACTTCCCTCCTCTCAGATTCAGTTACTCTAAACTACCCAACCATGACATCAGGGGTCCAGAAGAGCAGCTTCACGCTACTTTTACACACCATATTACTCATCTGCAAATTCCAACCTATGCTACAAACACCCCTACATCTTTTGGGCTACTCTGGTTTTAGGGTTTTTTTGGTCAGCCAGGCACACAAGGCTGTATGCATAACTTGCTGGCCTTTCTCTAAAAAACGTTTGGCTGTAATACAGTAACTTTTAAAAGCACTAGCAAGAAACCCCCCTAATCAATTCTGGTGAAAGCCAAAATACCCACTGGAAGAGACAGGAGATATCATAAGTAGAAGGCCTCTTGCCAGATACTTAAAGGAGATCTGTAAGAATCTGCAGATCACAGCACAAGCTAACAGCATGCCACCACATTATAGTGGAATATCTACATGTGCTGACTGTCTGCTGGTCCAATACATGGAACCTTCAAAGTGAAGTGGAAAAGCAAAATGTAAGATAATGAGGCAGAGGGAAATGAAGTACAGATGCCCCTGTCCCAGGCAAGGTGAAACACCACACTGAATGCCTGGCACTCTGCAGTAAGAAATGGGAGATCAGAGATGGACTCACTAGTGAGAGACAAATCTAACCAAGAGAGAAAAAATGATGTACATGAACATCCAGAGGAAATGGAAAAGTGGTGGCAGAACTGCAGGGAGCTCCAGAGGTAGATGGAGTAGAGACCATTAGAGCAGGGAAGGAGGGAAGGCAGCATGAGGCTTTTGGCCTGATGGGCAGAACAAAGGATATATCAAGCCCCCAGTGTCGAGCTGCTAGCACAGAAAATGGGCTCAGGTGGGGATGCACTACCTCAGCTCAGGGCTCAAGGGTGAACACAACAAAGAATGGAGAGCAAGCTCCCATCAGTAGTTCAAACAGCCTCATCTCATTAGACTAGTATAAAACTGAAATTATGGCATAAAGTGAATCTCTTCTTTGCAATAACAGTTTATACCAGCATGTTGTGAAGAAGGTAGCTGGCATACATCTCTTCTGTAGGTTGCCAAGACACAAGCAAACACTCAAACCTCTGATTCAAAACTCCTCTTGAAGCCAAAAGTGAAACAGTTGTAACACCTGTGAGAAAGGCAGTACTAATTAACTCAAGAATTTCCCAGCTTAAGTGCTACATTTCTTGACAGTATTTCAAGCACAGGGCCAAAAAATACCAACATCTGTAACAAAACTGCAAACTAGCAAAAAAAACACCAAAAAAAGCTCCCCACACAGATATGCATAGCAAAGCCAAGATATCTGTAGCATAACAAGAAAAAAACCCAAACCACCAGCCAGGGACATATAGCAGAAAAGTTTAATGGTTTTTAGTAAGAAGCATGTATCAAGTGAAGTGATTTACAACTTAAAAGTCTAAAAGTTTAGAAGAACAACAGAGTATTAATCCAAAGGATAAGACATTTTGCTCATATACCTTCTCTGGGGAAAAAAAAAAAAAAAACAAACAAAAAACAACCCAAACAGAAAACTAGAAGAAGATTTCCACTTTTCTGATCTGTATCATATAAATAGACACATATATAATAATTTGATAGCTTTGATGTATTAACTTGCAATTTTAAAATCTTTCTTTTTAGTGTTGTATAAACTACACAGGGAACAACTTCAAGTTTAAATGGAGTGCCACTGACCTTTCTCTTCCTGCTCTGGTAAAGACTCTCAAAACTGGATAATATTACAGAGAAACTGTGTTGCAATGCCTAGGCACATCAGGGTCAGATAAAGTTCAGTCTTCCCTTTGAACTTTCTTGCCTCTGTGGGCTATAGTCAAATCCTCAGTGTTATTTTAACATGGTTTTTAAAGTTTAATTTCCTTTTTGTGGCTTTGCATTATTAACATTATTGATGTTAAAAGTGATATGCAGTCCCCTTTTCATCTTTCAGAAAGCATGGAAATATTTGTGGATTCCTTCCCCCCTCCATTAATTAAAAACTTGCCTCAGCAACCCTCTTTAGTTGCTGCACAAGGCCTTTGCTGCACAGAAGTCAATAGGAGAAATCCTTTTTCCTTCGGTGGAACTAGGATTTCTATAATCCACTCTTCCCAGGAAGGGCATTGCAGTTTAGCAGAGCAAGAAGCCAGCATTCTGCTTCATCAGGACTGTTTTGAATTGGTTCCTTCTGGGTCTGAGTCTCGGTGCTTGACACAGGGTAATTTAAAATAAGCAAAGCAAAGAAGAATTTTAAACAAGTCTCAATGTTAGCCCCAGGAGCAGAGCAGTGACAAACCAGACTACCAAAGCTTTGCAACGCTATGCTTTAAATCAACATCATCTGTACCCACCTAAACCACTTCACAAGCTTCTGGGAGTTGCTATAATGATGCAGTTTGTTTTAAGCCTACTTTTTTCCTAAAGGCAAGGTCCATTACTGGATTCTACATCCCAGGATCTGCTGTATGGTACTTCTTTTGGGGATCTGACACCAAGTTAAGACACGCACCACAGGTGGAAATTCTGGGCACCTGGCTGAGAACAGGGCCCATACAGGCGGAATGCAAAAACAGGATCCAGAAGGCCATTTCCCAAGAAGGTCACAGTGGCCCAGGCACTGAGATTAACTCAGCAAACGTGAAGCACCAAGCTCTGCTTTTTCAAAATAAGCAATAATAGCAAATAAGCAATAAGCAAATAAAGCACTGAAAAACCAAAGGCAGCTGGAAAATAAAACTCCATTCTCAGACAAATTCTATGCTTAACCTGTTCTTTTTTTCATGTAGAACTCCATCCTCATTCCACGCTAACACACTAAAGTAACCTGAAAAAAATCAGGTCAGCAAAGCATGACACCAAGAGGGGCCAGTGAGCCTCCAGCACTTGGGGGAAAAGGAAAAAAATATCAAGGTGCTCAGTCAGAGTTACTTTTAAAAATCTAGGAATGCAGCTTCAGGCATCCTTTTTTGCAGAATCTTTGATTCTAGAATGAAGAAAATAAAAAGCCACCACATAAATCCAGTTAAGATCCTACAAGCTTTTCTGCAGCAGCCACTACTTGCCATAGGAAAGCAGAAATGATTCATCTAACTCTGAAGCACTAAAGAAAAAAAAAAAAAAAAGTCACTTAACAGAAACAAGTTAGCAAGGACAGTTTGATGACAGTTTTTCCGCGATGACAGGCTTCTAAAAGATATGCCAGTTACAATAAATATTTCCAAATTAGATATCTGGCATTAAGTTGAGAGAGCCAAAGGCTTAAAGATGTCACATAACATAAATGCAGCTCTGTTTAACTTTGCAGTTTCTGAAGCAGTGAAACCCTAGGCTTGCTCTCTTTTTTTTTTCCTCCCCCCCCCTCCCTTTTTTGATATGCCAAATCCATGACCAACACAAGAAACTTCTTTTGCTCCGCTGTGACTAACATTTATCATTTGTATATAAAGTAGCCATTATTCAACCAAATGCGAATTCAGCAAGTGCTTTTAAAAATCACCCACCCCCTAGCAAGAACCGCAAACCAAACAGCCGCCCACACCCCGGCTGGAGCATGCCTCTGCATTCCTGAGCGCTGAATAACAGGAGTCTCTTTGAGTCCATGCTGTGCTTTCTTACTGCTCCTCAAAGCCTTAAGAGAGACCTTCTTCTATGGCAGAATCAATGCTGGAATGGTAGATTGTGTCACACCTCACGCATTCAGTTTAACTCCTTTCTAATGTAGCTTAAAAACAAGATGCCCCTGACTTTTTCTTCTTACTTTAAAAAGAAAGAAAAAACGTGTCATATTAAAAAAAAAAAATAAAAGAAGAAATAAAGTGTAAAAGAACAAGTCTCTCAGCTGCATCCCAGTTCTGTCTCAGAATCACTGACACCAAGAAGAGGGCAAAAATGCAACTCCTGGGTGCTTGTATTCCAAAATGATGCCAAAGATGATGCCACGCGCATCCTCATCAATTCAGGCATGAAAGCCAAACATGAAACCAGTCTGGTCAAAGAGCAAGAGACATACCCAGAACTCATTTTTTCACTCAGGAGGAAACAAGGCACCTTACACTAGAGGGTATGCAAACCCCAGACAGGCCGGCTTTGGGCTGCCATCCCGGGAGAAACCTCAGTCTGCTGTGCCAGGCTTGGGTCCCCTGCTTGTGCAGGAGGGGACAGGACCTGTCCTCCAGGTTTTCTTGCAGTACTGATCCCATTTCTCACTGCTTTGCCCATCTGCCCCAGGGAGGCCTCCTTGAGCTGCTAGATATAATATGGCTCTAGGGAATGGGGGCAGCACACACAGCTGCTCCAGGCTAAAACTGAAGAAATATCCCGAGAAAGGACTAGCATCTCTGGCTGGAGAGAGCGGAAGGCTCACAACAGCCTCCAGCAGCTGCAGAAGCAATTGTGGACAGTGGAACCACCAAAAGCAAAGGCCCCTCCAGGAACCAGTCCCCTCAGAGTAAAACCAGAAATACTTCCAAATGATGAAACCAGGCCACAAATAAATTCTCAACAATATGCAGATAAACTGCTTATATTTAAAATCACTTCTTTACCTAACACAAAGTTCAGAGTCAGTTCTCAACTTCCATTTGCTCCATTCGGCTGAAAACCAGCCAAGCGACAGTCGAACCCATGACATGGGATGGGGATGGTAACAAAAGCCACACGTCAGTGTCTTGCAAATGTTGACATTCTGCACAATGCTTACCCTCCACACTTCCTAGGGTTAAAGAGGGAGCACCTGGTAGAGAGGTTTTGCACCACCCACCAGTAATTCCCAGATTACCTATCTGGCGGCAGCTGGATTTGAAGACCTTTAACAGGAAGCCAGATAACTTGGTAGAAATTAAGCCCAATATTTTCCTTTTGTCCAGTGTTAATGTAACATTTCCATGCTATGGAACAGTCATGGAGTAAAGCATCACCATCCAAACACTGCTGTAGCTCGAGCTGCACATCTATTTATTTATTAGACTGGGGGAATAGTCCAATGCTTTGGGCTTGCTGCTCTACTCGCCTCATTCATGTTATGCCTTACCTTGACTGAATTTTTATAATTCTTTGAGGAGGGGAAAAAAAAAAAAAAGAAACAATTCAAATACTAAAGGCATTTAAAAATGGGCTTGCCATTTTGAGTAATTGAGTAAAGCTGAGTAAAAAATGAGTAATTTTTCTGCTGTAGAAGGTAGTCAATCATCCTATGCCATGTGCTGTATCAAGGCACAGAGACTTTATTTTCTTTTGCTGCTAGCTTTGCCAAGATCTTTACGGGAAGGACTGGAAACTCCTATGATGCATCACACACCAGCTATGATCCAAGGCAGGTACCCAAGCTGGTGAGCCAATGTGATAATCCTGTATTGCTAAATCCATTGTTTCCCTGAAAAACCTTGAATCACATTCAGTACTCTGCTGGCCAAGGAAACCGGATGTTACTTTCTGCAAAACCTGTCACCACCACTCCCAAGTCAGCGAGAAATTGCTTGAGAGAAACAAAGATCCCCCCAGGCTCTTCCGATGGGAATGTCTGGCCCACTCTCCTTCCTCCCCTCACCTTTGTGTGCCTGGATGTGAACAGTCCAGGAAATAAGGACAAAATACTTAAAAATCTTGGCTATGGTAAAGCCTAGGAATTTCTGTCCATAAAGTATTGGTCCAGGTTTCAAAGCAACAAGGTATGTTGGGAAAAAAACAGAAAAAAGTTTCACTGTGTAACTGAAGTAAGAATTCTTGATGGGTTAATTTAATGAAATGATTCCAAGTAAGTTCTACTCTCCCCTTATTGATTGACTGAGTATCTAGCACGTATCCTCATATAATGGTATCAACACAATCAATAGCTCTCCAAGTAATGTCAGCTGCTAGCTAATTTACACTTCCATAGTTGCCATCTGCTATTCAACCCATTGTAACACAAGCCATCAGCCCAGGATCCTTAACTAGCATGGTCAAAACAAAACTATTGAAAGGCTGAAATTTTATCCATATTCCCAACGGGTAAAGAAATACATTTAATCCAATTATGGTTTCAAGTTTTAGTTTTTCAAGTTCTGTTCACACAGCCAGGAAATGGTGTTACAGTATCTGTTTATTTAAATTCAGCAACCAGCCCACCATTTCAGAGAGAAATGAAAGATACTCATTGATATCTTAGGTAAATTAATTAAGACCTGAGAATTCCAAATTAACAAAGGCTAAGTGATCCTCATCTGCAGGATTCTCCTGAATGCTTCCTATTATTTTCAAAGTACATTTTATCCAGCCTCATGGAAGAAGAAGATGCCTAGCTTACATTAAAAGCAAGTGTCAATCAGGAGGATTTCTTGATTATTTTTTAACAGACTATTCAGAATATTATTTTTAAATACATGCTGTTGGTCTGCCATTAGAAATATTTTTTTTAAATATGCATATTATTTATCTTTGAAATCAGTGCTGGTAAAATACAGGGCTATGAAAAACTACGACACAAATATGCAGACCTAAACGCTTATACCTAACAGTTCAGGAAGCGAGGAAGTGTGCAATGATGGAATTTACTCCTTCAGAACTGCTTCACAAAACCATGCAGTTACTACAGCACAGGATTCAAATTCCAGATTTGCTCAGAAAAGATCAAAGATTCAACAAATTGGATGACAAATGTTCAACTGTATGAGTCGCTACAAACAGAATCAGCATGATAATGCTGAACTCTGTAGCCAGGATTATACCCATGATGGAAACAATGGGACATATGGGCACAAGTAATATTCCTCTTTCTTTAAAAGTGTCTATTGTTTAAGAACAAAGCAAACCACATCCAAATACATCTGGCATCAACATCTAACATTTTGCAAGCTGATCCTTCTTTCAAAAACCAAAAAACCTGTACATCTGAGTATCCCATAAATTTTGCTACAGCACATGATGAGTCTGGACATTTTCTTGAGGAGGGAAGTTAACACACGCATTGTGCTGCCCACCAGAGGCTGCTCAACCAAGAGCCAACTGGCCCCATTCTCACCACCCTCCTTCCCTTTCATGCGGTGGAGGACAAACTTTCTCTAGGAAAGATGGTGGCTGGAAATGGCCGGTTGCTACCACAAAGGCAATTCATCCAGTTTGCATCCTATCCCCTGCTTAGATCTGAAGAGCGTCTGGGAAAGAGGGCAGCTGGGAGCTGGCTGAATAGTGCCCTGGAATGCAATGGCAGGCTGCTTTTAAACCACATCTTTTCCCTGCGGGTAACAGGCTGCCGACAGGAAACAGGCTCATGTGCTGTACAGAGGATTAATAGTGAGGAATATGCTCCCACAAAGCTCTGGAGCCACCACAAGCTACTGCATGCGTACACCCAGGAAATTCAGAGCTTCAGAAAATGCTTGAGCACTCCCTCTTTTCCATGTGTTATACCCTGGATGTGCTCTCATTTCCAGCCGAGGGACCCTGAACAGAAACAAGGCAACCCTAAAATTTCCCCAGAGAAAGGAAAGATGACTAAACGCACATCATGCTGCAGGTTTACCTAGGAGCGGGCCTTAACAGTCCCCCCACCGCTGAGAGAAAGAACAGGGCCCAGTTAGCAGAAGTCAGGCACCAATTTCCATTTGTATGTGCTATTTTGAGCAGAAACAAGTCAAAAGGTATGCAAGCAATCTCCTTTCTTCTCAGCCTGCATTTGAATGCTTAGTTCCCAGGGTGCAACAACTCTTGTCGAGTATTGACTCTAGCTGAAGAAATGAAGTGGAAATTAATCACTTTGCCATTTGAAACAGCTTTCCTCCAGCTAACGTTTCCAGGTTTCCCCAGGCACATCAGTTCTTTTTCATTTAAAAAAAAAGTGTTCAGGCAGAGCTTGAAGATGTACATTTCTTCATGCTTTCCAGACCTACTGAAACCTGCTCAAAGTTACAGGTAGTGGTAGGTCCATAAAGTTCAGATACGTTCCGTGCATGTGCACAGACACTTTGAAGAGGCATCTCAGCTACCACACGTTTTTGTAGAGTCAGTTCACACACTGGGAGACCAGCTGGGCAGCCCAGTTACAATGGGTCTAACACCTTGCCAAAACTGCAAACTTACTCTGTGTGTGTAATGCTATGGAGGCACATGTTTTTTTCTGAGAAATTCTGAATAGAAATAGAACAGCCTTGAGCTTTGCTTACAGAGTTTGCATCCCAACAATTAACAATGCAGCGCTACACTGGAGACTGTGCACACAATATTAAAAAAAAAATTAAAAAGAGCTTCTACTATTAATCACCTTCTGACAATTTCCACCACAACAGTTTATAATCCTATCTACTTTAACTCCCCAGAAGTGTCAAAGTTCATTCTGCACTGGATTAAAACCAAGAATGCAGCAAGGAAAAAATTCCACAGAATAGCAATCATCCTTCATGACACAGTTCAGTAGTAAGAGCCCTTTTCCTCTAACCAAACTGGAAATACTGGAGAGGGACCCTAAAGCTAAAGAAATAACAGACACAGAAAACATCTTTTGGACCTCAAACCTGCTCAGGCCAATGCTAAATTACTCATCATTTTGCTCACAGCCAAACAACCCCGGTCACCCCACCTGGTCTCTAAGCTTTGCAAGAGCATCAGCCTATCAACCAGTCAAAACCTATCTTTCTGATTAATCCCTGGAACAGCGGTTTTTCAGGCACAGGAAGCTCAGCACAGCAGTCTCAGAGCAGCACCATTCTGGTGACATAATGCTCAACTGGTCTTCAGCAACTTTGGATTCCTAGAGCACCTGGAGATCAGTCTGCCATCACAAGTCCCAGTTCAGGCCAGTATTTAAATACGTATTTCAGTCTTATTGCAACGAGCACTACACAGCCCTTTCTACGTAGCTAACTGCCAAAAGAGAGGCAGATGTCTTCTGCTGGTTTAAACCACATGGGGTGAACGAAAATTCCTTGCATCTCCTTAGAGCGTGTGCTCCTGACTGAGCCTACAAACTAGTTTGCTTTGCTAAGCACTTGTAAAGCATATTTCAAATAATTATAATCTTGAGGTCTTCTCTAACATTACCACAATGTATATTTATTAAGTTAAAAGCACGCGTGCTGCTACCAAACAGTTATTTAACATTCATTACAACTTGTCCAAGCAAGCCTTATATGCTGTGTAATCATATTCTTTTCCTCAGGGCAGAAATGCTAAGTGTAGCTTGAAACAACAAGATACTGTTTTGTCCTGAGTTTACCCATAAAAGAAATACTTTAAGTATTGTTAATATATGCCTTTCCCACACCACTCCTGAAACTGTAAAATCATACTAGCACCTGAAATAAAAACAAAGATAAACTGGAAAGAATATAAGAGATTTTAAATTTCCACTTTTCATAAAATTCTGGAAATGACACTCAAATCCAAACTCTGACTTGCTTCATTGTTGCTCATAAGCATAGCACACGTGAACTTGTTCATCACCTGGCACTGTTCTACTCCAACCCAGGTGATGGTTTTTTTCTAATGAAGCCTTTTCAGATACCTTCCTGGGCAACTTTCCCACCCTCCTACAATAGTCCATACTATTCAAAACTATTTCTAAGCAGAATCAGAAGTACTAAAAATAATCACAAGACTTCTCCAGGTGGAAAGAATCAAGCCTCCTGAGTCAGATGTCAGGTCCATGGCAAGCTGCCTCACCTCCCACTGCCTCTACAGAGGAATTTCTGAAGCTTTGTTTCCACACTCAGAAGTGTCAGGCCACGGGGACACCCATGTTTCAACATGCTCTCTCCCATCCCTTTCAAATCATGAGGCAAACCACAGACTTTAATTCAGACAAAGTCAGCGATATAGTATGCTACTTAAGCGCCTTTACCCTCCTGATGCCAGTAGACCCAAAAGCTGTGCTTCTGGGGAGAAGGGCTCTGCAGAAATCTCCTTTGAAGGACTGCACAAACTACAAGGGCACACAAAACAAAATATACAAAAATTCCTATCATGGGACAAAACTTAACATCGTCTGAGGGGTGAGGGCGTTCTAGAGGCAGGTACAGATTAAATTTTAATCTCCAGTGAAAAAAAATTAGAAGACCACAGCAGAATTCAAGACCACCACAACTCTGAGCAATCTATCTTTAAGGCCTTCTCAAACTTAGTTTCACTCCATTACTGGTGGAGAAATTTGGTTGATAAAAGATACTTTTCTAAACACAGCATGTTTAGATTTCTGTAAGGCAATTGGCTCTGCATAGCTTGGTAAAAATACACCCACAAAAACAGTTTAGGGAGAAAGAAAGTGCCTTAAGATATGAGAATTTCAATCCATTGTTTTTCTTAAGACAATGACCGAGTGACGACTGAATCACAGCAGTGTAAGAGTATATTTACTAAAGGGGAAAAAGTGAATACTGAAGGACTCTTCAGTCTAGTCAAGAGAGGTATAAAGAAGCAATGCTGTAAGCTGACACCAGGCCAATTGCAGCTGAAATATTGTACCTTTAAAAAAAAACCAAAATAAAATGTGATGATACTATTAGGTATTGGAAAAAAATGGAGAACATAGTGCAATCTTTGTCTTGTTGTCTTTAAATGAAGACAAGATGCATTTCTAGAAGACACACTTGTACAGGTTACTCATTTCAATACAGAGGTCAAATCTCTACCCACAAGTCTGATTTAGAAGTGCACAACTTACAAGATATTAGATTGGGTGATCTTGTTGCCATAAAGATAAAAAGACACTTTGAGAACTACACTAAACTCTGCACAAGCAAGCAGCAGACTCAGACAAACAGAAACGGGATTATGCCTTTTAATGGCAATCTACTATTATACCAAATCAGAGGTGTAACATGAAGTGGCATTCTTACTCAGTCCCAGAATGCTTCCTTTTAGTTTACATTTGCTTGCCAGTAGAAATGTGATTTCTAGAACTAATTATCTGATGTTCCATTTTCTTTAAAAACCCAAAGAATAATATCAAATATATATTTAGTAAGCAAACTGCAGTTACTGCAAGCTGAAAAATCACTTTATAAGCAATCCTCTCCAAAATGCTTTGAGTCCAAAGTAGCAGCAATCCCACTCTTAAACAGATCTGCTATGGAAAGTAAAAAATAAAATTAAATAAATATTACTGGAGGCAAAGCAGCTCCCTCAGAAACACATGCATCTGACAACAGCTCAGGCAATACCATAGCCATGCACAAGCAGCTGCATATTTTAGGAAGAGAATCGTATGGTTTGCCTTAGACATGTGATTAGTTCCACTGATTTATACAAGACTCAATCTGGCAAGACTCTTCAGAACATGTCTGACTTCAAGCGCGTGTGAAATTGGTGGGACTGCTATTACTCATCCTAAGTGTTCACAGGGCAAAAGGGCTTCCTACAGCTCTACAGAGACACAGGGCTGACCATGGGAAGCTCACTGCAGGACTGAGATCACGGAAATCTTAATTTAAAGAAAGCTATTCTTAAAGGAGGGGAAGGTGATAAAAAAAACCACCCAACAAACAGCGCACAAACCCCAACAAAATTTCAGTGTTGACACTTAGAGATAAATCTCCCCCGCTCACAACCCTCCCCCATATCAATAATAAACACAAAAATAAACCACGAAGGGAAGGAAGGAAAAACCTCACAAATTTTCATGTTTGTTTTAGGTCTACTTCAGCCACTGCTTTACTCAGCTTTTATCTGCTTTTGTGGTGTTTCCTAGCCCTTGAGTGTGAAAGCAAAGTACTATACAAAAACAGCAAAGGGTTTTCTACAGCAGGCAGAGTCCTTTGTTACTAATGGAAATTAGAGACAGGTGTTGATTGCAGAATGGACAGTAATTGCTATGCAAAGGGAACCTGGGAAGCAGAAATACCAGAGTCCCTGAGACCTTATTACAAAGATAGCTGTAAGCTTCTTCCCCCAGGCAGTTACTAGACCAGTCCGTGAGAAAATAAGTTCTGGTGATGACTACGGTTCACACACATACTGTAATAAACACTTCCAGATTTCATGTCTCGCAGCATACTATTACTGTTATTCATTATTTGCTAAGAGATGACAGAAAGCAAAGGATAATAAACAAAAGAACAGAAAACTCCACAGCTCCCACCCCAGAAACCTTAGACTGGTTTTGCATAGCGTCCCTCTAGGGTGCAAGTCAAGGCTGTTTTTCCCCCTCTGTCTTTCCAACAGAATAAATGAACAAGTTGAACAGCTTGTGATATTTGCATGACTGGGGAGAGATCATCTGAACAGTCTGAACAGCCAAAGTCTAAATAGTTCGCAAGTAGTAAAAAACAGTTAGTGATAAAGTCTTCTGAAGACCCTCACCTTGCTGATTATTGCACTGAAAGTTACTACACATATTCCAGAATGAATCAGTAATGACAAGCAAACCCTGTAATTTCCACAGTAGGCTCTTTCTACTTATTTTCAATTTAGAGTTAATCCCATTTTATTAGGTGCTGATCTATCACCTTAAGTATTGCTAACCCACTGCAGAGACCAAATGCCAAAGAATGAGAGGTTTTAGCTGAAATAATCTCACAAAGGGCTTCAACTAAGGCAAAAAGTTATGGAAAGTAATGCTACATAAATTAGAGATGCATATGAACACCACCACCTGATGGTAACAGTATGTTAAAATTATACACAATTCTTTTGATGTAACTTAAAAGATTATAAGAAGCATTTTTTTTGTTCAGTACACTCCAGGCACAATTCCTGTCATTGACACTACCACATCCATGTTCTGAAACGTTCTAGTCTCTGACAAAATGCAGTGGTGAGCTCAGTAATTTTCAGTGAAGAGTTCCATAAAGTTATAACACTTCACATTGGTATTATCCAACATATCTGGGGAGCATATTATTGCACATGGGAAGATTAGGTAATTAACAGGTAATGTTGCCTCTTGTACAATTATCTTATCTGTGTGCTAACAAATGTTTGAATTGCAGAAGAGCCAGACTCAGTTAAGAAGATAGAGGAGTATTTCAACGGTGCTCATTTACTTGTTGCATAAGGGACACACAGCTACTCACGTTCCACACGAAGAACACCAAATCCCTGCAGAGTCCAGCAACACCCAGTTTTGCATCCACATTTCGCTTTGTCATAACACCTTCCTCCAGCATGCAAAAAGCTTTCAATCCTCATGAAAAGTGCTAGACTAAGGATATATCCAGAGCTCAATGTCTTCATTAGAAGACATGACAGCTAACAGGCTACTTACCATACAGAACGAGACATCATTTAGTCTTTTCTTTGAAGGGGCCATCAAAAGGCATAAGGGAGTCTGCATCTTCAGTGCTAGTCACTTCAGAGGCACCTTGTAAGCACAGTTACCAAATGGCCAACTGTAATAGCTTTGCGTGTGGCTAGATGTCTGTTCACCAAGAAATCACAATATACCTATTTGCTAGTAAAGCCACAAACTTGTATTGAACAGTCCCTTTTAGCAACAGTGACAAGAAACTACCAGTCACTGGTGTAGGATGTGAGAAAACTAAACACTTCATC
Source organism: Athene noctua (assembly GCF_965140245.1). Lineage (NCBI taxonomy): Eukaryota > Metazoa > Chordata > Aves > Strigiformes > Strigidae > Athene > Athene noctua. Next base: position 14,263,796 of record NC_134049.1, on the reverse strand, counting down.
ATAGTCACATTCTTCAAAGTCAAGCGGTTCACCCAGTGAGTAATACTCCTGTAGTGGTTTGTAGGTAACAAGAACGATGCTTGTAGAAGTGGAAATCATAAATAAATTTATGTTACTGATATATCATTATCATAATATGTGGAGATATGTCAGCATAAAAGTACATAGAAATGAGACAATTTGGAGTTTTCATTTCTGTTAAAATTAACTTCGCTTCCAAACAATGTTAATGAGACACAGGAAGCACAGCCTGAGACATCTACTCTGTCCAAATCCACTCTGCCATTTATTGGCATATTAAGAAAATATTTGGGGCTAAAGTACAAGATAAAAATTTATTGACAAATAAAAGCGGGCATTATCGCTATCTCAACTTCCACCAACATAACGCCGCTTGCTACAACAAGCTGGCCTGGATGCATCTGCTAGCCAACTGCATGCACTCACAGCGCCTATCAACTGCTTCAGTCTGGGGAAAACTTATCTCGAATTTCCCAAAAGAAAAGACCACACGAACAGTTTCATCCATGTAGACTGCTGCACAACACACACAAACACAGTTTCCTTAGTCACCTCTTCTTCAGTCCCTGCAAACTACTGCAGTAGATATAAAGATATGCAAATTTTAAACACTTCACTTGCTTACTCCTCCTCCAGTCTTTTGTGCCAGGAGATAACACCAGAAAACAAAACCGGAGAAAGGTTATCCTATGAGCAAGCCTGTACACTGCATTCCCGAAGGATTGCCAGCTTCAGATTAAGCAGCAGACCTCAGTCCCCATGACAGCTACAAAACAAAATACACATATCGGTTTTTGTGAACCAAGAGACATGTTTGTCTCCTGTTTATTCTAAAGACATGTTTATTCTAGAGACTAAGTACCTTTGAGAAACAACCTTACTTGCTAAAAAAAAAAAAACAACAAAACTTTAAAAATCCTGCAGGCTAGTATTGGATCTAACTCAAGTGAGGTGCAGTTTTTAACTGACAGTGGTAAGTTACCGAATCATTGGTAGAAAAGTTATTGCCTGTGTTTCGAAATAATCCTTGTCTTCTAAAAATAATTCTTCAGTGATTTAATTTATAGCAATACATTACATATGCAGTTACACTGGACCAACTTTCAGCCAGATTTTGACAACACTCAACTCTCAAATGAACCTAGAAAAACATTCTTCATAGCTCCAAGTAGCACAGTGACTGCAAACCAAAATTAAGGATGAAATACAATATGACTTGTAAAATCTACATGTGATCCTAAAGCAAAAGTGCAACAAAGTCTTTCACGCTTCCCCCAGTTATTCTCTCATAGTGATATAAATACAGAGCTGCTCTACACGTGCAAAAATGATAGCCCTGAAGTCACACTGGTGAAAAAAATACGTGACTTTACTGAACTAATAACAAAAATCAAATACCACTCAGGCTTCAAAAACAAGAACACCTATGCCTGGATTTTTTTACATTTTGTCACACTAAGTAAAGCCTTTTGCTCTCATAACAAAGAGCATTTTTGTTCATTTTCTTGCCCTCCAAAGAACCATCTTTCCCTGTTTTTTAAGGTTCTCAGACACAGCACAAGGAAGAAAAATAATATTTAAACAAAAAACCCACCCCCAACCTCTAAAAAACCACACACACACACAGAGGAGAATGCAAGTCAAAAAGGCACAATTAGCAAAGAGTCTATGGTCAGCTGCACATCACAAAACGGTTTTAGCAGGGTCGCACAGCATCAAGGCCACCAGGAGGGTGGAGGAATTTCACATCCACATGCACTAAATACTGTGGAATTCCCTCCCCCAGCTTTTACGCCCTTGAAGCAGCTCAAATCTCCGATCAGCATTAGAACTGACTAGAAACCTATTAACTCATTACTTCATATACATATTAAACAAGGGCTATTCATATTTTGTTCAAATGTTAATAGACCATTAACTTTTTTTTAAATGAAGTTACAATGCTTTCTTTTTTTTTTTTTTCTCCGTAGAATGGTTAATTAAAATACCAGTTTCTACCTGAAGCTAATTCAACTGGACACAAGTTTTTATTTATTTATATACTTATATTTGAAAAATAATATACACACAAAAATATAAAATACACAAATAATTGTCCTAAAACTTCTAGTGGCCTTTCTCCAATCCTAAACTTCCTACTTTTCCTCTCTTCTACTGAAGTGCATAAAGACTGTCAAAATGTGATCAACGGCTTCAAGTGCAAGCAGATATTTCATCGACTATCAGATACATTGGAAATATATAAACTTTGAACATAAGCACTGAAAAGCCAAATTAATAACAGACTATTAGTGCTCATTAGCTCTACCCTCCCACCTTTCTTCTTTCTTTTTCTTCTGGAATAGCTGCCCTGCCAGTACAACCCAAACTCTAAAATGCCATCCTAAAAATAGAAAGCAATAAAAGACAAAAAAAAAAAAAAAAAAAAAAAAGAGGGGGGAGAACGGGAACTGAGAGAATAAGCAGAGTGAGAAGCACTGTAATATAAAACTGTCTCCAGCTTCGAAGTCATCAGCCAATCATAATCCAATAAATGCTTTTTTTTTTTTTTTCTAAAATCAGAACACTCAAATGTCTATTTTTACTGGTGTTTAGAAGCAGCTTTCTCAACAGGGCTTTCAAACCAGTAGAGCCTGGCATGCAAAGTAGTGACTTACAAAACTCAATTTCAAGCCATAATTTCCAAGGCCTTCACTTGTTTATATGGGTTCATTTGTGTCTAGCACACCAATACTTTACAGCACAGACACCATTAGCAAAAAAAATGGAGAACTAAAGGGAGGAAACTGAGGGGATGTTTACATGAACTATTCTTTTAACCCAGAACACTATTTGAGGGTTCTCCCTTCATGACTGTACACTGTTACATGTATTTAAATGGCTAGAACAGTTCTGATATCCTAAGATACAAATATATTCTCCAAGTGCAAACATCAGGAACTGCAGTACTTACAGATAGGTTTTATCTAGCCCTCAAACATACCAATGAGAACTGCTAGGTATGCTTAAAGTACTGAAAAATCAAGGCAGGAGGGAGCTGTACCCATCTTAAGTCTGAAAAATTCATACACACAACAAAATACCATCTCTCAAGTATACAAGGAGGTGTATCCTCAGCACTTCTGTAATTTCTTTGTGTGTGGGTTGCCCAGAGAAGTTTGAATGCCCCATCACTGGAAGTGTTGGACAGAGCTTTGAGTAACCTGATCTAGTGAAGGATGTCCCTGACCATGGCAGGGAGCTGGACTAGCTGATTTTTGAAGGTCCCTTCCAGTCCAAACCATTCTATGATTCCGCAATTCTAAAATGCTAGAGATCTCTTCCTGTATTTAATTGTATTCATAAAACTGATTTTCAGTTATCAATGCTACATTATGAATATGTTACAAATTACTGCTATAATGCAGAAGGAGCAGCTTTCAAACTGACTCCTATTTTCCATCTAGAGCATGGGAAGTGCATTCTCAAGAGTAGTATCACTTCTGTCTTGTCTGTGGCACACTGTAGCAGGTCTCAGGATGTCTGCACCCTAAGCATTGCTTTGCCTCCGTCCCTCATTAACCTCAAGTAATTAAACCAAGTCCTCAGGACTTCACAGTCAGCAAAAGGGGGCAAAAATTCTTCTGCTACCTTTAAGATTGATAGTACAAAATCACAAATGCTCCCATTTCAATAGGGCATATGCACTTCCAACAGGCTGTGGAATGACCATAATGAAAAGGTCTTTAAAAGGACTTGATGAATATTGCATAGTAAAGATTTTTTTTAATTTTTAAATGGGAGTATCTGACAGCATCTGAGCTTAATTGTTGTCCTTCATAGAAAGTAACTACTTAAACACACAAGGACTAATCCTGCTCTGCCCTTAGGAAATCTAAGTAACCATCATATCATTATTTCTCAATCCTTAATTTTAGTGAAGAAATACATTAAATACACTCTTTCCCACAGCAAGAATTCAAATCCAACTTGCTTCAAATGTCTTTGAAAAGAGCATTTATTTCAAACTTGTAAATGATTTAAAAGAGAAAGCTTAATTAATAATGTTGTTTCCAGCCAGATGGCCAGACATTAGTTTTCAGTCATCTCTTTCAGAACAATTCACCAGAAGTCTTCAGATGCAAAGGAGTTTTAAAGCAAATAGATGTGATTGCCCAGCACTCTCAGCGGCTGCCAAAATGTTCAGTAAAAGACACAGCTATAGGTATAGGAAGGTTTCAGTTTTCCAACTTATGTTGCTGTGGGTCATGACTGTAAACGTCCACTAGCAACAGCACAATCACTTGACAGACACACATTTATTTCATTTAACATTTTGTATTTGGATGGCATTAAATTCCCATATGGTTATATAACATTACTTAAATGAAAACATGCGGCTACATGTACAGTGTTTCCCCTGGACTTGTGCTAACAGACTCCAAACTTAAGCTCAGTAGCAGACCACTGTGGTATGATGTGTATCAACCAGTCAAAATATTCCATGTGTACAGGAGGCACCAGCACAGAGACGAATAGATAAATATTATGCAAAGCCAGTTAAGGTTTACCACTAAACATCTATGGAATTCTAATATTCTCACTGACGTAGCACCTACATATTTTCAAAGAAAGTTTCCAACAAAAATCAAAACTGCTTTCTTAGTATGAATGAGATGCTGAACAGCAACAGAAAGCTTTTTAAAGTAGCAAGGTTTTGCAACAGAGTCTACCTTTTCAGATTTTAACAGATTTTCACAACTCTTATAAAAAATTCTCTGACATCCTTGTGAGGCAAGTACTGTATTTGCTAGGTAGTTAAGAATAAGGTACAAGCAGGTTAAGCATTTCGCTCAATGTTACACAGTGGTATGGAACAAAACCCGATGTCTTCAGTCTTTCCTAACCACAATGTACATTCATTATGCAGTAATCCACAACTGAAAACCTATCTTAATTCAGTTATGACTGGGAAAAACAAATATGCAATTGCAACTCTATACATGAACTTTCAGCCTATAGTTCTACCAAACAAGCAAAACCAGATTTGGGAAAAAGCTTCCATGATCAGCCATCTACCTACACACAAGTTATTTATGGCATCTAATTCAGAGCAAAGCTCAAAGCAGTTTGCAGACTGCCAACAGACTTTTACTGGCAACAGAAATCAGCTATAAAGTAGTATTAGATTTGATAATCAGGCAGCGATTATCTACTTTTTTCAAAAATTTACAGTTAGTTTTTGTAAAGCTTATTTCTAATGCAGTGGTTTCAAATCAGCTGGTTTCCACTTTCCACGATTCTAACAGTCATCTTCTAGAAAAACTCTACTGGCCATAAAAAAAAAGCAGCCACAAAATTTTGAACAGAAAACAATAGCACTAAACAGGCCAATAAGATAGTTTTGACTTATGGTGAAGCTTATGTTCGGTAAGTCAGGTAAATTTAGGCCCAAGAAGCAGTTACGGAGGAAGATTAGCCAAACTGTATGCAAATTTCACCATTCCAAGCCCATGAAATGCTTACAAGGTAATCAATCTGGGCTCTCCACAGTTCACTGGTTTCGCTTGGAAGGTTCCAGGCCAACATCAATAACTATTCTAGACCTCTCCTCCAACAGGCTACTGACCGTGGGGGAAGAAAGAATGAGCAGACCTTGTGCTCTTCTGAGTTCAAGGCCTGTAATTGTGGGTGGGCTTTATCTAGGCCGTGCAAGAGGAAACCCTACTCCTTCCTGTATTTGTATAGCTGTGTAGTAGGGGAGGTGGGAGGGGGGCTCAAGGGGAAGCACGCTGTAAGGGCTTCAGCATCAGTATGCAAACTGGTTAAAAATGGTTTAAAAAAAAAATCATTAAAAAAAAAAAATACAAAGACCAACAGCAAGAACAGCCAAATGCCACCTTCTGCCCAGGCACAGGATCGGGAGCTGCTGCCAATGCCAAACCCACTGCCAGTGGGATCTCAGCTACAAAATGTGGAGGGCCTCTGCCAAGCCATGCTAGTGCCCATCAGAAAACCCTCAATGAAACATGAGCAAGAAGTCCTCTGAAAATGAAACGCTTTGCAGAGAAGTATCATTTTCAACAAACTTCCAGCTAAATCCTGCCTGGCTTCCTGCCAGATTTCCAGCCCAGGGCTGACAAGTCCAGTCTTCTTGGGACTGGAGCCCTCAGGTCTCACGGGCTCTGTGGGGCAGGCTTCAAGTCCTGCAAAGAACAACCCACAGAATTCCCAAACACCCCGAATTTAAGAGAGAAAAACGAGTAATATTCAACCTACAAACACCTTTATCCTCCGTTTTCAGTTCACTGCTACCTTGTGCTGGCCTGACTCTCATTTGCATGTAAATCAGAAGTAAATTTACTGAAATCCATTGAATTACACACATGCAAAAGGGGTGGGAAAAGACTCAAGACTTCAGCTGCTTATTAGCCTTTCTTTTAAGCAAAGAATGCTTTCTAAAGACTGATATAATTTTTCAGATACTGTTATATGTGTGCTACAAATTGGCTATGCATCTGACTCAAGGGGAACAACAATTTGTTCAACAAATAATAAGAAAAGGACTTTTCTGTACAGTTCCACATGTACGGAAACCACAGACTTTGTATTCCTATGAAAAAAACCACATCTGGTCTTTCCGAGTATAACAAAATTAAAGGTGCTTGTAGTTGAGTCTTTGTCTTCCCACACGGCAACATTTAAAATCCAGTTATGAAGGGAAAGGAAATTTGGGGGAAAAAAAAGTGTTCTCTATCTGTTAAGTAGATAAAGCAACAACAGTTGCACATTGAATACAAAACCAGAGGCATTCTTATGTTCCACAGATGTCCTCCAATAAGCCCAATATTGTTGTGAACTTTAACTGTTCTACATCTGTGAAGAGTAAGTGAATTTCTCTTCATGTTCAAGCAACTAAAACAGGAAGGACAAAGTTTTTCCTCTTTTATTGTGAAAAAGGAGAGTCAGTATCAACATCCATCATTCAACCACTGCTGGCTGCAACTTCACCACAAAGGAGGAAATTTCTGTTTTGACTTCCTTTTTTAAAAAGATTTGTGTTACAGTTAACGAACGTAACCAACCTTTCCTATGACACAATTTGTAAGTAAAGTTTTCATGAAATTTTCAGATTAGGTAACTAGAAATTATAAATTGAACTAAGAATGATCCACCTAATACCTTGGCACTGAGACTTTCCCCAAAGCCTGAAGGAAGCAAGGGCCCCAGGCAGACTCTGCTGACATACTGTCCCCTGCAATCTTCTCTCCAGGATTCACACACTTCACTTTCCATAAAGCGATGCACATTCCTCCGGAGATCGAAAAGCAGATGCTCCTGTTCACCGAGTCAGGTACACACAGAGCCCAGTCACACAACTACCGGAAACGTGCAGCTTCCTTGCTCTCATAACCTCAGTGCTGAACAGCAAGTGGGCTTTAAGGGTATTTTTAGTGAAAAATTCCTCAAGATCACCTATCGACCTTTCCTAGACTTACACAAGTTACATTTCTAACAGGGAGGTTTTGCTCGATTTTTAAGTGTGTTCTTTCATGAGGCTCACCAACGAGATTTATAATTTCATCACATCTTCCACCATCAACAGCAGCTCCTAATACTTTAAAAATGTACTCAAATTGACTCCTCGTGGAATAGCAGGTCAAACAATCAAACTCACAAGGAACAACTACCATTTCCTTCCCATCTTCCCCGTGTCCTTCCCGCAGTGCTGCTCCTGCCCACTGACATGTGCAGCTTCAGAAGTGAGCTCTTGATGTAAGCAAGGCCAGTACCAGCAACCATATGGAGACTCTCCACTGTAGAGAAAGGAATGACGGTTCAATACTTGAGGCAATTGCTGGGGCACACAATCCAACATACTTCCTGACCTACTCATTTTGAATAGCTTAAAGTCTGTCTGCACCACACACAGCCATGCAGGATAGAGAAACCTACCTTGTTAATAAATGAGCAAATTTAGATACCCAGAACAGTGTAGCTACACTAGTTTAGGTTTAACAGGCTTAGCTGACAATAAAGATCTCTTCTTCTGGAGCTCAGACGATTCCTGGGTGACCCTCTAAAAAGCAGAGCATTATTTCTTATGTGGCTGGGCTCTTCTGAAGACAAGGGTTACCCCCTTTTTGTAAAAAATTTTTTAATAGGGCCTCTATTACTACACGTAAGCAATTTGTTCCTCCTCACACTTGTGACCCATGCTTCTGAAGGATCAAGCCTTTAATACAGAGCGAGCTCTGGCTTTTTATTCTGTTTCTACAGAGCCACAGTACCAGTAGCCATCAAACTTTCCTGCTTGCCTAAGGGCAAGTCCCAGCATTCCGACAGTGATGGTAAAGAGATGCGTGAGCAAATGAGGATCTGGTCTAAAAGGCTTCAAAACATCTTTAAAAGCAGTATTAACTGCAACAATTGACACATTACTTGTCTCTTCAGTCACACAGAAAGTTGGCTACCAGTGACAAGTACAAGAACCCAATTATTAACAACTTCCTTGTCTTTATGTTCGGACTCAAGTCGCATGTAGTCGCATGTAACGAAATGTAATTAGCAAACATTTGCTAAGCTTGGTGGAGTCAGCCTACTAGAACTAGAATGTCTGGACAAGAACCTCTGCCCTGTCTTTATTCCCTTAGCTCCTCTCTGCTCTCTTTGCTGCCAATCAACACAATCAGCTTTGGACTGGAAAAAGCTTTTTCCACAGCACATCAAGGCAGGCAAGGACAAAAGTTAATTAGGACTATTCATAAGCCTTACTGGAAGAGAGTGCTGCATCCCATCCCTGAAAATTTAATTGCGCTCCATAGAGGAAAGCTAGAAAAAATAATAATACAAAAATAAAAAACAGAAAAAGATAATTTGGGAATAAAATCTGATTTCAATTTAATTCAAGCACCGTTTGGCCCTATTTATTTCATAAAGTAGTTCATGCAGGATAATGGCATTATTGTGCATCTAACAGCATTAGAAGCTCCTAATAAATTAACAAGTGAAAATTAATGGCTGCTCAGTCCATTAAATCTTGTTAATTTTATTTTTGTTGCAATAATATAGCAATCACAAGTTTACATTATTAAACCAATATTTATTAGAAGAACTCATTTTAATTGGATCCCTGATGTGATAATCCAGCACAATGTGTATTTCTCGATTTCATCAATTTTTTTGCATTTATTTCTCATTATATTTAAATGACTGCAATGTTCAGGGTCTCTTCCTAATACTATAAAAGTTAAGCAACCATTTTAAACATTTTATTTCACAAAGATTCAACACTTACTACACAATATAATGAGAATCTTATGAGTCTTTTCTGAAGCTATTTTAAATATTTCAGTCCCTTGAGAAAGGGGAGAATAAAAAAGGCAGAGATATGAGTATTTGAAAACATCTCAACAAATGGTAAAATACATTTTTTCCCCTTCGGCCATCAATGTTCTGTATAAACATTGCTGTGTTGCCTTTCAAGTCAAGAGTTTTAATCACCTCTTTTTAATGCAAAATGTTAGCTGGCCTGCACATCTCAGAAAAAAAAGATAAATATATACTGACAAAAGGTTTTGAATTTATTGGCTGCTGACAGATTACAAATTTGAGGAGACATCTAACTAAGGGCTGGGTCTGATGTGCTACTCCAGCAGCAACTACTTTGAGGGAAGGGGCTGAACAACACTTTCTCAACCCTGACCTCCCTCCTTTCCCCAGTTCCTTTGTCTCTGCCAACATAACTGAATGGGTAGTTACTCCCCAACTGGTTGTACCAACGTTATTGCTTTAACTTAACAGTAACATTTTGTTTTTTAAAACGGCATAGTGTAGGCTAGAAGTCAACTACATGTGCTACTATCCAGGCTAATACAAGAGGCAACAACTCTGTGCAAGGGTGGGGAGAAGCTGAAGGGGCTGTAGGAAACAAAAAGCTCTGTGCCCCAAGATGGGGGTTTGACCTTCGGGGAGATGACAAGGAGGAAGATGAGAAAGGTACAAGTGGGGCTGCAGGCAGAAGGCACACCTGACTAAAGGTCTACATACACTTACCATATTTTCACCTTTAGACCTGATCTGCAAAGTCACACTAATGCCACAAAAGCCAGGAGCAGATGTGTAAAGCGGCGTCTACCCTGCAGCTATCACTGCCACAACCAAACTAGCTTGTGTGGGTATTGCCAGCAGCACGGTTGTGGCAGCACAAAGGTTAGGATAGGGCTGTAAAAAACCTGCCCATAAAGCTAGGTCAGTACATAGGTTAGTGGACAGTTTTGTAGCAGTAAAATCGCCAGCAACAGGGAACTAACAAGTATAATGGTAGCTAGACTGTGTTTGCACAGAGGGACTGTACTGCAATCATCTCCAGTGCACCGTTACACCAGTCTATTAAGTACAGACACTCTTAAACAAGTCTATGCAATATTATTAAAGCTCCTCACATACAGGGGCAGGCCAAATCGAAAACAAGGTAGTTTAAAACTGGCATTAAAAAAAAATATATAAATTTGCACACGGACACACAAAACTACGACTGGCCCTTTACTGAAACCAGATGGGCACCAGTTACAAAAGAACAACATACTTCACAGTCTTGCAGACAACCTCTGCCACTTACTGTATTTACAGTTTTCATATTTTCCTGGTATCAAGGCAATCCTAAGATCATGGTCAATTCTTGTGGATAATTGTGTGGTCAACTACCAACGCAACAGAAAGCATGCTCACACCCAAGACGTTCCTAAAATCACTTATGTATTATCCCTGGTTTTCCCCACCAAAATGCAAATCATTTAAGGACCACGCTGTTCAGCTGCTTTAAAAAGCAAATGTGCCATGTTTCCATTTCAGTTGGTACATTCTATCCTTATCAGATGAGTTCCGCAAGAAATAACACCCACCTCTCTTCAAAACAATTTTCTAAATTAAAAAAACACCACTTAAAAGAAGGTGTTCCTCACATGCCAGAATCCTGGCTCCCCTAAAACCACTGGTGATACAAAAAAAACAAATACAGTAATATGTTCAAAAGAAAAATATGCATATGAAAATATATTACAAAATATCATGAGATTTATGTCTTAATATGTGCAGTACCACTAAGGGTCTTGAAACAAAGCATTTACTATCTTGTCCCATATCAACAAGACTATATATACTACACAGCTTTTAGAGATTACTTAGTGCTCATCCCATGTTCCTGGCTTCTGCAGCTCAGACCCTACCTAGGTTAAGAGTTAAACACTCATCACAGTTCAGCCTAATGCACTTTATTGCCGTGGCAAAATGCTGATGGTTTGTCAGGTGCACAGTGGCCTCTCTTCAGATCAGGAATAGTATTAGAAACTCATTGCTCTGCCCCCAAGGATGAAGTCCATGGGGTTCTGCAGGTATGTAGTAATGTCAGCTGCAGGGTTTGCTACCATCAGATTCCATGCGTACCATACTCTTCGGTCTCAGAAGGAAAAAGAGCCATCAAAAATGTTTTAAAAAGTCTGCTGGCAGCTGGAGTAGACCTGAGCCTGTTCACAGAAAAAAGCAGAGAGGCCACAAACTCAAACACCTGGCTGTGCCAGGGTATGTGCTAATGGCGCGCTATCCTCAAGCTTGTCTGAAAAATGGTAAAAATGCCCATCCTGAAAGCTGGGCTTTCAACGTCAATGCAGCTACTACAAAGGATGTATTTTACTGGGCAAAACAGCGTGTGTTTTCAACTTCATCGCACAATACAGTATGAAAAAATATCTGATGGCCATGCAGACCCAGCTTGCTACAACTCACTGGATCAGCTCCTGACGCCAAAGCCCACCAGCTCAGTGCACAGAGGTTTAAAGGCAGCTCCCTTCTGGAGAAGGATGGGCTTTGGCAGCAGCACGCCACATGAGGGAGGGAGGAAGGTTCTCCAAACGAGCCATTCTGTCCAGCACCTGTGACTGTGGCCCAAGAAACAATCAGATGGTCTGAGACCAGTAGGTTTTTCAGGTGGAAATTACTTCTTGATCCAGCAGAAGAAACAAGGAGGAAGAATCCTGCCAGCACAGTGTGTTACGCTGAAATCCTTGAAGGTCTCTCCAGTCTTCTGCTGTCTGTCGCAGGTCTTCCAAGAGAAAACCTGGGGCCTGAGGTGACTGTCACATCACCTTACAAATGGAGCACTTTGAAAAGTAACACAGGCTGAACAAATACATAAGCAAATAAACTATTCAGTGTTTAATAATCTGTCAAGAGATAGAACGCAGTACGCATATTTCCAGTTACAAGTAAATAAAAATGACAGCAGGAATAAATTTAGTATTCTAATTCCTTAGCCCTACAACAAAATTTAATTCTTTTTTTTTGTTCTTTCTTAAAACAATCCCACCTGATCACTACAGGAATTTGCTGTGTAGCTCTTATTTCCATGAGAAATGTTTCTGCAAAGCTCAAGCACTTTTACATCTGAAACTTGCTTCGTCTCATGGATACAATAGCTAATTTTGGACTTACCCTACTCCTGCTGGGCCAGAGTCATCACTGGCATAGCTCCACTGTAACTCAGTCTACTGATGCATTACAGACAATGCACAACATGATCTAATCCTTAATGATGTTTTTTTCCCCCCTTTTTTCCTCTAACAGACTTTTTTGACTAAATAGGAAAGTAACATATGTAAAATTATTTTTTAAAAAAACCACAAAAATGTAAAACCATACTAAAATGGTCTTGCAAACACTCATTTCAAGTGACACAATAATCAGATATACAGATACATTAGGACAAACAGTGCAGTCCAGAGAAGACACAGCTCTTAAAAGTCACAAGGCCTGATTATAGTTCCAGCTCTGCCACTGACTTCTAGAGAAGCTGTTTCGCATTTCCACACCACTCCCCAATCTCTGATACACAGATATTAACCTCTCAGTGTGCTGCTGAGTCCAGCACAGACTAACCCAACCACGTTCATGTGGATCTCTGTAATACACTTGCTAAACAATAACAAAAGTACGTCTGAAGTGTTGTGTTCAAAAACTAGTGCCAAGGCATAAGGAGCAACCATCAAAATATGCTGACAGTTCCCTCATACCAAGGTTGAAGATATGGATCCAGGCTCCGTGTCATAAGTGAACATGAAATGTTTTCATTTCTGTACAGATTTCCTTTAACAGAGCAAGGTCTAAAAGAAACAGACATTCACTTCTGCACAGTAGGAACAGCCAGGACAATCTCTGGAGGTGATAATATTTAAGACTTGTGACATCTGCTTGTGTTACTTATTTTCAAGCTTTAAAAATATTTTTCTAAATTAAAGCATCCTACTCCACCCAGATCTTTGCTTCCTTTGAATCATAAAACATCAAAACCTTCCTTCTTTATCTAAACCACCTTGTTACTAGTAAAAGAAGTACCAAGAGGCTTCACGCTCTGCTCCTTAACAGGTCAGCATCAGCTAGACACAATACCCAGGTCACATCAGCAGGGCTGCTCAAGCCTTTTTCTTCTTTTGAAATGGTATTTCGGGGAAGTGGTTTAAATAGTCTATTATCTATGTGGAAGGCGTACTGCTTACCAAGAATTTAAAAATACAGGTTTTAAGGCATCTGTATTGGGTGGCAGCTCTACAGGTTTTGATTTCTGCTTCAATTAGGTGAAGCCAGAGTAACTCTAACAAAGGCTGAGAGATCTATTTGCATTACTGGCCAAAATCTTAGCCACAGTCATTCACCATCAAAAAAGATAAGGAGACTTTATTTTTCCTTTAAATAAACGCTACAGTTATTGGAAGAAAAATTTAGGAGTTCCAAATATGCACATTTGTAAGCTACTTGCTTCACTTTTTCATGCAACAGATGCTGCTTTGTATTAGCTACTGCATATTAAATCATTCTGACAACCAAGAAAGCATACATTTGTTTGCGCGCAAGAGAAGCATGAATACACACACACAGAGATATCTTCTCACGCAGAAGCATACAATTATGCAGCATTCAAATATTTAGGATGAACTTTGGCCTTTGTTTAAGGAAAAAAAAAGTACCCTCAAACAACAATCAGTAACAGAATCAGCAGTCATCTGGCTGAGCTCACAGAAATCAACAGATCTTCAGCAATAAAACACCACTTGTGGCCAGCTATTTGAAAGTTACTTGGAAATTTTTTCGTAGATAGGATACTTATATACACGTCCTTTATGATTTATAATGGTCTTATAGATCGATCTCAGAATGGAGGCTAAAAATAAAAACTATGTTAATTCCAAAAATGAGAAAAAATAATCAGTTACATTCACCCTCACGTGCTTTTTTTTCACTCCAAACAATCCCCTTCAGCTATGCCATTTGCATTCCCGATTTCAAAAGTAATTTGAAAACATAGGCACAGCAGGGCTCTAAATCACCTCTTCAGAGTAACATCAGTCTAGCTAATATAGAAGAAACCAAGCAACCCAAACAAAACCATTTTCCTGATACATTAATCAGAAGAAAATCTTAATGTAACAGTACTAGAGAACACGCCGAAACTTTTGACAATGAGAGTATCCACAGTAAGTATAACTATAGTCCAGAGCGCTTCCAACTTTTTTTTTTTTTTTAATCTCGGCTGGAGACATATTTTCTCCCTACGTTCCCCTCTTGTTACTAGACAGTAATCCAGTTCTGCAGCCAGTTATTTTTAATTTTGTTTTTTTTTAAAAACTATATATATAACCAGGATAGAGCATGCAGGAGGGACCAACACCGAAGTGCAGCGGGGCTGGAAAGCCAAACAAGCCCCCCTACCCGAGTCCCTGGGGAGAAACCTGCTACCAAGGGGCTCCGAGCACCCCGGTGCCCGCCCCGGGGGGGTCCCTCCCGCAGGGACAGCCGTGTGGGGGGCTGCTGTGCCCGGGCGGGGGGTGCCCCTTGTTTTGTGTGCTCCCCACGGCCCCGGCCGCACACACCCCCCACTCTACCTGGGGATAGTGATGCACTTGGTGTTGATGTTCTGCGTGGTGATCGCCTTCTCCAGCTCGTCCAGCTGCCCCGTCTTCTTCAGCTTCTTCACCAGGCTCTTCACCGCCTTCTCGCACCATTTCTCCTCCTGCCCGTTCTGCTCCCCTTTCTTCCAGCCCAGGAGCCGCTTGACGATGGGAGGAGTGAAAGGCAGGATGGAGGACATGCTGGCTCGCCCGGCTGGGCCCCGCCGCTGGCTCCGCGCTCGCCCCCCGCTCCGCTCCGCGCAGGCCCCGCCGCGCCGCGGGCAGCACAAAGCCCGGCCCCGGGCGGCGGTGGCCTGGCCTGGCCCGGCGCCGCTCCGCCGGTGCCTCAGCGCCTCGGGCCCGCGGCACCAAACTTTGCCCGGAGTTCGCCGCCTCTCCCCGGCGGCGGCAGCTCCCTCCTCCCCCTCCTGCCCCGCTCTGTGTGCGCGGAGAGGCGCCCACTCCAGCTCATTCCCAGTCTGTCTCTCATGCAAATTGCCTGCTGGCCGCCCCGGCCCGGCTTCCACCCCCTCCTTCCCTCCCAAACACGCTCACTCACGCCGCCGAGGGAGGGCGGGGAGGCGGCCGGCCCGCCGGGAACTCCGCTCCCCCCCTCCCCCCGCCCCGCCGCCAGCCCCCGCGCTCCCGGCAGAGGCCCCCGCTCCCCGGGCGGGCCGGGGCTCTTCCTCCCCGCGGCGCCGGGCGCCCGCGGCCTTCCCGCGCCCGCAGCCCCTCAGAGCACAGGGCGGGAAGCTCCCCCTCGGGGCCACCGCGGCGGGAAGGAGCGTCCTCACCCCGCTCCGGGGAGGGGGGACCCGCGGGGGCTCTGCCCGCCCCAGGCGCCGGCCCCTCGGCCTCCCCCCGCAGCGCCGAGGTGGCGGCTCCCCGCGGTGCGGGTCGGCCCTCCTCGGGGCTGCGAGCTCACGGGGAGGGCCAGCGGCGCCGTCGAAGCCCAGAAACCAGTACCTGGGCGAAAGCCCACCGAGGGGGAGGCAGCGAAAAAAACACAAGCGACAAAGTCCCACTCGGTGAGGAGAAGGGACAGAGAGTGCTCGGGCAGGGTGGGATGGATGCAGCCCCCACCACGGCTGTTTCCTCTGTGGAAAGGTGTGTTTCCACACAGAGCTGAACACAACTTGGTCGTGCTCAAGACAATTAGCAGTGTTTATTTCAGCCCCTTTAATTTACTGTTCCATTCTCTCATCTTTCCACCCCAAGCACCAGGTACCAAATAATTTTTACCCTGTATCAGGCACAAATGACACCCTGGAGATGTTTACAACCAGACCTGGTCAGAAATTCTCAGACGGAATATTTTTGTCAGAGGACGAGAGTTTGTTCAGATCTAGGTGTTTTGTAGAGATACTGCTGTGATTCGGGTTTGGCTGACTCAGGGTGGCATCCAGGTAAATTTCCAGTTTCTCACTTCCCATCACTGGACAGACTGGGCTGTCACACTCCTCAGCCTCTAGCATTGCCCCTTCCATGCCAAAAGGGGGCTCAGGCCTTAAAAAAAACCCCATGTAAACACAAACCATAGCTCCTCAGGGCTCCGGTTCTCTGACAAACCACCCCAAAGTGGTGCCAAGCCATGCACATGGCAGCCTGGCGAGCAGCGGGGAGCCTGAGGGCCACCTGCAGAATCACCAGGTGCCACTGCTGAGGCTCCTTCATGTTTCTGAACTCCAGCTGCTCCACAGCTCCTGCCAACACCTGCCCAGGAACAAAGGGGTAAAAGTTTTGGTGGACCCAGCTCCCAAATTCTGAGGTTTTGCACTGAGATATGCTTCCCAGTTTTCTCCATTCTCTCAGAAGGGATGATGGTGAGCCCAAACTTGAGAAGCCTCTGGGGCTGTTCGGCAGCTCCCAGACACACAGGTTCTTGCCAACCCACATTCTCATATTCCAGGTTCCAGTGCAACCTGGTGGGGAGACTCCTCGAAAGCCGGCATCCAAAAACTTCCCGTGCCTGCAGATTCGAAGCAACCAACCGTAGAGATTGCCTCGTGGCAAGTTAGGAACCTTGAGTTCAGACAGTGTCTGAGGCTCAGAGGCAACTGGCTTGGCTTTCACAGGGATTTAAAACAAACACCATGTTTTATTCCAAATAGTACCAGATTTTGAACTATCAATACTGGGTACAAATTAAATACTCCCTTCTATATATTTTCTTTTTTTCTCTCCAGCTTTCTCATACTATTCCCCAACATGCATTCCCTGAGTGTCTTGAATTTTGGAGGCTCACCACTAAAATTTTGGAACGTTGCCCTGACCCAGTTTTTGGCTGCCTCGGTTGAGATGCCTGAAGTAAAGAGATGTGGAACCCCAGTAGATGATCCCAACACCATTTGAAGAAATACTTCCTCAATACCTCTAAGACAATGCAAAACATTTTTGACACTAATTACATGAAAAGCATGATGCCTAAATTACTGACTGTTGCTAGTGCCATTGGCTTTCTGAATATTTGTGTTTTTCTGAAAAGACCTAGTTCCTGATAGCTGGTGATTAGTTAAGAATCTAAACTTTCATTTTAAACATTTTTTTCACAACTTTAGAAATAACCTGAATATGTGAACCAAGTTAAACACAGATGGTGAAGTTAAATACATTTTAAATGTAGATATAAGTACTTATCACAATTTTAAATGTGATGAAGATTAAAGTAATCTTTTTCTATTTTCCTAATTCTTGGTGGCCCAGCACATTTTGCAGCTAAAAGAAGCCCAGAAGGCGGCTGAGCCTGAAGGACCTGTCTCAGACCTGTCAAGTCAAGATGCCATCAGGGTGCTCTCAGTACAGATTTCTGCTTCTTTCTAGCTGTTCTGGCTAGAAAATAGTGGGTACCTTACTTCACTCATCCAGAAAGTTTGCAATAATACTCAAATCTCATCTCTACGCTCAGAATTCATGCTGTGACCTCAGTTTAGCAGGGCTTCCAGAATTTTCTGTATGTATTCATGGGCTAATCACTCTGTTACAGTCATATCACAAGCGATCAACTGGGTAAATTTGAATAAGGGGAAGGAGAGGAAGAGCTGAGTGGTTTGCTCACACTTGTACCGTGATTTAGTGGCAAAAGGGTGAGCAGAATTTGGTAAACACTAAACCAAACTGGGTCTCACTTGCTTACAGTATCATAAATGAGGCGTAGGCAGCTAAATCACTGATCTTAACTCTGGGCCACGGCAGCCCTGTCAACACTACTAAAACCCAATAAACATTTGGGTTTGGGATGTGGAATAAATTTTTAAGATTGGGGACATTACATTTTATGGAATAGCTTGTGTGCCTGCTGAGGTTACCTGTCAGAATGAACTGTTCTATGAAAATACGACTTTCTGAACCCCTAGACAGTAATCCTTTATTTCAGAGAGTTTTGGACACTCTCGTAGTGGAAAAATTGACAGGAAAAGACAGGACCATCCCAATTGTGCATGGTCTGGATCAGTTCGCTGGTTTACAAAGTGTCTGATGTCTTGGAAGCCACCTCTAGGCAGGATACGTTTATGCACTTAACTGTGATAGAAATTTTTCTTTGCTTTTTAGAAGTCCTTATCTTTGCTTGTTTGTGGCATAGCACAGGTTCAGGGACTTCACTTATTGCAGTTTGCTCTTACAGAAAAATAAAGGTATATATAGTCTGCAATAATGTGAGAAAACCATATACTTGGTTCATATACTTGAAGAAAAACCCCATACCCTTTACAGCTGTCTTGCATCTCTTAACCTTTTGCTAATACACTAGCACCTTAACACTTACTAAAAAAATAACCTCTAGATACCTTGTTTATTAATAGGATCAATCAATGAACAGGAACAAAATTTAAACTTTACTTTCACAAAAAGAAAAAAATAGGGCTTTGATTCAGGAATGATATAAAATTAGAATGAGAAACAAGAAGGTGGCTTCTGAATCTCAGATGTGTCTATATGTACCTTTATTAGAAATATTTTTAACAGTCTGAGGAATCACTTCTGTGCTTTGCTTTGTGTTCCCTTCATGCTACTTGAAGGATGTAAAGGGAGCGAGGGATTTTTGGGCAGACACGAAGCTGGTTCCCTCAGCTCCCGCTGCTCTCCCCGACACCCCTTGCGCAGGGGCATGCTGGAACAGGCAGGCTGGAGGAAGCGTGGCCAGAGCGCGCTGTTCACTGGCTACGTGCAGCCGACAGCCGGCTCTTAGGGGAGCCTGGAGCCTGCTGAAACAGCTCCCAGGCCATCTTAACATGCAATTGTGGCTAGTTTGAAAATCAGGGAGTGGTTGAGAACCAGCTTCTAATGTACTGCCCCCATCTCTCCTCCACTCACTGTCTGAAATATTAAGTGTAATTTCCTATGTGGTCATTACCTGTACAGGGAAGGGAATTTTATGATGGCACCAAGTCAGCTGAGAAGCAGGTGGACAACCTGTGAAGTTCGCAGCAGATAGGGATTTCCTAGAGCAGCTAAGAGGGCTGTGACCTCCTCATTTCCATTTGCTCCAGGTTATGCAAGTATCAGCCACACTGAAGGGTGAGATAGGCAGCAGTGAAAATGAGGAGATACTTTTAAATTGGGTTATATTCAAGTTAACTTGTAAATAAGGGCTATGACATTTAACTTTGAATCTATGTCACATATAATATGCATAAACAAGGGAAAGCGTGGGAGCTTTCCTTGGTTAAGGTAATATATGTAATGTAGAACAGCATTTATATGCAAGCAAACCTATCTTAATCACTCAGAACAAACCTACAGGAAAATAACTTTCGGCGTGAGTCACAAAAAAAGCAAGGTCATTCTAAGTTAATGTCTTCAGAGTTAACTTCAACACTCTGAAACACACAGCTCAGACAAATCCTTTCAGGGTACAGCCATTTATTCTTTGCTATGTGTGAGAAAACATATATAATAAAAGGTTGCTTTGTTGAAAACTCATAGTACTTCATACAAGCTAGTTCACCTGCATGTTCCAAGAGGCTCAGTAGCGGGGGGGGGGGGGGGGGGGGGGAAGGAGAAAAAAAAATAAAATAAAATCACACAACCACTTCTAACCAAAGGTCTAGTTAATCCAGAATCCTGTCTGTGACTGTGGCAGTACCTCTTGCCTAAGGAAAAAAATGCAAGGCAGCAGTAGCATGTCCAGAGTGATCCTTCTAATATACTCACCCAGTTTTTGGCAATTATTTGTGTAGGCACTCCTGAACTGGAGTTGACCTCCCTGAAGAGCCATGGATAGGCCATTCCTACACTCCAAGACCTCTCTGCTTCTGACTTATGTTTACAAGTGGCCTCCACTAGACACCTGTGTTCCACCTGGGACATAGAATAGAGCAGCTCTAAAGACAAACCGACATTGTCCAAGGAAAATACATTGCCTGTAACATTCCCTCGTTACTTATTTTAAAAGCTGGACTGTACTTGGTGACAATACAGGAAGAGAAAGAGCAGTGTTGGGGTTAGGGCAGGTGGATATTCTCCCAGAAAACTGGAGTTTTCCCCTCTCTGTCACTGCCCCCATGTGATATGAGGCAACTTCAGCCAAACTGGTGTGTGTTTATTGTGTTGCACCTCACACTGGGGAGGTCTGGCTGCTCCCCCGGGGTCAGGTCTGCAGCAGGGCACACACAGCTGCACGGGAAGCTACCGAGAGCTCTGCTTCAGTAAAGCGGGACGTCCTGGTGTTCAGGGTCCTGAAGAACCTCCTCAGAAACACGTGTCTAGCAGAGTTTTGAAAATGGCCATCCTAATTCTGGTTTTCCCCAGTCATTGAAGGCCTGGCTTTGAAATCTTAAAACAGCTTATATGATAACTCTTCACAAGGTTTACATGTGTCCAGGAAGTGATGGGAGATGGCAGTCAATAGTATGGAGGATAGGTCTTGGGTTTGGGGTTTTTTGTTTCGTGAGAGACAATAAAGCATTTTGCTGGGGACGCCACAGCATCCTCCCCTGCACAGGAAAGGTGCATGCAGGGACACAAAAGCTTCCTGAGGCTGAGCCCTTGGTTCAGCCAATCACCTGCATAAGGCCTGATCTAATCTTTACAAATGTGTTAACAGCCTGAAATTAATATGGTTTCAATTAACCTGGAGATAAAACTGTCCACTAGTATAGACATCCACCGGGCCACACAGATATCCTGACAGCATGGAGTGGGGTATTTTCAACACCCGGCTCTGCGGGGTGGCAGCACCTGCAATCGCTCAGCACTGCTGAGGCTTTGCATACAGGTAACTGCAGTTAGGCTGTTGCTCAACGCGACTGCATGCACACACATATACAAACACTTGCCTGTTCCAAGTCTTGCAATCCAAAATTTTGTCTTTTTTAAAGTACACTGTGTGGTTCAAATGAGATCCAAACTCTCAGTTATAGGGAAATTTGTCCTTATAAGACATTTCCCTCCTCTGGTTGCTAGAGTGACTGGGGTCCACGTAAAGTTACACAGATAGTCTCTTGTGGTACAAAAAGCACCAGTTAAAGAGCTGCAGCCAGAAAAAAGAAAGGAATAGGCCAGGCTCCAAAGCCCCAAACACAGAGGCTCATTACAGGTAACACAAAAACTCCAGCTCCCAGCCACAAGCATTTCATTTGAGATTCTTTTTCTATGTCCATATATGACTGTCTGTCCCTTCTGAATTCCTTGCTGTGTCTACACCCTTTTCTTTGCCAGGGCACATCTGTTAAAGTCTTCATTTTGACTTTTGAAGTGGGCATTTTATATCCAGCTGAACTTTAAAAAAGATCCTGAGCAAAGGCCTTTAACAAGTAAATATAAATACATTATTTTTATGAATAGGCCCATGTTTTCACATGTTCCACTTGCAATGGACTCTTGTCCACAACTGCTGGCATGTCAAACCCTCTACAGGAAGAATACACTTCTGGAGAAATACACGTTTCCTTGTTGTGCACAAAGGAGATTCTCAAAGAACAGTTTAATGAAAAACTACACCCGTGCTGCAGGGAGAAATCCCACTATTGTGCGGCAGCCTTGGATAGCAGAAGCCACCCTGGCCAACGTGCTGGAACTGACCCTGCCAGAGATCCTGAGATCCAGGGAGATCCTGATCCAGATTCAGACTGTGTCTCAGACACTGCCTGCTTGCTATAACGTTTGTGCTGAACCTGGGCAGAGCTTGAGGCTGCTTGTAACATCCATCCATGCACACACACACCCCAGAGAACAAATGCTTTGGATCTCAGCCCTGCCTCAAAGTCCAGTGGGAGTTTACTAGTTTCAATTACTATAGAGTTTAGCCAGTAGTTTTTATATGGTGGCGCCTCTACATTAAAACCAACAGTTAAAGGCCGCTCACTTCTTAATTTTTGAGGTTTACTTAATTAAGAAGTGCCATTACCCTCTTTTTTTGTTTTAAATCTTTTAACCTGAAATGCAGTGGAGGCCCACAAAGGGACTGTCATTCTCATCTGAATCAAGAATCCTCTTTAAGGCAGCAGCAGTAAGGAGTGGGGTGGAATTATTTGCCCATGAATAATATGTTAATATTTATACATAGCTTGCTTAGATAAGAAAAACAACTTGAAGATTTATGGAAGAAACTCTGAATGGCCATGCTTTGTAGAGCAACTTTACAAGCTCCATGTAGAATCCCAAGTGTTGATTTTGTCTCCTGACAGTTTAATGTGCAACCCAAGAAAGTGCATTCTTCAGGATTAAAAAAAAAAAAAAAGCCATAAAAAAGAAAATCAAACCACTACAGTCTGCCTGCTCTTCTTTTCTGCAGGGGATTTCACTACCTTTTGAAGAGATCACAGTCACATTAATAAGGGGATCTTCAAACACAACTGAAATTGAGAGAGTCCACAAGCTGTGCATGCACACATACAAAAAGCTTGGGTTTACTTTTTTCTTTAAGTCTTCTTCCAGGCTATTGCAAAAATGCAGCTTAGCTTTTCGTAGACTTTTCATAAAGCTCAAGTCCTACTTAGGCTATAGGAATGGCATAGAAGGGGAAAAGAGTCACAAAGAAATGCTCCTGCTCCATGTGTGCAAGAGGAGGGATGTTTACTCCTTGTTTATTTGTTCTGGGGGGAAATAAAGTGCTTTCTGTGAGGGCTCTTTGCTAGTGAGGCTGTAACTCTCTCAGGGCCTGCTAAAGCACTGCCAAGTCTGTCAGGAGAGGGGAGAGCAATCTGGGCAGACTGCCCTAAATTAAAACTATCCCCAAATCAAATTTAGTTTAGGCACACAGTGTAGTACTTGATATGGAAGATAAAGACAGAACTACCAACTCAAGCATTCAAAACTCCAGAGTCCAGACCCTAGTATATCATCAGATGGGCTTGAAATTAAATTAAAATAATAATGCTGTTTCCTTTTTTGTGCTTTTTTTTTTTTTTTAATCTCAAAGGGTTCATGTTTCTTACCTTGTTTTAGCTCAGAGAAGAGACGAGATGAAATGAAGGCTGAGGTTCTGATGCAATTATATATTTCCGGGAGCTAAGGGCTTTAAGAAACATCACCTGTGTGAGGTTTGCAGTAAACTTGTCAGAGGTGGGAACAGTGCAAAAGAAACCAGAGCTGTGGAGAAAATGCAATTAATTACAAATTTACCTGAGATTCCAAACAAATTAAAGAAACCTCAAACGCTGCTTTATTGTAACACATTGGGATCCTACACTATTTATTCTTTCTTTTAGGATGAGCTAACCAGCAAAATTTGGATCTGTATCAAAATTTCAAACCAAAGCTCAAAGCTGCCTACATAAGGCTGCTTGTTGGTTTTGATATGAGGTTTGGGGAAATTTTTTTATGATAATGCCACATCACTGGTTAGAAGTCTTTTTGTAATGTATCAAAGAGCAATTTTTTTCAATATTGATGGTCTTTTTCCTCCATAGAGTTGGGAGTAGAATTGAAAATCACATGCTTCAGCACTCAAGAGAGTCCCTGTGAAGTTAATGGAAGCCAATTTAGGCACCTGGGTACAGCCTTAATAGAGATGTTCAAAGGCACATGTGATTTTTATGACCTTACTACTATTTTGTGCCTTTAGAAATCTTTCATAGCTTAACTTCAGATACCTCTTCATGAAAACTCTGTCTTCTGTTTACTTATCAGTGCTTACAGATGTCCTTTACGTATTTACCTATTTTGAAGTCACTGAAACAAATCCTGTGGGTACTGGAGGGGGGAGTGAAAAGTAAGGAGGCTAGAGATAATTTCAATTACCTAACATTTATTTGACTTAGTCACACAGAACTGGATCAGCGCAGCTGACACGGAACGATGATTAAACTAAACCCTGAATCTATATTCCCATGTGATCACCCTCATTATCTCTGCTATCAAGGTTGATCTGACAAGTAACTTTTATTTAGAATCAGCCATACTTCTTTTCCCCGCCTACCCTAAAGGCACCAGAGTTGTTTGCAGCTCCCCACTTAGAGAAAGTAAAACGTAATTTACGCCTACAGTGCAAAGAAAGAGCTGGGTAAAAGAGAACTGGCTTCTTTAATTCAGGGGCCTGATCCAAAAGCCAATATAGGCAAGAAATCAGGGTTTGTAAAGAGTTTGAAGATCCCTGGGTTAAAAATGACAGGATGTTATAACTCAGTTATTAAGTGTCCATTGATTCCTTGCTTTCTCATATACATTCACATTAAAAAATGCATATATATTTCAGTATTGCCTGTAATACTGAATAAATTGTTATGGCCTAGGCCCAGAACACTTGACATTTAGTCATGTAGACAAAATACTGAAAGTATGAATATTTGTATAACGAGAGGTACAGAAATTATTAGTAATGATCACTTTAGGCAGAAATTTCGCTGTGCTGTATACTTACAGGATATTGAATGTGTTGCTAGATAAAGCATATGTTTAGTAAATGGGCCCATATCTCTGCTCTGGTCTATAGGGGATGACCTCCTGGCTTGCCTTTCTTTTAGTGAAGCCGACTCAGTAAACGAGAAATGGTTAACTCGTCTCCTGTACCATCATTCTTTCTGACCAGATGCAATAATGAAAAAACAGAGGTACAAAGGTTCACAGAACTGACTGTTTCCAAATAGATGCACCATTCCTAAAAGAAAAAAGCCTAAATTTGCAATTAAAGGATACAAAGATGGTCTTTTACAACTCTGATTTCTGGTTTTGGTCCTGCTTGTGTTTTCTGTCTTGTTTTTTTAAAAACTTAACCAAGCTTGCTGAGGTGGAGATTGAAGCCCATTTGAAATTAGTCAGCTCATTTTTTATTGCTTCTGATAATTCTGGGAGTTATGCGTTTTCCTCAGACTACTGAGTTGTAACCTGAGGATCTCTTGAGTCTGGAGCCTGTCATCTTTGTGGGGGGTGGTTTTTACACACTGCCCAGTTGTCAATAGTTGCCACTGGCTATTAAAATGGGGGCTAGGGAGTAAGGGTGAGGGGGCTATAAGGGTGCTGTGAGCAGGGAAGAAGATCCAACATCAGTGTCATTTCTTCATCATCAGTTTGTGCTTTTGTGGGAGAATAATCCTGAAAAGAGCCATTGCTACTGGGGTTATGAGAGTTCTGCAAGGCAGGATGAAGACAAAGCTGCTGCCGTGGAAGGTGGGATTTGAATGGATTTAGGTAACTGATGATTTGGCCTTTGCTCTGCATTTGGTTTGTACTTGGTAAGCTGAGTCACTGTGCTACATAGTGAATTGTTTTGATATTCTGGGCCTTTTATTTTATGAAATATTGGCTTCATTTTATAAAATACCTCTGAGGCAAGAAGGGAATCCAGGCAAGTTGCAAAATAATTCTCTGATCAACCACTCAAAGCCCCATGAGATCTATTATTCTGACAGCAAATCTTACCATGATGCATGCAAACTCAATTCCCACTTTTGCACTGTCGTGTCAAAACTTGCATCCATCTTGCTCTCACAGCCTGCTTCAGGCCTTGGCCAACTTTGGTGCTACCTGAGATTTGCGAAACAATGTTCTTTCTCCTGCTATTTGAACACAGAGAGGCCTCAAGTAAGGGGAGAAATTTGAAGGCAGCCACCCAGATGTTGCTGCTGCAATGTGGGAAACAGAGCCTTTTGTCTCTGCTGTCACTAAAGCTAGAGAACAATTTATCTGATATGTGCATGCAGCAACATTATATGTCTTTCCATTGTGTTCGAACATTTCTCTTGCTTAAAATGTTACACTTAATGGAGCAGTTAGTCCTTAAAGCTACAACATTTTGTTTTTCTTCAGTGTAATTAAATCTGGAAGAGACCAAGTCAACAGTTCGCCAGTATAGAGGATTAGACTTCCTGTTGCTACTTGTATAGATTATGTGCAGTGCTTTGCACAAATACAGTAAGACCTAAATACCTTACCATCTATTCATCTATATCAGATATTACTCCCTTCTCAGCTTAAATAATTAATATATGTTGCCTGAGTCATTAACGCACCAGGACTGATGAACACTGGACAGTTAAGGGATAAACTTAAGGAGTAGAAAGTTGTCAGAGAACTGTCTCATTCCCATCCACCCATTCTCACCTCCCCACAAAAAAAAAAAAAAAAAAAGCAATTGATTGTTCAAATTACAATGGAGTGAGCATTAAGGCATAAAGCCTTTTAAGAGAGAAGAAATGGCATTATGAATAGACTGGCAAATTTTAAATTCTGAAAAGGGAGAAGGGCAGGGCTGAGCTGCAGCTGGGTGCTGAGCCATGTGAAGAGCCAGAGGTGAGGAGAAAGAGAAGGACAAGGGACGTCAGAGCCCGACCACACAGGGCCAGTGGTGAGGCATGGGGAGAGGTAAACACTGCTCTTCCACACCCAGAAGATGGTGCAAACCTTGGGCAGGAGTGGAGGAGAAAGTCACCATGGTAGAGGAGAAGACCAAAGTCAACAGAGTGACCTGGTAGCAGTGCAGGAGAAGCTTCTCAGGGAAAAAACCCAAATAGAACAGTGTGTAGATACAGAGGAAAAGAAGTACTGAGTTTTTCCAGGGCTAACATGTATAAGGGATCTTCATCAGACTGGGGAAAGGGGAAGATGGACTGACAGGAGAGTTGGAAAACAGGAGTTCAACAAAACAGACCAACCTCAGGGTCCTCATACACAAACAGAAAGGTGGGTGGCAGGGTTGGGAAGAAGAGGACACAAAAAGGCAAAGGTGAAGCTGAGGAGGGGTTGAATTTCTTTGTCTTTAAGAGATTTTATAGCCGATGCTATGTTAATTTTGTGTGGTGCCAAAGACAATATAAACTGTAGAGAAAATCAGATCTGTAGTGGTCGAGGATGTAGAGAAACAGTCAATTGTATATTTAACAGGAAGTCAGGGAGATCAAAGAGTTTTCAAAATGGTTTTGTTTTTAAATGATACCCTGGCTTTATTTTGTTTAGATTGAGCTGGGGGCCTCTCTGAAGAGGATAAAAGAGAACAGAAATGTGTAACAAAGACATTTCCCCTCTCCTTAACAGTCAAGGGAACTTGACATCCCCATCAAGCAATAGCACCATTATATGTACCGCTGCAAGAAAGGAAGCTTTTTTATCCTTGGAAGGAAAGAAAGATGTTATCTTCTAGAAAAGAGGTAAAGTTCTGCAGAAATTCAGTGCTGTTAATAGACTGTTATGACAGTGTGCAATTTCATTTCCAGTGAACAATGCATGTCACAGGCCTGAATGCTGCAGCAGTTAACACAGATAAAACAGAAAACAAGCGCTGCAGAGCCTACACTCTCTGGTAACATATCCTTCCAAACATTCTTTTTATTTTAAGAGTTAAATTAGAATTTTACTTTTAGCTATTTTCAGCTTACCGTGAAGGGATGCTTTGCATTAATGGAAGTGGAAAAGTCTAGCTTGTAATGAATTAAGATAGAATTCTCTGAAAGATCTTCCATAAAAGGGAACATCTCGTAACACTTCTGGAGCAGGCCCTGGGCACAAATTTTTTAAATAAATTAGGTGTATGCTTAAATCTGACTTTGTCCGTCAAAACACTGAAACTTCTTTATATTTTTTGCCTGATTTAGAATGGATTTGAATGAATACTTAAACATGTATTTGTTTTGCAGGACTTTAAACTCATTGTGCAGTAAATTCTGTGATACAGTTTCATACTCCTTGTATGTGGACAGCATGAAGCTAAAATCTTAACTTCCAGTTAAAACAGGATATTAAAGATTACAAATTAGAGGATACAAGAGGAAGAAGGGGTTCTCCACGGGAGGCACATATGCCCTCCCTGCTTCAGAATGAGGAACAAACAAGAGGCTGTTTCCCATTTCTGCAGCCACAGCTGATGTTCGTATCAGTCATAGCAGCCCCTGCCAGAGTTACTGCAGTTAAGGTGGTGTCAGCCTTTCCATTAGAAACCTTATAGACACCATTTAATAATTTGACCGTAAATACTTGCTTCAGACTGAGGCTTGGCACTGAAAATTATCAGTCCTCCAACAATTCTGAAGACATTTCCCTCATTCCGAGTCTTGAAAATTCCACAAATATTTTAATGCAGAATATCTACGATTTATAAAGTTTCCTTCTGGGTAGGTATTCTCATCACTTCAAAACAACTTCATAACTCTGAGTGAACTGTGACACCATCCTGCTCATCACTGCAAGGAGAAGCTGCACTCTTTAGATGAAACCTGCAGTATACAGAGCATGACATATGAATCGCTTATGGTATGAGTTATGGCCTCTCAGGTAGCTTCTAAATACATGCATGTTTGTATTTTCACTTTTGCTACATCATGCAGCTGAGGACCTCAGAGTGCTCCGTAATCCCTGTGTGCTCTCTTAGCATCATCTTCACCAACATGGGCCCAGCTTTTTATCTCTCCGTCTGGTCTATCAGCTAAGACCTGTAGTTCCACCAAAGCAGCCAATTTGTTCTTTTTCTGCTTACTCCTCAAGGATGACTTTCCATTTAATGTAACAGTTTTAGGGATGTAGGAGGCACCTACACCTTGATGTCTTTGCCTGCTGGCAGAGCTCTTCATCCTCATCCAAATGACACATCCGTTTGGCAACATTGCTGCTGAGGGCAGTGATCATAGCAGGACGGGGACATCATGCTGCAAGGTTCTATCTCCCAGGCACAGAGAGGCGATGCCTGGGTGGGAGCAATGTGGATTACCCCTCCTTCTCTATGGTCTGCAGTCCTGATGTGAGAGGAGAGAGGCTGTGAAACCCCATCTTCCCTTCTCTAGCCACAGCTGTGGTTGAGTTGATGAGTTTTTCTTCCCTTTTTGGCATATGCTCCTAATTCAGCTTCACCCTAGCTGGTAGGGATAAAGCTCTGCTTCAGCTCTCCTCTCTCATCCCATGGTGGCATGAAGAAGTGTTCAGAGGCGGTGAGTCAGGCAGCCCTTTCTCACCCACAGGCAGCTGCCTCTTGGGTTTGTGGTCTCCGCTGGCAAAATGCAAGGAACCTTCATTTTGCTAACCTTAACACAAGGCTTACAGTGTTCTCCATTTGACTGAGGTTGCCCTCAGTCCGTCCTTTTGTTTTCAAACCCTAAAGCCTCTTTAGTTTCGGGATTCCCCATAGCTTTTGACAGCAGCTAGTGCTGATCACCTGGGCATCATCCACTTTCCTCCTCGAGGCCGGGGCCGTGGATGCTTTAGATACAGTCACAGATGCAAATGGAGCATCCAGACCTGGCAAGAGGGCAGAGCACGGGGCAGAGAGACAGCAGGAGAATTTCTCTGCTTCAGGAAAGAGACATCTCTGCCTCATGAGTCAGGACTGCACACCTGCAGAGCCAAGGCTGGGCTGAAGAGCATCCATCCCTACAGAAAAAGGCATTTGTTCAAGACAAGTGCTCAGCAAATATCTTATCTGCCCCACAAATTAGCAAGTGGCAGCTCATTTAGACCATACTGCATATCAGCTGGATGGAGGGGACATGAAATACAGCAACACGGGAAATCCCACAACAACAGAAATGCTGAGAAAAACAAAGCCACCCTCAGAATACTTAGCTTTTTTTTTTTTCTTCTCTGAATAAAGAAAAGGAAATTTTTCTCTTCTCAACAGAGAGGGGAAGAAATTACATTGCCTGTAGTAATGCTGCCTTGAAGGAGGAACTAACCTGGTTCGCTCTGCTGTAACAGAGAGCAGAAAGTTGCTGAGGTGTGGAGGACTTGTGCTACTTACACTGGCTCTTCTGAAATGGTGTTCACCAAATCAGCACAGAAAAATGCCTGGCACCCGGTCACTAACCCAAGATAACCTAGCCTAATAAGAATGTAGTCTTCAGCCTGACATTCCTCTGAAGATGTGCAGCATTCACTAATTAACTTGATTTTAAAGAATAAAATAGCAGATTAGGCCCCTAAAACACACCGTTGTAAACATATGACACCTCTCAGAGGCTCTGAAGTAGTGATCCTTGCTGCCTGCTGCATTCTTACTCCCTTCTCCCTGCTCTCTCCGGTAAGTGGCTGCCTGGGTGGAATTTCCCTGGTGACTACACAGGCAGTTTGGCAGCCGTGCTTATGCCCGGGGCTCCCTGCACGCCTGGGAGATCCTGTGGGCATGCAGCAAGGCTGATGCTTTTGGAAAGCATTGGACCTACCACGTGCATGATGCTCAGGCAGAGAAAATGTGTTTGGAGGTTCCAGACCTCCTGCTGCTGCTGAAAGGTCTGTGGGGACCCACCACAATACCTTCCAACCTAATAAGCCTTGAGGAACCCTGGCAGGGTTTATCTGGAGGGGCTTTGCAGTGGCCAGGGTCCAGCTGTGATCTCCCAGGGACCAGGCAGGCTGAATGGGCTAGAATTTCATTGCAACGAGACCTGTGTGAAAGTCAGGAAGGGCAAATGAAGCCTGTGGTCTGGCTCGGGGTTTACACCAGGCCAAGGGAGATGACAATCTAGTACCGTCAGTAGTTCATAATTTCTGAAACAACACCTTACTATATCAGTTCAGCCTCCATTGTCATCAGAGAAAAACTCACACTTTCCTAACTGAAAGTTCAGTCTAAACATAAATGTCACTGAGAGCCCAGCGAGACCTTTGGTTTTCTAGTTTCACTCTCCTGAGCTGTGGGGAAGATTATGCAACAGGAACACTGGGGTGAATCATCTTCTGGCATTGCAGTAAATTAGGAAATGTTTGCTGCGATGTTGTATGGGTTTCTACCGTCTATTTGTGGTCTGCTTTTTTCTTTTACAGTGGATCTTAGTGTCTTCAAACATCAAGCGGTTGCCTGTTGCCCTTGTCTGAGCTAGGAAAAGGCTCATCAGTAGGTGCTGTAGCTCAGCTTTGGAGAACAGGGTAATCACGGCAGCTGTTGTAAGGAAATTATGCTAAAGAAATCCTGAATGTCCTTGCTCAGCTTTTTTTTTTTTTTACCCTGTGAATATTGCTCTCAAGTCTTTGAATCACTTGCTTTGTTTCTCTACTGTAACTCTTAACAACATACTAACCCATTAGGCACCACAGCACTAAGGGGGTCAAGGAGATTTTCTTCAAATGTTTGTTCTTGAAGCACAAAGCTTGGCAAGATCACAGAGACTATTCTAAGAGAGCCTGAGTATATCAGAGGAAGGACAAATTGAATGTAAGAAAAATCATGAGTCAGGCTCATCCCTCCTTCCTTGCAGCTTGTTTTGTTTTATGGTTCAGAAAAAATGTATACTTGTCTTGAAGCATGAGAATTCACAAGTTGAGTCTTCCCTTTCCAAATTTAAGGATAGAAATAATTTTTGAAAAGAAACTGAAAGGTTAAGAGAAATACTGTGAAATTCAAAGTAAAACCTTGAGAACTGGAAACACTACAAAGGACATTTACCAGACACTTGGTTAAGATGTGTGATGCCATAAATAACCTCTACGTAAAGATGTGAGTCTCAGTCACAATTTCATTTCTGGTTTCTCCTTGTACCATTAGATATTTTTAAAGTAAAGGATTAGAAGGTCAAAAGTCCTGGAAACACCTTAAACTATATCAGAAGTTCTACAAACAACTCTCCATGTTGTTAAAAAGTACATTCCTGAGTTAGGACATTTCTGAGCTACACAGTCTGTTATGCTTGAAATAAACTTAAAACCCAGGCAAATAAAAAGGGGCATGAGCTTATTAGCTTGCTCTGTATAGCACTTCATGTTAATTTCTTCCAAACAAGAAAATATGAACTTGTTTTGCTATGGAAATCAAATAAGGCATCAAAGTCCAATTTCCTAAAGACAGTATCTATCAGTTTCTTTGAAGCAGACATTTTTATGGCTAGCTATGTTAACAAATCCAAACTAAGTATCCAATCTGTCAAGGAGAAAAATAAGTTTAGAATGAAAGTAAGTATTGCTCGTTAAACTTTAATGGCAAGGCATTTAAAAGAAGAAAACCATCCATTATAATGTTGGTGCAATAGTGTGTTGTCACATTCTCCAGAGAGGATTTTTATCATGATGTTTAAATATATTATACTAAGGGATGGTTGTTACTCTGTTCCTTAAACAGAAGACTTTTTAGAGGAAAAGTTTATGAGCAATAGATATCCGCTTGTGAAAATTTCCTTAACCACACAGCAATTAAAAAGACCTGCTGGATACTGTTGTCACCTGTCCCAAACTACGTGCAAGGAGGAAGAGTTGTGCCGATGCAGAGCTGAACTAAGCAGCAGGTGTTAACATCAAGAAGAGCACAGAATAGCCTTGAAGGGTTTATTCCAGTTTTTTGGAACCTGCAGAATCAAGGACTTCTGTGCTTAGTATCTGACACTAGAAAGCAAGCCATTGCTTTTGACTTTGGTAATGAATTTAGACCCACGTTGATAAATCCTGAAGCTAGAGAACAATTGCCTGCTTAGCACATCTGAATTTTGTGTCCCAACTGATCTCTGGTTTAGGTAGGTTCACACAGCCAAAGCGTGTCACCAGCCATCTGTTAATCAGTAAGCAGGTCACGGTGAGAGTTTTAAGGAAGGCAAGCACCTCTCCCCTCCCAATATCTCAGGCTGGTTTCAGAAAGGGTCTCAACAATAGGCCAGATAGATCCTACTTTATTGGCATACTCCCCTTGCCATGGCTCCATCCACCAGGTTAAAACTTCAGATATAATGTACCCTCTTCCCTGACTTCTATTGCCTTTTTCAAGACAACTTGATCTACATTTCCTTTACTAACCGCTCAGTTCAATTATCACATCACATTGACTCGAGTCAACCGTTCTTCTGCAAAAGAATAATTTTCCCCTTTAAAGCTTGTTTATTTTTAAAAGATACATAGGAGTGATTTGGTTTTTGTTATAAACTGCTTTCACACCCAGAAATCCACTGTAAGAAATGAAAGAGCTGCAAAGACTTGGTGTGGCTTTCTCTCTGGGAATATCAGCACAGCCCCTGTATGGGACGAAGCTCCAGGCATGGTGGTGGCCCTGCTGATGGATGCAGCACTCAGCCTTATCTTCAGCCATCTCTACCTGACAGCACAAGAGGGTGCAAACTCTTTAAACCAAAGATTACCACCTCTGCAATCTTTAATGATTTAATACCTTTAATATCACTGTCTCGTCTCACTTTCTTTAGTTGCAAAACAGTATGAGGTCACTACAGTCTCCTTGAGTAAAATGTAGCTATTTACAGTTGATGCTATAGCTCTGCCTCAATGCTAAGGCTTGCTGAAATCTTTGCCAAACTTTCATCACTTGAGTTGAAACTTTTCATGTCTAAGGCCTGCCATGGTCTGGTTTGCCTTGAGGTTTTATTTGATCTTCTGGTTGACACCAATTCAGTGAAACCATTCAGCCATTTCTGAAATGAGGAGTAAAAAAGTTTATTCTGCCTTTTTTTACAATAACTCCACTGTTTTTCCCTCTGAGAAACATCTTTACTCTCCAGAAGAGAAACCTGAAATTTGGGAAGAGGAGTATTTTTGGAAAAAAATCACTCAAGTTTGCCCAAGTTACAAACCCATACAGAGCTGCAGTTTGGAAGTGCTCAGAAGGGACCTGCTGGATTCTCACTTGTGCTCCATGGATGACCCAGTCTGGCAGAGCAGGTGTCTGCCCAGCACCATGGGAGGCTGAGCAGAGCTGGCTTTGCCACCACAGCTCATGGGTGCTGCAGGCAGTGTGGGTCCAACAGCCTCAGGTGCTACACCTGGAGAGGAGCTGGAAGCTGTGGCAATCTTGCAGAATGAAGTTCAGGCGATAAACCTGAAGCTGGGAATGGATGCCAGTGCAGGAGAGAAGAGAGGGCAGAAATCTTGACTATGCTTTAGAGGATGGAACAGGAGATACATGCAGAAGGGGAGTGGGAAGAAAGACAGAACTGGAAATGAGTAGGAGTTGTGGAAGGAACCAGAGAAGACACAGACCTGATGATCTGTCTGTGTTATCCTACTTGGCCCCCACAAAACCATTTATTATGAATTATATTACCATGTCCTTGTTTTCCCCTTAATTTCTATCACCATGTAGGCAAGACTCTATTAAGCCATGAAATAGGACTGCAAGGTGATGGAGGGTATAACCTGATGGGCCTCTACTCCGTTTGTTGCAGAGCATATAGAGAATTAAGGAGGGAATTAGAAAGAGAACCAGTTAATGCAGCTGAAAACTGACCTGGAAAATATATCTGTAAAATCCTTGCCTCTGCCACAGAACTGTTGAGAAGAATTAGGCAAGTCACTTAAATAAAATATTCCCAGATGGTCACTAAATATACATTCTTCATTTGCTGAGTTCCTGACTTCCAACTGGATCTGAAGACAGCCGGGCTTCGAGAAGCTTCAGGGCTGCATGGGATTATGATCGCAGATGCATTGCGTCCAAAACCGGAATTGGTGAATACTTTTGAATTTGATTTCTCTCTGCCTCAAATGTCATCTATAAACCAAGCATAATACCACCCCCACATCTCACAGGGGAACGGTGAAAAATAAATTCGCTAATGCTTGTCATCAGTGCCCTAAGAGAGCTCATAAGGAAATGAATAATTCTGTCTTCATAGCAGGATTTGAATAGTGCGCAGTAAATAAGGCATGGGGCCACACATTGCACAACAAGGAAGAACAAGAGGTTGAATAATGGTTCGCTAAGCAAGTTTGTACATGGAAAGAGACAGGAGCCCTACGAGGAAAACTGTGCATAGTCATATAGTAGAAGATAACATCGTAACACAAGGGCACATATACATTCAAACAGACTCAGTGAACATCCTTCTTTCTTAGTGGCACTTCTTACCTTCTGAGTACTTGGCTTTGCCACCATTTGAGTGCTTGATTTTGCCACTTGAGTACCAAAATAAGTCTTTGTGAAAAAGAAGCATTATTAAGGCAGAGAGAAGGCAGATAGCTTGTGTGTGATGAAAAGGGTTAGGGGTCACTTTGGGCTGGAAAAGGTTTCTTGCTTTTCGGTCTCTGCCCACAAATGGTTCCCTGCCCACACCTCTCTGAACAATTGTCTAGAGAGCTTCCTGTTCTCAGAGCTGCCACAAACCTGGCAGCTGTGTTTGCCTGCACTCATGTCACCTTTCTTGGGACACAAGCAGGTAGACCCTTGCGGCACTTCGGGGAAGGCTGCGGGGAGCTGCTCGGTCTCAGCCCTTGCTAGAACATCCTAAAGTCTTTGAGTCATCTCCCAGATGATGCAGCTCTCCCAGCAACCTGCTAAATACCGTTCACTGCTCTCTTCCTTCATGGACCCCATGGCTGTGGCTCAGGCTTTGCGGTGCAGTGGTAGGGTTTTTCTTCTGTGCCACACTCCTGTGTGCTGGGGAGAGAAGATGATGTGCTGGTTGTGTCTGAAACAGGGCTCACAAGCTGGAAACAAATAGCAGCCCTGCTCAGACAATGGGAATGTGCATCCACAATCAGCAAAACCCTAGGATTGCCTTTGGCCACAGGGGAAGGCTGGAGCCTTTGCTTTACCATGTCAGCCAGCCCCAAATAGCACAACACTGCCCACTGGATGTGTGCCAGACATATGAATGAGAGAAAAGACCCATGGCTTCTCGATCAGCAACGCAGCAACACAGGTTGGAGTTCACTAGCAGCACGTTTGATTTTTTTCTGCTTGAGATTTGAGTAGCTCTGTTCCACCTCCATCAGCAACAACCTTGATCATGACCATGGCAAATGGCAAAACACCCACATGTTGCAGAGGGAGCAGTGTTGGAGCACTAGGTTGTTGGGTTTTTTCAGCTGGGTTGTACAGAGACTTTTTGTCAGGCTTAGCAAGATCATTGGGAATATACAGTCTTACGTGCCAGTCCATGAGCAGGCTGCATATGGATATGCAAGAAATTTCCTACTGTAAGGTTTTGGAGCTTGCCTTTGAAACAGAGTGATGCCTCCTTTAGAGTACCGTTCACTGCAATATTGTGATGCTAAGTTCCTTCTGTAGCTCCCATCATTTCAAATGGATTTCAAAGTATTCATGACCTGCCAGACTTGAATTTCTGGTACTAGTCAGTTAAATAAAGAAGGATGAAAAATGGTGTAAATTGGAACTATTATTTGTCACAAACCTGGCAGCCCAAGGGCTGTCTTTCAGGATTCAGGTCCTTGGAAAACATGCTTTCCTGCCCCATTTTCCCTGGAGGTGTACACAGTGACTCCCAGCCACTTAAAGTGTTGAATGTGGAAATAAATAATTTTTAAAACAAGTGACCTTAATCCAGGGAGACCTATCAACCTTGGATCTATCTCCAATTTCCCTTCTGAGGCTGCTGTAGTAATCTCCAGCTTACAAAGCTGAAGGTTGGGGGAATCAGGGAGACTTGTGATCCTTGTGCATGACCTCTGCACAGCTGCATAGTTAACCTTCCCTTCCTGGGTCAGTCTTTAAAAGGACTTAATCAAGGCTGATAAACCTAAAATTATATTTACCTGCTCCAGGAGGAGTGTGAATATATCTCCCCGTCTCTCCTCCATCTCAAGACTGCATCATTATTCAGCCAGTGGTTGTTGGAAACCAGCATTCTTGCATATTTAGGAGCTGTGTGGACAGACATGCAGGAAAGGAGCAAAATAAATGTGTTGGTTTGTGCTGTGCTCAAGTCTACATTTCCACTGACTCCATCAGGTTTTGGATCAGGCCCTAAATGGGAAGAAGGGTAGTGGGAGACAGTCTCATTAGCACAGAAGTGCTGTTATACTTACAATGAATGCCAGTAAATGATAATTTCCTGTCTTCTGCAGACCTCTGTGTGTCTTCTCTGCCAGCAAATCCCATGGGGAAGGGAGTGTCTCTTATTCTGTGTTTGTTTAGTGCCTAGTACAATGAGGCTCTCTTCCAGTTGGGGCCACTTGATGCTACCACAATACAAATAATAATGATTCTAATAATAAAATGCAGACTTCAATGGGATGTGGGTCAAGCTGCTCAGAAGCGTTGGCCTTTCTTGCTGACTTGCTTCCTCCCACTTCCTCGCTTCCTCCTCCGGTAGAAGAGCACTTCTACATCATCAATTCCCAAAGGTGGTTGTCCTCACTGTTGTTTGGCTCTGCAGGAAGAACCATTGCTTAAGACACTTGGCCTTCTTTTTTTTTTTTTTCCACTGACGTGATGCAGAAAATTCTCTTTCCACACCCTTCATTACCCGGGAACATCTGCCTGCTTGGATCATCCTCCCGAGCATGGCACCACTTGCACACTGTGCACAGGCACTTTCTCCAGCCCTGAAGACAAGGAAGAAGTGGAAATACCACCCCGGGGCACAAGCTGACAGGAGGTTGGCAGCAGCGGGTGGGCAAGTGCTGGGCTAACTTCTTCCTACAGCACTTTGAGGGTGCAGTGGCAGCCAGTTTAGTTTTGTGACCAGGGCTGGTTTCAATTTTGTTTTTTTGCAGAGCATTTCATTGACAAAAATGGCTCTTCGCTAAAGTACTTTTTTGTTTTGATTGGAATTTTCCAAGTTTTTTGTCAAAAATGCCATGAGGGTTTTGATTTTCTGTCACTTAATCTGATCCCCTATTGGAAAAATGGAAGCTAACTGAAAAAATGGGCAACTAAATATATGTGAGGCCTCAGTAAAAAGATACAATATTCAAGGAACAAAACCTGTGAAAAATTTTTAACTGAACAACCATTTTTGCAGAGAATATATATAACATTTTCCAACCAGCTTTACCAGTGACCTGTAATTAAAGAGGAGTCCAAGCCACACAATTCAGAACCAGACTTTCCCAGAATTTATGGGTGTCCGTGTCTGGGTTTGGTTCAGCCCAGTATAAAGCATGCCAAGTCCAAGCTGAGATCCAACCCCCGCCTCTCCCAAGGCTGGGCAGAGATGGTTTGGAGGCACCTCTTCATATAGAGTATCAGCCCTGGCAGGCAGGGTGAGCATCCCACTCGGGCTCAGAGGAGCTTGCTTCCACCCCGCCCGAGCCCTGGGTAGGGAAAACGGGACAGATGGAGGTGTCTGTACAGCTCCCAGTATCATGCTGGGAAGCCTCCGTGCTATAATACAATTAATGAATCACAATTGCAAATCATAATGCTTTGGAAGTTAAAGCCAGCTACAGAGAAAATGAAGAGTGAAAGAGAAGAGAATGGATAAGGAGAGAAAGCGAAAAGGAAGGAAATGACAGATTTCATTCAAGAAACAACAGTAGTTGCTTTCAAGCCACAAGCTGCCAGATAACTCAAAGGGATTCCTCATTCTCCACTGAATGGCCGTAGGAAAGGTAGTTAGCACTGCCAGGCTGTATCCAGGGGTCTGGAGAAGGGTCTTAGGTCTCCTTGCGTTTCGTGCAGTGGGAAAACATTTGTGACACCCTCAAGGTGTGTATTTCTCTGCTAGATATTCTGGGACAGGTTTTCAAGCAAGCTCCACATCTTGGATGCTGACCTGCTTAGAAAATCTGGCCCTGCCAGTTGCTGCCAAGTTCCTGAAACACTGGCTCTGGGCAATTTTGAAAATATGGCCACACCTGTCCTCGTTTCGCATTGCTATCAACTTCAGAAAATCTTTAGATTGGCATGATTTCAGCATTGTTTTTAATTCCTTCTGCCAGGTGTTGTTTGTGGAAACATGCTGTCCTCGCCACAGAGCATTATGTCTTAGAACAACTTAATCTTGTGTTTTGGACCCAAACCAACGTGCCATTCCTACAGGCTAATAAAAATGCTTATTTTATTTTCTTGGTGTGAATATGCTGGGATGGTTTGAAAGGGATTCCAGGGTCTGATGAAAACAGGCTACCTGTCTTGCTCCTTGTTGAGACTGGTCGGGGCAGACTGCCAGCAACAGCTGTTTCTTAATTGCATAGACACTTATCTTGTTCTGACACCACATGCAAACATTAATGTTTTTTTGCAAATATGAATTTAGAGATTGACTCTATGGGCTTTCAAAAGCGGTAGGTATTTTTTGGTGCATCAGAAGAGGCAGATGGAGGGGCAAAGTCTGAACAGAGAGACACACCATAGTCTGGTGTTACCTGTTAAACTGGTGATACAAAATGGTCTGGTAGCACCAGACATTTTCAAACATAGGTGACAAAGGCCAGA
Organism: Athene noctua; assembly: GCF_965140245.1. Classification (NCBI taxonomy): domain Eukaryota; kingdom Metazoa; phylum Chordata; class Aves; order Strigiformes; family Strigidae; genus Athene; species Athene noctua. Next base: position 14,224,454 of record NC_134049.1, on the reverse strand, counting down.
AGCCAAAGCCAAAACAATATGTATCAATATCAATAACGTGGAAAATATCTTTGAAGAAAAGAGGTTGGCCCTAGTTGGGCTACCCACTGCACATGCCTGCCTGAGGCTATGGGCGATGTTTGGTCCAGCGGGCAGCGTGAGGCTGAGCAGCTGCCAGAAGAGTGTTCCTAAGAAAGACCTCAACATATTAAAAAGCAGATCAGCCAACACAGTGGTGATGACCCTGGGGTCAGTACCTGCTTGAAGACACAGTAGTTCAGTGCATGATACACCCACCCATGTTGCAGGTGTGTGACCGAATCACGGGTGGAAAAAACACTGCCTGGCTGTGCCGGAGCTGCCCCAATCAGGGGAATGGCCATGCTGCTCATGCATGGTGAGTGTGAGTGATTCACTAGTTTTAGAGACGTAGTTTTGTAAGATCAAGAGATTTTTAGATTTGTGGGGCTTAGAGTTTCTGGCAAAAGGATTCCAGCACCAGCAGACAGCTGCCTGACTAGCCGAGAAGCCTTTCTTCCACAGTTTCTGTCTTAATCCATACAAACACACCTCTAGTTTGCTCCTTGATCTCCCACTCAATCTTGTAAAACTCCAGCTACTTTTTGTATAGGAACAGGTCAATGAACCTGAAGTAATAATTAATATTAAAGAATCAATCCAATGTATTCAGCAGTACGGAATGAAATTGGATTATTTTTTGCAAAACTATCAAGACAGGATGTTTTAAGTCATGTTGTGAGAGAGAACAAACAGATAACTGCCCAGAACTGATTCCTTTCTTGCTTTTACTAAACCCCAGTTACTATCAGCTGAATCTCCTCTGACTTAGACCAGCCCTGTTAAACACATGTGCTCTGGGTGGTAAGAAGTGGTACTGCAGAAGAGCTGTTGTGTCACACACTGTCATGATGGTGCCAGGATGAAGTTGTGACTAACAAACCTGGTTAATGACATTTGTGCTTGGCAGCAATCTGGCATTTTAAGCTTTTTCACAAGAATGGCCCTTTGCTGAGGTGGGGGCTGTGGCTAGAGGCTTATCTTGGAAATGGTGAGTGCACCAGGTAGGACCACCAAGGAGGCATGATCTGTGCCAGCTGATTGTTAACTTCAGATGACTCACTTTTTTTTTAGACCAGTTCAAGAAAGAGCAGAATCAGAGCTTTAACTCTGAGGACATCTGAGCTAACTTAGTTTGAAAAGCAAATGCCAATGGGAATCTTAAACTGAGCAGCACTGGCCTAGCTTTCTCACCCTCATGGTTGTCCCTGGTGACCACCTGGGCTTGGACAGCCCACCAGAATGTGCTCTCACTTACACCAGTGTAAGTCAGTGGCTATTTGAGCCCTGGACATGTCTATGTCAAGGCAGCATCGGTTTCTGTGAATTCTATGTAAGTGACCTGCCGCCCACGCCTGCTCCAATACCCATCTCTAATTTTCCACCCAAGGAAGCCCGTCTGTGTGTTTGGGCGGGAGCGTTTCTTAAGATTCCCAGTGCTGCGTGGCTTTCAGCAGAGGGTTTTATTTTTGGTCCTAATCCCTAAAGCCAAAACCCCGCTCCTCCCTTTGCTCCGACCGCCAGTGCTGGGAGGCTGCTGTAAACACTGTCTGAGGAGGGAGCAGATAGGGAAGACGAGCTGGGAGCGGAGCTCCTGCTGCAAGGAGGGGCTGCAGGGATGGGTATGATACATCCCTGTTGGTGTTACTATGATTTATAATTAAGGTTTCCCTGGTGTAGACATGAGATCACCAGGAAAGGGGACCTTGAAATATCTCTGTTTCTTGTTCGAGGCGTGACATTTAAGATTGCCCCCACTAAAGAGAGTCCTTGAACAGAAAACAGCAGCTGGAATAGTCAGTGTTGGTCATCAGCTGTCTGTCTACCTCTCGCTCATCCTCAATCCCATGAGAAATCCTATGGAATTTAACAGGCTTAAAAAATAGCTTCCAGAAAGATTAAACTGAGTCATTGCTCTAAAAAAACCCCTACAATGAGAGTGGTCTTTCTAAAGCCTCCTTTCAAAAATCTATAGTGGGTTAATCCCTCTGCATTACATTAAATGGATGATTCAAATGATTCATAAGCAAAGGTCAGGTCTGCTCTGGAAACTTTCCCTTGCACAGCTTTCCTGCTTAGGAATATGGGTTTTCACCACATATATGGATCTGCCAAAGCCCCACACATACCCTTGCCACCAGGCCAAGAAAGGCTTTTGCCATTCTCATATAAGGAAACCAGTAGAAACCCTATCACAAGAGAGTTTGTTGGTACTACTCACTGCTAGTGAGAACAAGACCTCAGTGAATTTGAATCTTCATTTGAGACCAGAAGTATAATACCTGTAGTGGAAAAAGGTACTACTAGCTTCTGCAGTGAGTTCCCTTGTGAACACATGTTACTGTGATGCAGGGAAGTTAAAAAAAGGCAAAGGATCTGTTAAATACATTCCCCTTCTAGACCCTGACACACAGTGAGTTAACACTGGTGTGCCTGAAATGCACCTTTACTTAAATTATTTCCCCCCTCTTTTCTGAGTTGCATTAGGATTTTTTGCCTTTTCTTTCTTTATTTTTGTTTTAAACGAATGGACCTCTTGCACAACACATGCACGCTCCATTTGCAGAATTTACAACTTCCTAATTTTTCTTAAAAACAAGAGTGAAACTCACAGTCGAAGCAGAATGGGGATGAGCAAGCACTTGCTGCCCAAATGATACAGAAAAGAAAGCAGTCCAGAAAGGGAATAAGCACATACAGCAAATGTATCTAGCATCTGAGCCACATCTAGGCATTAAAATAAGTAAATGTGCTTAATTGAATCTTGAATGGGCTTGACATTAAACATACACTGAAGGGTTTTGCTGACTCAGTGCCCTGGATGACACAGAGAAGCAGCAATTGGCCTTATTCCTCCCCAAAATGACATTTGGTGGGTGGCTGGGAGCTCGCTGCCTGCTGGTGATGCTGCCTCCGCATGCTGAAGGTGACCTCCCCAGAAATGCACTCTCCCACCCTCCTCCTCCTCAGAAACACGTGTCTCCGTTGCACTGGGTCTGCTTCTGCACTGGGACTGTGTGCGGGAGTGGGGGGGAGAGGAGCACATCTGAGCCCCTCTCTCCCAGGGCAGAGGACTTGCCCAAAAGTGTGGGTTTTTTTTTTTTTTTCCTAGGCTTAAATTTCCATCACTGGTAAAAGCTGGGGTGTAAAGTTTAGGTGGTTTTAACCTCCCGCCCCAGGCACACTGAGATGGAAAAATACCTGGGCAGCGGCTGCAGCGCAGTTTCAGCAAGGCACTGTGATCCTGCTCGCTCCTTCCAGTCTGGGCAAGGTGTAAATCTTCAGGTGCAACCCTGCTTGCTAAGAGCTGGCGTTGGAAAGCATTGTGCTGTGCTTCGAAGCCCTTAGTCGGGGCCAGGAGTCGATGTCAGAGCATCCTCGGTGATGCCAGCAAAGCCTGTGTTTACCTGGCTGCTGGACACGCTTAAAGTGAATATTGTTGTTTTGTCAGTCAAATACTGGGGCTCCATTGAGGAATATTTTCCGTCTGCAAGGGAAAAAAAGTCTCTGTGAGTTCCAGCCAGCCTGCTCAGACAGAGGGGAGTGATCCAAGGTGCTGGCTTTCCACATGTACAGACTTTCCTCCGCAATACCCTGGAAGTGACATTAATAATCCCAGGTGGTGGAGTTGCCCTTCGTCATGTGTGTGCTGGGCGAGTGAGGATAGCATGGGCAGGGCACAGAGGGGGCACGAAACAACTCTTCTGTTGTATTCAGCCCTTCCTATACAGCACTTCTTTTTTTTTCACTCTGATGAAGCAGTAAATCTGCCCCTCTTTCTCATACATTCCCAGCATTGCACAGACATGGGCTATATGGCTTACTGGAACTGGCTTGCCCAAAAGTTTTTCATTAACATTTTACCGTGAAAAAATATACACATCAGCCCCACAAGCATGTGGTTTCAATCCATTAAAACACTGATTCATAACGTGTTTAGCAAACATTTTCTCCTGCATCTGCAAACAATAGCTACTTCCAGACTTTCACTGGCCCATGATTGCTGCTGCTAAATGTGTTAGCCTCCCCAAAACCAAAAGGTGATGTTTCTTTCCGAGTGATAGCCACCCCTCTGAACGGCTCTGCCTTCTAGCCATCCCCACCACCTTGGAGGGGCTGAGATTTAATCCTCTGTCCTGAAGAGCTCAGAAAACATGAAAGTCTCAGCTGGTTTTGGGCTATCCTTTGGCAATTTATCCCAGGGTTGCAGCAGATAAGAGGCTCTGAGAGGGATGAAAAGGGCCTGCGGCCATCCAAGCTGCTTTAAAAATCAAGTAGAGGAAAATAACAGGGAGTCTATGGCCAGGGTCAAGCACACACCTCTGCCTATTTGGGGTAACTGAGCACTGCCAGCATCCCCGGGCAGGTCAGCCTTTCATCCTTGGCATCCCCAGCAGGTCTGTGCTTTGTCCTTGGCAGAGGCGGTGACTCACCGGCAGTGCCTCGGGACCAGCTGAAACACCAGCTCCTAACTGAACTGCTTATAACAGCTGTTAAAATAACCTGAGATGAACAGAACCATCAATTGCTGAAAAAAAACAACAGCCTCTTGTTCAGGGCTGGTTTCCCGCAGAAGTGTGGTGACTGAGGTGGCACGTCTGATGGCACGGGGACTGGGGTAACCCCCGAGCCGTAACAGGGAGGACCCAAAAACAGTGACATTCCTACAAACTCAGTAAAAGCCTGAAGGCCCTCTTCCCCACACGGCACACACACACCAAAGCAGATTTTACTCACTACTCTGAGGAGGCAGAATTACTCACAGGTGGTTCTTTTCAAAAATACATATGGGCTGAGGCTAAGAACATATGGTCCGATGGCATATTAATAACAGAGAGCCGAGGTTCCCTGTTACTCACACAGCGACAAAGCAGATTGAGGGAAAATCACCTTTAACAAGGAATGCCTACTGCCCTGGTGTGCATGAATCACCCCTAACCAGGTCACCCTGTTCCCGCAGCCCTGCCTAATAAAATCAGCCATTTATGGCTACGTGGAGATAGGGGGTTTTTTATCCCTTGCTTAGATGCTAGGGATGAAACCACAGATTTTCTTCCCCATTACTCCAGGACTAAAGCACATTCTTGTGGGATACATATAACGAAGCCCATGTAATGTCTGCAGAAGGAGTTTTGGTCACTGTTTTCCTGTAGCTATCCCCAGCGCTGATGCTTGTGAATGAGGAGGATGCTCCACCGCACCCCTTACAGGGCTCACAGCGGTACCAACCTGGTCTTTCCTTATTCCAGATAAACTGACCTCCTTCCCCCCTCTTAATCACCTCTTCCCCCTCTTTCTTCTCCCTTTCTGCCTGCTGTACTTCTAGATGAAGGCATGATGACTTAGTAGGCATTTTTCATTGACCTTCTTTGTTCTTAACTGCTAATTATAAATGAAAGTGCAGGTCAGAGAGGCCCAGCTCCCACGCTGGCACACAGCCCCAGACCTGGACTGAGCTCCGCCTCTCCAGTGCACACCTACAGCTCTCGGAGGAGATCCAGGATTAAAACCTGCTCTGCTGACCCTCCCCTGCTTTACATCGTTGAGAGAGCAGCCTGTAGTCCTGATTTAGGGGACTGTAAGAAAGCCATCCAGTCCTTCAGGGGTCACAGCCCTGCCCACAGTGCTCTCCTCGCCCCAGCTCCAGCGAGCAGGGAGGATTTCCTAACGCCATCATGATCTTGCTCTTATCTCCTCAATCTTGGGAAAAGATCAAATATGCTGCAGCTGGGAGTGGCCCTACTGAATCCACACAAAGCAGCTCTGGATGGAGATGCTGCAGCCAGCTCGAGCTTCATGCCTTGCAAGCTGGAGCAGCACTCATTCAGTGGGATAAATACTCAGCAAATCCAAGGGTGGCCCACAGGTCTCCTGCAGAAGGAGCGGGTCCCTCTGCAAGGGCAGAGGCTTTTACCCAAGGATAGGACCCAGCTCACACCATCAGCACCCACCTTTGGACCCTCAGCTCTCAGTGCTGAGAGATGCTTCTTACAAAATATGCCCAGGACCACACTGGTGCCAAGAAAACCATCTCGGTTTTGATGTTAGAAGTGACTTGAAGTTGCATTTGCCAAATTTATAAGCTGGTTTAGCTTCTTTGGAGGGGAGAAAGAGGATGGCGACTGAAGAGGATGCAGGAAACAGTACAGGCTTTATTTTGTCCTCTGTTAAGAGCAATAACTTGTTTCAGGCTGCAGTATATGGCAGGAACAAAGAGTAAACTAGTTGTAAGCCAGTGTTTGCAGTGGAGGGCCCCAGGTACACTCAGATCAAACCAAACCAGAACAGAAAGGGGCCACAGCTCTGGAAACAGCACCAGAAATGTGGGGAGGTGACCCCCTCATCACTGAAGCACTGGACCAGTATCACCCACTTCAGCAAAATGTGCCTACGTGGCTAATTAGATTTCCCTAAAATTAAAGTCAGTTGGAGATCATAGCCACTTGGAATTTACCTAAAAAGAAAAACCCACCCCAGTCCCCCAGCATCCTCTTACAGGGGACTGTATTTTCAGGTAACTGCAGTGTTCTTGGGCAGCTGCCGCCTGGGCTGGGCTCTCCAGAGAGCAAAGCACAGCAACCTCCCTCCCCTTTGATCTGTACCAAGGAAAGCTCAGTGTGCTCAGGGTGAAAATCCAGCTGGATAAAATAAATGTCTAATCTCTTGCAACACATAGTAAAACAAAGGTGCATGGAAGATTGACTTTTATCACGAATTTGCCACAGTTGATTTTTCCAGCTAAGGATGTTCCTTCTCTGCTGGGCTTTAAATTTGTCTGCATGGAAGCACTATGGAAAGCTGAAGCAAATGAGTGAAGGTGTGAAATCAATATACATAAATTCAATGGCCATACGCCCCAAGGCTGATGCTTTACTTTGCTTCACTTCATGCAAAATGAGCTGAGACCCCTCTATTTGACTCTGGGCCAGCCTGCAGACAGACCTTTCACCTTCCACCTTTGCCAATACATCTTCGGTTTGTGTTGATGAGACAACAAATTCAGCTTTCGGTGCTCAGAAGAGATCTAACTGTAACACAGGCATGGGAGAGGCACAGCACCCCGCCCCGCTCTATGGTCAGCCCGGGAGAGCAATCTCTATCCCAAAAGCTCAGACAGTTTTGGCAGGATATTTAACTTTGATATTAAATTTCCTTCTAGCTCAAAAGATACCGTCGTATCTCCACACATGTTCTCTGAGCCAGACCCTCGGCTGGAATATAGCAGTGTGGCTCCACTGACTTTTAAAGGACAGTTGTATTAATTAATCTGGCCTCTTACTAATTCATGTATTTTTTTATGACTGGCCCAGGTTTAAATAACTTGTGTTTTCTACAAGGAACCTTGAGCTGGAAGATGATGGTTAGAGAGGAGCAAACACAACAGCACGACTTCTGCTCTAAAACCAGACTTTGGGAAGTCAGAAACTCCACGAACTTCGTGAAGCGACAACACAACCTCTCACCCAAACACTTTCCAGTCCCCGCATCACTCCGTACACCCAGATCGCCCTTAATGCTAACAGCCAAAAAATCCCGGAGCCCCCCAAAACACAAGCTAACGAGCCCAGTAGGTGCCGTGGCAGTGCCGGGGGGGTCTGTCCCCGCCGTGCCCGCCGGTCCCGTTCCCGGTGCTCGGGCTCTCTCTTGTGGCTGCCTCACGCAGCGCAGGGGGCTCAGCGCCGGGCACAGCCCTCCCGGGCATGTCCTTCACCCCAAAACCATGGTGTGGGGGTCTCTGGTAGGTCTGGGCACGCTTCGATGCTTTACATCCTTCAATACTTTGCATTTTGCTGTTTTCTGAGGGCGTGAGCCCCTGGAAGGTGAGCGGTAGCTTCTCCCTCTCCCCGCTTTTCTGGGGGGTCTCGTCCCTCCCGGCTGCGGGGCAGGTTGGGTGCATCTCCAGCACCCACAGCTGATGCCACTCGCTGACCCTGCACAGATCTGTAGGGCAGGGTGGTCAGGAGTGGCCTGGGGAGGGGTGGCCAAGTGGCAACAGTGACCAGTGATGGGGCCGTGGGCACCCCCTGGGCTGCACCCACAGCCCCACTCGCCCCAAAAGCAAGAGGGGCTGAGATACTGCTGCAGATGCAGCCCTCTGGCAGAGCAGAGGTGTGGGGCTTCTGGCCCCAGTGCAGATGAGTACTTGCTTACAGCACTTCCCAGCATCTGCTGCAGTGGGCAGCGGTAGTTTCTTTCCAGTTCAGTACCCTTCTAGGCAGCTGGGATCATTAATGGCACAAAATGATGCTGTGGAGTGACGTGCTGTGGCTGTGGTCCTGCTATTTTTACGTTCTTGGGTGGGTTTGCCTTCTGTTGCACACCAAGTCTGACTGCAGGCAGGAGATTATGGTATTGGAAAGACTTTGAAACACATCCCCCCCCCCCCCCCCCCCCAAAGACAGCACCATCCTGCTGCCTCCTGGCACTGGGACCACAGGAAAGGATCACATCTAATTGTCAAACAGAGTGGGTATCTCCAGGTATCTGTGTCAATCTCTATTTCTCACAGCCCAGCAAATAAAAAAAGGCCTACTAACACAGTGTGAGTAGTTGGTGGGTACAACGTCTACAGCTGCCGTTACTATTTTGCAGGCAAATGTCTCGAAAACCACGCAGAGCAATGCAGCCTTGCCCACCTCCAGCTGCCCAGGGCACGGCTTCTGAAGCAAGGAGATGTCGTTTAGTACGTATTTGTGGCTGGGTCACTCTCTGCATGTGTGGCAGGGAAAATCACCCCGTGCCAGCCAGCAGCAAGAAGCGCCGCAGAGCCTTCCGACCACAGCCACCCCTCCGGATTTTGGGGCCAGGCTGGTTACAGATGCCAGCTGCGGCTGTGACCTGGAGAAGAGCTGGTGGCTGTTCCCTGCAAGTGCTCAGACAGCACATTAATAATCCTGAGTGACAGTGTTCGCAGGAACCAATACACCAAGCTAATAGATATGTTTAGACACGGGAAGGTGTCCATATGCTTTGGTGATTGTATCGCTCTCCCTTATTGCACCACATATGCTGTGCTTTTTGCACCTAATAGATTTCTAAATTGGCTCTTTCTATCTGAGTGGTCGCCTTAAGTGTTTCCATATCACATCTTTTATGACTAATAAGGCTTCCATTTACTTAACCTGTGCTGCAATCAGTGTGGGACAGGTTTTCATACCAGGGCCAGCCATGTCCTGCTCAGTACCCCTCCCTGATGCTCCATGTTGGTGGTGCTGTGCCATGCCATGGGGCTTGGGCATGTGGGAGCAGCTCCATCCCAGGGATGGGGTGTCCCTTGGCATGTCCCTGGGGCCTTCTCAGCATCATGCTTAAGGCTCTTTCACAAGTCTCCTGTTCAGAAGAAGCACAGAGGTTTGCTCTTTCCTTCCAAGACAAGACCGGAGGAAGAAGCAAGGAGACAAGATGCTCTTTTTGTCACTCTGCAGGAGTAAAACATGCCCCCATTAGAGAGGAGGACAGCCTAGGGGAAACCCTCTCAGAGGGGGTTTAGTGCACCAAGCCGAGGGGATGAAAGAGGCAGCTGAAAAATGAATAGTAACAAATAAGCAATGGCAGCACCTTTCAGGGCTGGGACCTGCTGACCCCTAAGCTGCAGGCTGGGACTGAGCTAATTAAATAGAAAATAAACAGTACTGAAGTGCCACTTGCTCTGGCAGGCTGGCTGCCCTCACGGAGAACGGCCCACACCACTTCATGTGCCAAAAAATGGGACTAGACAGCAGGAGACACGGGGGTCAGTGCCGATGCAATTCACGGCTGGCCATGGGGAGGATAAGCCCCTGGGCTGCGGCTTCACGGCTCGTACACTCAGTGTACACTCATTGATTGAATTTAGGTGCAAAACACCGGTTTTGCAGAGTTAAGTGGAGCAGGTGTGAGCCAAGAGGCTGGGGCAGTGGCTTTGCTCTGCCTGTACAGCACCTCGTGCAGCACCAGGGAGGATGCAGCCAGCGAGACAGTAGCAGCTGTACACTGTAAGTAGCTCCTTCCCTCCCTCCAGATCTGCAGAGCACAGTCTTGCACCCCTTCTCTTACCTGCACTGGGCCAGAAAAGACAAGGTGCCTCTCAGGAGATGAACTTCACAGCTGTCCAAGTGTCCAAGCTGCCCTTCCATGATTCTTTCATTGGTCTTGGGCAACTGGAATTGAACTGGATATGCCAGGTCTCTCCAGCAACATATGCAATGCCAACAACATTCCCCTGCCTCCATGGAAAATACCTCTCTTGATGTGTCCTGGCTTTGCATTTTCTCAGCCATCGGCAGTCTCTGAGCCACCCTGGAGCTGATGGCTATGTGGATGGTCTTTCCGTACCGCTATTACTCCCAGCAGACCCTTGGAGCAACTCTTACATGTCCGTAAGTGCTGCAGTCCCAGCACTAATGATAGCCCATAATAGGCACCATTCAAGTGCCCTGCCAGGTCCTGAGAGCCCAGCCCTCCCTCCTGGCATCCCTGAAAGGGTTAACAGCAGAGTTCATGCCCCAGCAAGGCAGAAGGTGCCCAGAGCAAAACAAGTGATGTTCCAAGATTGTTTTGTTTGATCAATGCTATTAAACTGATAGATTGTTTGGGGAAGCTTTTTATCTCAGCCCTCACATCTGTTCTGCATTTGGAGGCAGCGGTACGAGGCTGGGGGTGAAGAGCAGGTGCTGCGAGTGTCTGGTGAACATTAGGGAACATTTACTCGGAGGCTCCGGAGCTGCCAAAAAGTGCACTGATTGGACAGATGTTACTTCATTACTGTCAACTCGTCATCCTGGATGTTTTAAGGGAACATTTGTTTGTTAAGGAAACACAGCTGTTACCAAGAAATTTGTTTTTCCTTGCCTTTTTTTGGCTGCAGGGAAAAGAAAAAGTCCAAGGTACCTGGGCACCTGTAAAGCCCCTTTCTGGGCAGCACCCTGCAGATGAGGGAGGGGCACAGGCACAGGAGAACCTTGCCCAGCCACCTACCACCCACTTGCCCCAGGGCTCAGCCCTGTCTCATCTCTCCTGGACAGATTTGCCTGACCTGGTCTTCAAAATGGCATGATGCTCCGGTTGTGGGTCACTGCTAGAGCCATGCAGCAGAGGTGGATTTTTAATGGGCTTCTGGGTGCTAAAACCTTCCTCCCATTCAGGTTAAGCTCAGATCTTCCAGAAATTATCCCCAAAGTGCAATTGTTTCAAGAAACTGCACGGATAGTGCCATCCAACAGCAGAGTTACCTGGAGGGGAATTAGAGCACAGTTTGGCCCACAGCCCTGACATGAAATTTCCCCCTGGAGGGTACATGTAGGTGATATGTATTTGGTTTATCCTATTGCATACCTTCCAAAAAAACCCCAAAAGGGTCCACAGGCTTCCTTCCTGTGTCCAAGCTACATTTCATCCAGAAATACTTCTTGGGAATATCAAATCTGTGGACTTAAGGGCAGCCTCGTGAAGGAAGACTCCTGTCTCATCTTACAACAGCAGTGCTTTGTGCCTGGGACCTGCAAAAAAAGGGCAACCGGTAGGGAACAGCTCTGGGCACATTTCTGATCTGATCTGGTGAGTCTCAACACCAACCAGGTCTTCTCCACTCTCTGAATGAGTCTGAGATGCTTCACTTTCCCTCTGCCTCAGTTTCCCCAATTGGACAGAGTCAGTTCCATCCCATGAGGCTGTTGGGAGGATTAATTAATCCCGCAGTATCCTGTGATGCTTTGGTGGAAGGCAGAGCTTGCTAGTATCTGACAGTGCAGTTTCCAGAGGAGGAGCAGGCTGTGGGTCACAGGTGAGTGCAGTGACAGCCTGAGTCTATACTGTGCAAGATGGAGTAGGCAGTGAATATCTACTACTGGAGTAGTGACAGCACTTATTAGCAAAGTCCTGCTTTATTAGGTATTTAACCCAGAGCAAGTCTCATTTTGCTTTTCCCCTGCGCTATAAATACACCTGCCAATACCTGCAGCTAAATGGGTTGGGAACTGTGCAACTAATCCAAGCATCCCTTTGTGAGATCTTCCAGACCAGGACTTCTGGAGCCACCGAATCGCATCGGCTTAGGCAGCACCTGATCAATTCTGAATTATCATCTTCCCATCTATTAGCACACTAAATGATTGCCCTGCACCTAGGCATCTGTATCTATATGTCTTCCCATGCCTTGCACAGACGTATTTTCCCTTATCGATTTTCATCCTCAAGCTTTTCCACTTTGATTGATTCCAAGAGAAATGTGCAAATGAGGAGTCAAACATCTTTATGACTTGAAAACTTATCAAAGGAATTCACTGTTCTTAATAACATCCCTCCTGCTGTTGGGTAAGCATTTAACAGCCGATAACGCTTTGTCAGGAGGAGCAGGTTGGTGGTGCAGAAGGATGAAATACTTTCTTCTTTCATTTCATCCCACTGGCTGCAGACAGTGAAAGAAGGTGGCTTGGTTTTATGCCTCTTTATGACCTGTTTCTGTTTTTCTCCCCACAGCCCCCAGCTCAGGTGCGGCTCTGGAGGGGTTATGTGGCAGTAAATCCAAAAGAACAAGCTCATTTCAATGGGGTGTCCTGCAAAGCGACCAGGAATAGGTAAGGCTCCTGCTGCTGCCTGAGAACAGCTCTCTGGTGTCTTAGGAGGTTGGAAGATGATCTTGCATATCAGCATCAGTGCTTCAAGCATGGCAGAAATCAGCCTCTGGAATAAGATGCTGAAAGAAGAGAGAAAACAGCAGTATCATGCAGTGCATACCAAACCTGTAGCATCTACACAGGGAGTGATTACTGAGTGCTTTGGTAGGTTTCCAGCTATGCAAAACTTCTCCTTATCAAGCAAATCATGGTTTTAAAGGCTATTGAAACTATCTTTGCTAAAAAGGCACGCTTGACTAGGGATGGTTGCATAGAAATACCAGAATTTTGATGGAGGTGGAAATCTCTCAGTTAAATCCATTGATTAAGTCTCCTCAAAGCCAAGACACAACCAACCAAACCAGCTGTAGGAACAGCTCCTGTCTTATATTGAGCCAAGTCACCTTTCAAACGTGAACCTGGCCTGGGTTATGGCATGGGGAATTTGCTTCCTGAAGCATAGGCTCCCTTCTCCTACCAACAACGCGGAGAAACAGCCAGGCAAAAATCCCACCAGACTTTCAACAAACAACAACAAACAACCCCTCAAACTGCTCAAGACTTACCCAGCTTTAACTGACATTACGGTTTGTAAAACTGTGCTGATATTAGGCCATTGGGGACTGTTGATTTTTAGGAAGGAATCCCCAGTGGTTTCCTATTTAAAATAAATGGGACACCATGATCCACAGTTTCCCCCCAGTCCTAGAAACTGGGAATTACCAGCCTGATGTCCCCTCCTATCTACATCCCTTTTAAGGGCCACTGGGATTGCAGACAAGGTGCTGGTAGTACCTTAACCACCAGGCTTTTCCTTGGCTTATTAATGTTAAATAAAAGTTGAAAGCTCTTTGCAGTTACAGCTGGAGCCGGAGAGTTTCAGAACGAATCTGCTGAAAATGAGTTTTATATACTGACTGGCTGAATGGATAATTAAACAAATAACAAAAGTGAAATGCAATTTTGTTTTACCTCCTGGGAACATTATTGTTAGTTTATTCTTTTTATCAAAAGGCTTAAGAAAAAAACCCAACTATGCAATTTAACAATATTGCTTTTGTAAACAATTTGAAAATCCAATAACTGTAAAACTTATGACATGTTATTAAAATGTCTTATTTTTTCCCCTACAAGTGAAAAAGCAATTCCAATCTCAGATGCTATAATTTAATTATACACTTTAGGTTCTAAAGATACCATAATTCTTAGCACTGAATACATTCAATTTAATGTCCTTCTGGCATGTTTAAGAAGCTCAGACATCACTGAGCACATTGGTCCGGTTTCACAAAAACTTTGCTCGCGGGGTGCCTCGCTCTTCCCAGCTGTGGGAGGTTCATGGAGAGCAGGAGGCCACTGCACATCCCCAGCGTCCCCTCGCCCGGTCAGGGGGACTCACAGCCCCAGCTGGCCATGGGAGAAAGCTTTTGGTTTTATTTCTAAAACATTTAACAGGCATGAATGCCAGAGGTGGCAATGGGCAGCACCAGCAAAACAAATTCAGTGTTGACTTGGAAGAGGGGAGTGGAGGAGGTGATGTGCCCTAGCCCAGCTCACGGGGCCTTTGATGGGGATGTGATGGCACAAGGAAACAGGACACTTGCTTTCCTCCTCCTAACCCTGAGTAGCAATAAGAAATATTTCCTGGGCACTGGGATCACGGTGCCTAGCAAGTCTCTGCTGTAAGCCCTGAGCCGCAGCACTGCAGATGTTGCCCCAGCATCGAGGTGCAGCATCTTGGGCAGTCTGACTTCAAGGGGCAGCCACACTCTGACACAGGGACACACTCACCCATGCCCATCCCAATGCCATGACCCCGGGGGGTCCATGCCAGTGCTGTCACAATTCTTGACCTCCCTGTGCCCAGGGTCTGCCACCCCACACCCCTCTCCCTTTCTACCCCCTTTTGCAAAAACAGACTTGAGAGGTTTCAGCTGTGGCCTTCAGAGCAAGAGCAGGACCTCCCTGGCAGCAAGAGTGTTTCCAACAGAAGAACTAATTTGAACAAAATTTAAATGCTAACAAATAAATAAAGGCAAGCTACAGTGAACTAGTAATAAGATACCTTTGGATGTTCATTATGCTGGATTTCCAGGCAGTTAAATAGTTTAATGCATTTCCCTTTGGCTTGCATATCAATCTCACAGCCTGTCTGAAAATAGCGTCTAATATCCTCCCCCGTTATACATTATTGGCAAAATGCCTCAGTGGCACCAGCAGCGACTCCCCCACCAGGTAGGGGTTGTGATTCATTGACAGCAGCGGCGTATGGATAATTGATGGCAAGTGATTGTCAGCATGTGATGATTATCTCTTCGGGTTGTCTGTAAAACAATTAATGGCAGTGAAAAGAATTTATTTAATTAATCATTTCCTGTAAATAAATGCATCAGAATAAAATAAATCACTGCATTGTTTCTAAAAATAGTTTGCTGTAAAAGGCTGCCACATGTTAGCGTGATGGAGCTGATGGTGTGGAAGAGGCACCAGAGAGGCTGAAATATTAAGTGGATGCCAGTCACCCTTCCTCCAAACTTCAGAAATGTGGGAAGTTTCTTAGGGAACAGACTTGCTTTAGCTACTGAGGGGCTCCAAAGTGAGTGGGATGCTGGGGTCTGGGTGGCTGAGCCACGTAGTGAAAGCTCCTCTCCTTGGGTGTGAGCTGTCCCTGCCTCTCACCTGGGGGAAGCACGTTTAATTGAGAAGTGGTGCGATGCTCCTCACTGCTTTCGTCTCCATCGCAGCAGAGCCCCAGGGCTCCTGCAGGGACGGGAGCACGGGTTGGTGCTCAGGGCTGGACCCGCTGGGTTATCTCTGCTCTAACTCACCTCGGTACAGACGCTTCTGTTCCCGTTCAAGCTCCGGGTTGCCCCAAGGACTCAAATTTGCACCACACAGTGGATCTCAGTCCAGATCCCCCTGCAGCAGAGGGCCATTAGCTGCTCTCTGTGTTACTGATGCTTGTGCAGCGCTACTGCATCATCACCTAACTCCTAACTGCAACCTTCGAACACTGTATGTCCGTGCTGGAAAGCTGCTGATGCTGCCTGGGATAAGTAACCATGGAGCCCCATCTAGATGGGATGGCATGATCCCGCATCCCAGCACGGCATTTGGGTTTCTGAGATGCTTGAAAGGCCTCCTGCCTCCCAAAAAATCTTGTGATAAAGCATCTCATAGGAATGAGCTGCTGCCAAACTACGGGGTGTAAATCAGGGCAGAATTTGGCCTTCAGAGAAAACAATGGGCAATAGAAAAAGAAAACAGGTAGGTGTTAAAAATTATAATAAGGATAGATTTCCACACTGCCCATAAATAATCCCAACCAGAAAAATACACAAGACTTGTCATAAACCGATAGCATTTTAAGAACGCTGAAAGTTTCTAAAATTAATTTTCTTCATTTTACTTTATTAAAATTGCTTTCATTTATCTCTTGTGCTAAATATTTTATTTTTCCATATTAATGGCTGCAATTTCTACTGCAGCTTGTTTCTGTCATTAACACTGTACAAACTTAATATCATTAGTAGTTTTTTCCCTTAATTATGTGAGTGGAGAAGAAAAACATCAAAGTTTCCGTGAAATTGGAATAGTATATCTAAATTGCCTCATGTTTATTTTAACATTAACAGTAAATGAAGCTAATGGGCTTTTATATTATTAAAAGCAGCCATTTGTGTCCTGCCTGCTGTAATATATAGCAAAGCTTTAAAAGATGTTAAATAATTAGTTATTTAATAGGGATGTGCAAAATAGATCAAACAAAAGGCAAACTTCCTGTGGCAGAAGCTTTGGTTCAAACCAGGGCCCCTTTGTGTTGCCTTAAAATTGGGTTTTTTCCTACGCACAGCTCATATCCCACTGTTAATCTGATTGCTTTAATCTACAGCAGGCCCAGAGGGTTCCTGGTTTGCCAGCCTGGGGGACAGCGAGTTGCATGCCCAGAGGCGATGGTGCTGATGGCATGGGGAGGAGGCACCGCTGCGGCTCCCCAGCGCCCACAGGGGCTCAGAAATGCCTCCTGCCCCACGAAAGGTCTTTCACAGTGAGCAGTTACCTTCCCTTGTCCCCATCCAAAGGCTCCTGCACTCCAGGAGGTGAAGAGGGTGATGCTGGTGGGGAAAATCCCGCTGGTTTTCACTGCTGTGGGGTAAAGGCAGGAGCCCCAGGGGCACCCTCATGCTTTGCGAGTGCACATTGTCTCCACACAAGCCAGCGCTTGCCAAGCATACCTCAGGAGTTATTTACTCCAAAATTCACACCAACAAATGCATTCTCCCTTCCTGGGAAAATCATCTGCCTTGTAGCAGTGACAAAACCTTAGCGGTGAGATAACAGATGTAATGATGAGGAATGGTAACGCTCTCTCCATCACTCCTCCATTGGATGAAGCCAATGGATTTCAGTGCAAGGACAAATTCAAGAGCAAGTTGCTCAATTGTGGCCAGATTAGAACACTTTAGGACAATATTTGGCAATTAGGGCAATTGTCTTTAGGGCAACATTGCAAAAGCCTGTCCATCTAACAGGGAGCAGTTACAGGATTAGTGCCACTTTCTTGTGTTCCCATAAGGCAGCACAAGATTGATTCTTTTTAACACCCCATGCTTGCACAGGATGACAATTAAACATCTCCTGGTATTGCCTCTCACTCCCTCACACTTGTACTTCAGCACTTCAGAAACACCGTTAACAGCCTGTATCTTCCTTTCCCATTTGTTTCTGTGCTGGGGAGACGCATGCACTTAAATCAGCTACAGCCAGCCTAAAGAAAGGGTGTGCAAATGACAGCATTTCTCTCTTTCAACCTATTAGTGCTATTAAAAATGTGCCTGGAATTAATAATAATAACAAACTGCTGTGGCTTAAATAAAATCAATAACAAATGGCAGATTTGCAGAAGGCCTTGGGAAAAGGCTGAAAGAGGGGAGGTAGGACACAGAGAGGAATGCACAGGGAAGCATACCTGGGAATGACAGAAAGCACCGGTGCTCCCTGGCTTTACTTGAGCAGGGCTTAACTCCCAGGGGTTATTTTTTGTTTGCTGCTCATCTCACAGCATCTTTGCTTTTTGAATGGCGTGCTCCCCCCATACCAGCCTCTAGCTTAACTGTAAGTCTTGGACGGTGAAGAGATGCTATTTCCTGTGCCTTGGAGAAATGGAAAGACGCCGGGATAGGGATCGCTCTGCCTCTCTGCAACATGGGCTGCACATGTAGGACTGGAAAAAATAAATAAACTGGCCCGGTATTGCAAGCCACAGGAATTTGTCATCTGAGGAGTGCTGGAGAAGGGAGAAATCACCACGTGGTTGTCACTCCCGTCTAGGAAAACTAGTTCACACCAGCAGACTGTGAGTTTACACCAGGCTATAACGTCCCGGTTGTTCTTTCATCACCCACGTGCATATGGCTGAACTTTAAAAAGTAGACCCCAGAAGTTAAATGCAGCTTGAACAAAGGGGTACAGCAGAGTGTGCTGGGGATATCACTGTGGATAAAGATGAGGGATTATGTCACGTATTTCTGCTTTAGCCTGCTTTAGGGAAAGTAGGAGGTAGAGTGGGAGAAAAGAGGAATTGCCTAGGGAGATAAAAGGTTTCTCTAAAACATCCAGATCTTGGACCTTGGGATGGCGTTAGCCTTGGAGCTTGCAAGCCAAAGAGTTATCTGATCCAAAGCATCAGCTTTACCCCCTGTTTGGACTGCAGCAAGGTCAGAAATGCCACAGTCCCCCTTGGTGTGAGCCAAGGTCACGCTCATTGAGGTCCAAACTTCAACCCAACAGACGTCCAGCAGTGAAGGAGATGCCCAGGAGAGAAAGCACAAACCACCCCCCATGGGTGAGAAGCAATGTCATGCATCTGCTCATGTCCCCGGCTGCAGTTTTGGGGACCTTCTCTCCTCTGGCCGCAGCCGTGCCTTCACCCTCCCCAGTCCATGGCGGGTACCACTGTTCCTTCACCCGAGGCAACAGCATCAAACGGGCAACCGCGGGAGGGCAGGTTTGTTCCCGCTCTATCCCTCACCTCTGGGCAGGAGGAACAGGAGGAACGTGGTCCGCTGGCCGAGGGAGAATAATTACAGGGAAGTGACAGCTTTCCTTCTGCTTAACTTGCTTTGGAAGGAACAGTTGGGGGTACTACAGAAACTAATGTAAGGTAATGTAATCATTTACAGAAGATTTGTGGTAAATGAATGTTTGGCCTCTGTCCAAGCGCGCAGCCAGGGCTCATTACGCCGGAGGAGATGGCAGTGAAAGCTTTCCACGGCCACTGTTTGTCTTTCATTTCATCTCATGTCTGACCCGCCTGACCTCAGCGAAGCCAGAGAAGACTTTGCTTTTCGCTGGCCGGATTTCAGCCGCCGTAAATGCGATTTCTAAATGACAACACCGTAAATGCTCGGTGTGCTGGACCTTTCGCACAGTAATGAGCCACGGCTTTTTCAAACTCCAGTACTTTAGTGAAGAACAGATTTTTAAATTTATTTTTTTTTTTTTCCACATGAAAACAGCAGCGGGGCCCTGGGATAGGGTAACTTAGCAACTCTACCACAGGGATTAGGAAAATTGACTCCAGACCAAACTAAAACAGCAGAGTTTCCTGTTTTGAGCCACTCTGTACTATATTAAAATTATTTATGAAAAGGGTAAGAGGGAGGGGAAGGATGGGGAGCCGGGGCTGCTGCTGGGGGAGATGAGCCTGGAGGGATTTTTTCATCCTGCTACTGAGCTCATGGAGGAGACGTGCGGTGTGTCGGGGGCTGGGATGCTGAGCCAGGTCTTAGCAACAGGACCATGGGTCACCTTCCCATGCAAAGGTCAGGTCAGCAGCTCTGTCCCTCCAACCCAGTTAGTGGGGCACTGGGAAGCATCCCAAAACCTCCTGGCACTATTGTACAGGGCAGATCCACCGCTGAGGTAAAGGAGAGAGGGTCAGATGTATCTGCTTCTAGCACGAAACAGATGAAGCCCACAAGCACACAGCGGTCAATGAACAAACACTGTCCCTTTGATGTATTTGCTGATTTCTTGACTCCAGACAAAGTTTGTGGCTCCTGCAATTAAAAGTTGTGGTTTTTTCTTCTATTTAAAGGAGACAAACTGCAAGTGGATGCAAAGAATTGCTGTTGTCCTGCATTGCCCGGATCCCTGCTCAGCCAGGGCAGAAACACCAGCATAATTTCAGTGCTGCACCAGGGATTTGCTTTATGCAGCAGCATTGACCCAGAAGGGGCATGAATGTGAAGGTTTTGAGGAAGATCTTGCTCCTACACTTTCTTTGGCTGTTTCCATTCTGGGGGCCTGGAGATGTGCAGGGAAGAGCTGTAGTTTGAGCTCCGCCAGCTGTGGTTGTGCCCAGGGACCCCACCAGACGCAGGGACATCCTGGCCATCACCAGGGAGCCTGTTTTCCCCATGTTTCCCTGTTGGAAGCAGTTCTTCCGCTCTTCTTGTGGTGCCCCTGCGGTCGGGATGAGACAGATCCATTTCTTTGGCTTTTTTTTTTTTTTTTTAATTGTTACAGATTTCAAAGAGCTGCTTTTGTTTAGGGATTTTTGGTAAATGGAATTAAGCAAAACACATTGCTGGTTTCAAACTTCCCGAGTCTGCACAAGGGGGGAAAAAAAACCAATGAGACCCACAGGCAGAGAACAGCTTGCTTAAAATCATCAGTGGGTTTAAAATAGCCTCATCCCACATTTTCCCATGTCACAGGCTTTGCTGTGAGCTACTCGAGTCTCTTCAGGGTATCTAAAAGATGGGTGTTGGGGCTCCCCCTTCTAGTGAAGCACAGCCACTCCGAGAGGTCCCATAGCTAAAAAGACGCGCAGATGAGGTATTTGCTAGAAAAGTGTAATTGCACGTTGGCCAACATGGGCCGAGGACTTTGCTGGCGTGGTCGGAACTGACCTGGCGCTAGATCCCCGCAGGGTCGTCGTGGGCTGTCCCTGCGACAGGCGGGGGATGAGTGAGCACGTCACCAGCTCTGCCCACGGATACAGATGATTTTTGTGGTCCTTGAGGCTGGGTTGAAAGCTCTGCCATCATTCAGTGCCTGATAGGACACCTGGAAACTGCTTGCTTTTCCACCATGAGATTTATTATTTAAAAGGAGACATGTCTTGGACGTGCAAGATGAAAATTCGAAAGGCAGAGAAAAAGTACCTTGTCAGAGCCCAGTTCTCCTGCCATTTATCTTCTAGTCCTTAAGACATATTAAAATAGATTTAAAAGGACACTTTAAGTTTTTGCTCTTTAAGGAACACATTAGTGCTACATAGGCTTTTGTTTTAATTAAAATAGGTATTGAAATCCTCCATGAAGCTTCAGTGGAATTGTTACAGACTGCAGTTTTCTTATGTGCAGTGCAGCCAAAATATACTGTAGCTGTTATCTTGCAACAAGGCAGAAGTCTTATTAATTTAGTTCAATCAAATCAAAGCCGCTTTAATTTACAAAGCAATAAAATCTGCAAGCATCACTTTAGATCAAAGAACTAAAACCAGCCTAAACACAAGTGGAATGTTTATTTTGTACAATGGTCCATAACTGCATTTATGTGATTTAAAAGCTTTTTGAAGCATGTGATAATATTACATGCATATAGAATTGTGTCCTTGTTGTGGATCATTACTCCCCACAGAGACCAAAAAGCATTTGCTGTTCAACTCCTACCTAAAATATTTCCTTTTACATATTTTTTTTTTCCCTTGCTTTAAATGGGATCTGTATGGTAATTTTTTGTGGGGTTGTGATGCAAAATCATTTACTAAAAGGGATGGGAATGCCGTGTGGCATAAAGAAAACTCAGCTAGTTTTTCAGCTTGGGACAAAGGGAATATTCGATAGTTTTCTGGTGCTGAAGAAGATGTTTCACTCAAGGGGCGACAACGGCTGGGCACCTTTAGGAACCCAACAGCACCACAGCTGCTCAGAGGCTAAAGAAGGAGCCCAGCAGCAAGGAAAAAAGCTAATTGCTCTGCTCTGGGGCCGATTTGCACCCTCCTACTGATACCAGCCCTATCTGGATGAGGTTTCTGAACTATACAGAAACAACATGTTGGGGAAAGCAGGGTGGTCCTGTCCTGCTGGGAGGGGCTGGGATGCGTGTGAGATGCTCCAGTCTCCCTGTGTTTGAAGGGCTTTTGATCTGGGGAGAAGCCCACTACGGTTACCAAAAAAAGACTAGAAAGAGCCCTGTGTTTTTAGGTTTCAGCTGCGTGTCTGTAAATAATTTGGTGCAACAATGCCTGCTCTACTGTACTTCAGAAGGAATGAAAAGTATTTGCACGTTAACAAAGGAATTCAATGGATTGGAAAATGACTGTCATTTTGAACATGAGGCTTTCCACTGTATTTGAGAAATTGCACAAAGTGCTGAAAAACTGAATGCTGTTTCTCACCTAACCTTTAAATCCTTCCAGATGTGGGGAAAATGAAATATCTGTAAAACTGAATAAGCCACCCCAGCGAATGGCCAGCTCCTCGCCAGTATTGTTTGTAATGCGAACATATAATTTTCTCCTTGTTGCATATTTTTATAGATTTGGGAATATTTCTACCAGAGCTTTTTTGGACGATGCTTTATACCAACATCACCAATGTTTAAGACTTGGGGTTTAAAAAAACCCACCCAAACCCAGAACCAAACATTTTCTCATCTTTCTTTTCCTTGACTTTTTGCTTGGGTGAGGAGATGGTGGCAAAAATACAGACTCCCACAAAAAATAGTTGAAACGCAGAACTGAGTGTTTATATATATATATAAAAAAAAATACTGAGAAAATCACTTGTAGTCGAACGATGGAAAACTAATGAAACTGCCATGGCTTTCTAAGAAAAAAGAAACCTCAGCCAGAGTCCACCGTGCCATGGCTGGGTTTATGCTGCAGTAACTCAGACTGCCAGAGTTTTAATAAAGGAGAATATACTACCAAAACCGCCTTTTAACAGTTGCCCAGCAAAGTTTGATGTTTCTGTGGATTGTTACTGACTACCCCATCCAGACCCAGCGCCAGGCGAGCGGGTCCCCGGGAGCCGTCTGTGGGTTTTGCAGCCGGAGCAGCCAGCTCGTGCCGCCCTCTCTTGCTGACATCCATGCAGTAGAAAAGGCAATTAAGCTAACCGGATTTTTTAAATTTTAGAGTCACTGTAAATAATATGGAGCATGAGTTATGCGATGAGGGCGACAGTAATTGCCGGCTTCTTCACTTTTTATTACCGACAGCACACTGGGAGCTGTTTTATTGGCCCATTTGACTGTATAACAGCCCTGCTGGGGTACATCTTGCCCTCCCTAAATCTGCCTTCGGGGCTGGGCTCTCCGGAGTCTCCCGCAGGCTCCGTTTACCTGGTTGTCATCGCTTCCCGTCCCGCCAGCATCAGGGATGATTTAAGCACTCTTCAGGCCACGAGCACTAACCGTATTTTCCATAGTAAGACCTGCAAGCACCGTTGTTCGCCTGGAGATCTCTGGGTATTTTCAGCCCCATTTCTCTGATGTATTGACATCAAGCTCTGCTTTTGCCTGTGCCTGACCACAATCAATGCATCCTACAGGATTTCATCCAGCATGAACTGAGGTCCCACTCAAGGATCTGCTAAAGATCATCTGTGCTTTGAAGCCAGCAAATCAAAATCTTTCATTCACTCCCCCCAACTCGGCTGAGGAGTGAATGAAACCATCAGCACAATCCTTCTTCCCACTTACCCCGGTGTAAATAGAGGAGTATCCTGCCGCTGCGCCTATAGCACCATATACATCTGTTGTATCTATTTCCCTCTACCATGTGCCCACATTTGCTCCAGAAAAAGCTCTTCTTATCACGGCAGCCAGGATGTAAATCATAGAAAATTACACACTACATGAAAGTACCCAGTCGTTTATAACACTCAACCCTCGTCCTGGTCCGCTACCTGTTAATAAAAACCAGGAGAGGTTTCTCCCTCCCCCTACTTGTCCTTGAATCCGTTACTTTTCTTGATGCTGCTTAAGATGGCTTTATAAAGAAGAGGAAACTTCAATGGCAGCAGATGGCAGATAAGTAGGAATGGTAAATAGTTTTAATTACTGCATAATGTAAGTGAGACAATAAAGGGGAGAGAGTGGGAACAAGCTGCTGCCATGGCAGCCCTGGAACTGTTGCGGGACCCAATTTGTCTGGAAGGCAGCATGTGTTGCTTTTAGTCTTAGGAGGGCTTTAAAAGAGAATGCTGAAAAATATTAATTGCATGGCTCATCTGCCCATCCATCTTCACAACCGAGTAACACGCTTCCTTAATTTCAGGGGAATCGTTTTCAAATGGGAATCATGCAAATGAGTATTTTAGCTATTCATTTGTTTTACTGCAAGCGCTTTGTGAGCAAATGGCCTACAGCTTGCAATGAATTAAAAGACACGGGCACTGGAGACCGATTTTTAATACAAAGTCTTGACACAGAGACGACCCCGACCGACAACACAGAAAATGTTGGCATAGCAACTTTGGGCATTTTCATGCAAATTGGCTCCTATATAGATGATACGAATGCAATGTTTTCCTTCAACTAATCATCATAAAATTAGTTTCACTATATTTAAATGCTTCTACTTAATGCATTATATCCATATGCATGAAATTGCCTCAGCTAATGCAGTACATAAAATGCCAAAGATACAATGAATAGTCAAATTGCAAACAGTTATGTTATCTCCCATAAAAACTCCTTTTTTCTTATTGAATGTGTGGGCCCCAAAGGCATCTATCACAAATTGCTATTAATGCACATACACACATACGTGCGTGCACCCACACACAAAACACCTACATTTAAGTAACATTAAGGTTGTTATGCAATCTAATACAGGCCAAAAAACAAAATTCAGGCTGGGCTCTTTGCTTGTTGTAGTCACCATTGTATGTATATATTTACTTATAGACATGCTACTTATTAGCTTCACAGGGGAGATGAACCTGATGTTATATTTTTATATAAGCAGTTTTCTAAACTTTAAAAAAAATTACATTTTGCATGAAGCTACCCCTGTGCTGGTCCCTGGATCGCATCTCACTGGTTCTTGTAATACACAGGTCTGCTGAGAGGAGAGGGAGAAATTGCTGCTCCCACTCTGAATTTCCTAGCTTTTGATGATTTTATTCCAAATCCTGCTACTAAACTGCACTTAGGGCTTTGGTTATTTTTTGATATCTGGGCAATAGTAATCTGAAGGATAGGTTTATCCTTCACCTGCCTTTGTGTAACACTTGTGCTTCAATCTGGGACAGGATCTCCCCAGTGCCTCTTTCTGCTTCCCTCCTTGAAATCGAGTTTCCCTGAGCACGAGCCGACAGCAGAAAAATGACACCATCTGCATTATAGGCCTGACCAAACAATTGCCAGAGTCAACGAAATGGACTTCTTGGACCTTGTCTGAACTCAGTCCGATGCTCAGATACGGAGGTTGGTGCAGTGTTCGCGTACAAGATGTCTTTTGGGCTTGAATATAAATAATGACTCTACTGTGCTACAGGAGTGCACAGGGCTTGGGCTTGGGTTGCACAAACTGCCATGAAGACTTAGACCAGAGGCACAGAGGAATTAATGTTTGCTTCCTGAGAAGCTCTTAGATGTCTTCAAAGAAGATGTTTTCTTTTAGAGGGCTCAACACACCAGCCCAGGCTTTCAGTGTCAGGCAGGACAGATTGCAAACATATTTTGTCTATCCAAAATACTAAGGACAATAGATCATTAAGGAAAGTTTACGCCATGCTAAAGGCTGTCTTGGGAGTTATATATTTGGAAGCACTCAGCCATTCATCCTCTCTGGCAAAGAATTCAAAGGGAAATGAATGGTGAGATCTCTATCCCACCTTGGAGATGTTTCAGATGGTGCCTGTATCTCTGACTTCTGAGGGTGCAAGTGTCACCAGGGAAGGGACAAACAGGACCATTACACCCACATTTGGTGCCAATGGCTAGTAGTCTCTCACTCTGCAATCCCCGAGTAACACTCCCTGAAAGTGCTCGGAGTCCCACAGCTGAGAAGGAGATCTCAAAAGACCAAATCCAGTCTCTACACAAAAGATGCCATGTTGTCCATCCTCCTCATCACAAAATATCTGTGATTGACTGTGCATTTCATTTTGCCATAGTCTTTAAGGCCTAAATGCACTTCCATAAAATATCGATTTTAACTAAATCAGTTCTAACACTGCAGATATGGATGGTCCCAAGCAATCAGCAAAAGTAACCACCAAATAGCTGGCTGGCTGCTTTTAAGAAATCTGAAATTGTTGAACAACTCATCTGATTATGATGTCCAATTCTGGAATTCCCTCTCTGTGCATCTCATTGGTGGTTTGGTACCACTTGCAGAGATATAAAACACCTTACCTCATCACTCAAGGACTAATTGCAAGATGATTTAATTAAAGTACACCTCTCCTTCCCCCAAGTTAGTTGTATTTCATATTGCTCTAGCAGGAGTAATTTGCAGAAATTAAGCATTGCATGTCGCTGAAATGGTACAGGTGCAATGGATGAAAAAAAATTCCTTCATGCAGCAGCAGGCAGTGCCACAAGAGCTTAGTGAAATATCTGTAATGACTCATTAATTCAGCAAATGCTGCACTTTGCAGCAAACATTCAAATTATCCACAAAGAGGCTGTTTTTAAAACTTGTGGGTTATTCATAACTGCTCAATGAACACTTCATGCAAATGTATTTTAGCCCATTGGGCAAACTGTTTCCTTTGAATATTTGCTACATAATGCACAATTAGTCCTAAGAATTTATTACATCATGATATCTTGAAGGCCAAAAGCAGGATGAGGAGAGGAAGTCAATGTGGATAACAAGAGCATTGAGAGCTCTTGGAGAGCAGGAAGAGGCACAGACTCAGGATAAATCATTAAGTTTTGGCCAAAGGGTTGAGGAAGAGGTCAGGAAGAAATTACTTCATGGGTACAAAACCATAGTGGCCGCTGTCACGCACGCGTGGCCCGGGGATGCTCCCAGACCTGACCTGTGAAAGCAGATTTACACACTCAGACATCTGTGCATAACATGTCCACATTTGCCATATATTAAACATTCCAACCAAGCCCCACGACGCCCGTGACGAAGGGCTTTGCACAGCCGAGGGAAAGAGGAAATGATTTCTTGTGGGGGCTGGAGAACATCCCCACTTGCACCATCCCCTGCTGACAGCAGTGTCACAGGGGAAATAATCCCAACATTTACAGCTTTGCTTTCTACCAGGGCCAACAATTTTTCAAGCTGTTAATTCGCTTCATCTTACGATTCACAAGTGCGTGCCTCCCAGATATTGGCAATCATAATTTTTATTACTAGTTATTGTAATAGTGAAGTCATATTTGTCTCCATTTCACCCTGGAGAGTCACGCAGCAGCAAATTAACATGGTAAGCAAAGCAAGATAGGCAGATGCTGATGGAGTAATGCTATCACTGCTCTCCAAAGGTGTCACTTCTTGCAGACAAAGTGGCGGCATTGCCGGTGCCAGCTGCAAGTCGTCTGAGACCACCGCCTCCCCGACGTGCGTGTTGGCGAATGGAGGTGGGGACGTGGCTGTGAGTTTAGTCTCCATTCACAGACCAGAACAGCCCAGGGAAAGGCTCATGGGACTCTGCGGGAGCAGGAGGATTTCCTGGCCCCCATTTGTCTGACGCAGCTCATGAGCCTGCACAGTGGGAGCATTGGCACCAACTTTGCCCATCATCGAAGCCTCTTCTTTGCTCTCTAGATGACACAACATTAATTCACTTCTCTTTTGCTCACATGTGATAATATATAGTTAAAGGCCATAAAAATTAGAGCCAAATTTTACTGAAAGAGAAAAAGAGTATTTCTTTGACTTGATATAAAACACGTTTTTGTCTGCAGACGTGCACCATGTAAAAAAGAGCTTGGCAGGCACCTTTTAAAGTGAAATTAAATCTTGATGCAGGCTACAGGACAGGCTTCTAATTCCACAAACACCTCCTGCCCAGGAGCAGGGTGCCCAGTCCTACACCCAGTCCCCTATTTGCCCAGACAAATTCCCTACTCCAGGCAGGCATTTCTGAATTTGGAGAGAACACGCCTGTGTTCCCAAGCATTTGATGTATGGATTTAAACACATTTCACAATATCCATTTTGTAGGGTTCGGGAATGTGTTATTTTCCAGACTGCAGGGCTGGGATGCATCGGATAGCAGTCAGTTCTGTATCCAGGTAATTCACATAATGAATGTACCATTGTCATTTTAAGTAGGCAAAGAATTACTATTTTGGGGAATATTTGACACAATCAGGGTCACTTTATAGATTATCTCATATGCCAAAGCTTACCCTGACTGGCAAAAGCATGTCTGCTCTAAATGTCCTGGTCAGGCTCCCTCCAGCCCTAAGCATCCCATGGGAGTTTGTCGCTCATTAATGAAATGGCATTGTCACCATGGAGTAGCAACCACACATCATGGAGGGAAAGAGGGCCTGTGTGCTGGCTGGACCTTGTGGATGTACATGATGCCAAAAAGGATGGATGGAATCCATGAGAAAAATGAAAAATAGAAACAAATGGGAAAGATGGCATCTACCCTCCCGTAGCTCAAGGCATGGCACCACGCTGTGCTGTGTATGCTCCTGTCATGCCGAAAACTGCGAAGGGCAGCTTTGCAACCCGAGGTTTAGAATTTTTTGTAACCTTTTAACAATTGGAAATGGTTCATTTAGCTGCTGCTGCTTTAGGAATATAAAATTAATCGGTCTTCTCCTCATTCTTTAGCATGGCTGCGCCCTGGCTCTTGTCATGTAGTCGAGGCAATAGGATGGTGAACAAACCTGGAAAGGGGAGAACTGCTCTGCGGGGTGGGCTGAGACCCTAAGCTCTTCCCACCCACCATTGCCACTATGGGGTATCCAGTTGCTGTTGGATGTTTCAAGTGAGACAGGATGGTTTCCTCCCTGGAAAGCCTCTTTCTTGATAGGCAAAGATAAAACTAGGTAAAACTGAGCCAAGTCCCTCCCTCCCACCTCTCTGTGCTCGAGTGGGTCCAGCCCAGGTGAGGGGATCAGGGTGGCTCCCAGAGAGGCATCTCTGTCACTTACTTAAGGCATAATTTGATATCTAGTAGTTCATTAATTTTTTTTTTTTTTTTATTTCCTCTCCCCCAGACGGGGAGCACTTGTGCTTATCTTCAGCTAAATAACTCAGGTCATAAAAGGTAATACCATGGGTAGCAGAATGTAAACAAACGCATTCTACCTCAATAAACATGCTAATTTCCAGCTATAATATTCACAAGTAAAATATCCATCACACAGACCCTATTTGGCGAAGGCAGCAGCCCTCATCAGTCAATGAAGTAGGCTCCTGCCAGTTCACTGCGGGAGGCAAATAGTACAACTTAACTCACTTGATGATGCCCTTGGGGGGAAAACATGAGCCTCATAAATGAGTCTGGAAATGTGATAAAAGGATAATCTTGCATAAATGAGTCTATATCATCATTACCTGCACAAACAGAAAAGCGTGGAGATTGTTTGAATGATGCGGCCACATTTAATATAAATTAAGCTGGGGAGTAACCACGTGCAGGCAATGTTCGTGGTCTGACTTGTGCTGGTAGGTGCTGGGGACAGTGGAACTTGGCTGCTCCGCTTGATCCCCCCTTCACCCTCCCCCCCCCCATGGCACAGCCCTCCAAGCCTGCGAGCACCCACGCTGCGGGGCAGGGCTGGGCCTGGGGCTGGGGCTGTTCGGGTGGGATGGCCGAGGCTCCTGAGGGACGAGACCCATGGGGCCAGCGGCAAATCTGGGCACTTCACCTGCACAGGCTCCTCCTGGCTCTTGGCCGTATCTAGATGTGGCTTTATCTCTTGTTCCAACCAGAGGATAAACAAATGACCTCCCAAAATGACATTAGTGAACAGAAACAGCCCCAAAGCACCTCGCTATGGTGCTGAATCTCCTTAGAACAAGAGATGATGCCAAATAGCCTTCTACACAATATTGTATGTTGGCTATACAGCCAAAAATATAATGTGTGGGGCATGACTTGCCCTGCGTTTGCAAAGGCAGCCCAGAGCCGTGGCACTTCTCGCAGCACCCTGAGCTGTCTGCTGACCATCACGCCCGCTCTGGCTTGTTTCAAGTTCCATCCGGCACTGTTGGGAAGCTGGGGTGTCCCTGCTCATTGCAGGGGGGTTGGACTAGATGACCTTTAACATTCCCTTCCAACCCAAACCATTCTATGATTCTGTGATAACTGGGTAGCACCTACTCTCCTCAAATCACAGCCTTTAAAGCACATGTGTGCAGCACTGGTGCGGCACCATGCAGAAGGCTGCTGGGGGTCAATGATCCCATGGCTGGAAAGGAATGTTTACCCGGCTTTCTCCAGTAAAGCATCTTTCTCACCACCCATGCAAGCACTGGCACTGGGCCACTAGCAGCTGGGGAGTGGGGGGCGGGGGGGGGGCACGCAAGGATTTTGCCTATCTGAGCATCCTGCTGTGTGCTTGGGGAAGGGCAGCAGGCCACAGGACATCTTCCAACCCATTGGTTTATGACATTTGATTTTCAGCCACTTACTTGGTTAAATGCCTAAAAGAATAGCCAAATAGGATTATTTTTCCAAAGCATGCAAAATTTTTCATTTCAGCTTTTCAAGCGAGAATGCTGATATTAGGGAACATCCAGTTCATCCGAGTTTCAAAACAGGATGCTCTGATTGTGCTCTTCTGTAACACTGCTAGGTAACATCACTTCTGGGAAGGCTTTTAGTCCTCCTGGGTCAAACACTCAAGGGAAGGAAAAAGATGCAAGAAGAGCTCAGTGCTCCTTCTCCTCCACAAATAGCCTGGCCATAGGACCTCAGTTTACCAAAATATCACAATGTTGAACTCATGTGGGAGCTGTGAGAATTTAAAACAGTTTGATTCATCTGAAAGCACAGCATTTGGAAGGATAAAGCCCAAAGCCTTCAGAAAGAGAAAATCAATTGTGCTTTACTTTGCCTGCCAGGTTAATCTCTTGGGTATCACAACCCATCCACACAGTGATGGTTTGCAGTGACCCCCGCCCCAGAGCTGCCAAAAACCTTTCACAAACACAAGGCACTCTCTCGTCTTGTTTGGATCAATCTCTTTGCAGTTTCAATGCGTCTCTCAAAACAAAATATATTGTAACTCTTCCCTATATCAACAACCGCACGGCTGATTTAAGAAGCATTTGAAATGCTTGTTGAAAAGGAACAATTAAAAACACGATTCTTAATTATTTGGACTATATATTGATCTTATGGTTCCATCTGTTGCTAACTGCTACATAGTGTAAATGAAAACCCTTGCTCACATCAGACCTGTCATATACCATCAGCCTGGGAATTGTGTGCAGCTGTCACCACAGCGATGAGGAAAAAGATTTGCTTGTTCATTTGCAAGGGCAAGGACCGTGGCGATGCTCCTTTCCAGGTGTGCTGCAAAAGGGCAGCTCAGCTCTGCTGCTGCTGGCATCAGGCAGGGGCAGGGGACAACCCCCATACTCCCAGACACCCCCAAACCACATCCTGCAGCCACCCAAAGATACAAACCAAGGAGGCCACACACTGTCCTCTTTGTTCCTACTGCTCAAAGCCCTTGCTCAGGTTTAACCCAGCCACTCCAGCACAGCTTTGGTATATGAACTCAACCATGGACACACTTTTTCTGTTTTGGTTAATTCTTAGTCCAGGATAACGATGAATGTGGGTGCGTGTATACATGTATTTATTACGTGAGGCCACAGAGTTCAAATACAGCAGAGAAGCCTGGAAAACCCCTAAACTGCACCACATGGTTGTGTTTTAAATTGCATGTGCCATGAGACAAAATGTCCTCTGTGTGGCTTGTCATTGAATATACTCCACTTCCAACCTCAACATCTCAACCCCCTTTGCCTGATGGGATCTTCCCATTACAATCGCCTTGCCCAAATACAATGCAAAATACTGTTTCAGATTTGCAGCTACAATCCCCCTTTTAGTTACACAGTGCATTAAAGGCTGCAAGATCTGAGAAACTCAGAGGTCCTTTGAAATGAGATGCTGTGATACAAATTAGCCTCTGTTTACAAAGGATTCAGACCTTTCTGTTTAAGAAACCCGTATTTTCAAATGGAAAAACTCATGACTGTTGAAGAACACCTCTGATGGAGCCATCAGCTGGTCTCAGCTGAAGGTGAAGGACCTGAGACAATTTGGAGCAGCTGAGAAACTTCACATGGTCAATGAGCAGCCACCACAGCATTAGAAAATGCTGTGGATTAGCACAAAAACCAAGCTCCAAGGAAGCAGATGGAGCTGTTGCTTAGGGGTTAAATCTTTTTGTGTTAAGTGGCTATTTGTGCTCTTGGAAAGAAAAAAGAAATCAATAAAATAGAGCAGCAGAAATCTTAGTTGCAAGTCTTGGCTGAGAAATGAGATGGCTGTGCCAAAAAGTGACACATTTAAGCTGGTGTGTAATTTTGATCTACATGTTTAAAATACTTTTCCCCGTTTTGTAAATTGAGGGTTTGAATGGGGTGGAGGTAGGGAAAGTACATTGTCATTATTGAAAACATACATTTCTAATCACAACGACTTCGGTCCATAAAATATGTTGGCTGAAAGCGCTGTGTTAAATAATAGGGGGTGGAAAACATGACTCACAAGTGCTGTGGACGTATAGCACTTGGAAGGCTAAAATGAAATGCTAACGCTGGTCTCCCGAGGAGGTGCAAGGCTTTTAAACAAAAGCCCAGCAGCTGGTGCGGCCGTGCAAGCAGGGCGGCTACGCGGGGTTAACCTGCTGGCTTGCAGAAAGCCTTCGGTTGCTACTGTTGATGCTTCCGTGACCCTGGTTGCATCTGCAGTGGTGGGATCCCTCTACCCCAGCCCCTCAGCACACAGAGATCATGGCCATGGGATGAGGATCTACACCCATGTAGAGATGCTTGGTGAGCAACCTGGACAGAAAGAAACTGTACAGACTCACTCTCCTTGCTACCTACTGTTATTATTTTCAATGCAAACTGCACAGACAGCCACCAAGACAACGCTCATTTGGATAACTCTTTTACAGGAGAAAAAGAGGTTTTTCCCTTGTAATTCCTCAAAACTCCCATGTCAGCAGTACCGGTATGGGTGTTAACTCAAAGGCCACAGGATGTCCCAGTCACAACCTCGGCTCTGTGCAGGGTGCTGGGACAGGCTGCTGCCACTGCACAGACACTCCCAGGACGCTACTCACAACAGTGATGGAGCTGAGCCATGCACCAAACCCAGAGTAATTTCAGGTCAAGCACTGAGAACATTTTTTATAGTGAATATTTGCAACATGGAGTCCTGCTGAAATGGGATTAGAAATGCTGCGCTCTCATCCTTTGATAAATCTGCAGCGGCTTTTATCAGCCTTTTAATTCCTCACATCATGAGCCAAACCATGTGAAAGGGGAACTGCTCATTTTTTGTCCCAGGCATTCCCCAGTGCTAATTCCCACTTGCTTAATGAGGGCCGTTTGGGCAGGGTGTTACGTCTTGATCAGGTCTCAAGACGAGGGAGCTGCAGTTCATGCACTTTACAAGTGACTGATTACTGCTGCATCCTCCTCAGGCTCGCCACGGGCTGCTGGAACGTGAGAGCTGAAGACAACGATCTGTCTTCATCACCCCTTTGTGTTTCAAGGGATTCTGTCACTTGCTGTTAGGGGAGGGAAAAAATTTTGTCCTGCCCCTTCCCCTCTTTGAGCCTGAGGAAATGTTTGTATTTGCCCCAATCCCAGTGATGTTGTTGCTAAATTAAAGTGGGGCAGACTGGTACTGTGAAGAGCAACTCTGCAGCAAGCAGGGTAGTTCCTTGGCCACAGCTTTAAAATTGCATCTTCCCATTACAAACCAGTGCCAGCGTACACACATGCCAGCTGTACCCTGCAGCTGTAGGCATCTGGACACAGGGAAAAAACCCAAAATACACTTCTCTGTCCCAAACTCTCTTTGGAGTCTGTTTTGGTTTCCTAGCAAGGATGCACACCTGCTTTTGCTGGGACATTGGTCCAGTTTGACAGAATAAAGAAGAGAAAGACCAAGGGGATTTTTGATTTTTGTCAGCAGGAAACTTCAGTAGTGACTGCAATGGCTGTTGAGCCTGATAATACCTTTCTAATGAATGCATTAGGAAACCAAACCTTTTCCTTGTGTTCAGTGTTTATAGTTTGTCTTCAAATCATGTATCCTTTCCTCTCGCAAATTTTATGCTGAGGAATATTTATGTATTTTTAAAAAAATATCCTGTCTCACAATATCTACCATTTATCATGCCCTCTGAATGCCTGCTACTTTACCTAACAGGTTCCACCGTATCTTTTGGAGGGCCTGCCACTGGGTGCAGGTCTGTGCTGTCTGTTACAATAGAACGGAGACTGCTAGACACAGGCCTGGCCCAAACAAGCCGTTTGGATCGGGATCGCAATCTAAATTTTGCCACTTGGGCCCATCTCTAATTTTATTATTTCCGTTGAAATAAATTATGGACTTAATTGGAATTTCTGATTTGATCTGTCTACTCCCCATGCTGCATAAATATCCCTCAGCATTTATTTTTCCCCTTGCCCATAGCTCATTATATTTTCCTGTCTTGGGATTCCTTTTTTTATATCAATTTTACCCCATCTGTTCCGGAAAGTCCTTGAGGAAATGAAGCTATTCGGGGGCTCCGCTTCCTTCCCCACTCTCAGGGGCAAGGGCTCCCCGCGAGCACGCTGGGACGAGGCAGCTCCCCGGGGGAGACACCCGCCCTCACTCCTCCACATCACAGACGCTATTAATTACCATGTAAATGACTCTGTGCAAAGCCTCACCCCCGGTTCTCACCAGCAGCCCGGGAAGCTGGTACACGCGCTCTCCGCAGCTGCATCTCCAAGTTTGCTCCATGCTTTAAGGCATGTGCTGATCTGTGTGGGAAAATTGTTTCTTTGGGTACCTAAATACCAATTTTCTCACCTACTGCTGCTTTGTTGCAGGAGCCTCAAACCGTCTATCAGACACTGCTCAGTTAAGCTGTGCACTTCAGTTCTAAAATCCCATTTAATGGGTTTCAGAATAGATTTCCCAGTGCTTTAGGAAGCTGACAACACAAAGCAGAGGGTGGTAGGGGTATGGAGGCAGACGTACAACACAGCCTTAAAAATACCCTAAAATGTCAGTTACCTCATCCCTGCACGTTCCTGTTCTGCAGAGGCACCCACAGGTTGGGGATGGACTTGTCTTACCCTCTGCCACTGCTGCACCAAACCCTGCATGGCCACTTCTCAAGGCCATTTTTCCAGTAGGTGATCATACAGGTCATTGTAAAAAGCACTATTCACCGCACTCAAAACCTCTGACCTCCTTTCTCACAGCGGTTTCTCCAGCCTCAGCTCCTGGCATTCTTAAATCCTTCCTCTCACTCCCATCATCTCATCAACACACTGGGGCCTCTGCCCATCTCAGACCTCCCCAGGTCTTGCAGGAATTTAGAGAAGGTATCTGTAGAGGCTTCAGCCTCAAATTTAACCTCCAGAGCATCACTCCTGCTCCTCCTTAAGGCATTGGTGTGGACTATGACTAATACTCTGCTCCGCATCCCCAAGCAACCTGCCTGGGTACCTTGTGGGCCCTTGCACCCAGTGCATGACCCTGTCGAGGAGTCACTTGGGGCTGGGGCAGAGACTGTCTGTGCTCACTTTTTCTAGACCGCCTAATCCACCAACCCCTTTGTTTTGGTTGGAACCTCTACTTTCTGCTATAATAACACTAATTGCCCCCCTACAACCACCAGCAGCACCCAGAGCCAGCTAGAGGCAGTTTTTGGCCAAATATGCATGTAACAGCTCAGGCTTGCCAGCAGATTTGCCTTGTGCAAACTATACATTACAACCTATCGTGCATGTTTTACAGAGGCAAAATTCCAGCTGTTGTAGTTGAGAAGTGCAGGAACGGGTCGGGAGACTTTCTTTTTAACAAATACATTAAAATAATGGAGACAAAGCAATTCCAGCAGACCCACAGTTCTCAGTCTTTAATCTTGATGCACAGCTATTATGGAGACCTTACTGGGTATCTGGTGTTTCTGTCATTTTTCTTAATGAAAAATTAGTGAGCATAAGGAATAACTTGTCAAACTATAGGGGAGCATTTCACGCATGACATATTTTTGCAGACGTTGTAACAGCAAGAGAAGCCAAAACAAATAGCAAGAAGTATTTTCATTGCCTAAAGTTGAATTTGATTAGGATAAACTGCAGCCACATTTCTAGGAGAAATTTATGTGTTGGCAATAATCAGGCAATTTCAGCTCTCAAACCACCGCCCCTTTTCCAAACGAAATTCAAATTAATTAGTATGTTTTCCCCCCTCAGAACAATCTTTAATGCAAACCTAATCCCTAGCCCCACTTTGCTTGGAGATGAAATGAGCTCCCTGACGCTGCTGACAGCGCTTCTGGGCATCTCCCTCTTGGTCCTGGCTGTCATTTGCTCATTTTTCCTTTTCTAAGGGGTTTTTCTTGTGATCCAGACCACATTGTGGCTAAGCTCGACCTAGAAAGTACCAGCATGGAGGGTTGGGAAGGGTTCCTCAGCTCAGGACAAGGCAGGAGAAGCTGCTCAGAGCTACTTGAGCAGAAGTCTTTGTGCTTCCCACAGACCCATCGTCAGGTCTTGTTAAAGCATTTTACTCCTTGTTATTTACTCGTAGGAATTCAGATACTCCCAGGGCCAACTTGAGGGTGGGAAACTGAGGCAGAGTCATTTGCATCACTCACATTGACCTAAAATCCCTAAAATCCCTAGGGGCTGCTCCCGCAGTGAGTTCGGTACTGCTGTGCTGGCACCGTGCAATGCTCATATGCCATGCTCTGCTGAGATGGGTAAGTTGGCTAAAACCTGATTCTGCACTGGCAGAATCAAACCTGGCTGACAAACCTGGTCTGAGGCAGCCAGGTTCCTGCAGTCAATGATTCACCTGAGAGGAGGAAGCATGATGCGACCCCTCAGCAAAGGCTGGGACCTTCTGGGAGCTGCAGCACATGGCCAGGGTTATCGTCTGCACCACTGCCTTCGTAGCAATCGTTTGATGGCCATGCTCTGAAAAACCCATGTATAAATAATGTCCAAGGCTTTTAAAACCAAGGATTATTAGTGCTATTTTATGACAGCCAAACCTTATTGATTTTCCCATTCTATTACTCCCCTTCAGTGACTCTGAAGCATAAACAAGAAAATCATCATGGGACTGTTTGCACACTCTAACTGCCTGGTACAGATCATGTGGTTGCTGTACCACCATGGTTGCATGCTCATCCCACAGGACAGAAGACGCTTCTCAGGTTTGTTTTGCTGGTCCCAATCCCCTTATTAACTTCTTCCCTTACCAGCAGGGATGCTTTGGGCCAGGAGTAAGCTCCAGGGATGCTCCAGCCTTGCCACAAGGCTGCAGACTCCATGGTGGAGATCATGTTGTATTTAACATCACTGCCCAAACAAGTTAATGCTACTGAGGAGCCAGTGAACCCAGAATAAGTCGTAACAACCTACATCTATGATGTTGCTGGTGAGATTCATCAACTGCTTTGTACAAGTGTCCCATGAGGGCACAGAGACTTCTTAAAACAGCTGCAAAGGCTCTGAAACTGTGTTGGACAAACAAGAAGACAACAACCAGAACATGAAGAAACATTCAGCCACCCCTTCTGGTCCAGCATTGGCTTCTCTTTGCATTTCCTGGTGCCACAGAGAAGGCTATAGAACTCTTTGGGACCAGCACATTTAGACCCATCAGCAAGAAGAGAAAATGGTTGGCCCTTCACATTGATTTTCATGAGAACAAGAGGCGCATGATCTCTTCCCAGCATGCCCAAAACTGTTGGCAGCAGCCAGAGCCAAACCACATGCCCTTGTTGACCTATGAACCATGCCAGGTGGGTTGGGATGGTCCCAGCAGCTCCCCAGAACAGGCATTTTGGTCCAGCATTGCCAAAAGTGCTACCAAGCAATGGAGGGCAGCTCCAAACCCTATTAATTAGTCTCTGATTAACTTCCCATGCTTACAGAAACCTTTGAACCAGCACTAAATTAGATTACTGAGATTAGTTTTATTATTTTTTTGTGAGTTCTTCACTTGGAGCTGACAGAGCAGCCTTTGTTTCAGACTTGAAACACTGCAGTGGGACAGGGGGTATCACACACCAGTGCCTCCCTCACTGGGTCTTGGCCAAGGCCACCGCGATCCAGCGGGCAGGATCCCACCAACACCTATAGGCACTCACACAGTCCTTCAATTCCCAGCTTGAAGGTTCTCCCAATACTCATTTGGGTGGCACTTTTGCAGGTCAACAGCTGGCTTTGCCCATTAAAACAAACATTTTTGAACTCACTTTCTCTCTTAAAGATTATTCCTTATTTCTTGGGAGCAGAAGCATGTTGTGTGGATGAGAACAGCATAGTCCAGCTGATTGATGCCCATCTTTTTAAGTGTCGGGTGCGTGCACAGTTCTGCTAGTTTAGTAAATAAGGATCCACCATGCTCATAAAATTTCAACACAGCCAAGCATGATGGTGCCATCTGCTACTCGTTTGGCGAGACATCGCTTTACAGCAATCGGTGGCAGTAAGGTACCACGCTCGGTTATTAACTCCAGCAGCGGCTGTTAAAAGGGCTGTCACAGTTGGGGAAGGAAGAGCCTGAGCGGGTTTCTCTGTCAGCCCTCGAAGGGTATTGCTCGGTCTCAATGGCTTCGGCTGTCATGGAGCTGCTTTCTTAACAGAGCATTTCTGCAGGGGGAACGCAGGGCTGGAGTCAGGAGTAAGGGCTCTGGATAACACACCCAGACAGAAAGATTGATTGTAATTGTGTAAGATAGCCCTTAGCTCACCCATGATTATAATTACATTAAATTGCTATTTAATGGTTTTCACATCATCTTTGACAGTAGGTTATTTTTGTAATCTTTATTTAAAATAAACTCTTTTTTTTTGTCTCATTGCTAAAACCCTTCTCTGCTTCCTTTTGTGCTCAGTGCATTAGGAAATCAGTTTGTCTTCATTATCCCCTGACTCCTGTATCATTTCATGATTACCACAAGATTAGAAAATAAGTAGCTCCCCCAAAAGGGCTTCTGGGTGAACAAACTTTCTGGTTAGAGTAAAATGAAGTGTAGCCTTTTCCCAATGCCATCCATACGCTGCAGCCTCTTGTTTCCTAACGCTACACTGTCAGAGCAGCAAGAAAATCTGGGCTTGAAATATCTTTCCTCCAGCTTCAGCAGAACCGTTGTAGCAGGGATTTTGAAGGGAGGGCCAGGTGCTATGGGAAGTGCTGCCTGCTCTTGGGGCAGAAACAAAATTCAGACCAACAAGTGGAAAACACAACTAATATTTCATCTCCAAAATGCTGTGTTAATGGCCGGGTGCTGTAATCCATCACTGCTGGTGTAACTGAAGGGATTCACAGACTCCCCCAAGTAGAGAAGCCATGTTCCAGCCACCCCTGGGCTTCAAGACTTGGGTTTTGGCTAAAGCCCACCTCTAAATCCACCACTGGTCCCAAAAACGTTTACATCCATCTGAATCAAACCAGGAGGTGAAAAACCTCCGGGTGGATTTGGAGCTGGAGGAGCTGGAGCACCTTCGTGAGGTGCTGCATTCCTAGCAGTAACCCTGCACAACTCTACTATGTTGTCATCTGCTTTGGACCAGACTTTCCCCACGTCTGTTCCGTCCTCAGCTTTGACCCAACATCCTGGCTGGGATAGAAACCTCCCAGATCAGAATCTTCATCATACATTCCCACTCAGAGAAATGAAAGGTCTACTACTTGACTTAAGTTTAAAGAATCATTTCTTTAAATAATTTATTACAAATTATGCAATTACTTTATATGCAACATTAGTTAAAATGAAGAAAAGAAAATGAGCACTTAAGGTTCAAGGGGTTTAGCCCCTAATTAAAGAGCTAGATTCAAGTAATAATTTTCTTTTAAAAAATGCAAAAAAGTATTTTCAGTGACTCCTTGCTATGACCACACAGTGGCCTCTCAGATGGATTATCTGAATTAAACACTGGCTGTGGCCACCCAAAAGCCGCCCCAAATGCTTGGGCTGAAGTGGGCAGCGCTGGCGGGAGCAGTCGACTTTCCTCATCAGATCAACGTTCCTGTGGTGATGAGCAAAGATGTAACGCTTTTCCCCACACTGCTTAACAAAATAAATCCAAAGGAGGGGCTTGCAAATGGGATGTTACAGTTGGGGTATTTTACACTGGAAGAAAAGGTGTCGTGGTGATGCTCAGCTCATCCAGAGCTCCCATATCGCAAAGACCCGTGGCAAAACGCAGCCTGGGTTGCTCCGGCAGAAGGAGGGTGATGTGCAGGACTGCAGAGGTAGCCTTGGTCGGGGGCCAAACCCACCCACCCCCCCCCCCCGACGTGGAGGAAGTTACCTAATGAAGTCCTGTGACCCGGCCGTCTCCCTTATTGTCCCAAATAAACCGCTCTCGTGTTGTTTAAACACTCTGCTGTCAAAACCTGATGGTTCTGGGACAGAAATGACCTCGCGGAGACACGCGGCTGGAAAATTCGGCTCGGGCAGTTTGTGTAATTAACGGTCCTGTTCCCAGAGAGAGACAATGATGAATCTCTGCATGCCGGGCGCAGTGGGCAGGCCTAATTCAGCAAACCCAGTCACACTTGTCACCCACACTTCGAGCTGTATCAACAAGCCAGCTGGACTAATGAGTGCAACTTCAACAGAAAATGACCTCATACAGGGCAGGACCCCAGCCGTGAATTTGCTCTTTGTTGTTGCAGCCGCCTCCCTCTGACACAGAGGACTTGCAGTGTAATCCCCTGGTATCCCCTTGCTCTTATGTGTATTTTATATCTATGAGAAATAGGCTTTGTTTGTGCAGCAAAGGGCATGTTTAAATTGCTGGGCTACTCTATTAATAGTTTATCCAGCCAGACGGAAAAAAGCGTTTCCCACCTGTATGGAAACGTGTGGGATATACACAGCTCTTTCTTTTCACGCTAATGGTTAATTTATCACTTCTCAGGGTGGGTTTTTTTTTTTCAAAATGTGATGGAGTAATTAGCAGGGCTTTTTCGTAACTAAACCCCATTGATGTTTCTCTGTGCATGCTTACCAAGAACAGCTGGGCAGAGAAAATACCTGAGATACCAACAAGGAGGCATTGAAAAGAATTATTAAACTGGAAGGAGGAAGGTCCTTAAATATTTCTAAAACTCTGTTTACTTTCAGAATGCTTATCGAACTACAAGCATTTACAAAAAATCACAACAGGCCTGCTAAGAACTGAGAAGAGCAACCCAGAGCCATCGTGGTGTGTGTCTGCCTGATGCACCTACACTTTATTGCTCCTTACTTTAACTGTATTTGCCTTTCAGCTCCTCGACAGGTCCATAACATTCCTTGATACGATACTGGACCACATAGTTGTTACAATCGACATCTAAATCCACGTTGTGAGCAAATCTACCATGAAATGACACAATGGAGCGAGGAGAGCGGGCAGCCATATGGCTTTGCATCCACCAGTGAAAATCAAATGCCACCATGTCCCTCCAAGACTGACAATATGGGGCTGAATCCTCCATATAAAGTAATAAGTTAAACAAGAGCAAATGGCCTCACAACGTGTCCCCACCTGCACGGCTGCCAAGCTGAATGATCAATTGATTTACCCCCCTACACACACGAGATGTTTCAGTTTTGTCTGTGAAACAGGCAAATAATAATGAAGGGGTTTAGATTTAGGTGGGATTTACCGTGTGTTTGAACCTGTTTTCCCAGGTCTGGGATGGTGACACAACCCTGCAGTCATGGTGGTGGGCTGCAGCTTGAGAGCTGCTGATCCAGGAGGTGGGACATGCCCACTCCGATCAAAGCAATGCAGATTACAGGCTAGGACAGATTTAATCATGGCTGATTAAAAATAAATCACAATTTCTTAAGGTGGGTTAATATGAGCTGTATACCCAATAGGGAAACAAAGGATCCTCTTAATTTGGCATAATTTACTATAACAGTACTCTTAATTTCTTGGTTCCAAAACATCATTCAGGCAATGTAAACCAGATTAGCCAATTTCCAGAATCGGTGGATGTCAGGACATTTCAACCATTTGAAATAGTTTTATTCTGTTTTGGAACAAAACTAATGTTTTCTTAAATTTCCTGTAGAATAAGAATAAGAAAGAACTGCACTTTGGTCTCAAGGAACACAGAAAAGGGGCACCCCGAAAATGTGTTCTGTCCTTTGGGGACCTGGTAGCTGCTAAGGGAGATGACTGAGAATTGTGTGAACTTTGCTCAGCACCTGCCAAGGGATCACAGGGTTGCAATCCAGACTGTGCCAAAGCTGGCGATCCCCAAGGTCCCCAGGCAGCTCTGGGCTCCTGCAGGGCTTAGACATCCTTGTTCTTGTGGTGGAACGTGCCTGGAGCCACCCGTCATGTCCTTGTACTCATGACCCTGAGCCCTGCTCCATGCAGAACCTCGGGAGAGGAACAGTTACAGCTTTAGAGTTGGATACCCCAAAATATTTATCTCTGAGGCATGACCAGAGCCAGGCCCCTTGGGAACTTGTGGTTCAACACCAGTTCATTGAAACAGCTAAGTCTCCGTATAATATGTGGTTCAAGTAATTAACAACTGACATAATTGTGCTGTGTTGGAAAGTGGCTGATCTGCAAACAAAGCACGTGGTTTGTTCGTGCTTTGTGTTAATGCAGCACTCGGATGTTTGTTGCTTCGCTGTGCATTGTCGCACATATCTGGCACGATGAATCTGAGCTGCAGAGAACTGTCATCCTGCTAGGTCACCCTTCGTACACTTCTTTTAGCCTACTGACTTCATGTCATTAAAGCCATTAGGGTAATGTAAAAGATAAGGTTTCAGTATTTGTCCTCAGACCTAATGAAAACACAGTGGTGTTACATTTATAGCTCCAGAAACCACAGTCTCAAATTCTATATGCCCTGGAGAGACCTTATCTGCAACCCAGGAAGCAAAGATAAAAATCACATTTAGATATTAACTTCCCCTTGTGCAGGATCTCTCTCGGCTGTTGTTTTCCGCTCAGCCTGAGGAAGCTGGTGCTCCACAGCCATGGGGGTATCACACTAAAAGGGGGTATTTTGAGGCTATGGCACTTCTTCCCTCAGCCACCGTGGCAAAATCCTGCACATGTCCCACTAGATTTGCCAGTGAGTCCTCCCAGCCACCACTGCTGGCTGTCATGATTTCCACACAAATACACCCACAGAGGGAAAAAACACAATAAAGCAGGAAATTCAGGGCCCTCACATGTCACTGCTCAGCCCAGTCCCCCCAGTATCAGCCATGAGGGTCTCTG
Organism: Athene noctua; assembly: GCF_965140245.1. NCBI lineage: Eukaryota > Metazoa > Chordata > Aves > Strigiformes > Strigidae > Athene > Athene noctua. The sequence goes on along the minus strand of NC_134049.1, from coordinate 14,181,389 downwards.
CCCTGCACATTGGGAACACAGCACAGATTTCCAGGCTCTGATTCCCAGGAGCACTTGTGGGCATTTGCACCATCAGCCTCACGTACTACATTGTTAAAAGGTGTGCTTCTGGTGATGGAGCCATCATCTGAGATCTAACCCCAGCCCCAAGCTGGAGCCGTTTCGGTGCTTATGGGTTCTTTCACCCCTGCCTGAGCTCTCCTCTTCCTCAGACACACTTATCACCAAGGGCTGCATGGTCCTGCCTGCACGCCAGGCAGTGCCCCACAGGTCCACTTTGCCTTTCACATCTGCACTTCTAAACTCAACACCCCTGCAAGTTATTTAGTATTTCTGTGTAGATAGAGATTTGCTTAATACTGTTCCTACTGTTAAAATACAGAGATATTTATTTATCCTCCAGTAGTGTCAAGTAGAGGCAAACTCAGAGGCACAGAGCAAGTTAAACCTCCTGTAGTCAAAAGGGAAAAGAAAGGGTTTGAATTTGTACCACAGGAGGGTCTTACATCCACCCACAAGAGACTATATGGAAAGGGCATCCTCAGAGAAACCTTTCTTTGTCATTTTGTGACCTCTTGTAGGTTTTGGAGTGATATCACCAAAAATCACCCAGAGGCAACTGCACTGCTTGAGTAAATCACAGAATCATTTAGGTTGGAAAAGACCTTTAAAATCATCAAGCCCAACCATAAACCTCACACTGCCAAGTCCACCACTAAACCATGTCCCTAAGCGCCACATCTACACGTCCTTTAAATACCTCCAGGGATGATGACTCAACCCCTTCCCTGGGCAGACTGTTCCAATGCTTGACAACCCTTTTGGTGAATAAATTTTTCCTAATATCCAATATAAACCTTCTCTGGCACAACTTGAGGCCATTTTGTCTCATCCTAGATCCCCCTCTTCAACCACGAACTTCCCTGCTGTTCATCATGAACCAGTCAGGAGGACATCTGGACAAATTCTGCATAAGAGGAGAGCAAAGCAAAGCTGAGCATGGTTTAACTCGAGGGATATGAACACATACCACATCCATTTTACAAGCGCAGAGGTGTGTGCAGGGCAGGAGCAGATTCAGAGCACAGCCCAAGGACTGGGTGCCTTGTCCTGGTTCCCCAAAGGTGCCACAACTGTGATGAGTCTGAGAACCAGGAAGGACTTTGCTGCTGCTTACAAAATTCTCCTTTCTTACCCAAGAAGCCACAAGACAGAGAGCACATGAGCACTCCCAAGACCGCTGCTCACACACAGCCCCTTCTCTGTGCCCCCACATGGTTTACTGCCCAACATCAAGACCCGCTCAGCAAAATCCCCATGTGCTCAGTGGAGCCCAGCAGAGCCATACCCAGGAGAAACCACAGGCAGCATCGAGATTTCAGGTGGCACCAAGGCATCTCCTGAAGCCATGTCCACAGGCTCACTGCTGTTTTTCATTAAATATATATAATTAAAAAGGTACGTGTTTGGCAACTGCCCCTGCTCAGAGCTAAGCCCATGGAGCATCCAGGAGGGCTGCAGACTCAGCAGACCCCCCAGTGCAGGTGGGCTTTGGCCACTGGTTTCATTTTTTTTTTTTTTTGTTTGAGCCAGAAGGGTCCATTAAGCAAACAAGCCTTTGACTAGATCTTGGCTTACAGGGTTCCATAAAGCTTTGAACCCCCCGGACTTGGCTCAGAGAGCACCCAGGAGTGCTTCGGACGCGTCCCTGGCTCACACCTTCCAGCTGCATTCCCTCAATATTTCCCCTTATAACCTGTATCTGGAGGCTCCCTGGCAGCAGTGAAGCTGAAATAAACTTCATGCTCCTTTTTCCCCTTGGCTGCAAACTGGGAACAATCACAGACGCTGCCATTGCCTGTTACCAAGATCCCCGACAGCCCAGCTGAGGGACCCGTGCAGCCACGGATCGACTCCTCCAGCTCGCGCGCAGCCACATGCCCCATGCCGAGAGAGCTGCAGGGGATGGAGCGGCTTTCACCGCTCACCTGCCATGTAGAGAGGCTGTCGAGGTAGCGAAAAATGAGAATTTGCATGTTGGCTGGGGCCTTCCCGCTGTTTCTTGGTTTGGCTTTCGAGTTCGACAGCTTCTTGTATTTCCATGAGGTTGGCACGGCTTGTGCTGTGACCTGATCTACAGCTCCACAGGAACAAATACAGGATTCACTCCCCATCGCCCATTAAAACCCAACCAGTGCCTTTTCCTGGCGTGTTCCACAAGGGATCATGAAATGATGTCAGCTTGTCCTCAACTGAAAATTCGAATACAAGACATCAGAACATCCAAATTCAGCTATGTGAAGCTTTTTTTCAAGGCCTTTGGTTTGCAGAAGGAAAGTGTTACAGCTGAAATCCCAAGGCTGCTAAGCGCAGCAGGATGAAAATGCAGAATCCCCACGCTATAGCGTGAAACACGGGTTGCTGTACAAGGCTGACTCGAAGGGGCTGCAGAAAGATTTCCTGCATGAAGAAAGTGGCTTCGCAGCCTGCCAGCTTCATCCCCAGATGCACAAAACCAGGGAAATTAGAGTGAGAAAAAACAAGAAAATACTTAAAATTATACTTTTTTGCAGGCAAACTTTGACACAGCATGTAAAACCCAGGCTGTGTATTAGGGAAGATGCTGGTGGTACCCAGAGGAGCGAGTGGGGACAAGGCAGCTTCCACCAGCAGGCTGCATCACATCTCCTTCCCACCCACGGACCGGTGATTTAACATGCTTGCACCACAATTGCTCCATTTCCTTCTAATAAATATTGTTCAGCTCAAAGTCAATGTGTCAGTCACTTTGTTGTGCTATCTCTTTGCAGTTCCTGCTTTTGTAATAATGACAGCATAGAAATCTAGGGACAACTTAGTACACATTTTTCCATTATTATTGTCACTGACGGAGTGTGGCTTCCTATGTCTTCCTTCTGTCCCAAGTGACTCCTTGGTGCAGGGTGGGATTTCCTTCTGCAGGGCTTGGAGGTGACCTCAACATCTACTTTCACTCTGCATCTAGAAACCCCGTGAGCCTCCAGACACAGCCTCTCTGGCAAATTTGTTTCAAATCAGCTGTAGGTTCAGAAGTCACCGGGGAAGGCTCTACAGAAACATGTGGCTGTAAATTGTCCATTTCCTTGGGATAAAGGGTTTAAAGGAAAACCCCGATATTTTTTTTCCACTTACTCATAAGCTGTGTTGGGCTGTGGGATAGCGGGACTTGTAGTGCATGTACTGATGCCTGAGCGGGCTGTGGGGAGCTGCCACCGACAGAGCTGCTTTTACCCTGTTCCTTTGTGTCCTTTGGGAGAAAGCAACAGCCAGGAGTGAATACAGACCTCAGCTGAGCAGCCACGGTACTGGATTGGAAAGTTTGGTGCCAAAATCAAAGGGACAGGTGCTCCTAAGCCATGTATATACTTTGAAAAAAGTAATTGTTAGAGTTTGTGTGTGTTGCTGAACCTTTATTATTTAAAGTAAAACATTGTTACTGCATATAATCGTAAGAGCACTGAGGCTGAGCTGAAAGTTTCCCTATCACCCACAGAGGCAGCTGGGGTGAGCATGCCATTGTGTCCAGCATGGGAGAGCCCACTGAGGCCCAGTTAGGACTGTTTCCTGATAGATAAAGGAAAAATAACCTGGATCCACTCACATTATCACTAATTAATGCTCACAGGGTCAAATGTGGGGCTCGCATCAGCTTAAGTTAGTTGGGACTATGATGAAAGCATGACTCTTTGGCTGGAAATCTTTCTTTCCAATAACTTCAGTTAACTTTCATACCGTGTTCCTTGCTCTTCCTTTTCCAAAAGCAGTAAAAACATGGTGGGGGAGCTTTCAAATGTGCTGGAGGTGATGCTGGTTTACAAAGCATCTGGAGAAAATTCATTTCTTCAGCCAAGGACCCAAAGGTGCTGCTGGTGGCGCAGCCCAAGCTCCCTTCTGTGCTACGTTGCTGCTGCACCTCCCTGTGACCTCAGTTATTTCATCAACGTGCTGTGAACAAAGTAGGCAACACCTTCCATTTCATGAGATGAACCAGTGAAAAGAGACACTGTAGGTCTGACGCCAGGCCTGGCCAATGAGAATAACTTGAATATTTAACTAAAAGCTGGAATATTTAGGCAGTGAAGTCCTTTCTGTGTTCAAGGGCTATTTAAGCAGGCTTGGAACCAGCAAAATATTGGGTCTTTGCCAGCTCCTGCTCGGGTGTGAAAACTCCCGGCGTTTTGCCCAAAATTTTCACAGTAGCAAGGGAGGACTTCTGGTGATGGAAAATGCCAGAGAGGTCCCTGTGGGCACCAGCGCTGGAGCCCCACTGAACTCAGTTTGTGTAAGCAAGCCAAGTAAGCCATGGAAAACAGTGACTGAATGACACACTATGCTTTAAAACCAAAACCACAAGAAATTTAACTTGTAGTATCTTGGTAATGATTCAGTGTCTGTTGATTCTCTGTCCTTGCTTTATCAGAGAAGGCCCACGGAGTGCAGGAGAAAATGATAGCAATCAGAGAAACATTCTGTGGAGGATTTAATGGAGAACTGTAAATTCTGAACAGAAAAAAAAACCTATGGATGGGATCCTGGACTCAACACCACACACCCAGTCTCTCCAGTAGGACCAGCAGGACCAAGCTCAGCACCTGCCATGCCCACTTGGGAGCGATGTCTTTTTGGCCAGAAAACAGGTACATTGCTGACTTCGCATGGAGCTTGGCTATGTGATGGTGCCATCACCAGAAGGTCTGATAGCAGATTGCTGCATCAGGCAACAACTCGTGTTTCCTTACAACTAAGGTCCTATTTTTGGCTAGTGAGTCTTAGAAGCATTCTTTTAAAATGCAAACCTTGCTTATAAACCCCAGGGGGTTGGCATGTCTGGGAAAGGGCACAGGCTGTTCCCATTGGGCAGCCGAGGGGTTAAAAGCAGGAGAAAGTCTTTGAAGAGAAACTGCTGATGGGCTTGAAGGAATCCTTTGAGGACCGAGGACAGAAACCAGTTCCTATAAAAATGTTTTTCAATATACTTTACAGACTGGCCCGTTTATACGAGCACCAAAACTGCTGTGTGGGATGAAAGCCACTGTCTAGCTGGTCCAGCATCCTGTCTCTGAGAGCAGCCAGCGCCGGATGCTTCGGAGGAAGGTATAAAAACAATGGAGTAGTCAGACACGGGATAATCCAGCCTCTTTCATCCAGACCTCTAAGAAAGATTAGTTTATATCCAGCAACCCAAGATTAAATGTACTTTAATAGTTCGCCTGGTTTTCTTTACTGACAGATCTCTGTATTCCTACCACCTCATTTTCCACTTCTATTTCAGAGTAATGAATCGGGGTCACAAAGTAACAATTCACTGTTTGATTTTTGGGGAAGCCTGGCAGTTTTGGTGCAAAGGGTGGAAGAAATGTTTGCTTGCAGGAGTCTGATGGGTGACACTGTGGGCTTTAACCAGGATAAAAATAGGAACTGGTTACTTTCCAAAGGGAAAAATAAACTGCTAAGTTTCCACTGACTTGAAGTTGCAAAAATGCATCTTGGATTCTGAGCACTTGGTAAAATATTGTGGTTTAGGCTCGGTAAATAGCAGAGAGCATTAGTTTAGAAATAGCAGTGTAAATACACAGCTTAATGGGATGGTTTGTTTCAGGTTCTTTTTTGGGTTATAGACTCATCAACCTGTTTTAGTTTACGTGCAACTTGCGTTTCAGTTTTAAGGGCAGCCCATGGCTGGCCATGCACCTTAAGTGCTCATCTGCCACCCAAAAACAAGCTCAACAGCTTCATATCAAAAAGATATATCATATCAAAGAGGATACTAGAAAAAGGGTCAAACTGTGAATCTTTGGACATCACCTTCACTGCAGACTGCTGTCAACACCAGGAGCTCTCTCCCACTCCTGTAGTCAGACGGGGTGGGGAAGCTCCCTCGAGAAAAGCATGGGGGAAAAATGAACGATAAGAGTGTGGTGTCATCTCTTCTGCCGTATCATGCAGCACTGAGTGTGCCACTGCCAGAAAAGGCACATCTAAGCTTTTGTTTTGAAGTTCAAATTTGATCTCAAAACTGAATGATCTTCCAACAGATGCTGGATGACGCGCAGTACTTCCAAGCGGAGTTGAGTTGAAAAGTCATTGTCAGAACTCTTGGGCCTTCTTTACCCATGCTGGATATGCTTGCACCATCAGTGATTCCCACCTCGAGCGTGCCCACCCATAGTCTACAGCTTCAGAGACCAGCCAGGCACCAGGGACTCTCCTTTACCTTCAGCTGCAAACTCCACATCCTTCTGCGCTGAACTGCAGCCAAGGAGACCCAGCTGACGAAATCCTCGTAGTAGTGAGGGCAGCTAGATGCAGATTCTCGGTTGTAACACAGAGTGATGTTTAGAAACCATTTCACGTGATGCCTCTCCTATCTCAGCACATGCTCAAACTAGATCTAAGGGGTGCTCGGATGCTGCAAGCATGAGCGTGGTTTGTCCCACGGGGTGTGTCCCCAGGAGACACAGGCATTTGGAGCAGGGCAGCTCTTTGCTGCTGTTGGAATCAGGGTTGAAGTCCATGCCACCAGCGAGGCATGGAGCAGACAGCCACGGGCCATGTCCTGGGACATGCTCCTACCTCTACTCTTAGAGCCATACAAGGCACAGCACTGACTGAGCAGGGACAGAAAATTAGATTCGCAGAGTGCACACCCACGGTGCAAAGCCCCAAGAGCTGCATCCAAGAGCCGGTGCGAGGCTTTTTGCAGAGGGGACCCACCAGCAGCACCATCCCCAGCAGCGGGTCACTACCAGCGTGCTGAGCACCCATCTCACCACGATGCTCTCGGCGCACAAACCCTGCTGCTCCTCCGGCTCCAGCTCTGCTTTGCCACTAGATGGCACAGGTCATTGAGAAATGCTTTATTTTATCAATATTCAGTCTTATCCCAGAGCCAGATCCAAGCAGCAGCCCGAGCCCTTCTTTCAGCGGTGGCCACCGATACCTACAAGCTCACAGCAGGGAAGAGGGGAACAACGTTCTTGTTCAGCCAGAGGATGGATGGCTCAGAAACCTGCTGGGTGCCTGCACAACTCTGGTTCAATACCTTCCCTGTCCTGCTATCTTACCTCCAGTAACGACGCTGCTTTATTTTTTGCCAGCTATGGTAATGAAATATCTCTGTAAAGCTGCCAGCCAATAAACCCTGGCTCACATATTACATAGGTCTTTTAAAATTATTTTTCATGGTGTAAAACCTAAATTAACAGGTGAGTACCAAGCTGCTTTATTTTTTTTCCCTATTAATTCTACAAATTCCAGATTTCACATGCATGAACAGGACCTAGGACTCAGCATTAGATTCCTGCATGTCCAGATCACACCTGAGTCAATACCTGTCGATAGCAAAGGGGAGCAGAACTGAAATACTTTGGCTCTAAACAGAACCTGTTCAGCTGGTATATATACAGCCGGTACCTATATAAAGTGAGCCTAACCAATAGCATTTCTTTGCTATCAGTCTGGATTTCAAAGCAAATTCCCCCTTACTCTGCTCACAGCCCCCTTCTCAGCTCCCAGAGACCTTCTTGGGATCAGGTTTTACCAGCAGGAATGTTTATGGAGAGTGAATTTCAAAGCCACATGGATTTGTGGAAAATTAATTTCAAAGCACATGCCTGTGCACTCACAAGTATCCAAGTGTTCATCTGATCAGGGACTGGGGCTGCTTCCACGCAGCTCGGCCGGTCAGTCCCACTCAGCCAAACACTAACTGCTCCCCAAAACACTTCTAGAGCTTCAGCTTAAAAATGCCACCTGTGCTCAGGTCACACTGAACACTGGCTACACCTGGGGGGAGAGTAATCATCGAGGGGGGAGGGCAGGGAAATAACTCTGTAAGTCAACTACCTGCTCATTTCCAAGCAGTGGGTGCACTTCATGATTGCAGCCCCTGAGCTTCCACCAAAGTAGGAGTTTGTAGAGAAATGCAGATGTGGGGATGATGGTGCTTCCAAATACACAAGAGCAGCTGAATGACACGTCTGGGCACTGCTGATGCTATAGCTTTGAACCTTGTAAAAACTGCAATGGGAAAAACAGTTTTCTGCTCAATGTGGAGGAGGGTGAGAGGAGAAAAAAGGGAAAGGGTAATAAAAGGGAAAAGGGGGAAAAAAAGGGAAAAGGGGAGAAAAAGGAAAAAGGAAAGGAGTTGCTGTTACAGCCCTGGACCTGGCAAATGGAAAAGGAGAAAATGAAACCTGGGATGCTTCTGTGAAACTAAGTCCATCACTTTGATAAATATAAATACATACAAAACCCAATCACCTGCAGCTTTCCCTGAGCAGGAAGATTTATAAATCCCTGACAAGCAGAGAGCCTGCTCCAGCACGGGGAGCAAGCGAACATCCCCAGCACCCTCCGAGGAGCTGTGTGGCTCTGTCCCCACTGTGGGGTTGCCATTTCGGAGGAGGAGATGAGCCCAGGGCAAAGCCTGAGCCCCAGACTCAACTCAGGAGGAGACACTGTGCAATGCAGTAGCAGCCACTCTGTGCACTGCTTCTCTGGGAACAAGCTTCTGGTTTTATCCTGTACTGCCAGTGATGGGATGTGTTCTTGGTTTTTTCCCTTTCTCTCTCTATAAACACAGCCATTTCCCACAAGTACTAGCCTTTCTTTCCTGGTTTTGTTTTATAAGAATGAAGGAAAACGTGCATTTTGTGTGATGCAGGACCAGCAAACATTGTCCCAGGGCACAGTGCCCCTTGCACTCCCTACGTCCTCCCTGCACAACCTACATTTACCTTCCCAAGGTCAGGGCTGTTACATCCTGACACAGTCCATCTGTCCCTTCCAGTTCAACCCTTTCATCTCTTTTTCCCCCAAGCTCCAGTTTAGCCTTTGACCAAAGTCCTTTGGACAGAAGCAGTTCTCTAAACTTTGCAGAGATCTTTCTATGTAGTCTTCCCGGACCCAGCAGCCCAGTCTGCAACAGTCTTAGCAAAGCATCTTCCAAGCCTGAATAAGAGCATCCTCTGAGTCCTGACATGGTGCAGGTACTCAGGCTCAGCCCCACAGCCAGCTCCTGCTCTGACAACCTGGTCTCAGGAGACCACGCTGTGGGTAAGGGCTGGTGCCCACCAGGAGCACTTGCCAGCAGGAAAGTCCACAGTGCCCTGTTACCCCTCCTAGAGCCTCAGCATTGACCTGTGCAACCAAAGCAACCCCCCAAACCACCATTTTTCATGTCTGCACCCTGAGTAGTGCTGGGCTGGCTCTTGCTGTGAATTACCAGCACCAGATGACCTTGCATGCAAGGCAGCTTCCATGCATATGTATCCATCAATTACTTATGCATAACATTTCAGTGAGCACAAAAATTGGCTCATTTGAGCACAGTAAACAAATATTGAGTCATGCAAATTCTTAATAAATCTGCTATTCAGCTCCATTTGAATCAATAAAATAAAAAAACCCAACGCAGCTAACAAAATACACTGTCCGTCAGTGCTGGAGCCCAGAGTCACTCATCAAGCACCGGACTTTGCAGAAGTGCTCTCCGAAGCCAATTCACACAGTAATTCTGGTACACGTTGCAAATCAACGTGCTTTAGGAATTATTTTTGCACTTCTTGGTGTTAGATAGTAGAGCAAAGATCTGAGCAAACAAGGCTGGAGAGCTCATCAAGGTGCTCTGGTTTCTACTTCAAGGTGATGAAGCATCATGCAGTGGGACTGATGGGCTGGGTGACTGTGAGCCACCTCCATCACCTGGCCTGGGGCACCCATGCAGCCGAGCAGAGGTTTGAGGACTCTATAAGCTTTGGAAAGCAACATAAAGGTTGTTTTCAGTCACCTGAAGAACGATGTTTTCAGATATTCTGGACCCGTAACTAGAAATTCTTCCATGTTCAAAGTGCAAATCCTCTTTAATAGAAAATAGCTTAGATCAAATATGTTTCAGGTTACAGTCGGGTTTGGGGTTTGTTTTGCTTTTTAATAACCTCCTGCCAATAACATCTAGTGCTCCATGAGAAATGTTTGTGGCATTAATTGCAATAAAAAAAAAAAAAGTGAGCCAGCAGTCCAAACCAAAGTCTGCCTGGAAAGGCTTTAAAGGAGAAAATAAATGAAATGGTTCACAGGCTGCACTGGTTCCTTTTCATGCCTGCGTGTGGAACATGTTAAATATGTCCACCAAGCAGGCGAGGGTCCCCGCAGCACCTCTTGCCAGGCATGCCGCGGGCAAGCAGAGGACCCTGTGAATGCACATTCATGTACCTTTCTGCAGAAGCCACAATAAATCTTCCTTTTTTTGCCTGGATATCCTGAACAAGCTCCATCTTCCAAGCAAATTAAGAAAATGGTTGTGAAACTCAAAGCCATCTTTGGAGATTTCCAGTTGTGCAGACATTTTGTGAACCCAGTGGCCATGGCTGGGGCACTGGTGGTCCAAGGAGGGCTGTGAACATCCCCACATCCCTGGGGCAGGACCACAGGCAGGGGATGGGCAGGTGGGACAGGGACCTGGGGTCTGCTGCCAAGGTGCTCTGGAGATCCAGTCCAGAGCCTGAGTCTTTGCTTTTCTTCTTGTAATAACATTTGCAAGGGTAAGAGCTCAATAAGCATGAAATACATATGAAAAGGTCATTCACAGTGTAGGTGTGTGATTGCATGGAAAGATCTTCAGACAATAACTTTTTTTTTTTCCCCTCATAGTCAAAACAGGCCTGAATTGCAAATACATAATCCACTTGGTACCAGAAGACAAATCCACCCCTTGCCCTAACCATAAAGTCTATCTAGAGACATTTATTTTCATTTCAAGTTGGATATTCTCATATACTCAAGTTCATGAGAGGGCAGTTAGCAAATAACTGGCACTAGAAACAAACACATAACAAACTACAGCCATAGACTCTGCATCTTCAGGGAGCTTAACTCCCAGTGAAGTCTATGGAGTAGAGGTTTGTGAAATTTTCACAATTAAACATAAGGAAAATGCCACAAGTAGTCAGTTATTACAGACTTCAGGGTGTTTTTTCCAGATGATACTGTATCTTCCATCATCCTCACAGCACCATTTGTTGAGATAAATCACAGCCAGGGTAAAGGCAGGGTGGAAACCATGAGCAGGGGCACAACCAAAGAGCAGAATCCACCTCCAGCCACAACAATAACCGGAGATACGGAGATATTTTTGGATGAGCCAGGAGGGGACAACTTTGGAGTCAGACCAAGCGTAACCAGCTGCTTCAGACTTCTCAGTCTTTTTTCTGCTGAGCATCGTTATACCCATGTGCCACAGAAAACAACCACTCGCTTTGCCAAACTCAAGTCCTGAACATCTTGGGAGCAATTTTTCCTCTTTCTACACACCTTTGCAATGCCTTCAGTGGGATGTCTTGAACTGGGTGCTTGGCAGGAGGGAGGGCACAGTCTCGGTACAGGAAACAATTAATTATAAGATCTCTTTCTGTGCTGACTATGATGGTGTTATCTTTCCACCCAAAAAGGCTCCTTTGGGCACGTGCTGGGGCCAAGGGTCAGCCCAAGGCTGGGAAATAGCACCTGAAGGCACAACCAGTGAAGTGGGGACATGATGCTCATGGGGGCACTTTGTTCTTACTTCACCTGCCTCTCCAGCAATAATTTCACAGAAATATAGTTACACAGATGGTAAACGCATACAATGAGAAAAATCAAAGAACAGAGGGATTAGAAACGACATACCTTCAAAAACTTGGAATTGCCATTAACAAGAAGGGCAAAGCCTTCATTAGTAATACAGTTTTTGAGTCACAAATGAATTTCTGTTGTCTGAAATGACTTTATTGGTAAGTCGTTGAAGCAATCATCACACGTATGGCATCAAATCACATTCGTTAGCAGCACTTACCCTTTGCAAATTTAAAGGCCATAGCTGAATTACAGCACAAGGAAGATAATAGCAATTTATGCAGCTTTGCATTTAGAACTGATTTCAATGCTTGCTCAGAAATTTCCTCCTTACAGATACCTGTCAGCCCACACAAACCCACTGGTGAGGCAGCTGGAGCAAGATCACGAATCACTACACTGCTGCTTCATCCGTGGATTTTGGATGCACTAAAAGTGGGTTGGGATTTGGTCTCACACCAGTTGTGTGCAGCAGCCATTGTGAAAAGCAGAGCTGAAACCATCACGGAAACACCACGGTAACCAGGAGGAGATCATGTTTTCAGCTTTTTGCTGTTTCCCATGACTGTGGGTCCTTGCCCACCCTCTGCCCCATCCCGCCCACCACAGGGACCAGGCGCCTTTCAGTGCACCCCAGGTCTGTGCAACCCCAAAACAGCACACCTTTAGCCAAAAGGATTAAGCATCATCCAAAATCACAAATGAAGGATCGGGCTGGGGGAAGGATCAACAAAAAAAAAGAGACTTTTTCAACAGGCTCATGTTGCACCCAGAGCAGCTTGATAGTGCAAAAAGCAATGTCTTCAGGCCCCAAGTCCCTTTTTGATTACCCTTCAGTAAAATCAAAGCAAAATAAAAGGTACAATTAAAGGGAGATCTGAACCTCTCCTGATCAGATTATTTTCAGCCAGTTTCTCTCAGATTTTCCCCTACAAAAACGTCAGAGGGGGAAGGGACTCTGCAACAAGGCAGCTTCGCAGACCAGCTGTGAGGCCAGCTCTTTCTGCGGGGATGAAGAGGATTGCTGTGGAGACACAGTGGCTTAGGGGAGGTCACACAAACAGTGTCTGGACTATTTTTTTTTTTTGATTGATGCTGCCAAACAGTTGCAAATTTTTGAACCGAAATAAGGAGCAGAAAGTGCGTGCACAGAGACCCTCGAGGGAAAGGACAACTCTTGTTTGCACAAGCAACAAGCATAGAAGAAATTGGTACATCAATTATCCACACCACAAGAACCTGACTCAAACCCTCTAAAGACCTTGGTGACCATAAACACCCACAGCTCAACCAGTACAAGGGGAAACTGAGGCACATGAAAGCAAAATGATTCCCTCTGGGTCCTTCAAGCCCAAAAGCAAGACAAACCCCAGCCTCAGCACCCTCCCTGCAGCCAAGCTCTAATTGTTTAGAGGCTTAATAAGTTGTAACTTAAAACTAGTTTATGGTTGTACATAGAGAAGGAAAAAAAAAAGTCCTGTCGTAAAGTATTTATTACACTTCCTTTGGAAATGATGACAGTCCTCCAGTGAATGTTTTTATTGTTATTCATCATCTTTCGAGAGGGTTAGACAGCTCTGAAATACAGCTTTAATATGAGAGCCAAATGAGAAAGTGCAGATTTAAGGGAAACCTCGGCAGATCAGGTTTCACTCAGTGCCTGCAGCACTTACAACATGTGTTTCTGATCTGCAGCTCGACTTTGTTGTACCCAAACTGAAACTGCATTAAATTTGCTTCGCAGGAATTGCAAAAGAACAAGAAACACACACAAAACTGGCTCGTTTTACGTGTGCGATCCATCACCTGGAGACGGAAACGGGGTTTATCCTGCCGCAGGCTACAACATCACTTCAGAAATAAGATAAGAAGAATTGGTTTCCCATTTTACTGAGTTTGTGGTTTGAGCAAACAAAACTAAGAATGTGATTGGAAATGGTAAAAACCCTGCCAGGACTCTGCAGGGTGGTGCTACAGGTGGAGCCTTTAAGCAGATAATCTGGAAAAATATGCTGAATTTTCCTCAATTAAAAAAGCCTCGTGCATGCACAGCCCATGTCACCCTGCCCACAAATGGCATCTTGAAGCCCAAAGCCCCGGAGAAAGGGCTCAGTTCTAACAATTTCCCTCTGTCCCTTCACACCAGCTCTTGCAAAAATGGGGCTGGAGCAGAGGAAAAGCCATGACAACTCAAGGAACATCTTTGGGCTTAAGATACCATGACATGCTATGACTATTTTTTAATTATATGTGTTAATACAGGAGTGCCTGCCTGAGAAAGCAGCCGCTTTGCCAAGCCCTAGAAATAAGCTTGCCCTGGCCAAAAACCTGGAGACAGACAGTTATGCAGCTCCAATGAGAAATGAACCCTACTGGATTTTATTACCTGCTCCCCCTAAGGCAGCCCCATCAAAGTGAGGATGCTCCGGGTACTTTCCCGCAGACCCAGCCTCTGCTGCCCACTCCCGCAGGGCAGGGATGGCAGGAGACAGAAAATTCCTCCACTCCTTGTTTAAATCACGGACGTGACGAATTCCTGAGCTTTATGGCAGAGCAGTACTCAGAGCAAACCTGACCCGTTTTCTTGTTATGAGCTGGACGGACAGATACGAACTCACATCTCCACCTGGGGTTTGGCAGAGGATTCCCTGGGTGAGGATGAGACATAAAGAAGAAACCTGTATAACCTGCAGAGGTTTGCTTGCAGGGCAGTGGTAGGGCAGCACCCCAACCACATCACCCTGGGTACCACCGCATCCCAACGCGGATCCTGTTGGCAATCCCAGGCCCTTGTCACCCTCCTGAAAGCCCCAAGCTCCTTTGTCTGGTATAACAAAGGACTGTCCCTACAGATGCTGGGGGAGGAGGGAGGATTCCCCGAGTGCTGGGCAACAGATGCTGGGGAGCCGTGCAGCCCATTGTCTGTTTTCACTTTGTTTAACAGCTGCCCTTTGGATTGTGCTACCTCGCAGGCTGCAGACGACGAGACCGTTGCAGGAAACGCAGCCAAACGTTTACCTACCCTGCTTTGATTTAAAACAGCTTGAGAAGGGCTGAGAGTCCGTATGTCAACATTTAGCTAATCCAACCTTTCCTCCTGCCAAAGAGAGCAAGCACTGAAGAGTTAATGAAAATAACTCCTCTGCCCTAAAGAAATCATAGTTTGAATGTAGAGTCACGCAAAATCCAATCACCCTTGCTTAACACTTGCACAGAATTATTTTAACACTTGATTTTAACTTAAATAAACATGCTCAGTGCTCCAGACTGGGGCATGGGAGCTCCCTGCTGCAGGGCCACCAAAAAACAAGGAGGCATCTACCCCCCAGACAGGAGAGATCAGCATTCATGGGGGGCAGACACCATCCTGAACCCAATAGTGC
Source organism: Athene noctua (assembly GCF_965140245.1). Classification (NCBI taxonomy): domain Eukaryota; kingdom Metazoa; phylum Chordata; class Aves; order Strigiformes; family Strigidae; genus Athene; species Athene noctua. Next base: position 14,166,354 of record NC_134049.1, on the reverse strand, counting down.
TACTGTGGCTCAGCTCCATGACAGCTCAAGCTTTTTTTTTTAAAAAGCTCAAAATGAAAAGAAAAAGACTCTCTAGTGATAATCCAGAGTCCTGCTGCATTGCTGAAAGGATGCAGCTAATTCACAGCCACCCTGGAGACATCTGCAAGACGAGACATTCCCTGGTAACTTCTCTGTCCAGGATGGTCCCAGCCCCAGTGACCCACTGAGAAACGCTGCCCTGTCACCCCAGCCGGCAATTTGTATGAGGCCTTTTTGGGGAAAAGAGGGGAGGAGGGACTCCTTTCGCTGACCTCAGGACAGGGATGCTCAGAGAGCAGGTCTCGCCTCCCATCTGGGCTGCAAGCTCAGAGTGGAGCCAGTCGGTCTGACGACCACTGGCTCTTCCTCGCTTATAAATGCTGAGAACATCAGATAATCCGGGGAGGTCAGGGTCAGCTGCTGTGACTGCTTTATCCTGGCCATGGAACAGCTCTGCGTGTGTCCGGGTACTGGGAACGCCGCAGCCTCTGCCTTTTTATATTCAATATTATTTTAAAAACACCTCTTTTAGCTTTTTTCACAACAGACCTGCTGAAGCCCAAAGGGAAAACGCTACAGATTATCGAGCACCAACCCAAGAGATTGCCACGTTTTTCCTGACTCTGCACAATGGCAGAAATCCTTCCTCCCATCTCCCAGCCCTGCTCTGCCGCTCCCCGCTCTTTGCAAACAATAAGTTGCTCATAAAATTTAAGGTCAGGGCCCTTGGCTCATCTCATCTTCCCTGCTTCATATTGCAGAATTACTCTGCTTTATAACATCCTCCCTGCTATATCATGCAGAAGAAGACTGAGCTCTTCTGAGCCCCATAACAGTTAAAGTGTCTTTTCCAGATAGCATATATATTTTTGCTGCTGTAGCTCTGCTGGCAATTCCTCCACAAGCGAGGGCCTAAAGCCAGAGGCTGTAGAGGGACTTTTCCCGGGTGCAAATTAAATGATGAAGCTGTTCGCCCTGGATACTGCGGATTTCACACATCCTTGCTCCATCCAAGGAACAATATTTGTGTGTTTTAAAAAACTCTTGTATTACTTTTAAAATCCTAATATGGACAACTTCTTTGATACCTGGGATGGATTTTTTGGGGAGCACCCTGGCTTGTCCTGCATGGCTGGCAAACTTTAATGCACTTGCCCCAGGCCATGTCCAAAACACCAGCTGGGGTCATGCATGCTATCTGATCTTGCATTTGGAAAGGGACAGTCAGGGCCCCCCCAGTTTCTACAAGGCAAACTATTGAAAAGAGAACACGGGCTTTAGGGAACAGCAGGTTGGCCTCTGAGTTCAGAGTCAGTCCAGCACCCATAGATCACATTTTAATGTTTTTCCCTGAAAACAGGTAGAACAACAAGTTTTTCCACTTTAAGTAGGAGCTGCATTCTCATGTGATCTTTTCCAAGAGTCACTTGGTCAAAAACAGCCCTCACATGGTCTATAATACTCCTGAAAGAGCAGGTGATGGGCAAGGAGTAGAGGACGAGCCCAGGGTCCACAAGCTGGGGTGCTGTAGCATGTCCCCTGCCCAGCACCCAGCTGGTTAATTCACCTCTGGCACCTTTCACCCAGGGTTACCCCAGGGAAGCTGGACCAGAGCTGAGCTCTCCCAGGCAGCTCAGGGACCATCACAAGCATTGCTTCCCTCCCACGAGCCCAGATACTGGACAGATAAGACCCAATTTAAAAATATTTACGGTACATAAAAGCAAAAGGCATATTTATAAGGGGAAAAGTCAGGACTGCTGAAATAAAGAACGATAGGAAGATCCAAGTTAGAAAAAGTTGAGAGGCAGACCCCACAGTGTTGAAGCACAGTGGTACCCAGTCCTGCACAAACAGAAAACCTCCACGTCACCCCAAATCCCACATCCAGGGACCCTGGCCTCAAAACCGAGCCTTTCTCCTCTGAGTAATTCAGCAGGGACTCCCTGCTCATCAGCTGCCTGCCTGATGCTCTTACTTTTCATGAAATTAAATATCTTAGTTATGTCAGGGAAAATGATGCATACGAAGAATAGAGCTGTGAAGGCTCCTGGTGGGCTCTGCAGACAGCAGGAAGGTGACTTGCTTTTGTTTCCAGGATCTCACATGCACCAGCTGCCTGCATGCATATTTACTTCTTTAAAAAGCATTTTTCTCCTGTAACTTGGCACAAAAATCTGATTGCCACAGTATTTTTCCTTCTTTAAATAAACAGAATGTAATGTGCAATAATTACATTCTGTGGCTGGAAACTTAAAACGGCCAAACACAGACTTTGGGGTATTTGTCACGTCAGCTGTGGAACAGCTTAAAAATCTCACTTGGAGCTGCTGATGTGCTGTACCCCAGGAGAGGTGTATCACTTTCTGGTGTCTTTTTTTTTTTTTTTATAAAGGGATGATTCTTAAAGGAATCATTGCTTGGTTGCTTTGTACAGGTGCAACATGACCCTTCTGGCTGCAGTTTTTATGCCAAGCAAGACAAAGCTGAACAGCACTTGTTGGGCACACAGCCCTCTTTAAGCATTTTTGGTGTGAAACCTCACCTCTGCAGCAAGTTGCAATTTACATTTATGATGAGCAAGGAAGTATTTTTTAAAAAAACGCCAAACACTTTGTACTGAGAACTATCCCCCTGCACATCACTTCGGCTCCAGTGGACAAAGACAGGGCTCCTCAACTGATGCAGCAACTGCAAGGGAACAGGACTTTGCTTTTGGCCTGGGCTGAGGGAACCTACAGCTGCATCCTTCACTCTGGATGCTTGCTGGAAGCGGTATTCTGCATTTTCATTCAAGTTGAGCATGAAGGAGAGTGTGCACTTCACTAAGAAGAGATCAGCTACCATTTATCTTACAGGGGTGACTTTATTGTAAAAATGGTACCAAAAAGAGGTTTAAACCTATTCCTCAACAGCATTTGGGAAAAGAGGAGAGCACAGAAAAAAACAAGGAAGAAAATTTAGACATGTGCATGCTCTCAGCAAACTGTTGTCATTTTATGAAAACTTTTTTTTGTATATGAAAACAGGAAGTGTAGAATTTTACTATCTCGCATCACTTTTTTAAACATATCTCAATTGTGGATCCTCAAGCAGCAATTTGGTTTCATCACGAAATGCCGAGACATTTATTCAAGCAGTTGCCCCAAAGTAAGGGCATTTTAAGAAACCAGCCCCCAGCTCTGCAGGTGCAGAGTTGCTCTCACCCATGGGTCACCCCATAGCTCACATTATTATTTTAATGCTTCCTCAGAGCGCAACAGGATGGACCTGGTGGATGATGCTGATGGATGAAGCTGTGGGCAGGAGGGAAATACCTGCTGACGATGCCTGGACACGGGCCAGCCTGCAGGACCGCAAACGGAGCGAGGACTAACAATGTCAGGAAGTTGTTGATAACTGACTCAACGCTCACTAACGACATTCGCTTCCTTTATTTCCCACCTTTCACTACCCCAGGCCTGGTGCCTCTGCTGCACAACGCTCATTTCTGTGCAATAACAGCACAATGACAAAGCCTTGGCATCTGCCTGGCTCTCGCTGCTAGAAAACAGCCCGCAAGAGCAGGAGGCGAGAGCTGTTGTGCTAATGCACAAGAAAGTTTCCATTCGAGAGAACAGGGTCTTTAAAAAAGGAATATATTCTAGAAAATAGACAAAGGTGCTTATAGACTTGATTCTATTTTTGCAGCAAAGGGATACCCCTGCAAGCTCTCCAAGGTTATCAGCTCCTGCCACAGCAGAAATATGTTATTGCAGTGGTGGGTAGATTAAATCCTCCTTAACAACAACTGTTGGAGCCCCTGTAACATGAGTAACGTTCCTACAGCACAGGGAATGCCACGGGGACACCACCCTTGCTGCTGCAGGGTCAGTGACTTGCAGAGGCACTTAGAAAGGTCTTAAACCTTTTCCACAATTCAAACCATGGCACTATGTGGGTTTGACCATAATAAATCCTTTTTATTATCCCAGGGGACTTGGAGGAGTCCAGATAACCTCATAAACAGGTTGAATGTCCACTGAGAGCAGAAGTTTGTTGGAGACGGGTGAAAACAGTAAGTGAACCCAAAGAAATACTACCCGAGGTATCCGTGTCTTTTGATTTGGCTCGTACTTACATACTACAGGATATACAGTTATGATATGAGACCAGTGCACAAAGCAACTCAAAACCTGCTTTTAACAATCTATAATAGAATAATTTTTTAATAAGTTGGAGCAAGTGAAGAGCACTGATTTTACCCCACCCAAGACTTACGACAACTGCCAATTCATCAGATGCTAGCATCAGTTCAGAAGCAAGAAAATCAGCTTGTTAACATTTAAAGGAAAATTTCTGAGGAAAAAAGGAATTAAAAGAACACAAGGATTTCACTAGAGTTCATAATCTTCAGTAAAATCAAACTGGGGGAAGGACAAAAGTAGGGGTGTGTGAACATGGGCAGACAAGAGTTTAAGAGCTCCATGGTGCATTTATCCTTTATTTCCAGAGGTGCCTTGCATGGCCTGAGCAAACTTGATAAATCTTGGCCAGTGACTGCAGGATGCTGGAGAGTTTCCTCAAGGAAATCCTCCTATATCATCCTCAATCATCCAGCAAACTTGGCAGCTCCACTTCACAGGGTTAAAGGCATCACTGAGGTTTAAATGAAGACATCCTTGGCTGGACCCTTCTCTATTTTAATTGAAATATTACAGGCTCCATCCACAGGGAGGTATAAAATACTGTTTTTGCAGTGATGCACACTACAGCTGCCATCACCACTGAAAAGGCCTGAACACACAAATGGATGAAATAAAACTAGAAATGGTGTCCTGCTTTCTCATCTGCCACATCACTGTCTCTGGACCACTGTGGAGAACCCTACTTCTGGAGGGCCCAGAGCTTCAAAAACTCTGTTGGAAGTAACACAATTATTACAGGCTTTGTGCATCCAAAGACTTGAGGTCTTTCTGACTGCTGGAAGACTTGGAACTGGCTTTTGCATATTTTGGATGACCTATTTATCCCAGAATTGGCAAGGCTAGGGAGCAGTTTTCCTCACCAGGCAGGTCTGGGTCATAAGGAGTTGGTAGGAAGGAAGGAGGTGGAAACTTTGCGTAAATAACAGCCCTCGCCCCTTCCAGCTCCCTGCCTCACTGATCGTGCCCATTCCTTGGCAGGGAGGAGGCAGGACATGGGGGTTTAGTTTTGTTTTGAAAAAAGTAAATCCCTTTTCAACTGAATTACATAGCCAGAGCCTCAGATCTCTCGCCAGATGCATGTTCTCACTGTCAGTAACAGACTTTAAAAATAAATATGCCCCATTTCTGCCAGTAACGGGTCTTCTCTAATTAACCAAGCATCCTGGGCTGCCTTTGCTGAACAATTTTGGGTCTCTGGTACTGGACATTGGCTGTCTTTAGGGACTGCTCTCCGTTATACAGAACCCAGACAAACTTTGCTGGGTCCCTCCCGAATTCAGCTCCTCTAAGACCACTGCCCACGCTTCCACAGGAGAGGGGCAGTGGGGCAAGGAGCTGCCATTAACGTGTTAATGGGGTGGCAATGAGGCAAAAAGGACATGCCACTGAGGTCTGCACTCAATCATGGTTAGCACCACAAGTCCCAGGAGGTCTATGGCACAATATGCTGAGCACATACAACATCTCAAGGTGTTTTCTGTACACATATATGCTGTAGGGTATCACATGTACTGTATTATTCTTGTAGTGGACCCTGAAGATTAATTATTAAGAGCGGTTTGGCTTCCAAGAATTCTCCACGTCAGGCTTTTACTAGCCCAGATGGATTTGCTAAGGAGCAGGAACACACTGAGGGAAGGTGGCCATGCTGGATCACACCCAGCCCACACACCTCTCACCCCATCTTCTGGAGCAGTCCTGACAGGAGCACGGGGAAAAATCCAGGAATCACCCCTAAAAGGAGTCAGACAGGCCCCCAGACTTCCCAGCAGGCAGGCTAGGGACTACACAGCACCAGTCCAGCCTTGTCTCTGCCTTGCATCCCCCATCCCTTTTCCTGCCAAGGAGCTGCAGGAGAGACATTGCCCCACCACATCAGCTTCTGATGCCACTCTATAGCATCTCACTGCCCAGCCCTCATTTCCTGAGTTTTGAGCTGATCACTGAAACTCTGGGGTGAAATCTCTCATCCTAGTTTTTTTTTTGTTGTTGTTGTTTTGGTTTTTTTTGTTTGTTTGTTTTTTGGTTTGTTTTTTTTGTTTGTTTTGTTTTTTGTTTTTTTACTTTAACTCTTCAACTTGGCTTTAAGTGTTTCTCCATCTGTGCCTTTGCACAGGGGAACTCTGGCATCCTGGAGGCAGTTATCCTCCAAGAGGAGCACCAGTTGAATGAACAAGAGGGCCTGAACAGCTCCAACCTTTAATTTATGCCTGGGTCAAGCACAACACCAGCATTCAGATGAAATCTGGTCTTCACCCTCTCTGTTCCCAGCCCCGCTCCTGCTCCAGCAGCCGGAGTCCCGCTACACCTCCACCAGCCCCCAGGAATACTGATGAAATTTCAAGTGGGTTTCTTCTATTTTTTTGTTCCTTTCATCTCATCTGCCTTTATCTTCAAGCTATACAATTCACTGTTGAACAGTAAAATCAGGTTAGTGCTACCGGTGAGCTGTCCCAGAGGTGAGGCTGGTCCTTTATCAAAAGTCTGTGCTGGTTCACTGCTGCCCACTGAGCCCTGCTCTGTATCTTTATCTTGACATGGGACACAAATACTATAACTCACACTACTAAATTCTCCATGCTTAAACTGCTTGAAGATAGCGACAGATAGTATTACATTTGTTTTTACCTCCACTCTGGCTGTTTCTCAGTTCTTCACTCTCTCCAGGCAAGCCTGTGAGCTTCAGCTCCGGAACTAGCTTGTGGATTTATAAGATTTGGACACCAAAACCAATTTAAAGAGTTAAAGGAGTCGGTGGAGGACAGACCCTCCTACAGCCACACGATGCTACAGCCATGTCCTGCCATGGCTGCTCCACCCTCAGATGGTCCTATTTTTATATTCTTATTTAACATGTTGTCTTTTTCTCACTAATTATACTTGAGGCCTTTAAGTACATGATCTTGGAAAAAACACTGTATTTTCCTAGGTGATGAGAAGTATAGTCTCCCCAGCTGATGAGCTTTTCCCCTGCAGATGGAGTGCTGGAGGGGGACAGACACCACTAACACAGTATCTGGAGCACATACAAGAAGTCAACAAGAACAGAGACAACCAAGCTCCCGTTGCTCCACTGCCTGGAATAGAGTGAAATTATAATCCCAGAGATAATAAGGGTGTCTATTCCAGCTGTCAGTCAATCTGCTTCCACTCCTTGCCTGCCCTCCAGAGAATACTTTTAAAGCCCGCAGACTTGTAGGTGATGATGTTTTATTACATCTCAAAAAGAAAGAAAAAAAATACACAGAGGAATGCAGTTTCATTTGCAGTTTCCTGAAACCTGAGCAGAAAGTTTATAAAAACTTTGGGTCATGTTTGGAGTTAGGAAACAGAATGAGAAATCACTCTCCTTTTCCTCTTTCTGTTTGCTGAGCAGCACCACCAATCCCACAACCTTCCCACCACTTTTTTTTTTTTTTTCCAGGAGCACTGCAGTTCCAAGCCTTGCTCTGTTGGCTTGGATGTAAATCAGAAAGCAGGGTCTGAACAAGATCCTGCTTGTAGTTCACACACCCTTGTATAAAAAAACCCAAAGGATTAATAAAGCAATTTGATCCCCACTTCCTAAGTCTGAATTGTCTGGAAACTGCTGTTACTTCAGGTCAAAAGAAAAGAAGAAAAGCCCCAATCTCTGAATGTGAAAATAAACAAACAAACAAAAAGAGATGTTTTTGCTAAATAGTAGAAGTTGACATTTGAAATGAGGAGAGGAGCCAGTCTGAGCCATCCTGCATTGTTTTCCTCACCTGTGACCCTCAAACGGACTGTTGCAAAACTGCTTTGGGCAAACACACACTCAGGAGAACCTGTCCTGGAAACCCCTCACCAAGGCTGCTTTGCACCAAGGACTGGCTACATCAGGGAGAAGAGCAAGGGGGAAGGGACACTCCTGAGATTTGGGCACCTGCACACCGAGCATGGCCAACCATGGGCACAGAGGGCCTGGGTGGCCTCCCAGGAGCAGGGGTTAGCAAAGGCAGCCCACCATGAATGGCCAAGGGGATGCCAGGTCCTAAACACCCTGTCCCTTTGCAGAGGTACCTGAGGTCACACTGGGCATCACCCAGTCATCCCACTCCATTTTTACTCCAATAATTCTATGTGCTTTGCAGCCCTGAGCCTCCAGCTACCTCAGGGCAGACGCACAACAGCCATAAGACCACCTGCGCCTCTGAGCATCTCCCCCACATCCATCCAACAATCCATCAGCACATAATACACCATTCCCATGGCTACGTATACCATAAAGCAAAGATGCAGAATCCAACAGAAATGTCCCCTCACTGTATCTCCCAACTGCTGGCAGCACTATGCTGCCAAGCATTTAAAAAAAGCATAAAAAGGCCATATGGCCTCTTCTTCCGTCACTTCTTCCACTAGTGTTTAGCAGCAGCAGAGAGAAGAAAGCAGGCTGGAAATCAAGGCAGGATATTGCACAAGGAGGCTGAAATAAGTTTACAGAAGCAGCTTTATTCTAGTATTTCCCAGTTTTAAGATCTGAACTTTGCATCTTTCACATTCTTTTTTAACATAGGGTTAGGTGGTTTTGGTTTTTTAAGTGGGGCTTTAAAGCAAGGACACTGGAGGTGGCGTGGGAACCAGACCAGGGAGGCTGTGTGCGAGTGCTGGGGTGGGTGCACGATGGACCTGTGATATTTCATTTTGTGAAGGAATGTCACACTTCTCCTTCAGGCCAGGAGCACTTCATTCTGGAGACCAATCTGGCCAAGAAGGAGACAGAGCTACTCAGGAAAATTAATTTACTATTTCTTGTTGCTGGTAAATCTTAAAGGCCAGATCACCAGCAGCTGTGAACCCACATTGCTGCACCAGCATTACCTGCTGCAGTTTAAGCCCAACAGTCAATCTTTTAGATAACAAATCAAACTCAAAGATTTCAGTGAAGTATCAGCATTTCTTTGGTTTTCCATACCAGCAAGCTGCTGCTAGCATCAGGACAAACTGCCCTTGGACACATGCAGTTCACCAGTGCTTGTGGTTGATCAGCCCAGCCCAGATGTAATGTCATTGTCAGAAGTTAAGGGGTAGGTGGATTTTAGGGTCTCAAGTCCCATGGCACACCTGAAACACCAGTCTCTGGTGCTGCATGACTTCAGCCATGGCCACATGAAATCCCAGCCAGCCTATTCCAGCTGGCAGATGGAGGGTCCAGGTGCCTTTGGCTTTTGTCCCATTTTGCCACATATTCATGACTGCTTTACAGACAGAGCTAACAGACTTTAAGGACTCCTGTGATCACACTTGGTCCACAGCCCATCCTTGCAGTTTCAAAAAAAAAATGAAAATAATCAAAACACACCCTGGAAAAGCTGCATTTGGAGAGCTCTGTGCCACAACTGTCCAATCTAAGGAACTTAATGATCCTTATAACAAAAAGGTATTTTGACCTCCTTTCCCCACAGGAAGGCGCATCAGTCTGGCTACAGAGCCCACTCCTTGGCATGTCCCACCAGTCCAAGCTCACTACTGCTTTCCAGCTTCTTCAGGTTACACCCAATTTCTTCCTACTTCACTACCCTGCCAGAAGAAGAGCCCAGCATTGTGCTCAGGTTTCTGAAGACATCAGCATTTTTCTTCCAAATAAGCCAGGCCAAGCTCAACTGGAGAGCTCTTGGACACTGGTGAAGTGGAGAGACGAAGGCAGAGCTAAGCCAAGCCAGGTAATTACAAGACAACCTCCTTCAAAGGGAAGCTAGATCGTCTCGCAACACCTCCAGCAGCCACCAATGCCAGGCCATGCCCATATGAACAGCCACAGCAGCTACATCAGAAGAGTCAGGAAGCATCAAGTGCCCAATCACCCAACAAGATACTTCAGCAGCATCCACAGGTTTTTACACTGTGGGACCTGAAATGATATGAAAGCAGCTTGGAACTGCTGAGGGACAGCCCTTCTACAGGGGTTGAAAGTCTCCAGCTGGTTTCACATATGACCAGGTGAAAGCAGATATTCATGCAAGAACAACAGCATCCATTTCTCTTGAAGTCCACTTTTTTAACTACCACCCCAATCGTCCAACTCACCAATGTAATGAACTGCAGCAAAAGAAAACATTTCCATCTCCCCTCCCCAAGAGGCATATTACCCATTGGCCCTGCATTAACTCCTAGAGATTTTCCAAGTGTTTTACCATGTAGGGTTGGAAATGAACTCAACCAGTCATGCCACGTGCCTTGGATTGCTGCTTTTAGATAGACCACAGCTGTCTCTAAGAAACTAAGCAAAAAACAGTGTCTTAAGTGAGAAGTGTTTCTGACATTACAATATATTTTGCTTTTAATTCGTTTTTCAACTCAGATTATTAGTTGCCAAAAGTTTTGCCGTCTAAACAGGTCCAACCAGCTTTCACTGCATACCTCTACTGAAACCAGCTCTAAATGCAAATGGTAATTATGCGTTGAGGGCAGAGGAGATCATTAAAATAAATTACTTGGATTCCGAAGCCTATAAACTGTCCTCCTCTGCAATTAAAGTAATTTCATATTTCAGTTCACTTTGTCACCTTGTCTATCTTTCCCCAAGTTGTAAATTAAACCCAAGAACATATATTAAAAGCTTGTGAAGTTCTCTCTAATATATGGGATTGTAGCATTGGCAAGGAGCAGACGCAGTGCACAAGTCACACTCTCCAGGCTGCAAACCTCCTCAGTCTGTGCAGCTTCCACAAGTGCAACGGGCCACTGAGCTGCTGGTATTGCCTCCCTGGCACAGATGCAGGGCTCTGGTCTCACCTGATACTGCCTCAACTTACCCTAATAGCTTCACACAACTCGTCTTTCCTACCAAGCTGCCCTGCCGAAGGGCCATGTCCCTGCACCCCACCACTGCAGTGCCTGTGGATGGCAGACACCACGCTGCCCGTATTTTATGGTGCATGTGGGTCCAGCACTCTCATTTCATACAGCTGACAGAGATCATGTTTAGTGTCTCTTCCCAAGTCAGTGAAAAGCAACATCCATGGACCTGGATGCATCCCTCCATGGGCAGCACACACAGTCAAGCAGCTCCAGACATCACAGGCACCGAACAGTGTCCACAGACAGCTGATCCTGATTTCCCACAGGCAGCACTGGGACACTAATGAAGTCCATCTTCTCACTGCTGAAGCTCAGAGTTAAGAAAATTATTCTTTATTCTTACTGTACACAGCCTTTTTCATTTGGGCAAGTGTCTGATAAAGTTAAATGGAAAAAACTCCCATTGACTCCACTGTGCATTGGATTGTATATTTAGAGTACGTTACTGATGTGTCTGTACCACTCAGGGATCCACCTCAAAGCACCACCTGAGCTGCTGCTCTGATTTAATCGCATACTCTGCAGAGTTACAAGAGCTGCTTGTACCCACAAACAACATGGAAATTGCTCTGTGCAGACAGCGTGGACACCTCTGCAACTGCCACTGCCCAGCTTTTCCTCCCAGCAGGGATGGGGGACCTTCGACATGTTGAAAGCCTTTAGGATGCACAACAGAAGTAATGACAGATGCTTGTGCTGCTTAAATTAAGCCTGAGAGAGGGTTTGAATGGGATAACAGTATCCTCAGAGCACCAACTAAAGTGACATCTGTCACTCCTACTAGTGCTATTGGTTTTGTGTGAGACCTGGTTTTGGCTACAAAGGTGACAGAAGTGAAGAGACCCGGGTTCATCGCAGCCCATCCCACCAGATCGGTCCCGATGCTCCCACAACAGTCTCAACCGCTCGGAGGAGGACCAGAGGCATCGGTCCTCATCTGACCGCTCTGTGGAAACCCAGAGTAAACATTTGACATGCACTAGATCAGCTCATTCATCCTGCCACAACACATCCCTTATTGTCCGCCAGACAAGCTCCGCTGTGTTTCGTTTGCCTGACCTTTCCACTGAGACCCCGATTGCCTTTGGTGACACCATGTCCCGGGGCCGCATTCCTCCTGCGCTTCGCCATACTGGCGCATTGTGTGGCTGGACGCGCCGGCCCGGACGTCATCACGCGGCCGAAGCATCAGACCCTGCGGTACCCACAGCCCTCACTCATGCCAGCAGACCTGCCGTCGCCACCACGGCCACCGTCAACCCGCGTGGGCAGCGGCCAAAGAGGTGCCGAGACCCCACCAGCCCTGGGAAAGAAATGCCCACGGGTTTGAATACGATTAGCAGCCCCAGCCTGGCAGCACATCCATGGCATTTATTGTTCCAGGGCACAAGAGCTCTTTAGGGAGAAAAGTTTCATGAAGCGCCTTCCTGGAGAGATTAGATGGTTTCTCTTCATTGCTATTATGCTCAAAGATAAAACTGGCGACGACGGCTGATGGAGCGTCTGACACTGCCTTTGTGTGCTCCGGGGCCTCGCCGTTTAAAGCTGTTCCCAGCAGGGAAAGTGACCCCACAATTTACAAAAAGGGACATTCTCCAGATTGGCGACTGCCCGGCTGTGGCTCTGGGGCCGTGTCTGAGCAGTCAGCCTCAGGCTGTGGCTCAGCAGAGGATGAGGTGATGCTAATTCTGAACCCCAGGGGCAATCTCAACCATTTCAAGAATCCCTCTCCAGGAGAGGGGACACGTGCCCCAGGGAGAGGGCTGCCTCCTGTTCTGGAGGCACAGGGGGCATGGGCAGCCTTGAGCATCCCTAAGCCTGGAGAGGAACTTCCCTTACTGAACACCCCCCCCATCCCCATCACTTCCAGAGTCCTGTGTTCTAGATGTTTACCATGATCACCCACCTCAGCATTCTCAGTGAAGGCACCAAGGGGAAGCACCATCAGATGGATCGTGTAGGAAAGCTATGATTTCGTTAAAGAGCAGTGCATGGGGGTGATGCAGCTGGGTAGCTCCAACTCAGTGCATCAAAACATTTTCCTTAACTGCATCACTAGCTTGCTGGTGACCCAGGACAAGTTGCTTCACCCAGTTCTCTTCTGTAAAACAAGCATGTACTGACCTCCTTCACTGAGATTTATTGTGATTCTCCAAGAGCTATTTTTTGGCTCCATGCACCAAATGATGCAGTATTTTGCAGATGCTCAAGGAAAACAAGCACACATCTCAGACACCTGCCCCACAACATCAGTTTAACTCCAAGCCTCTTCAGCAACTGCAGAGGCAGAAGGAAGAGAGGTGAGACCAAGAACAGCACTCCTTGAGAGCCAAGACTTGCCAGAAGCCACCACACAGACAGACCTCTCGGCTGCTAGTGCTGTGCAAGATCTGTCTTGCTGCCACCCACCCCATTTCTTATTTTCTCTTTTCATGGTTTTGCGATTAAAAGCAATTACCAGTCTAGTCATATTCATGGACTCACAGGGCACCGCGAATGAATGCATCAAAGCTAGGGCTACACAGAAAGCGATCGCCAACTCAAAGCCACAACACTTCCAGTTGCGTTCCTCGGTTGCGACGAGGCGAACCGATGGCGAGTTTGGATGTCTGGAGAACAAAAGCACTACACAAAGTATTCCTGCCCGACTTGAATCACAGCTCTGACTGCTGATACAGTCTCAAATGCAGTAATTACTGCTGGCTTTGAAGACTAACGTGTGCAGAGTGCACTTTCCACACCTATTTCACCCAAACGACAACACTTACCTCATCCTCCCCTTACCTGCTCCTTCGAAGCCCTTTGTAGTCCTGCCAGGGCAGCTCATTACTGCTCTCAAATGCAGCTTCTTCTACATAAAGTTACTGTCTCTTGTTCTAGGAGAGACTACTAAATGAAAAAGGTTGCCCTGAATCACAGCTCACATGACCATGAGAATGCCTTTGTTTTATTATTGTTATTTCGACCCATTTGATGAGGGGAAATTAAAGGATTAAGTTTCCAAATGGATGTCTACTGTGCACACCTTGCACATGCCCAGCCCTGGTTAGTCCTTGACCTGCCACCCCGAAGGACCATCCTCTCCCTGGTTCCCCCCGCCATCTCCTTTTCATCCAGACCATCTGCATGCTTCATCAGTGCAACTGAAAGCCAAATTCAATAAAGTCCCTTGTTGGAGATGAAGGCTTCTTGCCATTTTACAGTGATAGTGGCAGATCCAGAGGAGTGCTATAAAACTGAGGTGGGCTTTCCCAACACCAGCCCTGCAGGACAGCAACCAGACCTAGAAATCCACTCCGCTACCCCCAGTGACAACCCTGAGGCAGTGACAGTGATAAACCAACTCAGAAGAGATAACATCAGAAAGTCTAAATAGCTCTGACCCAGTGATGTGGAAGAGAAAGCATGTTTGCCCAAGAAAATGCTCTGAGATATCTTAAAGATGGTCTCAACCAAGTGGAGCTGAGCATGAGCCCTGTGTCAACAGCAAGCATAAGCTGTGCAGAGCAGTTGCATAGCACTGGCAAGCCAGAGCTTGCCATTCCCCTAATGCCTAATCCCCCTTCCCAGAGGCTGGTTTGGGCCAATTGATCCCCCACCACACTCTGCTCATACCCACCCAGTGCATGTTCAAACACACAGCGTGGCCTTAGCAGACAAGATCCATGAGATAAGGTCGCTTGATCAGCTAAAACAGAACAAATAAATTTGGTTTGTTTGGTTCTACAGGAGCTGTAAGAGTCCTTCACAAGAGGCTTGGCAACCATGCACCACAGTGCCACCAGAAAGGCAGGGGCAGGAGGTGACATGCAGCCAAACACTGACCAAGGCATCTCATTTGATCAGTTCCTGCACACCTTGCCTGGATGCCTTGTTGGTGAAGACACAAGCTAGGGTCCACTAGCTCTGTCAGCCAACAAGTCAACTCTTCCAGCTCAGCAACAGAAACCCATTTCTGAGGGTTTTAGACAGTTTGGAGGCATTAGCACCCAGGAGCAAGAGCTCCTTTGCCACATGGGACCATATTGCAAAACCCTAGCAAGGGACCAGCCGTCCCAGTGCAGGGAAGCTTTTGGGAAGGTGGCGGCTAGGGGTGTAGCCCAGCTGTGCTCTGTAACCTCCACATGTTTGCGTTTCCTTGGCATTAAAGATGAGATTTTACAGGAGCACTGCTATATAATAAAAAACAAAGGAGTTTTAAGACTAAATGCACAGATGCTCTTTGCTCTGTTTAGCTCTCCAGTGGGGTTGGTGCTGGGATCAGGCTTTGCTTTCTGCTTTTCTCCAGAGAAGAGGAGCTGTGCTGGTGGAGACCTGACAAAGGGGAAACTGCAGCCATTTACCACCAGCAGCGACCCCCCTCGAGCTGTGCCCTAGGGGAAGGAGAATTTTGCCGTTTTAGTTAAAAAGAGAGAGCATCACCACTGCCCACAATTGAAGCCAGCAGAGGAGCTGCAGCACCCGGCTGACACTGGGCTGAATGCAAGCTCCAACCATGAACAATGTTGTCTCTGTAAAGCACCGATAACGTGGGGGGTGCCACAGGAACAAGACAATCGCTGCAATTATTTTTAGACTTTCTAGCCCCATGGAGTCTTGGCTAGAGAATAAATCCACAAGCATTTTTCTTACTGAGGCAGCACTATGTGCCCAAATGCTGCTTTGCAGAAGCAGAGACTGCACGAGCTGCCCTGAAGAGGTGGCACAGGTTTGGTACGTTGTGGGGTATTTTCCCTGCTGCCTGGCTGAACTTCAGGAGTGACCCCAGCCCAGTCACCTCACTGAGGAACACATCAGCCTATTTCCTCAGCTATTGGCATGTTCATCTCAAAGGCTCAGGTAGCTGTAGATAGTGTTGTTGCTCATTGCAGGGTTTACAAATCAGCAAAGTCTTCTCCAGATCCTCCTGGATTCAGAATCCCAATTCTCCAACTCCTCTAAACAAGGGGGGTGGCTCCCCAGGGAAAGTGGGGCTCCAAGCCATGCCAAGAGGTCAGCAGCATGCCCGTGGCACTCCACTTGTGAAGCGTATAGATGTATCGAGGCAGTTGTGCTTCCAAAGAGCTGAGTCCCAGGAATCTGCAGGGGTCACACGTCCACAGAGGTCACACTGTTATTTTCAAACACTAAAGAACGAAATTGGGGAAAAAGCCCATAACTCACTAAAAAAGGAAATTACTCCTAACAGTTTTTTTTATTACACCTGTATTTGCAGGGATGTTGAGAAAGGCAGAAGATCAACTCTCCACCCGTTATAAAGTAATATAACAAAATAGATGCTCTTTAATATCATCTGTCCCCAGCATTAACAACTGTGCTGACACATTAATGAGCCTAATTACCAGAAGCACTGCCAATCTACTACATCTACCACTACTTGATTCCACATTTTGTAGTCCTCAGATGTTTGCTTTTTAGAGCATTTTCTTAAAAATAATCGCCCAGTCCCCTGAAGAGCAAGCACACAGTATCTTATGCAGAGCTGCATCACAAAAAAAGAAAAACAGCTTTGAGGCACAACTTTGTTTAACATTTTAGAGAGCACTTAAGCTATCAGAAGTCATCTTCACTTGCTAAGCCCAGCACCTTCTGAAACCAGCTCCTGTCCCCGCAGCTCTAATCCATGCCGACTAAAAAAGCCTTTGGGTGTCTATCAATACAATTTCAGCCTTAATTACAGAGCACTATTAAGTAACACTATTGTTCCCTGAAAAAGCTTGTCGAGTTATTTATTAGGAAAGGATTTAGCAGATTGAGCCAAACTGCCAAACCTTTGATAAACTAAAACCTCGTTTTCCCTGTGATCTCAATGAAGCAGATTTTTTTTTGGCCTTAATGCTTTGAAATCTGAAGTCTGAGTAGTTGTCACTAAGTGATGATGACAAAGGGCTATTTTCCTGCCACTCAGAAGCTAAAATTTTCCTAGTCTTTGCTGTGAAAAATAACCTAGCCAATACAACAAGGTTGGTGACTTCATTTCATGTCTGCAGTAGGCAACACTCAGGTAGAAAAGCATAATACATCACCCCTGCTTTATGAGTTGGGGGCAACAGAAAAAGGAGCCAGAAGCCATTTTTCTCCAAGGTGGCCCCTAACTTTCTCAGTTACAATTTATTCTGCTATGCTCCTACCGTACACAAGGGCAGAGCTGTCCTTCGTCACAGCCTCAACCTCCCAATAGGGTGCAAACCCCGTGGAAGGCTTTGCCTGCAACAGCCACCAGCCAGGACCACACATGTCCCAGGGATTCTCTGATGTCTCATATGGAGTCACACTACAGCCTGGTACAGATACTAGCACACCATTTGCTACCACAAGCCCAGACCTGGCTAAAATCACGTCAGAAATGAATCCTTCTGACCTGACGCAACAAGGAACTGGCCCACAATGAGGATTTCTAGATGACATCACTATCCAAATTGCTCCTGCTTTCACTAGCAGCACAGCAGCTGGAGACTAAACACCATTTTGATCCTGCTAGAGTGATTTCCCAGCAGGATGGCCACTTTATTCCATCAGAACACAGAGCAGTAAGTGACAATTCAACTTCCAGACCACTGTGTTTTTAAACATTTTTACTTATAAAGTTCCCATCACTGTAGAAATGTCTTTTCCACTCAGTGTGTGCTGGGATGATTACTGCATTTCTAAATGACACAGAGATGACACTTGTGGTTGATCTAGTCAGCATCCCATGATGAATCTTCAAGTAACTGTCAGGAAGACAAGTGTTAAGAGATGGATTTCCCTTCCTACACCACACTGCACAGGACAGTATCGACCCTGATGGGCTCACTCTGTTTCCATACAAGAAGGTGCTTTTCACTGCCAACAGCTAATTCCTAAGCAAATTCTTTTCAAATGTTAATTGCAGTAGAACATGGTTGAATTTTACTGACCCCATCAAATTTGACAGACAACTTCTCAGCTTACCCAGAGACACTTAAAAGGAAAATAAAGTTGAATATATCTTCAGGGTAAAATATTTGTTAGTCTAAAAACCTGCAAGCTTCAACCATAACCTTGCAATTTCCCTTGTATGTATTTATGTTGATAACAGGTTCAGGACAGTAATTACTGGGCTTGTAAATACAAGCAAATATCAGGTCTCAGGGCCAAAGGCCAAAACAAGTGTGTCTGGTGTTCAGGAAGACTGGTAACTTATTGTTACTCAATGACACAGACAAAAGAGATTTTATTCTTAGATCAAGGCAAAGTACAAAACAAGAAGTTGCTTGAAGATCAGGCAGTAATGTTTTTTAAGAGTGGGGTCCTGCAGTCAATCCCTCCTCTGCTCCTTTGGGAGCAGACCACCTGCAGGTTCCTTCCCATCAGATAGCAGCAAGGACCTGGGATATTTATCCTTCCTGAACAGCTTCTCCCAAGCCTTACCCATTCCGGTGTACCTCCAGCTATCTGGGCACACAGGAAGGCCACCTTCCCCTCACGGCAGATTTCTTGTTTGCAGCTGAGGGAACTGCACAGGGTATGGAGGGGCCAAGTGTTTGACCCACAGCAAGGGTCAGTCAGAGCATCCTTTCTGGTTTGTATTTTTCAACAAACCTGCCCCCCAGTCACCTGTCTGTTTACTACCCCCATCCCACTAGGCCGTGAAGCCTCAGTATGACAAACGCTGCAGGAAACATGAATGGGATAACTGGGAAGCAAGCATCCTGGATGAGAGCCAGGTTGTGCAACTCTTCCTTATGGAATCCTTCCTGCAATGATAGGACTAGAGGGACATATCATCCTTCTTCCAGACCTGAATAAGTTCAGAGTTGAAACAAGACACTGAGACAGAATCACGGAATCACCTAGGTTGGAAAAGACCTTATAGATCATCTAGTCCAACCATTAACCTCACATTGACCATTCTCAATGATGAGATGTTCACCCCATCTGGACATCTGGAAGAGGTGACCCAGGAACATGCAAGCTTCTCCCATCTAGACCATGCATCAAGGATTTGCAGTCTGCAGCTAGGAAGCACTGCCCCTACATAAGTGAGGGGGTCTACAACCTGTATCATAACATCCTGGACCTAACAGGTCTTTGACATTAAAATCTGTGAAACAGCCCCAGGGAGATAGTGGGTGCACCAGGGACACTTTGGCACTTAATGTAAGTAGAACAGGAAGTATCTCATAGCCCAACAGCAGTGGGTGACCCAGGTGGGCCAGCACATGCCCTTCCCACCCCTCAGATGTGCCCACAGCACTGATCACACACAGCCTTCCCACCACGCACAGCATGACCCTATGAAGCCAGACACTTCTCCAGGGGTTCACCCACATGTACCCATATTTGACTATTTGACACTTCAGCATGGAGGAGGAAAGGGTCAAGATTTCCACACACACCTCTCCCTCCTTTTTTCCATCTTTGGAACAAGCTGCTCTGTGCAACTGTCACTAAACCACCCAATGTTCCTGATGCTCACCCAGAGCACTCCACACTCTCCATCTCCCCCAGAGCAGGGAACCTCCAAACTCTCCCATGCCTCAGGGTGCCAGATCAAACCCAAAAATCCCAGCTTTAGACATGCCCTATGCCCCTCACATCTTCTACCCTTCCACTGGAGAGCTCTCTGCTGCTCCCCCTGAAGCACTACCCCTGTTATTTTGACAGATGTAATACAAGCCTGCTCCAATAAATCTTACTGAAACTGGCCCGCAGCTGAAGCACAGTAGCTGCATGACATACTTCAATGGAAGCAATTAATGGTTGACAAATATTTAAAAACAAATAGGACTTGATATCACTGTAAACAGCTTCTCACATCTGGTCATCACTGCCCTGCAGTTCACATGAGGTCAACCACAAGCTGCTGCCCCATTTGAGGGGCTCTCGCTCCCCATGGGCAGCATGAGGCAGCTGGTTCCTGCTGCTGTCACACCCCACTCCTCCTCACTCCCAGCTTTTGGGAGAAGAGTTGCAGGGATTGAAGTAACATCATGGGGACGGCAGTGCAGATGGACACGGTGACAGGCAGAGGTGACTCAAAGGACAGAGCCACCACCTCCTCCAATGACCTCAAGAAGCTCTAATGCTTTTCCAATTAGTTATTTCAAAGTGGGAAGCTGCTGTGAATCTCATGATGTTGGTTAAGCCTGATGCCACCTTGACATCTCATCCTCAGCACAACTACCCCAACACCACAGGGGTGGGGTTCACCATGTCCTCACCAGTACAACCAGCCCAAAGTCAGTCCCCTCAGGGACACCCTGGGGAAGTGGAATAGAGACTGTGGACAAATCTAATGGTTTGCCTGCCATTATGTCATGGTGAAGCAGTGAAGTATTTTCCAGGAAGATCCAGAGAACAAAGATTTCAAGCAGTATCCTATTAGCCAGACCCATCACCTCTCAAAGAAACCAAACATTGCTGCTCCATCCTGTGTGCTGGGGACACACCAGTATTCAGTCTTGTTCCCTTATGGTCCTTTCCTAACATTTCCCAGCCAAACCTGAGCAAGTTTGTGTTTTGAGCACTGACAGAAAGCCCTCACCCCCCCCACACCATGCTTGTATTCACAGCTCTGGAGTAAGCACAGTGACACTATTTCCTCAACACATTTTTCAGCTTCACATGTGGAACAAATTAGTGGCCACGTCCACCCCACACATGCTCCTTGCTCCTCTGGGTGCTTTCCACAAGCTCCTGATGGTTAGCAGCAGCTGGACATGAACTTTTTCCTCCCTCCACTGTTAAACTACATAACCTGAGCTACCCTTCCAAATAAAGACAAGCAGGGATGCTCCATTTTTATGCCCTTTTACCATTTCTTGTGGGCCTTTTCTCCCCAGGCTCATTTGATCCAAGTTGGGACCCAACCCCTCCAGCCACTGCACAGCTGGTCCTGCAGTTTTTTTTGACAGTGACAAAAACTCAAACCCTGTATAAGAGGGGCCTGTCCCCCAAGCAAAGGGACAAACTCTGAGATGGGAAGGGAATCCACCAAGGGAAGGGGGAAAGCTGGCAGGGTGAGGAGGCAGAGCTCCAAACCCATGGTCCTGCCTCTGCTTACAGCCAGTTTTATCCCTGGGTGTCACTCAGCATTTTGTGCTAGCAAGAGAAGTAATTATCAGCATAGAAAGGCACAAGTTAAAGTCCTAACTCCTCTTCTGTTTTACATCCACAACTTTTCTCATTTCTCCCTTTTTGGTTGGTACTTAAGTCTTTGTCTTTACTATACTTTGATTTCTTCTCATTTATTAGACCTCTCTATTAGCCTTTCCTCAGCACTGACTCCTCCCTTTGCTTTCCTGAGTCTGTATTTTCTTTTTTTTTTGCCCCTTTTTATGCTTTGGGGTTTGTCATTTTTCTCATCTCTGCTGATGCACCTTCCCTCCTTGCCACAAGCCCTTTGAAGTGTCTTGTTCTTCCCTGAAGCAGGATAAATCTCACCCAGATCCCACACGTTTCCATCTCTAGACACAGCAGCCGTGGGTAACATGTTCCCACATTTACTTAAATCCAGGGCTGGAGCAGTACTGGTGGCTGCACACAGCCCTGGGGGCTCCCAGCTGCTTCAAGCCTTGTCTGGGACAACTCTCCTTCTCCCTCCCCAAAAAATCAGAAGAGATGCAGCATTTGAAGGCCTCAGTTTCCTTCAGAGAAGCCAACTCACTCTTGATGGTACTAAGGAGGTGCACGGAGCATCAAAACACTTTGCTAACCAAGGACAGATGCTCTCCAGGTATGATCACACCTTGGACAGAAAGGTCCTGCTCTCCACAGAACACAGCTTTGAGCTTTGTCCATGCTAGGTACCTTTTCAGCTCAGTTCAATCTCTGCCCCCAGGCTACTGGAAACAAACCTACAGTAAGTGGTTTTTGCAAGAGCAATCAAAATCATCGGACAGGCATTATCTTTCAGCCCAGATCTTAAGCTGCCATTATCTTCATCAATCAGGTTTCTCCTGATGACCCACAGAGCTCCAGCAAAGCTTCTGATCCCGCAGGTAAAAACCGAAGCCCAAGGAACATTCCTCTCCCAAAGAAAAAAACACCAGCTTTTGTGAAATGAAGATTTTTTTTCCCCCTAGCATATCAGCATTCTGAAGCACTCGTCTAGGCAGCTCTGTTTCAAAGGTGGGTGCGCTGACAGCTGTCACAGCTTGTGGATTCCCGTCGGCTCCCAGGGTCTGCAACACAGCTACAATCAACATTTCCATCTTGCCCTGTTTTATAAAGAAGAATTTAAACTGTCTACAAAGTTAACAACCGTGCACTAACGGCAAGTTGTGCAACAGGTTCCTGTTTTATCTTGAAGTCTTCTGGTCTCACTTCGAGCCATTGAAAGCAACTCCAGAGCTTCACACCAGCACATGCAGGCAGACTTTTAGACATACACTCAAAATAGTGCTGTTATGAACACTGATTTTTTTTCTAGACCTAGTTTTTGTTTGCTTCCTGCACTGGCCATCACAGCACAGATGAGGGCAGAAGCTCGCCAAGTCTACCCATTGACTTCTGCACACCCTCCAGCTGCGCAGCCCCAGCTTCGCTGTTATCCCTCGACAGGAAATATAAACCAACATTTGGGAGCATCAGGCTGTTGGTGCTTTGCCTTCCAATACCCTGCAGAGTCTAGTTTTTGGGCAGTCCCAGCCCATCCCACCTAACACCCAAGCTTCTTCCAGGGCCTTTGGGACAGCTGATGAAATCAGTGGTTATTCCCATTCCCCTTTCCTACCCACCCATCCCCTCCAGGCAAGGTCTCAGCAGAGCCTCAATCAATGGCTTCAATCAAACCACACACACCAGGGGACAGCACCTGCTCAAATAACTTCCAAAACTGTTTAAAATAAGTTACTGTGACTTGCATACAGAGATGTGGCCAGAAAAATCAGACTTTTGGCTTTATGACAGGAAGAGGGAAGACCAAACTGTTAATTGTACTTTTTTAATGCTCGATAAGAACAAATTTGGGAGTGGTTTATCAGGCATATGCACGGCACGTGGCCTCTTGGGTATGTACGTATTCCTCATGGCTGAATCCTTTATTGAGGTTTTTGTTTTGGACTGTGCAGCCTTTGAAGCTGCCAGCTGAGGCTGCTCAGCAGAAGGATGTGTTCAGGACCCAAAACCTGGGGGAGCTTAACCCGCTTTGTTAGCTAAACCCACATCACAGAAGTCCCAAACGCCACTTCCATCATCTCATAATCCTTCAGTGCAGGATGCTGCAGCCATTAGCACAGTGATAGTCCTGCTTGTGCAGGAATTTTATTGCCAGCCACTTCGGGTCTCTATCCAAGCTTCTTCAGAGAAGTGGTTTTCCTTAAGTGCATTTCTAAAGGGCTTTATGAACACTGACCACACTGAAACAGGGCAATAATTCCCCAATCTTATTCTAGCTGTTTCAAGTGTTCAGGTTGCCACTTAAGACTCAAGCTAAAAATGGGAAAACTCCCAGAAATCTATATTTCTAATGAATAATTCCACTCTGGAGCTCTCTCCTCTAAACCCCTGGTTAGCCTTTCTGATATCTCCTAAAAGACATCTCACCTGGCAGGAAAGGTCTTTTACATCAAGCTGCAGCTTGGTTGTTCACAAACACCAGTGTTAATGCCAGCATCTTTATTTTCCATGAGGAATCATAAACCCTCCCAGAAAGCAGGGTTCATAGCAGGATGCTGCTGGACTTTTGATCCCAGACCCACTGCAAGCTGCCTTCTTCCATCCTTTCTGTCAAAAGGTATTATTGCTTTGCTTTTTGACATTGCAGCCTTTCTGTACAAATAAATCTTGTTCTAAACACTGCTGAAATGTTATGTAAACAGCTTCCAAGAGAAACAGCATGTTTGTACTGTTGATTATATCTGAGATGCTTGTACACATGAACAAATTCCTAAGAACTGCAGAGATTTGCAGCCTTAAATAGCCCAGATTTTTCCTGTCAAGCCCACTAGCCTCAGTGAAGTTACTCCAGGGATGACTTTGGTCCAAGAACAAACATTTTATAAGGAACACTTTGCAGCAAGGCAAAGCTCAAAGATTTATGGGACACTGCCAAGATTAGGATTATCAAAGGAGAAGTCAGTATTGTTTTAGCAGAGGTTGATTTGGGCTGCCCCCACACCCAGCACTGATGCACTGGTCACTTGTCTATGTCTAAACTCACAGGGTTTCCCAGCAGCGCTGTTGACATACCCCAGTCCTAATGCTGCTGCTCATCACTCGAGCCACCAGTGGAACATCGTTACCTTTTCCTTGCAAAATCCACCAGCCATTGCCTGGTTTGAGGCTCCAGCCTGGGTCGTACACCTCCAGCTTCACCCCAGGCCAGCAGTTTGCACAGCTGCAGTTTTCCTCAAGGTTTCACAAAAGCTTTCTGGCAACATCTGGATGTGCCGACTACACAATACGATATGCTGATACACTTCACACCCTTCATCAGGGCACACGGAAAAAGCCATGTGAGAAAAGGCAGATTTATTTCTCCAAAACCACCTCTGCACAGAGCTTCTCAACCCAGACAGAAACCAAAGAACATCTACCCCAGCACTGTGCCAGCCTCCAGCTATGTCTGCACACAGGTATTTTAAACCTCACATCATAGTGGAAACTAACAGTACTATTACCATTTAGCTCCACTACAACACAGATATACTGACTGTGGTTGGGTGGTTGTAATCCCCTCACGCCAAGCCCAGCTGCAGCCAGACCCAGCTGCCAACATCACGGCTGCACAAACATCTGCAAGTCCAGCCTGTTCACCACTGTGACATCTACACATCAACTTCCACAACTCCTTTGGATGAGAAGCCATCTCACACAGCACGAGGCACCGGCATCCTCAGCCCACTCATCTGTGGCAGCTGGTCCCTGCCTGCACCCCACAGCAGCAAGCTCTGCCAAGGCTGCCCAGCCACACTGCCTTTCTGTGCCTTTGTGAAACCCTGTTACTGACAAAATTCTCCATGCCAAATGCAGCACAAGCCTGAACCTGCCAGCAGGCTTGCAGGAAAACGTAAACATGGGGAAAATGTGTGCAGTTACTCAAAGCTTGTGGTCAGTAAAATGGTTTCAGCAGGAAAACTTCACCATCCTGCTGCTGGGCTGGCTCCAGAATATTTGCGTATCTGCTAAACAAAGTCCCTGCCATGCCAATAGCATCTAAAATGGATGGTTTTGGCTCAGATTTATGATTAATTTTAACTTGAATCACTTCTCCAAGTGCCTTTCTCACAGCAAAGACAAGAGGGATGGGACTCAAACCTGATGTTTTGTTTGCTTTGGGGGGCAACTCCATGCCTACCGACAGCAGCAGAGAAACCTTGACAGGCTGAGCTTCCTCAGCCAGAGCAAGGGGAACTTTGCTACCAGTGTGCACATCCAGCATGTCAGGGATCTCCCCAGGATGAGGTAAGATGAGCAAAATCAGCTCTTTCTCACCCTGCTTCTACCACAGCACATCCGAGTGCTCCTCAGCTTTTTAAAATAAATCTAGGTGGAAACAGAGCCAAGGATTTCTCTATTGCAGCCAACAGCAGAGATTAATTTGCATTTCCCATAGGAAATCCCATCCCCTAAGGCATCATTGCTGCTCAGCCCCACAGAGGGTTTCCACATTGTCCAAGGTCAAGGGCTGCCCAGGGAAGCAGGGTTTGGGTTTTCAGTTTACCACCTCCATGACCATTTTTGCCTTGCTGTACAACCCAGCAGTGTATCTGCATTTACAGAGCAGAGCATTATGCTTACCAGATGCTCTCAGATAACACTGGGGCTCATTACAAGTAGTACTTTTATCTTGCATGAGTTCACAAAAAAAAAATCATACAAGGGAGCCTGTAAAACATGTTGGCTGCCTAATTTATAAAGACATGTTCGGCATTAAAAATACCTATGGGGACAAGCAAAGTTGTGAACAATTGCTGTTGGCATATTGGGATTTCAACCTGAGCCACAAAAGCCAAGATACTGCAGTTTTAGCCTAATTTGCTGAGCAGTAATTCTGTTCAGCTCATAGCTCAGATTGGGCCAGTTTATATCCATTTTGGAAACACAGCATTCACCTAGATCCCAATATGAATCCTGAGCTGCAGGAGTCACCCTTGGAACAAGTGTGTCTCTTCCCTCCATGGCAAAGAACAAGTCCTGTAATCTGTGACAAACCCATAAGTGAAAAAATATGACCAAAGAAAAACAGTGAGCTTTGTCCCAAGTATCTGCTAACCACAAAGCATCCTCCAAGCAAGGAGCTTTGAAGCAAGAGTGACATATGGCATCATTTAAAAACCAGGCAGGTACCTTCTCCTGGGCAGGGTAGGATCCTCACCACATACAGGTCACCAGCCCCACTCTGACCAGGGGAAGAGCAACTTTTCAGGGGTTCTTTTACAAAACATAGCTGGAAAGGAGAGTTTCAAGTATAAATCATCCCTGCTAGGTCCAGAACAGCCTCCTGTTCCCTTGAGAAAAGAGCTCTGCAGCAGGTTACACACAGCAACTTTTCAAGCATCCCTCCCCGCTTCTCACCATGGGTGAGCTCTACTCCATCCTCTGCCTTTCCAGATAACCTACTAAAGCCTGCATTAGAAATTTAGGATTTTTTTTTCTGTAACGAGGAGGATTTTTCAGTAGAAAGGGTGCAACTTTCCCCTCCGCACGTCAGCACTTGAGAGGAAATTGCAATAATGAGCACAGAAGGTCAAACCCACAGCTAAGCACAGGCCAGATAAGCAGTCTCTCAAGCAGGGCTTTGAAAGCCCTTGTGAAACAAGAGGACTTTCCCATTTCCAAGCTCTCTATTTACCTAGCAAGCTAAACCACGGTATCCTGTTTGTAAAGAAAAGGAGCAACAAGATACCAAATCCAGCACTGCCACAGCTCAAAAGCCATGATCCCACCTCTCCTTTGCACACCCAAGTGTCCCCGGACTCCATCACAAGGTGGAGCTGACTGGCATTAGGACAGTGCTTTTCACCAATGTTACACTAAACTGAGTCAATCTGTCATCCCATTATCCTGTTATCTTCTGTCCTCTTTATTTTATATCTCGGCCTGAAATCAAACATCTTTAGGCACTTGTTCTGTTCAGGGTTATAATATTGACTGCTGACACACCTGAGAAGGTTAAGACAGGCAATAGTGATGATTAATCATTAGTCAGCATTTCCTGCAGAACAGTACCTAAACAAACATCACACCAAGCCTGGCTCCTCTAAGAGCCTTGTGTGATGTTTTAAATACTTAAACCAGTACATCACTGCAAGCACAAAAGCAGCTCTTCTGTGATACATTTAGACAGGATTAACCTCCACATAGGGCCATATTAAGTGAAGCAAAGTCCAGGTAAGATAACGCATCTTGCAGAAAGCCACATACAAAAAACTTCAGTAGTACTGCAGAATACAGAGTTGCAAAACTCCATCAATGTAATAGAGCATGGAAAAGACAAGTCAGCCTTTGGTTTACAGAACAGATAGGTGTATAGAAAAGTGGCATTTTTCCCCCTTCAGGCCACTCTTTGCTCTGTCCTGGCAGAGGCTGCAGTGCCAGGAGCCCAGCACTGATGGCATCTACTGAAGGAAGCAGCTCCCCTCTCCATGATGTTTCAAAGCTAATCTTTGGGAAAACAGGCACAACTTGTCCCGTGACATTTTTCTGTTGGGCACGTCTCCAGTAAATCCCTGCACAAGTCCCTGGCCGGGGCCAGGGGAGGGTGCCCAGGGAGCCTGTGCCCCAGCAGCTCGGACCCATCTGCTGTCCCTCCTCTGCCTCATCCAGACTCAACACCTGAGCAGCAGCATTGGTCCTCCTGCGGGAGACAGTTGTGCTCTGGGTGTTTCCAGTCACTTCTCATGCTCCTCAGGGACTTCATGATGTGCAAACAATTAAAAACAAGCTATGTGAAAAGAAGCTTAACACCGTCAGAAAATGTTATCTGGAGGAAGGAGCATGGCTTGTCCTCACTGATGAGCTTTTGCAGGTGATGAGCAGCTGCAGCAGCTGCTCCACAGTGGCTGTGTGTCACAGAGGTGACACCCCTTATGGGTCCAGCTCGGCCAGGACAGGAGAACCACGGTGTCCCTGCCACCCAGCTCCCTTCCTGGGGATGGGCAGAGATGCTGACCCACCGTTTGGCAGAGCAAGGATGCCAGCACCTCAGCCACCCCCCCAGCCACTGCAGTGCAGGAGAGCCCAGGTGCTGCAGGTGGGGATGTGGCACCCAGACACAGATGCTCCAGGCTGCTGCATGGGCCATGTTCAAAGGCATCTAGCAATGAGGCTGCAGGGGTTTCCTGTGCCCTGTGCTCAGATGTGTCACATCTGACAATTACTGCTGAACAGGCTGTTAAAGGCACATGGGGACTGATGGACCATCCCCTGAGAGCCACACACATCAAACCACCCTCTCAAGGACTACCACCCCTGTGAACCCTGCCAGCCACAGCTTCTCCTCACCTTCCCCACAACCTCCCCACACACAGCCCAGGGCTTTGGGGACTATCTCACCCACCCAGCCCCTAGGCTCTCCCCCAGCTGGGATGGCTGCACATTTTGGGGCAGCATCACCAGCAAAGTCAGAGTGACTCATCCCCAAGCAGCACCAAAACCAACAACATTTGTATGCATCTTGGGAAGCTGTTGAAAACTCTCAGCCCACCAGTTTTGGGCCAGAAGATGAGGCTTCCTGACACCTTCTCACCTATATTTGCGTCTCCAGCTGGATGCTCTCCACTGCAGAAGGCTGCTCAGCCCGGACACCTGCCCTTGCCCAGTGCAAGGAAGTTCATTGCTTGATTTGGCTGCCTCATTCTTTGTGGTACCCCTATTTTGGTGGGGTTTTGGTTTTTTAGGGAGTGGCACAGGAAGTTAGGACCATTTTCCCTGCACTGAAGTATGTCACGTGCAGCCAATAATGCTGAATTCCACCTATCAATACAGCAATGAAAAGACTGTTTCAACAACAGCGATACGCCCTGCCTGCATGACCCTGCTGGGGACTAATCCAGGAGTCAGGCCTGAGTTCCCCCAGCTTACCAGGGAAAAGGCACCGAAGCAGGAGCTGTTTGCTTGATGGGGGATTTTGCACATAAATTCTCATGGTGATTTCTGTATAAAAAAAAGCTGAAATAGTCTTTTCATTGCTGTATTGATATTGTTACAAATGGCATTCACAAGTTGTAACTACAAACCTTCAGTTCCAAGAGTGACTGTCAGCATCCTTGAAGGAGCAAAACATTCTCAGTGGATTCCCAAGATAAAAGTAAGAGAAAGGACTTTGGGGGGCAAAGCCATGAGTAGAGGCTGTGCCCAGGACTAAAAACTACAACTCAGGACAAGCACTCTTATACCAGCCATGAGGCTTTGTATTTATACCTGGTTCTTGCCCTCCCAATGTCGCAGACTCTGCACCAGGTCAGAGCTGTAATATTTACCTGTCCCTAGGGGCACAGGGAAAACAAGTTAACTGATCTTATGAAACCCGCTAATTAATGTTTGTAAAGATTCAGAGATGAGAGTCACTATATAATTATTTTATAGCACACCCAATTCCTTATCAAGAGACCTGTTTGTAACCTCACAGCCTAGAATGACGCTTTGGTTTAATTCAGCCCCTTTCCAGCCCCACTTAGCAGTAGCCACACTGGTGCAGCACAAAACATGACTCAGCCAAGCCCTTGAAGGACAAGTTGGGGTTTAAGAGCCCAGCCTAGCTTAACTAATGTTAAAATGCAAGAGATATTCCTCATGAACAGCACTGGGACCATGTAACATCACCGATACCATCTAAAACCACCAAACTCTTACACAGTTCTTTTATTCCCAGCCAAGGCAAGTCTGGCAGGAATTGAGAGCAATTCCACCGCAGTGTCTGTGATGGCACCCCTAGAACACCTGTACCACCAATCCCAGCCACACCGGCAGCTCACAACACCCACTCAACAGCAGCAGAGGCTGGAGCAACTCAGCACCAAAGTGTTACAGCAGGGAAGCAAGCACATCCCTGCTTGGCAGCTGCTGAACTGCTTGCTGAGCCAGGAAGGACAGTGAACAGGACCCTCCCCATCTGCATGGGTAAAAATCACACATGTTCTATCCTTCTGTGCCACACTGTGGGGCCATGGGGGTTAGACACCCTGGAAAGCATGAGCAGGACAGGGCTGGGATTGCACATGGCATGCCATGCAGCAGCAAGGTTATTCTTAGGAGAATATGGTTTCTCAAGTTAAGCTCTTAATACCCAATTAATTTTTTTGCACATTGCTCCAAATGCCTCTGCTTTTAGAAAGACAGCAGCATCATATTTTCCAGCAGGAAAAGTCTTCCATGTAACAAACGTTTTATTTCAACAACGTGCTAAAGAAGTGCAAAGGGTCACGGGAGCTTTGAGATGACATCAGCCTCTTTACTATTAATCCTGTGTTGAATATTATCCAGGAGAGAGTAATTTTTAATGGGGCCCTGGTTTGTCTTGTTTAAACTTGCACATACCTGAGCTACTTTTAGGCCTAAACCCACAGAAAAGAAAATAATGCAGCTTGGCTTTAGAGCAAGCAAGAGAAGTGCTAATTCCACCTTCTTTTATCTCTGCGTTTACTCAGTAGTACAGAGTAAATACATGAAAATGGAGATTGTTACATTAAGGCACACCTAATAATACTACACCATTCTTAATGCCAATTAACTCTGGGGCCTTTCAACATTGCAATCACTTAGAGCACACTTCAGATAATACAGCTGATAGAGTAAGTGAAAAAAAGTGGTGTGATCAGCAGCTGTAGGTTATGCTGAGCTTTAGTGAGTGAAATGGAAGCTTTACCACAGCAGCACACAGCATCTTTGTTCTGCAGGTCTCCAGAGCTTTATCAATAACTAACCCAACTCCAACATCCCCATGCTGTTATTAAATATTATAATGTACAAGAGTCAAGCCCCAAGCAGCAGAAAAGAAATTCAGGAACCCAATTTCAGTGCTAAGGTTTCAGCTTATCCCAGATTTACAAATAAAACCAGGTGTAAGTTAGCTGAGCAGCTGGGCTAGGCTTGCCCAGCCAGTCATGGTGAGAGGTTAGGAGGGACTGAGGCACCCTGCCTTGGCACAGCTTGGAGCTGGCTTAGGTCTTACTCCACATGAGTAGAAACTGCCGAAGATGACACAACTATGTGTGAGCAAACAACCAAACTCCAGTCCATGTGAAGACCATTGCTGTCTGTAGAGATGGGTGTTCTCTGCCAGGATGCAGGTTACACAGGTTTCCAGCCCATTTATTAGTACAGACATAACTTTCTGATGGTGCCTCAGAAAAGCCTACAGAAAGTGTAAAGTTGGATTAGTAAGCAAAAGAGAATTTTTTTTTAAACAACCATCTGTCTGCTAGTAATGGCAAAGAGTCTCCCGTGAGACTAGCGTCTGGGTCTGACAGCAATGCCCAGTTACGCAGCCAGACACAAAAAAATCCAGTGCCTGCAGAGAGGAGACAGGTCCGTGGTTCGCAATGCTGCTCCCAAATAACTCAAAATGCCCGAAGCTGACCAAGAGAAACCTACAGTCAAGTGGGGAAACTCCATGGCCAACAAGCAAGAGGCTGCAGGAGCCCAAACTGCTCAGCAGTTCAAGAGTGAGCTTTTAATTTTCATGCTTTAAATTAAGTCATCAGGTTTGGTTATTTTTGAGATGGAAGGTATGATCTTCCTTTCTAAATATATGCGTGGAAGGCTGCCAGGGGTAACGTGGGCCTCCAAAACCAACAGGCAATTCAGCTTTCAGGAGACGAGAAGACCTTGAGATCTCAGGAACTGTTTGAAAGGTCTTTTTCATGGCAGGGAAAGGAGACCTTAGTAGGCTTTGCAGATGGGGAGATCCTAAGTTTCTGATGCAAACTGACAGAGCCTTCAAAGCAGAGAAGACATGCGTAAGCAGAGCAGCCCTGCAGTTCAAACAAGCCACAGTGCTCTTGATTCGACAGCCTCCCGTTAATGAGCGGGACAGTGCCCTGAGGAGAAAGCAAGGAGCTGGCAATGCTCACTGCGCCTTTGGATCGCTCCCACACCTTTGACTGAATTAGCTCAGCTCATTTTAAACCTGTTTATGGCCAGACCGCAACATTGCACATCGTCATTAGCTACCCAAGGGTATGGGACCTGTCTGACAGGCGCTCCAGACTGCGACACAACCCACCAGAGCTTTGCTGGAGGAAGGCTCAGGCTCCTCGTGAGGGTGGGATGCTTCAGGAGCTGGTGCAAACACTCACAGTGGCATTGCCCATGTCCTGGGACCCATGACATGAGGGGCAAGGCAGTGCTGTAAGCATCACAGGAAGCCCTACAGAGCAAAACCCCCAACCATTTCCTTCCCCCATCAACCCCAAGGAGTGATTAATTAGGGGAAGGTGCACCAATGTCACTTGGGCACCAGTACCACCCAGGACACCAGAATGCTCCAGAGGCAAAGAGAAAACCCTCAGCAAGGAACCAGTCTCACACAGACAAGCGTGACATCAGCCCATGGGACAGAAGCTCCCTCCAAAGCACACCAGCAGCTCTGAACAAGGGTTTTCAAGTTTCATAAAAATTCCAGCTTCCAAAAGCATTGCTTCTCTGCTTTTTGCCCTGAAAATCCAAGATTGCCAAGTTTTGAGTAGTTCTAAATTTTTCACTGGGCATCAAAAAGCATTTAGAAAAAAACAGGGGAGAATTAGTCAAAAAAGTGTTTTGATGGAGTAGGGGAAGTAACCTGCAACATGTATGCCAGGCAGAGAATTGGCTCAACATTCAAATCCAAGGTTTTAGGAGTTGCTAAATTTAAGAAAACGCCTTGTTACAACTTATAAAAGCAATTGATGAAATCACAGAATCTGACACTATGGAAAAATAAGTTATTGCTTGAGGGGGAGGGGAAAGAAATTATTTTTCAAATGCAAATATAACTAGACTGATTTGTGCCAAAGTTTTTAAACCTGCACTGTTTGCTCTGTGGCACAGACCTTGTTTCAGCTCAGAGCTCATGTTGACAGTGTAGTCACCGAACCTCAGTCTAGAGCTGGGGGATGTCACCCCAGCGAGCACAGTGCAAACTGAGGCCAGGTAACAAGAGCAGTCCAATGGCCTCAAAAGAGTTAAACCGAGCGTGCTTGGATTAGCACTTTGGACCAGTTTTGCAAGTGCAATGACTTCTGAATAAGTGTCTAGAAGTTTTCACTAGAGCCATAACAAAGTCAATCTAACTCGTTTCAACAGACTTTTCCCAGTTGCAACAACAGGCTCGCCTGTGTTTATAGAGGAAGGAGCCTACTGAGGGAGATGCAAGTTAAAAAGAGCAATACCCGTGAATTTTAAAGTCATCTGTGCTGCCTTTTATCTACGCGTTGCTGAAAACGTGAGCAGGATAATGGCAAATCAGGTCATTTCACACCACAGAGCCATAAAAGAGCTCTCTGGGTCTTGCTGCTCTAGTTAAAGATGGCTCGGGCAGAGCAGCACTTGCAGACAGACGACCCAGCAGCCTTCGCCGTGCTAATCAGAAACAGTTTGACCCGTCTTGGAGACTAAAACCAGTCCCCACTACTGCTTTGCTGAATGAGCAAAACCCATCAGCAGGTTTCAAGTGAATTTTTCTTTTCTATGGGGCTGGATCTAATTAGTAAAGGAACAGCACCACCAGAAAGGCTAAAATTAAACTGTCCCTTCAATTAGTGAAACACTGCTGGCAGCAAAGCGGGACCTCTGGGCCGCTGGTTTGCTGTCTGTCTTTGGCTTGGCTCTCCAGGAGCAACAGTCACTCCCCTGCCTTCAGAGCCTACTTGGTAGTTGGATGCTAATTTAATTAAATCAGGGTTTCAGCAACAAAACAGGCAACTTTCTGGAAAATGCATGAGTGGGCACAAGCTGACTAGTACTGAGTCACTGCCCTAAAGCCAGAGCCACTCCTTGTCCGAGAGATGGAGATAAAACAAGATTACTGGCCATGCTGGTGCTCCCCAGTGTCCCAAAGCTCCACCAAACATGGAGGAGGGAGGAGGGCCAGCCTAGACACAAACTAATCTCTTCTGCCTTACCCCATAGAGTAACCTACCAACCAGCTTATGTTAACCAAATGAGGGATGCTAAAAATTCATCAAGTTTTCACCCAAACCCACTACAATCATGACAAGAAGATTAACAGGTTTAATTACTAACTCCTGGATTTGGCTGTTGCTACCAGCTCCTCAGTGCAATACCACATACAGAAGTCCATCTCCAAGCACACATATACTCATGAACATCAAAAGGCTTGCAGATGCCACTCAGGATGGAGAAACCAGGTATTCTGATGCAAATAAACATCAATGCATCCACCCCATTACCCAGAGCTCAAAAGCAAGGCTCAACCAGAAATACAGCTTCTTCAGATGGGGATCCCTTGTGACATCCAGTCTTTCCTGTTTCTAATGAGATCTAGAATTGCCCTGAAAGACCCTTTAAGATAGTTCAGAAGACCTGCTTTTAGACTTCCCACTTCTGCACACACATCTCCACTGGAGATCACAGGACAGGAGGTGGCGACAGTCCCATCATTGACCTGCCCTTTCTCAAACAAGAGTCACCTCTAGATATCTCCTACCTTGTGACAAGAATGTCACAGGAACCAGACAGAGATCATAAAATTCAAAGTATTATCTTCATTTTACAGTCCTTTGAAAAGAAGTGACTTGCCTGAAACCAGAAGTAGTATTATAGACCATAACCCATTAGTTCCCAGTCTACTAAACTGGGACATGGCTGACTCCAGTCTTCCTGTTGAAAATCAGCAGCTCCCCCATCCATGCTGCAAAAAAACTTCTGCTCAGTATTTCAAAATGAGCCACTTTTGGTGGAAAAATGGACATGTTCCTCATTTTAAAAATTCTCTCAAAAGACTGCAAGATTTATAAAAAATGGACCCTAACAATGGTAAGAGAAGAGGCCTTTCCTGCACTCTGTTAATGGGGTGTTAAATTATCCCAATTACATGTGTTGCAATGTCACATATTTAGCTCTGTAACAAGCAGTAAAATCTTGGCATTGCTTTTGGCCCAAGGCAATTGCTTATCAAATGCAGTGCCAAAGAAAAATGATAACAATTTCCTAATGCATTAGAGGAATTTTGCACTAGATGCAGAGCTTCATTAGCCAGAGACAAATCCATTGTGATCGTATGTTTTTAATCTATACGGGGTCTAAGACAGCACGTTGTGGCAGGGAGGTCTGCAAAAAGGGGCTCCTGTTGAAAATGAGATGAGCAGAGCACAGCCAAAGACACATGCACTGATGCATGTTAATTTAGTCGTGCTGCTTTTTATTATTATTTATTTAGAAGGCTTGCTTTCTACATACAATGAGCTGCAAAGAGAAAACGTCAGCAGCACAGAAAGGATTTGTGAGCATGCATTATGCTACATGAGGGATTTATAGAATCATTTAGGTTGGAAGAGCACCTTAAGATAATCAAGTCCAACCATCAACCTAACACTACCAA
Source organism: Athene noctua (assembly GCF_965140245.1). Lineage (NCBI taxonomy): Eukaryota > Metazoa > Chordata > Aves > Strigiformes > Strigidae > Athene > Athene noctua. Next base: position 14,130,879 of record NC_134049.1, on the reverse strand, counting down.
GCCCACCCCTTCAGCCAGAAGACCAGCTGCAGAAGGAACCGACAAAGCTGGGATGGGTGTTCCAGGTGTGGCTGCCTCCAGCCCATGGCCACAGCAGCCAGACACTGCAATCTGGGTGAGCACAGCAATCCTGCAGCACCAACCAAGCACAGCCCGACTCTTCCAAGCGCCATCGCCACCCGTAAAAGGAGGAATAAAGAACACCTGCTACCCTGAGCAACACCCAGATCTTTGACGGATACATGACATCGATTTAGTCTGTTTGGAGAGCCAGGAGCACTGCAATGTCAGGATTGCTCTAAGTCACACAGGCACTCTCAGGTTTAGGTTACTGGCTTGTTTCAGCCCAGTTTGGAAATCCTGCAGCGACAGCTACAGCCTCCCCCAGCACTTCAACAGCTCCCATGTCCCAACCCTGCTGGAACCTGGATGAGAAGAGCCTGCACTGAAGGAAAAAATAACATGAGGGAGGAAGAAAGTTAGCTGAACTTTCTTTAACCCCAGAAAGAGTGCAAAGGGATTTCTTATTTTCTTCCCTCTGGTTTGTCCATCCCTAATTAGTATCTCAGAGAAAACCATGTCGGTATTTCATAACCCCGCTAGAACAGGGAGGCTCAGCCAGGATTGCTTGGTCTTGCAGAAATTTATAGTTTATGCTTTGTCCTCCTAGCACTTCTCCCAGGCAAGACCACAGGGTGTGCCAGGGGCCAAACTGCCAGACATCAAAGCACACCTTAGCCCAAAGAGTCCTAAAAAGGTGACTGAAACAGGATCTTCTGGGAGCTGGAATGCCCTGGCCTGAAGCCAGCACCAGGAGCATGTGGGATCATACCAGCCATGGAGGTATAAGAGCTTTGCCATCCAGAGGTTGGCCCCAAACAGAGATAAAGTACAACTGTTGCTTTCAGCTCCCACTGAGGACAATTCTGTCAGTTGTCCATTTAAGCTGAAGGGTGAGGAGTTCAGCTTGGGAGGTTGCATGCCCCCAAGCACATCTAGAGATGCAAGAGACTGAGGTGGAGCAGGAAGGATGCAACTCACTCTCCCTTCCAGAACTGCAGGGCTAGCAGCTGGTCTCAGGGAATGAAAGTACTTCTGCCATCAGCTACTAGAAAGCAGGATTTCTGCTCAGAGTAGAGATTTCTAGATGTTTCCCAGGAGTGCTGTGGCAGGGAACCACGGACACAGCCTGTGAAGTTTGGGGAAGGCTGAAACAAGTTTAGCTGCAGTCAGACTTTGAAGACTATTTACTGAAGTGGGTGTGTCAGGATTAGTTATTCATAACAGCCAATTTAAACCAAAAAGGTTAGAAATTCTATTGAATTCCATTGAATATTCACAACAAAAGTCAGATCTCTTAAGAGCTACACTCCACCAGACCAGAAAGCAAAATGTGTGCTAGATGATCTGTTGCCCAGTCAAGACAGTTAAACAAAAATGCCATGACTTACTAACAAGCCAAAATATGAGATTGCTCATGCAGAAACCTTGCCGTTCTCTTGGATCAAAGTGCTTGAAAGGAATCTTGTCAATTCACCAATTCCTCCCACTCATGAGCTACCAAGACCTGACCAGTACATGCCTTTGTGGATGGCAGAAGATTTTAGACCAGATGTTGTCAGCCAGTACAGGTTCATCTTCAGAGCAACACCACAGTTTTACAACCCATAGCATCTGGCTCACCCGGACTTCCTACTGACCAGAAGGTTGTAGGAGGCGCCCTTAATATATATATCACCCCTCCCCAGAATGCACCCACCACAACAGAGCTCACAGATGACTTCTCCGGGAGAAGTGCAGTCATTAACAGCTAGAGGAGGGGTCTCCATGGGAGGGATTTACTCCAAAGAAGACACATCCTTCCTGATAATGTGTTCCAGTTTCCTTTTTCCTATTAACATCTGGGGTATATTTATAGGTAGCCAATTTAGCTCAGTGTTTCCACATATGGTACTGCAGCATCGCCTTTTTCAAGCGTGAGCACTCGCTGTGTGCACTCAAAGAGTGCAGAGAAGTCCTTCTTCTGGAAAGCAGTGAGAAAATCCCCAGCGCTTTATAAAGTTGAACAACCGAGTCGCTAACACGCAAAGAAACAACAGGAAAAAGGAATATAGCTTTGAATAAAGTGGTGCAACAGCTCTGGAAAAAAACAAGCAAAAATTATCCAGTTTGTATAAGATATTCCGAAACCCAGTGTCAGTCCATCATGTTTTGTATTAAACCCAGATGTATATCATCTTCTCAAAGAGAAGTGGCTGTAGTTGTTACAGTTGGCCAGCTGGTTTTAAGCTCCCCTTTTCCCCGTAGTGTAATATATCCCGTGCTCGTTGGAGCTTACGTCCCATGGAATATCTTTGCAATTTGTAACCAGCACACAATACAGCTCAGCTGTAATTTCATAAATCACCCTGGAGCCTCCGTTTAATAATAAATCTTCTGATAGCTTTGGATTGCAAGGGACAAAGCAAAGGTCTGAAAGGGAATTTTTTTGCTTTTTGAAGAGACAGAGAGATGCAAAGACATTTGCAAAATCCACAAGGGGTCAGTGTCTTGGCAGAAATCCTCCTTCAACGTTCAGGAGCACAAGCATGGTCTCAGCTCCAGGATGTTTTTAATACTCCAAGACAAGGGTAGGATTTGTGGGGGCAGGGGTTTAATTTTGATGTTTCTCCCTCACTCTCTAATGAAAAAAGCAACTCAAGCAGCAATGCTGCTTTGCTGCACTACTTTTCCGCTTGCTTTGGCACAAGCCACTTCTTGGGAGCAGGAGCACCCAGCCACAGCCCTGAAGAGGGATGCTGACCTTGGACCTGTGTTGCTCAACCAGGATGGAAGTTGGGCCAGGCAGGGAAGGGGCTCAGCACCACCAGCCTTCCCAGAGCTTCCCAATGCTCAGAAACATCCTCCACAGTGGGAGAGCAATGTCATCTCGCTGTCCCTTTATAACAGCCCCTTGGGCTCACCCAGTCCCTCAACACTGGTGCAACTCCACAGTTAGCTCAGGGCTCTCCTCAGGTGCCCTGGTGATTCCCGGTTTGGTGGTGACATCCCCACACCACACCTGGGGACATCAGCCCAGCCTGGAGCAATGTGAGGCTGCAGAGCAAAGTGTCAGTGGATCAGCAACAACCCAAGCCTACCGAAACTGCAGCCTAAACTCACATCTGACCACAGGGCCTGTGGCGCAGTGAACCTGTGTACGCACAATGCGTTCCAGTGCCATAGAGCAATTTATTTAAAAATAAAAATAAATTATCAGCCTCCAAGTCCTCCCCTCTCCTTGATCCACCTGAGGGGTAGGTTACCAACAACAGGTCTAGAAAAGGAGGGAACAGAACATTTCCCAGCTTATCGCAAAACAATAATCCCGGGGTGTTTTTAAAACAAAGGAACATCTTGTTCAGTACTGCTCCAGTATTTTTCATTCACAGCCATGTAGAAAAGCAGGCTGAGCTTTGAAAGTTCATCTGCTACATTTCCCTGTACCATTTTCCTGCCCACATGGAAGATTGCAGGATTGTTTTGCAGATGTTTTCTGTTGACTCAAGGACCACAGCTCCAAGAAGTGATGTCCGGAGGCTTTATGAGCCTTTACTTTGTTTCCCTTTCTCTGCTGCATTGTGCTGAATCGGCTTAAACTGATTGAGGGGGGTTTCTTATGGGGGAGTGTAGGTTGGTGAGAGAGGGAGGATTGCCCAGGTCTTACTCAAGAAGCAGCTCTGACCTCCCACCCCCCCTGCACACCACCACTTGTCTTGAAGGAAACGTTTCACAACATTACATTGAAAAATTACCTCAGAGTTTTATTTTACATTTAACAAACCAAAGTTTATGAAAGTTAAGCTGATACCAAAAACTTCTAGAAATTTAATCTCTGCTTGCCTAGTTTCAGAAGTAAAAAGGTACAACCATCTTCGCCAGCTCCAAAATCATTGCGCAGCCCCTTGCTTGATGCCAGCTCATATACGCATATTTGTGAGATGTTTACTGAATCAAGAATTCAAGCGCATAGCTATGAAGTTGGTTTTTTTAAAGAAAAAAATAAATACTGAGATCAGTTCCTATCAGGGCACCACAATCTTGAAGCCACCTCAGATGCTGAGAGGCTTCCCACCCAAGTTACTGTACATGCACTGCAATTTAATAGGTTACTTATACCAACAGCAGCACAAATCCTGCTTAAACGCTGCCTACTGAACCCAGCACAGGTTTGACCCAGGTGTGCGATGAGTCAGATTCCAGAGATTGATAAAACTGGGAAGCAGAGAAGAAGAGATAGGTCTCTAATCATTTTCCCATGGACTGAGAGCTGCACTTGTGCAGAGAAATTCTCCCTGCAGAAACTGCTGGAGTTTTATGTGCAGGAGACTAGTGGGATCTTTGCACTTTGTGCCTGTAAAAGTCTTGTGAGAGAGTGCAGGGAGAGGGAGCCCATGTAAGGATGCGACACCTCAATCCCCAAACCCCTGGTGCAGAGGAGGATGCTTTCAGGCCCCAAAGGGGCTGAGCACAGCTCCAACAATTGCAGTGAGTGAAGGACCTGGGCATAAGGAGCATGCCACAGCATAAAGCTGTAAAAAGTTATTTCCAAAGCAAGGCTAGTAGGCACTGGCTGCCCATAATAGAAGTATACTACTCATTTGATTAATCACAGTTCACTAGAAATGGAACCTCAATTTTGCTACCTGTTATCCTGCTTCTTGGGATTTGCAATAACTACATACAAGACAAAAACTAGAAGTGGCAACTAACTATGCACAGATCCCACAGATCTTTCTCCAGAGACACAAGGGGAGGAAACAGCAAAAGCAGAGAACACCAAAACAATCAGCTAAACTGAAAGAAAAGCCCAGGAGCTTCTTAAAAGTGAGAGAATACTTTTTGACCAGAAAATTCTGATCTGATGGAACCGGAACAATTTGCAAGACTGCAGCCTTTTAGACTAAGCTGTAGGTGAAAACTGCAAAGCTGAGTATTCTTCAGACTAATCAGGTTCTGATTTAGTTTCTCGATGATTTTTAAAGCAGGAAGGACAGACAATAACTCTAGTACTACAGGACAGAGGAGCTCTTGGTTCATAAGAGCATTATGGGCATCCTTTCTCTGGAGAAATAATTTAGATGTTTCTTTGAGAATTCATCCTCCAGTTCACACATGAAACCCTCCAGATCCAAGTTTGGTGGTGCTAACAGCTTGCTGATCCAACTAATTATCTCATCACCACATACATGTCAGAGCCTAGTGACAAGTTACACAGCAAGCTGAACACCAGCCAGACATCGTGCTTCTAACACCACTAACCCCAGAAGGTACAGGTGGATTTGTCTTCTGCTCTAACCCATGCCTTCACCTTACATCAGCAGTTCAGTGTTTGTCTCCAATCTAAAGAGAAGGAAAGTCTCGCCAGTGAAGTAAGGCAGTGTCTGAGGCAGCTGAACCCCTTCCTATTCCCCCTTGCCAAGCATCATAACCCATGGAGGCAGAGTCCAGATGTCAAAGCTGTGTTTTTCCAAGGAACTGGTTCCTTGGGCTGTCCAGGAGGCTCTAACCAGTCACCCAAGTAGTCTGTCACTGGGACTACATGGACCCCAGAGGAAGCAGCAGAGTTTTCAGAAGTATTTTAGATCAGCAATGTCAAAGGTTCCTTCCACCCACTCTCTGGAGCAGAGCATAGGTCCTATAGCAGGTTACTCTGCAAACACTCAACCAACTGGAAGAGTGGGAGGATTAGCCCTTATGAAATACCAGAAGCAGTGACCAGAGGGGAATCTTGTGCAGTTCATTGCCTGCAGCAGCAGGACAACTCAGCAGAGACTTTCCTGGTGGGAGACATTTTGAGCAAAGCAGAACAGCCTTATTGACCATCTACATGGAACTGTTCCTTGAAAAGCTGCAAGTGAAGCAGCTAAAAGGCAGATGAGCACAGGAAAAGCATGAGACATTTTAGAAAGGCATCAAACCCCAAATGTTAGAGCACTGAAGGCATTCCCACATGCTTAACTTGTTCCACTAGAACTGAGGAAAAACATCTGTAGGAGCAAAAAAGCTTTTTAAAGTTTCCCATGCCAAGGGTTCAACTCCCAAAGAGTGTCACTTCACAGGGAGCCTCCTCCACTTCAGAGCCATCAGGACTGGGAGAGCCCTGTGAGCAGCTGGAGGGGGTCTGGGCTTTATGGGGCAGCTTGAAGAGTATCAGGACATGAGTCACCAAAGAACTTCTGAACTTTTATATGCTTCTGTTTCCAGCTTTATTTATTGTACTTCAGAGATCTGAACTGGAGGAAAGCAAACTGAGCAGAAAGACCACAGCAGTCCAAACCAGGGGCTGTTCAAAACAAAGCACCTTTAGATACCAGTGTTATGGACTACTTCCCAAGTTTCATAGCAAAGGTGGTGGAAGTGAACAGTCACATCAATGGGACTGAAATCCTGCTTGAAAGAGGGTGAATCCCAGCCACGCATGCATGGACCATAGTGCCTGGAGGAGTGGAGTAAGTAGAAGCTCTTGAGTCACCATGCCTTCTGTTTCTTCAGACACAGACAGGTCAAGATCTAAGAGACTGAACACAAACCACACATGGTCTGAAGATGAGAGAGAGGAGGATTCTGTAGAATTTGGATATTCAGCAGAAAACCTAGATGTTTCTGCCAAAACCTCTAATGTGTTTAAACTTTTTTCTTGGTCTTCCAAGGCCAAATAAAAGCAGACCCCTTCCCTGTGTGAACCCAAAGAGTACACAAAGACCTCTGCAGAGGTGAGCAGAGAGGAAAGCCACAGCAAGATCCCAGCTGCAGCAGTGCCAGACACATCATGAAAAGAGCTTCTCCTATAGATACAGCACCAAACCATCATATCCAGAAATTCACACAATTGGGAGTTTGAAGAAGTAACAATGGGTTAATTATTGGCTCACCAAAGCTATTTTAAAACCACTGCTATGACATAGAAGAACTGCAGAAGCTGTTACAGCATCAGCTCCCCTAGACTGATGGTCCCACTCAATCCCCACCATGCAATCTGGACCATCGGCTGGCTTACAAAGTCCTCAGAAGAAAGAAAAACATGCTGAATTCCCCAGCATTTGAATCACATAAGCATTTGCCAAGAATGGGCCTCCCTCGTTACAGTTTCATAATTCTTCAATCCTTTCAGACTAACTCAGACACCGTTTGGGTAATAATTAACCATTCCCAGTGCTAAGCGCCTGCTCAGTTGAGCTCTGCATGTTCAAGCTTGGCATACAAGACCTTAAAAATTAACAGCATTGCAAAGTTTATTTGTTAATTATGCTATTTTGGAAGGAGAAGAGGAAGGAAAGCAATTTCCAGAAACTAGTGGGGGTTTTCTTTGCACCCTTCCCCCCCAGCACCCTCTGGGAGAAGGCACTTCATACTCATGTATCTTCCCCAGAAATGGGTTGCGGTTTCAATTCTGCGTCCCAAAAGTGAACGCAATGGCATGTCAGATATCCCTGCTGCCACGGGGGAGGCACAGCGCATGCTCCACACAAAGCCCTTCAGATGGTGGCATTTAACCACAGTTGGGGTTTCACTTTGCTCCCCAGAGCAGTTTGTACCACCTGCCTGTAAATCTTCACATCCCAAATGTCATCCCACTGCAAGGCACCACAAACCACCTCAGCCCAGTGCTGAGATAGAGCATCATCCAGCTTAAAACATACAACTCAAGGTGGTAGACGACAGAAGGCATGGGTGCTGGATGAAAAACAACCAGGGACAAGGTGCAGAATCTTCTCCACCCAAAACCCACAGCCAGGTTGCAAGCAATGCTTTAGGGGCTCTTTCCTTTCTCCCCAACCTGTGTTTTCCCCCACTGCACACACTCTTCCCTGTGATGTCAGGCTGGAGGGCATGCTCTGGGGACAGAGCCAGGCTGTGACCTCCTGCCATTGCAACTGAGTGACACAGCTACACAGCCCCCACTCTTCAACACTGTGGTTGGAGATGGGCAGGGCATCAAAAATATTTTGTGGTCATTTTATTTGGTTCCTGCCCCACCATGGGTCTATGGTGTAGAGGCACTGGGGACAGAGCAAGTGTCTGTCTCCTGTACCACTACCACATATTACACAGCAGCAGCAATGGGCAACCCCATCCTGGCCATACTGGGAAGCAGGCAACAAACAGGTCAGAGATGCTTTCAATTTATTATTCAAAAAAAAATCAAAGACATTTCTGGGAGTCATTTATATGGAGAGAATAACTCCATTTCCTCTCCCCCCTGTGTCACAAGTTGACATCCACTCTCTACAGGAACTGTGGAGGACCCAGACAGTCCTATCACATATGCCACAGAGCCATTGACTTGTCACCCAACTCAAATTGGCAGCTGGAAGATGCTGAGGTTGCCTGCACCCCCAGGGCTGTCACACACCAGGCAGCTGGAAAGCACCAACATGCAGATGAGGAACCTCTCTGAGCAAACACTTGGCAGCAGTTGTAAAGCAACAGGGAAACCATTAGCTCTGAGGATCCTTTATTGGGACCACAGGCCAAGAGCAGGATGGGGAGATGCCACCAGCCCATGGGCCCTGGCAGCAGACAGTCTGGCATCCCCAACACCAGTTCCCACTGCCAGTGCTAACCCCCTCCTGCAGATGCGATCATGCCGAACACAATCCCATAAACAGCATCCAGATGTGATTTGGGAGGCTAAATAATAGTTCTTGATCTTCTGACAATAGTGCCCAGAAGGATTTGGAAAACTGACAAAAAGCTTTGAAGTTTTATGTAACATGCTTAGGACTTCTATAGTGACAGCTCCATCATCCCCGTCCCACCCTGCCAAGGGGCTGAGCACCCTTCCCACACCCAGAGGTGCTGCTGTGTCAAGATACACAAGCCTAAAATTTGCAGAGGTCTTGTTCAGGAATCAGGAAGCTCCGATGCTGCTCTGCTGTTTATCTCCATCTTGGTGGTCTAGAAATCACACCGATGTTACCCAAGGACAACTGCACTTAGGACACTTCCTCTGTTTCCTGGTCCAGGCTGAAAATACTGTGGGAAAAATTATTCCCAGAAAAAAAATTGGTAGCTCTAAGCCTGTCCCAACAGCAAGCAGAAAGCAACAGGCAGGAAAAACAGCAGAGCAGCACTCCTTAAAACTAGAGGGTAGTTGGGGTTTATTTTTAAACAAATTTTCCACATGGGAGCAAGCCACCCTGTCCATCCCCACAATCTTTGAACCCTTTATTTGATTTTAGCAGAACTCGTGTGAGGATGAGCAACTACAAAGAGACATTTTGCAGGGTCTAGCATATCATCTCACACAGCCCTAGCTGTCCCCGTGCAGGAAAAGGCTGTAGCAAAACCAAAACACTTATTTAATAAGGAGCCTTCACAAACAGGATGTGTTTTACACCCCTCTCCCAGAGCTCCCTCAAACACACACCAGGTTTCATCTCACTTCTCAGAGGTTCATTTTCAGCTTTGTCCCCCAAACCACACATCCCCCCAAGCCAGGGCCAGAGGGCAGCTGTGAGAGTCACATTTCCCCAAGAAATTCCGGGAAAGGCACTCCTGCTTTTAATGAGAAGATTTTTTTTTTCTCTGCTGATTTCCATAGCCAAGCTAATAAAAATGGAAAGCAATAAGAAATTCCAGCAGAAGGGAGGTGTGGGGGAGGAGGAAAGGGAAGATACTGCTCATTTGAACCTATCCTAAACAGGAGAAGATAATTAGCCACATATATCCCAGAAAGAATAGCAGCAGTATATGCAATTATTGGGAATGCACACTTTAAGAGCATTTGCCAAAAATGCCTGCTTTTATTAAAAAGGAATGGTTTCACAAAGGCCCAACTGTAAGAAAGGTTGTAATTTGCCCAAATAAAACTTAATTTGATCCATGAAATAGCTGTGGTTTATTGTGTAATATATGTGCTATGTATTTTAATTTAATAGAATCCAATATAATTGTAAGCCAGTCGAGTTTCAGAGCAATTTTGGGTTGTTCCCACAGTGTATATAGTACAGATGCTACTTTGTGCATCGTACCAGTACATACATAAATCAGGAATATAGAAAGGATTATCCACAAAGCAGCAAGCAATCCTTCATCATGCACCAAACGGAAAATAAGACCTTTGAGGAAAGCAAAAGAAGTTATTTACAGAAAATAACTCTGGATGCTGTATCTCAGACTCCTGGTCCCAGTGCTGGGACAGGGGCTGCAGGGACCAGCCCAGGGATGCCACCCTGCACCAAGTGATGCTGTGGGCCCCATTGCAATGCCATGTCACCCTCAGGACACCTCCCTGCCTGGGCACTTCGCCAGATTCAGCAACCCAGTCCACCTCAAGTGAGAGGGAACAGAGATGAATCTTTATTTTTGCTTTCCAGGAAAGTTGTGGTCCATGCTGGCCATCTGTCAGACCAGATCCATGTTCACCCACAAGGCAGCTCCTGCTCCCAAACAGCTTGGACAAGGGACAGGAGGGACACAAAGGGGTGAAAGCACCAGCATCAGTCTCAGTCCCCAGCATAGCTCTGCAGCCACCCCACACCCAGTTTCTTGGGAAACTGAGCTTAAAAAACAAACAGTGCAAACAGGTAGCAGCAGATTCACCACCAGCCCTACTCACCAAATTCAACAGCTCAAACCCCCAACACAGAGCAGCAGTTCCACACAGCCCCGTCCCTGCAGCTTGCTCCCTCCACAGGGCCATTTACCTGGATGAGACATTTGATTTTTGGTCGTGGTGTTTGTCAGAAAAAACCCCCACCACTCTGGCTCCACCCTCGGAGGCACCGGGAGAGCAGCACCTCCAACCACGCAGCTGCTCCATCCGCAGACTCGGGACCACGCCGTGTCCTGGGCAGCTGCTGAAGCTCTTCCTCCACTTCAATCCCACCCACTGGCTTGAAGACAAACACAGCTACAACACCGGAGCAGGCAGAAAGCCTGAGCCTATGGGACCCACTAAAGTTTTGGGAAGTGCAGATACGTGTACAATTACTTCAGCAACTCCGCTGCTCTTGTTAAAAAATTTAATTTGCATCCCAAAAGGCTGGAGATGTTCCATTACTTACAAAGACCATGAAGAGAAGCATCACACCCCAAAACAATCCTCCAGCTACATCGCCTATAACAGCAGTGATTTTTTTTCCCTTTTTCCTCACTAGTCCACACATGCTGGGCGATATTCAGCTTTTAATTATGCTTTGAACAAGTCTCCTGCACTTTAACTGCAGAATTAAAATCCTGAGGAGGCCCGTGGTCTAAAGTCTGACAGACCCTGTAGAACGGTGGCAAAACCTGTGCCACAAAGGGATCTTAACTTCTCCTTTTAAGAGAAGCAGAACATGGTTCCTTTAAACATTAATTTCTTTTCCATTCTGGCTAGGAAAAGGTATTTCACAGTCATAGTAGCAATGAGCATCAAGGACAGGGGTGACGACAGTCATCTCAGAGGAGGAGCAGCAGCCTCTGCAACCTACCAGCAGAAAGGGGCTGCTTCTCATCAGCTTATTGCACAGTTTTAAAATGCAGTATTACTCAAGAGGATCGTGTCAAATAAACACTCCGCAGAACAAAGCCCATAAGGAGTCAGGTCCAACACTAGAACTACTAATACAGGACTTCCATGTGAGTAGACTTTGGGTGTACTTGGCACAGGGAAGCCAGAAACAGACTGTGCAGACCTTAAGCTCCTGGTTGCACCTGTAACCCCCTGAGGAACCAGCTGATGCCTCTGTCAGTGCTTTGGCACTCACAAATAAATGTGTCCAGCAAGTTTTGCTGCCTGAGTAACATCTTAGGACACCTCCATGTCCCACCACCTCCACAGATGATCCATAAAGGAGCCAGCATGAGTCAGACCATTCATATTAGTCTCTTCTGCAGGATCAAGCTTTTACTCCTCCTTGACAAGGAAGTTTGAGGGCTGTGGTGTGGGGAGGCGTCACTGCCTTGGAGGGGTGAGACTCACCAATTTAAGATCAGCTGAGGCACCAAACCCATGCAACATCCCCATCCTACAACAAAACCACAACCTCTCTCTACAAATAACTGATGAGTTGGAGCAATCTTCAAGGTCAGGGCATTGCTGAAACCCTTCAGCACAGGTGGAAAAGGGTGTTTCACTCCAAGATTTACTGCCCCTGGGTCTCTTCTGACCATACAGGGCCAGGGGTGCTACAGTGCTCCTGTCATGCTACTGAGCACACCCAGCTCAGAGTCTGACCCCTGGAGCTGCAGGATGGGTGGCCCAGCACTACTACAGGAAAAAAGCTTCCCTGCTGCACTGCCCAGTACATCTCTCCAAAAAAAAGCACTTGGTAATAACATAGCCACATGGCTGATCCAACCACCTTTCCAGGACAAAGCTACAGCAACTCCAGCTCTGAAGCAATTGCACATAACCTGGTGCACCCCGGGACTAGGACACCCACATCAGCATCAGGAGCCCAGTCCCAGCACAGCTCCGGTGGAACCACCCCAGCATCCTCCAGCCAAGGGACTGCTTTCCAGTTCTGCCCTTAAAATAGCACAACCCCATACAAACCTTAAAGAAACAAGGAGAGCATAGCACTTACCTCAGGTGTTAGAAGACCATGACTGTTCCAGGCAGGAGACGGAACGATGTTCAGAAGAGCCCAGAAGCTTGTGGCCATCTTGTTTTTATAGAGGCAGGGGCAGATGAGCAACCACCAGCAGCTGTGGCTGTGAGCACGAGAGACCCATTGGGTCGTTAGCAAAACCTAATACCCAGCTGCTCCTACAAGCCCGGGCAGGGAAATAATTGTTCTTTCCTTGATATAAGTCCCCTCCATGCACAGCCACCCCAAGGACTGCTCCAAGTACTAACATAGCCATTAAACAGCCCCCAGGTTTAACCCTAGTGTGGGAGATCACATGGGGAAGGTTTCAGCTGAGTCTTGTGAAGGTCCAGCATGAAGTTCAATAGCTTTGAAGTCCTAAAGCTTCTTTAAAGGATCTTAAGTTTGAATGATTACAATAAGGTATTTAAGGGAAAAAATGGGATAGAAAAGAGTACTTGATGTCTTATTTCATTGCCTTACCATAAAATCCTTTTTTATTCCCTTTAAAGCCTTGCTGTCAACTGAAATAAAACTCCAGATTTATTCCTGGGGAAGTGCATGAGTAATAAAAAAAAATTAAGCACAATCAGTGGATTGCACAAGAGAAACCCCTAAGTTAACCCTCAAATTTCAACCCACAAGAATCTTGTCACTGATGCAACCCTGGAACAGAGCTGAAAGGCCCCCGACCAGCCTGGCCACACTGCAGATGCAAAGGGTTAAGTTAGTGAAAATCAACAGCACACCACAGCTTCCATGGGCACTGGGATGAGGTCCTTTTGTGGGTGGTATAAAAGCAAACAATAATGTCCATTCTTGGTGCTATTTTGTCCAAAATGTGGAAGAAGCCAGTGGAAAATGGACAGCACTGCTGCATCTGTGTGTGTATGCAAGGAGGAGGACAGGGAGGAAGGCAGCAGCCAGCTTGGGATACAAATGCAAAACCCTCTGGGTGGTGGTGGGAAATGCCAGGAAAGAGGAGAAAAGGGAACAGGGAGAAGCAACTCAATTTTTGGCTGGTTCTTCCCAGTTAAAATGAGAACAGTATTAACAAAAATCTCTTTAAAAAACCCGAAACATAAAAATGGCCTCTTGACCGACTGCATGGAAGTGATACAGTGAGTGATGCAGGCAGTATGGCAGAACACACCAAATCTAAGCCAAAGGGGATTAAAAAAACCTGCAAAGCTCTTGAAAGCTGGCTTTAAACGATAGTGACATGTTTTGACACCATTCCCTGACAACAATGGCTGTAACACAAACAAAATTTAATGATGTCAAGTATTAATACCGATTCTGCATAAACTCAACCAATGTGGTCCCAATTAAATATCAAGTATGGTTATAATTTGAAAAATGACTGCGGAAATGTCATTGCAACATTCCCTGCTCGTGTCTCTCCTTGACGTCCACCCCGGGTCTGCACATTTCCCTGGCAGGACGCAGTCCCCTTACATAGTGGGATCCGGCCCCCACCTTCCCCATCCTTGCTTGTGGCTGCTGCAGAAACACCAAGTCCAGTTGCCAAAATGCCTGACCTTGACATGCGTCAGGAGGGTTTTTTAATAGTAAGTTTATGTCCTATTTTACTCTCTGAGTTTCGAGCCACTGAGGAGGTCTCATTGCACGTTTTTCTCTGCAAGTATGAGGGCTACAAAAACATCCTCTGTAATACTGAAGGCTGAGGTGCTTCTGCAGTCACTGGACTCTGGAGGCTGGGACTTTATGAAAATCAAATGTACAGGGATTTGTAAGACAACTCTAAGTCTTGGCAACACTAGTCACTGGCAATAAATAACTTCACTAACCAAGTGAAGCCAGAAAACATCCAACCTGCCCCTTACGCAAACGCATGGGTGCTACAGCGCTGACAGCAACGAAGCTCACGCCGAAGTCAGCAAAGTGCCTGATTTTATCCAGATTTCCAGAGAGAGTAAATCAGCCGAGACAAGCTCATTTGACCAGGACTTCTGGCCACAACTGCTCCTCAGACCAAACACATTCTTTCAAAAGATCTCCCAACTTCTGTATCTGTTTATTGCCCAACTGGGAGATCTGCAGGACAAACCTGCACACAGCTCATCCGACTCACCTCTGCCTTATTTCAAGTTACTGGCGAGGTTCCCGAAATTCAGGCCATGCTACAGTGTCTCCAACTAAGGATCCACCCAACCATGAGTTGTCCAAACCCACCATTTGTTTCTCAACCATCAGATATGTCTGTGAGATACCAGACTCAGAGACAACCCCTGTGCAAAGCTGATAATGCAAACTGGTCCTACTGGGCAGCTTTTAGGGCCACGGTCTGTTCTGCTCTTCCCACCAGCACTGATTTGTACTGATAACCATTAATTTGCAGCAACATGAACATGCACGCTCATCTTTACCATGTCCCCATCATGTTTTGTGTTATCAGAGAGATCCCAGAGCCCTGAGCAAGAACAGCTACGTGAGGCTTTCCCCTCACCTCCTCCATTTGCTCCCTGGCTCTCAAAGTGTCCTCATTTACCCTCCTCTTGGAGACAACTGCAGCCTTCCAGCAACTCATTTTTTGTTTTTCTAAGGGTCCTGGCTGAGATGGGAGACAGCAGTTGACCCTCTGGAAACTCCCCCCTGACTGCAGAGCACCTGAGCAGACACTGCTGTGGACTTCAGTCAGGGGGGGAAAAAAAAAGACAATTAAACCCCCCCCCATAATGCGAATACTTTATTATCAATGAGTGACTGGTATTAGCTTTTTGTCTGGGTATTAATAATATTTCAAAAAACCATACATCAAAATTAGGGCTTTCTCCTATTTTTGCTGTATAATTTTTCTTTTTTAAAAAAATCTGTATTGAAAGAATTATATAAGCCAAAGTGCATTTTCTGTTTTTTGTCCATATACACATTGCACCATACATAAATAATTACATTGTAAAAATGACTCCATAATTACAAGTATAATATATATTTTCATATAATATATAAAACTTTATATTAAATCTAGGTAGATGATATTTGGGATAGTCTGTGTCTTTTTCTTCTTTTTCCTTTCGTCAGAGGCCGACCGTTACCGATTGTTACTGAGTAAAATCTCCAGCCAACAAGGACATGACGTGATAAACTGTCTTGAATAACACGGCCCCCAGCCTTTGGCGAAGCTAATCCGCACGCTGTTCGGGTCGTAGGGCCCGTCTGCATAATCCAGATCGGCTGTGTGCTGCAAGAGGCAGGATTTCTCGTAGTCAAACACCTTGATGGAATAGCCTGGCATCACCTTGCGCACTATCAAAGTCCTACAGTTGGGGATGTCCAGTGTTGGGGAGTTGACGAAGATGGGATGCTCGCTGCGGTTGTAAGCCCACACACCGTCCGGTTCTTTGCTAAGTAAAATCCCGTAACCGATTTTACTTCGAGTCCTTCTCACAGTCTCGCTCCTGTTTTCCAGGTTTAGCTGTCCGAGGCAGAAGCCGTTTCCTTGAGGTAGGTCATAAAATATACTGACAGACTGTTCATACACTGTGTAGAGGCGGCCGACGCGCGTCCGGTGCTCCCAATAGGCCACGTTGCACCAATGGCTCCTCTTCATGGCATCGGGCGACGTACTGGCATCTGTGGGGGAAAGCAGAGAAGAGTCAGGGTTTGCTGTGACCGCCTGGGAAATGACAGGTATGGAGGATAAGCAAATGGCTCTTCCCACCCATCAGCTTTGCTCACATGGGAACTGAACTTGTGTTCAACCCAAAACCTGTGTTCAAGCCAAAGCCCATCTTCAATTATGTCAAATGCCACCATCAAAGAAGGCCACCCACCAGCTTCCATGTTGCTGGTGCTCAACACCTCTTTCTCTCTCTAATGTTAAATCCTGTGTCCAGCAGTCAGAACCTTAAGTACTCAAGATATGTGCATCTCTACCACAGATAGTGTACCACTGCAACTCAGCCACTTCCAAGCTTGGAGGGTCCCAAGTCCCTCCAACACCACTGCGGTGGTGTACCCCCCTATTCAAAGGCCAACTTGTGTTGAGCTGACACACAGGGGATGTCCATGAAGTGCTTGGGTGACTGACCCGACAGTTGTCTCTGCTCTGTAATATTCTTTGACAGCAATGCTGATGTTCCCACGGGGAACATGAAATCTGAGGAGGCATTTCATGCCAAGGGGGAGTAGTTGCTATGAACTATACATGTCCTCCTACAAAGTCACTGGAACTCTCTCCAGAACAACGTCTCTTCTTTCTAGGAATTACATTCAAGGAAGATGGGAGGGACGCAGACTGCCAGAAAGCTGTTTAATTTATGATGCCTCCAGAATTTACGATGCCTCCAGAAGGAAGATGGGAACTCTCAGCCCTAAAAGAGCCCCAAAGACGGAGAATTAACCTCTTGCTCAACATCATTCTTGCTCCTACCACACCAGTTAACAAGAAACCACCCTGGGATTTCAAGCAAGGAGCTCTGCTTCGAGCCAGCCCTACTACATGCCTGGCATTAAGCTCCCTGACAATATATCATGCGCCTGCGGCCTGCTGACCCCTCTGCCTTCGTGCCATCATGTCCGATTAACTCGCACGCGGGGTGATGCCATTATTTTGCTTCAGAGACCGTATTGACACACCGGATTTCAAGCGCAGCCCTACAGCCCTGTTTCTTTTCAGGCTCAAATTACCCCAGAGGGGAAGGGGCTCTCCTGGCTCTCCTCCCCATTAACGATCTTTGAATTAAGCGGCTTTGTTAGAACTGAAGTTGAGTTGTAACTATACAAGTTTAAGGGGAGGGAGATGGGGGGAAGGGGGGTAATTGGGCAAGTGGGGAGGCAGCAGGACCAGCAGGATGCCCTTTGCTGTGGGCAATACTCATCAGCTTGCATAGACCCCTTCACCCGTCTAAGGTCTAAACCACCCCCAAAATGCCAAACTGGTCCCTTTTTCCCCACTCATTTGTTTAAATGATTTTCTAGGACCCAGCACAGCCACCAACAGCTTTTTTGGTTTGATGTGCATTTTATCCAGAACTGCGAAGGAAACTCCACACCAATCAGACACTTCAACCCCACTGAGAAAAGCAACACCACTTCCCTGCATTTATGGCAATCCTCCATGGGAGAGCAAGGCAACAGCTTTGTGTCCCCTAATACTGGAGGTGATATCCTGGGCCTCCTAAAGGCATGGGGAAAGCCCTGCTGAACACAGCTGGGTGAGATGTGCCCCTTAAATTCAGAGTTGGTGGCTCCGCACAGCAGGAAAATGGGTGAAGACCCTTGGTCAGAGCAACGGCAGCATCCTGGAGCTCTGTGAGCCAAACTTGGGTTTCTTTGCCCCAAGGCAAATAAACCTGTCTGTCCCCCAGCCACAGGCCTTTAGCATGGTGGGACACTTCACGATGCCCCAGCGGCACCAATGGGTCTTTGTGTCTCCGTGCTTCTGAGCCATCCTCTAATGGAAACCACTCAGAGTCACCCTCTAATAAGCTCATCCTAATGTTGCATTCTGCTAACGACAAAAATCAGAAAAAACAAAGGGTTTTCCCGATTCTTAATGTATGGCAAATAACTGTATTATTTCCTTTGCTATCTCAAATGACCCTCCTGAGTCTGGATTGTCAGGAGTTGAAGGGCAATGACTTTATCGGGAAGTGAATGACAGGTATGTTGTACCCAAGCACATCATTAAATACTGACAACTGGACTTGACTCTTCCTGAAGTATCTCATGATGCCCTGCAAAGCACCAGCCGTTTGAATGTGAAGTTTTAGGGAAGGAAGAGAAGATTCAAATGTAATTCTGGGTTAGAAACACCGACAGCTCCCTAGTACCAATATGATGCACTAAGATCTCCACCAAGAACAGAAACTTTGATGAAATTTGTGTTAAAAACTTTTGGAAGCTCTCTGCAGTATTTCTGCAGTAGCTGCAAAAATGATGTTAACCAAGTTTATGGCATTAACACAGATCTGACCCAAACAATCTTATCTAATTGAACATTAGTGAAGCAAGACCATCCTTAGCTACATCTGTACAAACCCCTGAAATCAACAGCTTGGCACGGATGAAAACGTTTTGACTTCTCTGATAACCTTCCTTGGTCTACCACCATGCAGATGGCCACTGCTCTTTAAAATGCACTATGGCAAATAGTTCTAGATTTTCTTTTAAGTGCAACAAGAGGTAGTTCATAAATGACACAACACCTGCAGCTACATCTTCCACAGCATCCAGTTTCCACAGTGATCTTTCCTATGGGACATGAGACAGCCGAGATGTCTCCAGTGCCTTTCCAAAACTCTTCTCAAGCACTAAATTTTGCTGTTGTCCCACTCGAGTGATGCTGGAGGGCTACAGACAAGCTCAGAGCTTTTCATCTGCCAGGCCCAAAGGCTGGTAGCAATTACTGAGCTCTGCATCTGTTTAACCTCCCAACCTCCACAAAGCCCTGCATGCCCATTAGGTAAGTTGGTTTTGTTATTACATTTTTTAGAAACTACCACTCAGCCCCTGAATTTCCCTTACAGACTGAGACAACTTCGAAACTCAAGTTTCCTCATCAGCTGAATTAATTAGGGGAACAGTCAGCAATAAATATTTAAATAGGTGTTTCCCATGGTTTATTGCAAACTAACATACCTTGTGGGGAAAGAAAAGCAGGGAAAAACAGTGTCTGTTCTACAAGAACATCTCAATGTAGGTGCCACCACCCCTGGTGCCATCTCTGCTTTCCAGGAACTGGCAAATATTTTAGCAAAATCATAAATCTACACACATGCTGAAAACAGGGGAAGGTTTTATTTCACCTCCTGCTTTCACGCTTCTGAAACAATAGCCTTCCTAAAACCACTTCCACGCAATTTATGGCATAAGCTTCAGTCCATCCATACACTCACATATCTCAGGGGGTGAATCTCTCCCTGTCAATGTGCTTCTCATCTCTGTCACCCTATGACAGCTCCTGCCTGGTAGTGACAGCTCTGCCAGCTCAAAGCACTCCTGGAGACGTCCTGTGCTTCTTCAAATGGGCAAGGACCTGAGTTTTAGGTAAGTGCACATCAAGCAGCTAGAAGCTTCCTTCCCACCCCATTTTCCCTGGCTGGGGGTGAAGAAAGGCTTTAAAAAACATGCACCAGCTGCAAAAGCAACTTGCCCATGGCCCACAGGCAATTAAAACACCCCGAAAGGAAACAGTTAAAAAGGCTCATCTAAAAAGCCTCTGCCTCTGGAAAGCTTTTGGCAGGGTTCCTCTTCTCCCACAGCCCCCTCCATTGCTGCCCTTGCTGCCTGCCCCGCTCCCTGTGCTGCGGTGGTTCCTTTGCCTTCTTTTATCTCCCAGGGCACTCAACCAAATCCCGAAAAGATGAACTCATCTCGCAGCCCTGACATAAAGCAAGCACTTTAGCAAGCCCCTAATACAAGGGGGCCTGCGCTGTGTCTTATCCCCTGCCAAGTATTAGTTTCGCCTCCAGCTATTAGCCACTACCACTCAGCAGACAGCAGGGGCGGCCGGCAGAAAGGCATGTCCTCTGCCTTTTAAATAAATATTCCATTTTTTCCTCCTCTTTTTCCACGCTGCCCTTTACGCACAGACAAGAAAATCAGCTTTTTTTTTTTTTTTTTTTTTCTTTTCCTTTCTGCTGGAACAGAGGCAGGCTTGTTAGCTTTTTTTTGAAGAAAGAAAAATATTTTAGTCCTGCAGTGCCTCCCTCGATGGTATATGACGCATTTTTAACAACTATCATTGTAGGCAGCTACAACTTCTAACAGCTACATTTAGGCTGGCGTCAGGGCTATCTCTTCCATCAAAGCCACCTTTATCGATCAGATGGACGGGCTGAAACTCTGGCTCTTGTTTACTCGTTCCTCTGAGTCGCCGTTTCCTCCGCTGCAGCAACGCCTCGCAGCAGACACATCCAAAAGGAAATTCAAACAATTTAAGATAAAAAAACAAGATAGGAAGCAAGACAGAGAATCAAAACCAGAACTTAATGGGAAAAGAGTCTTGCACGGCTCTGGCAAAAGAAATCTGGGTACAGGAATAAAAACCTCACAGCATTAGCAGCACTGCTGCTTTCACTCCCTGCAGAGTGTGGAGGTAAAGAAAATAACTTGAAGTTTTAGATTAATTGTGATTTGACAGTGCTTTATGCCAGTAAAGTTCAAAGCAGTGCATTAAAAGAGAACAGAATGATGCTTTTTTCCAAAACAAAATGCTGCATAGTCCCACTGCTTGACGCTGCACTTAAAAGCAGGATGGAAAACATGGGCAGATCACAAAACACATGAAATATCTCCGATTCATGCTTTGGCTCTTCCAAAGCCACCAAACCTCTTCTCAGCAGGTCAAATGGCCCCCACAATACATGGCTGCAAGTAAGATCTTGCTGCATAAGGAAATAGGGGTGGGAAGTTTGCTGCAGTGCTTTGAGGAACATTCCCATTTTTGCATGGACTCCTAAGGAAACAGTCACAAGTGGCACCATGTTTCCAAACAGACCCTCCGAAAGCAATGAGTGATGCCAGCCCCCACTTCCCCACCTGACCCCACACCACGCTTGTGGCTTTCCAAAACACATTTAAGAGGTGCCCACAGCGAAGATGCTGCATGTAAAAAAAAAAAAAAAAATCACTGCACTCTCCAAATGTGACAGGGACTCCAATGCCCATCTGGGCACCTGAAGAGATGAAGTGAGATAGTCAAAACTGTCCCCACGACTCAGCCCACTCGTTCTCATGTCCCACCCTCCCATACTCCTACGTCTCAGGGCAGCCTAATACTCCTCTGGCCACAGAGCTCAGTTACATCCCTTCTCAACAGCCACTGTCTTTCCATTCACTTTTATTCCACTTTAGACTCTATGCTCAGTCTTTTTTCTCCCCTCTGCCCTAGCACAGACACATGCTTCTACTACCCAACACACAGGAGCATGGAAGCAGGATGGTTACAGCCATACGCAGGCCACTGTGAACAAGGTACAGATAAAAATCCCAGCACAAAGAACACGCAAATCTTTTAACAGTTCACCAGGGAGCCATTGCTTAAAATAATCCCCCATTAATACCCTTAGAAACAAGTTCCAGTGTAAGGAAGGGGTTAAAACTTTCCACAGCAGAAATGGAATTTTTATGGCCCTACAAAAAGAAAAAAATTAATTGTCAATCTTCCCCAGCAAAGCTCTCAACCATTTTCGTTAAGCCAATATACTTAAAATACCTCTGCCTTACAAGTTTCAGCTGGAATGCATCACTGTGGCCCCCTGGGAGCCCCCAACACTGCAACCAGCACCATGGCATCTACCCCCGGCACAAGACCCTGCCTGTTGGGGTTGGGGAGAAGCTGAGCATTGTCCCCAGCACAGGGGTCCCCCATGCAGATGCCCTGGGGACACAGGGCCACAAATTGGCCATCGTTTGTCTGTCCATCCTCATTGGGAGCAGTGGGGTGGTACTTTGAAGGCACCTTCCCACCCTCGGAGGAACCACAGGAGTTTGTAAGCCACATCTTGGCCAGCAGCTGTTCTGCCAGCCCATGGCAGTGCTCCAACATTGGCTCAACCATAAGTACTTAAGGCAACATCCCAAGCCCACCAGTAAATGAATGCTGGATGCTGGGCAGGAGCTGGGCTGTCATCCTGCAGTGGCCCTGGGGACACCAGAGGAGAGGAGGCAGCAGGGGGTTCTCCATGCTGTCCCATGCAGTGAAAGTCAGGGGAAGTCCTGATGAGGACACGGACAGTTTAGTCCCCTTTTCTAATCAATTCTTGGTTTCTCCGATGAAGCAAGAAGCTGTGCGTTTCCAGCCGGACAACTGGCTCACGCAAGGAGATGACAACTGGGTGCAAGCAGGAAGCTGGACAGCTTTCACCACGACAAACTTGCTCCCTGATTCAGAGAGGCCCTGAAAAGCTGTCACCAGCTCCCCAGCCAGTGACCAAGGTCAGCCATAGGGACAGCAGTCTAGACCTTCCCCATGCTAGAGAGCATCAAACTCTCTCCCAGATTTCTCTTTTGTTCTGCTGAGAGAGACATAAAGATTTGAGTCCAACTCATACCTCAATTCTAAAACAAGAGTATGATTTCGTATTACGATTAATCTGGTGTCACCACTGTTGTGGCAGGATCCCAACTCCTCCAACCCTAGCACCGCTCCTGGCATGTTCCTCACGTTGGATGTGACTGTCGTGCAGCCATGGAGACCAGTTCAGATTCAGCAAAAACCAGCACCAAAGATAGCCAAAAAGAGCCCTTGCTCCCACCATACCCACCACAGAGGACGCATCTTACTCTCCTTCCTCCTCCAGCCCATACCTTGGAGCAGAGCTCTGGTGCTCTCCAGCCTCCTCTGTGAGCTGATTTGTTAACCCACTAGATGATTAACTCAGAAGAACACTTGCGCTGGGTTAATTAATTAAATTAGTTCAAAAAAGGGTCTGACGAGCAACAGAGATGGTGGAAGAGGCGCGTGGAGAGGCCTGGGGGGGAAAGGGGGACATTTCCATGGCAGCCCAAGAAACAAAAGCAACACAGGACAGGAGCCAATGCCAAGAATTAGGATGAAAACAATTTTCTCTGCATAAAAGAAATCAGTCTGCAAAATCATCAGCTCATGCTAATTTTTTCATATCCTTCAAAGAAAAACACATGCCATGTTTAGTTCTGCCTGGAAATTTGTAAGTCATCATCAGTTAGCTTATTTTCAAGCTAAATTGAAGAAGTTTGTTTCTAATGTACCTTCTTTGGCCATTAAATACTCAGTCCAGAATATGATTCTAAGGTATTTTAGCAGTTTTTTTCTTCCAGCTCCCCTGCATGGTTTACAAAGGTCTTTTCAGCCAAAGGTGAAAAGTCCTAGAAAGTAAGAAAACTGGAAAAGCCCAACTCAGGTATTTTTCACTTGACATTTTTATGCATTACTTCTAAAGGCCAATGTTTTTAGAGATTTAGGTAATTTTTTTTTTTTTTTTTTTTGAGTCAGCCTCCATATAATCTCAGCTTCCCTTGCTCACAGCTTTTGCAGGCATATTCATTGCTTTTAAGCTCCTGGGCTGTGCATGTAACCGCTTTATACCTACCATGTAAAAGTTAACACAACAATGTAAATATATCTTCAAAAGGAGCCCAAAACGTAATCACCTACGCTGGCTGCCAATTATGAAAGCACCAGACCTGTCATCAACCAGAATTTGGCTGAGACTTCTCCACTGTTGGAAAACAGCCCTGGGTAAATCCAAGCCCAGCAAAATCCCAGGGTCGTGCTCAGCACCTCTGTGAGCATCCATAGCATCCTTACTGCCTGGCTATGGGTGCCCCCACCAGCCAAAAAAATGGGGAGAGAAACGAGCTGGAGAAAGATATGCAGGATAAGGGAGGGGGAAAGTCTCCACTAACTGGTTTTCCGTCAAATTGGGAGGTTTGATGAAAATTGTCTGAGCATCATCTAGTTGGGGTTGGCTTTTTTCTCTGCCTCCCACTGTCAGCTGGGCAAGGCACCGACTACACTTGGAGGGAAGAAGGGTCATTTCTCCATATGCCTTCTGCAAGGCAGGACTGTGAGGGTGGGGGAACGCTGGGACAAAAAAAAGGGGACGAAAAAAATCCCTTTTCTTCATTTTCAGGTTGAGAACTCGCACATTTTCAGCTCCTCCAAACAACTGCATATGCAACTCCCCCCTTTTTTTTTCTCAGAGCCTGAAAAACGCTGAGAATCTGGGAGAAATCACCCCATAAATCACCCGATGGCAGATTTCCCTTTTAGCAGCCGCCGCAAGGTCCAACGCTCCCTTCCCTGCGCCGCTCCCGCCTGGCACCGCGCCAGCCCTCGCTATTAATTAATCCGGGGGCCGCCTCCTGCAATCCCGGCTACGCCAACCGCATCCGACTTGTGCTGGGCTGGTGGGCAGAAGTTAGGCCGGCCAAATCCCGCGGGACCTCCTGAGCTCTCCTCTGCCTTTCGAAGCCATTTCAGCTTTGCAGAGCAATTTTTTAGGTGCTCTTAGCAATCCCAACCGATGCCCTCAGGGAGGGAAATAAATCTGCTCAGTGACCAGAGTTGAGGCAAACTGGAGCATCCCACAGCGGAACAGAGACTCTGGAAAAGGGTATAAATAAATAATAATAGTTTTCACTCAGAGAAGTTTCGGCTTAGTACTTCAAAGCATTTTAAAAGCAGAAACTAATTAGTAGGTCCCTCTGAAGAGAAACAGGAATAACACCACTTTCCGCCTCCATCATGCCTCTCGGGCAGAGCACGTTGGGTGCCAGACTCGGCTCCTGGCTGAGCCTGGGAATCACCGTACTGGAGGGTGATGGTCCAGGGGTGGGAGGCTCAGTGTGTAACCGAACCAAAGTGCTGCCCGGTTCACACTGGCATTAAATGAAGGGGTTTCTGCAGGAGTGGAGGGGACACCGAGGTGACGGAGCTGTCTGGGGAAGCCAGATGCTGAGCTGGTGAGGATGTCACTGAGGCAGCTGCAGAGGTGCCCCTGAAGATGCTCGAACCTCCCCACTCACTGCTGAGAGTGTCGGAGCACCACTGGTGGTAGCAGGACCACTAACCCAGACAGGATGCCTGACACTGACACCTCCTCTGGAGAAAAGCAGCGGATAAAAAAAAGGCGGCCTTTTTTTTCCCTCCAGTTGATAGATAAACCAAGGGCACTGAGCTCCTCTGAACAAAGGCAGCTGTCCTGCAAAGGCCACACAGCCAGGCAGCACACCGTCACCTACTCACACCGCTCTCAGCACAGCCCCAGCCCCAAATTACAGCTCAGCTCCCTCTGGTAACAACCAAATTTGGCGTTTCCAGAAGGCAAATGCTCAGCAGTTCCCCTACACAAGGCCTCCTTAGAATGTCTTAGGCTGGTCGTGCAAAACTCGCTCCCTAAAACACCAGCAAAGCTGGAAACTTTGGGCTGAAGAGCTTGCACAGGACATGGGAAATGAAGCAGGCTGTGACTGCAGCAGCTTTGCCGCGCCCTTCTATTTTTACTAACCAGAAAATGAGCAGAGATGCCTCCCTGGGAGGAAAATCAAAGCAATACCAAATAAAACGTCACCGTCGGATATATTTTGAGAGCCTGCAATTGCACTCCAGCCGGAGCTGTTCCCTCCGGAGCAAGAGTGAAGCCAGCCTCGCCCCACTATCACACCTCTGTCGGATTTGCGCCTGAGAACAAGCCGCGGGGTATTCAGACAGAGGCAGACGATGTGAGAAGCAGCAAGCAGGCTGAAAAAACCCAAGGCCACCCTGATTTCTCTGAAGCAAGGATGCCACGTAGCCACAAGCAGCATCCTCGAGAGAAGACCAAGGCACTGAAGGCAGATGTCTGTCGGCTTGATGCCAATAAGACTGCAAGTATCGAGGACTGCAAAAGCTTTAGGGAGCTATTGCCGACCTGGAAAACAAGCTGTGACAGGAGTGCTGGGCCGGGGAGGCTCCCTGGGGGCCACAAGCAGGAGCCCATTGAATGTTTTTCTCCCCATGGGCTGGGAATGAGCTGCTTTGCTCCCCCTGGCTGGCTGGGTACAGAGTCTGGCACTGGTGAGCCACGAGACCCCAGCCTAGGACCTCTGGGAGAAGAAAAATCTTGGGCTTTCATCCCAAATCCCTGCTGGTGCCTGGACTGGCTGTGAGTCCTGCATCCCAACCCATCCTCTGACCCCCCAGAAGGGCTCTGGCTGATGCCTCCTCTCGCCTGATAACTCTATCCCAGCATCCTTAAAAAAGGCGCTGCTTTTCTTTTTTTTTCCAGCAGGGTATCAGTGCCCTCACATATATGGGAAGCAGACAGGGGTTGAGAGTGAAATGGAAATTCAGGCTTTGTTCACACTGGCCAAAGCCCAAGATCCTTCTCCTGATAAAGCTCTCCCCGAGACTCGCCGTCTGAGCAAGCGCCACAAGACAGGGAGCCACGGCTCCATGTCACGCTGCTTGCGGTTGCTTCAAGTCCTCACTCGTGGTGGATTTGCCAAAGTTTTACAGGGAATTAAAGGATTTTGGGTGCCAGCGTGGCCTTTGCAAGGAAACAATCCCTCCGGTGTGCAAGCCAATTTGGTCACGCTGTAAGGATAAACCTGTATGGGGAAGTCTTAGGATTTGTATCTGTTGGAGAGGAATTCAAAGCAGTGGGGATGGATGGAGTCTTTGAGCAGCCGTGGGGAGAACCCAGCGGCAGGCAGGCAGTGAGGCAGAGGCAGGTCTTGGGTGCCGTGGTGCTGGAAAGGAGCATGGGGACGGCTCCTGTCCTCCTGCTCGCACACTCACGCACGTCTGCATGGCCGCAGCCGGGCCAGGAGGAACGTGCAGAGGGATGCGTGCATGCGTGCGCACCCACACACGCCAGATTTTCCGATAGCTAGTTCATGTATTTATGTGTAAACATTTTCTGGGTCTATTCCAGCCCTTACTCCAAGCAAGCAGCTCGCTCCACTGACAACTGCTCATGGCCAGCATCCATGGACTCTTACTCCCACTTAAAGCAAAGACTAAACAATGACTTAAGCATCTCAGGATTTAAGCCCCGTAGTTGGTCCCTCGAATTCACAGTTGAAGCAGTGAGGATGCTGCTCTGGCCATTTCTCCTTTGCAGGAGGACCTACACTACCGTGAACATGGTAGTAACAATGCTTGCACCATTTGGGAGCCATGGTGGATGCACAGGGAGGAGTCTCCCTGCCCTTTTTCTGTAAAAATCCACAAATTGGCAACCCAGAGGAGCGGATGTGGTGCAGTACATGCATTTCTGCTAGCCTGGGAGAACATCAGCCCCAAAGGTCAAATATACGTTGTCGTGCTTTTATACTCCCTGGAATGGCGCTGTGAATCTATTAAAGTGTGGATAAACAGCAAGAAAATTTGTGCAAGGGATAACCAGGGGATGGGGGATGAAAACCGATTTATTTGTATGAAATCCACAGCATTCATAAACATCCCTGCAACCAGGCGAGGCAGCAAAGTGTGGCCTCTGAAAGTCCCCAAAAGCACCTTCACAGTCATCTCCCAGATGACAAAATTCCTAACCCTGTATTTGCCCACGGAGACTGGAGGTGACTCATGCTAATTACCCTCTCTGGCCAAGATGGACTTGTTTTCATTTTTCAAAACCACAGTTTCTTTTAAAAAAAGGGGGGAGAACAGAAAAATACCAAAATATACACAGAACTCTGTGGGATACATCCTGTCCTGATGCACTAATATGAATCCCAGACACCCCGACACTCCAACTTCACTTGGGATGTACAAAGAGAAAGGGATTAATGAGTTATAGCAGGGACACAGCCAGAGACACGGTAGAGACACTGCCAGCATTAGCTCCGGGTCTCCTGATTTCCAGTAACGCTCATTCTATATAACCCAGCTAAAATAATTTGTGGGTGTATGAGCAGAGCTCAAGCAGGGTCTTTGTTCAGATTAAAAACCCTCCCATCTTTCTTGGGCAAGCTCTCATCTTTCTTGGAGGGCAGCTGAAATTTAAAACTAAAAATAACCTTTTCAGGACACCAACCTACGCCAGGTTCATGGTTGCAACTCTCCCATGAGACATTTTTTTGGGGGGGGAATGCACAGGCCACAGTTATAAACTGCAAATTAAGTACACCAAAGCAAATGACCTTCCCATTGAGAGGAAAATGGGAAGGAGAGCAGGTCGGGCTCTTTGTAAATCAAGGACAGGGAGATTAACGGAGCATGTGAACGCTTCGTTATGGCTAATGAGTTCAAGACTGCACACCCATCAACACAGCCCAGCACTGAAAGAGAAATACCAAATTCTTCCCCTCCCCTCAAGGGAAATCGATTTTAAAAGATAAAGTAATGCATACTGGGGGGAAATACGCCTGGTATTATACACTAAAAGCAGCCTGTCAGCAACCTAAACCAGACCCATTTCTCTTCTCCATTCTGTATAAATGTATGTAATATATATATATATAAAAGTATTCACATGGATGCAAAGAGCTACCCTGCACAAAACCTGAGGAATAACCGAGTGTAAAATCAGGGTCAGATATTTTGCAGAAATACAATCACAAAGCTCCAATGAGCAAGACAGTTCCCACTCTGGACAACTTTTGCTCATTATCGCAACATTTCTGACTATTTCCAATGGGGCTGCAGATGATGTGAAAGCCTCATCATTCAACCCTGGTATTTGCAAGGTACAAACAAACCAATGCTATCGACAAACTCTGTCAAGTTCCTGCACTAGAATCCTTAAATTGTTAAAAATAGGAAAGAAACTGCACAGTTCACATATTTTATAAAGCTGGGTTAAATCAACATCTGCAAAAAATATCCCTGTTAAACGAAATAGCAGGATTTCATTAAGTAAATTGCAAGTTGGCAAAAATTCTGAAAGAAAGGGAAAAAGCCACAGCCAGCCCTGTAATTTAAACCTTATTTTAACTGTGACAGCACGACTGTGAGAGGCTGCATTTCCAAGCGAAAAAATAAATCTGAAAAAAAAGTACGTTCCCCCCGTTCTCCATCTCAGCACACCACAGTGTCTGCAGTCATTACGGTAATGAGCCTTTCCCAGGAAGATAAAGAAGGAGCAGGACCCGCTCCCGGCCCTGCATCCTCTGCAATGGACCCACCAAACCTGCAAAATCCAGGATTTTCCATCACGGCCGCACCCGGATGCCCACACAGCAGTGGGCAGTGAGGTGGCAGTGTCTGTGGAGCCCTGGGAGCCACGTGGGCTCGGGTACACCCCTGGGGGTCTGCAGCCCGTGCTTCCAAGACAGCATCGAGCCAGCCCTTTGCTCGGAGGCCGAGCAGCTGGAAGCTGAGATGAGATGGCTGTGGGTCTGAGAAACAGCTCAGTCCAGGTGACACTTCATCACTTTGTATTTTAAATGCATCCTGCTCCCCTGCACAAGACCAGGAGCCATCCCGAGGATGGCGTCTGGGGAAGGGCTGGTGGCACCTACCCCCATCCCGCATGGTCCTGCACAGGTGTCCATTGGAGCTGGGGGCTGCAGGACAGGGACAGGGACTGTCTGGCTGGGTGGGCTCCTACTGCAGGGACACCCTGGAAGGCACTCGTCCTCTGGAGTCACCTCCTCCACCCAGCACTGGGCACTTCAGGTCCAAATATTAGCTCCAGAATTGCAGTAATTACAACTTCCCACCCAAAAGCTCCACTGTCCCAGGGAAATCCCCTGGAAGCAGCACGCTGGGATCAGTAAAATCTCTTGTCCGGCACATACTGAATCTGTTTGCTTTGAAAATCTTTGCAAAACCTCAAAACAAAACCTAAAAACAACCATTCCAATATGCAAACTTGGAGCTGAAGCGGAGACCTTTAACAAAAAGACCAATTATTTGCTTACAACGTTTTGGCTTTGCTATTTTTCCTGGCACTTACGACACCAGAGTTATTTTGAAGGGCTGTTTGCTTCATGAGGAGCGGAGAAAACAGCGATCCTATTTCCTCTCTGATCTAAACATCCGTTTGCCGTGCGAGCGGGAGGAAAAAAAGACCAAAACAAAAAAACCCCTGTGCATCTCAGGAAGAGCAAAGAAAGGGGCGGTGGGTGCCAGGGGGTGGAGAGCAGGCAGGCACTCACCCCGCTGCTCCCCACGCAGTGAGTTTTTCTATTTCCAATTTTTCCATTGCCATCCAAGGGGGCATCAATCCTTTGCCGACCCTAAATGAAAGGGAATGGCTGTCCCGAGGGGTCTGGGATGTTCTCCTTGAAGCAGACCAAGCAGAGGAACCCTGGCCATACCCACACATCTTCCTTAAGACATCCATGAAGGCAAAGGCTGCCCAGCTCATCATCACCAGCAGCTGCAGGCTCCTACAGCAGGACTGAGCACCTCCTGAGGCTGCGAAACAGGCAGTTGCACAGCCTCATGCTGGATGAAGCAAGAAATAAAAGCTGCACAGGCACCTTGCAGACACACTAGACATACAGCATCGCTGGATCCTTGCAAAATCGAATTTGGGAGCAAAAGAAAGGTGGTTGTCCTGAGGTCAGTGCAAGGCAAAGCAGTCCCTGCCTGTTGCCGAAGCTCCCCCCAAGTCATGTCCAGCAGTGTGGCATGAGTCATCTCAACCACCCAGCAGTGAGCGGGATGCTGCAGGGGGCATGACTGGATAATCAGAGTAATTGCAAGGGCAGGGTGAAAGTGCTGGAGATGCTCGTGACGCCCCCCAAACCACCATGCAACAACTGCCCGTGTTTTGGACACCGTGCACGTCAGAAAGAGCACCCGTGTCAAACCAGCCATCTACAGACCATAACACCAGCACCACCTGAACCCCCAAACCTTGCAACAGGAACCCCCCAAGGCTGCAAGTCATTAATCAAACCCTGCACGGAGACAAGACCTTGCGCGTGCGATTGCTGCACCTCCAGTCAGGTGCCTCCTGCCAGCGCTCGGTGGCTGTGGCCATCATGCCTCCTTCTTTGGGGACACAGAAATGTCACCCCCAGGACCTGTACTGTCCTTGCCAGCTTCTCCTCCCAGCCACATTTTCTACTCTTCGTTGAGCAAAGGGCCAGCTCACTATCATGTTCCTAAATTTCCTGGCTTTTGAGGATACAAGCCAGGCCATTAACATTATTTATAGGTTCCTGTGTATGAGTTTCCATTTGTTTGTCTGCTTAAAAACAGTTAGGTGAAAAAAAGAAATTCCTGGAGGTCAGAGAGTTAAACACCCCCCCCCCCCCATGTCCATAGTCTGATGGACCTAGAGGATCAGCAACTCCTTCAGAGACATAACTGTTTCCTTAAATGCTTGTTGTGTAAATATTTAAGCTACTTTATAAAATTTTTACAATGTACTTAGGAAGCATAAATCTCCCCATCAGAGCACGGCAGGCCATCGCAGCGGCACACGCTTAGGCGGTTTTAAGAACACAAACAGGGACATTTCCAATGCTAATGCTAGACCCAAGGGGCCCTAAGGTCACAATCTTACGGAAATAATTACTAAGCTGATTCCCTTCATTCACCCCAAAACAGAGTGTGGTTATGTGCAGCAACAAGATATTGCAGTAAGTTTAACTCCGGTGTCACTGGTTTAAAAAAAATCTATTTTACTGCACGGTGGTTGGCATTATGAAGTCCTGAGATTTTTCTCTTTGAAATGCAGCACCAGATTAATATCATACAGACAAAAATTATATAAGTCCAAAATCATCCACTAATACACATCCATTTCAAGAATTAAATGTTGTTTTTTTTTTCAAATGCCATGTGGCAGGTTTGAAACAAAGCCTAACTCGTTACAGCTGACTTCTGCATCCCTCACTGGTACAGATGACGGCAACCAAACCAGCACCAACTATCCACTGCAGCCACTCTCGGAGGTGCTGTTCGCAGAGATGCACTTCCCAGAGGTGAATACTCCCTTGCATTAGGAAAAAAAAGATGCTGTGCCAACTGACGCATCTGTATTCAGGGTGGTTTCCATATGGAAAGCTGTGCAGCTTTATGAGATTTGCTTGGACATGGTGTTTCCCAGCTCAAATTCTTCAAATAAATGCAGATTTTCTTATCTAACACAGGAAATAACATATTTAGCAGTTTTTCCCCAGAACAGCTTCTTTACCGTAATTTAGGTGTGTTTGAGGCAACAACAACAACAAATGGAAACGGGGAACTGGAAGTTTATTCACTTTGCAAAGCTTTCTGTTGTATATGATGAAGTGCATAGAAAGTCCAGAAAAAACTTGGATGGGAGTTCAAACACCAATGTTTTAAAGATGAAAGCGTGCTCTTCGATCAAATGTTTAAATAAAGTTTTCTTGTACTAAATCACTTAAAATATTTTCACATTCCTCACATTTCTAGAAGCACTGTTCACTTTTATTTATTGTCATAACCCAGTGCCCTCAGCAAGCAACCACAGCTATTTGAGGCAACCTGTTGTCTAAAGGGAAAGTTCCTGCAGGACAGTAAAAATTCATGATGAGCAACCCCCATTTATTCTCCAACCACCATTATATCTTCCTCTTTTCCTTACAAATTAATTCTTCCATGCTGCACATGGGGACAGCCAGGTTCCGCTCCAAATATTGACAAGAAATTCGAAGCAACTCAACTGACTTCACCATGGCTGTATTTAGACAGCTGTAACTCAGAGCAGAAACTGGCCTGGGCATTCAAACTGTCTTTTTCAGAAATGCTCCAGCCGTTCCAGTCTGCCATCAGTGATGAAGTCAGCCTTACTCATCCAAACACGGAGTACGGCTCTGCCATCAGCACCATGAAACAGCTCCAACAAGCTTCAAATTCACGTGTGATTCCTTCTTTTAACGATGCAATGGTGGATCAGGTGGAGGGGTCTGGCCACAGGTATTTTGGACATTCCCTGCTTCCCAGCGATAGTCTCACTGAGGTCATTTTAATGCTTGCAGCCAACAGTGATGTCAAAGAAACTGGTGCCCTGCTGCCACCATGATGTGAGGTGCTGGTAAAGCTTTAAAGTGACTGTGGAGCCATGCTCAGACCATGCAGACCTGGGATGTCTCATTCACTGAAGTGTCCTTCTAAAGTCCTTGAGTTTGCTGAGCAGGTACAACTCAAGCCCCGTGATGCAAGGAAGCTCTAACCTGCCCTCTCCCAGCCTGTGCTACAAAGCTTAAGGGAACGAGTAGCTACAGAGAGATCCAGAATAAATGGTGATAAACTTGCCATGAATCCATTTAGAGTAGAAACACTAGAAAGGTTTCTATTGCAGGACAATGCAGCAGTTGCAGAGGAATGGAAATGTGATTTTTTTTTTTAAGATGGAGCTTGATAAAAACATAGTGCAGTTTCCAAAAACAGAAGGCAAGCGGGCTAAGTCACCCAGGGTGTTGTTACCAGCCCTTATGTTCTTACTTCCTTGTAAATCCATCATTAAAGAAAAAAACAACCACCCAGACCCAAGGGGACATTAGTCTTCACGAGTCTCGCTCAACACTCAGGGTACCCTGATGGTTTCATCCCCGCTGTACTCCACTGAACCTCTCCCCATGAGCTTGCAGGGCTGTTTATTTAGCGCATCCCAGTATAAAACTCCGTATTTACTTTGGCACTATTCATTTAGAAGGCCCTAAAACCCAAATAAAGTCCATTCCCCTTTCTGTGTATCTCCAGCTATTGACACTGCTCATGACCAATTTGCAAAACCAAACAAACGCACGTTGTGTAATGGAGCTGGAAAAACAATCAGGAAGGGGCTGGAGATCTGCTTGCAGGTTCCCGCGGGGTATGCTGGAAGGGGTGGCAGCCCAGGAAAAGATTACAAGAAATTAAACTTTTACTCTGATAACAACAGGTGCTATTTTCTGCCTATGACATCACGCTCCCAACTGCTATTAAACAATGGAGATAGTCCAGTGCTGGTTGAAGTTGCGGAGAACTTTGCTGTTTGTTTCAGTGGCCAGCATAGTACATTTCCCTCTTTTAAAAATAGTTTATTTTCTTTCTTTCACATGCCTCACAACCACCCAAATCCCCTCCGCTGGCTCGGCTGACTTGAGGATAAATCACAGCATCCCAGGTCCATGTGAGCAAGACCAGACCTTCACGGCTGCACTCTCCCACCCAGCAGCAAATGGTTAGAAATAAGCACATGTGGGGCACAACTCATCCGACTTCTAGACTTTTCCCTTACAGAGAAGATGAACTGTGCTCTAAAAGTGGCTTTTTCTCCCCACTGACTGCAGTTAAGTATCTAGAAGAACTGCTCAGACATGGACATTTGTATTACTGTAAGGTAGTGAGGACTGGTACACAGACAGCATCAAAATGACCCCAAAAACTATCAGTTCCCTAATTACATGTAAAAGCAACATCTCACTGAAGTAATTCATATCTTATGGGCAATATGTCATCATCATAGGTTACTCTGGATGTGAAAACAAGCTGGACATGGGACTGTGAATTTTAATGCATCAATGGATCCTTCTACCGTCAGGCACAAAACTGACGTGTAATTGGTGGCATTTAGCTGCACCTGCTTAACTAAGGGATGCCCTCAGAATTCAGTGTCTTTCAGTACTGCTAAAAACAAAGCACACCCCCATGCCTTGGAGAAGGTAAATGAGATACCCCAATGGTCTTTAATGGCTACAACCCACATGCTCCAGCTTTCCAAAAATCAAAAGCAGTCAATGTAAGATTAAATAAACTATTTAGAGGAACCAGGGGCTGAAAAAGCACGATGCTGTGGTGTACAGGAGATGGCAAATTTATAACTCATATTCATCCATCCCCTACCTCAGACTCCAAACCCAAGCTGCTGCTGAACAGAGAGCCCCATCCCAGCCACAAAAGTATCTCTGCATCAGCAGAAAAAGGGTTTCCTCTCATGTGCAGTGTAAGAGGCAGAGCACAGATTCTTTTAGCCCTGTTGCTAAGAAAGACATCTACAAAAATAAGTCCTGCTTGCACTCTCCCTTAGGAACATCCTCGTTCCACTCCACAGCACGGAGAGTAGTAGAGGATGGGGAGAGTGGTGTGCAGCCCCATGCACCTTCCCCAGCGAGAGCCCAGCCTTGGCCAAACTCACCTGGTTTCAGGTTTCCTTACAAACCCCGAAACACAAATACGTTCCTAATTCTGTTGGTGAAGCTGAGCCAAGTTTCTGGCAGCACTGCATTTGGGACTGAAACAAGGGGAAAAAAACCACAGCGGTTTTGACCCAAAACCAAGATCTCCCCCTCCAAACTTGGCAGTTCCCACTGCCTTTTATTTTGTCTCAAAACTCAGGGCTCAAACACCCTCCTTGGGGAAGGGGTGGGATTTTCAGAGGCCTGCGAGACACCCAGCTCCCTGCCTGATGCTGGACTTCTTGATGGAAGCGTGCTACAACAGCCAGCACTTCTCCAGTGCAAAGACGAGGCAATTGCAGCTTTTAATGCCGCAGAAACCTAAAGGGAATGCAGCCCATAGTGAAGCCCTCACTGCAAATCCCATCCATGCCCAGAGACAAACGCTCCCAACGGCAGTCAGAGGCTGCACACAAATATAGCTGCAGGCATCTTTCCGACTGCTGCAAAGGCAAGCTTAAAAGCAGGATGTTTGGCTGAGCAGCTCTTCCCTCAAATAAACACCCACAACCTTACTCAAAACAGAGAGGCACCACTCTGGGAGTACTTGAGTCGCCGTGTTTCCAAGAACCCAGTCCTGATTTTTCCCCTCCTTGCTGCAGGAATGTCACTGGGCTGGACAGTACCTCAGGAAGGGAGCAATAGCCAGAGCACTCCAAGGGGCACACAGGCATCCCAGCACACACGGGCACACGTTTTCTCATCACCCCTTTTGCAGAGAGCTGCTAGCTTGAGCTAGCCAGAAAAATCATGTTTCTGAAGCTCTGAAACGTTGAATTGTTGAGAATTTCTCCCTGCATCACAGTCTGCTTCATCTCACCAGAGGAAAATAATTCAAGGTATCGGGGTGACCAAGTCTGGGAGCACATCTGCGTTTAAGGCTCACTGTTGCCTTTGTAGCACCGATTCAAGTCAGTCTGGAGACCACAAACGTCTCCAGTTGTGTACGACTTGGCACCACTCACAGCATCGCACCGAGGATGTGCCATCCCATCCCTATACGGTCAGTTAAGACGGGACAAAGATACAGCACTTTGGAAAACTGCTTCTGCTGCCTACATGTTACATCCTTACACAATATCTCAGCTTATTCACATGACATAAGCATTAAATGCAGCTTTAAAGGGGAATCAGTAATAAAAGCTCCAAGATAAGACCATACTGTGTCCATTAGGTGAATGCACCCACCCAGGCACTGGAGAAAGTCTCTTCCCCCTCTCTTAGGGCACTAAACCACCACCACTCCCATCTGCAGCTCCATATGCCATCCGCAGGGCTCGACCGAAGGGCACTGCCTTGCGTGGCTGGCAGAGACCTCAGCCTAGGCGAGGAGCCCAAGACAAGCTGTTAATCCCGATATATGCTTTTGTACAACCCCCAGCTTTCTAGTTTGTGCTGCCTGCACCATTCTGGGGCACTGAAGGATGGACCTGAGCAGAGAGGTGTAAGTTGTTAGTGCTTTAACCAATTTTGCCTGCAGTTAAAGCCTCAACTTGTTTGCCTGCCTTGGAAGCATCCTCTGAATGTCCCAAACCTTCCGGGATGTCTGAACAGGGTGGAAAACAAGGCTTGAAATCCCAGTAGAGGCTTCCCGTGCTCAACATGCCACAAGTACTCAAACCCAGGGATCTGCATGGAGGCAGCCTCACCCACAGAAGAGCTTGAGAAACAAATAAGCACCATGTCTCACAAACCTCTAATCAAAGCAAGCTTGTGCTGTGATGGCCGGAGGCGGCTGAGCCACGGCAGCGAGCTGGGAAGCCGTGCGGCACATCCCGCATCCCGGTCCTCCCTCCGCACCGCCCGCCCCGGGCACCCAGACGATGCTCCGACGTGGGATGGCTCAGAAGCCAGCCCAAAACCCCAGGCGTAAAAACACCATGTGTTTCAAAGAGGACAGGGCCAGGAGAAAAAGCATTTTGTAGACAGGGAGAAGCAGGGGCTGAGCACGCCCCGGCACTGCGCGGTGCCAGCTTCGCCCTCGCCCGGCCCCTCCGCGCAGCTTGCTCCTGCCTCTGAGGGGAAATTCGCTTTTCGAGCCAGCTGTTTCTCATTGTGTGCCTCTCGCAGCCTGCATGGGGGGAAGAGAGCCTGCAGGGAAGGGGAGAGGGAAAAGGAGGGGCAAGAGTATTGGGATTAAAATAATATTGTGTAGAAATCTCAATGAGAGGGAGAAAAGGGGGGAAGAGGAGAAAAACAAATGTTTTCTGCAAGGCAGCGATAGAGCAGCAGTGGTTCGAGCCGTGGCTGATCTGGGATTAGCTTCTGGCTCTCAGAAATGTTCTGGTGTTGGTTAGTTTGTCCTTATTTAAACCCTGATTGACCACACTGCATACATCCAGCCAGGGCAGCCCCTGCAGTCAGTGAGATACGGCAGCCCAGAAGCATCACCAGGAACGAGGCCGTGGACAACACCCTCTGCTCACATAAACCTTCACTGGTTTTGTGTTGGGCTCTGAAGCAACTCCCTTCAGCAGCCCAAGACTTTGGAAGGTGACAGCCATTCCATTAGCAGATTTTTTTTTTTGCTGCTGCTGCTTATGTATTTTTAAACAAACAACATTTGCAGCACACATACATCAGGCTGGATGGGAAAGGGCTTCCTGCCCCACCGTGAACAAAACCTGTTTGGTGACAGATCTGATCTAAACCATGTTAGACAGTTTCTCACATTTTTGCTTTCAAGATTAAGGAACTTTTGGAAAAAATAGATGTCAAACCAAGAACCGAGAAACTCTGCAATATCATTTTTATTGTTTACCTTTTTGTGAGTAATAGCTACAGTCGAAGCATCTCTTGCAGTTGGCTTCTGCCTGTAAAGATCTCAGTTGAATTTTCTGGGACCAACCACCCCTAAATCTCCAAGCCATGCAGGTCACCCATGGGCTCCTTCTGTCTGTAGCCAAAGCAAGCCGGAATGGGGCAGGGAGGGAACCACGTTTAGGACTGTATCAATCACACAGACCAAACCCAAGGTGACTGTAACCACCCAAAACCCTACACCCCCCCCAATCTACATATATACATATGTAGATACCTGCTTGCCTCCATGCAACTAGTGCACAGGAATGCTCAAGTGCATCTTCATGTGTGCGTTACAGGATGGGGAGTGGACTGGACACCAGCACATGCAAGTCCCTGACGGAGCTCCAGCACTAATTTCCTATCAGGAATGAGCCCCAGGCATCCAGTTTCCTCGATGACTTCGAAAAGCTATGCTCAGCTTTTCCTTCCTGCAGGTTTTAACGAAGTCATTAGCTGACGCTTCCCCGCGAAGCAGCTGAGCTTCATGGACAGCAGAGTCCAACATATAAAATACCAAGTGCAAGCAGCCTTTGAAGCGAAGCCCTTCAAAGACAGACACATACCAAATCCACTGAGGTTTTTTACACAAACAAATTCAGCATGGCAAGAGCAAAACTAATTTGCAAAGATCTTTAATGTTAAAAGTCTCAAATGACCGACCCTTTCAAGCACTGAATTCAATCCAGACCTAAAGGTCCATACTGATGATTCAACATGGAAAAGACCATGGATATTTTAAAATATGTGGCCGTAATTACCTGGAAATAAAAAACAACTCTAATTTTCCTGTTTCAGAGGCGAAGAAGCTGCCCAGGGCGCTCCTATTCTAAAACCAGTGATGTGAGACTGACTTTTTTTTTTTTTTTTTAAATATACTTTTGCTGACATTTCCCTTTCATTAAAATAGCTCAACAATGGGGGGAAGAGCAACTCACCATGCACATAGGATCTTTACCTAACTTTGTACTCACAAAGGAATTTCCTTGCCCTACCCTGGGGTGGAAGTTTCCACAGTCACACACGAGTGGCTTTAGCAGAGCCTCCCACAGCATCCCAGAAACGGGTTTGCTCCCTTTTTCCAGGAGATGGCCGTAAATCTTTCGAAGGGTATAAATCAGCTGGACTAAGAGAAGACAGATGTGATGCACTGCCAACGGGGTGCAAACGGCTGCCCCCCTCCACGCTCACCCCGACGTCCTGCGCCGCGGCTGCCTGCAGACCCAGAGCCATCCCCAACGCTTGGCACGGCTTCAGCCAGGACATCTGCGCCGTGCCAGGGACGGACAGAGGCTCTCGTTGGGCAGCACGGATGCCAGCTTCCAGCACAGACCATCCCTCTGTGCAAGAGTTGAAATAAAGCCCAGTGCCAATGGAAAAGTCAGATGGATTCCCACACTGGGAACCTCCCACGATACTTAAAAAGACAGGTCAAGTCAGACAAGGGCTTGTTTTGGGGTATGGTCTTCTAAATAAGCCATCACCTGGCTCAATAGGAAACAACTTTGGGTTTCAGTGGGGCTGGGATGTCCGCACCAGAGATACGGCTCACCAGCTCACTGAGGGACATGAAGTGGCCTGATGGATGACTCTTGCCCACCCCTCGTCCCAGGATCATCCTGTCCCCTGTGGACAAGAGCTCACACCACAGGAACACTGATGGCTCTGACTGAACTAGGAGGATGGGGACCAAGGGTTGGAGTAAGAGCCAGAGCGGCCGCACCCTGGCATGGGGACCCAGAATGGGAGCAGCCCTGTGGCTTGGTCCCCTCAGGGGCTGCCCAGACCTCTTCATGTTGGGAGGCCATGGCTCCACGCTGGCAGGTACCAATCCACGACAGCTGTGCCACCACAGGGATCTGATAGGCTCATTCACATCACATTTATCAGTTGCCACTGATGGTTATAGCAGGTCAACAAGTTAGTTATTGCCATAATTCAGACTGACCTATTCACTTTTTTGCACGCAGCATTTCCCTTAACTCCCCACAGGAAAACTGGACAAAAAGGGCAGAAAACATGACACGAGCAGACACGTTTGAGGCATCAATGTCAAAGCCCCAGGTAAGGCTTTTCCCAAGTGCTGTTGAGCTACTCAACACGAGGCACTTAACAGCAACCAACTCTCCCTGTAACATCCCTGCATCGGCACAGCCTCCCTGACCAGCTCTTCCCCACCCACTGGATCCAGTGACAGAGACTAGACATGCCTGGAAGCAACATGCATCCAGTGTCCTCACTGCACTTTGGAAACCCAGCAGAAGCCCACCTGAGATAGAGGAGAAAGCCCCCAACCAGGTTTTGCAAGCTCCAGAGCTAACTAGAGCTGTCACC
Organism: Athene noctua; assembly: GCF_965140245.1. Classification (NCBI taxonomy): domain Eukaryota; kingdom Metazoa; phylum Chordata; class Aves; order Strigiformes; family Strigidae; genus Athene; species Athene noctua. The sequence goes on along the minus strand of NC_134049.1, from coordinate 14,090,662 downwards.
CTTGCCCAGCTCTGGCCCCAACCATAAAACAAGCTCCACAATGGTGTTATTTATTTTTTTTAAGTCGCAAATTATTTCCAGCAGCAGGAGGGTGGAAGGATGCAGCGTGCTGGACCCTGCTTGCCGGCACCCAGCCAGTCTCATAAATGGTTGGCAGTCGGCAGAGCAGCAAACCCATTTCTATTGAAATGAGCTTGTTACTACTAATTTTTACTGGCTTCCCGGTTGATTCATAAAGTTTTGTTGGGTTTTTTTGTTCGGTTGGGGTTTTTTGCGGATCTCAGAAAGCAAGTCCTGAGACACTTGGGGAAAAATAAGCCCTGGCCTCCCCACGAAGGGCTGCTCCTGCACCCTGGCACAGACATTTACATCCCACTCCAAACTACAGCATTTTGTTTTCAGGGCTTCATAAAATCTTATTAGAAAGAGTTCTCTAGTTTTGAAATGGGGAAAATCAAAACCTCATGAGTTCAGTTTTACCATTATCAGCCCCGTGGCGGAAACAGCTCAAGACTGCAGTGGCAGCTGCAGACACACATTTTATAGGGACAGTTTGGGTCCGAGACATAAACTCCCCGTTTTCACATCTGCTCCCGCTCTCCACAGCTGGATGCACCAAGTTGTTGCACTGGACAAAACCAACCAGATCTAATCTTGGAGCCTGAACTTTTTATAAGTACCAGCAAGTATTAGCTGTGAGACTCGGCACAGCTCTGCTCACTGATCTCAACGTCTGCATGGATGAGAGCTCCTCTCTTTTCAGATGGGCAAGAACAGCCAAAGCGATACACCCTGCAAACACCAGAAGGGCCACAACGGTTTTAATCCATCAAAAACCCCAACACAGAGACTGTATAAGGCAACACACACACATTAGGACACAAGCTGAGAGCACCATCAGCCAAGTCAAGCCCAGGAGGAGGGTGCCATAGGAACAAGCCCACACAGTATCATCTCCCCCAGACTCGTTTGTGTGGTATTTCAAAGTGCCTTTAACACTTTAGTATGGCACTTGCCATACGCTTTGCTTATTGCTTGGACTTAATTACTGTAAAGACCTTTCCCTACATGTTTGTCTCCCTTTTCCAAGTGTTGGACCCCAAAGAAACCTCCAGCACTGAGCACAAGGCAGGGGGCTGCTCGATGTCATTCCACAGTTGCCTTTTTCCAAAAACTTGCATTATGCCATGGCTCACTAGATCTTAAGATGAATGGGAAGAAAACCCCACATATAGCTCATTTTCACAGAGCTCACTTAAAGAGCAACAGATATAAAAGCCATTGGAAGAGTTCAGGGCACAATGACTGTGTGTGCTCCAGAGCTCAAGGAGAAGATGGAACGGTGCTCCCAAAGGCATCGCTGGGGACCAGCGACACCAACGTCATTTATTCAGAAGTGAAAGCAGAGCCAGGGGACTCCCCAGCCACCACTGTCCATGTGCAGGACAGGGCAGGCAGGGATGCTCCAAGATCCCTCAGCCTTTCTGCAGGGGGAGACGAATCAAGTGCCTCATTTTTCCAAGTGGACAAACTTGCATTTTGCCGGCGCAGGATCTCACAAACGGACTGTTGTCTGAGCGCAGCGCCAGGCGCTCGCCCCCAGAATAGACCATGCTTTATAACAGCCACAAGGAAAAAAAAGAAAAAAAGAAATAAAGGAAAGAAAAGCGATGTTCTCTGAACAGCATATCCATCCCTGTGGGACCCTCTGGAGACAGGTGGAATAAATCTAAAGACAACGCAGCGTTATCGTCACCCACCAACCAGACACCCACGTGCTACACCTCCATGCAGGCATCTACAGGACTCTGTTGCACACCCTTCAGTCAATGCTTTTTTCTTCTTTACTAAATAGACAACAGTGGTTTGCATCACTATGTGTGAAAGCATAAAGCAGCTGGCATTTTTTTTTTTTTAAAGTCTTTAACATTCTTTGGCTCCTCAAATGGAAAAATCTTAGTAAATGAGACCTTAATAAATGGAAAGAGCTGAAAAATAGCCTTTATGCTGGCAAGTTTTGCTCCTGCTAATGGAATACGTAGATAAAACCGACACAGTTGTGTCTCAAACTCTTCCGCAGTGCTGCTGCCAGAAATAATTTCCAGGTATCGCTGATGTGGTCCTCCTTGCATCGAGAGATGCCCCTACAGCAGGATGAAGCCCCCAACTCCTCCTCCAGCCTCTAAAACACAGCCAACGGGAGGAAAGGTCAGCCTGATCCTCCTCAGCCGCTAAAGAGCGCTAAGGAGGAGGAACACCTCCAAAGCCATAAAACCTGAACGCAGGCAGAGGAAGGGGAGGGCAGTAACCAGCTCTTCAAAGCCCAGGCACGGAGACGGCCAAGCTGCAGTGGGTCCAGCTGAGCGTAGGCATCCAGCTGGGAGAGCAAATGTGACATGAGGGCACTCGCAATTGAGAATCGCAAAAAGATTTGCCACTTGGGAAGGGAAGGAGGGCTTTGGTCCAGGGTTTGCTCTGGGAACTGCACTTGGAGCAGCACAGGGAAGGCTGGGGGATGCTGCAGGGCAGGACCACGTGGGCTCCGCTGCAAGGGTCCCATCTGGAAAGGCCTCCTGCTCCCCCAGGAACAGAAAAGTGCTGTGAATTAAAAAAAAAATTCTCCACTGATCCCACTCTCTTGTGTTGTTGGGAATTTTGACTTTTTGGCAGGTTTCATACATGGGCTTTTATAACCTGAAATTCAAAATGTTGAGAAGCATCACAGCCTGTCTGTTCCCAGACAAAGTTTGTATCCCCATGTTGAGGCAGGAACAGGTTTTATTGTATGAGAAGAAATTCATGTCTGGTCAGAGTTAAAATTCTTACACTTTTTTTTTTTTAAAAAAAAAGCAGTATGTTTGTTTACCACCAGCTAAACAAGGAGTGCAGATCACAGCCAGACCTCTGCATTGCATTATTTCAGGGTGGCTGGCTGGGCTGGCCTGGCTGTGACGGGGCACAGCAGAGAGCAGCTGGCTGCATCCTGATGCAGGGCCACAGTGTGCTGGAGCAACACGCTGTCACGGCACCGTCACGCACCCCAGGCACCGTGCTGGATCAGTGCGGCCACAGCTCAGCCTCCCCGAGTGAGACACAAGCCTGAACCCCAATATGGGCTCAACCCCCGCGCCCTGCGCACCCTCAACGGGGGCCTGGAACAACCACACAGCACCACTGGGGAAGCAAAGCCCGGCACAAGCTGCTTGCCTTGAAATGGCTGGAAAAAAAAAGGCTGATTAAGGAGATGCTGGGGCAGGAAGAGGGCTTTGGTTTTAATTGCAAGTATATCCTCTGATGCTGCTGGTATTTTCCCCGTAAGCAACAGCAGGGATGACAAACCAAAGCAATGCTTGGTTTCTCACCAAAGGAAAAGCACCCCTGGGAAGGGGGCAGCAACATGCTCCAGCGCTTCAACACTGGAGACCATTTAACCCCTGCTCCAGCCCCAGGACCTGCAAAGGCCATTACAAGTCAGCGTTTAGCAACTCTAGAAGAGGTCAGCCAAGACAGGCATTTCCATGCAAAGTGTTTTTGTCCTTACAGAAAAAAACAAACCAAACAAACCAGGAATTCAACAGTTCTCAGTATCCGAAGCCTGGACCCCAGCGCTGGTGATACACTCATCAACCTCCCCTCTCCAAGCACTCAGCTCCCATAGCAGTTTTCCAGGCTAAACACCCACTTTTTGGGGGAATCAACCAAGGGAAAGGTCTAAAACAGGAGGAAGACCGAGCATGGCCCGCTGCTGGAACAAGCACCATCCAAAGATGATGTTCTGTGAGCAAGGTGGGACCTCAATGAGCCAACTTCCCTCCTCATCCTTGATCACCACCCACCTCCTTGGTCCCTGCACAGGCTGGGGAGCAGAAGGCTCCTCTCCTCCCTCCCAGAGCCCATGGCACGGCAGGACACACAGCAGCACTCGGCGGGGCTGGGAATCACAGCAGCCGCGTGCCTAATCCCCGCCGATCCCAAGCACTTTGGAAGGACAAAGAGCTGAGTCTCCTTTGCCAGTAAATTGAACCTGCGGTTCCAGGGGCTCGAGGCACTTCAAAGCCTGCAGCAGCCCGGCCAGCAGCAGTAAAGGGATGTACTTTTCAGCTGTCGAGCAGCAAAGTAAAATCCACACAAATAAGCAGTGTTCCAAAAAACCAGGTTTAACCATCAGCAGCTCTGAACGACAGGGGATGTTTTTCCTGAAGGGTTGGGTTTTTTTTCTTCTTCCTCCTTTCCAGTTTGTCTTTTTTTTTTTTTTTTTAAATTTCTTACTAAAACACGTCTCAAGCTCCCACACCGCACAGCCTTTTTGGGTCTGAGCATCCTCCAGAGGTAAAATGCTGAGTTAGGTATTGGAGTCCAGGAAAGGAGGTGCCTTTGATGAATAGCAAATCTACAAACTTCAATCGTTTCGGTGAGCGCCACAGATTTAATAAGTTATTTCCGTGGAAAACCTTAGTAACTCAGTTATGAATCAAGCCTATAAACACCTCTCACTCATCAAAGTGCCACAAAAAAAATCTATTACTGTAACTGTGAATACAAGCCTCTCTCTACAGGTCCCTAGAAGAAGCCAAAATTCCTCCTTCAAAACATTCACCATTTTCAAAGGTCATAAATACACTATGTCCAGTATTCAGCAAATCTGTTTAAAAAGCAAAACACAGGCACAGAGAAAAAGTAAAGTTCAAACAAAGACGTACCATCAGATATGCACTGTTTAAAACACACAACCGGACTTACATCAAAAGAACTTTTACTACCTCGAAAGCCATATCCAACTCCTAATAGGGTGTAAGAATGTAATGTTTTGGCTACAAAGATTAAACTAATTTACTTTTAAGTAACTTGCTTACTTCCTGATGTTTCTTTTTTTAAGTGTGATGCTTAGGTGCTTGGAGAAGTGAGGGATGTGATTATTCTGTGATTCAAGGCCAAACATCATAACTACTCAATGAACCACAGACAAAAACATATTTTATCTGGGTGTTGTACTTACTCCAGGAACTTCTAGGCTGAAAACATCCCAGCTAGCTGCGAAAAACCATCCCAGTTCCAGGTAAGAGGAGAAAAAGGGCAATTCTCCCTCCTTCTCTGAAGAAATGTACAGAGAAGTTCAGTGTTTTGCCTACAAGGAAATGGTGCTGCCCAAATACTGCCCGTGGTACGCTTATTTGCATCATCCTGCCCAGCTCCTTCACGGCAAATTCTCCTTCAGAGCTGGGGAGCTGTGTGTACATGCACAAATGCAGAGCTATCATCTGCAAAGCAGCTTTAATCCCTGCATTAGGCACAGGGCCAAATATCAGTAAGACCAACCTTCCACCCCTTGTGCACCAAGCCATCTGTGTCACTCCAGACAGAGGATCCTAAGGCTCTAGCAGCTAGTGTTGCCTTTTTTTTTCCCCCTCCTTCTGGACAGATCTGATCATCCACATTTTTCTAAGTGCTCTCTGCGTTGGAGGGTTAAAGCAGTAGTATCAGCCATGATGACAGTCGAAAAGATGTTCTTGTATGTGAAGCAATGCAAGCAACAGAGATGGTGACGAGGGAGATTTCAGCTCAATTCACAGCTCTGCAACAGCAGACACATCTACCCTGGGAAAACCACTGACTCCCTGGCTCCTCGCCGGGAAAAACACATGGGAAGAAGGGAGTTTACCACCGTTTCATCAGCTCAGATGAAGAACATCACCGGGGCTGTCTCCACTAAAGATGCTCCGCAGGGCAGGCAGGTCCCTGGGACGCAGCAGCCTCAGCTGAGTACAGGATGCTGTGGGAGCTCCTCCCATCCTCCCTGCTCGGCACCATCGATGCACTGCCCTCACAAAGCATTTGTACAGCTAATAATAACCGGACATTTCTCCATCTCCCAGCCCAGAAGACATCTTCCCTCATGGAAGACAGTGTTTTGGAGGCTGGTGATGATGCTCTCTCACTGCACAGGATGCAAAGCCTCGGAGCAACCTTTATTTCCCTCCCTGGAAGACCTTCAGCACAAACCATCTCTTTTCCCATCTCCAGCACATTCCCCAGTGGTCCATCCCCCTTCACGAAATTAATTTCCCTTCCCCATGTTACTAACTGGGCTCAGCTCCGAATTAATTTTGAGAGCAAAAGGCTTGCACTGTGAGCTCGTAACCCATAGGACATTTTTTACAAACAGGTGTCACTTGCTTCAGAAACCCTTCTACAGCTGCACAGCCACTGCCAAAATTTCATCCTCCTTCCAGAGGCCCGTGCGCTGCACAGACTGGGGTCACCAGCACCTCTCTCCTGCTTCTCTGGACAGGACACTGGGCTCAGGTGGCAACACAATGGTGTACTGTCACCAAAGCGTGGTCATCCCCAAGCACTATAAGAGTAAGCTCCTGAAGGCTTCAACACTACAGCTCTTGGGTTTGGTGGCACAACGTGAGGTGCCGTCCAGGGTTTTAATGAAGAAACAGCTGTGTGCAGGGAACGTCTTCCCCAGCCTTGATCTAAGGTGCTCTTTCCTCAATTGGTAAATAAGAGTGTATTTGCTCAGTCTCAATGCTCTGGGCAACATTTTTATGAATAATAACAACCCAAGTGGAGCACTTTCTGCTGGGTTACATTGCTCGTGGATGAAGCACTGACATCAACAGGCTTTGGACACAGTAAGGAGCCCACCTGGCTGCAGGATCAATGACTGCTTCTCTTCCCCTTCTGCTCCAGAGAACAAAAAAATACGTGTGAGCTGCAGGAGCTGCCACCAGAGCCACCCACCATGGCAAACACAAACACAATGCAAAAAACCCTGCAGCCCTCCCATAAATCTACAGGCTCCAGTGGATTTATCATCAACCCAGAAAGACATTTGTTGTAGAAAAGAACAACACACCTGCACCCCTCTGACAGGGACAGACTGAAAGCCTGGGGATGCCATCTCCGAGAGCTTCTCCACCTTCCCTTTCAGGGATTAATTCTGTGATTCACCCTGTAGTTTGCAAAATTGCCTTTGATGTCAACCCCAGGCAGGGCCAGAAGCTGCACATGAACAAACCCAATGCAAAGGCAGGTGGTTGTTCTGAAGTTCCCCAACCATCGGGAAGGATGCTGCTGTGTCGTCACACTCTCTGATGGGGATTCCCACGTTCATGGCCATCCACGGCCACGTGGGGAAAACCTTCACACCGAGCAAAGAATTCCTCTCTGAAGAACACTGGAAAATAGATGCACTTTATTTCCCGTTGGCAAACTAAAACTATGGAGGAAAAATGTTTAATATAAAAACATCTGACAAAGCACCTCCAGGATGTATTTTTTTGCATCAAAGAAGCAGCTCTTGGCAACAGGCTCACTCCTCCGACAAGAAATGTTTTTAGCCAAACCCTGATTGTTATAGACTGCACAGGGTAAGACACGCCAGCAAACTTAAAGTTAAATATGAAAGAAAAAGGAAACCAAAACCATTACTGGCCCAAATAAACATCTGTCTGTGATTAAACTGGATGCAGATATGCTCTGCCTTTTTTTTTTTTTTTTTTTAGAAAAAAAGGATTTATGTTTCTGCAATAGGATGGGGGGAAGAAAGAACGAAAAGGCTCCACAGTGCTGCTGGGTCAGATCGGCATGACCCTTCTTGCAGCCCCCAGCCCTGCCACCCCGATCCAGCGCCCACACCTGGGGCCGTGGTGGGAGCCCAGCACCGAGAGGTGTCGAAGCCAGAGGCAATCATCAGGAAGTTGCAAACCCAATGTTTCACCCCCAGAAGAAACTGCCACCCTATTAATGAGAAAAATATCTTTCTTTTTCCCTCTCTATTAACAGGTAATTTCACAATCTCTCCCCCAATGTGAAAAGGGCAATGTTTGCCCAGTTTCCACACATATCCGCCTTACATATTTAATAGGCTTTTTTTTTCCTACTCCTAACACACAGGATCTTCATAAATTTCCTTGTTAGCATAAATCCTTGCAGTCTGTTATTTCTGGGGGGAGAGGAAGAGAGACGTTCACTTTCTCCATTCAGTGGGTTTTAAAATATGCTTCCTTAAGTTCATCCTAAATATTGCTAGAAGCAGAAAAAAACCTCCAGCTCTAACTTTGGAGTCGTGGCATTGCTTCAGCGGGGCTGAGTCATCAGTTGAGATGGACAGGCCTGCTCCCACCTTCCTCCTCCCTTCAGGGGTACAGGGACCCTGCTCCCCAGATCCAACACCCTCAGTCCCACCATTCCCCTGCAAGCAAATTCACCACCTTCCCAGACCTTGAAAATAATCCAAAATAATTTAAACAAGCTCCAGCCCATTCAGTGTTTCTGATTCTCCTCTCTGTTGATTCACAATTATCCTCCACAAAATTTGGAGGGGGTAACAGAGAATATATCACTGAGCAAAGCTCATTTCTATGTGCAACCTGTCATCTTCTAGACTTCAGCAGAGCTGCTCAGAGCAGGCTTACACGTGCACTTCCACTTTCATCAGGTATGGCTCCCCACAGCTCTGCAGCACAGAGAGGAATTAATCACTCCTCCAGCGAACCACCGACTCACAATTTTTTCTTTCGGATGCACGTTCCCAGCTACAAATGGGTTCACCAGAGCTGAAACTCTTGAAGAGCTTTAAGTACACCGGAGGCAAATTTTCAGAGTCTAAAAAAAAGCAAAACCCAGTATTTTTTGAAAAATCTAAAGCAGCACCTTCCCTGGCCTCCTGTAAAGCCTCTTGCTTCTGGTGCAAACCCCACTGCTGTCCTCACTTCCCTCCTGCCTTTCTTCCATTCCTAGCTCCCCTTTCTCTCCTGGCAGCACTCACTTCTCTTCTCTCTTCTTGTTTGCAACACCGAGCACCAAGCTGCCCTCATTTCTCCATTTCTCCTATTTGAATCCATCCAGCATCCTCGAACGCCAAGCAGTGGCAGAAGGACAGGGTGCAGGATATGGTCCTCCAGCGCGCTGCAGAACTAAAGGGAGGCGGGTTGGACATGAACACTCGTGCTCTGCAAGGAGCCCTTTCCCTCCAGAAAACCCTGCCACACACAGGGCTCGAGCCTCGCGGGCAACATCACTTCACAAAGGCATTTCCATATGAACAATGAAACTTTCCACGCAAACACTGGTATGACTCCCGATTAAGTGAGGAGTAACGAGCAGGCATGTAGGGACACATGAGAAAGGTTCTAGTGATGAGTGGCTCATTTTGAGGGAAAATAGCTATCGTAAGAGCTTGGCACTGCCTGCTGCAGGCATAGCCTTCATTAAGTAACTTCAGTGGAGACACCCAGCCTGTGCAGGACCTCTGCACAGTGGCTGGGGACCAGTGAGCTGCATCCATCACTATCTGTCTGCTCCTACAACTAATTACTCATCCTCATTTATTATGGCTCCAAAAAAAAAAACACCTGATGCCCCAACGTTTTTGCACTCTCCAGACCTGCAGCAGCCACGAGCAATGGTCAAGCCAGCATGGAGACCTATGGGACACTCCCCCAAGCAACACCACCATGCTTTGCCCTCCTACCTGTGCTCAACCCTTCCTCTCCTGCATGGTCCTTAGGACCTCCAGACTTCAATGCCACTGCTAAAAGGACCTCTGGTCACTACTCATAAGAATTTATGGGGCTTTTTTAGCCAGAAAGACCGACCGAGGCAGCGTGCTGTGCAAGCTGAGCGCTGAGGAGCAGGGCTATTTCATGGTCTTTAAGAGAGGGTCCTTCCCTGGGAAGGGGAAGAGAAGATAGCCCTGTGGGATTTAGGGGAAGCCAGGGAATCCCAAAGGCCGTGGCCCACAGCATCTGCTCCAGCATGTCCCCACCGTACTGAACCAGTTCCCGCAGCAGCAGCGCAGCCCTCTACAAGCCTGGCAAGTCTAACGGGTACAGCAGCTTCTTGGCATGTGGTAGAGGAGCCAAGTCTGAGGGGAAAAAAAAAAAAAATACTACAAATGTTCCACCAATTATGAGTCACAGGGCTGAGCTTTTGTTTCTGCCTTGCTGGGTTTTGCCCTTTCCCTGGTATTTCCCCAGCTCTGGCCGGGAGAGCTGCAGGGACGTCAACAGCAGCCAAGGCTCTGCCAGCACCCGGGGACGGGCACAACCCCAGCCAGGGGAACCACCTGAGCTCAAAATACAACTCCCAAACCAGCACAATTTCTTCACCTCTGTTCCCCAGGAGTACATGGCTGCAGAAATAAATCTAATGCTGAAAAGACGGAGACGCTCCTCATCCTCCCGCAAGCCTGAATGTGACACTGTTTGAGCTCAGAAGATGAACACTTCAGGATCAAACACCTCCAAGTGCCTTTTCCCACCAACTCAGATCTTCCTAAGGCATTGTACCTCCCTGAGAAATCAGGAGCATCCCCAACCCGAGGGAAATGCTGTGGCTGGACACTGATTCTTGGACAGTCAGCTTCATTTGATGACTCAAATGCTCTGAACCTCCCAATGAAGAGGATTCTGGAGTATCATCCATCGACCCAGCTCCTGACACAGAAGGTTGCATCTGCACAACTATTCACCACTTGTGCTTCCAGTTAGCATTGACTGTTAGTCCAAATTTTATAGGGAGCCTGCTAGTTCATTGAAGACTTCTTCCTATTTTTAAGAGCAGTATTATAGCCATGAAAATGTCTACTTCAGAAAGAGGGTATGATTTTTTTTAAGTTTATACATATGACACAGATGATCTTTTGACTTCATACTAAAACTTCCTGTTTAGAAGTCCATCAAGTAAACGAATAACAGTAGAAGAATGGTTCTCTTTGTTATCCAAAATTGAATTTTGTGGTTTTAGTAGGAAAAGCCTTTTTGATGATCAAAGCTGAAGCAATAAATAGTAGTGGCTTGATGCTAGATCCAAAACGTACTTATTTTTGGAACGGGAGTTAAGCGCACATTGAGCTCCTTTGGTACACACAAGAAAAGGCGGGGAAGACCACGTGCTTTGTGTATCATTTACACAGCCCTCCATTTCAAGCAGACCTATTTAATAAGTCGAAATGGAGAATAAACAAACTGAAATATGGCAAATAGACTAGAGTCTAAGTGGTCTTTTTTCCTTCTGCTTCCCCGTGATGACAAGTATGGGTTAACTTCAGTGAAGCTCTTATCCTCTTTCAGCAATCATGAGCACTGGGGAAAAATAAATCACACAGCCCCAGACTCTTATTAAAAGTTACACCATTGGAAACTACACAGGGGGAGAGGAGGTATCTGATTTCAGTACAATCTCAGTCACATGTTATCATTATATTGTTCAAGTAAAAGTTAAATTCTCTCTTCTATTCCAGAAAATCCACCAGATGTCCCATAAAGGACTCTGCTGTGAGAGAAGCTAAACCATTACATCCTTAGGAACCCCGGTTTTCAAACTCAGCTGCTATAATTAATGGCAATTATCAAGTTACAATAAAAGCCACGGGCATGGGGAGCTTTACAGACGTGTATCCAGGCCGAGGAATGTTTGTTAGGAATTGTGAGTGCATATTTATTATAGCGCAACCCTGAACGATCCAACTCCTGGCTATCAATTGTTCCCCTGCTATGGACACTTGGCAGCACAACAAAAGCGAGGCGGGCCGGCGCGCCGGATTCGGCACGTGGCAGCACCGCGGCAAAACCCACCGCGGCAGGAGAACCTTAAAGAAGAAGGAGAAGAGAAAATCTCCGGGGGGAAACACACCATCATGCCATGACACTATGGTGCCGTGCTGTTTAAATGCTTTTTAAAGCGCTGAGGAGTGGGGATCAGTTTAAACATCCCAAAGGAGCCACCGGTCTCACCAAACTGGTCACGAACTCTTGCAGGCGGAGAACAAGAAGAGAAAAGCCGTGGCTAACGGACCAGTACGCCGAGGGTCCCCTCCACCACAGCATCCCCCAGAGAAAGCAGCAAACCCCAACCACATGCTCAGCAATCCGGCAGCTTGGCACCCAGGTGCCGCAAAGCCCACCCCAACCGCTGGAGGAGGCACATGGAGCTTCACCGGGATGAAGGTTTGTCTGTCTTCATTTTAGCTCTCAGACCATTAACCAGGTCATTTCTTACAGAGAAAACTAAACCTGGTCCTACAGAAGGTCCCTCTTCCCCTCCATGCAGGCAGCCCCCAGCCTGGGATGGGCCACCAGAGGGGAAGGATGTGAAACAATCACCACAGCTGGAGCCCAAAGCCAAGCAAATGAAAGCCCCAACTCTCTGCCTGCTTGCAGGTAAAACCACCCCGGGCCTTAAAGAGCGCCATTAAATGAATGAAAGGTTGCAGGGGTGGGGCAGAGCAAAAACCAGGACCTAATTAAGCAAAGCTTTGTTCGGGAGCTTCAATGGCATCGTAGCTGGGAGCCCTGCTCATGAAAGCAGGGTTTGCACTTGGGGCCAGGGCCCAACAGGTAACGCAAGCTGGACGGACTCAGCAAGAACCACCACAAAGCAGCGTCATTTGAAACGGCCTCGCTGCTCCTGCCATGAAAATGGTGACGGCGCACAGCCCAGCCCCACACCAGCCCACGACCCCCAGGCTCGGGTGAGGTTTGGGTGGCTTCCACAGGGGCCACATGTGGCCCTGAGGCCACCTCCCAGACATGCCCGCTCGTCCCACATGCTCATTCCAGCATTTTATCACAACACGCGGAGCGTAGACGTCTCTGAACAATCAACTTGGATAGCTGCTCTTCCTTTCAGACCAAGACTATAAACCAAGAGCAGCACCCCAACCCCATCTCCTGCTCTCCTGCCCCAGCCACAAGCTCCCGGGTGCATTGCCAACCTGAGAAGTCTCCAGGCGTGACGTTGGGTGAGTTTGTAGCCTCTGTTTCAGTGTAAGACAATGTGGAATCTGATAGATCTGGAAGAAAAAAAAAAAGGCACTTTTAGTCCTCCTGCGTTTGCAAGTGCTACGTGAGCACCCGTGACTCTTCAGCTTCCCATCACCTCCCCAAGACAAACTCTCTGCTGGGCCAGAAAGCACCGATTAACTTTGTACCTCTACCATGCAAATGCAAAGTCTGAATTGCTTCGACCACAAAAATAACTGCAGTTAAGTTGATCAAACAAGTAGGAACTTGGTGCTTACTGGATAAAGTTACATTAAGCCTCTAAACAACTCAGAGTTACTATACTTAATTATCACCATTAAAATTCTTGAAGCTGTTTATTCTTGCTTCCTTCCTTCCTTCCTCTTTGCTGAAGCGAAGGAAACTTTGTTTTAACAAGTTAAGAGTCTTTGTTATTCTCTCTTGCTTACACCCCTCTAATTAAGTGCTCAACTGTTTGCTCACAGATTAACTATTATTTTTCCAATCAAACAAGCCAGTGAAGCAAATTTCAATCCCTGGCTGTTGTTTTAATAAAGTCACGTGTCACTCACTATCATCTCTCCCTGCAGCACAAGCAGTTTCTAAAGGGAATTAACTTGGAAGGGGGAATACAGGGAGGGACAACTCCTTTTTTTTTGCCTCCACACCTAAAAAACCATGACCAGTGAATTTTGCTTTTCAGGGCGCTGTGGTCACTGCCCCGTGCCAGACAGGCTGCAGCGAGCAGGGAGCCGGTCCCTGCAGCAGGTGTGCATGCACGGTCTGCGTTGCAGGCAGGTCGCAGGCAGCTCCCAGACCTGGCAGGGCAGGGACTCACCTTTGGCACGGGGCAGCTCCCGCCTTCCCGCGGGGCTGGGTGGGACAGGCAGGCAAGCTGTCCCGCTCCTATCGCCCTGGCAAACCCGGCCTGTCTCCTCCCTGTCCCTGCCCCATGGGCTGCGAGAGCGGCTCGCCTCCGTCATCACCCCCGCTGTAAATAAAGAGCCACCGACTACAGGACAAAGGCAGAAATCCCATGCTCCAGACACAGCCACAGCACTGATCCCGGCAAGAAACACAAGAGTGAGGTGGGATTCCTCTCTTCCCTCCCATATTTTTGCTTCCCGTTTACTTGAGCAAGAAGTGGGTGCAGAGGAAGGACAGTCAGGGTGCAGCGATGCCAATTCAAACCACCTCCAAGCCAGCATGCACCACGGAGGACCAGGATCCAAGGCTGCTTTGTGCTGGGCTCTCCAGCGGCCTTCGCTTCATGCCCAGCCTACCCACCCAAGCCGCTTTCACTAGCCTTTTTTTTTTTTTTTTTTTTTTTAAAAAGACTTTTATAATTCATTAGGAAAAGTGAAACACCATTCAGAAATTATACAGTGCCGAGTTTCAAAGAGTTTATGTCTCATTTTAATAAGCAGAGAAAGGGTAATAGCCGGTTCCTCCATGGCGCAGCGCAGCCAGGGCTTTATGGAAATGGCACCCAGGAGCTCCCACTCCCCCTCTGCTCCGTCATCCCACAGATTACACATGCAGACAAAACATGACGTCTGGTAACCTTTCATTACGCCTTCATTAAAAATAGCGCTTCATATTATTTTGGAAAATATGCATGTGTCTACACGGTAATTTGGTATGATAAACTGACATCCATTTACTTCTTAAAACCCGTCAGCTGATGCTTGCTCAGAAATAATGAGCAGCCATAAAATCCTGACTTGTTGGCTTTTGCCTGATGTGCCACGTAGAACCAACACCAGGACTGCACCATGAAAGAGCTGCCGGGAGATCAAAAGAGAGAAAACACGTACCCAGTGGCTTTTGCTCATCATTAGGAGACAGCCGAGAGTAGGGAGGTGGTGGAGACTCTGGAAAAACAGAACTTTATGTTAGTGCTGTGTTCGGTTTATCAATGAAACCCTCGCCCTTTCTCTTTCCTGGTAGGAACTCTTCCAAGGTTACAAACACCCAATGGAAGAAAACCCACTTGGATGCAACTTGAGACCAAGAGTTTTCCAAATCTTTGAAGAAAGGAGGTTCCACCTCGATCTTTCAAAGTGAGTTTTACTACTGAAAATGCTGCGGTTCTCCTCTCCGCCCCTGCCCCACATCCTGGCCTGGGTGCCCGTGACCCAAAGCACATGAGATGGCACACTGCTCCCAAAGAACGATGCTTTAATCTTCTGCACTGAAGACAACCATGGCTCAAACACATACACAGACTTTACAAAAGCTCCCCAAATACTATGTTACAATGATGGAAAAAGGGTGTCAGGTGACAAAAAGACTCTCCTTTCTTGGCAGATGAAGCCTGACACCACAGGCCAGGCTGGCTTCAGCCAACAAGCCACCAAAGTAACTCTGGTCCATTCCAACAAGCATCCCATGATCCCGGGGCAGCACTCAGCCTCTCCTGCCCCACTCCCACTGACCTCAATCCAGCAAAGCTCCCAAACACACACTCAGCTTTAAGCAGTGGCACATCTGCAGTCATGCACTTAAAGTTAAGCAAGTCCTTAAAAGCGTTTTGCTGAATCAGGTCATCTAACTGGCTCTTGCTGTGCTTCTAAGAGTCAAGACCACGCAAAAGGGTGAAGAAGGTCCTTCATCATCTTCCTGCATTGGTTAGAGGGGTTTTTCTTTTGAACGATGGGAACGATTTTCTTCTGGAATTGTAACTTTGCTAAAACCGAGTGTGTCACTGGCTGGGCTCTATCATAGCTCCAGGATTGAGCAGACACCGACTTTGGTGAAGAACTGTCCTGAAAGCTCAATGGCATCACACTGACCCCAGACTACCACAACAAGGATGTCTCCTCAGTTCCCTCTCAAATCCAAAAGCAAGGTGCTCGGCCCAGCAACTGCAGCTCAGCTTGGATTAGTTCATCGAGAACACCCCCAAGCATCCCCGTGCGATGGCTCAGGGATGGCCCGTGGTCATTTACTGCTTCTAAGCAAAGGTTCCTCATCTCCCCCAGCCAAGCAAGCTGCCCTGTGGCAAGACACTCTTTGCACAGGGCGCTCAGAAGTCTCAAAAAAATAATGGTGCCAATGTGGGGATGTAACCTGTGCCACGCACAGCAGGCTGGTCCCAGGCTAGAGCCCGACCTGCTGCCACAGGGGACTTGGGCGAAACCCCGAGATGATTTCGCACCCCTCAGCTAAGTCAGCCCACAGAAAAGCGGGTGACAAACGTGAACACGGACGGTCTCTGCGAGGAGCCATGCAAACAGCTGTAAGAAAGGGCATCAAGGCCTTTCCCCGGCTCCCGCCGCCATCCCCAGCGCCCGGACGGGGCGGGTGGGGCCCTGGCACAACCACCCGCTATCAAAATGATAAGGAGCCACTCGATAAAAGCTCTGCTCTCTCCTACTCCCCGCACAGGGCTTGGAGCCATACAACGCTGGGAAAAAAAACTACCGCTGCAGGAAAGCGAGTTGGAAACTTTGCCCGGTTCTAAAATACACGCACATTTACTCCAAGCGTAGCAAAAGAAGCTGCTTCCAGCCTCTAGTATTCTTCGGGGGAAGCACGCCCAGCATAGAAGTTTCTTTCAAAGAAGTGATGCAAAGCGAGGCAGGATCCCGGATTGCAAAATAATTTTTTTTTTAAAAAAACAAGAAATCAAAGCTCTTGCCAAGAAAGGGACCGTCAGCAGGAGGTTGGTGTCCTCCAGGATCCCTCTGCCCACGGTAAAAATTAAGAAATCCCCGAGAAACGCTTGAGCTCCAGCTCCCCCCCCCCCGCGCCGCTTCCACGCAGGTTCGGCGTTTCCCCGTGGGCAGGGCATCCCCCGCCGCCCCCCCCCCTCCCGGGGCGCCCGGCGGGGCCCTGCGGCTTTAAGCCGGCGGCGGTAATTGCGCGGCTCCCCGGCCGCTCCGATAAACAGCTAGCCAGGCTGGCGCCAGCAGGATGCAAACTGCATATTATCGCCCCTTCTGCACCTAAATAGCAGGGGAACCTCCGCGGGAAGAGGGGGGCGGGGGGAAGGAGACAGAAAAAAAAAAAAAAGAAAAAAGAGAAAGGGTTTTTTAAGCACAACCGGGAACCGCTCTAGGCTGGGAGGGGAGTGGGGGCCCAGCCCCGGGGACCCGGGGCCAGAAACATCCCAGCCGGGCATCCCCACGGGGGTTCAAATAAACCGAGAAAGGGGCCAGAAGCCCCGAACCCCCAACGCGGGACGGGGGGGAAGACCCCGACCACCCCCCCCATCTCTCCCCTCTCCTCACCTGGCCCACAGAGGCGGCTGAAGTGGTAGGGGTTGCAGCAGACGGTGGGTCCGTCGGCGACGCCGAAGCTCTGGCACTCGCAGAGGGGTTTCAGCTCGGCGGGGTGCTGCAGGTCGGGCCAGCGGAAGAGTTTGCCCAGGAGCAGGTGGGGGGGCGCCGCTTGGCCCCCCAGGCGCAGCTCGGTGCGAGCTACCAGCACGCAGCCGCTGGGCATGCCCCCGCGGGACTCCACCGCCTCCAGCAAGCTGTCCAGCGAGCGCTCCTTCAGCCGCTTCAGCAGCGAGTAGGTGACGGCCTTCAGCTCCTGCTCCAGCAGCAGCAGCCGCGACCGCGCCTCCCGGCCCCGCCGCTCCGGGGAGCCGCCGTCGGTCGCGCCGTCGGGGCCGAGGGGGGAGGCGGCGGCGGCGGGCTGGGGGCCGCCCGGCTCCCGCTCCTTGAAGAGGCAGCAGGTCACCGTCCGGCCGTCGCTCTCCTGCCCCCGCCGCGGGCTCATCCCCTCGGCGCCCTCCCGCCGCGGCGGGGCGCGGAGCCGGGCCCCGCGCCGCTCCGCCATGGGGTCCCCGCGGGGTTCCGCCTGGCCGGGCGCCCCGCCGCGCCGCTCCTCCGCCTCCCGCAGCAGGCTGCGCGCTACCGCGCGGATCTCCGCCGAAGGGTTTTTCTCCGGGATCTTGAAGCTACCGGTAGCTCCGAGGTCGTGGCCGCTCCTGGCGCTCCCATCTCCGCCGTCCCTGTCCGGAATGACGCGGCTCCTCCAAAGCCGCCGCACCAGCCCTGAGCGTTTGGACCTGAACATACGACACGCGGGCGGCCGGGGGTCGCGTCGCTCTCCGCCGCCACCCCCCCGCCGCCCCCTCCTCCTCCTCCTCCTCCTCCGCGGGGCTCCTCGCTCCGCCGCCGGCTTTATCTCATCTCAGGCTGCCCGGAGCACCCGGCTCGGCGGTTTCCCCGACGGCCCGCGGCAGGGCCGCACCATGGGGGAAGGCGGCGGGGAGGGAGCGCGGCGCGGGCATAGACGGCGCCGACGCCCGCGGCGGTGCGGGGCCGCTCCCGTGGCGGCGCTGGGGCTCGGGCGCGCCGCGCCGTGCCCTACATCGGCTGCCAACGCGGGGCCAGGCGGGGAGCGGCGGGGGAGCGCGACGGGACCGGGGAGAGCCCGGGGCAGCGCTCGGCTGCGCCCCTCGGCGGCTCCACCGTGGGAGGAAAGAGGGGGGGAATGCCCCGGCGCGGGGGTGCCGCCCGGTGGGGTACTTGGCGCTCGGAGGTATCGATTCCCTTCGGTCGAAAATAGTAGTTTAAAAAAAAAAAAAATCAAAATTTTAAAAATTAATAAAAATTTTAAAAAAATATTAAAAATCTCGAAAAAGCGAAAACCCAACAGCAGAACGCAGAGCGAAGGCCGGTGTCAGCACGTGAGTTGTACGTATCCCAGAGGCGCGGCCGCCGGTCCCGCGGTCGGGGCGCAGCGCGGCTCCGCTCCGCTCCGCTCCGCGCCGGCGGGTCCCCGCGCTCCCCCGCGCGCGCGGCTGCCGGGGCCGCCGCCGCCTCCGCGCTCGCTCCCTGGCTCGCGCCCGCCCGCCCTCGCTGGCTTTTGTGTGGCCGGGGCGCGCGCGCAGGGCCCCTCGCGAGCGGCGGCGCGATTGGCTGCCGCCCATCATGTGCCAGTCTAGACACTTTGGCGGCTCCGCGCGGCACCGGGCGTTGCGCAAACACCGGCTCAAGTTTCCGAACTCTTAAAGGGACACGCGCCCCGCGGACAACGCCCCCCCCCAATCCGACAACAACCGAGCGGGGCGACCCCCCGGCCCTCCCGCCGCTACGGGGACGCGACTCCTCCACCCCCCCGCGCCCCCCGCCCGCCTCCAGCCGGGCTGTAACGGGGGGGACGCGCCCGGGGGAAAGTAGGTCATGGCGGCGCAGGGGTTAAGGCCGCTCCCCCCCCCCCCGCTCCCGCGCCGGAGCCGCCGCGGCGGGACACACCCCCGCGATGTATCAACTTGTCCGCCGTGGCAAAAGTTCAGGCCCGGCGCGCGCCCATTGGCCCGCCGCCGCGTGACGCGCCGCGCCGCCGCCGCTCATTGGTCCGGGTGCGGCGACGGCGCCGCCCCCCCTCTCCCCCTCCCCTCCCCACCCCTCGCCCCAGCGCGGCGTGTCCGTGAATGAAAGACATTCCGCGGGCGCCGCGGGACGCGCCGGGTCCCTGCGCCCGCCGCCGCGGGGGCCCAGGGCGGCGGCGTGTCCCGGCCGCGGCCCCGCGGGGGAGGCGGGCGCCGGCAGCGGGGCGGGGGGGGGAGCGGCGGCCCCGTGGGGTGCGGGGGGGATGGCCCCGTGGGGGCGGTGCGGCGCCGCGTCCCGCCCCACGCCGGCGGCGGCGGAGGGAGGGTGCCGCCGGGGCAGCGGCGTGTGGGGATGGGACCCCCCCACGAACCAAACAGCCTAAAATGGTGATTCTTGTGACCCCGCAGCGGGAGTTCGGGCGGCCCCGCTGCGCCCCGCGGGGACTCCACGGGCCCGTCGGCCGCTGGCCGTGGCAGAAGCGGCTCCTGCAGCCGGTGCCGCTGCCCGGGGAGCGGGGGGGTCGGCGCGGGGGCTCGGCGGCACCGGCGCGGCGGGCCGGAGCGGGGCCTCGCCCCTCGCCCGTGGGCATCGGCCTCGTGGGAATCCGTGGGAACCTGCTGCTAAGAGCGGAAAGCGAAGGGGCTTCGGCTGGAGGATCAGCCTGAGAACCGACTGGGGAGCTTTAGAGCAAAAATAAATCTTGCCTATTTATTTCCCAGCAGTTCATTGGCTAGGAGAAAAACCCCAAAACAACCCCAAAACGAAACAATTAAAGTATTTCAACCAACAAATTGTGGACAACCTGAATGTTGGTAGTTCTTCTCTTGGCATCTCCGAGTAGCTCTTGCCATAACTGAAGGCTTTTGTCCACATTTCCCCAAACCTGCACGAATACACCTAAGAACATAATATAAATACACTCGGTTAAGTTAGTACGATTTTTTTTAATGGCAAACTTAATTTGTATGCTTCACCTTAACATAAGAGATTCCAAAATACTCCATTTAAAATCCATACGTGTGTGCCACTGAGGTTTGCACCCACATAACTATAATTTGTCTTTTGACTTTGGGGTTACTTCTGCCCCTGCTGACCTGTAGTACCAGGGGTAAAGTTCCTTTTCCCTTGCCCTTTTTGGGTGAAATTTCGGAAATGTGCAGTTTGCCTTGTGAAAAATGCAATGTAAAATATGATATAAAGGGACCTGCTGCCTCTGGGTCTCCTAACTGCTACGGGCAGGGGACTGATGCAGCACCGTCCTCCTCCAAACGCCTCCCTCCCTACGTAGAAACCAAACTGGGAGTAAAACCAGATGATGTTATTTGGGTACTGACTCACTTTGCGTGGAAATAACATCCCATGGTGGCCACGCTAAAACCCAGTGCTCTCACCGACCTGCAGAGCAGCAACATTTTACACCTCGATCACCCTTTAGAGCTATTTAAAAAAGTCAGCCAATGTCCCACTGCGGTCGGAAAATGCTCTTAGCCTTTGTTTTCACATTAGGGAATAAAGACAAGTGAAAAGGCATGGAAGGCCTGCAAAAAAGATTCAGCTTCAGACATGGAAGCAGAAATCGGGATTTCCTGGATCTCGCATCCAGGCAGGATCCCTGCCCATCCCCAGGTTGCTCCAGAGAGGTTCCAGCACTCATTTAAAATCCACATCCATCGGCCTGTCCTGCATGACCCCAAGATTCACCTCCCTAAATATAGCTGATGCTTTTCTTTCCAATATCGTATTTATGTCACCCAAATTATGTCACAAATGTGCAATTACCAACATTGAAATATATAAAAATCTTAAATATAGCACTGTTTAAACTAAGGACAGGTCATTATTTCAGCAAACAACGTATTACTGCTTATCCAACACTATATAATCACGGTGTGTGCAATATGGCGTGAAGAACAATGGGGCTTTCATGGGACGTGGGGCGGCCAACCATCTCTGCGGGCACAGGTATGCGATGGAGAAGTCCTGATTTCACCCAGAGTGCCATCCATTTCAGCTCCTGCAACAAGAGTACATTGTTCCGTGCTCTAACGTGGGCAAGAAAAACAGAGCACTCAATTGTACTTGCCATAATGCATGTATAATTTATAGTAATGTTGGTTATTAAAGGATTTCTAGTAATTAACAGCAATGTGCTCTTTCACTGCCTTTTTTCCCCCCTTTCTTTCTTTTTTTTTGCCTGTCATAACAACAAACATTCCTGGGAGATGCTCTGGAACACATCCTATAGGTCTTGGCACAATAGCTGGAGAGAAGCTTTTGAAAACCTGCCAGTCTTATCTGACACGGATCTCCCAGGTACTGTATAAAGCCAAATCCTCTTGGGCCCGGGAGGATGGTGGGTGGCCGGGAGGGCACCGGCACCAACCTCTTCCCAAAACCGAATTGCAGCCAGGGCAGAGAGGCCAGCGTGGCCATTGTGACCATGGTCAAAGGCATCATCAGAGCCCAAATCTGCAGGCATGGACCGTGCGCTCTGGGTTTTCAGTAGGGAAAAATAATCCATCTTTTTTGCTTTTTTTAATCTCTAGTAGTTTATATGTTTCCAGTCAAAGAGAAGGATACAGAGGGTTAAACCACAAAATTAATAATTGCCATTTAAATAATGTTTTAACAGCACAATATGTAGATTATTTTAATGCCTTGAAAATGGGGTTGAGATGGGTACCCTGTTGACTCCATGCTGAGAGGCGGTGAAGGCTGGGGGACACACTGCACTCCTGTTTCACTGCCCGGGAACAGGGGCACAATATGAGCCCAGCCAGAGAAACCACGACAAAACTGCTGCGCCAGAGTGAGAGACTCTGCCAAAAACTAAAATGCCTCATAAAATCAGGCTGGTTTTGCTGGAAGCTGATTTTGAAAGGAACCAGAGAAAAAAAGTTTTGACAGCATCAGAATGTCTCGTTTCCTTTGTTTTAATGACATTGCCGTGATTTTCCAGTTCAAACCGACTTTTCATTTTATTCTTGCAAATGTTATATTCTGTGCGGTAACACACTGTGATAGGACTTTGGACCATCTTCAAAATGGAAAAAGCTAAAATCAGATCAAGGCATTTTGATAAATTCAAAGTTTAAAAAAAAAATGTTTGAAGAATTTTCCTTTATGGAGAATTTCACAACTGCTGGACTCCATGCTCCCAGACCTTGGCATCTTGAAACCCTTCATGCAGAGGATGTGATCTCACCCCATCACCTCGGTGTGTGCACCGTCCTGGGCAGGCTGCAGGCACGGCAAAGCCCATCCCGGCTCCTCCGGGCTGGAGTTGTAGCCGTCCCGTGCCACCGCTCCTGGGACACATGTCAGGGGAACGCACGGGTTGTTTCACATCACCATAACGCCGAGTTAAGACCTGGGATTTGCTACCTTCACGTGTTTTCCAGTCAGCAATAAATGCAGTTTGCAGATGGGTCCGAGATAGCCTGAGGTCAGCGGTCTGCACAGACTGCTCTGAAATTGCGCGCGCACGAAAGCAGGGTTTTGCTCGAGCACGGTGGATTCACCCGCGGGAGGCACAGCTCACGTCCCGCCAACCTCGCGCCCCAAAAGTGGGTTTGCAGGGCTTGCACACAGAGCCTGCGTGCACCTGGCAGCATCACCCCCACACCCCCACCCGCTCGAGGCCACCCTGATGTGTGTGACAACACGCCATGGCCACCGCTGGTGTGGCCAACCAGGCTGCAGGGAGCAGAGCAGCCGCATGTCGTCACCCGGTGAAGCTGGGACATGGCTCACGACCCTCCTCCCTGCCAGGAGATGCCCAAGTCGAGGCATTTACATCCCAGCAGAGTGGTACAGCCAGGAGGGTTTTGCATTGGCAAAGTTTGTGCGGGCACCTTTCCTCCAAGTGGGATGAAATTCTCGCCGTCTGATGACCCCATCCAAATCCCCAGGGTTGCTGGTGGCACCGTGGCGGGTGCTGCGTTTGCTGCCCTGGTCCCGCCTGTCCTGCGGGGCTCAGGGGGTGAAGCAGGGCCATGGCAGGCAAATTGCTTACGGATGAGTTGAAATTAAACATCCTCCAAAATTGATCAGAATCACGAAGGGGCTGGGGGAAATAAAAAGGACAAAATCCGATAGAAATTCGTCAAATACTGCATTTCACCAGACCTGAAATTAATGTTAATGGGTTAATGGAAACTCCACAAGGCAAGAGCTGCTGAGTTTCCAGGCTTTTCAAGGCCCTTCCCACGAGTATCTGCTGTGGGTGGGGACAAGCTGACTCACAGTTTCCAGGGCTGTAGTAACATTTCAACACCCCAGCGCTCCAGCCTTGGGGACTGATGGCAAAGAGCACATTCCCAGCAGAGTGGTTGGGAAGCTTTTTGACAACATGTTTTCTTGTGTCAGAAAATGTCAGTTTGGCAAAACCAAATTTTTTTCTTTTTTTTTTTTTTTTTGGGTAGCAAACTACCAGTTTCCACAAAGTGCTGCTTGGAAAGGCTGCCTGAGCTCAAGCTTGGATTTCTAGTCAAACCCACAGAGGCAAAATAATCTCCCAACAGCTCCTCCCCAGAGGGTGATGGCACCCAGCTCTGGGAGTGCCGACCCCAGGAGAGGCACCTTGCTTGGAGCAGGGACGTGGCCTCTTGCATCCCAGAAGAAGACCCCGCTCTATGGATGACTGCAGCCCCATTTCTTTAAATCTCTTCTTGGTGGAGCTGGGCCAATTTGTCTAAATAATTAAGCAGTTATTCAGGGTTAAAGAGTCCGACTTAACATTGGACGTGAGAGCACCCATCTGAGATACAGGGTATGAGGTTCAGTTCCCTGGCTTGGGTCAGGATGAACAGGGATTGAACCACAAGTCAGGTCAGTGCCATGAGTACAGGATTATCCCCTGTGCTTTCATTTTGTAGGAAAATAAACTTAAACCATCCCAGTCAAGTCCTGCTGCAATCCAAGGAAAGCACTGGTGTCTCAGGTTTTGTAGAACAGAAAGGCTGCCTTCATCCAAACCTAACGCCAGCCTCCACAGCAGAGAAAGGTGGTTTTTTTCCCCTTAATAAAAGCTGTATTTCCATCTCCTTTGAGCTGCCCCTCTCCCGAAACACAGCCAGAGGGACCTTGTTTAGCCCCACTGCCTTGTGGCGTCATTTCACATTCAGCCAGAGATGAATATTCACACACTTTCTCCATCTGAAAAATACAGAACAAATAGAAATGTATCCTTGCTGTGAAGTTTCATTACTATCTGTTCCAAGCAGCACGAAGTGAACAGAGAAATTTTGGGGCGTATTGCAGAAGGTGCATCTCGCTCCCAGGGAGAAGGTGGCTGGGCTGGACCTTCACAGCCCGAAGTCATTCCTGCCAGCCTCAGCAGGGGCAAAGGATGCTGAAGCAGAAGATCTGCATGGTGCAGCTTCCCACGGGATCCCATCCATGGAGAAGAAACAGCAGCAAATATCGCAGCAATGAACACAGACCTCTTACAATTTCCAAACTATTTACATCTGCGTTTCCTCTACGCTAAACTGCAACTTTTCCAATGGGAGAACAAGCCAAAGGACACCTTTGCTCTTGTGTCAGTCATAGGGCACATGGTAAAACATGAAGCAGAAGGAGCACCTTCTCCCGTCATTCCCAGTGGTGCTGAAATCCAAGCCAAGATGACCACTTGTCTCCGAGCAGGCTCAGTCAGACACCTTCAAAAAAATCCATCGTAATCTCAGCAAAGCAGAGCTGTTTGTACATTGAGAAGGATGGAGAGCTCCACGAAGCGTGCCGTTACGGGGACGGCGATCGGCGAGTGCTGCAGCCTTCAGCCCATCCAGCTTTCTGCTGGCCGCCTGCACGTGGCTGCGTCTCACTCAGGCGTGCAGCAGGTCTGACCGGGCAGGCACAAACCAGCCAGGGAAAATGGAGAAGACGTTGGACTTGAACTGAACCCAAGCCAAACTTCTGAAGTTCAGCAAATTTCATGTCAATAACTTTTATTCCTCCTCCTGCGGCCAATACACTTCCTGAGCGCGGGCAGCCGCCATCTCCTGCACGAGCCCATCCTCTGGCAGCTGGGCAGATTCTCAAATCGGGCAAGATCTGATTTATCAGCCAGTTCCTGCTGCCTAATCAAACCCAACCCTCAAACCTCCGAGGTTTCCCTGTACCACCTCCTTATGCTCTCCCTCTTGATCCCACGCAAGCACTGTTAATTCACCTGCACTGTATTTTTTCTTACAATGCTCAGGGAAGGCAGAGGAATTGCTGTTAACGTCCCCTTGTATTCATCTGGAGGGCTTGCGGTGGGAAGGACACTCAGAGACACGTCAGTGCCCAGCTCCCACAGGGTCTGGTGGGACAGAGATCTAATTACTTTTGCTGGTGTAGGGGGAAGTGATTTGCTCAAGGTAACAGGGAGTGTCTGTGCTGGAGAAGAAAACAGAGCTCGTGTGAAAGTCCAGGACTGGAAAACCTCTGCCTGAAGAGGACTGTGGTGGGACTTGGGACCTGCCCTGAGTGTCCGCCTGTGAGCAGCCACGTGCACCCACCAGCCAGGGAGTCCCTGCACAAAACCAGTCCTTTCCTTTCCATCTTCCCCAGCTGAGCTCACTGGATTCAGACTGACAACTGCTGAGGGCTGCTGTTTGCTCAGGAGGTTGGTATCATCCAGGGGAACACCGGTCCCAGGTTTCAATGGGCTTGCTGCTCCGGTGCCCAGTACCTACAGGATGGTTTTGTTGGGTGGATGCTCAGTGAAACAGAGCTGATAGTTCCAGTTTGGCCCCTGGTGTCAGCATCTAGGAGACCAAATGGCCCACGGGGACAGGACTGTCCTCTAAGGAGGTTCCCCAGCTTTGAAGCCCCAAAACTGCTCTGACCCGGCGCTTCTGTCCAGGGACTGAGGGCAGAAGTTCCTAAACTGCTGTATGCACCCAATGAATGCTGTAGAGAAGATGGAGGGGGTCAGGCCACTGGTGTTCTGGACCTGGGTTTCTGAGGACTTCTTGGGGTTGGAAAGCAAAGCTACAGTTTCTCAAAGCCACAGGATCTTGTGCCCTACCTCTGCTTTACAGATTCACTAGACAGCTGCAGGACGCGGATCTCCTGACCACCAGTGCGGCACAGGAGGGACTGACAGGCGTCATTGCTGCTCTGTGCTCTGGAACGAAGCTGCTGATGTGGAGGAAGATCCACCTGCTATCAAACTTTTCAGTGTCTTTCCTGATGCCACTGACAGCAATTTTCTGCATCCTTCTGAAATGATGATCTCATAAAATGAGGCATGTAGGTGGAGAGGATGAAGACATGGACTCCTGAGCCTTAATCTAGTGCTTTATCCAGGAGGACATTCTACCTCATGGTCAGTTATGGGCAACCACTCTCCGGTGCATCCTACAGCAGTGTGAGCACAGTGATCGTCTCCCAGGACCCACAGGAAGAGGTACCAGTGCAGGAGAGAGAAGTGGATGGGGAGGAGAAGTCACACTCAGCCAGTCCGGGATGATGCAGCCTCTGAGACTCTTGCAACACGGAGATGGATGTGCTGAGACTGGCCATCTGTCTGCATGACAGCAGTTTGGGGATTTCTAGGCCCCCAGAAACTCGTAGCATCTACCTCAGCCTCATTCTTTACTGCCCCAGTTGCAGGCAGAACAGCAGGGCTAGCCATTAAACTCCTCCTGTCCTGGTCTGACTGTAGGAGTCAAGTAATATCACATAAAACAGATGCTCTGTTCAAATAGGAAGGGAATTACAACTACCCGTGTCCACCAGAGGATACATCTAAAAACCACACCACCCATAACAAACACATAGGAGTTTGTCCTTTTTATCAGCATTTATTCAGCAGCCTATGGAGACAGTCTGCCTTTCTGGAGCCTTTTCCAGGCAGATAACACCCAGTTCTGAAACTGCCCTTTACTTTTTTTTGGCTTGGCTTTGGTGAATTGTCATTCTTGAGCTGGAAGGGGTCTATCTGAGTAAGAAAAACAGTCCAGCGCTGCAGGCTGCCACCACGCTGCTCTAGCAACAAAGTGCGTAATACGTCAAGCCCAGTGTCTTTGAAAAAAAAAAAAAGTCTACCCCTATCCATATTTACCCATACAATTTGCAAACACAAAACTGGAAGTTCCCTGGGACAGCAGGATTTAAAAAAGGATTATTCTATTTGGACCTGGTCCAGAGGGCAGAGGGAGTATACGTATATGTCAGAAATGGATTTTAATTGAGGTTTGTGGTGTCCAGTGGTGCTCTCCTAGAAGCAGGAGCTAAAAACATGGTAGGCTGGATGAGAAGAAAGCATAGGTTGATGAAGACATCAAAGCAGATCTGAGAAAGGTCAGATATAAATGGCAACCTGTCCATTTATGCAATAGTTTGCTCTTCTATTTACGATGGTATTTTCTGGGAAGAGCTGGTCAGAGCCAACTAGGGCAGGCTTGTAAAAAGATAATTTTTCTCCCTTAGAAAACAAAGACAGACAGACTGGGCTGCTGGCTTTTCTCCCTTCCCAAGATCTGCTGCCCTGGGCAATTTGTTCTGTTGCAGCAGCTCTTTGCTGAAGTGACTGGCGTCTGGTCCGCTTCAGAGCAGACGCCAGTCACTCCAGTAAAGAGCTGCTTACCACATCTTTGGTAAATATTTTCTGCAGTGGTGCAGTAGTGTCTTAAAGAGCAGCACTGTTATTTCGTAGGCATCTCCAATAATAACGCAGAGAGAAGCAGCCACAAGACATTAGCAAAAGCTGCTGCCACTGACCAAAACTTCAGAGCAGCAGGAACAGAAGTGGGAAGAGAATAGAAATAGTGACTGAGTCATTGGCTGGAGAAGCTGAATGCAGCAAGGGAGAAAAAAAAAAAAAAGCAGGCTTCAAAAGCTGGTCCCAGGACACATCTGTGGGTCCAGCACGCACTAGTCTGATGCTTCCTCAAATTTCTTGCAACCTCAATATGGGGACATGAAAATCATTATGGGAAAAAGAGAATATTGGCTTCTCTGTTTTGAGCCTGGACCAAAGGTAGCCAGAGGCAATCATTGCTAAAGTACTAGAACTACATCTTTTTTTGTGTGGAAACTGTATTCTGAGTATCTCTGCTGGCAGCTGGCTGCAGGATCTCCAGGGCTTGCTCATGCCGAAGTATGTGAAAATAGAAAGCAGGATGAGGGAGGAAAGGAGCTGACCCTAAAGTCATTGGCACTGCTGGGTGTTACTGAGAGCAAATCATCCTTAAATATACACCAGGACACAGAAGTACACAGTTTGGTGCAGCAGCAGCACAGTTGTTTCCTGGACATCCAGCCCACCCAACAGGCTTTGCTGAGAAAGGAGATGGTGGTTGGAAGCCTGTCAGGTCTCCAGGGGATCTTCCTCTTCTCATTGCCACGCCATGGAGTGAGAAAACCCCTCTCCAAGCAGGCACCCCGCGAGGTTGGTCCTACTGTACCTTAAACTGTGCTGAGAAGACATCTCTGCCCAGGAAACTGCTGGCTCCAACCCCTCAAGCTGTTGTGAGATGATCAGAAGCAGCAGCTTCCACCCTAAGGCTCTGGGCAACCATCCCAGCCAGCAGCATGGCCATGCATGGGCACAGACCCATGGGTTTGTGCCTGGACGAAACAGCTCTGGAGGTGCAGGTCTCCTCTGCAGACCCCTTATCACCCTTCTGGAGCCACGACTGGGGTTTTCCATAGTTCACCATATATTTATGACACTAAACCCTTTCAGTCATAGTTTGGTGCCAACCGTCTCTAGCAGCCAAGCCCTAGGAGGGTGTAAACTGGCGTAGCTCCTATCACCTTCAGCAGACGGGTCCCAGCCAAAATCTGACCATTTATTTACCTTCTTACATGGGCGATTACCTGCGACCATGCCTGATTGCACAGCCTGACCCTGCATGCTGGCTTTTACCCACCCTACCCAAAGTCCAGCCTGCACTAGATCTGGCACAGGGATGCAAAACTGTCTGTTGTCTGGAAATGGCAGAAGGCGTCCCATGGCCGGTCAGGCTACACGGGGATAACCTGGGGTGAGAACAAGAGGATGGAGCACTTGCTGGAGCAGATAAGGGATGAAAATATCTTGATAGAAAACAAATTCTGTATAAAGTGAGTGGTTTTTAGCTCTCAGTCTCTTTTTATTTGGCTAGTGAGTGAATAATGATTAATTCACAGTGATCAGATGTGGTGAACCAAGACCAAAAAAGCAATGAAAGAGAGAGAAGGAGTGTGTGCGAGTGCAGAAGAGCTCGGCTGAGGGCTTGGGCACCAGATCTCTGTGAACTGAGTCCCAGCAGTGCTTGTCCCACTTTTCAAGGGACTGGCTCTCTCTTCATTGAGCTTCATCCAGCCCTGTGGTAGGGAACAGCACCTAAGGGAAGCTTAGCTAAGCTGTTGACCAGCAGCTGGTCAACAACAGCTAAAGACAAGAGTCACTTGGCAGGAAAGACAATAAATTGTCTTCCATTAAAAAAAATATAATCGCCAAAGCCATGTTAGGACATCATTTTTCTCTCAGCTGCACGACCTGCCAACACCTCCCGAAGCCACCTCCAATGGAGGGCTGCTGCCCACCCCTGCTCCGACATCCCCCCGCTGTGACACTGGCCAGGGTTTGTGGCAGTGACCCACGGGATCGCCGGTGCCCCGCAGCAAGGGCCAGCCGCTGCCGAACGCGGGCCCGCGGGCCCCGTGCTCTCGACACAGACGTTAAACGCGCAGGACGAAAGAATGACATCAACCATCCCAACACAAGTTATTAATATCGTCATTAGCCAAACAACAAACGTTTCTCTCAGAGTCATAAAGCAAGGGTGGCATTTTTATTAGCTGAGGTTTCCTCCTTTTTTTTTTTTTTCTCCTTTTTTATGGCCTTATCCACAAATGCTGAGAGCCAGAGGGAATTATTTGTTACTTACATTAAAGCAAGAAGCCATCAGACCACAGCACTACAACCACTCCCCGTATCATTATTTTCTTCTTCTGGATTTATATGAACCTCATTATTAAATCTTAGCTAATGCAGACATCCTAACAATGCACCAAGTGCTAATAACTGCTAAGCAGCATTATTAATTATTGTAATTACAGCATTTAAAATATATTTTGATTATATTCAAGAGAATACTTTCCTACTTTTCCAACCAAAAAAATTCACAAATGTAGCTTATTAATGCTAATGCTATTCTTATTGGTAAAACTATTGTTAGATTTCAAAGGCAGCTAGTCTGGGCCCTAAAAAAATATATCATGCTGGGATGGTGTGGCATGTTCTCAAACTCTGGTGTCGCTTAGCTGGGGTGGAGGCTGGAGGGAGCTTGGCAAAATGTGTTAGTGGGGATTCCGATGAGGAATTCAGTCCTTGAAGTCTGACAGCACCCAGCACCAGTGGCCTTGAGGAGAGGCATAAATACATACACCCCCCTTAGAGCTTCCATCTCCCCTTCCATCCCCCCTAAGGCTGCATTCCATGTGTGCTGGTGGGCTCCGTAAGGGCTCGGGGGAACCAGGATCACCTGTCTGAGGGGTGTCAGGAGCGGTGGGAAGCACCTATAGGCTCACCTATGGCGAGTTATAGAGCTACTGCTCTGGGTACAATATAGGGCCACGATCCTGCGACAGGCACTCTTGTTGTTAACCCTCGCCTGTAACGTTCAGTGGAATTATTCATGCTGAACCCAGACACACAAATGGCCATATAAACACACAGCTGCACTTTTAATTAAAGATGTGCTGAGATAAAAAGCTTCAGAAAACAATTAAAAATAATATTAGAGGTGTTTGTCTGCCCAATCTGCACGTGTCCTGAGCAGCTCGGGGGGATTTGCTGGATTTTTAGCATCGAGAGGACTGTTTGCAGCGATTTCCCTCCACTCGGCTGGCAGGCTGAACACGCGTCCAGACGTTTCCAAAGCTCCAAAGAGTTAAGATTTCACTTGTCAGGCTGTTTTTGTTTCTATTCACATGTCAGTGCCTGTCATTTATTTAGTCAATGGGACATGTCCAAGGGATGGAGACAGACTGGGTTAGTCATTCTGACCGTGGGTCGCCAGTCACTGCAAACTGCCTGAGGTCATTTCCAAAAGCGCCACTAACAATGAGAGGGAAGCAGGGCCCGGGAGACCTGCAGGAAACGGCGCGGAGATTAAAGACAGAGATAGTCCTTTGCAAAAGTACACTGGAGGAATGTTCCCTATGTTCTGTCAACAGAGTTTCTTCCTCGCTCAAGACTGTCTATTTTAAGTCTGAGCTCGCACCAAAAATGGAAATCCTTGCTCAATGGCTATCAGCGGATCTTGGGTTTCTGGGGCTGCAGCAGCGCTACGGCCGAGGAAATGAACCCTCCAGCTCGGTCTTTGCTGCCGGAGCTGCTTGAAACAATTCCCTCTTGCGGCGGCTCTCCTCTGGGTTTGCTCCTTTGCCCGGTTAAAGCACGGGGTGTAAAACCTGGCTGAAGCCCACAGTACTGACCTACGCGCATCCTTCCCCCGGCATATCCCCAGCACTGCCCTCGGCGCAGCTGCCAGGGAGCACAGGGCAGCAGAAAGCAGAACGGAGCTGCAAGGGCCGCAGCTCAGGCTCGATGGGCACTTCCAGGATGCTCTCCGGCTGTAAGGAAGGGAATGGAAAAGGAGCGCTGAAACACAACCATAAATATTTGCTGCAGCATCTTGGGCTGGAATCGAGCCCCGTGACTGCAGATTTGGGGGAATGGGAAATTCCTCTGGCAGCCATCTGGGCGTCGACACAGAGCTGAGATACAAGAGCAGTCTTAGATACAGAGATGCACATTTTGCTTTTTAAGCAAAATAGTACAGGTCACTCTTACTTAACACATAAGGTACCTCTGGGTGTTTTGGAAAACATTAATAACAACCACATGATTGGTGTAAAACACAGATTTTCCATCCAGACATGCTATTGTTTTCAGATAAATACATTCCATGGAGCTTTTTTGTATCTGAACTTTCTACATGTGGCTTCTGCGTCTCAGGCAGATGGGAATGGGGATTTGGCAACAACAGTGGTGGCCCAGGAGGAGCCACCAGAGCCCTCTGGCTCAGGAACTAGTGACAGGGGCTAAACCCTGCCCTCTAGTGTGGGTGCAATTACTGGTGACGTGGGACAGGGGCTGAAGGTAAGAGAGGGATGGGGAAAGAAGCTGCACAGTGGATTTGAGCTGCTTTGCAGAGATATGGAAAGCAGAAAATGCATTTCTTAGGATACAAACATCCATCACGGACACACACGAGAGTGTCCAAATTCCTCAGTGTTATATTTATGGAGCCATTCGGAGACATGATACAGGCCAGTTCCTGTAGATTTTTCCATGTGTTGTTAAAGATTCAAATTACAGAGTAATTTTCAGTCTTTGAAGACATTGGTCTTGGTATTGCAGAGCCCGGAGGCTGCTCTGGGCAGGGTCTGTCTGTGCTGCAGACGGGAGATAACGCAGAGCCACTACCAGTGCCGAGCAAGCTCAGGAGTCAGGAACAGGCCAGGAATGACGGCGTGGAGGCACTGAGGGGAATTTACTCTGCTTATAGATAAGGAAAGCATCCTGCTTTAAGCACAGGGTAAACAGCTTTTAATACACAAGCTAGTTATCTGGTGAGTCCCACGGGAGGAAGCGTATCTAGTGTGAGGCTCCGCAGGCACATCTATGCTCCACAGCACAGCACGGTGCGAGGACGTGAGCCAGCCCTGGTGCCCAGGTGGTTTTGGGGAGCCTGGCTGCTCACGGGTGCTCGCCAGGGCCAGGGCCAACGCTCCGCCAACTTGCAAAAGGGAATCGAGATAGTTGGGTTTGTCTCCAGGAGGAGAACTGGCCTTCTGGTCCGTTGGTGGCCTCATGGTTGTACATGGAGGCCTTGGGCCACTCAAGTTAGAAAACTCTTTTTCAGCACAAAACTGCCAACACCAATCGTTCTTTCTACTAACTATAGAGAACACCCTACCAAACTAAATTAAGGTGTTTTTTCATGGGTAAGGCCATGAAAACACTCACAAGCTGAAGAAGACAAGTCATTTCATCTCAGCATGATGACATCTGGGAGAAGTCAAGAGATCATGGCTGCTCCCTGGTGCTCCCCATGTAGCTGCAGGGTTCTCGCTGCAGAACCAAGGTCTGAAACCTCGATGAGCATCACTCCTGGGTGGCACTTGGGGGCTGTGGGCACAAGCAGGGCCCTTTGCCTTATCGCAGAGAGGCGACAGAGTCAGGAGAGGTGACGGAGGGAGCAGGAAGAGCTGATCTCAAGTTCAGAGCCTGATTTACGGGTGAGGCCTCGGGCAAATCACTTATTGGCTTTGTGGTTTCATTTCCTCATCTCTAGAATCTCTTTCACGGGGGATGTGTGAGGGGGAATTAACATTCAAACTTTGTTTTTAATAAATATTTAAAGATTAATCTTGCATTTTATGAATATTTCTAAAAGATCTCTCTGCCCTTGCATAAGGGTCTTTCCCTGCCAGCTCTTGAATCTGAGCTCTTCTCCTTAGCGTGGGTGCGATGCCTCTGCTGCAGATTTTTGCTTTCATTGAGCAATAATTAAGCTGCCTCAGTTAAATGTAAAGGCATGTGAAGAAGGTTTTCTGCTGCCAGTTCTGCACTGCGCTGCACTGGATGCCAGCAGGACACATCAAACAAAAGAGTTCCTCTGCATAAAATAAACCAAAGCAGCACTCAGCACATGCCGCTGAGCTGTTAGCAAGCTCTGAGTGACCCCCAGTACTCCAAAATTCTTCATTTATGTGTGAAGCATCAGAAAAAACTCTTGTTTTCACCAGCCCGGTGTGATTCGGAAGTGAAAGTGCAGGCTTGAAGCTACTCTGTGCTGAGGCCAGTGGAAATTCGGTGCGGGTTTGACCCAAGGACTATGCACGCTTTAGTCTCTGCCTGTTTATTGTTAAACTCATTAAAAACATCAGGCTTTTTGCATCTTAAAAGTCTTTTCAAACTTCATAAAATATGTGAATGCTTAAGAAAGAATCTATGTGCAACTGTATAAATAGTGACTAACAAGTAGGAATTTTGTGGTGTTCAAAGGGAACAAAATAAGCTGACGAGCCTGTGGTATAACGAGGTAATTTGCCTTGCAGCCTACCTGGTGCCCAGTGCCAGCTCGCCCTCCCTCAGACATCGCTGGTGATGGGTCATGCACTCCTCCACCCAGATGAGTGATTTTGAGTTAAAGATTCAAAATTAGCTGTCTCAGACATGCCCCAGCCCAAGGTTGGTCACTTCCTTGTAACATGGATGGTGAATTTCTGTTAGAAGAAAACTCAAAGCATTTCAAAATGAAGCATTTTGACACTTTGAGTTGAAATCATCTCAACTTCTAAATGACACTTCATTCTATTTTTAAAAGTCTGCAAAGTTTTGAGAGCAAATCCAACCGTGCATTCAACAAAACCAACATTTTTGTTCAAATCCTCATTTCCCAGAAAAATTGTAAACCATTAGTTTCAGTCAGAACTAGAACAAACCTTTTTCCCAATACTTTCCAACTGCCAATAATCCATTTTTATCCCAGATTTAATGTTGTTATAAAACTTCCTTACTGGAACTGCTGGAACTTGAAGTTGTCATTACCTTGCACTGTCACTAAAATTCATGCCATTTTGTAATCCTGTTATTCCCCAAACTCATCTCAGGCTTCAGCGCTCCTGTCCAAGGGATGTTTACAGCTTATTCTTCCTTCGTAGGCAAAATTAACCCAAGAGCTAAAATTGATGAAAGGCACATTGCTGTCTGTCATAAGGGGCATATGTTGAAATATGGCAGTGAGAAAAGCCAGCAATGCTCAAACCGCTGCGAAACCCCAGCGGAACGAGGCACGTGAAGAATATCTTATATTTAGTTGGAGGAAGGGAAAGGCAGGAGCTGGATGATGTTGGGCTTTTCATGATGAAGAACATTTCTAGGGAGAACTCCCTGCCATGGGAAATGCTCCACGCTTTATTTTCTAATGAACAATGCCAGGTTGCTTATTGTGGAGAGCTGAAGCAAGTCTACTTTCTGTCCTTTTCAGCCCATGTAATTTATTAGCCAGGGTGGGAAGAAGGCTTAGAAGTCAGCATGAAAAAAAAACACAACATCAGTTGCAAAAAGAAACTACATCTTCTTCCCAGGCTCTCCTGAGCTGAGAGGCTGCCTTTAATCTTCTGAGTCCCTGGAAGAACAGCTGTCTGTCTGCCTGGTTCTTGACTGTTGTCTCCACCTGGGTCTTCTGTATCTCCTCTGCTGTCCTGATGTGCTTTCTCCCTGCGTCTGCAAGCACCTGGCCGCCAGCTCTGTGGAAGGTGAGGAACCAGCCCTGATGATTACAGAATCATTACAGAATCACAGAATCATTCAGGTTGGAAAAGGCCCTTGGGATCATGGAGTCCAACCATCAGCCCTACTCTACAAGTTCTCCCCTACACCATATCCCCCAGCATCTCATCTAAATGACACTTAAGCACATCCAGGGATGGTGACTCCACCACCTCCCTGGGCAGCCTATTTTACTTTCTGTGAAAATTTTTTTCCTAATGTCCAGTCTGAACCTCCCCTGTGGCAGTTTAAAGCCGTTCCCCCTTGTTCTATCAATAATTACCTGAGAGAAAAGACCAGCACCAACCTTTCTACAATGTCCTTTCAGGTAGTTGTAGAGAGTGATGAGGTCTCCCCTCAGCCTTCTGCTCCTCAAGCTAAACAGTCCCAGCTCCCTCAATCGCTCCTCACAGGATCTATTCTCCAGGTCCTTCACCAGCTTCATTGCCCTCCTCTGCATTCACTCCAGCATCTCGTTATCTCATGGAAACCAGTGGCAGAGGGCTGAAAAAAAGTCAGCTGGTTCCCACATAAAGGAGCCACATAAAACCTCAGGTTTAAGAGACACTTAAAAGCTGCACTGTGCTTTTGTAGATGCAGCAAGTCTCACTGCCCGGCGTACACCTTGCCAACGATGATGGGAATCGCATGGACGGATCCTGCTGCCTTCCAAGGGTACAAGCACTTGAATCTCATCAAATAACAGACTGTGCTGCTGCCTGTGAAGTCCCCCCCTTTGATTCTCTTGCTGAATGCTTAAGCCAGTGACTTGGCCAGGAACAGGCTCATTTTCAAAAGAGGCAGTCACATTTCATTCCTGAATGCTCTCTCTATGTCCCTCCCGCCGCAGAGCGTCTGTGCTGGACCACCTCACGCTCCTCTTGCAATGGCTGCTCTGTCTTAGGTCTCCTCTGCTTCACGTGAGAAGGTGCAACAATGCTGCTTTCTGAGAGCCCCCACAGAATGGAGGAGTTGGACATTGTTTTATTTTCCTGTTTTGTTTTGCATGGAATAACTCCCCTCTATGGAGTCACTTCAGCTCCAGCAACAGACTATTAATAAACTTAACTGCTTTGGATAGTCCAAGCCAAATGCTGGCCTTAGAGGGGGAAAAAAATAAATCTACAGTTGCACAGAGCCTTTTCAACCCCAAGCACATGTAGTGGTTATCCACTGCTGAAATGCCACCACCTCTGCAGTGGCACAGAAGAGCTGTTTAACACAACAGTCCAGTCTGCCCGTCCTGGTGCTTGGTTGAATGGAGGTCTGTATGCACAGCAGATGCTTTCTCTAAGTTGGATGCTGTTTGGTAGCTTTCATCAACTTGTTTTTGGTCTACAAATAAATGGCCATATCAAAGGGGTGGCCCTGTGGTTAAGGCACAGAGCTGGAAGTCAGGAGTCTCGGCAGGAGGTTGAGATCGTCCTTTGGTATCAACATTTTCTCTGGTGGCCCCATCAGGTTCTGCAGATCATAAGCTTTAGGTTTTAAAGAGAAAAAAAGTCCAGTTATTTGGGACTCTAAGGTCCAATTCAAGCAGCCAATGTGGATGAAAGCACAGTTGTATCCTGTGCTGCCCATTCACCTTTAAATCTTACTCCAGGCACAGCACCAGACTCTCAGGCTGAAGCCACTTCTGATATGACCAAGGGTGTCCAGCAACAGGCACACACAGGGATCACAGGAGGCGGCTAAAAGCTACTACAGTAGTGAGTGAGATGAAATTTAGACTGTATGAAGGCAAGTACAACATCCAACCTACAGGCAGGACCAGAGCTCCCAAGGAAACAGAAAAGTAAGAAGACTGTGTGCCAGATCTTGCTCCAAGTAATACCTGAAGCCAACAGAGTTGCTCTGGATCATGCTAGAGAAGCCAAAACCAGAATCTAGCAGCAGTTTTGGAATGGGATGCATACAAAAACGACACACAGTTTTAAGGCCAACAGAAAAGGTTGAACACCAAGTACACGTGCTAAACAGAGGGGTTTAGTTCTTTTCCTTTTTAAAACTTACAAAATTAATAGACGTCTTGCTGAAACAAGAAATGGTGCAAGCCAAGTGTTCAATTCCAAGCACTCACAAACCATAAACCAGCACCTTGTTCCCCTTCTTCCCCTCCCAAAACAGACCTGAGCCTAAAAATCAGTACTTTTTAAAACAATGCATCTTTCACTCAAAATCCCTGACTAGCTACAGGTTTCACTTTCTTTTAGTATCTCCACCATCAAGAAAGTGGAGCAGCTTCATTTTGATATAATAACCGCCTCTCCTTGGCATTAACACCACCCCCCCCCCCCCCCCCGCCTGAAACTGACACTGTGGTAGGTCACCTCTATTCTCTTCCCTATTCTTAAATGAAATCATTGTTTGCCCACAGATAGGGGCTGGAACCTTCATCATGATCATTTGTACTTGCCCTCCCTTGGCCTTCAGAACACATTGTTCATGTACTTCAGCTGACAGACTGGGAAAGCATTCCCCTTGCTCACCGCAGAGCAAGGCTTTGCCTCTTCCACCAGCTTCATGTGACTGATCTGTAGGAACTTGCTTTGGCACCATCAGATTAGTTGCTGTTAACATCACTTACCCTGTTGAAGTTTCTTCCCAGTGAGCAATGAAACATACCTAATCCAGGCAGATTAAAGAGAAACACGTTTCATCATCTATCCCTCAGCTTCAACCACTGCATTAGAGGGTGAAAGGCATTTGGTTTTATGAATTGCTCATAGCTCCATCAGACTGAAGCAACAGTCGGCGTCTGCGATAGAGACACAGACTGACATATTTCAGGTATATGGGGATGTTTAGCTGTGAAAATGATTTTCACGGTGCTTTTCCTCAAACTGCTGCAGATGCTTTGTACCTTGTAACAGCACCCAGCCCTAAGCGGCTTCCAGCACATGCTTGCCATGTCCTGCTTGGCCGCTGGGTCAGCCAGCCCCACCACTGCCGTGCCAGCCTCCTCCCAGGCCCTTCTCCAGGCTCAGTTTGGGAGACTGGGAGATAATACTTTACATGGCCTTGTCCAGTATACAACACATCTCACATTTGAATCTGGTCTTCTAAGAAAACAACAGCTTATGTAGTCGTTCTCAGGGGATGTGTGCCTACGTGCACATGTTCCCCACAACCATGGCAGGGACTTTGAAAGTCATGGGTCAGTCACCCATCTAATTTAGGCAGGCTCAGCTGTACCCCATGGGACAGGCTCGGTGATCATTACAGGTGGGAGGAGGACAGCTTCTGAGCACTGCCTCTGGGCAAAGACCAAACTACGAGCTCAGAAGATGCAACACCAAAGAAGCCACTGGCAGGATGGAAATACTATGTCAGAAAAAGCTTGAATCAGAGGCTGCACTTTCTTTGTTAGCAGAAATCCAATCACAAGGCAAAAATACGGAGGAAAACAGAGCTTCATCATTTCTGCGGCTCATGGAGCAAATTATTTTTATTGTCATAATAAACAAAAAAAGACTCTACCTCCAGAGGTGTGGGAGCGTACCATGGCTTTCTAAAACCTCCCTCTGGAAAAAGTGGTGACCACTGACCCTGTGTAAAACATATCAGTCTCCCTCAAGCCTTGATGTGTCCCTGGTGTTTCCCATATCCCTTGTTTCATCTGAGCCCTGGACCATGTGCTCTCGTGTGCCTCCTGCAGCACTACAGGTCCAGGAGGACCCTGCTAGGACCACGGTATAAATCATAAACAGTCTCAGTGAAGTCCCCGCTTTTCTGAGACATGGCTGGCCACAACGAGACAAGAATAGAGTCAGCAAAGACTGACTGCACCCTCCGATACAAAACAGAGCCAGTGCTGCTCTGCTCTGCGATGATACAGCCTGCACCTATTTAGATTCAAACCAAGCTTTTCACTTGCCACCAAAATAAGCATATTATGGAATTGCTATCCTCCCCAAACCACAGGGTTGTTTTAATGACCTTCCATTTAAGCATTAAGGAGTGAAATGTCTAATCCTGTCGAGTGTGTAAGAATGTGACTCATTCCTTTAACGCTGTGAACTACCTCCTTTTTGGCAGCTGCTCCGTATGGCAACTAGTGCAGTATTCAAAATGGCAGGGTTTGAATCTGCTAAATGAAAATGATAAATAAATTCTAACTGAAGGTAATACCTAATATAACATGTGTGCGTGCAATAATATTATTCTAGTTGCCAAGCAACTAACAGGAGGTACAGTCAAAGAAAGAGATAAAACCTCCTGAATATGGGTACGCACTTCATTTGCTTCATAAGGGACCCTGCTCATGCTGGGTTTATCAGACCTTGCCCAGTGGTTAGCACCAAGATCTGCTCTGTCTGAATAAAAAGAAAAAGGTGATGAATGATTTACAGTAAATCAGGGCTGGATTTAAAACCCAAAGAAAGCCCCGAGAGTCCTGCCACTGGCAGCTCTGAGCTTTCCACCAGGCTGGAAATGGACAACGTGGTGGGAAAAAACCGTAACGTTGCGGTCATCTCCCATGTGGATGGGTTCTGCTGCTGAAATGGTGATGGCCTTGAAGTCAGCTCCTTGAACTCTTCCGGTGATATAAGCACCAAGCAAAGAAGCAGAAAGAACCCATGGCTGTGCACCTATGTATGTGTTTAACTGCATCTGTTGTTCATGTAACCACTTGTTTGTGCACATCTATGCACGTTGCAAGATGCTACTTGGGCAATTAATGGGGTGAGCTAGCCCCTAATGGGTTTTCATAAGCAGAACCCAAACCACCGAGCCCTCTCTTGCAATTCTCCAAGCAACAGAGCTTAGTTTTCCAATTGAAAAGGGATAATTGCATTATCAGACAGAGCTCTCGAGATCTCCCAGGAGATGTTCTGGAGCTAGCAGGATCAGGTCCTAAGCATGCATGATTCACTGAAATAAATAGTGGTCTGCGTGTTTAAACTTGGCTTTCAAATTTGCTCCTAGAAATGAATGGCCCACACTCCACTGCATCAGCACCAGACCCGATGTCCATAACCTACAGGTGGTTGTGCAGTCCCATGAGCCAGCTTGCTCTGGTAGCACGTGTCACCCTGCTTCTTTCAGGTGTAAAACTGAAAGTTGAAATTCTAAAGTTGCTTCTGAAACCCAGCCTAACACATGCAGAAACACAGGCTTCCAGCAGGCATGCAGGAAGTACACTTCTACTTCTTTTTCCTTTCTGGGCATTCATTTAGCTCTTCTCCTCTAGCTGGAGGAGGTGATGCACCAGACCCAGCCAGCCATGCATCGGATGTTGGTGGTAGTGCCATCCAGTGATGCTGTTTCTTTTTTATATTAGGCAATGCATTGCACCAGAGTTGTACATTTTAAGAAACTGCTCAAGCTTATCTCCAGCTTCGCATAGATTGTTAAATTGGTAAGCTCAAAGAAATCAGAAACAAACCTAATATGAAATCTCACAGTTACCTTGCTACAAAATTACTGCTGTACAGTTACTCCATGGAAAATACAATAAAAACAAGTACAAGACAGTTTAAAAAAGAGACAGAGGAAGAAAAGCACATAGCAAAAGAATAAAACAAGCACCAAACAAATGTAGTGCAGTGAGCTGAGGCATGTTCATTATTGAGTGCAATATTTGTTGCTAATGTCACCCCTATTTTTTTTCCCCGTTTGCAGATCTGTTCAATTCAACCGAGTTTCACACCTACGACTTGTAATGTCCGACCGTGTGGCTTGTCTGAACTTCCAGCCGGGAGGATGGGCTGCAGCAGGACCTCCCAGCAAACCGCCGGGGAACCGCTCGCAGCCCTGCCCTGGGTGCCTGCAGCAAACAGCTGCCAGTAAAGGCCTGACTGCTGGATTTAAGGCTTTAAGGTTAAGGATTTTCAGTAGGAGGCTCTTCTGTGCCGACAGTTATGAATCTTCAAGGCTCTGTAGACGTTTATATCAGTCCTGGCCATCACTCAAATACTTGCAAACAATGACTAACATGAGCCCACACATAGCTCTGATCAAGCACACCACTGTGCTCGCCATTGCTCGCCAGTGGCCCGGCTGGCTGTGTCACACCACGTTTGGCCATGGGGATGGCTGTCTTCGGATCGAGAGAGGATTTGTACCCAAGGGAGGCATCCACACGCTTGCTTAAAACCTAAGTAACTCATGTTCTAGCCCCAGGACCAGCTACATGCGTTACCCCACTGCTTGGCACACACATGGCCAGGTAGCCAGCACAGAATCTGCTCTGCCATGAAAACAGTGTTTAGGGCACCCAAGCTGAACGAAACAGAGAAAACTTGGGTCAATGTGCACATGCTTCAGTCACGCCTCCGATGGGAGCTCTGACAGAGCGTATGAGTCACCGGGAAAAGATTAGAGGAAAGTTCCCTTATGTTTTAATGAATGAATAAGCTCTAAGATTTTTCTAGGGTGTGGAAAAAGATAAGGCTTAAGGGGGAAATGCGATTGTCTGTGTAGCTTTCAGGTCTACTTGGTGCTTCCAGCACATTCCTAGAAACAGCTGGCATTTGATGGTATAACATAGAGGTGCCTTCGAGTCATCTTCTGGACTGCCTAACTGGAACTAGTGTACCTGAGATCCTAATTGTAATTCATCTCATTGTGGAGAGTTTACAGGTTTTAGGAAGGTCTTCGTGTACTGCCTCAGTCCTAAGGGCCACATGGAAAAGCCTTTAGAAGGATTATTCACTGGAGCTGTCTGCATGCAGGGAAGCTAATGGTGGAAGAAGCTTTGCTGTGCATCCCTAGATCTCTGGAAACCTGCAGAGAGAATTGTGGTACCAGGAGCATCTACCTCCACTTGCTCCATGCCCCAGACAAAGGGCAGACACAGGCTGTGACCTTTATTCCAGCGCCCAAGCAGTAGCAGAAACCAGAAGTGTCCACACAAGTTGAGATAGCTGAATTTACTGTCTTGTGTCTCCAAAGACTTGAGCATTATGTGGGTGGGAGGCCCATAGAAGAGCATCTGTTTGGGTCTGTGCAATAGGTTTGTGGACCAAACCCTACCATGGTGTGGCAGGTGCATCCACCCAATGAAAGCAGAGCTTCTTGGCTGCTGAAGTGTAGCAGCTCCTGGTTGCCTTTGTTCTCAGGGCCTCGTGGCAATTGGGGCTTTTGGTCAATGGGAGCCACTATTGACTACAGGTCAGATTTGGCCTAGGTATCAATGGAGTCCCCTGGGGGAGCCATTTGGAGCTCATCCCCTGGAGCAGCACACTGCGGTCGTGGACTCTCCCCTTGGGTCAGGACACTGCCCAAGGAAACTCCTCGAGGGGCCTTGGGTAAGAACGCTGCCCCGAGCAGGTCCTCGAGGTTGAGAGTCCTCACTTGTCAGGTGAGTGATAAAGCGGTTTGGGTTGACGTTAAACCCTAGGGAGTGGGGCTTTGTTATGCATTTTTGGTTGACGTTAAACCCTAGAAAGTTGTTCTGTTCTCCTCTCACGGGCATTCAAACCTGTAATATACGGAGAGCTAGTTAATTGTGTTAATAATAAATATTTTTTTTTTTGGTGGTTGGTTGTTTATTTGAGAGCCTGTAACACATGGCTGCACAAAGCCTCAGGCAAGGAAGAAACTGCTCCACTCCGACCATATACTGGTACACAGAGTTCAGAGAACAAACTGGAGCAACTTGCAACCTGGAGACTTCATCACCTACGTGCTGAAGCCATCTTCACTCTGCCCAAGCATGGCCTTTCAGGGCCCAGACCATTAGTGGCTGGAGGCTGCCGATGGGGACGCTGTCAAAGCTTTCTCGGTGCAACCCCATGGAGCCCAAGTGGGTCCTTTACAGCAGATCATTTTTTTCTATTTTTGCCTCTACTGTGAGCACAAGGTTTGAGACGAGTTATCGTGCGGGGTGTGCTGTGGCCGGGCAGGCTCCCGCCGGCTGAGGAATGCGGGGCAGCTCAGAGCCTGGAGCGCCGGCACTGTCCAAGGGGGTATGGTATGTCTTCTTCTGCCAGCATCGTATCTAGTCTTGTTCAAGAGAAGGTTAAAGCCCGGGCAGATAACTGTGAGCTGCGTGTGGCTGCGAGAGGATCTCTTACACTGAACTTTTGGACTCCTTACAGTATGAAACTATATATTACCCCCTCACTGGCTCCGCAAGATGTCTGTGAAAGATGCAGCCAGGAATACTCAAGTTCACCCACTGGGGAAACATTGTGTTACGTGAAGATTGCAGCCTTCTCCCCTTATCTGCGAGGCAGTTGATGAAGGGCCTGGCGTCAGTCTGGGAACTCTGATGGCTCCCATTTAGCACCAGCGAGAGCTGCCTATCAGCAGAAAGCTGGGGCAGATAGCAGACGGGACTATCTAATCACATACCTTTTGCATTAGTGCTGCCATATATTCCTTCCATTTACAATCAGGAGACTGGACCGCACTGAATTTTCACAGGAATGAACTGTCAACAACCCCATCCTTCCCAAGGCCTAAAAATGGGTGCTTTATCACAGAGGCCAGTAGACTTCTTTTCTTAGACTTCCAGGCAATGGCCGGAGCAGACTTGGAGCCCCCACCAGCGAGACATTAAGGAGACCTTTTTGAGATAACAACAGTTCACTTGGCTCTCTCAAGAATGCCTTATGGCTGTTCCTTTTCAAAGCCGAAGTAAGGAAACTAGCTCAATTAGAGCATATCAAGAAACTTTGTGTCTCCTGGTTTGTTTACCTTTTATCAGTGCTCTTAATATGCTTTCCTGCTTTTCCAAGAGGAGTAGGAGGGCTATGCTTTGTAAGATCACACTAGAAAAATCAAATAAGAGGCAGCTTTTAAAGTAACAAATTGGAGTTAATAACAGGACAGCAAACAACGGCTACCAGATTTCTTCTAGCTTGATGTTTCACTGTTTCTCGGTGCATTGGTTTCTCTGTGCGATTAAAATTAATTTTAATTTTGCAGAAGTATATGGTTTTGTTTAGCACACATTGCCAACCTATAATCTCTCAGGTTGTGTTTAAATAGCCTGTGTAACTATTATTTCTTTCTTAAGCCAAATGCCCATTAGGACTTGTCCTAAATAAAGAGCCTGGTAAAACATCTTCCGTAAGAATGGCATCTTAAAACATTTTTCAAAGCCAAGCCCTGAACTGACTCTGTAGCAGACTCAAGTTCATCAGCTCTCAGAGTCTACATTATGCCATTAATTGCTGGCATAATTAACAATGGCCAAATCTTTAAAAAAGTGCCAAATTAGATTTCACTTGAGACAAGCAGATGCATTTTGGATGACTGGATGAGGCCAAATCCTGCCTGCTGCTGAAGCGTAGAGGTCTGGTCACAGACTGAGAATCAGATTTGCAGCCTTCACATGACTTCCCTCTCCAAGCTGCAATCAGGTGCTCAAACACCCCCGAATGGAGATCTGGACACACAATCACCTTAAGTGCTTCTGAAAATAAAAGTTTTCCTTTGGAGGTCAGTTGGTTCATCCTACTTATATAGGGC
This sequence comes from Athene noctua, assembly GCF_965140245.1. Taxonomy (NCBI): domain Eukaryota; kingdom Metazoa; phylum Chordata; class Aves; order Strigiformes; family Strigidae; genus Athene; species Athene noctua. Next base: position 14,045,927 of record NC_134049.1, on the reverse strand, counting down.
TTTTGTTCCTCCCACACCCCTCTCCTGCAGGTGAGCTAGAAACCCTGCCAGTGTCCTGCACTGCCACACTTTTTCCCAATTCCTCTTGTGTTGAGAAGGGAAAATAATAACAGTAAAAGGAGACAAATCCTCCATAAAAATCTGATTTTAATCCAGTGAAAACCCTGGGTGAATGTTCAGAGGATTTTTTTATATTACAGTGACTTAGTTCATACCTGCTGCATCCCATCACCACACTGAGCTGTTCAAATATTGATCTGTCATCTCTGCTCACCTCAGTTGTACTTGAAACTTCCTTTACTGGTTTGCCTTTGGGACAGTTTAGGAGAAGGTGAACACAAAGCCTGGCCAGTGAAGTCCAACTTCGAGCTAGCTCGATCTGTAACTCAGGGGGTTGGGCTATCAAACATCCAGTCTCACCCTGTCCCTCCAGAAAACTAATTTTATTAATTTCCCACTGGGAAATAAAATGCAGGTCTTGCTCCCATTCCAGGGCCCTTTGGCTGGGACACAGATAGCTTTGGAAACAATCTTATCTATGCTCAAACCTCCTTTCAGAAATTATATCAGCCTGCAAAGGGCTGTCTTGGTACCACTAAGCCTCTTCAGAAGAAAAATGGGAGCCTAGCCCACAACCAGAGCTTTTCAAGGAGATTTGCTTTCCTCTTAACACCATCCCACAAGCACAGAGAGACAAACCAAACATTCTAGATGCAGGAGAAGCCTCTTACAACCTGCGTCCACCCTGAAAGGAACCTGCCCACACATTCTGTGGGGGTCTGAGCAGGTTGCCTCTGAGGGCTGGGTCCTGCACATGGTCGCGGTGAGGTGATGCTGTACCCCCAGCACAGCCCTAGCCAGGTCAGTTTATCTCCTCGCTGGAGTGATCCTGTTATCTAAGACGACTTCTCTGGGATCCCCTGTTTTACACATGCTTGACATTTTTGACAGCTCCTCTTAAAACCTAGGTGTAGTCTCAGCTGAAAAAAAACCCAGGCTCATATCAATCGCTGAAAGCAGAAACGGTTCGGAAACGTGAGCAAGTTGAAACCTGGTCTTGAATGGCTCGGGGCTGGCCGAGACATCCTCAGGTTCGAGCCCCCATGCTCTGCAGGTTTCCTGAACATGACCTCTTTCTCACGTCGGTGACACTTGGCTCACGTGGGTTTAGATTTCACAACCAAAGCTTTGGCACCACTCCTGCTATGGTGCCAGAAAGTAACAAGCGATCACTAACTACTGACACATCTGCTGCCTGAGGCCATTCAAACCCTGTCTGCGTAAAGCATTATGTACGTTTTTGAGGAAGAAAAAAAAAAAAAAAAAAAAGTTTGGCTTTGCCTATCAGTAACAGCAAAATCACGGCACGTCTCTCCTTTCCTTCATGCCAGCAAACATCAGGATTTCCTCTCAGTATCAGAGATGGAGTGATGGCTTGTCCCTAGCATGTCCCAGGCTTATCCTAATTGTAAAGGAGTAGGAAAGGCCATCACAGTGCCAAGGAGATGCTCACAGGGTGAATAACTGTGCTATAAATGGAGAAGCAGAGCTGGAAGAGACTCCTCCAAACATCTCCCTTGCCCAATTTTGCACTGAGGGCTATTCACAGCACGGACGCTGCCACTCCAAGGCAACAATTTATTCCTGATGGTTCCCCAACCCTCTGCCCAATGGCTCCCAACCTCCTGCACTGTGGAGCATCAGGAGCCTCTCGCAGACCAACACACACCTCAGCCAGCCCCGAAAGGAGAGCAGTGGGATGGAGAGGTGACTTTTATGGTTGACAGCAGTTTGCAGATGAGCAGCAGACTCCTTCCCATGGCCTCTGAGGTCACCATGGCTCTGCACGTTATGAGGATGTATTTCCACTGCCCTGCACTCTGCACACTGGTGTCTTTAAAGGCTGACATGTTGCAAAATAAGAATAAAATGTTTGCAGCATGCTATAAAACCTCAGTGGCTTCATTTATCCCCACAGGACTGGTGTAAATGGTCAAACAAGATAGCAGAGAGCCAGGCCCACCGCCTCTTGGCTTGAAGCCCGGAGAGCAACGATCAGTACGTTTTTCCATCAGCTCTATTTATGAGTTGTCTCTCCCCAGCGCTGGAACTACCTTTGTCCTTTGACAAAACGCCCGTCTCCAAGTACTTCTGAGGTTAATCACTCTGGTGATGGCATTTTCTGGTGGGACACGTAGTTGCTGCTGTCACCTCTGATGAGCTACAGGCTTGCTCCGACCCGCAGGAACGCAGCAGAGCTGCGGCGTGGTGTCTCTGCTGGCGCAGTCCCCACACACCCCCAACGGCTGTGGGATTGCAGCCCTAAATGCCCAATAATCCCTTAAAATCTGTGGGATTTCATCTGCCCTTTAAAGAAACAGCAGATTATTCTTTTTTTAGTTCTTTCATTTAATAACATGGATGAACTTGCCCGCATCACCCACTTGTGCAGGCACTGATCTGAGATATTTAGAGAAGTTTTATTTTACTTTGACGGGTACCTCTTGCACACCCTCACTGTACATCCCCATGCTAGAAAAGGTGTTTCCTCACATGCTTATGTCCCAGAAAATAAAAAGGGCTGAATTACCCCCTGCATTACATGGAAGACTGTATTTTCATTTACTTAATGGAACACATTTTTACAGGGCCTTCACCCCATCTCTGAAACTGCAGGCTGCTTTTTCTTGGCCATATTTTTCATGCACTTTGTTTCCTTATCACACCATATAATTTTCAGACAAATGAAAATCTGGGCTTTCACTTGCACAAACATTTGGACATAAAAACCTTGCCATTGCCAACTCTTACAAACGTATCCTCATAGTTGATGGTTTTTTTAAGGCCTTGGTCCTGGGAGACCTGTGAATATACCAGAATCTCGACTTTCATTTTTTTCAGAAGTCATTTTCTAGCCTTCACAGTTACAGAGAAAAGCATAAAACCCAGGAACCCCAATAATGCAAAAGGTAGAAGGCAGAGAAAAAGAACTCCCTTGTTATGATTTAAAAGACTATGCATTTGCTGGATTTTTAAGGGAATCTCGTGGGTTGGGGTTGGCAGAGGCTTGGGAACAGAGCCCAGGACCCAGCTCCAGCACCTCCTTTGGAAATAGGGTCCAGCACAACACCCACTCCCCGCTGGGGGTTCTAACCCTGGGAAGTACTTCACCACAGTCTCCAGACATCACCGTTTCCAGGCTGGTTTTCAACTTGTTACAAAAACTAAAGATGCATTGTATGTATTGGACTGCCTTTGCCAAGATAAATAAACTCATAGATGCCTTTTTTTCCAGGCATTCACAGTCAAATGAACGCAAATATTAACAATCGCTATGTTAGACCCAAACTTGTGTGAAATAATAAAAGAAGGTGACACTGTAACCCTGCGTCTTAAATCATGTGTGTAATGCACTCCTGTCTATCTGCTGCTTTCCATCCAAAGGCACTGGTAATTAATAGATAAGTGATAAGACAGAAAGTAGTAATTCCAGGAAGCAGAACAATTCATTTTTATGAAAGACTGCAGTACTGTTTGCTTTCCCTTGAGTGATCTGGTAACAAAAAGTTCATTGCTGATGCTGGGGGGGGGAGTGGATGGTGGTGGCAATTAAAGATGGGTGGTCACTCTGTTGCAGACCTGTTGCAGCCCCCAGGAAGGGTACAGGGTCCCTGTCTCTCCATCAGTGAAACTCCATTCATGTTGGACAGACAAGCATCACACTGTGGGGGCCTCTAAAATAATGGGCATATCCCTGGGACCTTCTAATTAAATGGTGTAGGACAAAAAAGGTGGAGATGAGATTTCACAGGGGTATGCTGGAAGCTCATATTGAGGATCTGTATCTGGCTTTACACAAGGTTTGCAGAGCTTTACATCAAAGGCAAGGCAAAGCCATGAAGATGAGAGTATCAGGGTCTCAGCCCATTCATCTTTCAGCCTCATATTTTCACACACAAACCCTACAGGTCCCTTTCTGCTGCCACACAATTCGATGAGAACAGAATCTGCTTGCTCAACTCCTGGAGAGTAATTGTAGGCTAATAACATGTGCTGGCATGTAGGTTGGGACGTTAAGTATGTGTGTAGGTGCCTCTGGAAATATGTCACTTAGAAAACACCCCTTTAGCCCACAGAAGCACTGTTCAACAACAGGAATTCCTTCAGATCTGTATTCATTCAAACTCTAAAGCCACTTTTTGTTGCTATGCCAGGCAATAAACCAGCTATAAATGAAGGAATTTACACATCAGACATCTCAGATTCCTCTCCCTCCTTTCCCAAGAGCAGTATGAGGGGACAGTTAACGATGACAGTTTATGATATAAATATTTTGACAGAATATATTTTGATACCATAAATTTTAACAGTTCTAGCTGGTTTTAAACTCTGTTTTTTCCTGACCAGGAATCTGTGTAAAGTAATAATATCTGAAGTGTTTCTTAAGGAGCATAACCTGTCCCTAGGAAAACATTCTCCTTCCCTTAAAATAATATCACTTCGCCTGACAAAGAAACTCCAAATGTCTGCACTTGCAAAGCGTCCATGTCTCAAAGCTCTTTTATTCCATCTTTAGGTGAGGACTTGTGATCACTTGTGTGTAGGACCACTGGCTCACACAACGTTCCCAGCAGGCTCCCATGACTGCACCACCCGTGTACCCCTGCAGCCCCACTGTACCCACTGCCGCAGCACCCGTCCAGAGTGGGGAGGTGCTGCTGGTCTTGCTTACACTTGGGAAAACAAAGCAAAAATAATTGACTTGCCCAAGGTCATGATGAAAGAGAAGTTTTAAGGAAATAGAGGAAGAAACTGAGCATCAGTGTCCCAGGAGTAAGACCTAGGGATGGGTTTATCCTATGCATGAACCCAGAAAGAGGAGTTAGGATGCTAACACTGCTACATTTCTGATTCTTTAACGCAGGGCAGCCGTTCTGAACATACATCTTGGTTACTTCAAGTGACAGCATAACCTGTTGCGTTGAACCCACGGACCAAGGTTTGTTTGTTGTGTTGTCAATGACAAACTGCCCTTGGCTTCCATGGCAACCTCGGGGTGCCGAGACAAGAGGGCTGGAGGATGTGAGAAATTACACAGCACTCAGTCTGGGAACGTGTCCCTGCCATAAAACTGGCACCTTCACCTGTCTGCTGGCTGCCTGAGGCTGCAGGAGGAGGTTGGCTTTGCCTGGCACTCGGGGAGAAAATTGCTCCCAGTTTAGCACAGAGAGAGGAAGGCAAGCTCTTCCCAGAGAGCCCCCAGCGTGACTGGGGATACCTACGAATGAGCAAGCTTTCACCTGGCCCGCTAAAGCAGCCATCACTGCATGTCCATTTGCAAGGCTCTCGGTCCCTCCTCACACACTTTCTCAGCTTAGTTTCGAATAACGGAGAGGAACAGAAACCTTCAGATGTCAGGTTTTCACAGCAGCTGCCCCACAGCATGGGACAAGCAGCAGATCCGTTTGCCCGAAGGGTGACCGGGAGCACACGGGCGGTGACCAGCACCTTACGCTGCTGCTTGCACCGGAGCATGCAGGGGAGCGGCAGGGACTGAGATGGGCAGACCCCAGGAAATCATCCAGCACAGACAGAATTATTATAGGGAAGTATGCAAGGGACAGAGACTACAAATCCTTACAAAACCAAGCTTCGTTAGTGCCACTTCTCAATGAACAACTTGTTTAATTACACAGTTTGAAAGGAACCAGTTCAGAACAACTTTCCAATATGCTGCTTCGATGTCATTACAGCTAAATAGCTCTGTTATGGGATGAATTTCAAACACACTGCAACTGAAGTTTAGCTAGATTTTGGGTTATAGTGTGCTGGAACACTTTTCTCACAGTGGAGCTTAAATTCTCCGCAAACATACAATTAAATTTCTCAGATTGTGCTTAAAACTGCTACAGCTTAACCTTTTCCAACAACTTGTGATGGCCACATTTTTCTCTTTCCTAGAAAAAAAAATAATCTACAAACAGCAGGACCTATGTCAATCTTCAGACATGCCAGCTCAGGGCTGAGAACTAGATAGGCAGAAAAATGTTGCTGGGAGAAGGATCTGGCTGTATCTGCTTCCGAACTTTCCCATGCACAGAAATGAAACGTGGACCCCGGCACCTCAGTGTCTGGCTCCAGCTCTAAAGTGGTTTCCACTAGTTATAGAACATGCTGACAGCCTCTTCAGATAAGTAGGGCAAGGCAAGGGCATTCGGGTGCTTGGCAGCTGGAGGCTCAGGCATCCTGCCTGCATGGCTTCAGGAGCAGCTTTTGAACCCCAGTTCCAGTGTCTGTGACCAATTCCTCCCCTGAAGGCACCTGACCCATAAACCCCTTTGGTAATTCAAAGTTTATTAAAATCTCCAATTGATAGCACAGGACACTTGGAAGCCCTCAAATCCATCCCTGTAAAAGTTAACAAGATGGTAAGGCAGTCACTGTTGAACATGAACTGACTTCCACATCTGCTCCCAAATTTAAAAGGATTTCAAGCTGTCCATCCATCTTAGGTTTTTACCCCATTGCCCATCACTGTGGCACCCAAATTCCTTCCCCATATCAGATAGGTCACAATGCCCAAACCTTTAATGGCATTTATGGAATTTCTGTTCTTTTTCTCAAGGATAAAATTTCAACAGGATCTGGAGCTCTCACATGGTGATTTTTTCAAATGAGCTCAAATAATTCCAATTATTTCATTTTACATTTATTTAAAACACATCTAACCATGCTCTTTTGGCAAGGTGGGGGAGGCAGAGATTTTCAGATAGCTCTGATTTGGAGACAGATGTAATTTTGTCTCTCTGCAGAAGCTTGCACAACTGACCATTAGCAAAATTGTTGGTGGCGTCAGGATGGTTATACCTGCATTTTCAGGTCTCTCTTACACTATTACAGTACTTCCATTTCACAACTGATGTGTTAGTTTTGAAAGTGTAGAAATTGCTTTATAGCACTATAAAGCTCTGCTTGAGACAACAGGTCATTTTTATCAAGTGAACCCTCTTCCCCCTATTAAGATATTTGAGGGAAGCAGGCAGGTGCCTGGAATTGCTGTGATGTTCCTGCCCTAAGATCCCCTGATGTCTGTGATGGTGTGGTGTGACCAATGTTGGAGTGGCCAAGCGACACAATGACACTTTTTGGAGAGAAATAAGCAGGAAAGGATCTGGAGCCTTCGGCAACCCAAGGCTCTGGCAGGGCAATGACCGCAAAAGGGGTTTTGCCTGTGAGTTTGGGGCAGAGGCTGCTTTTTCAGATGGTTTCCCCATCTGCTTAGGACACGTTTGAGCCGTGTTGCTTAGCCAGACTGTCTCCTGAACAAACACTCCAGAAACATGTCTGCAGAGCGGGGGGAGAGGCTGTCACAGGGTATTACTTCCATCCTTGTAATGTTGCTGAAACAGAAGTAGAGGCTCTTTCACACACACAAATTATGCTGTAGCGTAAACATAGCCTAGAGGAGCCCACTCGAATTTCAAAGCTACACAGGCAGTCCATCAGCCTCACACAGTATTTTGCGCGCACACACACACACACACACACACGCTTTTTTAATGACAACAAAAAGAAAGCTTCTGCCTAACAATAAAACAGAGTCGGTAAGTGCTGATCTGCCTCTTCTCCAAGAAATCTCACTGTAATCAGCCAGGCAGCCTGAAACGGAGGCGGGAAACAGAGCATGGGGCGATGTCTTCCCCTACAAAAATCTTCCCTGACGCAGTGCCCTTCTAAGCAGACGAAGATGTTTGCTGACTGTCAGCATCGGCCCTGGTGTGTTCAGAGGCTCCGGGCATCCCCAGACCTCTGCACTGATGCTAACCAGAGGCCGGCACCAAGGTTAGAAGGATGGCAAGTCCTTTGCCCCGGTCTCAGCTCTTGTGAAAGAAAGTCAGGCCATAACCACGCTGAGCTGCTCAGCAGAGACTCTTGGAGGCTGCAATGTTAACTTGCCCCAGGTTTAAAAGTTACCCAGTATTCAGCTGCCTATTACCCAGCTTCAGAAATATTATTGAAACCAGAGGACTATTATCTTCAGAAAGCTCAAATTAGTCTGAGACAGCTTGGTTTCCGGCAGATTGGGGATAATTGCTACTGGTTGATCATCCAAACTTTTCTGCTTTGAACTCACTTTTCAGTTACTTATTCATTTCCCCTAAACTATCTCCTGCTTACGACATGGCGCGTTTTGGACAGGGAAGGAGCAGGTCCTGAATTGCCAGCACCTCCCTCAGCTCACAAACTCTGCATCTCTGCGTTATCCCAGAGCAGGCGATGGAGGGGCTGGCGTGACAGAGCGTTTATTGCTGGAGCAACAGAGTAAACACAATCCCACATCAATCAATTCTGTTTAAAAAGTTTATTATGTTTCACGGCTGCCATAATTGACAGCAGGGCCCTCAGGTTTGGAAGGCTTTTCTATTTTCTTTTAGGTTGGTGTGTAAGGGCTTTGCACATTGTTAAGGAGGGTCTCCTCGCAGTTCAATTTGCCCTCTGTTTGAGATGAAACTTCCCAAATTTCCCCAGTGTGAGACGAAGAGGTGTTAATGAGAGAAATGCAAAGGCATGAATCACAGCCAGCCCAGCAGTACCGTCTGCTCTTCGGCTGTCTAAAGAACTAAATGTTCGTAATGTTCGTGGGGAAGTGGTTGAACTGGTTTCTTTCTCTGAAAAAGGCCCTAAGAAGAGCTGGAAATGTTTTTGTAGAGCAAATGTCAACAATGCAGGACTCTCCCCCTCGTCTCCTTCTGCAGAGACCCAAAGCAAAGCCATAGAGAGGCATGTAAGGCATAATTCAAAGCAGGCTATTTAAATCTCAATTCAGAATTATGTTCGTATCAAGGAAACTTAATTATCTCTATTTTAACATCTTATCTCCAATATGATTTCTCCAAACAAACAGCAGTCTGGAAACAGCCAGTAGATAATCCACCCAATCTCTGGTATCTCAGTCAGGAAAGTCAGTGCCTGGGGCAGCGGAAAGAGGTGGGGGGGAGCCAGGAGCCCCCGATTCCCAGAGGGACATGCTGGATGCTTGCCTTGGCGTGGGGCATCCTCTCCTGCTGAGCCCCAGGGCTGGCAGGGCTGGAGGTGGTGTTGGGTCCAGTCCGTTTGAAGGAGGGCCGGCTGCATGAGCATGGCCCTGTGCGAGGCCCTCCGCAAGCTTAGCAAGAGCCCCCGTCCCCAGGTTGCTGTGCGAAGCAGAGATGGCTGCAGGAGGCTCTGCAGTGCTCAGCGTCAGACCCACCAGCGCAGGATGCTGCTGCAAGCAGCCAGCTGAGCACAGCCACGGGCTAAAGATGCTCCTCGGTGTGTTACTGATAGGATAACACACCTAAATTCATAAGGGGGTAATCACACGCGAGTATGCGCTAGTGGAAATGTGGAAGATCTGGGAAAAAAACACGTTTTTTCAGCATTTCTTTGAAGGTGAGCACTTTTTCTGGGTTTCAGGTTTCCTAACCAAGAGTTGGGCAACAAATTCCCATTCTAATAGCTCAGCAAGCCTAAAGACTGGATCCTGGGTCTAACATCTCTAGTCCTTCAGTAAAGATGGACACTCCTGTAAGGTCATCAGATTCTCTGAAAGGAGCCTAAAAAAAGTTTGGGGATTGATAAATTTCCTCAGTTAAAACTGTTCCCCTCACAATATTTTTCACATGCTATATCCCAAACACAACCACCTTCCTACGAACACATGAGAAGTGCTGACCTAGCTCTGGCTCCAAGGTCTGGTCCTACTACATCAGTAGCAAAACTCCTTGTGATGACGACAGTACTAATGACTAATTCTGATAATAATTAAATGTCAAGGAGAACTTTTAATCCAAAATGATACCATAAGCACTAGCTAACATTTTGCAGACATACAGAACAAAGTGTGTGGAAGTTCACCCGTGTGTAACATTTCCTAGTCTCACACTTGTCAAATTGATCCAGAATGGGATAGGCCTGTAGCTTGGATAAAAGATACAATCCCTGGTACTATTTGGGAGCCAGATCTTCCTCAAGTTAAAATTCGTTTTAAAGACCAAATGTCAAGATTAAACGTTACGTCTAACCTGTGGCAAAGCTTTTGCTAATATGAACAGGGCTGAACTGCTCCTAGTCCTGTCCCCAAAACCTTGTAACTGAGAGTGAACAAGTTTCACCAGAGGTAGAAGTAGCCCCTTGCTCTGTGCTTATTCAGCAAGATCCTCAACAAGATCCTCACCCAATATCCTTGTGTGTCTACGGGCTGATCTTCCACAAAATCTTCAGAAGGAATTTTCATGAATATAGGTCATCTCATATATATGTTTGTATTTATTTACTTGTTTTCTAGCTAGAAAACACAAATCAAGAAAAGGGAAATGACTTATTTTGACCTCATCCCCAATGCTACACTTGTACAGAACTGGAATTTGGACCCATAATTTTTTTTTTTTTTTTTTACATAGGACAGAGAGCAAGGGAATTCCTCTGAGACTTTCCCAAACCAACACGCTTCCTAAAAATAGCTGTGCAGATTGTTTTTTTGGCCTGAGGTGTATTGCATTTCAATGGTATTATAGCAAAGGCTGCATTTTTATGCGGCAGCCTCTTAATCTTATGAAAGATCATTTCTCAAGAGCCACCACTCCCTGTCCCACTTTAAAGGTTCATTTTCTCGTTTGTTTGTTTTTGCAACCTCTGTCACTGTGTTCACCAAGCATGATAATGAATGCTTTACTGGAAAGGTGTGATGGCTTTCTGCGCAAGCCGTCCTGATGCAGATATGGCAGGTTCTCTCCTGAAAAGAGCAACATTAATTGAATTTTGGAGAGTCATGAGACAAGAAGAAAACCACTGACTGGCTCTGCATCTCAGCAGGCTGCTTCACCCACCAAAAAATGTAATACTGAAACTCTGACAATCTCTTTTTAGAGGATTACAATGGCTGTGCTACATGTGCTGCACATTTACACTATATCAAAAATTCATAAGAGTGATAATTAGGCATGATGCTGGTGGTGCTGTCCCACTCCAGGCATTGAGGGTACCACTAGATCATTGCCTTTCATATGATTTGCCAGCTGTTTGACTTGTTGGTGACTAGGAGCTCTGTGGTACAGCAGAGATTTTTGCAAATCACATCTTGTTGACTTGTAGAGTCTCGAGCCTCCAAACAAGCAAACTCTGCTAAATGGACAACATACATCTGAGTGTTACAGCTTCAGCCTTCTGCATGAGCACATAGCTTTGGTTTGGTTTCAAGCACAAGATCATTTGCAGGAGTTGTCCCCCAGAGGATTCAAACACTTGTGCTGACTCTTGGTATAGGCACTGGAGCTACCCTGGAGCTCAGGACCCCCCTGACGTCTACCAGCTCTCATCCATCCTGTCCTGTAGGCAGCCCTACTTCAGTTCCAGTTCAGGCTGAAGCTGCCACCTTGTCACATTGCAGAAGATCCAGGAGCCTGTTCAGGAAGTCCTGGGCTAACTTGGCTACTGGGGGCAAATCCCTGTGGCATCACCACAAGGGCAGATGAGACACATGCAAAGTGTCTCCTTAAAGTTCTCTGTTACACCTTAACATGAAGTTATCTTCAGTGTAGGGATAAAAAAAATGTAGAATAACAGAGAGAGCATTAAAAGGTCTTGCTCTCTAATATTTATTTGTATATTTGTTTGCTGTGATACGCTTGAAAAGGAGAATTATACCATAACTTATAAAGTGGGAGAAATACACAAACCACAAGCTTTCGTTTTCTTTTTTATGATGATGCATAACTCAGAAAGGGTATGCAAGTGAGTCCCTAGCCAAGATTCAGCCCACCTTACACAGACATTTCACAAGCCTACCAGTCTGGTCACCTTAGGCTCCCTCCACAGTAAGTGGAGAGCTGTATGCATCTCCAGTGGGCACTGCCTAAGACCTTAATTACTCCCTAAGATCTTAATTAATCCCTGGAGCTGTTCACCTGCATTCCTCCACTACAGAGGGAGCCAAGAGCAACTACACTTCTACTTCAGGCATCCCATGCAATGAAATGCCTAAATAAGTGTGGGATGAATCCACAGAAGTGCAGAACTGTGCAATGAATTTTGTTTATTGCCCAAGGTTGGACTCTTTCCCTGCAGCGAATGATCTTCTCACTGTTGAACTTTCTGTGGCAATTCGCTCAGCAGAAGCGTAGCACTGAAGCATATTACACTCCATGGTAGGGTGGGTAAAATCGTGCTCCTTCACAACACCTCCCAGATTCACTTGGGATTCGTCCCTCTGAAACAGTCCTGTTGTTCCAAAATAGCAGATTTAAGTCTTTCCCTCAAAGACAACATTAGGTGTACTGGGATGACACAGAGGGGGAAATTCAAACACAATTCCCTGGCACAGGGGCTGAACTGCCACAGAATCAGTTAGAATGAGGGAAAAGTCAAACACTGAAAGATAAGTTTATTAAGTTTTCTGCAAACTCCATGTTCCAGTCCCTGTGGGTGCCAGATCCTCCAGTGATGGGTGCAGGACACCAAGCACCATCCCCACCTTCCCTCGTACCATTTCAGCCACACTCTCCCTTGTTACCAACCATTGCTGGCTCAGTTGGTCCCCAGTCTTGGCTAAGGTCAGCTCTTCACCTAACGAAATGTGCTCTGAACTTGATCTTTTGCTAGATTTATCCTGCAAAAAGATCATTGGGCTTCCTCTTCTATTCTGCGCAGCTCAGGGAGCAATGGATGGGATTCAGCTGAGCGGTGAGCTCTCCTGAACCTGGGTGGAAACCTTTCCCAGCCCGGTGGCTCCTGGGGACAGGCAGATCGGGGCTTTTCAGCAGCAAAGGTCTTGGCTCTGTCGATGGTCGCAGGCATTCCCTGTCCACGTGAACCTTTTGGTGGGACTGCTGTGCCACATGCATTGCTGTGCTTTGCTCTACCTGTGGGATGGCAGGTCGCCATGGTCAGAAGTTCCTCCTCACTGAACTGTTCATCACATCTCCAACAAAAATACCCTTTTTATGTGCTAAACCCAGCATCTCATTCCAAATGTAACAAATTAAAGTGTATGAAAGTTTGAAAATACCTTAAATGCTAGGATAAGCAGAACTATAAAAAGCTTAACGCCACAAATCAGAGACTATACTGGAACAGGAGACTTTAAGGGAACCTGAAAAATCTCGGATCGTCTGGGTGAGGGGATCATGATTCCTTTGGGATGTTAATCCCTAGCATTAATTCATGATCTGGGAACAAGTATGAGTAGCTTCTGGATTTCTGCTTGTTGTCTAGGGGGCTAGATTTGTTTTTTGCTGTATTCCCAGAATGTATTTTAAAATAGTCCCTGCTGTGAAAACGTTCTTCAGGACTTCCAAAAAAGTTCATTACAGTGAATTCAGGTTGTTTGCTTCTTCGCCGCTCACCCAAAGTGCTTTTTTTCTGGTGTGTTTGCTCAGAGCTGTTGCCAAAATGATCTGCACAGTGTGCCACTAAAAATGCAGACTTCTGAATTGTAAACTGCAGTTTGCACAGTAATTTATGTTTGGGTGGAAAACACATTTTCCCATGAAGAGAGGGACAAAAGAACATCTTTACAAAATACTGAGTGTATTATATTTGTGTGCGTGTGAGAGAGAGGCACAGAACTGCTTCCTTAGCATTCCTGCTGGTATTCATAGCTGAGAGATCCAAACCACGGTAACTTGTCTTTTTGATGAACCTAGATTACTTCAGTCCTCAAGAAAGCAATATTGCTTCTACTTTGCCTCATTTTCAGACAGTTGATTTTTGGATTCTTTCACACTACATTGTAATTCTGTCATACTATTCCTGACAAAATAGCCCAAATTTTTAACAGGCATCATCAAAACTACATCAAAGGTGCCCCATTAGTGCCTCTGACAGCCAGGCATTTCTACAAAACCTCTGAGTACTAGAACTTTGTATCCATGGTTGGTCCTGTAGATTCTGAGTAACCCTCTAAATTCAACCTCCCTATACTAGAAAATACATTTACTGAATATTTCCTTTTTGAAACCTTATTCTATACAAAACAAAAATTATATTTAAAATGAGTCATAAGCTGATTATTAAAAATTTAAGATTTATCAACTAAGAAAATACTGAAAGGGCCTGTCCTTTCCCTCTGCACAATCTGTGCAGACAGCACACAGAATAACATTGTTCCTGTACGGGGCTACAGTGAGCATCCGCAGTGACATAATCACAGCAGCTTCTCTAAAGTCCTTCTTTGTCTTCTGTGCTGAAAAACAGGCTAGAAACTCAGGTACTGGCTCTTTTTTGCCCAGTCTCTGCAGGCTGCAGTCCCTGAGCACTGATGGAGGGAGGACTCCGTATTCTGGTACACAGCTTTTGTGAGTTACTCTGGAGATAGGTGTGACACCAACCCAGAAGCCTCTGCCCTGCCTGTGTCTCTCACAAGTCTTCTACACAATGGTTTCAGGGTTCTGCAAAGCCTTCAGCAGTGGACATTTTTGGATGCTTGGGCCCTTCACAGAGTTTCCACTTTTCTATGTAACAACGAGCACAAAGATTAGCCCTGAAAAGCACCAACTGTATAATACCTGCGTAGCACCGAGTCTCAATGCCGCCTGTGTTTCACTAGCAGCACGCTTGAAAGCACCTTCAAAACCATTCAATGCACTCAGCACCAACAAGAGTCACACAGCGAGGTACCAGGAAAAAAGTTTCCTCCTAACTTAGAGTGAGCATTTATCAGAAGGGCCTCCTGAGCACTTTGAAGCATGTTGGTCCATCCCCACATAAATGCACGGTCTGACGCACAACCCGTCCCTGGGCCAAGCCTGTGTGAAGCACCAGGTGGCACCACACCCGCCATGGGACAAGCGTCTGTCGCATGAGGCACCAGAGAAAGGAACTTCTGCCTCTCCCTCCAGTTCTACATCTACTATAAGATATCATTTGTGACACCAATTTGCTCTCAGTGTGTTTGCATTATGAGCTCCCTTTGCAAAGAGGGACTACCAGGTAAAATTCAGTTAACGAGACAAAGAAATATTCAGCTGGTCTTGCAAGCAAGAGAGGTGAAACAAGGATTGCATAGGGAATACATGTTAGAAGGAGACAGAGGTACCAAATGCCTATGTCCTCAAATGCTTTCATTAGATATCGTTTGGTGATTGGCGCTGGGAACATAAAACTAGAACAATTGGGGAAGCAAAAAAGAAAAAAAAAAAAAAAAACCCACAACCAAAAAACAACCCAAAGGGAAAATCAGAAGTAGGAATTTTAAACAGGAAAAGCATGGCGTCAGGACGGGCGGAAGATAACAGAGTGCTCTGCTGAACACACAAACAAACAAAAAATAACAGAGACAAACTGGCAAAACATTCCTCTGGCTGACTTAACCACTGCTCTGTTACAGTCACAGGTCTCCAACCAACGCTGTCATTTTGTCACTGCTCCAGCATCCTTCCCTGCAGATAAACTGGAGTGGAAGGGATCTCTTTGCTGTTATAGGGGCTTGGTAACAAAAGAGCAATGCAAAATGAGCAATAATTCCCTTCTTGTTAAATGAGGATAATACCTCTGACCTCTCTGCGGAGTACTTTAAAGCTTACTAGTAAAAAGTTCTAGACAAGGAGTAGGGCATATCACTGTTACTGCTGGCTGCGGCTGCTTCCACAGATCAAGGTTTTCCCTTTAAAATACCATCCAAAATGGGATGCAAACAAACAAGATGCCTGATTCCTCCCAGGCTCAGTGCTACAGGAAAGGAAAATGCCGCAGCTCTGCAGACCAGCAGTGCTCCCTCCCCTCCCAGCCCTGCTGCACGGGCCAGAAAAGCCAAATCCCATGAAGGAGAAAGGGCCACAGCCATGTCCCTCTCCTCCTGTTTCCCATGCCCTCCCAGCAGCTTCTCAGACAGCACACATGCACAGGCTTCAACTGCCTTTGCCGAGGTGGCTGTCGCAGCTATATCACTGCTGCGGACTCAGCAGCAAGTGTGGGGCCCGTCTCCCCTAAGGCTCTTCCAGCCTGTTAAATGCTCCTTCTCCCCCATCCCATGTGCGATGAATTCTCCCGGCATATTAAAGCAAGACCTCCCAGCTCTTCTCCCAGCACAGAGAAGCAATGGCACTTACAATCTTCTGGAGAACTGGCAGAAGCCAAGAAAAGATCTAATGGCAATGACTGCTCATATAATTCAAGTTTGGGTTACTTTAAAAGACTAAAATCATCTAGAGACCTCAGCAAATAGCCCTGAAGATATGAATAGCAACCTTTAGATCCACAGCCCTACTGACAGCCATCAAGAAGAGATGAGGACAAAGTCCATGATCTCCTGGGGAATGTGGAGTTTATTCCAGTTACTCTAATTGTTCGCAACGCTATTTCCCAAATAGCACTGCATTCTCAGGAGATGAAGAGAGGATGGCTGTTTATACCACATGCGATAACTAAACAGTGCTGGAAAATTATCTTATCTTCCCATCAGGATTCAAATGCGGAGGGTTCCTTTGTAAAGCCTAAACGAGCCCCCTGGAAATTTTCCCAAACATTGTTTTACACATTATTTTATCCACGGAAGTTAAAGGTCTCTCTTCAAAGAATGGGAAATGTACCACTTTTTTCTCTTCAGATCTCTGTGAGAAATCATCCCAAGTGGAGAAATCAGTGGAAAGCTGAGGTCCCTCTCTTATGTACAAGGGGCTCGGAGAGTTGCTGCCAGTCCCTCACGCTGACGGCAATTATACGAAGCCAAAACCTGAAATTTCAGCTGTCGAACACAAGACATTCCCCATTCCCCACGCACGAGAGTGGCTGCGTGTGCCCGGCGAGGTCCCGCACCAGCAGAGGAGGCTGCCGCATCGTGTGCCAGGACAGGGCATGGTGGGCAACCTACTCCTGGTGTGGCAAAATCTTAGCTCGTGGTCTCCTCAGAAACCTCTACTCCCCAGTCCTCCGACAGCTGACCACATTCTCCATTTCATCGTTTTGCCTTCCCTGTAAGACTGTTCTTCATCTTAATTTGAGAAAAGATTAAGAATATACAGCAAGAGCCATCAGGGGGAAACAAACTGAGACTTAAAAAAGCTGCTGGTTGATTATTAGGAATAAATATACATATACAGCACTTTAAAACACCAGCTCATCGAGTACTTTCAGTACCCTGCAATTTCCTTTATCTGTAATGTATGCAGGGAAAGAGGCCCAGAGAGATGCCATCCCCTGCTCACCTTCGTACAAAAAGCTGCCTGAGAATGGTGAACTGGTGTTTTTTGGGAGAACCCAACCTCTCTCCGACTGAACCATCACCAGGGAACATTACGGGCAAAACTGGCCTTTTTGACCCACATATGATAGCTCCTTAGGGTGCTCCTTTTATTTTTTAAGAAAAGGACAACAATAACAGAAAAAATTGCCACTACCACCAACTTCTCAGGTGTTGTAAGGGGACAAATATTCCAGAGTGGCAATAATTTACCTTCATGCATCCCACTGATTTTCCACAGTACCTTAGAAAACTTAGTCTTTCCTTGATGTCTCTCAGGACTGAGAAATGTGGGGGGGGGGAAAAAAAAAAAAAAAAAAAAAGAAAAGAAAAAGAATAACTATAATGACCAAGAAACAGGAAAAGCCATTATATACAGTAATAAAAAGACTGCTTCCCCCCCTGTTCAAAACATGATCATATTATCTTAGCAACCAGCACAGCAAAGCAGATTTTACCACAGGAATTGTATAACCATTCCTAAAGAAACGGGAAGGGGAAAGCATTTATTCCTTTCTATATTTTATGACGTGAGAGCTGATATGATTTGCTGAAGTCAAGGTTGCACATATACAGCCAGAGTGGGTTTCACACTCATTGTTTTTGCATTTTGCAGCCTATACGCTGCAGGGCGAGGCAGTTTCCTACTGCTGGTGTTTGAAGGGCCTGAAACCATAATAGTCTCTCTGTAACATTCCCAAATGTTGACATGTTTGGTGCCTGTTTTGTCAAGTAAACCTTTGCAATCTCCTTCAGAGTTGTCTAGGGTGCACTAAATTAGTTAGTTGTTCTTGCACTTCTACTCAGTGCTTTCTGCCTGGCTTAATAAAAAGCCCTTCAGGAGAAATATATATACATTCAAAAAAAAAAAAAAAGCCCACAGAAAAGTCTTTCTTGCTATATAAAGAGCGCACTCAGATCCAATACCTTGGAAATGCTCTGCAGCGCTCACATTCCATAACCTGTGCAGCGAGAAGGGTTAAATGAGATTTACAACCGTTCGGAGCAATTACGCAGCGCTGCAATTTAATGGTAATTCCAGAAAGAGCATCTCTGAACAAGACAGACATGTTGGGAGAGCCACTCACAGGAAGCTCTTCAGGCAAAACATTACATACGCTGTTAATTAGGGTCATTGACTCCTCTGCTGAACGATCCTTATCAAGGCCAGCGAGGCAGAGTCAGCACTCTGCCACCCTGCTCAGAGGAAGAGGACCAGCACGGGATGGCTCGTGGAGGGAGATCCAGCTGGGCTGGGTGATGCTGGATGGAGAATCGGGCCCTGTTCGAGTTAGTAAAACATTTTTTTCCCGCTTGTTATTGCTGAAGGACCACGGGCACTGAGAAGATCTTTGATCAAAGCAGGCTTTGCTTGAGCTGAGAACGCTGTTTGTTTGCTTTCAGCTCTACCTGGGCAGTGAAAACAGCTTTGCTTTCTGCCTGTCAAACTCCAGCAGACTGCAGAAATGCTTGAGTGACAAACGTGGCAGGAGGAGGTTTCAGTCTAAACAAGAACCCATTTTCATTGCATTTTCACCCTTTTATTTCCCTGCAAGATTTCTATTCATGTAGGGGTTCATAAAACATCACCACACAGCTTAAATTTGGGGCCCATGGTACCTGCCTGTTCTCCTCTCAAGCAAGTCTAAGCCCTAATTGCTGGGACTGGCCTGCTGAATGCTTAGCATCTGAATAATGAATTACTTATCTTTGCTGTTGAGGCAGAAACGTATTAGGCATTACTAGCTCCAGCCTCAGATTCTTTGACTGGGTTCCAGCTGTAAACATTCAACAGGAAGAGGTTAATTTTTTGATTCAGTTAATATAAATACTGAAAGGTTCCTTACTTCACTGTCCCACATCACTGCAACATACATTCTGTAATTAGAAGCATATTTTTGTGATTTCAAGGTATATTTTGCCAAACCAACAAAAAGCATCAAACTCCAACATTTATGCCAAAAATACCCACTGTATAATTTATGCCAAATCAACAAAAGTCTTCTTTTGTCCTTCCCAAACCACACTAAAGAACAGTCTGTTAAGAAGTCCAAATGTTAAAGTTCAAGAAAAGCCCTCTATTATACAGCGTACAAGATAGGGAGAAATAACAAAACCGACTGATTCCAGCGCTGCCATTTATGCAAGATGGAAGTTAGCATCTCTGTCTCTCCCAGGAATGGTATCTCTCTTTAACTCTGTTTATTCCCCCTCCACCCCACGCACACTTCTCCCTCTTTTTTTCATTTTCCTAAAGCTTACTTAGCATCTGGAATGTGTAGGCAGCAATCCATGTGTTTGCAGTAAACTTTGAAAGCCGAGCCAATGAGGACCACATGGGCAGGTATCCTGGAAAGCTAACCTGGCTTTCAGGCACTGCTTGGGCAGTAGTGCAAGATGTACCAAAAAACTATTGGACACAGCTAAATTATGAACAACAACACGGGGAAAAAAAAAAAAAAAAAAAAGAACGACTGAAAAGGAGAGCATTTTGGTGGTAATTAAGCCTTTCCTTTCCCCGACTTGAAGAAAAATTTTAATTAGAAGTTCAAGCATTTGGTTTTAATTCAGTCCAATGCACAAATGGTTTATTTCCACACAGCATATTTTCATAGTCTACGAAACAGCCTGCAACTAGGAAGCCATTACAGCCAGTGATTACAGCTTTTACATGCACTTATTATACTTTTGGAAATAGTGGCAGAATGGATTCACTTACATTTCTCCCTGCACATTAGGGTGGATCCATGTGCAATTAATTAGACAGGCTTGGTACAGACAATTAACAAACATTTTTTTATAACAGAGAAATTCAGTAGTCTTTACATATTCGGCATAGATATTAGAAAATGGCATTTTGCCAGGGCGCACAGCTCTGAATAGAATTTACTTTAGAACATCTGCTAAGTCTTTAACTAACTGCACCATGACTGAATATTGTTTGGATGAACGTTAGACAATAATGTTCAATCTGGCACCAGCAGACACCGAATGATTCATTGCCATAGTAACCACTAATGCAAAGGGTCCCTTTAATAATAATTTGTTATTTATAGACACATCAAGGATGCTCCAATGATACTTTAAACCAGCCAAAAATTCAATAGCCTTTTCCTTTCTGAATGCAAACCTTGTGTTTGCTCACTTGGTTTTCTGATGCATGCTAATTGCTGAAAGTCACTCTGGAGGCACTGAACCCAAAGGTCTGGGCTTTCAGCAGACCATCAAAGCCCCCTGGTCCTCAGCAGCTTTGCCCATCCCACCACCCCCATGGCAAAGGGAAGAGCGCCAGCAAGGTGTTTGCCTGGCCACGGGCAACGAGGGCTCTGAAATGGGAGGGTGAGAGGCCCCACATGGTGTAGCTCTTACTGAAGAATGTAGAAATTATATTATCTGGAGAATTTCTTAGGCCAAGTCAAGCAGGCAAAGAAGGCATGAGGAAGAGCTCTGTTTGTAATTGCATGATAGGGTTTTTTGCATGTAAGTATGGAGATGAAATACTCTAGCAGGAACAACAAATTCAGTGCCACCAGCTGACATTTCCGGACCAAGTGAAAAATCGCAGGGATTTTGGAAACGGTGGGGGTTTTATCCCTTACAAAGAGTCTTCAGCCACCTCTGCAGAACAGGTTTACTTCCACTGATAGTTGTGCACTTGCAACCTCTCAGGACGGCGCTTTGTGAGCAATAGCACTGCGAGAGCCACAGTAGCTTCCAAGGTACGAAGAGCTGGGGCTTGCACACTACCAACCCTCTGGACTCAGTGGATCTGGCAAGGTGGATGAGCTGGCTGCCTCCAGAAGTCAGCATAAAAAGGCAACACTTCTTGCATAGGTTCAGAGCTCCATAGGAGCCAGGACTGCTGTCTCACACAGAGGCAAGGGGTGGGAGCCACACTCAGACACACAGCGTAACAGTTCACGTGATGGCACTTGGGGAGAGGGGTTTATCATCTTTCCAGCCATTTTCACATAAATTTCTGATCCATTTCATGCCAGCTACTGTCAGAAAGAGGGTACAGGACTAGCCAGGCCACATCCCAGATCCCGTCTGTGTTCCTAAATACTTAGCTTATCTCTCTGTGTCATGGAGCTGTAATTACATAGCTTGAGGGGTTAAAAATATTGCCAAAAGCTTTAAAAAGAAAGGCACGGTTTAATTTTTTTAACTGCACCGATAAATGGAAATGATTGGACAGATGGGTGTTGGAGTAGGGCCCATGTAGTTACAGAAAATCTGGAGGAAGTCCCATTCCTGCTTGACATGGGTCCTTTTTGCCAGGGTGCCTTTCACCAGCATGTTGATGACCTGGCAGAGATGTGGTGGGAGAAGCAGCAGAGCCATCAGAGCTTTCATGTAGGGGTTCATAAAACCTCTTTTGGCCATCATTTATCAAAACTGGATTTTTTTAGGCCTGGCATGCGTTGGCTTTTCTTGCTAGCAAGGCTTTGGTCAGCAAATTTGATTGGAAAGCCAGAATAAGAATTTGGGGGCATGTTTACATGGCTGCAAGCCCTTTGTACAGCCAAGTGGGAGGCAACTCCATGGGCTGCAAGAGCGAGTGAGCAGCTACGTGCCCCAGCGTCCGTTCCCGGGACGTATGGGCTGTGGGTGAGTGCCGTGCAGCTTGTCGAAAGCACAGACGCCCCCCTGCCCCCGAGACAGCCTCCATCCGCAGGATCTTACTGTCAGTGATTTCAGTAGCAAGCTGGGAGGGTCAGGCACATTGCACTTGGCAGAGGAGGTGGGGAAAGAAGCCAGTGTGAGACCTCTGAGAGAGCTCAACGGTGCAGAGAGGCAAGCCAGGGACATGCACGGGGCTGGCTAACACATGTCTGCAAATGGCACAGAGCAAGGAAACCAGGTGAGATCCCTGAGCTGTTCACCAGGCTGGCAGGGCAAGGAAAAGCAGGGGGCTGCTGTTGTCCCTACAGCAAAAATCACCATGAACCGAGGCGCTTATTCAGAGCTGAAATGTGAGTTTGAGCGCTCGCAGCACAAAACTGCTGAACTACACCAGGAGTGACCTTTCACGTTACCTCTAGTACTATTTAGACTGGCTGAGCTTCCCTGGCCTAGCAGCAATCACACAGTCTCCATCTGCCCACTCCAAATTAGAGTTATAGCGTGTGCTGCCGATGCAGTCTCTTGGGTTTGTTTTTTTTCTTGCAATCTTGACTTCATCCCAGCAAGGGCTCCTGTCTCTAACTAGCCGCTGTCAAAACAACTCCAGCGGGGAGATAAGGGAGAGAAGACTTTGAAGAGGCTCCTTCCTGCAAGCTGCTTGCTATCTCCCCAAGACATTTGTCAGCATCCCCTAGGAAGGGCAGCAGACATGGGGAAGCCAGGAACCATTCCCCCTCTTAAGCCTCCAGTCACATCACAACACAGTATTTAAAATGGCTCGTGAATCCCAGATAAAAAGCAAGCGATTAGCGTCTAGAAGAAACCTCTGTTTTCTATCACCAGATGTGGCCATTTCCCATTAGGACAGATATTCATTCATGGAAGGACAAATATTTCTGACCATTTTTCCCATCTTTCTTGTTTCTCCGTTCTCCACAGCCACCTTTCTCCTGATTTAAATTAGGCTGTGGCTTTGGAGCATGCCCAAATCCACCCCCAAGAGAAAATAAGATTAGAAAAGGGATGTGATTCATTTGGTAGTTTCCCCTTCCTTACATCTTGCTTTGAGTGAAGCATCATCAGAAAAAAGCTGGGAATCAGCGATAGCCTTCTCCTTCACAAGAGGACATGATTCAGGGCTGTTCTGCTTTCTGGCACCAGGGTGGTGGGTCACTCGCCTGCCTCTGGCACAGCATGGCCCAGGCTTCCCTCCCCTCCCCATCCAGCAGCCCAGCTGGGCTCTGCAGGCTAACAGCTCTCTTCGTCTGATAAGTGAATCATGCCCAAACTGGACCAGTTTCTGCCATCAAGGAGAAATTCTCCCTTTGGCTGGGTGAGGTGGCTCTTGGCTGTTTGCAAGAGGCTTGTTTGGAGAATTAATCAATAGCTCCGAGCTTGTGGCACGGCTGGGCAGCGCTGCCCACGGAGCTCACCCCGTGCTGCTGTGCTTCTCCAACTGGCTGAGGGTTTGGGTTTTTTTAAAAAACAGTAAACCACATATTTGGAGTACCAATTTTCAAGTTTAAACCTGTGAAACAAAGGGATTTGGAAATATTTCCATCCCAGTCTTCTAGGTAGCTGATGAACAGCATGAGCCCACAAACCACACTGAATACAGCGCTCTTCTTCACTCCTCGTCGTCTGATTATTTGATGGGCTTTGGGTGAAAAGCCTCATTTTATGCTTTCTCCAAGATGGGGATTACAACAATGCTGTTAGGTCTTGTTTCCTTGGGAAATGCAGCATCTTCTCTGAGGACACCCTGCTGAGAAGGTCCCCTTGGACCGCCAAGCCTTCCCCATGGCCAGCAGTGACCACTGCTCCCAGCCCGTTCTGCACCCCCATGGGAAACCCAACACCCAGCACCATCCTCAAGCCCCCCAGCATTGAGCAAACCCCAAGCACGTTTTCTCAGGGGCTTGCCGAGCAGAACCGTACCACAACCTTTGAGGTCGCCCGGCTGGAAACTCAGCAGCTTTCTGCCCAAAGCGACCCCGGGGTGGATTACGGTGAGACGTGCCCGCTGCCGCCAGCAGCAGCAGAGGCGGCGAACGGGAGACGCCAGGCGCGAGGAACAGGATGGAGGGGTCGCAGCACCTGAGCCCCAGCCTGGCTCTGCAGCCCTGCGCCAGAGCAACAGCATTTCCTGCGACAGCGCTTCTAAGGGAGCCGCTCAGCCCAAAGCCGGCAGAGCCGTTGCTGTTTTCTTATTTTTAAAAAGGGCAAACAAAACACAGGAGTAAGAGCTATTAGAAAAAAATACTGAAGTCTGCAAAGAAAAAAAAGCTCCAGCACTAAGCGTCTTTCTTTTGCTGCAGCCCATTGTTAAGCGGAGGCTTGCTGTCCCTTTCCCATGCCAGCGAGAGATTTGCCTGGTGCCGGCCAGTTCTTTATCCCACTGCGCAATTAATACAGCTTCCCTCAGATAAACATGAGCTTGTTTAACTATGTCTCTTGATAGGTCCCAGTAAGGCTTGATAACATGGATGGTCGGATGTTGTCAGGATGAAGGAGTCAGACATGCTGGCAACAACCTTTTCCCTTTCAAAGCACACATGTTTAGAAAAGAAAGGGCTGCGCCTGTGCACGGCAAAGCATGACTGAAATCTCTCAGTAGCATCAAACAAGAGGCAGAGGCACGGTCTGGGAGCTGCACCGGGTGTTGCCTCGCCAGGAGCTAGGCTGGTCCCAGCACGGGCAGCACTGCCAGCTCCCGGAGCTTACGGATCATTCTTCAGGCCGTTCCCAAAACAGGGGATGTTTTAAAAAACATGAGTTAAAATGCTTGTATTATGATTTGTACTATTACTAACAGCAGCAGAAGAAGAATAAAAAATAGAAGGTTTTTTAAAATTTCTCTTCTGTTTTTAAACCCCCAGCATGCCTTTATCTCAGCTTTCCAAAGGTCTCCACTGATCACAAGCCCTAGTTTCTTAATTTAGTAACTTTTAAACTTTATCTTAAAGTCCCTTTGATTTGATTGTGCAAGAATCTCAGCACTTATTAAAAATAAACTAATTATCTTTGACGAGACTTGGGATCAGGACAGCGGCAGTGCCACAGTAGTGGTAAAACTCATATAGAAATGATCCCTTTATGTGCCAGGACTGGACCCACATTCCTGGCTGCTTGGGTGCCTGGCTTTCAGAATGCACCCTGCCTCCCCCAAGAGACAGATGTGGGGACAGAGAAATTCACCCCCACACAACGCTTGTCCCACTGCAAAAGGATGTTATGGAGGGACTTGGCCAGGATTTTCAATGGAAACTTCCAGGAAGATAAACAGGGATTTGAGGGCACCTCACTGACACTGCTCTGGGGCCTCTCCACTCACCCACTTCAGGGGTCCTGTACTCCTCCCCTCATCCCTTCCCAAGTGGGTTATCCCAGTGGGTTATCTCCACTGCCCTAAGGCCACCCCACTCATATCTTCCAGCTCCTCCTCTGTCCCGCTGAAGACATCCCTTCCTTTCCCATCTCTCTTGGAAACTACCCTATTCTTTCCATACTCCCTCTTTCCTTCCTTCCTGCTTAAATGCAGATGCTGTTCCCCTTCCCCAAAGTATCAGTCCTTTATCTGTGGGGCAGGATATGGGGGGAGCACAGCCTTCACGCTGCAGTGATAGATGCTCTCTTCCTCCCCACCCCGTCCCGTCCTGGACAGCCTCCTTCCCTTGCCCACCAACCTCCCACCTCTCCCAGTCGCACTGGGACATGCTTTGAAGGGGGCAGCACCTGTGTGGCAGCTCCCCATCTGCCCCAGAGTGCTCACCTGGGAGATGGCACCCATGGGTCACAGATGGGACCCATGGGGTCACCTTCCTGGCCTGGAGGTAGGCTCACTTGACCCTGCTCAGGAGGAGCCAACAGTTCAGTTGAGGTCTGCAGCGTAATGTGAGTGAGCTGCAGGCAACCATCGAACAACAGCATAGCACAAAAACTTCCCAAACCACCACAGACCCCAATTACAGGAGTAGGGCTTGCTTCAAAGCTAGCCTTAGGCAAAACTGAGCAGGTTTATTAAAATAATAAACCCCCAGTGTCTCAAGTAGCAAACTACAGGGCAGTGTGATCAGATAAAAGGTGAGATGTGTCCAGTTACTAGGAATCTGTGCCAAGCCAAATGAAGTCTCAGAGCCCTCTTGCAAGCCTCCCTGTGAAAAGATCAGCCCATGGCACCAGGAATTAATCCTGTGATAGGTTTCTTTCTATTGTGGTCACAAATATACTGCTGGCACCTCTCCTTTCAGCCAGCAGTTTTGTTCTGTGTTATTTCAAAATCTCCATTTAATATTCAGATTAAACAGGTTCACACTTGCAGTTTGCAATAACGTGGTCAGCAGCAAAAGTAATGAAATTCAGTACTTTCTGAATGAAAGCGCCAAGTGACCTTTGTGGGATGGTACTCAGTCATGGAGAAAAGAATGATTCTGCTTTGCAGCCAGCAACAGATGACTGCATGGATTCTGGCTCAAGGTGATCACTTTCCATTTATTTAAAAGGATATTGATCCTTCAGAAGAAGTTAGGGGCAGATTCAGAGAGAGGAAATGGTATTAGAAGGAACAAGGAAGAAGGCAAAGAAGGCTTACACCAGCTTCAATTTTTTCCTTAGCTTTTCTCTGTGACAGGCCACTAAGGTGCTGTTGAGACAGATCAGGGCTGCACAAGCAGCAGCATGACATCCAGGGGACAGCGGGATCTCCGAGTGTCACCCCTTGAGGCAGGTTTTGGGTCAGCAGTGCAGGTTACCTCTGCATGAGTTCCCACTGAACACAAAACATGATGCTAGAACCAGCCCCACTGCTGCCCAATGCAGCTTGCCCTTCTGTCTACAGCAATTTGGACCATAAATGTGTTACTCTGAAACTGTATTGATGCCTTTGAAAGGTAAGAGATGAGATCTGTGACCCAGAACTCAGGAGTAAGGTCAGTCATTGAACTGGTAATACTATTTTTTGGGAAGAGCACAGCTGCAAGCCTGGGAAGGGCTGTGGAGCTGGGTGGTCTGGGTGACCCATGAGAGTCCTCACGGACATTGAGGGTTCTAGTCCACTTCTGCTCACACCAGATATACAAAGTCACAGCCTTTCTAGAGCAGAAAAGCTCTCTTCTTACAGCCCATCAGCTGGAGATGCCTCAGGTGGAGACATCTGAGACTAGCATCCGTGCTGAGGGATATTCAGAATCACATCCAACTTCATTTGCAGCTGTTTGTGCCATGCACCTTGGTGCAGAATTCAGCACAATTTTTTTTTTCTAGTGGATTCTTGTACAACCCAATCACAGCAGTATCTGAACAGAGCCTTCTGCAACACTGTGTTAATAGAGCGGAGTATTACTTAAGAAAAGAGGAAATTATAGATTGACTGTTGCTGGCTTTCCAAAATTACTAGCATGCACACAGTAATATTTGGCATTCCACAGTGTTAGCCAATCAATCTTCCTTTGCCTGCCAGATGGCCTTGCATTAGTCCAGTCCTCACTTGACAGCTAGAGAGCAGAGGACCAGAGCACAAAGTGAAGAACCTGGATGAGAAAACAGAGGTGCCTGACTCCCAGCTCAACTTCATCCAGATTGTGCTGACATCTGAAACAATATGGAGACGCTCCCTTGATTCCCTTAAACCGTGAGGGATGACCTGAGACTCCCTTTTGTGGTACAGGAAAAGAAAAGCAGTGTTGATCCAGGGCATGTAATGCCACAGGATTTATTTAAAAGCACCTGCCAAAACTCCAGCCTGGCTTCACCAGCTTCACAGTGCTGCTCATCTGTAGGGATCACTGTTATAAATATGACACAGAAATTATAAATCTTCCCATGCACCAGGGCCACGTTTGCTTCTCCCTACAAGAACTGTGCTGCAGTCATGCCTTTCCTTTCTGTTCCCCCTGTTACATCCCAAAGAACTACATATTTTTTAATAAGGCCCTACACTACCCCTTAAATATCTTCACTTGGAGGACTAAAGCTGGGTCAATGGGGAGACTGGTAAGAGGCATCGTGCTCCTCTAACCAAACGTATTTACGAGGAAGTCATTACGAGGGAGGCGGGTAAGAGGGGCTGGGGACGCTGAGAGAGTCCTTTCATTGATCAGATTATTTTTAGAAAACAAATTTCCCTTAATGGGTTTATGGTTTCAGTGAGAAGAGCAGCTGGTGCCAATGTTTACAACTCTGAGTCACGTCACAGAATCTCAAGGCAGTGGAAAGTCTTATGAGCCTTGGACAATTGTCCCACTGAGCAAAGTTTGCTATGTTGTCTAGGCATGCTGCGTTGTCAAGCTTAGCTCTAAGGAACCAAACCTTCCAGTAAACAGCATCAGTCATTCACCCCTTGGGTGGACGCTAGAAACTATCCACTGGATGAGCTGGAGCTACACGCCTCTGTAAAACACTCCCGATCCCAGGCAAAGAGGACATGTGAAAGAGTGAAAGCAACATTTCAACAGCTGATGAGAAGGAAACTCATGTTTTTCTGACAATGTAAACTCTCTTTTCACATCACAGAGTTAATTTTTCACCTTGAGCATTCCAGATGTTTTCTGCAAAAGCCTTTGTGTCTTCCAGCAACACTAAGCCCAAGATCTGCCTGCAGCATGTAGCTATGGGCTCTGGGGGCACAGCAGTCTCCATCTCGTGCCCTCTGAGGCAGGATAGGAGAGAGCAGGGATCTCCTGCAATGGTGTTTTACTTACAGAGTGCATTTCTGAAGCAAATCCCCCAATTCCTTCCTGTTGCCACATTTGGTTTGCCTCTCAGGGCAGGCTGCAGAAAATGTGCTCCTAGTGTGAACGGGTATGAGTCCTAAATGCTACATCACCTGGGTAGGAGAAGAGGCTGTGAGGATCTGTCCTGCTGTTCTCTATTTTTCCCTTCATTCTCCTCTCCTCTTCTAATTGCAATGAAGTCCAGGATGGAAAAAAAAAATACATGGTTTTGCACGTCAGAACCCCAGCTGAGTCCTGTCACCCAGCTCCAGAAAAGCCTGGTTCTACCTCCACTGCCTGCTGGCGCCTAGCTCCTCCCCTGCAGAGCACTGATGGAGCTTGGGACAGCTCAGCCCTGCCAGAGTCAGGCTGACTCCCCAGGACTGCAAAACCTTCAGCCTTGAAAGCATCTTGGTCCCCCATGTGTCACACATGTCCCTGTGTGTTTGGGGCTGCTGCTCCCCTCCATGCAAGCCCTCCCCCCTGACAAAGATCTGTTCCCAGAGAAGGTCCAACCACCCTGTTAGGGGGGGGTCTTCAGCCTGCTTGCAGCCCCTTGAGCTTGCCTTGTGTGAGGCTGGGGGCCAGCACATCCCTGCCCTGCACAGGAGCAAGGGGGGACAGCTAGAGATAAGCCACATGGTGATCTAGTGGCTATGTCCCAGGCCACACCTCAGCCAAGCCCACAGCACCCTGACCTGCTCCAAGTACCATTTCCATCAAAGATCAGGCTCCAAAAGCACAGGCGAGCCTGGTCTGGAGGAAATGAAGCACACTTTTGGCCCACTCTCACATTTGTTTTTCTCCCACTGAGCATCTTTGTCCAGCTTTCCATCCACAAAGCAGCCAGTAATCAGAGTTGAAGCAGTAAAAATGGAAGAAGCAGTTCTAAAAAGCAGTAATAAAATCAGCCTTGCAAAGCTTTTGTTGGTTTTGATTTTTTTCAGCTCGTGGATTTGGCCAAACCTGCACGCAGCTTGTAGGGTGCTTGGCTCTGCTGGCCCTTTGCTTTAGAAATAGGGGTCAGATTTCTGCACGTCTTCTGAGGGCACTATTCCACGCGCTAACGTGGGATGGTCACACCCAGACAGCTTGCAGGATTAGGTCAACAGATACTCATTTTTTAATTGTTAAGAAAGTCAGCCCTCAGGGAGAAGCATTCCTAAAAGACCATTCAAGAAGTATGCAGGATTAACAGAAAAATCAAGAGGGACAACTTGAGAGAGGCCAGTCATTCCTAAAAAAATATATAAATCTTAAAATGAAAAGGAAGACAAAAAGGATGCTGGCCATTATGGAATATCTCCCTGTAATGGCACAGGGTGAGGCACTTTGAGTGGGGTTGTGCATTTTTGGGCAAGTTGAGGATCTGAGTCACTGCTTTCCAAATCCTTCTGCTCACCCCAGCCTATCAGGGCATGCAAAATCACTGAATGGACCCAAATGTCTTTAAAATCAACATCTGGCTCCAATAAGCAGCCCGATGGTCATGCTTTAACAATGTTTGTTCCAAACTAAATCTTTAACTAAACATTTTCTGAAAAGGGGTTTTGATAGTGGAGTTGCAATAGCTAAGAGGCTGTTCATGTTTGTTTTTACTAGAGAGCCCAATTCTCTGGGGTTTAACTCATCCTCACACATTCTTTTGGGGCTGAAACTTGGTGAAGCAGAAGAGATTTTTGCCATTATAACCAAATTTTATGTAGACATCACTCTGGTGATTTTAACCTGCAAACTCAAAACTGGCATAGCAACAGAATAACTGCTTGTATTTGTCATATTTGGGTACACCCTCCTCTGTGTCCAGGATAGGCAGGATAAAGAAAGTTACAGCAAGGAAGATTCAGGATAGATATTAGGAAATTATGAAAAGGATTATAAGGGTTAGGTAGAATTTCCATGGCAGGATGTTTGCAAGTTGGACCCATATCTGCCAAACAATGATTCTGCCCTGTGATGGGGATGGATGAATGGACTTTCCAAGGTACCTTTTAGCCCACTTACCCTGTGATGCTGCCCTGAGGACAGTGGCAGAGCCACATCACCTGCATGCCAGTGATCACCCCTCACAAATCAGTTCGCGCTATCATCTGCAAAGGGCAATTACCAGCCCGCTGAAGATTACAGGCCTCTGCAGAAGAGACATCCAGTCTCCTCTGCTCGTATGGCTACAAGCCACAGTCAAGACCAGACTCGCCCATCATCCAGGTTGTAAACTCTCTGCACGAGGCCAAGTTCTCACTCGGTCTAGACGAATCAGGCAGAGCGGCGTGAAGCGTGCTGCGGCTCGGGCAAAGGCAGCCCCAGCTCCAGCCCAACTCAGCCAGGAGCATGGCTGGAAAGCACGTGGGTCGCAGGCTCAGCAGGCAGAAGCCTCCTCCCGACACCCCTGTGAGCTCAGAGGGTTGGTGGCTGTCGCATGGGGTGTGATTTGCTCAATTTCCAGCCCTCGGGAAAAGGGAAGCGTGCAGGTACACGCACCCCGCCAGCCTGGGAGCCAGGAACAGAGGGTTCTGCATCTTGCCCCGATGGTGACTCAGCCAGTTCTGTGATCCTGTCCCACTGTTGCTATCTGTATCACAAATGCTTCCCTTGCTTCCTAACGCACTTCCAGATATACCTAAACCATAAAAGAATAGCTAATTCTAAAGCAGTTGCTAAAAGTCCTGACTTCACCTGCATCTGCTGTCATCAAAACATTTTGAAAAAAATCCCCAGTGCAGAGCAGCATGCGGCAGGTTGGACCCAGCCTCCCCACCTGTCCTGCTCTCTTCTCATCCTGCTTCGGGATGCTCAGGTTGGTGGCAGGTACCTTCTCCTCCTGGCACCACTCCGGTTTAGCCATCATAGCTGGTCCAAGAGAGTAAGAGCCAGCAAATTGTGTTTACTTCCTAAACCTAGTAAAATAAAAAGTTATAAAAAGTCCTCTTAAGGATGCCCTAATATTCATTCACCTTCCCACATTCCTGCTCATACCCTGTTCTTTCCACCTACCAAATGCAACCCCAAAGCTAAAACACCTCCTGGTTTTACACTTCAACCTCTCTACCAGGCATTCTGGGGTGAGATCCTGGGGACACAGCCCGGACAGTTATTCACTGCCAGGTAATACTGCACATGCAAACCTTGATTTGCAAATGATTTTTTTTTTTTAATTGTCCCTTTGCCATTCAAAAGACGCTCCCTGGCTTTGCTTGCAGAAAGGAAGGACACTTTGAAAAACGCAGATGTGGAGTCTGATTCCCATTTAGGACAGAGGGCCCCTTTACCCCGCTCCAGCACCGCATAAAGGCTTAAATGCAAATGGGAACCAGGCCCTTGGAGGTCTCACTTTGAACAGGTTATATTCTTACCACTTTAAACAAACTTTTAGGAGAGGGGGGCAACTGAGTTTTAACTAGTACAATATGGCAGGGGCTGATGTTTTAGGCCTGATCTTTTTCTTGTCCCAGGAGGACCAGCCCTTCCGACACCCTGGGCACTGCTGGAGAAGAGCTGAAGGGGAAGGGTCAGGCAGCCAACTGCAGCAAAATAGAAACCTTTTTTTATTGAATAAATATAAAGATACTCCATATGAACAAAAATGAAGCATGTTCCACAGAGGATTTTAAAGCTTCCAAAAATATTCCCTCAGCCCTTGCCAAAGGTAATAGAGCCAGACTTTCCATGGAAAGCATCATTGTGCACGGTGGGGTTCAAGGAGGTCGCTCTGCTTGAAGTGCACAAACAGCCAGCGCCCTGTCCTGTCCCTCCTCTCCACACACACACTCTGCCACCAGGAACAAGTGGCCTTTTTTTTCTTTTAAAAAAGAAAACAACTTTCTTCCCTCAAAGGTAGTATAGAATTCACCCTCACTGTGCAGCACTAGTGAGCTAGAGCTTGTATTTGCAAGAAGCCCCCTTAAGAGGACTTCGACGGCTGTTTATAGAAAGCCCGGACATCAACAGGTTTGCTGAGGGGGTTCTGTATTTTTGGAGACTTTTCTAAGCCCCGCTTTCTTCCCCATCCCCAAAGCAATGGCTGTAACAGATCCTGCAGTAAGGAGGTGGAAACTCACTGATGAGACGTTACTGCTAACGTACGCATTACTACATGCTTCTTGGAGGGCTGAAAAATAACCCTCTTTTCTAAAGTTGCTGCCTTCCACCTAATTATCCCCAAAGCTTTGACTTGTAAACACCTGACCTAATTCTTTCCATGGGCAGTTTTTAATAACAGAAATTCTTCAAAAGTGTCTTTATGATGCATCACACCGTGTTACCTTGTAAATAAGCTGTGTGCCAACCCAGCATTTTACAGTGCAACAAGAGAAAGACACTTAGTCACCGAATATTCAGCATTAGGGAGAGGCAATACAGCGAAGTTGGCAAAGTTCAGTCCTTTGCAGCTGAAATTCCACGTCTGAACCAAGGTCCTAAGACCTTGTCCTAAGAACAGTACTGTGTGCATATATATTTCCTTTCACTTTTGGATCACAAAGCTTTCTACAAATATACATCAATGAAGCTGCAAAACTTAATCAACACTTAGGCAGGTGGGGGGGTATATAAACAGAATGTAAATAGTGATGCCTGGGCTTCCTTTGCTCAGCACCGGCAGTACCCCGTGCTAGACACGGGGCACATTACAGCATGAAATCAGCCATTCTGATGCACTTGTGGAGGCATCACAAATGTACACGTGGCAAAACCCGGGAGCCTCTCCAGGGGATTAGCAGGTTTCCCTGCAGCAGCACTGTGTAGCCAAGGGAAGGGTTGGGAGAGTAACCCCAATCTCTCCACTTCCCCATCTCATACTCCATCCCCTGTCTTCTCTTGGCGCTCTGGATCAGAGCTGATTTTGCAAATCCTACCTATTTGCATTTTGGATTTGTATATATTTGTATACAGCCGTGCCTAAACCTGAAGCTGTTTCGGCAGCGCACATACAGCTAAATTAGTGAATACACCATATTTAGCAGCTGGGCTGAGCCTTGGTCCAGCAAAACCCGGAGTGACCCAGTGGAGAGGCAGAGTCCCAAGAAGACCAAGGGGCAGGGAGGGGACGCTGGCAGCTGCTGGCCTTCAGCAAGAGAGATTCAACCTCCTGGCTGGAGGGAGGGAGTTAAGAAGCAGGCCTGGAGAAAGAGTTGCCGAAAGCATTGCAACACGATAGAAGCTCTGCAGGCCTTTGATCTCGGAGCTGTTCTTGAACTGTCACTTTAATGATGTGTCAAAGACTAAAAAGAGTTGAGATTAAGAATACTGGAGCCTGGGGAGAAGGAGAAGGCCATTTTAAGCCCTCTGGGTCTTCACTGGGTTTCTGGAAGCTTTTAGATTCTTACTGCGTACTGTGCACCAACATATATCTGAAAAGCAGGTCAAATTTTCGAAGTCCTGCACCACAGTTTGCCTTATAAAAAGCCTGCATGCTCCCTGCACAGGCAAATCCCTACCTGTTCCAAACGTGCACGTGCACGCTCTGCTCTAGCAAGTTTTTCGCACAAAAGGCTAAAGTGAGTTGTTTTCCTGAGTTTCTCCGTGGGATGCTCTCCCCTTTTTAACGTGTCCTGAAAGCAATGCCACGGCTGAGTTACAGAACTTGGGTGATGGCTGTAAAGCAGGCAGGTCTTCCTTAAAACAGCCTGAACTTCAGAAAACGCCAGCAGTTTTATCAGTCCGCGACTGGCAGGAGGACATTTGGACTCTCTGCAACTGCATATATTTCATTAATATCCCAGCCAGCTTTAATGGCATTACCATCAGGTTAATCTACTTTAGATTAATGAACCTCAGTTTCAGCCAGGCAAGCTAATTAAGATGATTTTCTTTGAACTTGTTCTAATGAATGTATTAATATCATTCAAGGCTTCTTTTGGAGCTACAAGCATGGCCATGTTATTCCTGAGAAGAGGCCAAACATTTTTTATTAGAGAATCATGTGCTGTGCAGAGTCTGAGACTGCCTTGCCTTTGTTTTCTCTGCGTTGCACCTTTACACTGTCTGCAGAGAAAGCAGCCCTTTGGTTTGCAGATTTTGCCGTGGCTCCACAAGTCAGTAACAGTTCAGGAGTGCTCTGAACATGCTCAGAATTAGACCCATATAAAAAGTTAGGATCATTTACTATTGACTAGCTCTTGTTCTTAAAAAACATTTAAATTTATTTAACTGCTCCTCCACCTTCATTCCAAGGGAGAGGGATTCAAAGAGCAAAATGGCAGAGCCGTAACTTTGTGTGAACGAAGCCCATGCTGGTATAAAAATCAGAATAATTTTAGGGTTCGCTGTTTCCTGCATGCCACTCGCACATCTGGCAGTACCATACACTTCAATGCAGAAGCTTTCACTATAGCACCTGGTGTAAAAGAATGGCACATTCCTTGGGAAAAACTACACCTAACTCCACTCACATGAAAACAGAGCATGAGGGTACGTGTCTGCAGGAAGACTTGACCAGGAGACTGGCTTACCTCAGCCTAAGCCACCCTGCTGCTGTCCTCAAAGACACTTCAGCTACACTTATAATGTGCAAATTGACCGCTCCAGTACTTAGTCTGTGAAATTCATCCCGTAGGACAAGTACTAAGGGAGTACTACAGGTACTGTAGGCACAAGGCAGGCAAAGAAAACTGTGGGGTTGCTGGTGGCAAAGCTGGGGTCAGGTCCCAGCGTGGTGTGGGTCTGGGAAGGCAGCAGAGATGGAAGAGCCTCCAGGGCAGGAGCTGTGCAGAGCTCTGAGGGGGAGAAGACAGGAATGAGCCATGTCTGAAGGGTCAGTGGTGTAGATAGCTGGGCTGGGCTGGCAGCGATCCAGTCCCTGACCATCAAGAGCACGGCCCAAGTGTAGTTGACTTTCTAGAGTGCTAATGGGCCACGGAAAGATGGTATAGTTGTTACAACTTTTCTAGGTAATTCTGTGGCAGGTTCCCATGTGGGTAAGACTTCAGGGCCAGGTTTAAGGTCAGAGTTCAAAGGAGGGAGAAATAACTTCTAACTTGGCTTCACTACAAGCTGCCTTGCACTGGGGTCTCTCTCGGACACTGCTATGGGAATCTTCCTGGGCTGTTGTTTTGAACAAACATAAAAAATGCGTAGGGATAAACACTGTGGGTTTGCTCAGTCTCTCACACTCTACCTTCCTGACAGCCACTGTCGTACCCCACGTCCCTGGGGAAGCCACTAAAGAGACAGTCTTCTAAATGACACCTTTCTCCCTTTCTCCAGCCCCCAAAGACACCCAGCTTTGCCGCGCTCAGCCTCCCGCCATCTCAGCCCAAAGCTTGGGAGCGGCTTCCAAACCCAAGTCCCTGGACGTGTACAACACGGGCAGCATAACATGGGGCTGGCTTAAATAAGCTCTTTAATGAATCGTTACTCAGATGAAATGAGAAAACCACAGGTCCCATCTCTCAGAGTCACAATCCCTCAACATAAATAAAATAAACAGCCTGGAAACAGTTCTATAAAAACATATTGCCACACAGGTATCATTCAAAAATGGGGAGTATGACTTTTTTTTTCCCCCAAGTAACCAGCCTGCAATCAATGTGCCAGGCCAAGGTGGAGTTTATTTATAAATGCACATTTATGATGAATCATTGGAGGAAATGCATGCAGACTGGAGACAAAAGTCTGCAGTTGCTAAACCAAATAGGAAATGCTCTTTACATCTGCCTCTTCAGTTGGCATCCACTTCCCCTCAGAGTTTCTCTTCTGCTGGGTAGGCCTGTTTATTTTTGGGCTACTTTTGTTTGCAAAGCCAAACAGAGCTTCTGATTTTTATATTTATCTATTTTCTTTCTTTGTAAACAGCACTTCTCACTTATTCAAGCCCCAAACTATTAACAGTGGAACTCGGATCACCTTCCTGCGTAGAGTTGTTTACTCTCTTTAGGGAAAGCAAACCAACAGAGTGGAAACTGGGTGGAAAAACAGCCTCATTAAAATGATATAAAAATAAGGACAATGTGGAGCAACCCGCCAGCTATGGAAGAATTCCCATCTAGTTTCTATTGGATTTATTTTAAATGTAACTGAATTGAAATT
This sequence comes from Athene noctua, assembly GCF_965140245.1. Classification (NCBI taxonomy): domain Eukaryota; kingdom Metazoa; phylum Chordata; class Aves; order Strigiformes; family Strigidae; genus Athene; species Athene noctua. Next base: position 14,009,351 of record NC_134049.1, on the reverse strand, counting down.
ATTAGATCAGTACAAATCACTAACCGCCCGCTACTTATATCTCAGCAATAAGTTTTCAAGTGATGGGACAATCGGTGGCACTCCCATTCATTTTATCTTGTTTTTTTCCCCAAACTGGCCCTAACAAGGCACATAACACTAAAAGGAACAAGCTTCTTATGTTTCCCGAATGGATTCCATGGACCTCCAAGGGGACACAACCAGCTCCATGGAGATTCACCCCCCTCCGTGCAATAAAGAATCAGCAAAGGTGGAGGGAGGACCCATGTCCCACCAATGCACCCTACACACCATACGCTGAACGTAGGGACCTCAACCATGTAACGCTACAAGTTTCAGACCTCTGTTACTGCAGTGAAATATTTACTCTGTTTAAATATGAGCTGATGTGAGATAAGAAATGAGCTCTTGTTCCTAAGCCTTGCTTTTCTCTGACAGCTGGTACTCCCTCTGTGTGTGTGTGTGTGTGCACATTAGCTATTTGATCACCACTACTTATTGCAGAATTTGTATGCAGAAAGCTGGCATGGTCTTTCCTTCATGAGACTTTAAAATCCTTCCAACCCCACTGGAGAGAGAATTCACGTTGCCAATTTTTTTTCCAAGGGTTTTATAGAATGTGCTATGCGTGCAAAACGCAGTCTTTAACTGTTAGAAAAATACAGTAATTTGAAATGTAAGCAACAGAAATAGACGCACACAAAAACAGAAACAAAGATGGATGATTTTATCCACTTCAGAGTCACTGGAGGAAGCAGCACCCTGGTAACTATTATCAATGGTAAACACTACATCTAATTTATGCAGGATAGAGCAGTGCCTCTTACTTCTGCCCATTTTTTATAGTAGGTTAAAAAATAACAGTATTGATGTGGAAAGATGACGCAAGCAATAACTTCATGCCATCAGAACAATACCAGCAGTCAAGGAAAACCCGAGGAACATGTCAGTGAAGTACAAAACTTCTCACTCTCTTTGGTTGGAGGGCAGAGGACTACTGGAGTCTGTGGTTTGTAGGCACTGGAGGGGCAGTGCTCATACTTCTGCAATCTTGGTTTTGTGGAATGCTCTGCCTCCTCCTGACCTTCAGTGCATGGACCTGGCCAGCCTGAAACAGCACTTAAGCAGCTTGACTGTTTTCGGGAGCTATTTGGTCCTTCGTCCCCATTCACTGGCCCATAGAAGGCCGCTGGAGTCTTCCTGTTTATTTTACTGGCCTCGGGAGCAAGGCTTTATTTGGGGAGGCAACCTCGAGCAGTTTCAGGGACTTTACACTCTCAAAAGTAATTCCCAAGCTTTTTCTCTGCCTGTGTTTTTATAAAAAATCACCTACTCTAAGCAATAACAGTGCAAAAGCCCTGCACATCAGCTCTGCACCCATTTGAAGGGCAGCAGCAAATTCTCCTGCCAGGTCTGGCCCCAGGAATGGACCTTTGAACAGGGTCACATCTCCTGGTTGCCAGTACAGCTCACCGAGCCAGGGCTTTCAGAGGTACTCAAAAGCTTTCAAAACTGCAGAGGCATATGTTTGAATAACAGCCTGCTCCCAAAATTAAGAAGAGCTGTATTATCGCTCCTGCCAGAAATAACGTAAACTAATGTTACTCTAGGAATGGGGTTTGGGTGACCAGTTTCAGTGCCATTTTCAGGACATTGAGGGGAACTTGCTGTTCTTTAAAAGAAAGTAATAAAATAGTTCAACTAATGAAAAACTGATAAGAAAATCATTGAAATGCCAAAAATTCTCTCTCACACAAAACAAATACTAATTCTTGCAATACTATATATATTTATTGGTTAAAAGCACATACCAGCCTGTCTAAATCTGTGATCGGTGCCCAGTTTATAACACCTTTGTGGCTTTTAGTTTCTCACCCAGACACATCAAAGCAGGGGACAGTTAGCCAAGGAAAACTTCATTGTTAGTATTAACTCACTCCAAGAAAAAGATTTTTGGAAGTTTGAGAATTTTTCACTTCATGGCAATTGTTGATTAATGAACCTCAATAGTCTACAGCCTAAAAGAGAACTTTGTTAATAAAAAATGTTAATCAGTTCAGGCGGAGTAAGGAGATACTTTCTTTGAACCTAACTGATATAAAGGTGTATACAAAAAAAGAACTGTGAAGATGGATTTATTCAGTGTGATCTTGTTTGCTTTCCAGTTCTACCTCAGGCTATTTCTACTTGCAAATAACAATTACTGAGGACAGGAGGAGAAATCAAAGAATCACAATATAGCTGGAAAGATTAGAGCGCTTGGGAAATATTTAGCAACAATGATATTTAGGAAAGGAATAGCATTACCGCTCTGCCACCTCTCTTCTACCCCCAGCACAGCTATTGTATCACAGCAGGGGCCAAGGCAGTGACACCTTCTGGCAGGGATGGGAGCACCAGGATCCTGGGGGTCTCTTCCTGACCCTCTCGTGGTTTTGTTTGGAGAAGTCATCTAACATCTCTAAAGCTAAATGTATTAGTCTGAAAACAGAGTTAATAAAAATGACTCATTACACTGGGATGATCCAAGCTTAATTCCTGTTTACACACTGGTTTAGGCTTCCCAGCAGAGAGGTACCATGTGGAAATGGAATTTTTTTTTCTATTAGCAGATAGTGCTGATGCCTGCATGACTTGTGCTTGAGCTAATCACCAACACCAGTGGAGATACTGTGAGGGACCTGCACACAGAAACCAAGCTCATGCTTGGAGATAACATCAGTCACCACAACGGGGAGGCTTCAGATTTTCTCTTACAGTTCCCAGGGTAGGGAGGAAGGTTTCAAAGGAGGGTTCTGGCCATCTGTGAGGAAGTAGCATGGCCTAGCAGGCAGAGCATGAGGTCACAGTGACCTCAGCTATGTCCTTCCTCTGTTCTAGAGCTCGCTTTCCTCACCCATTTATAAGTTTGTTGAGGCAATTGCTAACTGTCTGGGATATGGACTCGGAATTGGTGCAACACGCGGGCAGCTCTGGTTAGACATCAGTTCCTCAGCACTCTTGGAGCCCACATGAGGATGACCCCATCTTGGTCTGCTCCAGACAGCTGAAGAGTGCACAAAGATCTGGAGTGCCCACTGCCAGAAAAAAACCCTGATCCTTTCCTTTGGGAGTCTTGAGAGCTAAGTCTTTGTATGTTATTTTGAGGTGCCTATCGCAGACAGGGGGAGCGGGAATGTAGCATTATGGTAACAGGCTGTATATTTAGGGAGCCTGCATTACAGTCAGAGGAAAGGGCTGTATTATGGAAATTATATGGGAAGAGATATGCTCAGGCAGTGCTGGCTGTGCTCTGTAGTCTCCAATCTTGGTGTGAGGTTAGATGATGGGACAAGACTGCTGTTTACTGTGGAATGTCCTTTCAGTCTATAAGTTTGTGAGAAAGAAACAAGAATTGTGTGCTTTTATTAAATTCAGTATTTGTCTCCTGCCTCTGTGATAAGAAGCAGTCTATAAATCACCGAATAAACCAGCTGTAAATCATCATCCAAGCTATTAAAGCCTCTTGGGTCTTTAACAGATTTTCTATCCCCACTAGTTCATAAGCACAATCCAAAATGTCACCCAGCCACTTCTCCCCAAGGCCTTATTTTTCATTTTGGGCTGTAAGTCTGAATTCACAACAGATCCAAAGCAGCATTTATCCCAGATGGGTTTTCAAGCACCACAGCACTGCTGTGCCTGTGAACTTCCTTTATCATGCAGTCTCCAGCACACTAAATAACAGGACACATGGGCAGACCTATTTCTCTCAAGCATGGAGCTCTGATTTCCATAGAGCACAGCTGTAACGGTGCAACAAGGAAAAAAAAAGGTTGAAACTCTAGATGCTGGCAGCACACTCCTTATCCAAAGCCAGTCCTCCTCCCCCTGAAAGCAGAGCAGATGCTTTCACAGGGCTCCTCCACCATAGGAAGAGAACTCCATGTCTGGAGATGAGAATAAACCTCAGCAGCAGGGGTTATCGGCTTCCCAAGGGGTGGGTTGAGACACGGACAATGAGGAGATTGCAAAACGTTTGAGGACAACACTGTTTGGGTTCTCTGTTCTCAGGAGCCTGATGACAAATCATAGCTGGAAGGAGGAGTTCAGCAGCCAAGCTCAACAACCAAGACTGAAACACAAAAGGCTCCCGTTCTAGCTGGAGTCCATCTTAGCTCCAGATTTCTACGGCCAGCAAACCCTAGTAACTACTTTTGACAAGTTTTTCCTTATTTTTTGACTGCTCACTTTCATACCCATGGAAAAAGATGTGTATATATTGCCAGCTCACTGTGAATGGTCACAGTCCTTTTTGCTTGCAGAAAAGTTGTTCTTCCAAACCTGGCTATACCAAATCAAGGACAGCTTGACATTCAGCTCATCACTAATAGGAAGTGTTTCCTAAACAATGAGACAACATACAGGACCTTAAGGCCTGTATTACAGATATAATATTTCAACTGACTTACAAAGTGTCTTTGCATGAAATAAACAGCTATAACATCTCACATAGCAGATGTACCTTTACAAAGGTACTACTCAGTTCATCACTTTGGAACCTTCTACTCAAGCCAGAGAGAAACAAGAAAGGCCATCAAGACCAAAAAAATCCCAGAAACCTCCAGTGACTTTATCATAAGCCCCAAAAGACAAATTTTCAGTGGTAGCTTTAGGACACCACAGATTCACAGCCTGTTAATATTGAAAATAAACACTTTGCACAGCAGTTAGTAAAGGTAACATTTAGAAAACAAAGCTTAAGTAAAACTCTGCTAATACCAGTTAAGAACTGAGCAAAGCTTAACCACATGCTGGCTTAGGTATTACTTCAGACTTTTCTGGATCAAACTGTGGAATCCCATAGGAATCCCTGTCATAAATCAGGAGAAGGAACAAAAAGGCTACCACCAACACAAACGAGATGCCATTTGATCTTGTTAGTATTGGAGCCCTGTGGCTGAAAATGACCTTGCCAAAATTTGTCTTAGGCCAAAGGCAGAGGGGCTGTTTAAGATTGTATTAACTGAACATCAGGAATTTTTAGCCTTATATAGAAAACAGATTTGTATCAGCCTAACTTAAAGAGTGGTTTCCAAGCAGTAGATGTGCCTGTGCTCATGATAAAGGACTTAGACAGAAGAGATCCTTCCTGCACCACCTCATGGGAAGAGCGTACGTCCCAGCCCCTCTCTCTCAATGCACCCACCAAGCAATTGGCACTACTCAAACCAACAGCAGTTAAACCTCTACAATTTCCTTGCAGCGATAAGGCTAGGCTGGTGCCATCTGTATCTCAAAGAGGTTGTACATAAACCACCTGCTTTATTTTAATTTCCATTTTTCAGCTGTTCCCCTGGTAGTTTCCTGCCTACCGTTCTCTTCGAGTGTCTCTCGATTTCACCCAGCTCTACGTCTACCCGTGGTCAAGACAGATCAATACTGGTACCAGAGTGGGGCATTTCAAAGCTCTCGCCTGTGTAAGCGGTTCTGGACCCCAGCTCACTAGTACTTTCTCTTTCCTCTACTTCCGAATGACCACACTGGTACTTCTGAAGTCCCATTTCAACCACTATTTTTACCAGATATTAATTTACCCCCAGTAAACCAGTGTAGATATGGCAATTAAAGGTATATAAATATTAGCAAACAGCTCCAAACGATGCGTACTTTGCAAGTTGACATGTACAAACTATGTTGTCGCTGTCAAGGGATTTTTCTTCAGCAGTCTTAGACAGGAAATAAGATACAGGTAGTTTCTATGATGGAGCAAACACTGCCAGGGTATGTTCATGGTAGATCTCACCTTGTGGTAAGAAATGCAGAACCCTTACTGTGGTGGGGACTTGTTTGTTGTGTTAAATCCGTCAGTGCAGGAGCTGGCTGCCAATATGAGTTTGCACGGAGCACACCTGGGCCTTCATCTTGAATGCAGCTTCCGTGTTGCATCAGGTAATGTAAACAGAAACAACAATACTGTCCTCCCACTATTTCTTCTGTGAAATGGAAGTTTCTCCTTCAATACCACCTTCGTGCAATGAATGTGCAGCCAATTGGCAGTACCAGACTTTGTTTTTTCTTTCCTGGCCATGTACCAGTCGTGTTGGAGAACCCAACTTCAAAGGCAAAGCAGTGGGATAAAGGGCTGCCTCTGCCATGCCAAGAATGCTTTTCTTAGACAGGTTGAGAGGAGATGATAAGTTGTAAGAAAAAGAAGTATCCTTGGCAAACATGGTTCCAATGGTTTTACTGTCAAGATGTTAAATAAATTAAATAAATAGCAGGGGGACTGCAGAACATCCCTAGCTGTCCTTCCCACAGAATGCAGATATGCTTTATCCTCTGTGAACATCCAGTAATATCTGTGAAGATACCTATCCAAATCCATCCATGGCTTAACTTCATGAAATGAATGCCTTGACACTGAAACTAAATTCTCTTGTGCTTTAGCAGGGAACAGGAAGATTTGAGAGACAGAACAAGACCAGAGGATGGCAATGGGACAAGGTTCATCTGAATGACCATTTGCAGCCCCTCCGTACCTATTTCAGCTGCACAAAGCCTAGGGGCAGCTAAGAGTGTCCAATTCCTTCTTTTTCCAGCATGCAGCCTGCCTGCTGCCAATTCCAGGTGTTCAACAATAATGCAGCACTTACTCCCAACTAACACCTATAATTTGAGTCACTGGGACATTTCCTCTGGCATTTCAAAGCATATGGAAAGGAATGTGAAAACCTTTCATTAGCCACAGGCAGGCAGCCACTGTCAGAATCACTCAGACATGCCCTAAAAGTTTTCCAAAAAACATATTGATGCCTCCCAGTTGCTGGGCACCAGGCAATACTGGAAACCACGAACATGAACAAAGCACTGATTTCTCCATACTAAATATTCAGGAACATTCCTGCTCTCTGGAAGGGTTTTAAGACCAGAACATCATGTTCAAATCAGTAATAATCACAAAGTATCACTCATGCTGTCTTAGAAAGGGAGGAGTGATTCCTAGCCCCTGAGGAATGACAGCTCCTTTTCCCAGGGAGGGCACGTGGGGTCGGAGTTGCAGGAGTTTTCTATTCTGCTGCTCTGTCCCTGTCATCTGTGAAAAGACCTGCAGCCCCTCCTGCTCGCGTGACACTGTTACTCCACAGAGAGTTACAGATATCTGTCCATGTTCCACAGGATGGATATAATTTGCCAGATTTTATGTTTACTATGGAATTTCTACACTGCTTCAGGAATCCCTATATTTTATAAGAAAACAAAGTGGCATATAAAAACATTCTTAGTGGTGTTTTATTTATACAATTAATGGTCAACAGAATATAATGTACTTTTATGCACTCCACCTCCCTGCCCCAAAAAACAGTTTTGTTTGACAGACAGTTTTGTTCCACAGTCTCCAGGGGTACATTAACCTCTGCGAAGTCCATGCTTGACTTCAGAATTGGCATCATCACCCCTTCTCCAGCAAAGAAAAATCAAACGAGCTCAACACTGAGCTTCTCTTTCCCACTAGAAGGGATTCTTTCAGTCACATCCCTTGGTACAGTCCTGCAACACCATGGCAGTGTGAAGGCTGCCACTGCATTACGCCAAGTGGGAGGGCTGCTTCTCCAAAGGCCACCAGCGACTCCTGGGACTGAGAGGTGAACTGCTGTGCTTCACTCAGGGCACACGCGTCCCTAGGTGGACCAGTAAGATAGTGATATTGTTTGCAGAGCAGCACAGAGGACAACGGCTTCCGTATGTACATTTTATCAGTCCTGTGCTGCTCGGGGATCCGCAGTTCTTCACGTGGTGTGAATCTGTCATGGATCTGACTGTGTTGTGGGTCCCAGCCTGGAAACCCCACACCAGAACTGCTTGCCTGAACTCAAGACACTGAATGTCCAGCCTGGAGGGCAATTTCAAGTCCTATGTTTATAAAAAGAGACCAAAATCTGTACAGATTTCACAGCACGCCACTTGCACTCCTGGTTTGCTGCTTATTGTATGTTACATTATTAGGATGGCCGTGCTCCTCTTCCTCCATAGAGCAGTGCACTCTGATTCGGGGCCCGTTAACGGTGTCCAAAGTCAACAAGAGTACAGAGTTAGAGAAGAACAAACATGAGAATTGCAAGAAGCTAAACAAGCAAGATAGATGAGAACAAATCTGAAATGGCAACCGAGCTCAGATCTGCACATGGCAACCACCTCTGAGGATTTCCTGGATATTTTTTTCCTCACACATCTTAGCTAAACTGGTTTAAGAATGGATAAAACCAATATGAAGATGTCTACACTGAGGCTGTCTAGGAGTTTAATTAGCTCAATTTGAAACTGATTTAGTTAAACCAGTGAATGTTTTGTAATGTGGACCAGACTTTGAATTTCAAGCACATCAAACCTCATTACATGTATACTTTATTACAGCAGTGCTTCCCTCCATGCTCTCATGGCAGATTCCTGCCTCCTGAGGTTTGGGCTGGAATGCCAACAATTCATTTTAATGCAGTTCAGACATTTTAAAGCTTTGCTGAGCTATCCCCAAAATAACCACTGATAGTAGGTGGCAAGCACCCTGAAATGATTAGGGTCTTTCTTGTTCAGGAAAAAAAAAAGATTTTTGATGAAAAAAAAAAAAAGCAAAACTGATGCGAACAGGATAAGCGTTAAGGGAGAAAAGGCATGTGTTGCAGTGAAAAATGGTTGAACTCAATGCCTCAACATTAGTTACATTTTAAAATATGTCTTTGCAGAGTAACAGTCACTGGGCGTCTTATGTCGGGGTTTTAGTTAATTTAGTTGCATGCTGTTTGCTCGAGTGTTGGAGTCACGTTTCCCCTTTCTTGTTTCCATGTCCCCACTGCATTTTATTCCATTCCAGTTTTACTTCCTATCATGTTGTTGGGTTCATGCTGCTGAAACACTGAGCACCAGCTGGCACGCTCCTTGACATCTGTGCGGTGGTCTGCTTTTGATCCTCCCCGGTCCTGATTCAATAAAATGGCTTTTGCTGAATTCTTTCAGACGATCGCGGGCTGACAGCAAGGAACTGCAGCATATGCTTAAACCTGAGGCCTGGGTTAATCCCAGGAATGGGACAGTGTCCGTGTACCGTGCTTTGCTGACTCAGCCTTTTGAAGCTACGCATTGATATAAGCACCGCATGTCCTGTATCTTAGTGATTAATCAGTTCTGTGAAATAACATTTAATTTTGAAGAAAACAAATTACCTCTCTCTCCATACAGTGAACAGCTCTAAAATTAAACAGGCACTGCCCCAAAGAGAGAAAGTAATCCAAAGAAGACCTCTCTTTCTCCATGGCTGCTTCAAAGTGGCACCTCTTTACTTTTTATAGGCAAAATATAGCTGCACTCAGTGAAAAAATTAAAAACCTGAGGAAGAAAAGGATCTCATTCAGGAACTCCAATCCCTATCCATAGCACAAATTAAAGCAGAGCATCCCCCGTACTTAGGTCATGACCAGTACTGAAGTCAAGAAACAAGCCCACAGACATTATTGCAATAAAAGAAAAGCTTTTCTGCAATCGACTTCTCAAAAATGCCCTGTACATTTAAAATATTTCAAAACAGGCCATCAAATAGCATATTCCCGTAGGCTGCCACACTGCCAAGTCTTGCAGCTCCAGAGTCACTCATGGACCCAGCACGCAGGGCTGGGAAACCACAAGCAGAGTTGTGCCATTTTCAACATTCATGCTTTTGCCTTTCAAAACTCAGCGGCTTCAGAGATAGTTACGGTTACAAAAGTTCACCTGCTCTCGGTTAACGTTTCAGAGGCCTTAAGTGATGCATTCCCAGGAGGTTTCTCAGACTACAGGATAATCACTCAGGATGTTCTCTCATTTCTAATACGTTAGGAGGTGTTTTTCCCTATTCTCATAAGGCACAACAAAAAAAAGAGAGTGATGTGGAGGGGAAATCTGTATCCCTTGCCAGCTATTCTCAACGCAGATTGAAAGAAATCGGAACAGGAAAGTTGTGTGGTAAGCACTTCTTATTTTTCTTAGATGGGCTTGAAATGAGACCTTAACCTCACTCTAGACCAACAAACACTGAAACTTTCAACCATTCAAATAAAACCTTTTTTCTGCTCTAGTTATCTGAGTTTCCTGTATTACAACATAAGACCTTAACTAAGTGGGAATAAATACAAATCTTGTGATCCTACAGGTTTTACCAACCTCACAGAGCTTCTATGAAATCCAATGCATTGCCATAATCCTGTTTGTATTTTTAAATAAATCCCTCTACAGCTTCCAATGATGTCACATCTGGAACTAAACCAGAAATAAAGTCAAGCAGAGGACTTCAGTCTTGCTGCCTAGCAGGGTCTTTTTGTGGGGTGGCCTGGGAACGGCAGGAACAGCAGGGACAATGTGGATATATTATCTCACTCCAGAAGGAACTAGATAGAGCGGAAAAACCCTTCTTGCTGAGGGTCTTTGCTGGGTCTGTGCCCAAACAGCCCAGAAGTTGGCAGGGAAATTTCAGGAGAGGAGAAAGCAAGAACAGGAATAATTCACATGGTGGAAAAGTAGCCGGAAAAGCCCAGCTGAAGAGTTACAGAAGATGCCACTGTGGCCTGGAAAGATGCTGGTGCTGCCCAAGGCAGCGTGGAGAAGCAGGGGGTGGAGGAGGGAGCTGGGCACCTCGGGGCGGGCTGCAGCTGGGAGCCAGCGGCTCCAGGGGAGACAGAGGAGGAAGCTGTTTGCTTTGGATTTTGTGCCTGTGCTTTTGCTGCAACGCCCCGGGAAGACATAGCAGGGAGTGAACTGACCAGTCTGGTGAACTTTTTATATTCCTTTTGGCCTTTTACTACCCTGAGAAGTGGAGGATTTTTTATTTTTAAACATAGCTGAAGGGCTAAATTAGCATTTTGGCAAGGGAAGCGAGCCTGTAAGGCAGCAAAAAGGGAAGCAACTGTTACCTGGAGCCAACACTGAGTGGAAACTCAGGCAGAAATCCCACCAGTATTGGAGTCCCATCCCTAGTGAAGAAAGTAGGGGGCCCAAGAGAAAAACCTGCGAAAGCCTCTGCCAGCATCCCCTGCTCATGAAGCATGGGCAGTGGGACTCTCCTTGCACACAGCACTCTGACAACAGACCTCACTTGGGTGGGCTTCTCCTACACAGAGCAGCAGATCTTGCCTCGTGCATCCATCACACAGCAAGCTGGTGGCCACTGAGCCCCCTCCTTAGTGGGATGAGGGCTAAACCTGCAAACAGAGCGGTCCCAGGTATGTTCATTGAACAACTGGGCAGCACCTTCTGTCTTTTTTGCATCCTGGTTGGAGCAACCCATGAAAACACAAACCCGAGTGCCTGTTTTGGCAGGCAGGCAAGGAAAGTGGCACCACGCGAAAGGAATTTGGTTGGGTAAATGGTCACAGATCTCTCTTCCTCCATCTGCATGTGCCAGGAGGTAGCACTAAGGTCACTCCAACATCATATAGCACCTATGTAAACAGACACACTCCCTCACACCCCCGGCATGGGCCATGCCTTGGCCTAATGTCTTCAAATCCCATCTGACACGGATTAGAGTTCATGTACACACACACTTCACAGCTCTTTTCCTGAGAGGTAGAGCTCATCCCAACACACAGCGTGCCCAGCTTTCCAGGGTCCACAGTCAGGCAGGAGCATTAGCAGAGCATTTCCCTGGGTAGCAAGGTTGCTGGCAAACGTCCTGCACCCTGTTCCTGTGCTGCCAGTCACCTCCCCACCAGTTGCACAGACACATTGTGGTACTTCGGGAGGCAGGATTATTTTGGAGGTATCTAAAAGCTGAAGGCAATTCACTGTCTGACCATCACGCTCACACACCTGTGGAGCACGTTTGGCTTCAGTCCTCAGCAACGCCTCCTTAACAGTCAAGTTGTTCAGCTCCATAAAAATACCCTTTTTTTTATATTGGTGTGAGACAATACTGATACCCAGTGGCTGATTAAGTTAATTACAGTTGAGTAAATATCCCCCTTGGTCATCTCCAGGACTGCACCCCAAGGCCTGGCTCTCACTAACTCTGCAGCCTGTAAGCAACGGGATATTGAGTTCCCACTCATTTTTGGCACTCTTCTAGCCAGAATTGCTGCTAGAAACTATTTTTGACTGAGAATCAAGTACAAGTTATACCTACTTTACAGAGTCAAAACATTAGCTAAGGCAAAGGCTGAATACTTTAATCATTCCAGCATGTTATTTGCATTTGCTTTGGCTAGCAAATGCCAAAGAGACATTACCAAAACCAAAGCTGAATCCTGCTGAGGTCATGTTATGCTTTTTTCACAGCAATGTGCTGCACCTGGATATCAGTTTTTAAATGTAAACAGGTATGTTTTATCAATTTGTAGCAGGAAAACCTATGATTTCACAAGACTAGAAAAACTTGGCTTAAAGTGAATCGGGATTCAAGGCAGAATGCGCTGCAGTCCTCTGTGAGAAAGTTGCTATTTATTTTTCCATCAATATTTTTCCTTCTCAAGTACATTTAATTTGAAAGAATTAATGAACAGCAGAAACAAATCCCTGTATACCACAACCATCAGGCAGCATACGGACCAAGCCTTCACAGGGTAAGCCAGCGGGTGAAGGTTGGAATTTATCAAAACATGATCGAATAAACTACTTAATTATGTTAGGGTGATTGCCAGCATGCAACAATCCTAAGAGCAAAGAACTTCTCAAAATGGCCTGAGGGTAGTGGCAGTTTAGCTTTTGCAGTGTTAACCATACATTTCAGAAGTCTCCTGAACCTCATTAAGTATATGGTATTCCAACGGGCTGCCTGTTTTCCTGCCTATACTGATGAGCTTTGATGACTTGGGCCCAGAGCTGCCATTTCTGCTGCGATAGCTCTAAAGGGCCCTTGTGTCTTGACTGTCAGAGTTTAGCACAGTGTCTCTTCTGTCACAACCCACCTTTCAGTATTAACAACAATCCCCAAAGTGCCCCGGAACACTGGCCCAAGCCCTAGGGCCACCAATTGTCCTACTCCAATGAGATGTGGAGCCCAGACTGAAGCTGGGGCTCTGTGAAGAGCAAGCTAACTGGGCAGGGAGTGCTCCAGGAGCCACCTGGTCCTGTAGGAACACCAGGAGATGTTCTGGCTCCACCAAACACCACATTTCCACAGCATTCACCTCCTCAAAGGATGCAGCATGCATGCAGTTATGCCTGGCTGTAGGTCACCAGGACTTGGTCTCTGCTGTCTTACTGTGCATTGTAACTGGGTTCCAGTTTGTCCCTTTTCTTGCTCTTTCCTTGCTCAGCTGGTTTTGACCTGATCTGATGGTCTCTGACACAGGCAGACTCAGAAATGATGTGTTCTTGTTTTCACTGCCTGTTCAGATTGTAACGCCTTTCGCTAAGCGTTTAGAATGATCCCATGTTCTGCCCCTGAACCTGACTGTGAAACTTAACACCAAAGACTAAGGGTCTGTCTTAATTACAGGAGGGTTTTTTTTTCCACCAGCATAAACTGGAGAAAGGTAATTTCCACATCTGCATTATTTACCTCAGATTTTACTCAGGCTACTTTTATAGAAGTGCTAGAGGTTAAATCTACTGTTATTTCCTACATGGCCTAACTTTACTACAGCCATGTAGTTTACTGACTAACTATGTTACAGTGCATAGTATTCATTTAATCCAAGCAATAAAAAGATATACCATTAGCACTGCATTCCAAAAGAGGAACTTAAATAAAAACAATAAATTTAAAAATTAAAAAAAGAAAAGGAAAAAAGGATTTTTTTTTTTTTTTTTTAATCCAGTGAGTCTGTCCCTAAAATGAAAATCACATTTGCCTCATTTCTCAAAAGGCAATCAGTAGAAAAATGTTATATAAACTACTAAAAATACCATCCTCCTGATTTGGGGCATCAGTTAAGATTTATAACCATCCTGTTCAACTGAGATAAACTCTGACCAAGTGTTTAAAAAGAAAAGCTCAGCTGACTGCCCCACTGCCCCTAAAGCTGTACATGCCCTTAGGATTGTGCCAAACCCGATTGTACAACTCCACTGGACCCCAGCTGCAGAGACTGGCAAGTCTGTATCTGTACAGCCAGGTGATGCTATGGGAGATGAAGTCCCAGAGACATATTGGCAGACCTGGCAGAGTCCTCACTTCTTCACAAGCCACACCAGCCCATCATTATATGATTGGGCTGGGCAGTGCTCACAGTTTTCCCAGTGCAAACGGGTCGCAGACTTTCAAGTGCTTGGAGAATGACCAAAAGGCTTTGCTCTCAGTCCAGCCAGGAGGCTTGAGAGACTATGAGCTTCATTTACAGTTGAGTGAAGCTTCTCCCCCACCATGATGGGGGGCAATAAACCTCTGTCACGCACCAAGGCCAGTGGTCCCTACCATGGGTACCACCTCCTGCAGCAATCTGCCCACCCTCTGCAGCCACCACCAAGGGGAAGGGAGACCTTTCTTGCCACCATCCGATCCCAGGGGTGTCTCCACTTGGGATAACAGCACCCCATCCCTGCAGTCACAGGGGGCCAGGGGGAGGAAGACACCTCCAAAGGACCGACTGCTCCCTACTTCCACCCTCCCTCCCACTGCCAGAGCGACTCATCCACAGACATTTTCCCTTCCGATGTGGGAGAGGGTGTTCCCAGACTTGGCAGCATCCCTGCTTCGAGAATTTATCTGACATTTCGCTGGTAGAAAAGAAAGCAGATCCCTTTTGAAACTTGCATGCAGGAATGAGTTGCATGTCCCTCATGCCTCTTGGCGAACTATAGATAGTGGTTCACAGCGGGTAGGGTCAGTATAAATAGATACAGAATATCTGTATAAAAAAGTACACATTGCTCTGGCCTGGCAAGGTTTCTAATAAGATCTCCCACAAACTGCGTCATAATGTCAAGAGGATTTTATTCCCTGTAATTGAACTGTGTTCTTGCCTGTGTTCTCTGTCCCGCCCTTCAGTGCTCTCCTCTCCGAAAATTCCTTTGTTCAGCCTAGAGAGACATTTCATTAAATAAGAAATAATTTCTGGGAGTGGTAATTATAGTCTTTTTCAGATGGATGATATGTGGCTGTTCTGTTTTCCTTTCTGTTAGCAAAACCAAATAGAGTCCCAGTGTCTTTCATTAGGTGTCAGCTCCAGCCACCCTTGCCACTGCAAAACTCAAACAGGTCAGTTTTGATCAGGTTGAATTTGTTCTACCAAATGACAAAGTTAAGCTGGAAGCAAAGATTTATGTGGCAATGCTCGTAGTGCACATTATGATCTACCCTGCCTCCCTGAGTTCTGCTATCCCTGGAAAGGGCTACGTTTTTGC
This sequence comes from Athene noctua, assembly GCF_965140245.1. NCBI lineage: Eukaryota > Metazoa > Chordata > Aves > Strigiformes > Strigidae > Athene > Athene noctua. The sequence continues at coordinate 13,994,063 of NC_134049.1, read as the reverse complement.
ACTGGTTCAAGTTGATCCTATTTCTATTTTCTTGACTGTGAGCTCAGCACATGGGAAGAAAAAGGCACAATGCTCAGCAAGGCGGGGGAGAAGAGCCAGAGCCCTGATCCCCTACTGCACTGTCCCAGCCTGATGTCAGTGGAATGACACCCCTATAAAGTGCAAGTAGCACAAACCTGAATCTGCTCCAAGGTGTGCTCTGATCGTCTGTTTATTGCCTATTTGCCAAGACATTATAACCAACTTTATACACGGGGGGGGGGTTAATGCCAGAAGTCGCTGCCTTTTTAGTTAATGAGACACTTCATCGAGGTCTGTTTTTCATCTGTGTTTCTTCTGCTAGGTGACTTACGGAGCCCCTCACTTTACAAATCAAAGCAATTAGCAGGGCTGCTAACAAGGCTTGCAAAGGTACGAAGCTCATAGACACCATCATACCCACGGATGCTCTCTGACACCGCATACAAACTCCCACACCACGGGGAGCTTTCTGGCCAGCCTTTCCTAGATGTATCTGCTTCCCTGCTCTAAGGCCAAGAAATGCACTAGACACCTGCTTATTAAAGCTTGCAGATATAAATGCAGCAGCAGTATGACTTGGATCAGCTGAGCAGACGTGTCAAAGGCAGAGCTGCTCCATTTCAGGCCTCTAAGGATTTTGTCCTTAGCCAAACTCTGCATTTCTTTACACAAGACAAATCAGATGCCAGTGTGAAAATCCACGGCGTGGCACAGCACCGTAACCAGAGGGTCTCTTCTCAAGTAGCATCAGGGCTTTCGAGAAGGTCCCACTGGTGTCTCCCAATATCTGTGAGTGGGTGACATTCCCTCAGGAAGAGACGTGCTGCTCTCAGCCTGTGTCCCCACAGGAAGAGCTGTATCTGCTCTTTAGGACTGGCTTACCAAAACGTTTCTGGAAATCACGCCTGTCACTGATCTGACTCTTGCTCACCTCGGTGGACACAGCAGTCAGTCACCTCTGTCACTGTGCCAGGGTTTCCTATTCTACCCGGTTGAACTCCCAGGCTCCCATTCTGTAATGACCAATCCCACTGACATTAACAGCAGCCTCAGAGACATTAAATTCCTCAAGTTCCATGTAAATAGACTGTCAGGTAAAGAAGAGAGGGTTTCTTTGTTTTCCCTTGGAAGAAACGGAGGGTGAGCGTGGGTTCACACCTCTTGCACCACTGGAGACTCCTGCAGGTGCTGCCCTAAGGACCCCAGAGCTCATGGGTGCTCTGGGAATTACTTGTTATGAACCTCACCCCATCCCCACACAGCGCATCCCTTAATCTGGAAGCCCTCCTGGAAGTCAGAAAGCAGAGATGTAAGTCCTTTTCACCAGCAGATTTCCTGTGGGTGACCTGGGCAAGTCACTCATAATCATATGAGATCTAAGAAGTGCAAAATATCTTCAACTCCCTTGAGTATAGGAGAAACCTAAGGGTTTCAGAATAAGTCTCCTTAATTTGGATTTTAGCCAAGCTTTTGGGTTTAATACGCTTACATTTGCAAAAAGCTGCTAGTGATCCTTAGAACCCTCCAGAGCTCACAGGCTCAGGTTTATGTTTCAGCTGGAAGCTGATCAACAACTAAAAAGAGTGAAATAGCCACTTTTGTGTGAATCTGAAGAACGATATTTCCAACAAGCAACATGGAAGTGTCCTTAGGGCCACCTACAATCTACCTGCAACATGACATAAAATGACCTGAATGTGTTAGCAGTGAGGATGGGGAGAAGAACTTTGCATGGCTCCTTACAGATTGACCTTCCCAAACTTTTCCAATAAAACCCACAGCCATGCTAACTGTACTGCTCTCATTACACCTAGGCAAATAAAATAGGAGTAAGCAGATATGCCCAGCTTGTTTAAATTCAACTACCAAATTCCAGCTGACAGCTTCCAAACCGTGTCTCTGAATTTGTTGGCATTTCAAAATGTTTTACAGAACCACGGTCCACTGGCAACAGAGAGCCTTGTTACAGAAACACAGGGAGTCAGCGGAGAGTGAAGTAACCCAGTAGAAAGCTCTTTATAAAGGTGCCAGTTCATCAATATCCTTTTTGGGGACAACCCTTAGATTCAGCACAATTCAAATGTTTCTGAACAACCATGCTTTCTGTCCAAATATATAGAAGCTGAAAACAGGCTGAAAAGGAGCCTGAAGCCAAGTGAACCCGGTCAGATCTGAGCTCCTCAATGTGCATTTCAGCTGTGAGTTACAAGGCACACAAGTGAGCTGCCCAGAATAGCACCGGCCCCAGCAAACCCTGCCTGGTGGGTTAATGGTTTCAGGCTGCCCCGTGCTGCAAGATAGCAAGGTAGGTTTGTTTTCTTTTGAATCAGGCTCTCACATTTCAGAACACAAAGGACTGAGGGCTGCATCCTCACCTGGTGTAAATCACCACATGGCCTCACAAAGGAGCTTTGCCAGCTAACACCAAAAGAAGGGCTGGCCCACAGTAACTGAGCCCACCAGTATCTGGTCTGAACTGGTGGCGTGTTACTGACTGATGTGTTGCTGGAGCAGCAGGGTTTCTGAAGTCAGACACAAATATATCATATATATCATCAAAAGCCTTGGAGCCTGGATGATGTATTAATGTAATAACATCTGAGATACAGTAACTCTAATGATGGCAGACATCTGAAATGAAAAAAATACTCATGGAGCTAACTCACGGAAAGTCCAGGAAAAACTGGAGCAATGTCTTTCACATTTCCCAATCATGCACAAGTTGGTCAAGTGACTGGAAAAAACTGGGAAGGCAATTCACCTGCAGTCCTTGGAGGGAGAAGAAGGAACATGCACTGAAGCAAGCAGCACTCTCCCCTTGCCCCTGGGTTGTGCCATGGGGACCTGTGACGTGTACAAGTTTTACTAAAAGAAGAGGCATCTCTGAACCTCCTTACTTTCCTCCTCCCGCAGCCAAAGCCAGACAAACAGGTTTCCCTGTCTTCAGCCCAGACAATACGGGCTGTGGTGTCAGGCAGTTTAATTCTTTCCTTCACACTCTTTCATCCCTGTCCCCTGTTTAAATCCTACAGCTGTTGACATGCCTCTAAAAGAAGTAGCATGACTACCCATGGAAAGGAGAGGACAGAGCTTTCTGGCTGTGGATTATCTCCTGTCACCTTCCATCTCTATTTTTTTAGAAACTGAAAATTCAGTGTCATTCTGCATCCATCTCAGCAAAGCACAGATGTAACTGGGGAGAAGGAAACGTACCGCTTAGCTGTTGAAAAGACTGACATGGAGTCAAACAGGAACACCCCTGAGCAGCACCGCACCATCCATCACACTCCCCTCCTGTTTCAGTCTCCTCCAGTTGTCAGGAAACCCCGCACCAGTAACAAGCAGTACTTAAACTGTCTCAGCAAGTAAAGCCTAACTACTCAAGATTTCAGTATATTTATGCAATCCAGTCTGGCTCTGGGCCCACTCTAGCTTTATTTATCTAATGTCTGTGCTGTAGGCGATGAATTCATAGAGAAAGTATTATTAGAAGACAACACGCATAAAGGGGAGGAAAAGAGTATGTGAGAAGTCCAGTGGAGCAAGGCCGCCGAATCCCCAGCTCTCCTTGCCTCCAGCCCTGAGCTGGAAGGGTCCTTGGGCAGGTTCTGTGTCACATCAAGGAGCACAGGGTTTTGTGCCTCCTGGGGACCCTTCCCAGAATAGCAGGAGGCACGCTGAGGATGAGGAGGAGTATGTGTAGAAAGCAGCTTCAAGCTCTCAGAAGAGGGGGCCAAGGCAGCTGCTTTCTTGGCCCTGGAGCACCTTCCACCGTTTCACCTGGGGGTACAGATCTTCTCTGCCTAATAACAGGCGTCCCAGAGCCTCCTTCCCTTGCCCATGCCAGGCGGCCGTGCAGACCAGCCGTGGTGTGGAGACACGAGTCAGGCATTCGGGTTGTCCGGCAGCCTCACAGTACCTGCTGCTGGGGGGCTGCCCCCTCGCTCCCCCCATGAAGCCCCAGGGCACGAAAGGAGCACGGGACATGAGGGACGGACCTGCTCACCACGCTGGGATGCAGGGTGGCCGCTGCAGGGCTGCCTGCCGAAAGCTAAACTTTAATCGGTTGACACCGGTCCACCACACACGTTTTTCGCTTTCTGTCATGTCTATTTGCAGTGAAAGCTCTTGAAGACAGGGAATCCCTCTACCATCACACCCTGGCACAGCCCTCCTGAACGTATGAACACCATTTCTTTGTGCAGCCCTGCACAAAGCACAACCATGTCCAATAAAACACTGTCCTAAGCTGAAACTTCTGTTACCATACTACTACTTATAAAAGACAGCAGTATATTCCACTAATTGCCTCAATACAATTAATTATGCAAGAAAAAGAAAATGAATTCCATGAAACCAGTCTATGGAAATTATCCTGGAACCTTAAATCAGCATTTCCGCAACAATTAGAAGTTCCTCTAGGACCCTTTTAATGTGGGAAGGAGTCTTGAGTCACTGTTTCATGTCACATTGTCAGAAAAAAGCTGTTTCCTAGAAAGAAAACCACCTACAGAGACTTGATAGTTGAATGAAAGTATTTAAATTTCCAGCCAACGTGCACCTAGAAGGGAAATACTCACAAGCCATCCCAACAACGGCCGTATTAAAACTGCCTGTACATGGGGCTAGACAGAATCTTTGAAATAAGGGAGATAATAGATCAGAAAGACAGTGTGATCACAATAACTAAGGATGGAAAAGTAAAATCATAATAATGCTGTGTATTGTTTTTCCCTGGTTATTCACTGTGGATCAAAATCTTATTAAAGCTCATGCTTTAATCACTAGAATATGCCATGACTACAAATCTGAACAGATGGCATTTTCCTACACCTAATTTTGATATCTAAACAGAGGAAGGGGCTGTTTGGTTTTGTTTATGGATAAGTTTAATTCCTGAATTCTTTACCCAGTTCTTAAGCAAAGTAAGAAAAGGTCCAGCTAGAGCAAGGGGTAAAATTCTACCTATAAGCATTCCTGACTAGACATTGTCTGATCAAAGCTATTTGCCACTGAGCACAAACTGTCGAAGAAAACTCCTTTTGTAACTCACTAACGTTAGCTCCAGACTACAAAACACCTAGTTCTCACATAAACCTAAATAGTTCATTTTAAAACAAGTTACCTCTAAACTTGTGCTGCTTTAAGAGCAAAATATTTGCTCCTATGTATTACTGCAGAACAAGAATTTGAGTCATGCCTTCATACCTTGCTATGCTTACTTTTTTTCCTCTTTTTCTTTCTGTAAGCTCTAGACAGGGGGAAAAGTGCAACGTAAGGAACTTGCATTGCTGGGGCCTTAGTAATATCCGTCAGTAAACCTGTAATTAGATAGGGAGTAGTATTAATCTTGTGCATTGCCTGAGGGACATTGCCAACATCCAGCAAAACCTCTATTGATGAGGAAAGATTCCAAGCATGCCTGTATGAAAAATGAAAGAGATGAAATATTTACTTACTTTACCCTTCCCTCAACCACTCATTCTCAATCAACAAATACTCTAGACCCCAATGGACATCTACTAACATCAACCCCTTAACACAGAAGGGGACGCATGCTAAGCCTTCTCAGCCTCTCGGTTCTTCCTCAAATGCCTGTTATAACAGGTATTTCAAAGAAACTTCAGAGTGTGACATTTTCAGATGTACGACTTTTTAATTTAAAATGTGTTAATGGAATAAGAATAGTTAAAGCAAACAGAGATATTGGTCAGTTGTGATAATGGAAGTCATAGCCTTCTCATCCTAATACATGATTCATAACTCATATCTCATTCATCTGGCATCACAGACATGATTTATAGATGCTCTTTTTCTGTACGCTCCACCCTTGTTTCCTGGATGAGAGGGAATAAACTATTTAATACAGAGGTATGAATTTTTTTCAAATGAGTCTGTATGGTGAGAGATTACCCTGGCTTATTACAGACAGCTGAAACACCCCCAAAAAAGAGTTTCCTTATTGAAAAGGCATTTATTAACAACATTGCTTCTATTACACCTAACTGCCAACTTCATCACTTCCTATGACTATTTTTCTTTTCTTCTTGTCTTTTTTTTTTTTGCAATCGTCTACCTTATTAGAATTATTTGAATGCTGAAAATAGAAAAAAAGAGGCCAATAGATGGAAATTGCCCACAATCCTATCCATAATTGTTCACTACTTTCAACAGAAAACAGTAGTGAAATTTTTTTACAAGTGTGGAGAGCAGAATAGAGACAACTTCACATTTTTTTTCTTTAAGGCTTGCTATTTTATTTCTCAGCCAGCTACAGGTATCCTGTCAACTACTGTTTCCCTGGTTATCTTTTTTTAGAGTGAAGTCAAATCCTGGATTTTGACTTGAATGTGACAAGAACTTTACCCCACCTGTGTGAATTAACACTACCAAGGCTCAGTAATTATAAAATGTGACGAGTCTGACAGCATGAGCTACTAAAGGCAACAAGACATCAGCTCCAGGGTCTCGCACATCACTGCTTGATCCAGGGAAGAACTGAAGACTTACTTTAAGCTAGCAAGTAGTTTCATTGATACAAATGTGCGTATACAAGATAATTAGCATTAATTATGCACCTAAGTGCTTTGCATATCAAGGCCAAACTGTTTTGCAGCTTGAAGGTTTGAAACCGCAGGCTCTGAGCCACCCCTGCTTTTCAAAACTCCTTCCTTGCATGTGGCCAACAACACTGACAGTGGATTGTTCAGCCACATTAACATTATTCATTACTAATTTTCAAACACTAACAAGTGTGAATGCCATATCTGTTAGGACTCGGAGGAGAAATCCAACCTGCCTACTACATTTTCCCTGAGGGAATCCCACCCACTATGTCACAACCATCATTTTCAGTATTTAACTTCTCATTTAAAAAAAAAAAAAAAAAAAAAGTGGCTGCCCCAGAAATGAATGGAGCCCAATGTGTCCCCGTGTGTATCCACAGAACCACTAGGAAGTAAGCTCTACAGCTGAAGCACGTCTATGATTTCAGCACAGGACATAGTGAAAGTTGAATCAAAATAGGCAAAATATAAGATTCTGCAACAAATATTCTTCCTCTAAGGAAACGGCAGGTTCTGAAATCTACCCATTGTAGTAGTAAGGCAAGGAAGCTCATTAAAGCAGTTCTCAGGAGAGCAGCTGGATTAGTCAAGCCAGTAAAATGCAAACTACATTTGCCAGTCACTTTGCCAACACCATTATATTTTTAACCTAGGGCTTTACACTTTGGTGACCAAAGCCCTTTAACTGAAGTATTGCGCTGCTACGCTGTTGACTGAAACTGCTCTTCCTAACATGACCAAGCAGACTGGGAATGGGTATATGTTATAATTATAAAATTTTATTTCATGCTGAGCCTGTGTGAAAGACCTCTGCTCTCAGCGGATGGAGAGCCAACCAGGAAATATCCGAGTACTTCCAAGAACAGGTACGGCTAAAAGTGGGATTTCCTATCCATTCCTCACCATTTCAAATACACCCTCCAAGCCAGTCCCGGTGGTCTGTTGAGTGCTCAGCTGTGTGTTGCTATGGCAAAGCTGGCTTGAGCAACCCCTCACTCTCCATAGCTCTTCTTCAGACTCCCACTCTCCTTTTCTGCCACAGGAGGTAGGGGCTGCCTCAGCTGGGTGATTCAGCTATCCACGAGGCCTTACACTAACTGGGTCTGTGAAGCAACCTGGGTATGTAAAACCAACCAAGCCACCCAAGCTTGCAAAACTCCCAAGTTAAAAAAATAGCCATGCAAAACAATTCATTTTGCAGCTCCACACTGGGTAGGTGCTTGTTTGGGTGCAGGTTCAGATGTGGTTCCCCAGGTTTGCCATGCCACACCAGACACGGCCAAACAGCCCCTGTACCTGGCTCACTGCTACCGAGCTGCTGGGCTGCCCGCAGCAACTAGCACCTGAACATCCCAAAAGGCAACAGGGGGTTTTAAAGCAAAGCACTCGCAGGCTCCTGAACCACACATGAAAAGGAGGAAAGTGTCCCCAGGAAAAGGCTCACGCAGTCCTTTTGCAGGCTCATCATAAAATAAAATACTTGCTGTGTCCACAGGTGCCACTGTCGTCTTCCTGCCTTCCTTACGTTAACAGCAAGGGATACGCTTGAACCTGGTTGTGGGCTCCATCTACAAAAGAAATTGCTCTCTAGACTTAGCAGAGGAAGCTGGAGAGCAGGCAGTCACCCAGACAATAATAAAGAGTTTCCATGACCACCTTCTGCTGGATGGTAAATCCCAGCAGCGAGTACACCTCAGTTTTAGTCCAGCAGGATATATTGAAGCTGGGAGACTAAGCAAACTTGTGAGGGTCCGTAAACGTTCTAGAGGATTTTGCCTTCAGGAGGAGTGTTGTTAGCTTAGGTGTCCCTGCTAAATTCTGTGTATAAAGGTTTATTAGCAGTACAGCCAGACAGATCATTAGAATCAAACATTTGTGCTCAAAGGGTTCACTCTCTATAAATATCATCCAAAAAGCCTCTGGGCCCTATAAAATTCCATATGCTCTCCTGCCATTAAAGTGCTGCATCTCCTTGGAGGCAGCATAACAAGGACTAAAAATTGATCTTACTACTTAAAGCCTTTGACAAGCAACTGCTGTCCCAGACGGTTATTTAGGGAATCTCATATGAAAGTCATTCTTGCCCAGCTTAGGGATGGAGAAGACTGCTTTGAACAGTAACAATAATAGTATGGACTGATACAGTAGGGCATTTTCAATCATTGTTTAACCCTTGCCATCCTTCTGTGAGGGACTAGACACTACTAAATAATGCTAAATCTCTGAGTCAGCAGCAGTTCTTTAGCAGCATACAACAATAAATGCAGGTTTTCAGGTTAGGATGTAAAGCAGGATACAGCTTGGAACAGCAGAAGAAAAGAGTGCAACTCTGGGCATTGACATCTGGTGAGGGCACAGGGTTAGATTTAATACCTCGAATGACTGCAAGTACTTCTGGCACCATGTGGGTCCCCTCCACTTCTCCAGAAAGGCAAGACAGTTCTCTGCTGTCGTTACGCATGTGCACCATCCTGTACAATTAGTCTGGGAGGGCCTGGAGCAGGAGTGTGGGTACTGGCAGGCTCCCCACAGGCACTGCAGCCCCCTCAAAGCAGCCAACCTCTTCCCGCAGAGGTGGTGACCAAAAGGGAAGTCCTGTGGCCCAACTCCACAGAGCTCCTATCATCTGGGAAGCGCATGGTACAGCAAATATAAGTAACCATCAATTCTGAGATTTCAGCAAGCATATTCATGGTAAGCAGAACTAACAAAGGCTCATTTTCCACTTGTCTGACTCCCAATCTTTCTCCACCCCCTTCTCCCCATGTGAATCTCTGGTGTTAAATAAAAGGTGAGCTGCTTGGCCTTCTCCCTCAGCATGGTGCTAACAGGGGCTCTCCCATTCATTCCCCTGCCACCTGTTTTTCCCAGACTTGTAGGAACATATCCCTCTTTGAGATCTTCACCCTTTTGCTAAATCTGGTTGAAATTGGCCGGCGAATTCAAAAGCTATTAGACACACACATACACCCCCAGAGGCAGTGTGATCATACAAGACTCATTTCCTTAGGATATTAGGCAAAAATGCCTAGTTGAAAGCTTTTTGATGTTGGGTGCACCTTTCTCCATTTCCTGGTTCTGTGTGAAATGCCAGGGAGAACCAAAGACATCACAAGTAAAAGCCCATCCCCAGAAGACTGTTATTAGCCTTGTTTCTAGAGCAACTCTTGGATGTATATCAAAACAGAACCTCCTCCCCCTCTGGGGTTTGCTCACCCTATGCAGATCTGTGGGTGGCATCTCTTGATGATCGTTCTTTGCAGGTCCTGCGAGCAATACTGACAATGCTGGGCTGCATATTTTTAGCTTGCTATTCCAGTCAGAATATTAATGCTATCGCTCATATCGCTCTCATTGACTCTTACTTGAGCCTAGTCATTAGGAGGAACATTCCACTGGTTTAGCAATAATGTTACTCCAGATAGACAATTCAATTTAGAAACAGCCACTCTCGGCCTTTGATATATCAGGGGCTTTAGCTATGATAATTCAGACAGTCTAAGTTATTAAAAGGAAATGATGGAAACTAAAACCATCTTTCTGAAGATTTAGTGTCATTTGTATAAACACTAGCAGGACTCTGTTGCTCTGGTCATTCTCTCACTAACTGCAGGTGAAATACAGCCACAGTGGCTTTGGCACATCAGGCAAGATGGAAAGAGAAAATCAAATAGACTAATTAGCTGGATGGGCCTTATTCTGGAAATAAACATAATGTGAACAGTAGTGCTGCTGCTGGTCCAGCATGACTCGTTTCGGAGTTATCATCTGTGCTAGAGGGGACTGCACGAGAACTGTTATTTCAGACAACTTCCACTTGTGGTCAAGCCCTCAGACAGACAGACTTTGATGAAGGCTTTGATTCCTGCTGTCAAGCGTGTTTTCAGATATTTAGCTCTAAGGTAGCTAAACTCTAAGCCTGTTCATAGCAGAATTATTTTAAGCCCTTAACCCCAGAGCCATGAACCAAACGCCGATCCAAAAACCATATCCTCAACTCATTTCCCATTCAAACCCCTCCTTCTGGGAGATGCTGAACCATCTCCATTCTCTCCCATTTCAATGGGAGTTGAGGCTGCTCAGCAGAATACAGGATCAGACCTGTACAGTCAAAAACTGCTACAGTACCTGAAGAACCAGATTTAAAATGAGGAGAGAGAGCCTGGGTCTGAATCCATAGAGGGAGGCAGCAGATCCACGCTCCAGTTAATTACATTAAATAATACCTTCCAGTAGATACACAGATCACTTTCTCTACCACTGCTGCCACCTCTGTGCCAATTATGCTAACTATCGGTTTCTTTTCAAAGGCGGAAGCAAAAAATAACATTCAGTTGGAACTGCAGGAAGAAACTTAAGTGGGCAGAGGGTAATTATCTGAGCTGGAATCCAACCAAGGGTCTGGAGCAAAGAACCCCTACTCTGGCTGTGAAGGATCACGGGAGCATTAAAACCATGGTGGAGTGGGTCTCGAGCTCTGCATGTTGTCTGATAAGGCAGCACCTCTTTTAGTACAATATTTTCAGAACAGTCTTTGTTTTCCCATTCTCTGTCTTCCTGAAGAGACAGAATTGTCTTCTTCAGATAACCACACCGCAAATGGAGAACTATTAAACCACAAAGATCTATTTTAAATTAACATTAGTGATCTAGCCTAAACCCACAAAACCAAGAAAATGCTCCAAAGCTGCTCTCCCCACCATAACTCAGTGCACATTACATGCGAGATAAGAATGCTGCGCTTTTTATTTGGTAAATTTAAAAACCACCTCTTGGGCTACCTCTTGGTATCTCTTGCAGCTGCTGCACAGAGAGCACAGGTGGGTGGATGCAACCACAAACCTGAAATTTCCCAGCTTTCATTTTTAATTCAGTTCCTTAAAGTTCTTGGAGGGAAGGGATGGGCTTTGGGGTTGGGTTTTTTTTTTGGTTTTTTTTTTTTTTTTGTTTCTCTGCCAATTTAAACTTCTTTTTATTATGCTCAGTGCTATGTTTAGGCCTCTCTCCAAAGACCGTCTCCCAAAAATTAAGAGACAATTTTATTACTACACAGAGGAACTTCAAAAAGGGATCTGATAGTGGGGGACTTTTCAACCTTGTTTAATGAGATCTAATGACTGGAACTTGCAACTAGACATATTCGACCTTAAATTAAGATGTAATCTTCTAGCTGTGAGGGTAATGACATACTGGAACAATTTCTCATGAAAGGTAGCCTTGCTGTTGCTCAGAAATGCTATACTGAAATCAGATATCATTCTAGAAAGCAGTATCTAATTTGGGTCTGGGTGAAGGTCTAGGAGCTGGAAGCAGACAGAAGGGAAAGGGGATGAGATCAAGCTGGATGTTTATCTGGGGTTTAGGGCTGGGAAAGTCTCTATCACCCTGTGTATCTCTGTCCTTCCCTGGCCCTGAGAAGACTATTGCCCACATTGTTCTCAGTGTTCTGCAACCCCATCCCAAGCTCCTGCAGCTTCAGCAAGAAGCAGAAAGCAGCATTTCCTCCGATTTCTTCTCCCCTCAGGGAGAGGGGAGTCCATCTGGGAACATCTGACCTGAGGGCACCTTAATGACTCGTTGTAGCTGAAATCTCTTTACACTCCTGAAGGCACAAGTCCTTTTGTGCATCTCCTTTAGCTGACAGTGCATCTGCTCTGTGTTTGCAAGGAAGGTCACCACGAGTATTCCTGTCACTTTTCTTTCCCATCTCAGTCTTTCAGTGCATCCAAACCAAGTCATTGTTTTTGCCAAATGCCTTTCTAGAACTCCCTGTTCTCCATTGCTGGACCTCTGCAGTTTGTTTTGTCCTAGACAGATGCTGCAGCTTTTGCTCTTCTGTTTTTTAAAGTAAGATTTGTCTCATACATGCTGCCCTCCTAGAAGAGATCAGGCTAAGTTTGCTTTGGATAAAACATTCAGGAGCAGAGTAAACTCCTCTGAAGCAGTGGTACTTGCATGCATAGCCTGAAACCATCTCCACTGCTACAAAAATTAAGTATTTATGGTTTATTTTATAAACATTTCCCACTGGAATGTCACAAAGCATAGTTTTCTCTAGGTATTTCCATCTTTCCTCCCTTTACTCTGCGCCTTGGCTCATTTGGTTAGAAGCAGCAGCAGTTTGGTTCAGGGCAAAACCGCTGCCTGTGCTCTGAAAGGGAATATTGGTGAGAGCTGGAGGTCCTGGCCAGATTATTTCATTTATCTGACCATGATTTCCCGTGGAATGAAAAGATTCTCAAGGTCACAAAGATCATAAGAAGCCTGGACTCTGCCATTCACACCCATCTAATCCTCAAGGGAAGCAATTATCAGCCCTTCTCACCAGGGAGGCCACAGAGTGGTCGACACATCCCACCCATACCCCATACCCAGCCATGCAGCCTCCTTCAGCCGAATCTGTGTATGCCTGGCAAGCCTGAGACCTTCCTGCAGCACTGTATTCACTTCACATGGGTAGAAAAATGTGCATTTCCTGCACACTGTGTGAGGAGTATCCAACAAACATGGTAGACATCAGATACACAGTTCATTTAGCCTGAGCCTGCTCCTAAGGGCTACAGAGCGATCAGCACCCTGGTGTTCAGGAAAGATACAGGGGTGAGTTTCCAGCACAGAATCATTTAGGTTGGAAAAGACCTTTAAGATCATCGAGTCCAACTGTAAACCTCACACTGCCAAGTGTGCCACTAAACCATGTCCCTAAACGCCACATCTACATGTCTTTCAAATACCTCCCGGGATGGTGACTCAATCACTTCCCTGGGCAGCATGTCCCAATGCCTGATAAACCTTTCGGTGAAAAAATTTTTCCTAATATCCACTCTAAACCTCCCCTGGTGCTACTTAAGGCTGTTTCCTCTAGTCCTAACACTTGTCCCCACTCCAACCTCCTTTCAGGTAATTGTAGAGCGCAATAAGGTCTCCCCTCAGCCTCCTCTTCCCCAGTTCCCTCAGTCACTCCTCATAGCACTTGCTCTTTGGAGCCTTCACCAGCTTCATCGCTCTTCTTTGAACGTGCTCCAGCACCTCAAGGTCTTTCTTGTAGTGAGGGCCCAGCTCTTGAAAGACAGAGTGGCAACTTTTCATCACAGTTGATGAGATCTTAGGCTGATCTCCATTTACTACTCTGTATGAGCCCAGAGGACAGGTCCTGGTCAATAAAATGGGAATCCTGCTCTTGAGATACCCAGGCCTGGAGTCAGGGATACCCAGAGGACTCTGAAGAGGGTGCTGACATAACAACACTAATTTTGAAGCAGGACCCAGTGTGTTGGCCAGTGGGAATGCTCAGAGAAGACAAAATTCTGCTCGCTGACTTCTCAGGGTCCAGGAGCACTGGTTGGTAGTCAGCAGTTACCAGTGCAAGGTGCCTGGGAGAGAAGAGCTGTACTCCGCTCAAGCAGGGATGGAGCATCAGAAGATGTCTGCTCCTCCCCTGAGTACCTGCTGAAAGCACCAATGATGACAGATTATGTCAGTGCAAAAGCATTCATCTTGCTCTATCTCCTCCGTATGCAAATGTCAACCAGACTTGGAGAAAGGTGCTGCACAAGGATGTCAGTAACTGCCTAATCTCACCCCCTGAGAGCCAGGCAAGGGAACCGGGAGAAACAGCAAAAAAACTGCTAGAGGCAGAGGAGAATATCTTGCACACACCCGGAGGGCTCCATGTAGCTCCTGGGCAGCAGTGCTGGCCCATGTCACTGCCACCTGATGAGCACACACCACACGGCCACGCAGGACCAGAAATGGTTCCGATTCACTAATCCACACACAAATGTATATATACATTAGTGCCAGGAAGGATTCAAAACAGGAGAGGGTAAAAATATCCCTGCTGACCAGAAATGCGTTATTCTTTTTAAAACACACTCAGGAATCACAGTTTTTGTATTACCTAGCAGGGAACATGCTTTCTTATGGAGGTAGTTGGTACCCCAGGGTACACACATGCCATGTGTTGGGGCTCATTTTAGCAGTCAGAGAAAAGAACTGTTGCATTAAACTACCTAAATGGCCTGGGCTCAGGTTACAAGATCTCTCCAGGCTGCTTTCACATACATCCACCCTCCCCCAGACCCTGGCCTCTTGCTTTTCCCTCCTGAATGGAGACGCTGCTTCTCCCTCCCCACACCTCCAGCTCGATTTAGGACTCTGCACACCTTTCAAAGATTTAAAATTCTAAATTAGAGTTTCGGTTGTTTTGGTTTTGGTGGTGTTTTTTTTTTTTACCAGCCACAGACATGCAAACTGAAGGATTTTGGGTGGGATTCCTAACAGCAGGACTTCTGTAGGGGCAGAACTAAACCCCAGTGAGCACAAAAGGCAGGAAGAGATAAAAAACAAATGGGACAGTTTTAATCAACAGACTTAACATCTGAAAACATAACATCATAGGGAGAGAAACAGTACTTGCTTTTGTGCTTCAGAGGGTATCTGTAGAGAAAAGAGACCTCTATGGTTTGTTTTGTCCTAGACAGATGCTGCAGCTTTTGCTCTTCCATTTAATAAAGTAAGATTTGTCTCAAAACATGCTGCCCTCCTGGAAGAGATCAGGGATGTCTGGACAACTGGCAGGAGAGCCATGCTGGTGATTCAGTACAGCTGGAAAATGGGTAATGGAGAGAAGGTGACTCCACCTGAGAAGACCTGGACCTCACCAGTCTGCCCCTTCCAGAATCCCTGCCCTGCAGAGGAGCCGCAGTACACCGGTGTGGACATCAGCTGCCCTCCTGCAAATCCCCAGAATTCAGCCCAAACCAACTGTGTCTGGACCACCTCTTTCAGCCAATACACAAAGTGAGGGAAAAAAGCATAAGGTGGTGTTTTGTTTTTCCAATTTGTAACTATTAAATATATACAAAATATATAAACCACTTGGAATTCTCTGCAAAGGAAATTACCCTTACATGGATTTATGAAGTGTTTTAAATATGAAAGAATGCAAACCAGCAGCATAAAACCAACTAAGCACAAAATCAAGGAAAAAGAAGAAAAAAATTCTAGGGTGAATGAGAAGAGGAAACAGATTCAGGCCTGTCCATACAACAACAGCCCAGCAACATCATCTCTGCCTTGAGATCCAGCAGTTAGTCAGAACTCTTTCCACTGCCCCATGTCACCCCCTAAACCTGGGATTTGTTTTACAAACAAATATGAAGACAATATCCAAAACATTTACGTTTAAGCACCATTTCTACCAAAATAACAGAATCTGCTCCTATTCTGAATGGTCTGAATTTGATTTTGTCAAAATTTGTGGAGAAGAGTTAAAAGAATTAGGTAAGTGTAGACAGTACCTGTCACAAAAACCTGAAAATAAATGTCTGACACGTTTAACCCAATCAGATCATTCCTGCAATTTTTTTTTTTAATCCTGGTGCTGCTCAAACCAGTTCAGTTAGAGATGGCTTGGAGGTGCTCAGAGTGACACCTCTGTATCTGCAGGTGGAGAAACATTGCTAGTGGCATTTTGCTGAGCCAGATCCACGGATTCCCGTTATGCTGGTAGGTGACAAGCCCTTAATTACCACCACTTCTCACTTTCCTGGCTATCTTCACTGCTTTGCTGCATGTAGAAAGACTCATAAATTTTAATGAAGAAAAAAAGAAGTAGGAAAGTGAGGAATAGTCACGGAGGCTTCACAAATCACACAAAACCCCCAGCATATAAGGGCATGTCATCCTTTTATGAACCGCCTGCAATCCAGTTTAGAGCTTCTGATATTGTGAGAAAGGAAAGGGCCAGTTCAGGATCCTTCCTTAAAGGAAGAAAAAAGAAGAGCTGGAAGCAGGCAGGAATGTATTCCAGTAACACATGCTTTAGAAGGATCCGATAAATCTTGGCCTGGATTTATTTGAAAAGGAAAATTCACATAAAGACACTCCCTTGATCAACATAGCTTGAGTGGCTTATCTTTAAATCAAACCCAAAAGCTCCAAGGCACACATCTTTGAAATCTGAGCTTTAATGGCATTAAGAGACTCAGAGACCACCAGTTTCAGACTCAGATCCTGAAAAGCAGGACTTGAACCAAACTGGTTGATTGTATCCAGAACAGCATTTTTGTTTTCAGCTTGGGGGAGGCTGGAGAGTGAAGGGTCAAGCAGGACTGAGATTTATTTACTGGCACTGAAAAGTAAACATCAGGCATTATACTGATAACAACCTGGCCCTGACAAAGGCCATTGGCAAGGCACATTCTTGAGGAGGAAGAGTTTTAGTTGCTATATTTCTGCTTTGCTAAGGGGATAGACAGTAAAGCAATTACATTCTTGAGACGTACAGACGAGGCTGGGAGAGAGCTGCCCTGTGGCAGTAGATGCCAGCAGAGCAGGGAAGGTGGGAGGGTGGAGAATGGCTGCAGCCCAGCAGAGACAGGATCCGGGCTCAGGTCTTTGCCAGCCCACCTTTATTTCACTGCTTGATAAAAACAGGACAACTCCACTCTCCAAAACCCACTAGAGAAAATGAATAACATTAGAGAGCTCAGTTAGCCTTGTCACAGAGCTTCAGTGTGAGAGTTTTGTTCTCACCTGCATTTACACAGTTACACTCTTCTGTATTATCCATCCATCCCACTGGCACAGTGGGAAAGAAACTTATTCCAGAAAGGTATTTCAAGGAAAATCCCTTCTGGGTAGGCTTTGAGCAAAGAACCAGGAAGGACTCTGCCAGAGAAAGAAAATATGATTGGAAATCCTTATGCTGGGAGACTTGGGAAGAGCAGCACAGACCTCGGCAGTGGGTGCATGTTTCTGGGGGCACAGCTCCGTGGGAGGCAGCAGCAAGTGCTGGAGGCATACAAAAAACCTTGCCTCCATCGCATAACACAAGGCAGTCCCCAAAGCTTCACAATTTTATTACACAGCTCCCTCTCCCTGCTCACCTGCTGTGTTTCCAGGCCTGAGCACAGAATCCCCACACAGCTTTACTGCCAGGGAGCCACTGCGGCGGGCAGAGGCGTGCCCCGCCCCTGGCACTGGAGTGAGCTGCAGGAGGAAGAGGAAGGTGTCTCAGAGGTGCAGAACAGGGCTGCTTCTGACACCCTGCACCTCCCAACCTCTCCAGGAGCGGCTGGTGTTGGCGAAGTGAAGCCAGGCTCACAAAGATGAGCCCTTCCAACCTCCCAGACCACAGGGCAAGCGCTCCTGATGTGAGAGGACGGCCAGGCACTGTAACTTCTCTAAGTCTCTGCTGACTCACTCTTCCTCCTGCAGCTCCCCTCTGGGATCTGTGCAGGGAGGATCCCCTCTGGGATCTGGGAATGCCACCCCACGTGGATCCTGCTTGAGAAACATGCTGATGGGACCTTCTCTGCCTTGGAAGCAGCTGTGCTTGGGGCTTAATATTTGTGGCTGCACCTTCAAGCCACACATGTTGATAGATCTCTGCAAACTGTTAGCCAGGGTATTGAGGCATATCGGCATCCCAGGATGGGTGCAATGCACCATCATCTTTCTTATCCTACTATGGATAACCCAGAGTTATCCCACTTGCATTTGATAGTTGGCCTTTTGCATTCTGTGCATCCATCCTCTCAGTAAAGACCTCCCGCCCTAGACTGAAATATAAGACGTGTCCTGTGTTTGACACACTTCTAAATTAGCTCTGCCCACAGCAGAGACCAGCCTGGGGACAATCTAGAGAGAAGGAACAGCTTCACCTCTTTTAGATCCCTCTAAAGCAGGATGGGAAGGAAAGCCCTAGTGTTAAAGAGGCTAAATGGGGCACTGAGCAGCTCGGAGGTACTCTCTTTATGCTGACACTGCTATTCAGGATTCAAAATGCTTTCCTAGCACAGTAACCGTTTATGAGAATCAGGTACAAAGGACTGTGGTCAGCAAGCTGCTTCTACAGCATCTTTACACTCCGGGTTTTATTTTTCCATTATATTTAATTCTGAATATTTCTTAAATGCATTCAACACTTCTCAAAAGACATTTAATTTAAAGACTATATAATACTTATTAAAGGAGAGTCTCCTGTTACTAAGTGTACCAAAAGTCAAAAGATTCAGTAGCATTCTGAACCCCCTTGCTCAGACACAAACATTCAGGACATAGTGGATCTCATTTTCAAACTGGAGCATTAGGAAGATACCAAAGAGCTGCACCAGAGCTGCCGGGAAGGATCCCAGCAGTAAGCAGGGGGAGTGGCCAAATGCACAGAAGGGACAGCTGCAGAGAGCCCTCCTGCCTGAAAACTGTGTTTCTTGTTATAATACACGTACTTTTCTCAGGTGCAGAAGCAAATGGCCGGGGGGTAGGGGCCTGCAGCCTTAGTGCTTATGAATAAGGGCCCAGCCACAAGCAGAAGACTGAAAACTTACTATTTTCTGAAGTGTGCAGCTGTAGGGAAATTTCTTCTGTTCCCAACCCAGGCTACTTCCCTTTACTTGTGGATTTAACTGTTTACATTAGAACGAAAATACTAAGATGCTTTAAATGCTTAATTCTCCTAAAACAAGGTGATGCCTCACTGAATGCTCTTTGTTGTCACAATCTTTTTATCTGCTTCCTATTTTCTTCATTTTAAGGAACCTTAATGTATAGCATGGTTTGATAATTTTACGTCTCAAATTACTCTAAGAATAAGCACAATTTAATACTTTGTATATTATTTGCAGATTTTATTAACATTTGATGACAATGTGTCTTGGCTGGGAGCCCAGAACACACAATGCACCTGTCAAAAATGAAGAGGCCTTTATACTCATCTCTTTCCATGGGACGTCTACATTAATCATCACAATTTGCTTTTTTTTTTTTTTCCCATAAAGAAACCTAAATACTGGGTTTGGATTGAGTGCTGTTAAAATTATTTATGGGTGCTCTGATAGACCAAACTGCTGGACATCTGAGCAGACTTTATTGTAGTCTGTGAAATGGATTGGCCAGTGTCATCGGCACCTTAATGGAGTTTGCCACCCTTTTAGGATGAAAATGGAGTAGAATTTAGCTTGACAGGGCAAAACACCTGGGAAAAACAACAGAGTATTTGTGACAGTCACTTCTGCATGGAGTAGCAGCTCTCCCCGCTGCTGATCTCAATGGTGGCGTTTTGTCCCAATTCCATCTTTATATGTTTGAAGTAGGGGGGCCTTAAGGTTCAGAAGAATCAGTTATTTGATAAAGTCCCTGACTACAAACCAGAAGTACATCCCAGTTTTCCCAGTGATAGCAATCTGGGCTACCACAAAACCAGATTCAACTAACACTGATAGACTAGATATGGCAAAAACATCTTAAAGAACTTTGTGCCAAAGCAGGTCTGTTCACAAGTGCTGGGGCTTCTACTGTTTTACTTGTGCAGGACAATTCTGCAGAAGTCTAAACCTGAAGAAAAGCCATCACCATTGTGATAGTGCTGCCACAAGTCCTAGACCGAGCCTGGAAAGTCAGGCAGGGGCATGGCTGGGATCTGCAGCACACAGAGCCCATCCCAGCCAGTGTCTGCTAGGAAAAAAAATACGTGCTGTCTCGTTGTCTACCATCTGAAAGACAGGTTGCTGTAGATGAAATATGGAAGTAGCGGTAACAAAAACCTATGATACTTCAACATTTTTTTGGCTATAGAGACCACACTGCAACATCCACCGATATGGAAACACCCCAAGGCACTTTCTTCCCCCTGAGCTTCTCCAAGATAATAAAGACGGCGTTGACAGGTGACAGACCACAGTCTTCCATACTGAAAGATGAAGGAATAAAATAGTGATGTCTATCCATGCTGCATCTCCTTCAGAGCAAAGAAGCTAAAGGAGAAAGAGCACTTGCACAAAAGGCCAACACAAAACAGGGAGTCTCTCTGTTTAAACACACAATTGCCCTTTATAACTGTGTGTTTTGACGTTTCTTTTTGAACATTTATGATCATTTTTTATTATTAAAAACCACAAAGCTTAGAGTTAGTCCTGTAAGTTGTCAACATAAAAGAAGCATTTCTATTTGCTTTAGCCAGCAGCATGTAGGAATTTAATGTATTATTAATGTTTTGTATTTTGATCCTAAAAAACCCAAGAAGCATCTGAGGTTATGGACAGCTCAACCTGAGCTTCTCTCTTTAACAGATACCTGTGCTGCTAGAGTTCATGGTGCTGCCAGATCAGAATGGTGGATCTTTACCCTCACTTCACAGGCCTGTACATGATACCAGAAAAGGGACAGGCTCTGGTAACAGAAAATCTCTTATCTGTCCTTTATTCACTTTCCTATTCTGCCACAGAGAGGATCTGAACTTGCATGTGTTCCCTGTAACACTGCTGCAGTAACAGGGAAGAGTGCTCCCTCCTTCCCCCTCCAGATCAGTAACTACCTCAGCTTTCCCTGCTAATCTCCCTTTCTTTTAACATTTTATTTACACAAATTCCTCATGATTTTTTAAATCTTTCTGGACACTGTTGAACTACATTTTGTAAAAATGTTTAAGGAAACCTCAGCTCTGTTTATATATATACATATAACAAAATGCAGTAGGTAGCGCAAAATAAACTTTCCCATAATCCTTATAAATCTGTCTAGTTTCAGAAAATTGTTCTGCGTGGGAGAATGGTGAGGTCACTCTAAAGTCCTAATTGCCAAACTCCTTTGGCAATCTCTCCCACCTTCTCCTTGTCCTCACCCCTCTGCTCCCCTTCCCCACTCCATTTTGTCATCATTCCTGTTGTTCCTTTATTCATTTTAATACTCATTTCAGTGCACCTGGAAGGAAACACACATGATGGCAAGTTGAAATAGCAATAACGACGACCTTAAAGAAAAGCATGTGGCAAGTCTGAGCACTAAAAAAGCCCTGCTTCTAGCTCTGTGTGCATTTTGTCATGAACTGAAGACCTTTTCTCACCTATTAGCACAACAGAGTTCAGATCATGATTTCCAGAAGCAGTGTGGTACTACAAAAAATAAGAATATACAGCAACTCCTTCGTAGCAGGTTTCCACTCTTAAGCTTTTTCTAGAAGCTGGAAGAGCGGCACTCAAGGCCTGCGTTCAGTAAATCCCACTGCATAAATAATACTGCTGAAAGCATAACCAAAGCTCTGTTGTGCTATCATGCTACAGAGCCAATAAACTAAAACAACACTCATGAAATCACTTAACCAAGAGGAGCTTTCCCAGTCTTGTTTCATTAGAAGAATGGCATTCAACTCTGATCCCAAAAAGCAGCAATCATGCTACAGTATTAATAAAATGAACTTCAGCAGACGCAGTTCCAGAGAAAAACATGCACTGAGGTTCTCTTAAAAAAATTCCCCAGCTAGCAATGTAAGGAAAAATATGTGTAATGCCCTGATATAACTGACAAGAAAAACAGAGAAAAAGATTTATAGAGTAAATTCATTAAGCTTTCAACTCACATTCCATCGTTCTGGAGTCCAACTCAAATTACTGTATGAAAGCTCTTTCTCATGGAACTAGATGAAATTTAAGATTACTTTTAATTACAAAGGGTGTGGGAGAATGTTTTCATGGGAGACAAATACCTCTACACCTCTTACCAGTGTGGATTTAAGAGGTTCACAACAAACAGAAACTGATTTATGAGCATTGGGGCATCATTGTGTCAGGCTGCAGCATGGTCTGAGACTAAATTTCTTTACTTTTACTGCCATGTATATATCTTCTGCAAGTTCTAATTGGAAATTAAAATGGCAGAATTTTTATGGGAGGAAAGTTTATTACTACTAATGGTTTTCAAAACTAGGCTACAGAAAAATATTAAACGTGGTGATGATGTGTTCTTTTTAATTTAAATTTAGTTGTACTTTCAATAACTTTTTACATAAATCATGGTACTGCCAAATTGTTTCTCTGGTTAATCAAATGCATCCTGTTTATTGAATAAATAATGGTCTCAACCTTGTTTTTATTTGGGCATGAACAACTGTGTAAGAGCTATTAGCTCACACATAGGTTGCAACTCTTCTTTTTATCAAGATTGTCCAAGTTTGCCAAAAAACCTCTTTCTACTATTGTCTGTAACTCTGCCAAACTTTAACCATTTCTGCTGAAGCTTTCCATGCTGTGTACTAATTTTTTTTTTCCTAACCAAATGGTTCAGTAACTTCAGAGGAAAAGGGTTAAAACAAAGGAATAAAAAACCCTAGAAACCTGTCATTAAAGAGAGATAACACAATGCATGTGCCAAGGGGTCAGCTGTAGGTTAACTGAGACATTTCTGAACATCCAAGCACTTGACTTTGCAGAAAAATAACCATCTCCTTCAAAGGTAGCTCATGTTTGTATGGATCAAAAAATGTGTGTGCCTACCTGCTGAGCATTCATTTGCACACATTCACATCCAGCTGTAATTGATACAAAAATAAATGAAATTCACCCAAATGCAAACATGTGACTTTTGCACACACAAGCACAGAGCGTCTTTCTTCGAGGTGTGGATGCTCTGCATATGGAAGCAAGATAAAAAGAAGCCAGCTGAGGCTGATGAATTATCAGTTGACGTACAATTTAAACCTTAAACTACTTTCCTTTTTTGATTGCTTCTGCATAAAGGTGTAAAATATGATTGTACTCTACTCTGGGAGCCCTTAAATACCAGAGGGAACACAAGGAACCGAGGCCAGCACAGAGAGGGCACAGCAGTGCTGGTGAGACAGGTAGTTGGCCACCTCTGAAAGGCTGGCTGCAGCTAGGGCTTGGAGGGTTGTGAAAAGATCTCAAGATAAACATTTCATCTCAGTTATTGCTTTTAAAAATTCAACAGGCAGAAACAAAAGAGAACAAAATTCTTCAAGTGTGATTTGGGCTGCCCCAACCCTAACCTGGCCATAGTACTAGTACTTTTCTCTATGCATCAAACATTATTTATCACTGGGTCCTATAAATATAGTATCTTGTAGACCACCTAACTTCTCTCTTCCATCCTATTTTCAACTTTTACAAAGGGGTGGAGCAGAACTGCAGAAAACACCACGATGCAATTTTAGGGTCATTAAATCAGGCATAAGTCAATGCTGGCACTGTGTCCTCTTCCATGACTGTTTGATCTTGCTATCTGCACTGTGCCAGCACCATAGTTCTGTGGCTGAATTGTGATCCAGATCAGGGAACTGATCCAACTGAAAAATAACTAAACCGATAAAATGGTAATGTCAGCACAAGAGAGAGGAACAGGGATGAATAGCAACAGCAGGCAGTGGCTGGGAGGATGGAACCACCCTTTTCAGCAATACAGCAGACATACGCCAGATTAAAGTAACCATATAAATACAATTTAAGAGTTGCTAAATCACTCCAAGCTGTTGTAATGAGTTCCTTTATAAATGTACACTCAGATTTGCTTTGCAGGTCCATCACATGAGTTCCTTAGTTTTGCTGCCGTGCCTCTAAAGGCACTCAGACAGGATGAAAGACTTTGCTTGTTCAAAAAATTTTGCAAAAGCTAATTATAACTTCTGTGCTTTCAAAAAAGAACTAACAAGATCACGTGCAGAGGCACAGGTTCTTCAGGTTAAGAGTAGTTTTACCTCCCTACACTAACAGGGGACTGGATCTTGATTTCAAGAAAAGGCGTTTCATGCTCTTGTACTTCTAAAGGGAATATCCACTTGTTTATTGCAGGAATCTAAGGCAGGAACCAGGCTCTGCCATTTACAGATATGGGATTCAGTAGCCACATACTTGAATAAAATAAGTTAAGATGAATGAACATTAAGAAATTATCTATGCAAACCAAACTATTACATTGAACTGATGTCCAGATGAACACCTGCAAGCACAGGGGACTGTCTGTTACTGCGCTTCCAAGCTGAATTTTTTCCTTGAACTGAGATGATGATGTTATTTTGTCCAGACAAGAACGAGATCTGCTTTAAGTATTAACTGAAGCTTAGCTAGTACCTCTTGTGAAGCTGTGCTGTCAAGTTACAATTTTAGATTGGTTAATAGCATCTTTCACGTGTCAGTACCTTCATTAAAAAGCCAATTACACTTTCAAGGGGACCATGCAAGTTCACAAGTTACAATTCCCTTATTCTTTGATATTTCTGGAGACTAGATGAAGGCAAAGAAGCACTGGTTGCTAAAAGTTAAGCTCCTAGCTTGAAATACTTCTGCTGAAAATGGCTTGCCTGTGTCACTCTTCACTTGGAAGAGCTGTTGCAAAGTAATCCTTCTACTTACAAGCACCTAAATAGCAGTCAGCGTTGAGCCACCCGAACAGGAGAGAAGCAGCTGCTCCGCTGATGAGTGAAGGACAGCCTCATCCATTCAGCCCTGGGAAGATCAACGCTGTTGAATGCCCAAGGGACTCACGGGACAGAAGGGTGCATGAGCAGTCATTTCACCACTCACCTGAGGGTATGACCCCCACACACCATCAGCTTTCAGGTGTCGAGAGAATGGGAGAAAGTAAGAAACAACACACTGAGCCCGAGGGCTGCTTTGGTCCCAGAGGGATGGGAAGGGTGGCACATGGGTGCCACAGGGCTGACACCTAAAGAACTGCAGGCTTGAGGAGGAAGCCCTGTCTGCACAGCCCAGCTGTGACTTCTTGCATCGTGACATGGGAATTAAAAGTCTCACCTATTCAGACAGCACCTAAGTTATAAATCCAAGCATTGGCCATAGAAGGAAGAAGCACTCCTGGCACAGTCACCATGTCAGAGATGATGCTGTGCTTTAACCTTCTTAAGTGGGCTGGGCAGGGAAATGTTATACTGTATAATAATCAGATCACTGTGTTAATGCTGTCACCTCTGAAGCTTCCTGGTGAAATCAAGAAGATGTGAATTCATCACTGTCCCATCACGTTTTGACTGCAACACCCATCTTGAGCTGCAGGAGGAAGTTTGCACTTGGGGAAGGGCAGACTCTGACTAAGTTAACTCCATGGGTCAAGTCTATGGAGGTTGGTGGGGAACAGTGTTAACAGAGGAAGTTCACCGGGGATTTTTGTTGTTCTCGCACCGTATTTGTTGTCAACAAATACTTACAATGTCTCTTGACACAGTACACAGGCCACCACACTGATTAATAGATTGTAAGGTTAAAGGAATCGTTTTGACAATCTACTGTCACCTCTCACGTATGCAAAAATTACAATTTCCTCAAGCAATTGGTAAATGCAGACCACAACCTCTACCTCTTAACTGCACAGGAGCTTCTGTCGAGTTGAAGTTGAACTTTAAGCAGTTTATTTGAACAGCAGAGAATCAATCACCTATCTGTGTAAGACGTTTCAATGGTTACCTATCTTCAGGGATTAAGAAATGCAAATAAAATAAAAAGCACTGCACTGCTAGACTGCTAGTTTCTAGTCTCCAGATTGTTTCCTCTTCTTCCTAGTAAACAATGTGCCTAACATCCACCAAGTTGGGATGGTCCCTCTAACACAAACTAAGAAATTAAATAGCCTCAACCTTCTTGATTCCTCACTCTCAGATAGGTTTTCCAGAACAACAAATACTCTTAGACCTTATTTCTGAACTCACATCAGTTTGTCTTTTGTAGTCACTGATCAAAAATGAAACCAATATTTTGGCATGGTCTCTACGACGTTGGTGGTGAAAACCTGATCTCCATATATCCACTGGTGTTCACACAAAAGTTATATTAACTCCCCAAAATTATGGTGCAGATGGTAATTATTGACAAGGTTGGTTAATAACTTGGATCTTTTTGCCTAAATAGAGGCCCACTACATGTGACCTACATTATTTAATGAATCTGAGATTAAAATTTATCATCTTGTGGGACTGCTCAATTTTCATTATTATTTTATTAACCTTTAACTTTTGCAGTTAACGCTACCAGATGCTACCAACATTTTTTCTGTATGACAAAACCAAGATCCTGAATAGAAGCAGGTAGGGAACAGCAGCAGTAAAAATACCCTGCTTTTTTGAGACATTCTCCCAGAAATCCTTTGTACTGGATAATGTTTCTCCATTTTCTAGAACTTGTCTGAGAAATAACAGTTAACCAGATTTTACCATATTTAGTAAATACTATCTTGATTTTATATAATTTATATTTCATAAACAAAACTTATCTTTATATCAAACCTTACACAGAAATCACATTTTGGGAAAATTACTTTCAACAAACTATTGAAAACTAGTATCAAATTTCTTTGACAATATCTACTTTCTTAAAAATCCTGTTGATCAACGCTAGTTCTGCTGAATTTACTGAATATGTCACTTATAAGTTCATATGACTTTATACTGAATTAATATCCAGCTAAATAGGGCGCTGCTGCTGATCTCATCCTCTTACCCTTTGTAAATGCTGACCCAACATTTGCGTTACCTCCAGAGAGCCTAGGACCCACCCGATACTTGAAGATTATTTAATTGTCTATGTTGGCTCCAGCACCTCATCAGCTAACCTTGCAGAGCTTCCAGATATAAGTGCTGGAGCTGTAGCAGTTGCTGTTCAACAACTTGGGTGTAGGAATATAAACTATTTCAGTACTCCTGTAACTTCTAAAAATACCATGTAACTTTCTTTTAAATATAGAACTGGTTAATTAGGGAATTCTTCTCTCTTTTCTGTGTTGCTGTGGCCAGTTCTACTGCCTCTATCAGCAAAATTGTAATGATTTTCCATATTTTCCTACATCAACAATCTTTATTTCATAAATCAGTCCCCTATTTTCCTTTTATTTTTCATTCATCTATATGTAAGCGTATGTTTTCATACATGTATTCGTACACTAGCTTTCATTTCCCTTTTATGCTGGGCTGGAGGAGGGGAAGGGGGTGTTGGGTTGACATTTGCAAAGTCCTCTTCCACAATTGCAGAACTGTGACTTTTACAGCATCTGCTGAAGTTTTCTTAAACCATTCCCAATTATCATTCACACTGTTTGGTTTAGGGTGGTTTTTTTCTTTTCAAACCACTTTGCTCATAATTGCTTTAATCTTTGGGAAAACAGCCCTTTTAAAGAATCAAGTATATCCATTATACAATTAATGACTCCCAGTGGCCTTCCCTAGCGTGAGATGCCTTGACAGAAGGGAAGTTGAGCAGATTTATTTGCAATGGCACTT
Organism: Athene noctua; assembly: GCF_965140245.1. Classification (NCBI taxonomy): domain Eukaryota; kingdom Metazoa; phylum Chordata; class Aves; order Strigiformes; family Strigidae; genus Athene; species Athene noctua. Next base: position 13,966,457 of record NC_134049.1, on the reverse strand, counting down.
CACAAGATCTTGTTTCAATTTCAATTTCTTGGCCATACTGCTTTCTGGGACAAGTAGGTCATTGCATACAAACAGACAGCACTGCCATCCAGCTTTCATTATCTACCTCAATTTAAAATAGTAATATGAAAAATTAAGTTAAACACTAAATTATTATACATGTTTTTATAATGTTTTAACACTCCCGTTACTGGCCTTTTTTTCTCTGTCCTACAGATGTGATGAACAGGCAACAGTGAAAATAAATATTGTAACAGTGAAGGGTGGAAGAAAGGAAATAGGATTATTCCCATTTTACCAAAAGAGAATTGAGGCACTGAAAGATTAAACGACTTGCTCATAGTCACACAGGGAAATTGAAGAAGAATCTGGGATTGAACTCAGATCTCCCACAACACAGTCCAGTACTTTAACCACAAAACCATTCTTCATCCATAATTAATAGCTCCTGGCATGCACATACTATTAACTAGCCAGGGAAAGGGACACTTTTAGTCAAGACAATATTAACACTTAGTTGAAAAGTGGTCACTGTACTGAACACTGGATCGCAGAATTTGACAAATCTGTTTGATGAGATGATTAAGCAATTCAATTGTTAACTCAAGATTGATTTCTCTTATAAAAATGGCAATGATGTAAACTCAGTACAGAGGCTGATACTCTTATTTTCTGGAATAAACACATTCAATTCATATGCTGATTTATTTTAAAAAAATGGAACTTATTTAAAATGGGGTGAAGTTTTTGGCATTCTCAAGTCAATAGTTCATGTAATGTACCATACCAGAAGATCTTCGTGTTCCTGCCAAACTTGCAGCCAGCAGTCTTTTACTGGTGATAGTTTAACATTACAGCCTTGTGAGAAAGCAGGCATTTCCCATGATATATGGGTAATAATTTTCTTATTGGCAAGGTCATTGGAAAATTGCAAAATATTTTGCCTAAAACAGAGGGAGTTTCATCCTACTTTTTGCAGGAATGTGCAGGGGGGTGGGGAAAGATAGAAGGCAGTTCTGCTGTTTCTAGGGGATTTCTGTTAAAGGATAGGAAAAAAAGACTTTTTTGTTTGAAAGTGCTAGTGTGTTGCTATCAAGCCTGCAATGTATTACAGTTCCTGATAGGTACCACAAACGTAACAGCCTGAACCACCCTTGCTTCAGCTTCTTGAGCTCATCCCTGAGGCACTGCACCCCATGCCAAAACTCTGACTTTAACCCGAAACTCAACAGGGGAAACAGGGAGACATTCCCTCTACCATCACCCCCACCTCCCAAAGCACAACCAATCCTGGGGGGTGGCTGCACTACCGAGAGGAATCGGTAACAGGTGTACAGAAGTGTCTTAGCGACAGGCTCTGTCCTGTGCCTACTGCATCTCCGGTCCCCATTTGCTGTGTTAAACCACGTAAACGAGATGCCTCTAATTTAAGCCAGATGCCAATGAGCCCCAAGAAAAAGCAGAGAGCAGCAGCGAAGTCTGACACAGAGGTATTCCAGGAAAAAACCTCTTCTTCCTAGTCAGCTCAAGGAACTACCACTTCTGCTTTCTGTCCTGGGAAGAATATCTTGGAATGAACCTGCTGAGATTTCTCACTAGCATTTGAAAAAAACTTCCTGCTGATGAAGAGCAAAAATAGTAATGCCACACCATGGCATTTGGCCTCTAGCCAAACAGAAATTTGGACACTAGAGGGAAAATTTATTGCTAGGCTTTTGCTTTGAAGACTTCCTCTTTGCTCAGAAATAGGGGAGAGCCCTGGCATGTGCTTGGAGGAGCCCTGCACTTTGGGGACAAGGAGGCAGGAAGCCCTGTCTGAGCAACCCCTGAGAAAGTGCTGCATGAAGTGACCAGTTTCAGCAGTACTGCGGGTTTACCATGGAGTTCACAATGCCATATAGGTACTCAACATTTTCTCTTCTCTTAAATGAGGCTTACTTGTAGAGAGAGAGGGCTGCAAAGGAAAGCAGTAACTGTGGCCACATGTACGGGCCTGTGTGTCCTGCAGGAGACATGTTCTCTTGCCCCCTGCCTCACATTCCCCCACCATGGCACCTGGAGGTGAGTGCTCCTGGGGCAGAGCAGGAGCTGTTACTCATGCCCGGATCCTACACGCCCAATGCAGCAGGTCAGCATGACTTGGATCCACCAACAATCTGCATCTTGTGCTCAGTCACTGCTCATGCTAGCTCATGCTAAATCAGGTTCAGATTACTAAGTCTTCAAGGGTATCACCAAAACTGAATTAAGACTATTATCCATGTTACGTCTGCCAAAGGTAATTCATCTAAGGTATTGCTATATCTCCTGTTTTGGTTTATAAACTCAGGCAGTGTAAAAAGAAACCTGATTATATTTGCAATATCATGAATTGGAGTCCCCAAAGCTCCTAGAAGCAGAGGTGGTTTCAGACTTCTTGAAACCAGGGACCAAATCTCCAATGCCAAAGTAGACGTGTAGAGATCTGGCTCTGCCTGCCGTGGAAATGAATCTCAGCTCTGAACTGAGCCCCCAGATCTTTGTCTCATGGATCAGGTGTGTAGAGGCCAGGCCTGGCCCACTAGGGGAGACAGATGGTTCCCCAAAGTCTGAGTCTTTGGTGGGTGTCTCTGCGTTTTCATTCTGAAGGGTCCTCATCCTAGTTCAAAAAATCTGCAAAACTGGTAGATGACTGTTCAGTCCCCTTTGTGACAATACAAAGCACCTATTAGTGGGCCGCTGGTATGACAAATTCCAGACACAGTAGCTACATCTGCATCCCAACACAGCCCTTTCATCCCCTGGGTGCTCAGGGACAGGTCTGTCAGAACCAGGGTGGAGAAAGATGTGACATGTACTGGAGTGATGCTCTGTCACAGCTATCATCTGTCATGACCCCAACTCAGTAGCAGACCTTAAAGCTGTCTGGCTGCAATTTGAAATTGCATCTGGAATGGGGATGCTCATAGAGGGATCTTCCAGGAAAAACACATTAGACAACACTTTTTTAAAAACATACATGCAGGATTCATAGCTCAGTGCAAAGCTTGCTGTAACCCAAAATGCTCAGACGGTAAATCTTGTTGGTGCAGAACTGAGTCCTTGGCCTGGCTCAGCAGAATGTATTAGATTAGGCAGTGGCATGTGCTGCAGGTTTAGGACAAGTTTGTATAAATTTATCACTGGCTCCCAACTTGGTCAGATATTTCCCCCTTTTCCTCCCAAATCTGACTCTCCACAGAAATGCAGGTAATAAACGTCATCTGTTACAAATTACACAGCATGACTCCCACCCGAGCGCCTCAGAGCTGGCAGGACTGCAGTGCTCCGTCTCTATGGCTTGAGGCAGAAGTGTAGCTTATGTATCTCCAAATATTTGCCTGAAAACACTCTCTTTGGATCAGTTTTTCTGACATTTGCTTGAATAGTTTTCAAGAAACACCCTCCCAGTGTTAGTTATTGTGCTATGCAGAGAAAGTCATGCAGGCTAACATTCCAGATTACGAACTCTCCAGCAACATATTCTCCTCTCAGAGGGCTGGACACTGATTCTCAGTGAGCCTGGTATCAATTGTCAGCAAAACTCCACATCCTTGCAGGTTCGCAACAGCATCAATGAACTCAGAATCCAGATGCTTGCACTCGCGTAATTCCCATTAACAGCAACAGGAACGGTGAGCACATTCATGCACACATATATGCTTATCCCTTTTCATTCCTCCCCACATAGAAAGAAGAGCAAACACTTTTTTTTTTCTTTTTTCTTTTTTAATCTAAGACAGTCCAGTGACCCTTCCATTTTGAGAGCACATAGCATGCCCTTCAAACACCTGCAAGGAAGGCAACCGAAAACTACCCCATTATCACTCAATGAAGTAAGATCCATCTTTCCCTTTCTTCTCTGCCTTTGCTGCAAGATCCAGTTTCAGTCTGGCCCTTCTCTTCCCTCAAGTTGAGTTTCTCTATATTATACCTTCAATGCAAAGATGAAGAACTAAAGCAACTGCTTGAATCTGCTCTGCACAAACTTCGTTTACTCAGGAATGTATTTTGGGGGAAGCAAGAGGGATTACCTCGTTCTTATCTTGAAGCTGTCACTTTCTCTTAACCATGACATATCACTGCCCTGTCATCTCATACACATGCAAGTCCACTGAATACAATTCACCTGGACAGATGCCAGTCCAATATTAATTCAGACTCCTTGTTAACTTCAGTAATTCACAAACCATGGTGTAAGAGCTAATGAGAAATCAGAATCTGGCGCCATGGCTGGATGAAATCAAACCATGAAGCTCCTTCCCGACCTATTATAAAAATGACAGTGTGGAAAGTGAATTTAATGGTGCAGAGTGCTTAATTGTAATATCAGTAAAGGCTTTGATCTGGGTGACTCTTGACATCACAGAATGAGGAAACTCCCTTAATGAGTTGAAAAACCACACGAATGATTGGGGAAGGAAATTTGTTTTATGCGTATATATTAAAAAATGTTATTAAGTCTCAGGGAGAATTTTATTTTGGCATGGGAGAGTATTGTTTGAAAAGGGATCTGTATCACAGAGGGAAACAGAGGTTAGCTTAAAAAAAACAAAAAAGACATTGAGGACATTTTTAGTACAATGGAATTACAATGGCCTGGTACAACTTTGCTGAGGATTAAAATATGTGCATGTTCTTAGCAAGGCCTGTGTAAAGTGTGGGGTATAATTCTTTTAGCCCAGAAGCAGCTGTGCCTCAGATGCACCCCACTGCCCTCAGAGCTCCTTTTACCTGGGGGATGGAGGATGAATATGCACCTCCTGAGCCCATTGGCTGTTGCAAGGTAGATCCTTTTCCAAACCAGCTGACTCCAGTTGTTGTGTATGGAAAAAAGAGACATGGCTCCACTTATTCTTCCAAGTGAAAGCATGGGAGTTCCCTCTGATAGAGACTGGCCAAAAGACCCAGGCAGAGGCAGAGAGGAAGAAACTTTTACCCTAGGAATCAAACATCAGTCATCTTCCCATCCTTGTTTCCCAGACAGAGGTCTAAACAATTCAACTATGCACTTAGCAAGAGGTTGTACCTTCAGCTGGCAATGAGGAATAAGTGTGGTCTTACAAGTTCTGCCCCCCTTATACTGGATCATCTGCGTATCTACCTTAATGTCAGAGATGACATTTCACTGAGCCAGGTCTCTTGAAAGGGAGAATTTCCTGCACCTTAGGCTGCTGACAGCTGCCAGAGTTGATCTGGCAAGATTGTTTTCATACGCTGATGTGAAAAACAGAACCTTCACGGACGCCAAGACACAAGAGTGTGATATGTGACTTAGAAGGAGAAAAGGAAAAAATACATATATTGGTACAACTATTAAAAAACAAGTCAGAGTGACTTGTGATTTGTCTACAGTCTTTCAAGGAGCCAGTGAGGGAATCAGAATTCACAGCTACTTGGTTTCTGCAGCAGTGCTCAGCCTGCTAGGTCAGGCTGCCTCAAGCAAGCCTCCAAAGCCATCCACCTGGATGGAAAAAAAACACAGCCTAGTTTTGAGGAATTAAAACTTACAGCTTCATCCTGTAGGGTATTGTCCTTGCTCAGCCTTGCAGGGAATCTCTTGAAAAACTCAACTTGGTCTGAGCTTAGGTGGAAATTTATGTGACTGCAGCCCCCACGTGCACTGGGAGAGCCCCTCTAAAGCAGGGCCCAGCAGCAGCATCACACAGAGGCTTCTGGGCTGGATTTCAAAGGGAGAAAAGGCCAGACTCTGGGTCACAGCCTTCAGCGGTTCCCCAGACCTACAGTCTCTGAAGAATTATCAATGCCATACCCACTGTATGGGAATGCATGGCCTCCTCTTACACACCCAACTTCTGTCCTATTAATTAGTTTCCAGAAGATTCTCTGAACCTAACCAAACCATGACAATAGGAAAGAGTGAAAAATTTTTCACCCAAAGCTCACACCAACTGTAAGCATTGAGGTTTTCTGGCTAGGAAATTTTTCTTGGGGACTGAATCTACCCTGAGTCAGGATGTGGTACAAGACAATTTCAAGTGCAAACTGGACTAGGTGAGATATCCTGCCTGTTCCTGGACCCAAATGCTTTGGTCCTTACAAGAAAACTCTAGAAGAACAGCTATAAATCTGGGTATTTTATCTGAGCTGAAAAATGGACACCTGTCAAGTAAAAAAAAATTAATTGTGCACCTTCAAAGTCACCTTCCAGGCATTGAATAAATTCTCATTACATTCAATCTCTTTGGCACATAAAATTGGACTCAAACTGTAAACCTGACTAAATATTTGGCTGTTAGACTGACGGAAATATTTTTGCACAAAACAGATAGAAATTTCACCCCATCCATAAGCGCTTTCCAGCAAACACATTTAACTATACCCTGCATAGTGCCACTTCAATGGCCTGGTGATAATTATTTTTTGCCTTCCTTACAGAAGCAGTGTGGCAACCACTGGGCTCGCTGCACGACAGAAATAGCCATCTCAGCTCTCTTTCCCTCTATCTCATGGGCAGGTCTGGGCAAGTGTCCACCTTTTTCCATGCTCCTATTTCCTTTCCCAGTCTTCTAATTCTTTGTTTTAGACTGGAATTTCTTTGGGGGCAGGCACCTACCAAGCCCGGGACCCCTTAGGTATAGCCATATGCAAACAACATAAGATAAATGCCTCTCTTGCAAAGTACATTAAGTGCAGTGAATTTACTTTTCCCCAGCGGCTGCCCACTGATACAGGAAATCTAATCCTAAATCTCATTAGGTTCTACAAACAATTCAGCCTCTTTCCCCAACAAAGTCACCATCCTGGACTGCTGAATGTTTATGTTTTATTTCTCAATTCCCTTTTTTCTCTCCATTCCCCCGCCCTTGTGATTTTCCTTTTGGTAAATATTTCTACACTGGAGAAGTCTAGCCAAAAGAGATTTAAAAAAAGAAAGTGAGCAGGAGAGACAGAGTATCAATCATTTACCTTCAATTCCCCAGGGAAGAGGTGGGGAGAAAGAACAGCAAGGTAAAAAGTTAAAAACGGCAGAACCACAGCAGTGTTCTTTGAAGACCATCCAAATCTATTTCTTCCAATGTTGAGGCCCTTGCAACTAGTGCCAGGACTTGGAAGGAAAAAAAAAAACCTAATTCACTTCCAGAAGTGAATTTTTCAGCATCAAGCCAAACTACTCAATGTTAATTTGGTTATTTGGCAAAAAATAACAATAATACTAGTACCTGAACTATTGCCATCTGCATCTAAAAAGATTCTGGCCGGCCCATTTCCCAGTCCAAGAATTACAGCAGATACCCCTGACTATTAAAAACTAGTTTGTTATTTTAAATGTCTATCTCATAATGAAGCGTTGCATCGTGTTGGGAATGTACTGACATAGTATCTTATACACAAACATGAGATGAGGTAAGAAAAAGCTATATATCTATTGTATAAACAATTCAGAGGTCAAATATTGGCGCTCATTTCCTGTCATAAATGCACAGCTTTAATTAAACATTCAGAAAAGTGCTGGTGAGATGCCTTATTCTCATTTTTTACCTACAACATGAAAACGTTACACCAAGTAAGAGTGCTGTGAGATGCCATGTGTGGGAATGCCTTGAGTGCGCAGGAAGGGGACACAGCTGCCTCCCACATAAAAGCTATTGGCAGATCCCGGGGTGAGCAATGGGACAATCCCAACCAGACCATCCCAGTCTTCTCTCTACAGAAAAGCACTGATACAAGGAGCTCACAGAAACCATTTCAGCCAGAGCCATGACAGGGTCGGGGAGAGGGTCGGGCAGCAGCCAGGGAAGGCGGGAGCGCAGCAAGGAGCAGCGTGCTGTTAGGCTAAGCCTGCTTTCCCCGAAGCCAGGAAGGAGCCCTGGGGAGCTGCTGCTCTGAAGAAAAAGCGTTGGAGGGAGAAAGGAGGGGAAAATAAGGCAGAGGCCTCTACTCACTGCCCACAGACACCACAGGGATTTGCTCCAACCTCAATCCCAGTACCAGGCTGGGAGACAGTGTACAGCCAGCACTCATTCTGCACCTCGGTTGTGTCCCTCGGTCACCTTTCCGGTCTTGCAGAGAGCCAGATGGGCCAGACACAGGACCCAGGCCCCCTGTCCAGGCTGGCCTGCCTGCCCAGCCAGGATGCTCTGCTCAGCAGCTTGTTATGCATGTGCTGTTCAGACACTCATGAGCAAGTTACACAGAGCTGCCTCTTTAAGATAAAGCAGCATGATTCTCTCCTTCCACTCCCAGGGAATGCGTTGAGTTGCCATTAATTATATTTTGGGTGACTCCTGAAAATCATGCCTTCAAATAATTGGACAGGGGTTTAATTCAAAATTCCCTGATAAAAACCACATTGAAAGCCGAAAGAAGGGTGCTGCTGGAATGTTTATTTGTTCAGGGCTCTTTCTACGGAGAGCCAATCCTCTGTTTAAAGCTTTCACTAATGGGCCAGGCAGGTTGGAAATTCTCCTCCTGATTTAAATACTCTAGGCCACACCATGGACCTTTGCTCTTGGCACACAGCAGAGGTCACCCCTTTGAGACCTCAGGGAGGACCAGTATCTCACCAGGCTCTTTCCCTCTAGACCAGACCATCATTACTGTAAGATCATGACACAGCCAGCTTGTAGCATGGGCTAGAAAATAAAGATAGGGATTGTGAAATAGATCTCAAATTCTCCTAAATTCTTCTTTTTTCTCTTACAAATGCCTTTCATACTCAGGAAATACTGGGGGATTAACCTATTCTCCAAAGAAGGGTAAAGCTTGCAATTAAGAGGAGCTCCCTGGGTACTTGCCCCTTATCTCAGCCCCTCCCATAGAAAGGCCAGGCAATCTCCATAAAGAATAACTCACAGAGCAGAAATCTGGCTTATATGGGCCTTGTGGACTTGCAGTGACATAGTTGTGAACCAGCAGCACCAACCAGTGCCTGGGGCCCAGACTAAAAAGCTTTGTCCAAATGACACCAAGGGTCAGGATTGATATAAACACAATGGAATTTTTACTGATTAAGGCCTTTCCTCCCCACGCTGGATATAGGATTTCCTGTACTGAAGCATGTTTGAGTATATTATTTCTATGCCAGGGAAGGGAAAACACTCTCATTCACTGAGAAGAGAAAAACATCTCACGGGGTGAGGAAAAGATACAAAGCAAAGAATCCTATCTAATAGCAAAGGAAGAATAAACAATCCAAACTTTGGTGACCTGCACTACTACTGACCACCCTCCTCCCCAAGGCTGCTTAAGAAGGAAAGGAAAGGAAAACCCAGGCCCATAGCCATGAGAAAGGGGAAGAGGGGGGAGAGTGTCTTAAGCATTTGCGTTATTAAATCTGTACTTCAGGTTGTGAAGTACCTGGATAACCCCATGGGATTCTTCTGCCACAAAATCAGAGGAATTTGGAGGAGGATGATCAGCAGGTTGACACAAACATACTGTGATCAGGGACGTGCCCTGAAGTGGACCTAGTAAGCATTTTGACAACTAAAGATTGGCGTGCACCAGTTTGCACAGTTTAAATGCAACAGTGAAGCAGAACTCCAAACCACAAGGTACATGAAGAAATAGCAAAAATGGTCTTCACAAACATATAGTCCGAGCTAATGATTAAATACAATAAATGGTTGACAAGCTCAGTCCACCACAGAACTGGGAGCATGACAGTGTTACTCGATCAGTAACACTGGGAGTAGATTGAACCTCCCAAGTAAAGTTCTGCCTAGTAAAATTTCCCCTATTCAGGACACGTTCTGCCACTCATATGATATTCTGCAAGAGGATTGAAAGAATAAGAGCAGTTTATGGTGCTAAGATGATAAAAGAGATCTCCAGGACATCTTTCAGCAGCGCAAGCAAAATAGTACTGCGACTGTTAGTGATCCCGGTGAAAATAAACAAACAGACCCCAGCAATCCTCAGATTGTACCAAGAGGCTCTGTGGGTGGTTTGCATAGCATTAAGGGTAACAAGGTTTCTTTTTCAAAGGCAGTTTTGCCATTTAAAAAGAAGTGAAAGAAATATGCATTACAACAAGCAGTCATTCTAGGAGATACATGAACTTGGTACTGACTTTACAGAAAAAGTACCTCAGCTGCTCATCAATCACAATGATCACATGCTCTTGCTTGGTGCTGTTACATTTGAGGAAAATACAAATGCCTTCCAAAGGGGTTGCTCTACTCAAAGCTTTTCACTCCTCAGGACACTCTTCAGCGGGCAAGTACTGAGCAGTGGTACGGTGTGGAGTGAGACAGAGCTGCGCCAAAGCACATTTTATGAGCAATATCACAGAAGTTGTTTGAATACAATGTTCCCAGGGAAGGCTGCAATAGGCCTTGGAGAGGAGACCTCCAAGAACAAAGCACTACAAACGAAAGCAAGAGGAAAAACAAACAAAGGGCCTAGACAGTTTTCAGAGGAAAGCATGAGTAACCCTTAAAAGGACTGTATCACTGCTGGCAAATCGGTAGTTGTGAAGAGACCAATAAATCAATATTTTCTCAAGCCTAGGGGAATATGGAAAAAAATTAATCAATATAATACTGTCATGCTAGCAGTCCATATGTAACACAAAGCATTACTCCTTCACAGAAACCCGTAAGCTCTTGCTAAGGATGCTGGAGGAACACAGCTTCCCAATCACAGAAATTGAACTCAAAAGGGAAAGTCACAAGAAGCTAAGTGCCACTTATTAATGTTTTTGGCCTGGCCCAGTGCAAATCAACTTCAGTAGATAGTTCAGCTGGTATATGTGGAACAGATCAATGCTGGGCATCCATTCCTTTTCATTTCCTTCTGAGGCTGGACTCAATGTTGTAGTCCTTTCTCAGTCAAAACTGCAGTGTAGAGACATTTATGCCTTTCACCATGCAGAATTACAAGTCCAGTTCCTCATCCTCTCCCACTGAAAGACAGTCTGGATGCTATCACCAGGGAAAATGATGCCTATTACCACTAAAGATAAATTTTAGTTTACACTCACCAATTTGATCTTTCAATCCTTTCTAAATAAACGTCAGGTATAGTGACACTCTGGTAATTTGATCAAGTAGTTGGTGCCCAGAAGGAGATGTTTAAATGATCAAATCAGCAAATTTAAGAGTTCACAAAATCCCATCTGAATAAAATAGTTAAGCAAAACACTGTCATGAAAACATTTCTGATTCCCATCCAGAAAAGCCTACCATTTATTATGAAGCCTTTAAAATTGACAATGAGGGAATTCTTCACTGTGGTCTCGCCCTTGCTTTCACCCTACAAAGTAATGCTGTATGGAGGCAGAGTAAACACTATGTGGTGTATTTTCCTAAATAAAGCAAAGGAAAAAAACAGATCAATGTCTATTCTGCTGCCAGCAGATATGGAGTCAATTAAAAAATGAAAATATACAATAACTTAACTCTTTGCACAGAGCTCTAAACATATCAATTCTGTGAGCATAAAATTATTTCCATAGAAGCACGGAAACATCCTGGATTGAAACACATTCTCAATTTTTAAATTTTGAAGGTGAGTTTGTTGTTCCAAAACCTGAAAGATCAGCAGGCAGCTCTCAGCCAGACACTGTAAGTTTTCTGCCTGGCCAATTCTGCCAAGGATATTCCCCACATTTATCTTTTGCCAGGCCATGTGCCAGGTATGGACACTCTGGAAGGCACAAAAGAGGCTGCAGCCTTTCTCTGGGTTCCTCACCATGGCACCCACAACACTCTTGTCTTCAACTTTGGGAGCAGAGACACCAGACAATCCACACTCCCCTGCCAGGCAGATGCAAGTGGCCCCTTTGTTTCGGGAAGAGGAAAGAGACTCCAGCTGTCTACCTGCCATGGAGCAGGTGTCTCTGCTTGACCACAACCCCACCTCCAGCCCACGCCCATGCAGATAACAACTCTGCATCTCACAACCTGCAGTGACCCACAAAGGGTAGCATCAGGTTGCCTACTAGCACATGAGAAGTCTGCAGATTTACAGCTCCCCCATCAAGACTAGAGCAGAGCCTAGTCTGCAAAATCCCTCCTAGAGATTTCGTACAGCACACAGAGCCAGAGGAGCTCCTACCCTGCCACCATCAACAGCGTTCAGCACCAACAATCTTCACTCACAGACACAAGACTGAAAATGGGTACACCTGAGAAGCTTTAAACAGCCATCAACCTTCATTTTTGAAGGGTGAGTTTTGTCTTTATCTTGTTTTCTAGTTCCAGAGCTGCCTCAAAAACATTTACCTCATCTTTTCAGCCAGTACTAAACCAAAATCCTGTGACTGACTCCTAAGCATGGAAACATTCTTAAGGTGAATCCACTTCCAAAACTCAAAGCTGGAACTGAGCAGTGGCTCTCCCATGCACCATGCACTGTGTGGTGCCTTCCACTATCAAGTAATTCTGCAGACCTGGCCGGGAGAGCTGATGTTATGTATTTTTCTCTTAGGACAGGATTCCAGGTGCCACATCCCCACATGATGCTGTTACATGCTGCTGTAGCCAAGCAAAATTCTTGCTTGTAAATTTTGGCTCTTCCCTCCATCTTAGCCCTTAGTTAGACAAACTCCCCTGACCTCACTTTTTAAATTCCCATTAGCATCAGTGTTTTCCTGAATAATTTTTTTTTTAAAATGGGCAAAGTCTGGGAGACTTTGTTAGAACAGCTGCACAACTAATGCCTTACAGCTCTATTTTCAAATTTTTTCAACAGTGTGGCACAATCTGAGAAGATCACATATATAAAAAGTAACTCTGGCATACTTTGCAGCATGAAGAAGGTAGCTAGAGTGTATAGCAAAGGTACTAGAAACTGCCATTGCTGTGGAGGCCAGGCTGGTTGTAGCTGTGACAGCAAGGATGGTCAGCAAAGAGGTGGACCATTCCCACAGCTGCTTTTCAGTCACTTCATCTAGGCAGGTGCTTCAATATTTTGGAGACAGATGGGATGTTATACTCTTAATTCCTCTCAGTAAATTCACCCCAGAAATGAACAGTGGTGCTGCTAACACAGGTAGTGAGTGCCCTGTTTGCATTGCAGACACTCTTCTCTGTCTTCAGGTTTACTTATTGGCTAGAAATAAAAACTCCTGCTAGTGGTATGCTGAGGTGGCCATGGTATTTCTCCAGCCCCATAAAATTTCTCCAGCTCCAACACTGCAAAACTTGATTTTTACAGTAACTTTTGTTCACCTAGCATCTGGTAAACATTGGCCTTGAATCCCTGTGCTGCACTGGAAGCAGAGAGCAACCCCGCCACACAAGATCTAGAGCAGCCCAGCCACAAATGTACGAGGCATGGACTAAAGCAGTAAATACCTCTGAATCAGATGTGCCAACCCCCTCCAAGCCATCACATTTCTGAGCATACTGCATGAATCAGGTCCAGGTAAAAGCTATTTACTGCTTTCATTTGTTACTATGAGCAGTAAGCCAGAAGCTTCTTGAACAGCTGGATGAACGCACGGCATTCAGGGTCTCAAGTGAGGAGCAGCTGGAGGGGTGCACTTGTGCTCACTGACCCACAGTCCAAGCTGTACCCCAAGCTCCTACCTGAGCTGTACAAAGAGTTTCTGCGAGCCCACTGGATCACAGATAAGCTCAGCCTGTATACTATACTCTCTTTCTTCATTTTGTCTAAGTTTGGCAGAAAATGTCATGCAAATGAAAAACCAAAGACTCAATACTCAAGCAGCATGTTTGGCCACTTCTCTCAGACATATATGTAGTGAGCACATTCCTCCCATGGGGCCTACCTACATGAGGGATGGCTGCCAGGCAAAACCAGGCCTGAAGAAAACCAGACTTTAACGTAATTTAACGGAGTAGCAGTTTTGCATTCCTTGAGAGTTAAATAACCAGTAGAAATAATCATAAATTGATCAAGCTGTAGCTTTCTTTTTTCTTTTTATGTCCACATATATATCCACACATATCCACGTGTGTATATATATGTGTGTGTGTGTATGTATGTATATAAACCTTTATGCTCCCCTTGCAGTGTCATTTACAGAGTAACGAGCTGTGGAGCTGGGGGACAGCTGACAGCACTGCTGGTTGGACCACGTGCCACGAGGGACAGATTCGGTGAGGATCCAGCCTTTGAGCCAGGCTGTGATTTCCACAAGGTGAAGGCGGGATGAACAGCCCATAAAAGCATTTTTAGTTCCTTCAAGTCAGAGAAATTTTAGCATTCACTTTCAAGTGCTACCAGCTCTTGTTGCTGCTTTGTTTTCCTTATCTGTATTTTTGGTAAATACTGTGCTGTCATGAAACTCAGTCCACAGGGGACAAGAGTCCATTTCAATTCCATTCAGCATTTTCATACAACTACCAGATCAAACTTTGTCAAAGTACATCCAGGCACCCACTAAACACACTTCTGATTGTTTCAGTGAATTTTTTAATCAGCTCAGAATGGCTATAGATAGGCCTATCCCTACAGCCTACAACTAGCATTGCCTGACTTGTAAAATATTATTTCCAACTAACAATTATTTGATTATTTTCAACATTTGGGTTGTGATCTTCCAAGCAAATGTCTGCCACTAGCTGAATTGTTTACAGTAGTTTAATCCCAAATTGTCTCTGGAGTACAGGAAAAAAAATTGATTTGTCCTTGTGTCAAAATGATCACAACATTTCCTTTGAGAACATTAATACCTCCATTCTTCATTGCAGGAAACTGAAATTTTCCTGGGGATGAGATAGGGCAGGTTTTTGTGGCAAGCTCATACTTTCTCTTGGTCCTAAATAAGCCTGCCCAAGTGTAGTTAGCACAGTACATGTATCTGCGTCGCAGATTGGCACTTTAATAGCTAAAATCTCCAATGACTTATTTCTCCCAGACCATGCTCCATTTGCCAGTAGCTCTCATGAGTTGAGCAACAAATGTGGACGGTCCTTCCAGTCCAAGGCTGGGGACCACAGACAGAAATTACCAGCCAGCCCAGGTTACAGTCAGTGCCTAGGCAGGTCACTCTGTAGTCTCACTAACACCAGAGTCAGTGCTTGGGTAGTGTGGAAAAGGAGGAACCCGCCTGATGCAGATGCATACAGAAACTGAGAAAAGAGTATTTATTTAAGGCTGCAAAGTCAAAATAAAGGAACTGAAAGAAATAAGGTTGCCTTTGCCTGCTCAACCTCTGTTTGACCTCTCTGAGTGTGTACATTATGACACAGTCTAATTACAGGATAACATGCTGTTTTTCCATAGGACCTGTTCATAGGATGGTCTGGCTCTAGGAGCCTAGAGTGAGGCGAACTGTTGTCCACAGAAGATTTTTTGTTGAAGAAGTGGTAAAATGCACAGTGAACGAAACAATAAATTTCATTAAGACAGCAGCTGGTCTTAGCCTTGAACAGATGACTGGTCTAGAGTCTATCAAGGACCTGCCATAGAGTTAAACACTGTACTGAAGTGTTTAATGACACAAATTTCAAAAATTCAGATCCTAGCTGTTTCAGACTAGGTACTCTGGTTCATTTATTTTATTTTAAAAATATATTTATTCTCCAAAACAATCATGACCTACCAACTTGCACCTTTAAATGACAGTAAGAAACCACCCCTTTCAATTTGAGACATCAGAAAAAAGCATTTTACTGAAGCCTTCAGGTAAAAAACTGATGAAAATCGCAAAAACACATGGAAAATTAATCATTTCATCTCCACATTAGAGTTTTCACAGCTTGCTGCAAGCACAGCCTTGGCCATATGGAGAATAGAAAGGAAGAAATAATATACTGAATAGCTGCTAAGCAGTAACTAGTACTGCCAGTAATGGCTGGGGTGCAGAGTTTTGCCGTACCTTGTGCTGCAGTGGTTGA
This sequence comes from Athene noctua, assembly GCF_965140245.1. Taxonomy (NCBI): domain Eukaryota; kingdom Metazoa; phylum Chordata; class Aves; order Strigiformes; family Strigidae; genus Athene; species Athene noctua. Next base: position 13,950,663 of record NC_134049.1, on the reverse strand, counting down.
CCATGCAGCACAAAACAGTCCAGTAGCTACCATGGAACGACACCTCTGCCAGCCTCCCTGGCTTTAGGGATGTGACAGCTGAAGAGTTTGCCATCAAATGTTGTATGAGCAAGCCTGAAAATTTTCCCCACTAAGGATTAATGATATAAAATGAAATTGGGGGGGTTTCAGCTGTGAAGGCTAAAGCTGTCAAAGATTATCCCTTAGACCGGGACACGCAAATGTCCTCTGTAAATCTGAACATCCTAATCGTGTAGAAAATATATGTCTATTTAAATGAGCAGTTCTTTTTACATTTTGTGTGGCTTACCTTAGCCAGATGCACACCCAAAGAGACAGGGCAGGAGGCGGCTACAGGGCTCCTTCAGCCCACCACCACCCTGACACACACAGCTGCTACAAGCTGCTTAGATACAGCCTCGTGGAGTTACAACCACTTAAAACGACAGCCTAAAAAGCAGCAACCTTGCGTGTGATTCATAGCCCTGCTCCATGACCGCGAGCCTCTCCTGTCCCTCCCCGGTGCAGCGCAGCCCTGCTTCCAGGGACCCCTGTGTCGCCCCGCACTTGCTGCCTCCCCCCAGCTCTCCCGGCCTCCCCTCACAAGCATACCCCGAAGGGTTTCAGAAGGTGTAAATCTTGGTTTGGAGGTTTGTTTGTTTACTTGTTTTTAAATGGGAAACTGCCAAAATTCAGGAACTGTTTTCTGATTTTAACAGGTTATTTTCAACAGGGGAAAAGCAAATCCCCACAATACAAGTAATTGCCATTCAATCTATACACTGGGTTAGATTTCCCAGTCGGTTTCTCATCTTCCAGGGCTGAAAGGAAAGATTTCCTTTGGGACCTGCAAACGATCCCTCCATTATGTGAATGCAGTGCACGCACATTCATAGTATTACAACCCTGGGTTTACTTGAATGACTTTGGCATGGCTATCATGAATCTATATTAAGCTATTCCCCAATATTTATTGTCAACAGCACTGAGATTAGAAGATGCCTGCCTCCTGTTTCAAAACTTAATGGCCCATTGACCGCACTTCCTCTGAAGCACAAACTCTATGTCCCACGACACTAAATCTGTGCCATGCTAATGAAAAGCCCTCTTTATTTCAGGCCAGTATCCAGAATGGAAATGATTTAGGTCACAGTTGCTGTGTATTTTAACTCACTAACTCACTATTTCTTTAGTAATTAGAGATGAGGTCCATGGCAGTGCCAAGTAGTATGCTGACCTAAACATGTCTATCTATTCTGGATACTCTCCTGGAGATTTTTATTTAACACATTTCAAATTATAGCTGAGGTGGGAATGAAAAATTCTTCGGTACAAGTGAAGGACACAGATGAGTGCATTTTCCACTTTTTTTTTGGTCCTTAACACAACAGTATTTTATTTCACGTTAAAGACACCCAGATGAGACGTGACAACTAATAAGCATGGATTTAAACGGGGTCCTGCTTAGCACTACAAAAGAAGAATGATTTCCCCTCACCTCTGCTGAGCAGAGCCCTTTGGGCTTGTCCTGCAGCGTGACTCGGGGAACGTGACACACAGAGGTTGGCAATAGCTTTCCTCCAGTTTTTGTGTTTGTTATTTTTCTAACCTCTTCAATCTCACTTCACTGAAGCAGAGGAAATGAAGTAAATTGGTCCTAACGCAGGCCAGGAATTGCTGTCCTACTACCGATGCAGGGTTTAAAGGTACTGTGGGAGTGGAACAGTAAATCTCTGGAGCACAAATTTCTTGAGATAGAACTAAATTTACCCAATATTTATTGCTGAGATACAAAGTGTTATGGCAACATGAAGGAAAACAAATTATAAGGTTTTCCTTTAAGGCATAAAGAACCACAAAACTCCACATACTGCTGCCTACATTTAAGCAAACACATGATGATATTTCAATAATATAACTATGCACTCACGTGCTCTTTTCACTCTTCTGACAATGCTCATATGACATTAGACTTTGGTTTTGATTGCTCATCAAGCAGATATGTAAGTCTGCTATGTGGACTAGGATATTCTGTAGGTTTGCTTCTGATAGTTATTTGCTTTAGAGCTCCATCTTTATCTTAAAAAAGAACCACAGGAGCACCACACTGTACAGGCAGTATGACAGCAGGTGTACAAAAGAGTTTGGAAGTGTAACTAGAACATTCTTTCACAAGTTAACCAGAAACCAGGACTAAACTCAATTTAACATGGCTACCTTCTCAAGCATCTTAAATATGAGGATGAGACTAATAACACAAAGTCTAGCATTCCCAAAAGCATAATCTTTTAGAACAATTACTAATTACATATATGGGTATATGTATACACACAGAAAAATGATCCCACACTTCTTATACCATAGTTTTCAACCCAAGATTAACGTTCTTCTGCTTGAATTGAAAGTATCACCCTGCTTCCACTATGGATGCATAAACCAATCCTTCCAGTCTTTGACTCTATCCTATTTTTGATAAGGTGTTTCTACTGTGTATCTTAGGTTAAGTATTAACTTACATGAGAAACAGATGTTTCCCCTTTGCAAGGAAAAGCATCTTTTCAAAGGTCATTGGTGGGAGTGAAGGACTTCCACAATTAACACAAGGCAGTGGCAGCTGCCACTGGCCCTTCTGCTTTTAAGATCTTTTTCACATGGCTTTAACGCTACTAACAGTTTTAAAGAAGCTGTTTCATCCCACTATCTGGTAAAAAGTATTTTCCATACTTCCACTGCATTGAGATTCATTCATTGGGCCATCCCTAAAACTGCAGAGACTATTTTGTTGAACAAATCCAATCCCTGTGTTCATTCCTAAACATAACTCAAAATATTTCAGCAGTGCTTCCCCTCCTTTAGATGTTTTTAATATTGGTTAGGGAGATTTGCAGGATGTAAGCTTTATAGCCTGTGAAGTTTTCACATCTCCAGGTGGAATTGCTTAACAGTTATGAAAAAAAACCTTAAAAAAAAAAAGGAAAAAAAGAGAAAAGACTTGAACATGCTGGTCCACAAAAGAGAAGTTAATAAAGCACAAAGAATTGTGAAACAAGTACAGTTTTCCTCACTGGTTAAACTAAGTGGAATTAGTGATCTGAGTTTCAACGATACCTAAAGGCTATATTGTATTATTGATATAAAGAATAAAGAGTCCCTGTTCCCTTGCAGTGCTGCACTCTCTTCAGGAGTGTAATGAAGAACATTCATAAATAATAATGTATAACTATGCATATGTGCAAAGATAGACAGCACATACAGACTGACAGGCAGAGCAGAGAACAGCTCAGACCAAAATTAGATCAGCACCCACAGAATTAAGAGAATTTCATGTGGAAACCTTGATCTCAGCACATGAATAAATGAGGTTTGGGGAAAAGGTAGATCTAGACCACAGTTCTCAACCTGGGTCTGTTAGCTTCAGTGTGTGACTACAGACAGGCAATAACATTCACATTCTTTACATCACCAGCTCTGGGAATACTGAACAAGGAGACCGAGGACCTGCAAATGGAGAACTCTTACTCCTTTCTAACAGCCTGTTCCCTGGTGATCTTATCTGATCTCACATAAGGCCTCAGACCGCTTCCTGGAAGACTTCATACATGCAAGGTGGCATAGTCCCAGTATCGAAAGGACTTACATCAACCCCTGCTCTTGTTTAAAATTACCAGATTTTCTCCCAAAGCACAAGATTTTCCCAAGATTCACTGTCTCCTGCACACAACATCTCTATTTGGCTGCGGGCCTGTGCTCTGGAGAGGGAAAAGCATCCTCAGCCTGGTGGATGTGGCCCATGCCTACCCTGCCAACACCTACTTTACCTCCCAGAGCGGAGGCAGAAGCACACCAGGGAAGGGCAGAGCGATGCCAAACCACAGGGTGGGGCAAGGAGAATGTCTGCACGAATTCTGCAGCACCATGATAGATAGCATCAGTGACTAATAATTTCAGTATCACGCACATTTGGAATTATCAGCAAGTCACCCGTTGGGAGTGCACAAACAACACTGCACAGCATTGCGCTGACTTGGGCTGGTTTGGAGTCTTTTTTATGCTTTAAATAAACAGAATCAAAGTCCAAGAGTTAAAACTCTTTTTCAGCTCTTATAAACTGCCACTTTCCGAAATTACACAAGCAAACAATACTAAAATAAATAAAACCTAAAAGCGAACACTTTCTAAGAGCCCATACCATTGTTAATGTCAGTACCAGAGAGTTGTTTGTCTTTTGTAAAGTTATATGAAGTCTTGGTTTGGCTGAACTCACATTGTCTGGTCATTTCTAGCTTCCCGAGTGAGAATATGAATGGTTTCTATTTAGAGGAGATTACAGGTAGCCGTAAATTATCACCTAAGTGTGGGCTGCCTCACTAGCCTGAACACCTTGCCAGCTCTTCACATCACTGGATGGCTGATGCTTTGGCAGTAAAATCTGCCAAGTCTTCGTCCACGTAAACTCAGTTTTTGACATGTGGTATGTTGATCATAGGGAACCATTAGAGAGACCTAGTTATGAAGAATGAAGCATTTTTTCCCCATCTATCATAGGTACTTTTCAGATGACTGCATTCCTGCATGACTACATCATCTTTTTTTTAAACAATCTTAGCTTCCTCACTGCCCTTCCCTAAAATATCAGCTATGACCAGGCAACTCAGATTGTCCATATCATCAGCTGCTGGGTATGTTTAGAACCATCAGCACAGGATACAGAACAAGCTTAATTATCACCTGCACATTATTGTTAATTGTGGAGCTTTGGCTTTCAGGCACAAAAAGATATAAATTACTACATTTAAGTTTCTGACTCAAACAAGTGAGTTGACATAAAATAATGCCATGAGTGGAGATGCACACAAAGGCTTTTCCAAAGTATACATTCACTTAATGTTCTTGGTATAAAGCTACTTATATGTAATACATGTGATATGTGTTAATACAGTAATCTTCTGTAGCGTATTAAGGAAAGTACTTTAAAGGCACATTTAATTAAGCTTCTTAACACTCCTTTGTGAGGATAAAATAATCATCCCTGTTTTGTAGGCAAGTGCTAAAAAGTTAATTAAATTACAAGAGCCAGACAGTGACTTAAAGGCATAGACAGGAAAAGAGGTCCAAAGACTCAGTTCCGGTCCCAGATGATAGGAAACTCTCCCCAGTGGATGTACCAGCTCAAGACAAATTTCATCTGACTTCAGATGGTACTGCAAACCTCATATTTTGATGAAGAGATGACTTGAACTGTGAGAGGTGTTGCTTTTCTACAGAAAGCATAAAATATTTTGGGTATTGCAAAATAGTAACAATGATAAAAGAATACTTCGTATTCCAAATCTCAAAAACTGAGGAAAAACCCACTTTAAAATTATAAACACTACACAAAACGCCAAGAACCTGGTAAAAGGCGATACCATAATTGATTTGTTTGGATACTGAAGGGCTCTGCCCTTATTGTTTCCTTTATCAAGTCAAAAACAATCAGAAATAAATGAATGGTTATTACTGGATGTGAAGATGCTGTTTGAAAGAAAAAGTGAGCTGGAGGGCAATCATTAAAATGATCCAGGTAGAAGGTCCACTGATTTGCATAGAAATGATTTGTTATTATTGTATTAATGATGTCATTTCTTTATCAAGTCACAATATAAACCAAGTGTTTGGCAGGTGACTAAAGAAAAGCTGTTAACCAAGTTAATGTATACAGTTTCATTCTTTTAGAAGAAAGCTTGTATATTCAGTTTATTGCACAATCACTAGTTCGGTTGTACTAATTAAGTCAATTATGTAAAAATATTCTTGCTTGCCAGGGTAGACAACCTGCTTGAGGAACAGTGGTACATACACACACACCTCTGCACCTCAACTCAGTCTCTCTCACTTTCACTTATCCTCAAGCAGTTTATGAGCAAGAAAATGCTCCTGCTCTGAACAATCATTTCCCAGTTCTTGGGCCAGCACCTGCAATGTTGCTGCTCATCCAAACACTGGCCTGACTTAACCTAATGGCATATCCACTCAGGGACAAACAGATCTGCCACAGAGATAGGAGGAGTTAATTTCAAATGAGATTTTCAAGTTACATTGACTCAAAAATATTTTCAGGATCAGGAACTTTAAAAACTGAGAAGTCCATCTGCTCTATGTTTTCCAAAGGCAAATACACACTGAAGCATAGCAACATATCTCAGCGTAAAGGCCCTCCACACAAAAATGATGCAGCAGCCAAATTCCACCCTCTACCACACTATTAATAATAGTCATTATTACTTGAGCTCCCCTAGCTATCCTGGATGGTTCTCAGAAAACAATGGCACAGTCTTTGCCTTGAAATGGTAATCTCCTGTGGAGACATGATACAACAGGCCAGAGGAGCAAAAATGAAAGAGGTGGGTGGGGACTGGGGAAGGCAGGACAACGGTCACAGTAATAGGATCACTCATTATATCCTCTATCTTGATGCTCCCATTAAGTGATTTAATTAATGACTTAGATATATTTCCAGGAAGGATTGAAACGACTATAGAGAAGGAGGGTGTGGCAAAAATGTTTAGGAGCAATAACCAGGAAGGCAGACGGGTGAAAGTAAAACCAGTAGTTCACGAACGCTGGAATTAAGGAAACTTGGATGCATTTTGCTTTATGACACAGCCTGTGGTTGAGACATTACAATGCCTCACTCACATGTGGATTCTCAGGTGTCTAGCAAGGTGTGCAACCATGTCATAGCCAAAACATTTATGGCGTCTCCCTTACCAGTGCAGCTTCTTTGTATGACAAAACTTGGAGAGAATTAAATTCTCTTTGGTGAACAGCTTCAGCATTTAAGAGGAAGGGAGACAGATACACAAATAAGACCATGAAAAACAACTTTCCCCTGGGAAACCAGCTTCCAAGCATGCAGAGCATTACAGAACCCGTGTCGTGAGTGTGAAGGGATGGTGCATCCTCCAGTCACCACCAGAGAGTGGCTGGGCAAGCTGCAAGGGTCTGGAGAAACAGACCACCTGGATTTAGGGCCCTGAGGATACTCTCAGGGTATTTTCACAGAATACTCTAGATTGGAAAAGACCTTGAAGATCATCCAGTTCAACCATTAACCTCACACTGACCGTTCTCAGCTCCACCAGATCCCTCAACGCTGGGTCAACCCGACTCTTCAACCCCTCCAGGGATGGGGACTCTCCCCCTGCCCTGGCCAGCACATTCCAACGCCCAACAGCCCCTTTCTGGGAAGAAATACTTCCTAAGAGCCAGCCTGACCCTGCCCTGGCGCAGCTTGAGGCCGTTCTCTTTTGTCCTGGCACTTGTTTCTTGGTTCAAGAGACTCATCCCCCCTCTCTGCACCCTCCTGTCAGGCAGTTGTAGAGGGCGATGAGGTCTCCCCTCAGCCTCCTCCAGACTAAACCCCCCCAGTTCCCTCAGCTGCTCCTCATAAGACCTGTGCTCCAGACCCTGCACCTTCATTTTGTTGCTTTCAGAGGCAGCCTTGCAGCACTTCTACAAGAGACAGCAAATCTTGTAGCCTTACCTGATTTCCCATTGTCTCTGGTGTCACTCAGCTCAAAATACCTTGCAAAAATGGAGCAGATAAATTGAAAGCTTTCTGTTCCATATAAAAAGTCATCACGCCTTTGCCTTTAAGCTCTCAGGACAGTTAAGGAAGACAGTAAGTTTCATTTAATGGAAGGTTAATGGGTCCTTGTTTTTCTTGAAAAGTTATTTTGATTTAGAAAGAAAATATATCAAGCTTCCATTTGCAAAACCAAATTTTATCACAAACAAAAAATGATTGTGAAAAACCCCGTTTGGGCTGAAAAGGCACTTCTAACTAATGAGGTTTGCCTGACTTGGTCATTATTCTCTACCAGCACCTGCCGCCCATCATTGAAGAAAATCTCATGTCTCATGTGCCCCTGTGACCAGGACTCCCCATGGAGACATGAGCAGGAAACAGAACTTGTGCACCACCACAGCGGTGTATAACGGAGACACGTTAGCAAAACAGGAGGTTTCCGCTGTGTGTGTTTGTCCTGGAGAAGCCGGGACACACGCAGCGGCTCTCGCCCCTTCGCTTAGACCCACGTTGCGCAGCACACTTTGGTGCCTTTCAGCAGGGAGACCTCACTGTGGTCACTGCTAGAGAGGCTGACCCGCACAATAAACAAACACAGAGCTCCAAATCCCTACGCCTGCCCCCACCCTGAACTCGGGCACTGCGTGTACACTATTTCACTGAATAAGTGATTTCAGGAACCAGGAAGCTTTCTTCTGGCTCAGCCTGTCTGTTTGTTGGCCTTGTATACTCCCCAGGTGCAGAGGTGAGCATGAGGTAATCACACCTAGTGAATATGAGGTTTAGTCTATAGCAAAACAGCGGAATTTATGTAATTTTGGCACGCAGTGCTTTTCTTCTCTGTAAATTTAGCAGCGAGTAGCATGCTCAGCTCCAGAACAGCATGTGCACTATATCACATGTGGATCCTCCTAACGCAGCTCTGCATTAGAGGCAGATCTTCAGTCGGGGGAAAGGGGCTACAAACTTGGGCATCTGTCATCAAATACTCCTCCCATCCTCCTCAGCACCCTGGTACTCCCATGGGAGTTGGAACACCTGGTTCACACTCAAAGAAGGGATTTGAACTGAAACAATATTTGTTTGCTGCCAGAATCTAAACTCTGTGTTAGGGGTACATTTTTCAAATGATGCTAAAACATATATTCTGGCTTTGAGGAGAGTTAGGAAAGGATGCTCAAGGATAGGAAGAATCATTTAAGCTATCAGCCACAGACTCAAGGGAGAAGAGGAGGGAGGGAAAGACCAATCTCTTTTATATAGTTCTCCTGAGTGATTCAAAGCTTTTGAGGCAACAGCTGAATGAATGCTGTATCTTCAGGCTAGGCACGGCTCATATAAAAGTGACATTAGTCAAACTGCTAGAAAAATCCTCTGAGATAGAGAAAACATCCTTCGGAATGGCATTTTTTTCAGGTCTAATCCACAGCCTGCAAAAGTGAATGCTCAAGTCAGTGCAGCTCTGCCTGGAAGGAGGCTGCTCTCACCCTGGTGTGTTTACTTAACTCCCACCACGGTTAAGGGACTCCCCTGCCTTGCAACAAACCATAATCACCCTGAACTCTCTGCATACGCAGGAGCTCTCTGACTGACCCGATGTGTGTGACATTAACAGAGCACTTCACTCTGCAGATCAAAAGCACCCTCAAGTACAGATCCCACAGCCCAGCTGAGACAATCTACAGCAGTCATCAAGCAGAAGCAGCACGGCTTTCACACTGGCTGTGGCAGAAGGAAACAAAACCAGAGCAAGCACACAGACATTGAGAGGAAGACAATACGCAGAAAGAACTCCCTTAGTCAGCACTCATGAGGCCAAAACTCCAACACTGTGGCCAGATCTGGGCCCTCCAGCATATGATATGGATATATTTGCACATCAACAAACTGGGAAGAGTTTAGTAGAGGGCCACTAAGATGGTTGTGGCTGACAAGGAGAAGCTGAGGGCTTGTTCAGCCTGAGGATGAGAAGGATGAGATGACACCACCTGCACTCTTTACCTGCTTCAGAGGTTGAGAGAGGTGATGAAACCAGACAGTTCTCAGAGGTGCTCAGCAAAAGGACAAGAAAAAACAGCATGACATGGGAAACCCTGCCTGGACATACGGAGAAAGTTCCTTGTGATGCCACTGACTCAGTGCTGGAACAGGGACCAGAGAGGTTATAAAATAATTTCCAACTTTGGGTAATACCCTGCACAACTCCATCTAGCTTGGAAGTTAGCTCTAAGCAGATGGTTCAACTCGAGGCCTACAGAGAGCCTTTCCAAGCTCAATTTTTCTATGAGTTTATGATCACTGAGCCTTTCTGAGGTGTTACTAAGCACATGGCTGCACCTTGAGGCTGCTTTAATTTATGCTTCAATTTACTCAAGTGGAAAAAAAGCCTCTGTCTCCTGACGAAATGCTTCCCTTTGCAACTTATGCTTGTATGCAGAAGACCAGATTTCTTCAAAGCTGGCCCCAAATCACAGACCTGCCAGAGAAGAAAATGACCCTGGATCTGATTTCTGTGTGAAATTCACTCACATATGTTTCTCCATGGTCACTTCTTCACACTGCCTTGCAGAAACAAGAGTCTAGTCTTTCTGAGGCCACAAAAAAAGGGAGTAAAGCAGCTCCATCCACAACTAGTATTTTACACACTGACACAGATTTCTTTTTTTTTTTTCCCCTACAGAATATATCCACATTGGTGGTTCCCAAGCAACAGTAACAGAAGGCTGCAGTCCTATTTAGAATTAAAATGGCACGTTAACAACTACAGCAAAAACTGCCATCTCTTCCACACAATGGATTGAGAATTTGGGGGAGGGTTTTGCATGTTTGTTTGAGTTTTTGGGGTTTTTTAATTACAAAATGCTTTTGTAGGTACAGCTCCTTTACTGAGTTTAAAGTCTGAATTCCATTTTGACTTCTAACTCCCTGCCTTAGAAATCAGCAGAGCCCTTTCAATGAATCAAAGGCGTGAACTTAAAGGAACAAAACGTACTGTTCTAAAGACAAATACATTTCACAGCTTATTAGAGTTATTCATCCTCGCACTCTCAGACAATGAGTTTTAAAAGTTTTTCAAAGTCATTGAGCCAACTGTCCTGTCATTAGATTTTAAAAATTGCATTAGGTTCCTCGTTATGTAGCTACATGGTCCCCTGCGCTGTGGCACACGTACCATGTAAGAAGCTGTGAACTTCTGCATGCTAGTGTTTCTGGGTTCTTTATTTTGTTTTACCAATAGAAACATTTTATATGAATACAAGGCTTTATTGTAAAAAAAATTTATATTTCCCCAGTGTCTTTTTATGTCAATAGAGGACTTTACTGGAAAGTAATGAGTTTGCACTAAGCAGGCAAAGACAAATAAATGAAATCTATGTGGATAACCAAGTGTGGTGTATGTATATATTGTATCTCCAAGGATTTAAAAAGAAAAACAAAACAGCACAAGAAATCTGGTCCTTTTAGAAAATAAAAAACATTTATGGAACGTTTTTGCCACTTACATTTCCAGAAAAAAATTACCCCCCAGCCTATTTGCCCTAGGTTTTTAATTAGTCACTATATGCTCAATCATGTATATTGTGACCTAGCAAAAGCATATATGCTAAATGCTTATGCATTATAACATTTCATATTAATTTTTCTTAATACAGTATTTAGATTTTTGCCTCTCTTAGCACTTTCTAAATTTCTCCCCAACCTGTTCAGATGGGCACAAAGTCTTGCTGAAATACCTTGTGGCAGTCAGAAGAACAGTTCACAAAGACTGCAAGTACCAGAAGTATTTGAATAACCAGAGCTGTCACATGCCTAACCCTTTCCTAGCTGTATTTAGGACAAAGGATGTTTGGCTTGCAGTCTAGCTGATATAATTGACCTTCTCAAGAATATCCGAACAATATCCAGAATTTTCTAAATATTCAGAATAGTTGCCATAGGATTGTCTCTGAGAACTGAGAATTTATGTACATTCCAAAAGCAGCAAGTCTGCATGTGTCTTCAGTTCCTTTCAGACACACACTGCTGGACTAGACAGACTTCTGCCTGAACCCAGGACAGCTATTCACATGTTCTTTTGCTCACTTTATCTTCAAATATTACAGTGTTCCAATTTCTCTGCAGCACCTTCATTCATTCACCAGTTGTTTTGATCCACTCATGCTCCTGTCAAAAGGTAGCCAAAAGAAGAGCTATTCCGGTGTAAGGTCAGCCAATGACTCAGAAAACTGAAGGGTGGCACTGCCTATTTTGGAAGGCAAAGCTCTGGATTGCGAGGACAACCAGGGAACTGAGGGCAGGCTCCAGTTACACTCTCTAGCAAAGGAAATCACAGATATCACCAAGACTGAGTTTGTTCAGATAGAGAAAGAAACTGCTAGTCCCTGCAGCACTGGCAGCTCCTTCATGGGTGCAGGTCGGTGTGTGTCTGCCCCCGGTGTGACCCTAACCTAGGCAGGGGGGGCAGCTCCCCACTCCACACCGGGCTGCGTGCAAGACCCCCTTCCCATCCACCCTGCAGCAAAAGCTGCGAAGGTCCATTTTTATTTTTTGCATTTCACTTTGAACTACCTCACAAACACTGGAGTAAGTTTACTTATCGCAGGTATTCCCAAAGAGATTATAAATACTCGCTCTGCACCTTGCAGAGGTGAACAGGCTGGGAGCAGGTCTGGAGCTGCTGCCGCGGGCTCCTGAGCTTGGCCTTTTGGTTGCTGCAGCGCTGGAATTCTCAAAGCCACTTAAGACATTCAGGTGGATGAATTCCCACTGATTTCAAAGGAAACAAAGGGTTAAACTTCTCCAGAAGTTTTTTAAAAAAATCCCAGCATAGCATAGGACTGGCTTCACCACCACTGTGCTGGAACTTGGCAGCGATTTAAGAGGACACATCAACACTAAACAACAGTTTGGAACAGGAAGAGCAGATGAATATCTAATCCGATTGAAACTCCAGAGGAAATATCACGCAGGCTGACTGGAATGGGCCCAGGAGTCTCACGCTAACAGCTCTGGTCTTACGAAAAGTTCTCTGCTCAGGGTCTCTCACTACCAGTCATCAATACCACACGTCAGCATCTGGAAGCAGCACTGCATTTTTAGTAGCCAGGACCTCAATCTTACAGCACAACTAAAAAGACCAGTCATGTATCTTTTAAAATTAAAACCAGTCTGTTAGTACACTCGGTCAGGGATGTTTGGGAGAAGATGGAGGTTCAAATTAATTTTTTGGTTTCTTTTATACAGAATGTGTGAAAAAAGTCTTCCAAAACATAAATTCTTCCTACTCCAGATACAAGTAGTGGGAGCATTGTCTTGTTGCTTCAAAAGGAAAAATAAATAAATATCTAAAGTCTTTCCTCCCCAAAGTCCCCGAAGCCTCCAAATTTCCTGGTTATCTAGGAAAAACCATGGACATGAATGCTGTTTCCCAACACAAGCTATAAATCGCCTTGGACTTCTGTGCAAGGACATCCCAAGAACTGAAACACCAGAAAACTGGGAAGCCAGCCAAAACTTTAACGAGCAGTTGATCACGGTTCCCACACCAAAGCTGTTACATATGAAGTCTGTGGTGTCTCGGCGTTCTTCCTGAAGGCTGTTCTCATGCAGATACAGTAGAATGTGAAGAAACCTGTCTCTCCTAGCCTGTGCCCATGGAAAAGAATGCTAATGCACTGAGCAGGGAGAAGCTCCCACATAGAAGAAACTGTGCCGGTAAATGGCTGCGCACACACACTTTAGACATTCGTCTTGGCACAGTTACTGATGCAGGGAGTTGATACTTTGGGGGAAAGAAGTCAGCTTTTGAACTTCACATTATTAATTTCTTAGCATGGCTCCCTCCTAGATCCTTATGGACAAATTTTAACAGTTCTGTCCTGACTTTTATTCCTACAACTGCAAGTTGCAGAGGCACTTCAGCCTGGCCTAAGTCCAAGTTGGTTATGTTTTATTTATTTATTTTTCAATAGTCTGGCTAGTTTTTAGCTGGATCGGTTTTCTGATCTAGGTCATTGTCCTGAAGACTAATGCTGGAGCAAGGGAGGCAGCAGGAACAAACTTCTGGGGCTAGAAGCAAGCTGGATGGGATTTCCCTTTTGCTGACAGCAGACACTTATTTCAGGATGAAGTGACCATACAACAGCTTCCTCACCCGCTTTTGTGAACTCCTTCTCGACACATCACAAACTGCATATATTCCATTGCTTGTGAAACTGTTCTAGTTTCAACTGTATCAAAGAAATATCTCCCATGCAGCTTCAAAATAGCTTTTGAACACATCTGCCTGAGCAGAGCGAGTTCCCCCGGCACCCGACACAGGGACTGGCTATCAGACACTCTGCAGTCTGAACACCAGCTGGACTCTGTCCAGGCACTGACGTTCTTCACTGTGCAATATGTGACCATTGAGTTTTCATGGATGTACCAGTGGGAGAGAGGGAACAGAATTATGTTTTACACCCTGGCCGTTTTACTACTTTTCCAAAGCAATATGTCTTCTTGAGAAATAGAAGACTCCAAAAGAGAAACAGTCTAACATAGGAAATTTGGGGATTCAAAAGAAAGTAACTGCTAGTGTTCAGGAGTGCTTGGTTCTACAGCTTTTGTTTGTTCATTTAAGACACAGAATATGCCTATATTCCATTTTCTCAAATCCCCATTGGATCCCTCTGCTACATCAGCTCATGCCACACTTTTAAAAATCCCATTGAAGTCTCATAAATTGTTTTTCAGAATGAGAGAGGGAAGAAAGCCTTGGCAGCACTCAGACAAGGGTGCAGGCATGGTTGGGTGACACTGCCGCTCGTTGATGGACGGCTCCCCCTCGTGCCTTTCCCACACAGACAATCCCTGCCCAGGAGGTGAGGCTGCCTTACACACACGCCATGCGGGCACTGATACAGTCTTCAAATACTGATGTACATGGATGACATTTAACAAAGGACACTTAAATCTCAGCTCCTTATTAAAATGTATTTCATAGCTGAAATCATTATGAAGTGTGGTTTGATAAAAGGTGAGGGCTTGCACAGCAGTGTTTTTGTTTTACTGGACACACTAAATGCTTCCTCATGTGAAAGAGCCAAAACGAGTGTCAAAATATTAATGGCCACAGTGTAAGGAAGCAGAAGTTTTTGTGCTGGCAGTTCTTGGATAAGCATGGTTAGGTGATGCAATGAAGTATTAACTGTCAGTCCAGCTGGGCAGCCGCCTTCTGAGACAATGCAATCACCTTTTGCTTATTTCTGCATCTTATTCTGTGTCTCAGCATCTAACCAATGGGAAACACTTCCCTCAAGATTTCAGGGGTCCATGAATGCAGAAATAAATAATCAAAGGGAATAGGTGTATGTTTAATATGGATATCTCTTTAGTGGAGCTATTTGTGCATAATGCTGCAACAATTGTACACTGAGATGACACACTGCAATTCTTTCCACAGAAAATCCCTTAAAAAGTGGTTTTTTTTTTTAAAAAAAAAAACAGTTTTAAACCAGGGACCCATGCAGCCTTCTGAACAGAAAAAGTTGGCTGAAGGCACATTTGGATTTTTCCAGAAATGACCCACCCAGCAGAACTTCACTAAGCTTAGCCGGGCACTTTCTGTTTAGATCCCACTCTCAAGGTCCAAACCAAAAAGATCTGCACTTAATACACCTTTTTTCCAAAGACTCAAACCCTGGGACTCCACTTTCCTTCTCTACATGCATATATCCCTTTGACCCACAGAACAATTTTTATGCAGCTCAAGTGTCTTCAGCTGCAATAAAGCACACACTTTTCAATACTCTTAACAAAGCCAAAGCCATTTTTTGTATAACCCACTTTCTTCTCCAGTCACAAATCCCACGCGGAAACACTGTGAATTGGACACATAACAATAAACCACATAACAATTTGAATAAAAACCACACCTAAATATCTGCAAAACTGAAGCATCTAAAATGAAATGCAGTCTCAGAAAGACCCTCCATTCCTAGTTTTATTGCCAAAATCTGCTGCAGGCTTTGGAAAACAGTTGTAATAAGGGAAGAAATAAGGATATTGCAGCCTAATTCACTTTTTAAGCATTGTCATTGATATTATTATATCAAGTTATGAAGAGGATTTAACTTCTCCCTAGGTCTCTATCAGCACTTATTCAAGTAATGACAAATCTGATTTGTTACAGGAAAGAGTTGTGTATATCTTAACACCATAAGTATGTCTTAGGACTGAAGAACATCTACTACCAAGCTTACAGATCCCATTATAAAAACTGAACACATTGCACATGGCTTTTTTGTTCCCACTGCATATAACCTATCTAACCTGAAATGGGCTCAGTGGGATTTGTGATGAAATCCTAACTGCTCCAAAGTGAGAGAGACTTCTGTCAGGGACTTCAGGGGAGCTGTATTTCACTTCTGGAATTTACTTTGTCTTTTAGCTACACACACATGGCACTTACAATATGCTCACATGCAATCTACCTAGCTATCTCTCAACAGCAATGTTTTTAAAAGGTTTTGATGTCCTTAATTGGTATTTAATTACACATAGTTCACCATTTATCCAGCATTTTTCATTTTACCCACTACTTTGGTAGATTTAGCAGAAGCAAAGCAGTATAATTGATTTGGATATAACATTATAGCTTCCCTTATTCCAAATGATTTGGGAGTTTATCTGCCATTGCACACAGACACCAGAAGGTACTGATTGTATCCTATATATTTTAACACAGAGCTGTATCCATGGAAAATTCAAAGTTTAAGGAACACAGACTCATCCTCTGCACCAGTCACCAGTCCACAGCCTGCAAACACATGCAGCCCAGCAAAAGTGTCATGGCTGCTGCCCACTACTTTTGTGAGATCAGCCTGCTAGTTTGTCTTCTGCATATGCTCAGACAACACAGGAGAGAGTCCCTGACACGAGAGAGGAATCTCATACTGCCAAAATAGTCTGTACCCTTGATCACAAAAAGGTGCAACTGCAATTTAAAGAAAAGTCTTCTGCGGAGTTCTCGAGCAAACCCAGCTCATGTTATGGAAAGATCTAAAGACATGTGGGACTCCTCGTGATGGTAACGACAGCAACCGTGTTTACCCCCAGAACCTTTACAGGGTCTTAAAAGTGAAAATAATGGAAAGGGCAAAATACCTTTCTCCACTGAATTTTCCAAGGGGATCTAACTTTTCTGCTTTTAACCCCATTTAAGTTGCTCAGCTGGTGCAGAAGGAAATTAGCTCATTTGCTTTGGACATCGGCATTAAAGTGAGAATTTGACTTTCTGGATCAAAACAGAACAGTGTCACCAACCGTGCTCAGTCCCAGAGTGTTCAGTGGAGTGTATTTCCTCTTCCTGCACTCTTCAGTTGTACCTGTAGTTGATGTTTGTTCCCAGTGAGGTGGGGAATTTTCTCAGCAGAAAAGAGACTCTTTCCATAGAAGGGAAAACCCCAAGAGATAAAGCTCTGGTGGGCTTAAGCTGCCCAGTGGCATGAGCCTGCAAATATCTGAAAGAGACTTGCTGCTACTAGTCCCCATCCTTCTTTCTCCAGGCTGTTGCCACTTTCTTCCACAATACCTTGACACTTCTTCCTGTTCAGATGCAGTCTCAGCTCACGTAGAGAGCAACCAGGTGGACACCCGGAGACACAGATTGACTGCATGACTATCAACAATTCTTCTGGACAAAAAACTGGCTCTCACGAATTGTGTGGTACATAAAGTAACCCAGAACTTACCCAGGGATTTTAGGCGATGCTGAGTGTAAATGAGAACACATGACAATAATGACCATTAGCATTTTTCCGAAGCACAGAGTCTATATTACTGTTTCCTTGAATTAGATGATGTTTTATGGACATAAGCCTGCAAAAGGGCCTTTTGCCATAACTATTCTATGTTTCTTCACTCTCAGTCAGATGGTGGGAGACTTTTTTTTTTGGTGCCTCTAATGTAAAATTGCCAAGAATAACTGTTGCCTCTCCTAAAATGGCAGCTGGAGCCCCATGAAAACATCCCCGGCGGGTTCCTTTCTGAAGTGACAGCAGGTCTTACTGACATCAAAGGGGACGTGAGGATTTTAGTGAGGGCTGTTTGTTGATTTTTTCCTCCGGTGAAGTGATATTACATGGCATTTCCAACCCTCAATCCTATTAAGTGACAGAACTACCTAATAGCACTCATTAAATAACATAACTTGTTGTCAGAAATTCACTGACAGACTCGTGCAATTGAAGTGGTAGATTTATGCCCTAAAACAATATGGTTTTGGTGTTATTCTTACTGTTCTTTTAATAAATGTCATTTATTTTAACAGGTGAAAGCATAAGACACAGGACAGTTCATGAAAAGGTTATCATCGATCAGCACATAACTGAGTAGAAAAGTGGGTGCCTTAACTTTACATTTAGAGGGAAGAAATCATTAAAAGCATTTTCATTGCTGTGCTGCTGAACCCCTTTATTTCTTGGAGATCACTTCTTTGCTGACACCAACCTACACTGCAATGTTGCCACTGTTGTCACAAGGCAATCATATGTTGCAACGCTACTCAGGAACATTCCATCTTTCTGTCAAGAAGATATCCAGAGCTATGTATAAATGAAAATACTCTTTACTTTTCCCTTTTTTAAAAAAAAAAAGTTATCTATTGCTTATGAGCCCAAAGCAAACACAGGTAATAAAAACATTAAGGTCTTAAGTACCACCATCATCCCTTGGTCTGAGTCAGCTATTAACTGCACATGTTAAACCTTTAACCCAATGTATTTATCTTGCAGAGTGAATGACAGTTTGTCAGTGTTCACAGAAATAAGTTTATCGATTATTTCCTGCTTCTTTCTTTCCATATCTCTCATTCTACTGGAGCCCAAAGCGCTTTTTACCAACTGATACACAAGTAATAACTGCAGCTTTCCTGAGGTGGAGATCTGGCAGCGCGTTACACAGAATGCAAAGAGAGCATGAGGTGTAAAACAGGGAACAGCCAACTCTCTGCTTGAAATCCACCTTATCCCTCTAATGGGCAAAGCTAGAATTCAGAAAATATACTATTATCAACAACGTTACGGCTCAAAAATTATGCTAGAGATCTCTCAATTCATGTTTAATTTCTGAATTGTTATATACATGCAAAAAGTATTGGAAACCAGAATTTCTGTTGAACATTTGTAAAAGTAAACTCTTATTTCTTCCTTACAAGAGAATTCTTCTTCACAAGTTGCCAGTAAACTACCACATTCACAAGCAAAGCAGAAAATGTGCTCTTTACGTAGCAATTAAATTTTACTGGCAAAAGGCTACCTTCATGAGAGATCCCATTGGAATTAACTGAGTACTCATGTGAGCAACTGCTCACCAAAATGAAAGGTAATTCACTGGACTAAAGGTCTGTAACACAAATCCTCCCAAGATCTGCCACTCCACACTGAAAATTCATGTTTTTCATTATTTCTCCACTTACCCTTTCTTACAGGTTGTTCTATCACCAAGGACATTATAAGAGTCAGTCCATCTCTGGAAAGGCAGAAGGACATTCTGGGGCTGTTTTCAGCCAGTACTAGCACTGATCAAATTTTCACCTTCTTTGAGGCTGTGGATAATTTTTCATTTTTAGCCACCGGAGGATGGTCAAGCCTATAGCCAATGGTTAGAAAAATCCTGTCTTGTATTCTTCTAGTCTCTTATTTTCTTACAGATAGAAGCAGTATCATCGCCAGCAAATGCAGAGGCAGACCAGATCACTTCAGTGGCAGAGTCCTAAAACACACTGCTTTTAGAGATTCCCAGCCCCTGGCTGCCTTTTTGCTACAGTTTATCATCGATGCATTGATGTAAAAGAGCGCACTGCAAACGAGGTCAATTTCTCAGTTTAAAACAAGTAATCAAAAGAGAACAAGGAGTTGTACAGCATATAGTGATCTACTCTACGCAACAGTCTCGCAAATAATGGCGGCGAAACACCTCCAGTTAAACTGGCCAGGCTGAACTAGCAGCCAGTTGCCACCTCAGCCTTGGTCTCATCCTCCCCTCCAGTGCTGCTGGCTCCTGGACTTGCCTGACCCTGCAGTGAACTGTTTCAACTTACTACATTGGTTGAAAACTAGCCAGGAGAGAAGAAGTTTATCAGTTCATGGGGTCATCCGAGCACCAGCACCGATGAGAAGGAGGGGGTAGCCTGAGGAAAGAGCAAATTACAATGTTCCCAGTGATGGAAATGAGTAGCCACAAACTTCTTAAGGCAAGTTCACCGCTGAAACTGCAGAACAGCACCCTGCATGGCTGCTTGCTTCCCCGTGCCAGGTCAAGCCAATCTGGTGAAGTTCACATTTTCTGTTGTCATGATAACAAGGTCATATAGGGGTACATTCACATCAGGTTAAAACTGAATAATGAAATCACAGAGACCATGAACTGGCAAAGGACTGTCTCCATACATCCCTGCATGGAACCGGTAAGAGATATGAACTGCCATGGATATAACAAGCCAACCTGGAGGTAAGTACAGCAACACACCTGAGCTGGTCTGACAGCTCAATGCTGCCAAAAGGGCTGTCTCACAACCCTCTCTCCCTTTTCCAGCACCACTCCCCATCACACAATCCTTCCCCCTCCTTTACACTGGTTTCAGCATTTACCAGACCTTCACTGAGCACACTCAACCTACTAACTGCCCAGGAAATCCTTTTGGGTTTTTTTTCCACAGGTTATTTTTCTGCAGGTGTAGTGAGTTGAATCTACTCAGACAGGAGTACAAGCACCAGAACAGCACAAGGGAAGCGGTGGGGGTGTGCAGTCAGACACGGGGAGGAAAGCAAGGGGAACCTTCCAATTTCACAGGACCACAAAATAATTTAGGTGTAAAGGGACCTCTGGAGGTCATCAAGTCCAGTGACTGTGAATCACTGTCTTGGCTCTGCTAGATCATTGAAGCAAGCAGGCAAAGCAGGCAGCAGCCTTCTGGTGCTGTCATCAAAACCCCAACTCTAAAAATGTCACTGGAAAATTGTGAATTTTTTTAATGAAACTTGAATATTGTTGCAAAAATGTCTTTTTTTTGTGTGCCCTAAAGGAATTAAATAAAATAGTCTTCCTGGAAATGACAATGAGCAGTTATATCCCTGACTATAACACTCTAAGTAAAGGCAGAATGCTCTAAGGAATAACAAAACAATGCAGTGAATATTTGTGCAGCAGGAAGAGTTCGCAGATGTTTGTTTACTATACAGTTTGTTCCTACTTGACAGATTCCTAAAGAACCCATATAAAAAGCTCTGATTATTAATAGAGTCACATGGCATGAAATGGTATTTCTAACCTGTTTATAAATGGTTTCAAGGAAATTACAAATACATAAAAACAAAACCAAGTTTACAGTAAAAGGGCAGAGAGCTAAATTTGTTCTTCCAGTAAGCAATATGTTATATGAAACTGAGCTGAGTACATCTGCCATCATTTTACCTGGAAGAAATCAAAGTGGAGCGGGGAGGAAAGATTTTTAGTTTGCCAGTTTTTTGCAAAAGCAAAACAAAGGGAAAAAGCCCATATATTGTATTAACCTATTGTACATATGGATAAGTAGTTTGAGTAACACATACAATGATTTCACAATGTGCTTTGAAAAGATTCGTTAATGTTTTTGGAAATATGGGAAAGTAATTTATAACACCACATAAAAAAGTAATAGAGGACCCAATCCTGTCACTACTAACTTAAACTGGGCAGAGTTGAGCTTTCAGGACTTTGAGAGATTTAGAACATTTTTCAACAGCCTAGTTCGATATTAGCAAACCCCAGCCTGGCTGGCTCCCACCGCATCCCTACTTGCTAAATTACTTCCCCCCCCCCCCCCCGTATAATTTAAAACAGAAAATATTTTTTACATGTTGAGCATTTGTATATTCGGAGACAGTGCCTGCCTCTCCTCCATTCTGACAGCTCTGAGCATTGCTGGGCCATTAGCAGCCTGCAAGTCAAGAGATGCAGACCAGCCAGATACACCAAGTCAGAGTAGCCCATCCTTGACAGCATCTCCAAAACTACCAGAGTTTTGGGAACTTCTGACTTTCTGCATAATACTGCCATGCAAATCAATGTCTCCTACAGAGTCAGAGGGTAATTCTTGAAATGCAAAGGGAGTTAAGTTTCCAGAGCCCTTTATGATCTGAAAGAAACATTTTCCCTTTGTCTACACAGTAAGAGAAGTAACAAGGAGGAATGTGTGGACTGAGAGGTTGTGTTAGGGGATCAGCCATTCTCCCCAACAGTAACATCTGAATACGGCACGTTTTACAATGTGAGCCTGCATCAAAGAAAGAGCCCTTCTCTCTCTCACCCTGTCAGCACTGCAGTTCGAAGTGGCTGCTGGAAATACAAAACCTCTGCATGTGGCACATGAGATTTCCATCATTATCCTGCAAACCTGTTGCGCTTTCACAAGATGCTGCTAATCAGACAAAAATTCTGATGCAATTTATTTTAAAAGGGAAAAAACCAGCCCCAAACAAACCATAAGTTATTTATCACGCAGTTCACCCTGGTCAAGTCTGCATTACAGGACACATCCATTACTATCTTCTCTGGCTTCCACCTCGCACAAACCCAGCATGCTCAGATCCAAAAGCACCCTGTCATGCATTAGGTAGTTAAATGCAGCAAATACAAGGGCAATGATCTAGAGTCCTCATTTACCCTCTGCTTGTCTTGCAGCATTCATGTGTCCAGGAGAATTTCATCATTAAGTACCTAAAACCTTTTTGTTTCTGTCAACTGATGCTACTTGTGAACTGAAGCTGAAAACCTGATGCTGTACAAACGTAGTAGGACTCTGCCCAAAACATGCCCTGAAACTCAGGAGTCCTTTAGGCTACCTCCTTTAAAGCCAACTTTCCCTTAACCACCAATGTGTTAAACTCTACAAATCAGCCCAAATGAACCACAGACTCTAAAAGGTCTAGTAGTTCCTTCCAATAATCTGAACCATGAGGAACAGCCAGGAAGAGGCAGGGCACTGAGGTGTACCGTAGCATCTCACTGTGCCCACTCCAGCCCTGACTCCCTCTTCTGTCTCTAGATATCAACACAGGACAGGCTTCCAGCCCTTCCTGGTGACGAATCCTAGCACCTCTAGTTAAGCTTCAGTTGAGACAATTGGAACACGTGCCCCATCCAGCTGTAGGACACAGATCGCAGCCTCTCCCGCAGGGTTTTGAACCAGCTTTCTGGTTCTTTACCTTTTGTTCCTCTACCATACAGCTGTGTTCAGATTTAAATGCAGGGCTAGCTTCTATTGTGAATGCCTCTATCAGCGCCTGGCAGTTCTTCACATTTCCAAGACAGCTCATCAGGATAATGCAGGCTGCTATGCCTCTTCCTCCCAGTTTGACATTACCCACAAACAGTAAAACTTTTCCTATTCAATTCTCTTGCTACTCTCAAAAGGCTGAAACAACATGGTAAAAAATCTCCACCATAGTACAGTTGGACTTCAGTAGGAAAGTTTATTTCTTGTGCTTTTTATTACCTTGCTGTCATTTCCTAGCCATAAGCTGGAAATGTTAAATTATTAAAAATACAATATTAATCAACCAATTGAGTTGCCAGTTCTAATTTTGGATAGAAAGATGGACAAATAAATAATCAAAGACTTACCAAAAAAGCAGATGGCTGGAGAGCACTTCTGGCAGTCATGCTACTCGCACATGGGACCACTTGAGTTTAACAAATTGGACAGAGAGAGTACTGAAATGGAAATTGGGGCTCTACTCCATTCAAATTCTTCAAAATGTTTGTTTTGGATTTGTACCTCTGCTGCAATTTACAACTCTAGATTAGATATAGCAAGAGTAATATTCTTGACTAGAAGAAAAACAGAATGACTAAACCATTTGCCAAATCACACAGATTGTCTCCCTGTATACAAATAATACCAACATATAAATGGTTTCCTAAATAAAACCTAGTACAAAATGTCTTTTACTTACACAGCAATAAAGTTCTACCAGCAGTAAGAGCACAAGACACTTCCCTGACTCAAACCGCATGACTTCTTCAAGCAAGCCCCATATCCGCATGTAAACATGTGTAATTTATGTCAGCATAAAAAAGAAACCCACAGCGACTTGAGATTTCACGGTCATCTCTGTGCAGCAGAGAGACCTCCCATTGCAAGTGAGACTACATCCCAATGTTCCTTATTCTAAGCACATGCCCTTCACTTCTAATGAGCCAAAAGGCAGTTGTCCTAATCTTAGCCAGTTTTGAGAACATAAGGCGTAGTGCAATACCTCCTATTTGATCATGGAGGGAGAATCTCTAAAACGTTAGTAGTATCGATACAAAGGCACACAGGTAGTAGATGACACCAAAAAAGGAAGAAAAAAAACCTCCTTCCATCAGTCTTGCTGTAAGAAATCAGTTGCCTAAGCGTTTAACAGAAAAAACATGAAGGCCTTTGTCAGGGAGATGCCAGTTGCAGCTTCAAGTAAATGTGTTGCCAAATATGACATCACCTACCACAACCAAAAATTAAGACGAAAGTTCTGCCGGTCTCAGGGACCAGTCACTCACCAGGGAACCGGTGGTTTTATATGCACGCCTTCCTGAAGAGTCCAAAAATAACATTTTTCCATAGATCAGAAATTCCTGTAGCATTCACGCTTTTCGTTTCAGTAACGTTGCAATCCAAAGTGCCAGCCCTCTGTAATGAGGTAATCCGACAATGTAATTTGTAGTATTTTATTCTGTCAAAATTGATCTTAGTATTTCTATAGCAACTAGATCAAAACAAAAGATGAGGCAGACAGAATAAGTCTCTCCTTGCCACCACCCAGATTTTTATATAAATATATATATATATAAAAGCATTACACATATATAATGTTCATGATTCATCATTAAACAACGCTAGAAAAACAGCACTGGAGAAATAGCAGCACAGTAGGATAACATTTTAAAAAAGAAATGCTAGCAAATGTGTAAACTGACATCAATAAAATACAAAAAAAAGTAATTGTTCAGTTATCAAACACCTGGGAACAGAGTATGTCTTTCTCATTGAACCCAGTCAGTACAAGGTACTGTCCATTTCTGGTTGGGATAAAAGAAGTGAATACTGGCTTTGCTGACATGAGGTGAAGAATATCTCTCCCTCACCCTCCCCCCCCTCCAAAAAAATAATCATACTTTAACCTCTATTGTTCATGTTTAAGAAAGCTTGACTTCCATTCAGCTATCTCAGCTTACTTTTGGAAGTGCCGTATGCAATAGTCTTGCACATGTCTGTCAGTTTATTTTAGTGCCCTTGTAGGAGCTGAGCTGAGCCCAGACACAGTGATTACAACAGACCTAGAAAAACTCTGGATGTGGAAGCCAATGCCATTTCCAATCAACTAACATGATTAATAGCAACACCACCCAGCTCCTTCCTTTTGAAACAAAGATTGATCCATCACAGTGATGGGATAAAAAGCTGGCTTTTCCTGCAGCCCACTTTGCTTTAACATCAGAGTAGCTTCTGAACATTTCCTAGGAGGTTTCCATTAGATCCTGAACACAGATTGCCAAACACATGCTGGGTTCAGGTGCACACATACACCTGCAAGCTTCACATGAAAGCATGCAAATCCCAGAACAGCCACACAGTTCCTACTTCAGGCTTTACGGAGAGGACAAACCTCTCCTAAACCATGACATGTAACTGCCTCAATAAATCTCTGCAGTGTCCAAGAATACTGAGTAGTGTCACTTAAAGCGTCTAGTATAAAAACGTGACAGTTTTAGACAGATCACTGAAACGGCTGGGAGGGAATTTCAGAGGACGGCATGTCAGCAGGGAAGAGGATGATAAACTCACTTTTGTTGTGCTGTATCACTGCAGGTCCAGCCGTGTTTTTGCTGCTGGCTGCCATCTATGAAGGTCAGCACGTACCTGCGTCCCAAGCATGCTCTATCAGCCATGGTAGGGGACTGTGGCTGGAAGGCAGTTTGTCTTCTAGGCCAACTGCTACTGCTTGTTAAGAAAAAGAGAATGTTAAGTTAGAGAACTACTGGTCATTTAAAAGAAACACATACTCTCAAAAGCCAGATATTTCCCTGATCCCAAGCTCTCCTGCTAGAAAACAGAATTTCCCCATCAGCCTAAGAAGGGGAGCATGCTGGACAAAATTCGTGGTGAATACAGAATAAAATTGTGTGCATGCATAATTTGAAGCATAGGAACATTTGCACAGACTACTCACATTCCTAAAAATTAAACACACTCAAGTCTTTCACCTGAGTAAAGACCCTGACCCCACAAAGCACTCTTCCACTTGATGGCAACTCCCTTGAGCAATGACAGTGAAGAATTCAATACTGGCAGAGCCTGAACTATATATTCAAACTGAATTCACAGGTGCATCTGCAGTAACATCTGTCCATACATGGTCTTGTAGTATTGGCATTTCAAAGCCTGTCTTACAACTGACACAGACCTTGGCATGTCTTCAGATGAATAGACTTATAAAAATATATGCAACAAGCTGTTACCTTCTTTTAACTTCAAGATTTGACTTTCAAAAATCTGCTGCTACAGCATGAGATGCAAAATGCTTATTTAGGCAAGACTGTTTAAGAGGTATAAAAATACATGAAAATGCGGATTTCTTCCTAATTATCACCAGTTTCTGACTGTCAGAGAAGATGTACCTCTTCCATGTAAAACCCCTCATTACCCCTTCCTTCCAATAAAGGCAATCAACATTGAACTTAAAAGTTCCCGTCTGCATCCAGTTTATAGGCTTTACCATCCTGCCCTTTGAAATGGAGTCTTGTATATGGCACATCAGAAAAACTGGAGGAAATTGGAGATAAAAAAGATTTTAAAATAAAAACAGTATTTATGTCTCCCAAATGGGAAGTTTGGAGCAGCAAGGGCAGGAAACGGACAGGTATTTAAGCTGATTACCCAAGCAAAGTCCTCTGCCTTTTCAGCAGTGCCATGGTCCCTCAGTAAAACCATTTAAATTAATTGGAGTTTGGGGCAGGGGGAGGAGGGGAAGATGTCAAATTTTATCTGGAGTGTTAGTGATGGCTGGCTGGAGAGGGGCTTTCAGGCCTGTTAATTGGGCCTGTTTGCTCCAACGCCACAAACACTTTGACATGAAATGTTCTAATAACCGCACAGCGCAGGTGGCCGCCAGTGTCAGCCGGCTCCTGACAGCCCGGCCAGGCCTGTCTCTTCCACTCAGGCCGCGCTCGGCTGAGCAGGCGGCTTTGGGCCCGGCGGTCATTAACCCAAATGTTCTCGGTGCGTAGCTTAGCAACCCATTAAGTAGCCAGGATCTTTAACATTTGTACCAGAAATTCACACAAATAAAAGTCTTTTGGGCCACGCTGGCCTTATAGACATGGATCTTATTATGCTTTTTACCCAATTATCAACTTAGCTTCTTTCTTTATGCATCTGAAAAGGACAGACGGCAGTTAAAGTCAAGCTCTGCTGAGCACAACCAGAGCACGATTTCCTTGGGCAACACTTCCATAGGTGTTTGCATACACATAAAAATTACATCTTCTCATTCACACTTGCACATAACTGACTAGACAAATAATATTATCATAGTGGGAAGAGCCGGAATTAGAAAGGAAATACTGCAACATTTAGATTTAATCTGGTGAGCATTAGATCATGATTCACTTTGACATAAAAGCTCAAGAGCACATTTAGCTGGGGCGAAACGCATTACAATGTTTTAAACGAGAAGGAAATAAGTCTAATGTTTCATGGGCTGCATTATTTGCTGTTGAAATCCTAATAATTGCCTATGTTCTACACTTACATTGTAGCTAATGAATTGGTTTTAAATTTCAGAAACCTTGAGGAACAAATTGGAGGATCCTACTTGCTTCCAACTCTCCAATAAAGAGTAGTTTTTCAGTAGACTAGAACAGAAAAACAACCCAAAAAAAATCAGGTTTCAAACACCACGCTCCATTTATCTTCATTATATTTCTCAGCAATATTTTTAAAATAAGCATCTTTTTCGATAGCATTTTTTAAAATATGTAAATACTCAGACACTGCAAGCAGGACTGGTACCTCTGTTTTTCAATACCCACACTTAAATATCCACAGGCAAATACAGAGCAATGCTTCTCAAAGGTTAGCACCTGCCCAAGTCTCAGAAGTTTTGCTTTATCAAATAAAACTGAATCAATGCTGCATATGAAACAGTGCCTGACTCAACACAAGCTTTGCAAGTGGCTTAACCCAATCTTCTGCTTTCTTTTCACCCACATCCACAAGATCCTATTGCTTCCCTCCCACCACCTCCTGCTTTTTTGGTGGCCACAGGAAAAAATGAATCCCTGTAGACTCCTCCCTGCTCATTCTCTGTCACATCAGCTGACAAAGATGTGGATCATTTCAGATGGTAGTAAAGTCCTGCCCTGGCTTAATACAAACCTGAAATGGCAGGCTCCAGATAAACATTTTTCATGGTACATAACCAGGCCCAGTTGCGTTTTCCAACCATGCCTCTCCATCAACAGTCCCCAGTGCTCCCCCAGGACAGAATATACTCCATTTCACCTATGTGATTCGAAGGAGGAAGTTAGAAATGTCTTTACAGCTGAGATGTGAGCCACAATGTGTGAAACCAGGTCCGTCAGGCTGGACTGACTTTCTACTAATGTCTGTGCCTTCCCCACTCTGAGGCATACCACTACAACTCCCATGTCTGGGTTTCCAGCATCACTTGGGTTTTGACTTACAACCTGTGTTCATCTAAACACATTTTCTTCATGCAGCAACTGGAATGAACATATCTAGAAAGAAACCAGATCACATAAAACAAGCTGCTAACTCTTTCTCACATGTGCAAATACTATGCCAATTCCCAGAAGCTGCTGTGATTGTATGAGTATGGTTCTCTTATGAACCCAACCAAGTGCTGCAGGGCTCTGTAAGTATCTGCAATTTCAAGGCAGATAAATGTTATGTAAACTCAAATTTTGCAACTTTATTATTGTGTATTATTTCATGCCAAGTCGCTCTTTACATAGAAAGCAAACATCATTGAATTTATTTCAAAAAAAGAAAAATAAAGTTTACAGTTCTGCTTGGCCTAAAGTTTGTTTATAAACACAGGAGCAGACTGGCCTTATTACAATGGGAATGACAGAAAAAAAAAATCCTGTCTTCAAGCTGAATATGAGCCAACAGTATGCTCTCAGCAAGTAAGGCGAAGTACACAGTGGGCTTCATCTGAAGCATGGCCCTGGCCTGTTTGCTCTGATGAAGAGATGGTGATCATGTAGCAGGCTGTCTAATAGTAGCCTGCAAGGAAGTAGCCTACACTGAATTCTCTTACTTGAAGGGAAATTATAGTCACAACAGAGCCAAAAGTCTCATTTGAGATAGATGATAGAACAAGGTGCAATATCAAAAACTGTGTTTTGACAGGTTCAGATAGGAAATGAGGAAAAACTTTTTCAGAAGAAAGGTGGCACAGCCCTAGAACAGATCACCAGAGAGGCAGAGGATCTCAGATCTTGGTGATGCTTCATGCTAAACATACCTTTAGACACACTGGCATTTTCTGTGATAAGTATCCTGTCAAGAAATTGTTGACAAGGTACTGGAGGAGCCATGGATGTCTGGTAACCACTCAGTAAAGTTCTCAAAAGCACCTGTCCATGTTTTTTAAATGCCCAAATGCCTTTACCAGTGTTATCATAAACTGCCTAATAACGATGGCTCCATGCTCTGCATCCCCAGAATACTGGCCCATTTTGGGGTTTCATTCACATGCACTCTATTCCAGTGGACTATTCCCTATGAATACAGACTTAGGAGTAAGAGTGCAGGATCTGGCCATATAACTTGCATCACAAGAGCGAACTCCACATATTTGAAAAGATTATCAGTCAGCTACAGTTCTTTCCACTGTAGAAACAGCTACTCAGTTAAGATAAACAAAGAAATTCCCATGCACTGAAAAGGAAAACCTATTAACTGATTAAACATGTGAATCAGTTGATAAACTGGTTATCAAAGTTCTGAAAACATTTTTAACAATGACCCTTCCTGCCATTTTTAACAATGACCCATAAAAGCTAGAATAATTCAGCACTTTACAGGAAACCAGCTGGATAGAAAACAGAATGTATTTCTGATCTAAGAAGCTGTAGCTCTGCCATATGATCTGACAAATTTAGACACTAATTATCAGTAAAGTAGTGATAAACACTTTCAATACCAATTAAAAGCTTTGAACAACATTTTTTCAAAGGTTTCTAACTTTTCAGCACACAGAAAAAGTCACCAGTCTTATCCCATCTGATGTATACTTGTAATTCATTCCTAGTCTCAGGCTTTTCAAATAACTATTAAAATATTTCTTAATAACAAAATCCTTAATTTTCAGGACATGTTAAAGATCTGGAAGCAGAACAGGAATGCAAATACCTGTGTTTTTCTTACAACAGATCATGCAAATCCCATCTCAGAAATATTTGCAGGCATGCAAAGCAAAATGTAGCATATACTAAGAACTAGACTTCACTTCATGAAGAATTTGATTTTACTCCTTAATTCAGTTCAAAAAAAAGTTAAGTTGAAAAAAATGTTCAACTTGGCCCTTATTATAGACAAAAGTGCCTTTTAGACACCTCCAGATCCATAGAAGTAATTTTTGGAAGAAAATTTCAGGGTCCTGGTTAACCAACAACATTAGAGTTGCTCACATGCAAAGCAAGGACAGAACCTGCTGTATTTAAAGAAAATGCTAGTCATGAACTTCAGGTAGAGATTTACATTTTCTCAGAATTCAAAGATATGCAGATCTAAGGCGCTTTTCAGACCATTCTGCGCAAATGCTTGACATCTATTCCCCTTCCTCATACCCTTTGTATTGGCCATGTAAAACAGCTGTTAACCAAAATATACCCAAATCCCAAATCCTACTTCTGCATGGCTTCATGACTTTCTTTTTGTTTCATTATCAGAAAAGTCAGTCTAGCTAAAAAGCAACATCACAAGTCAGAGAAATCCCAGAATATAAGTTATTTCCACCAGGGTCTTGTACACTGTTCTAATAGTTAGCCAAGATTTTGACATAAAACTTTTCCTTCAACAAAGGACTTTTTAAGAAGTCGTAGAAAAAGATTCAAACTTTCTACCAATTACTGCAGAGCATTGGAAGTAAGTTAAAACAGTCAGTATTTAAACATTTGGCTTTACAATGATCATAAAACAATCCAGTCTTTGTAAAAAAAAAACCCCTCTCAGCCTTCTCATAAGCTGAAATAATAAGGCATACAGAATTAAAAGCCAGAGTTAAAAGCCGGTATTCTATTTTCAGTCCAGAAACACAACATTTAAAAGTAATCAAACAAGGCATTTGTTAACAGAGGAACATAAATACAAAGAAAATGACCAGAGGTTTTTAATTTTGAAAAGTCTGCTACCATTTCTGGGAACATCATATCTCAAAAGCATGGCTTTCTCATGATACAGAAAGACCGTATTATTTGGCTACAGCCCTGATCTCAGCAAGTATTGATGCCTGTGCTTTTGGAAGAGGAAGAAAACAAGAAGTTCAGAGAGATATTTTTGAAAGTTTTAAATGTATTCCAAGTCTGTGATGGATTTGGAATACAGCTGAGATCCATGCAGACCCTGGATTTCGAAGGAGACAATGCACTCAGCACCTCTCTGTAAAGAGCTGTTCAGTTCACCAAATCTAAAAGAGAGATGAATACACAAAGGATTTGATCCTTTCAGTTCTGTAATTTGCAAAAGATGTAGAAACTGCCCAGTTCATATACTTAGGGTCATGTTGCACTTTTTTGGTCTACTGAAACAAAGCACCAGTAGAACAGTATGTTCTCCGCACCATCTTCCTCCCACTGCCCCCCTCTCCACAGCGTGAAGCTCCCAGCGGGAGCCACTGTCTTACAGAGAGTTTTAACTGTGTGTGAACAGAAATTCAGAAAAAGTTTCTTTATAATTCCTGGTTTAAACAGTTCCTTATTCTCTGCCTATGAGTAGGACTCCGTATATATTTTGCGTAAAGCAGAAATGCTATTGACATTACAATAATCTAAAATATGCCTTGAAGCTAGATTAAGCATAAAAATTTTGCAACCTTTTATTCCTCCTGCTTATCCCATGCTTTTGAGTAGCCACTCTGAAATCAGCACATCCATTTTGTAAAACCAAGCCCTACAATTTTACAGAAATTACTTGATTTCAAATGTTTCAGTTACCAGGTGCTCAACTTGGATACCCTGAAGAATTTAAAAATTTTCACATGGTGAGAAGACAGAACTTTCAAGTCACCTATTTCCAGACAACCCAGAACCGAGTTGCCCACAGTGATCTCCAAACATTTCCAGTGCCTGTTAACAGAAACTTGGTTACCTATAAATACATTTACAGCTATAGCTTCTTTATACATCTCAGTTGTATCAGGATTCAATTAAATGGTTTTCCTATTCTACTTAGATATTTTTGCAGTTATACATAACATACACTCTTTGTTCTTCTTCTAGGGATGAAATCTGAGTAGAGCCGTAAATGCATAAAAAAGCGATGTCGAGATTCATGATACAGTTCAAGAGCAGAATAGTGCTGCAGGTAATTGATAACATATACCTAATATCTATGCTTCAATATGGATATAGCTACAGCCACAGAACAGGGACAAGAAGTAGGTAGAAAATACACCTTACATTTTAAGAAGCCCGTGTGCATACAATGAGTTGTTACATCTAGTGTGGATTGATCCCTCTAATAGTTGCCTTGTCTTGTGAATGAAAAAGTTGCTGGGATGGAGAAATGTCTTGGCAGGACCTGATGATGTGACTCATTGACTGAGCCCCACTAGGACCTGCTGAGCAGCAGTGGCAGGACCTGTGAGGACACGTGGCGTGGGGCTGCAGATCTGCCTGTGAGGCATTACTGTGCACTAAATACGCATGCTAGAGATCGAGGGGCAAAACCGAAGAGGACAAGGAGAGGGATGGGAAAAAAGAAATTCAAGTGGAAAGCTAAGCACTTTTATTTTAGTTTGAAAAAAATCAAAGAGGAAGCTTTCAAAATAATTCAGAGATCAAAAATCCCCTTTGCAACATCTGATCACTTTTTGTAATGACAGCATTATTTTCAAAAACAGGTTTCAAGATTTGCAGATGAAGGCAAAAGTATTAGACAAATAACACGCAGGTCTAGTCCTTGCTACAGCTCAGGCCAGATCGAAGACAGTGGGTCTGGTGTGCCAGACTTTCCTGCAGATGCTCTTTGCTACTGGGAATTCTTGACAACTCCTGTGCAGGGAAAGGTGTTTTATTGCTCACACACAGAGCCTGACTCATCATTTGCAGCCTGATGCCGCATCAGGCTTCCCTTTGATTGTCAACAAGGCCGAAGACAGTTTGTTCTCGAAATGGCAAGTGAAATTTGCATTCCTGTGGAGCACTTAGATGCGTGGTCACGTTGCCATGTCCTAACAAGTGAGCTGAGCAGATGCTTAAGTTGGTGGCTATTCAGAGGACAGAGTAAAAAATGGGCATATGCTTTAAGACCCACTGGGTTCAGTCCACTTCATGCCTTTCTTAAGTGGGTAGTTTAATGGAAGGAATGGTCTTTAGCAAAGGAATGACTCCTACCCACCAGACAGACAGCATCTTTCCCATCCCTGACATGGGTTCTCCCTCCTCTTGCAGAACTACAAGTATGTTCCATTTATTTCCAGCTCTAGATGAGAGTGCGATGGAAGCAGGCTGGACAGTCGGGCTGGAAGAGGATCCAAAATTAAAATGAAGTGTTTCATGATACAAAGTGTTACTGCAAATTCTCAGATAGAACTAGCAAATTACAAAAGTAACAATAAAAAGTGACTGAGAAATCTTCAGATTAATGCAGTACTGGCCAGCTAGGAACTGTGTTTCATGGAGGGAAGGACAGTCAAACTTCAAGTCTTCTTCAGTCCTCCCAAAGAGAACACTGACCTCTCAATGATACCTTTAGCCTTTACCTAGTCATAAGCGTTCACTGGCTTCAACACTTATGACAATTTACATCAGCTGAGGATCTGTCAACTGTATTTAGAGCTCAGCACATGGCTGCTGCCCTCAGTGAATCTGCAGCTCAAAGGGGAATGCACGTCCCAGCAAGTTTACACCAGCCGGGATAAAGGCCTGCAGGTGACCACAAGCCTGTGGGCCAGGCCATGCTGCAGACAGATCCGCCCTGGCTGGCTCAGACCTACAGCCCAGGAGCAGTGCTGGGAGACCAACAGATTTTTCTTATTAATTGGTCAATCTACATTAGAAAAGCATAGTAAGCTCAGATAAAAGTAGTATTTTTAATTCATGGTAAAGTAAAACTTGAAGGAAAAAAGCAGTCTTATACTGGTTTTGGTTTGAGTCCTTCTGAAGCATTTAATGTTGTTTTTGAAATTATATAAAAAATTCAAAACAAATTGCTACCACAAATTGCAGTTTCATTTTAGAAATTTCACAATAAAATATCTCAACTCTTTGCACTCTTGAGCCAATTTTAAAGATTTAATAATTCAATAAAAATTGCCATAGACTGACAAAACAAAGCAACTGTGTCAAAGCTGCAGTTTTCCTAAAAGAGCTTAGGGGGGAAAAAAGAGTTAACAATGACCCCATTCTGTCTAAGAATGCCTTTATTTAAAAATAAACCATGTGTTAAAAAAAAAGAAAGAAAAAAAAAATCACTGTCTGTAACATTATAGTTTTCAAAGGTTGTGCAGCCAGGAATTACAGATAAGCCCTCTTAAGACCATAAAGAAAAATCTTTTGATAGTGTTCAGCATATTGAACTGGCTTCTCCTAGTATTTGCAGTAATAAAGCTGTCAAGCAACACAGAAAAGGAGAGCTAAGCATTTCAAGACTCAGACACATGAACTTCTATTAACCTACATTAACATGTAATTGTTGCTGTGAGCACACTGTTCTCAGTGTCAAGTGCTTGTAAAGGACACAAGGAAAATCTTTCCATGTGAGACAGGACAGGGTAACTGCAGTACTGTCCTACGAATTTCTGAAACAGACAGTCTTCCTGGCAAGCACTAAATTGATATGTATGAGTTATTCCTGGAAACTTCCCATATGGTTAGGAAATTTCAGAATGGAAAGATGTTATTTCACTTTAATAACTTCCATGTTTTACATCACACCAAGTAGTTTCTAGTTTGCTGAAGTCTAAGAGCTGAATGAATAATTTCAGTATGATCATCTATGACTGCTTCCAGTCACTAAACAGTCTGCAGTCTCAGAAAGGCAGCAGGGGGTTGGTGATAATTCACTTCAAAGCTTTGAGGCGC
Organism: Athene noctua; assembly: GCF_965140245.1. Classification (NCBI taxonomy): domain Eukaryota; kingdom Metazoa; phylum Chordata; class Aves; order Strigiformes; family Strigidae; genus Athene; species Athene noctua. The sequence goes on along the minus strand of NC_134049.1, from coordinate 13,915,757 downwards.
CCTGGCCAAATCAAAAGAGGTAATATGGCAGGAGGAGATCCAGGATACAACTGGAACATTTTCATCTTCCATTCACTCAGGCTGGCTGTATCTGAGGTGATGGAAATACACCTGTAATCTTTCCGGACATGAACCCAAGCTACGAAGCCCCACAGCATGGACAGTGTTTCGGACATGGATGCAAAGCCCACACAAAGCCCATTCCACGTCACCTGGAATCAGCAGCTCAAGTCGTTGCACCACTCCCTCAGGCACTGCAAAGATGCACCTTCTAAGATGCAACAGAAGTGAGGTTGAGAGGCGGTACACAAGGCTCTCTGTAAATAAATCAGAAGGGCAAGCAGCAGGAAGAAGGGCCATCTCATCTGAAGGAAAACATTTGCACAACAAGCAGTGGATATAAGCCAGCCATTAATAAATTTCTGCTTGAAATTAGAAAAAGGTGCAGGAAGATTCTGGCACAGCTTTTCAACAGGATGGGAGAAACACAAACCACACAAAAATGTTACTGTGTTTTTAAATGGTTGTTTATAAATTCATAGAGAAGATGAGAGGACATAGTGACCTGTGACTGCAGGGACTGGACTTTCTCAGTTCTTACTCTGGATTTGTGCTCCATGTTCCCCTAAATACCCTTCCTTTCCAGCCAGGGCAATGTTCTGGCATTTGTTTCATGCTCATGAACTGCAAGGGTATCACGAAAAAGATGATGTTGGAGTATTCTCAGAGAACACGGTATGACTGCATGGAGAGTTGGGTGTGTTTACATGGGGCTGATAGATTGTTCTGTTGTGGATGTTGCTGATGCAGGTGAAGAGGTTACTGTCTCTTAGGCTGCTTGTTAAGTCCTCTGGCCACCTTCAAGACCTTACCAGACAGGTTTACAAGCAAAGCTCTACATGTAATGGTGCCCTAACTGCAAGTCACAGTGACAAAGGTTAAGAAGTGCTCCAAGCTTAGCAGTTCCCCCTCAGCTGAGCCGGGATGAGATTACAGATGCCCTGACACCAGTGGATCAAAGGGATGGTGCAATCCTGCAAAGCATGGCAGCTCTGAGAAGGGAGGTGTGATAACCCTCACCCAGTGCAGGGGCTGCCAGATTAGGGGCAGTTTACTGGGATAACAGACTAGTGCCTAACATCGCTGCACTGCCCTACCAAATTATTTTCTGAAATTGCTTCTGCAAGTCCTGCTGTGCTTCCTTGAAGAGATTGCTCCTGGACAGGTAGCTCTGGTTAAATTTCCACCGACTGAAAGGCCAACATGTCAGCATATACTGTAGAGCAGGGAATTACAAAATTGCCTCTCAAGGTTTTGTAAAAGCACAGTAAATGTTTAAGGTGCATTTACTCCTTTGGGTTTCATTCCACCCATTCTAATCTGCCTCCCTCACCTTTCACCATCTTGCTTTAACAAATATAGCCTGGGGGGGGATTTCAGAGTCTGTATCCTCACCTCAGATTAAAGTGGTTGCTGATGACAGACAGAGCTAAGCATGCACATTCAGAACCTGAGCTCTCAGACAAGAAGCACGTAGCTAAACTGTGCCAAATTACTTTCAGAAAAGCCCTGACTGAAAGGGATCTTCATTGTAAAATGCTGAAAGACACAGACATGGAAACCCCCAAACCCACTGAATTGCAGAGGCAAAAGGCAGGAAACAACCTGGGGTTTCTGACTCTCACAGAACTGCTCATTTTCAGTTGATGACCACAGTGGTTTAATGCCTTCCAGAGCAAATGCCCTTCGCACAGGATCCACACACAATCCAACCCAAAGGGCAGCCTAATTGCCTCTGTAACTACACGGGCTGTAGAGTCCTTTAGCTGGAGGAAGCTTAGGTCTGCTGCAATTTATACAAGCAGAGAAAATGTCCCTTTCCATGGAACTGCATCAAATCACTTCTGTTCCCTTATTTTTTTCCTGTTTAAACACAGCTGCCACTCAAAGATTCAGTCATAAGACTTGTAACTGTGGCTGTCTAATGATCTTCCACTTCCTGCACTGCTTCAGTACCATCCTCATCATGGGAGACTTATGCTGGAGATGCTTAGAAGATGAGGCTAATGAAGAAAGAAATAGAACACATACATATTCCCAATTCAGCTATTTCTGTGGCATCCCCAACAGTGGAGATGCCTAGACACTGTATTAGGACTGCTTGTGCACAACCTACTTAAACTCATCTGACAAAAATTCACCAGAAGGTGACATGTAAAACTACAGGTTTAGTACACAGGAGCTTTCCTGATCAGCACAAGCTTCTTCCACTTCTCAGAATACAACGGAAAAAGGGAAGGATTAAACCCTGTTAATGCATGCCATTCTCCTTTCCTGGCACTGATGCCCTTTCATGTGGTAGTTTGTTTTCCTACAACACAATTTCAGAAATGCATCTCTCCAAACATCTGGAAAACATGCACTTGCTCTGCCCACCATAGCAGGAACCAGAGAAAATTAGATTGTCTGTGTACTCCACCAGGGCCACGTTTGTGGATTACCTCTGCCCTCGTCTAAAGGCTGGCTTCAGAGCTCATTTTGTGGTTACCTGAAAGCCTGCCATTGCCTCAAGAGAGCTTTTCACAACACAGCTCCTGACGTGTTGAAGGCTTTGGTGCCTCTGTCCCTGACAGCCATACCTCCTTTTAACCCTCCCCAGTTGCCGTAGATCATCCTGGGATGAAAGAACTCATGATATACACTACCACATGTTTAAATCTGGAAACAAAGAACAAACAGCAGCTCACCTCTGCTGACTGAACACTAATTCTCATGCAGAACAAGCTCTTTTCTTAGCCCTGGGTCAAAGACCATTTACATACTAGGAAGAAATAGGAGCAAGGAAGGCCTAGGATTCTCTTAAAGGCACTGTCAAGCAAGGGGCTGTAGCATCTTCTTGCTGTTGCAGTATCCACAGCACCACCAAATATTTTGTAAGAGATTCACACTCCTACCTCTGAGTCAAGTGCAGATCTAAATGCCTTTTCCACACTGATTCCAGCATCCCTGTTGACTGAGAGCCACAGGAAGCTCATTGCCTACGCACACAGGACGGGACTGTCTTGACCAATGTACACCCAAATGATTTTTATCTTCATTCCCAAGACATACTTCAGCCTGAGTGACCTACTTCTTTCCATCTTCTTGAGAGAAAGGACAGGACAGCAATCCACAGAGTGACAGCCAGAATTCACCATCTAACAGTTCTCTTTTGTAATGCAAGAGCTATAACAACTGACAGTAACCAAGATCTAGGATACAATGGCATTCGCTAACCATTTCACTGAATTGAATGTATATGAGCAGCAAAAGGAAACATCAACAAATTCCAGATGCAGAATGTAATTATGTTTGGATGGCAAAATGTTTCATATTGTTTTCTATAGGAAAAAAAAAAAAGTCATCATTAAAGCAGTGGAATTTCAGTAAACTATGTTTTGGGTTACAGCCCAGAATAGTTACAGTTGGCAGTTCAGAGGCATGGGTAAAATATTCCAAGGTTCATAAATCCTTGACTTTAATTTGTAGATATAGGTTACAGCTTTAGTATCACTGCAAGGGGGTAAATCATGCTCCCACCTAAACAGTTGCCAAAGGGCACTGTACCAAGCTTTTCAGCTCTATTGGGCAGCTTTTAGGAAAACCATACATCAATGTCTTTCAGGTTCCCATGCCACTCAGAGACTATATACTCATAGAAGAAGGCTTCCTTGGCTGGAACAGGCTCTGCAGCACCTATTTTTAATTCACACACTTAGATGATGGTGACCCATGAAGGAAAAGATATTTGGATGTGGACTGGACATGAACAAAGTGATTCCCCTCTCACATCAGGTTACATCAACTATCTTAATCCTCAGGCTCAGTATGTGGAGGCAGTTTGGAAGTGTTAGGAATTAATTTATAAAACAAAAAACCCAGCAGCAATCAGCGGCCTATAAAGAATTTCATTTAATTCGCATTCTCTGGAACAAGTTAAAGTGTTCCAGCAGCACGTGCCTGTGAAAAAAAACAGCTAATAATGTCTGGGAAAAGTTCCTTGACTAGATCTTATTAGATATTAGACACCTCATCTGCATGCTTCTTTCAGAGCTTGGCTTCTTTGCTGTGTTAAATTAAAGGTTCAAGACGCTGGTACACAGACTTATTGGTAAGATTCTGGTTTGTACAAAAGACCTTACAATTAAGATCTGTCAACACGGGCAACATATCATGCCACAACAGGATAGTAATGTAGGATGAAGTACGAGCCTATCTTGAGAGACTGTATTCTACAGCTAGCACTCAATTTGTTCCATTTTGTTAAAATCCTTTGCTACAACAAAGCCTTAACACAGCTAAGAGAAAATTAATTTAGAGTTTATAACTTAAACTAGTGAACAATCAAAAGCTAAGTACCATGGGCCACAGTCCGAAAGTTTAAGCACATGCTTAAGAAACACCTGAAGAAATTTCAGTGAAGTCAGTGCGACTTCTTAAGTGTTTAAAAGTAGATCCTCGATCTAAGAAATTACAGAGTCAGTACTGGGAGAGCCAGGAAGTTGCTTGTAACAGCGTGAAGTGCGAGTTTAGGAAAAAATAATTTCTCTTCCTGAGAGGCCTCAGTCACCACTTGGTTGATTTCAGTTCACTTTTGTACTAGTGCATAATCATTCCATTCATATTCCCTCTTGGAAGACTTTCCTGGAATCAATTCTCTGGAAATTATGTGATTTTCCTAGTATCAGGCCCTATTCTGAAGTCCTGTGCTCTGCATGTGAACCCTGTTTCCCCCAAAGGTACACCAGAATTTGGTATCTACAACTCTTCCCATTTTCACATGTGACAAGAAGAGCAATCCTTCATCCTAAAATGCAGACTTTGGTTTTCAATCAGTTATAACAAGGTTATGAGAAAGGTTTTCTTTAAAGAGAAAAAAGAAGACAAAACCACCAAACTAAACAGCAGTCTATTTAACTTGTGTGTCTTACCACACCTTTATAGTAGAGTAGGCAGTATTGGTTTCTTCAAAACATTCAAATTGACACCAGTGCTAACCTAGCTCTCTCTCAAACAGTTCCAAATTTCTGGAGAAAGGGAGTCCCTTATAATCTAGCCAGACCTCCTTTGTTCTTTGAATTCCTGCTCACCCACACCAGCTCTAGCAATGCAGTCTGAGGTTGAGCCAGACTCCTCCAAGCCACCAGTCCTAACGCTGACCCATAAGAGCACCAGACATTTGGGTGGTTCACCCTGAGACATTATTTCCTTGCTGCTTGTTTTCACTGACAGCCTCCTATTAAACTAAAGCGACATGTCCACACAGTAAACATCCAATAACCAGGTCACCATCTAACATTCAGAAATTAGAGAGCAGCTCCACTTCCACTACCGAGCCAAACCCCAAAATGAAGTGCTGGCCCAGATTAAAAATTCTCCTAGAGAGGGAAAAAAGTGTGGCCTTGTGTATTATAGTCTCTCAGTGCCTCCATCTTGTGGGGTTTGCAGGCTTGTACCGAGCTGTGCCAAACAGACAGTAAATCGTTACTGGAGACAACTGTGCTTCTCTAGAGAAATCTCCTCTCCTGAAAACAGTGCTAGATAAAACACAGTTGTACTCCATCACAGCCTACCATGCCAAATGTATCTTCTCCAATAAATGTTCCAAATGAAGTTGAAAAATAAGTAAAGACATTTCCAATAAAGCCAGATTTATATATAATATATATTAGACTGCAGATGTCAGAGGAATGTAAAATGCTTTTCTAATGGAAAAATTCAAGGAAAAAGCCAGACCTTTAACATGTAAAGAATGCAAATATCCTGCAAACTCTGCAGAAGCATGGCCTATGAGTAAGTGTACAAATCAAATGATTGGGTCTGCAGAAGGCTGTATATAAACCCAAGTGCCATTTGTACTTTCATGTTACTAACTGACACCCTCAATGACTGTAATGTCTCACTGTTTGGGTTCTCATAGACCCAGATCCTCAAATACATTCAAATCTGTGAGGCGTGGGACTCATGATACATAGTACCTCTGGTCATAAACCCAGCACTGCAAATGTGCTTTACAAAATGACAGTTCTGGCTATAAAGCCTGCCTTTGGAACAGGAAAAGAGATGGATATAAACAGGCAGGAGAACACAAGGAAATGCTTCCAGCTCAGAAAGGTGGGCAATACTGGCAACCCAACTTTATTAACCAAGTCAACCAAACCCACAACTCAGCAGAAGGCTGAGCTGGGTACCTCAAAGCCATCGGTTCTAAGATTACCCTATAGCAACCATCCATTGTGTAGGTGGCTCACCTTCAGACATCATGAAGATACTCAAACCACCGTGACAGCCAAGGATAAATTGTACACAGCATGACAAGGGAGTTCTAAGTGACTGTGCCTGCAAATCCAGGCAGTGATTGCACAAGCAAAGGTCAAAAGCAGGACACAAAGTATTGTATTGGGAAAGGTCTATGCATCTCGGTTCACATCCGGCCTGTAACAATTTCTTTTTTGTATCTTATTTACATCTTTATCTGAATAGAAACACTGTAAATGAGGTGAAGATGGTAAACAAGAATTTCAGCTTTAAGCTTTGATTTAGATGATCTGTTTTCTGATAGTGCTTACATGTATTGTGCTGTTTGGTTATTCCTGGAATAACAGTAGGCAGAGTTTATAAACAGGTAACCTACAACAATGTTTCTTAAACTCACACCCCACCCCCCTGCCCCCCATTTAATAAAGTGAAGGATCACCTAAATTTAAAACAATATATTTAAAACATTAAGAATCACTTCCTGGAGCATTGCCTAGTTTGTTTGAAACTTTAACAAAAAACCCCCAAACACAACGAAAAACCCCCCACAGAAGTTTAAACTGTGAATGTTTGTTTATTGCTTTTATGTTTCAATTGTACTTATTTCTGTGCTTGTACAAGTAGAAGCACATAACTTCATTTTTGCAACAGCCCTTTCAAAAAAGGAAGTCACTGTGCTCCTAACTGTGTGTTTTCCGAATAAGGACCGTAAGATATAAGAAAGTGGACCACAAAATGATAACAAAAATTTTAAAGGTTTTTTTATATACACTAATGAATAACTTGCAACCATATTTAGATATGAGAAGCACATGATGCCCATTCCAATTTTTTTTTTTTTCATTTCAGACTTCCCTAAATTCTTAAATTCCCTAATCTAAATGTCTGGAGACTTTAAAGTTACCCTCCCACAGCTTCCCCAGGGATATTTCCTAATGTGCTGAGAATTAAGATAAGTGTTCCTTGACAGTGTTCACACTGTTGGCTGCATTTTTTTTTGTTTTCCCCCAGTTTTCAAAAATTATGAAAATGCCTCTCTCTCAGTGAGAACACTTGTTCCCACCGATATAGATGGCAAAACAAGGAAAGAAAAAAAAAAAACAAACCACAGCGCTCAAACTTTGTTCACATTGCAGTTGTAAGTATTATGATTTTCAAAATATGTACAGTTTACTACCTAAAATGGAACCCCCCAAAATTAAAGTGAACTTCTGCCATACCTTCACTTAATACTGAAATTATATTTTTAAAGGCTTTTCTTTAGGATTCAAACGTAACAGATGCAAAGCTACAACTACAGAATAAAGATAAAGGTACATCGTACAGTGATGACAGGAGGAGAGCACCAGGGATTGTCTCCCTTGTGATTCTTTCAGCAGATGTTTCTTCCCTGGCATGGAGGACTTTGTGCTAAGCCCCATGAAGATACTCCTTCCTTTTAAAAGCGTGCCTTCGATACGCAGCTGTGGTTGGGCCACCTATATCATGAGATTGACCCCTGACCCTGCACTGCCTGCTATACTACAGGCTTCCCTTCTCTAGGGACAGGCAGGGGAGGGTAGTATTTCGTGGCTGCCATTCCAAAGCAAAAGCTAGAAATCCAAGAGTCTTTACTTAATAAATAAAATTCCAGCACTATTCACAGCAGTGATGTCTCAGTTTACATGGAGAGTTGACAGAGTTTTCTTCTAGCTAAGGGGCTCAAGTGAGTTACGGTGATGAAGGAAGACCCAAGAATGTTGATTAATAGATATTGTAATCTACAAAAAGGAGGACCAAAACTCCCAGCCATTCCAGCCATCAGGAAAAGCAAGACGGCAGGGCTAAATTGGCAACCAGAGATGCAGCAACGTGCAGTATCAGTGACACTCTGCCCAGATCAAGTAACGCTTTGTTCTTTGTAAATCCAGGAACAACTCATGTTAGAAAAATTCTAAATATCAGCACTTCCAACTGCATGGAGACAAGGCTGCAAGGACACTGCACCTACTCTAGGGCTTGTGACGGATTTGAGGTTCTGACCAGAAGCACAGATGGAAATACCTTACTGCTCCATAAGTTTTTTTCTTGAACCCGTATGCAGAAGCACTAGTTAGGCTTCTCATTTGTTTGGTTCTACAGTTTCAGGGCTAAATTATTAAAAAAAAAAAAAAAAATCTGCCTGCTAATGATCTGGCACACTGCAAGTCTACACAGCACATTTTACTTCCAAACGTGCATATCTCAGTTCCTACAGAAAAGGGAACCTCTTGTCCGCAGCCCGCAAATCACCACTCTGCTGACTGCCAAGGAGCTGCTGGAGCCCTTCAGACATGTGGGAAAAGCCTTACATGGTTCAGCTGGGGCAGCTGAGAGCTGCGATCACAGGAGGTTTGAGAACACGTTGGACAAAAAACCATCAAGAGTGATGTTGGTGTAGGTGATCGAGGGAATGGACCGCAAGATCTTCTGAGAAACTTCCCAACCCTCTCTTTCAATTCAATGAGTATTTTCACATTAACAGCTATATTAATTTGATTCTTACTCCTACCTAATTTTACCGTGAAAAAATACATATCCAACATCTTCAGTTTCACTGATTACCGACAGCCTTGCTACTACACCATCTAGAAAACAGATATCTTACAGTTTACACTCCCAGTGAAGAAAGTGGACACACATCTAACCCTAACAGAAATTACCTGTCAGCCGCAGATATCCCAGCAGAGCGTCTAGTTCATGGTTATTACAGATCACTCTCCAGAAACTCAAGACGATTATGAGGAACAGTTTTTACAAATTTCAGACAAACGTCTAGTTCTGGCACGATGACAATGCAATAAACACACATTTCAAAGCCACTTTTGTCAGGTTCCTCTGTTGTTCACTGGACAGTTGCCAGAAAGAATAAAAACGTTACCCAGGGGTGAGCTCTCTGAAGGCATTAGGTGCTGGAGCTGAACTTCTGCGCTGATGGATCTTACAGAATTGCAATTACAAGGATGCCAGTAATTCTGAATTTGATGTTAGATTTATGGAAAACAAGGTGATACTTTTTTTATTAGACAAAGCAAAACACAATCAGTGCTCCAGTACTGTGACTGGATATTTCTCAATAGGAAAAAAAAGAAACCAGAACAAAAACCAAAACCCACACTCATGAGGAAGCTAGTAACCATCAGTCATCTGTTAAATGAAACCTGTTCTTTCTTTCAGATTAGCTACTGTCTAGTGGTACATAATTAATATTGATTTGAAAGGCAGTCTGCCCAAGGGATCCAGAACAAGTGATTGTAGTACATGCTGACAAATGAAATATCATAATGGCCAGTTCACAGCACGAATAAATATCAGTAGGAGGGCTTTTTCCCCCCCTCAGACTTCCAAAAGGCTAAATTCTCATTCGACCAGATTTCAAACACTGGAAAATGGAAATGATATTTGAGGAAACTGGAAAGTACTGTTCTATTTTTTTCAAATACTTTAATCAGTTTTTCATGTCAAGCCCAGACTGCATGTCTCAGTGAAGGAATTCCTCAGTGAAAGTCAATGGACTAAACGATGGTATTAAAACCTGCATTCCTGTGTGGTTTTTGTGTGCATGTTCCGTTAGCCAGAGACCTCCCAATGCAATTAGGGGAAGGAGGGTTAGAGGTCAGTGCTGTAACCCAGGACTTTAGTAACCTGAATTTCATTTCTTGCCCTGCCCCAGACTTTCTATAAGACACAGGGCAAGTCTCCAGCTTTTTGTGGCTTACTTTCATACCTGTGAAATGGGGATAATAGGATCACCTCACTAAGACATGGAAAGGAAAAAAACCTAAGAGCTTAGGAAAATTAGGCCTCTAACAGAGGAGCGACTGACCAAAGGGTTAGAAGACCCTGACCTTCTGCAGACAGTGTTGTGTGACACATTTGCTTTCAAAATCCAGTGGAGGGACCAAACTTCAAAATACTGAGTGCTTTTACTAGTATTTTGCTTCATAAAAACAAACAGTAATTCCTTGGAGGAAAAAACAGAGGAGAGAAAAAAGGTTTATCAATTCCCCCAGTCAAGCTTCCTCGCTCAGAGCCACACATACCATCCATTCAGCATTTGGCTCGTCAGAAGGAGGGGACCCTGATGAGAGGAAGGAGGGAGCCCTTCTTGCTGCCTTCTCTCCTTCCTTCCCTCTCCCGACTGGAGAGTTCAGGGAAAGGATAGGAACATGCTTAGGTTGAGAACAACCTAAAGTGATAATTAAAAGGATAAACCAAAAATTGTATGCACAAGTAAACCAGCTGCTGTATAAGAGACCTCTTTACACCTTGCATTGAGCTTGCTTTCATCTCTTAAATGACTGGTGAGAGAAGCATTATCAGAGCTAGGCAGACTTCTTACCCTGGAAGCTTTGCCACACTGGAATATCAACTCCTGAAATGCAGTTACTCCAAGAATGCAAAAGAGATTACTAAGGCAGACAGTAACATTACATAATTTAGTAGAAGCTGTGTTCATGACCAGGACAGGAGCTAGAAAGATTTCCTATGTTTCCGTAAAACATCCCATTTCCCTCTGTACAATCCTATCTCAGGAAACAAACAAAACAAACCAAAACAAAATCTATTCATTCTAGATTCTAAGACTAAAGAAGGAAATGACAAGTTATATTAAGAAAAACAGGGTGGCACTTTGGAGAAAAAAAAAAAAAAAAAGACGTCCCAAATTACTAGAAGCAGATACATGTGTCCCCTTTGGCACTGAAGCAAAACTGAAACAATTCTGTAACTATTTCTTTTTCTTTAGCTTACTCAAACAAAAATACTGAATGATAGATTTGTCTGAACAAAAAAAAAAAAAAAAATAGGATTAATCCCAGAAATTATTAACATATTTCAATAAGATTATTTAATCTCCTTAAACTGTTTGTTTTCAAGTCCAAAACAGTTTAAAGCTTACTATGTAAATACTGGGCTTTTGAGCATCCTGCTGAAATCAACAGAACAGAAAGTCTAAGGCATCATTAAAAATAACACATTGTTTGCATTTTTCATAAAGACATCAAGAGTATTTCATCTCTCTGAAACACGATCTCCCCCAGGGAATTATGGATGAGCAAAAACAGAACAAGTGGAAGTTAAATAATTTTTTTTAAATGCCAAGAAGCCAATGGGTTAAGCTCTCAATTTATCTTTGTTTCTCCAAAGATACAACACTATTTCAGAGACATTAAGAGCGAGACCACACCTGTGTTTCTTTAGCGGTGGCCTGCTGAAAATATTTGTCAGGCATTGTGTCAGAATCCAGAGCACATTCTTTCACTTTATGATTAACCTTTAAAGAGATTATGTTGGGAAAACGCTCAAAGTGACATTCATACTAAATTAACTGCATTCATACTGGAAAGGGTTTACCCTTGAAGTTGGCAGTGTTTTTCAAACAAAGCCTAAATCAGCCCTAGAGTATGTGTCCATAGGAAACAGAATACTCAACCAAATGCTGAAAACAAGCCAGGAACGTTTTGATATTTAGACAGGAGTAAATTCAATACTACATAGGGGGGAAAAAAAAAAAAAAAAAAAAGACAGATAAGAGAAACTGACCCTTCTCCTAGTAAGATCCGGTCATAGGGATGAGCAAATCGGCTTTGATTAAGTAAAACTTGACCAGAACCTGGACTCACATTGCAAACAGATCCCTTCATCCCCCCATCCCACAAATACCCCAAACATATATAAAAAGTTCTGCCACCTCTGCCGGGCTTGGCATCACTCCAAACTGTTCCTCCTGACAGGGTTTGCTCCCTGGATCCATGTCAGCTGGTGCAACTCCAGCGTTGTTTCATTGAGAGTTTATCTCGGAGACTAAAGCAAAAGTCAGAGGCTGCCTGAATCTGGGCACTTGGCCAAATCTCCAAAGACAAAGAACTTTGTCCAGCACAACACTAATAAATGATTACACCCTCCCTTTACAAAACATTAATTCACTTGACTTGGGGCATAGGATTCCTTTTACAAGCATACAGTAGGGGTTTAAAGAAAAAACATGCTCATTTGCAAAGCAACTGCAACAAGACCTGATCAAACATATTTTCTCACTACTACGGTGCAAAGACTCCCTCACCCCACATCAGGGTGATTAGTACTGTAAATGAAGTGGTAGGAATGGCACAAAAGTAAATGTAATATGCGTGTTTTGGAAGAAGTGTGTCAGTGGCACAACACAAAGGCTCTGCTGCGCTCCCCGCTGCTCCACAGGTCTATGGCCACTTATGGTGGCAACCAGGAGAAGAGTGATCCCTGAACACCCAGTGTCTCCTATTCTATTTAAGCACTGGTTGTGGACTGCTGTCCTGTCTCCGCACTCTGACCTTTGCCCAAGCAGCATGAGGATTTTATTTTTTTCTTCCTTAAATCCCTGATGCAAAATAATGCAGAATGCTTCCAGAATAGCCCAGCCTGCATCTGCACTCCTCTGGAGGGGAGGAGGATGGCAAAGCTGCTGCGTGACAGTGCTGTACACTAGCAGCCATTTGGAGTGCAAAACCTCAGAAACTCAATAGCCCTTAAACCCTGGGAGAACATTTCATGTTCTTGAGCACCATCTGCTGGTACCTCGGCCACTGACACACGCAGGGCCACCTCCACCTGCACTTCAGGGCCCAGGGCCTGGGGCTCCTCAGAGAGAAGGACAAGGGCTACCTTCTCCCCACCAACTGCTGAACCTTACGTATCTCTTAACAGCAATCAGGCAGCGTTTTATAAGTGAGAACAGCAAACTGATGAAGGGCTAGGATCCGTAACAGAGTGACTCTAGGTGCATCCATAACAGCATTTTAGTTCAGATCAGAAGTGTGATTTTGTGAAGTGAACCTACCGGTCGTCCCCACGGGCTGTGCCTCAGCGGGGCGGCCCCGAGCAGAGTCCCACCTCACCCTTCCCTCTGCTCTCCCCTCTGCTCACAGGTTGTCCCAGAGCGCTGGGGGAGGCTGCCTGGGATGCCCACTCCGGGAGCTGCTCTCTCCCACACTGCCAGAGGAGAAGGAGGAGGAGTCAGAGCACCGTGCCTTAAGCACATTACCTTTCCCGAACAGCACAAGCACTGCCCTGCAGCCTGCAGGAGGGTTTGCGAAGCCTCACCTCCCCCTCCTACCTCCTGAGCAGCCTGCGGTTTGTGCTCACACATGCCCCCAGACCAGCCCAATAACACAAGTGCCTGTAACACTGCACAGTTTTGCCTCTGCGATCACAACCTATTTCCTTTCTTCTTCCCAGTCTCCTCCACCAACTGTGGCGAAGGGAGGGAGAGAAAGCAGGAGTTAACCCTTTGTTCATCTCTGGCCACATAGTGCTTTTATCCCTTGCTTTAGAGATGCCTGTCTCAGAGTCTGAGGCTGGAGAGGAATTACCCCGTACGTCAAGTGCAGTTAGGAGTGTTAACAGGTAGCATGCTCCTGTCCAGTTCCCTGCACTCAGTTACACCAGGTTGTCTTATATTTGATGTTGTCTTCAGTTTCAGGAGAACCTCAGCACTTACTTTATAAAAAAAGAAAAGAAAAATCTGGTTCTCAAAGATTTCAAGATTTCAATGCCACAAATTAAAACTGACAAAACCCTGATTATATTCCCTTTTAAAGTTTTTGTTATTCTTAAAACAGTACTACAATGCCAGAGAGTTTGACTTAGTTTTTCAGGGTTGGTGTTGTTGATAACAGTGCTTCTGCATTATTCAACATCAGTCTGAATCCAGATTAATTTTTATTTGAAGTTTATTTCATCAGCTAGAAGTCCATAATTTGAGAACGAATATTTAGCAGTCCAATCTCACACAGAAAATGGATGATGCCCTCCCAAGAACAAGGACTTTCCCAAAAAGTCTTGGGAAAGGAAGGTCTTTCAAGACAACTTGCTTATAGGTTGTATGATTTCATCTCCATCCCAATGTACCATTTCTGTTGCTTCTTGATGAAAGGCATGAAGAGGACAAGGAAAATTATAAAGATTACCACAATAAATTTTAAATACTATTTTGATACAAGTTTTTTTGTTAAAGGTATTTCTTGTGTGACTCAGAATGTTTCCCTGTCTTAAGTCATTAAGATAAAAGACTTGTGATCACAAATTAACAGTTGTCAACTAGTTACCATATAGAAGGTTTCACATTTCTGTAATAAAATGTTCAGTTTAAAGGTGAAAACACTGTGAAATCATCTAACAGGGATTTTCTTGAATGCTCTAGCCTCTACAGAGTCCCAGTTCCTTTAATGTGCTTCCGTTTTCTATCCTGCTCTACAGCAGTTTACTTCTACCCTTGGAATGCAGCGAGCTGGCAGCTACTGTTAATGCATTCGTCAGGAGTCTGTAAACTCCAGATGGGAGCACAGGATTAATCCATGTATGTGGTTCCTAATGCATCTGATATTCACAAACATCTGGGATTTTTACAGTGTCCCACAATGCAGACCTTTCCTACCACCCAACGATAAAACTCAGCTTTCTCAGGTAGAAGAAAAACAGCAGGGCCACTATGTCTCTCTCAGTCTCATTCGGGTTTTGGGGAGTTGTGGGTTTTTGTTAATTAGAAAAACTCTGTATCAAGTAAATAATTGGAACTTACAGAAATTCTTTCTTTGTTGAGTGACTTCTCAATGCATGGACTTTCTGTGGTTGCTTCTGTCAACGTCAAGGATTCCTGGTTTTTCTTTTTTTAATAAACTCCAAAAAATCCTTGAAAAATACTAAGACAAAGGCATGACTCACATTCAGAATTTCTTGTTGATTTTTTTTTTTTTTTAATGACCAGGATGTCATCGGACAGCTCGTCCTAAAATAGACCAATTACAAAAATTTTTAAAAGACCAGGAATGTAGAAGGTTTAAAGCAGCAATTCTGCTTTATGAGCCCCTTTTGCCAGCAGTGCTGTGAGTGGAGGCCCCAGGGCAATCACTGGGACAATTGCAGGTACAAGATTCTCAGAAATGGGCTTTAAAGAGCCACTTCTCGCTGAAGACTGACAAAGCTGTTTGTGTAAACCAAGAATCAACAGAAACACAAAACCAAAGCCATCTCCAAAATCAGAAATGCACTTCCAGGTTTGTCCTTGTGTGAGATTGCAAGATATCTAGGCGGCCTGACCGGGTGGGAGGTTGATAGAAACACCAGGGACTGATAAACTCTTCTCTTCCCCTGGAACAGGCATGCTGGGGATGGTGAGAAATGCCCAGTCCTGATCACATCCTGCACCAGGTCAGAGATACACTCAGAGATACGGCTCTGCCACCCAACGTCACCTCCCAGTCACTGTTAGCAGTATAAACTATTTTTCTCTTCTGGGCTGCCAGTGGCAGAGATGAAGATAAATGGGAAGGAAGCACACTAGCAAAATATTAAAATATAGCAGAAAGGAAGTGGTTTGGGATGGCACTTGGAAGTGCCCCAAGCGCATATGCCTGATGGTGGGTTTCTCTAAATCTCTACAGAGATAGAAAGTTAAGGCAATTATGCTCTTTACAGACACATTAACTGGAGAAGTGTTTTGTTTTTCCTCAAGCTCTCACATTCATCCAAAGCACTTCTCCCTTTGAAAAACATTCCATTTTTTCACTAGACATGGGGGATTTCTGCTGACCAGAAAGTCTGAATTTGAATGCCATAGAGTCCATAAATTCATCTTGACAATGTTGATGATCTGTTAGTTATTTCATTAGCATGATGCAACTACAAAGGGGGAGAGGCCACGTTAAACTCCATAAAACTTTTAGAATCCTGTGCAGGAGGGGTGGTGGAGAGAGGAGGGAACAAATCAGCTTTAGGAAAGTACTGAGGTAAATAATACAAATGACATTAGGAAACTCAGTTTTGGTCAGGCTGACAGGGTTAGCAGGTGGACAATGCTTTCACATGCCTTTCAGATGCACACAGATATTTTGCAACAACAGAGGAAAGCATTGGTACAAAATTACAAAAGGTTGAACGGCATGAGAGCCTGTTCCTTGATCCATTTTGAACTGCTGTTGATCCCAGAGCATGAATCACAGAACCAGCTGAACACAGGATGCTTGCTAGTAAAAAGACAGGAGCAGACTCTCACTTTGCACGGCTATAGATCTGAAAGCAACAACAAAACTGGGTGGGAAGTGGTAAAGCTGTGACTTGGGAGCACAGTCTGTATGACTCATTCCCCAAAAAGAGATCTTTAAAAGTCTCACAGCTGAGAAACAGCCAGCCAAAAGACTCTTCAGAAATGTAGTATACAAGGAGCAAAAATCTGCTATGTAGTTACATATGGCACTACATCTGCAAATATTTTACATTTTCAAATGTTTAGAGAATTATAGAAATACTAACTCCTACAGCCTCCCTGTAAATGTTCTGAACACATTTTATAGAAGTAGAGGCAGGAAAGTAGCTTACTCCAAAACCAGACAGGCAGTAGCAGTTTTGAAGAGATCCAGAGCTAAAAAATATTGCAGAAGATTAAAGAATGCTCATTTCATGGCACATGTAGATTGACTTCAACAGCATTCACCATGCTTTTTGACCCAGGTCAGCAGGTTTCCATGTCAAGTCATTATTTTGTTCAATAGAGAGAAGCTGACATCTTAAATAGTCGCATTTTTTGCATCTCTGCTGACAGTTTTTAGCATGTAATGCACATTTCAGAAAATGTGCATGCTTTTAAAACTTCATCTTGTGGAATCAAAGCTCCACTTTTATTCTTATGGTTTGGGGACTATTATTTTTGTTTCATTCAAATTCTATCACAAATTTGTGGAAAAGAGATTGCTGACACCACCACCCCCCTTACACTAGCTATGATAAAGCAAATAAAAGTGTTTTTAGAGTCTCGTTATTTCTGCATACATCTCATGATATTAACAAATGTTGACAATTAATGTTATGTTGACAAAACCAAGGATTAAGTGGAGGATTGATAAGGAAACATCCAAAGCAGAGTCCTTTCAAAATCCTGATTGAACTCTTCCTACTTACAAATTCCCAGTTAGCCATTCAGGAACCAGGATCACCATCATGCAGTTTAGTTGCCCAATCAAGTACTGCACATACCAAATGATGAAAGAAATAGGAAGCAAAAAGTTTAAAAACATCTTATGGGCTCTAATCTGTTCCCAGGAAATGATTCCTGCATAATATATGTGAGTGAACCAACAAAAATTAAATTATGTTAAAAAATAATCTATAACAAGAAGAAAAATTCAGTAAATTAGTAACTGCAGGCTCTGGTCAGGAGTTTCTGGCTCCCATTCCCCAGCTCTGTCTTCTAAACCACACTGGTTTCTGCCACACAAACTCCAGATGGAAAAGGCTTGGCTTTGGGTCTCCCGGTTAAACAAAAGAGCAGGCAAGGCTGCAGCCTAGGGACTGTAAACATTCTGGTTTGGGTTTTTGGCATCTGTAGTATACAGCTCTCTCATACATGTGCTTATGCATGTGCACACACACCCATTAATAAATATGGACTGTTACCTTGAGGGAATAGCCAAAAAACTCTGAAGTGGTGACCTACTATTATTGCAACCATATTGTCTTGAAGCTGTAATGAACCTTTCCTCCCTTGTCCCTTTCACTTTCCTCATGCACTCTGAGCACAGATGGCCAAACCCAGGCTCGGTATTAGGAGCTCCGGCTCTTCTGAGCTGCGTATCGATGTAAACGAATGCTCGGTTTGGTCCGCAGTACTGTGTATGTTTGTAAAGAACACAGGAACTGATACAACACATCTGCTCCCACTGCTTCCACAACACTATTTCTTTCATCTGTTTGAGTTTTGGCTTCTCTGAGAGGAAGTAATTGGCTGTTAATTATGGAGGCTGAGAACTGGTCACATCACAGAACTGTGTTTGCAAGCATGATTCATGACAGCATCATTTCTCAGCAGCTGTCAGCAGTAAAGGCTCAGCACTTACAAGAAACTATTATAATATTATACCAGCAAAGGATGAAGACAAATGCTGTGCACAGCTGAGAAAGCAGCAAACAAAATATTTTTTTAAAACCTTTATTCGATAGAGAATCAACTTGAAACATGCTGTTTCTCAGGAGAGATAAACAACAATCCTGCCAGCATGGCTTCCCAGACTGTGAAACTGAAATCCAAACTCTTCAGATGTCCTCCCCAGAGCTGGATGAAAAATGAAAGACCTTTTCTCATTAATAGCTGGAAATTTTAAACTTGTTCTTAATACTCCCTAGACTGTCTCTGTTCCCGTGTCTTTCTTGTCTTATGCTTAAATTGTTTGCTCCTTGGGGAAGACATTTTGATTTGTTATCTTCATATAGGCCCTAGGAGATCTGGCTTAAATCCAGTAGTACAGTATTTAAAACCAGGAAAAGTCAACCTGCATCAGATTGGAAGTCCATATAGAATAGCATCCTGTCTCCAGTGACCCCCAGTAGCAAATGCTTTGGGGGAGAAAATGCAAACATCAGAGCATGTATGGACTGATCTTCCTCCTGACTATATCTTCCCTGCTTCCTGCAGTCCACAGCTTAGTAAGAAACAAAGAATAAGAAATAAAAATTGACATTATGGCACAGGTACATAACAGAGAGATCTAAATACCATTTATTGTCTCAGTCCCTAACATTTGTGCTGCCACACTGTCATGGTGGCTTCTTCAAGGGGGAGCTTTAGCAAGCAAGGGAAAGTTTGTCCTGTAAACTGCTAACTCATCGTTGCAGACACTATCACCTGAGGTAGCTCAAGCTCTGCTGCCAGACACTGGCAGAGACAGCTGATGGGTTGTACCCATCCCATTTTACAACCTTGCGTAGTAACAAACTAAAATCAGTGGCAGTTCAGGTTAAAATATTGGGCTGTAAACTGATGCAATTAAGGAGCACCTTCCACGGCTGTCCCTGCTAGTGCCCCCACCAGCCATCTCAGCTAAATCTGCCCAGACACGGCAGGACAAACACTTTTATCACTCTAAACAAAGTCTGTTCGTGGAAGAATTTTCTCCCTAGAAACCAATCATTAGTGCACCGGTCATTGGAAGAGAGGGCTGCATGCAAATAGTTTGTCATAACCTCAGTTCAAGATTGGATTTCCATGGCATAAATAAAAATGAGAAGCACTACACATGGTCTAGACAGCTCTTTTCTCCTCAGTGGCAACTGCTAAATCTCCTACTGTTTGCCACTGACCACCATAAGGAAGAAGATGGTATAATGGACAGTACCTCTGCCCCAATTGAGTCATCAGTGATTGAGAAAAACAAGGTGACCCAAAGACAACACACACAGAAGAACACAGTCTTCTATAAGAAATGAAAATACTTTTATATGGGCTTCAGACTTTTTGGTGTGGTTTTACATACGCAGTTCCCTTCAGGATAATTGATGCTGGGGAAAAGTCTGGTTTGCAGTAGGCAGGAAAAATTAAGGCATTCAAAGCAGCTTCATGTTGTTTGTGGGCTAAACCAAAATACCAAGACTTGTATGTAAAACACAAATGAGAAGAAAGGAAAAACAATGTTATAAAAATCCCATCAATGGAGCTTAAAGAGAGTTGATAGATAACAACATCTCTAACCTACCCCCTCAAAACTGAGCCTGAACCTTTTTTCCACTAACTTCCTTAGACTTTGGAGAAGGAACTAAGCAAAATATTTGTTTGTCAATACCCAGGAAACCTTCAATTCAGAACTACTTATTTCAGGAAAATGGGAGCTTTAGGAATTTAAATATTATGATACATTGCCCTCGATAGTCTGATTTTTACATCATGGAGAAGAGCAAGACATTTCCTTATTTTCATGAAAACTGGCTCTCCCTGGTATTAGAAACAAAATACTACAGTTTTATTGACAGAGAAATGACTGCCAGAGAGAATAAATCCTTTATCCAAGAACGGGAATCTTGATCTCTCAAGGTCAGTGCCTTAACCCCAGGACAATTCTTTTACTCAAAGTCACATATCAAAGTCCATTCTCTACTGAATCCACCATAAAGCCTCTCAGATCCTCTACACTTTGAACATCTAAATTGAAGCTTTACTAGGTCTGGGTTGTACTGGATGAACGAGAAGAAGTTACTAACACAACTACTGTTGTAGTGCTTGACAGTACAGATGATGTTCTCACAAATAATAACATTGCCTGCCGTGACTAGCAGTAAATTGCCACTTCTCAGTGGCCACTATTATTTTTGTGAATACAAATGATAATATCTTTCAAGGCTATACAGGGGCAGACCTGTGGTGTCACAACACCATGTAATGGATGTATGAACAACACATACGAACACGCTTAGGTCTGTAGTTTAGATTTTGTCTCTTTCCTTCACTGGTGGGCACGAGCTGGAAAAACTGGATGTGCGGTGCTTTCAGCCCCAAGAATCACAGCTTATGATCTAACACCATCTGACTACGCTTAATTGTATGGTGACCAGTTCTTGATTCATAAGTCTTTGTGCAACTTTTCAGGTTGAGTAACTATCATCTCCAAAAGCAGTCCCAGTTCCTTGGCATTGAGAGTCACATCCTTGCATCTGGCCAAGACACTCAGCACAGACACTGAGAGCAAAAGAAAAGGCGCCTCAGAAACCCCATGTCTTCATACCTGTTCAGAACTCTCAATCCCAACATAAATTAGTGCTGGCCTTGTTGCAAATGTTACTGGAAGCTATTCAAAGAAAAACAGTAGATAAGTCTTGAATCTGGAAGTCTGGAGGGCACCAGCCTCTATTTCTGCAAATCCTACACAGAAGACATATACTTCTGATGATAGGTAAGACCTATCAAGTTGAGAATTTAGTCTATAATGTGTGTCACAGACTATATTGCAGAAGCGCCACAAGAGTTAAATATGGTTTTAACTTACTGATCAAAAGTTGATCTTCTGAAGTGTTTCAAAATCCACATGCTTATTCAGGTTGTCTTCATAATTGCTGGACCTTCCAGGCATTCAGAATAGGGTGAGCTACCCAAAATTTAAGCCATCCACACACAGGTTTCCAAGATACATCTGTCCTGCAGAAGCTCCCTGATAAAAGCTCATCAGCATTTTTAGTATTTTCAGGTGGTACCTATGTACTACTAACTGACAATTCTGCCCAGATTGGCATCACCTGCAAGGATGTGATTGCCAGCCTATTAGCTCATTGGTGAAACTGTGCTTAAAAACATGCTCAGCAAAAGGGTTGAGTGAAATTGCCCAGCCAAGAAAACAGAGCTGCATATAGCTTCTGCCTCTGGTTCATCTGCTGCTGCCGATCTTCTCAAGAGGTCCCTCCAAAACACTGAGCTAGGCGGCGGGGCTTTGGTTCCAAGACCGTAAGCAGAGGCATTCAATTTCATGTGTCTGAAATCACATGGCCAACAATCTGTTTGAGAATGGCCCCGTCTTATGTAATAAGCAGTACTGCACAAAATCCAAGGCCAGTCATTGGTGCTAGGATACTTCTTAGCCCGTGTGTAGTGTGGAAACATGCACCAGCCACTAGCACTCCCCTAACACGACTGGAGTGTGCTGCACCAGGGGATGTGATACAACAGGCAAAGGAGCTTATTCTTCAAGTTGCTTCTTAGATTTTCTCGCTGGAAAGTGGCCCTGGTTGGAAAATCCCTAGCCCAGCCTTCTCTGGCCTTTGCCACCTCCAGGCAGAAGCAATAATGTGTAAAGCATAATTGTGTCAAGCACAAATGTTGGCTGTATTAACTCGTCCCTGTTTAATGGAATTTCAGTCAGGAGGGTGTCCTCGGACACTACCCGTCCGCCCAATCTCCATTTTTAATGAACTTTTGGGGCAATGAGTAGTAATGTTGAAGATCTACCTAAAAACCAAACATCTCAGCTGGATAATCCTTAACCAATTCATAATAAAATGGTATTTTTTGCAGAACGCAGAGGAAATGTGGACAGTTCCTTTCTGCACAGATTTATTGGAAAGGTTTTAATAAACACAGATGTTGGGAACGGATGGCTACTGTGTAATCATGTGTAGAAAAAGCCAAAGGACAAAATATCCCTTAATGAAGACCTACATACCATGTAATATTCCAAAACAAGTGAGGAAGAAATATAGTCAGTGTGACAAACAGACAAAATCACAAGAATCCAGATGTCAAGATTTTTTTTTCTAAAACATTCTTTCTTCTCCCACCCCTCATTTATAAACTAAAGAAACGCCCTGAACAAGCCTTGCTCTGAGTACCTATAAGACAGCTCAAGAGTTCAAGAGACCTACACAACATTTGAGTCAGTTTTGTAGAGAACTATATCCAATTTTAAACAATGACATTCAGAGATGAGAAGATTTTCACTATTTCTGATATCCTTATTTTATATTGACTGGTCTTGAAAGGAGTGCACACACATTTTAATGTCAACAGGAACACAGATGCTTATATGAAGAGCTTAGATTTTACTCTGTTCTGTTTTGTTTTTTAGAGGTATAAAAACCCATTTAAAATCTCCATGAAAATATTTAAGAGGCAACGAACCCATTACTGGTCTGTGCAATTCCCAGTAACAACACTGTGATTCTGCACAACTGTGTTCACTTTTTCCAAAGAAGAGAAGAGAAAAAAAAAAAAATGGACACTGAAGGAAAGCAAATGTCCAAATTCCTGGCTTTTAACAGTTTTCGGTACAAAAATACAAATTTCAATTTTTCCTGAACTGACTATATAATATGCTGGCAGAATATCAGAATAGCATTTTTACTGAATTTCCCCCTCGCCCTCCCTCTTCCCCCCCCACTTCATTTGGGACTTTCATCCACTAATCACAACTAAATAATCCCCAAGGAGAAAAAGTTATTTTTGCAAGTCCAATATCTTTGTTATGCCAGTGAACTTTGCCGAAGAATCCAAAACTCGGACAACTTGAGAATATATTTGTAAAATTCAACAAAATAATAAATTCAGCACATGACACAGGAAATAATAATCAGATGATCTCAGCCCCAGAAGTATTTCACTGCTGTGGAAATGCCAGGTTGGAGAGTTCATGTGGAAAAGGAAAAGCCTTGTAACTTCTCCAAACATCAGTCATCACTTCCAGATACCTCTAAATACAGCCATTCATTTCACACTGCAGGATATTGTATTGAAAAGCAAGGCAGGGCCAACACAGCACCTTCTACCACTAAATATGCACTGCACAAACCTTAGCTAAGTGTGTTTTTCCTATTTGGAATAGGCCTCTTTCATTTCCAGAAAAGAGGTTCATGCTTCTTGCAGAGCAAAATATTTATAGCCACATGCAAAAAAATATAAAAGAGCTTGAAAAGGCAAACCCAGAGGTATTCCAAGATAGCTCTGTGTCAAATATAGAATGACTCATCTACCTCTTTCAATGAAAATGTTCATCCTAGATAGATCAAAGGCACTAAGTACACCAAGCCCTTTTTGCTAAACCTGGCAAGAAAGTAAAAAGGTTTTCAATCAGCAGTCACTTAGTGGGAGGTCTGTGAACAAATGAAAGCCATAAGACGCTGGCATATGAAAGAGACCATCCTCTACAATGCACAATAGGGACAATGTATATAATCTAAGCATAGTTTGCAAGGAATAGAAAGTCTAGATGACTGGTTTTGTGCAGCTATACCAGATGCCATATGGATCTGATATTAGCAGTTAGGCATTATTTTTGCTAGAGACTTTCAAAGATCTTCCACACTGCCCATCATTCACATGCTTTTGCAGACACAGCTTTGAAGGCTGGGACAAACACAGCCCGTCGCCTCATTGCATATTTACTTTTGAGTCTCACACAAGTCTCTGCATGGCTTCCCACCAGCCTGCAATCGATCTGAATATCTCTTGCAGTAAATGAGTCTCTGCAAACTGTTATATTCTTGTTGGGTCATATTTTACTGCTTGGGCTTCCACCTCTTCCACCACCCCCACAAAGGTTAGGCTGTAGGGGAAAGGAAAGAAGAAACCACAAAACACAGGAAAGTAAAATGCCCAAGTCTGATTTAAAATAGCCCTGACGTGCTGCAGTGGCTGCTTGCAGCAGAACACAAGGCCAAAGAGCCTGTCGCACAGTGGCAGTCTGTGCCCCACAGCGGCTGCAGCCCCTCGCCCCGGCAGCCTGCGGGTCACCCCAAGGCAGCGCCTGCGCGGGATAAAGTGTCCCCAACCACAGCCCTGTCTAACGCAAGGACCTTTCTCCAAAGGAAGATTGGAGAGACCCTGCTGCTTGCCTCACTCCTCTGAGCCGCCTGTGATCCCATTAAAACTTTTCCATTTCTGGAGATAAACCTCTGGGCCTCACAGAGACCATCTTTGCTCTAGCTGCAATGGGGTTAGGATTCATGCTGCTTGTTTCTACACCTCGGGGGGTCCAGTGTAGAAACCGATTGATGGGAGCAGGAAGGGCCAGGTCAGGAGAACCGGCTCACAAAGCTCGTTAGCCACTAATTCCATCAGCCTGCGCTGACTGGTTTTGCTGTTTGACTGCTATCATTCAGGCTAGGCTAGCTCAGCGGGGGCACAGACAGGTTATCTCTGCAAAGACGACGGAGCTATCGGACCTTCAGGAAGAATGTGCAGAAGCTCTCCACAGTCGCCAGAGAAGCTGCAATTGTGTCTGGCACTTCAGAGCAACTGATAAATTAATTAACCCCACACTAGTAGTTCAGTTCAAAGGCAATAAAACCACTGTGAAAGATGAACACAACTGCCCAGACCACATGCCTGGGTGTAGATGCTGAACCCCTCCAAGCAGCACTGCGTGGGCTTGGGCAAACCCTACTTCCTCAGGACTAATTCATAGACTGTGAGCTCTTTGAGGAAGGCAGGACGTGAGCGGGCCCTCCTGCGATGATTAAATAAGAACGAACATCTCTGGGCAGAGTATATTCCATCCCCAAAGGTTTAGCACTTCTGTGTAGTAAAGCCAACATCTCATATTCCTCTCACTGAATGCTTTACCTCACTGTTTGTGGGAAATGGAGAAAACAGCATCCTGTAAAGCTTCCTCAACTCCTTCCCAATTTTCTTTGTCCTCCCGCTTTACTGGCTGTTGTTTACCACTTTCAGCAGCAGAGACAGCAGGCCAGGAGACCTATTTACATCCTACAGTGTGGCTAATCCATGGCCAACAAACAGCCAGAGGGACCAGTAATACACAGGCTGGCCAAATCATTCCCAGCGAAGAAAGTGCTGCCAGACCACACTACACTGCCTCCAACTCGCTCCACACTGTGATGCTATGAATACAAGTAACGGGGATGATGCAAACTCGTATTAACACCAGCCTGACCAAAGCATGGTTTCACTCCAACTGCCTAAACAGTTACTTTCTGTACACACACATCATCCGGGCCAGGATGCTCAAACCCTGCTTGCGCAGCACTGCTAGCTCCTGCAGATGAACAGAAAGTTTTTAGGAGCTTTGCACTTCATCGTGAGAACATTATAGTGAGAAAAGCTGAGTTGCAAGTTTCTTGGGTTCAGGGCTTTTTTGCTAAATTCTCGTAACCCTTTTTAAATATTAACTGTGCAGAATTGACGACTACTACAGAAGAGAAAATCCCAACACTAATATACTTCTTAGTCATAAAGAATTCATGCATTTTACCCTGTTTTGAAACTCATTAACCATGCTTCTGGAAGCAATTTTTCCATAACCCTTACACTTCACCAGTAAGAGTATGAAAATTTCTCTGGGTAACAGTTGCCTGCAAAGCACTTAAAATTTATAAACTTCTCATACAGTTTCTGACATTTATCATTGCTAAAGTAAATGGAAGCAATGGAATCGACTATGCATCATGAGTAATATAATGCAATATTAAAGGACACCCAGTGGAGTACTTTAGAGGCTAAGGAATCTAAATCATACAGGCAGCGCTGGGAAACCGTATAGGAAAATGTGTGGCACCATTTGTTGGTTGACTGTAGCTGTCACTGCTCAGTGTTATGTGAGAGCTAAGCTGCACTGCTGATGCGCAGGGTTACATAACTGACAGCAGTGATTTACTATTTATGTGAATTAGAGGAGAAAGGAAGTGTGGAAAGAATTCCTAATGAGTGATCACAAGCGTTTCCACACCGCCCGCCACAGCCTAAGCTAAACAAAAACTTGCAGCAAAATAGGGAGATGGGCTGAGCAGAGGCTAACTCTTGCTACCACTGCTGGGGTTCACAGGCAGACAGCTTGGAGCATCCCAGCTCTTTTGGGGGTGTCCATCTAAACTGCTTAATAGAGAACAGATAACAGGTACAATGCTAAGTAGTACCAAGGAGATCTGAAGGAGATTCCCACCTTCATCTCTTTTAATTTCTTTTTTGTTATCCTCCACTCTCCTAGTATGGGTAGAAGATGCACAGGCAATGAGTAGATGCACCAAGTAGCAAAATGAACTATTTTGAACGCACATTGATGAACACTACAACAGCCACTGTGATCTGTGATCTCTGCATGTCACTAGGCAGCAATCCTGGCATGACTTTGGCAGGTGTGCGGCTTCCACAGGTCCTGAAAAATATGGAGGCCTCCTTCTTTGCAGCTACAGATTTTGTTTGGACAGAATTTGAAAGCTCTAGCCAATTCGGGGACGTCCAAAAACCCAAGAGCCTGGCTACAGCAACTACTCTGCATAAATGACCACTGACATTCACAGATCAACTCTGCAGCATGTACTAGAGGTCTGATGCAGATAAGTTTTACAGCACATGCCCAGGGGATGATGGGCTAGATACTCTGTGCCAATGGTACACACAAGGCAGATTTCCATCTGGGAAGGCCCAGACAAAGGAGAAACAAATTTAGTTGATATGGAGATTTTGTACATACCTTCCTCCCCACTCACATGCACTGTATTCCAGGAAAATACATAGATTTTTTGAGTGATAATAATCAGTACTAAGACTACACTTTGGAATTATTTTCTTTTGTCCTCTTTCTGTGTTTTTATTTTATTTTTTAATCCTCTCTGCATTCCTTTTCTTTCCATCTTTTTGCTTCTTCCTTCAGTCCCACTGAAGGTACACAGGGTCATGATGTAAGAATTAAGTCACCCTTCCCATTCCTCTATTCCTCCTCCAATAATCTGCAAATTCTATTAGCTGAAGCGATGTGGGACACTGGGATGGATTGGGGCAGACAGAGAGGCGCAGACAGAAATACAGCCTGGTAGCGTCTGGTAGCCTGGCACTTACTGGCTGCTTGGTGCAGAGCTGTGCTGTTAATGTGGAAGTTTTATCAGAAGGATCAGTACAAACCCTAATAGTATTACAGAAATTGCAAGATGAAAATGAAAGTTTAAATTACTTGAGTGTTTATCTTCATTTGTATATATTTGGCTGTTAACAAGATGGACGCATACACAATACCACCCCCAGCTGAATTATGAGCGAATTTATGAAAGATGAAGCAATATGAACTGGAACTGAAGAACAGCCAGATGAAACCTCCAAGTCCTGTCGGCAGAATTAGAGGAGGCATTTTTGGGGGTCATGGCAGCACATTTAACTCCACTGCTGAAACTCAGCACCCCTTCATTTGTGCTGATGCAACAGTATGCGGGACCACCAGACCTCTGGCAAGGGGTGGGAGGATGGTCAAGAAAAAAATTTTTGGAGGACTCTCTGCATGGCATCATGGGATCTTGGGTTCTAGACCTGCTGTAGAAAAGCTGTTTAACTGACCCATGAAATACCAGTCAAGTAAAAGTCTCAAAATACTATTTAATTCATGTTTGTGTCTTTAATATCAAAATATACACTATTTTTCTGGTATGATGGTCAAACAGTTATATGGTTCTTCTGGGATAATTATATGGGATTATATTGCTCTTCTGGGATAATTATGTGCTATTATTAGCAAATGAGCAGCTTCTGAAATCATTAAATTAATTTTTAGAGTGCTCTGTTTTCAGGTTTTTTAATAAAAAGCTTCTCACCACCACAATTACAGAATAAAAGTTTGGAAGAAAATAGGTAAAAACAGTCTAATGGCTCAAAACCACAAGGCAAACAACCAATTTTGAAAGTATCTGTATCTGCTTTAAGCTTACGGTCTGCAAGAAAATCTCATGACTTTGGAGAGCATTTTTGACTTCTGAAAGCTAGCACTTGGATATGTAATGTTGCTCTTCGTAGCCATTTCCTTAAAATCTTTGCAGAGAAGATCTGTGACTGACAGAGAGCAAACAAGGAAGCAAGATTCACATACAGCATGACTGCCTTGTTTTCTCTCTTTTTATGGCATAAGCACATTCATATGTAAAACCAGAAATGCTTTATTAGTCAACCAGTAACACAGATCTCACAGTACAGCCAGTAAGCATACCTGCCCCAAGAAAACATAGAGATTCAACTTGACTGGCATTATTATTTACACACAAGCCTGCATGGAATCTTGGCATCTAATTATAGCTGTGCCTAGTTGGGACGGGTGGCTCAAACATCAAGTTTCCAGGCAGGATGAATGTGCCAACAGGATATCATCTCTTTCAGACAATTTTCAGGTCAGTCTCCACCTATCCAGTCTGATACTACCAAGAGTAAACCTGAGATGAGTGCATGCTGCACCCTCACCAATATCCCCAGTTCAGCCTGGCAGGAAGGAGAGACCAAAAGATCACCGGTTTCCCATTCCCAGCTCTACCTGACAAGCTATCTGGTCACTTCACCTCCACCTCCAGATTCAACAAAGCACCATTGCATCATCCTCCCACTAGGCAGAGGGAAGCAAAAGGAAAATCCTTAAGGAGTCCTTGGCCACTAAGGACTTAATTATGGAAAAGGACTTCAGATCTTTTGCTTTCTTCTAAAAGACAGAGATCCGTAATCAGCTGACATCTTCATAGGGACTGTGACAACAATTCTTTCACCAAGCCACTCATGCTGCCACTTCCTCTCTGGCAACGATCATGTCACATGCAACATATTTGGCACATAGAATCACAGCAGAGGGCAAGGGACCATACCGGGACATCTGTTGTGAAAGGGACAACTAACCTTTACAACTGTTGAGGAACATGTTTTCTGATCAGGCTGGTCTGAACACAGATCTCACATCAACCAGAACTAGAGGTCATGGCGAGGGAGAGGCACTGATGTGTGGTGCTGGATGCAGCATAGTGAGAGGCAGGAATTAGATGTGCCTCACATCAGTGTAAGGTTTTTTACTTACACATGTATTCATACTTGCAGACACAAAAACACACCCACCCACCCTGTCCTATACGGTGAGCTCATGGAATGGGAAATTAGACCCTGACCTTCTTGAAGATGTTTTGGGAAAGCATTAAAAGGAGGCTGTGTTCTAAAAGTGTAACGTAAAGGTCCGGTCTCTATTGCTCTACTTTCCAAACCACCAAGCCCCTGCAAGACACACACACTTTAAAAAACAAAACACCATAAAAAGATCAAAGATCCCTCTGGGAATACATTCTCTGCACTCTTCAAAGCCAAATGTCCCCTCACGTGCCCCCTTGTAAACTGATTCATTTCGGTGGGAAGAATCTGCTCACAAAATCAGCGAATTCACACAGTGAAAATAAGTATTCGTACATGCTAACTCAGGGACCACAAGCAAAACCAAGAGAACCCTCTGTATTTTTCTCTGTTCAATAGAAACAACAGGATTTATATTAATTCTAATTTTCAAGCTGCAATTGGTATTTAATCTGTTACCAGGCAGTTTTTTCTTGAGTCATTTTGCACATGGATGAGATGCAACCCCCTCTCCCTGAATTAAAGAGTAAATGAGTGCACCATCTGGCCAGCCCCTTGTCTGATTCAGCCCCAGCGCCTGCAGTGGTATTCCAAAATGTGAGGAATGCTCACCCAGTAGACTCGGTTCACATCCTCCCTCCTATTGACTAAAGCTGCTCTGTCCCCTTCTGGGCTGCTTTATATAAGAATTTGGTGGGAAGACGAGGTCTCTGAAATCTTAACCATCTTCAAATGTGCGTGTGTGTGGTCTGAACAGGCAGCTTATGCAATGAGAAATGGGAAGCCACTAAAATGATTCTGCTTCTAAATATTTTGACCTTTATTGACATTTATAAGTAGCAGGCAGCTTAATTACCAATTAAAGGAAGTTATTAGCTACAAAAGGAGCCTGTTCTTTTTTTCCTTTATGGCTCCTTTCCCAAACCAGTGCTGTTAGATGAGATTTCTGTGGCAGGACAAGGCAAAGGAGCCCAGGAGACCTAGGCTACTTTACAGCTAACCTATACAGAAATCCTTACAGAAGTCAAAGAACTTTCATAAAGTGGATACTCCATAGACAGCCCATTCAGAACAACAGACTCTCCATTTCTGTCGGTGTTAAAGCCTTGTATTATAGCACTGTCACATTTTTCTACATGGAATAGTTTGGTGGGCATTATTGCTGGCTGGTTTTCTTTCAAGCACACTTATAAACAAGGCCTACCCAAATTGGTTTTGCTTTATTTTTTTCCACAATATGCATTTAGGGGCTGGCATGAGGAGTTGAGAATATACAAGACTTGGCTACTTATCTGGATACATACTGTTAAAACAACTGGAAGTTCTACCCCAGAGATGGATGAATTCCTACAGCAAACAAAGCAGCTCCTTTAAAATTACCTAGACCCCAACTCTGCCCACAGGATTGCATGGGCTGGTAGCTCTACACACATTTATGGTCCCACTAGAGCATTAGGACTGTTTTAATTATAAAGTATTTATTAGAATGAGCAATGCTTTCCCATAATCTTAGAGTATCTTTCTTTCAATAAAAATAAACTAGGAGAACAGTATACCAAAACTGCAGTATGAGCAGAGCTCTGATACCTGATAGATATATATGTATGTATGATTTTTTTTAACCAAATTAGAGCTAATATGAATTAAAAATAGCCTCATGAAAGAACTACCCAACTCTGTACATCCATATTATTTTCAGTTCTGTAACAAATATTAAAGTTGTTTTAAGAGTCATTATATATGGAGAAGCAATGTGGGTAAAACATGAAAACCCAAAGAAAGGTACTTAAAACATTATTTCCTCACTGGGTGCATAATCGCGAGGTATAACTTCCCCAGTAGCTAGGAGGCTGCATGATCCAGACAACATTTCAGAATATGTCAAACCCAAGACATCATGGAAGTTTCGGCATTCTCCCAGGCATAGTAATTTAGCTTTTCATCAACTCTCCTCTTGCTTATATCAAAAAAAGTCCCATGATACCTTCCACCAACCTCAACTTCTGATTTTCTGACAAACTTCTGGAATCTCAAGCAAGCCATTTAATGTTATTTTTTTCCTTCTCTGATTTTTTTCCCCAGATTCTCCTGCCTTTTTTTGCTCTGTATTCTTTACACCTTCTTTACTGAGTTGGTAATTCACCCTCGGCTTCAGAGGAAAAAAAACTTTTACTTGCAACCTATTTAAAACTAAGAGTTTGATCCTGCAATTGCTAAAGTCAAAGGCAACAAGGGCGCTCTGTTCAATGGGAATAGAACAGACCCAGAGTTCCTGGACAGTGTGTTTTTAATCAGGGAGCCTTCACATTTAAACGGAAATCTTTTGCATCATATTAGTATTCATTGTCCACCTACACAGGATGGGAAATTTGCTGAACAAAAAGGTTAAGTGTGCTGATGCCAAGAGGGCTTGCCCATTGCAGAGCCAGTGTCAGCAATGAAAGCATCTCAGCTGTACCTGTTCCAGGAAATTACATCAAAAACCTCTGCATTCATGGCTCAGGTGAGTCAGACCTGTTTCTTACAGTATATAAAAGGTCAGCTGAGATGGTGTGTGTATTATTTCATCCCAGGAACAGTCCAAGTGTACCAAAACCAAAAATAAAGCTTAAGTGAAAGAAGGTAACAGAAGGGAAGCTGCTGCAGCCCATCTGACACGGTTTATTCAAATATGTCACTTCAGATCAACAGAGAAATGTCCTTCTGCAAAGTGTTTATCAAGGGATCCTTGACTGGAAAAATGATACAAGAGTTCTTTGTGCCTGGTGCAAAAGAGCATATGTGGTGTTTACCATGCAAGACAGTTCTTCCCAGCCTGTGGTTCACAGAATCAGCTGGAGCCTGGGGCTACTTCTGAAGAACCTGTGAGACATGACTGAGACAGAAAAGCCTGTTGTCAGACAGCTACAATTTGCTACAGAGATGTAGTCCACTCCCCTGGGAAGTTTTAGGCACTTGCCATTCAGAAAAAGATTGCAAGTCACTTGTTTAGGTGTTCTACACAAGATGGCTTTTTTTCTTCCTATAACATTTGATCTGATATTAGGTATTACCTCTGGTGATAAAAGACTCAAACCTCTAATTTTCTTTCCAAGAGGCTTCCCAGAGCTCCTGAATCCTTACTCACTGTCTTCTACTAGCTTCATTTATACTCACTGAATCATTTTTCTCCTCATCTTTCAATTTAGAGCAGAACCTGAAAGCACAATACTCATCTGTTTCCAAACCTTTTTTATTTTGGATAGATCTCTGATGATTAACAGCACCCTCCTATCCTAGCATGTAAATCTGCTAAGCATGACCAGTAAAACTGGGAGTTCACAAAATGGTAAAGGTTAGAAGGGACCTCTGGAGACTGTCTGGTCACTGCCCTGCTGTCCTGGAGAGCTTACTAAAGACAGTGTGCTCTCCCATATATGTATGCTGCCTGTGACCTCTGAAAAATGTGCTATAAAAATTAATCTGAGGCATAAAGGAGGGGTAAAAAGGGTGGATGCATTTTAAGTGAATTTAGTCTGAGTCCTCATAATTAATTGCTGGAGGGCTCAGGAAAGCTGGCAGAACACAACAGGTATGGAAATACCTTTCCTGCTTCTTGGCAGAAGCAGCTTCTGTCAGCTTGGGTACACATGGCTCAGCACATGTCAGGTAGGTAACAAAATGTAAGCACTAGAAGGTAGCTTGCCATTGGGACAGAAATTGATATGGATTGAACTGAACAGGGCAGAAAAAAAACCCGGTGCGTCAGAACAAAAAGCTATGAGGCATGTTGGTGTAGGCAGACTCGCTGTCTGCTGAGATTTAAAGTAGCTCTTTTCTGTGCTCTGCAGTGTGTAAGAGCAGTGAACTCCTCCCAGCCCTTTCAGTCCTGAATACAGAAATAATACAGATTCATCCATCTCTTTAGCGAAAGACTCGAGAAATCAGTTTTCAAGGTGGAAAACACCTTATGGTGGATCATTTCACTGACATGTTGTGGCTGTTCAGGACCACTGAATGTCACACCCTCAAAATTTTAGCCTGTGCATCTTTTAGGAAAATGCCTCAAACCTGATCCTCCTCCTTCGCCTTTGGCAGCTATTCTGGCAGCTTCTTCCTAACCAACTATTAGCAGAGGACTAGAATGGGATCTTACATCCTGTGTGAATGTCTAGTTATCAAATGTCAGAGGAGAATTTTATTCAAAGATACTTTTCTAAAGATTATAGCAAGTAAAGCTTGTGCAAATATCAGCCAACATAGCTGCTGATGTACAGGCTCCAAAGACACAGAAAAGCAAATCAAATCCAAGCTTGCAACAGTGAACAGGTATCAGTAGGAATTAAATATCTGCCTGAATTTTGATGACCTTGAACAATTCAATAAATCACATCACTCCACGTACACAGCTTGATAGAAGTCAGGCAGCTGCACTGCCCTTGAGAACTGGGCAGTGGGTTCTGGGAGGAAGGAAATAGCTGCCACATGCAGTAAATAAAAAGAAATTAAAAAAAAAAAATAAAAAAATACACACACAGTTTGCTGCAGAATCATTCCATTCAGCCTGGCTAAAAACACAGGCAGCTACAAACCGATCATTCATCTCCAACATAAACACAGATTTGGTTAGACTAGCAGTAACATAGGTTGAGATTTTTAGTAGATGACATAAATAAATGTATTTTTATATTTCCTGACCACATTAAGCTTGAAATCAGAGTTCTAAAATTTGAGCCACACACTATAAGACTTCTAATAGTCAATAAATTCAGATAGTCACAGTGAAGCAATGTTTTCTCCTTAAAGGTACGTTTTGCTGCAGTGTATATAAATACAAGGGGACTTGGTTTTTTATGGATTTGAAATTATATGTAGCTGAACATGATCATTCAAAAAAAGGTTAAAGTTCTCTTAGGAGGACAGCAAGATGGAAACCACTTCAGAAGGCGAAATCTCAGATTCCAAATATTATTTCTACATGGAAAGACATTAGTAAGGATATGGGGGAACGTTGGAGAAAATTACTTTCTCCCCAGAAGGTACAATCCAGGAGAGGAGAGCTAAAACATACCAGCTCAAGAACATCAATGTACTCCTCTGTTCCTATCCCACCTCTGCTACACTAAGGCACAAAACAAGTTCTTATCCTGCCCGGTGCATCCACTTCCCATTTGTAAAGCAGGGATTATAGGGCTAGAATTCCCTTAGGTGGTGTTAAAGGAATGAATGATTTTAGAGAATTACCAATAATACTTACAAGCTAAAATACTTAGATGCTAAATGTAATTTTTAATCTCTAGTCCTTACAGCACTTTAGCATTATCACCATGATACCCCACTCTGACAAACTCAATACAACAGATACAATGAATTTTTCAGCTTCTCAGAATGGGTCCGTAGCAACATCAGGGGTGATTTTCAGGTGGTAGTTGGCCATAGATACCTTTCCAGTGTTGTAAGATCCATAAAGGCTGATGCCCAGGCTGATGCCCAGCAGTCAGAGAACT
The DNA here is from genome assembly GCF_965140245.1 of Athene noctua. NCBI lineage: Eukaryota > Metazoa > Chordata > Aves > Strigiformes > Strigidae > Athene > Athene noctua. The sequence continues at coordinate 13,880,858 of NC_134049.1, read as the reverse complement.
TAATGAGAGAACCTGCAGGATCACAAGGCTGAATTTCAGCATGGCGTTGCTCGCTAGGCAAGCTCTGGCCAAAGGACTACAGTGCACTGCGCAGACCTCGGAGGCAAGCCCTTCAATACTGAACGACGTTTAAGTTTTGGACCTACCACTTTCCGTGGACTTTCTTACAAAGAGACATGTTCCCAGTGGGGGAGCAATAAAGAGAGTCAGTGTGTACTGGCTCTACTGCCCGTTATTGACTGAATGTTGTTGGAATAGCCAAGATGAAAATATCTGAGCACTGATGTCACTTCGATACAATTGCTTTGGAGGCTATTCAGTTTTCCTTGGGGCGCCTATTCATTTTAGGAGACTTGCTGATCTTTGATGACTGGAGTTTTATGACCAGAAAGAAATGGAGATGGCAGCTAAGAGCCTCACTTCACAATGAGTAAAATAATCCTTTTAAGGGAGAATTTTGTCAATCCTAGCTCAGTTTAAAAACCAGCAGTTGAGACTAAGTAAATGGAATGTACTAGCAGAATAAATTTTAAAACACCAAGTACTTTCAAGTGGAATTCAGCTGCATGATGACAAATAAAACAATAATAACAACCTCTCCACCCACCTATGTTAAGGTTGGAAAGTCAAGTATTCAAGAGCTGGAAACACTAGAATTAAGGTTGCCTTGTGTAGTCCTAATTCACTTCTCCTGTGCGATACAATGAAAAGATAATTTTCACCATTTAGCGGGCAGGATGAACAGAGCTATTCAGTATTTCTTTTTTTACCTTTTTGAGTCAATGTGTGGCCATGGTTTTATTTATAGCATGCAGTTTAAACTCTTCACTGAAAACAGGATTATTCATATCCTTGTGGGTTTTAATATAACACTTATCACAGAAATATTTGCTTCAAAAACATAATGAATGTCTCATGACAAAACCCCTGCCAATGAGGTAGGATGGTAGCGCGGTCCCTTCGGGCCAAATGCTTAATCAGAATCAGAGGTCCCACAAGATTGTTTTGATTCAGATGAGATCATCTGAATATAATACAGTGTATAATATATTCTTGTTTTTAGCAAACCAGTGGTAACAAAACCCCATTTTGTTAAGAGAGAGCTTCAAAACTTCCACTGCAGTGAGTTCTGTGTTTGAGAAACCATCTGTCTCCTTTCAGGATCATCCATAGCATTTGCAAACTTTGGTTTTTGTAGTTTAAAGCACCTCCTTCTAAGACCACTGGGCAAACAACAAGCAAGGCCTCGTCTGGAGCCAAGTAGTGTAGCAGAGTAAGGCTAGAATGAAATTATTCCTAGCTTGCTTGATTTTGGAAGATTCTCACCAAAATTTGCAATTTAAAAGAAGAAAAAAATACCCCCTACCTCTGTTGGCATGCCCTTATTTAGAAGTGTACATGCATGTGATTATGTATATACACTTAAAACCAAAAAAAGTAGTTATATCTGCTGGCAAAAAAACTGAAACAACTTTATGTTTGTGGGACTTTTGTTGGAACACAACAGTGCTAACGTTCTTTTTCAGCAGTTAATCAACCATCAGCAAAGCTCTAAATAAACTTTAAATCAAGGACCACATAACTGTTCTTCTCACAAACAAGAAAATTTATATCCACCCTTTTGATTTGGATCTAAGTTGCAAATCAAGTAACTCTTCTTTTGAGACATTGTCTCTGTAGAAAAAAATGTTATCTCAAGTTCTTCCACCAGTATGACCCATTTGAGAAACACAATTTTCAAGTTTATGCAAGCCTGCAATCACACCTGCACAACCTCTCAGAGAAATCAATTTATGATTCCCCATGTCATACTGCTTGTTTTACATTAGAGTCTTACAGAAAATGCTTATGTTAGAAATATTTTTTTTTTTAATTACTTACTATTCTGACAGCCATCAGGATCTCTTTATATTCTTCTGATCCATATTGCTTGTTTCAAGCTGTTCCTCAATGATACTCTCTTCAGAGGAGAAGATCTGACAGCTGAAAGAAAAATGCACAATTCTTACAGTTTATATCCACGAGACTGGAAATTTGGCATGTCTGGAGGCTTTAACATTATTATTATTACAAATATATTTTGGAATCTATTTTTGGCATAACTGGTTAGAATCCTTATAAAAAATGTAGCTCTCAGTGACTGTAACTAAGATTCTTTTTTGGTCTGATGTAGTAAAAGGAAAGTTAACAAACATGATCTCAAGTATCCCTTAGCAGCATCTTTAAAAATAGCACCATTATTATCCTAGGATTCAGCTACCTGAAACACTAGCACTGCTACAACCTGTGTTGGATCAAGACAGTTAGTTAGAATGGCTTTTTTATTTAATTCAAAGCTATTTTAAAGTTTAAGCAAAAAATCATCCCTAGCTGGATCTACTACTGTCCAGCCTATCTTCTGCTCCAGATTTAGAACAATGTGCTTAATTCACAGTGTAAGTTACCCCACTGTAACACCTCCTAGTTTAAGGCAAGGCCTCTAATTTATGCAGACAGAAGTTGATGCTACTGTCTGGATCTTAAGTCCATCCTCAGTCCATTATTCTTTAGCAGCATTAGTACTACAGCTCAATACAAATCAGTTGTAATAGTATCAGGGATCTTCCATTGCAGACATAGACTTCACTTAATTAACCAAGTGTTGTATAAACACAGCAGGGGAAAAAAATGATCCCTCCCTCAAAGACATTGATGCAATTATTTTGTTGTTCTAGCATGGGGATCACAAGGCATTTTGCAGTCAAGTCTCTCAGGAAGGGAGACTGTATTTTCAGTCTTGTTTTACAGATGGGGAAACTTGAGGAGCAATGAGTTCAGTAGGAAGACACAATGACTTATGCTTTCTGAAAGTGGACATACTGTGAGTGCTGAACTAAACGCTCACTGATTTTCCATTTTTGCAGAAATTAGCACTGAAGCTCAGATTCCACAGAAACTCACAAGCCTGATACCAGTATTTATCCTGGTTTAGAAGCACGCACTTCCTCAGCCCGCTTGAGAGAGACTACCCACTATCCATCTGATGCTCTCAGCTGAGCTCACTGAATTGCTCTCAGTGCAGAAATGCCTGTCCAAGGAATGCATGCAGGCTCACTAATACACTGGGAAAAAAAAGTCAGGATTGCTTCTCTACATGCCTTAGGAAGCTCCGGTGATGTAAGAGTCACCACTGATCCTATACAAGATACAAATTATAATGATCTTACTGCCAACATCTGGTCAAGTTTAAGATGAGAATCTTATAAGACTTCTAGTTATATCTCCTCATGTTTTTCTGAGCTTGGATGACATCTCAGCTCAGGGTTGGGTTGGTTTTTTTAATAATAAATGCCTTCTCTGATTCAGAACAATGTTTCAGTGCATTATTTCTATTATTCCCCTTTTCATTGACTAAAATTGAAAAAAGCTCCTGAAAATTTAACCCTTCACAAAGTGACAAAGGCTCTCAGAACATCATCTAGGCCATGCTGTAATTAGCTAGACTTTCCACTGACTTGGTCAGCTTTGGATCAGTCCCAAAAACAATAAGGGGGGTGTGATACAGCAGAGCATGGGGGCAGATATTTTACTTTAAGAATTCATTAAATCTCCATTGGCGGCCCTTGGTATTCTGCTAGAGTAGAAGTTGATAATGAGTACTAGTAAGGCCTCATCTCTGAAATTTATCCCTGAAAAAGCAAAAGTAAAAGCCATTGATTTTTTTTTTTTCTGGTTTGTTTGTTTTAATAAATAAGCTACAAGAAGTAGCAGGCCATGCCTCCAAACAACTGTCACTGTAAGAGCTCACCCCAGCTGTACGAGAATTGAGATTATCCTAGTTCATCTTCCGCTTTCTCCATTCAGTTTAGAAGTTTACCTAGGAAATAAGGAGTCTGGCAGTTTAGAAAGCAGTTCTCTCAGGCTGTGCTCATGAGAGGAAAATCTTCTTTTCCCTTGCAGACCTGACACTCCAGTCCCACTGACAGCTTTCTTGAGGCTGCAGAGTACCTTTTGCACTCCTTTGCTGCTCTTCTCCACATGTACTGCCCAGGCAGAAAGAGGCAGATCGCCACGGAACTAGTAGTAGTTCATCCATAAATAACAGATTTCCAACTCACTAGTACCCCTTTCCACTAGCTTTTTTTCCAAGTGGTCTGCAGAGTGGGTGGTGATCCCCACTGCGACCATTTCACAGGTGAAAGGGCCGAGGACGCAAATCCGGGGTCAGCCTGGGCTGCCCTCGCCCTCCCCCAGCTCCTCCAGCGCTGTGCAATGCTGCCTCTTGGTGGAGCACAGCTAAATGCTCTGCAGGGCTCTCGCCTTCCCTCTCCAGACTAAACCTCTAGACCTGAACAGAAGCAAAAATAGACTTAGTGTCTTTCGTTATTAAGACAAATTATTAAGTTTATCTGTCCACTCCCTTACAATTTGTGTCTGCCTGCTGCATGACAAAAGGACTAATGTCATACCTTCGAGGGCAGTAGTAAAAATAAAATGCCCAAGGGGTGCGTTTTAAAACTGGTAGTTAAATTGGACAGCCAGAAGCACTGAATTTGAATGTTTCATAAGCTAAGTTGAATATCCACAGAAAGAACAATTGTATGATTTTAGTAATGAGCTAATTCAACTAATTCAATAATGAACTAATTCAACCCCTTCCAAAACAATTCATGAACTCTTACTCATTATCAGTTTACAGTGCTTGGGGACCTTCTTTAATTATCACTGTTCCTAGTTGTTATATGTATTTATGTTATGGGTGCAGTATAAAGATGGACATGGAAAAAAAAAAATACAGCTTCTTCTTTTTGTTCATAATCACAGTGATGGGAAAACCTCCAAAAGCATTCTCAATGTTTTGTAGTTGTCAAGACACTTCATTTTCTCTCATTCCCAAGCTTCAGAAGCTTCCTCTTTGTGATTGCAAACAGATGATGGTGGAACATGCAATTAGGCTAATACAAGTAAATTCCAATCAGTGGTAGCCTGCAGCAGCTTCTCAGTGTTCACATCAAATGGAGGCCAACTCTTAGCATGAAGCTGTCAGCAGGAAAAGATAAATTAAAATTGATTTTTAGAAGCAAATTTCTGTGACCTTCTTCATTGCACCCAGGAGTATCTATAACATCTGTCATTTATTATATACCATGGTTGGGATTTTCAGCCATCCACTGAGCTTGGGCATTCAAAATCCAATATGCACCTTTGACCATATCAGTGCAAAGTCTCATGAGTTTTGACTATTTGGGAGAACAGCATTCCACAAAAGGGGGAAGTGTCTGCACCTCTCTACATGCACCAAGAAACATTTTTAATAATATACAATTTTGGAGCTTATTTGAAAATGACACCTTTAAAGTTTAAGCTTTTAGTACAACTGGAATAGATTCTGCAGATTTACCCTATCCTTGCCAATCTTTACAATCTTTCTTTGCAAAACAGAGATGGCAGATTCTCAGTTTTAGTTTTTCCAGAAATTACACAGTAAAACCAGTGGTTACTCGTAATACCTATTCAGTGCACGCAATGGGCATAAAATGTGATAGCACTAGCTTTCATAATAGTGTAAGAACTCTAAATAAATATGGTATAAGTTTCAGAGCTACCTATCTTGATCTCGTCTCAGGGATCACAGTTCAATCACAAGATCTTCCAGACTTCTGAAGGTTTTCTTAAGATGGAGACTGTCTCCAGAAGCTGCCTGCAGCTACAAGAAGATTTCTATCCCCGCTGTGGGAGGCCAGCAGAGGTACCTCTGTCAAACCGGGCACCAAACAGTTGCATGGTAGAATTCTGCTAATGGTGCACTGCAGCCCAGCTGCCCCAGAGGGGTGTCAAGCCTCCTGGTAATCCAAGGGAAGGCAGGCTTCTCAGCAGACCAGGGTAGCTGGTGGCATAGAGCTGAAGAAAAGGCATTTTAAGCAGAGTTAATTGGGTAAAGGGCAGAGCTGTGTGAACATGACCACATCACTCTGGCTAAAAGCATTAATGTAAGAAAAAAAAAAAATTACTCTAAGCATGGAAAAGTTGGTAATCTTTATTCTAAAGTTACTGGGCAACCCTGGTGTATATATGCAAGTTCAAAACCAGGCTTTTTAGAGCAGAATGAGTCTTCAGTGTCCTTGATCTCTTTTTATAGGCAATAAAACGCATCTCCCACATTTCCCAACACTCCTTTCTGCCTTTAGAATGCATTCAGTCATAAGAAACAGTTCTGAACATCTTCTCTATTAACTATATTCCCCCAACTGCTTCAAGTTAAAGTAACATGATTCATTGTAAAGCAAAGCATCCTCATCTCAATTGCTTCCAATTCTCTATTTTTCTCTGAAAAGCAAGTCCAGGCCATTAGTACAGTTGAGCGTTAGACAAAAAGTTTCCAAAAACAGCTAACATAATGCAATGAAAGTAATTTTGTAACAGAGAAAAATACAAGTACAGTTATACAAGTGTTCTTGTTCCAAGAACAATTATAAGTGGGTTTTGTTTTGATTTTGAAAAATCTCCAATATCTCAGGGTAGTTGCAGTAGACCACACACTTGAAAAATTACATGTTTTTCTGGTCACCGTATAATAAGAAAGGATTTTTCTCTCTGAGACAGAAAAGGCCTATTCAAGGTTGGAAAGGGAGTGCAAGTCAGAAGAACGAAGAATCAGGAAGCTGGGGAGATAGGTTATAATTGTATGAGGATGATTTGGTCTAGTTGTCTGAACAACTGCCAGAGAATTAGGAAGGACAGCTTCAACTTTTTCTTCAGCCTAGGCAAAACATAAGGGCTAAAAGCAAAACCCAAATAAATGTCAGTTTTATGGTATCTGCTAGTAGGGGTGACTCCATCTCTGGTTGTCTCTCTGGAGATAAGAGGTTTTGCAACACAAAGTATAGCATAGATAGAAAATAAAGTGGGAGGATAAGTACCAGTTTGCTTAAGATAGTGGGGTTTGTGTCAAATTTTTCGTGATATGGTCACGTAGTATTCCACAGCAAGACAATACATAAATATCTACATCATTTATGGATTAAGATCCACTCCAGGCTGTAGACAAGTGAACAGCAAATAAATCATAAATTGAGAATCAGTCATGACTTTCCCCTGACTTCACAACCCACTGTAGTAAGCCAGTTGCATAACCTACTTTCCAGGTTATTTTACTGCAGTCATTGGGCAATTTTGGATGGCCTCCACTGAGTACATTTTTTTTTAACATTCTTTTTACCAATAAAACAAAATAAAAGATTTTATAGCCTTGATGTGTTTCTGGCACATATTAAAAATTGCTGCTAATAAAACTTTTCCAAGAAGAAACAAGAGGAAAAAATGACCAAGCTGTAGCAATGTAAATATCTCATGACTTTTTTTTTTTGTAAAGTGGGGCTTTTATGCAGGAAACTGGGAAACAACATCACAGAAAATGTTTGTGTTAAGAGAAGAAAACCCATGTAAGCACAACTTACAGAGTGGAACAGTATCAGGTTTCTAGCAGCCCATGGTAAATGTAGTTTGAAAGAATCATGTTTTCATGCACACCAAGGGCTTGCTCCTTCTGACCACTGAAGTCAGTGACGATTCCCCAAATTACTTTGGTGATGCATGAGCTAGTCCCTGAAGCAGCAGCCTGGCTTGCACGTTCGGCACTGGGCGGCGAGTCAAAAGATCCAAGTTCAGTTCCTAACTTGATACAAACACCCTGGGTGATTTCTGTCCGATCTCCCCGGGCCTCAGCTTCTCATCCATAAAGAGGGGTCATCTGTCTTTGTCTGCTTCCACTGGCAGCTCTCAACAGTCATCGTCTCTCCCCTGGCACGTCAAAGCCTTGTTTTTGGTGTATTTTTTAGGTGCAACCGTGATTTAACAAGCAATGACTAATGCACACCCTTAATCATCACAACTCATACAGCACTGCAGTCGCTCTTGTACACTGCCCTACCGAGTTCTGCAGGAGACAGAGCATGCCACATGGATAGCGAGTACTTAAAAACGTGCCTTAAGTACCAAACTCATCTGCAGGAGGCCAACCTATGTATACAATACTGCCCTTTACGTGTATTATAAATCACAAAGTGCATGAGCTGGTTGATTTTGAAGGATCACCTCTTGCATGCTTGAATGTGGTCCCTCCTGATGAGCAGGAAGTCAAGCAAGCATACCAAGAGACTCACATGGAGGAACAAGGAGCTCGTGACAATATTCCCTCTGTAGTTTCAATGCACTTTCTCACTTCCGAGATTGCAGTCAGTATATGAACTATGGTTTTACTTATTTCAGACTACCAGGCAACATTTTTAATGTTAACGCTTTTTCATGAAATTAACCACGAGAGGGCACTAGTACTGCTGAAAAAAAAAAATATATTTTTTTTTAAATTTTAAAAATACAAAACCAAGTAGCTAAATAAATAAATGGGAATTTGCTTACAAACTGTATCACTTCAAAGGCACAGGATAGCAGGTTCCACGGTCATGAGTCATCCACCCGCAGAAAGCCCAAGTGTCAGGTAGCTATGTGGGTGACCTGCAGCAGGGTGAAAATCACCCAGCTACCTGGAGCCTACATAGCTGGTGCTTTTTCTGCTCCCCCTACAAGCCTCTCTTTGCTTACACAAGCTCTTTCTTTAGGGTGGATGGGTGAAAGGTTCACCCATCTTTTTGTAGCAGTGTTGTCCAGAGCCTCCCTCTGCAGCATCTCTGTCCTACCTCAGGCCTCCCACACAGGAGCAGTAATTATCTTCACTGCTGTTCCTGGGAGGGTCATCCCCTTCTCTCTCAGCAGAGAAGGGCCTTTCCTTCCTGAAAGCCAGGTGAGCAGCAATGTCTGAAACCACAAGGTTTCAGCCCAGCAAGCCCTAGCAATGGGTTTGCTGGTTTCACAGTCTTTTTGATGCAGACTGTCTGTGAGGGCGGACTAAAAGATAACTCACAGAACTGAAAGAACGAACAGCTATAGCTCAAACTAAACAGCTGACCTCCAAGACTGGGAGAGGTTTTTCCACAAAGACATCACCATAATAAATTCTTCTAGAAACAAGAGAAAAGAAAGAGCATATTATTTTTTAAGAGTATCCTGAATATCTGATTCAAAATTATACCGTGTAAAAACAAAACCCTTGACCTCACAAAATCTCCCAGTGAGATCTCCCTGCCAAAAACCATCTAGGATACAGACATTTGCACCAAGAGAAAAATGTCTACAAATACCCTATTCAAGAGCAAGCGCAATTATGTATGAATGTACAGATCACTCGCAAAGCTAATTTTGCTTACAAAGGAAAATACCTCATTGCTAAAAGATTCGTATGGTTAAGCTAAACCTTTTCCTGCGGCATTGATTGTGAATACAAAAGGATTGTTCTTTTTTGTTTTGGCTGTAAGTGAACAAAATGCTGTTTTCCACTAGATGTTTCTCCTGAGTTTTTGTGACAGTTGGATTAATTCTGTGCAATTATTCCGTGAAAGTAAATTTATTCTGAATACCCTGGTAAATTTCTGGCAGTTCAGAGGAATCTCCCAGTTGGGACACATCTATTGCGGAGAACACCAGGTAAGCCAGAAATGGGGGAAAATTAAAATAACTCGATTTATAATTGGGTAGAAGGTAACATAGCTGCTAGAGAAAAAGAGGGTCAAAAGAGTGGTTTACAGTACCAGCCTTACAGACTAAACTTGATGAATCTTTTTGCACTATTCAAATAGCTGTTTGTTTTACTGTATTTGTAAAGGTGTGTGCCAGAAAAACAGAGCAATGAAGAGTTCCAAAAAGCATGTATTCATTTGAAAATTGACTGATAGAATATTCCACAATGACCTGTGCATAAAAAGACTATTTTCTTCAATACAGGGTGTTGTAAAATCATGTTTGTTTGACAATGTGTTTCTTGTGCTTGAGCAACTCTTGAAGTACTGAAATAATTTCTAATACAGTTATCAGGCCAAAGAGTTGAAAAATACACTGATTTTGATTCAGCTGTTACTCCTAGCTCCAAATGAGTTACCCAAAATATGAATCCAGTAGTTATAGATGTCTAAAACCATAATAAATACCCCAAAATGTTATTAAAGCTACACTCTAGCTTTGGAACAGAAATCTCAGCACCCCTACAAAAGCATCCAGTCCTATTCCCATAGGGTTAATGCCTCAGCTACAGAAACCAATGATATCTCTATCTCGCAGAACACATTTTTTGTTCTTCTTGCTTCTTTTCACATGACAGTCAGTCATTCCTAACAAGAATACGAAGGGTAATGCTAAATTTAAACAAACTTGTTGACTAGGCTGAAGAGCTAATTTGACTGTCAATGTCTAAATTAAAATCACATGTATTTGCAACCTTTTATATTCAAAATAAAAATACATATAGAGTATTTAGACCCTGCAATTTTTTAAATGGTTGTATTCTGCTCCTTTTTTTTCCCCTTGCAATCTAAATGTTAACATTAGAAATGCAGAGGTGAGGATTCTTTTAAACCAAGGCCTTTGATGTTGAAGTAGATGCATTTTCCCAAACCAGCTATGCAGTTCCTATGTTAATTAGGAGATATGGAATACTCTTTAATAAGCGCAGAAGGACACAAGACGAAGTCTCTGAGGTCATACATTTATTACAGGTACTGAAAAGCAGTTCCTTCACCTTTTGGTTTTAGCCAAACTTGTTTTTCCATTTGGTCAGGAACCAATCTGCAAGCAACACAGGTATTACAAGGCTGTTTGGATCTGGCATCACAGATCAGTACAGGCTTGACCTATACTCCAGGGAAATCAATGCAAAGATTCCCACCAGGCTTTGGCACAGGTCCTAAATTTTTACATGTGGGAGACAGATGCTACAAAATCACAGTAAAAAGGAAGTCAGAAATAAACTGTTGCTCAGTTCTGTGTGGCCAGTCTCTCCCATTACTGACATCTCCTAATAGAGAAGGTGAAGGAGCACACAGTGGGCTCCCCATGGCTCAACCCATTCTGAAGGTGGTTTTTCCACCCTCATTCTGTCACGAGCCCCAGGGCTGTGCAAGAGAAGCTGATGAGAAGAGATGCTGTGTAAAAGGCAGTTCCCTTCTTGCATGTTGCAGAAAAACTGCAGCAAGGCTGGTTTCGTACAGGCAGGCAAGGACGTGGTATTTTCATTTACCTGCTCCTGAGACCCCCGAGGCTGTTAAAAGCTCTCACATAAGCAGTCCGATTGACTGGTTTATTGTTCATGTCCAATCGTGTAATCCCAGTCTGCTTTTCAAAGCTCCAGCTGTAGTTAGCTTTTATACAATGCTCCAATGCAAAATATTATTATTTTAAATAAGATATTTGTTCTACTTTTCCTCACTTTCTAACCCCATCTTCAAATTCACCAACAAAGGCTCAGGAATGTAAAACAGATCCTTTGGGAATCATATAAATTTGGGGAAAATAGTGCTGTTCTACAAAGCCCTTCTGAAACTAAAATGATTAAAATTGGTCATCTCACCAATAGGTTAACCTGATTTAGCAGTTAAAAATATAGCACGTACATAATAGCATTTGAAATTGATGCTGGAACTGGATAAAAGGGACATCATCAAGATAAAAGCTGCAATTATTAAAACTGCAACAATTGCAAGTATTAATTTTCCTTTTCAACTTCCACAAGGTTTGTTTCCATTACGTATTTAGGTGGCAAGATGCTAGCGGCATAATCACTTTATTTCTTGCTCCCACTCACAATCACTGTTTGCAGGGTTCTGGTCACTGCAACTGGTGAGACAGTTTGAAATCCAGAACAAAATAGTGACCAACAAACAGAGTTTTAGAATATAATAGAGATAAGTAACATCATGGAAAATATGCAGCAATCACTTCTAATAGCTATAATTTTGCACTTCATTCTCTCATTTTCATTACCCTGCCAGAAGCTTAACTGCATCTTCCACTTAGCCCAAGCATTGCTTTTAGCCTTCAGTGAAAATCATACCCATTCAGCAGAAAAAATAAGCTTTTCCCTTTTGATCACCCTAAGCCTATTTTGTAGAGCGGCAATACTTGACAATGCTCTTCTATTTTATCAGGTGGGAACTTGCAGAGAACACTTTGCAGCGATGAAATTAACAGCAATGAAGATTTACATTTTCAGAATATGGTATATGCTTGTGCCAATAATACGGCTGAATACAGCTGAGGATTTCCAGTGGACAAAGAATAATCCAGGCTCTTTCTATTATGGCACTTTTCCAGCTGGTACTTTTGAACTACAGTTGATTGTGGGTTTTATAATGCTTTAGATCTACTTGTGTGTTTGCACAAGAAAGCTACCAAAAGGTTTTACTGCCATTTTCCAGGGAAATGGCAGGAAAAAAATTGAGGCTCTTGCAGAATGCATACTTGGTATCACCTTCTGCACCTAGCCCTGGAAATATACTTAAAACAGTAAACTCAGAGTTTATGTTAATAGATTCATATTTCATATCCAGATCTCCCTTTCCTGTCTGTGACTGAAGATGCACAGTATAATAAATCACACCTGAAAACTCTTCTCCTTTTCCATAAGTTATCTACAGCTAATGAAGAATTATAACCTAAAAATAGCCTTAGTTATGGAGCTAACTTAAGAAATGAATGTGAAGAAAATAATTGTGTTGGGTTTGTTTCAAGCTGTTTACTATTATCTAATTCACTTTCAGTACTGCTTTATGAAACCTTGTCCTTTCTTTAATGTGTTTTTATACACATACATATATATATGATGTATGAATACAATATGTATTTATACACATACATTTCATTCAACCAAAATCAAAACAAAAAGATTTTTTTTCATGCTCAAGTTTTTAAGTGACTTATGAAATGGATTTATTATGTTCTTTTGTATAATACTAGGAAAATAATCCAGAATCTTTCCATGTATTTTACATAATGAGCTAAACTTGTAATTGCCAAAAAACCCATGAAAAATAGCAGGCAAAAATGAGGTGGGAACCTAATTTTTTCTTACAGTAAGATATTTCTGCCTTGCTATCAATGCCCTACCTCATCACTGTAAAATAATAGTAACAAGGTTTAATATACAAAAGAATTAGATTCCTTTTTCAGTACGTCAGAAAAAGATACTTTTAGTCTGTACCACATTTTCAGACAGTCCCTTTTCATGCACCGATAAAGTTTCACGTAGAAAACATTGGCCTCTTGCTCAGCAGACATGCAATGATGCACATCTCACACCAAGCCATGCAACTGTGAAGGTCTATCAATTAGTTTCCCATATGAAAACTTAGTACAAAGACCAGTGTTGCAGGGAAATGTTTAAATCTTTAACTCACTTCTTTTTACCTTCAGGCTTTTTATGGGGTGTTGGAAGTTCTGCGTACCAGACTGAAGGGGCCTGGGACAAGGATGGGAAAGGACCAAGTATCTGGGATGCTTTTACTCACAAGAAAGGGAAAGTGTTTAGAAATGAAACAGGAGATTCAGCATGTGATGGCTACTACAAAGTTAAGGTATCGTTAAAGAGGAACTATCCCTCTAGAAACATTCTGCAGCCATTTCATGATACTGATTTCCCATTTTGAAATGACAGCAAAGACAAAATGCTTTAGTTGCTCTATAGGCTCATTTAACTTAGGAAGTCAAAGGATGATATTTCAATTAGTTCAGTAAGATTTTCTTTCCTAATAATCTTATAGAATCAATAGTACTACAGTATTTCCCAAACATGTCTCATTTTTTCAGGATTTTTGTGTTCACAGAAATATTCTAAATTTTGTGGGAAATCCAAATGCTTAGTTAGAACAATGAACACAGTTGAGCTTTGAATAAAATTAGCATCTTTTTTGTGTGTTTGAGCAGCTTTAAAGGTTTTCTGTGTATATTTAAGAATAATAAAACCATCAGATGCTTTAAAATTCAGTCTGAATGTTTTCCATTTTTGTGAATGGATAACAAATAAATAAACAATGCAGCTCTATTAGCAATATGTTTCCAAGCTTAAAACTATCAAAAACAATTTTAGAATTACTGTCCTGGAAGAAAGATAGATAGACAAGGCAAGAGAGTCCAAATGACTGTTATAAGTCAATATCACATAATTAGAATTCCAACTAAATTGATAAAAGTTATATTCCATGAAGTTTTTTCACCTGTAAGAAATCCAAAGGAGAACCAGAGGTCGAACAGAACTAAGAAGAATGATGCCTTACTATCCTAAAATAGGAAAATGCAGGAGAGATTTCATTTGACCTCTCAAACAAGTAAAAGCTTGAAAGAACAGCTTAATAAAAACCCCCTATGAGGTTGGAACTCTGAGACTCACTGGAGTGTTGCATCAGAAGAGACTGACATGATGATCACTGGACCTACTTTTCAGGGAGAATTCAGGCATAAACAACAGCATTTCAACATTTACTCACTACTGTGGGCTTGTATTTCAAAATACCTTCTGAAACTTGCTTATACGCATTCAGTTACATGGCCCTTTTTACATAAAAGCACCCTTTACTGGCTTGGATCATCAGAATCCTCTTTGCATTGGCTGATCTACCATCAATTTCTAATTTCATTTAATATCAAAGATGTATGATTCCTTAGAAAAAGAACATGTATTTACACTGAGTTTATCTTCTGTGCTAACTCCAGTATGAGATGGTAAATGAAAGCCTGCCTAATCATGTTTTTGTACCTAAGCTGAAATGTTTGAGGTCAGGATTTACAGGCTTATATTATTTTTTAAAACATGCACATTACAAATTCTGACATAAATGTAATTGTGTTGCAGAATACCTCAACTCATTTTTCTGTCCTCTATTGGAGAGTGAAAACATCCAGTTTTCATAGCTGTTAATACAAAACTTACAGGACTTCCTTAAACAAAAAAATGTTTAAAAAGGAAGTATACAAGTAGAAAGAGCCATCATCTCAAAGCAAATACAGAAAATAACTGATGGAATCCTCTTTTGCAAAACTCTTTCTATAGATTTCTGCATTCAGTACTATTTAAGACAGATGAGTAACTGAAGAGTTATTCTGCTCAGACTTGAGATATGTTAATTGGATTTTCTTTTCACAGGATGACATTCAGTTACTGAAGGAGATGAAAGTTAATCACTACCTATTCTCTATCTCATGGCCTCGGATTATGCCCACTGGCATCAAAAGTAAGCATAACAATTTCACTGTATTTTTGCCAGTATTAGTAGGCAAGTAATTTTAATGGTGAGTATACCATAGTTTTTTAACGATACTGTTAAACAGACTTCTGTTTCTTTGTCTGCAGAACAGAGTTTAGCTATTACACACGTATTATTACAGTACACCCATCACTAATGTAAAATTACTTAGTTAAAATTTTTAGATTTCTATTCTTCCAGGTATCTGAAAAACAATCCAGGTAATTTCTTGTTTGTGTGTTTCATCAGCAGAGCAATTGAATGAGAAGGGAATACAGTTCTACAATGATACAATTAATAGTCTTCTGGAAAACAATATTATCCCTATCGTGAGCCTCTACCACTGGGATCTCCCACAGGTTTGACAACATTTAAATTAGTGAAATGTCTAATATAAATGCTTCTGATAGAAAACATATTTCCAAGTTTAAGGACTAAGTGTACTTCAGTAACATTTTTAGATGCCTGAATGCTTTTAAGTGTGCTTATAATTATTTTGCGTTCATTTTCATTTTAGATACATTGTAGTTTATATACTTTGAAGTTCTGAAAAATCTCCGAGCTACTGAAATATAAATAGAAGTCTTTTTTAATAGGCAGCTGAACTTTAAATAACATTATTGATTCTTGAAATTCTTATTTACTAAGGTTCTCCAAGAAAAGTATGGTGGCTGGCAAAATATAAGCATGATAAATTATTTTAATGATTATGCAAATCTGTGTTTTGAGAAGTTTGGCGATCGTGTGAAACATTGGATTACTTTTAGTAATCCTTGGGTAAGTTATCAATGCTTCCCTTCCAATCATTCCCATACACAGTTCTGTTCCCAAAATTCTGTCAGTAACACTACAGGAAAGTAGGTCAAAAATTGGAGAGGGAAAGAAAAAGGGAGGAACTTATGCCATTAATCACTGTGCCCAAAAATCTCAGTGGCTAGATTCTGTACAGGGGCATAGTTTTAAGACATGAAATTCCAGTAGTTTGGAAAAATTATCAGCTGGAGAGGAGAGAGGCAGTTATAACTTGCCACGTGTTTCATCAGGGAAGAGCAAGCTGGCGAGTCAGTCCACGAACACTCGTCACCAACACGTGGCTTCCAACAAGCCACAGTTTATTATCAACCAAGCAGTGGGGTAGTAGATGGGAGCCAAGGGGAGGGGAAGGAAAAAGAGGACTGTAGAGGACACAGAGATTGAGAGAGAGTCAGACCGTGCAGAGAAGCACAGGATCCAAGTCCATAGGACGGCAGCAAATCCATTAGCTCTGCTGCTCAGAGCATAACTAACTCTCTGTATTTGTAGGCAGTTGCTGAAAAGGGTTACGAAACAGGAGAACATGCGCCAGGACTGAAGCTCGGTGGATGTGGAGCATACCAAGCAGCACACCACATAATTAAAGTAAAACTAAAATCGTTCTTTAAATTATGTGTGAATTAAAAATTTTTAACAGACTGTTTTGATTTGGCTCTTTAAACAGAAATATAGCTTTGGAATGATGTAATTTCCAACTCACACATCAAAATTATCACCTGACTTTAAACTGCCAATGCATATTCAGGTGTAGCATAAGATGGGAGGTGCTTGGTGTGACACTTCGCTACAACAACTTAAATTTTTCCTTGCAATTTAAGTGTCTCTCTGAAATGTACTGTAAAATAGGCTGAATAAGAAAATATCCAGGTTACTCCAGAAACAAGGAGTAAAATCCTGACCTGTTGAAATGAACTTGAATTTTGCAAGTGACTTCACTAAGCCTAGATCTTGTAAAAATAAACTTTTGCTTGTCTGAATAAATTTGGCAAAAGACATGCAAAGACTGGAGCTGCTGGACAGAACACTATACTGAATGCTGTGTATTACCTTCATGGGGACCTCCTGGAATCTAGGGAAGGAATCTTGCATAAATGCTTTTTTGACAACTTATATGAAATGAAAGCTTCCACAATATACATAAAAGAAATCATGTGATATCTTCACCCACCTTAGTGCAAAAACTGCTCTTATTCTTCACTAGCTTCCTATACTGACTATGGCATAACAGATTAAAATGTGCATTTTTTTTGTAATTTACAGACTCATGCAAAGGTATGGCACTCTTACAATAACACATGGCGCAGCGAGCAGCAAGGTAATAAGGAGTCATTCTGTAATTATGCTTCTATTTATATTAAGCGCTTAAAAGATTATGCATAAACTGCAGAATTGTCCCTTTGTGTTTTAAGGTATGGTTGGAATTTCCCTGACTAGTGGCTGGGGTGAACCTGTTGATCCACATAGCCAAACAGATAGAGACGCCGCTGAAAGATATATACAGTTTCATTTGGGATGGTTTGCAAATCCAATTTACAAAGGAGACTATCCAGAAGTTATGAAGAATTATGTAGGTAAGCTTCAGTAACCAACTATAACATGAATAAATGATGCACTCACAGCACGTTACAACAGAATAGCCCCTGTCCACCGTGTAGTTTAGTCAAGTATGAGGAAATAGGTGAGACAAGGCAAAGCAACAAATGGCCCGTGGGCTAGACAGCTCCTGCGCAGTCTGGGGACATGCTAGAACTAAAAACTGGAGCCACTGTTGAGCCTAACAGTTGCACCTCTCAGTGCTCCCAACTGGAAAGAAAGCAACCACCTCACTTTTCAGTCATGGTCCATTTTTAGTGGCCTAAGACAGGGTCTTGGTAAATATTTTGCTGGATTTTCCACCTGATGACAAAGAACCAGCAGTTTTTCATCACTAAAGCTTGCATTTCTACAGGGTTCCACTAGCTTTGTTTCACAGAATGAAGAACATAGGTGACATACTCAGCAGCAAAGCATTTCTGTTCTTGTCATGTTATGTTTCCAAGCGTTTGGTTGACAGGTTTCATGCTCTTTGGCAAAAAACCCAAAACACTAATTCACTGTCTTCTCCATGTGTACTCAACCTGCTTCTCCAAACCAAAAGGATGAAAGTTTACTTCATCTTAAAAAAGCAATCAAAGTAAACTGTCTCTGCAGTAAGTTCAGGAAAACCATATTTATTGTTGGTGAGGTAAAGAAAACAAATTTCTGTGCTCCTCAGGTGTTTCCTGTAATATTTTGATAGGTAGGAAGAGTGCCCAGCAGGGCCTGGGGAAATCAAGATTACCAACTTTCTCAGTGCAAGAGAAAACCTATATTAAAGGTACATCGGATTTCCTTGGAATAGGTCATTTTACTACTCGTTATGTTCTGCAAAAGAGCTTTCCCTTTCTACGAACGTCAAGTTACCACACTGACCGTGAGCTGGCTGAGCTGGTGGACCCAAAATGGCCAGCTCCAGGAGCTAAATGGTTATACTCTGTGCCTTGGGGATTCAGAAGATTGCTCAACTTCATTAAGGTGATTACAGAATAAGTCTTTAAAAGAAAGTGAACAAAAAGCATGGTTACATGTAGAAGCTGCACTTAAACTACTGTAGATTTTCAACAGTTTCAACTATATATTTATCTTGTCATAACGGGAAGTTTCTTTGCCAAAAACCCACCTTAATTTCAGTTCAGAAAACTACAGAATTCAGTAATTTTAAAATAAAAACCATAGTTAACTTGAATTCCTAGTTATACATTTTCCTTACTAAATGTAATTAAGTAAATCTAGAAAATGTCTTTTAATGCAGTTTACTAAGAATCTCATGTTGTGTCAAAATAAGATGATTTTGTTTCTATGAACTGGCCTAAACATATCTTTGTTTGCAGACACAGTATGGGAACCCTCTCATTTATGTGACAGAGAATGGAGTTTCTGAAAAGGTACAGTGTACTCAGCTGTGTGATGAATGGCGGATAGAATATCTGAAAGGATATATTAATGAAATACTGAAAGGTAACTTTAAAAACATCTTTTTAGTGCATGAGCTCTTTGAGCGTTTTCACCTTCTGATTATTTTTTACTCTTGTAATTTACAGCATAGAGGAATAAATATTCACAGATCAAAATGGACAAACTAGACTAATAAATTTTCACAAAAATGACAATCTAGCCAAATGTACTGATGCTAATTAATACAATAACCAACATGAGATTTAATATTGTAATAACCAGTTTCCATTTTTAGAAAGGAGAAATTGCACCTATTATCATTCTTCTAAAGATCTCACACCTCTAAGCTAAAAATAACGTTTTCAAAGAATCTAACTCACTTAATACTTTATTGTTTTTCTGTCCTTCTCCCCCTCTCCCAATATCTTTCTGGTATAAAAAAACCCATGTACAGAACCATATTTTAAGGATGACAAACACAGGCAACAAGCTTAACAGAATACTTTGTGTTCTGTTTACAGCTCTAAATGATGGCGTTAATGTCAAAGGTTATACTGCCTGGTCACTGCTGGATAAATTTGAATGGAACAAAGGCTTCTCTGAAAGATTTGGATTTTATCATGTTGATTTTAAAAACAAGAACAAACCACGATACCCAAAGGCATCCGTTGATTATTACAAAAAGATTATCACTGCAAATGGATTCCCAAACCAAAGAGAGGTGATGTCAGTTGCTAATTTTAGTCTTTTTTTCTTTTTCCTTCAATATACAGGCAAATATCCCATTGAATTTTATGGAAAAACTTGCATGAATATAGCACGTAGAATGACACTTTGGGTCTCTAAATTAGGGATGTGTTAATACACAGGCCTTCAGAGACAGAGAAAGTGGAAACAGCCTCAATTACTGTTTCTAAAGCATTTACCAAACTCTAATTGGACTTACTGATGTAATCAAAAATTCTGACTCATAAGTTACCAGTGCTCTATCAGATGGTTAGGCAGAAAAATCACACATACACGCTACCTTACTGGAAAAGAATATGGAATATATTACGTGCTTTTAAAAATTTTATTAAACAACTATAAGAAATACATTGCAATAAAATCTACAAAGAAACTAAGAAAATCATGTAGTGGCAGAATAAAATAGTTTCAAGCCAACTGTAGTGGACAAACATTGAGGGACAGAGAATAAGCTGCTGTGAGCGAGAGAATATTACAGTCTAACAGAACTGCTACATGTCAACTTCCTCAGGTGGAAAATTGGTATCAGAGGTCCATGGACACTTGCTCTACTGCACACCAACTCCTTGCTACAGGTAATTATGTGTCTTCTGTTTTGTTTTGTAAAAGCTTATTATGTAACTTTCAGTTTTTAAATTTCTCTGTGAATACTACTATTAGCAGGTCCTAAAAGCTATTTTCTCCCTGAAAGCACAACAGCTTTCAAATACATAAGCATCTAAAGAAAAATGTCTTTCTTTACTTTCTCCAACTAAAATCACTGCAGCTAAACGGATCAACTTTGGATGTTAATGGAATACACAAACTGAAAGAGTTACTATTTAAAATTAAGGCTAGGGATGACAGTATTCTCCTTAAAGTAATAAAAAGTGCTAAATGCTCTTTCAAACATAAAACAGACCCAGACAAATTAAGACAACCAAGCAGACATAAAATACCTAAAACGTTTGACTTTGACATACAATGAAACTATTTTAAAAATGGGCTAAGCACTAGCCTAAGGTAGTGTTAAGCTATGTTTCTGCTCTTTCATATTCCTGGTAACAAAGCTAACAACCGCACAACTTCGATCAGCTGCTCGAGAACATGTAAATACTTTGCCTGCAATTTTCACAGTGCCAAGCTAACCCAGCTCACTTAAGACCTTCCCAGTGTAATCCAGGATCTTTCGTAATTCCTGAACTAGAATACTCTACCGCAACACATTTCTGGAACTTCTAAGAAATATGAAATAAATATTATAAAGTCTCATAAGATGGATGAAATTAATTCCACATGGTAGAAAATGTCAAAGCAGTCATCCTAAGTTTATCCCACTTAGCCTCAACTGCTGAGTGATATGTCCTAGGTGAATTAATTGTGTTTACTGAACTCTTTGAGGCTTATCTGTGGAGCAAAATTCTACAAAATAAACCCCATTTCATTTCTTAAAGAGCTGCAAAACAATCATAAAAAGGCTAAAGTGCTTCCCAAGGATTTCTCTTTGACAATTTTCTTTTCTAACCTTCCTTTGATGGGGGAGAATAAAAATCAAGGGAACAGCTGAGTACTGCTAATGCACTGAAGCTAATTCATAGTAAGCACAATTTTTGCAGCCCTTTGCGCACTGACATATCTTCAAAAATTTATCTTAGAAAGAAAAAAGAAAGGAAAAATTGTCATGGATTTGCTCCAGCTTTTGCAGACTTAAGAAATTTTTGTTTGTTTTGGTTGCTGTTTACGACAATGCCAACAGTTAATAATTTTAGCCATAAACGTTCAAAAAATTCTTAATCTACATTAACTCTAAATTAACAATTAGTATACTCCAGAAGATTAAATTTCTTACGTATTACTCATTTCTCAAATTTTTAGATTCCCTGATTACTCACATGGAAATGGTGACAGAGATTGCTCTTCCTACAGTTTTCACACTCTGCATACTCATCAGTATTGTCCTGCTAATATTCTACCTTCGAAATCATAGTTAAAATTGCATGCTTACACACATCTTCACTTTGCATAATAAATAATATGCAACTGGTTTATTATATTGGTTAAAGTTTACCACAGATGCCTCATTTTATACCACTGTAAAGATAAAGAAATATTACTTTACCTGTACACCTAGCACTTTTAGTTTTTTTCTTTTCAGTTCCCAAAACATAATTTTTTTTTTTAACAACACCCGAAGTACATTTTCTTTCTGCATTACTTTCTACTAATTTTAAGGAGCAGATTTTATGTTTCTTATTATTTTGAAAACTACTATACATTTTGTTCACCAGAACAATAGTTAGCTAAGATTAAAGTGATTCCAGTCTTGCCAGTACAAATTTCAAGTGATTGAAAGCTGTTTTCAAATTCTGATTTCAGTCTGTTCATCAGTAAGACTTTTACTTAGCATGAAACTGCTAGTTGATGAGAGACAGACACATAATTTTAGAATAGAAAAGCATTTAAATATTCAAAGAGCACCACTTAAACATTAACTTATTATTCATGTTTAAAAGTTAGGATAGTATACACCTTACTATTTAGGTGTGGAGAAGAATTATCTGAAGTGATGAATCAAAAACGACAACTGCTGAGTCAGATTTATCCAAGGACTCTTATCTCTCTGTTTTTTTTACAGGGAACTAGGTTTACCTCATAAGACTTTATAATGTATTACACACAAAAATGTGTATTATAGGTAATGCAAGCAGTTCTAGAATGTAATATTCCACCTCAGATTCACTTCTAGTGCAGGTAGGTACAA
This sequence comes from Athene noctua, assembly GCF_965140245.1. Lineage (NCBI taxonomy): Eukaryota > Metazoa > Chordata > Aves > Strigiformes > Strigidae > Athene > Athene noctua. The sequence goes on along the minus strand of NC_134049.1, from coordinate 13,858,484 downwards.
GTTAAGTACATGATTATAAAAAATTTGTTCCAGAATACGACCAGCTGGCTATATTGTCCTTCTATTTACTCCTCCAAAGCAAAGCAACAAACAACCTTCCTATTTAACTCGCACTGTATTTTCAACACTGCATGTGCCTATACTGAATGTGCAGTATCAGTACATAAATCCAAAAATGGGCCTTGTTCTTAGCTTCTCTTCAAAGGCTAACTATTAAACTGAGAGTTATTAAGATATAATATTAGGAAAGGGATAAGAAATAAAATTTACTGAGGAGAAAACAGAAATTATAGAAATTTATAGTTTTTAAAAAGCATAAATACTGGGGTTTTCCTTTTGCTTACTTGTCAAAAGCCTATAGTTTCTTTTATGCAAAATGTTTGTCTCAGGTCTTTTAATCAGCATATACTACATCATGTAACTATATCTAAAATTACACTAGTAAAACATTACATACACTATCTAATCAACATAAGAACATATGCAACTTTCATTCTAACATATTTAAATGATTATGCTCAGCCAATTATACTGAACATTTTTTTCAGAAAATTACGCAAAAGTACACAAGACAACACTGTTAAAATAATTCACTTTGCATTGAGGGGAAAAAAATGAATTTGAAGAGAGAGAAGTGTATCCAAGAATACTCCAAAATATAAATACAGGGACAAAGAAAATCAAACGGTCAGAAGTTCACAATGCTCTGGATGAACAACTTTCCAAATATATCTGGATGATGAAATGTCACTTGACACCACGAAAACATGACAATATTGCTTGTTTTGTTGGGTTAAAATAATTCAGACTTTGAACAGTGTCTGACTGCATTCTTAATGAATAAAAATAAAATTTAAAACCCCAAAGTGCAGAACTTTATTGAATGTTTATCAATATATGAACAAAAAATCTCCTATATTTTCAAAATAATTACACTGTACATTCATAATTGCACATTTATAAACAAACTAGGTGCCTACAGATGAATTATGGCTATGTATGTCACACTTTAAGCATACTAAAGCAAGTAACTCTGTAAGATGTATTGCTCTTCAAATCAGAGTGTTTCTAAATATACTGTTGGGACACAGACAATACTAAACTTTCCCTTTTACTGTACCTTTCAAGTGCCTGCCTGCAGAGTAACCTGCATTTATGTGAAATGCACCTGACTGCACTGAGCCATTGTAATAAAATACATTCTTTCTTCACTGCTTCCATTAACTGTAGAATCAGAAAAGAGACCTGCATAGACAAAAGAAAAAGATGTAATTAGCCACTACCTTTATAAAGAGAAACTGTAGATAAATTGATCATGTAGCACCTTCAAGAAGGGGTTTCGAAACTTCAGTTTTACTGGAAGGAGCACTTCATGACAAAAATTGAGAACGACAGGAAAGCTTTACCAAAGCATTACCCTGTATCAAACCTCACCCCAAAAAGGCAAATTATTTCTGTACCGGTCTATATGCTTAAATCTTCCCCATTCTCATGCTTTTTCACTTGTTCTACGTTGATTGCAGCAAGGCATGTCTTCCCTTCTTAGCACCTGCTTGCTTCTCTGACTAGAGATCAGCATTCAATAACAGGTAAATTTCGCTTCAAACCCATTCTCAGATACACCAGCAAAGATTTTAGAAGTAAGCTATAAGATACTGTGGAGAATATTTAATCATGTCATATTGGAACTATTCTGTCTTTTTAACTCTAAAAACATAACTCAAAGGTGAGGAGGCAGAAAGTCACCACTTTCTGAAAATCTTTTATATTATATAAATACTATCTCACCCTTTTAATAAAAGGCAAAACATCGTTTTGCATTTGCTGAAATGTAACAAAAAGTTCAGACCCACTGAACCCAGTATAAAAACTGAATTTGTTTCAAGTGTGTACTTTTGTTATTTCATTTCACCACAAATATTCCTTACCTGTATTGTTTGATGTCATATGCTCAACCGGAGGATTAGTACTAACTTGCCATGTTGTTTTAGCCTCCTTCTGTCCGTGTGCACTGCTTATGTCCACCTTCCATATTTCTGGGTGATCACTGAGAGAATAATCAAAAAATGTCAAAATTCAGTCAGGTATTCAGTCACATCTGAATTTTAATACTGCAAACATTGAAGTTTCTCTTACTTTTGATAGAACTTCTTGACAAGAGCTGGTCTAATCGGCAGTTGAAACACATGCTTCTCATTTAGAGGGTTTTCCTTATAATACTTCATGCAGATTCTACAATAGATATCAGCTAGTTACTAACTTTATTTGGAGAAATGCTTGTGCAACACTGCATAAACCTTGTGCAAGATTAACTATACTCTCAGATTTTATTATATCCTTTGGTGTCAGTTTTAGTCATAAAACAAAATTTAGCAGGAGGATCCAACTGCTACTTCTGCAGTCTCATTATCATCAACATTAAGGAGGGACACTTTTTTTTTTTTTAAGAGTTTCTTTACAACTACCAAAGAATCTATTTGTTATTGTCATTGAAAGAGCAAGAAGTAAAAGTTAAATAATTACTGTGTCAAAGGGAAGAGGTTCTCATGTTTAAACTGAAGTAAGACTGTACAGCTGACCATTATTTCCAGCATATGGTGGAGCTTTTGAACACGATGAACTTGTTCTTGTAGATCTACAGATGTGGAAATGAAGTAATCCTGGAACAGCAAACAGCTTCTGCTCTTAACTGGATGCTCAGTTTCTACAGACACGCAACACACCCTCACTATACTAATTTTCCTCCCTCTTTTGAGAAGCCAGAATTTTAAGAATGGCCCAGAAGAGTCAGAACAAAGTTCTATGCTATCAAAGTATCAACATAGGTTCACTGTCCTATATCAGATATCTAGGAAATAATATATGAATAAGGAAACAACATAAAGACATTTCTGCAGCATATTGTTCCATTCTTCATGACTTGCAATTCAGTTTCTCAACTTATAAGAACGATACAACTTGCATCCCACCATCAGCTAAGTGTGCTCTACTTTATAGCGCTTTCAGAGTTAAAAAAAAAGGGCATCTCACCAAGTAGGTTAACGTTGCAAGTTCCTGGCCTGTAAAATTAACAAGAGGAAAAAAAAAAAAATTTACTGTATAATGTCAAATGAAATATAAGCAACGTTCAGGTAACAAAACAGGGAATTCTACTAAAAAAACAGCCCAATGTCCCTAGGACTGTGATGTTATTTACTGACGTGATTACTCAATTCAAAACAAGAAAAAACACAGCCTATAAAGTGGCATGTTAGAGGCAGTATTTTATTTACCATCAAGGCTGCACAATGAAGAAACCTACCACATACTTTGAGACAACCACTCATCTTGGGACATAAAGGTTTATAGTGAAAACAAAAGAGCAAATGAAACAAAGAATGAAAATGGGTTGATGAAGCAAAAAAGAAATGAAGAAATTAAGAGATTAAGTGAAATAGTAACAACAGTAAAACACAACCCCCTCTCACAGATTTAGAAAAAAAATAAAGCTATAATACTGAAAACAAAGCTACAATGTTTGCAAGAAAAATTGTACTTTACAAAAATTTAGTATAATATATAAAATCCAGTATAATATATATATATATATATAAAACAATAATCAAAAACGTCTTTCTAAATACTACAGACTGTACAAACACAGCTATTGCATATAAATACATATAAACACCCTTGACTGATTTCCTTTTAACCCGTGTAGACCATAAAGGAAAAGACAGAAAGAGCACGAGGGTCTTATTTTTTCACCTACAGCAAACAGATAAAAAAACAAAACTGCTCACAGTTATTTAAATCTGGTATTTATTTTACTTAAAGTTCAATCTAAAGGTTTCTTCAACTCAAAAAATACATGGTTATGCAAGCTATAATTATTTTGAAACAAATTAATTTTTTAACTTTTGAAACCATATATAACTGAAAAGTACAATTACTAAGGAAGGTGGAAACAGCAGATGGGAGCAGAAGTGCAGTCAAGGTTATAAAAAACTTAATTATTTCCTGTATGGAATACCTTTTCTCTTGAACTTCTAGTGATGTTAACAGATACCAGGCTTACCGATGAAAAAACTGACATAATCCTTCTTCATCTTATCCAAACCAATCTCTAAGAGCATTTGAATCGGAGTGATGCCACTGAGGGAAATGACCTCTATCTTTCCATGATAAGACTGTTGAATCAATTTACTTAGCAAACTGCTACTCCCTTGATGAATCTAAAAGTTAGAAAAGTTTTCTTGTGATGTAACTGCGTATAAAACATCATAAACATTGTTCAGAAGTACAACACCATGGAAATAGAGGCAAACTGTGACATGTGAAAGTAATTTTAAAATAAGACAACACAGAAATGAGGGGCAATTAAGTGACAAGAACTATACTTCGAACAACTCAAAATTTTGACATTTATTGTGAAATACAAATACATACCCATGGCTGTATCTCACCATGTTCCAGGGATTTTATGATCAGTGTGAAACACTCTATCAACTCCTGATAGGAACTGACACCTTAAGAAACAAAGATGCAATATTTTATTTATCAATCCAGCTCTCTCTGTAGCTGTTAATAGCAATAGGCCAATGCATACTTGCAAGAACAAAACCCTCATTTCAAGAATGACAGCTGAAGTGACAGATTGCACTGGGTTTTGTTAAGTTTGTCATATCATGACTTTAAAAAGGGTTACTCTAAAGAAACAATGATCAAAAGAGGCCACTGAACTGCATATGCCTGTTAAGAAAACAGCCCATGGCAGAAGTATTTTGTCATATAACACATTTTGGCTACATTCTCTCTATATACAGTGAAGCTCAAAACATTTTATAAATTTAACTGAACAGCATCTATCTAGAATATGAACTTTACCCAACTAACTGCTTCCTAAACAAGGAACAAGCCTCCAGACATTGTGTAGCAGATACAGCCCTTAAGCAGGACACAGTGCAGTCATCACAGTGCGTTTTAGCTACCTAGTTTCAATTCAAACACAACAGTGGTTGCACTAACAGAAATGAAAAGGATTTAGAGGTTGAATAACTCTATCCCTCAAACAGAAATGAGTTGTTATAATTTCTGGAACACCTTAACAAAAGTTAATTAGTAATCTGAAAAGTAGTACTACATAAATAAAAATGTATTTTACTGAAGGACTGTGAGTGGCATTATAAGAATGATAAAGTTTGTGTGCAGTTTTCAGTTTTAGACCAGATGAGTACTACTGATTGTTTAGTACCATTTATAATCAAATAAAATGAAATATAATATCTCCTGCTAGATGTTGGACTACCTTTATATGTTGTAAGAAAGTACATCATCTCACATACCTAAAATTAGCTCTTTCAGAAAAAACCTGTCGGTAAAAATTTTCTGAAGAGCTGATCAGTCCTCAAAACTCAGAGAAATTTATATTTATTTCACTGAAAAAGCAATACAGTATAATAGATACAGAGAACAGAAGAATTAAAGGAAAACAGATGGGGCAAAAAACCACAATACACTTACTTCTCATTTTGCACCATAACTGTTCAGCAAAGTCCAGGTCTCCTCGCTCACTGAAGATTGATTTTATTGAACAGTCCACTGCAGCTGTGTCACACTTGATTTTCTGAAAGAGTTTGTTTTGCTTATCTTAAGTAAAAAAACGATGCCTAAGATTCAAAGACCTTATGAATTCAAATTTTCTCCAGAGATTAATACCAGGTTCATCACTAATTTTTCTCCTTTTCCAGGGAAACCACCACATATAAACCACTAGTACATAGTAGCTTAGAGGCATATTTTTATTTAAAAGTGAGACCAATTCTTTTCAGAATTATCACACTGGATAATTGTTAGCTTTAGACCAGGAAGTGAAGCCTACTACCAGAAAGACTTTTGATCATAGCCAAGTAAAGCTCAACTAGACTGTCTAGCAAAAACGAACTGCTTAGGCTCAGGATGGTCGTTTTCACCTTACAAGGGCTCAATGCACGGAGCATTAGTAAATACTAAGAACAGAGTGCAGCAAGCACTAAATTGGAATGTGACCTACGCTACACTGAACTCACAGATGATTAAATAGCTGTATGTATACCTAACAGTGCCCTGGAAGGCCAAAATTAATACATACATAGATTCACAGAACAGAGAACTGTTTCCTGTTATCCTGATCCTGAATATTTCTGATTTAGCTGACACAGAAATGATTATATATTTTTAGTTTATCAACTAAACGCAACTTCCTTCTCAACAGGAAAAAGACCCAAACCTTTCCTTGTAGTCTGAAAAGGGGAAAAAACCAGACATTTTTATAATATGAATTTGTCCGTTGCTTCAGAATATCATAAACCTCTAAATAAATAGGACAGATATATAAATGATACCATTAAATGGGCCTAAAATCATTAAATTAGGCAAGAAAAGCAAATTAATGATAGAATGCATTGGCGCAAAGGTCAGAGATTGCAGTTGATATACTGCAGTTCAGTTTGCAAGCCTCTGGTAGTGAAAAAGGAAGGGAAAGAAGCAAATCAACACAGCTCCATACCACTAAGTTATATAAAAAAATATGTATAATGGACACTGGTAGACCATTTAGAATAAGAAAAACAGGGAAGTTTTCTGAAGGTAAATATTACAGTGGACTACCTATTAGAGGATAGCTATGGGATTCCTACTTCTGCCTGTAAGGCCGCCTTCCATTATTTTTACATAGCAGAAACAGAAAGCAAGAGATTTTTTTTCTTTTTTACATCTTTATACCTGTGTATTTACATATATACATATATATGTAGAATATATAATGTAGTTGAAGTTTGAAATAACTAGTTATAAGGGAAACAAGTTGACAAGGCAATTGGTAGGAAATTGCATTACCTCTGTTTCATTCTTGTTTCCAGATACACAATATCCATCCAGCTTCTTCTTTAAATCTAGGAGAAGAGAAAAATAAATTTCACACTATGAAAAAAAAAAAAATTACAAACCAATCGTATAAATCCCTGGGCACATCATAATTAACAAATACACTGACAGGATGGCAAATAGCCAAAATTTATCAATTTTTAAATGTTTTTACTGGGTAAGAATATAGTCTGAAAAAAAATTTATTATTTTTTATTATAAGACATACATTTTCCTCATATACTTTTACTACATTCTATTATTTAAGTATTAACCTGTTAAGTTCCAGTGGGGAAGCAGTAAGGGGTAGCAGGTGGTCTAATAAGTGTCTCTGGTTTTCTTACACTTGTATTTGTCAGAGAGTTTTTGTCTGTTTTTATCTTTTGTCCAAGTTTTATCTACTTAAAAAAAAAATTACAGTTGCATTTGAAAATCTCTTGGTGCATTCTTACATCTGATTCTCTTTTTAGACTTGTTTTCTGATATCTTAAACTTCTGACAAGAGACATATTGTTCACAACAGTTTTCAGAAGGAATCAGTAATTCTGGATGCTTCATTTTAAGATGTCATCACAGTACTGTTTTCCACCACCAAAGGTACACTTAGCACATTCAGAAGTCCCTGTGTACATCAGATAACTGGAAAGTTGCATCCAGAACTCTCTCGATTGCTTTTTAAACACTGTGCATCATTTTATAAAGAAACAGTCGTTACTTTTATCCAAGATATTAGGACAAAGGAAAATAACAGAGGTGTACTAACTTGACTACTTTGTACAGGTGGTTATAGCAGAGAAATTAACATCTCTAATACTTTTAAAATTGTATGTGGAATTTCCTTTTATTTCTGTGAAATCTGACATCCCTTTGTCTCCATCTAACAAGCAGCAGTTACCCATCAGAAACTCCCGGACCAGTTCAACAGCTGATTCAGACTCTAATGGCTCAGGCCACTCAGTCACACCTGTCTTCAAACCTTCAGCCAAAGCCTAAACACAGCATGAAAATCAAAACAACACAAATCAGTTCTTGTTTGAGGTTCTGGATGTGTCATACTTCAAAATGCAGTAAACTTCCCCCAGAATTATACATCTCTCTCTATAGCTAACCATGAATTTGGAAACTTTTTTAATTTCCTGGTTTTGGTGGTGATGGGTTGTCATCTTTATACCCAAGATTCCTAAAACTGAACTCAAAGTTTACTCTAAAATAAAAGTTTAAAGTTATCTTTGAAACATATGATGAAGTTTTAAATGAAGTAAATTATTAGCACATAAAATCACCATTCTATGTAAATCCAAAATCAGAATTTCTCACTTATACTTACAAGGAGAAACTGCAGTTCTCTATATAGCTCATATACAGGACTTCTGGGGTCCCCAGACTCCAGTGCAATATTCTGAAAGTTCCAGAAGTTTATGTCAGTTTCAAACTTTAGAAATCAAGTGTCCTAAAATTTTCAGTAGTGAAATGCATATTAGCATCATTTATAATTTAGATTATGAACACATTGTGCTGCTTATTTAAAGACTAACAAACACAGATGTCAAGACTCAGTACTACTCATGATGTAAGCAGTGGAAAGTTTGGGTTTGGTTTGCTTTTTCCTTCCTGACTTACCAGCACAGCAGCTGAAATTAGTGGGGGTGTCTCCAGAACCTTATCGACAGTATTCCATGTAATATGAACAGATATATTGCTTTCAGATTCTACAATTGTGTCCTCTATTGCAGCAGCCCTAATAAGTTCATACTGAGCAAATCCTTTTGTCATCACCTAGAATGAACAGATATTTTTAAAAAGGCAACAAAACCACCATAACAGTGATTATTTTGCTTGCATACAAAACAATTTTAAAACCATTTCACACACACAAAAAAAGGGGTAATATCAGACAAAAGCTTTATAACATAGGGAGCTCACATGTTACTTCAAAAGTGACAATTATACTACAGAATCACACTAAGGCGAGTTTCTAAATAGAAACTATAAAGTTTCCCAAAACCAGTATCGTAAATCCAAAACCAGAGTTTTATACTTAGATTGGAGACATGACAGACCATAAAAACCTACAATAGATGAATGATGTTTCTTTTTATGTGCCATTTTGAGCTCTTCCAGCTTTGCAAAATGAGTTTTATCAGCTGTAGGACCTAAGAAAGGGAGAAAAGTAAGAATCAAAAAAATATTGACACAAATCAAATTTGGCACTTAAAATTAATTCTCAAATACTCCATTTGGTTAAGTACGACTCATGTTGTCCTTTAGAAAGCAGACATTCTTCTTGCATTTGTCCTATTGATAATAAGAGCTGGTGCTGATAACTAATAATTAGAGTTAGTTGATATTGATAATTATTGCTAATAAGAGTCAGTGCTTGTATAAGCAGTTGAATGTTAACAGTTTAAATTTGCCAAGTTATGGTACACAAGTGAAGGTAGGCCTGCACAGATACTGTTGCATTAAGTATATTAAAAAGTCATTTCCCGCACACAGCGTGGGTTAAAATATCTTTTGTTTTCTCTCTTTTTTTTTCTTTTGTTTTTTAAGAAGAGGAATATAGAGCTCTACCAAGCCAACATCACACAAAGGACAAAGATACCATTGCTACATCAATATTGCCACATTTTTAAGCCTTCCTCATTTAATTTTATGTGTAACATTAGAACCTTACCATCACATGTAACCATATAGAAATTGATCCCTGTGATTTTGTTGCCAGCTTTGAGAGGCTCAGCTCCAAGCCAACAAGTATGTTCAGGATCAGAACCATCACACCTTATCCAGAGGGGAGGAAGCACAACCAGTTCACTTATCTTCAGGTGGGTCATGTTTGGATTTTGTACCATTGTATACAAGGAAATCAACTGCCTAGAAATGTGAATAAGAAAAAAAAAAAAAAAAAAAGACGTCAGCAAGTAAAGCTAAATCTATGCCTTACATATAACTTAACTCCTACCTACCATGCTTCGCTAGCAGACATCAAATCATTTTACAAAAAGAATGCAGTATTATAATCCTCTTTTTACAGGCAGCACACCATAACTGAGAATGTACTTAATGTAATATTTTAATTTAGACTAAAGGTTCTAAAACTATAAAAGAAACTTACATTTTAAACATGTTAAAAGGGTAAGTTAGTTAAGCAAACTAGTCGCCATGCTTTGGTACCATGCCTTGGTATTTTAATAACGGCCAAAGAGCCAAATTAAATATTTTATTTTTTAACAGAAACCTTACAAAAACAAGCACTGAAGTCTTAGTAAGCTTTCTTTGCTCACCTACACCCAGACAGTCCCTTTAACCTAATGGGACAGCTCACAAGTGCTTTTCCAGTACCTCAGGTACTTTGTTAGGAACTTTTTTAGACAGGGGAGACCATTTTGCAGGATGAAAAATGGTCATATGTCCCCACTAAACTAATGAGTAATTTAATTTTGGGGGACTGAAAATAGTACAGGTTCTGAATATTAAGAAGAGAGACGGAAGTTGCAAAAGAAAGCTACATCAAACAGGGAGGCAGACCTTTGACACTTACTTTGCTCTTCGGACAGAAAGAGCCACTGGTCCAGAACTCTCCTTTGGTAAAAGCTCAGAGACATAAACAGCATCATCCATTTTTGATTCTTCCATTGGGTCACTTTCTTCATTGTGTCTCTAAGAGAAATGCATAGGTAAGTCAAAAAGTGCAAGGTATGCTAAAATATTTGATAGGAATGCAAAAGTCTAGATTACATTTTTTTAAAAAACAACTGTCATAGACACTTACTGCTTTCTGCAAAATATATACACTGTTTCCATTCCAAAATCTTTCAATAGGACTTTTGCAACTACCACCAATCAAACAGATCTCTACGTCAGTCTGAAAAAAAAATAAAGTGAAAACCTTTTAATACACTACCTATAAATGCTGTGTTTCGGAAGTTTTCTATACCAGAAACTGCAAAATTAACTAACTCCACAAACTGTTTTCCAACCCTATTGCAAGCATTCATGAATCTAAGGCTTTCTTTCTTCAGGAGAATAGTTACAGCATGACATAGGTGGAGTCAAATAAACTGAAAATGCAACAACTTCTAACTAACCAACACAGAAAATTTGATCTCCAACAGGTTGATTCTATGAGAAACTAAAGTTCGGTTCCATGAACAAAACTCCAGATAATCTGAGATATGAGGGATCATTATTGTCAAGTAGCAATTGCAGTCACCAAATATCCCTGAGACGGAGAACATTCATTTAAAGCAACATTAAAAAATCAATTGATCATTTCTCTGAATGTCTCATGAGAGCTGTAAACAGTTTGGAGATATTAAATAATTCAAGCCTGTTCTCAAGAATGAAGGAACATCAATCTTTACTTAGACTTTTCCACACATAGAGAGAAGTACTGCTTGATTCTTCACATCTAGTCTGCTGTTCACATTACTGTATATTTAATCACCTGATTTTATTTTCAAACTGTTATCAAACATTATAAACCCCAAAATTAATACAATTAAATAACACTAGAGATTTTCCAGCTATTCCTATGTTCCAAAAGCTGTTTTAGAAGCATTTGCTATTTTCATGTAGATAACCCATTTCCCATAAAAATACTTAAGATAAAAAGCATGCCATCAGAAGATGCAAGTTTGAAGCATGAAAATACGACCTGGGGGCAGGTGCTGTGGCAGCTCCTTCCTCTCCTCACAGCAGTCACACACACTAGCACCCACCTTGTGCACTTAACACAACCCCCACCCCACAACACTCTCACACCTACAACCACTACAACCATTTTAAGCAAGTTAACAGGGGCAAAAAATGAGGTGGCGCGCAGGAATGAGCAGGGAGGCGAAGGCTGGTGCTGGCCCCGGGAGGGCGGCACTGTGGTACCCGTGTCTGCTTCTCCGTCCCGAGGGAGCAGCAGATCCAAAGAGTTATTGCTGAGGTAAATTTTGCCTTTTACATGATACACCACCCCCCCGCACATTCCGGCTGCTGATCAATGGCTGCGCGTTTTAAACGTGCCGACTCAAGTTGCATGACTGTACTTTCAAAGCTATTTTACCTCAAAGAGATACGGACGTTCAGGGATGCTTTCTCTTCCTTCTTCGTATATTCTGAAAGAAAAGGAAACGTTAAGGTACGTAAGGTTTTATTCCTCTGCGTTCCTCGTTAAATAGCAAGCTTAACTGCATAAACAGAAACACCACAGGTCTACAGCCAGACCCTCAGCAGCCTCCCCACAAGCTGGAGCGCCACCCGGCACCCCCTCCCCGGCCGAGCCGCACCGGAGGAGGCGGCCGTACAGCCCCGCCGCCGCCTGCCGCCGCCGCTCCGCGGCCATCGCCGCCCGCGAAACCGAACCGCGCGCCTCGGCCGCCGCCCGGCACTACATCCGGGGTGCTGTGCCAAACGGAGGCAGAAAATATTTTTTTCCCTCACGGGAGCGGGTGTTATTTATATTTATTCTCGACGCACGCCTTCCGTGAAAAAAAAAAAAAAAAAAAAAACACTTTTAAAAAATGTTATAATTTCTGTGACCGGATGAATCGTCACGTTGAATCCCTCCGCCTGAAAAGAGTCCCCCGGTTCGGGAGGCGGCCGAGAGTGACGGAGGCACCCGGAGGGAGAGGGGCTCGGCACCGCGCGTCGCGGCGCTGGCGAAGGGGCTCGGGCCGAGGCTGGGGCCGGGAGCCGAGCGGCCGGCGCGGCAGAAGGCGGCGGGCAGGGCGCGGAAGGACATCGCTCATAGTGACGGGGCGGAAACTCGTCCTTCCTTTTCCGGTCGGGGCTGCGGCGGGGACGGGCGGGAGCACGAGAGGCTCCGCCGCCGCCACCATGGTGAGGCGCGGCCGCGGGAGCGCGGGGCACCAGGGAGGCGGGGGGCCGCCGGTGGCCGGGGGTGGCCGGTTGTGTTTAGGCCGGTGGGAGCCAGGCCCGGCGGGCAGAGCCCTGCCGCGCGCAGCCCTTGGGCTGGAGGCATGGGGCGGGCGGGCGGCCGCCATTTTGCGGCCGTCAGCGCTCGGCCTGCCGCGTGGAGCCCGCATGGGGAGGCCGGGCCGGCGGGCCGAGGAGGGGCTGCGCCGCGGAGGGGTGGCGGCTGAGAGCTTGGCCCCGTTCGGTAGAAATCACCCTTCGCTCGGGCGGTGTGGGAGAGGGGGCCCGCATCACCCTCTGGCAGGGGTTTCTTATTTTTCAATAAATAAAGCCACACGGAAGCTTTTGAGCCCAGCTAGAGTCAAAAGAACGGTTTCTGTAAAACCCTCTAAAAAAAAAAAAAAAAAAAGGGCTTTAAGAGGCCTTGGTCTGGAACCAGGTTGCAAATGCAAAACTTCAGATTGTGTTCTGGTTCCTTCACCCTCATCAAGGTTGTTGCTTGCTTGTGTTGGGGTCTCTGCACTGACTCCAGGGGTCAGTGCCTTGCAGTAACCAGCGTTAGATTCACAGGTACTACTTCCACTGCTGTTAGCTGGTTGCTTTTGATTTTTGCAATATTTTTAATAATGAATTGTGGATGAGAAAGGGAAGTAAGATGGTTTGCTTGTGCTGTTGCCACGAGCTATTAATAATGTTAAATTTTTTTTTTTGCAAAGGGTGCTGTTCAGACTGGCAAGCTATTATTGGACATCTTGTCAGCTTTTTGAAAGGAAGCTGGTGCTGTTAGCAGTTTAATTTCTCACCTCAAATTTTGAGGCACCAGGGCTTGTTCAGAAGGCCCAGACTTTACAAAGAATTCGCTCTGACACTGATTGCTTGTAGTTACTGTGAGTCTCTTGCATTTGAGAAGTTGGTTACAGGATTTCACCAGTTAAACATCTAAATAACAAGTTTAACTGAACAAACACTGGTGGGTTTTATATCAGGTTTTTTAATGGTCGATGAGACGAAATTTAGAAGGTGGTACTAAAGAGCCCAGAGATTCAATTCTTAGATTAATTTTACACAAATGACTTGGAAATCTAGCGAATTTCAACCCTCAGGTATGGTTTCCTGAATACGGATTGTGCTGTGGAGCATTGTTTTAGGTGAAAATTATTGCTGTGATGATGTAATTTGCGTCTTATCCAGTGCTCAGTGACAGTTGCCTGCTGTCAGTATGCTGGCACTGTTGAACTGAAGACCCCTTCATTCTGAGCAATATTTGATGAATTTGAATGCTGGCAATTTATTCTACTTGTGCTTAAGAGTTTTTCCTTTTTCAGGCTTGTGCTCGGCCATTAATATCCGTCTACTCCGAGAAGGGGGAAGCATCAGGCAAAAATGTCACTTTGCCTGCTGTGTTCAAGGCTCCCATTCGCCCTGATGTCGTGAACTTCGTTCACACCAACCTGCGCAAGAACAACAGGCAGCCCTATGCTGTCAGTGAACTTGCAGGTATGGCTGGACCACAAAATGGACAGAAATGCTTGGATTAAGCTTTGACTTTGGTGTAGGTGGGCTAAAATTAAAACAAATTTAGAATTGGAATGAGAGAAGCACTGTTCAGTGGGATTCTGGATAGAAGGCAAGGCAACTCTTCTGGCTATTAATTAACAATCTGACTTTAAATGGTATGAAATACACTTTTTTATTATTCTGAAGAACAGCAAGGTGTGGTGTAAAAGTTTTGGAGTAGTTTGGGGTCTTATCTGAAATGCATCTTACCGAATGTGTGGTGCCTAGGTCCTTGAGTGCAATCTACGTTTTTTGCAAGACAAAGTTAAAATCTCCGAAAGCATGTCAGGTACAAAACTGGGATAAAAAATGCACTTTATAATCCCTGCTCCCTGTTGACCACATGACACTTACCTGAGCCATACGCCAGGAAGAAGCTTAGGCAAATGGGCATTTGTTAGAGTTGCTTCTGAAGTTTGTAGGTGCAAATAGCTTCTGCTTCCCAAGAGATTTGTGCTAGGAACATGCATTTTCAAGTATATTTCTGATGGTGTTTCACATAAATGTTTTAACACACTAGGAAGAGCAGTGCTAAGTCAGACCTCCACATTGAGGATCGAGCTTAGAAATGAGTATGTTCATGTACTTGATTCTCACCTAAGCAGATATTTTAATGTGCTAAGCATTAATTAGGATTTGTTTTACTGAAATGATGAGATTCCACTTCATTGGTCCGTGTTTCTGAAACACATGATAATGGTGGAAGTTCTGATTGGCAGTCTTGAATTCCGCATATCTGCAACGTTGAGGAAATTGCAGTGTTGTCACTATCTGATGTAAAATCTTTCTGTTCCAGGTCATCAGACCAGTGCTGAATCTTGGGGTACTGGCAGAGCCGTTGCTCGTATTCCTCGAGTACGAGGTGGTGGAACTCACCGCTCTGGCCAGGGTGCCTTTGGAAATGTATCCTTTCACAGCTGCCACTTGTGTTGGGTGCACTCAACTCACCGAGTAGAAAGATTATTTTTAAGTATTTAAATGTGAAATGGAAACGAGGTGTTGGCTACTACAGGGATCTGTACCACCAGATCTGAGAAATTTGTGATGTGATTAGAACCTCCTGTATGCACATTCAGCCTTGCTTTAAGGAACAGCAGCTATCGTGACTTGTGACGCGTACTGTCTTGCTGTGATGTCGTAATTTGCGTCTTACTCTGTGCTCAGTGGCAGTTGCCTGCTGTCAGCATACTGGTACAGATGGTTGACGAACAGTTAATGCTGAGCAAGGATTAAAGAGTCACAGCTAGAAAAAAGAAGCTTCAGAAAGGTTGTTCTTAACTGTAGATGCATAGATGTGTCGTGGAGGCCGCATGTTTGCCCCGACCAAGACCTGGCGCCGCTGGCACCGTAGAGTGAACACCACGCAGAAGCGTTATGCCATCTGTTCCGCCCTGGCAGCGTCTGCTCTCCCAGCACTGGTCATGTCGAAAGGTGGGGATTGTGTCTCTGGAAACGTTTACCTGCAGTTTTACATTGCCTGAGCAGTGTCAGTTACCGTGTGATTTCTCTAAATCTGTCTCGTGAATAACTAAATTATCTTTCAAAGAGTTTAAGAGGCAGTTGGTGCTTCGGGGGGGTGGGGGGTGGTGGTGTGGTATTTTTATTATGTAGCACTTATGAAGGTACTTCGCAGTTAGGCTGTGTTGGAAGTTTGGAGATGCTGAGGTTCTTTTGTGTTCGTTGCTGACACAAATCTTCATGGAAACTGGTTGAATTTTCAATCACGTGGCAGTTCAGTTTGATTTCTGTTCATGGGAACCAGAGATTTGCTTAATACTTCCTCAGGTACAGAAAGTACTGTCTGAGGCAGACGTGTAAGACTCCACTGGAACATCATTACTGTAGTGACTATGTCTGTGTATGACATCATTAATTTAATTCCACTGTTTTGATGTATCATTTCTGAATACACGAGGCAATACCCTGAGAAATGTGTTAGTGAGTAACTTTGTCTTGCAAAATCCTTACTAGGTCACCGCATTGAGGAGATCCCAGAACTTCCTCTGGTTGTTGAGGACAAAGTTGAGAGTTACAAGAAGACCAAGGAAGCTGTTCTCCTCCTTAAGAAGCTTAAAGCTTGGAATGACATCAAAAAGGTGAGTTGATAAGGTCAGTTCTTGGGCGCAAAACCCAGGTGATTCAACTCTGCCATTGTTACAGTGGGAATTCCAAGTAGTTCTGTCTTGATTGAATGCTGCTAGAAATCCCTTGGTGACAAAACTACAAGAAACTGTAAAGAAGAGTTTAAGCAAAGCAAACTTCTTACTACACTGCTTTACTCTGTATTTAGTTGTCTTCATTTTGGTATCACTTAACATTTAATACTTTTTTTACTCTTAAGAATGATGAACTTCTCACTGGTCCGTGTTTCAGATCAGCAGTGATGATTGTGAAGTTCTGACTAAAGCAGTTTTATTGTGTCTTACTAGTGGGATTTGGACTATTTTGAATACTCACAAGTCTCACTTTTCTATAGGTTTATGCCTCCCAGCGTATGCGGGCCGGAAAGGGTAAAATGAGGAATCGCCGTCGCATCCAGCGCAGGGGACCCTGCATCATCTACAACGAGGACAACGGTATCATTAGGGCGTTCCGGAATATTCCAGGTAACTTAAACTTGGGATGTGCTTACGCTTTTGTTGGGAGACTGCCTGGAATGATGAGATTCCACTTCATTGGTCCGTGTTTCTGAAACACATGATTTTGTGGAAGTTCTGACTTGGTGGAATAGCTAATATGTTCTTCCTAAGAATCTGTTCTGTTGATGTGGAGGATGGTTAATGACAAATGTTAGAGCTGTTGCCAACCCTAAACTGCATTTGGAGCAGTTAATGAGGCTGTTGCTGAGAAAAGGTTGATTATTTTTTAAAATTTGATAGATTTTCATACATAGGTGTGTGGTGTAGAAGCCAGTAAGCCCCATCTTGTCTGCGTACTTTCTCGGCTATTTATTTCATAGTTGTGCCTTCCTTGATTTTAATGACAAACGAAAGGGATGACTTTGTCTGGTTTTCCACAGGAATTACTCTTCTGGACGTGAACAAGCTGAACCTGCTGCGACTTGCTCCCGGAGGCCATGTTGGGCGTTTCTGCATTTGGACGGAAAGCGCTTTCCGTAAGCTGGATGATCTGTACGGCACCTGGCGCAAAGCTGCTACGCTGAAGAGCGACTACAAGTGAGCGCAGCCGACACTGGGGGGGGTCTGGAGGAACAGCCTGTGGGCCTCGGGCTTGTCCCTTTGGAGCGGGAAAATTAATATTAGCACTTCCCCTGAAATGCCTGATTTTCGTTGAACTAGCTGTGTTTTTTATCATCCGACTTACACTGTCACCGTTTGTTTTGCAGCCTGCCGATGCACAAGATGACCAACACGGACATTGGGAGAATCATGAGAAGCCAGGAGATCCAGAAGGCGCTGCGTCCTCCCAAGTAATCACTTTTATCCAACGACTGCAAAGTGCAGTCTAGTAATTGCCGAGTGTGAGGGAAATCTCTGTGCTGGGGTGTCGGATGGGGCTGGGATCCCTTCACCTCCTGGGTGTAACTACAAGGAATTGGGGCTCCCTGCCTTTCAGGGAAAATTCAGCAGCACTTGAATGGTGAAATGTGGTCATGCTATTCCTGTTCTTTTCAGGAAGAAGATTCGCCGTAGAGTCCTGAAGAAGAATCCTCTGAAGAATCTGAGAATCATGATCAAGTTGAACCCATATGCCAAAACAATGCGCCGCAACACCATCCTGCGCCACGCGCAAAACGTGAGCGAGCAGGGGACCTGGTGATGGACAAAACTGGTTTTAGTACTTCAGATTATAAGCTGATAATCTTTTTGTCTTTTTCTTTTTTTAGCATAAACTTAAGGAAGAGAAGAAAGCCAAGGCTAAGGCCAAGCTCGCGGCCAAGGTCCCGGCTGAGCCCAGGGCAGAGACTGCAGCCAAGACAGCCAAGACAGCCAAGACGGCTGCCAAGGCCAAGGCCAAGGCCGAGGCGTGAGCCCTGCGCTGTGCTTCACCCCGCGAGCTGCAGCGAGCTGCGCCGCGGGTTACAGCCATTAAACTGGGGCGGAACACGGAAATGGTGTCGTCTGTTTTCTGAGGCGGTTGTGCGTGTTTAAGCGGGTTTTAAAAGGGCAACTCTTAGAGTAAAAAATAAGGGAGGGTCTTCGCAGCCTTCGGCAGCCGCTTGGAGCTGGGGATTGATCGTGTTCCGCTGCGGAAGGGCCGTGGCGCAACGCGGCCGCGCGGTGGCAGCCGCCGCCCGGTGTCGCGCAAATGGCGGCGGCGTGGCGTCAGGGCGGGCGGGGCTGCGGGCGGGGCTGCGGGCGGGGCTGCGGGCGGGGCTGCGGGCGGGGCTGCGGGCGGGGCGGCGGGCGGGGCGGCGGGCGGGGCTGCGGGCGGGGCTGCGGGCGGGGCTGCGGGCGGTCCGCCGGCGCTGCAGGGGGCGCTGCCGCTCCCGTCCCCTCCTGGCGCTGCCCGCGGGCGGCCGCGCGGCGCGGGAGGATGCTGAGCCGGCTGCAGGAGCTGCGCAAGGAGGAGGAGACGCTGCTGCGGGTGAAGGCGGCTCTGCACGACCAGCTCACCCGCCTCAGGGTCAGCCGCAGGGAGCGGGGCCCGCGGCGGGCGGCGGGCGCTGCCGGGACGGAGCGGCCGGAGGCTGCGGCGGGGCCGGGCCTTGCCCGCGTTTCTCTTCTATTTTCCTGTCTTTTACGCGTGTGACGCTCGGGAGTTGCGCAGGGCGGCGGGCCGCCGCTTGGCCGCGGCTCTGGGGGCTCTGAGGGCTCGTTGGCAGCGGCCTCCGCGCCGGCAGCCCCCCACCCCACCCCTCTTCCTCGGCAGCCGGCTCCCAAAATAAGCGCAAAGCTAAACGCTGCCCTTCGCTGGTGAGCACGCTGGGGACCTGTGTCCTGCTGTCTACTCGAGCAGAAAAGCAGTGAAACAGGTTTTGAGAAGCTTTGCCGTTACTGCTGCTGATTAATTCAATTATTATTGAATCAATTTTAACGCTAAATAGAGCCCGAGAAGGAATGACCGCATGGCGCCTGTGTTCCCTCGCTTGCAGGTGGAAGAGCTGGCGCTGCAGTCTATGATCAGGGCCAGAGAGCAGAGCGCGACGGGCGCGTCCTCCAGCGCAGCGGAGGAGACTCACAGAGTAAGGGCGAGGGACCGGCCTCCCCCCGTGACGGGCGGGACAGGAGCTGTTGGTGTGAGTGGCTGGGGGTGTTCTGGGGGTGGTTTTCATTTCCAGTTCTTGGTGCTGACCTTGTTCCAGCTACTTCATGAACTAAAAAGCTCAGGAGTAACATCTGCCCGGCGTGTTGCTGGTTTATGTTTCAAGGGTTTCACCTTTCCCCATCCCTGAAAGCAGTGTGTTGCTTCCAGGGAGGATGGGAAATAAAAACCTGCTTTGTATTAGCGGAGTTTCAGTTTGCTGTTTATTCAACGTGTCTAATCCTCCTGAGGATGCCAGGCTGGTTCACCCAACCGATCGTGGGGGTTGGAGGTACAGAGACCACCTGAACTTTTTACTAAATACATTGTCAGCCTGAAGGAGGTGAAACTTCTGTGGAGAGCTGGTGCTTGGCACCTCAATGGGCTTTTGCAGCCAGCAGTTCTGGCACTGAGATGTGTAAAAGAGGCTGCACAGCGTTAGTAGTGATTTGGGGAGCATTCAGAATCGCGGCTGGTTTTGATAATGTGTGCTATAAACTCTTATTGTGACAGGCTCTTGGGCAGATGGACAATGAGGCTGCTATCAATCAAACTGAATTGCACCTAAGCCTTCAAGGTCGTGAAGAGGAAGAGGAGGAAGAGGAGGAGGAATCTGATTCTTGAGAGAAAAAAGTCAGAGATGGGGTTTTAATACAGACTCAGGAATTTCTTCATTCATAGAAAATTTACCAACTGATTTTCATTTTGTCCTGTATATGGATATGATGAACTATATGACTAGCAAGGCTCTTGGAGTCTAGGGGGGTTTAGCTTGAATATTAGTGTCACAAGCTTGGCACATCTTAAGACGTTAAAGAAAAATTGGCTGCACAAATATGTAGCATAATCCATTCCACATTTACAACCTAGTGTAGCTTACTACATCTTTATATGTGGATGGGAGAGGTCAGTAATCAAGTCAGACTAATTTAACATGCACTCTAAAAGCAATAATTCACCTCTTCTGATTTCCTGATGCTGAAAAATAGAACCAGGCCATGGAGGCTGGTTGCTGAACCAATGATTATATTATAACCTCATTCGCTTACACTTGAGAATTTACAACAAGTGGTGGGAAAAGGTGTGTCCAGGACTGTCTGCAGGCTTTCAGCTGCAGGAGGCTCGGCACCACACAGGTGACTTGTGCTCCCTGTGAGTGTGACAAGTCAAACAGAGGTGTCTGTGCCCTGGGAGATGCAGGTGCTGCACTGTTGACCAAATTCTGAGCGTAATGAGGCAGCTGCTCCTTGTACCTGCTGGTGCTCTCCCTAAGTACTGTTGGTCTGACTGCAACAGCAAAGGGTTTTCTACTTCTCACTCTTTCAGAGTCACAGCCAGTCAGCCTTTTAGTTGTCCACGAATTGTACAGTTAATAATTGGTCCCTCTTACTTGTCATAAGGAAATAATTTTTTTAATTAGTGTTATTTTATTTGACAATAACTTTGTAAGTCATTGCAAGGTCACCTTCTTTCAAGTGATCTTTGAGGAGCAGTAGGAGGAGTTTAACAAGTTATAAAATGGAAAGTGATGCAAAGGCAAGTCCCCTCCACAGTTTCTGTGCTGGTACAGTAACAGGCTCGTGCTGCTCTTACTGACAGACAATATGTTCTTTCTCCTCATGAAGCGCAGACAGCATGTGGTGCAGCTGGTTATTTATTTTATCTATTCTTAAAGACTTGTTTTAAAGCACAGAAACCCAAACTCTGTTAAGCTGATGAAAAGCAAACAATAAAAGTCATATTTGAACTCAGCCTCTTTGTCAAGTGTCTTACTAGGAAGATAAGTCAGTTATAGCCAGGGTGGTTCAGTATCTAATGGTGCTGCTGCTGGCTCTGGTGTCACTCAGAGAAAATAGAATAAACACTCTTCTAAAGTTTGCTTTTAAGAGCAGGTGGGGAATGTGACAAAGTGTCCCATGTCCTGGCTGTGGTCAGAATGTATGATGCAACTTGCCAGTGGTTGAGGAGAGATAATTAATTTTGCTCTTAATTTGGTTTATAGCAATAAAAAGTGTTGGAATGTAAATATAGCTTCAGCCTGTACTAAAAGCTAATTGGCTTTTGAGAATGAAGGGCCTGAGAACATGAGTGCAGAAGGTTCAGCAAAGCTTTCCCCAAGAATGACTGGCTAAAAAAAAACCCAAAAAGTCAGAGCCAAAGATGTTACAGCTTGGAACATCAAATAATTCTTTGACAGTATGTGAGTAGCTGGCAGAAGCTGAACTTCTGAAGAAAAATAACCTGAGGAAGTTAAGGACACTGCCCTTGGAGGGGGGGAAAAGGTGACACCCTTCCTGCACTCCTTGCCACACCATGGGTTTGCCTGAGGAAGCGCCTGTCACCCCCCACCCAGGGGTTCCAGGACTGACTGAGTTGGGTGAGCACTACACCCCAGAAGCCCTGTGCTCTGCACTCTGCCTTCCCTGGGGCAGGCCCCAGAAACCCCCTATACAGCCTGAACTAACTCCAGGTCCACTTCACACATTGTCATTTTACACCTGCAATCCTGTACGTCTTGGAACTTGGGATGAAGCAGGGTTGTGGAAAAACATATAAAAAGGGTGTAAAGCAGCAATGACTTCAGATTAAGGCTTTGTTTGAGTTTAAAAAAAATCTTCAGGAAGTTACTTGATAATATATTTATTAAGAGAATCCATTGCTAAACATCTGAGAGAATAAAACAATAGAGGATCTTCATACACTTTAGACACTAAACACAGTTGTCATGAATCTTTAGGTCAAGAGAAAGCAAATTGCCTGGATCTTTGTCTTGATTCTGTAGGACACTTTGAAGAGCTAACTTTTAAAAATCAATTAGAAAGACATACGTCACTAAATCCAAGTATGATATGTTTTAAAAATAAATATAGAAATATGAACAAGTCTACAATTAGAATATTGCCCTGTACATTCCAAGAAATGCAGAGCTCTTGCCTTCTTTACCTGGAAAGAGAGATCTCTAAACAACAGCAAAACTGGAACCATTAGGCCTAACTTTCAGATACAGTTTGGCAGCAGCAAAAGCATGCTTGACAGATACAGTTTTGGAGCATCCCTAACCCTTTCTGCACGGGAGATTAGGTAAGCATGATTGAAGTACCAACGATTTACAAAGAATCTTGATAAAGTTCAAACAAGCTGGGGGTAAACACCCCCAGTGATATCTTCATTAAGAAAGAATATCCATAATCACTTAAAATCAGCAAGCACTGTAACTTAAACATCTTACATTTTGGTCAGTGAACGAATGTAATCCAATACAATACCAATTAGTTTATGACAAAATTTAAGACCATTTGGCACATGCTATAAAGACATTCTTCCTTAAGAGGTGAAATACATGTTTGAACAGGTACAAGCTGAGGAAATAGGACCAAAATAGCATTGCTGTTAACAGATGTACAGTACAGGATTTGCTCTTCCACCTTCAGACTCCAGCAGCATGCGTGGGTGTACTCGGTTGGTTAAGGCCTATGGTTGAACAAAGCCACCCCGCAAAATCCACCTCCTCCGCTTCAGATCTCTTAATGAAAGCATGAATCTGAGCAGAGGAGAAGAATATTATTATTCAAGCACTCAATCTGTTGAATAGTAATTTCAAATAACATGAAATACAGTAAATCCAGTTCACTTGCAGTATTCAAGCTAGCTGTAAAACTTGGCAAGCCACAGGAAGTGACCAGGAGAGCTTTTCTGCAGGATTATGGAAATAACCAGCATATGAAATGTCCACCCTGCGATGTATTCCAGAGGAATACTGCCTCCACAGTGCCTGTTGCAGAGCACTTACACCACAGTATGTGATAAGGATGTGACTCAGCCACTTGAGATGATACTCTGGAAAATGTCTGCCTGGGCACAGAAAGGGGTTTTGTAATAGAAGGAGCCTGATTGCATTTTGCACCCTCATTGTCCAGCAGGATCAGGGCAGGGAAAACTTGATTTTCTGCAGCAGAACTTAAGTCCTAGTATTACACTTAATGCCATGAAAAGATCCACTGAAACTGGTAAGATCATTTCATGCAAAAAAAAAAAAATGCAGGATGTATTTCTGTCTAGTAGTTCTACAGATTTTGCAAGACAAAGCTGACGAAGAAAAATAGAGGCAAATGTTTTTCACAACAGATAATAAAAATAAATGTATTAACTGTAGGTATGTGGAATTTTGTCCTCTCATCTTCCCCAAAGTAATGATCTGTATACTCTATTATTGACTAATAAACCCAAGAAAGAGAAAATTCTTTTGACATTAATTTAATTAGGTCATATGCTCACTGTAATTATCAAATGGAAGACTCTGAAAACCACCAGTTTTGGTCTCCTTGACAGGCCCCGTTCTAGGAGTGTGTGAAACCCACAGCCCTTGATCTTGGGATCAGAAAAGCAGCCCCTCCTCCAACTGTCTGAGCTGTTTTCCTCAAGGGCCACAAACTACACTCCAGGCCACATGCTCTGAACCTCATCTCAGGTCAGCTGAGGAATCCAACCCGCATGGAGGAGTGCTCCTAGTTCAAGTTAAGAACTTCCACTTACCATCAGCTGCTTCAAATCAGCTCTCTCAGCAGGATTTTTAATTAAACTAGGAAAACAGAAAGTGTTACACAAGTTAGACACTGTTATCTTTTAAAATGAAGATCAAGTTATATCATGTTGGTGTACTGCTTTGGTCTGAAGAAGCCACCACTCTAGATGAAAGCATTAGGGAATGTAGCGCCTCTCAAACACAGATAAGGGTCTGTAAGCAATTCCCTTCTGTAGGTGTCACAGGTACAATTTTAGGTATGAAATCCTGAGCTGTCTGATACTGTTCAGTGGGGGCAGGAGTGAGTGTCTATAACCAGGCAGGAGAGATCAAATTCCCATTTAAACAAAAACTCAACAATATGAACCGCTTTATCCCTCAAGTTTCTTTTACCCAAGTCTTTTCAAGCTCAGTATCAAGTACAGCTATTGCATTACTGTGCTTCCTTCTGGAAACAGTAAATACATATATGTAGCTTTTAATAAACTTTCTGAACTGTGATGAACTGCCTCCCTTAGCACTGAATATATTGCTTTGGTGCTGGTATCACTGAAGCACAATTGGAAAAGTAAACAAACAGGAGAATGACTACTGTGATAAGAGATATTAGTTCAGTGAAGCACCAGGAAAGAAAAAAACATCTGGAGTCTGCAAGACTTCTGCATCATATGGAACAGTCACTGCGGAATGCCATGAGGGCTGCCCTGAAAAGGATCCTCCTTTAGAAGTGTGCTGCGTGCTGTCCATGAGTACTGTGGTGTCTTCAGTGCTGAGAAAGTACTGATCTCAGCTGCCTACAGAAGCAGAAATCATTCCCCTCTTCCCATCTCTCAGCTTTGGGGTTCTCTTTGGACGCATATGCTGTCAAGCTGGTGCCCGTAAAATGAGCTTTAGACACATTAACAGTTGGAGAAAGAGGAATCTGCTAATTGAAATTACTTTACATTTGCCATGGCCTACAAGCAGGGACTGATTGCCAAGTTACTGAACACAGTAAGACAGCAGGGCTGATCCCAAATGTGCTCCTTTGCAGCTTAGCCATAGCAAAAATACTCACCATTTGTTGACAAAATCTTGAAATTCAGAACCAAAAACACCATTGGGCAGCTTTGGAGGTGGCTAAAAGAAAAAAAATAAATCAGCAGTCATTCAGCATAACTAATACATGACGATGCACAACCCACCCAGAGATCTACCAGTTTTATGTCCTGTATTTGGGTAAAGCTGTAAAGCCCTGGCACTACCCAGGCCTTCTTTCAAAGCTAAGCTTTGAACTAAATGTCAGACAGACTTCAGGTTCCATGCACGTGAATAAAGGATGTGCCCTCTTTGATTTATAAAATTAGGCGCTGAGTTTATCACCAACTCAGAACTTTTGGTTCTTACTCTCACAGCTGCTGGATTTTAGGAATTTCAGTAATACATCAGACAAGAGATAGTTTCTGTGGTGTGGGATGGTTTTTGTTGGTTTTGGTTGTGGTTCTTTATTTTCCCCTATACACACACCTGAATGTCGTTAACACAGCCTTGAGCTGTCATTAAAGAAGGCTCAAAGCAGCTGGCAGTAATTAGCACAGCATTATTCTCCCTCACTACTAATCTCCACTTTGGGGAAGGAAAGATGCCCTGCACATCATTAGTTCCACAATCCTTTTGATCTAAATATTCTGTCCCAGGAAATGAGTTTGTTCAGGTTCTGAATTCAAAAAGAATTCTGATACAGAAAGATGAGGTACTATATAAACCTGCATATTATTGTCTTGTTCTCCATGACATTTGCTGCAAGATCAGAGTTGATTCTTACACCATGGGTCCTTCAAGCACTTACACTTGGGTTACTGGGACATAGAGAGCCAAGATGTGGCCTGCATTCAGTTACTCACTGGTGCACAGACTTGGCTGGATGTAGCAGCTCATGCTGGAGACTGCTTGTGCTATAGCAGAGGTGGCAGAAGATAATCTTACCAAATGCTCAACTACTGCAGCTTTTCAGCTTAAACTGACCTCCTCAGGGATGCTACAAGAGCAGCACCATACTATCTTAAGTAATCCAGTGTTAACTCTATCCCAAGAGTTAGTGCTGTCATATTAAAAAGTTACATAATATGTAAAATAGGTTTGTAATGAGAGGAGAATTGTGCATGCAGACGAGGAACAGAAGCAATTTATCAGTACATGTACAGCATGAGCAATGCTAGCCTTCCCAGGGACCTAGACACCTACTGTGCTTTATACATAGGTGTGTCAGACACTTCTTTATAATTCATTCACCTAGAACAATTCTGTTATCCAGCTGTTACAAATAATAGCTAACATGAGCATGCTTTTTTTTTTTTTTGAAGGACACAAGCAGCAGAGTCACATGAGTTTCACTTGTGAAAATACTGGAAACAGACAATCAATTCTAAAATACCAATCTCTATTAATGAGCCTTGCAGCTTACTTATTTGAAAGATATGGTAATATAAATTGGGCTGTTCATAAGACTAAAACAAATTGAATTAAAAAAACAGTTTTGTATACGCTTGATCATACTGTTTGCTAATAATTGTCCTAACAGGTTGCATGATCCAGACTGGAAAATGCTACTTAAATGGTGCAGAGAAATGAACTAAAATTTTCCTGAGAATAATTTAAAATCAAGCCAACACACATAACAAGGATGTGTTTCTCATACTGTAACAATTAAAGATCAGAAGACCTGGCTTATCCTAACACTAACCCCACACCCCCTCAAATTCTGGAGTGCTGAAAAAAAATTACAATTGTATTAGTACAAGTGCAAAGAGTCGATTACCTCATTGACGATGTAATCAAGAAGTTCAAAGATTGCCATTGGAGGTCTGCTGTCTGGTCCATAGGCTAAGAAGAAATTGTAGAAGTGGAAAAATTACAGTATTATTCTTCTTCCATGGTAGGGGTGTTTGAAGACGCTAAGTCACACGTTTTATTCTTACATGGCATCCAGTAGATTTACAGGAAATAAAAGTGGAGCAGCAGGGTAATGCTTTCATGCAAAGAGACATTGTTTTCAGGTCTGATCCAAACCATTCACTTCACTGGGAACTGTCCTACTGTACTTTAGTCAGCACTGCATCTTAGAGATGAAACATAACAACAGACTGGGATCTTAATGGTGCTCGTGAACAGCTCAGTTGTTAACAAAAGGGTCTCTGGTCCTTGATTCTCAGATACCTCCTCACAGCAAGACTGAGCCAGGTGCCCAATACAATCCTGATTTTTTTCACACCACAGTATGCAGACCAATAGCAGGTAAGGAAGAGCTTTAAGCTGCCAGAGAAGGGTATTAGAAAAGAATTTAAGAGATTGTTGCAACTTACAGCTCACTGGTCGTCCAGGTGTTCTTTGCCTGGGCGAGGTCTCTGTGACTGGAGAATCTCCCTCCACTGGGCAGCCAAACATTAATTCAAGTTCCTTCGAGTCAGGAGGAGGAATCGGGTATCTGCCAATAGCCATTTCTACCAGTGACAATCCCATACTCCAGATATCCGACTGCACTGAATAATGAGTTCCCTGTAGTCTCTCCGGCTACAAAGAAAAAAAAAAAAAAAAAGAAGGAAAGACAGTATTGTAACAAGAGAAATTGCATTCTGCAATAGCATGGATAAAATGAAGGATGAAACCCCAACTTATTAATTAGTATGTCATGTTCCAGTGAGTGATATATTGATCTTTAAATATCTTTATCCGGAGTTCCACAAACACTGCATACCACCACTGCAAATAACTTAAAAAGATGCTATTATACTACTGTTTATTTTTTAAAGCAAAATATCTAAATGTTGCAACTATTAATGATGGTGGGATAATTAAGGAGCAAGAAGGCAAAACTAGTATGGGCAATTAAAGATTCACTTGGTTTCCCTGAGAAGCTGTCCTTGGTTTTCTGCTTTGGGAAGGAGAGGGAAGGTAATTTTATTGATTCTATATGGGTCCAAAAGTGACCTGCTGCTCTAGCAATAATCCTGTGGTTTGTGACACTTCTCAGCTGATACCATTCTGACAGGTCCCTACATCAGAAATGCATTTATGCAAGGACTATTATATACATGCATACTGCAGTTTTAGATCCACATTCAAATAATTTCTAAATAAATAGTTGAGCTCTATAATCCATTGAAATGATAACAAAACATAACACACAAATGGAATGATAAAGCATTATGCAGGTCACAGACTTTTCCTGGCAGTATAATGACTGAAAAAAATATACAAGGTAGGAAGACAGACACATGTTCTGCCAGCTTAACCACTCATACATTATGACCTGACAAACAAAAACAATAAGCTTAAATTTTTCCTCAAGAAAAAACAAACTGGAAAGTGACAAACACAAAATCCGGGTAGATTTTACATTAACATATGCATATATATATATATAAGTATTACAAAAATGTCTGCAGGTGAGACAGACCCAGCTAAAAATATATTTTGTATTGTCTTTAGGAAACTCAAACACTTCAAATATATTTAGGTATGGAACTTTTTGATCAGTTGAATTATGAATGAAACCGTATCTGGATATTCGAGTCACACTGCTCCAAAGATCCCCAGTTTTGATCAGTGTAGCCATCTTTTGGTTTTGCCTAAAGAACTAAAACATAAGATCAGTCCTTAACTAACTCCTTTCACTTAGTTTTTGCACCTGCTTTATCAGTACTATGCTGAGTGCTGCATGTGGTTTCTACAGTTATAATACGTCCAGCTACGTCACCCTTGGATCCATATTTACTAAGATTTCTCAAAGAAAACATTAACTCAGCTTTTCTGCTCTCTTTTTAAAGTCAAGCTCATATTTTACCAGAATGGTGCAGATTCTTGCCTGACTGTATGCATATTTTGGAAAAATATATATGCAATTTGAAACTTATAGAATGTAAGAATGCAGTACTACTGTACGTCCCCTCCCTCTGTGATAACGGGTGATAGTTTTGTTACATTTACTGAGATTATATTTCAGTTTTCTCCAGTGTCCCACCTCAGCTAATTCCAAAGCCATTTGGATAAACTACACAATTGCTGGACAAGGGATAAAGATGCCTAAAAACAAAGATACACAACAGATTTTCATAAAATCTAAGTGCAAAGAAGCAGTGAATGGATGAGAAAAAGCAGGAAACACCACACACAGTACTAGTTATACAAAAATAATTAACTTGAACATGTTTTCTTAGACTTTAAACATTTTTGATTGTACACACCTGCACAGGATGTTGTTTGGCATGTAACAATTCTATAGCTGTTATTTGATAAAGTATGCTAAGAGAGATACTGCAAGAAAAGGTAATTCAGACACTATTAAAAAGAATAAATAAAAACCACCATCATGGCTTGGTCTGTGAAATATGAAGACAAAGAGCAAAGCTGAATATCAGTCTGCAATAAATTGAAGAAAACTGAAGGCAGACAGTACTTTGCTCTCATTCCTTCTACTAGAATAAAAAGGGAAAGCCAGTAGTGTGTCAAGGGGCCACAAGAGATGGAGCTGTGAATTTTTTTTGCTAATTAGCAACAGCCCCTAGATGTATGTGGGAACATAAACCAGTTTTATTTCAAGCACGTTACCAATATTAAATGACAAAAAAGAGAATACTCTCTTTGATGTTGAAATGCAGGTCCCATGCTGAGCAGAAGCAGTATTATTATGCTTTTTTCCTTCAAGTTTAAGCCCACACAGTTTCGATCCTACAGCACAATCTCAGAACACTCTGATTGTATGAGTTAATTGGTTGTATGCTGAACAAGGTGAGTACATAAGAGACCTGTTATTTCCATTAACTGTGACTTTCACATAATGCAAAGAGTTCACCCGAAGAGCAAGTTTCAAAGTATTCATCATATACAGGAATACGGAACACCCTGTAAATAGTCTCAGATTAGTTGCCATGGCCTTGCCCACACTAGCCACTCCCATGCTTTCTTGTGTTGCTGCAGCCATGTTGGGTTCCCAGGAACAGTCACAACAGGATCACTAGTGAGGCAGCAGCTTTCCTATCTAAGTGACCGCAGCAAAACACTGGAGTGGAAAGAGAACCACACTTCGTCAGGAAAACAGACTATAAACACTGGGCTTTTCTGGAGACACATGTATACAAAACCCAAGTGCATTAACTGATTGGATTCTGCAGCGTAGACACAAGTGCATCTCTTTCATAGTGTTATAAAATATTCCGAGTTACTTGGCTTTTATTGCAACATTCCTCCCCCCCCCCCAATCTGATACTAGAATATTCCTGGAATGCAGGAAGCACTGAACTGTGAACAGCAGTAGTAACAGCAATAGCTGGTTTCTTGTTTGATTACTGGGATTGTGATAACTCTACCATAACGTACAGTAAACTCAAAGCTATAAAATCCGTACTTACAGACATGTAGGAGCGTGTGCCAACAAACGAGTTTGCCATAGAATCTATCAGTTGTCCACTGACACCAAAATCACAAAGCTTGATTTCACCTCTAGAGTTTACCAAAATGTTAGATGGTTTAACATCTGGAAAAAAATGAATGGATGATTTATATTTATAATAGATAAAATGGGAAATTTGACAATGAAAGTAACATGAAAGGTGAGAATTACCACGTGTCTCCCTTTGTTTCCCTTCTAACTATGACACAATTCTATCCCTTCTCTGGGAATGCTCAGAGATTTTGTTCCCTACCCATACTCATTTCACAGGCTCTCTATTTAAATACAGATAACCAAAAAGAAATTTTTTAAATTACAAGTGCAAAGAGGCTGTTAGCTTCAAGTTTTGATTTCACCTGGTTTCTCGCCTTTCAAATATTGTTTGGGCATCTACACCTTCCTTGCAATGATCTAACATTTGAAATAAATCTGAAAGCATATGTCAGCATAACTCCTCTTTAATTATGTTCTTTTACCTAGAAATAATCAGTATTTACCTCAAAAAGGTCAATGAACTATGGCAGCCACACCATCATCCCTAACTTTAGCCTTCATGTGTACAAAAGCATAAATCACCTACAGCAAAACAGTTCTTGGAGCGTGTGCTTGCTGTTTTGGGTTTTCATTGGGGTTTTTTGGGGGGTGGTCTCATTTTTGTTTGGTGGTTATTGTTTTGTAGGTTTGGGTTTTTTTTTTTTACAGCCTCTTGTATTACTGAAATTCTGCATTTCAAATACTTGGAGACTGTTTACCTGTGATAGCACACCCTCATAATTTTGAATTCATCACTTTTTCTAAATGGAAATTTAATAAGGGTCACTGGTAGCTAAGCAACTAATAACAGCTATTTATGAATGCAAAGGTACAGAGAACAATTGTTCAGTATTTCTTTTACAGCTGTAAGAAGGTTTTTTTATTGTATCTTGCTGCTTAGGTGGTCATTACCAATGTCTTGTCGAGATAGGTAATCAACAGCTCACATTTGTAAAGTAATGCTGCAGAAAAAAGGGTACTATAAATTGCTTTTGAAGAAAGAGATCAGCTCAGTGTATCAGAATTTCACTTTAGACTCTGCTGTTCAAAAGCAGATCCAGAAGTCTATAGTCTGTAGCACATTTGCATTTGGTTTTCACTTTTAAACATAAATATATTCCAGGTAGCTTTCATTTCAGTGACTCAGGATCTGACCTTAGTTTGTGACATCAACAGGATGTCACTAGAAAGATGATACTAATGTGACTCCTCATCACTGGAAAAACATCTCCATGAAGAAGGTTATGCCTCACTGAACAAGACCCATGGAGATTGGAAATGAAGACAAAACTGTTATCTTAGCTGTTTCTTCCCCCAGTCTCCTTTTAAAAGAACAAAGCGAAGCTTCAGTATTACATGCTTTTGGAAATTGTGGCTACATTTTCTGGTTCCTGACATCACCTCTTTAGGTAACTTAAGCTGTCCAGGGACATTGAAAACAGTGTTTTGTGATGATCTGTGTACATACAAGTTCTCCCAGCTACAGGACAGCGAGCCTACAGCTTGTCCTCTTTGCTTAGAGCAAGCACCAGCCTGCAGAAAACCCACACAGTGATCCAACACAAACTACTCCCTGGTCTTAGCACAGACCAAGTTGTGCCTGTGTACGTCTTGCTTCTACCACGAAGAAAATCCTAGCTGCTTTTTCCAGGTACAGACCTTCTCCTTATGGAAGAAGAATATGGGCATGTACTTTGTAGCTACTACTTTTAATTCCCCATCCCTAGGAAAGTAACTGGCTTATAAACATTGCTGTCCTCAATAGATTTTCCTCCTGTAAGGGTGGCAGAGGTACTGGGCAGTTTGTGGAGCTTTTTACCAGGCAGGAAACAGAATGTTACATACTGGTTAACTCTGAGCAGGGCTTCAGTAAAGAGATTTTAGAGGCCTTCTGGACCAACAGCTGACCTTCTGAAAATTCTGCCTCCTTTGTGCAAGTTTTGACTGCTTGTAGAGACCTCACCACAAGTGCACTTCACAATGAAAAGGTCAAGCTCCTAGACTGGATTCTTCCTATCAGATTAAAATTCCACCAAGAAAAAAAAAAGGAAAACAAGCAGATGGTGCAGTGAAGCATGCAGCAGAGATTAGAGATTCCCAGCTACACAGGAATCTGCACCTAAAGTTCTGTGTAAAAGCAAGGTGGAAAACACAATGTTTGCAAAATATGCTGGAAGCACTGCAGAGCCCGAACAAGTTATGGATATGGCCTCTAGATTTGTACTGCTTATCTACGCACATCTAGTTCAATTCAGAACACAGACATAAATCCTCGCTTATCTCTACAGCTCATGAATACTTCATGTTCATAATTAAATGGCAGAAAAATAACATCAGCATTCCACTATCAGTGAACCAAATGACATTTTCTTTATAAGTATCTTAAATGCTCTAGAATCCACCTGGTCTTTTAAAGATTTAACTTTCACCTTCAATGTTTTGCTAGCTGATAATCCCCACTGTACCTTTCTTACAACAGCACAGCACATCATGAGTCCTCACTGGAGTTTATATAAAAGCTTGCCTTTTTGAGCATTTTCATTTTCCTTACAAGGTGCCCAGTGTGATCCAAGTGTGGTGTTTGGAAGGCTGCTGTCTTTCCACCCCTCTAAATGTAGCATGTTATGCTATTTTAACTCCAGAGTGTCTGAGCACTTAAGCTGTTTCTCTAGAAACCGGAGATTTGTATTGCCAAATGAAACAGGAATGCCAAGGCATCCTTCAAAATTATTCTGTAACTTGCAAAGAAACGGACAAATCTAGAAAGGAAAACCAAGTGTGCTACACAAGTATTTCAGTTTTAAAGAAAATGAAAGGATGTTTCACGTATCACCCCATACAACCCAGAAACAGAGCTGTGCAATTCTAGAGAAGTCCTTGGCCAGTCCAGGGGCATGGATATGTGACACTGAAAAGGCAGCTAGTTAATACAAAGAAGTTTCCAGGATTTACAGGATGTCTTGTAATCTCTGTAAGAAGTATGCCTCCCCTGCCTGAACCCTGCTCTCAACCACAGGCACAAACTTAGTTCATTCTGAAAAAAGGTGGCTCCAGACATTATGACAACACCATCAGGCAAGAATTTCTTTTATAGCAAAGTTCTTGAGTAACCAGATACTTGAGAACATATTTGTCTTGCAGTACATTATTGGTATCTTCCAATCAATTTTGATTTCCCAAGGCAGGATCTCCTGAGAATAGACTGCTGACAGCATCCCTGCTGTGTGTTACACCTCCTACCCTGAGCTGCCAGCTGCAACTGGAGTTCAGAAATCTTACAAAGCACTTTCGATGCAAAAGGAGACTACAGAGAGAAACTTTCCAGACTGTGCTCAAAACCAACTAAAATTATTTTCTGATTAATTTACAGGATTTTTATTCACCCAGGGACAAAACACAGCAAGAAAAAGATTTGTGTCTTAAGAACCTGCAGCAACATACTTTGTAATTAGTTACATTTCTTTCCTTGTCATTTAGCACCTTCTGGTATTAACCGCAAAGGTAAACAGGACTGTAGAAGTAGCAGTTTCTGTCACATTCCATGTTACAAATATAGTTATTTAACATACTAGAAGATACTATGAAAATATCTACCACAGTCACGCTCCTTGCCTTTTCCTTTTCTGTGCCTTCATATCCCACCAGTTTGTCTTTCAGAAGTTTCGGAGACATGAGAGAAATTGCAGAGAGGACCAAAACAAAGCACAGAACACCAGATGAGCTAACAGTCTATAAAAAGACTGTATTTTCTATTTCATCCTTAATAAGCCCTACTGACTTCTTCCTTGAGCTGTCTATAATGACAAGTGAATACTTTTCCTCAGAGGTCACACTTAGCCCAGGATACCTCTGTATGTGGAAGCTGTTCAAGCTGAATCAGCTACCATATTCTGTTTGGCATTTTGCAGTCCTTTATGACTGTCCTTGATCAAGCCAAGCAAATATATTGCTGACAAGTTTTGCTGATTATTTTTTATTCTTGTCTTTCAGAACAGTCATTATTTGCCTAAGAGCAGACTCTTGCATTCAGAATGCTGCATGCTAGCTTATGCTGATCATTATGGAAAAATTGTTAACATCTTACAGAATCCTCACTCTGGAAGACACTCCTGGGAATTTTTTCCCTACAGTGATGTTTTAAGTCCTGTGTTTTACTGCCCTACAATAATGTCTCATTTTGTAGCATTACATTGCGTAAAAAACAGAAATCCCCAACCAAGAATATTGAGAATGGTACATTAATTTGCTGGGTAGGCAATACAGCTCTTTTGAGTGAATTTACACTCATGTCATGTATAGTGGAATTTATTACTTTACCATATCGTCATTTTTGTTTAATGGAACATGTAAGAGGTTAATCAAAGATGTGATTTTTAAAAAGCTTCACTAAGTAGCATCCTTAACCCAGGGCCATATGATTCCAAGAGTTCTTAACAAGTAAGAAATTCAAAAAGCCTAAGAAAATAAAATTATAATGTAAGAAGGGGTTTTTTGTTTTTGTTTGGGGGTTGTTGGTGATTTTTTTACTACAAAAAGGCCAAGTATCTAATATGTCAAACAGCAGAGAAGTCAGTACATTTACAATGATATTCCTGCATTTTGAAGCCATGTTTAACATTCAGACATACATTATCTAAGCATGTTCTGACAACACTAAACCCTACTGACACTATTTCAGTCCACATACTTTTTCATGGATTACAGCTTTTCCACCTGCCAGTCTCTCCTTAATCACAGAGTACCACACAACAGTTCAGGATCAATCCACCTCCAGAAGAGAACTTCACACTGCAGTCTCACTCAGAAATCTGACATGCAGGAAGCTGAACCAGGACCCTCCTCAACAAAGACAAGCTGTAACAGCTCAGTCTAGTGTGCCAGCTTACATATAAGGTCCAACTCTATGTATGAGCATCTACAAATAACGCAGAAAGGGCACCCTGTAAGAGACTGGTGGACAGTATCAAAGACAGAAGCCAGGAAATTTGGCTCCGTATGTCAAGAGATAAGTGAGTTTGGCTCTGTATGTGAAGAGATGGAAACACTGTTCTGACTGTTTTTCCTTTTAACTGCTACCACTAGCCATGATCAACTTCCACAATGCCATTTCAGCTCCCACTTTATCAGACATCACACATTTCAATGACAGCTTCTGCAGAAAGTATACAAGGTCATGTATTCCTGATGATGTCAGAGCACAGCACATGAAAACTGAGCTAAGAAATAAAAATAATAATTTATACATGGAATTTTACACTGCAGGACACATTCAGTCCAATAACATGTAAGCAATGAAGAGGAATTTCTGTTAGTTCGTGCACTTAAATGTAATCTCTGATGTAGCTAGTATCGTGAGGTTAAGCTGCACTTAAACAAGATCAGGAGGGCTTTATTTTGGATTTACAATTTACATAGTGTAAAACTAAAAAAAAAAAAAAAAAAAAAAAAAAAAAATTTCTGTCTCAGAAGCCAGCCTCAAAAACCCCCCAACAACCCACACAGTAACAAACCACTGCTGTGGCTGAACTGAGAATTATGAGATACAACAGTAACTCTTCCAGTATGCCCTGAAATAAGATGATCCCTTTCCCAGGAGTCTCCCTTATGCTCTGAACAGAGACAAATGACTTTGCAACTACCATTAGAAATCTCTACAGAGTCTACCTCCAGCTTCCTTTCCCCAAGGGAGAGCTGTATTTGATTGTTTAAAAAAAGGCAAACCAGAAACGTGTAATAAACACAGTAAGACTGTGTTTATTGTGTAAGGTGATCCTACAACAGATTGTATAAACCAGGATTGCTAATTACTCTTTTTGGTCTGGCCAACAAATGTAAACTCAGACACATATTAGTGTCTGATGCAGATATTTTTATAATCTGAAGATTGATCTCATATGGTACAAAACTCACCGAACAGTTGGCATGCTTTATACATATTGTATGATTGCTGCAATGAATAGTGCCATTCAAACAAAACCATGAAATGCTTCATCTCCAGTCTTCAATTTACACTCATGTCAGGAATAATGCAATTTATTAATTTTTCCATATCAAGTGTCATTTTTGTTTAATGGAAGAGGCAACAGATTAATGAAAGAGCTGGATTTTAAAAAGGGCACCTATAAGCTGAAAACATGGCAGTGCGTCTATTTGGCAGTGTGTCTATTTTACAGTAAATTAACTGAAGATCTCAGGTGTGCAGATGCAACACACTCATTTTATATAGCTTCACCATGTTTTTAAAATCTTTTCAGTCTAAGAAAGATGCAAGTTAGCATGATAGATGTCTATAAATAGCATGTGAATGTAAGACAGCTGGTAGAAGTAGTGACTTTCTTTTAAAAGTTTTAATGGCAATGAGTGTTGAACTGTCAAATTAATTTTAGGTCAGAGGTTTTAATTGTGAATCTCTCCAAAGATTTTGTTGTCACACTCAGTAGATCTGTTACTATCAAAAGACTAGCACTTGCAATGAAGAAACAGATACAATGGGACAATGATTTTTTAATATAGTTCTTTTCACAGAGTTAATTATGCAATTATAAAACCCCACAGATACCTTAACTGTCTTCTGCTTCTCTCTCACTCAGTTAAATGAGTGCACGAATGGAATCTACATGAAGTGCTTACCTCTATATATGTTGCCTCATTTCAAGTGCTGATGTTTCTGAGAAAGATCCTGCCCACCGCTGTACTAGACAGTGTGTATCTTCTGTGCAGCTACACTAGGCAACAGTTACCTTGGCCCAAGTGCCACTGCTGCAGGTACAAACGTTTGAGAGCTTCCTCAGCGCACAGTACTGCCCGGGACTGCACCCTCCACTTCTGTGCCTGTCTGTGTTTACCTAGAAGTTTATCACTTGTGTTTAAAAAGTGTTCTCCTGCTCCCAGAAAATGCAGGAATAATTATGTGGTATTTAAGGGAAATAGAGATTGAATCAATCTGGTCTTTCAACATATTTCTATCTTTACTGCAAAGGGAGTACTTCTAGTCTCAAGTTAGATTGCCAGCTGTAGCACATACTCCCAACTGGCCAAGTCACTCCAGCAGCAAACAATTTCAAACAGTCAGAATCATGCATGCACATATAATACAAACATACCAGGTTTAAGCATGGATTATAAATCCAGATAAACTGCAGTAAAATAGGAGAATTTGAAGATACACAATAGTCAGAGATGCCAATTTTTAAAAAGTTTGCCTTGCACTACCTAAGAAAACTCCTCTGAACCAAAGTCATGTGGAACCATAAAGAAGCAATCAGAAAAAGCACTTATTTTATGGATGTTCAAGAAAAGTTACAGTGTAAAATTTTATCTCACCTCTGTGCATTATTTTATGCTTTTCTCTCAGATATGTGAGTCCTTTTATTACCTAAAGACAAATGAAAGAAAATATTTTAATTTATGAAGCAGAAGAGATAATTGTGTGCTTTGTCTGTACAAGAATTCCAACTGAATGCAACATAACAGAAATCCCAAAAGGTAATCACTGCCTATCAATATTTTGTTTTAAATTTGTACTTCCAGCTCAGACTAGAAAAACAGAGTCAACCAACCCCTTACTGGAAATTTTGCACAATAGATACAAAAAGGTAACATTTGAATTTTTTTAATGAAGTGTTAATTCTGTTCTCATCCAGAAGCATCAACTGAGACAAAAGCAGAAAATCAAAGCAAACACAATAGAACGTTACTCATTTCAATGCCCTGAGCTACCAAATAATGACATGTACAACAAATGCTTTTTAAATGAAGCAACCAGATAAAAAATCCGTTAATATTTCTCTCCTGCATCCTTCAGTCCATCTGAAGTGGCAGCTTCCCGGATCTGGCATTATCACACCGAGACACAAACGTACCCATTTCCAGCCTCCGAGAGTGATGAACACACTTACCGCAATGCTAACTTTGCCCAGAATCTGCTCTGGAATTCTTCCAGCCTTTTTCAGTACTTGATCCAAGGAGCCACCATCCTAATAATAAATATTTGAATAGTCAAGATTTAGTCAAATCACTCTAAAACATTTAAAACAGGGCTGTAGTCTGAATCTGGTGAGAACAAAAGTATTCCTTTTCATGTTTGATTTAACATTGTTATGGTGCATATCTGAAAAAAAATAATTTCCCCAGTAGGAATTAGTCACTTCTATGTTTATTTTAAACAAACATTTGGCCAGTAACAACATCCACTCAAATAAACACTTCACACAATGACCTTCCATACTAGCATTTCCATGGTTTGGAACTTGTTAAGGGGGTACTCTCCACAAAAAGCTGTCAACCAAGTGTTAAGAATTTTACAGATTTCCATAACTTTCAGTCCAATGCAATAACTTTTTTTTTTTTTTCTCTTGTCACAGCCATCCCATAATACTCCCTCCTCCTCCAAAGACAGAATATGGAAGATTGAAGCAGCATAGAAGATTTTATGATCCGGATTACAGAGATGAAAATTCATCACATTGGAAAAGACAGAGTTCTCTTCCTGAATATAATGTGTGCTAGGGGCACCCTATGATCGTAATTAAACCCAGATCCCTCTTCCCCTCAACTCCCTGGTGAGATCCTACTCAGAGAGAGTTGATCTCTCAGTTCTGCGTATCTGTGGTGACTCTGCCAGCTTCCAAGGATGGAGGGTTGATTTGGCACAGCTCTCAAAGAACCAAAATAGGAAGAAGTGTTTTTAAAGTTCTGTGGTAAGTAACTGTCTTGATAATCTTATTAGCTTAAATAATTTGAATGCATGCACCCCCAAAGTCAAATATATTCCACTGTTGCTAAGAGCTTTTGAGAAGGAAAACTGTAAAAAGCGCTACTTATTTTTAGCAACTGATTCAGCAACAGGCCCGTGCATAAGTTCTAGGTTCTCTAGAACAGAGAACATACAATCGAAGAAATCAGAAAGTTATTTCTCAAATTAAAAGACAATATCCTGTTGTGCGTATCAACATCTGACATTTCCCAGTACTCAAGACAAAAATCCAACTAGAGAAGATAATTGCCTTCTGCCTTAAACCTATCCTTTGGAAGTTTTCATCACCATTTACACATGTAAAGAGAAAAACCAGAATGCAAAGTTTTATTCTTTGATGACTAAAAATCTAAAACTCTTATGAGAAGTATATAAGTATTTATTTTATCACATTTTTGTAAAAAAAAACCCCACACCCACATAAATCACACTTGATTAAAAATACACCAACAGAAAAAAGTCTATATAAATCTCTTGTATAACAGTCTGCATTTCTAGACAGCTGTCTCTGCTGAGATACCAGTATATTAACAAAGATTTCATATAGAAAAAACACCTTTTATTTTTTTTCTCCCTCCGAGTGGGCTAGCCCCAATCCTGAAAGAGGCTGAGTATAATTCAATTGCCTAGTGTCGGCTGCAGCCTTCACTGTCTTTCAGGAGCAGACTCCAATCCTTTTGCCTGTTAAATACCTGCTGCTAAGCAAAGTTATGCACTGATTTTGAATTTATGTACCTAAAAATATCAAACATTCAAATCTTCAAGTTCCATGCCTTTTCCACCTCCAACTTTTTGTATGTATTCATACTTATGTTTTGTACCTCACCACTAAAAATAAGAATTTTGACTGGCAGTAATTGAAAGATACGTACAAGAAAGACAATGGAAATTCTCATTTAATCTTTTATCCAAAAAATTCCACCTAATAATCTGCATTAAGACAACAGCTTAATGGCTTAATTAAGACTTCAATTTTAATAATCTACCTTCTCTTTCTATTTCATATCTCACTGATCAATTGTTCTATGTGCAAAATCTTGTATCCAGTCTGACTTAGACAAGATTCGGCACTCAAAGATCAGATGTTATACTGCCATCTCTTAAACTGAAGAGTTGTCTACTGTCAGATATATCATTCCCTGCTTAGGGACATGTAAACCCTGATCGCTCCTGTTAATTTTCTCTTTGACAAATAAATTGTGATTCTTCAGCCCTTTTATTTCTACATATAATTATATACCACCACCATCTGTCTTTTGGCATGCATTAACATACACACTCTTTTAGCAATTGCAGATGTGCACATTTGTGACATCTAGTAATTTATTCTGAAACAACGTCCAGACAGTAATTTTTAACTTCTATTTTCCTATTTTTCATTATTCTTTTCAATTTTGAGAAACTAACTTCTTTATAATTCCCAATAGCCATTTGTATTTTGGGGTATGCACACCTTCTCTTTGGCTAGCACATGCTTAAAAACTGGATCATGATCACTTGTTCCTAAGCAACCATCGATTTCTTCTAAAAATTTCCGTAAGACCAGAGAAACATTAAAACAATCACATGTACTTTCCAGAAAAAATAAGGTTTCTCTCCAAAGAGAGTTTTCTCAGGGAAAAAATAAGAAGGTCTTCAGATTTATTGTATTTTGTATTGTTAAAAATATCCTCTACCAAGTGAGGTAAAAAATTTGACTGACCTTTAATTACAGAAAATTTACTTTTAGTGTTTGGTTCCATATGGTTAAGAAAGCCAAACAGATGTCGAGAAGAACATGTACTTTTCTATTAAAATGAAACATAGTTAAAAATAATTTTGGTATTAAAAAAATTTGTGTAAGATTCTGCTGGGCTTGTTCACTTCCTGTGCACTACTCTTTATGTTTGCATTTTCTGTAAAATTTGAGAAAAGGAGACAAAATATGGATTTGTGTAAATAAGACTAAACAGATTCTCATTATCATAGCTACTAAGGACTACACAGCTGTAGTATCAGAGTGATCTGGACCATTCTGCATAAAACTAAACCCAAATCAGACCAAGTGTCTAAGTAGCAGAATTGGGTAAATATTTTTAAATACAAAGAAAAAGGACCACAGATGAAAAAGCAGCAAGTGGGAGGCTACATTTGTACAGCTTTAACTTTTACAGAAGGGCAGATACTGCAGAAGAAAATAAAACAGATCATATCAATCCCAACCTCAGAGTTGCACAGTAAATCCAAAACACTGTATTTGATTCTTTATTCATGCAGAAAGGTCTGTTTTGTTAACTCCTGCTGACATTCAGGTTTTGCGTTAGTGGTCTCTTAACTTCAAGCTAAGACATATATATATGTACTTACCATATGTTCCATGCAAAT
This sequence comes from Athene noctua, assembly GCF_965140245.1. NCBI lineage: Eukaryota > Metazoa > Chordata > Aves > Strigiformes > Strigidae > Athene > Athene noctua. Next base: position 13,816,874 of record NC_134049.1, on the reverse strand, counting down.
GCTGATTTCTCCATCACTGTAAAAAGCTCCATAAAAGCCCACTATGTATGGAGAGTTGCACTCGTGTAGAACTTGCAGCTCACGGATGATCTGGTTTCGAATAGCTGGCTTGATCTCTAGATGAATTAACTGTAAAATAACCCACTCTTATTATTTTCTTAGTGTCAGAGTGCCATTCAGAAGGACCAGGCTGTTCACAGAAGGTTTCAATACCTAGCTGGACAAGGCCATGAGCAGCCTGCTCTAATCTCGTATCTGACTGCTGTGAGCAGGAGGTTGGACTGCGTGACCTCCTGAGGCCCCTTCCAGCCACAATTATTCTGTGACTTAACTGGAAAACAATCCGTCTTTATTTTCTCAGTGGAAAAGGGAAAGGAAAACACTACAACAGAGCACGAGAAAGTTGAAACATCAGCACCCATGAAAGATACTAGATTTAGAGAAAAAAAAAGAAGCAGAAGTTATCCCTAAAATAAACTGTATTATATAAACCAACAGATGTTCTTCATGTTACCCAAGCATTCTGCCTCCATGTCATCTCTAAGCAAGACAACTTCCAAATCCCTTTAACAATTTCCTGCTAAAAATGGCCCAAAAATTCCCATTTTGGTTAGGTGTTAATGCGTGACAGCTATTAAGGCATAATCTATTAAAACCACTGACAATGTCAGCAACACATAGGACTAACTTTTTAAATTTAATCATAAATCAGCAGCAACATTTAATGCGATTACAAAAAAATTACAAGGAAGTCCAAACAGTTATGCAGCAAGTTTACCAATGGGACATTTTTTAAAGAGGATACATTTTCATCTTTGAAAGCTACAGGAGTTAACAGCAACATTCCAAATGAGTTTATTTTTTCCTTCAAAATTCAATCAAAAGAAACTTTCAACCAACATCTACTACAAAACAGAAGAGATTGTATAGTTTCCTAACTCAAAAGGACAACAACAACAAAAAAATGAGTATTTTATCAAGAATCCAGATTCTGATTACAATGGGAAAGTAAAATAAATTACTAAAACTCCTAAAACATTCCCTTTCAATAAAACTATTTTGAGATACTCATTATGGCATAATAGATTCAAGACAAGTTACTTATGCAGAAGGTGGGATTTCCATCTCCTCACAAAATACTTACCCATCAAACTTTGTTCCAGCACATTTTCTTCACTTATCTGGTTTTTATGCATAGTTCAGAAACTGAAGCTCTTTATGTTGAAGAACAGCCATGAACAAATGTCTAAAGGAAATGTGTCAAAGACACACTGACTCAGAAGCAGCTGCTGAAAAATATCTGCACAGGTGTTTGTAAAGCCTTAGTGGAAGAAATGAGCTGAGCCTTAAGTTAAAAACTCCCCAAACTGAATCTAAATGTAAGGGGGAGACTGCATAAAATACTTTGTTCCACTAGACTGTTCAAAACTGTTCACTATCCCATTCAAAACAAGAAGTGTATTTCTTTTGTGTCAGGGAAGGTTAAGAGACATTATGGAAATCAAATTTTAGTCAATAAAGGAAAGAAAAATTGCAGTTGAGAAACATCTCAGTTGCATCAAATATTAACGAATTGTGGCAAAATTTCCTGTTAAACCCACAGAAGATGGAAAAAAAAAAAATCAAGTTGATTTAGCTCAAGGAAGTCCCAGTGATTTCTGTATTTTGTAATTCTCACACCTCAGAAGTGGGCATTTTTCTTTGCTGCTCTCCAAACTGTCAGTGTACTGACCAGTTATGCAAAGGCACATTTTCCTTTAGTTTTGCTGAAGATGGCAGTGTACTCTTAAAAAAAAAAACCCAAACAAAAAACCCCCACAACACCTGAAGTTTTCAACTTCTTAATTTAAAAGAATGGAAGTTTTCAGAGTAGTGTAATAATGGGATATAGGATTTGAGTGTGACCTGTGTTTTATCCTTCCCAAAGACTAGGTTATGTTTCCCACGAGCTGCAGCAGCCTGCCTGCTGTCTGGCCCACTGCAGTGCCACAGCACGTGTCCTGCAACACCGCCTCATAACAAGTGCTACCTGCGCAAGGAACCTTGCTCCTGGAAGTAAGGGGCAGGAGGTACCCAAACAAATAATCAGGCAGTATCACAGATGCATCTCCCTTACTGTATTTGGTTCCCGGGGATATTGAAAGTGAAAGCTCCACACATAAACAAAATGAGGATTAAAACATCAAGCTATTTCAGTTAAACATCTCAGTTCTCTTACAAACTAGGTCACAACTGCTATAGGTTGTAAAGCATAAAGCTGAATCACTGAAAAATACTCTCGCCAGAAGGACAAATACCTTTTAGCACAGAAGCCACCTGCACCCCATGATGCAACTACAGAACAGGAGATGTCACTGTACTCCAACGCATTCCCTCAGTCTCAGTGAGTTCTCACTTTCTCCAGTATCATCCAGAGGCCCTTTTTGGGTCTGCAGCTGTGAAGGAAGATCTTAGGACTGATGATATCTTTTCCATTCCTCTAAACTTATGGCCCAGAATACAGGATATTGTCACTTCTACCTAATTTATACCTTTCAGTAATTTCTTTTAGGCTTTCTACTTGTGAGTCTTCCACATTTTCTTTGAAAGATATATACCCAGACAAAAAGACTGTATTTATCAAAATGGGGAAGGGGAAGAACATAAAGGGGGAATGAATGCCTATCCTTTCATTACTAATACATAGGACACGATTTCTGAAAAACCGGGAAGTTTAGGATTAAAAAGTAGGAAGGGTTGCACTCGCTTGAAACACATCAATTTCTCTGAAAGTTGGCATTAAATAGTCTTTATTCTCATGTGTCAACCCCACTTATTTCTCTGAAAAGTCACTGTATTTCGGAGATAACATCCTTAATAAAAGTCATCCCTAAGTTCCTATTTTTGAGGCACTCACCTTTCTTGCCATTATGAGACCAGAAGGCTTGTGAGATACTTTGAAGACCACACCACCATTTCCTGCTCCCAGCTCACTGATCTTCTCAAAGTCATCATCCTTCAGCTCTCCAACTTTTTGTTTCTGGGTAAGGAAAGCTTCAAGGCGCTTTCGTTGCTGTTCGTCCAACTCTAGTTCTTCCAGCTTCTTCTGAAGTGCTTCCAAATTTGTTCTGTACAACAGAGAAAGAACAGCTCAATTATTAAGCTGTTTGAGCTTACCCAGCACTGTTGCAAGAGGAAGAGCAACAGAGCTTTGAGGTCAGCAATTAAATCCACTACATTTTTGCACCTATATACATTATCTACTTATTACTGGAACTCTGAGTTAAGTAAACAGTGTCTGATTCCAGATAAAACAATGACAAGCACCAGCAGATGGTACCCTGTTTCCCCATCTCTGAGGTTCTGTCCGAATTCATGCATGTTAAGTTTCACTCCCTACAGGAGTGGCTTAATGACTCAGAATTTATGATCAGAGATCTCATGAATCACATCACACCACGCTATTTTTAGTGTTGCATTTTCAAGGATTGTGTTGTAATTTCCTACAAAGTTTGTCTAAATGTTTTACCTACTGATTTTCACATAACTATATTACTAACAATCCATCCAAAAGCTTCTTATTTAGATATCAGTAAAAAGTTATCAAGCACAGGGAAACAAACACGGCCACTGGAAACACAGAAGTATTTTCTTTTTCCCTCTCTTTTTTTCTTCTTTTAGTTTAATTGGAGAAAAGAAACAGCCCAAAAGTTTTAAGCTTACTTTTTCTTTTGTTTAAGGGTACATCCACTAGAAATCTAGGTTTAACATCATTAAGCAATACAAAATAGAAATAAAAAATTTTAAACAGTAGTTAAATTCAGGACTACACACAGAAGTTCAGTTTCCCAGGAATATTCTTTTTTAATAACTTTTCATTAGATCCTATGTAAACACTTCATTCCAATAATATGACAACTTAAAAGCTCATTTAAAATTTCCCACATCCAGCTGCAACAATAAGTTGCTGCAAGAGTAAATGTTTAACAGCAAATATCTGTTTTGTTTAGCCAAATTTAATGCAATGTTCCAGGGAATACAGTGTTGCTAGGATGAAAAACTTGAGGAACAGAATCTCCTGCTTCAGAGCCTAAACCACTTCCCATTAAAAAATAATAAAAAATTAAATTTCACCAATAATCAAGAAAACTATTTCTATTCATCACTTCATAATATGCTGTACAAAAAGAGACATTCTATGAATGTTCTGTAAGGTGCTGGTCAGTTGAGAATATACAGGGTCAATTCTCCAAGAAGCAACAACAAATAAGCCCCAGACTCAACAGAAAGACAGAATTGTAGGATGAAACCCTGAACTCATTCATTAGAGCGCCTGCACTTCCAGGCAGGATAACAATCTTGGTTTCACTGTATGTAAAGTTTAATTGAGGCAAATAAAAATAATATACATATTCACAGCTCCTCCTTACTACACTGAATCATTCTGAAAGTTTAGGCAATGACGCACTCCATTTATCAGTTTAAGTATGTTTGAAATATGTTTCGCTAAACTAACTTGGGAAGCGATAATGCTTAGAAGAGCTAAATGGAGGAAATAGAATGAGACCTTTGATGGAAAGGGGAGTTCTGTTTAGTCTGTTATTTCGACATTTTGTTCCAGCATAAGATGAACAGGCAACACTGTAAGCAAGTTTCACAAAACACTCACCCTGGACAAACCTGATTTGGCAATGCTGCTTAAAAACAGAACAGCTTTGCATAGTAAATTTTTATGTACTTATTCTATGGTGGTTATACTACCATAACTGTCTCTATCTTAGTATAAAAATAATTTCATTGTGGTGCAGATACTTCATTTTCAGGCTATCCTACAAAAAGAAACATGCTCTCGCTTCTGTTCTTGTACCATGATTTATACCAGTATAATCATACTGGAATATAATCATATAACAAATATCCTAGAGTATCCACAATGAGAAATTTCCCTGTGTAGATAAACATGGCTTATAGGAACACTCAAGTTAATCTGACTTACAGACTCTGTTCTGAAGATGAACCATTAGGAAAGATACACATTTTTGAAATCTAATTTCTAAAATGCAAAACAGAAAACAGATTAATCACTGGATTTTTTTTTCCCCCCTCAAATGTGCCCAGTAAAGCAAACAAATCCCAGCCTGAAGTCAAAGTAATGTGTGTCTTTTCTAGAACACAGCTGAACTAGCTCTTCTTATGCTAAGATGCAAGATAAAAATTGGAGCAAAGTTAAGCACTCTTACTTCCTACAATAAACTCCAGAACAATGAACACTGAACACAAACTCTGTATTTTACCCTAGAAGATTACTATTGTGAGAAGACGTAACTTGTGTTTTTCAAAGAAGATACACAGACAAACCCTGCCAGTACAGCACTCCAACGCTCTCCCCAGGTCAGGCTGCCTGTGGTCAGCAAGGGGGTGAAGTGCTCTGGGTGGTGACTCACGAGGCCAGGAGCATGCTGCTGCCTTGCTCAGGTGCTTCGCTCTTGGAGCGGGGTTGAAAAACAGCAAGCTTTCTACACACACTTGACAGATACATAAAATCAGTATTTTTTAAATTAGGCAGTATGTTAAACGCTGCTATTTTTAGAAAGTACAGATTATTTTTTTATTCTGTAAAACCCTACACAACTAGCAGAAATTGAGAACAGACATCCCTGGTATTTTTGGGGCTACTTATCAAGATAGTATTCTTCAAATATTTCTCTATATTAGAAGCAGAGCAATGGTATAGTTCACATTGAGTCATTAAAAATAAACTTTTTACTTACTTTTTTACCCTGTGCTTGTATCAAAATCATGACTGCCCAGAAAACATGGCCTAAAACCATGAAATTAATGAGGCAGTTTTACTGGACATGACTTTTGTGGAGAGAGATCTAGTATTCTGTATGACTGCTTAGAAGTCAGGACCACATAGACAAGAGCTCAGCACCCACTACTTTGAACTCTCAAAAGAAACCAAGGCCATTTAGAGTATACAACGAAATGTAAAGGAATATCCAAATAAATTTACCAGCAATAGTTTTGTTGAATTAAGCTAAACATCTCTGAAATACAAATATATCAACCTCCTAAACATATTATTTTAAATGCCTTGTTGATATACAGGGCCAGTTTTTCAGAGGACCACAGCAAGCAACACCTTTAGTGCTTTCTGAAGTCTGTATATAAACTTAACGCCACAAAGGAACCAAACTCTCCCCCCTAAAATCTGACCTTAACAGGAAATTTCAGTTTCTTTTGAAAAATCTGGTCCAGTAAGCTGCAGCAACAAGCAATCTTTATCTTTATTTACAAGTTTTAAGAAGGAACTTGCTGTCATTTTAGGGATTACTGAAGAAGGTAGGGTTGCTCATTTGGAAAAATAAAGAGACACAGAAACAGGGTGCAACAAGGCTTTTCTTGGCTCTGTTTTGAAGAAAACAACTATTCAGTTTTTCTCTCAAGCAGAAGGGGTGTTCTGGGTTTGGAGACAACACAGATACTTGAGCGCATGACTTGGAGCAGACAAAATGCTAGTGTGGTGAAACAAAACACTCGGTCATGCTGATGCTTTTGTAACAAAAAATATCTGCTAGGATAGCATTTATCACATCTATGTTAGTCTAATGTACGTCTCTATAAAGCTTTTTTACATTGCTCATTTCAATCTCAATAAACTTGGCATTCACTTAAATACAGGTATTTCCTTGCTTGAAAGTACAAATTATTGTTGGGGTCCTTGTTCAAATACTTGTCAGAAGGTTCCAAAGGCTCACACATACGGAAAAATCATCTCAGCCCATGAATCTCAGCACATCAGGTTTCTCTATCTAGAACGTGGCCATCAGCCAAACCACCAGAATGTTCTAGCCTCTAATGGCAAAATTTTCATTACTTGCAGTGACGTGCAAGGCAATGACAGCCACAAAGTTCTCTGATCTCAAATTTCTCAGAAGCAATTATCCACAGTAAATTATTCTGAAGACTTTTTGTGAAAGATATTAATCCAATAAATGTATTGTTAGAGTTACTATTCAGAATGTAACTGTAAGTAACATCTCCAGTTAGTTTTATGATAATTGAACGACAGATGTCATGACAGAATTGATTTTTTTCCATTCTGGTCCTTTGCTTGAAGCACTAAATATTAATCAAATGTAAATAGATACATTTTTTAAAGAGTATTTGTATCATCAAAGTTGGTGGTGATAATCAACTCTCAGTATTTCTATGATGGCAATACTTTGGTAGTTTCAGTTTTGAACTTGAACTGCTCTAAGAATACTATCCCCTGGCCAGTAACTATGACTCTTATCTGGACTCTCACCATATAAAAGCATCACAAGCCAAGTTGCAGTGCAAAGCACATACAGAAACAGCTGGGTAAGTACATCATTGTATATGAAGTTTTACAAATGAAACTAAACCAACACATAAAAAAATACAGAAGAGGGAATACTTAAGTCAGTTGTTCATCACTAGAACACCATGAAAATGTTAAGGAAGCTCTGGTGGCTAAAAGTAGCAGCATGCTAGTGTGCTCACATGTGCCTCCAGAAGGAGCACTAGTAGTTACTTAATCTTACATAAAACTTTTATTCAGAGACAAAGATTCCTATTAAAATTCATCACCATTACCTGCTGCAGTCTTGGAGTTGTTTTTTCACTGTCAAAGTGCTATGCCTTTGCCAGAGTTCCATCAAAGCAGGAAATCATCAGATCACCCCAGTGCTTCACTGTTCCAAGCACTACTCTAAAGCAGCGGGTTATCATTGAATTTATTGCTATCAGTTTTAAAGCCAAGCACATACTAAACATACTGCACTAGGGAAAGAATCCAGCTTTTGTAATGTGATCATCTGAATGAAGCCGCAGGGAGGTCAGTGCTGTTTCCTCTATGTGTTAAAGAAACAGTGTAATTTCACAGAGCACCATCAATAAACATTCTTAGCCAGCTAGCAGGAATGGGTAACCATGCTGTATAGCTAGCAGACAATACCACCGCAGAAAGTGTAGGGTCTTCAGATACAGTTATTGTAAGATCTCTCTCTTCCAGACTAAATGGAAAGTTTAAGAAAATACACACTCAGGGCAAACTTTTGGGGGAGTTGTTTGCTTGTTCCCCCCCCCCTCCAAGTGCAGCACCAGGTACCAGGTCCTCTAGAAGGGGAATTATCTCCACCCACACTTGATCAGGCAGGATCCCTCCTATTAAGTCAGCACTACTTCTTCCTTTTTGTACTCAAGGAAGTACGCTGACAGTGCAGTGTGCACCTAGTCACATGGCACTTCTGTAACCTCAAAAGTCTGAGAAGAATGCAAAACCAAACTCCTACCAAATGCACACAAACACATCCTACTTCCCCAACAACCACCCACCCTCTGATGTGTGCAGAGAAACTTCACCTCTATTACTGTCAATTTACACTTTGCAAAATCCCCATTTTGGAGGCCAGAAGACAACTGCATTCTGACATCCTGGGGAACCCCTCATTCATCCCTTCTGCAGCCAGTCTGTGGAATATCACAGAGGTGAGGAGAACCGCAGCATGAGATACTGGGAGCTTTTCAGACTCAGTGTCACCTCACCTGCATAGAAGCTCATCTAAGACCTTCAGAACTGCCTCACTTACAGCAGTATCTCACCTCTGGACAATGGCCAAAAGTGGATGCTTAGAAGAAAGAATACTGGGTGGCAACAAGAAGAAAAGAAAGTAAGTGCACAGCAACACCTCTGGTTAATACTGGACTACACATTCTGTTCTCCGCCTCACAGAGATGCACATGGTCTTATCCACAAACTCCTGAATGGACAAGATACATCAAAATACCATCACTGCACCAGGATATCGGCTCACATTTTGAGCCTATCATACTGTTTCCTTAATGTTTGGTTTGAAGTTTTTTCAGACTAAATTTCTTTTTAAACATCAAGGCCCCTGTAATTTATAACCACTGTGAACATGTGCATAGGACACACAGGTAGACACTGTAGTACACATGAGTGAGGCGATACTGAGCAAACCTGTACTTCCTACGTGCAGGTTGAGCAGGGAGGAGTAACAGATTCTGCGGTGATCTCACCCTATACACAAAGATAGGCAGAAGGCAAGAAGAGAGTTCTTAGTTCATGCTTTTGGGGCAGCCACCCCAGCACTGAAGAAAACACTCCTGGAAGACATGCATGAACATTTTAGAGCATACTTGCTCTCTTTGAACCAGTAAAGAGGAGAGAAATGCTGCCTTTAGTCTGCTAGTACATAATGTCATAACAAAAACAGAAAATAAATCCTTATTCTTAATTGATATTAATAATACTCCAGACGCCCGAGAATTTTTTAAAATTCGTATTAGTGGTAAGTTAATTAATACTCAACTCTAAAGGCTACATTAAAGCTGTACTCAACACTGAAGTTTGCTTTAGAGAAAGAAAAAAAACATGTGGTAGAAGAAAAAAAAGTCTGACACAGTCTTTAAACGGTAATTTGTCAAATAGTTGTTCAAAGTTATTACTATCAGTTTTGCAAGCTGAACAATTAGTGTGAGTGAAAGCATAAAGAAGTACATTCACTTTCAGATCTCCTGTCACATGAGGATACAGGCTTGGGGGCTGTTTTCCAGAACACTGACAGTAATGCTTTCCCCAAGCCTACACAACTGTCAATTTAGAGAAGAAAGTAGGCAGTTCACTACATAATTTCCATGAACAACCTCAATCAGGGAGCTGAAATAAAGCATTAGGAACATGAAGACATTCTGCGGTTTTGAAAAGACAGACTACTATTTTCTTTGACTCTGCCAAACCTGGGCAATAAGACAAATTTTTATTTAACTTCTTTAACAAGGAACAGTTCACAGAAAAACATGGAAGATAAAAAGTAATGTGAGTAGTCCCCTAGCTTACTGTACAGGTGTCTCTATGTCTTGGCTAACTTCAGTACAGCCTCATAAAACTTGCAGTTAAAGCAACAACTCAAAAAGATCCAAACATGCAAAGTGCAAAGGAGTCTCGCTTTGGAAAAAATACTCTATTTCTCAACTCCTGCTTATTTTCAGTTCTTGAAACATGTTAGAGGTCCTTCATAAACTACCCTTACCTTTAGGTGGGATATATGCTTGCCCAATACATCTGCTCATTTCTACCATGAATTTTAACATCTGAAAATACCATTCCACTTTCACGATGCAACAGATAGGGCAGGGCATATTTTGAGGTTTAATATTGCCAGCAAAAATTTACCCAGTAAGAATAAGATGCAATTTCATTAAAATGCATTTCTTAGTAAAAGGTATGTAAAACAAAACTATTAGAAAAGTATTGTTCTGTCCAAACAAAGTATCCTACTAGACTAATTCAATGTAGAAATTATCTTTTATCTAAAACTGAAAGGAATGTATTTTAAAGGCATGTATTTTAAAGCAGAAAATACACAATATGACTTCAAGCCTCCTGTGGAGTCTCCAACCAAATGGGACAGCTTACCTTCAAAAACTCCTTATAGGTTGAGCTGTTGGGTAGGAATCTTTGCTTTAAGCTTCCTCCCTCTTTTGCTTTAGCCTAACCACTATGCCATTAAACATTACAGACTATTTTTTCTTAAATAAGCCAATGCATGCCAAATAACATGTTTTGACTGAAGATGGAGCGCACCAAAGAGTAAAGCCACAGATGTGAGCAGTGGCACAAATGGACAGATAGCCAATTCATGCCCTGGGTGCCTCTGCCTACCAGATTTTTTTGCAGCCGCTCCCAGCCACCACTTGAAGTTCCAGCCCTTTATCCTGGGTGGCAGCAGTAGCTGTCAGCAAGGCTTAGACACCTCTTTCACATGTTTAGCTCTGTGGCTAAACAATGCAACTGGTAGCTTGAGTTGTTTTCCCTCTCAGTTAAAAGGCTTCCTCAGGACTTGCTGCAGCATCGAATTCAAAGTCTGTCACAAATAAACTTTTCCTTCTCAAATTAAGAAATTCAAGAGCCAAATCTTCAGAACCAGGAATCCAAGTTCTCAGTCTCCCTTTCACAAATATCTGTGCACCTATCACTGATTTTTTCCAGCCAGCATGTTGTGGTTTAGGCCCAGCTGACAACAAAGCACCACACAGCCACTCACTCACTCCTCCACCCTCAGGGGGATGAGGAGGACAATCACAAAATAAAAATGTAAAACGTGTGAGTTAATAACAGTTTACTAACTAATACACAATAATAATATAATGATAGTATTAATGAAAAAGCATGTAAGAAAGAGAAATAAACTGAAGAAAAACCAAAAAAACCCAAATGGTGCTTAACACAATTGCTCACAACCCTCTGACCGATGTCCAGACAGACCCCAAGCAGCGATCCCCTGCTCCCTGCCACTCACCCCCGCCCCCCCCCCCCCCCCCCCCCCCAGTTTCTATACTGAACACTATGTTCTATGCTATGGAAAAGCCCTTTGGCTAGCTCAGGTCAGCCAAATTGCATGCTCCCTCCCAGCTTCTTGTGCACCTGCTCGCTGGCAGAGCATGGGAAACTGAAAAATCCTTAACTTAGGATAAGCGCTACTTAGCAACAACTAAAACATCAGTGTGTTATCAGCATTATTCTCACACTAAATCCAGAACACACTGTACCAGCTACTAAAAGAAAATTAACTCTAACCCAGCTGAAACCAGGACACAGGACTAGGCACAACCAGAACAAAAGAACCGTAGGGCAATTAACATTTCATTATGGAGAGAAAAAAAATTCTTTGAGTATTTAAAACACAACACAGAGGATAAACAGAAGTTACAGAAATCTGATTATCAGCCAACATGTGTATTTACACAAGTCCTGCTTTTCCCTTGTCTTACATCTCTGAAGTATGAGTTAAATTTAATTATAAAAACAAGGGATAATTGTGTGCAATAGTAATGGTAACAGTATCTTCACGACTCCCTTATGTGGTAGATACACAGCCTTTGAGAGACACTACAATAATAAAAAAGGTTAAGTTACAGTATCAGTTTACAAGGCCCACAAAAAAACAGGATTAGAATTGAAACGCCGTCTGTGCAAGAGCTGAGCAAGGAGCACAGAAGCACAAACTTCATCAAAAGCTGCAGTTAACACATCAGGGACTGGGAAAGAAAATTGCCAGAAAGTGCAGATGAAAACATACAAAAAAATCCCATAACTGGGATTCAGACAAAGCCATGGATGGAAGGTTTAGATCCCTGCCCATATTTCAAATGGATGGATTGCATAACACAGATCATTTGCCAGTACAGCCACTTACTGTAAGGAATTCGTAATTTTTACTTTATATATAGACTGTACCAATACATATAGAAATATTCACATATAAATGCACACACATATCTATATCCAGACAGACTATTTCTTCTCTCAAAAAATGCATTCTGCAATTGCTTTATTTGCTACATTAAATCTGCTGACTCATCTTCCCACCACATTGGAAAAAAGTTCTAGAAAAGTACAGAACAATGCTGAGTTGTAAAAAACACTGAAAGAATTGCCAGGAAGTTTCAATGGCCTGCTTTAAAAACCTCCAAGAAGATTTTTAAGACTATATTGGTTCATCCAAAGAATCACACCGGTGGAGTATCTCTGTCCTAGTTCTCAGGCTGTTAAAGTAAAATAATCTGCTCCTTTTGCATGTGTCACCCAGCCAGCAACACCACTTTACACCTTCTCCTGCTGGATCCTGTGTGGTGACTTAATCCAAGTGAAAGACCAATTCCCCAGCTGTCAGCAGGCAGAAGTTAGGCTGGAATTCACTCTCCTCTTGTTCAGACAAGACTCAGGATGACAACGGCTTTTCAACAGATGTTTGCGAAGAGATAGTGAGCAGTGAATTAGTCTTTCCCAGTTGTTCAATTCCTGTGGGCATTAACTGGCAGAAAGCCTGGCACATTCATTCCAAAGTATAATCAAGATTTTGTCTAAGTAATACTGAACATACATCAAATCAGAAATCATCTGATTGCTAATTTCTAGCAACATATAAGTAAGTCTTCAGAAAAAAATTCCATTGCTTCCTTTTGAAAAAAAAAAGTTAAAGCCTAAAGAACCTGCTCCCCAAAAATTCTACAAGCTAGAAACTCACGTTACCAACTAAATTGCTTCCTCATAGAGACATTTTTGTGTTTTGGCAGTGGAATCTGTACACTTTATAAAGCCCAGTCAATCCCCAGAGCAATGATAGGAAAACAAATGCAGCTGTAAAAATGATAACACAGGCAAGCAGGGGTGGGGGGAACCTTTCTTACTGGAAAATTTATAACTTAATAATCTAAAGGGAATATCTAGGTTTACCATACATAAAATTCCTTCCTCTGAAAGTTTCTCCTGTATACTTTGAAATATTTAGGCAACATCTACCCAACTGGCTGATGTATTTCATGTCTCATGTAAATTCCCAAAAATTTTCATACTTTTTTTTTAGTTAGTGCAAAGACCCTTTGCCCAGATTAACAACCACAGCACTGTTATGCCAAATAACTAATTCAACTACATATTGGGTTTATGTAGTCCCTTTCAATCCTTTTTTAAAGGCTTCTTCAGCTACTGGATAACACGGGAAGTCTCAGAGGTAATCTGTTCCTCTTGAGGCAGAGACCTGAAACTATTCAATTAAAAGATGTGCTTCCAGAAACTGTAGTTACTGAATTTCAACATCTCTCAATAGTATCTCTCAGACTCTGAGAACACAGTCACTTAATCCTGCAAAAGTCTGGACAAATGCAAGGTGCTGCCCATGGGTCGGGGTAATCCCAAGCACAAATTCAGGCTGGGTGAGGAGTAGCTGGAGATCAGCCTCAAGGAGAAGGACTTGGGGGTGTTGGTGGGTGGAAAACTGACTGTGAGCCAGCAACGTGTGCTGGCAACCTAGAAAGCCACCCATGTGCTGGGCTGCATCCAGAGCAGTGTGGGCAGCAGGGAGGGGGGGGATTCTCCCCCTCTGCTCTGCTCTCAGGAGACCCCCCTGCAGTGCTGGGTCCAGCTCTGGGGCACCAACATCAGAAGGACACGGACCTGCTTGAGCAGGGCCAGGAGGCCACAAAGATGCTTGGGGGGCTGGAGCACCTCCCCTGTGAGGACAGGCTGAGAGAGCTGGGGGGGGTTTCAGCTGGAGAAGAGAAGATCCAGGGAGACCTTAGAGCGGCCTCCCAGGGCTGAAAGGGGCTGCAGGAAAGGGGGGAGGGACTCATCATCAGGGGTGTAGGGATAGGATGAGGGGTGATGGGTTTAAACTGACAGAGGGGAGATTTAGATGACATGCTAGGAAGAAATTCTTCCCTGTGAGGGTGGTGAGGCCCTGGCACAGGCTGCCCAGAGAAGCTGTGGCTGCCCCCTCCCTGGAAGGGTTCAAGGCCAGGTCGGACGGGGCTTTGGGCAACCTGGGCTAGTGGAAGGTGTCCCTGCCCATGGCAGGGGGGTGGGACTGCATGGGCTTTAAGGTCCCTTCCAACCCGAACCATTCTAGGATTCCTGCCAAAGGAGGTGGCTCTGCCTCATTCTGCCTCTAGCCATTCATTCCTAAATTACCAATTCAAATAACAGATCCATTTTAAAATTAACTAAGAAATACTGCAAATTTTCAGCTGGATTATTTCCCTGATTAAGTTCACTGTGTGGCTACATCAATGCTGCTGAGAGCACAAGAGGATAGCCCTCTGAAAACTAATCTGGGCTTCTTTGGTGGGTAAATTCTCAGTCAGATCAGCATGCACATCTGATTTGCTGTAAGAGTTGCTACAAGAAAAGAGGCATGAGGAAGACAAGGGCACAGCGAGGAGAGGACTTCTTCAGAAGGAGCAGGATCTTGCACATGCTTTGTCACGAAATCACACCTTAACTACCTGCAGAATCAGTGTTGTAAAGGACAGAAAACAAAAAGTGCCTGGATTCATATTTACAGCCTACACTTTCCTTACTTTTCATCTCACTGAAATGCAACATTTAATTTCACACCCACTTTTTATTTAACTCTCCTAAAATGATTTAGGCTTTTTTAAAAAAGACAACACCATAATAACTAAAATATGCCTCCATTACTGTCATTATTCTTAAATATAAGTGCAAGTACCTAATAAGCCTTGGTATTTACTGTCACCACAGTGTTAAGTGTCTTAAAATCTTTCCCACATCCATAATAGTAAACTAAAAGCTGCCTAGCGACTAAGCGCAGCACAGGTCAATTTGCCACTTCCATTTATTTCTGTACTAATTGTGTGCACTTATTTAGTTGTAAATTTTTTGAGCACATGCATCCAGAAATAATGTAATAATATAAATAAGTCAGTAAGGTGATGCAGGCTCTTACTTTCCACTATTTTATTACAGCAGATCACGTGGGTCTATGAGCTGAAATATTATAAAAATGCTATTTCTAATTCAATGAAGGACTATACTAGGCTCATGCACATTTAAATAGAATGTTACGAGTATGTTTTAATCTAAATTTGGAAGATTTTATGAATAACAAAAAGCTGTTTTCTTGGAATTACCTAGCATTTAAAATTGCCTAAAATGCATTCTCTCATACCACATGTATTTATAAGCTTGGTTAAAGCTTCGTTAATAGGGAATAAAAAAAAGTTTTAATTTTTTTTCTTAAAAACTTTTACAACCTTGCAGTAATTCCACATACATACTCAATGCAACTGCACTTGGCCAGATCAGTCATAAAATTGCAGGACCTAACCTTCCAGAACACTCCACACAGGCACAAAGCACTCCTGAAGTCAACAGGATTCCACAGAAGGGCTGCCCCTCCTCAAGAGACTTTGTGATTTTAAAAACAAAGAAAAAAATCCCCCAATGCAATCTTGCAATTTTCATGCTTTTCAGTATCTTTCTCAAGGGAACTTCACTTTGGGCTTTGTAGGAGTAGAAAGGCAGATTATCTCCCATCATCTGCAGTAGGGTTTGGTTTTTTTGGTCTTTTAAGTTTGCACTGAAAACCATGAAAATTGTAAGACACATAGTAAGTAAGCAACTATTTATCTTGCAAATTGTAATATAAATTGAAGTTCATACCACTTCTGTGTAATTACCAAATTGTTCTTTGACTATCAAACACTGCCAGTCGTACTCAAAGGTCATGACAGCTATTCAGAAGCTTCCTTAAATGCAGTTTACACAGAATAAACAACAATGAAAAGCTAACAAATTAATACAGCGGTTCTTAACCTATGACTGGAATTTGCCAGTCAACCATTTCTGTGAAACCACTCTTTGGTCTGAACAGTTCTAAGGCACAGACATACTATAATTAAAACTTTTTTTACCAAAAAAGAGAAAACCCAGAACTGTTCATCATGGGCATAAGGACCACTAATAACAAGAGCATTATGCCTGATGACCTGTTTCCACTCACAATTGGCTTCAGACTTTTTTTCAGGCCATGTCCTTAAAAAAAAAATTAAATACAGTTCCTAAGGTGGTAAATGCCTACAGACAGTATCTTAAGTTCCTCCGAGGCCTAGTTATTTACATCCTATTAGAGGAAGATGAAAATTCCACTGTCTGCTTTTTTGTTTACAGTTTTATCTAATTAAGAACAAAATAGAAACATTCTTTCACACTGTCCTTAGTCTTCCTCACCAACAAAATAATATTACCCTGCTTATTCTACCTCATATTATACCTCTCTATGTCATGTCTGAGATTTGTTTGGCCCCATCTTTCCAGAACAGAGATCACAACTTAGGCTTGATTTGATACCAGTTGTTGCTAAAACACATACGCAGTTTGTATATTTTGGAATTCTTTAAACAGATGACAAAAAAGAAAGACATTTTAATCTCAACCACCTTTTCAATGTGAATGCTTACACAACACAAAAAAGTCAGTGGCACTCAAATAAAAAAACCTGGTTTCATTTTTATGTTTAATTGAAGTCCAGGCACTTCCAGAAGGTTCAAGATACAATACCAGAAGAAGTTAATACAGAGAAGTTGTCTTTAATTACTCAGCCAGTGTAAAAAGTAAGGCTTTAGAGCAGTTGGTTTGTAGACATATCCAAATGTAACTGATATACAGGAAAAGCAATTGGAGAGTGTCTCTTCTGTAATTAGAAGTTTTTAGAATGTGTATTAATGTCTGTCACTGCTTAACTGAATCAGTAATGTCTTCTGTAACAGCCAAATGAACTAAAAAAATATTTATAATGCTCATTTGGTGGCTCACTGGATTGTTGTGTTCCATGACAAAGCATGTTGTATTGACTATTTCACTTTTTCAAGTAAGCACTTTTAAAATAGGCTGTGAATATAGTCTACATTATATGCCAAGACATTCTATCTCATTAAACATAACTTAGGATCTCAAGGCACAGGTTTAATATTTTTTTCCTGTATGTACACTTCTAGATATAACTATTTTAATTAATAAATTTTAATGCATTTTCCTGAGATCAGTGGAACACTTCAAAACTCATTATGCAGTCTAACTTATAGACAATAGGTTCTGATGAAAACACAAGTACTGATTTTTTTTTTTAATAATTATAAGACGGTAACTACAGAACTCTTGCATTTTGTGTCATCCCAGTCAAAAGCACTTTAATGTAGTCATGTTTAGATATTTGTTCCAAATTAAAAAAAATTATCAAGCATCTATTTGGCTCTCACTAAATATCAATTTTAAGAAGCCAAAGCAGTTGAAAAATCAGTAAGAATTTGACATGTCCATAATGTATTCATAGCACCAGCTTCGAAGGTATTCAGTGATGAGCCATTAAGACGTCAAAGCAAGCAGAAACCAAAGTTAGGGAACAATAAGGTACCCTAATTCTGTTCTGCTGTTTGAGAGAACACTTGGGTAGCAGTTTCATGTTGTGTTTTCACTCAGGGAAAAAAAAAAACAACAAAAACCAACAAACCACAAAACACACACCTAAAATATGTACCTTAATATAAAACCCTAGAGACAAGACAGTGGAACTTCTGTTTCAGCATGGTTTGTAAGTAGCATCATCATACATGCCTTTATCTGGCAGCAGGCTAAAAACCTAGCTGTACCTTATCTTCACTGGCATTTGAAATAAAATTTAACTCATTATAAATGATCCTTCCTTCTAGTTACTTTATTTGTAAAGACGTAATTAAAGAGTGACACGAATTAACTTTCTTTTCATGTGAACAAAAAACATTGTAATACAGAAGGTGGCATTATCTTGAAACCTACCCTCCTGCTTCTTTGCAGAACCTCTATGTCATGTTCTGGGTCTAGTTTGGATTTAGAGAAACAAAGAAATTGGGTAACAACTGTCACATATTCAAAAGGAGTCAAAAGTTTGAAAGGAACCGAAAGTGGAGATTCTGTTCTTGTTTCTTTTGGCTATTAAGACAGTAAACTGTCCTAGCACGTTCATCTAGAAGAGAAGTACTCCTTTTATTGATCTTCTTTCAGGTTTATTCAGTTCATTTCCCAGTTTTCTCTGCAAAATCTCTGCAGATATAACTGTGCAGCTCCAAAAGTACTGGAATTAAATTAAATCTGCAGCTGGCCAATGTCATCTCGGTATTATTCTGATGATCTGAAGCAATGCATAGTTCAGGAACAGCAGCACAGGTTCAGCTCTGTGCAACTGCTTCTCAGCAGTAAGCGTCAAAAGCAGAAGGGAAGCTCATAGTGTAGGAAAATCTTTTATTAAGTTGTCCCTATCATCCAGCAGGGTAGCTAGGGATTTGGAATGCCCTAAAAGAACCATAACATCATGTACAAATAATTAAAATAATCGCTACAAATAACAAAAACTGTTGTCAGAAAAAACAATGTGAAGTTTTCATTAAAGTATTCAGTATACACGTATTTAAATTGCAAGTACCCTAACTCTCCTTTATATAACCTTGCCAGGGAAAAGAAAAAAAATAGAAAGAAAAGCATCATGCAAGCAAGAACCAGGCCTCGTGTGCATACTTCTTAAAGCCCTACACCTCACGCTACAGATTGTTCTTACTCTAGTCAATGAGTTCCAATCACCAAATAAGGATGAAGACAGAGGACAAGACAGGAATGGAAAGCAGGACATCCTGAATTATTCAGCCCCTTCTTTCACTTCCTCCCTTTTCCCTTCCTTTATGCCAGGAAGTCAAAGTATCATATGTACTCATTCCTAAACGTATTAAGCTTCAATATTTTAAAACTACCAAGAGATTCTGAGGGTCAGATACCTATCAGAATAGGTTAGAGAAACTTCCACCTCTGACAGACAGTTTCTGAATTCCAACGTACAACCACAGATGGCCAATACACATCCGTTTGATTTTGTGCCAACATTGCCTTTAGGCCTAAATAACTTCCTTCCTTCTGGCTATTTAGGTCCTTCATGCATTTACAGACATCAGTCATATCACCTCGCTCTGCATCTTCATTTTACTTAGCTAAGTAATTTGAGCTTTTTTCATTCTTTGTCTGGGGAGGTTCTCTTCTCTGAAAAAGAACAGGAAAGCATCCAAGATCATTTGCAAAATGACAGGTTTGTATATGGTGGAAGCAAATGAGTAACTGGAGACTCACATAGCCAAAATTCCATTACACCAGGAACATAGCTTTAGAAAGTGTTAATATGGTAATCCACAGATGCACAGCATACTTGAAACGCTTGACAATGTACACAGGCTGACAAACACCTCTACTGTTGATTTCAAGCAGTAACCAAAGGGGAAAAAAAAGCACAGAGCAGGAGAGGAAGAAATAGAAAACAGTCTTACAGATGAAGGAAAAAAAACCCAAACAGTTTTCAATTGAATTCCAAAAACATTTCCAAAGTCTGATGCAACTACTCTTTGCTATTTGAAATCTTTCACAATGAGGATTTAATCTTAGCAGGATGAGAGGTATTTCCACAATTAATTAATTCTGACTGTTTATAGAACAACAGGTTGCTGGATTTAGTTTCACTAAGCTACTTCTTTTAAAAACACTTGATACATCTCTAAACCTGGCAAAATCTGGGTATAAGGTCTTATGTACGACAAAGATCAGAAGTCTAGGAAACGCATATACCAAACAAATCAACATAACAGAAAATAAAGCAAGATGGTTCATCAGCGTAAACAAGACTGAACATTCCCATGAGTCTCCAAATGTTCCAAACAAGTAAATGAGTATCAGATACATAAAAAGAATTTAAAATTAATAACATTTCTTAAGTGAAGAAATACAATAGTTAATATATTGTGTGTTTGGTGATTAACTTCAGGTATTAAGATCAGCAATAGGTATATCAGATTTACTCTATAAAAGATGACTAATATGCAACTGGGATCCCTGAAGACTAAATCACTGTATCCCCACTACCTTGAAGAAAAATCAACTGGAAAGTGCTATGCAGACAAATACAATATTTTCCCCCATCAATCCAGAACAAAAACTGCATAATATCCAGATCATAATGCTTAGATACAATCAGTAACTCCTGCCAAAGAATAGTTTTTAAACAGCTCATCTCTCAGTTAATCATCAAAAGAGTTTGCTAGAAATATCACTGCTAGAGCTACTGGATGCTGATTTTTTTTTTTTGAGATGTGGTTAAATGAGATCTCAGCCTGTCTGAAAACGAGTCAAGGATACATGTGGAGCCCAAGACTTGTACCTCTCACTGCAATTCTGTCTCAGATGCCCTCTGTCACAGCAGTACATAAGCATATCAGAGCTCAGTTTACATATCCAAGAGAGGACTGAGCTGACCATACAGGGACAGGAATCTGTTCTTCCAAGATGTGTCTTTGTTTCAAAGCTCAGTTATGAGTTAGCCCATCACCTTAATCTAAAAATTAAGTGATGAACGCAGACCTGTTAATCTCAAAGAAAAACCTTTTATAATGCTTCATTACTTTAGGGTGCTGGCACTTTATCTACATAGCTGATGCCACCATGCTCACCCAGATCCATAAACCTCAACAGAGGCTTTGTAAGCAACATGTACCAATATACTGTTCCGTGTTTTCTCCCCCCTGCAAGTGTACCTACCCATGATTTGCTCAGACCTACCTTCCACACATTTATAGTGTAATGTTTGTATTACACATAGGAAAGCTCAGAAGCATTTTCTCCAAATACACTCACTAACGCACCAAGCATAACATGCTAATTAGTGAAAAACAGATTTACTGAAACTAGTGGTAGTTTGGTTTAAAGCCAAGGACAAGGGGAGAAACAGAACACCTTTTTACACGTCCGTAATTTTCAATATCATTTCTCCCACACACGTTTATGAAATACACTAACAGAAATGTAGGATTTGACACTTACTAGATAATTATATAAGCTAAGAATTCAGTGGATACCATCATGGACTACGAGACGAGAGTTATGCAAGTTTTCCTCTATTTTTTTCCCCCAGCTTATTTACCTTGCATATCTGACAGAAGTTTGCTTATTGCCAAAGACACCACCCACTTATTCCGTTCTGGAGACTCTCGAGAGCTACCAGGAAGGGGGTACGCACCCCCAGGAGTCAATAATTTTGATTTTTTCTGGAAACCAGGCCGTGCCGGTTTAAAGCAAAACGGCTTAAGGAAAAACTAGCCCAGCAGAGCTGATACCACTTCACCGCCTCGGACCCGCGCTCTTCCCGGGGGCGCAGCGGCGGGGGCCGGTCCCAGGCGGCCGCCCCAGCGCTCCGGGCAGGCTGCAGCCGGGGCGGCCGCGCCCCTCACCTCAGGGACGCGGGACGGCGGCCGCCGCAGAGCGCGGGCAGCTCCGCCAGAGCCCCGGCTCCCCCCGCCACCGCCTTCACTCACTCTGCAGAGCTGGTCCCGTTGACGGCGGATCCATCCGGAGCGGGGTTGAGCTGAATCGGCCCGGGCTTCTTCTTCGGCATTTTCGCCCCCAGACGGCGCAGAGGATAACGGACGGAGAAGCCCCGGCCCCACTTCGGCCAGGTTCGAGGGACTTCCTGCGGCGGAGCAAAGTTGAGGGCTCCCCTCACCGCCGGTACCCCTGCGGGCTGCAGGCAGCCTCCTCAGCAGGCAAGTGCCTGCGGTACTGCCGCCGCCAGACCCCGGCCGCGCCGCCTCCGCCGCCCCTCCCGCCCGCCCAGCGCCGGCCTCCCCCGCGGAGCAACACCGAGCTCCCTCCCGCCAGCTCCCGATGGGGAAAAACTGCCCGGGCTCAAAATGTGCCCTTCGTCGGGACTGCGCCTGCGCGCCGGGCGGGCCGGGGCGGTGTGCGCAGGCGCGGTGGGCGGGCGCATGCGCACTACAGGGAGAGAAGCCCCGCTGAAGCCCTGCCCTCACCGCGCTCTGCCCGCAGCTGCCGGGCTCGCACGTCGCGGCGGACTGGCTCCCCTCCGGTTACCGGTACCACTCCGCCCCACTTCAAACGGTTTATGACTTTAGCTTAAAGTTTTTGCGCTGGGGCTTTTGTTTAGGGTCCGTTGGTTTTTTTGAGAATTCTCCTAGCGACTAATTGAAAATAGCCGTTTCCAACGAGCGACGTCGTTTTCTCCGCAGAGAAACCCCGTTGTTAAAAGGATGTTTTATGGAGCAGTTTATTTATCTCCATCATATGCAAACATTAATGTACCCCGATGTGGAAACTACTGTATTTATCATTAAAACATAAGCCTCAGCTGGGGTACTAACAGCTGCTAAATTTTGCCCAAAGTAAATGCCTGAATTAAAAATGGAAACTGAGAATTGCAGTTACAAAACTGTGAATTATAAATAGTAAAATGAGTATGAAAATGAAAAGCACTGCTGTAGCTACTAGGAATGGTCAGAATTGGCCACATATATTCCACACATTAATGCAATAATGGTTTTATGCATGTATATTTTTGTGGAGTTCTATGATTTTTTGTCTCTAGATTTTTACAATTACATTTAGTGAACCTAAAAACCAAGAAAATTTTATTTGCCAGGAGCTCTCTATCGTGGTTTGGCATACAAAATCAAGAATGTATGGCTGAGGAAGTATGATTTACAAAATAAATTAAAAAATCAGTGGTGTATGTGGGGATTGTACTCTATAAACGCACTGCTTCTCTGACAGTTTAAGCTTAGATACAGAAGTCCTGAACATGCAAGTGCTGAACTATTAGAGAGCAAGGCTGTGGCCCCAAGCCACAGAAAGAACAGTGCCTCTTTTAGATGGGTAATTCTGGAGAGAAGAACACCATCATGAATAGAGGTTAACATTTTGGAGAACAAAAGCCACGTTAACTGCTGAAAAAAGCTTCTGCATGGGATTTAAACTGAGCACTGCTTTAACATCCACTTGCTTCCACACATCTATACACTGATTTTTTAGAAACAAGTCTGCCACGTAATACTTGAGCATTCACGAACCACACCATTAAGAGCAGTGGGAGCCCACTGGGGAAGCGGTGGCAAACAGGTGAGATGCTGATGTCCTGTGACAGCTCTGCTGGACGCAGACGGGTGTGCCCTGGGCAGCTGAAGCAGCGCTGATCAGTCAGCCTGAAACGTGTACAGCCTGTCACAAACCCTTTGTAAGCACACCTGAACGGCCTTGCTCCAGTCCAACAGTGGCCTCTTCCAGGGTAGGCAAAATTGCTTTAAGAGTAATAGATATCCTTTTTCTTCAGTCAGTAGCAGCTGTTCCTCTGTAGCAGTTCGCTTTCCAAGAAGGGCAATTTAAAGATTCCCATTACTTGCTTGTAGATCTTGGGGGGGGAAATGGAATATTAGAGTATCACCAATGGTCCTGTTTGGATCGGCAAAGACAGTTGGGATATTACACATGTGCAGTGTAACAATGACATTTATAGGCTAATCACACGGTAAGATTTAGGAGATAAAAGGAGTTATATGTATTTGTCTTTTGTGAACGGAGTGACATTACAATCCTGCCTCTACTGCTGAGATGCGTAAGCAAGTTTGGTAAAGTTTGTGCTTCTTTGGAAGATTAATTTCTCATGGTCTGAATCCAGCTGAAGTAAGATGAAAACTCTTAAGGCCTGTAACCTGAGAAGTTATGCATCACGCAGATTTCTTCTTTCTGATACAGCTGAAAATTTCTTCCCACTACTACAGTAAGGTTTTATACTGTACAGTGCTCTAATATGTCGACAAATGTGACACATATAGAAGAAAAAACTCTACAGTTACTTGTAAATTTTCTTGAGTGGTAGGTGAAATCTCTCACAGACACGTGTGAGCCAAGAACAGAAGCAATACCAAATGACTTTGTTGCTAAGGTGGTGGTTAATGGCTTGGTACTGGGTAGAAGAGTGAAAAATGAGTTTCTTTGGCAGTTCCAGTGCTGACCGCTATAACTGGTATTATATTTCTGTGCTTTAATTTCTTTTGCCTGAGAGCAGAAAAAGATCAATGTCTAGAAATGCCTTTCTTCCTTGCGAGGCAGCTGCTCCAGCAGTCGCTTCAGATCTGCATTTGTGTTTCTGGGCAAGGAGTGGGAACTGTTCACACGCTCCTGCTGCTTTCAGAGCCCGTAACAAACGCTATGTGTGTGGTTTCAGCGCAAAGGTGGTGACCTCCATCTTGTGCAGCAGTTCTCAGTCACATGCTCTTTAGCACTCAATCCATAAAACATTTTTTCTGCTGAGACTCCCTAACTTTTGAAGTGATAGGGTCTTTTTCATATACAATGCAGACATAAGAATCCTCACTCAAATTAGTAACTTTTTGATAACTGTGGACAGGTTTTATACTCCAATGAGGTGGTTCAGCCACAAATTAAAATAGAAGAACTCTGTATTTATATAGTTGAGAATTTTTAATTATGTGTTATTTTCTTTTTTTTCCACAGGATTAAGATGTTATAGCAAAACTTAAAGACTAGCATTTACAGTAAGTCATGAAGTATCAATCTATGCTAAAACCAGATTTTTTTTTTCCTGAAGAAGACATTGAGTTGTGGCTGAGGTTGTTTTTCTCTTTATATAACTCTGTGTGGGGAAACTTTGTCTGAAACACCATTTTGCCAATTATTAGGCCTAGCATAAAGATGAACCAATAACCAAATTGTATTTGATACAAAAGGGTCAGTACATGGGTGAGCACTGGGGGTACAAACAAGTCAATCAGATTATACATAATCGACATCAATCCCACTGACCCCAACAACGACACCACACAACCAACAATGGGTGGAATAAAGGGTGAAATGCAGTTTCCCATAGAAAGGGCAGGAGACAACCAAGTCAACAAAGCAAATACATAAGACCAAGGAAGCCACATACTGAATCTCTACACAGCCCACGTTTACAAAAGCCAGACCTGACTGGAGCCCAGTCCCAGGGAAAGAGGAGGTCCTTCCCCAACAGAAAACTCTACACAATGCATCCACCTCACAGACAGACACTGCCCCTTCCTGCAAGTGGTCCCAGCTTTTATCCCTCAGTGGGACACCTGACCCTTGTTTACTCAATGCAGGACCCCTGGGGCTCATTTACCCAATGGCTCTCCCTGCAAGGCCACCGCACCCTGGAGGGAAGCCTAAAGGCAAACTCACCCCCCCTTTGTGAAGGGTTGTGGGAATCACCCATATGTCAACCTTAATTTGGGGCTTGGGGTTGAAACCCCAGCATTTCAAACACTGAACTCATTTGCAGAGAAGATGTGAATATTAGACAGGTATTTAAGGTACAATTACTATATATGCCCCGTGTAATTGCAGTTGCACTATGCCATAATTGCCCACGAGTTATGCAACTATGGTTATTCTACTGTGTTGTAAAGTATGGCCTCTTTTTCTCTAAAAAGATTATTGCAAGGAAGTTTTTATTTTAAATATTTGGCCTGAACAAAGAAGAATTTTAATTGTGAACTGTGAATTTTCACATAGAGTTTGAATTAGTTTTGTCCTTGTAACATTCTTTGGTTTTCTCCATCAGAAAAAAGCCTACACAAGCAGATGATAAACTGGACATATCTACGGAAAGCAGAGGTTTTGGTACAAAGAATGTTTGAAACACAGCAATAAAGAAGTGTGGATCACATTGACTGACTCAGCTGACAGTAAAAGTGCAGAGTAAATTCCGTAACAAAACTTGTCTTGTAAATAATTTGTATAAAGAACCACTCTGAATTTAATGTTTTAAATTTTTGTAGTTTACAAAAGTAAAATATTTTTACTCAGTCATTAATACTTTTATAGAAACTGACATTATGAACTTCCCTATACATTATGCAGAAATGCCGTATCGTTCCTAACATCTGATTAATTTCTAAAGTAGAAAAGATTATATTATTCTTTTCACAGCTTTGCGGTTCAAAGACATGCTCCCTCCATCCAATCCCAGCTATTAAGAGACAGCTCCCTCCTCTGGAGCACTTCATTCTTGCACTGAAAACATAGTACTATGGAATCTGAAAAATTACTGTATTCACTGAGCTCTTTTAAAAGTCCTTTTGACCTATAGTACGAAACCAAAGATATTCTGAATTGACTGAATATAGACATAAAGTCACGGGCATATGGATTGATGCCACCGCAGGAATCATTTTCATTTCTGCCCCCGCTGAGCTCCTCGGGCACTCGTACCCCTAGAACCTCTGAGGGACACGACAGCTCAGTGGGCTCTGGGATTTGCTGGAAGCCTCATAAGACACCTTATTTGTTTTGTTGTTGTTGATTTTTTAAAATGGTTGTCACACTGATCTACACAGGTGTCCTGAAAGCCTAGTTTTATATGATTGGCACATTTAAAATGTTTCAAGATTGTTGTAGGCTGGTTTGAACTTCTGTAAAACAGAGGTTTAATTTCAGTGTATTTGCAACTAAAAATTAAGCATCTTTCCCCAGCCAAAACAAAACATGTGGTTTGGGAATTTGAATATTCTCCGTGGAAGGAACTGCGTTTTGCTTTACAAACAGGTGTTTCTGAAGGTGGATCACAGATGAAAAGATAGAAGGCAGTGTAATTTCTGTGAAAGACTTCTGAGCAGGGAGACTTTGATTTATTGATTCCACCACTGCTTGAAATAATAGAACTAAAATATGTCTCTGTAAATAGAAATGGAACAAAGAAGCTTGTCTTCGTTATCACCTTTTTTCCATCATGGAAACCTGAATTTTGTCTAGTTTCTTACATGAAAAGGAAAAAGTCATTATTATATAGATTAATTGCATCACTAAATTAACCCAACTTCTAAAACTCGATTGCCACATAAAGCTGCATATTTTACTGCCAAAACATATGCATGAAAACTTTTATTTGTAAGATTTAATACTTCTTAATCTATTTAGTGGTTAACAAAGCAATTTAAGGAAATACTCTCAGAAGCAATGGAATTTAAGAAGCTGGATTTGAATTTGATTTAAATTGTCCAAGAGGATCAAAAATTATTAGAAAGGGGCTGACATAGAGACTGACTTTCAAACAGCCAGAGATCACAGCCTGTCTTGCACATCATGTTTTCCTCAGGAAACAGGAATTGGAAGGATCACTATGGATCAGAACACAATCTTAAATGTTTAGTAATATACTAAAAGCTTGGAAATTATGTTTAAAATGACTGTATAATATGAAGTTTAGATTGGATTAGCAAGGTATAAATCACAAAATCACAAGAAGTTTGCTGAAGATGTGATCTTCCACTAACACAGCTACAACGGTACCAGTTTTGCCCAGGGTTCATTGTAGGAATAGATTTGCCAACATAATACTTAAAGGGTTTCTGCAGGACATGTACTACTACCACAGGAGTAAAACCCTTCAAATGTAGAAGTAGCCAATTATCCATTTTACAGATTTTATTTGCCATATATTATGTGTAACAGAAAGAAGGAAATGAGACTGAAATATAAAATAAGGTGCTAATTTTCTGCAGTTTTTCTAACAAAATTACACTATTCAGTACATAAACAAACAAGTAGTATTGCCATTTCACCTAAACTAAAAATCAGAATTGTTTTCTAGAATAGAGGCAAGCTATATTATTTTATCAGCATGTGGCTGGTTATTCATTTCCTGAGAAAAAAACAATAATCAATGCCTGCCAGCATATGCTTTTCATTTAATTAGAAACATAGGACTGCAAGGAACCACCTAGGTCATCAAGTCCAGTCTCTAATTAAACACTCTTCAAAAACTATTGATTAATCCAAGTTGCATAAATACGGTTGCTTTTGTAACACTGTACTCCTCTGCAGAGACTGTAAGTGATCTTTTGCTTTAACCTTTGTATAGTATTTTTTATACCTTTCCAGAAGTTTTTTCATATCTGTTATCTGTTCTGGCAAAGACAAAACACTTACCACAGGACAGAGCTCTGCTTCTGCAGACTGGCTGACCTGGGTATGTGGAGACTGTCCAGCCACGTAGATTAATACTACCTTCTCCCTGCCTTTGCTCCCAGAGAACCCTACTATGCTATTTCTTTTCACTTAACAGTTGGTATTGCAGAAAATATGCAGGTACTTCAGAGAATTTTGAAATCTTGAGCCTCTAATAATGTCGATTGACATTAGCTAAGCATGTAAAATCCAATTACTTCACATATAAAAAAACCCCACATTAAATATTAAAGAAAACATTCCCATGAAAAGATGTCTTACACTGTTATGAATCAGATATTAGCTACACCCGAAAGAGAATTAATTTCTTTGTAAAGATTTTTTAATATAAAGAGTGACTATTATTTTCAATGTAAAGAGCTCATAATATAGAAATCTGATTTTCAGTAACTTTATATGACAAATCTTTAGTATTTTGAGCTGGAAATTAGCAGCACTTGATATATAATTATTAATACATCTTCGTGTTTATTTTCATACTTCATGTGCCTTGGTCAGTTGAAGAAATTGGCTATATCTAAGAAGATAAATGGATTCCATTAATGTGTTTTCCCTCTACTTAATGTATCCTTGACTATAAAACATGCTGCTGCATTTAGACATACACATTCTAAACACTGCTAAATTGCTAAAATAATTTTGACTAAAGGATAATACATTTAACTGGAAAGTAACTGCAATTGATTTGTCATATGAGAAAAAATACATTACCAGAAACATTATGAAATTTATAAACAAATAAAGATTAGTATTTGACTTGAATTTCTCACATTTTGCTTAAATGAAGAGCCTGTAATTTGTCAGAAACACTTCTATGGACTGACCTATAAAGATATGGCAACAGAATTTTTCAGATGCAACAGCACTGGAGAGGGTGGCCTGGAGCCTCTCTTCTGTTTCTGCAGCCTGCAGTACGAGTCCTTAAATGGCATTTTAAACACACAGCTGCCAAACCTTAGAGAGCATGGTGTATTTATTACAGCCTAGACAATTGCAAACTGTTTAGTTTTAAACTACCAGAAGGCTCTAGCCGGCATTTGTATGGAGAATAAGCTTGGGATCACTACCTGTCCTGGAAGTGCTTTCCTCAGAGGTAGGGAAGTGAGAAAGGGCTCCACGTACACCATTTTCAATACTGCTCCTAGGACTGATTCACCGTGGGGCCTAGCAACCTTAAATGCTTCTAATAAAACTCATCCGCAGTAACTTCTGCCTGAAGAGGTGACGCTAAAGCTCACCCGAAGAGCAGCGAAGGAAACCATCGCCCCACCTCTGAGAACGCCGCAGCACCACGGCCCCGCCCCTCGCCCATGGGGGTTTGGCGCCAAAACCGCCGCCAGGGAGCTGCGGCGCATGCGCGCGGGCCCGCTGCCGCGGGCCGCTCTCTCCCCCGGCCCTCTCGGGAGCCCGCGGGGTTTGAGGCTCTCGCGAGATCTCCGCGGCGCGCTGCCCACCCGCCGCCGCCGCTGCCCGGGCCAGGAGCCGGAGGCAGCCGGGGAGGCGTGGGGCGGCTCGGAGCTGTCTCCCCTGAGAACGCGGGCGAGGAGCCCTCTTCGGCCCGCTTCTCGCCGGTGGGAGGGGGAGAGCCCCCGCCCCAGTGCCCGCGCGCCTCGGGGCTGCTGTGGCGGTGTGAGGGCAGCGGGGCCCCTGTGGCGCCCGGCGGGCTGGAGCTCTGAGGTCTGGCTCTGGAGACCCTGGCGAGCTCTCTTTCGACTCCCTCAGCCTCCGTGGGAGTCTGGCAGCCCGGAGGGAGCTCTCTCCCCTCCGAAGGTCAGTGTGGACGGAGCTGCTTCCCGTGTCCTCTCGTTACTAAAGCCGTCTGAGAAACGGCTTCTTCCTTAAACAAGAGCTCTTCCTTGAAGCCTCGGGAACGCGGCCGTGGTGAGGCCGGGTCATCCTGAACCCGGTTGTGCGGGTGTGCTAAAGTCTCTGGAATTAGCTTCGTTTAAGGAGCCGGAAAAGGGGAATCCTCCTCCAGACTGCGTTTCTAAGTGGGTAAGCTGTAAGTCAGCGAAATTATCAACCCGTCCCCCGTTGTCTTTGGTTATCAAGGATGTGAGTGACAAACGGCTGTTTTCGTAAACTGCTTTGGTTAGAATTCAGTTTCTTCTGTTCTGTTCCTGTGACCCGTAGCTGCTACTCCCAGGTAACTTGGATGAGTTGAAACAGTTGAAACATGACACAGCCTTATTTTATTCGGCCTAGTGAGGCTGGATTGTGTTGTCTGCATGTATGGTATCTGCTACTTAATTTGTATTTTCTCTGGTTGGCAAATCTTTTTGAGAAAATGCTGTAGACACGCTGTATATAGTTGATGTTATTGTGGTTCTGTGGCAGCCTTGTCTTCTCTCTGCTTCTCTTTATATGCTTTTGGTATTTCCTGCAGGAAGGGAAGAAAGCTCGTCTGTGGCAATGACAGATCCTTCAGAGAACAACTTGTTTGACCTTCCTGATTATGAGAATACAGAAGATGAAATGTTCCCACCTCTTCCACCTCCTGCCTCTCCAGGAAGGGATGATGTTGAATGGGCTCAAACTAATGGAGGTGAACACCTGTGACTTCTAAAGATCCTGTTTTGCAGGATAGACAGTGAAATGCTGTAAAATCAATATTATTGCTGTTGTACTTTACTACCTTGAGTTTACTCCATAAAAATAGTCTTGTGTAGATAAGAAAGCACTTCATAAATTTAAATTGTTATTGATGCTGTGCTTCCAAGTTCCAAGCTTGTGGGAAAAGTTTATTTTTGTAGATTCCATGAAAATATGTACACAAATGAATCTTTATAAATAAATTCAAGCTCTCTGACAAAGTGTTAGTGAAGATAATTATACAGTGCTGATCTATAGTTACCCTTTATGACCTGGATTTCAGAAGAAGTAAGAGTGGTGAGTGTAGTATTCCAGAGAGATGTTGCTAGATTTTGTACAGCATATGACCTAGGGAAAATCCAAGACACTTCAGGACAGTAAAACCTAATTATTTGTATCTGAAAAGATCTTACTGTATACCAAACAAGCTAAAAGAAAGTATGAAGATTTTATTTTGACTGTTGTTTCTACTCAATTTTGTTCGCAGCGTTAAACATACGTTTTCCTACATCTCTGCTCTGTATTTTCACTAGAAAATAGGATTTTGGATAGATTTAATTCCTTGATATGTGAAAAGAGGGAACTTCTGATTTCCTGTCAGTAAAGTAAATTAAGAATTCAGTATAACTCATTACTAGCTTTGAGATGAGATGGACAGTGCTGCCTTGTCTGTTGCAGTCAAATAATATATACTGGCCTGAATCAAAAAGTGTATGGACTTTGGTTCTTAAAAGCCACGTGGATTTTGGTCACACATCTCCTCCTTGTTTTTTGATCGTGGTGATGGTGGTCTTTCAGATATATTAGTGGAAATATTGGGACACACCTATCAAATTATGTTTATTGATAATTTGAGTTTCTTAACTTTTAGAAGCGGCACGTTGTCTTAATACATTTCTCACCAGAAATACAATATAAAAGTTCTAAATTAAGAATTTTCTCTTTTAAGGAACCTACTTTGCTAGAAAAGTTGATTCCTCGGTATGTTTGAAAGGATGGATTTATTTCCAGTCTGTCTTGTGGAAGAAGCAAGGTGAAATATGCAGGCATTTGGAGCGCTATACCTGCATTGGAATACTTATGACGCTGCCTTTTTAATAGGGTAGAAACTTTAAATTTGTATGATGCAATTCTAGATGATGTCAGTTGCAATATATGCTTAAAGTATGTTATTTCCTTTATTAGAACCAGATGGAAACCAGCAGTCACAAACAAAGGATTCTGCTGTAGCTACACGGAAGTCAGTTAAAAGACCAATACCTAAACTAGATGCCCAGAGGTAATTTTTTACGAATATTTCTTTCTGTGATGAATTTAGTATATTACTGTAGGAGAATGATTACAGTGATCCGTTCTTGGTCATAGTCAAGTCAAAGATCAAGAGTTCTGGAGATGAAAGTGCCTCTTGCATGTTGAATTCCTTTTTATTCCTTGCCTACCTATATATTGCTATTACTTGTCTAACTTTCTTCAAGTCTCCTTGGGACTTAGTACATGAGTGATATTTTGTTAAAAGATACTATACACAGGACTTTTCCAGCTGGATCTTCTTTATTTTGCTTCAGACATAATACTACAGATTTCTTTTATTTAAGTCAAAATAAAACCTCAGTATAATGGTGACTGTAAGGCAATACCTGAAGTACACTTAAGTACAAACTGGTTAAACTCTGTATAAAGGATTTCAATATTTTCTTTGCTGTTACCACTAAATCTGGTGTAAGTTCTTTATAACCAATGGAAAGAATCTGAGCTTTCAGTTTCTTCCATTTTAAATATCTTGATGAAGTTAGTCAGTGATACCACAGGTGAATGCTCTGGTCATGCATCTAACTAGTTTTACTTGGCCAGTATAGACACTAGAACTGACCATTTGATTTTCTTCCAGTGTAATCAAAGGCGAAAAGCTACTTAGACTTGGAATACATGTATGGTAAATTTAAAAAAAAAAAAAAAGCTTGTCTTGCAGCAGTATTTATCCTGTTTTGTGCATTTTCTTAATGACTTGTAATTCTGTACATGTCTCAAATAGAGCTCTGTAGTTTTGGGCTATTTACAGGAAAGTGAGGGGGTTTTGTTCATGTGCTGGGAGGTTTTTTTGGGTTTTCTGTTTGTGGGGTTTTTTGTTAATTAGAAGAAGAAAGCATGGGTTTCAAGTAAGTTCTCCCGTTTCCTGTTACCAGGTTAATTTCAGAAAGAGGACTTCCGGCCCTAAGACACATGTTTGACAACGTAAAATTCAAGGGTAAAGGACATGAGGTAAGACATGGTGAGCTTTTGTTTTGTTTTCTGGGAGGTCTATCTAGATTTGCTAGATTGCCACCCATCTGATATGGGGAGAATTGATATTACACTCTGGTTAGCCAGCTTTCTGGCAGCATTTGAATGTATCATGATGGGGTTTGTAGTTGCAAATTTAAAAAAACCCAACCAAACATGAATGTTTTGGCAAAATCCATGTTTTGATCTTAAAACTTTTTCTCTGCTCCAGAACTAGAATATAACATCTGTGACTCTGTGTTGTCTGTAGAAAGAGGTTTATTGAAATTGGAGCAGACTAATACAACTGTCCTCTCTGTCTGGAATGCCTTTACCATCTTATTTCATGTTTGGTTTCCTCCATTAAAGTTATTCTGGCTGTTGTGACACTTCTATCCCAAAGTTTTTAATATTGGAGAAAGTGTGACATACCACTTAAGCAGAGAAAGCAGTATTTTCTCTACAAACTGGTTGATTGTATTGGATATGCTTAAACATACAAAGCTTATTTTTCCTTAAATGTCATTAGACTATTGGCACAATTGCAGGGACCCCTGTGCACCTCTAGTTTATATTCATGGTATAAATTTTTTTTTTACAACTGGAGGCACAAGGAAACTATGTAATACTGTCGATCTGAGCAAAAATCTTTAGATAAAGCTATTCAGATGTATGTTTTTCTGTGTGTTCTAAACATCAAAATAAATGACAGCTGTGCCCCTGTGGATTTTTTTTTTTATTTTTGGTCTGGGTTCAGAGCTAGATTGTTTAAGGGCAGTTTCTCAGAAGCCTGTCGGGTGTTCACAGTATATGCAAACGCTCTTCCTGAACTTGGATCGCTATTCTCATAGCTTGAAATTGTACTTACAGACTTGGTTGTGGGAGGAAAGGTTACCCATGCATTCATAGTACTTAAATTTTCAAAAGACTTTCAAGCTGCAGATGCTTAATGTTTCCAGAAATGTTGCTGTCCCATTTCCCTCTGCACTCTACTGACTTCGTCAACTCTAGGCGGAGGACCTGAAGACACTCATACAACATATGGAACACTGGGCTCATAGACTATTTCCAAAATTGCAATTTGAGGATTTTGTCGACCGAGTCGAGTCTTTGGGAAGCAAAAAGGAAGTTCAGGTACATATTGCTCCTGTCAGTTTCTCTTCATGCGGTACTGAATAGTGTAAGGTAGGTTTGGGAGAGCAATTATGTAACAAAAGAAGACTTCAGTTGTGTATACTGCTAAGGAGTATATTGTTTAAATTAATTTCTCTCTTTTTAAAAATACGTTTTTCCAGTATTTAAGTTTACATTTGAATTGGCACTTCAGAGAATTGGCTTTGACTTTTACAGGACAACTTTAACCAAAGTAATTTGCTTGAGTGCTGGAACTGGTTGGGTTTTGGGGTTTTGTTTGTTTTTTAATATTTGAACCTGCAAACGAAGACTTACAAAGAATGCTGCTGCATCTGGCTAGGTGGTAGAAGAACTAGGAAGACAAACCACAACATTAAAAGTTGTGGTCCAGACATGTAGTGAAAGAAGTATTATTTCACAGTAATAAAGTGTAAAGAGAAATAGGGAGTAGTATTTAAAACATAGCAATGTTGCACAAAAGATTTTGTTACAGATGAAACATCAAGTATGTTAATCTCTCATTTGCAGACCTGCCTAAAGCGGATTAGACTTGATCTTCCTATTTTACATGAAGACTTTGCAAGTAACGAAGGTATGCTTGTTATGCTGTTCAGTAGTTCAGTGCTTAAAATTACTTTATTTTGCATCCTACTGACCAGAAATTAATTATCATGATAGGTTGTTCTAATATAGAAGAAATTGTTGAGTGGTTCTCTAGTTCAAAACCAAGCTTCAGTGAGATTTAGGATTACAAAACTGAATTGGTACTTAGACTAAAATGTTACATACAAATATATATATATATATATATATATATATATATATATATATATATAAAATCAAAAGTGCGTGGTATACTGAAGGTATATAGAAAATAGGTATTATTACCAGCATTGTTAGAAATATTATTCAAAACAAACTCCCAAAACTGCAATTATTATGTGAACATACTGGTTTTTATTGTACTCTTAGGATTGTGCAGTCCAAAGAGCTCTTGGATCTTAATGCAGAAAAAAGACTCATTATGGTGTTTATAATCCAGGCTGTTACAGTGCAGTCAGTGTGTCCTCGACAAGGAAAGCACTTACTGATCCTTGTAGGCACTGTTATGTCTGTCTGTCAGTCTTGTCATATAGCTACTGTTGAGTCTTCTTCCAATATCAAAATCCAGCTACTCAAGAAGTGGATAATTCAAGGTTCTCTTCCAATCAGATGATGTTTTTATACTAGAAATAAACAACTTTTTCATAAAAAGAGGAGCAGAGTTTACCTGGTAGTTTGAAAGAAACTTTATTAGCAGAAGAATTTCATAGTTGTTCTTAAGGTCCTTTGCAGGTGTTCACACTTTCACTGTGAGTCTCTCTTGACACAATTATCTACCCATTGTCCAGTTTGTCTTCAGGTGAACCTTAGCCTGTGCTTGGAAAAGGTGGTTCTGGTGGCTGAGTTAACCTGCAATAAAACCTTGCTTCACCTGTGGGGATGACTGTTGGGCAGTTAATGACATGTGGCTGTCTTCACTCTTGGCTGCATTTGCTAGAAATGGAATGCAACCGTGAGCAGCCACAAAGAGTAAAGCAAATGGTTCCTGCCGACAGTGTCTGTAGAGTTATCAGATTTTTCTGTGCGATGGTTCCATACATTTGTTTTTAAATGTGGTGCTGATTTGTTCTTGAACTGTGTTAGTGAGTGTACTGCTACAGCTGGTCAGTCTTCAGTTGAAAAGATATCTGAGTTGATAAATGAAAACTCCAGCTCTAGAGTATTAAAAGCCAAAACCTCGTTGTCAGCTAACTTCTCTATTCACAGGCTTAAGGTGGTGCAGAGGCACAAGTGTATTTGGCCTTACAGGTACTCTTTAAAGAGTGTTCTGCTGCTCTGTTGGTGGGTGAACTTTGTCCAACAGAGGTATATAACAGGTGTATACAGGGCATTTTGCATGTTTTAATGGTGGCAAATGAGTAAATATTCGGTAATAGCACACAGAATTCAAAACTGATTATCCAGTGTCTGAACCTCTGTCTGATTCCTGTAACTAGTCCTGCCACTTCCCAAAGTGTCCCGTTAGTGGGGGTGGGAAGACAATTACCTGGCTTTCAGTAAGGATTGCCTGAATTTCTGGTCTCTTTAACCTTCAAGCACGGCTTGTGATTGCTAACTTAGTATACAGAGCTCTGCCTAAATCAGGCATTTATTATTGTTGTGTGTTGGGATCTCTGATAAGCATTTGTTCTATGCTGTGAGTATCAGGTGTGTGGACCTAGGCAGAAAATTACTCATTAAAATTAAATTACAGAATGATCTTCAGCTGTCAACACAACTTTAAAATGTAGAATATGGAAATGCTTTTAAAAGTTCTTGACAGGTATTCAGCAGTAGATCTCTTGGGCTGAACGTGTTGACTTCTGCCCTTCCTCCCCCTCCCACCCCCTCATTTTTAACTAGATGGTGGAGGGGAAAGCAACGGACTGGATGCAGCCACTGAAGATGTACATTCCTGCTCTGGAAATGCAGAAGAACTCAATTCTCTGCCTGCTACAACTGCTACAACTCTCACAGAAGAGCAACAACAGAGAATCAAGAAGAACAGGCAGTTGGCCTTGGAACGCAGGCAAGCAAAGATGCAGTGGAACAGCCAGTCACAACACAATGGTAATTAACCTTCTAACTTAAGCATTAATGTCAGTAACTTAAGGTCAGTAGCCTGAGAGGCTTATACAGCTGAGGCAATAGGAAATAGTAGTGATTGCTTTTCTAGTAGGTAGCAAAAGGTGTAACTCTTAAATTTAAACTGTGTTCCTGTAGTTAGACTCCTCCAAAGCTAAGTCAGAACTCCTCTCCCTGATTGTCATGCCGAGTTGTGATAGCTTTGTCTTTGATGAAAAGAAACTCAACTCGCTGGTCATTTCTGGAGTTGGCTTTCCTGCAGACTGTGACTCTGGTGATAGAAACTGCAGTTAAACAAGCAACAATAGTGTGTTCTCATGGCAGGAAATTGTTTTTGGTTTGTTTTCATCAGAACTCTCTGCTAGTTACTCGGAAGAGGAGTTTAATAGCACAGTTGCTCAGGATCCTGCTGACATTATCAAAGACACTCAAGTTACCGCAACCAGGGTTGGTGTTCCGGAAGCTGAAGATGGAGATACAGAATTGGAATATGCCAGTGAAAACCAGTAACTGTTGCCCATACTTGGAATCTTTCCTTTACTGAAAGAACCCACTACTTTAAGTACTATCTCACTATGCTGCAGGGTTGCTGGCTCTGCACTCTGACTCTAGAAGCTTCCTGGAAGTCTTCCCAGTGACCTGTATAGAGTTGGACAGAGCTCTTCTCTTGGAACTGCAGATGAGCAACTTCCTCCACTGGAAAACAGAAATTCTCCATCTGCATTTGAGACATCTTTTCCATCTCCCCCAACATTCTTTAGGAAATGTTAATGAGTTTTGAATTTTGTTTACAATTGATGTCAAACTCTGTTAACTGGGATATTAACAGGTGAAGTTTCTATTAAAGTTGTGTTGTTTGGGTTTTTTAAATAGAGTATATATAACGGTGGGTAGTGCTGTATCCTGGATTTTTTAAACTTATCAAGTACCTCTCTTTCTTATAAAATTGAAGCTATTAAAATTTCAGAAGTCTGCTTTTCCAGTTTTTCTGTTAAAACTACAGGCCCTCTAACCCCCGCCCCTCCCTTGTGCTAGTCAGGCATCTCTTTGCAGACAAGTACATCCCCTTAGAGGACCATGCTCTGGCTTTGACCAAATTAGTTCCCTTCCTTTAGCTGATTTGTTTCTGGCTTGAGGTTCTGCTTCATCCTCTTCTCTCATTCTTGCTTCTCCTTGCACAATTGCTTTTCCCTTCTATGGAACAAAGAAGAATCACCTCAAGGGTGAAGCCCTGAGCCTACCCTCTCCACTAGCACAGGGTAGACTATGCAATCCAGACAAACTGGATTTCTAGAAGCAGAATGAAGAGCAGCACTTAAGCAGATGAAATAAGTTGATGTCAGCAGGTGTGATTTTATGCCAGATGTGCAGCTGGGAGATTTCAGCAAAATCTGTACTCTAGTGTGAAGGAGGTCGCTTTTTTTATATCCTTGAAACTATGAGTTAAACTATAGTGGAAGATAGCCAACAGCTGTAGGAAGTACTTAGCTTCTAAGAATTTAATTTATGGACAACATGGGAATGTTAATGATAGTTAAAAGAATTCACCACACTGTTTAGTCTGGAAGATGAGATTTATCATGTATAAAATCTTTTAACTCATACATTTTCATAATCAGATAAAAATAATTCTTATTTAAAATAGACATTTAGTTTCATATTAAAAGTACTCTCAAATATTTAAATAGGCTGCTTTTTTAAAAAAAACCCCAAGTTAATCATACCATGTGGATAGGAGCAGAACATCAACAAGCAGATGTTACTAGGTTATAGTTCAAGTTCTGATGTCTGCTGAAACATCTAACAGAGCCAAATCCCTGATCTCTTCCAGCAGCTGGTACAAGCTGGCTCCCTTGGTCTGGCAGTACTCCTGGTAGTCTTCAGCAACAACTTCAACTCTTGCTTTTTCTTGGGCATGCTGGGCTGCTTCTGCAGACTGACTGACTTCTTTTACTAAGTCAGATTTTACCACGTGAAGATTCTTCTGGGAAACCTCTGTATCTGAAGTCTGGTATGGCGCATTCCTGATTATTTCAAGTTTGATGGTGTCAGTGTGGCAGCGGGAAGTCTGCACAAGTATTTTCACCTTAAAAGCAATATAAAAATTATGTTATTTCTCATGGTGCTATTTCCTTTTTCTTCCTTCAGATTAAATACTCACTGTAATATGATCGAAAAGGCTTAATGTAACTGATTCTCCAGTTGTTGTAGTGGAAGTAATTTTACTCTGAAAGCGATGAAGTGATCCAGGCTTCCACTCACAGCTCCTGTCATCTTGACAAGAGAGAATTAAGCCTTCTTTGTTCTTCATATATGCAGCACCTTTGATTCCGTATCTACAAAAAAAAGCAGATGAGCAGACAGAAGCTGTTCTAACACTTTTCACCCTTATCAGTTTTCTTAATTTTGAAAATAACAGCACCATAAAGGGGCAAACACTAGCCCAATAACCCTCCTTCAGGGACAGGGATGTGCATTGTTAAAGAGACAATTGTGTTAAAAATACACAAACAGCATGAAGACAGTGACACATGTTCTCAAAGCAGGGAAGTGAAAGCAAAATAGAGTCAATGATCCCTTATTTTACATGTTGGATGGAGCCTGGAATGGCTGGATGATAGAAGACAAGCAAATTATTACAGGTTATTCCAGACAGTGCAATGAGGAAATGGTGCTCCAGTAAAAAAAGTTATGTAAAGACCAGCAGTGTACTGGGTTCTCTGGGAGGAAGCCTGGTGTGGCTGGGTAGGTTCTGGCTCTCCAGCCATGCAACCAAGCCAAGCCATCTGGAATGCTGAGAGAGGTGGCTGTTAGGTTTAGATCCAAGCTCAGTCTGGGGCCAGGATCAAGCAGCCCTGGGCTGTATTCATGTAATGGTTTGCTTTGCTTTACCTAACAGCCCTGTAGAACATCTTTTAGATTTTGTTTCTTTTTTATAAAGGAGAGTTCTTATGCCTACATTTCTCATACCTGTTAGCTTGACAGGTAGAGTGTTGCTACCAGTGATGCACAAACATGGAGATTGTTAACTAATCCAGAACAGTCAGAGCCAGTAATGGGAGGGAAGGCAGCTCTCTTTCCCCACCTCAAAGCACTGGCCAGGTCTTACAGAAGGCACTGCACTCCAATTCTATGCTGACTACTTACTGCCTTACATCACTCACAAGTCAATTTATACCATAAGCAGAACACATCTAGTATACTTTAAAATACAGATTCAAAAGCTCAGAAATCAAAATGTAATGTTAGCTTCACACAAAGAGTTGCTTTCTACTAGCATAAGTCAGGCTGAACTTTGATAGAGGCACTCACAAGAGCCAAACTGCCATAAACACCACATAAACATTTCTTCTACGCTTCCCTGCTGCCTGTGAGGAGGAGCTGTTCAAAAGGTACTCCCCGCCTGCGTAAACTAGTCTGTAGTGAAGGAAAAGAGCACCAAGGAACACATGGCTTTGTGATTTGGAAAATTGCTTTCTGTTTTTTTTTAAAAAGCCGGGGGGGGGAGGGGGTGATATTCCAGTTATTGTTCTGCCCTAGCAACTGCTTGGCCAAAAAATGTCCTTTTAATGTTTTGAAATACATACTGTGCAGCGTAGCCTTACTATTTCCTCCTGGGAACTCCTTTCCAGAAGCAATGCACAGAAAGGCACTGCTCATGATTTACAATAAAAATCTAAAATGCAGTCATCAGTCAACACCAGGCCACACTAAACACTTCCTCTCTCAAGCAGTCTATGACACTTAGGTCTTATTTTTAAGCTCAGTCCAAGCTCTGATCAACTCACCTTGGTACAAAAACAAGCACACCGTTGGTTCGAATTGAGTAAATAACACCATCTGCTATGCAGCGCTCATCGGTTTCTGGGGTTTTGTCTTTGAAGTACATGCACTGGAAGAGTTCAGTGGACTGTTTCTGAGCACGCTGGGCTGCCTACAAGCATCCCGCACAAAAAGAGAAGACAAAACCACCTAAATAAATATTTCAACAAGCTTGTTCAGCTTTGATTTCCATAGTTTCTTTTTCCCATTACTTACTCCTATACTCATCCTCTAGAAAAATTACCTCTAAAAGGAAATCCTACAGATAGTACAGGTGAAGTGACTTCTACTGATATTTAAGTAAAAAAACCCCAAAGCATTATAAATAAAAATGAGTGATACTGTGTTGACATAGTACCCAAAAGCCACAGTCAGAACAGGTATCCCATGCTGCTGGGCAGTGTACAAACACATGGAGATGCCCACAACCACCACCTTACCCGGTTTCTGTTATTGATGTGCCTGCACAATTCCTGAAGATCCTTATTACTGAATACATTATCCTTAACATCTCCTTTAGTTTCATTCAGAGTTGCTGCCATCAAGAGTCTATGGACAACAATATCAGCGTATCTTCTAATCGGAGAAGTGAAATGGGTGTACTTCTCTAAGGCAAGTCCTACAAATGAAAAAGGAAGCGGTGGTAAGCAAACAAAGCAGTCTGCCTCCCACCCAACAGTTCAGAAATAAAACCAGGAATAGCATAAAAAAAAATAAAGTGACCAGATACCGTAATGATGGAACTCTTCCTCAGGACAAGAGCCAGTTGAGAAGTACAGTGCGTTAGACATGGCGTGAGTGGCCATAGATCGCAACAGTTTATTTACAACTGGATCCAGTGGGTCATTTGCTTTATCCAGAGACTCAGCCAATGCTTTGTTAGACCTGTCAAATAAGTGTTATTTCTGAAGAAAATTAGGCCATCTCTGATCATAATAGCTTATATTTAAAAGTAGCGTAGAAAAGCATATGAAAATTAATAGTTATTGATAGAAAAACATGAATGATGAGCAGGATAATACTAAAACTTTCAACAGTTTAATAACAGCTCTGCTCTAGAAAAATGTATAGACAAAAGACAGTTTTCACCAACAGGCCTGTCTGTTGCAACCTGGAGAACCAAGAAGGACTGTGCAAAACCTCATTCTATGCTGCATGAAACAGTGAGCTGGTCCAAATCCTGTACAGAAGAGCACAGAAGTGACAAGACGACATCCAAGTAAAAGGAGGCACTACTGATTCCCTTCACACTCTGTGCTGTCCAGAAATGAGGCTTCCCCATGTGATGAAGCTCACAGCCTTCTCATATTATCTTGATAAAATAATTCAGATTTTTTCCGAGTCATTTAAAGTGACTGTATCACACAGTATTAACTTGATTTAAACGAGTACTTTCTTTCACTACTCTTACAGGAAATATGGTGCAAACAAGATTATTACAGAGCTTAACCACTGCACAGTGACTGAACAAATCCTTCTTGGATATGTCTAAAATTATTCAGATACCAGCATTTTCAGTGCAGCCAGCAAAACGCAGGCAGCATCTCCTGCTAAGAACATCCATCTCCCGCTCACAGAAAGGTTATGGTAAAATCTTTTTTAAGAATTGCTATGCAGTGTCTATTAACACTGATGTTCAGAACCATAATGGTTTTTAATGGTAACACAGCCAAATAGTTAATTGCTTAACTTTAAAGATAGTAAGGTAAGTAATAAAAGATACCGTGTGTCTATTGAGAAACCTTTGGCACTGGCACATTCTCGAAGTTCAGTAAAAAATTCCTGTCGTGGTGGAGGGTGTTGACGCAACAAAGCTTGATGGGGAAAATTTTCTGAAATTTTTTTTGCCACCCAGTGGTTGGCAAGAATCATACATTCCGCTACAGTCTCATGCACCTCCAGCGGCTGCTTGGGGATGAGGTCATGGATATTACATTGATCATCCAGTTGCACTCGGATTTCTACCCCTTCCAGTTCCAGAGCACCACAGCTGTCCCGCTTAGCTCTAACGTGTCGTGCTATATCGGTGAGTTTTGATATTGCCCAAACCAGTTCAGCCAACTTCTTCTGTCTAGTTCTTTCATCCAAGTCTTTCAGTTCCAGGATATCACCAACACAACTCATGTCTCCATCTAACAAGCCCTGTGCTGCTTCATAAACTAGCTTGTATGCAGAGCGAATTATGGTTTTGTTGTAGGAGACTCTCAGCATTTCATACGATTCTTTTTCTAGTTCCCACAAGACACTTACAGCATACCTTAAAGATAAGATCACAATTCTATAAATACATCTCATTGACTTAAGCTATCATTTCAAGCACATCCAACTGTTAAAAATCTACAAGTTTTATTCTGTTTTTTTCACTGGAAGCATCTTTTTCTTCATGAAACAAACCAGTACTCAACAATGCCACTAATTAACACACTTTTCAGTTTCATGTATCAAAACTTAATACACGAGGACCACCAATGTCAGCAGTATTTTCAATCACCTGTTGAGGCAGAGCACCCCCAAGATATAAGGCCACATCTATTTTAAAGCACTGCTACACTGCAGTATTTCTTTTTATTCTATTAGCCAGATGCATCCACAATGAACATATCTGCATCCTGCATATCCTCATGCCAGCCAGCCAGCTAACCCTGTAAATGGTAAAAAACATGACTATTCATGTGGGTGCACACAGTCCAGACCAAAACCCATGGGAAAAATGAAGAGCGAAGATGCCCTCACCTTTAGGTTGCTGTTTAAATACAGAGCAAATTGATAAGGGTATGGGTGAACATTAATAGAGGATGAGATAATACTGTATTTCAGCTTTTGTGACTCCCTAGTACTTGGCTTACAAATAGTAACAAATAATTCAAAGAGCAAGAGCATAAGCAGTTACTATGGAATAGGTAACATAAGGTAACATTTCCAAGCACCAAGTGTTCACAATCTGGGGGGAAAAAAAAAAAAAAAAAAAAAAAAAATAATCACAATTTATCTTCCCAGCCAAATCAGTTTATCATATGGTGACGTAACTGCTAAGGCCAGCCTAAAAGCAGCACTGGGCATCTGTGACTGGGGCAGAGTGGGGGAAGAATCGCCCTCACTCTCCCTTTCTTAGCAGCAGTACTGAGTTAATGCCCCATAAAACTGATCAGGGAATTAAGAGTTCAACATTTAAGATTCAGTGTTAACTCCCACTGAAAAAAGAAAGTCTACATGAGAAATCATTCATGGTACTCTCTGGAAACCTCAACAGGGCTAAACCTTGCTTCTGCATCAGAATTATTCTGTTAGTACTTAACTTCATCCAGGAAAAGATTCAACAATGACAAAAGATAAATATTACAAGAGCTGTTCTAATGGGGTAATGCGCCAACAACCAGTGTTTTCAGGAATGCAGTCTTGTTTAAAGAAAAAGTCCAACCTCAGTCTTCTCAGAGATTTCACATTACGGTTTGAATCTTGCATGGATTACATCTGTGTTCAGCTGGACTGTCCTGATCAAACGAAATGCTTCAGCACACATGCAATTTTGGCAGGGTAAAGTATTACAGAGCATTCATTCTACCTAACTATGGTAGCACTGAAAGGTATTTTTTAATGTACACTGCTCTTTCTGTTGAGGATTTAGTAACAATGCAAAACACCCAACCAACTGATAAACACAGAGACTGGCAGCAATGATTACATCACTTGTAAAAATCTCTTTTCTCAGAAATACTACAAAATCTTACCTATCAACTCCACTAAGAAGAGAGCATATGTCAGCACTCAAGACGGAGGGCAGCATGTCATATCGACGATCCGCTAAATAGTAAGTTGTTGCCCTGAGGAATAAAATACATTTACTGTTCTCACAAGGACTCATTGGTGTCGTTCTCCCAAGCCCTTTGTGGCATTAGCATAGCTTCAGCTAAACAAGACACATAGTATAATTTTAAAAGGTTATTTGTACAGAACCCACACATGTGCAATACCAAAGTCAAACTATTTAAATAAATATTTGTATACTACAAGCTTAATTTTGCCTTCCTCAGCATCCTCATCTGCCATTAAGGCCAGAACTAGGGGTCTACAAAATATGCTCAGCTACAAAGAGGTCATTTAATGCCTATACCAAACACCTCTGCTGGCTATACAGTTTACATTTCTTTGCATCTACAAAGATTGCATTTGATAAAGTGATTAAGCAGTTTAAGTTTAAAACAATGGCAATAAAATGAAAAAAAAAAAATCTGGCATATTAAAACA
Organism: Athene noctua; assembly: GCF_965140245.1. Lineage (NCBI taxonomy): Eukaryota > Metazoa > Chordata > Aves > Strigiformes > Strigidae > Athene > Athene noctua. The sequence continues at coordinate 13,771,963 of NC_134049.1, read as the reverse complement.
CAAGACTGAGTATTAAAACATACACCTGCCAAATTTGACGTATTGAAAGACACAGACTCCTTGCTTCTTACCCACAGTCAAGTACCTCTGGAATTAAACTCATAGAAGAATTAATTCCATTTTATGGGTGTTCTATGATCTGTTTGAAGATTCATCCCCCTTACAGTGCAAACAAGTGGTTTGTAAATACTTCAAATCACAAATGTTAAAGTAGACTATAAAGCAAACAGTAGTGATTAGGGAAAGATAAACTTAAGCCATAACTTTGTGCAAAAGAGCAGTTTTGTAGTGAAAGGGTGAAGCAGTAGGTTGGAAAGCAGTTTCTTCCCCAGCAGGCATATTTTATCCAAATAAAAGCAGAATACCATTAGTTATACATTAGTTTTAATAAGCTGTTTCCATGGCATGAAAGAAGAAAGAATGTTTCCTTCCTCCCAATGTTTCTTTAAGGTAGCATCACAAACTGCTAAGCTCCATAAATTTTCTAATTTTTAGAAAATAATTTACCTTGCTCTAGCCTCAACATCAGTGTAAGAATTTGCTGCCACAAAATGGGTTACATCTGCGATGTGGACACCTAACTCTAGATTCTCATTAGGCAGAGTTCTAACAGAGAGCGCATCATCCACATCCTCACAGCCTTTTGGGTCAATGCTGAATATCAAGTGTGTATCTCTCAAGTCGAGACGGTTTTTTTCCTCCTCTGGATTCACTTTCCATGGATTCTTTGAAGAACTTACGGGCATTTCACTCATCTGTACAAAAACATTATTGATGAACATACATTTTTATCTTTTCTACAAAAAGAAGTCAACAAATCAGATTTAATTAGCTTTTCCTTGTCTACGCCATAATTTCTTTTGTGTACTTTTTCACCCTAGACAGATTCTTCTTTCCTTGTATTTTCCAAGTCAGTCTATTACATTTACTTTATGGAAAGTATGAAACAGAATTGTAGAGAATGCTACGCATATTATTAACAACTGATATTATTGTGGTATTGCAGCTCTGGCAAACATAACCACTGCATACTCGTTTTTTTACATTCTTTTTCTTTCAATTAATTGTGGGTATAACCAAAACAGTTATCTATGAGAGCTGGTTCCTCTCCTGGCTGAAGGCAAAAGGATTTAATACAATGATTTCAGTAGGACCAAGCCTTTAGGATCAGTACCACAAACACACATTAAAGACAGAAATATCTTAAAATTCTACCTCAAATTAGAATTAAGAGTTTGTAATCTTCTCCTCATAACGAACAGATTATCGTAAAATCACTCTTGACTTGAAAATTTGTAGTATGTACAGAACCACTGATCCAAAAGTAATTCCAGAAAAACAATCTATAAATAGTTTTCAGCTTTCAAAAACCTGTTAGCAACTAAGACACTCAGCTGTAACAGGGTCCCCCTCTGAGAAACAAGGCCCTGGCAATCAACAGAAAAGTATGTATCTTATCACAAAGACTAACCTGGATTTCTGAGAAAGGGGCAACACAAATGCTGTTCTCAACCAGAATAGCTGCAATTTCCCCCTCAAGATCTCCAATTCTTCCTAGAACTCTCACAAAGTGTCCATTTGGATATACAGAAGTTGACTCCCAAGAATCAATACGCACAACAACTCTGTAATCCTGCAAGACAATTCTGTTAGAACAGCAATCTGCTCCTGACAAGCAATCAATATGAATACTCCTTCAGGAGAAAACAATGCTATCTGAAGAGACTGGCAACTCTCAAAACTTTACAGAAAGGAAAAAGAAACTACAGTGAGAAGCATACAGATACTGAAAATTACATTTCTTTCCTGATCAAAGACCCACTTGTGGTCATTATATGGAGAATCTCTATCTTAAAGTATAAAAAATAAAAGCATAACCAAGATGTACACAAATATTCTTATACCAGAAAAGGCATAATTGGAATTTACTCCTTGCCTGTGAAGAAGTACCTAACATTACAAGGTAAAAGCAGCTAGGAATGAACTGTGTTTCTTCTTTCTACAGCAATGGCACACTAATCATCATAATTCATTATCAATTTCTTGAAAAGCTCTCCTTACTGCTTTCATCAAAATTATAATAGTCATAAATCCAATAAAGCCACAAGGTCTATTATAATTTATACCCCTAATATGCCTAATTTCTCAGAAAAACACAAAGAACATAGTATATAAATGCTCAGGGTACCTGGGCTGTGGCCCAAATTCAGAACTCAAATAAGCTTTATTACGTGAAGCTGACACAGTTTTGACAGGAATTGAATGCATTCCTTCAAGGCAGAAATTGAACTATTCTCACAGACTTAACTCTATTAATAGTTTTACCCAGTTTTTGCCAACAAAAACATCATTAGAGCATATAACACCTGCAAAATTTTGTAGAAACACAGAATAGAGAAACACTTCTGCCAAATTACCTGTAATGCTTCAGCTTGCTGGGTACTGATCCGGATTTTGGGAATTCGGTAGTCCCAAGGTGTAACAAGGATTTTCTGAGCATTTCTGCCCTGGGACTGGCTCTCTTCTTTAGAGGGGAAAGTGACCACATAATCCCTCCAGTTCTTTTGCATGATTCCAACAACTTTACCTTTTAACAAGGAACATTGTTGGAGGTACATTAAAGAGTTAAACAGGAACATGAAAGCAATATGTGGGAGGTATAGAGATTCATTGCTTTGTAATATGAACTAATGTGTCCACAAATCTGTATTACAATCGCTAACAACATATGGTATGCAGACAACAATACAAGTTTGTTACAAATTATCGTTGGTGCAGCCAGATTTTAATGAGCTTTTATTTATGTGGAGACTCACTCACTGTATAGATTCCAACTGATATAGTACATAAATTATTCAGAGAGATTCCCACTACTACTGAAATGTGGCCAATGCTAGTAAAAAATACAGAAAATTTTTAATAGCAAAGATGAAAATCAAACAAGATTTTCCTGCAGGAAGAGAATTAACTTCCTAAAACTTTTAACTATGACCTCAGCAAATTTTTAAGATGTAGCTATATCTGCAGAGTAGTATTTTCAAATAAGTCTGTAAGTTCCCACAGTACACAGGCATGTCACATTGTAATGGGAGCTGGATCCTTCTTCATCTAACAAAAAATTTTTCATCTTGAACATTATTTGTCATCAAGAGATGAGAAAGATGCAGTTATCTTTCTCTATAACCAGCAGTGATAGTGGAGGACTTGAGTGGGCACTCTGTAAATTGGTCTGTATTAGAATGGCAGTTTGTCTCTTGTAGAGCTGTGAAGAGTGACAGCATGTGTTTGGGTAGAAAACTCAATATTTTAGGGAGATAACTATGATAATTGAGCTATTTTTGAGAATTAAAGAAAAAAAAGGTGGGGTTCACAATTAAAATTTAGTGGTCTCCTTGGCTGGGATACGTTGGAATGCTTTAATTTGGGATAATCACTTCAAACTTACTGTGGTACAAAACCTGACAATCGCAGAAACAGAGGGAAGGGACTATATGACAAGGAGTACAATACAGCTTGGACCAAGGAGGTGAGGTAATCTTAACAAAACATTGTATCACACTGTCTATTTACCTGTAGGCATCGGGTCACCAGTGGTGTCTGCAGGTGCTTTATCCTCAGCCTCATTTTCACAAAGGGCCACTGTCCTTCCTTTCCATTCATGCAAAGGTAGTAACTCAACAGCTACCACATCACCATGGATTGCACGATTTCGAGCTCTGGCCCCATAAATAAGGATGTCACTTTGAAGTTCTGAATTTAAAATAAAAAGAAATAGAACTATAAACTGCTAAAAAATTCAAATCCCTCCGCTCTTGGCAGCATTCTGCTGAAATAACAGAAAATGACATTTGCAATAGGATTTCTTCCAAAAAGGACTACTGGCAAGTAATTAATATTGCCAGAAAAGTAAAAGCTTTTCCTTTTTTTTCTTTTTTTTAAAGGAGATATTAAGTAATTCTGTAAGTGAACACTTGGATAACAAGCAGCATAGACTAGGGTGAGTTCATTGTTCTTGGGCAGCAGCTTTAAAACACACAACACAGTTAAGTTGTGGAAACAGCTGCCACAGAACTCTGGGCAGGGTCCAGAATAAAACAGCTTTTTAGAAAACAATGAGTATACTGAACAGTGGTTTGACTGAAAGGTCTGTCACAGGAACATTTGAAAGTACTTACTAGTGAAAGCTGGGACCATATATCTGCACAAAGATACTGGGCTCTTCCTTCAAAGGTATTTATGACTAACTCATACCAGAAAGTCAATACTGGTGTACCAATCTGATCCAAAAGGCATTTTTCCTATTGTGTTCACAATGATTAGCTTCCTAATCCTGCCAACATCTAGGCAAACACTTATTTCAGTCAAATGAGTGGTCATCTGAAGTTAGAGCAAAGCACAGGGATAACAATTTGCATCAGTATTCAACTTCAGAAAAGGTCTAGGGAAACCTGGTAGTAGGACAAGAGTCCAAAATGTGGCCAAAGGTACTACAGAAGAGGAAAGAGGACGTGAAGGGTATTGCTTTCTCATGGAGTCCACCCTCTGGCTTAACCTTCCACCTCCTTTCTAGCCTAGGAAAATAACCCAAGCATTGGAGTATCTCAGCTTGTTTAATAACTGAACAGCTACATGGCTTCATGTAAAAAGTGCAGACAGTGTCAACAAGGCATGGAGTAAGTCCTTTTGTTGTCTTTTCACCTGCTTCTTTGCTGCCAAATCCCTGAAGTCGAACAAAAGCTTCCAGTTGTGCTCTGTGCTTATTGACATTCAGTGTACCCTAAAAGAAAATAAACCAATAAACAGAGTGAAACAGTCACACCTCTAAACAGCCAACTTTAAAGTATGAAATTGTTGGTTTTACAATTATTTTTAGATAAAATGGTAGTTTTTATTGATATGTAGATTATATTGAACACAACTATTCTCTCTATAGGGGGAGAACATACAATGCAGAACTTCTAAGTACTCACTTCTGGAAAAGAATGGTAAGTTCTTTTAAATGCTTAATTGTAAGACGGTAAAGGTCCTTTTATTCAAAGCAGAGGCAGTGTAAGGTCACCTTTGGTGCCTGCCTTAATATGGAATCTAGGGTTATTCCTACAAGAAAGAAAAATCTGTCTTTCTGTTCATATTCTATTCTTGCCTTGCTGCTGAAATTGTCAAGAAAGGAACAAATTACTACCTCTAATTCTTTAAATTATTTATAAGAGGACACTTGTCCACCAACAATCCATATTAAGGCCCTGAACAGCCATAAAACTGTAAATTAATTTCACTGACTGAGGGATCCCTGTGCAAATGAAGTAAGAAATGCTGCCCTTGTGCAGCATTATTTATATTTAAGAATGAGATCTAGCTGCTTCATATCAAACCTAGTTTTTCAACTTAGAGATATATCACATATCAACCTGAAAAAAAATCCATAGCAAATTTAAGATCCTGAATAACAAATTCTCATTTTAAGTTCTCCAAGAGAAAAAAAAAACCCCACGTGTTCACAAGATGAAGTAGGGGAAATATTTTAAGACTCCTGATCCCTTCCATCCTCTTACTCTTGCTCTTCTGTCTTCTTTCCCTCTTTCCACTATACCAATATTTCTTTATCTGATCGGTCTAATTCAGGCAACTAAAGGGACAAAGCACAATACCGCATTGTTCTGTATATGCTCTCCATATAGCAAATTACCTGTATATATCTTCCAGATTTGATCCCAGCCTCCAATATTTCCACAGGTAAGTGCTCAGGATATTCTTTTCCATGGTTTTCTTGGCTTTCACTCTCCCGTTCACACCGAGCTTGAAGTATAGAGTCAAAGAGTTCATGGGCAGCCTTTAAGTCAGGCCAAAAGTTATCCAAGTAATTCTGTATGTACATATATAAACAAACATGAAAGTGTTTAGAGGTCTTTCTTCTTTTAATAATGCATTTGGAAAGCCCTTAATGGACAAGAGCTGTCTCATCTGCTATAGTCAAATAGCACTTCTAAGCAGTAATGATGTGTCTGTTCTAAACACCACAAATTTGTTCTGGATTCACAAAGGACACGTGACTGTTAAGACAGGATCCTAGACTAGAGATTCGTAAATGTTCCTACCAATATACCCCATCCAGGATATGTACTTCTTGTAAAGTGCTGTAGCAGAAAAAACAAACTGACAACCCACTATTATTTATATATATATATATATATATATTTTTTAATGCTACATTTGGGCCGCTTTCCATTTCCAGCAATTAAAAAACCAAAGCATCATCATTTTTATATAGCTTTAAGGTAAATCTGGTCCTGCTTTTACTCAGCATCCTTTCATAACTAAACCTAAACACGCCATCCACATATCCAGCTGAATACAAGCAATATCAGAGACCAACAACTAAATTATCTTCTCATGCATCACTGTATCCTAAGTAGTCAAGGCTAAAGGAAACTGGCAGAATAATGCTGATGGGTATTTAGGCTACAGCTGTTTACAGACTGCTTGCACTACAGATTCAGCTGGCTGAGCTAACCAATCATTGTTCATCAATGCCAAATTCTTTAAAAACAAGGAAAACAATGGAAAGCGCTCCTAAGAAAGATGACCTGTATCTTTAGAGCTGCTGTTTTTCTTTTCAGTTCTCTGGTTTGCTCACTGTCACTGTTTTTTTATGACATTCTCATGACTGACATTTTTGCTTTCTTTGATAAATGAAGACATGAGTTAGCATCATAGTTTTCTTAAACATAAACTCTGACATGATTTGCACTATACACTGGGCTTTAATGTACTTTCTTCATCATTTTGATGCAGCATAAAGGAAACGTTCTATTTTTCTGGCATGTTACCTTGAAGGAAATCACAAACACTCCTTCTGTTTCATTTCCGTACTGCCTGATAGCATCTTCATCTTCTGTTACCATAACAACTGGCATCTGACCCAAGCAGTGATTATAATACCAGACTGCAGCATTGTAAATACTCCTGGAAAAGCAAAGTTTGAAATAAGATTTCTGGCATATCTCATTTGCTACTTGCAAGACATTTACAGGCTTTGTATAAACGAGATTTCAGTTTAACACACATACTTTTGAGATATATACACCAAGCTACATAAAAATTGTTAAGAGATAAGGTTTATGTGCCATATATAAGCGCCAAGAGAACAGACGAAAATAAAATGTTTCCTCACCAGTACATCCACTTGTGCCCTAGCTGCAACATAACATATTGTTCCTCCAAGTGAAAGTTTGTAAAAAGCAAGTTGGAACTGCCAAGACTCCAGTGCTATGGTGATTTCAGGCTATCAGACACTAAATCTAACAGTCCAGTAAGGTGTGCATGTAAGGTGTGCATGACCTATTTATCATGCTAAAGTATCCTTTAAAATGATTGTATAACTTTAAAATGATCTAGGGTTTTTTTAGCATTACTGCATTTAATTAAGTACATTTTTGTTTATTTTCCTAAGAAAACAACGTTGACACTTTCTTAATCACAAAAGGACAACATAGACTTTCAGTTATCGCAAACTGTTCTGGAGCTCAGCTGAGCAAGAGTATGAGCTCTTATGTATCCAATGCATGCTAATATGTCTAAATACAACATCACGATGTTGTCCAGCACAGTACTATGTAAGTTAAAACAAACCTGGTCTGCCATTTCTCCATGGATTCTCCCTTCTCTCTTGGCAAATAACAATGCTGGTGGAATTCATTAGCAAACACAATGCAGTCATGACGGGCATCCTTTACTAGATTTCGTAATTTCTTGTACTGTCTGGAATAAGAAAAAGATAAATATAGTATTGTGGTTTCTTTTGATAATGCTATTTTAACTCCAGATAAAAATATTCATTTAAAAAAAAAAAAATCAAGGAAAAGTTCTGTCATGCACAAAGAAACACATTCATTAAATTACAATATATCATTATCGCAAAGTCTCCTTAACTCTTTTCATAAACCATCTGATCAGCTAATAATGCTACAGGTTTAATATCACTCCTAGTGAAAACTATGACAGGCACTGATGTCCATGGATCACAAAGGTTCACAGTTCTTTCCCTTCTGTAAAATTACATTAAGACACTTGAAAGACCTACAACCAAATTAAGCACAGTGTATTTGCTGACTTTAGGTTACTGTGCTTAAATATACATTCTACAAAGTTATATTTTTACTTCAATCTAAATGAAAAATAAGTTATTATAGGGTAAGTACCTGCGTCCTTTTTGATGTTGCACAGCTTGACATGCTGTTTGCATGAAAATAATACCTTTTAGCTCCAGAAACTCGAAAATCTCAAGGTAATCTTGAACAACCTTGCAGTCAGGAACAACATAATGCGTAACATCATCCGATAACAATTTGCCGTCTAAAATATAATTCAGAGTTTAAAGGTTTAAACTTCCAGTTGCAATACTGGTTTCTAAAAAACACTTTCAGATGTCAGGAAATGAGAGTTGTGTATCCATCTCTTACTGATGAACAAAATTATGACTACTATGGTACAATTCTGTGCTATAATCTCTAAAATCTGTGACAGAACCCTTTCACATTCACTGATGCCAAAATTTAGCGTAAATTCTATCCAAATGAGTGAAAAAGATCCACTTTCATTATGAAAAGGATGTAATTTAAAGAATTCAGTTAAAGCCCTTTCTTCTCTACTTCCATATGAATAAAGAGACCATATTATCTGTCACGGAAAATCTTTTCGTGGAATCAAAATACCACAAAATACTACAACGAAACCATGACAGATGACATCTTAAAACGTACCTCAAAATTAATGAGTTTAGTTGCTTAAGATATTTCAAAGATTACCCAATATACTTTTGGGCAGGGGGGATCTCCACTGTATTTTCTGTCAATGCCTGTTTATCCCTTATGATATTATAAACACTGAACTGCTGAACTTACCATAGCACAGGCAAATTATATATAAAAAAAGTATATAGGTCTTGACAAGTCAGGTTATTTTCATGTATTTCGTAGAAGCTGACACAGGACAATGTATTAACTGTGATCACTAAAAGTGGGAATGCAGTAGGCACTATTTTGCACACAGCTAACATGGCTACATCTCACACTTAAAGTCATATAATGGATGATGGCAGAACGCATACAAGAAAGCTAATATTTATTAATAATTCAGAAGAGCATTAAAAGTGAAATGTCACTTGAAGATTTATGTAATCTGCTCATATTAAGCTATCCTTGCCTAACCAATACATCTAGATCAGAATAACTTCCGAGCAGGCACAGCACACCGTTACAAGTATCTGCAAATGTGATTTATGCAGGCAGTCTCTCACGATGCATGAAATAAGTTTGCTCAGCACACTGTGTAGAGTCGGGAATGAAAACAAACGCTCACCTCGCCTCTGAGTTACCTAGAGTAATTAGAGAGGGACATATTCTGATGCTCATCTACAGCACAACTTATATTTAAGTCTAGAAGAGGGGAAGTTTGGCATGGCAGGAGAGGTAAGACTTTTTTCTCATGTGTGCCTGTAACTTAAGGAGTTCATAATCAAATGCAATACATTAGGGAGCAGTAACTCATTAGTCCTGACGTCCTAGATATCAATAATATACTACGCTACTTTCTGCCTTCAGTTGCAACAGGCACCTAAGCCAGAAGTGTCAACATCAATGTCAATCACAGTTCAAAAGAAAAAAAAAGTTAAAATTCCCAACCATTTCTTTTAGGCAAGCAAATAATTTGGTCAATTTAAATAGGTTGGATATGATTTTAGTTATTTGCCAGTCAGTTCCCTGCACCAAATTAATTGTGCCATTTAACAACACCAAAAAACCCTTAAATATCAACCAAAGGTCACATGATGATCTATGATGCAGATCATAGCACCACAGTATGTAAAAACAACAACAAATCTAGATATCACAGAGGCTGGCACCCTTCCCGCCTCTGAAATGGCCAGATATAACACTGGCAGTAACGTTTAATTACTTAACAGAAATAACTGCTGATGCAGAATTACAATCGCTTCAAGAGAACGGATTGGCCCCCTTGTAAGAATACTTAACAGGTACGTATAGAATTTAATTCACGCTCTAAATCACCACCCTGCAGAAATTAACGCATTTTTAAAGGCTCTTTTAAAAAACCGGGAAGCGTGAAACTTGCATTATCCTTTAGCCTTTTATCACTGCCTGTAAACTGTTCACAGTTAAACCCTGTAACAATCAACTTATCTTTTTCGCTTTAACACCTCGTGTATTTCTGAAGGCTGTTGCTCTGAAGGAGTGCTTTTGCTATACCCTCGATTTGGTACCGTTTGGTTTTCCAAAGACTTTATAGGTTTTTGTTCAGCGCCGTCCATACCCGGCTGGGACGGCTGAGGAGAGGGGCCGGGACGAGCCCCGGGCAGCCCGCACCGGCCCCCTCCTCCTTCCCGGCTCTCTCCCGGCCTTACTTCGCGTCTATTCGCCGCTCACTGCCCTCCACACCCGCACCCGGTCCCGCCGGTTCCGTTCAGGCCGCCCCACCGCGCCCGTCCAAGGCCGCAGGGATCCTCCTTTCCACCCAGCTTCGGCCTACGCGAGCTGAGGCCCAGCGCGCCCCCGGGGACAGGCGGCCCCCCCGCTCCGGCCGGGCCCCCGCGGCCGGCGGCCCGGATCCCCCCCGGCTCTTCCCTCCGGAGCCCCGACCCTCAGCCCCTCACCGCGAGGACAGGCGGCCCGGCACAGGGCGCTGCGGCACGGCACGTCGGGGCGGAGGTAGTGCTCCCGCACGACGCGCACCGAGCGGCCCTGCTGCCCCCGCAGCTGCAGCACCTTCTCCGTGCGGAGCATCGGGACGGCGCGAACCGGCGGCGCCCTCGGCCGGGCCCCGGCTCCCAGGGCGCCTGCGCGTGGCGCGGGGGGCGGCGCAACCGCACGGGGCAGGGCCTGGGTGAAGGGGCGGGAAGGGAGCGGGGGCCGTGAGGGGCCGGCGGGAGCGGGCTGAGGGACTGGGGCACGGCTGAGGGGCCGGCGGGAGCGGGCTGAGGGGCTGGGGCACGGCTGAGGGGCCGGGGCACGGCTGAGGGGCCGGCGGGAGCGGGCTGAGGGGCCGGCGGGAACGGGCTGAGGTGAGTGAGGGAACCAGGGCAGCAGCTGAGAGGAGACACTGAGGAGCCGGGGCCGGATGAGGGGAAAGTGAGCCATCGGCAGGTGCTGAGCCCTGGGAGAGTCCTCGTTTGTGTGGCTGGGTGAGCAAAGTGAACAGATTCAGTGAGGAAAAACCAAGAGATTTGGGGCACAGTGAGGAAAATACTGGAAAAGTGGGTGAGATGTCCATGAAAGGCAAACCGAGAAGAGCCTGTTAGGCTGCAGTGGCATGAGGATGGCGTGGCTGTGGTCAAGATACATGCAGGGTTTTTATGTTTGTTTTTAGGTTTCTTCTTACAAGGGCAGTGTTGTGTTTTTTTGGTGATGGGGGCACTTGGAGAATTGAAAACGGTCCAGGGAAGAACAAGAACAGAACAAGACTGTCTTGCTGTACCCAAGCTGTAGTCTCACATAAATGTGTATGTGTGACCCTCCATGGTCTTTCACAGCATCTTCCACAAGAAATCCCAGGTCCGTTCCTCAGATGGTTTGGTTTTGTGTAATCCCCTGCTAGCACTCAGGGAGTCGAGGTGGGGAATGGGGCTAGGGTGTGTGAGGAGTGCAGGCAAGCCCTGATGTCAACTAACTTTACAGTAGGCACCAATACTGTTCTTCACATTTATGGAGAGGAAGGTAAAGGCCCTAAGAGATGAAGTCTAGCCCAAGATCAAACAGAAAAGCAGTGGAAGGTGGTGAGTGCAACGCACTCTTTCTGTGTCTGAGTCAGTGCTCTGTAAATAAGGCTGTAATGCTCCAAGTATGGTATTCTGGAGATGATTATTTTGACTATTAGAAAAGCATTCATACTTTCTCAATTTTAATTAATTGCCTACATCATAACCTCACTTGAAGGTAAGTACATGGTACAAACTATCTAGTATTTGTCCTTATGAGGAAAAAGGACTGGGAAGGAGCCAAGGCAGTATGTCACTGTATGTTCCTGTTTATTCTACTTCTTATTTTTCACATGTTTTATAAAACGTGTATCTCCGATGACTAATACTTCTAAGTAACCAATGGGTGCCAGTAAATGGAAGTACCATCTGTAAGAAACTGATTTGCAGAAGCCAAGTTCTCAAACATATGAGGAGGAGGAGGTGTTATAACTTAGTGAGAGACAACCAAAGTGTAGACTTGGTTTTGGTAGTCGGGATGATTTTAGACATATTATGTAAGCAGGATGTGAGAGGAAAGGGGAAATGGAGACCGAAATGATGGAGCTCTTGTTCAGTAGGAACAAAGATGAAATAACCATTTGTGATAGAAAGGGGAAGAAAAACAGAACATTTGGGAGAAAAGATATTTAATTTAGTTTGAAATGTGGTGGATGCTGATTGCTGACACAGTGAAGAACACAGACTAGTGTGCTTACTCAGTGTCATTTAGTGACTGCAATAAAATGAAGGTTAATTAAATAAAAGTGACTGAGATCACTGCTTTCATTTGTTCACTGTTTTGCAGAGAAAAATGTAAGACCTTTGGGCTAAGTTCATGCATTGCTGATACTGTTGAGTAGCTACATGCTTATTTCTAATATCTTAGTGAGAAAATTTGAAAATTCTCTTTCCCTGCCTGCCTGCCTTCCTCTTTTGAAGAGCAGCCTCATGAGTAAAGTCAAATGCTGAGTCACTAAGCCAGAGAGAACTGTTTACACTTTATCTAACACTTGAGTTTGTCCCAGTGAGATCAGAGACAAACTTCTGTGCTCATCTGGTAATTGTCTTTATACATGGCAATAAGGTTGTGCAGAGAGAGCCAAAACTAATAGGATAACAAGAGCATCTTCGATTGTTTTAAAAGCTGCAAAAATGTGTCTAAGTGTCAGCATCAAAAGATCTCATTAACTGTTGAAGAATGAAAGTGGAGTGCAGTGCAGCTGCAGAGTGATGGGACATACATTTCTTCATGCAGTTTTCCTTCATTAAGTGCTTGAGAAACAAACCATGGCAGAACAGAAAGCAAGCAGAACAAATACTCTTTTCATAGAGTATTCCTTACTTCATACAGTGCTCCCTTGGATAACACCAGTGAGTGCTAGGGAAGTTTTTATTTTAAATGAGGGAGAGAAGTCTCTTTAAAGTTCAATTACATGTTTGCTCTTGCCTATGTTGGGAAGTGTGAGCCTCTCAGGAGGTCTCCCTGCTTGGAAAAACATGTCAGGAGATGTAGTACAGAATTTCAGTGTAGTGCCTTGTGATAGGAGTTGCTCAATATTTTGGCAAAGAAATGCTTCAGGTCATTGGAGAATACCAGCTTTTGGCTTCAGTTTCCCAAGCTTGAAGCCTGAGTCATCTGACAAATGCCTGAAAACAGTATGACCTAAGAGACTCATTTTGATTGCAGAAGTAAAAGTTTATTATATAGGCTATTAGGGATCTATATTTGGAAGTGGAATGTGCACAAGGCAAAAGCAGATATTCAAATGTAGGTGTGATGTATTGTTGACTACTTAATGTTCACCTGCTTACCAGTATTTGTCAGTGGCACCACATGGATACATCTTTTGATACACCTCACTCCTGCCCTGGAAAAGCAGCTACTGTGTTTCCTTCGTGCAAAGGGATTCTTCTTACTTGGGTTTGTAAAGCCTGTTATTCTACACTCCTCCCTGTCTCTTGCTGTGAGGTGGGCTGCATAGCTAAATTTGGCTTCATTAGCCAAGTTTAAGATGGTGACAGAAAAATAAATAGGAGTGTATATAGCAAGTTATATTCTAGTCGGCTACTGTGCTTATAAACAGCTCCGCAGCAGACAGCCCAAAGATGGGGTTATGTGAGCTATGAGGTGTAATACAGGCTGTTTGAAGAAAAAAAGATGGAGTAACACAAACAAGAGACAGAGTATTAAAGTCTGGGATCTGCATAGTCATGGAATGAATAGAAATCGTATCTTTCCATTTGAAAAAGACTTTTTTTTTTTTTTTCTTCAACAAATCCATCACTGAGGTAAAGGATGCAAGATTTGATTATCTTATAGCATATCTTTGAAGTTGGTTCTTCCATTCTTAAAGCAATTTTGAGGCAACTGGCAATTCAGCATCTGCTTCTAATTCATACAAAACTGAGTAAGTGCTGCCTTTTCTCTTGGAGATTCCTTCTCCTGGATTACTGGCTCAGTAAAAGTCAAATATTATAAAAATATACCCACATCCAGAACAGTCTCAGGATTACTATGCCATTCCTTGCACTCATAAGCATGTACGATGCACAGTTCTTGCCCAGTTGTGCTCTGGGTGCCAATTCTTAGCGTCTTTTAGAGATTTAATCTCCTCCTTACTATGCAGCAGAGGTAAGCAGTGGATAAGGGAAGCTGCCTGTATTTTCTGAACGGAAGAACATAAAATCAAGATCAGTGTCCATGGCTCCATTACATGTAGCTGCATTTCTGAAGCAGTATTCTTTGCTTTTATTTGTGAGAAAACATAAAAAATCCCTCCATTTGTTAACAGGAGTGACAAAATATGTGGTGATGTCATAGCTGAAGGTCTGGGAATTTTATTCCATTAGGTCAGAATGGTCAGCTTGTCCTTGAAGCCCAGTTTAACTGGTGTAGCACATGCTTTTATATTATTCAGTTTATCAGCAATATTCCCTGTTGGAAATCTCCTTCTACTTAAAGGAGCTACACCAAGATTCCTTATGTTTATTGCTGGAAAAAAATTGACCTCATTTCTAGTCTGAATTTGCTAACTTGGTTTTTGCCTCATGATGTATTTGTAAAACTAGAAAGCTCTTTCCCATCAAATTTCTTTTTATCTTCTGCTTTTATGCTGTCATATAATGACCTATTTTGCTCTTTCTTTGGTAACTTAAACAGCTAGAACTATTCATTTTTCATATTTTGCAACTCTTTAATATTTTTGTGTATTATTTCTGAAGAAAATGCCATTGCTTAAAATCTTAATTGCATTGTCTGTACAAGAATTGAAAACTGCACCGTGGCCTGAAACAGATACTATGTAAAAATCTTCCTATTTGTTATTCTTCCATATATACGTCTTAGAATGTATATTTTTTTTTCTTTTTTCAAATTAGCATTGTGCTGAGAGCTCAGGTTTGATTATTCATCTATCACTATTTTCAAATATTCTTGAGTCATTACTTCCTAGACAGGATCCCTGCTATGTAAGCATGGCTTACATCCTTTGTTGCTTGAAGTTTAAACTTTAACATAATTTATGTCTATATACATTGTTTGCTGGGACCCAGTTTATGAAGTGATCTAAGTCAGTGGTCTGTTCTCTGCCTGGGCTGCCAGTCACAAAAATATGCAAAAGAAATCTCCGCAATGACCCTAGTAGGGAATTGAAAAGAACATTTAATTGTAAGACTTACTAATTAAATATTCTTTAGTCAATTTAATACATGCCATGCTGATTTGCAGCTTTCAAAAACGCTGTATATATGCTGACAAACAGCTAGTTTTCAGAAAGCTTTATGTTCCTAGCAGGATTCTGATTATAGTGACAATATTGGTTTTACTCAACAAAACTATAGTCTTATCAAAGAAAGATATCAAGTTATTTTAACAAGGTCTATTTTCTGTAATCCTGTGTGAGCTGGCATTAATTATATCACTCTCCTTTAATTAT
Organism: Athene noctua; assembly: GCF_965140245.1. NCBI lineage: Eukaryota > Metazoa > Chordata > Aves > Strigiformes > Strigidae > Athene > Athene noctua. The sequence continues at coordinate 13,756,276 of NC_134049.1, read as the reverse complement.
TTTTGTCGAATCCCATAGTAATTAAACTTTGTTATTTTGCTTGGTATTGCACTTTGACTGACAGGCATATAATTACCTCGATCACCCCATTTATGCTTTAAAACTGTTTTAAAACCATATCCTTTAAAAAGCCACGCTAATGTCCTTTTTTATTTTAGCGAAAAGAAAATGATTTTGTATTCGGGCATTGTTAGGCTTTCGATTTTTCTGCCTGGGTTTCAGTCAATCATAAACTATCTACTTTTAAGTTTGCAATACCGTTTATTACCACTGGGAGACACTATTTAATTGATTTTAACTTGGAATGGTAACTTTTGCTTCCGTTACCGTGTCTAATAGGCTAAAATTCAACCTTTCAGCTTCTGTGAACAAACTGCTCTGAGTTGCTTATAACATAACGAGACAAATTTATTCTCAAAATGAACTAGAAACTGATGCTGTTCTGTAACACACACACAAAAAAAGGCTTGCAGATCTCTTCAAGCATGTCAGGAATGTGAAACTACATGATGTTTACAATTATTGAAAGCATAAAAGCAATTTATTTATCACAATGCCTGATTTTTACTATAGTATGTATTTGATTTTCTTCCCACCATACTTTTCCTCTTTGGATGCAGCTCAAAAGTTTACTACATCACTGAATTGCAAAGTCATATACTATTTTGTTTCACTTATTTTCTGTACCTTTATTTATTCCAGGGTTTTTACTATATTTATTGATGAGCGATCTCAAATATTATTTAAAGGAAAAGAGCGTTTATATTAACATCATCAGAATGTTAAGCTTTAGCTGATTAAGTAGCTTTAGGTTATTTATAGATAATAATAATTTGGTGGATTCCATTATTTCTGCTTTCATAAAACATGTTTATATTAGTTACACTAGAAATTATGAAAACAGTTTAGACAGATCAAAGGAGGAATTCACCATATCAATCTTTTTGTCATCCAAATGCGTTTGATTTGGTTGGAGCCTTTACACTGAAATGACGCTGTGGTGCCTCAGCCTCTGGAGCAGTTCCTCCTGTATAGTTCAAAGGATAATCACCATGAGAGATGAAAAGACCAAACAGGTCACATTTTCCACCCACTACCAAATTGGGATTGTTCCCTATAGTGTATCTAGCTGAAATCTGGGGTCAGTGCTGCACAATATAATGCTCTAAGGTTATTTATTTATATGCCACAGTAAATAGAAAACAGAATTGGAAGAGTGACTTTTTTTACCCCTGCTTTCAAAATCACAAGGAGAAGTTTCTGGGTGAAACTGATTAATTTCCTCTACGCTCCTATCATAAGAAATTAAATAGGGTTGACCTGTGGAGAACTCTGCTGTTATGATTTGCTCTACAGATGAGATACAAGAGGTTTTCCTTGAGAGCTCAGAGATGTATATTGAAACTAAAGGAAAATATATTATACTGTATTTCTGGTCTGCAGCTGTGCATCTTAGGTGCTTTCTATTTTTCTCACTAAGAGGCTATGAGGAAAGATTTTATACCCATAACTGCTCTGTCCTCTGTCAAATCATCTGGCAAATCATATTGCCTAGCAGGGCTGGGTAAATAACAGTTTATCTTTTGAAAAAAAAATTGCTTGCAAAGTAAAAAATGCAAAATTTCAAAATACATTCTTTTGTCATAACTACGGTCAAGAACTAAGTTTTAGCCAGCAAATAATTTGGTATGCTTAGTTGTATACAGTAGTACTTTAAGCTATGCTGCCCAGCTCTGTATGTAAGGGTATTATTTGTGTTTCCATCCTGTAAGTGTGGGAAAACTGACCAACACTGAATTTTTTCAATTTAGTGTAAAAGTCATAAAATGACATATGTGCTGGTAACCACTGATTGTGCAATTTGAGGTTTTCATTTGGCAAATGCTCAAGCTTAAAATGTGTTTTTCATTATTATTCCCCTTATTAAAGCTCATTTGCTATTCATGGAAAGTGAGCACAAAAGGGATGCGAACAGTCAAAAGAAATCCATTTAAAAATTCAAATGAATATCCAAGGGAAATGGATTGCAGTATTTGCCCAACTCTGCTGGGTATACTCTGCTGCTGAATGTCTTATTAATGGGTGCCTTTGTCATTGTCCTTAAGGCTTTCATCATAAATGTTTTGTTATGACTTCATATTGCAGTCATTATGCAAAACTTGTTCTTGATATTGCTAAAATGATTCTGTTAGAGTGATGCTAGGTGAGAGTGTGTTCACCATGGGGCTGCTTCTTTTTCAAATCCTAAAAACTTTTTTGTTTTGATGCTAACTACAGAGTTTAAATGTGGTGGAGTTGAAGAAACTCAGGTCACATCTCTTGCTGAAAGCTGAGACATTACTTCCAATGGCCTTACTCATAATAGCCTCAGGGCCTCCAGTTACCCCTCTGTAACCACCTATGTAGAAAAAATACATAATGATGGGAAGAATCTGGATTATCAACTGTGAGAACAAAAAACAGTCACTGCTGTTTATTTTCTACTTACACTGAGCTCCTGAGGCTGAATGGCACCTTTTTTCTTTGCTTGCTTTCCTAGGAGCAGGATATGTATTTAAGGTACTTTTCTCTCCACTGCTTTCATCCACAAGGTCTAATTCAAGTAAAAGTAAGATGATCAGTAACTGTCCTCTAAGTCCCAAGCATTTGACACAACTGCCAAAGTGTTACTTGTTAACACATCACAAAATGGTATGACATCTCCTCTGACCGCATTTGAATCACGGTTAGCAATGGATGGGGCAGTAACTGTGGCTAAGGTGCCAGATTCTGCAGCTTAATGCACACCAGTGTTGTCTGCCTCGTCGCCTGCCCCTCCGTGTGTTGGACCATGGGAGAGTGGAGGGTAGGAGGGACCTCAGGAAGTCTCTAGAACCTCCTCACGGAGCAGATTGATTAGGACCATGTCCGCTTGGGTTTTGAATATTTCCAAGGGTGGAGACTCCACAACCTCTCTTAGAAACCTCTTCACGCCTGACCACCATCACAATAAAACAGGTTTTTTTCTTAGTTTTAAGCAGGATTTCCTGGTTTTCAGTTTCACTGCTTTTCATTCTGTCACTGTGCACCACTGAGAAGAGTCTGGGTCTGTCGTCTTTACTCCCTCTGATGGATACACACACTGATAAAATTCCCCTTGAGCTTTCTCTCCTCAAGACTAAACAGTCCTAGCTACTCTATTATACCTTAAGATACCTCCTAGAACTTTCTGGAGGGATGGACTTAAAATAAAATTGAGAAAAGATGTTTTCTGGGTTTTGTTCTCCTGGATGGCAATTAGGAATTATTTTCATTACAGAGAGATATAAACATAGAAAGAAAAATGATCTGAAGCCCTATGGTAAAGAACAATATAAATAGTTTATTTTTTTTTAAAATAAAGAAAGTTGCAATAGCCTTCACATGTGAGCCTATAGTAGTACTCTGCTTACTGTAATTTCTGAATGAAGAAGAAGTGTTACAGTATGGGCTGTAAGCTTTGTACTGTACTTAAATAGTGCAACATTTATGTGTTGTAATTCCCTATTATGTTGGAGAGTTAAAGGTATGTGAGCAACTGCATGGTTTTTAGGGGTAGATAAGTGAAAAAGAATTTGCTGCATCATTCAGCCTGAGGTTTTGGAGATGCATTTACTCATGCAAGCAGAGATCAAAGGCTAGTGCTTTTCAGAAAGGTCATGCTTCTTAGCCAAATTTATAACTGCTTGAACTAAAGCAAAGAAGATCAAATTATTTGCCTGGGGTCACATGCCAACTGAGTGGCTCAGCCAGGATTTGAGCCGAAGATCCATTCTCTTGGTTTGTCACCCTTGACTGTAAATAGTAGATTTCATTCTGGTTTATGAAGATATTAGGCAGGTAGTATAATGTTTTCTAAATTTCTGAGAGGTGAGTTGCCATTATAATGAGGAACTAGTCTAATGGGCTAATTAAAAAGTAAAAACAAACAAAAAAAACAAGATACAAAAAATATTGTCAGGGGAAGAAATTAAACCTTGTATTTGTAGTTAAATAGTCTGGACCAGGATCCAGGATTTCTCTGGGGAGCCCAGTGTGATGTGCACAATCAGTCAGTCTGTCACCTCTGGCTGTCCCCATGGTCTCCAAAGGGAAAGTCCACCGTGGACATTGTAAGATACATCACTTCCACACTTCAAGTAGATAGCTGAAGTTATGGCAGTAGGCTGACCTAGCTTCTTTCTAGAGAACAAGGAAAGACTGTTGTGCTTAGAAATGGGTGACGAGCACTCTTTCAGGGACAGCACTGCCCACTGTAGTGATCTTCCCCCTCAGAGTTCAGTCCAGACCTGACAATGTAAATACATTGCATGTCCTCCCTTTACGGGTCATAGAAAGTGGCTGCTGCTATGCATGGTCCAGACAGAATCATTTGAGCTTGTGCTCTCCTGGTGTAAACAGTCTGCTATAGGTTTCCTAAGCTATTATAAATGTAGCTCAGTAATAAGACAGCATTTCAACACATCGTCTTCAGAAAACATTGTGTTTAGTTCTAGAAATGGAGCTACTTTACGTGGCAGCTGATACGATGTGGAACTTTCTGGGGACATGAAGGACATGAGAATGTCCATCAAATGCCAAAATGCTCATCTAATCTAGTAAAGACTGCCTGATTTTTTAATGTTTTTCATATTGATGCTTATTTTAGATATTTTTTGTACTCTTTCTCTAGTCCTGATTCCACATTCCAGTATGTAGTGTGTGCTACTGAGGAAGCGCAAAGCACTGGTGCGAGGAGGTGTCCCACATGTTAGACTAGTGAGCGCAGCTGCAGGTAAGAGAAAGTTTTTCTGCTGATGCAAACTGAGGGTAAAAGAGTAGACCCAATTCTGTGGCAGAACAGCTCTCTATTTAGAGTCAGGTGACATGAATACTCTTTCAGATATGACAGCCTATACCTTTAGAAGCATATAAGATGGAGGTACAATTTTGGATTATTTCAATCTAATATTTTTACAAAATTGAGTTCAGCATGTTATCTTCTAGCTTATCTCACCACCCCTCCTTTTTTTTTTTTTTTTCTTCTGGTACGTCCCGTCCCTTCAGTTTCATTTTTGGAATTTAATATCTCCTGTTGATGATTTCTGTTCCTTATCTTCCCTTGATCCATTTCTGCTTCTCTGTTAGATTCTGTCCCCTTGAGTCTCCAACTAATGTCTCCCCATATGTCAGATTAAAAAAAAAAGAAAAAATTACAAGATGCTAGGCTGTGAAAAGAACTAGAGAATGTTTATGTGGTTGCAGCAGGCTGACCATTAAAATGACTTTATTTCTACAGCATTTCAGATGTTGGGCTTGACAGTTTCATTTCCGAAACTATTTATACTCACAAAAGTCCATAACAGCATTTCCATTATTTTCTTATATGGGGTTTTTTTGGCCTATATTTTATCAAGTTAACTTCTTCTATTCAGGCCTGATTTCAGACAATAGGAATACAAAGTGGAAAAATCCTATCTAAGAAGGACTGTAGCTTTTTATCTATTAAATCATCTTCCTGTGTCCAAACACATTTTTACCTCAGTCTACTTTTCAGTTTCTCCTGTTTATTTGATCCAGTGGTATGACATGCAGGGGAGATTTAGATGTAAGTTCCACCTGAAGAGTTTGTGTGCGTATAGCTGAGGAACCTTACTAAAGCTGCCTCCCTCATTATTCACCAGAGTTCTCTTGCTGTTCCAGATAGTGCTTTCAGAACATCCCATATTAAAGCAAAGGCTAACTATAATGCTTGCTTCACACTGAAAACATAATCAGGGTAGTTATTTTACCAAACTAGTACCAGTGGACATCACAATAAGCTAGGTTGAAGAAGAATGATTGATTTTAATATCTTTTCTAAATATAATGTTGTTCAAGCATTTATATATGTGACATTCCAATTTTCTTCTACTTCATTAAAAGGAAAAAAACCACAAACAAACCAACCAGAATTTGTGGTTTTGAAAAGGAAACTACAACTAGCATTAAATATTCTTGAACAACATCATTGTATTAAATTCTGGCATGGTTTGCATAAAGAGATTGTGGACTATCATTCATTGGAAATTTGTAAGAACAAGTTAAATAAATGTCTGTTAGGAGTAGTCTAGGTGTAACTTGCTCCTTGCCACAGTAATCAAACATGTGATTCCCAGGCTTTCTAGTCTAGCAAACCATTGTTAGTTCTGAGGACTTCTCTATAGACCACCAGACCCCCTTAGTGTCAGTAGTCGCTGTAAAGCACAATAAAGACAACGCTTGCTATGATTTCATAAATTACAGTTTGGAAACCACTAGACATAATGTTGGATTCGGTTCCCTCCAGCTTTATACTTCTGTGTCTCTGTACTGTTGCCGTAACTCCAGAGCAATGGTAGAATAAGTTTATGATGATATATGATAATAACAACTATCTGAGCTACAGCCCTTGCTACAATCTCATTTGCTTGCCTCAGAGAGACTGCTTGCCCAGGAAGGTCAGCAGGTTGTTTGCTTCCTGTTGAGCTAATTGGCAGGGTGACAACCACTGCCTGCCAAGCAAATGCATTTGTTTAATCTCTGCTGGTTGTGGATAAAAACCGCCAATAGACAAAAGAGGCCTTTTTTTAAAGAGCTAATTTAGAGACGGGTGAAGATGGGTTCTCCCCTTAAACCCCAAAGTATCAGTATTAGCTGCTGTGGATGTGTACAAATAAAATACATCCAAGCTCAGTTCGGATCCCTTTCTTTACCTGACAGTGCAGCAGTGGGAGAGGGGAACTATCCGTCACAGTATAACATGAAAAGTTTACCAGAACCAGGTATATTTGATGTCCATTGTATGTACGTAAACCTGATTCCAGTTGTAAGTGCAGGTTTGAATGAAATACAGGAGAGGTGAGGAGCTTCCTGAATTGATTTAAGATGGTGTGAAGCCAGTGGACAGTACCTTTCCACTTCTGTTTGAAGGACATAGGTGAGGCCTGAGGGAGTCAGCACAAAGATTCTTGTTAATGTTCATGGGCTTTTGATCAAGTCCTAAAGACAGAGTCAAGACTTAAGATGTTTTGACTTTGAAACAAAGGCTCTGGTGCAATTACATAATTTCTATTATTCTCATTTAAACTGATGTGTGTTATTCATCATGCTGATCAGAACATGCTTTGCATCACTGTACTATTTCTGGTTTGATGATTGTGATAAACTTAGTAACCTTTTTCAGCCTGTGAAGTTGTACACTTCCTTCAGATCCTTCATTTAGCTTGCAAAAGTGCTTTTTAAGTTTTAAAGGACAAAATTTATGTTTGTTTCACCAATTAGAGATTACTGGGGGCTAATGATATTCAAAAAATATAGGAATACTTTTCATATTACTTTATCTTTGCCTCTTTCAGAGATTTCCATACTCTCCATTTGTATGTGATGTGCCTGTTGTTGCCATCTCCCTATAACAGAGGGCTATCTGTTTGGTATCCTTAGGATTTGCAGGTTTTAATTAGAATGGATTTATGTTGATTAGAGTTGATGGGATTGAAATGCCATGTAGTTATTAATTTCCTAGTTTTAATTTTGCTATTTAGTCATATGTTACCAAAAATATCTTAGAAATATATTTTTTTTCCTTGTAAAGTGGCAAAACAGAGAAATAAATGCATTGCGGCATGCTGTCATTTTGCGAATAAACTTCTGGCAGATCCTGACTTTTTAAATTCTGTGAATGCCTATTGAGCTGGATGAAAATGAAAAGAAATATTTGCATCCATGTTTTCTTATATTTTTTTTTTTAAACTGAGATAAAACTTGTGGGAATTTCTGTTAGGATTTTTTTGTTTTCTTTTTACAATTAAAATGTCAGTGAATATAATTTCTTGAAATTCCTAAATTTGAAAATATCCATTATAATTTTATCTGTGGCATATGCAGTGCAGACCTAGAGTCTGTGTAGAACTTAATATTAATCAGCATGTGAAATGCTATTTCCATTTGTGCAGGTAGGGAAGTGAGGCATAAAATAATCTGTGGTCCAGTCCAATAGTCATTGCAATCAATCTAAAGGTGTATCTTTAGATCTCACTGTAACAGGATAAGGTCTTTTGCAGAATGGACTAGCTTTGTAGGCTGTTCATCCCTGCAATGATGAATACAATCAGTAACAAAAAATCCCAAAGCAGAGAAAAATTCAGATAATCTTCGTTCCTGAAGTCCCATGCTGAGCCCATTGAAGATGAAGATGGTATATGACGGCACTGAGATACACAGGTCCAAGTGTCAGAGTTGGACTAGGAACTGGGACTCCCAGGTTTTATTCCCTGCTTTGTTATTGCCACTGTAGGCAGTTGCTTTTCTTCTACTCTGCCTTAACTCTTGCTTGCTTTTTTTTTAGATTGTATATTGCTGTGTATATATGGGAATCAAATGAAGTTCTGTTTTTGATTACGAACTGTGGGTGCTACCTTTATGCAAATAAACTATGATGGCTAAAGATAAATATGGCCATAGAAAAGGGGTACAGTTAAGAGAATGTTTATATTCAGTATTCACATTCAACTAGTTCCTAAAACTTCAGGGTAAAAAATCATGCAGAAATCTATCAGAAAGATAAATTCACAGCGTCTTTCAGCTTATCTCTTCTTTCAGTAATAAAACCCATTCCTCACCAAATACAAGACCAGTGAACTAAAAATTTCTTTTGATAGAAACATAGCAGAGCAATGTATGTTCCACAGTGTGTCCAAATAATGCCAATTGCTGTAACAATACATTTCATACAGATTTAAGTTCTGTCCTTAATATTATGTGTATCTGGAGACAGCTGTTTGAAGAAAAGCAGCTAAGCTTGATGATAAATTTGCCCCAGAATATTTAGAAGTACTTGTAAATAAGGTATAAATGAAGATATCATATGGACCTGTTTCAGAATGCCATGAATTTCTGTCTCATTCATCATTTTAACTTTATTATCTGGCTTGCTATCACTTGGAATTCTGGTCATCTGTCTCCAGAGGGGAATTTCCTAAGGAAGAGCAGCCTCTTGCGTTTCTGTATGAAGGAGCAGAACTTTGGGGGACCTCACCACATGGTGTAGGCAGATGAAGTGAACCAGCATTCTTCTTTAGTTGCTGATTCTGTGACCCTTTTTTGATCTGTTCTTGCTCATGGCTGTTCCAGAAGAACATTCTAGTGCTTAATACCGCTACATTTCTTCACATAAGACCTTTTGCAGTATTGCTGCTTTACATCAGTGCCAGCGGGTTTCCAATTTGGTCCAACCTCAGTTTAAGGAAATGTAGAGTCTTTAAATAATGGCTCTCTGAACAAATGGACAAACTCAAGAGATTGGTAGTAGTCTATGCAGCTTTTAACTCAATTACAAATACAGCTGATAATGTTCAACCTGTAGATGCCTGTTTGGTGGTGTAAAGTTAGGAATTGGTTAAATCCCTCCCATCCCCTTGATTCTGCCTCGGCCAGTACCAAGAGGAATGCCCTGGAGACGCGCAGGAGCCTGACAGATAAATTGTTTTTTAACTCTCAAAAACAGAAGGTGAAGGTGTGATTGGAAGCAATTGGTTTCTTGCATCAGTTGCAGTATGTGTTTTCTTGATAGAAAAAAATGTAGCCTTTGAGGCTACCCACATAGGAGTTTTCACTACAAAGACAACAGTTGCTGTTGACCTATATGACATTGCTATTAATTATGCATTATATATGCTGCTTTTCATATTTCTTTTTCATTGTGAGGGGCCTCTTCACTTCTCAATTCATATGCATAACTCTCATTAACTTTAATAAGAATTTAGGTGTTGCAGAGTGATTGTCAGTCTATTTTGATACCCTTCTCCAATACTTACCAGTATCATGTGCTTCAGATAAAGGCAGAATGTCATTCTTGTCTCCAGCATGTACTTGGGGATTCTGATATGTTTCATATAGAATTACACACTGAAACTGCTTTTCAGTGCTCCAGATTGCAAACCATTTATGCTATGAAGCTTGGAGACTGTAATATACCCAAGCTATTTTAACTGCTTAGGCTATTCTGATTCATCAAAGTAGTTGATCTTTTTATGCAACAAAGCTGTCACAGCTATCCTGCAGCAGGGAATTCCACTCGTAAATTTTGTGAAAGACTGGTCTTTTATCCAGTTTCCTTTATAATAAAAGGAGAAATAGCTGTGTACAACTGACTTTGTTTTGCTATTTTTGTTAGGAGATCAAATTTCTCCCTAAAGTAATTGGCTACAGTTTAGTTGAATTAATGCTATTTCTTCCATTTGCAACACTGCATAATTATTTTCTTCAGCTTTACCTAATCCTTTTTTTATTTTTAAATTTACATCATATTAAACAAAAAATAATTTTATGCCTCGGTCCGGTGCAGATGCCTTGATTAAGAAAAGTAGCAGTTGTAATACTAAGAATGATGGTCATACACACATGATTAAGAGCAGAATTTGAGCTCACACAGGAGAAAATTTACACAAAATCCCTAGTCACTGGCCAGTGCTTAGGTCATTTTGAGTGCCCTTTAGATTGTGTATGGGGAACAGATTTAAAAGCTGTATTAATGAAAAAAACAATTGACGTGATTGAATCGGGCCCTATATGCTTATTGTCTATTTGCATTAAATAAACATTAGCTTCTGTATACTTTTGTTAGTGTTATGCAGGATTAATGTTTTCTGATTATTTTTTTTTTTCATTACCTGTTCATTAAGAGTACTAGAACAATTTGAGTGAACCTTTGTATTTGGGAAAATAAGTTCATAATATGGAAAAAGGTAAATGAATGTTGTCTCTGGAGTGGCCCAAACTCTGAAGCATATCTAAGCTTTTTTGCTCTTTGGATTGAGGTATTGTACTTCTCCAAGCTCAGTAGTTTTGTCAACAATTCTGACATAGAATAAAGTGAAATGCAAGTCCTATGAATGCAGAAGCTGCCTTTCTAAATGAGAGTAGATTCTTGCAGTCATTATTTGGATAGATCAGGGAAGTCAAACAAAACATATGCAGAACTGGCTCTAGTTAAGACTGTATTTTCTACACTGCCTACAACTAATATGTTTGTATTTGATTTGGACGCTGTATTGGTAGAAGGGAGTCATGCATAAATGAGGCCAACGCTATTATTCAGTATTATTAATGATGTTGTCTACTCCTAGTTTCTCAAAAACTAGAAAACTAATAAATTTTACATATTGGAAAAAAAATCACAGATAAATCAAACAAATACATAAATTCTTTAAAGTATTTAATATGTGTTAAGAGGACAGAATGATGAATTCAATATTGAAAACCAATATCAAGTTTACAATTATGTACCATTTATCATCACTGATTGCACAGACAGCATATTATTGCAGGGAACAGAATGATGCATAAACTAAAGCCCTGATTGGTTTTATAAAAAACAAGTTAAAATTCATGTTATGTCTGAAAAGCTTTGTTTTTCTTTTTCAAGCATTATTTTCAATAATAATTTGTTTGTTCAGACACAAATTATGCATATTTAATTTCTTAAGCTTTAATATTAAATGTGTAATAATTTTAGAGTGTTGAAAACTGATGCTTTTACAAACAATAACATGATTAGTATGCTGTTATTTTCTGAGGCCCAATTCCCCCTTTAAGAAGTAAGAATGTATGGAAAATGAAAAAGTAGATAGGAACTATTTTTGAATTGGATGTGTAGAAGCAAGCAAATAAAAGCAGTAAAAACGCTCTTGAAAGGTGATTTGACTCTGAAGGGAAAGGATGTACAAGTGTCCATTTCTTAATCAGCAGATCTTCTCCCAGGGTAAAATTCTGCCTCCTCCAAAAGCCAGTGGCAAAGCTCCCAGTGACTTCAGTGTTTTCAGACTTCCATTGTCTGTACTGAAGGACATACCTGCTTACTTTTATGAAAGAGCTGCACTTCTTTAAACTCCTGTCACCCCAGCTGAGCTCTGGGAGAGGGAAATGAATTCTCTGCCTCACACTATATCAGCAGAATTATTAAGCAGTTTTCTGTTGCAGAGTCACTCTTGTAATACACTGTTGCTTTTTTTTTTTTCCCATTTTTTTTTCTCATTTTCATGTTGGTGCTCAGGTTGCTTGGGGATAACCAAAGATATCATTTCACCAAACTGAGGCTGAGCACCCATAACTGAGAGTTATTTTGTCCTTCAGAATTTCAACAACTCATTCTGATTTATGAAAGAATCTAGCTAAGCTTGAAGATTCAGCTTGAGTTTACAGAGTTATAACTCTAGGCTAGACTCATTGAGTCAACAATAATAAGAAAAAAACCAAACCATCTTTTTACATCTTTATTGTAAACTGCGCATTTTAAAAACAGAATCACTGAACTAGAATCAATGTGATCCAATCTAATGCTGTTTATACTGAAAGTCTTTTTAGAGGGGGGTTGCACTTAAATAGACAACAATAATAAATGAGTATTATAGTAGTCACTCTCAAATGTAAAACACATCCATAGACAGATTCATTGACATTGCAAATGTCTACTACCCTTCAAGTAGACAACCATGTTGCAGAGCATACCAGAACTATACTTTCCAAATGAAATTACTGAGCTGGATGGGATTTTTACATGAGAAAGAAGAACACGGCTGAATGCTTTGTCTCAAGCATCTGTAAACAGTCATACAAGAGCGTAGTATCTTGGGGTTTTTTGATGTCCAGGGCAGTCATAGTTTGACAGGACACTTTTTTTGAGAGTTTTAAAGAGAACTCCAAGAGACAAAAAAAAAAGTTTAAAAAAACCGTAGCAACAAGCAGGCCTAATTTATTTTAAGCAGACTGTTTTTTTCTCCATACATCTCAGACCTTTTAAAAAGAAAAATCAGGTAGGCTAAATAGTTCCCCAATTGGAAACTGGTGACAAAACTGAGTCCGACACACTGCCATCAGTATAGAGCAACTGGTGTTTTTAATATTCTTATACAAACAACCAAACCTAATTATCTTTATTTATTCAATAAATCTAGTTCAAATTTTATCTATTAAATTTTATTAAATATTGAAAATAATTTAATAAATAAACATGATTGCTAATTTATTATTGATATTCATTATTAGGATGTTTGTAAAAATAATTAAAAACAGGTTGGGAAAGATGGGGATGAATTCACCTCAGGCACGAGTAGTGGTTGCCTTAACCATAGCTAATGAAGAAAAATAGTCTTCTGGAGCTAGCGAGAGAGCAGAGAGCTGGGTTTGCAAAAAAAGAGGTGGGGAAGCCAGCCGTCACTCCTGCACGCATGTATTCTCCACTGCCCTGTTCTCCTGGTTTTTTAGGTGACTGGTGCAATAAGTTGTGAAGGCTGCAGACCAGGACAACACTCAGAGGGAAAGTTTGGAACCTGGAGGCACAAAAGCAGGGGCGGGAGTAAATATTTTTGGGAGGCTGGGAGATTGCAGGGAGTCCCTTACAGAAATGGTGTACCAATTCTGGCCCAAACTATCCATTTTGAAACTCTGCCATCACCTGCGGTCATGTACTGGCATGTTACCAAGAAACACACAGTGCAGGACAAAGGATTTTGGCAGCCTCATATGTACATAAAATATTGTACAATGTGGGGATTCATCATATGGCTACAATGACAAAAAAGTTCTATTGCTCATTTTGGTACATTATGCAAAAGGGTCTTATGTTTCTTACATACTGAAATGATGAAAAGGCAGGAACTCAGCCAACATTATTATTCTAATTAGAAAACAATAAGTAATAGTATATAACACAAATAGAGCATTTCATCTTGGAAAGACTGTGCAAGTGTAAGATTGCTGCTTAAGAGCTAAGTTAGTGCAGCTGTTCAAATCACCTGTCATGAGCATTTTGGTCTAATGATTTTTATCATTATACATTTTTAACTTCTGCTACATCTTTCAGGAAGAAAATTACAATCATGGGGTGCAATTCGTTCCCTTCGGATACCTCTCTGCACATCCAGTGGCACTGAGCCACCCTAAAAAGCAGCAGTGGTGCAGTCGATCAGACAGTACAAGGGCAGATGCTCTGGACGGTAGAGGATGCTAGAGAAGAGGTAAATTTTCCATTTTCCATCGTGCTTTTCTCTATTAACATTCCCTCGGTCTTGCCTGGTATCAGCTCTAGCCAGCTCCTCTCCATCCAGGGGCTGCTTTAAGCAGCGCTCTGTGTGTTTCCCTGTCTGCATGCCCCTACAACTGCGTGCGTGCGTGTCGTTGCAAACCGAGACACCTTGAAATGGGTCCAGAAGTTTGCATGATCTCCCGCTAAGCAAACCCGTGGAGTTTGGTAGGTCTCTGCTCAGGAGATCCCCTTCTTTCAGCTGCAGGAGGCAGACAGCCTTGGTTTTCTCCCATCTCCTACCCTCAGCTGAGCCGCCAAGTGTTTGTGGCTCAGCTATAGAGTTTGCTTCCTCATTCCCACATGCACTGTTCGGGCGGCAACCTTGGGATGCCGGGGTGTCGGTCTGATTCTTTGTCCTTTTAGTCTATTGAAGGTATTTTAATTGGATCGAGTGGAGAAAAAAACAACCCAAAACACATACACAAACCCCAAGGCTTCAGGACTAGATCCCCCTTCCCCCCAACAACAAATGGTTAAATAAATAACGGCATGCCAAACCAACCATCACCAAACGAATAAGCCAAAAATCAGCCTCAGCACCGCAGGAAACGGGAAAGTTTCTGCGCTCTGAAGCTGGCCCCGTGGTACCGCGCCTAAAGGTAAGAATCCCGGGGGAGGGGAGCGGAGCGCGGCCCCAGCCCGGTGCCTGCGGGAGCCGGTGCCGCACCGGAGCGCCCAGCCCTGCATCCCGGAGCGCCAGCCCGAGAGATGCTGCTGCGACTTGGTTCTGCGCTGGGAAATGAACGGCTCCGAGCCCCCACCCCCGTCTCCTCCCTCCCTCCCTCCTCCTCCTCTTCCTCCTCCTTCTTCCCCCTCCCCCGGGTCCTGCGGGGAGGCGGGTTTAAGGTGGGTCGTGTGGCCGCGGTAACTTTCCTAACAGAGCCAAAGAGGCGCCCGGAGTCCCCCGCAGCAGCAGCATCGCCTCCCCGTTCTGGGCAGCGGCTCCACCGCGGTGCACCCGTGCGAGCGGCCCCGGCTCGGCCCTTGCAGCCCGGGCTGCCGCTCGCCGCCTCCCGCCGCCGCCTCTCCCAGCGTCGCCTCCCGCCGCCGCAGCCCCACGGATCCGGCCCCGACGGCGGGGCTCCGGCCCCGGGTCCCGCCGAGGTAGGTGCCGGTCGGGACAGGGGCTGGGCGCCGCGGGGGACGCGGTGCCGGGGCCCCTGTGTCTTGCCGCGGCCCCCCCCACGCCCCGTTTGTTCCCGGCGCTGCTGCTGCTGCGGGGCAAGGAGCTTCCTCTGCACCCTGGGGCTGCAAGGGAAGCAGCCCCCTTCCCCGCTCCTCCGGAACTGCCCGGGCACCCAGGGCGAGCCGGCGGGAGGCAGTCTCTCTCCAGCCTCCCGTTTCGGTCCCTTCCCTCGATCTTTCCGTGGGTTCTCGTCGGTGATTTTGGAAGTGCTGATGTAGGAGATACGTGCGTGGGTGAGATCTTACGGCTCTATTAGGACTCTCCCCTACCAGCGCTTCTCTCAGAAGCCGCCCCCCCACCGCGTGGTTGACTGGGGTGTTGTGTCGGCACGAACTTTCTTCTGGTTGCGGGAGGCAGATTTGGTCCCCGCGTGTCCCCGTCCTCGGGCTGCTGCTGTGCGCGGGCGAGGGGACTCGCGGCTCGGGTCGTAGCGGCTTCCCTTGCCTGCACCGAACAGGGTCCTCGGGGTAGGGAGACGCGTGAGGGAGAAGTTGTAGGATGCGGTGCGTAAGCGACGCCTGTTTCTTGAGGTTGGGGAGCTGGTGGAATCTCACTTGTGCTGACGCTACTCGCTGCTGCCAAACATTCCCTCCTTTTAAGCCTGGGAAGGACTCTGGTCACCCTGCCAGATGGCTCGTAAGAAAGAGAGGGAAGTTTGGGTAGCGTCAGGACATCAGCTCCCAAACGCAATACTCAGCTGAGATCCTCAGGTGACAGCACAGAGTTCTGATGCCTGTGTTGATTAATATTCATCTGCAAGCACTGGGCATCTGGTTGGCCCAGAGAGGTGGGCAGAGGATCGGTATTTTGTGAAACCAAGGCAGCCATCTCTCAAAGTGTCACAGGGGTTGGAGGTTTAAATAACGCCCGTGATCACTAGATACTGTGAGAGCTGGGGTTATTCCATGTGCCCCCCCCCTTCCCCCCCCAGCAGGAAGAAAGTCCAGAGTTAACTAAAAAGAAGTCTACAGTTCACATCTTTATGATCTCCGGTTTAAAACATAAATATGTAACATATGAATTGTGAATTAACTAGAATGGAGCAGCCTGTCTACCTTCCTCATCCTGTCAAACGGGGGAGACCCCTGCCCCCCAGTCATGCTCAGTCCTGTATTTTGGTAATGGAAATCTTAGGTCGGGTGATTGGATGTTGCATCTCTTGATTTCACATTAAGGGGCTAATTAATTCTATGGAGATTTCTTCTGGGATATCCAAGCCTCTGTCCAAATCCTTTCCATTGTGTTAGACTCCTCTTAAGAGTACAGCCGGAGCTTTCCTGTCTTTCTCTCTGTTTGGACCTGCCTTATATGTCCACTTTGTTGTTAAATCCCACAAGTTTTCCTTAATGTCTGATGGATGGGTTCTTTTAGCTGTATTGCCTTGCGTCTAGTAGTGCTAGGTAAAGCTGAGTAAACCAACTAAACAGACCCATCATAGGATTTGATTTTATGTCATCTTTACAGACTGAGGATCTGGTCTTCTAAAAGCTTGTGAGCCAGTTTATGTGCAAAGGACCTGGTCTGGAGTCTGTTAAAGTTGGTGTGGGGCACCTGAATTGGCTTTGCATGAGGACAATACTAACAAGTATGTGTGTTTAAGGATAATGATGTATGATTGCAAAATTAGTTTCAGTGCAAGTGCACAAATTGTTATTTGTCAGTTACAACCTCTGGAGGCTTCTTCAATGTTCAAACTGTTGAACTTAGTTTTCCTTCTGCTTCTTGTTAATATCTGAGTAAATTTGTTACAGAATTAGAGAAGTTTCATGGGGAAAATGTTTCAACGTATGAAAGGTTGAAAATGATCATGTGGTCACTATATATCAAAATGTTGTCTTTCTTTCCAGTCACCCAGTCACCTACTTTCTAAAATTTCATAATTTTAGTTTAAAAAAATTAAAAATTGACCGAGGTAAAACACACAGTATTAGGAATGCATTATGTTGCTTCTGTTTTTGCTTGTTGGAAAAGGACTAATTTGATCTCTTGTTATTATAATCAAAAATACATTAATAGTCAGAAGTATAAAATAGAAGCCCGTGTTCTCTTTTAATAAGTTGCATGTCTGTAAGCATTTTTACTATGAATGGGGCATTCAGCCATTTTTATTTGAATAATCCATCGTGCTTTAAATGCTAGGCAGGAGAATTAATATTTAAGCAAATGCATACAGCAAAACTATAAATCTCTGAAAACAGTTAATTATATTGGAACTGTGAGCGTACCTTCAAGTACAGCCTGTATAAACTATTTCTCTGTAGCTTGATCACAATTCTTGCAAACCCTTTATCCTTGTCTGTGAAATAATTTCTAATTCTGTGCTCCTGCAAAGCATGTGCTTGGTTATTGTTTTCAAAATGATGCGGTTTGAGCTACTATTTAAATACAACATTTATGATACTACTTTGGTTGTTCAGCTTAAAAAGAGAAGTGCTGCATACCACTGCATACTAAAAAGCTTCTATATAATTTCTACTTTTCACAGTACTGCTGTGCAAATCTCTGGGGCGGGAATTTAAATGGAGACTTTATACAGTTCACAATTACTTTATATAAAAGCTATAAGCTCTTTTTCTTGAAACATGGGGGCTGCAGGCATTGGGGAGGGTGGAAGTATGGTGCCTGAACTGGTTTCTACATTTTAGTTTTTGCAACATGTATGCTCGCCCTTGGCCTTCATGTACTTTCAGGTACATAGAGAGTGTGTGGTGCGTTCCCACAAACTATCCATCTGTACCACGGTGGGTTTGAATTACCTATTTGCACACTTTATTCTTATTGTCATTTTATGCAAATAAGTCAATTCTGGTTGCATCTTGCAGAGGAGGGCTGGCAGGCGTGGGGTTACTTATATTGCCCCTCTCTCCCTTGCGTATCCGTGTGGAAAGGAGACTGTAATGCTGCACAGTTCCTATTCAAAGCCAAAGTCACGGGAATTTCTCCACCAATGGTGATGGACCACACTGTATTTGAAGGTAGGGTGCAGGTCTCGCAGTCATCTTAGGTTCTTCAGGTTATCCTACCTGGTCTCTAGTTGCTGTTCCAGCAGCATTCTGTTGTCCTGTGGGACACACGTCATATCTGGTGCCCGATGCAGATATCTTGGTTTTTCTTGTCTGCCTCAAATAGTGCTTGGCATCCCTGTTAAGGTAACTGCGTCCTGCCCTGGCTGTCTCACATATTACTAAAAGTGACTAATATGTAAAAAACCTGGGATCAAGGAAATAGTTACAATTACCATTGTGAATAAATGAGTTATCCCTAGAAAGGGTTGTTCAGATGTTAATGGAAAAGATGAAAAAAATTCACCCTCATTGTTCTGTACTGTGCAGGCTGACCGTGCTGCAGTAGCAATTGGTGCTTTTCTTTGCACAAAACCGATTGAAACCTCAGTGAGGAAGTTCTGTATGTTAAGGAGAGTGAGATGAAAAAGCTTGTAGAAAATTAAAAGAGCTACTCTTAAAGGCGGTAAATCCCAGATAGAATCAGTTTTAAAGACTGGCGGATGAATTCAGCCATATGATACTTGTACATGATTCCTGGGAGTGATGTACAATTGGTGTATGCATATAGAGAGGAGGAATTTTGTTTAGAGCTTAAAATTGCGAGCCTTACCTTAGGAATTAATGACTATGTACCAAATTCATGGAGAGACAATATTCCATGCCCTTGTGAAGATCAGACTCAGTAGTTGTAAAACAGTGAGCTGCAGCCCAGAGCATCTGAGGTATTCATTCAGTCAGGATGTCCAAAGACAAGTCCAGAATTCTCTCAGATAAAGTGTGTTTACAAACACTTACATATGAACAGTAGTGCTAAGCCCTCCAGGCAGTTTCTCCTGTCTGGCTGCTGCTCTGAAGGGAAAGTATTGAAATTTGTATGACAGCTTCTTTTTGAGAGAGGGAGAGAGATACAAGATGAAGGTCACCACTTAGCTTGCTCAGAAATGCAGCAGGAAAGAAGAGCACATCCAACTTGGACCAGATTGCAAACAAGATCAGAACTGGTAGGCCTAACTTCTTCCTTTGCAGTAAGAACTGGCACTGAGAATTTCTCCTAGTAACAGCCTGACTATAAAGGCTAATGAATGAATAGCATGAGGCTGAAATCAGATTCACTGCTAGAGATATGCTCTGCCTGGAAGAGGAGAAGACACCGCAGCTGAGTGAAAATAGTTCTGTGCTCTAACTTCATATACTTCATTTTCTAGGTTTTTCAACCCAAAACATTTAATGAGCACTAATAGTCATTCTGCAAAGTATTTTAAAGGGTTAAAAGCGCACCAGAGAACTATCAGAATATGACAGCTTAAAGGTTAGACAGGTGTGAAATTTGTGAACAAATATTTTATTATTTTTTTCTTTTTTAAAAAAATTAACTGGTAGATATGAGTGGAAACAGGTCCGAGTTCTCTTGAGATAAGCAGCTGAAGTTTTATTTAACCTTTTTTCTTGTGTTCTTTGTTAAGATCTAGACTTCTGCTAACCTCCTGTTTTTATCACAAGTCTTATGGTACATAATTTTTTGCAAGGTTTATGGAGTGTTGTGCACACATGAGAATCAGCTTTCTCTGGAACAAGGAAGCTAGGAAAAACCTACGGAGAAACTATGAGGTGGAGTATTGGAATTCACAGTTGCCTCCTTAAGGGGCCAAAACAGGAAGGTAACCGAAAAGCTTTAAAGCTCTTTAGGTAAAGGCTGTAACCTATTTCTGTAGAGTGCATGGCTAGATAAGGTGTTTTGGGAGCATATTCTACTTTTTCCATAAGGTTTGAATCATTAATACTCACATCTGGTTTTGGGACAGATATTTGAATAGTAAAAACTGCCATTTGATGCAACCATTTTAAGAGCCTTTAAAAGTTTTTAGAGAGTTTGATACAAATATTTCTCCCTTTATTTTGCCAGCGTAGAACATGAAAGTACACTGATATAAAGCCAGTGTAAGCATGAGGAGAATCAAGTTCTTTATCATGCTTTTAAAATCTACCAAGTGAGGGAAGCATGGATGATTTGTAAGTAGTCGACTGGCATATGGTACCATTATGATAACATCATGTTCACAGCACTTTCCAGATTGATATACAACCTTTCTAAAATAAGCTCGATAGAAAAAGAAAAAAAAAGTAAAGTCATTTAGCAGCCAACATGCTTTTGGTAGCAGCATAGGACACTGGTAGGTGACTTCACTTTGTCAAATGAGTTGTGCATCATAGTCTAGTACCTGCTTGACAGGCAGTCACTCCAGAAAACTGCCGTTGCACTTTGTACACTGGGGTCTGATTCGTGCTTTCTTAATTCACAATGAAATGCTGCATTCATTTTCATTCCATGCAGTCTTGGCGAAGTCATGGGGGTTAGCACAAGGTACAGAATTTGTTTCTCAGGAGGAAGTCCAGTATTAAGCCCTTTGTTAGCAGTATAAGGAGAAAGGCTGGGGTTATCTGGGGATGGAGACTGAATTATGCTCTAGTTCTGGATGGAAATATCCAGACTGAGATTGAAACTGTCTCATTGACATGCTGTGTCATTTATGGTTCTCAAGGAACAGTAAAATCATAAATATTCTTAGAAGCAGGAGCCTTGACAAGACAAACTATGACGATGTTTCACTATTTAAAGGGGTTTTATCTACTTGCCACAGCTAGCTTAATTCTATTAAAGAATTAAAACAATGATACTTTATATGTCATTATTATAGCATAAATTATACTTTTGTTTGCCTTCATTTAAATGTAAAAGCTGTAAATATCACTTTAAAGAAGTGCTGGCTGATTAATTTGAAATCGTATTAACTTCTGTGTGTTAAAATGGATAAGGCAAATCAAAACCATTAAAGTTAAACACCTACCATTTCTCAAACTTAGTAAAAATGTCCAATGTAGCAATGTCCTTCATCCCTTCTCCTCTTCCAATTTCCTTTTTTCTGCATATTTCAGGTAGGCATTTTATCAACCAAACAGGGCCAATCAGCTATTTTATAGATACAATTCAAGCATCAGAAAATATACTTCTCAGTGTTATTATGCATTGCCTTCTACAAAACACTGTGTGA
This sequence comes from Athene noctua, assembly GCF_965140245.1. Taxonomy (NCBI): domain Eukaryota; kingdom Metazoa; phylum Chordata; class Aves; order Strigiformes; family Strigidae; genus Athene; species Athene noctua. Next base: position 13,734,937 of record NC_134049.1, on the reverse strand, counting down.
CTAGTCATGCACTGAAACGCTAGGGAAGAGTTTTATACCAGTGTTTATTTGCAAAGGGATTAGGCATTTGGAGGCTTGTTTTTGCAGATGGTGTCATGTTTAGGGTGATTTACCTTCTGGATATGTTGCCTGCCCCTCTCCTCCAAGGTACTTCTTGATAGTCTGCTAGTCTTCAAGATGGACTAGCAGACCAAACCAGGCTGGTCATCTAACTTTGGATCACTCAGATCTGCTGAGATGAATCCCATCCTTTCATAATAACAACTAGTTTCCATTTTACTTGTAAAGAAAGGTAAAAAGACTAAAAACTTTATTGTAAATGAATGAATGAACAAATTTGAAAATTATCATTTGTAACTCTGAGCTTTAGTTTAGAGATGGTGGGTTTTGATAGCTGTGGAGTTAAAGCAGGACAGAGCTATGTGTGTATCTTGTATAGAGTGATGCTTTTGCTGGTTTACTGCAAGCTTTCCTGGAATTAGGATTTTTGGATGTAGCCCTAACCATCACCAGATAATATTACAACAGGAAATACCACTGTACGTAGTTATGTAGAATTTTGTTTTGAGGAGCAATGTACGGTAACTGCAGTCACTGAGTAGAACTACTAACAATCACTTCTGGTGCCATTATAGCTGTCATTAATTATGTATTACGTGTTGGAAATGAAAGACATCAGTAGCCTATAGGATGTATTTGCATAGTAATTGAGGATTGATTAGATGCAGTCTCTGCAGTGAGGGCTACTGGGAATAAATCACAGAAATTACAACAGTGGTAAATTATATTTACAATATATTAATTTATAGTAAATAATGATGGTCAAATATACAGAAAGATTTTTATGTTGCAAATTGAAGGAGACTCATTTGCATGGTGCTGCCTGTTGCAGGAGACGATCCATCCATTTGTTACCTAACACTGGATTAGAAACTCTTCAGGGCAGAAGTTGTGATTTATGTAAACTGAGGTCTGTCGAATGACAAAATACCATCTGCTGTTTGTGGTCAGAAGATAGCGAAGTATCAGTTAACAAACAGATGAATGCAGTGGGTGCTCTTAACAGTTGAAGCAGCTGCTACACCCATTCCAATCCACAGGAATTTTGAAAAGTTTAATTTTTCTTAATCTTTCTTTTTGATTTATATTGTACCACTTTAGTTGATATAGATGTAAGTGAAATTTATTTCTCAAAATATGTGCCATGGGATTGTTTGTGGAGGATGTGAGTGCAGCCTGAAAACTGAGCTTGCTCTGATCTGTAAAATGCAAAAAACGTGGGAACTAAATTAGGGGCAAACAATGTTGAACAAGAAAGGCAATGGAAAAAAGCTTGGCAGGCAGAGGTGTGTGGGTAGGAATGATACAGAAAGTCACTTCTATACAGAAAAGAGCAAGTAAAAGAAACACAGTTAGGAGAATAAACAAGAGGGGACAAAGACGACTAAATAAAATTCAGCAACAAATAAAAGGCTCACCCAGAAATTAGTGTGTTAAATGAGAATGTTAAGATGAAGAATCAGATCTGAGTATGGTGTGCAAAATCCTTTTGCTTGACAGAGAGAGACAAAGAGAAATAGCAGGATGCTGTTGCACTGATTACTGTCCAGCATTTAAAGTTGATGGTTTCTAGATAATCTAGGCATCCTCCTATATTTTTTTAGCATTTTTTTTTTTTTCTGCTCTCTTATTTTCCTGCAGGTCTTTCTTTTGTCTTATCCTCCCTAGCATTCTTTTAGGCTTTGTTTAAGGATTAAGTTTTCCACTTGAAGGGCAGCTTGATAGCACATTAATCAGAGGACAATTTTAGGGTCTGTGTTCTCTGTGTAGTAGAGAGCTAAGTTTAGGTTGTTTCTTTTGTATGCAGGCATTCAAAAAAACAGGAGACCTACTTAAAATAATGTGCACCCGAAGCAGAACATAGACTCATAGTTCTGATGACTTCTCTAAAAGAAACATGTTTGCGCAGGTATTCTAGAATGAAATAGCCTCTGACTTTCATACACAACATATCAGCATGCAGACTACTGAAGATAAAGGTAAATATATATTCTGAGCTTGCAAAAGTGCTGATGTGGTGTAGATTTTAGTAATATAGCACGCTATTTACCTGAAGGATGCATAAATGTTGTTGGTATCTGATTGTTCTGTCCTGCTGAACTGTGCTTGAAGCAGCACCCAAGAAGGGGGAAGGACTGGTGTCTCAGTGCTACTCTCCCAATTTATGATGGAACATGGCCTCGGTTTGGCCATTATTGTGAACTTAGGAGACCCTGCTGCCTGCATGCTCCCACTCCCCTGTGGACCCTCACCACCTGCCTGCTATTCTCCAGGGTTGTCTGGCTTCAGCAGTGCAATCCCCAGCTACCTTTCAGTTGTGGCTTTCCAGGGTTTTTAGCTGTTTTTTTTTTGAGGATCTGGTAGTCAGCAGACACCTCATTGGTATTTGGAATAATGAGAATTTGGGAGTTTACTGGTGACAGCACCAAGGAGAATAAGTAGAGTGAGTGAAAGGTGTTCAGCTTAATTCTGGAAGAGGAAATAGTACAAAAGAACATAAAACTCTGAAAGGACAATATTTGGTATGTAGTCTTTAGGCACTTATATATTTCAAAAAGCTAGCAGTGTAATCATACAGTACAAGGATGTAATCTTACAAAACTCTAAGGATGTAGATTCTCCATCCTTGGAGCCTGGCCACTGCCCTGGGCATGTGGCTCAAGGTGGCCCTGCTCGAGTAGGGAGCTTGAACTGGGTGACCTCCAGAGGTCACTTCCAGCCTCAGCCATTCTGTGTTCTGTGAAATTGGGATGAATTAGATGTTTAACAGTTGTCACTGAAAAGTGAACAAACCTGCCCAGTATTCTTTCACAGATGCTGAATTCACTAGAAGACATTACTAGAGTTCTTGTTGATGCTTCTGGGCTATTTGGGGGCTTTTTTTTTTTTTTTTTTTTTTTTTTTTTTTTTTTTTGCCATTGCCAACAGAGAGCATTGTACATTTGTTAGCACTGGATTTACTTCAGTGAACCCATTTAGTAACATTGACTGTCTTTACACAGAGGTTACTTATTTCACTTAAAAGTGGCTCTTTTCCATATTCTGGGGTACTTGCATGCTACTTTTTGTTACATTGCATGGGAAAAATAAAAGGTAACAAAGTCTTAACTCTTTCATTAGAGTTCTGGAGAAGAAATTGTGTAAGTCAGTACGTGTAAAAATATCACAGCTAGGAGGCTACGTTGTAAATGATAAGCTCGACTCCTTGTGTGTGAGGGTTAGTACATCTGCTCTCATGAATCATCCTGGTTAGCAAGTGTGCAGAATGCAGTCTTAAAAAGTTGTGTCACTTCAGGTAGATTCTTAAGCCACAGTGAGAAAGATCTTCTTATAAGCAGATATGATACCCATTTAGACCATCTGATCCACTCAAAGAGCAAGCAGTACTTGAGTATTTGCATTTCATACTGAAACCCCAGCTGCTAGTCAGACTCTTTCTTTCTTTCCAGCTAACATCTTGGACATCTGTGTATGAATTAAAAGAAGTCTTGTGTTGCATGTTGCCTGTCATACAGAAAACCCCACAACTTTGATCCAAATAAGTATTTTCTTGCATTAGTGTAATAGCTTGTTATTCATTATATAGAAATTCATAATGGACAAAGAATTCCTCTCATCTTGCTAAAACTAATTATTCAAAGGCATCAGATACCAGGCTGTTCGGAAATAGGATAAGGTGGTCTTCATGTCATTATCCTTCGTACTGTAATATTCCTTTTTTTTTTTTTTTTTTTTGGTTGCACACAGGAGTTAAATCTGTACAATGTATGCCAAAAATGTAATGTAGCCCCTGTGTGGCTCACTGGTGCATTGTAACATACATTCATAACTCTGCTGTGTGAAGGGCATCACTTTTTACTGTTGTCAGCCTCTATCAGAGCTGAGTTTCAAACCTGAACTCAAACTAAGTCCACAATGATGGAAAGTGCTAGCAGTCAGGATATTCAGCTGCACTGAAGTCTTGCTGTTCTTTTGAAGATCAGACTTTCATCAGAGATATGTAGGACAGTAAGTTTTTTAGGACAAACAGTTTCTTTGGATGTCTTTACATAATATATAGGTCTTCATTCTGCTTGAGACCTTTGAGCACTTTAGTAAATTTGATATTAAGTAATAAATGTTATGGTTACTGTTGTTTATTGGATAAATCTACTGCCAGAAAAAGAGATGTGTTACAGAATCAGTAAAGGTGAAGCCTGTTCTTGGCTTTGTCAAAGACTGCCTTTAATATCAGTGCCTTATATTTTCTGGGAATACTAATGCTTCTGATATTTTTAAAATCTTAACATATTTGTAGAGTGCTCCAAGATCCTGTGCAAAGTTCTTGTGAGTACTGTATGCCTCCCTAGGTGAATTAGGCTTGCATTAACTATAGACCAGTCTAGCCTGCTCATTTCTCTTAATTTTATGGAGGTGACTGCTGACAATTGCTACTGCGTTTAAAGCCAATTAGTTCTGTTCCAGTTTGTTGCTATATTTTGTGGAATTGGATCATAATAGTTTCATTCCAGAAAATCAAAATATATATCAATTTTCTCATCTACCTGAACTCTGCTTGAAAATAGAGCTGGATATGTAAGCAAACCTTTATTGTCTGATAAAATCATATTGGACTTTCCTTCTTCTAATTTCTAATCAAGCAGAAGCCTTTTTACAAAGGAAAAAAATGTTGGGAAGAGGAGAAACACTGTTTCAAGAAACTATTTAATGTTAGGTCATTTGTGGCAGCACCGACTCTACTCAAAAGTTCTGCCAGAGATGAACACAAACACAAAATAATTTTAATTACTTAGAATATTGCTTGCTCTGATAAAATTGTTTTTTTCAGATGGGACAGGATCTAGTTTTGAACAAGTGTTTGAAGTCAGCCATCCGAGTGTTTGCTTCTTCAACTTTCGTAACAACTCATGTGGGTAATTAACAGCCTAACCCAAACCCAACTGAAGTGAGTGGGTGTGTTTTAAAGGATTCGGAGTTTGGTCCTAAATAAGAGGCACTACATTTGTAAATGGTACTCACAGCATTATTCAGAGATATTAAATAAGATTCTGTGGCCTGATTTAAAACAAACAAACAAACAAACAGACAACAAAACAGAGCAAAACCAAGCAACCTGTTTTAAAAAGCAGCATATAATGAAGCCCCTAGATACATTTCTAAATATGTAAATTCTGTTAAAATCACATTTAGATCTAGGTTCCCTTAGTCAAGCTGCTTCCTCACGATATATGCTCTGCTAATCAATATCCAAACAGAAAGAAACTGAACTTGCAAATGATGAGGCACTCCTTGGGTTTCTCCACTTACTCCCTAAAGCTTCCTGTCAGATACAGTAGACAAATCTTCACATCTAAATAATTCATCTGCAAATGGTGGGAACAAGAGGAGTAAAAAAAAAAAAAAAAGTCATTCCATGCTAAAATACAATAATGCATTAAAATTAATCAATTTCCTCCTGCTGGGGAACAATCATTTAGAAAACATTTTAATTACCAAAACTGAATAATGGGATCAGTATTTTTGAGAAGGTTGGATTCGCCCTACTGAGCACTGGAGAATCCTCTTCACAGGAGCCCATAAAAACATTGCTGTTTTCACGTTGCTGCTTTCAATCATAATACTTCTGGGGAGAAAACTGATTTTTTCACAGCAGCTTTTAAGGAAAATGTCGAGTGGACAGCAGGCCTGTGTTAACTATTTTGTGCCCAGAACATAGTTTTGCAGGCACTTTATCTTTTTTTTTTCTTTCAGATGAGAATTTATTGGGCATTACTTAACACCTATCTTGAAGTCAAATTTTCAAGCCAAAGTGTTTGGCTGCAACAACAGACAATGTTGTAATGTAAAGTTGTAAAAATAGCATTCTTGTGTCCATATTCAGCTTAGCAATGAATAGAAACTTGCAGAAATAAAACAGCCTGATCCATTGTCTTGGCTAGGTGTTCGAGGAGAATGTCCATGGCTATTGCATTAGATATAATGATTTTGACTTTCAGAATTTGCCATGGAAAGGCCTCTCTCTCCCTTTTTGATGCATAAGGGTCTTGGTCTCCAGCTCTGGTTTCATGGGCATTTGTCAGAGATCTGAATGTTAATCAGAGACATGACTCACTAATTGTAGAACATATGGTGACCCCCAAGGAATAGCCACTACCTGGCCATCTGGGAAAGTTGTAGGAGGCTGTAATAAAAAAATGTGTTCGTAGCAGAAGTTTCTTCACATGTATGGGATATATTTTAGTACGAAACAGTTCATGTCACTTATATTTTTTTTTTCTCCTATTAAATTGTGGAAGCTTTTCTTTTTCATAAACATGTCACGTCAGGCACATAGTCATGTTTACTAATTAAGTTTCTGGTGGGTGATGGATAACCCTCATGCAAAGATGTGGCTGATACCTTTTAATACCAGAATCCTAACTTTAAACACCTGTCATATGTCCTGCAACTGAAGTGATGTAAAGGATCTCTTTAAGAATACGTTTCACGGTGCTGATAGAAAATTTTCTATAGCATATGTTTTTACTGAGGCCAAATGAGAACTAGTATTAGAATATGTATTAGTCATGAGAGGGAAGCCATTGTTTTGCAAGGATGTATTGTATCTTCTTTCACAACGCTGGACATTGATCAGCAAAATACTGAAATGGCTACCTGGGTGCCTACATAAGATTTAGTCACATTAAACTTTAAAGATAAGCATACACTTAGCAACTTTGCCGACGCTGCCCTGCATGAATTTTAGGAAAATTTACATTGACTGGGGTCTTCAGTGTGTGCTTAGAGTAAGCTTGTATCTCAATACTTTGCTGAATCAGGGTATTAAGTTTGCAAAGAAAATTAAAATAGATTCACTGAGAATGATGTAAATCTTTATGTTCACAGTAGGGCACACAAGCAAAGCTGAATATCCTAGTAATAAAAATACCTTGTAACTTGTGGAATGAAAAAAGTTCCCAAAACGGTTATTACATGCCCTATTTTCTGTTTTGGATTATTGAAATAGAATTACTGAGAATTAAGTTGTATAAAAGACATTTTCTTTTTTATTTTCATAATTATTCTGTCACCCATATAAAACTTTTTTCTGTCTTGAAATAGTCTTGGTTGGTACTGAAAATTGCTGTAAGATAAGTAAAACCAGTCTAATTGAGATTTATAAATCCACTTTTTAACAAGTACAATTAGGAATAGTTATTAGAGACCAGCTGGAAAACATTAGGGATAAAAATTTACCATAGGAGGTTTTTTATGTGTTTGAAACATTGTTTGATACCAAAACCTAAATTAGATCACCAGAGAAATGAACCTGCTATTTAAAATCTAATTTGTACACAGAAAGTTAATTTTGAATATTCCTATTGATAAAAATTTTATTATTAGGTCTTGTTAAATTGCCTGTTTTTAATGGAAGTCTGACTTTTACAATGCTTTTCCTATAATTAAAATATGAGAAGTAGCAACTTGATTATATCAAATGCATTTGTGTCCAGTGGCTGTGTAATAAACTCTGGTGCTAGTCAATTCTGTTCTCGATTATGATTTCTGAAAGTAGAGAAGTTTATTGGGCCTAATTCCAACCCAATTAAATTCAAAGGAGTTGTTCAGTTAGTGCTTTTTGGATTAACATTTTAGGAACCTAAGCACAGATTTTCAAACATATTAGCACACAACTGGACGCCTGGAGAGACAGGAAAGAAGTAATTCACCGAGACTATCTCACACTAAGGAACTCTATACCAGAATATAACAACATAGCAATGGCTGTGTTGGGTCAGACCGAAAATTCTTCTAGTCCAGTGTTTTCGCCAGCTGTAGCACGTGGTGGTGGCAAGCCCAAGCAATGCATCCCTGAATATTCTCCTAGTTTAGTTTTCCTGGGCTCTTTCTACAGTTGGTGGCAGAGAACGAGAAGCTGCTCCAGGGGCTGAGTCGGGACAGAAGTCTGGTTTTGATACTGTGTGTAAACCTGCTGACCAGCCTTTTTGAACTGGAGTTTGCCTTTGTGTATTCCCGTGTTAGAGCAGGACTTTCACAATCACTTCAGTGTCTAAACCACGAGGTTTTCAATTTCTGTTTAAAAAAAAAAAAAAGCTTTTGAAAAAATGTATTTATTAATATTTATGGTTTTTATTATTGTACCAAGGAGACCATTCTAACAAATAATTTGTAGCTGAGCTTTCATGTTACTCCTATTGCCATTCAGGGTTTTTTTTTTTTTGGAAGTCTGTTGCAACAAAGAGAGAATGCTTTTAACATAATTGAACTGAGTCTCTTAAAACAGCATCTCATCAGTCAACTTTGAATTTTTTTCTTCTTATTTGTGCTTAATTGTATTTCCCTCCTGGAAAATTGGACAAATCAAAGTAAATGAAAGAAGTTTATTATTATTTTTTTTGGATAAATTGGTAAACACTGTTAGCCATAATAAGCCATCTGTGAACAATACAAATCAAGGATGTAAAGTCACTGCAGTCAAATGTTTTACACCATTGATAAATCTGACACATTTATTACTCATCTAATTAAATTGTGCACACAGAGCAGGCAGGAACCTAAGAATGTATGCAGATGTCGAATGGGTATTTAGTACACTTCTGATTAAGATCAGCTAGTTTACATCACACTGTGTTGATTTATGATCAAACAAAACATGTTCAATAGAAAAGAAAATGATTGAACCAAATATCGTTCTGTGTAAGGCTGAGTAAACTCAGTGGGTTTACTGGGATTGTATGGGTGAAAATAGCAGGAAAATAGGTCAGGAGTGGTCAGGTGTTGTTCTGCAGCACTTGTTTGGCTAGCAGATGGAGCACTGGAGCAAAGGCAGTGTCAGAGAACTGGCCCACAGGCAAGTGAGGCCGTATCCGTGGGACACCCTACAGTAATTCCCCAGGGAGTCAGTAGACTGGGTCAGCCCTTGCTTGTCAGAATGGAATGGCATGTGCTATTGGTATGGTCAGGTTAGAGTGCCCCAGTACTTGGGAGAGTAGAGATCAGTAAGACCCCAGGGATGCTGGTGAGGAAGGCCGAACTGTACATGAATCATGTGACTCTTTATATTTAAATAATCTTTGTAACAACATGCCTATGGAGGTAGACAGTAGCTAGCACTTTTTCAGTTTCCATCTTATTTGCACAAAACCCGATCCCCACTGCCTCTTTTGTTCATCTGCTTTTCACATACCTGCAACAACAATCAGTTACTTAGCGGGTGGGAATTAGGCTTTCTCCTTTTTGTCAGTTCACTTCTACAACCTTTTTCATTGTGAAGTATAAGCAAAGGGAAAGAGCATCTCTGTCTCCTCTTTGAAAAGCACAAGGCAATTGGTTCTAGTGTCGCTCCCCTCTGGATTGCAGCAAAGGGAGGGAAAGTTGGGTATTCTTTAGCTAGCTTTTGTCTATCTGCATGTGTAGATCAGGTAAAGCTTTAGGCTGAGTGGCATACAGTTAATGAGGAAGAAGAGTGCAGGACAGCAAAGAACTTGTTTATCAATTTTTTTTCCACCCAACTTTATGAATTGGATTACCACCTAGGAAAGTGGTTTCATTTGTTATATAATCAAACTGGTTTGTACTCAGACCAGAGCCATTTATTTGAGGCAATTAATTACCATGTGTTACTCCTTCCAAATTTACTTTTTAAAGAATTGCATTGCTAGGGGCATTCTATTTTTGGCAAGACTAACGTGGTGCCAAGATTGGGGTACACACATCCATATGTGTCAAATCCCTGCAGTAGCCTATGTGATTCCTGGTGGAATCCTGCGAAGGCGGTTAGCGCAAGGATAAATACCAGGGAAAACCTGTGCTTGCCAGTGATGGAAAGCAGAGATGCAAAGACTTTGCTCATCAAGTTTATAGCTAGCTGGAACTCCAGAAACTGGAATAGCGAATGTAGAGATTTTCCAATTCCCAGCCCTTAATCCTCTGTGATTTATGGCACTGACTGAGTCAGAAGAGAGAGTTTCAGAGACCTGCAGCTGGGACTGTTGAGGGTTTGTAACATGATAACTGTAATTTGGAATTCTACCCCAAACCAACCAGCAGTCAGTGGCATACAAAGGGATTTGCTGCTCTCGGTCCACTCCGTGTATAACAGACAGATACACGATTCTTTAGAGGGATCTTTTCCCTCCACATCAATCAGAGCAATAGGCCAGAAAATAGAATGTATATGATTTAGATGACTGTGATCAGTGTTTAAGAAGAATAATGACAGATTTCAGAACATTTGGAGAGAAAAGCAATTGTTTCTGGTGACTGTGTTTTGTTTACTACATCCAGGGCCCTTAGGGAATCTAGTAGGGTTTCAGGCCTTTTGATTACTTTGAGCTGTGACTTCTTGAGAGTGTACGGATCTGTGTGGGTTACTGGACACTGTCTAAAATAATAGTCTTCCCTTCTGGCCTTGTGGCCACTGAAAAACAGATTGCTGATAAGAAGTTGATAATATTTTAGTTTATACTAGTATGTTCTTTAAAAGCTAAAAAGCTGATGTAATTCAACAGAGAAACCATTAACTTTAGCAAATTTAAATCACTACTGTAAGAGAGCATGAAACTCATCCTGTGATTTGATTTTGCTGCTGTATTCTCAATCTGGTTAGGGGATAACTCGATAACATTTTCCAGTCAGCTTCAAATTAAATGCAAAATCTTTGGTCAACTGAATAACTGATAACTTTGAAAAAGCCAGAAATATTCTCCCCTGAATGTCCTGTGCCTGGAGGAAATTTTGTGCATCATACAAGGGCCGTGTTTTGGGCCACTGGTAAGAAAACATATATGATTTTGTGTCAGAAATACACTAATTTTAATCTGAAACTCTGAGAGTATCTGTCTTAATTCACTTCCTCACAGAAGCTTGAAAAGCATTTTAAGTGTTTGTAATTTTTTGCTTGGATTTTAGTCTCCTTTTTATATGATTCCTAATCTATTACTGGAAGTTTGTCAAAAGAAGTTGTACATATTCCTATATCGTATCTCTAGGTCCTCCTCCTCCCAGTGCTATGGCACCTTGTGTCCCACACACCCAGTGCCCTGCCCCAGACATTACAGTGTTTTTTACATGATGTAAATTGTATGTGCTCATCTAGATTTTATCCTGGTCTACTTTGAGAATTTTTATTGCTTCACTGACTTGCAGTGATGCACAGGAAGTTAACATTTTGGGCAAAAAGTAAGGAAGTAAGGAAGACTTCATGGAAATGAAGATGTGTTAAACGTGTTTTACCATTTTTGAGAAGATAGAAGCTTACCTTCCTGTGATTTTCTAGTAACATGACTCCAGCTTTAAGCAAGTCCTGCTCTGTATATCTGACAGCAGGTCTTGTAACTAAGTAGTGGCACACGTGATTGTATGTCCCTTGTTTCCCTACTTTTTACCTGTCAGGCTTTGTCAGTCTCTTTCTTGACTTGGGAATGACCTTCTTCTCAAATTTCTCCTGGCTGTTTGAACCCACTCTCAGCAGCATTTCAATAGTGTTGTGAGACCAGTATTTTAATTTGGTTTGCATTATGTGAATGTCAGGCTCTTTTACTATATAGCCATATAAATGATGAGATTAGAGTCCCCCTCAATGCTAGTACCCTTGTTCTTTCGCTTGAACGATTGAAATGCCTGTAAGCCAGTACTAGGGTGAAGGAAACAAAGACAGGCATTAATACATCTGCTGTATTTATGAACTGGTTAGAACTGTGGTTTATTGACCATTCAAATTGCTTTTGGTGTAAGATTTCAGGTGGAAACATTTCATTACTGAAGATCTTGCTCTTCTTTGGAGTTAAATTTTTTTTTTTTTCCTGACACTGCTTTCATTTTATTACAAACTTTATCTGAATAATCAAATTCAGCCCGGTATAAGACATAAGGTCTCTTCTTGCTGTGGCTAAGTTTACATGCATAATTCCTTTTAATGCATCAGTACATCAAGCAGAAAATATACCACTTGGTGCTCTCAAAACCTCAGCTTAAATATTAAAAAATACATTCCTGGAGCAGGTGTACATGTATATAACCCCTGTCAGAACATGGAAAAGCATATTTCTGAGCAATTTAAAATACATTAGTCAAACCATATTTAACTTGTGTACTTGTTGGCTTCATTAGCCCTTGTGTTTTTAGGAAAATGAGTGCATAAGATTTACATCATTTATATCTTCTTTTGAAAACGAGGACATACTTTGTAGGGATAATTCACAGTGACCAATCATCTTTGACCAATTGTCTGAAACCTTGGAATGCTTTAAACGATGCTGTCCTGGTCACAGGTAAGAGCAATTTCACACTGAAATCCCCCATTATGTGAGAGAAATCTTTAGCAAAATTACACTCATGTATAGTTCTTCATGTAATTAGAAGGACTGTTCTCAGGTCTGTGAGCATGGGAGTTTATGGAGTAAATAGGAGATAAGTACATACACACACACACACACATATATAAAAGCTCTGTGTGTGCATGTGTGTGTGTGTATATATATATATTTATACAAATAAATGTGAATATTCAATAAATTTTATTTTCTGGCATTTTGATTCCATAGGCATTTCTTTTATGTGGTTAAAGAACGGCCGATTTTTTTCTATATTGCTGACAAAATTGTTCATAGTAGAGATATATTTAGATAGGTGTATCAGGTGGTACAGCATACATGACAGCAATTGGAATATCAGCAGCTTCTTTTATGTCTTAGGGTCAGTATTCAGTTTATTAAGAAGTTAATGGGAGTTGTAGGATTAATGTAAATTCATATGTCTTTTTCTAAGCACACAGCAGAATAAAAAAAAAAAACAAACTACACCAATACCTAAAAGTACCTATCTAAATAAAGTTATAACTGCCTCATGAGACTTTACAATAAAATTTGTAAATACTGAACCATTTTCAGAAGATGTAGAAAAAGAACACTGAAATTGGAGATAGGAAAAGGGAATGAAAATAATATAGAACATATATTATTAATTAATATGAGAAGCTTTATGGAGCTAATATAGAAAATAATCTATTTAATAATCTAGGAAACAAAAATGACATTGGTTTTAGATGTGGTTAAGCTGCCTGATACAGAATATTTGTACTTATTGATAGATTTTCTACTTCATACTGCTTACTAATTATGGGAATAGGATGTATATTCTATGTCAACTCCTTGTCTGTATTACAGGTAAGGATCACTCCATTTATTTGAGGAAAACATGTCTTGAGTGTGGGCAGAAAAAAATTAATGAAGAATATCACAGGGAAGCTAATCATAGTTGCAAAGAAAGCTATAAATTAATGACTTGAGCTGGTTCTGATCATACAATAAAAGGAATCACTAGAGGGTATAATTGCAGCAGCTCATTCCAGTCAAAACTGCATTCATATATATTCCTCATACTGACCTCTAAGTTTGTGGCTTAGACATGAGATTGTGAATGGCAATTATATCTTCCAGATAGAAGATGTTTGTGATATTTGCTCTTTAAGATACTAGCTGAGCGTGATACTTCTTTTTTTTTTTTTAACACCAAAGAAAATAATTAACATCACTCATAGATACAAATCAGTTAATGCAAGTACATTTACACCTTATTTTGAATTTCACTTGTAAACCACATGCTCATTTTCTCTGAGCTCTAAACAGATTGAGTAAGACAAAGTTTGGGCAAGTGGTTTATTTACTTATTTATTTTAAACTTTTGTTTCTAGCATTTGGAAATCATAACATGTTCTACATACACAAAGTTATACCAGAATATGCGTATCAAATACAGACTTGGATTGTGAACCTTGAGATATCAGGTGCAAACCCAGTAATTGAAATGGTTAGTGCTGGGATATAGCAGGAATATATTAGGTTTTAAAGACCTTTTAAACATCTGTGTCAGGAACTGGTGATCTTTGCAGTGTGCTTTTCTCAAGCAGCAGTGTCTTGTAACAAAGGTAAATTTGCCCAGGACAGCTTTGATAAAAAATTTTGTATCAAAGTGAGAATATTTCTGAAATTTTATCACAGAGCTGTGCTGTGATCTTGAAAATGTTTATTTTGTTAGCAACAGCTACTTCTTTAAAGTTGCTACTTGCATTATGTTAATATCTAAAGCATTCTCGTACACCACACCTAGTAAGGTTTTGTGGAGAGAGCCCTCAAGCATTTATATGAAGAATGTGGCACCCAGTGTTGTACAGCCATAGGTCAGAATAACACTTTATGGAGCGTTTTATATTCAGCTGATGGGCTTACATTATTCTGAATGAGGGAAAGGTGCCTCCTCTGATGGTAATCACTGTAAAATGTTTGGTACTTACTAAGAAGACCAAGTGGGCACTGCCTGGTTAAGTCAGCTCTTTGCTTCTCCTTCTCTTGATGGAATGTCATTCAATATCAGATCTTTATTCAGTTCACTGCACAACAAAGACAGCACTATGTTGTTTCAAAGCATCTTTTTTTCCTGGGGCAAATGTACCACATTCTGTAGAATTGGCAAAAGCTCCTGTTTTGTCCACCTCTCTAGCTAGCAGGCGTTACTCACCCTACCCTCTGCTGGTTTCCAGTCTGTCAAAGATATACCATTGTTCTATTTATTTTTACAGTAGAAGCCACCTCAAAATGCCTTTGAGAACAAAAGAATAGCCAAAGCAGTGTGGATATGGTATAGCAGGCTGGATGTGATATGAATCTCTGAGACTGGGATGAGACTTCAGATAGGATGTCCCATGAGGGTTTATTATCTTGAAACAAGGATAGAAGAAATGGGTTTATGGAATCTTCTTTTACATTGAGGCAAAACTTGCATTGAGGCAGCAGCTCAGAGGAAGAAGTGTAACTGACAGAAACCGGAGAGGAAAGTGAGTTGATGATTTTTTTGTTTTATCTCCTTCAGCAGATGTTCTCAGTCTTACTCTCCACTCCAAAACTGGAAATACTGAGTCACTCCCAGATTAGTCCATAGAGATTCTAAGGAGGGTCCAGTCTGGGTGACTAAAACAGGAGTATGAACCCTGAATGAGGGGACTCTCCTCAGGTGGATTTTTGGCAATAGTTTGCAATTTGTAGGCCTATAGGAAATCACTTGAATACGTATTTATTTAGACCCAGAAATCCCATTGATTTCAATGGGAAAAATGTTGTAAGTTAACTCCTGAACTGAATTTTGATGGATACAGCATCTAACTTTACAAAGATCTTTGCAAGCTGAGGCATCTGAAATGCGTGTAGAAATCCTAAGGCCGCAGAGAATGTTTGCAAAAGATGTAGCTTTAAAATCACAATGTCTCAATCTTAACTGAATGATAGCAACTGCATCATCAAGCTGCTAGGTGAAGTTTGTTTATCCTTCGTTTCACACATGATATCCAAAAACAGGTACTCGGGATCTGATCTACCCTTGGTTTGCCTGAGCACGATATGATAAAAAGCAGCTTTCTGCAAAATCTCTCTATCTCTTTATGTTGAAAGGACGTTAATTTATGACTTCACATTCCTCTTATTTCAACATTTCTCTGCTTTGTGGCTTGTACACTGGAAGGAACTGGAGAGCTCCACTATATCGCTCCGTATGCCCAGCCTTGAGGTATAAACTCCCCAGGCCTCCCTAGCAGTGAACGCTGGAGCCCCTGCTGAGAAAGGGGACAGGTTCTGACTGAGAGAGTTCTTGGACATTAAAGAAATTAATACTGAAATTATGCACCAAATACCGAGCTAAGTGATAATAGACCAAAACGTTCCTATTCCATGCCTGGTAACTGTTTTAATGATCAGAATATAATGGAAACTCTACAATATGTTTATTAATGTCTTTCCTATAATTAATTCTCTTTAAAATATTACTTCTTCCTTTTTTCAGGGCTGCTCTTTGTGGATGACCTTGTCTTTCTTCTTTTCAACTTTGCCCATACACGTCAGTTCTAACTTTCCACTGTATAGCTATAAATCCTCAGCACTACTTGCAGACGAGAACAGATGATTCACTACTATCTAGTGCATTAATGTACAACCAAGCAGAACTTAAAAGACAAAGGAAGCCTTGTTGATTGTGTCATCCAAAGGCATGAGGCAGGAAGTTAATAGACAATATTGGGCATTTACTTCAGAAATGAACAACTTTTGATCTGAAAATTTTTATATGTTTGCTTTCATAGAATTCTTACTGGACTTTTCTGGCTGCCGTGCTCTGTATCCAGTACATCTTCTTTATATATTCCCCATTAAGAAAGCTTAGCAGAGCCTTCATGGAAGATTTGGAAGAACTTTGGTGAATCCTGTACACCATGAATTTGCTACTTTTTCAGCTAGTGTTTTAAGCTGAAGTTAGGGAGAATGTATGTTCTTCTTTTATGTGGTTTATAGTGTCACCTTCAAACCATCTCTAACTAGGCTGTAGAAAAAGATCAAAAAGTTTGCCAGGTACAGAACTTTTTTCTCACCCAATTTATTTTTGCATTTATTGATGATGATGATTCATGCTGCAAAATGTCCCCATTTACACCTTGGAATACTGCTCTCCCTTCTCAAGCTCTTCATTAAAAGAAAAAATCTCTAAGAGAAGTTTTCAAATTTGTAAGTGGAGGAAAGCCTGAGACTTGTGTGGGGAATATCATTTGCTCAAGTTCATACAGTAAAATCAGCGTCAAGTGACAAGTAGGACCACATGGATCCCCTAGAATCAGTTCAGGTCACTAGTTTATTAAAATACTGCTTTAAAAAATAAGCATGATATTTTTTTCTGTCAGTTCTTTGCACTATGATAGTTTATATTTTATTGGGAACATCCAGCTGCAATGAAAGCATCTGCTTTTATTGTACGTTCCTGGCATAAAAATATGTTGTCAAAGCTATATTGATCTAGCTGCACAAGCTAGTTTAACAATACAGTGTAATTTAATTCCTTTTGATAGTTTGCTCTTTCTTGACTTGCTATACTATCTTCAG
This sequence comes from Athene noctua, assembly GCF_965140245.1. NCBI lineage: Eukaryota > Metazoa > Chordata > Aves > Strigiformes > Strigidae > Athene > Athene noctua. The sequence continues at coordinate 13,717,961 of NC_134049.1, read as the reverse complement.
AGAATCAGTCTTTGTGCCTGAGCCTGATTAGTGTTGTAATTCTTGTGTTATATCCGCGTATGCATTTTGTGATTTAAAGTTCAGATACCTGTTAGAGAAACTGTACAAAATCTTTACATTCGCACTCCTTCCTACAGCTTGGATAGATGCAGAACCTTAACATCTTTTACATCCTTACGTAAAATTGTTACTTACTTTCCATGTGGTCCTTCCAGCGAACTGCCACCTGTCCCTAGCCAGGCTGGTCGCCAGCTGCGCGTGAGTGAGTAGTGTCGCAGTATTATCAGGAGTGAAACATTTGTCTTTATTGCAGCACAGGATGATGACCGTGGTGGTGGTGCTTATTACTGTTATACCTCGCAGAGTGAGGCACTGAGCCCTACCCAGAATGACTTGCAGTGTCAATGGTTAGCAATGACAGCTTCAGGAAACGAGGGGATTTCGGGCTGCGTATTTGAAGTGACAGAGTTCATGCCGGAGCAGTGTATCTGCAAAGCAACTTTGCAGTCCATTCCTTAAACTTTGTGTGGCTTTTTTCTCATACTCATGTCCATGTAACATATGGTTGCTGTTTCCTTTTTAAGAGAGCAGATGTAGTTAAAAAAAATCAAGCTAAGATCAATGCATAGTTTTAGGTGTAACTTAACATCCTGGCCTAAATGGTATTTTTGTCCCCTGACACAGCGCTCGCTTCCTTTATTTCATTTCCTCTGAATATTATATCATAACAAATGTGATGCTTCTTGCAGCATGCTTTAATGTGGAAATCCCAGTGTTAAGGATCAATGAAGTTAATTAGTAGTGATTAATGAGAGAACGTTAATTGCTAGACTAGCCATTAGGATTGCAAGCAGTCACAAAGCTGTCAGAGAGGCATAACTGTTCAGCCCGCAAAGTCAATTTGGATTGTTTGTTGCAGTGTATGCAGTTTGGTTAGTTTTATCATAATGCTAATTAAATACCTTGAATAGAAACTGTTAATGAAGGATGTAAGTTACCACCATATCTGCAAAAATATCTCAATGTATCTTTTCAGTTTGCTGCATTAACACTATGATTGTCCCACTCTACTTAATGGCGGGTCACTCTGGAGCAGCACAGTTGACTTCATTAGAATTATTTGAATTTACCACAGTGTGACTGAAATAAAAAACCTGCCAATTGTGATTTATTTGCTGACTTGCTATGCCTCAGATTCTTCTTACTGTTCACTGAGTAACTCTATGTAGTAAACAATCTATGTATGAAAGTGACTTATTTTTTCTCCAGTACCATGAAGTAATGAGGCAGACTTGTGCACTTATTTCTATACGTGGTTAGATGAGCAATTGCTATTTATTTTTTCATTATCATTTTTGCGTATCTACATAACTTTGGTGGTGTACTGGGCTTCTTTCAAACAGTGTGACTGTAGCAAAGTTTCATAATGTTGCAGAGCTTTAAAATGCAACCCTTCCCTTTCATTATGTCATGAAAGAAGAAAAATGCACAATTCCAAAGAAAACCCTTTTCTTTTTGCATGACATAACCCCTTTCGTATTTGAAAGTGTAGTGCCAGAAGTTGAATTGCTTGCTATTTAATCTTTACTAGAAGCAGCACAATTTAGCCTTTGGCTCTCTTTAGGAGGGTAGGAATTGGAGAACAGAAACAAACAAAAATACATGAATGTCTTTCTAGTACAGATAGCTATTAATGGACTCCAACTCAGGCCAAGCTTTTACTCAATAGCACAGCAGTTTTTTATATACCAACAGAGGGCTTTTGGTCTTTGTGGCATTACTCTTTCCTGCTTTTAAACAAAAAAGAAATAAAGCTTGTGTTCAGTTGATGAAATGTAAACTGACTTTCTTTAAAAAGAAAACTCTTGCCCTCACAGTGGGTTGCGCAGTTAAGCTTTCCAAACTGAATAAAAGTTACCAAATTTTATTTTAAGAATCTGAAAAATTATTAAATATTCTGAAGATTCTGTTTAATACTTTTTTTTCTTGTATCTGTAGTTAAAACTCTTGCCTGATATTTTTCAGCCAATATGTTTGAGTAGAAGGGCATATTTATACTCTGTAAATGAAACCTTACGATGTCAGCAATTGGGATGGGTGGCCTGATGACTCAGATCTAGAATTAAGTATTTGTTTGTGAAGAGCCTAGCTCAATGCCATTGAGTCACAGCTGGAGCATGTAAATACTAATGCAAAAATTGTAACTTATTCTTGTGGCCTAAATTATTTGGTAAAGTATATGAAAATTAAGAAATAAACATGCTTCAATAATTTGCTGTTTTTACAAATTTTTCTCTCTCTAGCTAATGCACGTGTCTAAACTCCCACCTCACAGGAGAAGAGCTGTCCTTCCCACTGTCTGGATAAGCAGTAAAATCCCTCACCAGGTTTTCCCATCAGGCTGAAAAAATAAGAGAAGATTATGAGCTGGGATTTCAGAGATCTCTCATCATCTTCCCTTTCCTTTTTTTAAAAAGATAATAAAGGAGAAAGTTAAATATAAAATACTTTCATGTAATACTAAGAGCAAAGAAAATAAGGATCGGGAAACAAAAAAGTTAAACTACTTTGTGTACTTGCACAATGAAGTGTCATGTTGTCAGACTGATCATTTGAAATATGTATTTCCTGGAAACAGAAAATTTGCAGATAAGAATATTTCGCTTGCAAGAGGACATACTGAAAGTGTCATAAAAAAATCTTTGTCATGGCTTGTTGCAAAGATAAACACTTCCTATTTTTCAGGCTTCTAAGTTTTGAAGTAGAGGCTTTGAAAATGCCAGTATTAACATTTCCCTAAATACCTGTGATACTTTCTAATACAGGCAGTACTCTCCTAAATCACTTGGAGACTTCTGAAAGTAATAAAAAAGATTTTTTTTTTTTTTAAAAAAGGCATTATTTTTAGAAACATTGCTTTGCTTTGTTTAAAAAGAAATAAAATAGAGGCTTATCTGAAAATCTTAAATTAAAAACTTAGCAAATAGGACATTGTATTTACAGAGTTCCATCTACCTGGAAAACAAACATGAGAATGATCTTTCTGTTCCAGTTTTTAGATCAGACCAGCCATTCTGGTATTTGGATCAACCAGCTTCTACTGCCAAATAGCTTTTAAACATCTCTTAAACATTTCTTAAACATCTCTTAAAGATCTTTTAAACATTTTTCTTAAATTTCATGTTATCTCTAAATGTGTTGATTTTTAAGTTCTGATTTTTTTTCTTGAAATGTTTGTAGCTCAAAGCTGCTGCTTTTTTTTTTTTTTTTAAGAAAATTCCTAACCCTACCTTTATTGCAAAGATTTTTCTCTCTTCTGGAAATTACATGAACTCTTAGGCTGGTTTCATGTCAGTGGTTCATTCAAAGGTTGCAGTGGGACTAGCAATCTCATATGAGCATGGAGGTGTAAGACACGTGTTGCTCTGTCTACATGCCAAGGTCAGATGCACTTGGTTCATGGGCAGAAGGTGAGTACAGGCTCAGTTTTTGCATATGGAGTTTTCTCCTTTCAGCTGTGAGCTGTGACATCTCTTTGCCTGGTGAAGGATGGCAGTTTTGCTTTTGTGAACTTCCTGTTTCTATCTGGCCTGAGTAGCAAGAGTTTTAAGGATTTCCTCAACTGGGATCTTTTTCTTAGCAATTTACTCTTTAACACGGCTTGTACAGGAAAAAATGCAACAATTTGTGTTTAGCACTTTCTGACTGTTAAAAATCTAAGTAAGTTAATTCTCACTTCAAGTATCCTCAGCCAGCAAATTGTGCTTAAAATTGCGGTTCAGAGTAATTTGGAAAATACAAATACCAGTGTTCAGGTGAAGACCATGATCCCCTGTAATAGCCAGGTAGTTCTAATTCTCACTCAGAGAATTGGAAGGAACTTCACACACAACTGGAAGTAAAGTAACTGAGCTAAGCCTAGCACTAGGAAAATGGACTAGACACATTGGTCCACAACTCTGTCCTGTTAGCTAAGGGTAATAGAAAGAGATACTGAAGGACATCTCTGAAGGGATCAGAAAGTGATTTAGTTTGGGGACAAACTTTAACAGTATATCTAGAGTAGCAGCCTTAATTACTAATATTGTTTCTCTTAACTATTTAATGCCTAGAACACATCATAGATCCTCATCTAGGCAAAAAAGAAGGAATGGAAAAAAGATTAATGATATTCTTTGTCAATGCTGCTTTGTATACAGATATTGATATAGCCAGTAGAGATGGAAAGATCACCAAAGGTCATCTCATCCATCCTTCTGACTGGAAGCCATTTATGATGGATGTAACAGAGTCACAGAATAGCTGAGGTTGAAAGGGTCTTCATGAGATCATCTAGTTCAACCTCTTCCCAGGGTTGCTCATGTGGAGCAGGTTCTCAGGAGCTTGTCTAGTTGGGTTTTGATGGAGACTTCATTCTGGGATGCCGAGAAAGACAGTGTCAAAAACCTTACTAAAGTTGGGATAAACACCAGCCACTGTTCTCCTCTCATCCAGTAAGCCAGTCATCTATCTCATCGTGGAATGCTATCACGTTGATTAAGCATGATTTCCCCTTCATAAATCCATGCTGACTACTCCAAATCACCTTCTTGTTCTTTGTATGTTTGGAAGTGGTTTCCAGGATTATTTGTTCCATCACCTTTCCGGGGAAACGTTGTGTACTTTGCTCATGGTTGCCTGTGACTCCCCTGTGTGCAGATGCCCTGGATATTCATGAGGAATGGGAGAAAGTACGTCTCCCTTACATGCCAAATATGCCAGTCAGCATGACTGAGATTGCAAATCCCCTTCCAATTTCTTGTAACTTTCTAGTATAGATTGTGACAAACTATTGCCTGGTTAATGCAGGGTGGCAAAGGAAGTACTGCTCTCTGATGGGTGATCTGGTCTTTGTATTACTCGTATGAGTGTACTTGTATTTTCCTTTTAAACTTGGCTGGAGACAAAAAACTGTAATTATTTGCTGATTCCTCCCACATTATGAGTCTAAAAGATTGTAAAAAATCGGTCTGGAGGAATTGTTTTTAATACCTGTGTATTTTAAAAAGAGAATTTAACGTCAAGTTGCAGTGCTGAGCACACATGGCACATGAAGCAACATCAGTGCCAGAAGGGAAGAATCCTTCACAAACGTATTCTGCATTGACTGACATGGGGAATGTTCTTTACCAATGGTGTGTCCATCCTCCAGGCATTGCAAGTGAGTGACATTTGATCTTTGGTGTGTTAGACCTTGTCTGAACCTGTTCTCTAAGTATTATAACAAATTAATTTAAGTAGACATTTTTAAACCAATCAATTTTGATGTAATTATCATGTTGGTGTTCATTGCTCAGCAGACAAGAATAATGAATCCCAAATAGCTTTTGTTTTATTTAAATCAAATGCCAATATCTTAAAATAGATTCTCTGGGCAGCAAAAAGATTATCTCTGTGGTTTACTTCTGCATGGGGAATTATCTTGGGGCAAGCTTGCTTCAGTTCTTTTCAGGTTGTAAATGCGCCATACTCAATAGTGGCTGCGACAGCAAGGAGGGAGCCAGGGGGACCCTGCCAGAGCACTGGCCAGGTATAAGAGGTGGCATGAACTCCTCCTTTTTCCTCCTGAAGACAAAATCTATCTTCTTTGGTTCTTGAGACCCAGGTCTCTTGCTAATACTACCATAAGCTTGTTTTGAGGAGGATGATCTAGTAGCCACACATGCACTGTATTAAAGGACCAAGAAAAATTTATGGAGACAATGAAGACATCTTGATGTCTTGTGTCTAGGAATGCAGTATGAAAAGCTAAATTGCCAACTTTGGGGTTTGGAGCAAATCTTTGTTTTGGACATACTTTGGGTTTGGGTTTGTAGCAGAATTAGCCTGTGAACTGCCACACAGATCTCATGGAACAGAGACTGCAAATTTGTGACCTAACTTGGGACTCTGGCTCATGAAGAATTACTTGGAGCACATCTCTGCAGTAGCTGAAATGCAGATTTACTGCAGCTCCTGTCTGCATCTTGTCCTGCAAAATTAATCCATCAGCGGGGCCTTATTTCCTCTGCAATTCTTTGACCTTTTCCTATGCATGGAAGGAATGTGAAATTTCTATTTTAGCATTGACCACTGGAGAGAACAGCTTCCTTATTTTTGTCTGGAATGTCTTAGGCAGAAAGACATGCATGTGTGCTCCATGTCTTAAGAGGAACAGCCTTAATGTACAGGTAGTGTGTTGCCTTTTGCATATTTCTTTCCCTTATGTATAAAAACTTTCTTAAGGACTTGACTATTAGCCAATTGGAATCAATGGGTAAATTTTCATTGATTTCAGTGGGTTTTGGATAAAATCCCTAATATCTAGTATTTTTCACCTCTAAGCATTGAAAACATGGGATGGAGCTGTGGAGAGGGCTTTCCAATCCAATACCACAGTAAAAACCCCCCAAAGTTACCCTTTGATTAAGTCTTGAAATGGGCATTATTAGTCTAATGCCTCCTCAATTGTTAATCCTCAACTGTCTTCTCAACAATTCACTGTTAGTTCTCCTGTGCGTGTGACCGTTCTGTCTAATGGCAGTTAGCCAAACTTGCTAAGGAAAAGTTTTGGATTGTAAGTTACTCGGCAGTGAATTCTGCTGACACAAGTAGACAGTATGAAAACATGTGAAAGACTAGGCTTTAGGTTGCTTTTTTCTCCTAGGACTGCAGAAGAAAACTACAGTAGGATTTCCTAGTGCTCTAAGCTAAACTGGGTACTGTGGGTCCTGTGCTGATTGAGCTGCTGGCTAGAGTTCTTCCATCTGTCCCACTGGAAGCCTACCTAAAAGGAATGAAAGAAGCTATGAAGGAATAAGGAAATAAAATCAACCAAACAGTAATGAAAAGAAATTAGTGAAATCTGACACTGTGATATAAATTTTTTTTCAAATCCCATGTAAAAGTCTCTATTCAATGATTTTTTTATTAGGCATCTAATTAATAGTTTTATTTAGAAGATTAGCAAGTTGCAGTAGAGCTAAATTTTGAATAATTTAGGTTAAAAATATGATAGTTTATTTTGCTGGTCAGTAAAGGCAATGAAAAGAAAGCAGGCAACATGATTAAAATGATAATTTTCCAGAGCTACGGTACATGTTCCCCACACTTAGGATGGTTGAGTAGTGTACAGTCAGAGACCTAATTCCACTAATAAACTGTCAGCAGAGCTCATACTGTGCAGGCTATTCAAGCATGCTGATGCCTTGATAAAGACCTCAGATAAGAGAACAGAATGAAGTAAGGAAGGATTAATTCCAGATTGTGACATTTTAGTGGGGAAATAAAATTTATATTTTTACAGAAGAAAGTTATGTTCTTTTTGGTTTGTGTTTTTTTTTCCCAGATTTATGCTGAGCAAAGAGCATACAGTTGCCCGGGTTAATGATGACCACAGCTTTATTTTTTCACTGGGTTGCACCTGAGAGCATGTGCTGTGTGATATCCCAGGACATTAGATTTTTTTCATGTGGCACCCTTACTATCCCTTCTTCATAGCAAACAGCTGTAAACAAGTCTCACTTTTCACAGTGGGCCATGTCCTTGTGAACTTTCCAGAACAGTGGTCTTGAATCTGGCATTTGTTGAGGCTGAGTTTGGACAAACAGCTTAAGAACGAAGTTGTCAGTGCGGCTTCCATCAGTTGATTAATGTTTTCCACTTTTTTCAGGCCTTGGAGAGACTTTCTAAATGTAGTTAAAGTATTTGAGCACATTACTTTTCTTATCTCAAAGACACTGTCTTCATTGAGCAGAACTGGATGAAATAATACTCTTTAGTGTTAACTTAGTATTAACTCTACAGAAAGCTGGACAGCTTAGCTGGTGCTTTTAGGCAGCTTTAGTTTTGCAGTCAAGCAAGTAAAGACACTTACTGGTTCCATATGTCTACCTGTATTTCAGCAATTAGACAGCGATTGGCAGTTAAGGAAGTCACAAAAACAACCCGTGCTAAGTGAAATTCTGCCTCTTCTTTTTTTCACGGTGTGAAATCGTTCTTCTAGAATGTGTCATTCCCACTGTGGAGATTCTGGTGAGGAGTCTTTCCACGCCATGCTATATTAAGTATTTGAATGTTCTTATACAGTTAGCTTAAAGCATATGCTAGACGGGCTTCAGCAATGGATAATAAAAAATGGCTAAAAAGAGTCTTTTTCTTTAAGGCAGCTCCAAATCAGTAAGATTTTGTTTTGCCAACCAACTTAATGTTCAACTAGCATTATTACAAAAATCACACCACTTGCTTTAAGTGCCTGTTACCTGTCATGTCAAGTACCTCCTGGCCATTTATTTTCGACCTTTTCTTAGTAAAATGCACATCCTTCACAGTTTGCTGCTTAGTATTCTGCTTTTTCCTGTACAGTACTTCTCTGAATTACATGACATATTCCTTGAGGTAGAAAAGATGGCTGTCCATATAGATTTGAAAGGAGACAGGGTTGCCTCCTAAACCTCTAGAAGCTAAGCAACATTATTATTAAATTACAGTGTCTCTACCATGGAAATACAGATTTATGATAACGCAACATTAAGTCTTCTGTAAAGTAACCCGTTTAAGTAGCTCACTTGTCTTGAACAATACTTATTGAAAGATTAGGACCTTGGTTCATATATCATCTTTAATGTATTCTTATCTAAACTCTGCCATACTCTGAGAGATCAGGACATGGAGAATTTGAATTGAAGGTGCTCCCTAAAAAAGGTTTGTAGGTGTACCTGGGAATCATCACCTGCTTGCATAGCTGATTACACATGTGTTGTATCAAGAGCTCTATAATAGTAGCAGAAGAGCAGAACTGGTATACACATGCATTTGTGCCAAAGAAAGAAAAGGACTATGCTCATCTTGACAAAGTATGTGAACATTATTTTGGATAGACAGTATAATCTTGAGCAGAACTGGAGTGGGAGGGTGCTGCTGTACTTTATGTGGATGGCCAAAAAAGTAACTGAGAAGTTCACAAAAAAATTTAGAAAAAATATTCTTAATATTCAGGAGTCTGAAGAAACAAATATTTTGAGCAGATTTCAGTGGACAGGAGCTCTCCTAAAAAATATTTAAAATGTATGATTGAAAACTAGAATGTCAGATACTAATCTATTTACAGCAGGGTAGGAACAAAGTCTTACAATGAAAACTAATGAGTCTGCACTTACTGACAGTCCATGTAGTGTTTTGGAAAGCAAGTTCTACAGGACTGTGGGACCAGTGCTGTAATGCTTGATGCAGCAGAACAGTCCTGACACTCTCAAGGTACATAGTGGAGTTGTGCATATACAAGAAAGGCTGATTCAGGTTCCTGGCTCATCCTTTGAAGGGCTACTGCCCTTTTTTCAGGACTATTTTAAAACAAAGATTTTGCAAAGAGTGGTGAACGGAGTGACAAAATCACACCACCAGGTAATCATTTATGGATCAGATAATGATTTTCTCCTGTGCCATAATGACATTTCTCTACTCAAGGGAGCCCAGACACTTTTGTCAAATATTGCTGATACACCCAGTATGTCTGCCAATGTTGCCTTATTTATAAGCAAGTGAAGGAGGGAGCTGGGTAAGAATTGTCTTCATTCAAAATAACTTGTGTGAAAGTTCCTTGGCACCTTTGCTGTCAGCAAAAATTACTTGAGCAGCAACATACATTACGCAAAGAAGCAAATTAATATCTGCATTTTACTATTGTCAGGATTACAGACAGACAGTATTAAAAATCTATTTTTACATAATGATTTTTTTAAGTACCAATTTTTCTATTTGTTTCATTGGAAAGTGTTGTACAGCGTGAAGCTGCTGCATGACTTAAGTGCTCAGATCCCAGAGGTTTTACAATTAAGGGAATCCTAACTTAGCTAAAATATCATTTTGTAACGTTGTAGTTTTGATAATGATTTACAATGAAGTTTTAATCTTATAAATCACTAAAAAAGAATGCAGCTTTTTATCCCAGAAGGTTCTATATCTATATGCTACAGTTACAAAGTATGGCGAAGTACGCTTATTTAGCTGTGAGCGTATATTTCCTTGCTGTATCTTAGAGTGCAATAATAAATGTAATTAAATTTTTGTCACTCAGTCAGACAAGCTTAACTAGAGCTTCATGCAACATACTCTAGAATTAATTTTTCCAGATAAACTCAGTGTGTCACTGATGTCCAGAGAAGATCAATAGAATGGAAATTGCTTGCAGTTTCCCCTAAAGTGCTGCAATGTTTTATTGCTCTTACATTTTCACTCTATAGCCTTTTCTCTGCCAGATAGGGCACATGTCCATGCCAAGCACACAGAGTACAAGGAAACCGGAAGATAATATATACACATCATGCACAGTTCATGTTTCTTTTCCTTTCTGTTTTCCATCCCACTCTGGTAAAGTACTGAGCTTCTTTATCTCACCAGAGAGTAAGAATTTCTCTAAGGGTGTTCAGTGTCTGGAAGGTTTGGACCTTAACTTTACAAGTATTGTTTAACCAATATTATTGAACCAGCAAAGTGGGTTTGAGTGTGTACATTCACATGTGCACATCTTCTTCAAGAGACTGTAATACCATCCTGATCCCTGCAATGTATGACTTGTAGCCTCGCAGCTGCATAGTGACACCTGCAGGGAACAAAGGGTTGTCCAGACATCTCTTGTGCTGGTTACTGGGAGAAGGTAGGTATAGAATTCAAGCATGTGAGAAATGGCCTTACACTGTTGGACTGGGGATATGATTTGTTGACTTGTCTGCTGGATTCAAAGTTTCTTTAAAGCTGGAACTTAGGGCCAGGAAGCCCAAGAAGGAAGCATGAAATGTGTCAGAATATTTGTGTGTATTTCTCACCTAGTAAGGATGCCAAGCTCACCCTGAAGCCAGTCTTTGGCACAAGCTTAACTAGTTGAATTCAGCAGAAGCAGCTAGCAGAAGGTTGTGCTACTGCAGAATGTACAGCAGACACTGCAGAGGAGTGGGTTGTAGTGGGCAGCAGCTAGCCACTTTTGGAGTGTAGTCTCTTTTTGGTGTGATATTACTTGATTTCACATTAATGGGAGTTACTTGTATGCATCAAACACAGCCTAGACTTTACAAATTAGTTTGCTGTATCTCCAGCTTTCCCTCCCCCAGGTTATATTCCATATGCTGTGCAGTATTTTGTTTGATTTGTACCCACACAAACTCAGTGAAGCAGTCTCTGCAATGCTTAGGCCAACAGTGGTATGTTCATTTGCGGCTTGGTTTCTAGTCTAAAGCAAGTGGATCATATTTTTGATGTTGAGTCTCTCAGTATGTACACAGGATGCTAATGATTTAACACGAGGCAAGCTAAATGCAGTTTGAGTTGAGACAGGACTTATTATTTGACAGTTTTTCTCCACTGAAAGCTGCCCAGATGTGTACCTATTACTGTAGCAGTTACTGTTATTTTAACAGGGAAGCCTTCCACTACTTCTATCTAGTATATTTAGGCTAAATTAATTTGAAGTTAGTCTAAGTCAATGCCAAGATTTGAGTTCACTGGAGTTTTTCCTAAACAGAATGAAAATTAAGAAAAACATACAGAAGTTCTTTTTTTTCCTGAGGCCTGTATTTATCATTCATTTTGCCTTTGCTGTAGTTCAGAACCAAGCTCTTTCACCTACCAGCTGCAGTGACTTACAGATTCCTGGGCCTTCATCTATTCTTTATTTTCAATCTGACATATAGATATTTCTCATTTGATATTGATAGACTTTGAATTCTCCTAGGTAATGGAAATTGAATCAGGGGTGGTATATAGGTATACACCCTTCTGTTCCTTCCAAATTGGGACCATCTCTCCTGTAGTATGGAGAATAGACTCAGGGCATTGTAAGGAATGAGAGTCCCCCTGGAACCTCTCCCTAGTGTGGGTCTTTACTGTGGTGATTTCCAATCCTTATCTTGATTCATTGTGAAATAGCAGCGCAGAGGAAAACTGCAATTCCTATGGCATATTGTGGGTCAAATTTATTTGGTACTTTCCAGAGACCAGGCTGCATTTTTATGTTCTGTATTTCTCCTACTTCTTGTGATACTTACTCTTCAGCTTTTAAAAACTACTTCAGGGTTTTGGGAAAGAAAGTTGGTGTACCCTGTGTCCTGGTTGTAACAAGTTACATGGCCAGCTGCTAGACCAGAATTTGAGAACAACCTGACAGAACATCCCTCCAGTGGAGTTAGACTTACCAAAAAAACGTTTTAAGTATTAGAAAGAGATGGAAGTAGAGGATAAGAGACTGCCAGCTAGCACTGTTTGCATTCTTTATGCAAGCCAGTTTAAGAAAGCAGTGTTTACATTTTTTGTTCAAGGAGGAAAATATTTAATGAAATACTATGTACATGCTGTCTCTCACTTTTTCTCAGTGTCTTGGAAAGAGTATGAAAAATGCATAAGGTGAACAATGATGTTTGACAGATTATCTCTTGTATCCCTTTGGAATGAAAAGATTTTGTAGCAGGGCTTGCTGACCTGTTATTTAGCCAAGTAGACAGACCTTGAGTCCTTCAGTTTTGCACTTTGCAGGCTCTTTGAGTACAATTGAAATACATGCTGTAGCAATGTCGTTCTCATATACATGGGAAAAAGCATTATCAGATAATTAGACTGTGTCATGGAGATGTAATAAAAATCCTTAGGAAATTAATTAATGCACATGTACAATAGCTACTTTAAACCACAACACTTTAGCCATTTAAAATTAGGTTCTTTTTAAATAGCAAAAGCAATTAGTCTGCTCTGACTGATTGCTTGCCAATTTTTTTAATGTAAGACTTTTTTGATTTATGGGAGTAAAAAAATTAAGGAGGGGAAGGGTAAAATTCCATCGTGGCTCTTCTTAGCAAGAAAAGTGTCAAGCTCAATAGCTGTTATTTTTATGCTGCAGTTATCTCTTGCTTCCTACAGTCCTGAGGTAAAGCTTTGAAACTTTTTATGCATTATCTTCACAAGTGTTAGCTTACTGACGCAATAATGTTTACTAATATCTGCTATGTTCAGATAGAAGAGTTGGATGGTATTTTTTATGTTAAATCTCTTCCTCCTAAAGGAAAGATTATTCGAACTGAAAAATCCATGTTCTTTTTGGTGGCATCTTAGCTTTTGAAATAAAAACTCTCCTCTTAAGTCCCCAGTACCATAACTTTTATTTTAACAAAAATAAACCAGAATATCAGCTGTGAAAGCAAAGCAGGAAATGCTGCGTATTACTGAAACGTCCACAACCTTCAGAACTGAAATAGAATTTCTGCTTTTGGGCTGGATTCAGTGTAGCTGTCATGCCACATGCCTGACTCAAAATGAGTTCATTGGTTTTACTAAAGAGCTTGTACTTTGGCATGTATTTTAGTATCTAATTGAATCACAGCTCATGTTTGCAGTCAGGCAGTCTTTACAATGTTTTTTGTAGCTACAAATAAATATGAAAATTTCCTGGATCAGTTCCTGTCTCTCCAAAGGTAGGTGTTGTATTGAGACATTGAGGAGCTGAAGAAAATCGTGGTCACGTATCATGCAGAATTTTAGGCAAGTAAAGAGTAATGAATGCATCATAACTTTGATGATGGTGACGTCCAGCTTAGATGTGGCTCATCCCCTTGCAAATGTACTCCTGTCCTGTGGCAGCTAGTGCAGACCATGATGATCTTCAGTGTGCCCCACTTTCTCTGTGGGCGTTCTGCTTGCCTGGGTTTCTTCAGTAGGGGACACATTTACATGGCTTCCCACCTTTCTGCCTGCACTACCCAGAGCAAGATTAGGACTCCACATTCCTTTTCTTTGGTAGAAAGGGACAAAATATTGAGTAAGTGACACAGAAGAGGAATTGTTGTGCATATTAAACAGAGAGTGATTGCTGACAGCATGCATTATGTAAAAGAGGAACGCGCACAAAATGAAATACGAACCTTATTGGGATTTAGCTGTTACCTGTAACATATATTACAGAATTTACAGGTATTACATTGTCTTCTAGGGACTACCCAACTTAAATTTTCTTACAGTTCTCATAACTTACTAGTAGTCTTTCTGTTTCAGCTACATGTTGAACTTTTTCTTGTCATATCAGGCTTGTCTCTTATCACTGGTGTGGGTTGAGAGAGAATTATTCCAGAAAAAATATTTATCTTTCTTCAAGAGGAACATGGTCAACCTCGTGATGTCTGTGGTTTTCTTTCAGACTCGAGGTTTTCTCACTGCTTGTAAAAAACCCCCTGAGCTCCTCTGTCATGGCGTATGACAGGCTGAACTGCTAAGATGAATGATAGTTGTGTTCTGCTCAGTTGCTGCTGGGTTTACCACGTACACATATTAAGGAAAAAAATGTATTTTTCAAGTTTATTAACTTGGATTGTTAATAGAACTTCTTTCACATTAAAGTCTGTATTCAAGAGGCAGACAGAGGTGCATGTCTCGCTGTAGGCAGTGCAGCTGGTATGTTTAGAGCTGTGGGTAGAGTTTGACCACAAATTATTCAGAAAACCGGGAATTATTTTATTAAGACAAGGAAGTATCTAATCTTTCATTCAGTTCTCTGTAATTTATACACTCTTTGAGAACTGTGTTTTATTAAGTTAGTTATTAATACTTTCTGTGTCAACACTGTGCTCAGCAGTGAACAAGCTAAAAGCGCAAGGCTTGCCTCACTCTGCTGTGATTTCCACTGCTTTCATGTGGAGGTGAACGTGAAGTCCTTGTGCGTTGCAGGATGGGTGTACAGGAGCCTCTGCAGGCAGGTAGATGATACAGATGACAGAGCACTGAGAAAATACTATGTGCCAGGAAAACAAAAAATGTGTCTAGTTTTCTGGGAGGTTAATGAGCTTAACAGGCTGACTGTGTAAGGTAGGGAGCAGAACAGCAGAGCCAGGGCTAGGAAAAGCAAAATGGGAAATGACAGAAAACAAGAGGAGAGATGCAGGTAGAAGCTGTTATGTTAGGAGAAGGTGGGAAGAAACAGGTTATCTGAGTAGCCTCATCTATGTTCTGTCAGAGAAACTTGAGATTTGCATCACTGTATAGCATTATTACTGTGACCTTATAGATCTTAGTGTTACCCATCTGTTATTGGTGAAGTCTCTCATGTGTCACTTTGGTAATAGAGGGGCTTATTCAGCAGGAGTACTTGTCTTGAAATCAATGGCTCAGGCTTGAGATTGTAAATTAAGCAGCTTTTGACTAGAGTTTAAGATTTTGTACTGCATAAGTGAGAATTCATATAATAGCCATTCTATGAATAATATAAAAGCCAGGCACCAACAGGCAAGTTGGGATAGAGATAAATGGCAGTGGTCATTTTACTTATCACTCAATGACATTCAAAAGATATTTGGTTACAGTGCCAGTCAGATGGTATGTCACTTGAAGACTTTTACTTGGACATTAACATTAGCGGTTCAGTATGAAAAAAAATTATAAATAATTGTCCATTCAGTATGTGTGATTGAGGTAAAACTTAAGGAAGCTGCTGACATATGACATGGATTTTGACAGAAGATTTGCAGGTTCAGAGTCTTGGAAAGTGTTAAGTACTGAGATTGTTTCAGTTCCATGAATCTTCCCAGGAACTCACTATGTTCCAAAACAACTGTAAACAGCTTTTGGAAACCTTCAAGCCATCAGTTGGAGTATGTTTGAAATGTATTTTTTAAAATAGTATTTAGTGATGACAAAAATTAAAAGACTGTATACTAATCTGTAATTTAAATGAAGTATTTCACCTGCTGTAGTTCTGATATGGCCCAGTGGGGAATATCCCACATAATCAAGGTATCTGTTGCTTTTATATGGTCTCAGAGAACATCTCTTTTGTATACTGGGCTTTTCACAATTATCCTTAGTCTTTGGTTTTGCCATTAAATTCAAGTAGTGTTCACCACAGGATGCTGGAAATGTGCATAGCTCTTTGGAAGCAGCAGAAAATAGCTGTCTGCTTACTAGGCTGTGCTACACCTGTAATCCACCTTGGAACATGGCACAATACTCTGCAGTAACTGTCAATACATGCCAAAATGTTCCTGAAACTCTTGGGCTTAAACTGTAACTCTCTGTGATACATAGAGGGTAAACAGCTCCAGTGCTCTTCCTACCAGAATATTCTTTCCTAAGTCTCCTCTTCCAAGAGACAACTTCACATCATAACAAAATGAGGGTGGATTGTCTTGCTGATGCCACTGCCCTACTGTTTTTACTGAGTGAAGGAGATCTCTTCCTTCCCAGTCTTCCTCTCACCTGTTCTCAAAAGGCAGCTCTGCTTTTTTACTGGGTAGCTTTTAGTCCTATGATATCAGCTATCATTTTTCAAAGCATATAAACAGGTCCCTTTCACTCAGGGTGTGTGAGACAGACAGAAGTAGCTTGGAACAAATACATCCATTTGCCCAAAAGTACATTACAACTGGAGGATGTAAAGGGAAGAGACGAGGAAAGGTTTAACATCATGTTGGTAAGCCTTCAGCTTGTTACAGCTGATTGAGAATTGAATGTCAAAAGAGGAAAATGCTGTTCCTGGAACACAAGGTTAAAACATGAGAAAAAATGTTGCAGACTAATCCAGTGACTAAAGCACTCGGCTTGAATGGAAGGGATCAACAGTCAAAGCCCTGATTCAGATCTGTGGCTTGTACCTGTTTTTCTCCCATCCTAAATAAGAGCTTGGATCTTTGGCCTATAAAAGCAGTCTCCTCTTGATCTCAGATGATGGGTAATTATGGATATACAAAGTGTAGCAGCTTCGTACTTTTATTTTTTCCTCTCTATAGTGTCCAGATATTATTTAAACCTTCAAAAATGTTTTCGGAAAGAAAAAACCTGCCTGTTTTCCCCTCATATAATATATACAGATAAGTTAGAGGCTTCATTTAGGTGGAAAAGGTGCCTTGTTTTAGAAATTGTTTGTCAGATTCTGAGCTTTCAAGGCATACTGCCAAACCTACCTTTTCTGCAGGCATCTGGTAGGTCAATGAACTGGTTTATAAGGAGTTATCATATAGTGATTACTTAGATGGCTTGTGGTAATGTTATAATGGCAGTTCAATTAATATGATAAGATCTTAATTGGTTGCGTAGAATATTGTCTTTTAATCTATGCAAAGTGCCAAGGGTATAACAGAGGTGCATATAAATCTGACTAAAACCAGAGTGCCTGTGCCTCTAACTTGCTTAGCCCCAGCATGTAGACCACCTGAGATTGAATAGTCTTGTTAGGACACTCATTTTTCTCTGGTGACTGATATTATTGTTGGTGAAAATTCTGTCTATTAAAGGGGTATAGAAAGGTCCTGTCTTCAAAACAGAGGCCCTAGCTCCTACTCAGAGAAATGAGATCTTAATCAGCAAAGGAGTATGTCTGACAGTTATATCAAAGGCCAAAACAGTGACCTTTCGGCCTGAAAATATACATTTCATGAATTTCAGCTAAAAAGTTGGGCTTTGCGAGTAGAAGCTTTAACAAATCTGCATTACTGAGCTCAATTTGTGACTTCTGGATGTTTTCAAGTTTAAGTATGAACCTCTGTATAGAAAATATAAGTCAAATGATGGGGTCTTTTTTCATCTTAATTACTTCACCAGCCTATTAGAAGTGTCTTCAGCCTCCAGGAACTCCTAGACCAGTTTCAAGTGTGAGAACTGGGTGCAGATAAAGGAATGCTATAGAAACTGAAAAGGGAACTTCCTAGCCCAAATGTATACAGATTTACCTGAGTGGTACGCACAAGTGAGGTGAAGATTAATTAGGTTTTAACTAACCATGCATATACCCAATTTGCATGGGTAATTACAGCATTGCTGCAAGCCATCTATGCTCTATTTTTGCACACAGTCCCTAAATCTACACTTGAAAATGAGCCCTTTGGGTTAGTTTAGAGGGCAGGGAGCCCTTTGGGGGGGAATTGTTGTATTTTGGTGGGAGATGTTGTGCTTAAATGGAGATCTTGCTTTCAGAGGAAATAATTAAACATACTAAAGTGCAGAATATAGGCCTAAAGAAAAATATGGTACACATTAATCCAGGAAGGCTCTTATTCCACTTATTTTGTGAGAAATTGTATAAATGCAGAAGAAAGCAGAGTGGTAGAAAACAAAACAGTAAACCAGAGAGGCAAAATACCTGTATATCTCAGGTGGTGATCAGCCACATCTGGAATATTTTACTTACCTAAAGTTTTAAGGTACATTCATGGTACATTTTAAGGTAGACTGTGGAGTGTCCAATTTTGGTTGTTAAAGTACATCTTCGGTTCCCAAGCACTACATTACATCACACAAATGTTTAGGCCTTGGAACACACAACAATTGGTGGCAACTCAAGCTGGTGCTGTTTTAAAAATCCCCAAATAGCTGACACAAACTCTTAGCAATGCTGTAGCTCTGCCCTACATTGACAAATAAACCTATGGCTGAAATGCCTGTGTCTCCATGCACACGCTGCTTGTTTCTCACTTTTCATATATCAGTTGTGTCATTTGTGTGTAATTGCCATGGTACTTCTTGCTTCAGGTTTATGCCTGGGGCTTTTCTTTGCTACTACATGTTGTCTTGGTCTTAAAATTGTAAAGGAGCTGTGGTAGAAGACTTTCTGAAGGATCTGAAAAGTACTAACTTTTTTTGATCGGTTTTGACAGTTTTACACAGGGAAAGGGTATGGAGAAAATACAAAGAAGTGGCAATGGTTAAGGTGAACAATCGGGACACAGATGATGTGGAGGAGATAGTAACCCACAGGGGGGGAAAAAAAAGCAGTAACTGCTTGATTAGAGCCCTCGAGGCAAGAACAACCTTACTTTGATGAGAGAAGGGTACCAGTGCAAAGATTCAAAGGTTTTGACATGGTTTAATAATTCAGAGTTTCTTGACTATGAAAGTAAAACGGTTCTTCCGTGAGACCCAGAATCCAGCCTGTCATTAATGAAATTAGTTCCATAGTTCCCATGCAATCTGGAGGGGACATGATATATCCAGCAGCCAGCTGGGCTATCACAGCCCTTCTCAGTAATTCTCCTTTGCAAAAAACTAATGCTCAGTGGATGCAGATGTTCTACTATTCTTCCTCTTCAGTGTTCAGGTTGTTCATTTGCCACGTTGCATGTGGCCTAGGAATAAACAGAAGACTGCAGTTTTCAGAGAGCAAGCAAGCAAGCAAGCAAGCATTTACTTAATCGTCTTGAGCACATGTTCCCTCAGCTAGAGAAACATTCTGTCTTTATTCTGCTTTTTCACCTCTGCCTTTTTATTAGGAAAGAGGACCACTGCATCTTTAATGCACTACTTTACAACCTTTTATGTAGAAAGATTAACAAAAAAGAACCACACTTAATTTAAGATGACAACTTAGGTTTGCCTCTGGATTCTTTTTTGGCAGACGTTCTCTTAGTAAATTACATTTGACAACCTGAAATAAATTTAAACCAGGATTTATGCCTGCATTTGCTCACAGGGCTGTGGTTCATCAGACTGTGTGGTTAAAATGCTATGAAAAGTAACAACTAATTTAAAAATTTATTTTTAGACAACCTACACAGGCTACTGATGCTAAAACTTTGTTTAAGAATCAGTTTTCTGGACATGCGGAGGTAATTTTTCAGTTGATAATGGGGTTAGTAATAGATGTTTGTGCAAGAAAAAAGAAAACAGCATTACAAAATAAGAAGAAATGAGTCATAATGATACATTTTCAGTTGCGACTTAACACAAAAAAGGTTTTAAAAACATAACCAAGGACATGGCATCTTTGAAAATTTTCCCAAAGGAGAAGTCAATGTTAGTTGAGATTGCCAGAATTTACTTTAGCTATTACTATGGATGAATAATTATGCTCAATTCAGCCAGTGATATGGGTTCACAGCAGGTTAATTGGTAATAATGGGTTTCATTCCAAACAGTGAGGAATGATATTTCAACAAAAAAAAGTGCTCTCACTGAGAGCTGAAGATGTCCTTGCCTTCAGTGCTTCCTATTCACAGTAACACATATAGGAGACCAGTGTCCTTGTTTCTGTGGCATTGAGTTGCCCTCAGTTGTTCATGGCTATTGAAAGAGCTGAAAAAGCATCTAAACTGTGCAACCTGGTCCTGCTTTCTTTTTTTTTGCTTCTTTTCCTCCCCCCTGACTAAAATTACTTGGGACTGGACAAAGGAGAACAGAGTGATCTTGTTAAAACCACTGATGCAGATAGACCTTTATCTCTGTTACGTAGGTGTAAACACAGAGTTAGCTATTTGAAGTAAGACATGCTGATATTAACTGGACAAAGAAGAATTTTCTGTGCTTGTACCTACTGCATAGCACAAGAGTTCTCCATCACTCCCTCAGACTTGTGCACTACACCGTATAAATAGTAACAAAGCAGGAGTAAGTCTCTTGATTGTGATCTGGCTGAAAACAGGATCTGAGCCTCTCAGTTCAGAATCTTCTCTCACTTCAGCATCTTCCCCTAAGGTATAGGTATCGTTTGTCATGTACAGCATCCTGGAATGAGGAATATTGGTGTGTAAGACCAGAGAAAATATGAGTGCAACACATCCTGGGTAAGCCTACTCACCTGGGTTATACCCTAAGTCATCTCTTTGTTGTGTCAAATTCTTCCATCCTTCAGCTTCTGTGAACCTCTATGATTTCCTGTCTCAGCATTCAAGTCCTTGTTTTCCTGTTGCTACCTAGATTGTAATTTCTGCATTTGAGGATCCTAGTGACTCTGTCAGAAGCTCTCCAGGTGGCAGTGAGTACTTCTCTATTTAAAAAAAGAAAACAAGTGTAAAAATGTAGTCCTTTCATTAGTTTTGTTTGAAAAGAGGAAGAAACCAAACCTCTCTATGCATGTTCAGAAGCAGCTAAATCTAGTTCCTTTGGATTTGTATGCAAGTCATTCCATACAAAGAGAAGTGGGAAATACTTTAATAGGACACTTACAGGATTGAAATATTTAGGCTCTTATTTTATCCTCTGCCCTAACTGGATTTTTGTGAAGTTCCTCAATGAGGAAAACGCTTTTACAGTGTTTGGATTTTTCCTCTTTACTTTTGATGACTCAAATGCACCACACCACGCCTTGGGATGTGTTATAGCTGTAGCACATGGTGAGTGTATGTACATGAGCACTGAATTGTGCCTGTGAATGTTTTCCCTCTTAGCTTGGAATCAAAAGGACTGTTTGCCTGTGCTCTGCCACAGGTGCCATAAATCCTGTGCTCCTGACTGAGTAGCCCAGCTGTAACGAGTCAAACTTCCCTCTCCATTCAACTCTATTCCTCAGACTTTTCTTCCAAAATATTCAGCATATTTCCGATAACCAATATCTGCTGCAAAGTATGGGAAGACAGATGTAAATGTCAAAATTCATTATGTTTAGACATAATAAGAGAATGTAGCAATATTTCAATGGATTTTTTTTTACTGAAAACGTAATAGTTCTTAGCCTCTGTTCATGCATACCTATGGAGTACCTGGTGCTGTGGATAATCAGCTCAGCTGGGATTCTGAGTGTCCTTCCAAACATGTTTTAGATAGTAGGGAAACATCCCATTGGAGTGTGGGCTGCTTCTCTGCTTTTTCATGTTTTGTCTTGGTGATTGTGCTGCTTCATTTATATAAACTTCCCATACATTTTGTAGATCTTGTCAAAAAGTTTTCACTAGTATTCCATTTCAGTATTCTCTTTCTTAATCTTTTTTTATTTCTTCTCAGTCTAATCCTGTGTGATCCTTCTCCTTCCTTGCTGTTTATGTCTTGAAGCAGGAAGAGGCTTTTGTTAGCTGTCTTGAGGAAGGCTGGAGCCTGTACTAAAAGGCAGTCATCCCATCTTATGTTGACACAGATAACCCTGGAATACTGACCGGCACTTGTCTGTTCCACTCCCCAAAGGTCTGGGCTACTGACTGCTTCACCTACTGTTAATTACTACCACCTGGAACCTCACCTTGGACTTCTAAAACCTTATGTGGTGTTTTGTCTAAAAGATTGTCTCAGATACAAATTGCGGGTAATTATCTACATCCATCATTCTTCACTGTGCTTCACTAAACCAGAAATGGATCTGCACTGGTGTCTTGACTTCTCTGTTTCCCTTCCCTTTCTGCCCATTGGTGTCATTAAGGATGTTTTGCTTCCAAGGTCTGCAAAGGGCAGGTAGGATGAAGTCTCAAGTATTGGAATACCAACATATTAGAACAACACCACTGTGTCCCCCCAAGAATAATAAAACATACAGCATATGTCTTGGGTAAAATAACCTTTTGCTTCAGGCTTTATGACTCTTGGGAGCTATATTTTACCCTGAGGAAATATTTTACTGCTTTTGTTCCCAGAGTCTGCCACTAGAGTGATATATATAATATGCTCTCCATGCAAAAAATGAGGTGAACTATACATCATACATTCAGATTCAAGAAGCCTATTCTGATTTCACTAGCCAGGAAGGAAGTCTCCTCCAGTTAGTGAGGTTATTCCAGTCTGAAGCTGGTGAAAGTAATGTATTAAGCTATGAGATTTTTTTGTGAGTACAGCCATAGAGCTTTTCCAAGTGCAGTTCTTGCAATTTAAGTCACTTGGGTTCAGATCCTTAGCTTAACTGAATCAGTGTCATTCTACTGAAGTTCTGAAACAACCCAAGAAATCTGCTCACACTCTTAGGCAAGTAGAAAGGATATCAGGTGATGCTTTGGTCTAACACCTTTAAAAGTTCAATTAAAATCATACTTTGCATTTGAATGAATTTTGAGTAACACAATTTATTTAAAAAATGATTTAAATTTATTTTTCAAAGAAAGTTTTGAAATGCTGCTATAGCAGCTGAGTTTTACAGATGTGACAAGAATGCTTTAAAGTAGCAAAACTCTGTTTTTAGACTATGCTGAAAAGCTAGAAATTGTTCACCTTAGAAATGGATAGTAAATTTACATAATAAATGATGATCAGTTTGGAGTATGTGGATCCAAACATTCAGATTAGTTTGTCTCATAACTCTAATGAAATTCAAGCAACACAAAAATGAAAAGGAAAGATGTAAACCAGCACTTGCACAAAGGTGGAAAGTTCAGCACCTGAGTTGGGGCAACCTCCGGTATCAATACAAGCTTGGCAAGGAGTGGCTGGAGAGCAACCCTGTGAAGGACCTGGGGGTGTTGGAGGGTGGAAAACTGCCTGTGAGCCAGCAACATGCACTCTCAGCCCAGAAAGCCAGCCGTGTGCTGGGCTGCACCCAGAGCAGTGTGGGCAGCAGGGAGGGGGGGGGATTCTCCCCCTCTGCTCTGCTCTCAGGAGACCCCCCTGCAGTGCTTGGTCCAGCTCTGGGGGCACCAACATCAGAAGGACACGGACCTGCTTGAGCAGGGCCAGGAGGCCACAAAGATGCTTGGGGAGCTGGAGCACCTCCCCTGTGAGGACAGGCTGAGAGAGTTGGGGGTTCAGCTGGAGAAGAGAAGGCTCCCAGGAGACCTTAGAGCAGCCTCCCAGGGCTGAAAGGGGCTGTGGGAAAGGGGGGAGGGACTCGTCATCAGGGGTGTAGGGATAGGATGAGGGGTGATGGGTTTAAACTGACAGAGGGCAGATTTCGATTACATGCTAGGAAGAAATTCTTCCCTGTGAGGGTGGTGGGGCCCTGGCACAGGTTGCCCAGAGAAGCTGTGGCTGCCCCCTCCCTGGAAGGGTTCAAGGCCAGGTTGGACGGGGCTTTGAGCAACCTGTTGAAAATGTCCCCGGTCCTTGCAGGGACATTGAACTAGATGATCTTTAAAAACTCCTTCCAACCCAAACCATTCTATAATTCTATGAATATCTCAGAGGTCAAGCATTTGGCATAATTCAAATGAAAAATCAGGCATTCATCTAAATGATAAGAAACATCCACTTTTTGGTGGTCAAGGATCTCTTGCTTTCCTCATTTACATGTAAAATAGTAAGGAAGCTGAACTACTTGGACTGCTGTTTAGCCTAAATGTAACATTTAAAAATCTCCTTGTATTCCTATAATTTCAGTTTCCCAGGTATTCTGAAACAGCAATGATAGTGACAATATAGTGAGTTTTATCAGCTTGAGAAAATCTTTGATTCTCCTGAATTTCTGTATCAGGATATGGCTTCTTGCAACCATAAGCAGAATCTTAATTATTTATATATTGATTATATATATTATATGTATGCTTTATATATATATATATATTAAAATATTTCTGACGCACACTCTAGGAGATTTATTAGTGTAAAATCAAATTGTTGATTTTTATTACGCTTTAGGTGGTGGGAATGGTTTTGACTGATATCCCACAGTGATACTAATAATATTGTTTGTGTATTTTTGAGTGTAACTCAGTGAAATTAGGATACAGATCTGCAATGGTAACATACTAATTTTGTAGTACAAACGTCTATTTTTTGTTCATGCAACTTCTATGTTCCTCTTTAATTTCTTGAGCTCATCTTTGTAGTGGTGTGTAGAAGCAGCTACAGAATTATCATCCATCACAATTTATAAAAACTTTTTAGTAGTGTGTGGGTTGTCTCATGCTTACAATAAGGGTATAATTAATTCACTTGCTGTTTTCTGCTGCTGAGGAAATGAAGCCTTTCTCTGAAACCAGCAGGAAGTGTGCTTTAGTTACATGTGCTGTTACCTCCTGATCCTCATATCCCTTCACTGTGAGAGCACAGCACAGCCTGATCTCACAAGGGAAGCGTAAACAGTCTTTCCTTACCATTAAAGCATATGTCTCTGAAACATTTCTTAACCAAATAGGTCAGAATAGAAAAGACACATTTCAAGTCAGTGCCTTTCTATTATGATGATCGTGGAAACACTACTCTGTCAGTGAGATTCTTTGTCGTCTGGCCAGTAAATAAATGGTCCAGTTGAACAATTCCACTGCTGTCAATCAGAAGGAACTGGTTATATTGTGCTCATGTTTATGTGTATATATTATACGTGTATACATGTATATAATGTTCATATAGTGCCATATGAACAACGAGTGTAAGTTGGAAGGCCCAGACCTATAACTGATTTTCAGTGTCTGCTACTGATTTCAAGTTGAAGTTGTTGAAGTAGAACGGTAAGGAAAGTAAAAACCAAACTAGAACATGGAACTACTTTACTGGTGGAAGTGTTTTTGATGGACAATCAGGTGTATCCTATACTATTCTGGCAAAAATCAATACTTAAGTTCTTTCGGTGTTGTTTGAAAAATTGTACAGTGACTTATATAGCAACTAGTTCAGCAAACAACTTTGAAAGTGTGTGAGTATATGTGTGGTGGTGATTTAAAGCTGTGGGTTCATTTTTTTAAAAGCTGGTGGACAGAAAGTGATCTGTAAATTAGATTATAAAAACGCAGAGGATTTGTAGTTTGTTTACCGCAGAACTCTCATTGGTGTTGATTTACAAGTCACCAACCTTCCTAAATTCTTGTGAGGTCTCTGTATCAGCCATTCATATGGAGTAGACACTTGAGCTAGCAACATGAGCAGATACTTTTGTGATACAATACTGTTAATCAGAAAATAGTTTTGGCTTTTTAGAAAAACAAAGTCCCCTGTGGTGTCAGTTTGGGTAGCAGCTGCAGGGAGGTATAAACCATAAGGTGAAGCATTTGGAAAAGTGCTGCTGGATCTCTCAATCCTCAGACATGATTCCAAGGAGCTTAATTTTAAGAGGGTAGATGTTCAGTAGTGTTTAAAACCAACGCCAGAGGTTTTATACATATTGTAAAATAATAAATACTAACTTATGTTGAAATATCTGATCAAATCATTAGTAATTACTTGCATTTGTCTTCTTGCTACTGATTAAGCAAATGCACATGAAAAATCACACTGTTCCATACGAAACAAGGAGGAGCGGAATACCTGTCACAAAAAAAAAAAAAAGTTTTAAGAACCACTGACCTATAAAAATTAAATTTAAACTATATTCTACTACATTTTTCACATTCGAGATGTGCAAATCATATCTAGTACACTTTCAGCATCTGGCAGTGATTTGTGGCATTAAAGCTTATAGACATTTTCATCTATGTAATGTTAGGCCATATCCTTTTATTTGAAAAAAATGGTTTTAGGTAAACCAGTAATCACTTTGTTAAACCTGGTGTACAGTGCTCTTGCACAGGAATCTTCCTTTTATCCGAAGGTCTTAGAACTTGATACCTCTTCCCATTAAAAAAGTAAACAAAACTTTAACCTTCCTTCAGAAATTCATCAGAAAGGTCAGCACTCTGTTCCCTCCAATTTCCCAGGCTCAGCTGGGAGCTGATTAAAGCTGCCAGCTACAACTTGTCAGTTTTGTCAGAGACAACTATATAAACTCTTTGTTATTCACTTTGCTGTGTATTATAAATATATTTATCTTCTCCTGTCAGGCGCTGACTGGACAGGTGCTAGAGGAGCACTGAAGCTGTAACATTAAAAGGTCTAACAATGTCATTACTTAGTAACTCACACCAAAAACATGGGCAGAATATTCAGGAACTTTCTCTAGTTCTTCCTCTTATAGGTGACTGGAGTGGTTGGAGGAAAAATGTTTGTTAATCCAGGAGGTTTCCAGCAAGTGTATGTCTGTGTAAAATCAGAATATATGACTGTGGCTGTTCATTTTTTTTTCTATCTTTTGGGCAATGTTTTGGGGCTGGTTTTGATATCCAATGTGTTTGATAAGAAAATACAGCAGACTTGGATGCTAAAGAGCATTTTAGGACTACGTAGATCACATTTGGATTTGAAGAAAGAGTAGAATACCATGATCAGAAGCTCAGCATAGCTTTGGACAGAACCAGTGTTGCTGTGTGTAAAGGGAGCAAGCAGAAGTGTAAATCCCATGGAGGAGAATAATGCACTGGGGAGGAAATGTAACACCAAATAGAGCAGGTTGATGACAGTAGTGTTTATGGCCCAGAAGACAAGAAAAAAATACTTCTTAGATTTATCAACTGTGTCATAAAATTTGTGTTATCCAGACCACCATGTAGGAGCATTATTTTGCAAAGATGCCTAGATGTCTGGTCTTCCATCTAAATAATGAGATAGAGAAATATGCAGAGGTAGTTGGAGAGATTCTAGTCCAGCTTCTATGACAATAAGCCCAAGGTAAGAGATGCTTCCAGGCTGTGTTTGCACAGACTGCTTATAGTAGGGGGGTCAAAACTATGCATCATGAAAGAACTGAAATCAGCAGAGAGGGAGCCTGCAGCTGCAGTTTGTGGGTTCGTGCACTGTTCTGTCTGTCTGTATTTGGGATCCAGGCATTAGCTGAAGCTGACTCTTCCCACCTTTTTGTTGTTGATGTGGCTTGGCAGGCATCTCTTACTGAATGTAGAGATCCCATTTTGCAACTGCAGGTTTAGGCATAATGCTGTTAATCCCTGCTTTTCCCCACTCAGGTAGAACCTGTGTATAAAACCAGACTGTTAGATTTAATCTAACTAGAACTGTTAAGCTGTTGAATGTCTTCAGTGAAGCAAGGAATGTCACATGCTGGCATTCAGTTCAACAGAACAAGGTTCTGGAAACATGGTTGTTTTTTCTTTCAGTTTGGTGTAAGTCTTGTGACTTGCAGATATATAGGGATACAGATAAAGCAAAAAACTGTCACATGACATGACCTGCAAAATGCAACAGCATAATGAAAATGAAAATGTTTTTATATTTGAAAATAATGGTTGTAACCAGAATGGTTTTACAAGAGAGAGCCTATAGTTGTATGAGGTTTATAGCCCAGAATGACACTGATCAGTGAGAAGCAGGTAGGCAGAAAGCAATGAATTAACTATTTTGTCAGAGAGGTGTCAGGCAGCTCATGCAGAAGTGAGTGAGTCCTGCTCCGTGGGTTTCTATGGGAGTACACACATCTGGGTGTGCCATGCTGAAACCAGCAGAAGTTCGAGTAGGGATGCAATCATAGATGAAAGATGGCTGATTGTGTTAAGGAATGAGTACAGGTATTTGATAATGTTTTCTTAATCAGAAGACGTCAATACATGAAGCTATTTTTTTTGTCAGAGCAGGCCTACTGTTTTTGACAAGGGTGAATTTCTGGTCAAAAGGAGGAAAGCTGTTCATCTCAAACTGCCAACATTTGGAAGGGAACTGACTCAGTTTCAAATGCCTGTTCTTGATTCAGGTCAAGGGTTTGAACTTTTGCCTCTCTAAATGAGTTTAGGGGATATTATATATACTATTATAACATAGTGTGTGGCAAAGGCATTCACTATTACTTCTGCTCTAAAAGGTCTGAATTCATTTCAAAGTAGAATGGGAAATTTTTGAAATCTTGAGAACTTTCTCAGGGAAGTGAAATTACATATTGCCTTTCTCTAATACTGACGAGTTTCAAAATGTGTCATTGATGTGACCTGGAACAGATAAAAGACTAAAGGGCAGAGAGTGTGGCCTGGGGTGAGCAGGTATGGAGGAAGTGGCAGGGGCTCATTTTTAGAAATCTTCTGTCCATTAATTTCCTGTTCCTGCTTTGAAATCTAATGCATTGTAGACGTGTGTCACTTGTTTTTCTTTTATTTTTCAAGGGTCATGTACAAACAGCACCGTTTTAGGATTTTCACGAGTGTTTCTGCCAAATTCTCCTACTTTTAGACTTGACTGGAATATTATTTCAATCTGCAATAAATTGAAATCAGTGTTGATATACGGTACTTCCTCAGAGGCTTTATTGCATTCTGCTTTCATAGTTGGAAGAGTGTCTTTTAGTTATGCTTAGCATCACAAGCAACATAAATTTAATGGTTTTAACAAATTCCCTCCTGGACTTTTTCATCACCGAAACTGATGTTTACAAGTTTGAAAATGATGTTCTGTATAAGACAATCTGTTAGCAGAAGTGGGAATCAGGATGAAGAAAGGCAAACAGAGGATTTCTTCCAGGTCATGTTTGAGTGATAGTGTTAATGTGTACATGCTTGTAGAAGACTTTAGTTGCTAGTTGTGATCAATACTTGACATATTTTTCCCATGATTAAATTAAAGCTGGGAAAGTGAGATTTCCCTTAGGAGAAAACAAGTGGCAAAAGAGTTCATTGATGATCTGCATCTAATCCAAATAAGTGCTACAGTTACCTCTGCTCTCATTCATTTATTTGTCCATTTCCTCCTGCTGGTCTGGTGACTTTTGGCTCACCACCCACATCAGAAATAGTTCATACATGTGGACTTGCTATCTTCAATACCTACAGGATTCCTTATTGGTAAGGTAAAAGAAAGCAAGTTAATGTTACCAGTCTTATAGCTGTATTTCTTCTGCATAATATTTTGCAAACAAATCTATAGACAGTAAGCGTGCTTAAGATTCTGTGCCAGAATCCACATGCTGCAAGGTCATGGAGTAAGCATGTTTTCCATATCAGTAATGAGGATAGTGAGGCACTAGGTTCCAACCAGCACAGCTGTGGGAAGCTTTAGGCTTCTGTAAAAAGAAATCTTTTTTTTTTTCTTAGAGATTGGATTGGCAGTTGGTGCTTCCTTTGCCTTGTGTCCCCTGGTATTTTTGCTAGGGGCTGGGATTTCACCCTCTTGTCCATGCTCCTTGTGGGATGTGGATCTTCACTACACACCCAGGCTTTGTAGGTAGGTGTCAGCTGCTCACTGCCTGCTTTTCCCCCTGCGTGTCCATCCGTAACTGGGCACTGAGGAGCTGGTGGTGCGAATGACATATTCACTTGGGTCTTTAAGGACAGTTTCATAAAAATGAAAACAGTCATGAATCAAAATAGCTTGAAGAAAGCTAGGTAGAAAAGTGTGACTGGAACCATTTAAAGAGTATTTTCCAGAAAATTATAGCTGAGCTTTATCTTCCCCACAACAGTAGTTTGATTAGATTCTGAAAGAGCCTTTTCAGAGTTGCAGTGCGAGCATCAGTCCTCACGGTAGGTCAGCCAGAACTTACCTGCTTCTGTGAGCCAGCTGTAGCTTTATTTCTTTGTTTCTAGGAATAGAACTCAGCAATCACTCTTCCATTAATGATTCCTACATCCTGAGTCTCTTTCCCTGTGGCTTTTTGAAGGATTAACCATTGGAAATAAATTATTCTTTTACACCTCACAATTTGTTTTTAATTTCTTTTAGACCATGGAAATAATTAAAATGTTATGAATCTAGAAAAATAGTATATGAAGTTGGCTGGCTTTTTAAATTTAGAAATAAAACTTTCTTTGTATACTGCCATTAAACTATGAAAAACCTTTAAAAATGCCTGACAAGTAAAGATGCTTAACCAGTTGTTTCTGTGAAAAGTAGAAGACGTAAGAATGTTGTAATTTCTGCTACATTCCTGAGATAGCTGGTAACAGACTATAAGATTGTATTCATATGCAAAGCTGAAAATTATGGTACGATTAAATTAAAATTAATAATGCAATCTTTATGACGTTAAGTCAGAGGCAGTCTAATGTTATACTGTCTGTGAAGCCTGCAGTTATTTACAACCCAGATGTTTACAGAAAATGAACCAACCTTTTACTTTTTTTTTTTTTTTTGTAAGGAGCTACTGTTTCCTCATTAAGTCTCCACCTCGGCAGTGGTATGTTTGGCTCTTTCAGGCAAACATTGTTTATGACACATCTCAGAAGGATGTTGATTCAGAGTAGAAGAGATAGAAACTGGGAATAGTTCGGTTGCAAAAATAAACAATAGTTCAGGTGTTAAACTACCGATGTGGAAAATTGCTCTGACAGTTATGATGTTGTTCTATCTTTTACTAAGACTTAAGCTATCATTTACTCCAAATGCATAAACTGATGCCTTGTTCCCTAGCACGTGCTAGTCTGTACTGCACTGCTTGTGTTTGCGTCACTGATGTTCCATGCTGCGCATGTATACATGGACTGAAAGAACACATTACAAACTGGACTGAAGAACTTTTTCTGTAAAAAAATTTACACAGACTGTTTATCATGCAGGAGTTGTTCTCTGTTGTTTATACTAGTACCACTCATGCTGAAGCAAATCGAAAATAATAAAATAGAGGAGGAGATTTATCAAGCTTCCTTTCACTTTTATATATTCAATTATGAGCATCTAGCTAATTCTTCATGAGGAAATGCATACTCTTCAGCTTATAATGAATATGAATGCAGAACCAGAGGTTCTATTTCTGTTTTCTAGATGTAAAGTTTTGGTGATAAAAGGCAACTTGATGTGATTAGGAAGAATTTGGTAACTTGAATGTTTGAATCTAGAATCCTTCTTTCAGATTTGGTCTATTGTAATTTAAATTATATGCCAAATGACTGGATAAGACCTTGTAGATTGTACTAAGCTTTTGCTCATTTATTATGTTATGGGATTTTCATCTGGGAAAGCTATGAGGTATCAGAGTCCTTGACTGTTCCTTGCTTGCTAGAATGGTGCTCCATATTTAATCAAGGAGACTAATGAGCTTCTCAGTACTACGGTGAACTGAATCATAATACAGGAAGAATGGGATGATGTTGTGAACTAGAGTAACATCAAGAAATTTAATTTAAAAAAGGCAAAGATGTACATTCAGGGACTAACAACGTGAATTTTTGCTATAAGGTAGAGGTTCATCATTTGAATGTGACAGGAGAAGAGAGACCTGGTTATAGTCATGGGTTATAGGATGTCTAGCTGCCAATGTGAAGTGCAATGCAGTTTGAGAACTAACTCAGTACAGTATATTTGTGCAGAGATAGAAAAATATCAGAACCATTGTACAGGGTAGTGGTGAGACTTCATTTAAAACATTATGTATTATTACTCTCCACCTTATTAGAAAAAAAAATTAAACTGGAACAAATGTAGGCTAATTAAGTCGGGGAGAAATCTATCACATGCTAACACAGATTAAAGAAACTGCCCTTTATTCCTCAGTTTCTGTTGTCACTTCTTTTCTTTCTCTCTCTTTTTTTTTTTTTTTTTAAATGTACAGCATCCTAAAATGCATTTGGAAGTGGGTATTGGGGGTCATTTAAAAACATTAATTGCTTTAGAGCGGTTGCTTTGGAAAAACTTGCTATTGATAGTGCCAAAAACAGTGATAGAATAATCGTCTGCTCATGCAACAATGGTACAGCTGAAATTGAGAAAGAAATTTACATGGCTCACAGTCCTTGTGATTCTACTAGCAGTAGCACTTTCTTTCCTTTTCTCATTTATATGATTTTCCTATAATCTATCATAGTTATTAATTGAAATAAAGGACCAAACTTAAACACATAACTTTTCCTGTGCACTGCTCATATAGTTGAGTTTGACATGCTGAAGAGTGGTGATGGGAGGGGTCTTGAGAGAACAGAAAAATAAAGTTTGGCAGAAAGAAATGGAAACCGCTCTCATGTGAAAACTTGTTTATTCATGAACATCATAAAGCCCATAATATTTTGAGCTCACTCACAGTGCCAAAAATGGCAGCATGAGGAGAAGTGTGCCCAAGAACAAGCATCAGATGTGAGGCTATATGATGTCATAGAATCATTATGTCACTCAATGCCAATTGATTTCTAGGACTGATTGCAAGCAATCATTAATCACTTTGTATTGAACAACATGCCAGCTCCATCACATCTGGGGCAAGCACAAGTGGCACCTATTTAGCCAACATCCTGCTCTCAGCAATTTCACATTTTGTCTTTCAAACTAAACCGAACTGTTAGAGATGCAGCAAGATTACTATTTTACCCCCTCTATGTCTCTTATTTTTCCTAGGAATTTAGATAGATGAAAACCTTAGCTTACTTGCAAGCTCAATGTTCCCTGCTTGTACTCACAGTAGTGTGCTACTGAACAGTGGGGCATGTCCTAAGTGGAATTCATAGAGCTGCTGTAAGAATATTTATGATTTCTGAATATTATTATGCTCCTCTGCACATTAAAAGTGAGATAATATGAGGAGTGTTCCTTTTTTACACATCTGTATGGGAAAAAAGTTGTTGCAGGTGAGGTGTATACTCAGATTCTGATATTAGAATAGTCTCACCAAACCCAGGGGTTCATTTACTATATGGAGCTAATCTTAAGCAAGAGCATTAGGAGATATATTACCAAAGCCAAAATGTCTTGGGAAATGGGAGCTAATTGACATGACGTATTAACTACAGAAGCTGCCCTATGGTGTTAATACAATGCATTTATTCTACCCTTCCTTTCTAGATTAGAAACAGACATATTAAACCTGATACAATCTTTCTGGTGAATCCCATAATATTTTATAATAATGAAAAATTTGCTTTCACCTTTCTCCATGTGCCTGACAATCATGAAAAGTTACTTAGACATGTTACATAAATTGGAATATTTTTAAATAGAAATGTTCCTCGATAGCTGGGGTCTTGGACAGTCAAAGTGACTGGTAGCAAAATGTTGCATTCCTATGAGATTATGAAAAGCTTTGGCCTTCTGTAGTCGTTCTTCACTAAGGACTGTAGTCATTCTTTTGAAATCCCTGCTTAATCTCTGCAGGCTCCATTATTTATTTTGTCAGTAACTTCAGTCGTGATGGTTTGCTGTCAATCATCCATTGTCAAAGGATAAGTGAATTTCATAAAATATTCTGTTGGTGCTGTCCCACAGCTGAGGAAGAATTTACCTGCAGACTTTGGTATTATAAATGAGACAGAACTCATTAATAAGCTGGGTCATCTGTTGTACACACACCATCTCAAGAAAGTGTTTCTGGAAGGCAGAAGAAAGTGGAGCTAAAGGTGACTTGTAATCCTAATGTCTTCTTAGAGTATG
Organism: Athene noctua; assembly: GCF_965140245.1. Lineage (NCBI taxonomy): Eukaryota > Metazoa > Chordata > Aves > Strigiformes > Strigidae > Athene > Athene noctua. Next base: position 13,684,262 of record NC_134049.1, on the reverse strand, counting down.
CTAAACAATAGTCATTGATATAAATTACAGTTATTACATACTTCATTTTTTATGGTACATAATTAGATAATTCTCCAAAGAACTTTTAATCACATGTCTTTTCATTAATTAACATTAAATGTCATTAGCAGTCAGCTTAACTTGATCAAAGACAGATACACTGTAGCAAGATTCTGAGAAATAACATACCATTTACTAATTATATTATTGATTTTATGGTCTGAAGAATCCTAATTATATGTGATACAAACTGGACCTAGCTGAGCCTGCTGGGGGTACTTTGAACATGAATAGTTTCTGGCAGTTCTGAGCATCTCACTTGCATAAATCACTTCTGGGCTTGATTGTGCATCTGTTTTCAAAGGTGATGTTTTAATGGACTTTGAAATCTGGAAAAGTGCATTCTGTGTGGCTCCACATGAAAGAGGAAAGAGATTTGGGATTTTAACTCCTGATTTTAATCATTCTGAAAAGATTTTAGATCTGTAGGCGGATACTTTTGAACAGTGGAAGTAATATGGCATAGTTGATTTTAATTAGTAGGCCAGCCTAATACAGAATTTCCCATAGCTCCCTATGACTTTTTTTTAAAGATGAGTTTTTAGTACTTTCTTCAAAGTTAATGGTAGATTCAGACTTTCAAAATTTTAATTTCATGTGAAGGTAAAAACTAAAAAAACACCAAACAAGTCATGAGGTGAATATTTGATTAGAACAAATGCAGATCTGAGAAACAACCTCACATGTGTCTTATTTAAGTATAGTGCTTTCATAGAAAAATGAAAAGGAATTTAGATCAATGGCATAATTATGAAATGTTACTCTTACCCTTAATTGCTTATACTTAAGAACATGAAAAGCCTAGTTTTTAAAGTACGTGTCTGTGTATGTAATTAACCTATTCAGTTGCATGAAATTTCAATTTACTCTCAATTCATGATAATAAGGTGATACCTTACTAGTAAATATTTGTTTAAATTGCAAAGTGTGAACATCTTTTAGAGCTAAACAGATACCTATACTTTTTGTGCCTGCTTTCATGAGATGTTATAAGGTTTGAAGGGGATATTTTAACCTAATCCTTCTGAGGAGGAACTTTAAGACAGCTAAAATACATGGTCAGAGTCAGTACTTTTTTTAAAAAAAGTGTGTGAAAATAACAGAATTGTTTACTATAATTTCTTTAAATCAACTTCTAATTTTCAGATTTTAGTGCCTTCTGACTGCTTTGGTTCCCACCTACTCATTCCCACTCCCACCTGATGGTTGACTTGCTAGTTAGCAAATCAAAGAATTGAAATAGTCTGAAAAATAAATTACTAGGCTGGTGGGTGGACTCCGAGTTTAAACAAATAAAACAAGCAAAACACATCATATCCCCAAACTTCGTTTGTACCTGTTGTTTACTTTGGCATAGGATGAGGGGTTTTTATTCCTCAGTAGATGAGACTGGACAGCATAAGTTATGAAAAATAACTAATATCCAGTTAACCAGTACACCGTGCATTTACACATACTTTTCTTCTGTGAATCATAGTCAAAAAGGGGATGTTGGGAAGAAGGACTTGTTCCATTTTACCAGGGGTAAGACTGAGGTGAGGACAGCTCAGAGTGTACACGTGGCCCTTGGTTGACAAGTGTGCTTGGTACACAGTACTGCTTTATTCTATTCTACTCTGCTTCTTTAGCACTCTCATCACTGTAATACCTCATAGCTGAACTCTTGGTTCCTGCTCTTGTGCTTGGGTTGCAAGACTAGCGTTCTTTCCCTCATTCATATCAGAGACTCTTTTTGAAACAAGTAGTGAAGTAGTGAAGTAAGAATACCTTGATAGAACAAGCTAAATAATTTCTGAGGTGCAGAGCATAAGGCCAAAAGTCTAGACACACGTACTCTTTTGACTTGCAACCCACTCTCCTTAGAGGGGTTCAGAACAGGGCAGCAATCACAAGCCTGGAAGCACAAGTGTTGCAGGGAAATTCAAGCTCTGTGTTCCATCTTTATGTGGAAGAAAGCCAGTACACACTATAACTTCTTGTCTGCTCGGTAGAAATTCCAAAGAATATTGCAAGGTACATTATCAATACAGTCCTCAAGAATCAGTGACAGGAGCAGTTCAGGAGTTATTCAAATAATTTAGGATATAAACCAGTAATTGATGATTTATTCAAATATTTTGGTGCTGTATTTATCTATTTGTCCTTGTGGCTCTCTGTTGTTTAGTTGGACAGTGAGTGTCTCAGGGAGCTGGCTCATACATAGCTGTTAAACATCACAAGGTATAACAGTAGTAAATCATGTAAAATGTTGGTTTAGGAAGAGATAAGCTATAGTTTTAACTTCTCCATATCTGAAGAAAAGAATGGCATGAAAGGAGACAATGATGGTGTGATGAAAGACAGGAGGAAGATGAAAAGGTGGCTAAGAAAGAAGAGTAATGTGCAGGCTAGTAAGATTCTAATGAGTGACAAGAAGAGAGTTTACAATCACCAGTTTTGCTTCCACTGTTTCTAAACTTAAAGTTTAAACATTTTCATGCACAGAGAAAACTTGTTTCTTCTGTGGTAAAGGATGGGTCACCAAATTACAAGTTCTTGACCCTTAACCCTGCAACACATGGCATACCTGGAGTGCCAGCAGATACTAAAACGTGTAGCTAAGAGCCTAGAGACTGCACAGGTTCCCTTGGAGACAGACTTAGTTAAGTAAGTTTAAACAAATAAAGATGCAATTGCCTGAAGTGAGTTTTGTGAAGAGGAAGTGGAAAGTGGCTGTTGATCTTGGGAAGAAGTCCCCATACAATTTTAGATGGGATTATTCAGAGGGGGTTTTCAATAGCAGTGTGTAAGATAATAAGACCTACAAGATGGTGAGGTCAGAAAAATTTCTGAGGAGGGAAATAGGATTGCAGCATGTACCTAAAGAACGGGGGCAGATGGAAGGAGGTGAACCGTCTGTGGGAAGCTTAGATCTTCATTAGTACTGTGCTCTGGAAGGAAGACCAAGATTAGCTCATGCTTACAAATACAAGTTTGTTGCTAACCGATACAAGAGTCTCAATGTTTACGCTTTCTTTACTGTGCTGAAGATGGTATCTGATAGGAGAGGAGAGGAAAGTGGGGAACCCGCTTATTTCCTGCCAGCCATTACCTTGTGTGCCTATTTTGTGGAGAGGACGACTTTTGTGATGTTTGGTTTTGTTTAGCAGGATAGAGGCAGGTGATATTTGCTCAGATAATCTCAACACAGAGTAAGCTGTGTTAAATTTACATTACACTTATTTAAAAAATGTATAAGCATCTCTTCAGCTCCAGTTTTTTATGCCTCTGGACTTGTAGGGAACTGTTCTCCTCGACCCTCTGCGTGCTACGGATCTGAGAGCAAGCTATGGAGAAGGCTCAGCAAGAGGACTTAGCAGATGGTACATAGATGATGTTGATGAGGGAAGAATACAGAGAGAAAACTGTACTTGTCTTAACTTGTGGGAAAAAAACTTAATTAGTACATCTGTAAAATGATGCAAGTTAAGCCCTAAAATTACCCTATAAACTCTCTTTTATATTTTTTGTTACCCTTTTTTTTCTCGAAGCAGTTAAATAAGATTTCAGTGCCAAATTTAGGAGGAGGGGGAAGAAGAAGCCAAGGTAGCTGCATGCACCAGTTATTCAAATCTGGTTTTGTCCACAGTGATTTTTCTAGCTACTGTTTTTCTGCCAGAAAGAAAATACTAGCTCTAACCTGAGTAGCTCCAATACCATCTGTATCTGATGACTGAGCTGATAGATCCATATTCTCTCTGGATACAAACTGGCACAGTGAGCTCAGTGGACTTCAGCCATTTACACCAGTAGAGGCTTTGGCCATTGCATCGTCTTTGCCTTCATTCTACCTAAGATACTTGTCTGCAGTCCCTCAGTTCTTTGTGGGTTTGCTCTTTGTGATGTATTTTTGAATGTTCCTCTCTGAGCTTTATGACAGATAATTTGCACAGTGCCCTGTTACTGTAAGCCAGGTGCTTTCATCCTTAATGAACAATTTCCTGGAAAAAAAAAAAGGAATAAACAATAGATAAAGTAGGTCATGGAGACAGCAGAGTCAAGAGCTTTGCATAGTGATGTAAAATTAAATAAGGCTGGGGTCATGTTCTCATTTATCTCTCCCGTTATTGCTCTAACAATGTCTGTGATGGTTCCTGGAAAGGTAAGGTTATTTTGGGAGACTGTTTGGATCTGCTGGGAATTTTGGCCACACCTCTTCTCTCTTCTCTCTTCTCTCTTCTCTCTTCTCTCTTCTCCTTCTCCTTCTCCTTCTCCTTCTCCTTCTCCTCCTCCTTCTCCTTCTCCTTCTCCTTCTCCTTCTCCTTCTCCTTCTCCTTCTCCTTCTCCTTCTCCTTCTCCTTCTCCTTCTCCTTCTCCTTCTCCTTCTCCCTCTCCCTCTCCCTCTCCCTCTCCCTCTCCCTCTCCCTCTCCCTCTCCCTCTCCCTCTCCCTCTCCCTCTCCCCTCCTCTATAGCTGGAAGGTCTACAGGCAATGGGTGGTCAAGAGATGCAAGTTAAATCTAGATTGCAAAGACATTTTGCTTCTTGAAGGGACCTATATTCCTGAGCCCTGCAGCCAGCCCTGTTGGCACAGCGCTCCTGTCTGGTTCACACCTGGGTTCACAGGGACATCAAGGCATGGAAGGGGATTTGGTATCTGTCTCAGTCTTGCCTTGACATGAGTTCAGGCCTTTGCTAGGGCATAATCCTGACCTCACAGTTTAATATGCATCTTGAGCTCCCTTTAGAGGGATTTTGGGAGACTAGCTTTAGGCACTTCAAGTAGGTGCCTTCTTACCAGCACCATGTGTGACCAGCCGGTGGATGGTTATAAAACAATAATTCTGCAGCATGTCCCCTCAAAGCAGTGACCAGCAGCAACTGCAAAGACCTTCTTCACACACCATGACCTTCTCTGTGGCATCAGCATTCTGTCCTAGAGAAGGGCAGATGTCTTCAGCCTGTTTTCCATGTTGGAGGCCTAAACCTAAGAGTTTATAGCCATTTCTAGGCACCTTAGTAGCTGGCCTGATTCTCAGATAGACAGAGATTTGTATGTGCTCTGAAAATCAGATCAATTACATGGAATCCTAACTTCAGGCTTTTAGCTTTGACATGATTGAACCAAATACCATTCCTCCAGTATTGATAGTGTTCCAGATATGCCTTGTAAGAAGCACATGAAAGTACAAAGGATTATTGCAGCTTCTGAGGAAACCTCTCATATTTCAAGTAAAATTGGCAGTTTTTAAGTGGCCACTCTAATTCCTAAGCCATTAGAAATCTAAAAATTGATTTAACATTTATCTTCTATTTAGCAGATAGTCATAGAAAAAGTTCTATTCTGTATGGGCCAGTCAATGTTTTTAATAGCTAGGAAGTTAAAAAATTTTTGATTAAGATTTCAAGAGGCTGAAAGGGAAATTGAATGCAGGAAGAGAACATCTGAGCGCTGTTGTAGTAGAGAATGCCAGAGAGGATAAAGCATTGGAAAACCCAGAGGAGAACAGATGAATATATATGCTATTGGACCAGTGGGGTTAGTAAAGGTACGGATGCAGAGGAAGCAAACATTATTTCCTTACTGTCTTATGAAGAAAGTGAAGATAAAATGCTTTGCCCTGCCTGCAGCATTTTCTGAAAATACATGTTTAGTTTCAATGTTCATTTTATTTCAATTTTTGGTTTCATTTTATTTGTATTACTACCTTGAAAGTTCAAGGCATTCACCAACTTTAAAGCCAGATTGGAAAAACTGAATCTGGATTCTCAGTGCAGCTCCAAGGCTTGCAAATCAGCTTTCTCCCATAAATACTGCACTGTTTCTGGAAAAGAAGAGATGGGTCTTTAAATGAAATATGAGATGTAGCATTGGGATGTGATAGTATTGCTGTAGATCAACAGCCATCAATCTGTGTTACTTAATTTGTCTCTGGCTCAGCTGTTCACTGTACTTGGGACTTTTTTGCTGTTTGTTTCATTTTATTTTCCTCTGAGATAAATGAAGTCAAAAAAGAAGGGGCCAATTGTGCTTGACAAGTAGAAGTAATTTTTAAAAACATAACTGTAAAGGATATTCTACATTTTCAAACAGTGCTTTTGTTTCTGACTTTCACAGCACTTTCACAGAATCATACTTAATTTATTTCACTGCATGTATATTGAACATCCTTATATTTCATTGCTTTTGTTACTCCCATTTTCAGATCAACTTCATGCGCACTCTTTAAATGCTGTAAAATAATTCTGTTGGAATAAATGGTTGGGGGGTTTTAGCTAAATACTTAGAAACATATTATTCGTCATCTGGGCATGCCTGTAACACTTAGGTTGCTTTATTTATCCTGGGTGTTCTGGGGATATAAGGTCTTTGTTGCTCTAAGTGTCTAAGGAAGCATATGTTGTAGTTGTTTGACATCTTGAACATGGATTAGGTGGGTGGCTATATGTAAGCAAGCTAACTTGAGTTCTCAGGAGATCAGCTTTTGATGTGTGTCAGCTTACTTTCTCTTCTGAAGTAATGTATGTGAAGGAATATCTGAAATATGCATGGGTCAGTGAATATAAATATACTGTTAAATCAGTAGAGAATGCAACTCCCACACAGTTTCAACAGCTTTAAAATTCCACTATGCAAGAAGACTGGGATCAGCAGGGGGGGCACTACGGCACTGGCTGCCTTGCTCTTCCATCCCCGCGGTCAGACGGTGAGATCAGGGTGGGAGGGTTAAGCACGCAAGTACATGAAGTGGCTCTTTCTGACTTTCCTTGTTTACCATGTTTTAATTGAGAGGGTTCAGAGATGACTGCCCCAGGAAGATTTCTTAGCTTGCAGGAGGTTGTCTTCTGTTGAAATACTGCAAGGTACCTGGAGTTTGCCTTCGAAGCCTGCCAACGCTGACTTGCTCTTGGCAGAAAGTGCTGGTGGAATGTCAGCCATCTCCCTGTCCGAACTGGCAGGGCTTGGAAGATCAGTTCAGGGCGTAGGCACTACAAGGGACGTTAACGTTTCAGTGGACTTGTGTTTGGATTAATAACTTAAAGGGCCAAATGTTCAAAGGGCTGGCTTCCAATTTTACGCTGGTAGTTGAGTACAAGTACAAAATTATGGGCAGAAAATCACAGATAATTTTTTTCCAAGCTGACCTTTCTGAAAAGGAGCCAGCAATTATCTGTATTTGGGCACTGTTTCAGCAATGTTTTTAGGTGTTGTTAATGTAATATTTTCATTATATTTCTGCTGGACTATTGATTAACTATTCAATAATTTAAGAAAAAGAAATGTAGTGTTGTAATGAATAATAGCTTTTTGGATTAGTACTTGCACTTTGCACAAGCGTGCATGAATATTGAGTTTGTGTAAATACTGATAAAATAAGTGTCTGTATTTATTTGTGTGTTGATGTTGATCTCATAGAGTGGATGGATAATGACACATGTGTTTAATACATTGTTGCTGCAGTATCTAAAATCACTTTTCAGTTTGCAATACGCTTGTTCTTAAAGCACCTGACAGCTTGGTCAGTCTTCTTCCCTTGTTTCCTGTGGAAAATAGTGAGACTTAAGTTCTAAATTTCACCCAAAGTTTCAAAGCCTGGTGTTGTATGGTGGTTAGCTGCCTTTGAAGGCTCAGAGCTAGCCTACAGAAAATACTAGATGCAGAACTTGGGTGGAATTTCAGCTCCCTCAGTCTAGCCCTGACACGTTGCTAATCCAGTGTCACACCTTAAGTCTTTGACAGTGTGATTTAAATTCAGGTCCTCTGAAACCTGGACACATACACCAGCCTTTGTCTTGAGAAACATATCTCATTAGCCGTAACTAAACTAATTGCCTAGATTGCTTGCCTAGTGGCCTGTCTCTGTGGTATTTTGACCCAGTTTTCCTCTGAGAGCCCTGAAAGAACAATCGTGAGCTTCCAAAAATAACATTTGATAGATTGAAAAGATCTTACTTCATTATTTATTCGTGCTTTGCTCTAGCCAAGCTCCCAATGACCCAAAGTCAGCTTATAAGAGAGCTTAGTGCTGAATCAGATCTTCAGATTTCATATGTTATCCATGAAACTGTAACAATGTTCACTGTAACAATTGCAGCTCACACCGATATATATTAGAGTTTAGAAATGTAAAGCAGTTTAAGAGATTTGGGCATTTGATTCCCGTTAAAGTCAGCCCCCACCCAGTTTTGGAAAACTGAGCAACTGTGGTTCAAACAATATAAGGGAGAGTCATGAGGGCACTCTAGCAGTTAGGACCCCAGTGCATTTATCCACTCTTTTAAAGAAAGCCTCTAAACCAACATTTTAGGAAATGGAATTAGTTCCTTTATTTGTACTTAACAGCACCGATTTCACTGAATGGTGTAGCAGAGTTGGCTGCTGCTGAGACTTAGCAAACAGGACTCAGGATGCAGCTCTTGATACTGTCCCTTAATGACATCCCCATAAACTATGAAAATCTCTAAATTTTGCTTTTATTCCTTTACTTCCCAAGTCATGTTAATTACAGAAAATACCCTAGAATTATTCAATTTGTTTCTTTGCCAACATTCACTGTAACTTCAGTAATGAACTTTGGTTGAGGAACATGGTTAACTTTCATAGAGAGCACAGAATACTTTTATACTGAAAAGTTAAGGTTCTTGCGTATGTTTATTGGCATTACCCTTATGGCTAGAAGGACAAAGTTGGAACAGGCTTGTCCCCATTGTATGAATTCATGTAAGGTAAGAAAGATCCTAGTTTTGTGCATCTTCTTGCTCTGTTCCTAGCTTGTGCCACTGCTGGGATTGGCCTCTTTGAGGAACAAAACTGTACAAACTGGTCCTGTGCTGTGAGCCCGTGGGCCTTCACAAGATACTGCGAAGGAAACCTGCTGAAAGTCAAAAGCAGTTGTACTGGCCTGGTCAGCTCTGTTTATCCCCTTCTCTGTGTCACCTCCAGGTGACAGGAGACGTCTGGAAATGGTATCAGGGACATTTGTGAGTAGTAGTGACTTCTGCTCCAGGTACTTCCAGCTATTGAACTGTCCTGACATCACAGGCAGAGATGCACACAAACCTCAGAGAGAGCAGTGCTTAAGGAGAACATGGAAAAGCTGAGTATATGACTGACAGCATGGGGTTTGTAGCACAGATGATAGACCAGTTGTTTTGCCCTGCTTGTAAGGGATAATAACTTGCTCTCAGTACGATGACTTCTCGGAGCTTAAATAGACTCTGTTAACTGAAATATCATCTTTTGTTAACAGAGGCAGCTTCTTGTCTACTATCTTCCTGAATTAATTGTGCAAGATGTCAGTAGAGGAAACCCAGCAACTCACTGCATAGTCTGGTGTTTCTGCTAGTTCTTCTATCACTTGAATTTCTCTGTGCTCAGATGATAAGAATCACATTGTCATTGCTTTTGTATTCTGTACCTGATCCTTTGTGGAAATGTTTATCTGTTTAAAACAGCTTTAAATTTTCATTAAAAACAAACAAAACCACAACCTGGCATTGACAATATTTCTGTTGGTCATGGCAACAATTTTTAGATGTGGCTATGAGTTTGAACAGCTTAGTTCTTGACTGCCCACATTAAAACAACCTGTTTCTTAGCATGCATTCTGAGCTCTGCATATTATTCAGCCCTTTCATGGTATCTCAATTTATTAATCATAAATGGAGGCATCCAAAAAATCCTGATCAGTTTTGAAACTCATGGCCTCATTTAGCTTTCATAACAGCTTGTTTCTAACAAAATCTGATGTAGAGCCAAATGAAGTGTGTGTTTAAATGATCCCTTGCCTAAACTATCATGAAAATTTCAGATGGGATGAGAAGGAGGAATGCCACAGAGGGCAGCTTGTTGGAAGCTTGCTACTACTTAGAGACTAAAATAGTGTAATCAGCAAACACTCAGTCACTTTAATGCTTCTTCAGTGAAATCCAACTTTTTGTTTTTTGGCTTAACTATTCTCTTGCATTTTCCTCAATTGCTCACACACAAATACTAGAATACATTTTAATTTTCATGTACCTAGATTTTCCTATTTGGTAGAAACTATAATTAAGAGCAGAATTGGGGAACCTCTTGATAAATAGAATACATTTATGAATAATCACCATGGAATTCTAAAGCCTTCATAAAATGCTAAAGCTCTTTGAAGTAAACATGTGGATCAAAAAAATCCATTTAGATTTTTAGAAGACTTTTGCAACGTCTTTCATCAAACTTCCTGAAAGTAACTGAACTTTCTTGTTGGGGTATTACAGAAGAAAAAGTCTACATATAAGTAAAATGTTTTCTATGTAATAAGAAACAAAGTCTGAGAATTAATGATTGATTTCCAACAGAGGAGCAAGGAGGTGTCAAATGAAATTAAGGAGGCAGACAGAAAAACAAAAGGAAGTATTTCATACAGTAAATGGCTAAGATGTGAGACCATCACAGGATGCTGTTGACACTAAATTTAGGGGCTTGATATTTGCATTTTAATGGATCAAAAGTGATTAGACAAATTATTGAAATAGAATCCATCAAATGCTATTAAACACAAAGATACCACTCGTGGCTGAGGAAGTCCCAAAGTTGCAAATTGCTGGAAGCCAGAAAGAGTTTAAAAGGGCTGGGTTATTACCAGCCATCTTCTCACACTCTTCCCTGGACACCTGCTATGGCTGAAAGCAGGATAGTGTTCTGTAGTCTGATAGAGCACAATTATCTTATGATAAGTAATTGCTTAGAATGGTTTATCTCATTTCTGCCTTAATTTGTTTCCACTCCCCCAAATACACTTTCTCTGACCCAATGTTTTCTGTTTTTCTGTTGCTCACAGGGCCAAGCAAATTCTGAAGAGGTTTCTTCTGTGATTCTGTTAAAGTGCTGTGTGTCTTCATGTGCTGATGGTTTGTAAAAACAGGATCCATTAGGAATTTTAGCACTTTGAGGGTAAGACTTTTTAACATGGCTATTTGTTAAATGCATTGCATGGAAATTTGGGGGGAAAATTCAGGTGAGGTTAATAGACTGCATATACATTTAGACATCTAAAAGAATGATCTTCAAAAGTATATAAGGATTTAAGAATATTGCATGCTAGTGAAAAACACTTCTGTAAATGTTTTCCTAACTATAGCTGGACACCAAATTAGTGTTTGGCTTTTTTTTTTTTTTTTTTTTTTTCCTGGTTTAGAACTCATTTCATCCCAAATTGAGAGAAAGGAATTCAGTTTAGAACTTTGTCTTGGACTGGAAACTCTGTTTGAATTTCGTGTCAAAGTTGCATTATGAAAAATTTTATGACAGAAATGTCAAAATGAAATGTTTCACTGCTTCTGCCCAAAACAGGAAATTCTCTGATGGTCATTTTTAGTTAAATTTTCTAGTCTGTCAGCCAAGGAAGCAAAGAAGAAATTTAATCTGTGGTTTTGGTTTTGTTTTTCTTTTTTTCTCCCAGCCACCTAAACTATGTGCTAGTGCTCTTTCAGGAATATTGCCAAAACCAGGTCCTTAACACCCAGAGAAATCTTTAGAGGACACTTGCTTCACCCAGCAAGGACTTTTTTGGGTTTTATTTTCTCTGCATGTAGGCCCTAACCTTATGGGGTGCTGTTGTCCTCAGCTTGTTTTGTACAAACTGCAAAAGAGAGTAACAAACCTCCTTTTGTCCACACTCATGTAGTTAATCCAATATAAAGTATTGGTTGCCTCTTCTGGTCTCTTTGCAAACCCCAGCACAGTTTCCCCAACAAAGGTTTTTGTAAAGTGAATCCACAGATAAATATATCAGTGACTCGCCACCTACTAGTTTTTCTATAGCTAAGATTTGCAACTTGTGAAAGTGAAAGTGTGTTTCCCTTCTTTTGTGATGGAACCAATGACCAGTAGGTGAAAAGGTGAAATACTGAAATTTGTTCAAAAAGGAGCAAGGTACGTGAAAATGGCTTAAAGGAGTAACACATACCTAACTTAATCAGTTATAATTAACAAAGAGTGAGACACTTGTGAAAAATTACCAGATTGTATTTTGTACTGAAAGACCTTCTTTCCTGCCAAATTGTCCCTAAATTGGCTTCTTTCATTCCTGAAAAGAAAAATCAGGCCTGGAGAGACAAAAAGTTAGAGTTCATTTAGGGACTGCAAGAAGACCTATGTGTCATTTATTTTCTTGTTAAGCGCAAAAGGCTGCCTATCCTTGAGAGAGTGGCAGTGGCAGACACTGGAAATGTTTCTGTAATTTGGCTATATCTTTAATTAAGTTACAGGCATTGTCCCCCTGAAAGGCTGATGCTGCCTCCTTGGAGAATATGTTCCAAACATTAAACGGAATGCAGGAATGTAGTGTGTGTATTATGGGGAGTGATAAAAGCTGAAAAAAATTTCTGTATTAGATGTCATTACTGGATTCTTTTTTGATGTTGGTTTTTAATATATGTGCTCCTATTTTTAGAGTTTTATTCTGAATCTTGTAATAGCAACCATTCCATTTTGGTATGAAGTCTTTTCTATTAACAGTGATCAAAGTGAAATATTTCATTTCAGTTAGAAAAAGAGACACTTGAGACGAATGAGGTTCTGCTGTATTTGGAGAGTTTGATGTTTCTGATATACGAACTGACTTACAAAGTTAGAAAATTAATTGCACAAAGCGGTTCATTTATAAACATAATAAAATTGCATTAGCATGAAAAGTTTAGAAAACAACTTTAAACCTCTTTCAAATACATTGTAAACAAATATTCTGTGTGCTATTAAGGCTTATAAATAATTCGTTGGTGTTTGGTTTAGAAACTAAACTGATACATTGTTTTCTTAAGAATAAATTGAGAACTCTGAGAAATACAGAATTCAGATATGGGGCTGCTTTAGTTAAATGTGAAAAGCCTCGCTCTCTTTAGGTAGAAGTCAGGCTGTCTTTCTGCCTCTAATTAATTTAGGGATAAACCCAGGCTGCTGATGTTCTCAAGAAGTTAGCAAACTGAGCACAGAACTATGTGTTGATTTTAAAAACCCCTCTCTTAAGGACTGTATTTCCTTAAGCAGTTTAGCCTTGCTCTTGCTTTGACCGTTTCTGTTAGAAACGGTGAAAGCAAGAGAAGCAGGCTTTCCTCTAGTCTTGTTTGTTCAGACTTGCCATGTATCAAAGGTGTGAAGAATGAAGAAAAGGGGGTAAATTGCACCCTCTAAATACAGTGCTCAGAAAAACTTGTCCTCTGTACTTTGGTGTTATTCAAATGGTAGCTAGTATAATACTTTAAAGGCATCTTTTGAAGGTATTTTTGTTAGAGGGGTTAAAGGGTTGTCTGTCATTTTGTTGAGCCTCATACTTGGATAGTTCACATCTATTGGTACCTGTGGTGTTAAAACAAAGTTCAGTTCTACTCTCAAACAAGCTCTGGGCTTTGAACATTACTTTTGTTGAATTTGCGTCCCATGAGCACTTGCAGGTCAGCTGTTCAAGACACTTTTCCTCCATGGAGAAGTAGTGTCTAGGACAAGTGTAGTGAATGTCTTTTCAATAAACAGAACTCTCTCTCACGTCCTTGTCTTGTCAGCCCTCTTAATTTCCAGAGTAAGCTTTTGCATTGTTGCCATGGGACTTTGAAACAGCCTGCAGGTAGAGAATGGTCACTTGTAGACTTAAATCCATTTCATGAGGAACATTAACATTAAATCATGTTAATTAACATTAATATGACTTACATGGCTTAAGACCTATCTTCGGGTTTAGCAGAGCTCTAGGAATAATTTAAAAGATGAGCTATTACTCCCACTGGGATCTTCACTTCGAATCCTCTAAAGGCAATGGGTGTCCTTGAACTAGCTAAGGCGGCTTTGAATCAAGAGGTAATTTCAGATCAGCTTTCCTGGCTATCTCTCTTCTCTTCATTCTGCTTTGTGATGACTTCTTTATGCTGGGCTATATATCAGTGCCATGCAGAGCAAACCCCTTAACATCCCTTTTGCTGTTCTGGACTGTGAGGCAATGAGCCATGTGTTTTTTAGATGATCATATGAAGATTCAATCTATTTTTAGGGCAATCTTGTTGCCAGGAATAATTTATGGGACTTTTGATTTGAATGGTGGATTATGTGATGATATAAATGCCTAAAATGGATATTTAAAAATATGTTTTACTGACAATGTTTAACAGATTAACACCTCTGATGCAGTTATGTTTAAAAGCAGCCTCATAATTCCTATCTTTTTTGTATTTTTGACTGATCTCACTGGGGGTCTCTAGGCAAACACCACAACTTTGATTTCAAAGCCACAAATGAGCAATAAGTAGGTATAAGTCAGTACATATTTAGTAGATGAACTGTAAGATGGTGAAGAGACCACACCTAATGAATTTTATATAATCTATTTCCAACTTCAGTGCAAATATTTTTGTTTTGTGTTTAGCGTTTTGCATAAGGTGACCCAGTACATTGACCCCTGTCATTCTAAGTGGTGATTCCCCATCTAAGAGTTGAAAAGTGAATTGATTTTCTTTCAGTCATATAATAAGCATATGTCTCAGATCTAGCCCACTATATTGACAGATGTAAAACCCATTTAAATAAATCAAAGGGGGTATTTGAGTATTCTTCCATTTGCCTATAGGTTGATGGAAGAATAGATTATCTTAGTACCTCAGTTATGTATTCTGTCAGTACAGACAGACAGCTGTAAAAATAATCAGTATCAGAAATGTTCTTTGGAAGAATCACTGGGGCTATCAATATCTTGGGTAGCTTAATCATCAATCATCTTGGGTAGCTTAATCATCAAGTAATCATCAAGCTCAATCATTTAGTAGGTTTAAACATATAGATTCCTTTTAGAATGCACTTGCACTTTTAAAAAGTTTACTGTTTAGTTGATTGCTTTTTCAAGTATTTCAGTTTGTAAATAACTCCACAGTATTTAGATTTGCACAAAAGAAAGGATTAAAAGACCTAGAAGGATGTTTTCTTCAAAATTGTCTCTAATGGCTGTACTTTCTTTTCTTTATCTAGGTACAACAATGGTGGCGCATATGCTGTTCAGGTGGATTCTAAAAGGGCTTATTCTGTCTTTTCTGCTCAAAACTACTCTGTCCCTAAACCCAGATGATCCAAATGTTTGTAGTCATTGGGAAAGGTAATGTATAACATGCCAATTTTTTTTTTACTCACTTTTTCAGATTTTTACATTTGAAAGGCAAAATAAGATCTGTAATTTGCTAAATACCACCCTGCCTCACAAAAGGACATGGATTTGCATGACAGAAATAGTGCTTCTGGGTGCCTCTGAGGATTTGGATCATCCCAAAGAATTGTCTCTAAAGCTAGAGCTGTAGACCCCGTGGGCCTGTGTTACCTGTCTGCTCAGCTCCTCCACAGTTTCAGCTAGAGGAATGCACAGACATTATCATGGAGAGATTTAGAGAAACCTTGGCCTTGTTCTGTCTTGCTTTTTTCTGGTTGTGTTGAGCAAGGCTATTAGAAATTTCAACTAAGTTTTAAGTGCTTTCTGCTGCAACATGTGGGCTTATTCTGTGTGTCCTGAACTTTGTGGCTGTATCTGCCAAATTTGTGTCAGCATCAAAGAGTATCTGCATGAAAGCACTGAGAATTAAAGGCCCTGATAATTCTTGTTCTCTCTGTTGTTACAGTGTCCTGGTCTTAAAAGTGGATCTGTGCAGGGCAGTTCTTAGGAGTACAGAGAAACCCTTTAGCTTTGATAGGGTTTGCATTCATGCGGGGTCTGTTTGCAGAGGCTAAAGTTCCTGTACTCATAAGTTTAACTTGCTAAATTTCCATTTCTGGTCTGTGGTTTAGTTGCTCACAAATATGAATTACTGTATATTTTAACAAAATAAACCCCTTAACAACAGCAAAAATGGAATCATACTTTAATTGTAATGTGTTTTGATTTCAGAAGCCTTAAGTAGAGAATTAACTGTTTGTAGGTAATGCAACTGCAAAGCAAAGACTATACAGGAATAAAATTTTGCAGTCTGCGTTGTGAGGTGAAGTGCATTCAGAGCACAGGAATAAAATATTGATTTTGTCTGAAGAAAGTCAGCAACCTAGAGACCCAATCAAGGAGAAACAAAAATTAAATACCAAAATTGATTGGTTGTGCTGACCAAGATGACTTTGTTACTTAGATGTTAATAAATCAAAGGGAAAAGATTGTTAGGGCAATTGCTGGGTAACAAACGGGATCATAAAATAATAATCAAGATCTGTGAGTGTTACTGTTTTACTTGAATAATGAGCAATGTAAATATTTTACATTTTGGCATTAGTAGGAGTAAAAACATTATTGTCAAACCCAGCAAACTGTAGCAGAGGGCAAAAGCAACATCTAGTAGAATCTTGGCTTGTCTGGAAAGGGCATGACAAGCAGGGCAGTAATAGTCCAATCTTCGATTTCAAGCCAGTCAGACCCTCCAAGCAAACATTTTGGTATTACCTTACGGGTGCAATCTCACAGGGCTTAATCACATCAGCAGCCCCACTGATGAGAAGGAAATCAACAATCAATATAATGAATGACTTGAAGCATCTAATTCCTGGGTCTTGACCCTGCCTAGAATGATTTCAGTATCATTCTCCAAAGATATTGTAGATCTGATAAAGTAGAACTTGTTTCCAGATCAAAACCTGAGATTATGAGTCTTTCAGGCAGTGCACACACTTACTCTAGGGCAATACAGTGTTCTAAAATGGCTGATGCTAACAAATCAATGAGATTAGTGTTCCTGTATCACGTGAGAGGTCCAGACACTTTCAATATAACCATAGTAATTAACACAGTACCTGTTGTATGAATAAGTAGTGTTTTGGGAAGGAGATTGCTGAATTCTTAGTATTGTTGGAGCTCTGTGCTTTCTAATCAATTTGCCCCATTTTTGTTTATATCCCTTCCTTTGTACAAAGGGAGGTCCTATTCTAACTGTATGTCAGTGTTCCAAATCTACATTCCAGTTAATGCACGTTAAAATTTTCAGATAGTTCAGAGGTTATTTCTGCTACAACTTAAAAGGGTTAAATTTGTGCAGCAGAAAAATAAACACTCTTCAGCCTTTTACAAATTATCTATTTGATTGGTGCACCCAATATTTGAAGTAATGATGCTACTTCATCATAAAATGATAAAATGTGAGCATCCCATCATGCTGGCAAAATGCAGCAGTGCTAAGTTAATATGAGCTCTTATTAGCATTGTGGAGTACAAGCAAAAATGAACAGTCCTAGACAGAAGGCAACTGAGATATTTTAAAAACATAATGCTTTCCTCTCCTCTAAAATTTGCATTATCAAATTAACCAAATGCCCTTTTCACCTTCTAAACTACCATGAATTTTAGTAACATTATTTCTTTTCCAGAAGGGAATGGTTTATTACTCAGACTAAAATCTCTATGCCTATTTCAGTTATGGAACCCAAGTTAGATGTGTTTCCAAAAATTTCAGGAAGAGCTGTGTTTGAAGGAAGCCTTTTTCTGTTTTTCTGATAATGCCCAAAGTTTCTAAGATTATTGATTTAATTATTTTTCATACTGGAGTTAGATGAGTAGCATATACAGCGAACTGAAGCTTTTCATGTTATAACAAACAGCCTTTCACTTTCTTTCTCTGTCTACTCCTAGCTATGCTGTGACAGTACAGGAATCTTACGCTCATCCTTTTGATCAGATCTATTATACAAGATGTACTGACATACTGAACTGGTTCAAGTGCACTAGACATAGGTAAGAGCTAATCCCCAGAAATTTTAGTTTTATTTTGTCTTTTTATCTCCTCGCGTACCCTCCATTTGTCCAAATTTCTGTGATACTCTAGATATTTATGGAAAGATGTGTTCTTGTACAATAGCTGGAATGTTTAGCATTCTAGGGTACTGATTAAATAAAGTAGAGAGATTTTTCCATGAATTTTGAGTGAGATCAATGGTAGTCAGTCTCTTATGGGGCCATTCATGAGTATGTATCCTTGGCATTCAACCTGCCATGTGAGGGGAAGTGTTTTTTACATGACCAAACATGACCAAACATGACCAACTGTCTTTAACAAGTGATCAATGCATGTCCGTGTCTATGGTATGAAATCCCTGCAGCTCCTAAATCTTGAAGAATCAGGCTCTTGAGGGTCAGTGATAATTATAAATGGATCCGTATCTGAAATACTGCACCCAAATCTGTATTGAAAGTCAGGTAAAATGAGGATGGGTCCATTTCTAGCACTGAATGAAAGCTGATACCAAAAGTTAATTTTTCCCCGGACACAGGATATCATTGTTACAGTCATTCTGATTCCAGGTAGAAAAGTATCCTAACAGTCATCCTCTAATATTTGCAATCTTTCAAGGGAGTTTTAGAAACCTGACTGGTACCTTAACTTTACTGCGTTCAGTAGCAAAGAGGTTGTTCAGCACCACCCCACACCCCAGCCTGACTGGGGGTTTTGCTTTTTAGCTTCTGTGTTACCATGTGTGGAATTGAACAGAGATGCAGAGCTTTCCGGACTATTGTATAGATTGGAATGCAGCAGCACAAATTCAGTCAATTTATCTAACATGGGGGACAATAGATTTTGTTCAATTTGGGTAATTTCAAATAAACTAACATGAACAAAGCTGTTTTGAAGTGTTCACTGTTAAATATTCCTTTTCTAATGTGGTATCATTGCTAATGCTATGATTAAGGCTAGAAAAGCTACAGAATGCTTAACACCTTTTAATTCCTGTGGACTACATATTGTGGTGGGGAAAACATGCTTTAAATCTGAACTGGGCCTATAAAGTCATTTTGCAAGGCATTAGTGCCTTGAAAGGGTTAACAAGTAGGAAGAAATCACTTGGGGTTAACTTCATATTTTGTATATTGAGAGTAGTTTCCTTTGGGGTAATTTCTTGTGTAGCACGCTGACACAGTGGTTTCTGTAGAAGATTCTGTTAATTCCATTGATGATAGCTGACCCTGCTGATATGCACAAATGAATCATTTATTCTTGAAGAAGCTCCTTGCCCTTGTTTTGGGACTAGAGAAATGTTTTAATTCCAAGGAAGGGCCACGGTGATTGACCGTCATGAGTACTGTGTTTATAATACAAGTTATATTTCAAGTTTCAAAACAAGTATTGATTTTTTTTTTATTGTGGCTTTTAATATCAAAAGCTTTCATGCATTTTAAAATAATTATTGAATGCTATCCTTACTATAATTTAACACAAATATAATTCCAACAGTAGACATTGATTTTCAATATTGTCAAATGGCTTTCTGTCTTGCAATTTAGAATAAGTTATAAAACAGCATATCGAAGAGGACTAAGAACTATGTATCGGCGAAGATCTCAGTGCTGCCCTGGATATTATGAAAGTGGAGACTACTGTATACGTATGTACAGAGCTTTGATTCGGATGTGACAATTAAAAGTAATTTTTGGAGGGGCTGTAGACAAATTAAAGATGTATTGCTGTAGTAATATTAAGGGCTGATTTTCAGAGCTACTCAGAACCTTCAGGTTCCACTGATTTCAGTCAGAATTGCAGATACGGAACATTTCAGGTCATTTCAGGTATATGCATTTCAAGCATTTAAGTAAAATTCTGCTGAAATCATTGGGGAGGGAGTTAAGCAACTTCCTGAGTGCTTTCTTGAATCAGACCTTACGTTACAGAGAATTTATGCAAATATTCACTAATGTTAAAAAATTAGGGGAGCTGAGAACACTCTTAGGAATAAACTATTATGTAGTTTAAGAAGCAGTGTAAAGTTTCTGCCTCATAACTTTGAAAGTTCTTACTTCATGTAAGGACAGTTAAAATCTCATTGTGTTTCACATGATTCCTGTCAATAATTTTGCTCTTTTTAAAGCTCCACAAATGTCAGAAGAACTTTATCCTAATTGCACTGTGTAAGAAAATTAAAAGCTCTGGAGAGTGTTAGGTCAGTCTGAGGGGTCAGCAACACCTAAGAGCTTTGTTAATTAAGAACGTCCTGTGCATTAATGTCACGCTTTTTCAGTATTGCAGCTTTCTAAGTATTCTGAGACAGAATACTTTTACTACAGTTTGCTCAAAAGTAGAGTGGAGCTGGGGATCTCTTGTCTATGTCTTGTTAGGATGTGATTATGAGACAAGAAAAACACGAGGAGGTTTTGATCAGCATCAGAATCCAAATTTTATTGACAGGTTTAGAATGCCATAGAATAATTTAAATGTGAAAATGATACAATTATCCGGCTAACTTTAAGTATCTTGACATAGTGCTTTAAAGCTATTACTATCTAGTTCTGTTGGTGTTTTTATCTGAGTACCTGTATTGTAATATATGAGCACCTCAAAACCATGAATGCACCCTAATCTCATTTTACATGACCTTTATACCAAACAGTTACTTTAATGGGGCTTTGGACTGTGAAAATTTACCAGCCCTTTGAGATAAGGCATTAGAAAAAATTAGCCTTATTTTACAGAGAGAGTAATGATTTGATCTTCTGAAGTGTGAAATGCTGTTTCTCAAGTCCTGAAAAACATCTAATGTAACTTACTGTCTTTGCTAAAATACTTCCTATGTTAAGTATGTGCTTACCTTTTAAATTTCTCCAGTGTCAGTATAATTTCAGCAGTTGTTCCACATACTTTTATTACCAACTTGAATTTTGTGACTCAAATTCCTGTCTGACACAGCACATACTTATTTTCACTTTTCTCTCTGCAATCTATTGATTTTTTTATTTTTTTGTTGTCATACTGGTTGCAACAACAGGAGATCTCTGCAGACTTTCTGATTCTTTGAGGATGTTAACAATTCATTTTAAAGTGCTTTCTTTTTAGTATTAATACTCAAGAATTCTGCTTCTGCCAGGCAAATTTTGTCTTTATATTATGGAAAAAGAACTGCATACACCAAAGTTTTGCTAATGCAGAACAGACAGCAGGTATCTGGTCAGACCAGGAGTCTAATGTTTGACACAGTGCAGATAGAACTTACATTCTCTCTGTTGTTTACATGTGCAGGAGTCAGTCTTATATTTCATTATCTACATGGTCATAATTGCAAAGTGTGTGCCTCAGGGACATTTTCTATCTTTCCTCCATCCTGGGAGATCTGAGCAGC
Organism: Athene noctua; assembly: GCF_965140245.1. Lineage (NCBI taxonomy): Eukaryota > Metazoa > Chordata > Aves > Strigiformes > Strigidae > Athene > Athene noctua. The sequence continues at coordinate 13,663,139 of NC_134049.1, read as the reverse complement.
AAGTGCAGCTGAGAGGGAAATGATGTAAAGGAAAAGGTTCTCTATCATGACTGATTCTAGAGACTTGGTCTTATTGTTTTGATACCACAGGTAGCCACATAGCAAAAAAAAAAAAAAAAAACAGCCCACAACCCAAACAAAAAACCTCACTGAAACTCTCTGACCCTGCAACAAATAGTTTGAAGGCACAACATTTAGCAAATGTGATGCTTTTCGTGTCAACTCTTTTGTTTCTAACACATCACACCCTGGTCCCATTAGTTTTGTTCTGTTTTTCCACAGTGTGTTCTGTGCCAACAAGCAATTTCTCCCATTCATTGTTCTTCGCAGTTACCAGTGAATCCCATTTTAACTCCTGGTGGCACCTTCCTGCTTTTGCCTCTTTTTTTACCTTCCCTTGCCTGTTTCTTTTTTTTCTTTAAACTGGTATTTTCTGCTGTTTCCTAACAAGTTAGTCTCGTACTCATCACACATTCCTCCAGGCACGTTCAGTGCCTGCTCTTTTAATGGCAGCTGCTACAAGAGAGAGGTCAAGAGACACCATCCAAATCATTCCACTTGCCAGTGCTGTGGGTGGCATGGTTTGGGGATGAGTGTGCCTCCGCTAAGCCCCACTGACATGAAGGGAACGAAGCTCCAGCCCTGCAGAGCTTCTCCCCACTCAGCCAGCCCTTTATAATCTATTCCATTAGCAATCATGGAAGCCACTACAACATGGGGAGGAGAGAATATGTCCCGCAGTGAGTCTGATGATCAAAAGAAAGTTTGATTAAAAAACAGTGTGTAGATTAAAGGCTAATTGGTTCTCCTTTCATTAATAGCAGTCTTTATTTCTTGAAAAAGTTAAATAGCTTTGTAATTAACAGTGACATGTTTAGACTAGAGAAAGCTGAGTTTAAATCTCTATTAATGACTGTTTCTTGGCTTTTAAAGCAGGACTGAAGGCTTTCAGCTACTGTTTTGATCTTTTCCCTTCTCATTTACTAATTTTTAAAGGAATGTCAGATATATTTTTTTATCTTTGTCCTCCTGTTGAGACTTACTAAATAGATTAGGTCTAATAAAATCTACCCTCAGTTCTAAATAATCAGGTTGACCCAGAGCTTTTTGCTCTGCCAGTCTTTTCTCCAATGTCTTCACCTTTTTGAGATCTGTATATGCTACTGCTCCATAAAACATGGAATTCAGGCACAAGGTCAAATAATTTAAATTGTTATACATCTGACTGTTATACATCTGACTGACAGCCCATTAGTACTTCAGCTAAACAGTTTTGGGGTATGAAATTGTCCTTGTGCCTAAAAGGATTTGGAGTATTTTCGGGTTGTAATTGTATTCAAAAAATACCACCTGAAAAATGCTGCAAATGCACATCTGCATTTTTTTTTTTCTCCACTGATGTCTTAGAAATGGTTGCTACCATTCTGGTAGTTTTGCAAAACAATTCCCCTTCTTTGAATGTTCTTATACATGAAATAGCTTTTCACTGAGCTGTCCCTGAGAACAACAGCATAGGCTGGGTAGTAAATCAGAGCAACTATGATTTACTATACTTTGTATGCTAAGGTAAGCTTTTGGCAAAGCAAATGCATGAACTGCAGAAAGTATCTTTTTAAACAACCACAGGGTTCAACTGCCCTTCAAGGTTTTTGTAAGGATGTTTTAAAATTATATTGCCTAGATTAGTATCTGTGGTAGATAAAGCATCTCTCAGTACTTTGCTGCTCCAAAAAAGGAGAAAGAAAAGGAATATTACCTGGCTCTTTCATGATTTTTTTACCCTTTGAGTAGATGGTAATTGAATACTTCCCTTTAAGAATATGTCAGGTGGAAAGATCCCTTGTGTACTAAGTGGATACATTTTTGTCTGATAGACCAATGCTTTGTTCAGCCTGTCCATTCTAATCTTATTCTTGCACAACAGATTTATATAAAAGAGACATTTCTTTTAGGTAACAAAGGGTCAGAGACCCAAGCATGAGAGAAAAGGAAAATGGAACTGCAAGCAGCATCTACTTATATCTGACACTTTGGCAGAAAAGAACAACTATGAAACACAAAGTTGGGAATTCACCTTTTCTTCATAGATTGACATATTTTAGTTTTTAATAGTTTTGTTTTTCACTGCTATACCTTACACTCCTTTTCTAATGTATAAATCTATGCAGTTTGACAGGATGTAATAATGACAGGATCAGTGATTTAACAATCTTATTTGCTGCCATTTATTTGTCATTCAAACCTGCCAAAATTCAGTTGAGTTATAGATTGACCATTTCATGGTTATTTCATTTCTTGGTCAAGATATTACTGATCTCAGATTGTTTCTCTATATTCAGCTTTTCACATTATAATTGCCACAACCATCTTCAGGGCTCCTTGACTTTGACAAATCTTTTTATAGAGAAATTCTTGGTCATGTTGGTTGAATTTCAATTTGTTACCTAGAGTGGTAGGTCATTTTAGGCCAGAGGTTAGGGACATTATTATATTTGCATGTAGTTATTTACCCATTTTTTCAGTTGACCTATGTCTGACACCTTTAATGAATTAAAAAAAAAAAAAAAAGGAATGTTCTTTTAATAGCTGACTTGGTGAAATTATGCAAATTTGGGACCTGATTCTTTTCAGGATTTTAAATAATGTTTCATAAAATCTGTAATTCCAGTAGACATGCCAACTTCATAGCATGATGTATGCTTTTATATTGTAGCAATATGAACATTCATACCTCAGGATTGCACTCAAATTTACAAGGCTGCATGTTTAGTGTAGTTTTTGTAATCTTTGAAAAGGCTGCCTTATTGGAGCCATATGGCTGGATTGTTAAACATCTGTACCATAGGAATAACAATTCCAAAGCTTCCTGCCATCTGGATGAATTACAATACTTGCAATTCAATGCATATGTTACGACAACGCATTGACACCGCAGTAGAGTGTACTTATGATGAAAAGAAAAATAATAGTTTATGTGATCAGTGCAAAAGTTGTACACTCTTAGAAAATGTTGAATCAGCAGCTTAAACTTCCTGAATATTCATAATGTTTGTTCATATGTCAGATTTGTTGATTATTTTCACTTTATAAAGCAGTAGCTCATTAACATTTTAGAATAAATGTTGTCCCCCCCTTCTCACCTCAATTTTAAATTCCTCATGGTGAGCATTCCTGTAACTTGAAAATATATTGTTCAAAAACTGCTGGACTTAGGAAATATATTTTTCTTATCTTTATAGACACACATTAAAGCTGGTGCTAGTGCTTTCTGTAAGAGCCTTACTGTTACATTATTCAAGTACGGCATTCTGTGCATCAATAATGCAACATAAATTAAGGGAAATGATATAGCAGTACATAGATACTTTGAATCAGGGGACATTCTTTTTCTCTTTCTGATTTGGGATGTATGAGTATTAGAAAATGGTGTGGAAGGCCATTCTGCATATAGCGTTATTAATTATAGAGTTGAAATGACGGCAGGAGACACTTTGGAATTTCTCCTTTTCTATGTGTTTGATATGACTCCATACATCTTTTTCCAGTGAAGAATATGGGGAAAATAATTTGGGTCCTGTGTTCCCATCTGAAAGGAAACTTGCCCAGGAATTAAGAAATTCTGCTTCTAATAGTAGTAGTTATAGACATACTAGCAGCAACATTCTTACCACTGTGTGGTGACTGGGAGGAATCCCTGCTTTCTATTGAATGAGCAGGTGGATTGATAAGAAATCAACAGAAGGAGCTTGCAACAGAACTGGTTGTCTGCATTCAACTTCTGGTAGCATACTGCAGAGTGTAACTGAGGAGACATATACCGATGTCTGATACACCATTTTACAGAACACAGTGGGACAAGCCACGACTCTGCAAGCAGTAGAGACCTTTGCTTGTTCATTCAGAGCATCTTGAGAGGCAGGTGTGTGTGGACAGGAAGAGGGAGACCAGCCTTATAAGTAGGTCAGTTCAGTAGTAAGTCAGTTGTGGCGTAGATGAAGACACTGGGTTACTATTTAGCCTAAAGATAATGGAGAGACCTCTTTGAGGGGAAGGTGAAAAAATCAATTCTTATCTCCCATCCATCATTTTATATTTGCAGTTAGCTTCAGGATGCTGATGGGTTTGCAAAGATACTTGTGAGGAGAAGTAATTAAATAAGGGAAGGTCTTCTGGAAGAAATGCAGTAGAAGGAGGAGAAATGAAATGTTCATACAAAGAAATGGAAATAGCATGAAGTCATAAAGGAGGATATGCTGAAGCTGTATAATGTCTCAAGGGGCTTAATAAATACCAGAGGAAAAATTATGCAGGCATTATAGATAGAAAAAGATATAGACTGTTGCTAGTGTAGCAGTAAAAAAGCTTTTCTGACTGCTTTAGGTGATATTAGTTAGACCAGTATAGATTTCTTTCCCACAATAGAATACTGGGAATGTAAACACAGTAGGAGGCACTGTATCCAGAGCTACTCATGGTATTCATGTTAGTGGCCTGGATGCGTGAAAGTTTCAGCAGGATCAGAAAAAAGACACAAGAATCATAAATGTGAGTTCATTGTTGAATTCAAAGAACAAGTCACGCAAAGGTTAGTCTATTAATTTCCTCACTTTCCTCACTTTTAGCAAAAGGTTGGTCCCCAGCTGCTATAAATCAGCACAGATCCACCATGGGTGAATGGACATCTTCAGCTACTTCATCCTCACTTCCACATCTTTATGTCTCGATTCCCTTTCAAAATCCCCTTCCTCATTCTCCTGCTTAATACACTTGTTAACTCTAGTTTACACTGATCTTTTGTGTGGAGGGCACTAGTGCTAATCCATAGTAGCTCTATGGCTCAGTCCTTCCTATCTTGGTGGTATCTATTCACTTACATAGACTTATAAAACCAAGATCCTGTCCATCCCATATATGAGTGAACGTTCTTGAGGACGTATACGTACAGGACATTTGCCATTTATCAAATGAGGAGGTCACAGATCTCCAGAAGATTTTTCTCTCCAAAAGAGTTTGAAGTTCAGTAGTAGAACAGATCTGCGGTGAGCTAGGTTAACTTATTGAAATCAATAGGGTCAGGAAGAAGATGTATGTGTGAAATTAAACATATTTAAAACTGAAGTTATTTTCTTGACCACTCCTTTACATGCTTCTCCCATCTAATAGATTTATTTCCCTCATGCTCTGAAGAGTTTTAAAGCCTAGTAGAAAAGGGGGAAGAGATAGAGAGGAAAAGAAGTTACCTAAATCTAGATGTCCTTTAAAAAGAGCTTCTTATACACATTCAAAATCTGAGATAGCATCATTTTGCACTTCTTTTATATTGTAGTTTCCTCTGGCTGTGACCTTCCCCTGACCAGTTCCAGAGTCTTTGTCACACATTAACCTTAGATGTCTGGGAAGCCATCAGCCAGATGTGGAGCACCGTTCTAAACCAGATTCCTTGTTGACTGAAAAAAATTCTAGTGCAACCTATGCCAGGTGTAAACATCAGTTGCCCCTTTTCCTTGCTTCTAGGCATCTTATAAGATAGAAACTGTAAAATAAAAATGAATCGCTACCACTACAAGAATGTCTGAAGTGCATACACTAGAATGATAGCATAGCACAGCTTTGGGGGTTAACCCCAATACTGTCTTGCTCACTGACCCACACAGCCACTGTCACTCACTCACTTTCACCAGTGGGACAGGGGAAGAGGAAGGCTAGAGTAAAAGAAATAAAATTTGTGGATCAAGATTAAAAAAAAATGTTTAATAAGCAAAAGAGAAGTGGAAGAGAAGAGAAACAAAACAAAACAAGTGATGTAATCAGTCACTCACCACCTCCCATGGGTAGATTGATACCAGCCAGTTACTGAGCAAAAGATGGCTAATCTCCTGGAAGTACTTCCTCTCCTTTATTTTTTTGCTGAGCATGATGTTATAATGCATGAAATATCTCTTTGGTTAGTTTGGGTTACCTGCTTGGTTGTGTCCCCTCCCAATGTCTTGCACACTCCTAATCTATTCACTGGTTGTGGGGGTGCAGCAGTGTGAGAGGCAGAGAAAGCCTTGATGCCATGCGGCCACTGTTCAGCATAGCTAAAGTGTGAGCATTGTCAGCCTTGTTTTGATCACAAATCTAAACCACAGCACCATCCAAGCTGCGATGCAGAAAACTAACTCCATCCCAGCCAGACCCAGTACATACAGCTGTACTGTAGTTAATAAAACATACTCATCACTATGATCCTCATGAAATCTCCTTATGGGTTTTTTTCGGTCTTTCCACCTCTCAGTTTCAGTAGTGACAGGGGACTACTTTGAAAACTGGTGTGAACCACTCTTTATAAATATTTTTCACTCACTTCAGAACCTTGGGAAGGATGAGCCAGTGTGGCAGTTGTCCGGGCTGGCTGAGGTTTTGTGGGCCTTGCTCCTGCCACCCTCTGGTCTCTCAGCCATTTATAGCAACAGCCGTGGATGCTCTAAATTTGTCAGCCTGTGCAAACGCCTCCTCCTGCCTGGCTACCTGGGTGCATTTACCTACAGTTCAGCTATTCCCCATCTCCTCTATCACAGGGCTGAGAATGACTGGAAACACTTGGCAGATTGAATTTGGTCTAAAAGCTGCATGTTAGGCTTAAGTATACTGCTTTCAGCATCCTCCTGTGCATAAGGTACATTTCTTTTATATGAACTTTTGGATTGTGTGTCTGTAATCATTATCACCTCTTAAAAATACCGATGATGTTCGCACTAGGAATACCACATGAGCCTGCCGTATGGAATACCATACCCAACTGGTTGTGTTTGTTGATGATGTTTTCTCAAGTGCTGGGTAATGCCTGGGAGTGGGTTTACTGGATGCAATTTAAAGAGCTTTTAGTTCCCTTTGTTCCCAATTAGCTTTATCTTGTGTGGCACATATTCCATGTCTCATGGTAGGATAAAGATATATTGTTCCGTGGGTTTCCAATTGCTTTTCCAACTACAGCCATTTCTGATGAATATGTGATAGCCTATAAAAATAGGCCAGCTTATCTGCAGCTTAATGCAAACAGATAGTACTCTGTTATGAAACAAGTCCTAAAAATTTGTAGAAAGTGATCACATATATTGAAATAAAAAGTACTTACAACTCTGAAGAGTAAATCATTTAGACCAAGTGTAAAAATATTAAGATGCCAAATTGTGCAGAAGGTCACTGTGGGACTTCGGAAAAGAAGTAACTTCTTCCTATTGAAACCATAGTTTCGCATCAGGAGCCTGGCTTTCTAAGGTGTTGAATGCTACAGTTTCCATCAGTTTGGCTAAGATCTGTGGATATACACCCTTTCTAGGTAGTGTTAACACCTCAACAATGATAAACGTTAATTGTGGTGCTGAAGTAACAACTGATCTGCAGGTTGGGTCCTGCTTTGATAGGGATGTAGTAATTCTGTGTGTAGCTTTATATCTCAAAGCACCTTCTGAGACATTTGCATGAGTTTCAGTAAAGTGAGTAGTAGTGAAGCAAAACTTCATGAATTCTACTTGGGGAAAAAGGAAAAAAGAGTGTGATAGGACAAAATGGTGAACTAAAGGTGCCCAAAGTGCACATAGACGGCAATTTTAGGTTTGCAATAGAGTCAATCGGCAAATCAGTGTTCATTTTTGTTTCCCTAATTGTTCTCAGTGAAAGAAGATGATGTCAGCTGATAGCTTGAAAAGCATCTGTTAACACTTCATACTCTAGTACAGTGTAAGAGTATTAATCAGATATCAAAAAGGCTAATTAGAGACAGAGCTCTTCTAACCAGCCATGGATACTTCCTCTAGAACCAGGTACTCTTTGACTGTTTACACAGACATTCTTTTTTTTTCTGTTACAGGATTATGGCATTCCACTTCATATTTGTGTATTGTTGCACATGCTTTTCACTTTAATAAAGGTTTTTTTAAGGCTCCCCAGGGAAATTTTTCAAGAAAGTTCAGTCCATTGCAGATGTGATCACAAAACATTTTTGAATAATTTATCTTAAGCTCGGTATTTCTGACATAGGTATTCACTTTTGCAAACCACACTTTCTCTGATGCAATAAGTCAAGAGATATTTTCAATCTATTTAATCCCTAAGCTTTCCTTATTTTGATCAAGATTTTTCTTTTCTGAATAGTATGATTTACTTTTATTACTGTCATGCCCAGAAATCCATGTGTAAAACCACTAAAAGATAGCCTTGCTTGAAAAAGCATGTAAATTAAGTCATATAAAGAGGGCTTTTTTGATTAAAAATAAGAAACCTTGTATGAAACATGATATAAGAATACTTGTAAAGAAATTAAACCTGGTATTCAGTATAGCAAGCAACAAAAAGAGGCTTTGGGTTATAGCAGTGTGGTGCATACACGAGCTCTGCTGAAGCAAGCCACTGGTACATATCTTAGGATCTGATATCTCTACATCCGCATTCACAGCTGTCATGTTTTAGGGAAATGTACAGTTTAAATAAAAGTCCTTTAGAAAGCATTATTAAAAGCATCCAAAATTATCTTTTCTTTCACCAAATACTGTGTAGTAGTTTTGTTTATGCAAATGCTATGTAACATTTAGATCATAGTGAAGGGTAGACATCTTCAGTATCTTCTGATAATGTACGTGAAAGTTTTTATTTCCAGCTCCCATCTTCTATTTTCAGGCAACAGTGTGAATCACAGGAATCAAAAAGCACATTTTGCCATTTCTCATTAGTAGAAAGTTTCTCTAGACACTTAGACGTTAATAAGAAATTCAACTTGATCCTAAATCAGCTGACCTTCTGCAATCTAGAGCTGGTTACAGAAAGTTTAAACTACTGGCTTGAGATGAGAATCAGCCCCATAATTATATAATAATTTGTTTCCTGGGGTCTTTTTTGCAGTTCTTTTCAGTAAGTTGCTCTGAAACACATTGCTATGGTTCCTTTTGAAATGTCAGAAAAGTATCTGCATTGAAATATTCCATCCCCAGTAATGTTAGTGTAGCTTATACATTAACATGATCTTCAAACAGACTATATTTCTATCCTTGATTTCATCGGGGTGACCTTCATTTGCAGTGTGTGGCTTGATCTGAAATGAAATCTGAAATGCTTTGGCCCTCTAGGGCCCATGCCATCTAATAGTCTGGCCTCATTGACGGGTTTGCCTTTAGAAATTTGTCCATATTCATCCTATTTTGGTGAGAAACAAAGAAAAGGTTTTTGTTAGATTGGCTTGATGAAATTTGAAATAAGAATGAAGAAAGATTTTTGTTTGAAAAATCAATAGTTTATTCATTGTGTTACAGGACTAAAATTTATCTAGGAGAGTTGGTGTAATTTAGTTTTATTAGGTGTTGCATTGCTCAGCAAAGATAGCCAGAAGTATCATGCAGTCCAGATGTCTTCATCTATCTACTTTTGATCTTTTAGGAACAACATTTTTGATGCATCCATCCTCACTCTTACACACAGCACATACTCTCTGCCTATGAAAATCAATCAGCAGTGGAGCTGTGTCATTTACTGACAGAAAATAGAATTTTCTTGGCATGAGACCCACAATTCAGGGCAAGTAGTCAGTAATCAGAGAACTACGGACATGTAGCAATGCTACCAGATCAAAAAATAAGTATTTCACAGGAACAGTAATATGATGGAATTTGTACACAAAGAAATTAAGTTAATGCCCTGAGTGGGCAGCTGTGCTGTAATTTTGAGGTGATTTCCAGAGAACAAGGCAGGATGGCTTGGTAATTTTACTAGACTCTTTAGGCCAAAGTCATGCTCCTGTATTTCTTGCTGTTCTGCTGTAGCACCTTGAGAATCTTGCCCTTGTTATAAATGTGGTTTGGGTTTTTTTTTTTTTAAATAATAGCTCATTTTCTTTGGCATTATTCTATATTCTTCCTCTATCACTGCTTAAATCAAACAGCTACTCAGCTGGTGTTGGAACCTGTAAGTTCTTGGTCTATTTGAGTGATACGGTCATAGTAAGAAAGCAGAGGTAGCTGTGATATGAGGTGAGGTAGTTGTAATATACTAGTGAAATTTCTGTTGTGAGGCTCGCTCAGCTAGAAATGCCATGCCCAAACTGATGAGCTTCATACAGTTCTGCCAGCTGTGATACAAGTACTTACCTGTTCATCTGTAATTTTGTTATCACCTTCCTTAGCTGTAGGGCACTGTATGTTCCTCCAGTCTTTTTATGATGAAAATGTTTGTTTATTTCTGACTTACCAGTTTTAGGTAATTTCTAACTTTGTATCTCACAACTGGCAGCTCGCATTCCATTCGAACACAACTCCTAGGAGAGCCCAGACTATGGACAAAAATACCCATACCTGTGACCGGAGAACGTCATTCCCTCAGCAGAATGTTGAGTGTAGTTTGATACTATATGCCATCACATGTAGTTTGGTAGATCATGTTATGCTTGCTCTTATTCTGGTAGGTTTGGCAGCTTCTCCATATGTTTGCAGGAAAGCTGAAAGGACCAGGGATCTTAGTTGGGTACAAGCTTCTCTTCTATTCCCCAGCCTGCTGAGAATTTAATTCCCTCAGGCAACAGAAAAAATTCTCATAAGGTTAAGAACAGAATGATTGGGGAATACTTCCACTGGTTTTTGCACAGGAGAATTACTTCTTCCTTCTTCTGTCCTTAAAAAACCTGGAGCCCCCTGCTGGCAGATACTATCTGACTGCATTTAGTTTTGGTGGAGTGAGGTCAGCTAGATGGTATACAGAGAAAATGAAAGACTGTGTAAGAGTAGATGTTAATATTTCTACATTACATAGAAAAAGATAGTAACACTCTTTCTAAAGGTGCAATATAAAGCACGATTTGCAGACAAATTGTCATTAAGTTTGCTGGTTGGATGAATCAGGTTCCAGTAGAAAATTAACCAGTGAAAATGTATTTTCTACAAATTGCTGGAAAGAGTTGGTCAATTTACCAAAATGGAAGGAGTAGACAGAGGGCACAGGAGGGGAAAAGCTTTCTTGGGTTGTAGATTCTGCTCTGCTGATTCAGGATCTCTTTTAACCTCATTAACAGTTTGAACTAGTGATAATGATTGTTTTGAACCCTGCAGTGAGGCAATGGGAAATCGTTTACCAGAAAAAAGTTAAATGCTGAAATTACCCCACAGAATAATATTGTATTAGAACATTGATCAGCAGAATTGATCTCAGCATAAGTCTTTTCTCTCAACGTGGTAGTGTGCAATGATTATTTCTAGTTGAAGCAATGGCAGAAAATGCATAAAATCAGTTGCAAGCTTTAAACGATCAACAATTAACAATATTTAGCTGATCTCCAGAGAGTTCTCAGTATGGGCTCAAATTCACTTTCTGTGATGGCAGTGAGAAAGACTGAGCCTTAGAAATAGTAAGTGATTTGGGAGTGTCACTTACCTTAGTGTGGTCAGGGTTTCACCTGAATGTGGAATTTCTCTCTCCACCCCCCAGAGCAAGCGCAGGTGCTTGTATCTCATGGTCCCCATGGAGCACTGGGGGTGAGCAGGAGACATCCCTGTGTGGACTGTCATCTCTGACCTTGGTCTGAGGTCTTCCCTTTATATGTGACATTAGTCATGAATCTGTTGAAATCAGGCTTCAGACAGATGCTTTGTCTTCATTGCAGAATTTGCCTAGTTCTTAAACTTAACTCTCTCATGCCTTTGCATACATTCCTCTTGCCAGAGCTTGGTTGTGACTTTATCTACAGACTAACAGATTACTGTTGCTTTTACCCGAGCTCGTAACCTGTCCACTTTGCAGGGCAGATGCACTTCAGTGCTCAGAGTCCTGCAGTGCCTTCCCACCATTCCCTTTTTGTGCTCTGAAGTACTGCAAAGATCTTCTGTTATTCGCACAGCCAAAGATAAAGAGCGGTTCAGCTTACTGACCCCAGTTCTGCTCTTCTGACATTTGCTGCTACAAGGAGGCTGCTTTTCAGCTCTTGTTCAGATATTATTAAATGGTAAGTACTATCTCCCATTCCCTCTCTACCGGAGTAGATGAAGCCAATGGGGCATCAAAATGACACAAAGAGTCTGTTAAATGTGTGACTCCCATCGACCTCTCCTTTTACAGGGCCCTAACCTTCTCCTCTATTACTGGCACTGGCATTATTTTATGGTCACTGATGCGATGCCATTCCCATCTCAGGGATGTGCTACTCCAGCTCAACTATTCCTGTGAACTGACCAGACCGCAAAAAAGTGTTCCACTAGTCTTGCTTTTCTCAGGACACATAGATGAAGTGACAGACTCTTTTCTACCTTGACTTTCCCCTGGTAGAATTTACTTCCCTAACCCCTCCCTAGAGTAAGGCTTACTGCACGCGATAGACTGCAAGCATGGTCATCATTGCCAGATCCTCCAGGAATCAGTAAACTGTGAGCATTTCTCCTGTGACAGACGTGAGAGTCTGAAAACAGAGGTCTGGCTGGAACATTCCAGGACCTTTAAACTAGCCCATGTCACCTGCCTGGGACACTCAGCCATGACAAGAATGTGGGAGGCCCAATGTTCACCTTCTCATTAGTCATCAGAGCCCCAGATTGCCATTTATCTGGTAATAGAAATCCGAGCTGAAAGTATTGTAGAGTTTATGCTTATGAACAAATCTTCACCTCCTAGCAGATTCATATAGGGATTTACTGATCTTTTGTCGATGATGACACTGATATCTGTCAGATTCTGCTCCTGGGAAAAGACAATATCCTCAAAACGTATCTCCTCGATTCTTTTACTTCAGACATTCACAAGTCATCTCTGGCATAGCCTACTCCCTAAGCTTTGGCAGGGTCTCAAGACAGGGTAACACAACCTAGCTGCTATTTTGAACAGATCAATACCTCACTAAGGCAATGGTCAGAGACTCCCTATGTCCCAGATGACAAGAAAGACCATTGATTCTGTTCTGATTGCATAGATGCGTAGTCTTTAATTCCAAATCTGCCAAAAAATGTAATGGAATTGCACCTACAGGAAAAAGAGTTGATCTTGTGACCCATTGCTGTTATATGATCTGCATCAGTCTAATCTTTCCTTTGCTCACATTGACCTCCTTGGTTTTGTATTTTTTTATTAGTACTTTCATTGGATACCAAGAGGGAGATGAAAAATAAGGGTTGCTGTACACTCAGACAATAAATTGCTCAAAGCCTGAGCAGGCTTTGAGATCTCTTCCTATCTTCATCTAATAAAGTTTCTAAACCCTGCATTAAAGTGCTATCCAAGGTGATAAATTAATGGATGTATCCTGAGTGATGACCACAGAAATAGACATTAAGCAATGCAAAGAACTATTGTCCCACTTCATTGAAACAATTATCCAGGAAACCATCTAATCAGCATGATTCCTGATGGAAAGCCAGTGATTTAGAGAGGGAATCTTCCATTCCACAAATAAGCAGTACTCTAACAATGAGGAAAACCTTCCTGGATACATTAGCTATAGTCATCTTTCTTCTACTATCAAACCTCCCTTTTCTGAGCACTTACTAAGAGAATCTAGCCAAAAGCTGACTACAGGCTTATCTAATGAAGCTAATATCGTAGATTCAGCACAACCTGGATTCAGGCCAGTACATTAAGATGGAAACACCAGAGTGGCCCTGAGTGAATAGATTCCTAATGGATTAGGGGCAAGCATCTTTTTCATCTTTTTTCATCTTCCTTGACCTCTCTGCATTATCTGTAACCACTGGCCATGAAATAACTGCTATATCACCTGACAAAATTATTCTTTCCCTTAAAAGTGGCACAAGGCACTGGAGGAATGTGATAAAATGGCCTGAATTGTTCCAGGGACACATATTAAATAGTGAAGAAAACAACACTTTTCCCATTAAATTTCTGCTTTGTGTAGTCCACAACTATCAAGCATGGGGCAAACTTGGTTAGATGACCTCTAGTTAAAATGCCAGCAACATAACAGAAAAGATACAGTTCTACATTTGGTTCGTGGCAAAGAAACAAAATTGGTCAGAGTTTGGGTGATATCAGTGTGTAGTGAAGAAAAACAGACAGAGACCGCCTAAAGTAGGGCAGAGAAAAGTATTCTGAAAAACTTGCGGTCATGGGGCACCATGTGCAGTCACAATAGACCACATCATTCTGTGCACTTCTAGGAGAGTGCCTGGATTTCTCATCATGTCTTTGCTCTCATATAGTAGCATCTGTATCTTTATTTAGCAATGTTTTCCATTATTATATTGTATCTGCGTTTATTTATGCTTTCCGTCACCTCCTGGCTGTGCTACAGTCCCTGGGCAGAAAGCCCGCAGAGCCCAGGAAAAACTCTAGCTTGTACAGAACACTCCGGCACGTCTCTCCAGCAGCATGCGCTGCTGTGAAGAGTACAGTTCATGAAGCTTGTTTTTTGCTTTCTACTCTGGCTTCCATTAGACTTTGTAATTGTACTGTTCTTTGTTTTGAAGCTATTTGCTTGTCTGTCACAACAAAGTCCCACCAGCTGAAGTGGGAAGGAGGTGGAACTTGCTGGGTCAGTGGCTGTGAACTCCTCCAGGTTCAGAGGACCGCTGCAAATGTTACCACTTTTGTCACAATAAGACATGTTTTTTTGACTCTGCCTGTTGTGAAATAAATACACATATTTTTGGACCAACTAACAAAACTTTCCCAAGCTAAATCACTCTGTACTTATTCCCCTAGAACAAAACTTCTCTAAATATGCTTCCACCTCTAGGAAAGAGGTAAGAGGGTAATTGTGGTAGGTGTTACTTACCTTGCTTAATGGAGTGCAAGAAGTCAGTGGGTTGATAATGTAGTGATGAGCAGGGTGTAACAGTGTATAAACCACATGGTGCAGCAGGGTTAAACCATAACAGAGGAATGCAGCACCAAGGCAGACAGAGTAGCTCTCCATCCCTCGACTGGGGCTGCTTTTGTCTGGGATAAACTGGTGCCACTCAGTGGAAGTAACTCTGCAATGAAAGTATTCTCCAGGCAGAAGAGTCTGCTCCACTTAGCAGAGTACTCCTCAATAACAACATCCTGGCTATTTCATACCTTTGTAGATAGGAGACACAGACAACCCATTTAATATATCTAAATTCAAATTCAGGACAACAATTGAAAAATAAGTGCTAGTGTTGAAGAAATCTATGCAGTCATTTCAGGTGTGAAAAGAGTTTAATCTTTAGGTCTATTTCCCTGAGGATTGACCTTAAAAGGTTAAAAAAAGCACTGCTTGTAATTATAAAGTAAGTGATAAGCATCAAATGAATTGTTACAGAACCCTTTTGTTGACTTTATTCCTTTATTAAGGAGCAGTTGCTGTGTAACCTTGAATATGGCCAAATAACTCATGCTAAACGCATTGCTACAAAGATGGCATTTTGGCAGGGCTTTGATGTAGGTCATTTTATTACCAGGCTGAATCAAACTACAAACTGATCTCAAACTCATGCCAAGAATGCTAATAATAAACTGATCAATGAGGTGCTGGATTGTTCAGGAGAATTGGTCAAGGGAAAATGCAGACATAAAAAGTCTGGAATTCCTAAGGTTGAACTTGGGCTGTTACACTGGGAGGAATTATATTCCTTGCATTAGTACAAGGTTTTTTTACTCCAGGGGCCTTTAGCTGAGTGTTGAACAGGACAGTGTCAGAAAGTATATACTTATCTTTATTTTTCTTGACCTTTATGTGCAAGTAATTTTTATAGTTCCATTAACCAGTAAGATCATTTGCAAACCACTGTACAAAGTATATTATGAAGAATGCCTTGGGGACCATTGTATCCTATTATGTTGAATGTTAATAGAATGAAAAATTAATTTAAACTCTAAAGATTAGAGGAAGGCAAGACTTCCCTTTTATAAGGGAAATTCAAAATTTTATTTGCTATGGTAAAACTTTAGTGTTGTACCCTAGTATGACCTTTATACAGACCTTTATAGGCCTGATTCGAATCAGACAGTGTGGCAGTCTGATTATTTGCCTCCTTGAATAAAACGGCTTATATGAAAGGTTCCCTTTTTAAAAAAGAGGGATTTCTGTGACCCTCACATATGTGATTACTCCTGTGTAATTTCACAGCTGACAATGACTATATGCTAGTGAACTCGTAGTTGCTTGATTAGCAAGTTATTAAACCAGAGATGAGAGAACCCACAGTTTCAAGGAGTGACTTTACCTTACTTGACTTTTGAAATACTTATTAAGTGTTGTCATCTTCAGGTATACACCTAAAACACCTAAAACCAAAGATGCAGTTCTCTACAGTATTGTTTGTATTTTGCATATTGCTGATTGCTTTAGAATGAGAAATACTCTCGTGAGTCTTGCTTCCAAGTCTCACACAGCACTCGTCCCACGGGACTGGAGCACTGCTAGGAAAGTCAGCACTTCTGTCCACAGATAAGTGATTAAGTAAACTTTATTAGCTTAATTAGTCTATTATTTTGTATTTATATTATCATAGTTAAGGTGTGATATGTTTGTGTGGCTAAATCAACTAAATTTAGACCAGTAATAAGCAGGAGTTTTGTTATTTGGAAGAACAAAGAAACAGCCCACCATCGGCCTTCTTACTCACAAATTATGCCTTGACCCGAGAACCTAGCCTATTTAAAAGGATAAAAAAGTTGCGTGTTTTACATGTAAGAGTGATTTATTATTGTAAATTTCCATACAGGGAACAAAAAAGTCTCAGTTTCTATTTCCATACTTTCTATAAAACTAGTGTGTAAGATTTACTTCAATGAGGATTGTATTCTTAGATAAAGCTATACAGGGCAGAATTGTCAAAGTATCCCTATCCCACCAGATTGTATATCTTTTAGTACACTGTACTTTTAGTAACAAACTATAAGTTTGTGGCTGCTCTGTATGTGGATTTCTTGTCATAGATGCTAACCAGCCATTTTTCAATGATTTCATGAAGGCATGTATTTTTTTATTGGAAAATCCTGTTTTTCTAATACCCTGTATTGAACTTCATCTTACAGCTGTAGACTAGGATGCCTCACTGTCTTCAGAAACCCTAACTCAAGTAAAATAAATGCACAAAAGATTAGGACAATTAGTGACTAGAGAATTAGCTATCAATATTTCATGCCCCCTGCAATACTGTCTAAACACAAGATATGAAATAAGAACAAATTGCACTTCTGACGTGCGGTGAACCTAGATAGGAAATGACTAATCTAGAAAGATCTTGCAGTCGTTATAACGAGGCAACATTCTAATCACTGGTCATGTGTGATCTGATGAATGAATGAAGATCAGGAAGATTTGTCCCACGGGATTATTTAAAGTTCACTTGTGATGTGAAGTTGGATTTAAATATATTGTGAGTAGCTTAGTGGGTTTGCTCTGCAACGACCCAAATACAGAATAGACAGCAAAATGTTTTCATCAATGTTGATGCAAGCCTGAGTGCAGATTCAAGATGTGATCTGGGAGTCCAAACAGGTGATCAAATACAGCAGGAATCATTCAAATGTATGAGGTGTTGGTGGAAAACATTTGGCCCATGAGCTACCTGGGAACTGAAAGGGTGTTTCTGAAGGGAGGCCCAGTGCAACTTTAAGAAGGTTCACTGGCTGATTTAAAATTAATTGAGTAGTTCAGCTTGGTTTTCAGTACAGCAACACAAAGCTACCTCCCAAATCAGCTTTGCCAGCCTTGTTTTAGACAGAAATGAATTAATTTTTGTCTTGGAATAAGTCTTTTGTATTCCAGCTTCAGCCAGTTCTTGGTTAAGTAAGAACAAGACCCACATTTCCCATCTGATATAAAAACACAGTATATACAAACATAGATTATGTATGATATAGTGATCTCATTGTCACTACACCATATTCATTAATAACTCATACATGTTAGTCTAGATGGCAATTATATGTTCCAATTTAACCATCCAATTTGAATAACTGAGACACTGAGTTTTTGGCGATGTCCTAAGTGGTAAAATGGAAATAAGGTAGTAAGCAGTAAAGTTCAGCCTTTAAAGTAGTTATTTAGTATTGTCCAAGTTTTTTTGTATGTGATGGGCATACTGGCATACACTGGAAAGTAAGTCAGACACTAAAGCAGCACAGGAGAAGAAAAGTCTTAAAACCGTGAGCTCTTCGTACTCAAGGGGAAGAGAAGGAGATTCTCCCATGTATATCTCTAGTCAACTGGCAAGTGAGACAGTAAAACCAACCAGTTTTTCATAGTTTGAACCTTGAGGATGTTTAACTTTCAATAATCCAGCAGTGGACAAATAAGATCTAGAACACTGTAGTTATGGAAAACTTGATGACCTTAAAAAGAAAAGGCTGAACTTAGTAACATCATTTCTTTTCCTTGAGCTGTTTTTAACAAATCTATTTTGTATCTTAATATACTTTCAAAACCGAGCTCCATTTTATCTTATGAACAGTAGCAACTTGAATGCAATAGAAGAAACTGATATTCCATAATATAATAATAATGTGTCAGTTTGGTAAAAAATTTATTATGAAGCAAAACTGCTAACCAAAGTAATTTCTGGTGTTAAGAGTTTTTCATTACAAAGACCTGAAGTGACAAATGAGTTTATTGCTGTCGAGAGACCTACATTTTATTTTGGTCACTTCCTATTACTTAAATCTTGTAAGTAATCATTTTTTGTGTGTTTGCTTTGTTTAATATCTTTAAACAAAATAGTGCTCTCTAAGGCACAGTTTACTGTATGTTTACCAACCACTTAATATGTTTACAATGTTGTGTATTGTTTCTTCTTAACAGCACTCTGCACAGAGGAGTGTGTGCATGGAAGATGTGTTTCTCCTGACACTTGTCACTGTGAACCAGGGTGGGGAGGTACTGATTGCTCTAGTGGTGAGTACAGATTACAAAAATGTGATAAAGATATATGCTGCTGTTAAAAAAAAAAAAAAAAAAGGCCTTAAAGCAGTGACTTTAGAACTCAGATACCTTAAGTGGAAAAATGAAGGTTGTCTGTTGGTTATTTTGCAACAATTACTATGTGATAATACCCTTTCCTATGATAATGACTTTCACCTTTTTTGCTTGTTCTTAGAAAGAAGTGTTAAATGCAGTGAAGCAAACTCTCAATGCTTTTGGTGCTGTTATTAGGATACCAATATAGATAATATAGCTCTATTGTGAATTTTTTCTCTCTTAAATCTTTAATACAACACATTCTTCATTAAACACTTTGTGGAGTATTTGGAGTCATTTGGACTCTCTCCAAACAGAATCCTTGTCCTGTTGAAGCCAGTGGGAGTTTTGCCATTGACTTTTCATGCAGCCCAGATTCTACCTTCTGACTTGAAATCCACACCTTAAATTATCCATGCTGCAGAAGTTAGGGAAATGGTGGAGGTGGTAGTTGTGCACCTTTTGCTAGGAAATTAATTCACACTTGGGGCTTTCAGTTCTTTCAGCTGGGGAAGCTGTGTATGTCAGACTCTCCTAATTGGTAATGATAAGTTGAAGTCTGTGTGATTAGTTCATGCTGGAATGAAACAGCTAGTGTTCTTTCCAGTACAAACATTAGGGATATTATGTAACACAGGCCCAATGCGTTGCTGACAATGGAAATAAGCTTGTTAAATTGTAAGTCTATTTGTGCATCAGGCAAGTAAATAAAGCTGCATCGAGAAAGATGCTGTGAGTCATTTACTGAATGAACGTTTCATTTTGCTTTTACATCCTCCCTTTCCCCCACATTGATTGGGATCCTAAGAAAGAGACATCATAACCAGGCAAAAAGATAACAGACAAGGGATCTTTAAAGGGAGACATTAGAAGAAAATAGGAGTTAAATGTGACTGGGGACAAACACCTCCAGAGGCTGAAGTAATGGGGCAGGCTCTTCTCTGATCAAGTTACTGGTGTTTTGTCTGCAGCTTTGCTGATGTCTCCTCAGTTAACAGCAGAAAAGGCAAGAGGGAGACAGAAGGACAGAAAGAAAGGCCGTGCTTTGGGGCTTGAAGCAACCTTTTTGGATCTAGACAAGGGAAAAATTGGGCAGCATAACATACTGAACATCTCTTACAATATTTTAAAAAAGAAAAATAGTACCTTCAATTGTAAAATATTGTGTAGAATCTCAGAAATTCATTTTATCCTTTGCTTATTTTTAGTAATAGAAACATTTAACCTAACAGCCAGTGAGTATTTATACAGTTCATGTGCACTTAGAGAAGTTAAAATAATAACAAAAAAAAATACTTTGACAACATGGACACACGTATATGGATGTATACATTAATACACACATGTGCACAGAGAGTAATGAGTACTCTGTCCTTTGAAAAACTGAAGAGGAAAGGATGTCAAAGGATAGAATGGTCTCGTGGACTAAAACTACCCAGTGACTCTTATTAAATTGCACTAATCTTGCAAGTGAAGATAAAAAGAAAAAGAAGGTTTTTCCTATATTGAATATTTAGCTTTTTAAAGTAATTAGGAATATTAAAGCACTGACAATGATTGAGATAGAAACATTATTCATAACTTTTATTTCCGCACTGGGCAGCAATCCAGTATATTTCATTTATGAGGTTTCAGCGGTAGAAAGAGAAGCGTTAGCCAATTCCTAAATTAAATATGCCCTGTTAACTT
Source organism: Athene noctua (assembly GCF_965140245.1). Lineage (NCBI taxonomy): Eukaryota > Metazoa > Chordata > Aves > Strigiformes > Strigidae > Athene > Athene noctua. The sequence goes on along the minus strand of NC_134049.1, from coordinate 13,642,561 downwards.
TTATAAATGATAGCCCAGGATTAGCTTCAAAATTTAAACTTTCATTTTATTAATATAATTAGTGTGTTTGCTGGACTATAGTACCCATTGTCTTTCATTCCATTTGTTATACACTGGGCAACTTGCATTCTTGTCCTAAGGTCTGATTTGACAAGCAGTGTCTAATGTAATGCTTGTAAGTGTGAGTGGTCTCATAGAAGTTGGCTTTTACTGCAGCTGAGAGAGTGGCTCACCTTTACACTTGACACTAGAAATTTGGATGACTGGCCTCTTTATTGTTAGGTGACTTTATTTAAATTAAAAGGTATAGAACAGATATCAGCTGAATACAGTACATTGTTGCTCTGAGTATTTCCAAGTGAGAAGCTGGGAGCCTTTGCCTAACCAAGGTTAACCAGGTTTTTCAGATACATAAATGATCCACATATTGAGTCATGTCTTACTGTTATCCAGTAATAATGTGGAAAACATTTTTCACTTCTACTGGAATAATGTATCACCTGTGCCTGACTTCTTCCTGTTACTTCATTAACATTGGCTAGCTACCATGAAGGTTACATGTTTGCAGTGGCAGATAGGGTGTGTGGATGTTCCTGAATGGCTGGCCCTGCAGGGCTGCGCTCTGGACAAACCCAAGCTCTATTTGTGCCACCCCACACCCTGTGGGGCCGTACAAATTTCCTGTACAGTCCTCAGTATCAGTGGTTTTATTAAGTTACAGGCATATTGCTTTTAATGTTGGCTGTTTGAAACTATTTTACTGGGGAAGGGATTGCCAGCCAAAACACTCCCTTTAAATTTAGAAAATCTCCTAGGAGCTGTAGTTTTTTCCTGAATGATCTCTCCTGAAAACAATGTTGAGAAGTGGAGCCTACCTGACACTGAGGGTCATCTGTTGTTGGTTACCTGGAAAAGATCTAGGGGCACTCACTCTTTTTGAGATAGTATTTCAACACCCTGCAGACAAGACCATTATAACTTTCTAAAAGTAATATGTAACTTTCATTTGATTTGATGGGTGAAATTCAACCATAAGCAGAGCTCCAGCACAAGGTCCAAGTGTCACTTCAAACCCAAAGTTTTTCTTTTTTGGTGCGCCGCAAAGATTACCTGTGCCAGGAGAGGGTATGAATTCTGACACTGAGCACGGTTTTCCTATGGGGAGGCAAGCTTTTGGTGTTAAATGCAGTTTCCCAGTGTTACCATTCTCCCTTGGCTAGAATATACTCAGTTAAATGTTTTGAGTAGTTACAGCTACAGCCCGTAGTCATCCAAACAATTTAATCATCTTTCTCAGACTTTATTTCATGCTTTCCTAAAACTCAGCCTGTAAGACTACAATCACAAAACTATTCGGTGCAGCTTTCCTGCAGGAACTGATCATGGTACATGTTAGAGTTCATCTGTTGTCAAGGTTAAAATAACTTCAGATGAATTGCTAAACAATTATAAAAAACCCTGTGCCATATTCAGCTCTGCATGCCTCTATACCTGTGTTTTACTGCATGCTGTTGTACATCTGTCGATGCCCACAGGCTTAGCCTTGATTTCATGCTGTAAAGCTGCAATATATTAAGGCTTGATTACCATAACAATAAAAAGAGAAGTAATGAGGTATTAACAAAAGAAGCTCTTGAATAAAATGTTTTCAGGGTTTTAATGATGCTAAAAATTAAAAGGAAAAGTCTTTTCAAAAAAACCCCATACCTTTTCCATTCCCTTTTAACTTAAAATCATGCCCATTTTGTCCATGCAATCTGCACTGTTGTTTTTTTTTAAAATACAAAGGAAAATGGCAAATGCTCTGTGTGAACTTATCTGCTCACCTGTCCAATTATTTCAAAGCAATTAACTTCAAACAGTATGATATACTGGCTTGAAATTCTGGTAGGAATATAATTGACTGTTGGTGGTTACCTGGCCTCTTCTGGGTCTTGATAATAGCCATCTGTATTTGCAGGCCGTTAGGCCCCAATCCAGCAAAGCACTTAAGCATATCCTGAATTTGACACATGAGTAGGACTTTTAATCTGCTTTAAATTAAGCAGGTGTTTAAGAATGTTGCTGAGTCAGTTTTGAAGAAACAGGTTAAAAGACTTCACTGAAATCCTAAACAAGCCTCTCATTGGATTCATCAGGCCTATAAGGAATAAGATGATCTTTCTTTCAAAATGCTAAAACTCATCAGGCAATATCGTTAAAGACCATTTTGACTCTCATGAGCGTTTTTCACTGTGGGGAAGATCACAGAAATCTTTCTGGTTAAAAGGGGATTCATATTACTCTGGACAACAGGTGGGAAAAAGAAAGTTCAAAGCAAGACCCTTGAATTAAAAGCAAGAACCTTCCAAAATTGTGTGTGCCAGTTTGAGAAATTTCAAAGTAAACAAACACAGAGTTTGTAATGAAAAAATAAAGTGGTTTTCAAACTGTTTGCTTTGCTATTAGCTTCAGGAGAAAATATAGTACTTTCCCAAAGTGTAATTAAAGAGACGTTGGCATAATAATGCCAAACCATCTTTCTTCATGCTATGTCACCTGGGGAGAGAGATTATAATATTGCTGTCTGGCATAGGCTGATCAGTAATGTACACATATGGATAACATAGTTTTCTTTAGAAAGGATGTTTTGTCCAAACAGTCATTAAGAGCAAGGACCTATTTCATCTCTATCTCTTGTCAAAAATAGCCAAGGTCATAACAACAGGCAAGTATAACATCACAGCAAGATCCCATTTAAGGGTATAGCCCTAGAGCAGCTGGAGTGCTTCAGTTCTGAGACTTGTGATGAATGAGAACTGCAGATACTTGGCTGAATCTGAAGGGGGGTTGCTTGACAAGCTACGGAATGCAACAGTAGAAATCTCAGGAGAAAAATGGAGTATTTTAAAGTGAGACTGTGGTACTTTTCAGGCTTGATTTTGGCTTCCATGTCCTCAAAATGCTTTGAACTATTTCTGAAGAAGAGATAAAGTTCAAAGGAAAGATTCCTGGTTTGTGAATACAGGCTCAAACAAAATTCAGCCTAATGTCAGGGACCGATCTGCTGGAATCATTAGTTAATTTCTTGTCCTGAGGTTTTTAGGATAGGATTGACAGGGAAACCACCAAAGAGGTGCAAAGGTGCAAGACCTCACCTGTTCTAAACTGTTAGTGGGCCACTACTATCCCTGAGGAACATCTGTCCATGTTTCTTGTATGGGAATTTGTCTGTGCCCTGGATTTGTATCACAGTGACTCTTATATCCAAGTGCCAAATGAGGTGACAGAGCTGGGTACAGTTTCTGTACCAAAGCTCATGTATTTCATTTGATTTAATTTGTCACTCCAGTTGTTGAGTTTAGATGCAGTTTCTAAAGATCTCTTTAAAGTTGTGAAAGTTCACCTGGGATCCAGGCTTAATTATTGCTTTAGCTGAACCAGAATTTCATATTCATAGCATGTGGACTTTAAAGTTTTCATACACTTTTCATTGAAGTCAAGCTCAAATGCAGCTTAATTTTGATGTGATTTGCAGATTCGGTGACAACTACATCATGCAAGGAGATGCAAATGTATAAAAACAAGCTCCAATGAGGAGCTCATGCAAGGATCTTTCCGTAGCGGTTACAGAGAAGAGCTGATTTCTGTCTCTTCCAGTTCTAACAATTTGCTCTTCCTTAAACTTAAAAAATCGCCAACTCCCTTCAACCACTGCTGAACTGATGTAATCAGGTAAACAGCTTGTGTTTAATTTTTGCCTCTGCTGGATGTTGAGCCCACGCACTTGGGCTTGCGTACCCAGGTTGCATGTGTTAAGCAGTCTCTGTAGCAGCGTATCTTCATGGGCCCAGCCTACACAGGACAGCCTGTAACCAGGGAATAAAAATGTAAACACAAGCTGCTGTTCCGTGCAGTTAGTAGCACAGCAGCATGTCTTGTATATATTTTTACACAGACGATTTGGCTGCATTAAATTGGGCTAATCCATCATTTTTCATTCGGTGGGAATATTTTGTCTCTTGCTGAAGCTGTTAATATTTACTCAATTGTTTGTGGCGGTTCCTCCTCACTCTGTTAGAAATATGATAGTATCCTCTAAGCCTCCATGAGTTAACTGCTTTGGGGGTGCTGTAAGCTTATGGGAAAGTGTGAGAGTCATATTAGCCTTGGCTTTTCCCACAGTAACCAGGGCTGAGGAAAGGGCAACAGTTGATTCCGGAAAAGGAGAAGTTGATCCAAGATTTACTTTGGGAAGAAACTGCTTTCTATACTTCTTCTGTGTGATTCATTGATAATGAATAGAGCAGTTGCCAGTTGTCCTAAGTCTTGTACTAAAGTGTGTGAAAAATAGAAATTCAGCACCGTCTGTCCTTTTACTTTTCATCTTCATATTCATCTTCCCTGTCAGAGTGTGGAAAGGACTTCTTTCCTTAAATCAGCTGCTCAGGTCTAAAGCCAAGGTAGTGACAGATAGTTTCCCCCCAGCGGTCCCAGCCCTCCATTCAGACTGCCTCTTCCTAATGATTTTGAAGAGTCAATTGAGCTGGCCTAGCTCTGTCTGCTCCAGTCCATGGAGTTCTGTCTTCCAGTGTGTGCTGTTGCTCTTAAGGCTTGATCTAGCATTATACTTCATGCATATGAATAGCCCTCTTAAAGTCAGTAATGAACAACCTATGTTATTTAAGTTAGATAAATGCTTAAGTCATTATCTGAATAGGAACTTAAGAGATGAGGGGGGAAAATCAGGCTGATGAAGATCTCATTTAGGGACCAGGAGTTACTGAGTAACATCCAGGCTGAGCAACAGCAGGTGGTTCTTTCAGTGAACTAAAACCCCTGTCAGCAGGCCTCCTGCAGAGCGGTGCACGACACACAGGTCAGTGATCTGAACATATTCCTTGGTTCTAGGCAGAGATGATATTTTGACCTACCACACAGGTGAGTACCGAAAGATAGAGATGTGATAAGAACATAATTTGGGTATGTAGTGTAACAGGCATCCAGTTGTCTAAGAAAGATTTTTTTTAAAATGTAAAATATTATCAGAATAAGTCTGCACAATTATATATAACTACTACATTATTACAACAATCATCTCCTTTGTTGAAGCATCCAGTTCTTTCCATGCTTGGCTGCTTTGGATTGAGGTAAACCCATAATAAGTTATGTACTGGAGTGAATATTGATATAAAATTCAGGTGACCTGTTAAAGCCATGCGCTTCCCATTTGTACCCAGTAGTTGGTGATGAGGCTTTGCTACTAAGAGCTTGTCTTGTAAATTGGCCTGATGTAGCAACATCATTGTGGAGTCTTTCCCTTTCTCTTGATGTAGCCTTTGTATGTACATAGACTTTCTCTATATTACTGTAAAGAAAGTGACTGTGTGGATCCAGACTGGGGCTGCTGGGATTTATGTGGTTGACTGCAGTGGTCAGCAGACGTGCCTGTATTGATCTGATCCTCAAGTGCTTAGCTGGGAATAAAAGACATACAGAAAGGGGTCTTTCCTAATCTAGATAAATAAAATATTGAAAATTCTATGTGTTATATAATTAATAAGCAACAATTGTGTAATTATCATTTTGATATATTTAGACATATACGTTGCTTTAAGGCACACAGCTGACAAACGGGAGGTGAGAGGACAGGTTTAAGAGCTAATGGCTATCTGAGCATTTCACCTCGCATTTACCCACTCTCCAGCCCCTGGTGAGCTGTATATGAGCAGTATGGAAATTCTGTGTTCATGTAACCAAATTGTATATGCTGAGTACATCTGGAAAATCAGTCTACTGGTTCTCTGAATCCAACACTAAATTCATGCTGAAAACCAATAAGGGAAGCTGCGGGCAAGCCTTGTATAAAACCTCACTTATTGCCTGTCATTAGGGCAGTATATCAAGGACTGATGCTTCAGAGAGTGTGAAAAGACATTTAGATTTCAGAGAAAAGAAAAGGGTGTGAACCTATGGGAGCAAGCAGGGCGATACACGGAGGTTCTCTACCAAAGCAAGACAGGCGTGTTGATGAGGTGTCTGAGCGCCCAGCGTAGCCTGCCCTCCCAAAGCAGAGCCCCACTGAACTTTGAGCACACCTGCCACATCTGGAAGTTAATGTAGCTATTCTCTTATCTGGGGAATGGCTTGATGGTTGACTGAAACTTTACACTTTAAGGATAATTTTCATAAATGAAACGGTGGTTACTAGTACTGAATGGGCGAAAGGCACTCCTGTGCAGGTTGTGTGTGGTTATGCAAGGGGGAATTTGGCTCACATACATCTCTCCTTGGCTGCCGAACCGGTGAGAGCAGAGGAGACTTCAGAGAAAGGCATTGAATGTGTGACGAGTTGTTAGTTTTATTAATTTGACTGAGGTTTTTCTCACTTTAGACAGGGTAATAGCTATAAAAGAAAGAACCTACTGAAATATCCATTTTTAACGAACTGAATTGCTAATGTTAAATTTCATTGCTGGAGCATCTTACAATAATGTGGCTTTAAATGTGCACTACACAAATGAACAGACTTTAGATCAGTTTCAAAGTACTGATGATATAATTTTATGGTCTGGTCACTAAAGACCTGTCACTTGGAGAAAAGAGCAGAATTCCCTCTTCTAAAGTGTAGGCAAAAATCTCAGATGTGGACACCCACTCAAAAGTATTCCTGGGGTTTTTGCTTGCTAACAAACAGAAAAAAAGGTATAGTGGTCTTTAGGAAAGCTTCTAAACCACTTGTCTCTGTGTTAGGTATGGTGAGGTATTTCAAGGAATGCTTGGAGAGGGCAGAGCTCAGCTCCCTGTCCAATACTAAGTATCAGAAAATCTCCTGCATGCTATTTAAGGCACCTGAACCTGGAAAAGCCTCCAGCCTGCTTTGACTTTTGCTGGGTTATGAGTAAGTGTCTCCAAAGACACATGCTATGACTGGGAAAGGCCCGACCGCCCCTATTAGTACTCTTAGGATTTTTCAAAAGATGCTGTTCTTCCTAGTTAAAATACTATTTTACAGGCAGTCTTTAAAGGTTGAATTAAAAAAAAATGAAAGGTTTCATTCAGAAGTGAGACTTGAAATTTACCTCAGGCCCCCAGCAGGTAAAATTTGCTAGAAAGTAGCAGTCATTCATCACCTAGTGTTAGACACAAGCCATCTTGTGTACTGAATACCTGAGAGCTGAGGCAGAGTCAGTAAATTCATTCAAACAGCATCACTGAGTACGCCTAAGCATGAGAGGAAAGGTTGCAGGGAGAAAGCATGTAGATACGCAGCTTTCCCTCTTAGCAATTGTTCCTTTGTTTAGCTGTAAATTCCAGCATCCACATGCAAAGATACTAAAATACTTTATTTCAGAAAATAACAGCTGGGTGTGTCTTAGCTATACTTTGGATGCTGTACTGAACAGCTTTCTGAAAATGAAAGCCCCTATCATTTGCGTCCCCTCCCTTCCTACGCCTGCTCAGTGACCTGGTGTTTAATGTAGGCAGTATCTTTGCTACAGGAAAGTGTTACATGCTAAAATTTTTTCTCAGACTTCACCCTGATTTTGTGTGATCTTAGATAAGCCTCCACAAGGTGGGGAGTCCTTATTTCTTTCTGAATTCTGTGGGAGTTGAGTATATTTATCATTTGGATTAACGGAGACTGTATCAGAGCTGAAAAAGATGGCAGTGGTGTGGGTAAGATCTCAGCCATCAATTAATATCTTTGCTAAAGATGAGTGAGGCTATAATGTGCAGCTGACCTTGGTGTTTTGGGTGGGTTGCATTTAAAATATAGCCTGGAGGCATCTCTACTAACTTTAGAGTTGTGATGATCAGATCTGCGGAACAGTATGCAGAAGTGATGCAACATGACAGTTTAAAATGAGAGAACGATAATGCCAATTTTCTCCATTGCCTAATGGCTATATGACAGTGTATTGAATCATTCTGTTATTTATTGTTTTAAAAGTTATCTCCATGTCAATAAAATACTTGTGCATGAATAAGAGACTTCTTCTAGAGGAAAAGCTAGAGATAAATGTGTCATTGTAGAGGTAAAACTTAGGTAAAAGTTTTCTTTGGTGTTTCCTTTTACCATAGCCTTACAATCATTTGCATTTCTAGTAGCTTCTCAGTGCCCATAATAGACCACAATGACCTTAAATCACTATGTGTAACATGGGAAAGTTTCAGGGAGAATTCTTCTTTGTTTTATCCAGTGTTTGTGCTATTGCAAGTATGATAGCATACTTTTGAGGTAAAATATTTTCAGAAGTTTCTCTGAGAAATCCTGTTCTCCTAAATTACACTCATGAAAAATCCCTCCTAGACCCCTGAAATGATACCCTGATACCTATTTGTAGTCCTTATAAAACACTGAAAAGGAGTTTGACACAGGAGCAGGTATCTTGTGTCCCCAGTGAAATGAATGTTTGTTGACAGCTTGTCTGCCTCAGTGATGTGGAGAGAAATAACGAAACAGCAGAGGACTTAACAAGTGCATATCTGACTGTAAATCCAGGGTTTGGCAGAACAGAGTCTTCACACCACTGCTCACAGGTGAGCATTTTGCTCTCACTGCTAATCTAGCTTTGGCAGAGAATGCAGAGGACCCATAGTTATCTGTAAGGTAAAGCATATAAAATGAGGAAATGTGTTGTGACCAAAGGAAATAAATGAGCAGGTGGTGTGCTAGCATCATACCTGACACTCCAGAGGAGATTGTTGTAGCATAACCACCGATTACAAACATAGAGTTATGAACAGAGGCCAGGTCCAAGAAGAGCAGGCGGAAGGTGATATGCATGGAAACATAGGATAAAAAAGCAGTGCAAAATAAAGATTGAGGCATGACAGAGAAGGAATTTGGGGAAAAAAATGGAAAAATAAGCAAGACAAGAGGACAGCCAGAAGCAGCTGAGCATAGGAAAGGAGCTCAGTGGTCAGATAACTGGACTTGAGACAGTAAATAAGCTGAACTCAGATAATTTGCAAAATGAGCACTATGCTGCATGTGAGGCCCCAAGTATTTCAGACTTGTGAGCAGGCAGTTACTGGATAATTCTACCACGTAGAAATTACAGTTTTTCTCAAAATAAGAAAGTGAAGTGGAAGGAGAGAAGATAGAATGGTGGTGCCACAGCCAGGGCAATGAGGGTGAAGATAGTGAATTTGAGAGAACAAAAGGAACAGCAATGATAAAGGAAAGGAAAACTTCAAACCAGGAATTGCCTCAAACAGGAAAAGCTGAGATATTGAAAGAATGTCTTTTTATCATGCAAACAATTTAGTAAAGCGAGAAAGAATCTGATGCTTGCAAAGCAGTGGTGATAACCTGACAGAAGAAGGATTTAGAGATGAATTGCTCTGCTTAAAGTAGCATTTGTCTTTTTTTGGTGCCAGCAAAGAAACCTGCTTATGTGTTTATGAAGGGATGTAAACATCTATTCTATAGTAGTCATCGGCACTATAGCTTCAATAAACACTGTTTAATGTTTAAACACGATGTATTGAAGCGGGATGCTGGAAGTTATAGTGCATTCAACTGCCAAAACTGCCTTTTCTTGGCCTGGAAGGGTAGTAGAAGCAAAGAAAGTGCAATTTTCAATAGTCAGGTTTTATTTTGTTACTTTCAAAAATGTTGGTGAAATACCAGAAATTTTGCACATTAAGGAAAATTTCTACAGTCAAAAATTCACTTCTATTGCTGTACTAATGATAGTACTTTACACCTTTAGTCTTAACCCTTCCTTATACCATTTGATTGCCTTGAATGTGTGGTCTGTAACAAGCACATCCTCCAGTCATTTCTTTACAGCTCAAAAAGACTTGATTCAGTGCAGAGAAACTGCAGGATTTTATTTATTAAACATGCCTGTGTTAACCTAGCAGAATATCTGTAAGTTTGGGAGTGAAAATGAGAGTTCAAAAGACTTGAATGTTGCTCAAGAAAGCACAGGGAAGGCCATTTGTCAGGGAAGCTGGGAAGAGACCCAAGTGTCACAGGTACGTGTGTCGCTCTCTTTGTAATGGCAAGAACTCATGAAATATGATCAGTGACCTAAAAGATGAGTAGAATCAGATAATAATGCATGTTGAGTTTCTGGGCTTTGGAGTAAAATAAAGAGAGACCTACTGCCACATGTAGACTTATGCTTAAAGAACTATAGGGACTTCACTGAAGAAAGGTGAAAAAGGGAAAGCATGTGAGAAAGGTTCCCATCCCTAACTACTTTGCAATAGTAAGTTTTAACCACTTTCATAGCTTTAGTGTGTGTTGTGCAAGAAGGATTTAAGCCCCATTAGGAACAACAGTAAATGCCAGATAGAAATGATATGTGTGTTATTACTGAGAGTATTTTATATCAAGAAGATCTTTGTGGGCATCAACCAGAAAGAAGAGAGATAAAACACTCATTCTTTGATCCTGGAGGGTGGTCATTCAACAAAAAAGTCCCTGCACTTCATCATTTTCAATAGTTTTTCTGCCTATCATACAGTGCCTATTCATGTAAAGGCCAGAGACTGGTAGGCTATATGAGCCCTGTCCAGAATGCTTAAATGTATGTGTGTCAAATGCAGGGTAGATTGGGTGAAATTAGCCTGCAAAATTCATATTTTAACAGAAACGGCTAAAACATGAAACAGCAGACATTTGTGGTAGTAATAGAGGTAAAGGTTTCCTACCCTTCCTGCTGTCTGCTTAAATCTCACCTTTATGAACCCTTTCTGTAGACTTGCAGTGTTCTAATTATGTAGCAGTGTTACTAAATCATGAAAACTGATTGCAGGAGAGTTTTTAACCAAGGACCAAAGTCTGATACCCTGTCTCACTTAGATTGCAGTGATAGTTTCCTAAACAGATACCAAAAGCTAGAAATAAACTGTAGAAGGAGGCGGGTTTGCAGAAAGACATGAGGATTCACAAGGAAGGTCCATTTTTCCATAGAGATTGCAAGGTTTGCTGCTGGGGTGGAAAGTAGGGAGACATGACTGTAAACTTGATGAATCCCTGGGAATCCAGAATAACCTTCATCGTGTACTTTAGCCTGTCTGTTAGTGCTTCCCAGTTACATAGTATCTAATTCAGTTGGGATATCATTGAGAAAATACATGCATTTCTGCAAATATTATTTCCATCTTCTAGGATAAATTCCAGCCACTGGAATTTCCCAGATTCCAGTTTGGGGATACTGGTAGAGTAACTGGTAATTCTTCCTTCCAGATTTGGTGCGATTCTGATATATCTTGGAATATGAGTTTTGGGACAGAGCCCAGTGAATTTGTTTTCAACATCAGGTGAAGAATTACTTTTGTCAGAGCTTATTCAGAAGTGTACTGGGAAGAGGGCCTTGTTACTCAGCCTGTTCATGGAATCTGGTGGCAGTAGCCCAGTTCAGGGTTTTTTAGGGACCATCATTCTATAAGATCAGTCTCACCATCTTTCATCCCTGGCCAGTGGGCTCCTGGCCTCTTTGAAGGGCTTAGATTCACAGCTTACTGAGATCATTGTAATACTAGAAGTTACATTTAAGCATTAAAAACCTCTCTTTTACTGTAAGGGTGATTTAATACTGGAACAGGTTGCTCAGAGAGATTGTGGAGTCTGACCTTGGAGATATTCAAAATTTAGCTGGACAGTCTTTGGCAACCTGTTCTAGCTTACCCTGCTTTGAGCGGGAGGTTTGCACTAGATCATCTCCAGGGGCCCTTTCCACATCAACTATTCTACAATTCTATGATTCTATGAATTATTTTATTCCTGTAACTTTAGTGATCTCTGAATCAGAGCAAAGGGCTTACTGAATTGCTAGATATGATAGAAAACAGAATATATAAGCAGCAGGTCAGAGTATTCTGAAAGCCCATGGGAATCTTCTGCATATGAGAGTAGAACTTTGTTATGGTGAGCCTATCTAAAGAATTATGTAGCAATTCTCATTCTGAAATCCTGAAATGCCATGGAAATTCTCTTGACAGGATGGGGTCTGTGTACCCGAAAATTCAGCAGTACTAGAATTCCTTACTCATATTCAAGAATTTAGGTTCTGTTCCCAACTCTGTTTCTGGACTGCTGCATCATTCTGGGTTTATCCCTTTCCCTCTTCATATTTCATTTACTGTTTTATCAGATGGTGAGCCTAACCTCCTTTGTGTGGGGTATTAGAGTTTCTAGGTGAAACCTGCTACAGAAGAAATAGGTGTTCTCATTAAATTAGTAAGATCAAATGTTGTGTTCCATAGTGAATGTATGTGTTCTATCTGGCAGAAAGAAATGATGTTAATTAATTACTTTGACATGCAGTCATGATGTTGCAGTCTGTATTATAGATGTCCAGATGTTGGGTTGTTCTTCCAGGATGTAACATGTTTGAATGTATTAGGAGGTGCATTTTTTCTTTGTGTATGACTATGACAAATTGAGGCACAGCCAAGCTGCTAACTTGCTTGAAGGCATCTTTCACGCTTCATCCATTATATGAGTGATAGATGGTATTAAACCACTTCTTCTTTGTGAGGAAAAACACATTGTGGATAATGGAAAGGAAATCATCAACGCTAATATTTATCCCAACTTTGTTTTGTATCTGCAAGATCAATGTTTTTTAAATTTGCTTTTCATTCTCTTTTGCTTCATTTGCTTTGTTGTTGTAACGGACATGTTGCATCTTGGGAGAGCACTGGATCACATTTTGATCACAGTTTTATTAATGCAGAACTACACAAGTGGAATTATTTTGTATTCATATAAATGACAACAGAAACTCAGCCACTGTCAGATGTTTAAACTCAATACCATTTCTGAGTTGTTTATAGTAGGTACAACTACTCTCATCAGAAATTTCTCCTAGTTTGATTACAGAAGGAGACTTAGGAAATCTTCATGTGTGCCTATCATGTCTTCTGCACTGACCAATTCACCCAGATCTGACAGGCTGGTAGAGAGTTCAAAGTTATCAATTTCCTACAAGTTTTGTGAAAAGTATTCTCTGGGCAGAGCAGGGAGACACACATTTGTTCCATAGTGAAGAGAAAGTGTATAGATCAAACTCAAAATTATTTCTTCTCTTTGATTTGTCAGATTACCATTCAGCATGCATATCCAGGCCAGCCAAGCAGCACACGGTACTCAGAAACAAGAACAGGTTTTTTGTTGTCTTTTACCCTTTGGGAGTTAAATGGTATAGGAAGGATCTATTAATACTGAGCAGGGGTGTCAAGGGAGAGACATGGAGAGGAGGAACTACAAATATTGCAAAGATGTATGAAATTATAGGGAATTCCGTGGATTGGGCTGCTTGTGTGATAACGGGAGAGCAGGGAAACAGAACACCCATATATCTGTAGGAAAACATTATGTAAACTAAAATTTAAATTTCAATTCTGATTCCCAGGATCTTTGCAAATGCTATTTCATTTACATTTTTGAAATCCCAGTAATGTCTCTAGGTGGCCAGTGAATTGCCAAGTGAGAAAGTTGCTTCCCTTGAAGTTATATGGTTTCTTTTAATCCTTTAGTTTTTAATGGCCATTTTCTTTTTCCGTTTGCTCAGTTAAGGTGAAATAAGCAGGCAGAGTCAAGATGAGGACCATCAGGTCAAATTAGAGAGATTTACACTTTTCAAATTTCCATAGTTTCCTTTACAGTGGAGACACTTTCAGGAAGATAGATGGATCCAAGTACCTTCTGTTCTTAGTCCTGAATTAGTTCTGCAGCTACTTAGGACAGTTTTAATAAATATCTGGTTCATGAACATTTAAATGTGCTGACTTTTCCAATGGCATTACACGTTTAACTGTTATTCTATCATTGAATCACTTTTGTCTTTGCCTTGGTAATTTTTGAGGTTAACTGTTAGAATTCAGTGCTAACTAATTATTTCATTCATTCTTAAGTAACATTGTAGTTCTCTCTGTGTTTTCAGTAGGAATCAAAACATTTTCTAAATTATTCTGTTCCCTGCTGGATTCCCTATACAAGTCCTGCAGGCTTCAAAATACTGAAACAGAAATCATTTTAAGTACTTTAAAAAAATGGCCAGTAAAGAAAATATTGTCTTGGTATCAGCTTATGGAACAGTTCTTCCTTCCTTTTAAATTTTTCACAAGAAAACTCCTCAATTGTTCTGTTACATTACTTGCCAGTGATACCAAGATCATTGATTCTCTCTTGGTACATAAACCAGCCTACTCTTCAGACAGTACTACAGAAATTTCTTACACTGGATGTTTATATTTTTATCAGACTTATTCAGGAGTATTCAGGGCTGTCAGTAGAAACAGGAATTTTGGACTAACCAAACTGTTTCTCAACTTAACATGTTTTTCTCAAGTTGAAGAGTAGAGGAGAAGAATTACTGATTTTTAATATTCATTACTTTTTCTTAGAAAAGTCACAAAAATGAATTGTTTCTAATCCAATAACAAGGCTGCCTTTTGAGAAGACACTCCCTCCAGTTGTCTTCTAACCAGACAGTTCCTCAGATTAAGAAACAGGATGACTTCACTCTTAATTTGCAATTAAAGGCTGCCACACAGTGCTCTGCTGCAGATAAAAGTCCAAATTCTACCTTTTCTGTAAGTGTTTCACACTTTAAAAAAATGGGGGTAGCAGTATAGCATGTTAAAGTAAAATAAAAATGACAAAGGTCTATGTCAGAGCAGGATACCAGTCTTGATCAAGAGGGTGTTCTGTCTTGATCGAGGGAATGTTCGGGCTCTGTCAGTACCATTTTCCATGATACTTCCTGTGCTTGCACAACACAGAATTTCCACATTTCTTTACTGAAATTGAATACTTTCTTTAATAAAATAAGCAATGATCAGCACAGGTACATGAGACATGCATCTTAAGATATGAAATTGAGAATTTCGTAACACTCAAGAAAGGCAAGTTAAAATTATAGTAAATTAGGTTAAAAATCCCATTTTTCTTCATCACTGAAAGTTTCTTCTTATACAGTCTCATTACAGGAAGGACAAATGTTTGAAGTTTTCTATTTGGGATATGGCACCTTTGTGAAAAAATTGTTGATGGGAGTCTGTACAGTGAGCATTTGCAGTGACACTCAGCCCTCAGTGTCACTGAACCTCAGGAGAATTCTGAGGTTCCTCTACCACTTACATCTCATCGAAGATTTCAGAATGGGGCTCAGATCCAACTCCTGTCCATCCTAAATGAGATTTCAGTAGTTAATTGATCTGGTGTGAGCTCTCTGCACAGAAACTAAATTTTGCTTTCCCTGTACACTGTGCATAGGAAACATGCTCATTACCATCCAGCAATTCCATGACCGGTTAGCTTATATTTACTTCTCTCTCAGTGTCTTCCTCTAGAGCCATATATTTTCCTGGTTTCAATACAGAAATGGAAATTATATGTCAAACTAGCTTCTGATATTTCAGAAGAGACAGACTTGAAAAACAGAAACATGACCAGAAGAAATGTTTAAAATTTTATCGTGGCCCAGTCCTCAGATATCTATTCTATCTGTGCAGTGGCTGTGTGTAATTGCATTTTAAGTAAGTGAACAGACCAGCCTCAGTTGCAGGATTGTTTGTTTTACTGTAATTAGGTAAATTAATCAGTACATTAACTTCCTAATGCAGAGCACATTTCTGAAATGAATTGCAGATATTAGCTATTTTGATAAGATTTAAAGAACAAAAATATCCACAGCAGGTCAACATTACAAGGCTACTAGAGCTCTGTAAATGTGTAAAAAGTTTAAAACTCCAGGAAAAAATGTATAGTACAGAGAAAGCTACACGTGTTATTTTTTGGTTTTAAGAGAAAGAAAGTTATTCCCCTTTCCTCTAAATATGTAAGCATCAATTCATAACTAACCTTGGCCTAACCTATAGGTAATGAAATTATATTTCAAAACCATGAAGAAAAGGGCTTCCTCCCTGTTCTTTGTCTCCTTGCAGTGTTCCCACTGACATCACCCATACGATCCCAGAAATTTATCTTCCATGTAGTTGGGATTGTTTCATGTTCTGTGTAAGGGGCAAGTTGTGTAGCACCTGGGTGGTGGTGCTGCCAGACTTTTCAAGGTCCAAAGACTCTCTTACCAGAATACTTTACACGCAGACCCCTGTTGTTAACAAAGGGGCATCTGACAGTTAATGGTAAATATAGAATGGCACATTAAATGAGGCTTTCTGTTTTTTCCTGACTCATCCACCCTTTCATGTCTGGCTTTCAACACAGTGATTCTCTGGACACATTAAACATGAATCAATTTCTTTGTTTTAGTAGTTGAGTGTGGTCCTGTATCTCATTAAAGCAACTAACCCACAGTGAACAATGTCACTCTACTAAAACTTTTTTTGTCTCAAATACATACAGGCCAGAAAGCAGGCTAAGTGTTTCCTTACTGGGAAGGGAGCTGGGATTTGTATTGAGGCATGGCTGGCATCACCAGTTCCTGAAATACTCTGGTCATGAGGTGCTACTCCCACAGCAGGCTGAAGTTAAGAGATGCCCCTTTGTGCTGGAGCCAGGCTCTGACTGCCTTTTGTCCTCATGATTTCTTTCTGTCTCTTATTGTCCCCTTTCATCTCACTTTTCTCTTGTGTTCTGCTTTTATCCATTCTTTTTCTTTACTTCTCTCCCTTATTGCCCTTAATACCACCTAACTCCTGGGTAGGAAGAGTCAGATACCCTTGCTCTCACCACCAGCCTGCCTTACAAGCAGTCGGAGGCCACGGGTTTGTTTGTGTAGGGGCCTCCTGAGCTCGCAGCTCCGCGCAGTGAGCTGCCTTCCTGATTACACTATCCACCGGGCAGGGAGTGAAGTGGGTTTCAAGGAGCTGCCCACTGTTTTACCCACAGTAAGATGTTACAACAGAACAACGAAATGGCTGTCAAGCAGAGCAGTGGCAAGATTTTAGTACCTTGATTTCTTTGTAATTCCCTGTCTTCCCTAGATTGCTCTGGTGCTCTTTAGGTAGCCTGGCTAAGAGTCTGCAACACCATTTTGTGTCACAGAAAGGTTCCTTTAGTGTATTTCAAAACGATAGTCTGCCTTTTCAGGCTATGCATCCAAATAACAACTATTCAGTGTGGTTACTTTCTTAGCTGAGTCACTATTTAAGTGGAAAGTGCCAAGTGTGCCACCAGTGTCACATTGTGCTCTCCCTGTCACATAATAGTAGAAAACAGACAGGCAGTCAGAAGCACTTATTTAATGTAATCTGTGTTACATGACTACAACGTTTGCAAAGGATGCCAGGCTGACACCCCAGGGGACTTGAGCAGTGTATTTCTATATTTGATCTTTAAGTGGGAGGAGAAAGGGGGGAGGGGGGGAAGAGACATATAAGAGACATATAAAAAGGTTTATGAGGCATTTCCTAAAATTTAGGAAATAAGAGTCTATAAAACACAAGAGGATTTGAATTCACTTTAGGTGTAGTAATGGGCAGAGGACTGTTTCTGCAAAATCAGTCACCATCATAGCTACCATCTGAGCCTACTTTCAGATAGCTTTTCCATACAGGTGTCCCTGCTCCAGAAGCCTAATTAGAATGAGTAGAATCTCCATTTCTTTAGAACCCAAACCAACCTCGGATGCTGGCAGGTTTTGAGAACAGGTGGGGATGATTAGTTGTCTGACTCTGACCATATACTGCACTGAGTCTCCTGGCACATGGCACCTACGTAATGTCTTTTGTTTGCTTATGATCATTAAAAAGTAATTAGTGAAATTAAGGAGTTCTTTTGACTGTAACATACTGTCTATTTGAAAAAAAGATGGATTTTACTGAAGAGTCTCAGTTTAGTTCCTGGTGAAGCAGTTTATATTGCATGTCAGGAGATCAAAATATGCATGGACAGGTCTCTCTGTTTGCCACATGTAGAGTAAGTTCATGCATCGGGGAAGAAGAGCCTGTAGCTTCTGCAACCTACTTTGTATAGCACTGAAGTGTGTGGAGGGTGTGCTCCCCACTGCCGTTTCAGGACACAAATACTTGATAAATCACAACCACTCTCAAGCAGCTCTGACTGTTTCTTCAGCTGAGTGAGGGGTTGCATCACTGCAAGACAGAGGGCAACCAGCGCGTTCCTTATGTAGGTGGGGAAGCATCCTGTATAATAACAGCAACATCTGTTGATATAATACTCTTCCTACTAGCCCAAAAGGTCTTAAACAGACAGTGGACTCAGGCTGAAACTTCTAGAATCTACTTAAATTGCCATTACAAAGCTGTGTGTGATGTTTTGACTATTCCCACTACCTTTACTTTAATCTTTAAGTTTAAGTGAATGCAATGTGCATTCACTCTGGTAAAAATTACTATCAAGACCCCCAACACCTAGCCAAAGTGAGATCATTAGGTGTGGCTTGAGAGAACGTGAATATGCAAATATTCTTTCTAGTTGCAGGGAGTTGAATTATTTGTATCCAACATAATTTTTTAATGCACTCTTTTGTTCACCAATTAATATTTAACGGTCTCAAATAAAACTGTCAAACAATATGGTCTTTGTAATACAGTTTTAAAATATCTACCAATCCTTCATACTCTACTATAATACAGCATTGGAATGGCTAATGTGAGTGGTGATTTAACTTGATTATATGAGTACAGAGGTGATCTTTAATAATCCTCTTTATTTTATTTCACTTAGGGTTTGTGTGTGTGTGTGTATGTGTGCAAGAGAAATGCAAGAAATTGTGAGTGCATGGGGACATTAATGATTTTCAGGTGTCCGTTCAGTGGCTTTTCTCTTACATCCATTTGTAGGCTGTCTGGAAATTTATCTCGACTTAATTCTCTAGTTATAAGCAATTTGCAACTTGAGCAATAATCTTCATAACCTTTGCTACAGTCGTGTCCTTGATGTAATAGGAAAGGTAACACATTAGTAGTCACATGGTGAGCTCTGGCTGTACCTGAGATTTAATGATATTTAACTCTGGACCTAATTTCAGTTTACAAGCGATTACATGCTGTCCCCTGGGACATTGCTGCAAAGAATTTCCAAATAAGTTGCAAAATAGTGACGAATTAACTTGTAGTCTTGTCAAAATCAATTATCTTACATGACAGCTCAACTACACTTTTCTATTTGCTGCACTGCAGCATGCTAAACATCAGCCAAAGCGTAAACATAAAGTCCTTGTATGTCAAACTCTGTAGTAGATTGATCTTGTATTTCATGTGCATGCAAATCTTCTGTAGGCTTAATGGAAATGTTTTACTTACATTCACAAAAAGAGTATATTCTTTCCTGCCATGTTTATAAACTATGGCGCTATGCAATCATATAAATTTGACATAATTTGATCAAAACATTCTTGTGGATGTTGTCCTCAGTTGATCAAAGTTAAAAACCTACTTTCAGATTGGTGTTGCTAAGTAAGTGCCAGGCAAGACCCTCAACAGGGTGCACACTGCAAGCTCTGGCTGCGAAAGAGTGACCGTACACTGGTTGGGTGCATGAAATGATGCCTCCCTCCCCAGGCGTGGTGGAGCTGCCTTCCCAGTGATTTGAGACTGGTCACATAACGTGGGAAATAAGCATGGGGTCTTTAGGAACACTGTCAACAATGAGATGCAGCCAGCCCCCTCTCCGGACCTGAGGGGGTTTTCAAGAGGAAAAGGAGAACTGGAAGGACCCAGTCAGTCAAATCACTTTTCTGTATTGAGAAATTTAGAGTTATATTTCCCAGCCTGGAAAACCCAGTGTGATTTAGCTGCACCCACAGATCTGATCGGTTCCTTCTGTTTATGAGAAACTCACTCTGCACAGAGCTGTTGTTTGAAGTCCCAAACACTTAGGAAGGCAAGACTCCTTCAGTTCTTAGTTTGTTTGTAGTTTTAAAGGTGTCATCACATGCTGTGTGCAAAGAGACATTATCTGTGAAAGCATAGGCTCCTGTACAAAATTCTGTAATTATATGATTATAAAATGCACAGAGCCACTTTATTATACTTTATATATAAAAGACAGTTAAGCTGACAGGGTAGCATTATGCTGTAGGGTTATGATCGGCTTAAGAGAAATAAAAGATAGTAAAGATACATCAACATCTGTTTAGGTCAAAATCACTGCGGGAAAGGCTGCTAAAAGTTTTGAGTGGTGTAGTGCTAGAAATCTGTTTTGCAGGTTTAGCACTTGACTTGGCTCTATGTAGAGGCCTGTCAAATGTTACTACAGAGAGAAATACGTCTAGGACTTGTATCGTTTCCAAGCTTTAATTTCTCTGATATATTTTGGAGAACAAGTGTTACTGAAATAGTAGATATTCCTGCCAACAGATTACTGAACCAGGAAAATACTATTTCAGATGTAGTATTGGTAGATAATGAAGATGGAATAAATGACCCAGTCATAGAAAATAACGTCAGGCTGAATAATGACTGTTTGGTTCATTTAAATCCAAGGGAAGTAAAAAGAAAAAAAATCACTTATCTATAAAGCAAACATTCAAACCTAAGGAAATTCATTTGAAATATCTTTTGGCCTAGCACACTCAGGATATTTCGTATGATAGATGCCCTGAAGTCCAGGTTCTAAAAAAACTGTCGGGAATCAGCAACTTATGCTTAAGAGGCAGAAACTTGTAGCTGGAGACCCTAGAGCCAATTTCATATTAGTTATCAAAGGAAAAGATAGTAGAAGTAAGTAGAGACCTGTAAGGAATAGAAAAATGAACTGAACAGCTGACAAAACTGTGTCTTAGAAGTCAAATTATATTTGGGATAAAGTCAAGCTGAGTTATGCCTAGCATGGGCTATTAAAAAAAAAATAGCAGCTTTTTACCTACAAAAAGAGGAAAAAAAAAGGATGGGAGAGTCCTGCTTTAGTGGAAATGGAGTAGGATGTTGGTGTCACCAAAACTAGACAGATCATTTCTCCATTTTTCTGCAAGAATGACAAATGTGGGGTTAAAAAGAAGATGAGTAAAGGGGAAATAACCACACCTGAGGTAGGAGCAGGATTTGAAGACTTACTTGAAGAAGTAGTATGCTCGTGTAAGAGAAGCCAGATAATCTGCCAGCCATGTTCTGAAACAATGGCATATGAAATCTGACCTGACAGCGAGGATTTGATAATAAATCTTGCCAAGGTGAAAGGGGTACTTGTCAGAGTCCGATATGTGCTGACCAGGTTCTTGCAGATACTGCCCGCGTGGGAGTTTAATGCCTAATACAAAGTTTACTTATTTGAAGTTACATGGCATTTTGATTTAGCAGAGCGCTACAGCAATGCACGTAAATTACAGTACAAGCACAAATTACACTTAGCGGAGTGTAGCAATTGCAGTATACAGCTGAATCACAATACAAACATGAATTTAATTACTGGTCTCTGTAAGTGTGTTCACCACCATGACGCCCTGCATCCCCAGTTGCTGGGAAGGAGTATGTGGGTTGAAACCAGCTCGAGCCCATTGATCTCTTCAAAGTTATCTTCTCCATTGTTCATTTTTTATATTCCATGTTGAGTTGAGCCAGGTATATGCTCCCCATGCTGGTCTGGCTAACTCAGGAAGACATACATTTGCATTCTTTTGATTAACTCAGGGAAAAGCAGTTACACAGGTGGTTGATCCATTCAGCTGATACAGCCGGTTGATGTAGAACAAAGGCTACCCTCCGATTCCCTTTCTGTTGAGAGGAGTTCAGCTTCCTTTGTAATCGCTGTGGTCAGTCACTCACTCATTCATCCCTGAGCCTCAAGGACACGTAGCCTTTGCCTCTCTCTGCAGAGTCTCCTTCCATTGTAGCAGTTCATTGATTGGTCACAGTATCATGTACTTGAAGAAAATCAAACATAGTTGCTATATTTAAGAGGGTGGAAAAATAGCGCACATAGCTAGAGGCCTGTTTTTCCAATTTCAATAATATAAACATCATAGAATACATTTTGAAGGAAATGAGAGACTCAGATGCTTAGAAGTAAACAAAAAATGAAAAATACAACATATATTTATCTAAGGTAGATAGTACTAAAGGAAGCTGATAGCTTTCTTCAATAAAATAACCAATTTTCCAGGCAAAAGAAACAGTGGAAAATGCTTTATAAACATAAACAAGTGGAGGCAAATTGCTGGCTGATGCGTTCAGTGTAAATGTTGCCTTGCCATGAATTCTAGCTCATGGTAAGTTAAGAAAAAAAATATGTTCCGTTTATTTATATGAAAATACCAGCATGAACCACAGAACACATACTAGGAAGCCAGCCACATCGTGTGTGCAGTATCAGAGCTGCCTGCTACTTGACAAATATAATTTGAGATATATGGTCAAGGTGGGGTTTCATCATTCCACCATATGCACTGTATGCCGGATGAGGAACCCTTGTTCCTTAGTATGTGGGACTGGCACTCAAGTGAACCTTGGCCCCCCCACATCCAGGGTTCAGTCATCCATCCTGGATGCTCTTGTACTGACTGCTCTCTAGCTAATGAACTGCACGTGTCTTCTAGGAAAATACATGGGAAGGGCAAAGGTGGTGATGCTGGGGAATATGTGTATATAACTGCAGAAAGCAGAACAGAGCCTTTAGTCTTCCTAAGAGGATGTTGCAGAAATTTGAAATGTGCCACTGGCAAAGAATTTCTGAAAGAACATTTGTTTTCTGATGAAAGCCCCTATTTAGGACTTCACAGTTACTTTTAAACTATTAACTCAGCCACAGAGTTGACCTCTATGGGCAGTTTGAGAGTCTGCAGTTCACAGTGCAGGATGTCCTATTATGAAACTTCTTCCCATGAATGTAAAGATTGTTTTCATACTGGGTGCATCCAATTCCTCATCTTGTTGACAGTTCCCTAATTCTCTTGATAGGCATCGCTGTCAGTCGGCATTTCAGCTTAAAATACTCTCCTGTTGACCCCTGCATGTTAGACAAAGAAGTTAGTTTCTAACTGGTGTGGGTAAAGAACACTCTTTTATTAAAAGTAGAAATGTATTTTTTTTAATTGAATTTGGCTATTAACCTTATAAACCAATTCATTATCATTTATACTTTGTAGCAGTGTATCAAGACTGACTCATGACAACTATTTAGATATCTGGACTGGAGTCACCCCCACAGAAGTTTCTGGGTGCTCTAATCCTGATGTGGGTGCCTGAATAGAAGAAGCATCTCCTCTGAAAACCTTATTCTGGGAATCTGTAAAGATCCTGCGACCCTGAAAGGTGGCATGATACACCTTTAGTCACCAAACTGGAGCCTGGAATGAAAACTCTACTGGAATGGAACCTCTGCCTTCAGAGTTCATGTCTGACTTCATCAGTCCTCTGGTTTTCAGGCACTTTTCATCATTAACAGTTGGTATTTTTGCCTTGGAGAGAGTCTGAACATTTCATCCATAGAGTTCCATTATGCTAACTCCATTTTTAACTCTTATTTAATAAGGAGGAGGAAGGGAATTAGTTAACATACTGAATTAAATAAAAAGTGACTTTCTAGTCCTGGAAGGCAATGGGACTTTTGGAATTGACTTCAGTGGGGATAGGATTTTATGCACAGTATTCATTTCTTTTTTCAGGAATACTCATGTCTGCTCTAATGTAAATAAATATTACCATGGAAAGTTATCCAACTGCAATTACTTTTTGCATTACATCCTAAATATCTACTTGTACATGACATTTACTAAAGAAAAACACTTGCAAATTACATGTTTGATTAACATTACATCTTTCACAGTTTAAAAAGGGTATGGTAATTGAAAGCTGCATTACTTAGAAACCATGAACTTTATTTGAGCTCTTCTCTATAACTGCAAATCTTCCCTTTTTTATTGAATATTTCACTCTGGATTTATGAACATTTATAATAGGTGGAAGGAAAGTCCTCTTAAAGCAAACATCCCAGAACATGAAGGTAATAAATATTTCCTGCTTTGTCACTCAACAAGCAAAGGTGCACATGAAAGGAAAAGTGAGTAGAATGATGGTTCAGGTTTTGCACCTCTAGTACCTTTCACAACTGACCCTAGTTCTGTAGACCTCATCAGAGGGCCCACCTGCACAACCGATAAAAGTTACCAGCGGTGCTCACTAGCATGTTGTGAGTGCATGTTTTTGCACCTGCCAAGTGCAAAACCAGATGCTGTCATTGAAAACAGACATGCTTGAAAAGAGGTAATAATTAAATTCCATCTTTTCAAGACTTAATCACTAGTAGAACAATATTCTGTGATATTATTCTTGTGAAATGGCACTTGAAATATTGTTCTTTCGACTCTGGTGTCCAGATCCCACATGGGTGCAGTTCCAATGACTTCAGCAATGTTTTAGTTGATTCCCTCTCGGGATCAGTGTTGGTTTCTCTCGGTACTGTTAGGTGAACTCCTCTGTGTGAAGCTGAAAGGAGATGCCTTGTTACATGCACTACATTTTGAATTAGGAATGAGCTCCTTAGTTTTGGGAGTGAATGTACTGGGAATACAACAGTGTTCCTGTGGGAATTTATTTGTGCTGTCTTCCAATTTCTGTATCAAAACTAAGCTCAACGTTCAGCTTGGTGGGAACTGCAGGTCCTCAGCCTGTTGGGAAGCAAGGCGGCTGATTTTTCTGTTTGGGGGGACAGGTTTAGCATGAAAATGAATATGAAGAACACTGGCTATAAACCTAAATAAATCTCACCTGTGCTCTTTTGTTGCCTTCTTATGATGCATGTATGACATAAATTCTCAAAATCTATTTTTATGTTATTGCCAGCAGCCTAGAAGTCGAGTAAATAAGAATTATGGCAGCCATAATGACATCGCTTACGAGGAAATAAAAGAAAAGACAAACATGTCCATACAGTACTTATAAATCTATTATAAACTGTGGTCTATGCTTTGCTACAACATTCTTAATTTAATCTCCACTGCAGTGTACAGTTGATACAGTAAAGAAAATTTACTGTGCATTAAAGTTGTGAACCGATTAACTTGTTTAAATATTGGAATCAATTTTTGTATGGGTGTATATATATATAAACCTCCAAAAGCTTTTGAATATGCGATGGTCTTGTAGGGCTGAGATTTGTAAAGTCAGTTGGCTGTTAATTTGAAATTGTTATTCATCTATAATTGCAGCCGGTTGTTTAGAAATGTTCTCTCACAGCAGGCGATGCAAAGGCTGCGTTCCAACATCGGTTACATATTGCACCTTGGGACTGATGTTGAAGAAACAATTACTGCACTGATGTGCACCTGATGGCAATAACAATTGCATGCCTTGCTCAGGGCATGGTGTGGTTCTAAAATTAGAGTCATGCATTGGGTGGCTGTAGCCCAAGTTGTTTGCTTGTGAGTTAAGTGTCCTGTCATTGGATAATTTCACTTCATGGGCTAGTTTGTAATGTGAGGTGCAGCCCCTCGTCAGGGATTCAACCTCTCTAATTCAGTTAGCTGCTCTGGGAAGCATAATTCTTTGCCAGCTCTCTCAGTGGTAGAAGCGAACAGCGCTTTGATGACCCTGATATGTCCCTTTTTAGTAGTTTACTTTGAGCTGGGCTGTGCCTCCTCCCTGCAGCTCATTTGTGAGGCTTTGGGGCTTTGCCTTCTAGTGTTCCCTCTGGCATATGGCACGGTTGTGGGATGTTATTCTAGAAAAGATCTGAGCAGAAGACAAAACGGAATGAGAACAGAGGAGTTCTGCGAGAACCCCTTTAAAACATGAATACACAGTTAAGTCCTGTGGAAGTTTTCCCTCTCAAACAGGGGTTTATGGTTTTTTAACCCCTCAAGCCACCCAAACCACATCAATTTTACCTTCTCATCTCATTATTTAGAGGTTTGCCACACAGCTCCCAGTGGCATTCCTAGAAATGTCATGACTTTTTTCCTTTCCTTGGGGCTTGGCCTTGTGTAGCACGCTCATTTTCAGTAAGATCTGCTGATTAATAACTGTATTTCTATCCATTTTATTTCTCAAATGGCCTTTGCACTCACTGGAGCAGCCAGGTCACCAAGCAGTAGAATGAAAACTGGAACAACGCACAGTCAAAGCACTCTGCTGAAAAATAAATAAATAAATATCACATACCCTTTTTATGGAAAGCATTAAATAAACTGAATCTAAGAAAGATACTGCACTTGCACTATTCAGGCCTTTGAAGTACAGTTGTATAATGTATTATTTATTGTACATCTGCCACTACTGCAGTATCAGCTAATAGGGGAAAGATGTTTTAGATGTTACTTAAGAATGTAAAAGAACATGTCTTAGTGAATCAGAGCCTGTAGGAAGGGCTTTTTCTGCTGCTATTTCTGTGGCTGCAGGTAACAGTGCTCCTTCCTCTTCCTGTTGAATAATGATGGAATACATTGCAGTCCTGTCTACTGAAGGGAGACTATGTAGCTTAGCAGCTTATCTGATTTTCACTAGGTGAGTTAACAGCTGTGAGAAAGAGTATCCAGGAGAACACCTCCCTCATCAGCACAGCCCCACCGTGCCCCAGGCCCATGCATCCCTGGGAAAGGCCGGCTGTGCTTCCCATTGAAAACTGCTTTGAGGAACCTGCCAGGTGGATGGCTCTGGGGGCTGGATTCCCAGTGCACAAGCAAGAGTTTAACTCCCACTGAGATCACTTGGAGGTGGACTTTGGCTGCTACCCCTTCCCTCTTCACAGCCGCCTCCACAAATGTCCCTTTGCAGGGACAGGAGGCATTGGCATTAATACACTTGCATCTGCTGGTGTCTTCACCAGGCAGAACGTATCTGGTAAGGATCTTCAATTTTTTCATTCCCATTGTTCCAACAGAGCTATAATTTGGAAGTAAGTCAAAGAGAAAAATACACATTTTACCACTGCTTCTAATTCAGAATCCCAACAAGGAAGCACAACATGACTTAAGTGACAGATTAACTGGGTGGCAGATCTCTCCCCTGCTGCATGTTTCGTGGACAAGAGTGGATCCTGAGGCGTGTACACACAGTACCTTTTGTGAGGGAATGCCTCTGGTAGATGGAGCGAATGGCTGACTCTCATGACTGGGAGAAACCTCCCTCCACTCCAGCAGCCAGTTCCAACCATGGACATGGTGTGAGACCATTGGCAGTTTGTTTACTACATTGTGCTTCAGTATCCTCACTCAAATGATGGAGACAAAAAAACTTCATATAAGATTTAACACTAAAACACCCCAGGTTTCATCAAAAGAAAGTCTCAATATGAAAGGAAAGAAATACTGTATCATTTCAACACACTGCTCAGCTGAAACTGTTTTAAATATCTGTAAAAAATGTTTACTTAAAAGTTGCATAAGATCTCACTTACTACTGTACTTGAATTAGGGAGGGTTCTGTTTCAATGTTACAGTAATTCTCATATTTGCCACTGACAGCCTATCTACATTATATAAATCATCTCTAGAGCACCTAATTTAGTACTATTACAGTCCAGATGAAATATTTATGTAATTTCCCTTCTTTTGATATAAACTTCAGATACAGAGAGAAAATTGACTGTAAAAATGACATTGTAGGACTCTATATTTATCTTCTCTCAGTGATTTCCATAGCAAATTTACTCCATTTACCAGTTGAAGGCTTTTTTTCCCGTTGCCTGATTGTAAGCATGGCAAACTGAGCATGAAATTGTAACATCATGGTGTGTTTCTCCAAATCACACTTGTCACACTTGTAATCTCAGTAGAGGCAAAAGACAGATTTGGTGTCTGGGCTGCACTTGTAGCAGCAATCCCTCTGTAATTATAGAAAGGCCGTTTTATTAAATGATACCACACCTCTGCTATTCCTAGTCTGCAGACAAAGAGGGACATGTTGATATTCATATTTACAGAAGTGTTCTGCAGCCCCAGTCAGGAACTGGCACTTTGTTGTGATAGGCATTGAATTATCAGGAGACAAAATTTAAAACCTTTGCCTCCAACTGATTAGTCCCATATGCATCCTTTGATGCTTAAAAAGAAGGTTTTTTTCCTCAGGGCAATAATAAAATCATCCTTTTCTGTCTCATTGTCTATCTGCAGCCTGAGAACTGCAGTATTTTTGGATATTCTACCAGTCTGCCAAAGGCTGTTGAAATTGGCCAGAGGGTAAAAACAAGTTCCTAGTGAGGATGGCAGACAGGCAAGCAGGCATGCACAGACACATAGTGACAATATAAATCTTATTTCAAGAAGAAAACAAAAAAAATCTTTTACATCAGAGAGCTTGCATTAGTAGTTCTTTCAGTTCAGCATCTTTTCAGCTCAGATTCTTGTCTGATTGCCCAATAACTTCGGTAAGACACAGTAGAACTTGTTAGAATTGGTTTGTATAATGTTGCAGAAGATAAATCAGAACTCTGATCTCAGGCAGAGTTAGGAAAACCTCAGCAAATCCACTGAAACCACGAGGCAAATGGTCATGAGTACCTACCCCACAGGATCTAATATTGTAGGACACCTACTAAAGTGGATATATGTGTGGAGCAAGAACATGGAACAAGAGATGTGATAGATCTGGAGTTGTGTAGTATAGATACATTTAAATATCACATAGATTTCTTGAGGTTCAGAGTATGCGCTCAAGATGAGATTAGGCAGCATATGGTCTTGATATCTGTGACTGTCAACACATCCCTTCTCCCTTCATCCATAGAAAACTGTCTTCAGGAGGTAACCTGCTGGTGGAAAAAATCACTTATTTATTGGCAGCCTACTCCAAAAGCCAAACTTATAAAGCAAGAGTAACATATTAGAAAGTATTGAAGATCCAAGATTAATTTCAGTTAAATATCCTTGTGAAACTGTTTTGATAAAGGGTGATATTTAAAGGGAATAGCATACCCATTTTGGATAAAAACTAGTGCATTTCTGTGGCTTTGTTTTGTTCAGAGTTACAGGTGACATTCAGTGAAAATCTAATCTATAACCTTTTAAATGCTCCATCCACTGTATTGTCTTACTGCCAAAAAAAATTCAGCGTTCAGTTTTTCCTAGCACTGGAAATGGGGGAGAGAGTTTCTGACTAACATCCATTTTTGATGTGCGACAAAAATGCCATATGGAGTCAAATTGGTGATCACTGCTACTTCAAATAGAGTGTTATTTCTTATTTGTGACATCTTACAAAAAAATCACTTAAAACTTGTCTTCTAGTGTTGGGCACTCGTATGTTCTTGGCCAAGTCCTTGATGAAAACAGGGAACGATCTGTAGAAGTCAGTTTTACACAGGGATTTTTCTCCATTTTATTTCAAAGGGTCTATTATTAATAAATTGTAAAGAATATTCTTTTAATCTACTGATGTACCTTCTAATTAACATGAATTCATTTCCTGTGATGATCATGGTAATACAAAGCATGTCTCTGTAAATTCTGGGTTGTGCAGCTAGACCTAAAATTGCAGTGTTCCTGTGCCTCGCTGCAGCAAGAGGCATGGTGTGTTCATAACTCCAATTTACGGATGGCAATTAGCTTTCTAAAACTACCAACCTTTCAACCTCCTTTCTCTTCTCACTGGGGATAATATTGACATTTAGAATCTGCAGACAAATGCTGCAGTAAGAAAGTGAATGTTTTTTTAATGGAGACTTCTGCCATATCTGTGAGAGTGTAAATGTATGTACACAATTTGCATGCATTTCAATATATATATCCTGATGAATTTCATTGGGCCATTTTATTCAAGGGGAAAATAGCTGATGTAGTCACCATAATTGAATGAATATTATTTTAAATATCCTAATGTGGGAGAAAATAATTCTCCGTGGAAGGCCAAAATGAGCCTGTGTACCTATGAAATCACATTTCAGTCCTCAAAATAGACCTGAAGTAATACATAGACCTTTTGTTTGCTTCTGGCACAGAGATAAGGCCCGCAAAAAGCTTGATGACAGTTATGTATCTAGTGTAGTGGTAAGCTTGTCACTGACTGGGATCGTCTCCTTGTTCCCTTTTGTTCTCTTTGGTTTTAGCCATCTGTTGCCTCCTGACTTAGACATGAAGTACGTATGTCTGCACTACGGTCCGTTGGTGTGAAGTACTGGGTATACACATATACTCAGAAAATTTCTTGGTTGATGTGCAGGCATTTTAGTATAAGCTGCATGAACCCACACAGGACTCTGGCTAAATGTTAGGTTCAACAGTGCTATTGATGACTAAAGTTTGGGAATTAACTTGCATACATTAGGGCAGGTTGTCTTCACACCTCCACATCACAGCCTCGGCTCCTGAGATAGTCACTTCTTTGTGGCAGAGACGGCATTTCAGCTCTGTGTGTATCATGCTTAGCCCAGTGACACAGGAGAACACAACAAATGAGAAGATTAATTACCTCTGACAACCTGCCCCCCATCTTACTTACCCTTTCCTTTATTAGTGACTGTGGGAACAATTGGGACACTCAGCATTTCACAATATGAGCAAAGGCTTATCTACCCCAAGCTGAATCCTTAGGGAGTTGCTTCCCATATTCTGTTTCAAACCCAGCTTTACCTTTAACTGTGTCTTTTCCTTCAGTAGCTTTTTTTTTTTTTTTTTTTTTTTTTTTGTTAAGCATAAAGAATACAGAGGAGTTTTAAAAAATAGCATAGAATCATGTTCCATCCCAGTGGATCACAGTAGATGCACCTTCTTGTCTGTACATATGCTTAGTTTCTCATTATGGTCTTAGGTTGAAGACTTGCAGCAAAAACTATCCAGCCTATTCCAAAATTGACATATTATATATTTGGTTGTCAGCATTAGGCACTGTTGAACCAAAAGCCAGACTATCAAAGGATACCATCA
Organism: Athene noctua; assembly: GCF_965140245.1. Taxonomy (NCBI): domain Eukaryota; kingdom Metazoa; phylum Chordata; class Aves; order Strigiformes; family Strigidae; genus Athene; species Athene noctua. Next base: position 13,611,893 of record NC_134049.1, on the reverse strand, counting down.
GTGGACATTCCTTGTTCTCCACCTCACTGTTTTAATAGCAAATCAACTTTAGGAACAGAAAAATGTTTTTTGCTTTAAACAACTGGTTTTGATATTCACCAGTTGGTCATACCAGTTTTTCGAAGAGCAACAGGAAATAATTCAAAACCGAGTTTTAAATGCTTTGAAAGTGACTGGTTTGCAAACTGATGATCTTCTAACTCCACTGAAATTAAAACAGAAAACAGACTGAAGAATGTCGTTAGGCAGGGACCCACATTTTGATTTTCTCTATGATGGTTTGTTAACCCCGGCTTGTTTAATATTATCAAGCGACTGTGAGCAGAATTACTCGTGGTATATCCATAATATAATATTTTTATATATTCATAAGATTAAAAGAAAATTGTTATTTCTTTTCCTTTTCTTTGTGGATATGAGGCAGGATATTTATTATGCAGTGAAGCTTGATTTTCAGAGAACTCAAGTCATTTAAGAACGTGGCAGAACTGGTACTAGCAGAAGCAGCAAGGCAGCAGGTATTCCTAGAATGTTGTAGCTGGAATAACCCAAGAATAGCAGCTTTTGGCACTGAGACTCCTGCAATTTGTACCATGGCACAAATGACTCTTTGAGGCAAATAAGGGTGTGATGGAAGTAGGAACCAAGATAAAATGTGCATTATTATCCATCCTTTATCAAAGGCAAATTTTACAAAAGTGACAAATTCAATTTATTTCCATGAAACCTTCAAGTTGCCTAGAATGCAAAGAAGCAATGTGATCCACCCAGATTTTTTCACTTGTCTCAAACCTGAAAGAAAATCTCTAGTCCACAAATGATCAAGATTAGTATTTGCTTTGCTTTCATGAAAGGTTACCTGTAGAGTGCCTCACATTCATTGTGAAATTTATTTCCTGATGAATCCAATTTACATTAATGTGGTCTCATTAAAAGATAATTATTGTGCTGAGAAGAGGACCACAGCATACATCAATAGAACATCTGTAATTGTTTTAGTTGTATGATAAAGAGATAATTCGGAGTTCAGCTTTTCATAATGCCACTCTTATAAATGTCAAAACTGGATTCTTCTTTTAACAGCTATGGTAAAACTTAATTACTGTGATAATTATTATCAAGAAGCAGATGCCTAGCCAGCTCACCTTCTCTCCATTAGCATAGTATAGAAATCGTTAAAGTTTTAACAATTACGATTTTGAAAGAGACTGCTAGGGTCATAAATGTTGAAATATCTGGATCAACTAAGTTCTGCTCAGAAGAAAATAGCACTTTTAAAGTCAGCATTTAGAAGACACTATTAAACAGTGGTCCAGTTGCAAAACTGTTCCATACATAAAATTTGAAGAGATGTAGCAACGATATTAAATAGAAAATTTGGTTTTATCTGGTGAATTTTTCTCCATGTTTGGAAGTACATACTAGAGTTTTGGTTGTATTAGCTGGCTTGCCCTCTGCTTGACATTATATAAGAATAATTAATGGATACTTGCATTTATATAGCTATGTCCCTTCATGTTCTAAGTATTTCATAGCATTAACTACTTAATCATCACAACAGCTGCATAAACTAGGAAGATACACTGTACAATAGGGTTCATGTTCTTTAGCCCTAGCATTCCAGAGTAACAGCTAAATAATTTCTTCTTAGTGTATGCAAACAGATGCTTGATAACACAGATGAAAGAATAAAGAAAATGAAACAGTCAGGGAGAAGCAGAAGGGCAGGTGGAGGATCCAGTCCAGAGCTGGAAATCAGTGGCAACTTCTGTGTGTGAGGTGGTGTGCGGTCTCCATGTGTTCTACTGGTAGAACAGTTAATGCTCTTATCTGTCATGAAGTATGTAATAGTCAGCCAACAGAAAACACACAAATAGGTAGTGCCATATGGACCACATTTTTGGAACAGTGAAGTTCATTCTTTTTTGTGGGCTTTTTCTGTATCTCTATACCAGCTTACTGCAGGGTTTCTGTTGACTTCTAGGGGCACTGGTCTGGTCAGAGCTGTAGAGGGTGAACACTGGTTTGCTTATGTTGCTGCTTGTACTGCTACACCTGTCCCAAAGCCAGTCTGTAGACTTAAACACGTGCTTATGCCTGTAGATATTTAGGATGTAAAGTTAGGATGGAGTTTGTACTTCCACAATCAAGGCTTCTCATGGGGTTTTAAAGCCTGAATTCATAAACTGATAGTGCAGTCTGTAGTGATGTAAAATTGCATGGAATCACCGAGAGCGAACAAATCCTCCAACCTACTGCAATTTTCATAGCTGGAAATGGAACTGAAGGGACAAATAGACCTTATATAGCACAAATGCATCAGTGTCGGCAGCAACTCTGCCATGCCATGTGCACCTCTCTAGCGATCATTGAGTAAGATTCTTTTCTCTGCCTCACTGGAAAACTTATTCAGAAAAAAACATTTACTGACCCTTTTGGGAGTCAGAAAACCAAAACAGTCAAGAGTAAATTCATAAACACACTTACTAGAGGGGCTCTAAATGTCCAGTAAAAACAGAGGATGAAAAAAAAGAGCAAAAATTCAGCACCGTTTGATGCAAAGAATATACTTTAAATTCTCATTCCTAAGAAGGCTTCCTTTCTAGTTTGTACTTACAGAAGACATTTATAATTGTAATAAACTTTTCAGTCTGAAACTTTTCTCGTCTGTTTAAAGAACATCCTCACTAGGAACTGAGTCACTCATTTAGCTTTGGTGTAGCTGCTGCAATCTACCGCTTTGATTAAAAAGTCTAATTTAAAATTAAAAATATATTTTTTAAATCATTCTTTCAGCTATATAAATGTTGAGATTCTTTGTAAAGTGGAATAGTTACTTTGTGAAGTAACACAGTTCCCAGTGTGTCTCAGATAACATCAGGCTTTCAGATATTCCAACTATGCAGTGAATTTCATTTAATAATGATGTTTGGTACATTAGCACCTTTCATCTCAAAATACTGAAGAAATACAAAAACAATACTTAAATCTCGGAGAGGGCATTCTGATGGGCAGACCAAGGCATGAAATGTGGGACATTATTCGTGTTTCACAGTAGGTCAGCCACTTCTCTTTAAATGCAAGGTTCTCAGATCATTTCCCGTACAATAGGCACGAAGCCAGTTTTAACATTGTATTTTTATGATACTGCAAAGCGAAAACCACCTCCCACTGCTTCTTACATTTCACAAAGGTGGGAATATGACTGTGATAAGGCTCCAATTCTGAAGTTCATCCATATTTAGAAAAGCATTTAGCACATCCTAGGCCAAGTTTACATATGCATATGCATGTGATTAAGGCAAAGCAAATGCTGTAAGACTGCACCGAATTAGCATGAAGGAACATCCAGTCCTACGACATGGTCTAAAAGACTACAACAGGGTGAGTTTGGCATGAAACTCAATCCTCTGGCTGCCCCAGCTGAGTGCTTTCACACTTCAGTGCTGTTCTGCCCCACAGCTTTTACGTGCCACATGCTTTTCAGAAAAAGTGTCTCCCAAAGATATTCCAAAGACACGCAGTATCATTTTACTAGAATTACTACAGAGACCGAAGTTGTCATGAATCCACCAGTGCAGATCGCTGAGATAGTAATGAAGCCTGCCTAAAATAGTTTGCAATTGCTTTCCAATGGTTTCTACATAATATTTTATATCTTAAGCCATCCCATGATTAGGAGAAAGTTCTGTATATCACAGTGAAAAGCTGGGATTCTTGAGTTCCCTCCTATATTTTTAAAGGATATCACTACCAGATATATGGTAGAGTAAATATACCTGTCTGTGGAAAGTTAGATGGAAACGGATACAGAGTATACCTGCCGCTGAAATAATGAAAAAAGCTGCTTTCAGATGAAGAACACACTTCTGAAATACCCCATTGCGTAGCGTTTTTTTTTAAAGTTAAACCTAGACAGAGTCTCTCCTAGGAAAAAGGGAAATTGATTTGCTTACTGAATTGCTCACAAGAAAAGCTGATGTTGAAAGTTAAAGTAATTACAAAGAATGGAAAACAATTGGGTCCAAATCACAATTTTTTAAAAATCACTGCTCCTCCACTCAGTGCCTTTGACTTTTGCAGTAATGCATGTGCCTATTCCCCTGTCAGAGTGAGGATATGGTATGCATAAAGCCATGATCACTGCGTTGAGCATACATTGTAATGTCTGAAAAACAGATCTATAATTTCTTTCTTCTCTCTCTCGCTTGGTTTACCAAGCTGTCCCTGGGGTGCTCATTGTTAAACATATTCATAACATTGGTTCAACTTAAACAGAAATGAAAGATACAGAGAAAAATCCTACCTTGGGTTACAGCTGAAAAACACCAGTAAAATTAGCCTGTGGCTCAGGTCCTCACTTGGTGTAAATTAGTACTTTCAACCCCAGATGGAGTTTTGTCAATTTACACCAGCTTGTTTTGTTTGCAGCATTGCGAGTGACAGCTGAGTTTGGCTTGTCCCGCTAGAACAAATAGGAAAAGGAGAGAACAAAATATACTTTGCCAGCACTTTCCAGATGATGTTTCTTTGTGATAGAAGTGTTTGTATTTTAATAAGTGCCTTTTCCACACAGTCCAGCTACTTTTGCTTGAGCCTACAGAGAAGTGATACAAGCAGATCCTCAGTGGGTGTCAATTGATGTAGCCTCAGCAGTGACAATGGACAACTTTTTAAAGCATGAACCTATAGCTATTCGCCGTAGCTCTTCACCTGCAGAAAATAGCATTGTTTACTGTGAGGTCAGGCTGGCAGAACAGCCATGAAAACACCTAAATTATGCAGTGATCTGATAGAGACTGAAATTTTCCCACTGAGGAAGACCCCATGCTTTCTTTAAAGATTGCTATGCAGAACCGGTTCAGGTTTGTTGCTGTCTCCTTTCTTTGTGTTAGAAAATAGTATGCGTACTCCACGAATCTGTGACTTCTTTATAAAATATGAGTTTTATGCTTTTACATCTATACCATATGAAATATCAATCTGTCCACTTTTTTCTCTCTGAATACAACAATTATCAGGCTAATCACAGTGCCTCATAGAAAACCAGATCCACTTGAATTGAGATGGGCTAGCTGAAAAACTCTTTTGATTGAAAAAGAGTTAAAAGCCATGTCATCTCACCACCTTTCACTGTGACAGTGCCCCCCGCTCTCCCTTCATTTTCCTTGCATCTTAACACCAACTGCTACTCTGCCAGTACCCAGCGAGAATCCAAAGGCTGGAGCAGGGCAGCTTGGGCAGACAGTTAATCCATCTTTTCTCAGCTGCAGCTCATCAGGGGGGTCAGCAAGCACCCAGTTTACTGATTTGGAACGTGATGCTTAGGAGTCTCTGCCTGAGAGAGACTCTGCAGACCTTTAATAAGCAAACAGCAACATGAGTGCTATTTTTCAAAAAGATCTAACCTTCTGTTGTCCTCATCATTGATTTGTGATCAGAAAGAAAAAAGAAGAGTAGAATTTGATAGGTGACCTCTGACATGAAAGAATACAGCAGTTACACAGCCAGAAAAGAGGGAAAAAAAAGAAAGGCTTTAGAAAGGTTTTAGATAGCTGTGATACATCATATACACATATATGACTGATAAAGTATAAGAAACCATATGTTTCTTATTCCAATTGTCCTCTGCACCCCTTCTCTCAAAAGAAAGGATAGTAATGAAGTTTTATTACACATAAAATTAGCTTTGGTAAGTGCTACCATTAACTAGATAATAAAGAGTTGCCTGAATGTTGCAAAAGAATTGTTTTTTTAAATGTCAGTTAATTGCTGAATGGCTCCAGCTCCTATCCAGCTACTTTATTTTTGCAACAATGAAGACTTCAGCAACTGAGTGAAAGGTTTTATGCCTCTCTTTGTTCCCTGCAAGGAAATGCAAAAGTAGAGCCTCTTACACACTGCAGCAACTTTTGATATTAGAGCATCCAGTCTGTCCCTGGCCCCTTGAGTGTCCCTAGGACAGATTGACAGAGCAACTAACCAAACTCCCTGGGATGTTCCCCAGGACTCTGCCAGGCCCTGGTTCAGCCCTGCTGTCACCTGGACTTCCCAGAAGGAATGTTGCCACAGAAATTATCACAAACATGCTTTGAAGCATAACTGAACATCAGAAGGGGTCTTCCTCAGATTCATGGGGACAACGCTCTAAACCCTGAGTGTTTAAACACATTTCAGTTAACATGTATTTCTCTGAAATCAGAGATGAACCATTAATGAACAAGCAGGACAAGGGGACAGGTGGAGAGGAGGGGAAGATTCACCCCAACAGGAGCTAAGCTTGCATTTTGAATCCTCTTTCAAGCATGTTTATTACTCCTTCGAACCTGACCCCATGATATGGTCTGAAAAGCAGCTGGTCAGAACATTAACAGATTGTAACTTTTCCTTACCATTGTGCTATTTGTATGAAAACTGAGTCCGTGGTGGTGTTGGGGACGGTCTGTGCTGGGCTGGCATCCCATTCCTGCAGGTCCCAGAGACCTGACTCTGCTTAGATTTGGCTGGCTCCAGCTCTGTGGTCGCTTTTTTGTCTGTTCTCCTTGCTCACAGTGTCTACTTGTTTAAACCTAGTTCAACAAAGCTTTTAAACACATGCTTAAAATTAATCGCATGCTTTGCTGAATAGAAATGGTTTTAAGCACGTTTAAATTTAAGCATATGGGTAAGTGTCTGGCTGGAATAAGTGCTGTCATTATGAGCAACTTTTGAAAAGCCTATCAATTGTGTGCGTAATGCCTGAGAGTCCCCATGCAGAGCACTCTTTTATTTGGGAGCAAAGGATCCTAGGGGCCTAGACAGTAGGCTTTCTGGCTTTATTCACAGCCTAAATCATCATCAGTAATAGAGAATTGTATCGCTGTGTCTTACATGTTCATTTATCCTTCAAGAGTTCCATTTAGTTTATTGTATAGATTAGTATGAAGCAAGTTTTGCTCTGCTTCTGTACAATGGTGCTGTCTTAGCATGCGAGCTCTCAGTGTACTGTATAGAAAAACCACGACTTTCCATCAAATCCTGTCACCTTTATCCTGTTCTTGGATGAAATGCCTGTTGACTCAGATGTCAAGATTAGTTCCTGTTTTATTAAAAAGTGATAGGATCATGTATCAAATAGGTTGAATTTTCTCCGGCAAAAAATGCCACCTCTAGACTGTGGCTAGACTCTGCATGAAGTTTTAATAGGAAGCTCAGGGAATTAATTAGGTATGTAAAACTTGTCAACAGTAATGTGAACTCATGTCCATCACCAAAATGGTAACCTATGGTTGAGGAAAACATATTGCCTGGGGACACATCCAACATTGATTTTTTATGTGAGATCCCATTGACTTCAGTGGGAATTCATTTATGGAATGGTAGTGGAATATGGTCACTATTGCTTAAGAGACTTTAGCTGCCCTACAACACGGGGTGGATGGTCTGAAGGTTTTACGTGATGTGATTCTGAGATCAATGCATAAGTGATGTGGAAAAGCCAGGTATGAATTAAGTGGGTCATCTGAAATGCATGCAAATAAACTGTTCACCCTATACTGCCAAACTGTGTATTTTAGATAGATTTGCAGAAAAAATGTTTTACATAAGTTTTGCCAAGTTTGAATTCATATTCTTGAGACAATTTTCCATATCCTGGTGCATGTAAATGTAAATTTTATTTAGGTATGCTGGCGGTCCCTCTGAATAGAGATCAGAGGAATCTTAAATGTCTTAAAGCAAATCAAACTCTCCAGATATTGTTGTGCTTTTGAATATGCAAAATATCATGACTGTAAGGTCTTTTAGCCAAGTCTCTGAGCTGTTATGTTATTTAGGTTATTGATGATCCAAGAGTTTCTCTTCCCACAGTGCAGAAAGTTCACAGTTCTCCTTGTCCATGCATAGAGAAACCCTGCAGCTGTTCAAAGGGCAATTTTCCCTCTGGGTATGGTTTTGAGGAGATGGATTCAGGGCAAAGGTAGTTTTGTGAGATGACCTCAGAAATGGCAGCAGCTGTAGACTCAAAAGTTTGGTTCTGTACTGAGGAGGTGGATTAGTGGGCAGGCTGCCACTGTGGTGGGTGGAGTTGGTTTTTATTTTGTTTAATTTATGGTATGGATTTGTATTCCTTCTCTTTCTCAGAGTATGTGTGTGTGCTAGAGACATAGTTAGAGGTGCTGGTGTTGATGTTGTTAAAATAAGAATTAAAAATAATTCATTGCAAATGATTATTTATTGCCTATATATAAAAATATAGACAATATACTCTTCCCTGGGAACAAGTTTGATACTGTGATGAAATAGTATTCGTGAATAAAGCAAGATGCTGTTGTGATACTCTAGTAGTGAAAGGAGAATTCTGTGGGTTCATTGCTTCTTTGTTAAATGCTAAACCCAATAAAGGGATTTGGAAGATGCCTGGGAGGGATAACTAGGAGAGAGTGAAAAAAAAAAAGGGAAAAGGAGAGAATGGTAGTATGGTATAGCACACAGAGGCAATTCCCTCTGGTTTATATTCTAATCGCACACCGGTGTTACTCTGGAGTAACTCCTTGAATCTAATGGTTTATAGACAAACCAAAATTGGTCTGGAGGGAAGAGACAGTATTACAAATCTGTGAAAGTGAAAGAGGAATTTGACCTCATCTAGAGACATTAACAAAGAATAACTGGGGGTGGAATTCTCAAAATTCTTAAAGTGCATTTTGAAAATGGATATATCTATCTGTTACTTACGATCACAGTACAAGTACACATAAACAAACCAGATTTAACCTGCCAAGTTAAAATATTGTTAGTAAGGCGGGTGAAATGCAAGAAGCTCTCTGCACGTTGCTCCTTGAGTGGCCTGGCAGTCAGTGTTGAGTTCGGTGATGCCCTGTGTGTATTGCCAGCAATGCCAGAATTACCTGATTTTAGACTAGCATAGATACATCTAATGAGTTGCAGCACAAACATTTTAGACAATCAAAGCCACTTCAGCTTTTAAGCTTTCTATCACTTCTGAAAATGAGATTTATGTTTCTGATATGAAGAGCTTTCAAAGATTTTCTTCTGCAACTAGTTTTTATCACAGAAATGAAGCAAGTGGGCAATTTCAGTTTCACTGGGTTGTAGGGATCTTCCCTTCAACTGCTGTAGCCGTTTTAAAAAGTGACAGTCACTGTATTGGGTTTGCGGCAAGGTTTTGGTAGTGAGGGGGCTGCAGGAGTGGCTTCTGTAAGAAGCTGTAGAACCTTCCTCCATGTCCAATGGAACTGATGGCTGCTGAGTCAGAGATGGACCCACCGCTGGCCAAGGCCGAGCCCATCAGTGACAGTGGTAGCGCCTCTGGGATAACGTATTTAAGAAGGGGGGAAAAAACTGCAACTGCAGCTGGAGAAGAGAAGAGTGAGACTATTTAAGAGAAACAACCCTGCAGACACCAAGGTCAGTGGAGGAGGGGAGGAGGAGTTGCTCCAGGCGCTGGAGCAGATTCCCCTGCAGCCTGTGGGGCAGCCCATGGTGAGGCAGCTGTGCCCTGCACCCATGGAGGCCCACGGGGGAGCAGATACCCACCTGCAGCCCGTGGGGGACCCCACACCAAAGCAGGAGAGTGCCCGGAGGAAGCTATGACCCCATGGGAAGCCTGTGCTGGAGCAGGCTCCTGGCAGGACCTGTGGCCCCGCGGAGAGAGGAGCCCATGCTGGAGCAGGTTTGCTGGTAGGAGCTGTGACCCCGTGAGGGACCCACGCTGGAGCAGCCTGTTCCTGAGGGGCTGCACCCCGTGGGAGGGACCCACACGGAGCAGTTTGTGAAGAGCTCCAGCCCGTGGGAAAGACGTTGGAGATGTTCATGGAGGGCTGTCTCCCGCAGGAGGGACCCACGCTGGAGCAGGGGAAGAGTGTGAGGAGTCCTCCCCCTGAGGAGGAAGGAGAGGCAGAGACAACAGTTGATGAACTGAACACAACCCCCATTCCCCGTCCCCCTGTACTGGTGGGGGAGAGGAAAAGAGTAAAGCTGATCCCAGGAAGAAAGGAGGGGTGGAGGGAAGGTGGTTTTTAAGATTTGCCTTTATTTTCCATTAAGTTGGTTTCTCCAAGTCAAGTCTGTTTTGCACATGATGGTAATTGGTGAGTGATCTCTCCTCATCCTTATCTCGACCCAGGAGCCTTTCATTATAGTTCTCTCCGCTGCCTGGCTGAGGAGGGGAGCGATAGAGCAGACTGGGGGGCACCTGGCCTCCAGCCTGGTCAACTCACCACCGTCACTTTTAAGGCAGCACACTTGAATTCACTCTTTGCCAAGCTGTCTTTGTAGCGTAGTCTCCAGAATGGTTGGTGATTTCAGGATGTTGTTTTCTAAAGAAATTGGAGATGAACTCCTAAAATACTACTGGGAACATTTTTAACTCTTTTGAAAAGTGTTTAGAAGTATCAGCTATTTGAGGAGGTGAACACTGTGCATATTAAAATGATGTCTTTTCAAAGCTCTGAAGCTGTTGCTAAAATGTTACAATAAAGAAGTCATTCCATCCAGAACACATTATAGGTTAATGCAAACACAGGATTTTTAAAAAGCTATTACATTCTTTGGTGCTCAGAGCAAGGAAACAATAAAGTGAATACAATCTCATCAGCTCACACTTGTGACCTCGTGTGGAGCGCTGGTACTTCACAGGACTTGCTGTAAAGCTACCAATAACCTACTGTATGACTCAGTGTTTTCTGTTCAGACACAAGCCTCTGGAAAACAGCGTCAGCTCGGGACTTCAGTGGGACCGTGACTCTAATTAGGGGACAATAGGCAGGGAGAGCTCCTGAAGTTTTAAATGGGGTCAAGAAAACCTTTTGATCAACTAATAAAGGCATCTTAGGTGGAAGTCATGAATGTTAAAAGCCCATTTCAAAGCAGCACTGGAATAGAATAAGCAACACTTCAAGCATCTGAGATCAAATAAGCAATTGTTTTGTGGAAATTCTTGATCAAAGTGACAGTAGTTACCTGACTGGTGAATCAACAGACTGTGAGAAGGTGAAATAAGAATACAAAATTGAGATATATCTCAACTTAAAGCACGATACTGTATAGACATGGGTAGCTGCACTGTGCAGTAGCTGAGGATACGTCCCTACCTTCAGCACTATAGGAAACAACATAAGTATTTTCCTACTTGAGTTCCAGATGCAGGGAGAAAAAAGGATGTTACCAAGGGGAAAATGCAATATGCTGACCATCTGGTGAGGCACTTGCAGGCAGGGTGTGATCTCAGCTACAGGAATGGATCACCCACATCTTTCTTACCCAGGCTGCCAAGCATCAGTTGAGATGCAGAAAAGATTTGGCTATTAAGAGGTACAATGAAATATCATCATACTTGAGGGAATTAACATAACTAAGTGCAGGGTTCAGCTTCTTGACTTTTTGTATGTTTTGCACTTGGATTATGTAACATAATGTAGCAATAAATAATGTAGTATTACATTTGACCATATGTTTAACATTAACATGAGTGATGTCACAGACTGATTATCACGAACAAGTGACCTATGATTTAAAAAACATTATTTCAGAAATGTACAAGTTTAACCCTGTTTTAAGTAAAAAGTATTATCAGCAGTTTAAATTATAGAATTATTATACTGGGAAATTATTAGGATATATGAAATACATCTCTAGTTTAGTAACAGGGTCCTTAAGAACTTCTTGCATGCTTTAATATTTGATTTCTTAGCTTTGCTTTTCTGATTTGCCACTTAAAACATGCCTAGACTTTTAAGTTTGCAGTTAATGCCTTCTCTGCCTGTCAATATACTGGCAAATCTGCAAGTAACTGTAAGTCTTCCAATCCAGTGAGTGGCGTTGCCCCTACTGATGAAAGAGTTATCTGTAAAAATTCATTAGCATTAAACATTGGCTTTTATCCATGCCACATTTGATTAGGCCTGGTTTTGTCACCTTTTTGATCTGTTCTACGTAAAGCATGGGGTTTTTTTTCTGTGGCTGACCAATGCTGATATCTCAGACTTCCATTTCTGAGTTTACAGAAGGTGACTGATCAAAATGTTTTGCATCTCATGCAGACATATATAAAGTGGCATACTGTCATCTTGTACGTTTCCTTGCTTGCTCCTCATGAGTCACTCTTTGAAAGCCTGTTTTAGGAGACCTGCTCGAGATACTCGGGGGTGGTACAGCGGCTGTCAAGCGGGTCCATGGTGAGGGCGCTGGTCCAAGGGCAGGCCAGGGCATCAGTCCAGGGGTCAACAGGCAGAGGCCTGGCTGGGACAGAGCTGGAGACAAACACATCTACAGCATAGCTCAGGCAGGGACTGAGGGTCTCTGGGACTGAAGGGCTGAGCTGAAATGGAGCGTCTGACTCCTTGGACAGGGACAGTGGGTGGCGGCCCCAGGTGTGGCTGGGCAGGGCCATCAAGGGCCGTCAGGGCACCCAGGACCCTGACAGCATAGACCACTATAGAAAGCAGTACTGGAATGGTATGTGCCAGAGGATTCTCTCGAGTCATGCGCTTCCATGTTGTCCAGGAACAGCTTCTGAAGCCACTTTCAGCTGTGATAACCTCAGAGGGTTTGCTGTCTCGTGTCAGGTATATATCATTGTTTCAATTTGATCAGAACTCTACTTTTGGTTACCAAATGTAACTTCTTTCCAAGCCAGCATCCTAACCATCCCATGCCAGCATTCTTTGGTAACTTTCCTCAGAGTGATGGGTCAAATTGGGAACACATCGTGAATGCCAAATTCTCTACTTTGACTGTGCAATGCAGAGGTTACATTAGTGTTCAGCCCTTTATATTTTGAAAGTTGTGTAGCAAACCAATGTTTAGATACTATCACTCCTTGTTTCTCTTCTTAGAATCGGGCACAGCAGAGACATTTGTGATACATTATTAAATATATCCACCAGGTAGTCAGGTTGAACAGTGTTCATCCTAAAGGCTCAAAAAATAGTACATTGTAAATGCAGTTTCTACTTATTATGCAAGTCGTCTTCTGCAAGCAGAAGTGAAGAGTGGGAGAGGTGGAGATACAATCCCATGTGTTGATGGAGTCATTACTTCAGGAATTCATTTATGTTTTCAAAAAAACTTTATGCAGATTTGTCCAGGTCATTTAGATCTCTGCCTCTCAACTGTACACATGATCAGGATTATGAAACCCCACTGAGTTCTCATCTTCTGAATTCTTTTTATCTTGTTTTCACTTTGGACTGCATCGTACTGAAATTTAGTGGGAATATGTTATATCCCTAACTGCAGAGTTATCATGATGCATTTAACATGGCCTGCATATCAATTACATTCCTATAATCAAGAATACATGGGTTAATGAGTCTGGAACAGTGCATATAAAGAAAAGAAGAATTTAGTTAGATTTTATAACCACGGGCTTATAGTTAGTGAGAAATAAAAATGCATGCAGACTTGGTTTTTCTTCTCTTTCCTTCCTTGGGCAGCTGCCCAAATGTTGCATCTCTGAGTTATAAGAGGGAGTTCGATTTGGCTCCTGTACAGATTCCACATTCACTGAACTGCTTTCTTCATTTAGTTAACGGTCTTTCTGAGCAACACTGGGTTGCATTCATCTTTATTATGCAGTAATGGGAATCACTGCATGGGAAGCCTTGATCTTGAGTTTTGCATAAAACTGCAGCTTGCAGATGCTCTAATCCTACAAGATATTAGTACAATAAACTTGTAATTGATATATATGTATAAGTCTTCCACATCGCCTACCTGGAAGCCAAGAGTTATGAAATTTAATAAACTGCCTGTGTCCTTGGAGCTGTGATCTCCCTTCATTTAGAAGAACAAAATGTCCATCACTGCTCCTGACAATTATTAGAATAATTGTTAATGTACTATGAGAAGTAATTCAACATCAGGGCAATTTCTGAGACACAGTAGGCAAATTTAAAACATTTTATTATGCTAATATTACAGTTACAAGTGATATTTTAAAGCAATGTACCATGATAATGTCAATGCAGTGCTAAGACAAGTAGTTCTTTTTAATGCTGTTCACAGAAAAGCTGGTATCCACATAAATGTAGAAAAGCTTCTGAAAGACTGGTTTAATAAAATTGAAAAGCAAAATCAGTGTGATACAGTATAGTTGTGAAGAAAAAATGCTGGATGAATTTCTAGTAGTGTATGTAAATGGCTGGTATGAAGAAGTGTTGAGTAACATATTGCAGTCAATACATGCCATTGGCTACATAACGGTGTGCAGTGTAATTTATGTATTTTTCTTTCTAAGAGAAATAGAAACTCTGTAAACATATGCAAAAATATTTAACTATTACCTCCAAGGCACTATTTCACCGCATTTCTAGAATAAGACGACTAGCCGATCACATATATAATAAAGGAATGCTGTTTTTCCTTGGCAGTATGCAAGGGAAGTACCATCTTTCTAGAGATGTATATTTGATGAACCACAGCAATGGTGATTTGATTGATTTAACTATCAAAGAGGTTATAATAATCATAAAACAATTCAAAACATCATTAAGTAGCAGAGCATTTGAAATAATACAAATGAGACACTGAATCATGGTCGTGTTTAGATTTACTTTTATGTATTATGGTGGTCCTTGAATATTTAGAGCTAGTTTACACATAATTATGGACACTTATGTAGTACTGTTTTCCAAGAGAGATTCTTGATCATAACTAGTTTGTAACCAAGCAGAAAACAAAAAGAGCATCTTGTCTCCAGAAGGAGTTAGAAAAATGCAGAAGTTTAAAGGAGAGCTCAGCATGGGATAAGGATGGAAACTACCTCACAGCCATTATTATGGAATGGCTGTCGTAACACACCATATTGGGCAATTAGTTACCTCCAATTTGGTTTGGAAGGCTTTGGAAAAGCAATGGTTCAGCAACATTTTTCTTTGTTATGCTTTTTTTGTGCTTCTTCACCTATGGATGTCTTTAATTATGCATATTCATGCCTTAATGCAATTATGCCATTTGTTGTAGACAAATATTAGTCATATTTGTGAATGTTGTGTATGCCTAGGGTAAGTGCTGACTTTTGATACACTTGTGTGTGAGACTACCATGGAATTAACAAAATGCAATTTATAAATGCATTCATTCGATTAGTGAAACTTCTGTTTTCATTGCAGTGTCTCATAAAGTCCGTATGTCTTCGCATAGGAACACTGATGCTTTTGAGAACCATTAGCATAAATAAAGACTTTGTAATGATAGCTTCCCCATTCTCTCTTCCTTCTGGTCCTGTGCACATCCTTTACATCCAATGGGGAAAACTGAGCTCTTGCAGAGAATTTAGAAGCAACAGGTGAGGGCTGGGAGGCTCCTCTTCCCCTTCGGAACACCACCAGAGACCAGTGGCCATAATGTGGGTATTGGATGTTTCATTCAGATTTTCTACAGTTCATCTTTTTTGCCGCAACAAAGGATTTTGTTTAACTAGGACACACATTAATGATCAGATACTTTTATTCTTTCTTGCCAGAGCCCAAAATCTTTTCTCCTATCCATAATATTCTTTGCCTGTTTCTGCTTGATAATCAGTGTAGGCAGTTTTATTAGTTATGGTACCTAATTTAACATCAAAAGAATCAGACCACCTCTCTGGTGTGTGAATGACTGGAAGACCTGATTCAGGGAAGACATAAGGTATGTTAAGTGTTTCATAGGAATCGGGTTTTCTGTCTGCCAGCATTGCTGACTTAAATGCGGGGAGAGCTAAGAGAGACCATGGTGGGTACAAAAGCAGCAGGAAAGACTTTTTTGTGCCAGATCCCAAAAGTGTGCCTGTGAAAATATTTCCTAAGGCAGCTCTCCATTACTGCTGGTATTAAACCTTTTAAGTCAATGTGTAATCTGGTAAATCTTATTCATCCAGATAGATGCATTTGAATAAGAACTCACCCTGCGAGTAAAGACTGGCCTGTAGAAAGACAATTTTCCTTATTTGTCTTCCTCTGTTATTGTAACCATATTACAGAGGATAATGAAGTGCAGGTTACAGCAATTAGTTGGTGGCAGCTCAAATGATAAGCACAGCACTATTACTTTCATATACTGTGGTGTGCAATGCAGCCTATTGATTTAACGGCAGCTTTTCTTTTTTCCCTTTTACTCTCTACTAAAAAACAACACTGAGATTTATGTGAGCAGTACTGTTTTGGAATACAGATCAGGCTGGAGAAATGCTGGTGTGAATCTTTGGATGCTCACTATTTAAAAAGGACCAGCCTAGGTTAATTCATAAAGTGCTTTACAAAATAGGATAAATGCCGTGTGTTCCACAGTAGGGCTCCTTGGCTTTCTTCCTCACACCTGACTGCCTATTAATCTGCCTTTTAACTGTGCCTGCATGTAGCCACACATGGTTGGAGCCACCAGCAATGTATCTCTCCCCAGGCCTCTTCGAACTGGGTCACCCTTCTGCTATTGGTTAGTGTTAAATTATTCCCTTTGAGATAACCAAGACACTCCATGGTGCTATCTATTGTCATGTTCTGGCACTGAGATTTTATAACAGATTATGGGCAATCTGTCATTTCAGGCTGTTCAAGGATATATGAAAAATTAGACACATGTTGCTCTCTCACACTGAGAAATTTGAACAAAGACAACAAAACTCATCTTTTTCCCCATTTATTATTCCGTTATTATTGCCTATTAAAATATGGTAAATAAAGCATGAAGTGCACCTTGAATAAAGAACTCTAATGATGTATGGCATTTGTCATTATCAAAATGTTCATTTAGATTTCAATGGAGAATTATTTCAGCTGTCTTGAGTCGGCTTTGATACTCAGCAGCTTCTACAGATCACTTGGAGGCTGAAGGCCCATCCTGAAAGTGGCCTTTGGCTACATGTAAGAACACGCTTTACTGGTTGTTACTTCAGGATTGAGGCCAAATGACTATGGGATAACAATGCATTCAGATGAGTTTGTAGTTAATGTCTCCTCGTACAATTTTAAACATTTGGAATTGGAAGAAGCAATTCCAACACTACAATTCAGAAGAATTGATTTCATGGGGATTTTAAGTTCAGTCTAAATCACAGCCTTTGTATACAACCAGGCCACTAACATTGTAGGAATACTTGTACAGACTACAAGAAGTTTTGAATTTTATCCAGGTGAATATCTCATATCTGAGTGCACATTTACACCTGAATATTTCGATTCTGACTAAACATTATACATTCAATGTGTATTAATAAGGTGTACGTATACTTTATATTTCATCTCTGTTCTACATATTTTATACATATATATGTAATACACTTTTTTATAGCCTGTGTATTTCTGTGTCTTTATATATGCATGTATGTGCCTGTGTGCATATAGATTTGTGTTTGTTGTACTCATGGCTGTACATCTTTAGTTATCTATAGTTATGAAAGTATATGTATGTGTAGATAGATGGATAGATGGATGGATAGATAGATAGATAGATAGATAGATAGATAGATAGATAGATACTATCTTCCTGCTTACACATTTCCCCTTTGAGGCATTTTCCAGATCAAAAGCCATTGGTGCCATTCAGGAGCTGCTTTTGCTTTTGCTTGGGTCACTCTTCTTCCTTCTCTTTTTCTTTTGAAAAGACTTTTAATCTCGCTTAATGTCTGGGCCTCTTTTCACAGATGTGAATGTGCAAGCTGCTCTGGCTCACAATCCATGGTTCCAGGTGCTGTCTGGACCTCCTTTTCTCCAGTGCAATCACAGAGTTTTCAGTCTGGCATAGTACTTCTTTCTTGGCCAAGGCCCCCCCCCCCCCCCCCTCCAAATGCTATCACCCTCATTCTTCTTTTCCTTTTGTCTCTTCTTGACAATGATGACTGTCCCCTCTTTAAATCAGTTTTGGTCTCCTTCCCTTCTCCACTTACACATAATCTCATTTGTGTATGTGTTTGCCTACACATAATCTCATTTCAAGAAACAAATTTAACTAGTCTGTCGGTCTGGACAGCACACATCATTTGTGTTTCAGAACAGAAGTATCTGCATCTCCTCTCCTCTCCTCTCCTCTCCTCTCCTCTCCTCTCCTCTCCTCTCCTCTCCTCTCCTCTCCTCTCCTCTCCTCTCCTCTCCTCTCTCCCTCTGCCCTGTCTACTATCTCCTCTGTGAATTCTGAGGGACACCACCATCATTCTGTTTGTCACCCAAGCACACATGATTTTTGTATTGGTCTCCTATACGTTCACATCCAGGCTATGCCAAAGGTTTTTAAGATTCTTTCTGCAGAAAATCTCCCAGATGTATATCCCTTCCCCTTTAATGCTGAATTATGTAATTTAGTGAATTTCAGGCTCAGAATTTAGCAGGGTATGGCTTCTATTGTGCTTGTCTCTGATAAATAGACATCATCTGCCAGTGAACATGTTTAATATTTTCACCTAATATTGTATGTTAAAAAGAGAATTGTGTTGGAAATTTAATTCTGAAAAACAAGCAGTAAGATGATAAATGCTGTGAAAAACAACTCCAGTCACTGCAGTGCTTAAAGTTTTCTAGTCTTGATTTTATATCAATTTCCAATTACCACCACAAAGACAGAACACCAATGTTGATATAATTAAAAGACATATAAGCAAATTGAGAATTGAATACACATTTCAGACCTTAGAATAAACAATCCTAATAACCTTTTTACACCATTAAGGAAACCTATTTTTTTTGTTCTAAAAAAGGGCATACTGGCACTGGCTGAGCAAGGACTAGCAAGTTGTTGTTTTGCATGGAGGTAGAGTTGGCAGAGAGAGTGATTATTCTGGGACAAGTAATCCCTACTATCCCTGTATCTGGTTTAGACTGTTTCTCTTGCTGTATGTTGGCCAGTACAGTCACTGGATGAAGCCTCAACTCTTGGTTAAAACCAGAAAGCAACAGCATAAATGCTGCACTCCCATGCCCTCTGGCAAGTTGTAGAAGTAATGATCCAAGCGGGTTTAGGAGTTTTATTGCGGCAGGGAGGCAGCAGGGGTCAAATCTGCACCAGAAGACCTATAACTGAGTCTGTAATTCTTATATGGGCAAAACTGCAGGGATTTCTGCCTGATTAAGGATTGCATGATTGAGGCCAGTGACATTAACAGGCACAACATCCACTCTGCATCTCAAAATGGTGACCTAACATGAAAGAAAAAGCCATGTAATCCCAGCACTTTCTTGCTGGTAAAAGTGGCTATATGCTTCCCATACACATGCCAAGTCTGTAAATGGAATTTATTTCTCATTTTTCTTCTGCTATCAACTTTCCTGTTGTATTTAATGCATGTCTTTTGCCTGTATGGGCTCTGAACTTCACCAGTATTGTTTTGAGGCTGCATGATCAATAAATGTCAGCTTCTGAAGTGCTTTGCCAGTTTAGGTATCAGAAATGAAAACATAAGCTTCAGCTCTCTTTTACTGGTCATGACAAATCGATTCTTTTCGGTCTACCTTGCATTTCTATCACTTCATCCGTCTGAAGGGAAGTGGATTTCTCACTGTTACCTGCTGTTAGGCCAACCTGAATTCCAGAATCTTTTCAAAGGTTTGTGGTTAAATTTGTCTGGTGGTCATGTGCACAGTAAAATGGGAACTGGTGGGATTCTGAATGTGCAAAGACTGGGAAGGCGAGGCTGGGATCTGCATTAGCTTGCTTTAACTGTTCACAGCACCAAGCTGAATTGCACATTTCCTTGGGCTAGTACCTTTATTCGCCTTTCAGCCTTTGAGCAGGCAGTTTGCAAATCTGAATCCAACAGTTCACTTATATTTTGAAATATTTTGTGTTCTGGCAATTAAAAATAGTAAAACAAAGACCGTACATGCACGATGAACATGCACTTGTAATTACAATTTGTACATGAATATTCATGGTTATGCAATTAGGTGAAGCATTATATGCTTAAATGGCCACTTGGGCACTTTATGGCCAAAGAAAAAAGTAACCATTCCTATGTACAGGTGCATATATGTTTACTTTTAAAAGGAATAACAAAGAATTGTTGGATCCTCAGTGCAACGATGTATTTGCCTCCCCAGAAAACAAGAGGGCCAACCTGTGGTGAAGGAAGGATTTTTATCCTTGCTGCGAGAAAGCTTAGCAGGATTGTTTTCCCATTACTGTTCTGAGCATCAGCACAAGTTCAGGAATGGATTGATCTGAAGGTATACTTGTAGTTCCCTAAAATACACCCACCATTTACTCTATTTTACAGCCAGCTTTTGCTGAGACGCAGAAGTGCAGCACGCACTGCAACTTAAAAACTTAGCTTTTTTTCTCCAAAAGTCTGTTAACAAACACTTTCATTGTTCTTAGGGCTTATGACACATATGAAATGTAGTACTTGCATTTTTTCAGAGTTAATTAATTGAGCATGCATTGCTGTCTACTGAAATCTGTCTCTGAGATTTCCAATTAACTTTTGCTTAATTTCTGTGTTCTGGAAGTTTTAAAACTGTCAGCAAAGATGTTTTACCAGTCTTCACAGTATGACAGTAATCTGAACCCTAGTTTCATTAAAGGGTGGAAAGGGATGCCAGTTACATTCCTTTTCCTCAGATCCCATAGGAGGAACTATGAGTGAGCAAAAGCTGCTGCTGCAAAGAAAAAAGAGCATGTAAAATATGTATCCACAGGAAAAAAAAAAAAAGAGAATTAGTTATCTATACAGAACATATACAACACAATTAAATCAGGTTCCATTAAAATCAAAATAAACAGCATGAATTAATGAATGCATTTTGTGATGAACACTTGGGTCCCATTGCTCAAGCACGCTTTACAAGAGGCATTTTAGAGAAGTCACTTTGTGGAGCAGAAGCTGTCATCGACTGTATGTTTGTACCACATATAGGGGCAATGACAGGAGACAGATCTCTACTCCGGCATCTGGATGTATCCCAGCCCTTCTGCTTCCCTGCTGGGTGACCTTTGGCAAGTTTTATCTCCTTTCATTGTCTCGGTCTCCCCATTTGCAGAACGGGGATTATTTTTATAATCTCTGAAAGAATTTTGTAGTCTACTCAGGAGTAGCAATATTTAGGAACAAAGCATTATGTTAACAATAATGTGTGATTTGCGTGCCACTTCATTCCCCAGTATGGACTTAAACGAAATTTATGTGATATACTGGCTTGTGCTGGATCTCTGCACAGGAGTGAATCTTATCCAAGATCAATATAGTCATTCCCCAGTCCTGTGGTTTTTATGAGTTCCACAACATGAAGAAATCAGGTCCTTCCACAACAAAAGCACTATGCCTCCACCATAATTGTCAAACTTGGGAATTGTATAAATACTAAATTCTGCTTTTTCCAGTGTTTTCCACTGCTTCTGTAACTGATAATGAAATTACAGCCTTACTAATAACAATATGACATCCTGGCCATGTAAAAGGTATGTGTGAATTGTCAGCAAATACAAGTCTGAGTGAAAAACGTGCAGGCCTTCACCTGTTGTTATCCTGCTGACTTCAATAATGTTATACAGTGTTTTCATAAAAGCACAGGAAGTGGTATTTTTCAAGTTATCATTTTGATTTTCCATAAAATACATCAACAGCATTCATTTACAAAAATTGTCATGATGTTCTTTCTATGGGAAATTGAATTTTTTGGGGAAAAAAGCACTTTTGGCAGAAAAATATTGTTAAAAGAAGTAAATTGAGTTTTCCAGTCAGAAATTGTAATTTTTTCAATAAAAAGTAGCATTTTCAATGGAAAATAAAAGAGGAAAATAGTTTCTGTAGTGCAGGTTTGTTGAAGTTTCCAGCTGCGTGTGGCTGCAGGTTAAGGACAGCCTGCAAAACCACCCCGGGTTCCTGCCTGCTCTGCAGCCCTTGCGTGAACCTGCTTTTGTGTGAAACAGCTTCTTCACGCCTGACCTGGAGCCAGTTAGGGCCAATGCAAAGCTGTCGCTGGCAGGCCCTAAGTGTGCCCAGTGTGTATGTGTAACGAAGCTGTTGGAAGAGTTCGGTTACAAATGCTCCCTTTCCCTTCTTTTACCCTCCTGTGTCCCCTTCTTCCCTCTCTTTGTTTCGTCTCCCTTTTTCTCCCCGTTCCGTGTCAGGAAGGGCCACCTCTGAAGGGCCGGGGGAGCACAGCACCGCACCGGCAGAGACTAGTGGGAACAGCAACTACAACAGTGAGTGGTTTCCAACAAATTCAATGGCTAATGTAGGGTGCCTTGGGTGGTGGGATCTGAGGGTGCTGGTTCCAGCCTTTCCCTGTGCATGGTTTCTCTCTTGAATGGCACATGATCCTTTGGACCCCAAACCTGAGGGATGCTGAGCCAGAAACTCAAGGGAATTGAATAGTTTCATACAGCGTTTCAGACTTCCCAGGATTTTGTCGTTTGTTAACTGGGTTAACTTTTTTAACCCATCCCAGACCTCTGTTTTAGCGATGCAATTTATAGTGCTATATCTTTTAATGCCAGACTGTGTGCTGCAGTCCTGTCTGATGCTCAGGCTGTGCTATCTGACACCTCCAAAACACCACACTGGAGACCTGAGATGCATTGCCTTCTGCTTTTCTCTAACATGGTGCTCCTGAGGTAGATGTCCTGACCTCTTCTGATGACTGAATACCTTGTAAAACTTTACGTTAAGCCAGCACTTGGTCACTATGTCCTGGGCAATTTTAACTTGAGTAATCATTCAGGGCCCAGAATTGGAAGTTATTCCTCATTTTCTTCTCACTCCTTATTTATGCAAAAGCCAAATAACACCATTTACATTTCCTTGGGCATATCTCATCTTCAGTTATAAAAAGCAGTTACATTTCCTAAGGTTTGGTTTGCTGTCTTGATCTACAAGTTAGATAGCTGTGACTCACTGTTAAAGAATCTCTGTGTTGTTTATGTTTTAGCTTAAATAATACTTTGGCATTGTATTTTGACCCTTGTGATAAATAACAGACACTGTATAAGTGAAAAATGCTATAGTACATTATTTTCAGCAACCATTGCCTCCCCAGCTGCTTTGTGCTGAGGTGGATTAGAAGTTGCTTTGAATCACCCTGTGGCCGGTTGAGCTGGTAACTGTTTTACATCCCATTCCATTTTGATGACTATCAGGAAGGAGCAGTGCACCTCTGTACTGATGGGTTGATGATGCGTATCATTAACATTCTGAGGACCAAATCAACTGGTATCATCTGTCTGTGGTAGAACTGCATCCCCTTATACCCAAAACAAATTTGATCTCACACAAGAATTTCTTCTTAGTGCAGTCTGTGAAGATAGTTCCTCTAATGTATCGGTATTTTCTCCTTTAATATATTTTGTCATATGTGTGGGTATATTTACAAAGCATGTGTAGTTAAATGTCATTGAAAAATATAATTAAAAATCAATTAAGAGACCATTCTAAAAATAAAAGGTTGTAAAAATGGAATTTACAATAATAACCAGGCTAAGCATTTGACATTTACATGTCTGTACCAAATAGTGATTCCCTTGTTAGCTGTGCTTGAGTGACAAGGTGCTCTCTTATCTCCTAGATATAAATTCCAATATTCTTGTTATTGCTGGGACAAATAAATACCTGCATAAAGACTTCTTGCACTGCCAACTAACATCAACTGATTAAATTCAGACAATTATTTTTTTGTTCTTATCTGGGCCCAATGCCGAAAATAGCCCATTGTATGAAGGGCCAGATTTTGCACTCAGCTTATGCTCCATTAATACATAGGAAATACCAGTGTACTGAGACAAGTCTAAGCATGGAGAAACATTTTTAAATGTTTTCATTTCATATATGAAACCTGAACATATTTAGAAGCAAGCATGGAAGAAGCATTCGGCCTATAACACGATATGATGGTGATTGCAATTGCTGTGATGAGACCTCTCCAAGGTCTAATGACACAGATGCATGAGGTGTGTTTGGACCTTATGAGATACAAAAGTCCCCATGACACATTTTGGCTTCCACAGAAATAGAGTCAGAGAGAGAACTGGCAATGTCTCCATGAAACCCCTTAGGATGTGTGTATGTACATGTGTAACTTACACCTGTATGGTCTGGATCTATAGCTGTGCTTACAGGAACAGGCTTTTAAATGGTATGTAATTCAAGAACTGTCTTGCTGTGGCACCAAGCATCTCAGATTTATATCCAAACCTTAAGACTTTTTACTTGTTAATATTCGTAGTCTGCTTCCCCTTCCTCTTTCATCTTCATCACAAACAGTTGGCAAGTGTTTCTGGGGGTCCTTCTGAGGTTCTTGGAAAAGAAGTGGGGATTAAATGTATAAAAAGCATTTTAAAAATCATAAACCCATAGAAAATAGTAGAACCAGTGATAATGTCCATCTGTGATGATTCCATGGTTGAAGGGAATGGGGCAGGATTACTCCTTGAAAGCTCCCAGCCTGTGCCTGTGGCTGTGCCAGTTCTCTTCCTGGGCAATAGCGAGTCAAGATGGGTCGTGCTTCCCAAGCAGGTTAACTTGCCGCCTGCTTTGGCATCAGCCTGGGAGAGCGGGGAGGTTCTTCTGGCAAGCTGTGTGCCTCTTCCTGGGGGAGATGGAAGGTGGGTGGCACTTGCTACAATGGACCCTTCCTCTCAGGCTATGCGTTACAGTGAATGTGTGAAACATCACATGTCCTTCTGTTTGATTCCTTGCTGGTTGGGTTTTCCCCTTGCGTCTGGCTTTGGTCTCCACAGTTTAGCTCTCAATTCCTCAATATATACAAAGACCAAAAAGAATCAAAGCCCTCTTCAAAATGTGACATTCCAGCCTTTTAGAATTTGGGCCATACCAAGCGCCTGTTTCCCCTGTTTCTGAGTAACCAGAGGCTTAGCACATGCTTCTCTGTGGTCTCATCGGTTTAAGATCCAGAAATCAGCCCCTTTCTTTTAACATTACTTGCTTCTATGTGTCTTAAGATCATCATTAAAATCGTATTGTAATACTCAATCTGTGTTTTTCCTAGTTTTTAATCTATGGATATGCTTGAAACAGCATACTTACACTACACATGTTTTCTGAGTGTGGGTTACTTCAAGTATTTTGTTCCTTTTTAAAGATTTATTCTCTCCTTTTTTTCATCCCATGTTCAGATAAGTTACACAGGTCATTGTGACATTCTTGTGACACTACAAGCAGGAAGCACGCTGTTGTAGTCCTCACTATACATCTCTTTCTGAACCATGTGATATGTGCTCAGACTTGGATGGAAGATGGTTTTTTTGTGTTTGCATATGAACATCTGCTTCAAAATCCCAAGCCAAAAAAGACAAGAAGCAAATTAAACTATTTGTTCTTCTCTCTCTCTTTAATATCAAAGTCAGTTCTTACATGCTATCTAAGCTTCCACTTTTGATCAGGAAATATTAAAAATGGATCTAAACAACTGACATCTTAATCATATTCCTTTGTGAAAACAGGATAAGACTGAGTGAGCTGGAGAAAAAAGCAATAGCTACTTTGCTGCTAACGCACACATCAGCAGCCTGTGCTATTAATTCTCTGCCCTGCCCTTAGAGCAGAGAGGTCTCCCTGTCCCTCCCGACAAGCCCTGCTGCAGAGCAAGAGGCTTGTGTAACATTGTGCAGCTTAAAATCAATCTCTGCCTGCATCGAAGCAGTATGCGAACAATTCCCCATTGCTCTTTGATTTGTGCTTGAGACCTGGAAAAGGGGGAGTTTTGAGGATGACTCAGATATTCCTTCTTCCCCCTGGGCTTTCTTGATATGCCAGCCCAGCAAGTAAGTCACTATTCTGGGGATGCCTCTATTGCAAGTTGTCAGTCGCTTTCCTCCAGAGTGTCCTCTAATTTTAGAAGAAGCCTTTAATAAAAACAAACAAAAACTTACATGTTTTCACAATCCTGAGCAGATTTTTGGACAAGACGTTGTTAACTCTAGGAGGAAAAACAGTAAATTGGATACTAGTTGGATTCAATCAATGAAAAATTAAAAGATAGTAATTAAAATGAGGTTTAGTTTTTCACAAGAAATTGATCATCCTACACAAACCTGATATAATTCTTGGATGAGATCACAGATTTAGATGCTAGTTTAATTAGAGTAGCTGTGCAAATATAACAAATTTTTGTAACATGTTTGATTCAGTTCTGAAAGATATTCTGATTAAAAAATTAACTCTATACGATTGTCAATAACATGCATTAAAAAATTGAATAAAAGCTAAATGACAGATCTCAGAAAGCAGTTGTCAATGTGGAACAATAATTGAATGTATTTTGGTGGGCTTCTGGTATTAGACTCACTCCTATCAATATTTATATTAATGATCTAGAAGTAAATACAAAGTCACTGCAGATAAAATTTGCAAATGACAGAAAAACTGGCAGAGTGGTGAGTATTGATGAGGACACAGCATTTATAGAGAGTGATCTAAACCATCTGACAAATTATTTTAACATTTCTAGAGGAAGGATGAAATTTATCTCCATATTATCTGCAAGGGGTTGTTCTTTTTGAGGCAGCCTAGGCCCTGAGAACTGAAAGATCTGCATATGAGTCAGGAGATGACAGTTAGGGTCTGCCAAACAAAGGGAGCCAAGGAAACAGTAGGTATGATGTTGGATTAGGTGATTTTCTGACCCTGGGGTTAACTGGCACAGCCTCGATCATGTCCATACAGCTCAAATGTAGCATCCTCTTGGATAAACTGGCTGCATCCAGCCTGCCCACTGGGGTTAGTCCTTGGGCTCTGCTAACTCCTGTGCATGGTTTGAAGAAACAGTGTTTCATGCTGGCCTAACAGTGTGGTACCAGTCAAGTGTTCTGGGCAGTCACATGCTAATATTGGCCCCATACCCTGGTTGGTTTACCGATAGAGTTATAACTAATGAGGCAGAGTAGTCAGTGTGAGGGATGATGAGAGCAGCATTCAGCACACCTGCTGCCTCCCTGCTGCCAAGTTTCTCATCTGCTGCAGCAGAGAATTTCTAAGGAAAGAAGTGATGAAGAACAAATGTGATACCTTTTCTGCTGATGAGGTATCTCTCAGAGGCGAGAGGGCAGCATGAGAGGAGACAGAAATGACCCCAGAAGTGCAGAAGGGAGTCCAGCATGGTTTCCAGAAAAAAATCAGCACCTCATTTCTATGCATCTGAATTCAGTTCAATGTTTTGGTTTTAACAGACAGCCAGCTTAGGTCAGTGAAGAGATTTTAATTTATTTAGTGAGGTTTACATTGGGCTTTGCAGCCCTGTGCATTTGCATGCCACAAACCATTCTCTTTCCTTGCAGCTTAAGGCCACTAAGGAATGGAGTCTGTTGTCCTTAAGGGAGACACAGAACTATGAGGACTCTTTTATACTTCTTCTCCTTGTACTAGCTCAAGTTTCATGGATAAGTTAAGAGCTGCTCTTCCTCCTGCTTTCAAGTTGGCCATCTATCACCAATACCAAAAACTCTTGGAACAGAAATATTGCAATGGTTTGGGGAAGATCTCACCATGCCTTTAAAGGGGTGTGAGGTTTAGTGGGCAGCTATATAAATGGCTTTGGTTTATGGACTTTACACACTATAAAAAGTCAGCTTGCTACCCACAGTCTTTAATTAAAGTGCACTGTACTATTAAGGGTGATGTTGGAGTTTTGTCCATGCCAGACAGAAATCACCCAGCATAAATCTTATTTAGGACACAGTTTGGGGGCAAAAATCTCTGTATTTGTATGTTCTATTCCAAAACGATCTGTTTGCAATAAAGTGACAAAGAGACAGCTCAAGTCTCACAACTCATGCCTTTTCAGAATAGTGCAGATCTGTGCGTCTTTGAGCTCCCACAAGAGTTAAATAACGATTTTTATAATCATTTGTAAAGCCATTCCCTTGGTTGTGTAATAGCTAGTCAGGAGTGAGCCAGCCACACATCTCTTACAGCACAAACTTCCTAAGTGAGGAGTGAAGGAAGTTCACATATCTTCTCATGAATCATACACCAATTTCTGATTCCAGAGTCACATCACTGCCAGAGGATCATGACAGCATTCCAGGCCTCCTCTTTCTTAGGACTTTGTGGCCACCTATTGAATTCACTATGAATTTTCCACTCTCTGTTTAGGGTTTGGCTCTGTGTGCCAAGAAATCAGTAGTTCTTTGTCTCTCCTTTTACTGAGGGAGCCTAAAGCAAAATGCTCCCATATACTGAGGATTTAAATAGCTATACACAGTAAAGAAAACTTTATCAGTGAGCTGTCTGACATCCACCTCCTCTATATGTGCTCTGCAGGTCAATCATAACCTCTGTGAACCCAGAAACCAACCCAGCAGGCAGCTTCATCCTTACATCCCTTACAACCCACCGTTGCCTTTTTGGTTTTGATTACAGTGGCTCCAGTCAGAGTCTCTCCTTCCTCTAATTGGCAGATATTAAGCTGTCATCTAGAAAAACAGTAGTTACAGGGGAAATCAGTATCTCTAAGTCACAGAAACTCATCCAAATCTTTCCAGGCTTGTTAAACTCACTCCCAGTTTTCATGAGCTGCTGTATAACACCTCACTAACACTGTACAAACATCCCAGCAACATGGGGAGAAGAACCTCCTTCAGACCAGGAAAGCCCCCTGAGGCTAGGTAGACAGAAGGACCTGCTTAGCTTCCGAGCTACAGCAAGGCTGCAGAGGCTGCAGTTCCACCTTGGCATGTAATATTGTAAGATTTATTTTGAGATCTTATCAGCAATTCACTGTGGGCTGCTCTCTGCTGAGAGTAATTCATCCATCAATCTACTTCTATGGCCACATTCCAGCCTGCGCTGAGGTGACAGTTCAGTTGTACTGATGATCAGCCTCACATACGCATTCCCCCCTTGGTCTGATTCTTCTTCTCTTATGATGATTTAATTGATTGAGCACACTGGCTTCTAGTCAAGAAGCTCTTCTCAGCTTAACTCTCACTTAAAAAAAATCACTGCTCAACATCTCTGTAATTAGAGTTAGTTGCTAAACCCTGTATCCAGGTGATTACTGCTATATAAGAGGGACATATCTTGAACTGATCAGATCAGGGATTTAAGAAAAATGCACTTGATCCATGTTTCACAATTTGCTAATATCTTCTACTTTGGGTATTTTTCCTCTTTTTTGGTGGCTAAATAAAGCTGGATTATGAAGATCCACGTAGAATTAGGACAGTTAGGGGTTTTTTTATTCACGTCCCTGCTGTTTGGGAAAGCTCAATATGATTCATTAATATTGCATTTACAGTGAAAAGGGACTCAAAAGCCAAAGAGTTCAATTATATTCTGAAGTCTGCAATGCAATACAAAAATGTGCAGCGCAAGGAATTGCTGTCGTGGTTTAAGACCAACTTCTATTGCCTAGTCAACAGCACTGTTCTCGCCTTTATCCCACAGTGCAGTTGTTTCATAATGCAAACCGAAACCAAATGACATGATTTAAGGGTTTCATTCTGTGTCTCATACTTGATTCAGGTTCACTGAGAGGGTCAATAAACTAAAGAAATCTTTGGGACCGATGTCCCTGATAGTCTGACCCATCCCATGCACCGTGTTGACCCTACTTCCATGAAGGTGTGTATTAAGTGTACATGTTGAAAAGCTCTCACTGCATAAATTGAACTGCAGATGGGTAAAATGGGGGAAAATAAGCTAAGTTTCCTTTTCTGTTTTTGCATTTGCTTGGTCCAATAGTGGCATTCAGAATGTGGTAATCTGCATCTAGAATTTTGGAGTTATGACCTATCCCCTTCCAAACCTGCCTCTTCCCCTTCATTATCCCCTGCTCCCCTAGGACGGGGTGAGAACTTGCCACTGATTGCAATAGGAGCAGAATCATGCTTTATATGCAGAGTAGGCTACTGAGTTTCCTGATGCAATGTGATCTGGTTGCTAGAAATTATGATACATATGAATCGAATTATTTTTTTCATTTTTCTTTGTAGGAGACACCAAAGTAAAATTTGATTTTGCTGGATTTATGGTTTGATCAATCGCCCTATTAAGACTAATGATTCCACTCTCTGACCTTGTAGGGCACCAGCTATGAAATTTGATATGATGGTCCAAATATTTTTACAATACAACTCTTAGCTAGTGTATGACAGTCTATTGACTGAAATACCGTCAATGCACAAATGAGATTATAACCACAGAAGGTCTTGATTGCTTTGGTCTTTTATTCAATACACTCCCCTGTTACAAGCAACTTCTTGGCATTTTTTTCAAGATAGCCCGGACATTTCTTTTCTGACAAATGATGCATTAGTTGATTGTATAGACAGACTCTTTTCTGCAGTTTTTTCTATCTTTAGAAGACTTATCTATAATAGGACTATTGTATTTGGTGTCTCTGCACTGTTCGAACCTTGTACACTGTAATAGCCTCTTTGAGCCTTATTGGCTGTTCAGTTTTCCGGAAAGTCTGATATAGCTGTGATGGAGAGAACCAGTGCGTTTTCACATTCTGGTGGGGCAATGTTCCATAGCTGGAGAAGAAGAGAAGGAAGACTTTAGTGCTCAACTTTCATTTCATTTAAATGAGGAGAATTGCTTTAGTTCCCCCATAGGTATAACAATTATTAAGAATTTATATTGCTATTCATTCTGTATAATAATGAACAGAAACTGGTTTTGCACTCTTAACCTTTGCTGTTAGGTAGAAATAAAGAAGCAGCAGCAGTGACTACTGTGAGACCCCATATATCTACGCCATCATACTTACTGCCACTTTTTGTACTGGGGAGACGATGAGTTTATGCTGTGTCATGCCTGTGCTTTCCCACTGCAAAAAATAACAAGCTAATGCAATTTTTACTTTCTTTTGTATGTTTCCAAAATAGATCTATTTATCACTTAAATAAATCCACCCAGCATTCCTCATGTATTCTGATTTTTCAGTTAAATATTGTTTGTATTTAAATATAAATATTGCCCAAAATGTAGCATTAATATTTTGCCTACTGAAGTGCAGTTCTGTATCTTATTAAAATTTAAACAGCCATTATGTACATGAAAGATTTTTTTGTTGTAGTTTGCAAGGTGGTTTAACAATAATTACCAGAGTGCATCAATCATTTTTCATTGCCTCATTTATATCACGGGGATAAGTAGCTCCAATTAAAATCCCATTTTACATAAATAGATATGGTTTGTATCAAACCACAGTCTGTTTCCACTTCTGAAATGCTGGCCATAGGAAATCTTTCTCGTTATTCAAAGTGTATGATGTGTACTGCTTATCTTTTTGTGCTTAAAAAGACATAACTCTGCAGGCGGGCATGCCTTACTGCAGGTTTGGCAGGGAACAAATAACTGTTACTGTAATTATCTATCAATTTTACTGTTCCAAATATTTTAGCCAAAAAGCTAACTAATATAATTGCATGTTTATTACTGACACATTATAGTTTGAGTAAGCAGAAACAGCAAATGTTTAATATGAATTAACAGCTATAGGAAAAAATGTGAGTTTTCTATTGCTAGTGATTTCACCTCTACCACAGCCGCTTTTCTGCTAAATCTGCTTGCATTGTCAACTGTTGTGAAAAACCAAATATGGGGAAACTTGGTAAATTACTTTTCACTGGACTATGATTAGCTCTGCAACAAAACAAGCAGATCAAAAATCATACTTCACTTTCACACCTCTCTGCAAACGCTGGTTTTAATCCCAGGCTATTCCTCCCCACACCTCAGGTAAAAGAATACTCTGCCGTGTGGTCCCGGCAGTGAACTGGTGACATGTCTTTGCCATCCCGTTGCATTCAGGCAGTAGCAGCCACATTGGTTTTTTTTTTTCCATTTTGTAATGGTATTTGGCCCAATCTTCATATCTCATTGCATGTTTTCATACAAGCCTGGGAGCAACTTGGCTGCAGAGGTTTAGTTCAAATCCACCTCAGTTACAGCCAGTGTCCTTACACACGCACGTTGGTGAGAAGTTGCTGTTTTCCTCAAAGATTCTGATACTTTTGGTTTCTTTACTACAAATGGGTAGTTAAGTGAGACAATCATAGGTGAGAACTCTTAGCTGCTCCACACCTTAAACTAGGGCCACTCATTCCATTGCAGAGGTTTGGTGTGCCCCACCTTTGTACTGGGCCACGTTTCAGTAAAGCAGAGGGCCCTGTGGAGGCGTGCCAGGCACAGCGGAGAGCCACTGGCTGCAAAAAGCCTTTCTATGCTTTCTAAGTTGGAGCATTCCAATTGCAAATGGTTAGAAGTTCTCTGTGCCACTACAGGTGGCTTTTTGCATCATTTCTGCAGAATTTGGAGCTTGATGAGCAGAGAATTTGAAGAATTCTCAATGAGTCCAGCAAAGGGGCTAAGCAGTAGGTTGGGCCACACTACGCCTTCTCTGTAAAATCCCTTTTCTTTCTCACCCCTTGTGCCCTACCCCTGGAGTCAGAAATAGAGTGTTGATGGGGACAGTCACACAGTGACATTAGAGTGAGTATTGGCTCTATTTGAGCAGGTGTCCACCTTGCTGCTCCTATGAGCACCTTCACAGATGAGCTGTTGAAAAAAAAAAAAAAAAGGAAAAATGCTCAAAAATGTACTGAAGGGCTTATTGCGGATATTGAAGCATATGCTGAAAATTAAATAGATGTTTGGGAGCTGTCCACAGTGAGGACAAATTAGGAACTTAAAGCAAATGATTTAGCTCAGTTTTACAAAGGCTTTTCTAACTGCTCTCTTACAGCTTTTTTCTTCAAATCAGTGTCTACCAGCTTTATTTCCCTGCTGCTATGGCTATGACTAACCCCCTTATTTGTGTCATAACTTAATCACCAGATTCCTTCTCTGAAGTGCTGAAGTAGTAGATAATGTCTGTGTTTTTATTTGTAAGGTCAGGAACACCAATTCATAGCCTAGAGATCATCAGCACAGTGAGCTGACAACACAGTCCAGCTTCTGTTTTCTTACAGTCGCGCAACAGAAAATCGATGGTGTC
The DNA here is from genome assembly GCF_965140245.1 of Athene noctua. Taxonomy (NCBI): domain Eukaryota; kingdom Metazoa; phylum Chordata; class Aves; order Strigiformes; family Strigidae; genus Athene; species Athene noctua. The sequence goes on along the minus strand of NC_134049.1, from coordinate 13,579,029 downwards.
AGGAACATTGGGATAATTCTACTGTTACAATCAATACATGCTGATTAAACTAGTTGTGTCTGTTGGGTAAATTTGCTGCATCATAATTAGAATTATTAATTAAAAATAGGAAATCAATTGACACAAATTAAGCAAAAAAGAAATTTGCTTTATTTCTTTGACACTCTCTCCAGAGGCTTCAATAACTGTGACAACATGGATGTGACCGAGTGGCATTTGTCAGTTTTTTAATGCTGTCCTGAGTTTTAAAAATTGACTTCTAAAATCCAGCTAATGCAAGAGCTAATGCAGCTCCCAGGAAATCAGTCATTAGATGTTGTATGTGTTATTTGTTTTATTACAGTTAGTCATTATTCCCTGCCTATCCAAGAGTAAAAAGCAAGAGTCCTGTGCGTGTCACCAGTGTGAGGAAGCGGCTGGAGAATGAAAGCCTTGGGGTGCCAGATGTAGCCCATCCCCTTATCACATTGTTTTCTGTTTTCATTTAACAAGGATAAACAAATTGATCATTTCTGTGGTGGTTGTAATGGTCTACTCATTGCTGACTACTTCCTATAATATGCTGGTGACCTTCATTATTTTCAGGGACATATTATGTGGGACACTAAAGCAGGGAGTCCTTGGTAATGCTATCTGCAAGGACATCAGGAATGTACGTCTTCTTTCTTTTCAGCTGTTTATTTTTCTCTGTTATTTCTGGATTTTATGTGGGGTTTTATTTTCTTTCTTTTAACCTATTTCTCTCTTTGTTCTTTCCTTACATACATTTTCTTCTTCTTTCCTCCTAGTCTTAATGATTTTGTTTTCTCTAATACTTTCCATCCCGTGTTTTTTGCCTTCTGTTCTGCTTGCACACATTCAGTAGAGGAGAGCAGCATCAAAGTGCAGGAATTCTTTAGGTCTGCATACTCCTGCAGTTTGCTCAACCTACAGCCAAATATTTTCTCTGAGCTTTCATGTCTATGAAAGATCTGAGGGCAAAAAGGATGGCTGGTTAGGGCAAATGTGTGGCTGATAACTGGTGGAGCTATATAATATAATGTACTTTTACTAATCATTGATAATAAACTAGTTTACCGATTATATCAAACTCATGTGATGACTTGATTGCTAAAAAGAGTTGGCCACTTCTAAGATAAAATCTTGTCTGTGAAAAACCTTATAGGTAGACAAATGTGTAATAAAGCAATCCAAGGCAATTACCCTGTAAATCGTCCTTAGCCCATCTGTGCATACAAACGTAAACCTTGTGTCTGCCTATTGTTGGGATATCTCAGGCATTTATTTTTGTTTTTTACAGATAGTGACTTATGAATGGCAGACTTTTAGGACCAGCTATACAAGATGAATGGCTTTGAGCTTTTCTCAAATATTTGTTCACACCAGCGAGATTTAAGAACAGAGTGTGCAAGTATTCCCCTGAGTAAAGCTTTGCTACTGTTTTCTGCCATCAGGCTCTCCGGTAGTTGCTAATGTCACAGAATACTTTCCAAGTGTTGCACAATGGCTTTTCATTAGCCCACTGTGAATTGTAATGGACATTATTTCTGTAAGTTATTATATTTTTAATCTCGTTATTTTTCTCAGGAATACCTTTCCCTATGTTAGCATTCAGTAAGTAGTTGATAACCTGGGAAATCCATCTCAGTAAAAAATAATTCCTCCAATTTTCACGAAATGTGAGATCAAAACCTAATAAAAATCTTAACTGCTCCACTATGTCTAACTTAAAATATTTAGGGGGAAAAAAGCCCTCAGCTATTTGATTATGATTGTTGTAAATTAAATTTGGCTGAGGTCCTTTGTAGAACAGGAAGTATTTTCTTCTTTAATGGGGTGGTGAAATGTTGATAGGAAAACAGTACCAAGCATTCCTTGGTTCTGAAGTTAGAATTAACCATTCTGTAGATTTAACTGTGGTATTATTTAGATTGTTGCTAATTATCAGAGTATCATTGACTGATGTGCTAGTAGAAAAGTTTGACATGGTCGAATTCATATAGTTTTTCTCGACATAAAACTGGTTTTTAAGGCATTTTACAATAACAGTATTTCACTGAAGTATATTTCCAAGACCAGTCAAAAGTAACAGCAAATAAAAATGTCTTTGGTTTAAATGCCAAGACAGATTGAGTGGTTTGCACAAGAATCAGGAAAAGCAGAGTTGTTAAAAGCCCTAATTCCAAAGACTTACGGTTGTATCTCAGGCAGGCTGAGCAAGCTGCCAGTTTTGACCTCACTGACAATTGAGAACATATGGATAGCGTGAAGGATCTTTCAGATATATTTGAGCACAACTGTTGAGTGCCTTAAAATTAAGCTGTAAAACCTTGGCATCGATAAAGAATTTTACAGCGCTAGTGTAAATAGTGTAAAATAAGGTGGATGTTACTCAAGCAGTCAGAACCTGTGAGGAGGAGTGCTGGCAGCTACGCTCAGGGTGAGCTGTGCTCCGAATGGGACATAATAAAGATCTCCCACAAGGAAAATGTTACAATAATTGAGACTTGAGAAAACATGGACTTAGATCGACAGTTTCAAATCTTTTTTACTAAGATTCAACCTGGCAATATTTTGTGGGTGGCAGCTAGACAGTCTGTTGCCAGAACAAATCCGGAGATAAACTGGGTTATAAGGCTACATTTGGAAAACAAGTGGTGTCTTTTGCTTTCATTTCAGTGGGCTGTGGAGCAGGATTTTAATTAGTGTATCTGCTTTATAAGTCTTTGTTGTAATATTTGTTATGTGTATAAACGGCTGTCAGCATTGTAGCCCTACTCCACTACTGTGTCCTGTTGCCGTAAGTGAGATGTAAACAGTCATCACAGTGGCTCGCCTGTAATTGGAGGGCAGGCAGAAATCAATTGCAAGGTTATCTTTCTAGGTGTAGCTATGATGAGCTACAATTACTATTTTTTCAGAGGCTTTCAGATGGAATTAGTTAGCTTATGTATAAAATGTGCTTGTCGTTGCTTGGCAGTCAAGTGGTGTTTTGATTTTTAATGAAATTCAGAGTATTTGCATTATGAGATGATAATTGTTTTAAGAGTCTATAGGTCTAAGAGTTAGCCTGAAGTCTCTTGACTGGAGCAGGCAAAAGTAACATCTTGAAATCTGTGTTCACCTCTGACATACTTATGAAACTTGAAAAGAATAGTGTTATCACCTGTTAATTGTTGATTGTAGAGCCCTGTATTTAAAAAATGTACAGAAACTGATACCAAACTTTCAAAAAGGGAATCCTTTTCCAGACTGCTATTGGCTCTTTTACACAAGTCCTCTGGCAATTCCTAGTAGCAAGAGCAGAGAACAGGACATTGGTTTCAACGACCATGAACTTTGGTGGCCAGAGCCACCGCTGCAGTAAATTAAGAGATTTTGCTACGCAGTTGCTAAAAATTTGTTCCTATGTTGCTTTCAACTCTGCTTAGCTGCTGTATTGCCAGCTGCCAGAGTCTTTCCGTGATTGACTGACCTGTTGGGTTAAAGAATTGGAAAGTTGTGAGATACAGTCTGGAAGAAGCTGATTGAATTGCCATGTTTACTGCAGTTCCTCAACAACTTCCTTGCTTTGCTAGCAAATTTAAAAGGTTAAAAATGCAGATTTTTAAAATTATGTGCACCTGCATTCTCAAGTCTCAGTGGGAAGTCACCTTCTTAATCTTTTAAGTGCACAGACCCAGTAATTTCCACTACCTTAATACTGATCCCCCAATTTAATTTTCTGTGTGCCTTTCAAGAGTTGAGGATAATTCTTGAGCTCATAATGTTTCTTTCAAGTCTTCCTTCTTTCAGATCTGCCTAGGAATGAGTGAAATGAGTCAACAGTAGAGGTTTTTTTAGGCTTTCTTCAAGATTTACACCAGCTCCCTGACAGAAAATGTTAGAATTCTTCTGGTTTGACAGAAATTAAGGATGTGCCAAATAGAGGAGTCTGTATATATGCAAGTTACAGAACAATAAAGCGTTTAAACTTTGCTAGCTACAAGGTCTCTGTAAGGACAAGCCCTTCTGGTACAATATGAACTTAATTCTTGTTACATTTAACAATTTTAATTATCAAATATTTGAAGAAGTTCCAACAGTCTCTATGCGTAGTTTTATTGCTTTTTGAATCCCTTGCCTTGCAAAAATTCCAGTTTTCTGACCCTGGCAATCAATGGGGAAACAAAACATACCATGTCCCAGTGCAGCCTGTGGAAAATCTTGCAGCAAATATTGTGTAACTTATCTTGGGTTTCGTTTTGTTAGAGCCCAAGATCCACACAGGTCAGTAAAAAACAATGTCAGTGATAATGGTGATGGACGAAAACACAGGGAAACAAACTGTGGCCGGAGAATCCTGTGTTCCCTTAAAGAGAACGATAGAGTTGGGACCTGTAAAACCAGGAGAGAGAATCATATAAAGTGGACCCTTTTTATTGAATTGCTATATATCATTTGTGAAAAACTTCGAGATTTTCTTCAATTTCTCTTCTGTGGTTTTCTGGTGCAAGCTGAGAATGCCTTGGATCACGAGGCCCTTTTCTCTGTGCATCCAGCCTCTGCCTGGTTTTGACTCTAGAAGCTCGGGGGATGGCAGTTAGAGAAAATGAAGAAGTGATTACTGTTTTAGCCATCTTTAATTAGATTCTCATTATGCTGAATAAGCATTTATTAAGGTTGCATCCACTTTGCAATCAGAGGGGTGATTGAAGCAGACAGCCCTGTTAGTCCTACCCAGCCTTTCCAATTACCACTAGCAGTGAAGCTGAGGGTAGCGAGGGCTTTTACCGGCGAAGCTGCCAACAGGGATGTGTAGGTGATTCGTACCTAGCCGGTGTCAAAGCAGCATTGATGGAACTTTGCTGCTTTCCTTGCCTGACGGAGCTGGACTACAGCCAGTTCGACAGGCATGTGCGTGCCTCAGGCACGTTGCCGAACGCAGTGTAGTGTGGCCTAAGCGTCACCAAGTGCCACTCGCCGAGCTAGAAGTGGCTGAAACGATGTTGATCTGGAGGTAGTGGGTGTGCAGGGCTGGGTACCTTCCTTCCCCAGCCCTTCACCAACCCATACACCACGTCGGTCTGCATATCAGTGATGGTGTTTGTACCAAGTTTACACTTTTTAAACACCATTATTGATGAGACACAGAAAAACACTTCACAAATTAATCTCTGTATACATGAAAGAATAATGTTTCATATTTTTACCTCAGCACAGAATTATAACTGTAGAAGAAATATACTATGAAGTATAGCATAAATTTAGACTTTAGAACTTGGAGCTGTTCTATCTCAGTGCTACCACTTACTTTCTGGGTAGCTTTGTAGTTTAATGTAATTTGACTTTCTCAGTTTCTCTTCTATGAAATGGTGATAAAATGTATTTTCTTGCTCATAAATGGACCATGAGAATTAGTCAGCGTTTGTATGGGACTTTGGTGATGGAGGCAATTCTATTAAATGTGCAAAAAACCTGCACATTTTGACCTTATTGCACAATTTAAAACCCAAATTCTTGCATATTGTTATTTTTTTATTATACCAACATACTTTGAATTTTATTTAGTAATGTACTCTGAATAATTAATTATTCAACTAATAATTATCCATTCCAAATAAAACAACTTGATTACTAAGCCTGATGAGGAAAATCCAGTCAGGAAGGAACCCTTTCAAAAACAACAACATTCTACAGATATCCTTAAATATTTAAAGGGTGAGCTATATTTAGTAAATTCTTCCAGAGGGGGAGGGGGAGACGAGCGGATGCTAATTTCCTGTGTCATCAGTTTTGTGTATGTGTGTCAGCAGCATTCCTAAATCACCATCTACTACACAATCATCATCTACACAAGTGTCAGGCGGTGTTCAACATTTCCCTGTGTGGTTCCTGTTTATCAGCAAGGAAAACGGTCTGCTTTGGGGTCATGTCATTTTCTTCTCATCGATTATTTAATATTTGGTGTGTGCGTGCTGTGTTTGCTCTGCTCAGCAATTCAGTAGTAAGCAGAGAACCTTGCTTAGCAAAAGAAACATAAAAGTTGTTGCATCAGTGCCGTTTTCCAGATGGCACTAACCTGCCCCACCATAGCCAGCCCCTACCAAAGACCATTGCAGTCAATAGAAAAAAATGCCCTGACTGTAAGGGGCTCTGGATTGAGTCCAAGATGCTTGTGATGGGCACTGTCCAGCATGGTCTGTGGACAGTTATGACAATGGTCTCATCTGAAAACCTTTCTTTTTCCCTGTGGCTTTTTAAAATACAGCTCTGCTGCCACTAGGAAAAAGTAGAGAACTGAACCTTATAGGAAATCTGGCATTTAAAAACCTTAATGCACAGATGCTGTGTTCCCTTCCAGCAAAATCCCATTCGCTTCCCTGCTGCCATCCAGCCAGGAAGTCACGTATGTCTGTTTTGCTTTTTACTTTTCAGTGACAGTTGTCACTAAAAAAGAGAGAAATTAAATTAATCCAGAGAGAAAGCTGTTTCACAAAGGCAGTTTCTCGGACTGCCGAAAGTGAGACTGAACCTCCAAGAACTGACACAGCAGAGCCGGGAACTCGAACTGCTGTGTACATTTTCCTGGTTGCATTGAAGCTGACCCACTGATAATGCTGGAGGCACTAACACGTTGTTTGTAAACAATGAGGAAAAAACATGTGGAGTGATTTACTGTTTTCTGCCTGCCTGACATTTGATTGCTTAATGCAGTAATCCACAATGGGTGAAACTGTTCCGAAAGCGCTGGCTTCCATATGGTTGTGATTTTGTCAAAACATTTCAGTTCAGCAAACCCATAACTGATTGTGAGGATGAACAGTTTTGATCATCCTGTTTTTCAAAATGTAAAACAGTTTAAGAATTGTCTGTTTTTAACATCATAACAAAAAGTTTCATTTCCCAGTTTAGAGCAACTTCTGGTTTAGAAATTGGCATTAATGTATGCTTCTGCGAACAACATTTGAACATGTTCGGAAGTCAAAATAAAACATCAAGGTTTAGACATCCAATCTCAATCATTTATGAGACAAGCCTTTATCTTCCTGCCTAGCTCTCCAGAATGAAACCAAAGCCCTACCAATATGCAGAGGAAGCCATAGGGAGGCAGGCAGTGGTGGTTTCTTTATTTTCTGCACAGCACTTGGGGCTTGTGCATTTTGTTGCTGGCTGTGATGTGAGTATAAACTGCTGGATCAGGTTACGAGACCTGTGGCTGCTTTGCTCTCTCAGCATTAACATCCTAAAGAGGTGCTGCAGCAGTGTTGCAGTCTAAGGAGCCACTTTAGGGACACTGGGGTTTTACTGCCTAAAACTCTTGGTGCTGGGGTGTGTGTCCTCTGCCATCCACTACCCACTCAGAGCCATCCACTCTTTGACTCCTGGTATTTAAGCCTACCTCTCTGTTTATCTCTTTATTAACAGAACATCCCACATCTCAGTGCCTGAGTGCAGTGAAAAGAGGGCATAATAGTCTAGTATTTCAGTGTTTTCACTTTTGTTTTCCCAATAGTTTCAGACTTGCTATTTTCTGTTGGTAAATATAAGAAGGGTTTTGCAGAGACTGTGCTGAGTCTCACAGTGTGGTTTTGATGAGTGAACATTATAGTTTTTACTGGGTTACACAGGGCAAGACTTTTTTTAAAAAAATGTTTCTTTTTATGTGCCTGAAAGGGACATTACTATTAATGGTTTGTAAGAGAAAGACAGCAGTGTATTTAAGATATCTTGAAGACATTAGGTAACATTAAAGAACCATGTGAAGATTCAAGTATGCCTAGAAGAAAAGAAGAGCAAGTAGCTTGTGCGGATACCTGCACATAGCTTTTTGTAAGCCTTTGAACTGTTCTAGATATAAAAGACACCCCTATTTCAAAGGCCACCAGGCTTTCTGCTGCTCTGATTCTCTCCTGAAGTCCTTAGGTAACAGAATTCACATGAGAGAGGGTAAGATTTTTCCTAGATTCAGTTACTGGGGCAGAACTTCCTTTAAGCTGATATTATTTGGCTGAAAAGCAGTGCATAGGCAGTAGACATTAGGATGGGACTGAGGCAAAGGGGAAGAAGTGGTTGTTTTTACTCTACAGCTACACTGTTGGCAATAAAAGCAAGTCCCACAGTCCACAGTATTTACTTTGGATTTCAATATCAATGCAATAAAATAAATTGCTTATTGACCACCTTAAAAATGACTGATGAGTCAGTACTGTGAGTTATGTTATGCATGAGGGATGTGCTTATATGTCCCCTTGAAGGTGAATCTTTATGGTATAATTTGAAGCTGGTCAGCTAGCTGTAGCATTTCTTCCATATGTTTATCTTGATAGTACCATTTTATCCACCGATCGGCCAATCTTTCTGCTCATGTCAATTTGCATGCTGACCTACGCAGTCGGAGGTGAAGGGACACATACATCCCTGCCTGTGAATGAGAATGAGAAGGAACATGCTCTCTAACGCTTGCTATTTTAGCAAAGCTTTTCTTCTTTAAGCACTTGCTTTAACCGCAAATAAAGGTATATTGCATATCTGGCAACACATCAGCAGGGTGACCTTCCGATGCTCAGTTTATGTGCTGTGAAAAATAAAGAGCTGAGCACATCTCCCTGAGAGCTTTGCCAAACGGGGTTGATCCCACTCGATCCTCTGCAGTTGACACCACTCCGCAGTCACAGCAGGAGGAAGGTGACTTCAGTGCTTGGATGGGATTACTTTCAGCATGGGAGATTCCTCGGGTGATGAACAATGCTCATTGCAGGGATCTTGATGAGGGTGCAACTGAAGGGCATCCAGCACAGCCAGCCTACTGCAGTTGCTGAACCGGCCTATGGATCTGCTCTAAACTCTGTCAGTCAGCTGCCATTAACGATCCAAGGAGAAGAGGGTTTGCTTCTGCTCCCACAACTGTCTTGCTAAGCACTCAGCTGAAGACCATGCACTATTTAGAATAGCAAGTAGCTGTAGGAGATACTTCCAAATAGCTTTTTATAAGCCTTTGAACTGTTTCACACCAGGCACAGATGTTGTGTTAATAGATCTTAATCTCCAGTAACAAAAGCCCCTCTCTATTTCTGTAGTTTTCTTTGAATCTCCTTAGAGTGATGCTGTTGCTGCCACTCCTGGGCCTCTCTGGTGACCTCTCCAACACTTGATGGTTGATGGTGCTTGATCTCTTCCTCTATACCTGTTCTTCAGTGGTTTAGGCATTTCCAAATGTGTTTCTACCCCTTCTTGCAGGCAAAACTGATAGTACTTCGGTGCAGAGGTATTACAGGAAAATGTTATTATATAGTCAGTGAAAACATCTAAAGTCCATTTTAAAAGTCCATGTTTTACCCAGTTGGAAGACAGAATTTGGAAGTAAGTTACTTGCAGATCTTATTATTACAATCCTGTCCTAGACAATAATAATGAAGTATTGATGGAAGTTTTGCCAGAGCAAAGACTGCTGGGTTTCATACAGAGGAAAGATAGTATCTTCATTTAGTTTTATTAGACTCTTGATACTCTGCCCATGTATTTTTTAATTCACCACAGTAAAATTCTAATTAAAGAACAGACTTTGCCTCCCATTAATATGACACTAAAAAAACATTTTAAAGAATGCAGCATCTTCTCTAAAAAAATTATAATGAGAAGACAAGCCACCAGTGTTGTATAGAATGTTGTCGCTCCCTTATGAAGCGTTTCATGGTTTTAAAAACCTTGCAACATCTAGAGTGTCAGTAGAGTTAAAGGCTCATTAAACTGAGCAGTAATTTCTACAAAAAGAAATAGGAAATATTCTGAGATTTTTTTTGTGTTCTAATTTTCACTTCTTTTGAAGCCTCTGTCAAAATAGCTCATGATGGAAATTCTGAAAACACAACACTTTGATATCTGTCAGGAGTAGAAGTTGTTTCTCCCATTTTGCTGCTTCCAAAATATATTGAGTTCATTATGGGATTTGACAAGGCTGACATCCAAACACTCAACTTTTCTTTGACTTAGAGTGATTTTGTTTTCATTTATCCAAAATAAAAATGTACAACTAGGTAACTGTTCTAAGCATTCTACAGAATGCTGTAGGAATGTTCTTTAAACAAGGATTACTTTGGAAAGAAAATGTTTCCTCAGAGGATACTGAATAAACTGCAGGGTCTCTAAAGTGCTGTGACTGAATTAGGTACCACATGTTGGAGAGTCAGTGACTAATGAGATCATCATCTGAGATTAAATCATGACCTAAATCAGCCACATGTTTCTTATCTGATTCAGACAATGAACTTCAGAGAGAATCAGTACAAACTTTCCTGAAGCACGAAAAGCTGTTCTCCTCTCTCTAAGGAAAAAAAAAACCAAACACAGAATTAGATTAATTTCCTCCTGTGAGCAATAATCTATCAATTTGGGGGAAAATCAGCTGATGTTCCCTTCCCATCTTTTCCTTTCTATCTGATGAAGACTGATCTATAAACCTGGAAAATGAGATTGACTGCAAATTCTGTCAGCCTCAGATTAACCTCAGGTTTTTGCCACTTGGCTGGATAGTTTTACAAATACATATTTACATATGCAAAATATATTCTGCGGGCAGTCTTAGAGACATAAACACTGAGACTGTCATTTTCTTCATTATAGTTGCATATGCTGTGACTGAGAGTCTGGCACTGGAGATAAAAATGCTAGTGCATACACCGTTGCACAGAAACCCATGTTTAGGAACCTTGAGGCTGCAAAGCTACAAGCTTAGAAGACAGAAAATGCCAGGGCATGTAAAAGGTAGCCTCTGCTCACATAATTAAAGAAAATATCATAATTCATAGGCTCAAGTACTGAATTACTGCTGCACTACCAACCTTTAATCTGACTTTTTCTTATTTTTGTGACACCAACTTTGTAAGTCAAATGCCTTATTTATGTGTGATATACCCTGGTTTGTTTGTTTTTCCTTAAAAAGCAAATGGAGAATATGAAAAATCCCTTCAAGAACGTCATCAAGCTGATATACAGACGGTTCATCAGCATGGACCGGAACAAACCTCTGGCATGTGGGTAATGGACTAAGAATAGAAGGCTGTCACCCTCTCCGTGGGCCACTTACTGCATGGAGATTAACCAGGCAGTGGCCCACGGCTGCTACTAGGAACAATTGTAAGAGAAGTCCTGCTAAGCCCCTGAAGCTTTTAATTGCAGATTGCTTTTAATACAGATGAAATCTTTGAGGAATGTAGGTAATGAATTATCCAGAGGTGGCACTGAGTGTCTGCAAATTGCATTTTTTATAGTTTGATCAGGTACAGGTGGATTTTCACTGGGGACACAGGAGCACACCCCTGGGTGTGGGACAGTGCTCTGCCAGATTTCAGGCTATTGTTCTGTATGTGGAAGGTGTCCCAGCTGTCAGTGACAAGGATATAAAAATGTACTTTAACAAGCAAAAACTACTGCTTTAGCGTACTGATTTAAGCCAGAATTCCCTTTCCTCTATTCCTCAAACCAATAGACTGAGCGAGCCTGAAGCTGAAACTGCAGATGGTAAATTCTACATAACAGAGAAGTTGTCAGGGACTGGACAAAGCATCTTGCAGTGTAAAATGAACAATGCTACCAACTACCTGCCTGTGACACAGTTCAGATCATCTAAATTATATGTGGAGCAGGATTATTAATTAAAATCTATTGTTGACTTCACTGTCCCCCAGGAAAACATTTATTTACAGAAACCCAACCTATTTGATGGACAGGACCTCTCTCATTTGTAAGACCTAAGCAAAACGTGTTGTGGCATGGTCGATTATCAGTATCTTGATACAGTTATGAAGAAGCAAATCAGCCACAGTTTGAGCAGTGTGGCCTAATCTGTCTGTACCCACCAGTGTGTCTGCTGTATGGATGAGGTTTCCTCATTCTGAAATCACAAAATTAGAATGTTGGCCTCTAAGCATTGATAAGAATATTTTTGAAGGGAATTTCTGAAGAACTGGGTTATTTTGAGGACAGCCATCATCCATAAACATGTGTTAAAAATTCTGAGGGTAAACAGTCTAATAAGATAAACAGGTTTTTTGGTTTAGAATGGAGCAGATCAGTGAGTGATTTTTCAATATACAGGCTCATGCCTTTAGAAGTGTGTTGCTATACCAGCAGCGCCAGCATGTGAGGGACTCGGCGCTGCACAGAGCCAAACACAGTGCTGTCAACTGTCATTGTAAAGGGATTCCCTCTCCACAGACTTTGTTTCAGACTTTTTGCAGCCTTGGCTTACGTTTCCAAAGGTGTTGAACTGTGCCAAAATGAATCATGTTTGTACAGTGAGTAGACATCAGTTCAATACAGGGACTATAATTTTCCTATTGGACTAAGTGCAGGGAATAAAAAGTTAATTGATTATTTTAATTTTTTATTCACTACATCCAGGCATATGTTTTTAGCTTTTTCTGTTTCGTTGCCTGCTTTGCATTAGCTGGGCCAACCATTTAAAACCCAGTCAGATTCCAAAACCGAATTAGACCAAAAAAACCCCACCCAGAGTTTGGGCTGCATTTCACCTTAATTAGTATTCATATAATCATTCTACAGCAGTAAAGTTACATTGTGGGGAGAATATAGCCCTAATTTCAAAATAAATTATAAAATAATTTATCTCAAACTGCGTCCTCCTAGATTTAGTAAGTTAGTTTTATTTTGTTTGCATTTTTTAAAGGCTAGTAACTCATTTAAACATTTCAAACTGAATTTGGAAATATTCCAGAATACTGATTACTGACCATGAGCTCCATTCTTGCTTTAACAAATTCACAGAAAGTTCCTTTAAATTGTGGATTAATCAAAGACCACCATCAGCCAAATATGGTGCTGAGTCCTTAGGCTGAGAAAAGCAACGACTTGATTTCTGAAGAATGTTGATGAGCGTCCCACTGACTTTGCACACCTAGAAGACAGGACTGGTCACCAGCTATGAAAAAAGACACATGCAGGCTTATGCTAATGAGAACAAAATAAACACAGACTTTAAGACCACAGATCCTGGTGGTGCTGTGATAGCAGATGCTGTTTTCATATTAACAGTGTATCCTTGCAGTGATGGAAAAGCACTGGAAGAGCACTTTTGACTCTCTTGTGTCAGGATAAGTCACTTGATGAATGTCATCCCTTCCTTGGGAGTCCTTTTATTTATCTGCTAAATTTTCAAACGTGTATGTTTGCTCCATTGGTGCCTGACTTGTGCTGCTGCACTAAGTACTGGGTAGCTCTGTTGACCCAGAACACAGCAATTCACTAATCATTCCTAGAGGGGAAAACAGCCATTTGGGAGTGAAGCAGCACTTCCAATGTGTCCTTGTTGTGTATTTAACAGGACAGAATTGGTAACAGGATGTCATGCACGACTATAGCGGCGGATATGCAGAGCCTGCTGTAATTAGCCCTCACTTCAACAAGCTACTGAGGCTTTGAGGTGGGGGTAGAGATGCAGAGAGGAAGAAAACACTTTTGCTGTGTTGAACAAGCTTTCCACGGAGGGATGAATCTTTCACCTGTCGTACTACCGTATGCAGACAACTGTAATTATGCTTAGGCACCCAGCATCATCCTTTACAGAGTTATATTCATTTTTATTGGTGGCAATTAATCTCTAGTCATATTTTTGAAGGAGAAAAAGTGAGTAAGTTAGCACGTTTGCCAGGGAATGTTAGCATGTGACCTGAAATATGGCAGCTCCCTTTAATGTATCATCTCCCAAGAGAGCACTGGCTATTTCAGACTCATCTCTCATGGTATCGACATCCACACATGCAGTCTGAAGGGAGCATTTGTACCTCCCTGGCATCACCACTCTCAGGTTGCTTTTCTTATTGATGGTATGGTTAAAGTCTCTGTATCATTTTGACGGTTTTAATGGCATATGCATTTACAGTGTGGCTCTTGTGTAAGCTTTAATCAGCTTTCTGTTCACATGTTGTTGCTGTTATTATTTATCTCTATTATGGTAACACATAGAGGCGATCAACAAGAGTAGGATTAGACTGTGCTAGGCTTGGGTTGTATTTTAACATGGCCTCTCTGTGCCCACAGAAGTGGTGCTAACAATCCCGAAGTACAACAGGCTTCCGTGGCTCTGAGGCTGCTTTGCCTCTATCTCAGAAACTGGAATTGCTGTCACTCACCAGCTAGGATTTACTACACTGATGTTTATAGAAAAAAATGTCTTGGTTGCTTAAGTCTTTGGTTTCTTCTGTTTTCTGTTAATTTTCTAGCAGGAACTACCAGACCCCCATCCCATAGCTAGTTACACACTGGAGTAGCCTCACACATGAGTGGTCCTATTGAGCTCAGTGGAATTACTCGTGTGAGTAAGTGCTTGGATTAGCTTATCAATTCTGTATCTGCCTACCTTTGTAAAGGTGCAGAAGTTACCCAGTGCAGATCGGAGTTATCACAATCTATCACAGAATATCCCAGTGAAATCATACAGGTAAAGAATTTACTTGCCACTCCACAGTCTGTCACTGCAATATGGGACTTAAAAGGGAGAGCAAGCCAACAGGAATTGATAAACTTTGAGCAATGAAGTTCTTATTTTCATGTGAGATTACTGCAGTGTAAAATCAGGTGAGGATGATATTTCATTATCACAGATTTTACACTAACATGTTGCCAATGAATTTCACTCAATTCCCTTTGCAATTAATCAACAGTGGATGAATTGATACTGCATGAAATGGCTCTGCTCATTGTGACATATATAGGACTTGAGCTGATAGCTAAAAGTAGAAAATCTTTGCCATCTGAGGTGAAGACTTAAATCTAGGAGAGACCAACATGTCATCGTGTGTATATGCTCCCATCTTTAGAGAGACAGCAGGATGTTCACCTCAGTTATACACACATACTATGACTCCCGTTTCAAACCGTTTGGAGAACTGTAGTCAAAACCTGCTGGTAGTTTTAGGAACATAAAAAGAAGCCTAACAAGTGCAGAGGCTGTATCAGTAGCTGTAAATGAGAGATGGTACAAGCCCCATCTTTTTGTAATTCTGTTTTTCCTGTGTCTTCCATTAGCATTCAGATGTACTTTAATCCTCATTTTTATGTCTTCTCCATAATAAATCCCCATGAAATTCACATTCTTAGTAGCTATCTGGTATGCCAAGCTGTTTTATTTCTTAGATAATTAAAACATTTTGGCTAGCTAATTTGGGCTAAACATACTGAATCTTGCAATGTGTGCTTACTGATGCCTTGTACTTAGAAGCCTTTGGAAAAATCTGTGTAGCTGCCAGCTGGTTTTCTGGTCACTGCAGGCTTCTTTTATTATCCAGATTTGGGTTTTTATGATTTTACAACCAATTAGAGGAATTTCTGCTCTTTACTTCAACATTTTGCTCTTCCCTTTGGCTAGATTGTGAAGTGAAATTTGGTATGGGGAGAAAGCAAGCATGTGACCAAATATCAATAGTAAGTAAGTGTTCAAGTAAGATTGACTTACATAAAGGGACAGACACTGTAAATGTGAAACAAGATGCTTGAGCTGATGATGGGAAATGGTTTTCCCATTCTATAAAAGGTTTGCTTTCTCCTTCACTTTCTTTCAAAGTGGAAAACACAAACTGAGCAGACAAATCTGGTGATTGGAGCTCTCGTCTGAGACACGGAAGACCAAGGATACAAACCACATCTTCTAATGAATATTATTTATTCATATTAAGCAAATTAATTGCAGCTGGAATTATATGAGCCCAGAGCAACCCACAGTCTGGCAGTGGGGTGTGGTAAGGTAGGAATCAAGTCCCTGAAGCAGGCAGGGTTAAGTTTGATTCCTGCATTCTACTTTCCCATGCAAAGGGCTATGGGCTATGCTTGCATCGTTTGGATTTGTACCTGCTGTGGTGGTGCAGAACTGCATCCTTGATGTTCAAGTTCTGTGGAAAACAAATCAGTGTTTCTGGAATGGAAATTGCTGGGAAACTCCATCAGCTCCATCAGATTTGCTCCCTGCCCCAGAAGGCTTACAGAGTCTTTGCAAGTGTCTATGTGAAATAAAGATGGATCATCTCTTTCCACAGATTCTCAGTAATAATTTAAGACTTATAAAGAGTAAGATTTTTGTTTGCTCGGCTCCCAGCGGTGTTAGTAAGGAACTATCATCCCTGTTTACAGCTGTGGGAAAAATGAGGCAAAGCAATAAAATATCTTATGTGAGGCACAAGCAGGAGTATGCACAGGGATGCACTGCATGCACTGCTGTCTGCAGGACATTAAACCATCTCTCTGCACACGTGCCCTGTAAGACCCTGCAGATCCTTTTGGAGACCTTGGAATTCTCTTCTCATGGGTTTATTTTGGCCTTTAACAGTGTTGCTCAAGAAACACAAGGTTGTAAACTGGTAATCAGCAATTTGGTAATTTGCAAATTGGTAATTTGCAAACTGAGTAAAGTCTTTTCTTTTACTGCTGGATATCCTCAGATGTCCAATGTGTATCCTGCTTCTCAAGAAGAAGGACAAAAATATTACCAAAATTAACTGATAGGTATAGTCATCCAGTGTGGGTTTATAGCCATGTACCATAGAAGGAGAGAGCTATGAAATTTCTAGGACAAGAGCTTCAGGCTTAAGTGGGCTTTACATTTACCCTGCTAAGTCTGAAAACAGAGGTCCAGGCCTGAGAAGCAGTGTGTCACCTGGGTATTAGTTTACAAAATGTTTGCAAATAAAAGAGTTTGTGAAGACAGCTCTGTTGCTGGGATTACGCACTCATTTCCTGCATGGCAGTGAGTTTCACACTAGCAGAAGAGTTGTTGATATAATTGAAACCAGTTCTCTGAGCACAAGCAACTGTACTTGGAAAATGATCTGTAACTGCGTCTTTACCAGGGATTTTGCCAGCAACTCTATTCTAAATAGAATGATGAATTTCTTCACCCTTGACATAGCTATATTGAAAGGCTGCAAAGCAAAGGGTAGGACTACTGAAGAAATCCTTGGTTTTCTGCAGATGGTTTACTGAGGAAACCTTAACCTCTGGGTGTTTGCTTTGAGCTGTCTGTTTAATATGCATACATCTTAAACGGCTGTTTTGCAGGTGCTGATTGCTGTTTCTATAGCAAATCAGGATCAAGCTGTTTCTGTAATGCTGACTTCCCTCTCTCATCCTGCATATGGTCTGCAAACAGGGAGAAGGGATCAGGCAGGATTGCCATGTGAAGGGTTCTCACTGTGCTTTAATGCGTTCTGTAGGGAACCTCCCCTCCCTGTCAATGGCCGTAGGGTTTGGGGCCCTCCTGTATTGATAGGACATGCTGTTACCAGAAATTACCTGACATACACACTCCATACCTTCATCCTTAAGCTTGGTCAAGCCTTATGAAATCCCATCTCCAGTGATATTTTCTTCCCTACCATCCCTTTACTCCAGAAAAAACAAACAAACAAGCCCCCAGCACCAAAGGAGAAAACCTTCTTTAGATTATCATATTTGTCATCTTACAGGAACAGCGCAAAGAAATAATATTTGATGACATTATTAAATCTACAGGATTTGCTTGCAATACTACCTGCCATTAGCTACACTGCAGTCAGGATGTGATCCTCTGCATCTAATTCCACTATAAATTCATTCCTTCCAGCTATCTAAGAGCACTAAGAAACAGGATATTAAAAGATTTAGGTCCTGATCCAATAAGGCTGTTAAACAAGTCCTCAAATTTAGGTATAATGCTAGTGCTGTTGTCTCCTTGCATGTAAAGTAAGTACATCGCTTGATCAGGGGGGTAGTTTCAGAAAGTCTGAGGGCCCTTTAGGAAGTTGGTGCTATTAACAGTGCCTCCGCCTGCCTGCCAACCAAAACATAAGAGGCTGGGATGAGCTGCTTGCGAGGCACTTTCCTAATCATCTCGGTAAGTGACTGTATGTTTTCCAGGTTGCGATAGCGATCACTGGGGACCCCACTGCAGCAACCGCTGCCAGTGTCAGAACGAGGCGCTCTGCAACCCCATCACGGGCGCCTGCGTCTGCGCAGACGGCTTCCGAGGCTGGCGCTGCGAAGAGCTCTGCGACCCTGGGAGCTACGGCAAGGCCTGCCAGTTTAAATGCCAGTGTCACAACGGAGCTACCTGCGACCATAAAACAGGAGAATGTCACTGTGCTCCCGGATACACGGGGGTATTGTAAGTTCAATGATAGGTGTAATTTACTCCGCATCATATAATGGGCTTGCTTTGACCGCTTTTAATGCAGTGAGTAGTTGGCAAACTCTACACAATCCATGCGTTATATACTTTCCCTTGTAGAAGCAGGTAACAGAATTGCAGAGAGACTAAATAAAGGGAATCTCTTTTTTTGCTGCTAATTATACCTGTCTGCATAATAAAATAAAATTTAGTGCTAAAGTGAATTTCAAAATCCATTATCATTTCCAGTTTGTACAACAACTGTACCTGTTCCTAATTTCAGTGTGTGAATACAATCCAAATTACAGCTGAGTTTTTATAAGCAATTGGACATTCTACTCATTAGCAGTCCGGTGCAATATCAAATGGGACTTACCATCCCCAATTTATTTGACTTTCAATCTAACTGAGGAAGCATTACTGTTAACTATATCAGCTTACTATCTAGGGGGTAAATTTTAAGCATAGTGAGCAGGGATTTAGCGGTGTGACTCCTATTAACTTTAACGAGAATCATGTAGCTAAATCCCCATCCACCACACTGAAAGTTTACCAGTAGGATTCACAAAATCTGCATATTAATTTTAGGACAGCAAGCAATAGTTTCTTGTTTAAAATAGCCCACAGTGTAACATCAGTTCTCATTAGAGGTCTTTCAGTAGTTTCAGAAGTAATTATGTTTTTCAAAATTATTTAAGGGGAAAAGAGAATTTAGTCACTGAATTTTGTTAGAGATCTATTACAGGTGGCTTAATACTTTCTCAGTCTAATATTATTTGTTGAACTGCGTGAAGGGGAAGGTAAAAAATAAAGACAATATTAACCCTCATAAATAAGTGATATGCCTTTTGAATATTTTATTTAGTACCTAATTGCCTATAGACTTGTGACCTCAGTCCTGGAAGCACTCGCTGCTAAAGACTCTGCTTACTATTCAGAGTGGTCCCATTCACATTAGTGTGTCAGGTCTCAGCAGTAAGTACTTGCAGGGCCAACCCCTGATACGTTGTATGAACATCCTCATCAGAGGATAGTCAGATAGGGGAAGAACCTACTGTAGTTTCAGAACCTGGGATTAGAGAAAGAAGTGATGCGGAAAAGCATCGATGTGCAAATGTAGGAGATGCTGGTTTTTGCAGGGACTAGCGTTACTTCAGCCCCCCATGAATACTGAGAGAGATCCAATGAGCTTAAATAGCCCTTTAAATGATGCTTACTTCTTGCCAGTTCATTATACACTGCAAATGTTAACATTTAGTAGTGACTGGAGACATTTCAAGCATTTTAATCCCATCCTTTTATTCTATTTGCAGTTTCTTCTATTGACATGTCACATAATTCCCATTGAGGGCTTCATCCTGCAACTCTTACTTTCCTGGGCTGTTTTAAAGGATATGAGTTGTCCTGCTGAGATGGGTACATGCATAAAGGTTACACACATGCATTAGCCTTACAGAACTGAATCCATGGCACATAAATAACCCCAGCAGAAATAAAAGAAAACTTGGCTAATTGGTAACGCCAGCTGAGGCTTACTGAGGTTTCATAATTTGCATACGGAATCCCATGATGGCCTGTGTTGTGAATTTTCCTCATTTACTGTTTCCTGTAAGTTCTTTTAAATGATCTCTTTCTTTTCTTGTTTCTTTTCTCTCCACGAAGTTGTGAAGAGCGCTGTCCCCCAGGCAGTCACGGAGCTCAGTGTGAATTGCGCTGCCCTTGCCAGAACGGGGGAGTCTGCCACCACATCACTGGAGAGTGCTCCTGTCCTCCTGGATGGACGGTGTGTAGTTTATTCATACTCATCCCACCTTTAGGGGTTGAAATAGAAAGTTAATTGTTCACTGTCTCAGCAGATGCCTTCCCTGTGTGTCTGTGAAGCGTATCTGCTATTTCTTGTCATGAGTCTCTTAACAATTCTGAGACTGGGCCTGCCCTTGTTATGTGTGCACAGCACTTACACAGCCAGGCCACCAGGCTATGGCTGGTAGCTGCAATCATAGAGTTAAACAAACAACAGTAAACCAAGCAGTAACTACTCATTACACTTCTGTGTGGGAGGAGAGACAAAAAATTGTCTCTGAATTACAGTTCCTTGAAATATTCCCTGCACTCATAGACAGGACAGAAAGCTCAAAGCTCAGCTCAACATTGTCAGAAGCACTGTCCTGTTTTCCCCTTCAGGAGACAGAGAGATGGAGAATCCAGGGGGAATTCAATGGCTCAGGCAGTTGTTAAAGCAGGACTGTACATAGGACACAGACCAGTTCAGTGTCCTGTCCTTACCCAGGCATAATTCCCATTGATTGTAATAGATTTGTTTGCATCAGGGATTGTACTTTCACCCTTTGTGTCAAGGATGCAAGGCCAAACATTTTAAAAGTCCCCAACTTTATTAATAATGTAATAATTAACTCTCTTGGGGTTTGCCAAGTCTCACAGCCCTACATACCATTTAGCTGTACTAAATATCCTGGCATTTTTCCTGTATCTGACAATTAGTCTCTTGGCAGTCTTGCTGGATTTTAATGCATACAAGTACTGTGACTGTTTATTTTAATACATGGAAGACCCTCAAGATCATCGTACAACTACAGCTTCTGATGTGGACCTTACACTTGTTGAAACATTTAAGGGCTGAGAGAGATGTTTGCGTTCCTTTAGATTAATACAGCAAATGCTGCCTCCATTTGATCACATTTGCTGTTACTTAGGAAGTACCAACCGTGAGATTCTGGTGGCTGTCAGGCAGCAACATGGGAGAACATTGTTGCCCCTAATTTTTGGTGGAAGCTGTGTATGGAAAATCTCTCTCTAACCAGCAAGTTAGAGTCTCTCTAACTTGGCCAGTCATGGCAAAGGAGGTGATGATGTTATTCCTTTTCAAATGACAAAACAGGCAAAAGGTTTCAGAAACTTAAGTAAGAATGTGGCACCTTACCCTCAACTGGCATTCAGTGGAGGCAAAGAAAAATTTCTTTCCTAAAGAGTACTGAAGCTAAAGCATAAAGAAAGCAATTCAAATATTTTTGATGGCCTATCAGTCCATTCTGACACTACCCCTAAGAAGTAATCAATAAAGTGATCAACATAAAAATACTGTTTTTAGAGTGGTTTTTTCACCTCCCCTTATCTTCTGCATACCAGTTTTTCTGAGGATCTGAATTGGTTTGCCATAGACTTCCTTCCCTGTATTTTATCAGGAGATTTCTTTTGCAAAGTTAAAAAATCACTGAAGAGATATAAGAATATCAGAACAGAGCAGGAAGTTTTTAGAGGTCGTTTAGGATGCAGCATAGACCTTAAAGAAGAACCACAGCACTGGTGCGGCACAGCAGCTGTGGTCGTGTATTCTGGCCCACTTCTGCCCTGTTCCTTACAGCTTGGAGTTTCTTCTCTGAATTTTTAGTGGTCCAGAGAGACTTTCCTCAAAACTGTGTTGTTGGCTGCTCAGTCCCCAGAGAAACACTAGAGTTAACAATTGATGTTTGAAACAAGTATAACTGAAAATTGAAGAGAGAGATCAAGTATTCTGGGGAAAGAAACTGAAATTATAAGTAAAAGCACTCAGCTTGTAAATGTTGAGATTTTAAGTATAAAGGGTCTCTCCAGGGTTTGAATGAAAAGCTGGTAATTCAGTACACAGAGAGAGAAAGAAATATTTTTTCATGCTATATTTTTAACTCTTGGTGGTTGGAATGGTTTGGGAAGTGAGACATGAGTGGGCTGTAAACGAGCAAGTGAGATAGGATTGCTAGACAGTATTCATTTTATTTCACACCATGGATAGTCCTTCTTTGACATCAGGAATTTTACTTGCTGATTTTGAGGCTTGAGACTGCACATAATCTATTGAATATACCATCATGTTGGAAGGAGAGAATTCTCTCTGGATTTATACAAGTGCAAATCCACTTGGATTTTATTTCTGCTGGATGAGCTGAGACTTTTATCCTTTCCTAGGGTAGGCTTATTAACAGCAGCTCAGCTCCCTTAGGAGCTTGGTTGCCTGTGGGATATGCAAGGGGGGACAATAAGTTGAATGGGAGGAAATTCTAGGGTTCTTAAGTTCTTCCTTGGATCTGCCATCTTCAAAGCCTGGTTCTTTTACTACTTGTAATATTTCTTTCCTCCTGCTTCCTCCCACCCAGTGCAGACTCTCCCAGCAGCACAACAAATTATACAAACTGTGTCCTGTGAGATTTTACTGTCCCTTGGGTTTTTCACCAAGATGTTGGCTAACAGCATATATTGTTGAACTAGTCAACAAAATGGGTCTTCCAGCATGCTACGATGTTGGGCTTTTTGCACTTCTGTGTCTTTGTGGCTGTGGGAGTTAGTGGGTGGCTGCTTTAGGGCCTCATTAACAATTTACTGGTTTAATTCTATACATCTTTCTCATTTGCAGTATTAAATTCTCCAAGCACTCTCAGTAAGTAGAGAGAGAAGTTGAATTTAGCATTCACAATGC
Organism: Athene noctua; assembly: GCF_965140245.1. Taxonomy (NCBI): domain Eukaryota; kingdom Metazoa; phylum Chordata; class Aves; order Strigiformes; family Strigidae; genus Athene; species Athene noctua. The sequence goes on along the minus strand of NC_134049.1, from coordinate 13,556,425 downwards.
TTCTCAGAAACGCTTTTGAAGGACTAGATCTCTGTGCTCAGAAAAGCAGCAATCTTCCCTTACGTGACAGAACATTTGTCACTGGCAACACACCCTGTCTGCTCCCAGATCCCATTCTCCAGGCTCTGCATCATGGTGCCATGTTAATACAACGCATTCTGCTAATCACTTTTTTCTTCATTGCCTATGGGTTTTATAAAGCAACTATAATTTTTATTTTTGTCTTTTTCTTTCTGTTGTGGATTTTAAACATGGGAGTGTGTGAGAAAATGGAGAAGAAAAAAATATTTTCTATCCTACAAAATGGTAATAATATATCAAACAATGTTAAAAGCAAAAGCTGATGAGATCAGGGCCTTGAAAAAGGTGCTGATGGGGTGAACTTTACTCATTAGATGTATAAGCAGCAGGAAACGTTGGTCTGACATTTGATCCACCAGAGAGGGATGTTTTGGAGTCCCTTAGTACATATTAATGCAAAAAGTACGCCTAAAGATTCTCTTGGCTCCAGGGGGATGCATCACAGAGTATTGCTTTCTCATCATTTGTTGATAGAAATCCTGTTCCTTTTGAGACGTGAAGAGAGAAAGTATTTATTATCAAGATAAATGGATACTTACATTTTCAGATATATAGTGTTGTGTATTACTCAAGTCCAGAGACACCAGTTTTTTAACACTGTAATCTGAAAGTTCTTGAACTGAGGCCAACCTGTATATTTTACAGCCAAGAAGCCACCTATCACTGGTTGGGAAAGGCTTGAAGTATCTCTTTTATGATTACATTGAAGAGCAGCCTCTCCACTTTGGGGTTGTTGATATTGCTAAACTTCCCAAACTGTTGAGCAAAAACCCCGAGGAGTGAAAGCAGCCATTATGTTCCTGTTTTATGTTTTGTGTAAGTTGTGTCTAGTATGTGCCTTGTTTAAAACTCAGAGCCCGTGGGGCTTGGTTAGGGAAATAAGACTTCTGGGAGATTAAAACAAAATAATAATAGGGACAGAAAAACACTGTTTCTATCAAACACTGTGCATGGCACTGGCAGCAGCACCACTTTCTACAGTTGCCAAACATTTTCCATTATGGGACCCCTTCTTCAGATCACAGCACTGCCAAACTTGTTTTGGCTTAAGTTAGTCAGCTGGATGCCAGCCTCAGATTTTATGTTTGCTCACATAAAAAAACATTCATACAACTTCTAAGAAAGTCTATGGAAATCCTTGTAAGGCCTCGATACTTGGCCAGGGACATTATGTGATACTTGGGGGAAAACTACCTGAGTTTGGCAGGTGAATTCTCCAAAGACACAACCCATGGTAAACATTCTCTGCCTTGGGACTGAGGAGCTGGAACAAGTCTTGCTCAGCAATTGCTCTTCCTTATGAGCAGTGTCAGTGTGCACAACCAAGAATGACAGTCTGTCTTTTCTTCACTTTTGGAGATGGTTAAGCAGGGAGGGGAAGGAGGAAACAACTCAGAAATGGGGATTTGGGTCTGGATGAAGGAGAGGACTAAAAGGGAGTCTGCAACAAGGATTTGGGGCAGACTGGAATAAAGAGGCAGGAAAGCAGGGGACTGGGAGCATAAAATGGGAGGAGGTAGCCACCAAGATGCGGAATTGAGACAGGTCAGGGACTGAGATATGACTCCAAGGTTGACGATAAGGGGCTGAGAGGATGTTGGATGATGCATCCAGCCAGTGTTCAGGGATTAGGCAGATATTCCACTACAAACTCATGTCTTCTGGCCAAAAAGGTGCTGCACTGCTGATGTGGAGAGTCAGATTGCTTCTGTTGTCACAGAATGTCTTGTTCTATCCTGCCTCCTGCACAGCTTAGACAAAGCACTGGCAAATGCCATTTGTACTGCTTGAAGAGATGAGTGTGGGGGCTTGATGACAGTAGGGGCAATGGAGTAGGTAGGATCTCAAGAGAGTAAAGGACTTCTCTAGAAGTTGTATTTTGGTTGTCTTCATGGTTGGATGAAGGGGGGAATCTCTGAACCAGGGAGATCATCATAGACTGTCACAACTAGCAGAACTTCATCCTCCCAGTGCAGCCTTTCCAACAATCCCCCTCTTCCCAAATGTTCACCTTGTGACACCCAGGGTAGGTCCAACAACTTTTCTGACTCTCTATTTCACAATAAAACCTACCAGCATATATGCAGCTTTGTAGCCTTCTCTGGTTGCCTTTAGCCTCTCCCAAGCCTTCCTGTGTCTATTCAAGGAGCAGTGAATATCCTGCCACCCCAGCTGCAATATATGGGGGAGATCCAAAGAAGAGAATTACCAGTGACTCTACAGTGGCGAGAAAAATCCTTTCTGAAGATAGGGTAGACAGGGATTTACTCTGGTAGCAGAATTTTGAGACTGTCTTTAGTCCATCTTAGACAAAAAAATATTGCTACTACACTTAGATCTAGTTTTAGCAAGGAGGACAGTAAAAGTTCAAGCTGCATATAGAAATTTATTGCATTATGAATGTTGACTGAAATACTGTTCTTTCTGCAACCTTGCCAGGGGCTGGTGTGTGCACAGCCATGTCCTCCTGGAACGTTTGGAATTAACTGCAGCCAGGACTGTCCATGCCACAACGGAGGACACTGTGATCCTGTGACAGGAAAATGCATCTGTTCAGCTGGCTATATAGGAGACAGGTAAAAATCAAAACCCCAAAGCCTTTAGTTTTAACCATGGATTGGCAATATTTATAGCCTTTCTAGGACAATCTGACTCTCTGAAAAATGGTGTTATGTTTCTATTGCTCCAATTACGTTCATCCTTCTGAAACAGTTCAAGCATTATAAATGTGGCAATGTTATTACTTTTTATTGGCAATGCTCTCCATTTACAGGGTTTTTTTAATACAACTTTTAAAATTTAATGGATTAAATTTAATTTAGATATTTACAGTGATAAATTTAATAGGGAGCATTACATGTTTACAAGATATGTAAATGAACTATATTTATACAAATTAATATCCTCAAGAGTAAGCAATGCAGCAATGTTTCCTTCAGCCTCTCTGTGCTGCTGCAGCACTTATCCATCTCAGACACCAACAAAAAGCGATAAATCCTCAAAATTTATAACCAAGAGCCTTCACCCATAAATCGATCAGAGAAGATGATAATATTGTTTTACAAAGGTGTCATGGATTCAGTAAAATGACTACACAGCAAAGTCAAGGTGGGACTGTAATGCACTCTGGTTTAGCCCTCCAGCTAATCCTGCCAGCAGGGCTAACAAAGGTGGGGAAGCTGCAGCTAAACAAGCTTTCATATGCAGTTTTCACTAGGGCTTGGACTGTGTCACCAGGTCCAGAGACCATGGGCACAGCTCAGTAGTATATGCCATACTAAAGCCCTTTCTCCTACATCTTCCCTTTTTTTTATTAGCTAGAACAAGCTAGAATCAGTATACTGACATATGCTACAATAATACTTTTATGCAGCAAAGCTCACTGGAATTTCTCATGTCTTGCTTCATTGTCTAATCAGCAGGTCTTTATAGCACACAAACAGACCAACCTTCAGCACTGTGCTAGGGTTCAGAAAGCTGTGCTCATTCCCATTAAATGTGGAAGTTTCCATTTTATCAACAGTTGTAACTGGACGCGTCTCTGAAGATTAATATATCAGGATTTGCATGTTGAATATGGTGGAAATACTAATTATTTCAAATTCATTTTGTGGAGAAGACATCATCATGTCTCTTTTCCCCCATCCTCCATCTGGAGACAGTGATTTCAGCCATAGGGTACCACATAATTATTATTGCTAACCAAAGCTTTCTCTCCTTTTGGAGACAATTTCACTAAAGGAAGCAACTGTGCAGCCTGGACACTTTTACTGGTGACCACACTTCAATCCCAACCTGTCCCCGGAGTGGCCATGCTCCGGAAGGCTGACAGAGTCCCTCTGTCTCTAGGTCTCCTCATTTGGTTGTTGCAGACTTAGATCGATTTCTGGCTGTAGGTGAATCAACAGTGTCAGAGCTGTCAGGAGCTCCCCGCCAGCAGCCTGCTGCTGAGCCAGCTCCTTTGCTCAGCTGCCAACAGCCCCCAGCCGCGAGGGAGACATGCAGCAGAAGAGCTGGCTCTGCCACAGGCATGTGGCACAGGGAAAGAACAGTAATGGAGTTGCCAAACAGCAGCACTTACACTCTCCAGCAGCAACAGTAGAGAAAGGACCGTTGGGGATGAGGAAAGGAGATGGTGAGTAGAAAGCAGAAGACCTAGTTCTGCCTGCTGTCAAAATCAGAGGGTTTTGCTGCTGATCGCCCTCAGAGAGGGCCTGGAGAAGGCAGATCCGGGAGAGACTGAGCAGAGGAGGCACTACAGGGCAGACCTGACGGGAGTTCCGAAGGATTGTCCTTGAGCAGAGGGAGTGGGGGCTCTTCAGATCTGTACTTGGAAAAAAGTGAGAGAGATTTGGACTCTAAAGAGAGGTGTTGCTTGAGAAGACAGAAGCACGGAGGGAGAAAATAAGGCATGATCGTTTGGAAGAGATGGAAAAGAAGCCAAGGGAAGTCACACTGTGGACCTGCACCCAAGCAAACCCCCTAGGAATGGCTCACCTGGCCCACCCTGGGGCAGGGAAGTGAAAGATAGACGCTGAAGGGAAGGGCAGAAGAGCAGAAATTCAGGTGTGTGAAAGGATGAATGCAAACAGGAGAAAGTTAAGTAAAGCGGCAGTTCAGAAAGATATTCTAGCAGCAGGGAAAAACTGTATTAGCCTGGAAATTCCCACCTTTCAAACAGGTACTCAGAAGGTTAAAACATGTTTATCTATCAGCCTTTAATCAGCCTTCAATAAGGGAAGTGCAACCTTAGGCCCATTATATTTGGTTGGAGCTCTGCCTCTCACTCGGGCTCGGACAGCACGTGGCTGGTAATGGTTTGCTCTGGACAGGCACATGTACCTTTGCTGTTAACTGCAGGTAGCTAATGGCAGATTGCCCATTGATTTCAGTGAGGGCAGGAGCAGGCACAAGGTCTTTAAAAAGTCTTAATTGCTTTCCTTAGTTATGTGTTCATACAGCGTGGACAATGGGACAGATTAGTCAGCACCATTTTAGCTTAAAGTCTTGTTCTACTTTCTGGATCACATGCAACTGTTGCAGTGTTTCAGTATAATTGCAAGCGTAGCAGGAGAACACTGCTGCACAACAGTGTTTTCTTTAAAATTTTATAAGGCAATAAAAAAAAATCTTCATAATAACAGATATTGTGAATAACAATAAAAATATACACACACTTTATCTGCTATCATCTTTTAAAATTGTCAGCTAAGTATTATATAATACTACAGTTCATCATCTTGTGCAGAAGATAATAACAAATAAATATCTGTGGAGGTGAAATGGTTGTAAAGGTCTATGTCACACTTTGTTCCCTACCTGTTTTCCATGAAGTAACACTACACTAAGTATCTAGAAAATTGGCAAGCACTATTAATAACTTCAGGAAGCTTTGTGCTCTGCTAAAATGACTGGATATGTCATGTAAATGTATGTTTTGCAAGCTGGAAAGGAATAATAGCAGAAGCATGGTTAGAAGCTGAGGATAGGGTGCCTAAGAATTCAGTGGCTGACAGGAAAAGCGAACATACTGGTTTAGCTTTGTTTTCCATATTGCCATTAAATCTAAAGATTGAATCTTAACAGAATAAATACCACATTTGTTATAACAATATGAGCAGACTTACTCTCTTGTTGCTGTGTTTGTACCTGTATCTTTTATCAACCGAATAGCAATCTCCAGGTTGGTGTATTTCGGATGCCTTTCAATATTTGTCTGTGCTACATAAATGCGATCACTGTTTCAAAACAAACAAACAGAAAAGCCTAAAGAACTTTACAGCATTATTCCATGAAAAAAAATTTATCTGGAAAAAATATGTATGTTCTAAGTTCATCTGTTAAGCAGGCTGTCTTATGTTTAATATTTTGTGAAATTGCTTCCATTAATTCTACAGGTGACAGCCATATTATCCTATCCCAACCCAAATAATTATAGTACATATTAAAGTTCAGTGGATATTATAATACGAATCTCCCCAGATAGGCAGAAAGCAATGTAAATTAAACAAGAAACATAACTAGGGCTTAGCAGCTCATTTTGTAATTTAATTGAACAATGTATCTGGTTGTTAATGGTGCTATGGACACATTAGATTGATATGTTGCAGAGGAAAGATGTTTAAGTAGAAAGCTAATTCCTGCTGTGATTATTCCTATGTTCCAGAGGAGTCATTATTAGTATTCTTTGTATAAAATTCATTAGCGGTAGCTGCTTGATCTCCAAATAAATAAGTTGGTTAAATTGTTAGTAGAAAAAGGCTAATTATGTAAATGGATTAGGTCGTCAATATTTCATTTCCAGATGCTTTTCTCCCTGCTAGGTAATGCTTCATCTTCTATAAATATAGAATGATATAGTGCTCTATTGACTAAGTATTCATCTCGTTGAGTACAGTGCTCTCCTGCTAACTAGTAGAGCTGTACACAGCAATGGAGACATAAGACATCTTAATATGTTCTTCATTGCATTTCATTTGCTTTAAGTGTTTCAGTCCTAGTGTTAACCATTCTTTGCTGGTTATTTCCCTGAGAGCAGCGGGGCTAACAGCCAGTACCGCTGGCGATTCTCTGGGCTCTTTCCCTTCCTGTTTGTCACAGGCTACTCTCTCTTTGGGTCTCATGAACTCCTGAACTTGAATTGTGTAACTAGCAACGGTGTTGATGCTTGCTGCAATTAAATCACCAGCTAGGCCTTTTGCTTTGTTCGTTTATTTTTACTAAAATGTGATAATCTGAAACTGCAAAAGTAATGCTCTTCTTATATACTGACTGGGTTCATTGCAGTTTTGCCTGGCTTGCATCACACATTAATCTTTTATTACTGATCATTATATTAACTCTCACCTGCCAGCTGTGAAATGACCTGCCGAAAGACATTTAACAATTGCCTCTACCCACTGAGTTTACAGTATACACTTTAATCAATGCTCAGGATTAAATTAATGCTGATAGGCAATTTCCAATATCTGGCATCCATGCGATAAGGGAATTGGGCTTTTCTGGGTTTCTTTTTCTTTTTTTATTAACTGAAAAGGCATATCTGTATTTCACGGTGGATCATGTAAACTGTAGTACTGACTCACTGCAGAATTTTGAAACCACTGAATTAAGTCAAGCACAGAATCAGTTGCTTTCTTTAGGATCTTAGCTGAGCTTTTCAAAGTAAGAAATATCATGAACACTTAAACTGGTTGTGTAGGACAATGAAACAGAATTTTTGGCAGATTTCATAATGTATCCAGTAGGGAAATATTTTAAACAGTGCATGGAAGGTGCAATTTAAAACAATCTGTGTATAGTGTTTGCAGGTTCCATTTTTATGTGTATCAAATAATAAAAATGTTGGCAATTTTAGAGAAGATACTACACTAAGGAGCATGAAAGTGATTTGTCTTGAGATTTTATACTATTGAGCATCCCTGGAGTAAGAGATGAAAAGCAAATTTGAGCTTTAGTTACTCAGAACACACAGAAAAGACAAAGGGCTGTATTTTCTCCTAGTTGGTATAAAGCTGGCGCAATGACAGTGTAAAGGGAAAGTAAAATTCTGTGTTGCTGGAGAACACTACTCAATATTGCTTAATAGACTACGTTCCCTTTCAATCCTCAGTATCACTAAGAGGACCATATGCTTTTAAAGAAGGTGCACAATCCTTCTGTAATAAAAGAAAAGCAAACAGATGAGGGTTTTTTTCTAAAGTATAATATCTTATTCTGTATCAGTTTCTTATAGTTGCTAGGTGGAATTGTCAAGGTTCAAGAAACAAGAATGCACTTTGTTAACTAAGGTAATATGAACTAATGTGAATTTTGCAGGATATAATTGGACAGAGATTAATGCACTTTCAGTTAACAGCAATTTACATGCCCTAAATACCACATCCCTCAATGATACCATCATTTCACAGTATATTGTTTAAATAAATGATCAATGATTTTATACCTAATCCATTAACAAAAACATTCCCATGTAAAACTCATAAGCAGACTAGACTATAGGATGGTTGCACTTGAAGAGTTTTGGTCAACAGCTCGATGTCCAAGTGGAGAGCAGTGATGAGTGACATTCCTCAGGGGTCGGGGTTGGGACTGGCACTGTTTAACACCTTTGTTGGTGACATGGACAGTGGGATCGAGGCACCCTCAGCAAGTTCCCCATCAACACTGAGCTGTGTGGTGCAGTCACATTCTGGAGGGAAGGGATCCATCCAGAGGGACCTGGACAGGCTGGAGAGGTGGGATGTGAAAACCTCATGGAATTCAACAAGGTCAGGTGCAGGGTGCTGCCCATGGGTTGGGGTAATCCCAAGCACAAATTCAGTCTGGGCGAGCTGTGGCTGGAGATCAGCCCCAAGGAGAAGGACTTGGGGGTGTTGGTCTGCTCTCGGGAGACCCCCCTGCAGTGCTGGGTCCAGCTCTGGGGACACCAACATCAGAAGGACACGGACCTGCTCGAGTGGGGCCAGAGGAGGCCACAAAGATGCTGGGGGGGGGGGCTGGAGCACCTCCCCTGAGAGGAGAGTTGGGGGTGTTCATCTGGAGAAGAGAAGCTCCAGGGAGACCTTAGAGCGGCTTCCCAGGACTGAAAGGGGCTGCAGGAAAGTGGGGAGGGACTCGTCATCAGGGGTGTAAGGATAGGAGGAGGGGTGATGGTTTTAAATTGACAGAGGGCAGATCTAGATGAGATATAAGGAAGAAATTCTTCCCTGTGAGGGTGGTGAGGCCCTGGCACAGGTTGCCCAGAGAAGCTGTGGCTGCCCCCTCTCTGGAAGGGTTCAAGGCCAGGTCGGACGGGGCTTTGGGCAACCTGGGCTAGTGGAAGGTGCCATGAAACTATGATGATCTTTGAGGTCCCTTCCAGACCAAACCATTCTATGATTCTAGTATTTGACTGGATCCTGTCTCACATATTTCATTGCAGGTGTCAAGAAGAGTGTCCTATTGGGACTTACGGCTTTCAGTGCACACAAAGGTGTGACTGCCAAAATGGTGCAACGTGTTACCATGTCAATGGAGCATGTATGTGTGACCCTGGATTTAAAGGGATTTATTGCCAAGAAAGAATGTGTCCAGAAGGGTTTTATGGCCTCAAATGCAACAAGAGATGTCCTTGCAATATTACCAACACTCTCAGGTATGTACTCCATATTACATACAAGTGCAGGGGCTGGTCAAATAAAAACATTGGGAGAAAAAGTCAATTAACTACACCTACTCCCTTTTTATCTGTAGCTTTAATTAAGAATGCAGACAGATCCTCAGGATTGCAACATTTGATTTAAATGACCTCAGGTTTGGAACCAGAAGCCTCAGTCCAACCAGCTATTAAGCACGTATCTGTTAACTATTTAAACAGTTCTGCTAAAATCCAAAACAATCTGACATATGGCCTTATCCCGTAACTGCAGTCTTTCAGGCATAAGAACTATCAAATGATGACCATATGTATGTATAATAACCCACTGAAACTTAAAAAATATAGATATATTTACTCAAATCCATCATTTTGGCTCTTTTTACGATGGGTTTTCTTGTTAAATCTATAGACAACAAGGGGACTTTCAAAATGAAACCTAATTTGCTTCAGTTTATGTCTCGTAGCAAATTACCTTGTTGAAAACACTTGAGGCAGATGTATAAATAGACTGAAATCAATATCCCCAAGTCAGTCTATGGAACTCTAATGGAGCTGACATTGTCAAAATAGACATCTTTTCTCATGTGTGCCTATTTTTGCTCTTCATTCACTATGTGCATGTGTGAAATATTCAAGAAAATAAATATCAGGGAAGGATACCTAAAATGGAATAAGCCTCACATAAAAGGTCAGGTTTCAATGTTTTATTTCCTTTTGCATTTTTTAGAATCTGATTCTTGAGGTTCTTGTTACTAAGAATCAGAGCCACAAACGGACTTGAGCACCTAACATGGGATAGGTGGAATTTACTTGCTCTTTGCAGGCTTGAACAAGTTTTCCAAACCCTAAAAAAAGGAAGTATTTAAGAATCTTCCCTGTTATCCTATTTGTTACCTTTTGTAACTTCTTGCTTTGTTTACTGACTGCCAGTTTGCTATTTAGAAGTTCCTCACTCCCTCACACACAGTAAAGGGAGCCTGAACAGCAAAAACACCCTGGCCTGTTCTGATGGACTAGAGTGCCCACATTTCCTTACCATGCCTGCAAGATGCTGAGACCTTCAGTTCCCACTTGATTTCCTCCTTTTTCTGTCCATTACTGTTAAGCATTCCTAGCCAATTCAGGATTGTGTAGGCTTCAAAGGGAGGTGGGGATAATTGATGCCCAAGCAAATATGCCCTTGATACGGACATTCTTCAATTTTAAACCAGACAGGTAGGGACCTGACTGTCTTGCTGATGATGACAATCCTACCTTGCAATCTTGCAGCCAGCTAAAATATAAATGCTCTCCTCAATTATGTATGCGAGCAATGCCACCTAATTTGTGTGCGTGCTCACACACACACACACACACACACACACAAACACTTCAGGCAAATCTGTTTGTGTGCTTGAGATAGACTCTATTTGTCTCAGTCTTGGAAATAAACAGGTGATCTTTCTTGTGAATTCAAGTTCAGCTGTGAGTGGTGAGGCTTTGCTTAACTGAAAGTCAGAGCTCAAAATGGATTATTTAAAAGCCTTGTAAGTCTGATGATACAAGTCCTCTACAGAAAGATAGCTCTAGCTCTGTTGGGTTTGGCAGCAAGGATCCAAAGTGTCTGACACCTCAAAGGTAGCTCTGTACAACAGGCTTCTATCACTTCTGATTATTTTGTATATCATAAAAACACTGCAAAAAATAATATATCTATGACACAAGCTGAGCATTATGCACAAAAAGTTAATGTTGTGTTGTACTGAGGGTGGGGTATGTCTCAAGAATGATTGCAGAGTGAGCTAAGGTATAAATTCCTGCATGTCACACTACTCTGCAGTACCTGCCAGTGTGCACAACATCAACCTACAGTAAATACAAGGTAAACTGCTCCTCAGTGAAAGCTGTTCTTCATGTGTACTGGAGGGTGAGAACATGCTCTTGGACAGCAGCTGACAGTGTGTCTTCACCCTCTCTCCTAGCCTGTGGAAACCCATTTGTGTGCACATTTCCCCATAAAAGTGTAAATAGAGTGGAAGGACTGCAGGCCATGGGCGAGGCTGTGCCTGGCTGCTGTTTCTCATCTAAGTGCTCATTAAGTCTTCATTAAGTCTTTTAAGTGGGGTTTGAGGGTGCAGGAGTTCTCCCTGGGTTACTTAAAGAACTACCTGGGAGGTGCTCTGGAGTTTTGCCAGAAGATCCTTCCTGAAAGAACAGACTAGCACCATCCAGCTGTGAAGAAAGATGAGGTCTCAAGTTTGAGAGAGCTCTGAAAGGTGGAGGATTGAATCCTCCCACAGTTCTTTTCTGGGCGTGTGGTCATTCTTACACACCGTGTACCTGACCTGTGCCTGGTTGCCATCTGACAGATACATTTTATACCTTCCCTCCCATCGCTGCTCCGTCAGCTTCGCTTGCAGCATCCTCTGCTCAGATGGTATCTCAGTTTCTTTAATAAATGAATCTAGTCTCTCCATTGATAAAATCTCCCTTTTTCCTACATCTTATCACTGCTGTTATGGAACAAAGAGATATCAGCAAGCTGTAGATCTGTAAATGTTCTTTCATTCATCCATGGTATTTCAGCTTTCCACTTTTCAATGAGCTCCTCAGAGCACTGTCGATTTCTGAGCCCGGGAGTGTCAGAGTTGATGGAAAATGACCTTCTCCAAAGGCACTCCATATTCAGAACAAATCTTTTTACTGACTTTTTAACCAGTCCCTTACAGCATACTTCTCTTCCCACCCACCTCCTCCCATTCCTCCCCTCAATTTTTATCATTACTGGAACTGTGGTCTTCCAAAGTGATTCATTTACTGACAGCCATCTATTTTCCCCAGAAGCAGTTGGCTAGTTGTTGCAATAGCTAAGGGTGTAGGATAACTATAGAAACACTTGAAAGAAGGTGAGGGACGCTTGCTTATTTCTGTCAGTGATTTTGACTCGTTTGATCTCATTATTGGAAAGCTGGCTGGAATGGAAAACTCTGGGAGCTTTGAGGAGCAAGTTGGGGAGGAACATTAAGAAATACATAATCAGCTTTTCTATCTTCGTAGATCTATCTATTTTAATGTCTGAAGAGACCAGTGTGATCATCTAGTCTAACCTCCTAACGGCTGAAGAACATCATCCAATAATTTCTGCATCAAAGCACGCTGAAAGGCACTTTGTACAGGACTTTTGAACAACCCTAGAATTAGGTAATTTAGAATGCACTGGTGGCTTGGACTGTCCTTCCACAGGGAAGGATACACCTGTAAAAAATTTCCCTATGCGAAAAGCCCATGTTGAGACAGCCTAAAATAGTCAGAAAGGCATAATCCCAGCTTGCTCTTCTGAAAAGCAGTAAGGGAAATGAATAGCTGGAATAGTCTTAGCCACCCGCCCCTCTTGAACATCGGTGTGGAGCCATATGCCTTTAGTAACGTCTTGCCCAGGTCAGAGACATGAGAGGGGAAGGAAGACACAGTGACCTCTTAAGCCTTGACAGTTTACTGCTGTGACAAAGCCAAATTAAATGGATAGATCTCCAGACAGTCTAATTACTGCCTCAACACTGAAAAGTTTGGAAAGACCAAACCCCATGGACCTTCCATAAAGTTTTGCCTTGACCTAAGTCAATAATGTGCTTGAATGAGGCTGGATTTGAGGATGTGCTGGACTGAAGTAGTGGCCCTACAGTCTCATTCTGGCACCCTCTTTGAAAGCAAGAGGACATTTTGCTAAGGGAGGCTAAATGTAGTATGGACACTGAAAGACAGTAAATACTGTTAAATAAAGATTAGGGCTGTTGTTAATTAAGATGAGATGACTGGTGCTAGTGTATAAACATAAAGTCAGGAAATTCACTGGGAATAAGTTGTTTTGGCTGAAAGATGTGTGGAGAACAAATTCAGAATTTGGAACAGACTGTGCTGTCTAAAGTATTTATTTTCCCAATTTGCCTTAAGTTACCTGGTTTCCTCAGATTTCCTCAAAATTAGATGCTTAAAAAATTTAAAGGTCAAAAATCACCTTCTGTTTTTTCAGTTCAGCTAGTAAATTTTAAAAAAATAAATCTTTTATTGCTGTAAATGTGACTTGAAAGCCAGGGACTGTACAATAGCTTCCAAACTGCAGCAAGAGCCATGGAACAATTTCCTTCTGATGCCGTGTTGTGCGCTGTGGACAGCTTCCAGTTTCCACCTCTCCTTGGCCTAGAGCCAGAGGAACACTTGGCTGCTTGCATTTGCTCTAGGTTTTCTACACTATCCTTTCCTGTTATGCAAGAGATTTGAAGAAATAAAAGTTGTTAAGATTCAATGCAAAATACCAATGTGTAACACTGCCAAACACTTTCAAGATGTAAGGTTCCCTCCCTGCTCACAGCAAGTGGTTGGAAAGCAGATGTTAGTGGGTTTGCCTTCTGGGATCCTTTTGGAAGCCTCACATTCTCTTACCCATCCATTCACTGATCCTTCCCCAGAGGAATTGTTTGTGTTTCTTAATTTCAGTTTATCGATGGTGTGGAAAAGTGCCTTACATATGCTGTAACCTGTGCTGGAAAAATGTTACATGGACTCATGATCTTGGAAGGTACATTCAGAACAAGAAGGGAGGAATTATACAAGTAATTCACATTGCTAGATGTATTCCCTGTTCTTTGCCTTAACACCTTTGCCATTAAGTGCCTCAAACTTTTCACTTCCATGCATTTAGTTCACTGGACAGTCAGGATGCAGAGATGATTGGATGGATGATAGGCGAATTTCCTAGCTATTATTATATGTCTAGGTATATAGTTTCAACAGAATGAGATTTTACAGAATGCCACTATGAGAGAAGCATTCTTAACTCACACATACATGCATACATATGCTATTTCGACATCATGAGCTGCAATATATTTAGAACATAACTCTAATGACTTTAATTACTGGGCTAGTTCATACATACTAGAATAGAAAAAACAATTAATAATGAAATCTTAGTACTATTTAGTGATAAGAGCTGTAGATCTTAAAAGGGTTTCCAAAGGAAGAAAGGCATCATTTTACAAATGGGAAAAATGAAGGCAGAAAGAGTAAGTTAAATCACCAAGATTCACTGGCAGGATTGGGAAGAGAACAGCTGTCTTCTGGATTTTGGTTAAGCATCTAAATCTCAGCCATCTTCAAATTAACACTGCATCAGGGCACCTTCATTATCAGACAAGTGGTTTTGGTTCAGGACATTGTATTCTTTGTATGTGAGACGAGTCTGTGTCCACTGGCCAGACACAGCCTGCAACCTCATTTCAGACCTAGCTACGTAGGTTTGGGGTCCTTTTGCTTGTTACACTACCGTAACACTATGGTGCGTGTTAATCTCTGGCTTGCCAAAAGCTTTGGAAAGATTTATTCTGCTACTGTCAAGAAGTTTCCCTTCCCCTGCTGTACACTTTATTCACCAACGATTGCTACTTACCCAGAACTATGGGTACCATAACTCTGGAATTTAATGCAGAGGATTTTTCCTAATCTTACAATGCCAGGATTCGGTACGGCAGCAAAAGATAACTATTTCAAAGGACTGGAAGACTGCAAGCACTTGGCCTAGGAGAAAAACAAAACTCCGATATGCTCAGGCTGATAACAAAACTGTTCTTACTTCAACAAGAAGATTATATGGATGCACAGACCCAAACATCTGCATTGGACTTTTCCTAGCTCAGAGCCTCATGAAAGAGTGGACAAGGCTTTAGGGGGCCAGAGTATGGTCTCAGCCTTCTACCGGACCTCGTTTTGGAGTCCAAGGCCCCTGTCTCATGCAGACTCTTCTGCAAAGCCTGTTTGGGTTTTTGCTTCTTTTTTAGGATGATTTTGAGTCCCTAATACCAAGCTTGCATCCCATGCAAAAAAGCTGTCCATTTTGATGAAGGAGCCAACCCTGGAGTCAAAATTCTTACTGAGTATAGTATTTTCAATTGAATTGTCATAGACTGATTCAAACTGCCATGATCATATATTACCTTTGAAAGATTTAATTTAGCCAACAGATGCAGTTCTCACGGAACCGTATGATATGTGCAGTAGTAGTAAAAACAGAGAAACAAAAAATCCACTTTAAAATATTTCTTTAATGTTTAGCTTTCTGCTCCTATTAGGTAATGATTAATAGACACAGAGGGGGAAAAAAATGAGCTTTTATTATTTTCATCTGAATGTTAAGAGGTGCTTTGTGAACAACTATAATTTCAGGCACTGCTTTGTCAGAAGAATTTCATGGATGGTAGTTTGTTAAGCTGATGAATTGTTTTAATTAGTCAGTAAAACACTATTTATGATGAAACATATGACACTCACAAAATTTGATCATTCTTAGTCACAACAGTATATGACTAACCTCTCCTACCAGTAATTGTCAGAAACATACTAGGAAATTACGTTTTATGAGGTTACCTTGAAAATTAACATATACGATATTAATTTTATAGGTGTAAAGAAACCCATTCAGTCAGTTCTGCAATATTAAACTATAGCAATAAATAATGGTAAAGGAAAATAAATTGTTTCTATGAGGCAAAAAACCAGGAGACAGGTCCATAGAGAGATGCCACCTTGCAGAACTCTATTCTTTCTTGTTCTGAGAATAATAAAGAAAATCAGATTTGTAGCAATATTATTCTCAACTTCCTCAGTGAGAGCTAGACAGTGCTATTATGGTACAGTCTTGTGGTGCAGAGGCCCCCAGAGCACACTGAGCTCCCAGGTGAAGCCTTACACTGCCAGCTGGCCTCACAACATGGAGTCTTTTTCCAAAGATTAGATTCCCTCTTCATCCCCTGCTCTCTCTTTCGACCACTTCACCTTCCCAAACCAGACATTCCCCTGTGCTCTCCCTTCCCATCCCCCAGAAACCTCCATCGCTTCAAACCAGGACTTAACACATCTCCAGCCTTCCCCTCCTTTCCTAGCACTCAGCCACGACCTCAGCGTGGCTTTCCTGCTGTGGCAAGTTAGTGCCCTAAGAAAACCTGGGAGATGCTCTTTCTACTTTTATCTCTGTGTGCTCTCACAACAGTGTGGAATTGCCTGAATAGAAATGAAAGCCAACGGATTAATGTTGGGCAGCAGTGCTGATTACTCAGCATAAAGGAACTTGACTCATTTCACTGCACAGCTGAGATTTAGTCCCAGGGCTCCTTTTGACTCCTGCCCCAAATAAATCCCGAGGCTTCAGGTAATGATCAGTTCTGTTCACTATGACTGTATATTCCCTGCAAAACTCTTTTTCCAAGGAGATTTTTCCCTTCCAAAGCACTTTCCTTTCTACCTTTCCCTGCTGAAAAGTTCTGCTGAGGTGTCACTCACTTTTAGAATATAGAATAGAATAGAATAGAATAGAATAGAATAGAATAGAATAGAATAGAATAGAATAGAAATGGAGTAGAAATAGAATAGAGAATATTGGGCCACAGGACTCAGGTTTATCTTCAGAGATCTCTTCATTGCATTCCTCCATCCACTGGAATTTCTCCTAACCCTGAACATCTTTAAGTGACTGTATTACAGCCAACTGGTATGGCACATGTATGTCATACAATGGTATGGATTAATCGCATTGTGGTTAATATCAGTAATCCAAGTCCCATTGATTTGAAAATGGAAAAGCATAAACTTCAAAGGTGCAATATTAGCAGTGCTGGGGCACTTCCTACATGTTTGGAAGTGGCATGCCAGTCTGGTACTTAGCACCATATTCCCTATTCACTCCCTAAGTTTTATGGTTGCTTATGTTCACCATCCTTAACAGTTCTCAGGTTTGTGCTGTTCTTAGTGTGACTGTTGCTGGCACTGCATGTAAAACGTCCTGCTGATGGTTACAGACTGTATTTTTCTTTCATGTCCACATCTCATTAATGTGTGTCTGTCTTCATTAGTTGCCATCCGTTGTCTGGAGAATGTAGCTGCAAAGCTGGCTGGGCTGGACTCTACTGCAATGAAACCTGTCCCCCTGGATACTACGGCGAAGGCTGCCAGCTGATCTGCCCTTGCCAGAACGGGGCAGATTGCGACAGCATCACAGGGAAGTGTATGTGCGCGCCGGGATATATGGTAAGTGAGAGCTGGGAGTAAGGGGACATTTCATAAGGCGCCTGCAAAAAATTAAAGAAGATTTTAATCTGATTTCAAATAACATTTGTGTAAAAAGTGGCCAAATGCAGGTAATTTTTCCCCATTCTATTGTAAGTCCACATAATTCTCCTTTGAGCAGTGTTAACTTACTACTTCTGGTTATTTACTTTATATCAGTATTGTAAGTTTATTACTGTTATAAGGATAAAGAAATGGTTTCCCATCATACACTCTAAGTCAAGACATAACAAAAAAGATGTCAGTTTATTGTCTGCCTAGAAGAGCAGAAAAAGAAATCTCGTGGCCTTTCAGCATTTTCCTTGTCAGTCACACTGTGATTTTAATAGATGAAGATCTTTTAAGATGTTACAAATGATAGAGCAATTTATGTCTTTTCTGAGCATATACGGCAAGTGTCTTTTACCTGAGCATCAGAAAGAGCTTCAGACATTCTGAGGTAAACAAGCATTACGTTTTATAGATGAGATATAAAATGGCTGAAGAAATCAGCCAAGATGAAACAACACAAATTCAGAATTGATGATTGCCAGGTTGCAGGAGAAAGTATTAGGACATGGATCCAGGTTTCCAGTCCTGCTACAGCTGGGCATAATGGAACTCTTGCTAGTAAGTTCCCTTGTTATCCATATATGAAGCCCCTCTTTACTTCAGGAGCACACCATGGAAGAGGCTATGTTTAAGAAACAATACTTCCTAAAGAAAAAAAATATTTTAAAGAGAGAATTCCACAACTTCATTAGCAATTGTCTGTCTGTAATTTGTATCCTTAATTTTACATGATCTGTCCCCACAGGCCTATCTATATGTTTTCTGTATTATTATAGTAATTATTAGTTATAATGACTAAGTTTACTAGAAATTGAGCTTCAGATTCAAAGACATTCACAATGTTTCTAGAACTTTCACTGACATTTAGCAGCCAGCTAAAATGTGCAGCGTTCTGAATGAGTGACCCTCTATTGTGTTAAGTTACAACTTCAAAATGAAGTGAATAAATATCTTTAGATAACTAGGGAACACAAGGTGTGATCTTTGACCGTGTTGTAGCTCTCTTGATTTGCATTGGTAAGACATGGTAGACATCATACCAGGTAGCTTTAGAAGCAGTGGGAATGGAATGGCATGTTGGATCTGGACAGCGGAGGAGCCACGTCCTACCATCAGCACCCACTGCAGTGTTTGGGGTTTTCTAGAAAAAAACATGTGGTATTCTGCAGGGTCATATGCCTGCTGTCATCTACAGGGAAAGGCTGCACAGCTGTGTGACAAGATCCATAGTGTGGGAGTCCTGGATGAGATGAGTGGGATGCTAAAGCCTTTTAGCCTCCCTCCCTTTTAAATCCACACCTGAGCTTGTGATCACCAACTGTCATCTCCAGCACTGTGAAATTGGAGTTATGTCTTAAAGACACAGCCATAACTGTTTCACTCTGCTTTATGTCAACATCTGAACCTGAAAGTTGGAGCTTCCATGCGATTTCCAGGGGTTCTCTCAATGCTGGGTATAAACAGAATATTTAGGTGAGGGGTAGGACTGTCAAAAGCATCTGTGCAAGACACTAGTACTTAGAAATGTAAAAAAAAAAAAAAAAAAATAAGAGGGCTTTGAGTTTTGATACTCTACTCACACTAACAAAAACTGAGAATTTATCTTTTCTATACAGTGGTGATACACAGGTGTTTATGTAAAGTGGAGGAAAGAATGAAGGCAGCAGCATGTCAGTAACAAATGCAAAATAAAAAGATAGCAAGATCCTCCTCTTATCAGGAATGCTGTTCAAGTTTGCAGCACAGAAATATTTTGGGACCCTTTACTGTACACGTATTTTAAAAAAGCATAGTTTGTCCAATATATATTGCTCCAAGACAGTATTATTGCAGGCATGAAGCCTGGGAAGTTCCTATTGCATTGCTTCAAAATAATATTTAATCTCATAATAAAGAGCTTTCTTGCATTGACATTTAAACAGCTTGGTTATTGAGGATAGCTCTATAATCACTGAAGCATATTTAGGCATTAGTATCATTGCTCTCTCATAATATACTATAATCTCTGACAATTAGTCCATGAGGGGAAGTAAAGCCTTGAAATTGCTAATTTATTGCCTCTGAAGCATATTTGTCATTCGTATGCATGCCAGATGACTTGAGATGCAACGGTTCTTTCAAATGCTAGAGAACACAGGCTGTAAAGAAAACTTGTCAGGAACCTTTCCTTCCCACCCCGGGCCGGCGGCGTCCTGCCGAGCTGCTCGGGCCGTACGCTCCATCGCCTGGGCAGGGAGAAGGTGTCACACTGCTTCACCGCGCAACCTGCAGGTCCTGTGAAAGATGCTGTGGGGCCAGAACCCTCTCAAGGCTTGAAGTGGCTTATCTCAGTGACACACTCAAGACCAGACTTTGCCTTCAAATATGCCTGCCTGCCTCTTGCTGAGGCAGCAGGGAGCTTTGCCTGCAGGTAGAATTTTGCCCTTGAATTAGCCTAGCCTGCAAGTGAGAGGCTCGACTGTTCCTGAATGCAGGATGCCTCTTTTGGCAGCACTGACAGTAGTGATGCTAATACAGAACTGGGCAGAGCTAATTATTCAG
This sequence comes from Athene noctua, assembly GCF_965140245.1. NCBI lineage: Eukaryota > Metazoa > Chordata > Aves > Strigiformes > Strigidae > Athene > Athene noctua. The sequence continues at coordinate 13,536,519 of NC_134049.1, read as the reverse complement.
AAAAGCCATAAATGAATCCCTCTTGCTTTTTCTTGCATGAGGCTTGGCTGATGCAGCTAAAGGGTCAGGAATTTTGCCATATGATTGGAAAGAATGGAAGTGGGAGCAACATCTTACATTTTACAGAAGCGTTTCATCTACACACGATCTTATATAGCTGAGCAGGCTGAGGGGATTTTTAAGTAAGCGGGGAAGGAAGAGAATATGATGGGACATGGCTTACAACAGCAAAATTGAACTGCAAAGACAGAGAGGTTGGACCCATAGATTTCTGGGTTTCTGGATGCCTAGAAAACATAGTGACCAAGAAACAACAGTCTTTGCCTGACAAAGCACTCCTCCAACCCACTTCTTTTGCACAGATGGCTTGTTTTTTAACTGTGCCCTGCCTCGGCTTTGTCAGGGCAGCTGGGCTGGGTTTCAGAATGAATCATCTGCAATCGCAGCCAAAACAGGGACATTTTGTTGGGATGCAGAACAAGCCATTAAAAACGCAAAGCATCTGGTCACCTTTATTAAATGTATTAAGTGGAAAGGCAGCCATCCCATAGGTTGACATGTATGTGAGCAGAACACTTAATTTTTAGAAGTTAGGCAGATTCAAGCTTTAAAATAAAAATGTACCTTGTAGCTTAGAAAATAATACATTGTTTATTAGCTGTGACATTTCCAAAAATTCAAATACCAAAGCTAAATATTGGTGAGCTTGCAGTTTTGGACAGAATTTCAAAACATTTTCTATCTTCTTTTTTTGATTACTATTTTGCATTAGACTCAGTGACCAGATTCACACATACACAGCTCTAAAAACGAATTACACTGTCTTAAAGATGTTACTGGTACTGGTACAGGTTATTTGTGTGAGGCCCTGGTATGACTGTGCTCACACTAGGGGATTGCACTGTTTTAGCTGTATGGGTGTCTAAACCACAGTGCAGACTATGTGTAGATTTGACTGAAGAGGTAGCTGAGAAATCAGAGTGATCCACAATTACACCCGAAACAGCCCAGTTCTGGGAGGCAGCATCCAGGACAATAAAAATAGGATAATAGGAGTAGAGGAGACACAACAAAATCTTCTTCTTCTCCAAGATCACAGAGCATTTCTAGAGCTACTCCTGATGTGTTCTAGTAGTTGAGTCTACACTGCAGGCTTGCTGGAAACCCTGTGCTTTACTGCATCTCACTTGTGAAGGGAGGATAAAGTTAGTATCAATTTAATTCAGATGATTGCAGGGAATCATCATTATCAGCATGTCAGCAGGGCACTTCCCTAAAACTGGTATTTTTAACATATTTGAGGATTGCCTCTTAGTAGTCGTGTGATGAATAGCCAGTGATTCTTTTCTGAAGAATGTTTTGAAAAGCCATTTTACTGTCATCTCATTTGTGGCAAGAAGGAATCTGATAAACACACACAGGGAGTACACAAAGATTAGCCTTAAAAAGTATACAAGGAGATTCTTGACTGGTAGAAATTGGATCCTTACTCCCACATGCAAATAGTCGCTCCTTGCAATAAATTACTTGGATGCAATTATGGGGGTGGTGAGAGAGGTTATACTAACTTGTACCTCCCTCTCCTTCCAAAATCTGCTTTAAGATGCTCTCTTGCAAGCCCACTGAAGTCAGTTGTGCAGAAGGGATGTAAAAGAAATCAGGATTTGCCCTGTCCTCTCTTCTTTTGTTTTTGGTTCATTGAATTTTATTCCTGTAATTCAATAAATGTGGTGAAGAAGGCCAGAGGATATGAATTAAATATGACAGGAGACCACAGGAATCCTGACCTTCTGTCTCACAAGGAAATCTTGAAACCAACCCCCTGCACGTACCTATCAGCGTTCTAGCCACTGAAATCATTATAAATGCTATTGAAATACAACTAAGTTCACCTTCTGCATTGCACAGCTAATTGCAACTTTCCTGAAAACAGTGGCTATCTAGAGACCTCATCCTGTGATATGCCTTTGTTTCTTTATGGATGCTTTGTTTTCTTCCTTTGAAAAATGGGTTTAACTTCAAATGCTTTCATTCTGTCCATTGTGGCAAGGAGATATGTAGTTAAAGCATTTCGCAGCCCAAGACACTCTGAGAAAACTTTAACACTTATCTATGGAATGTGCGGTCAGCTTTTACTTCGGTGGGCACTTAGGTCTATATTTCACATCTGGATGACAGAACTTATATTACTTTAAAGAGTTCATCTATTTATGCTGCAATTTTTTGAAGAACTGTCTGCTTTTATTGAACCCTGCATGCTGGCAAGCAAAGCTAGCACTTCATCACCAAAATGAAAGAATCCATTTTGACATTTTTCTATTCCTTGGCTGTATTGGTAGATCCCATACAAGCCAATCATAATACAGGAAAGTATGGAAACTATAGCAATGGTGACCTTTTACTAGATTTTTCAGATTTAGGAATGCCACTTGGATTCCCTAAGACTTTCCAAGATATATCCCAGTACTGTGCATCTCTAGCTATTTACATCTTCTGTTGACATTGCATCAAAATTGCATTTTAAAAACATAATAAAATAGTGCCTTTCAAATATATCCTTATGTAAGTGCTTATGTATATATATCTCCAGCTGAGCTCAGTGGGAACCTGTGCACTTAAGGACTGAAACACAGGCTTAATCTGGGTTTATAAATCCATAATTTTGTCTAGTATGCCATAATGCTTTCTCTACCACAGGGGTACAAATTGTTTCCAAGGTTTACATGTACATGCTTGTACATCAGAGTAAAAGTCAGCCCCTGTAACACACAAGAAACAATAGCTTGAGCGCTTAGTAAAAATAGATGTATATTATAGTGCTATAAACCTATTCAAATGCATAGAAAATATACAGCAAAATTCGTAATGAATAATCTCTCAGTCAGTACAAACAGCCCCACACAGTCTCAGGCCAGTCTTAGTCTGCCCCATGGCTACTTAATGAGTAAAATGACCAATTTACCCTTCCATAGAAATGAGAAGGACTGTAATTTTGTGTTACCTATAGAGGTCATAAGGAACTTACAGGTCCAGTCTGTTGAGTATTCCAGCCATGACTAGCTTCCTTCCGGTGCAGACAGTATCTCTTTTTCCCTGAAGAAAACACACAGGACAGAAGAAACAATCTTTCCCTCTGTATTAAAAAAAACAAGTTAAAGCCTGTCCTACACCTTTAAAATTCTCTCTGTTGTCTAAAAGAAAAGTAAAATTAAATAGAAAGCAGCACCTTATCTTATCTTATCTTCAATTGAATTTTCCTGAAGGACCGAAATCCCAGGTAGGTCTGGAGGAATTTGAAGAATCATTGCCTGTAGGTGTTTTCTAAACACTCAAGGTTGATAAACACGGATTTATCAGAATATTCCCTCTCTTCTACATATTTGCTTTCATCTTTATTTTAAATGTACCATTCACCATTCAGAAGGGAGCAGGAAAAATGAATGAGACTTCTTTGTCTTATAAGCCCCTGGTTGAGTAGTAAAGTTATTTTATAAATTCCACAAAATTCTTAATATAAAAAATGAACCTAAGGTTGGAGATAGTGGATCTGTTTTGGGGGCTTTAACTCATTTAAATGATCCATTTCTCTTTGAGATAATTCCAAAAGTACTTCAGTGGAAGCTCATCTCAGAGCAACAGGGCACCTCATCAAAAGGTTTAAAAAGAAAAGACGAGAGGAAAAAATCTTCAATAGAGCCTGTGTCCTTTTATCCTTGATTTACCGAGCATATCGGTTACCCCCCTTTGTTAAGAGCTCTTTTCATTTATAGGTATAAAATAAATTCAACCATTTTATCAAGATGTTCTTGTTACCAACCACCAGTATAAATTTTGCTTGCTGTAGGTGGGGAAAAGGTTTTCTGGCACAGCAGTTGTCCAATTAACTGGAGTATTACAGGCAGTAGAAATAGTTTGCCCATTCTCATTTCATGAATTACCTAGATGCACAAGGAAGATGCATTTTCTTCTCATTGGTTTCCTATTTGTATTCATAATCCAATGTCTCAAACCATTGTGAACATCTAGCAGTAGTGGCAGTGGGTATGCAAAAAGGCCTCCGTACTGTGCAGGTGGGTTTGAGCGTAGGCTGCAGCTGGCAGAGAGTGAATTATTAATTAATAATAAAAGTAAAACAAGTTGCCCTATAAATAGTGGAGCTAAAAGCGCCTTGTTTTCCACAGATTTCTATCCTTATTCCCCTGGCCATTCCTACCCCACTGCAGTAACACTGTCTCTCTATTAGTTCTCCTAGGACGCCTTAGCTAGCAAAGGACACTCAGATGGGCTCATAGGCCTCAAATTCACTTAACGCCCTTCCTGCATAACCAGATTTAAAGTACCCTGCAACACAGTCCCTAAAAAGGAAAGGAATTTGCCTGAACAGAGACTGAATATTAAGTGTGAAAGAAATTGATTCCCATGCTCCCAGCCTTTGAACTCTTTCCTGTTTATTAGTTTTCCCTTTGTTTCTCCTCAATTATTCAGAATTCATTAGTAGTCTTCATTTTAAGACATTTTGGGATATCCCTCTGTAGCCATGACTAATTCCTCAGCTACTCTTGAAGTACAGAGACACAGAAAAACGGAAAGGCAAAACCAACCCAGGAGGACTATTGCTGATGATCCAAGAAGCAGTGCAAGAAGGAAAGTCTCTCCTTGGATACAAAGAGAATAGTGGGATGCAGTTGAAGAGACAGCAAAAAGACCTGGTGGTTTCAAAGTATTCTGAGCAGTTTTGAGAAGTTCATTTTGTCAAAGTCAGCAAGAAGGAAATGCAGTCTCTTTGATAACATATCGATGTGAGGTCTGGGGGTAAAGTGAAAGACAGGGATATGAGAAATTCAACTAAAATAACTTTAAAAAGATGGAAGAGATAACTGTGCCTTGGGAAACCATGATGAGAAAAGTTAAAAATGATATTCACTTGGTTCTTGAAAAGTGAATAAAGATGAAAATGTTAGTAATCAGGTCCTCTATACTAACTATGGCTGCATCCTAGATCCCCCTTCCTGGTTCTGGTCTCTGAGGAATGGACTGTCCTTTCAACTTGCATTTTCTTAGTGTCTTCTAGATGGAGATAAGTCTGAAAACTCCTCTGATAATTTTTTTTAAGCTTACAAATTGCTTCACAAGTGGGTGTGGAACAAGAAGCGGATCTCAAGCAGGCAACAAAAAACACTCTGTTCTGTACAGCCTAATTAAGAGTGAGCTGGAAAATTGTTCTTGAAATGAAAGAACTGTCACTTTCTAGTTGTACAGAAGTTTTTCTGTCAGCTGAGCCACATGTTGGAAGGTCTTAGTTTATTAACATAAATCAAAACATCTCATGCCCAATGTTTTGGTACATTCCTTACATAAAGCTGGTCAGGGATCATTTGTACCTATCGCATTTTTTGCATATTCATAGACCCAAAGAAAACTACCCCTGAATTGCATCTTTTCATTGATGACCTCTGAATTTTCTTACCCACTTCTCTATGCATACAAAAGTACATATTTATGTACGTAAAATAGCTGTGCTTTTATTTTTTTTGTAGGCCATTGGGACTAATAACAGACTATAAAGTTTTGCATCCCAAAACTACTAGGTCTGATCCAGGCCAGGTCAGTACAGATTGAAAATTATCTTCTCTTGGCTGTGCAGTGGCCTGCATGAAATTACTTTGGTCTCAGTCCAGCTCCCTGTGGATCAGTATGTACATCACAAAACCTGTTTCTATCAGCAACGACTGGCAAATTTGCTGGCAGACTGAGCCATTTTACCATTTTACCTTCACAAACCATTGCTTCAGGTCAAGCTTGGTGGTGTGGCTGTGTGATCCGTTTCAAAGTCCCTGTAGGACTCTTTCTGGGAACAAACAGCACAGGTACACAGAGCTTGTGGAACAGCACCCTTCACAAGCATTGCAAGCCACCCACATTGTACAGCAGCTTTCTTAAATGGCGGGTGCCTTTCTGAAAAGTCAATCCATTTCTGAGTTAGCCCTGCCACAGGTAGACTAGGAAACAATGAACATCACCTCAGTGCAAAGAAACTGGGTACAGGCTAAAACCAGTATTTCAATAACAACTCACAAATGGATTCTTCTGGCTCTGCGGTATTACAGGAGAAGATATCCTACGTTCAGATCCCACCGGGGAGGATCATTATGGGGATGCCACCTGTGTATTCCCAGGCTTTCAGACTAAGCCTCTTCCCTATTGATTTTTGTATCAATGAACCAGGTGCCTGCTGCCTATTAGGCTTGTTGTTGTTCTCCCCCGGGCGCTCCTCTTGACCAATTAGACATTTCTGCTGGAGCATCGGCAGCCACAGCGTTTAGCAGCCTGTGTTTTCCTAAACCCTGACAGTGTTTGTGGCAGTGCCTGGCCGCATGAGCTGTAATGAAGGGTCTTCTCTCACTTCAGGGCAATTGTTGTATGCTTTTGAGCAGGTGAGCTATTGTACCAGATTATTTAACAAGGTCAATAGATGCACAAGACACAGTGGGTCTCCCTCAGTTGTGCAAACTGCATCCCTTTCTTTGAATTCAATGGAATTTTTCAGATCCTTTTACAAACAACTTCTATTTCATTGTGTTTGTTTGCTCTCTTATCAATGTTCGAGCTCCAGAAATTGCCTGTGGCAGCTCAAATTCTACTTTGTCAGCCCAAGTTTACCTGAACATGACTGCTAACTTTGGTAGGATTGTCCCAGATATACAAGAGTGGAGTTTGTCTCAGGGACTGCCTCTACTAATGAGAACTTACTCAGTTACACACAGTGTCTGTAATTTGATAAGAACTGTGAGCAAATCCCAGGCCTCCTCCTCTTTCTTCTTATATTTACTTTTACTTCTGGGCTCTGCTGCAGTTTTATTTACCTGAATAACTCCAAAGTTTTCCTAAGTGGGTCCAAAGGAACCAACTTCTTATAGAAAGCCTGAATGCCTCTGCCTTTGTTGCTATTTGACATATTTCCTGTATTTTATCCTTAATTGGCGATGTGGCTATGTCAAATTGCATTTCCATTCCTGTAGCCTCATTCAGAATCAGTGGAACTCAATATTCTGTTCAGACTGAGTTATTTGATCTGAATTTTGCAGAGGAATAAACTGCTTACCAATAGCAGTGTCTCTTTTCATCTATTAAGCTTCTAAATGTATATATCTTTATTCACACTATCTGTGGGTCTGTGCATAAAAGTGTTGGTAGCTGACTCTCCCGGTAGTTCAAATTGCAAACTGACTTCATTAAAACCACCTAAGTATAGGATTTAAGCCACAGGTTAGTTTTACATTTTATCTTCTGTCTAACTGTACTGTCAAAGAAAAAGGCTTTATCCTTTACAATCAGACATGTATAAATGGAAAATCCTGGTGTGTTTTCTTATGCCAAAGAGCAACTGAAATTTTACCAGATCTTGGACTCTCTTGCTTTAGGTTTTTGGTTTTAGCAAAATCTGTGGAAGTTTGAAGGGGATGTCTGTTTATCTGCCTGTGTATGATTGCGAGGTTATTTACCAGCTTTTCAGAAGGTACATCACAAACCCCCTTAGCTTAAAGTTGACATTGAATGATATTCATTTCATTCTGTAAAATATCTTTTCTTTTTTAGATGCATTCTTTTTTTTCCCTTTGATCCTTTCACATGTGCTCATGCAGCTCAGAACCAAGGTCAACCACAGGTGTTAGCATCATCAACCCCATACCTGCATATTTTCCATCCACATTGCTGCTTCTGTGGCTTCAGTGCTCTTAGCAAGAGACCAGCTGAGGATACCTGCTGTGTACAGCACATTTAACTCCTCCTGGACTCAGTCCATCCAGGCTGTGTGAACAAGAGGTCAGGCATGCACTGAGGTACTGGACTTGTTTGGCAGCTTCTGCTACAGAAAGATGCAGGTCTCAGCTAGTGACCACACTGGTGAGTGCAGACAGTGTGCATGGTAGGGAAGTTTAGATTGGAAACTGGGCTTGGACATTATCCTTAATTGTATAGCTGTAGAATAATTCTAAAAGGAAAGTAATGCAAAACTATTGGGATTGTCAAATATAAAGCCAGTAACAAATTTGAGGAAAAGTTTCATGTAGCTGAATGACTGGGTAGGCTGAAATTCAGTGTTTAAAAATGCAGAGTAATGGACAACGGGAAAATAACATTTAGTAAATGCACAAAAGGGGAGTTCTAATTTAATTCCTACCATTCAGGGAAAGAGATCAGGCAATCACAGGGGATAGTTTTCTGAAAAACTTAAATGAGTGCTCAGCACCAGTCAAAAAACAAGTGATAGAAAAGATAGGATAGTTAGAATGATCAGGAAAAGAACAAAACAGGATGGAGAAACCATTTTTGTGGTATTGTGTAAATCCATAATATATCTAGATCTGAAATTACTGCGTACAGTTTGTCTGATTCTTGCTTACAAAGGATATAATGGAAGTAGTGAATGGTGACAAAGATCATCTTTTACATGGAATAGCTTCTATACAAAGAGTGACTTGATAAGATAGAACTCAGCTCAGAAAACAGATGGCTGAGAAGGAATACGATAGAGATCCATGGAACTGTGGATGGTGCATAGAACATGAACAAGGAATGGTTATTTACTATTTCTAATAACACAGGAACAAGGGGCAACCAATTAAATGATTGCACAGCAGGTTTAGAGACAAAGATAGTGCTTTTCAGAGAATGCGTAATTAAATTGTGAAATGGCTCCATAAAATGAGAATAAGAGAGTGGGATGATTTTGCTTAGAAAAGGGGTCACCGAGGGTAGATATGTGAGAGGTCTCTTACACCATGGGGGAAGGGGAAGGAGGAATGCACGCTTGCTATTTATCACAGTATAAGAAGTTTCCCAATTAAAAATCAGGCAGTGGATTTGAAGCAAACAAATAAAGATAATTTTTCTCCTTTGTATTTATAATTAAACTGTGGATCTTCTTGCCAGAGGATGTCATAGAGGCTGAAAGTATAAATGATGCCTTTTATTTCCTGGTTTTGCTAATGTCCTTTTTGCAGAACTGTTCAGACTTGTCAGCCAGAGCTCAAATTTATTATTGCAAAAAAGTCAGGAGGCCATATCTGGTCTACAAGTTAGATCTTGGACTGTGCCACTCAGTCTATGTGGACAGAGCAGAAACCATCTCTGATTTCCAGACAAAGATACTCCCATAAAATAGCTGGTGCAGAATTGTCATAGCCAGCTCTGAATTCTCACTCTGAAGTACACTGCACTGCACTGAAATGCTTCTCCATATTTCCAAATGGCTTCGATTTCTGTTAGCCACTGATCTATTCTGCCTAAATCTGGGAAAGAAAACGATGGAACTGCAGATAGTGTGTTAAAATCTTTCCTTTACCATAGTGATAACTCCAATTCAGATGCCTCCATTTTAAAAAACAGAAGAAAACAGCTTTTTTTGTCTTTATCAGTATTATTCAAGGACTGCTATTTAGTATTTTGCTGTACTTGGCTAGCTTCAGTCCCACAGTTTGGACACAAGTAGCTTGTTGAGTATGTCATGAAGAGCACATGTACCAAGTATATACTTCTCAGACATGTAAGTACTTTTTATTAATTTGAAATAATGCACATTATGCCTGAGCCATTTTACATTTTGGTACATTTAATTGTGATATGGTCATGGGTTTTGGAGCATTTTAGAATCGCAGCTGATCAAAGTTGGTTACAGTAACAGCAATGAGCCCCACAGGTGTTTGACTCTTTATAGCTTCCCCAGAGTTAAGTTTTAAAATATTCTGAGAGCCTACTCCCTGCCTCACCTGAACAAATCTGAAGTGGCTCTGTTCCAGATTTAAATTGCTATAACTAAACAGAGGACTTGGTTACCCAGCTGGCCCCATAATGTATATTACTAATCCTCCTGGTACAGACATGATTGACCTGCCTTGATAATATATCTTCCCATTAACTAAATCTAAACCCATGTATTATAGATGTTTTCATTTCCACATGAAATATCTGCTCCATAAACAATCTCCCCAGCTCCACTGTGAACAGAAATAAGAGTTTGTTTTCATATCTTGCCCTTATGTAGCCAACTGCTGGAGCTGGCTGGGCTCTGCACAACCATCCGATTTTTGAACACTGACCTCCATCATGTTTTTTGAACTGTGCATGGCTATGTTGCTTGTACTCCATTACAGGCTGCCTGTGGGAGGCTGTCCTCTCAGGTATGATGCGCCATCTCACCAGATGAAATGTCCTGAGGAAATGATGTAGGAGTTGTTTTACCCAGTCTAAATCCAATCTCCTATTTTTGGAGAGGTCTCTCCTGGATAAATGTGTTTTGTGATATTTTGTTAGGTAAAAAGTGCTGACTGTATAAAAAAATCTTGTTCAGAGGTTGATCATCTTTTTTACTCTCCACTCTACTTTCCTTGTGAATACATTTAATTATATGATGCTGTATTCATTGCCTCGCTGACACTAAAGTGCTCTGCAGTTAAGGCCTAAATACTAAACCAGGCAGATATTCAAGTGTTGTAAAGTTAGTCTAGATTTAGATTTTTTTGCCAGCAACAGTACTACACTGATTTATGGGAAGCAGGGTTAGGGTGCTATCTCTTCCCTGCAATCTTTATTGAATTATCTTTCTTTTTTTTTTTAATGCCCATATTTAGGTGACTTGAACAGTAGGAATGGATTTTTTTAATTGCAGGTAACTGACTGATATTGGGCATATGTTTGGTGCAAACTAGAAAACTATTCCCTGGTGGTGAGGGGGATTATAATGCTCACTGACAGAAATCCAGCTCAGGTTTGCTGAGTTTTAATATGCAAAATTCAGTTTTTAAAATTATTTTTTACCGGTATTTGTTTTCACTTGGTTTCATGGAGGCAAAAAAACCCTCACAAAGCTAGAATTTTCTGCCTTTATTTGTATAGAATACTGCTGCACTTCATCATCATTTTTACTGTGCCAGAGCATTGTTCCTTTTGGATGTAAGAAGCATGTTGTAGCTAAGATGCTGAAGGACAGGAGAGTGGTGGGATTCTGTGCACCCTCTACTCCAGAAGATGAGACCTATCTTGCAGACACAGTGTCTCTCAGTTTGCCTGTGCAAGTACGTGGATGATGCGGTGCATGCACATGGAAAAAACCTTTTCTGTGCCTGGAATGAGGGCACCCAGGGCCGCTCTGCTACCACCAGCGCAGTCAGCACAGCTCACCGCTGTTACCCCTTTCCCATGAGTGAGTGGAACATATTCAGAGATGAGACCTCAGGACCCAAGCCCTGAATTCCCAGTCTGAAGGAATCCTGAGCCAGTGTGCAATGCCTGACTCCTTAGATGCACAGATCCTTTGCATCCTGCATGGTAAATGCCCCAGAGTTTGGATTTACCATGCTGAAAACCATGAGCTCTGTGCAGTTAATTCCACCTCTACATATGCATACACGGTGTCCAGGCTGAAAGGCTGCACAAGTTCTTCAAACCTGATATGTACGAATTATTCTCCAGGAAGCCAAATCCTAATCAAAGGCTTTTCTAAGCTGTGGCCAAAGGCTTCCCGGATGCATTGTCAATGTGATGGGGAAGGTCCCCTCTGGGAAGATGGATGGATAATTGTTGCTCTGAAGTCCCTACTGCCCTGGGACCACAGAATGAGTCCTCCTGGTTTTGAAATAAAAATGACCCAAATATCCTGTTAATGTATCTCAGATCAGTTGTGAGGCTGTGTGATGGGAAACAGAAAAACCCAGATGGGGGAGTGAGAGGCTCTAGGGGCCCAACAGGCCAGAAACAAGAATTGAGTCCAGGTTCTCCTATGGCCTTACTGGGGGACTAACAGGTATTACACCAGTAATAGCCCGTAGGAGGCCACAGCAAATACATTTGGGTTTATAAAACAGGAATTCACAAAGTTCAGCCAGGTTTTGTAAAAACAATTTGGAAAAAAACAAACCACAGTTACCTGTGGTAACTTCTACGCCCCTCCAGTCAGTGGTGCCACCTTTGTTTTTGCTTAACAAAGGCTTTGTCTGTAACCAGCCATATGAAATTAAATAGTATTTAATAAAGTACTGTAAGTACTTGAAAGTACATTATTTATAATAATTTTACTTAATACCCTCTTTTTATACTTTATATATAATAATTTTACTTACTACTCTCTTTATAACAAATAAAGTTTCCATTTTGTTTGTATGCATCTTTTGCTGAATACTTTTGATCAAACACCAAATTTAAAAATTATTATCAGGCTGACTAATTTTGAACTTGGCATTTACTGTGAAATTTACTGCATGAATTAGCATATTAGCACAAATTTAGAGGTGAAATAAAATGCTGACATCCATTTGTAAATGTTTGTAAATCGTTGTTAGTTTATAGGAAGCAAAGTGGTAAGTTCTTCCCACTCCCAAAGGTAGCTGTGCTTGGTCCTTATGGCATGTCCAAGTTTTACAGTATGCTCAGAGGACTGTGATGCCACTGAGGTGCAGATGGCTGTTGGAAGTGCTTTATGATTTAATGAAAGGCTTTGACATTCAGGACTGCCAATGGTTGTTCTTTGGATGAGTCATGAGCTGTAAAGTCACTTTTTAAATATAAGAAAGCTCTTTCCCATCCTTTCCACCTTACCCCGTCTTATCCCATGAAAAGGGCAAAAGGAAAAGGAGACTGAATACGGTCATCCGTGGTTTCATTGTGCCATTTTAGATGTATATCACACTCTAGCACAGCTACGTCATATAATGTTACAAAGTGGGTAAAGGAGCATTTGTCGGTTCTTAGTAACAGTGACTACCTGCAAACTGAACACTTGGCTTGTACGGGGCACAAGATCCTTCCCCAACCTTTTTTCTGCATCTTATCATTAGCACCAATAATAGCATCTGCAGGGAGTAATTAGTAACACCCAGAGGGGAAAGGAATTCTGCCAGAGGACATCATTATGGCTGTAAAAGTAAAGATGCTGTATAGTAAGGTCATGAATAAATTGTTTGAGTCTAGGGTGGAGGAGAAGACCGGAAAAAGTACAAAGTTTCCTACGGCTGCTAATAATGCTTATGAAGAGCACATTAATTTTCACTGGAACACCATTAGGGAAATTAGTTTGTTCTGACAGTTTGTGTTGCTGGATACCATATGTTTACCTTGAGGGAATGTTTGTGGAGAACCACTTTGGGTTAATTGTAAATGTCACAATCAAATAAGTAAATATACAGAACTGTATCTGTGATCTGCATCAGTGCACAGACACTGTGTACCAGCACACTGGTGTACCACGTAATATGTGTACATATAAATATATACTTTTATGTACTAAATCCATACCAGTCAGCTTATCTGGACACACAGACATCAGGTACAAACAGCACCTGCGTTTTGTCTTTCTGATCTGTTTATCATGACGTACAAGTGGCACTGCACCATGCCCTTCTCTCTATTTAATGCCTGCACTGTGATCTCCGAGAACCGCACACTGAGCTTCCCCGGTGCTGCTGACAGGTGTTGCACCTCTAATTCATCTGGCACAAAACAGGCGAGGAGGGCGAGAGGGAGGAAATCAGATACCGTGTTCAAAACTTCGGATTAGTTGGAGTCATTACAGATTACCAAAGGTTCAAATACGTTACGTTTCAGTGTTGTCAGTCCCCACTAATAATCTGCAGAGCAGTCGAGGATTTTCAGGACCTTGACAGATTAAGCCTTAAGGACACTCAAACAAACCTGTCACATAGGTCTTTATCATGCAAACTTGAGGCCAAGCTCAATAACAGCCCTGTTAGTCTTCTGCATTGCAGAGGCCTTGAAAAATTGATTTTCTGTTTTGCCACTGACTTCAGTGGAATCAGGCTTTAGCCCTCCAAGGCAAATTTATTCCTGTAGATTGTAGCTACTTCTGAAATTCTTAATTTCACATCCTCAAATAGTTAAACTTTGAGACAGACCAGCTATGGGTGCAGACTTTGCCAGGTGGTGTTAACCATTGCTGGGTTATTAACTGCCCTTATGGTCTGGGATACCCTTTTTTTTTTCCTTTGGAAACGCATTTAACAGATTTAAAGGCCTGATCCAAAATGTACAGGAATAGATACAAATCTTTGTATTGAACACTGGAAGAGGATTTTAAAGGGAGCTGGTCATTGTTTACAGCAGGAGTGTATTTTTAACAGAAACAAGAAGGCTAATCTGTTAGCGCAACATTAATCCAGGGAAAACACTTTCTGAAGTGTCCAGAGCTTGTTAACACAGCTAACACCTAAGGCAGCAGTGTGTCTTTAAGCTCTGCTAATATTGTACGATAATAATTTTTGTGGAAGAAAATCTTCTCCTCTCTCTGAACAGAAACACGACATATTATTGACTGCCATCCGGAAAGATGTATGCTCTGGCCCTCATGAGTCTATTAATATTTGATGCTGATGGATGTGAGCTGGCAGCCTGAGTTATTAATGGAGTTTGGTTCCTTGGACCTAACCCTCAATACATAGGGGAGAATCAACAATAACAAGAACTGTATGCCCAGACCTCTCATGGTACTAGGAAAGTCTGTCATTTAGTTTCAGCAACAATTAGCTGGTATTGCTGAAGTACTTAAAGGTATAGAAGGTCATACAGGTGGTGTTACTTGCATCACTGCTGCCATTCGTTTTGATTTAAAGCTGCCTTTTTAGGGTGCCGGGGATCACAGATCCCCCACCTGTATCTTTGATATGTTGGGATACTCCCATCAGATTTAGATTTCAAACAAAAAAAGGCTCAGTCCCGTTAGCTTCTGAGCAGCTGTGTGTGGATGTGGGACACCCTGTCCTTGGTTGTACAGAGGTGCCGCCTTGCAGATTGGGGCCGGGGAAGCTGCGATGCAAAGGAGAGGGCAGGAACGTGCTGCTTCACACTCAGAGTGGGGCATTTATGGGAGCTGGGCCTGATAACACATCCCATAATGAGAGTTTTTCCACTGATTATGTTAGAGTCAGATTTGACCCCTGGAATTAGGAAATAATGCATTAAATAGATTTCAGGGTTATATTTTGAATAACTGGCCCTTCTAAGTGAAAATTTTGAAGAAAATGAAGCACTTTTGAAAGTTTGTGATGTCCATATGAATCATTCTGACTTGGAAAACAGAGATGTAAAATACCAAGTTATTTATAGCTATATTTCTTAATATAGCTTTAACATTTCCAGGGGTATATGTTGATTGAATTAGCTACTCCTTCCTATCCTGTACACCACAATCCAGGCATTTCACTACTCTCATTAACCTCCCGATCTTAATAGAAGAAAGAATAATCAACATAAGGAGCACAGCTGTTGATTAATTTTACTAAATAGGATAGAAATATAAAGTACCATATTGCAAGAGTGAAGATTCAATACACAACATTTGAAATCAGTTTAATAGAATATGTAACTCATTAACAACTGGATAGACGTATTCTGTGGCATTATTCACTTGGGCAGGTGGTGAAAGGGAGGTGGAATTTACATCTCTTTAACAGTACCTGAATGCATTTAATTTCATAGGTCATTCTCCAAAATCAAGTTCAAAATGTTAATAACGGGGTGTGCATTTATAATTAATAAAATCTTAGAGCCAGTGCTATAGTTCAAGTGCATTTTCCTCTTATGTAATTAAGAAGTTAAGTGTATTTGGCAGTTGTCACTCAGAGAGCTCTGAAGGTCTCACTTGTCAAACCTGAGGATAGAAATCTCATTAAGCCAGTTATTTTTTAAGTTAAGTTTTGTTTGCAGAATAAGTGCATATAAGATGGACAGCCAGAATGACCAACCTCTGTTAGTCCATAAAGTATAGTATATTAAAGTAAATGCCAAAACTCAAAGACGTGTTGAATAAAGATGAAACAGCCTGATGTTTAGCTTGTATAGCTTGGGATACCCCAAGTGTCTGTGTCTGACTGCCCTACACACAGAGTAATTCCACAGAAAACTGGTGAATCCACACCAGCCTGTTGTGCACGAGGCCAGGGAGAACTTACCGCATAACGCGGACTGATCTGCGGCCACGGGGAGGCAGCTGAGGAGCTGGAAACCCACCTTCTGCTTCCACCCGTGGCCCAGATGCTGTTTTAGTTAATCCTGTTCCCAAGGTGATATTTTAGCTCCACATCACTCTGTTCTACTTTCCTTTTCAAAGAAATTTTCTTTTACTTCTAGATCACTAGTTCAAATCCAGATAAGGTCAGTTGTCATAGAAATTATTAGCAGTACCAGCAGTTCTGTGTTGTACATGAAATGAGTTGGGAGTTTCATTCACACAAGATACGGCTTTCTAAGTGGCACTAATTGGCTGTCTAATTGTCACACGCAGGAGAAAGGCAGAGGATTGATTAGGCGTGGAGACTGAATGTCCCTCTGCCATCCCGCTCGGCTCTGGGTTCCTGTAGCTCATTCTGTAGGCATGCTGGCAGGGTAATGAGGGGCAGCGTGCTTTGGATTTTCTGGCTGTCAAGACAGCACCTTTTACTGCCAGGCCTTTGCAGAGGAACTTGTTTTACTCCACCAAGGTCAAAGATAGCATCTTTTACAAACACTGCTTTCACTCAAAAAATCAGGGACTTGGATTTACTTCTGAGCAGTACGTATTTTAACCATATCTTTTACTTCCCCCTAAAACAAAGTTTTTAGTATAAAATAGGATGAGTCATACTGGTGCTAGGCAGAACTGCTACAGTAAGCATATGGGGGTTTATGGTGCTCAGAAATCTGTTCATATTTCCTTTTACTGTCTCAGTGTCTGATGCTGTGATATACAGGCTCCTGGAGGTACTTGCCACAGCATAGGGAAGCTGACATTTTGTGCATTTATCTCCTGATAAATGGATCCTCCTATCAAACAGTGAAGCCTCTCACCTGCAAAAATACATTTTGACCAATGTCTTTTCCCCTGAGCTATGGTATAGGTCACATCATGCAATGTAGTTACTATTTAACTTAGGAATAGGATAGCTTTCTCTGACATAGAACTAAATTATTAAAGTTTGAGTCACTGAAGTAAATTTAGGAGCTAATTTGTGATGTGAAAATCAGGACATGGAGGAAAGGGACCAAAAATACTTTGTATATGCTAACTTATGCAGACCCAACTGTGGTACTCAGTAAGTAGGTTTAAAGGAATTGCGCTCACATTTTAATTCCCTTGTGGTATCAGATGAACAATATTAGCAAGAACTGTGTCTGTCCTTTCAGCCACACAAGCATATAGCGTACTGTAATTTACTGTTGAAATATTCTATACTTCTGTAACACAGAAGTGTTTACTCTCCTTTCTCTTGCTTTCTCCACACCTAAAGCAGAAATGGGACAGACAGTTTCTGTGTTCTGCTCTGTGTGCCTCCTCTCTCTGACATACACATCACTCCTTGTTCAGTGTTTTTCCTAAAGTCACACAATCTCATGCAAACTAATTTAAAACAAATGCAGGTACCAGCTACACATCAAAAAGGTCTAATGCACCTGCCATGTAGTTTTCCTGTCTGCCAGCCTGTGGAAGATGAGCATGTATGAGATACTTTAGCTTTTCAACAACCCTATTCTTAGAATATATTTTTCCAAGAAATGCAGAGCAATCTTTGCACAGTTTCAGACTGTATATTTTGTGATTAGTGTTTCGTAAGTGATGTTTTGCTTAATGATCTAACATCTGTTCTAGGAGGTTTGTTTTTGTAACTTCCCCACCTCCTGCTGAATGAATGCCAGAAACTTGTCCCTTTCCTCCAAGTCAATCAAAGCACTAATTGCATCATAAACATGGGAAGCAGCGGTGACTGCTCAAGTGGTGAAGACTCAGCAATCAACTCATAACACTCTGTTCACTGTTTCGAAAGAGAAAGACTCCCTGTGCAGAGATGGGAATTTCCTGAAATTCAAATTTCTTTAGCTGACTCTGACTTTTTTTTGGTTTGTAGGGAGATGACTGCACCATTACCTGCATGGCAGGAACCTACGGAACCAATTGCTCATCAGTTTGTAATTGTAAAAATGATGGTGCATGTTCTCCTGTGGATGGCCTGTGTTATTGCAAAGAAGGTAAACAAAATTCAGATTTAACAATTGTCTGCAATTTGGCATTAGTGCTGCTCCCCTTTTGAAGTGGCACAGCTGTGCAGTCAGTAAGTCCACTATTTTCTTGTGCCTGTCGGTGATTCAACAGTCTGCCCAAGTATCAAAACTCAACAGGGGCTTGACTGTATGTTCTGTCTCTGCCCTGAACAGGGGCCAGACTTAACTGCTCTTCTGCAAGAACAAGCCACAGAATTAAGTATGCTAGCAGAGCCACAGCTCCTCTCCAGAGGAAATGCAAAGCAATCCCCAGACTGCTGGGTTTTTTCTCTATCGCTTGCTGCCTTGTTTCTCCAGCACTCAAAAGCCCCTGTTCTCCCCTCTGTGCCTAGAGTGCCACAGCTGGGCAAGGGAGCAGAGTCTTTTCTTTAGCCCATTGCACTGGGCTGTGCCCAGCCATGGTTATCCTCACCAGACCTGACCCTGACCTGCAGACTGCCTGTCTGTCTCCACCCTTGACTAGTTCCCGTAGGTTTTCCTGGTGATGCAGGCTCCTAGCCGATCCCGGCTGCCAACCCTACACTTGGGGACCGTGGGATGGGTCCTGACTGTCTGCCCTTCTGTCATCTCAGCTCCCTGTCCTCCCTGTACCCTGGCACTGTGACACCCCAGCCATGTGCAGGTATCCTCTGTCTCCTGAGCTGGCATGGGGGTTGCAGGATGTGTCTGTCTTTTTTTCTGGGGAAACAAGAAGTCTTGCCTGCTCTGGAGTCTCTCTGCAAGACTAACCTATTTTCTTCCCACACATATGTCCATAATGTCCATAATTCCCTTCTGTGCTTGGTAGTGAGCATAACCCATGTATCCAGTAATCACTTGGGAAATCCTGTACTGCTTCATAGCACAGTGTCTCTTACGTTCTCCGTGTAGCTGTGCCTTCCCCCAGAATACCAACATGAGCTATGCCTGTATGGCATACATAAGCCCTAAACCAGAAGTGAGGCAAATAACAATAAAATCTGGCATTTCAAACATGAATTAATGGATCACTGTAGAACCCCATTTAATGAGGGTGTATAAACCATGAGTTACTGCTCAACTCCATTACATACAGCTGCAGTGTAATGAAAGCCATTGTGTGGCTGGTAGTTAAGATTTGAGCCTTAATGGTTAGAAATGATGGCCTTGGTCTTTTTTTAGGTGTAATAGCTTCTTTATATTAAAGAGCATTCTCAAAAAAAAAAAAAAAAAAAAAAAAAAAAAAAAGAGCTAAGAAACAGGCAGTATTAAATGGCAACTTTCTTGCATTCTCGCTGATCAGCAGGTCTCCAGCCTGCCAGACAGTACTGTGCCCTCTCTTGCTGCCCGAGCAGTTCCCAGGGAGGCATCAGACACCTAAATCTGGTAAACAGCCAACACAGTGACACCTATATCGCCCTTCTTTACCTATAGATGCTGGCAGATAAAGTTGGGAGGTCGTAATTAAAGGGTCAGTCTGTGATACCAAAATAGTCTTAATTTACACCAAGATCAGGAGGAAACTGGTCCTAGAATTGAAGAGCTGCAGTTTGAAAGCTGCTATTCTTGCTGTCTCTACCTTGCTTTTTTTTCATTAAAACATTCCAAATACCTTTTCTCTCATATGTTTCTTTAGGGTGGCAAGGAGTGGATTGTTCTGTTCCATGTTCAAGTGGAAGTTGGGGTCTTAACTGTAACCAGACATGTTATTGCACAAACGGAGCAGCCTGCAGACCAGCTGATGGCTTTTGTCTCTGCTCACCTGGATGGCAAGGAGACTACTGTGACCAGCCCTGTCCTGTAAGTACACCCCGTCCTGGGATGGTCTTGCATCTCCTTTAAATCCGTAGTCCACATAGCTTCTAAATGTGTCGTAGGTCAGTATCTCATTTTGTCTATAGATATCCGAAGGAAATCATGTGTCAATAACAGATTGGGGTTCTAGCAGGCAAGCAGATTTATTATACATTGCATTATATTTTATCAGAGCTGCTGCTGTCTTGTCTGCATTTTCCTGAACATCATTTTTTAAAGTGATTCCTCATTTGTTTTTATATAGAAGTGTTAGGCACTGTGTTGTTTCTATCTTCTCCGTATGTTAATTTTAAAAATGCAACTCAGCATTAAGAGGAACGACATGATAGATGATTTTGCACATTTTAGAACAAAAACCTGATTACCGAGAGACTTTTTTCTTTATATTTTTGGAAGGATGGAACATATGGTCTTAATTGCAGTGAACGCTGTGACTGCAGCCATGCAGATGGGTGTGATCCTGTCACCGGTTACTGCTGCTGTCTTGCGGGCTGGACAGGTAAAATTAGCAATTACCTTTGTAAACCTTGGGGTTTTGATGTTTTGGAGGCTTTTGGTATTTTGGTGGGTCGTTCTGCTTTGCTATTGCATAGCACTGGACTTGTGGTGCAAACTTTTAAATAATAGATTGAAACAGGATCAGCTGAACTTACCCATATTTAAATCACTTGTGATGGTGACAATAATTGGCATTCATTAAATTTGTATTCAGATTAGTTGAAGATGGCTCCAATCCTGGAGCCAGATGTTAGCCTTCCCTCAGGAGGGATGCAGATCATCTGGAAATCCTACAGTTTCTCCTTGAATAGCCCTTCCCACGGAGGTGCAGTTGTGGGTACAGTGAATCCTGGGACCATCATACCTGGGGCTGCAGACAGGTGTTTTCTGAATGCTAAGAGTCATTACAGCTGCTCCATCGTACAGAACCCAGTTTTGTCGCAAAACCGTGTCTTTGCACTTTTCCCATTTTCCTTCTTGTCACACAGAAGGGTAGTTAGGGAGAGCAGATTAATGCTGGTCTGGCAAAGAGTTCTTGTGATTCCACAGAAGCAAAGAATATTCAAGTGAAGTCAGAGAGTCCAGGCTGGAGATCTCAGTACAATCAGACCTGCACTTGACTCCATATTGATATGTCTCCTTGACAGCTTTTGACAGCTAACATAACAGCAGCGGGGGGCAAGTTATTGACCCAACCAGTATTTCACACTTAGCTGCCTAAAATGCTGGTTAATCTCCCTCAGACCTCTGTAGAGGCCCTGGAGGGAAATAAACTTATATTCTTGCCCATAACTGCAGAACCACCAGTGGCACTGACAATCAAAATGCCTTTACATTAACAGCAATTCATTTGGAAAATGTAATTGTTCTTTACACAAGTACTAGTTGGAAGAACGTATGGAGCACAGCAGGCTTATCAGGCAGCCAACATATGGAATACTGTCACCTTACCCCTTCATTTATGCCTTAAACCAATGCATGCCTTCTCTTTCTGATGGAAAGAACATCACCACAGCAGCTCAGCTCCTAGAAGCATGAAGCAAAAGCAATGAAATTATACCTAGAACGTACAATGGAAAAAATCTTTTAAGAATTAAATAAAATGCAAAAATAGGAAGCTCTATATACTCTACTTTTCAAAGATACTGGGCATGTATACCTGAAAAAGGCATTCTTCCCACAAGAAAATCCACTTTATAAGCTTTTTAATATCCAGTCTTCCAGCTTGTATTCTTCACTCAGTGGACTGCATTCATCTTTCTTTGAGCCTCTTTACCATCAATATATCTATCTATCAGGCTTTAAAACTCTACTGTGCATTATTGATGATCATCAGAGAAACACTTGAGAGGCTTTCCTGTAGTCATTGTGAGTTTCTTCAAGGGAGAAAGTGGTTTTTAAAAGTACAGTAAATTAAAGAGATATATTTATACGCACTTACTCTAAATGTTTATTACACATCTTTCTGGATCTAGCATTCCAGACTATACTGCAGAAAATGTATTTTGCAGACAAAGCAGACTAAAGGTGTGGCTGTTTCTCAAAGGCATTTCCAACAAATGCCTTATGCTTACTCCCAAACACATCTGTCAATGGACATCAAATGCACGTACAAATTACTCCAAGTAAAGGTAAGAATGATGTCTGTGATATCCTTTTTTTTTTTTTTTTAATTTCCATATTGGACAAGATAAATGTATATTAACTTGCAGGGGATTGACTGCAAACTAAGCACTGTATCCTTCGGTGTGCCCCTGCAGTTCTGGAACTCCCTTCTTCAGGATCATATTTCAGGGAGGAAAATATTACATTAGTATTTGAGACCGGGTTGGAGTTGAGATGTTGACAGGGCCATGTAAGGTGTGCACTGGAAATGTTGATAGACAGAGCCATTTGTCAATTCTGCTTCAAATGTTTTTTCCACTTGGCTTAACACCAGACACAAGGATAAATTCTGCTCATACTAGTTTGAAAGTATGTAATTTAAGAAACTCTTCAGCTAGATAATTATATTTTCATATTAAGGAGTTGTGGCATCAGTGAAAGATTAATCTTATCTGTAAGCTGTTGTGAACAGGCCCATAATGTGTATTGCAGTGCATTTTATAAATATGATGTGATAAATAATTCAGGCTTAATTTTTTGCTTTCTGAATTTGGTACTAATTAGGCATGTCCTGAAAAAGATCAGAAAAGTTCAGGTTCGTGGAATATCTGAAGGTTTTCCTGCCCACTCATACCAGACAGAAAATTCACGTGGCTTTCTGAACCTAATAGCCACAAAACTTCATCTGAAACAGCATATTCTGTATGTTCATTCCACATGTGGGACTCCCTCTTGATGTCAGTGTTTTATGTAAAGATCAAGGGGAAGATTGAACCCATTTTCTTTAAAGTGGATTTCAAGATGTTACTGATACAAACCTTCAGAGACTGATAGATGGTAGGAGCATGGAGGAAGACTGGAATGAGAAGAAAAAAGACATGTAAAGAGTGGCTTACAATGTAAGTTAATAGCAGTCTACCATCCTTTTATTATGTTTTGACTGCCACCCATCAGGACTGTTATTCAGGACAGCGTCCTTTGTGTGTCCCAGCTGAGGGAAGGTTATTTTCAGGAACTGAGGGTACCTGGCAGATGGGAAGATGATGAAGAGATTCCCACATATCAACCAGGAGATCACAAAGCTGTGCAAACCAGCTGTATGCATAAATAAGCACACTGGCAACAAGCTGCTTAGAGACGTGCATATACAGTTTCCATTAAGTTCAGTGGGGAATTGCATGTGTGCAGCTAAGGGCAGAAGTTAGATCAGATCTAAAGATGATTGTGCCCTGTTGTTATTGCTGAAAATTACCCAACCAGGTACACAGGCACATTGTATCACTAATGCCTTTGTAGATAGTATGGCAAGCATAACACTTGTACATAAAAGACCAAAACCACATTGGCAAAAAGCTCTCCTGCGATACAAGCAGAGTGAAACTTGTTCAGATGTGGGCCAAAATCGAATCTGTGACCTGCTGACTCAACGCAGAGCTGAATTTTCTTCCACATGAAGGAAATGTCAGATGCAATAACAGTAAGGGCTCAGCTTTGCACCGAAGGGAGGTCTCCAGCTTGCACCAGTACTGCATATGCCTAACCTCACATATATAAATAGTACCACTGAAATCAAAAGAAGATGTGTTCATATCTATTGCTAGGTTAAAAAGTGTAGCCCCCAGCAGGATCAAGTCCTGACTGATGATACTGATTGTTTTCTGAAGATTAATAAGGGTCTCTCTTACTCCAGGTCTGCCACACGTTTTAGATACACAGCGCTTCTGTGCTTGCAGCTCTGTCTGTGTGCTTGTGTGCACACAGATACCTTAAAGCTCCCAACACACTAGTCATCTGTGCACAGAAGAGGTGTTACTTTGTATACATTCCAGTTAAAATGAAAATGCTTGAAAATGGAGTGCTTTGGTGCTAATTACATTTGGTTAATTAGGGATCTTGCACACTCTGAATCCGCAGAGAGAGTGGAAGTGCAGAAAACCTGCGTGGTGGAGCATTTCCTGAAAGTCCTTTGCAAACAAACAGGTCCTAGAGGAGCAGGCATCAGTCTCATCTCGCCCAGACGCAACCTCCTCTCCTGGATGCTCAGTGACAGTGATAAGGTCATAAATTTCAATTAGTGTCCTCTTAATAAATTACCCGAAACTGGACAGAGAAGGACTGGCTGCCCTGGCAGCCTTGCTGGGTGGGTCAGAAGCGAGGGAGAACGTGGGGAGGCAGAGTTCCTCGGTTAGGTGTAATGAAGCGTGGCTCTAGAAGTTATGGCTCCAGCTAAGCCAAGTGGGTTTTGCAAGCAAAACTGCAAACCCCCTCAGCTTGGTCCTCTTTCCTCAAGGTGGCTGTTGGCAGCATGTTTCGTACCAGGAATGGCTTCCTCACCCACACCAACTAGTTATTACTGCAGAGCCTTTAGTTGGTTCACTCAGTACAACCCTCAATAATTAAATTGGTCATAGTTGCTGGCCTGTCCTCTAATTCCTGGAGGTGCTCCCTTTGTGCTTGACCTGAGCCAGGTTAGCAGGACTCTGGGAAGCCATTGCTCATCCTGTCTCTAAGACCCAAGTCTGTCCGTTTTCACAGTCAGACATCCCGCTCGCAAACGGATTACAGAAAGGAGAGCCACAGGCCTGGCTGATCTTCACAGCAAGCTCATTTCCTCCCTGTAACGAGTCAATGTGCTTCAAGTTAATTGTGGCAGTGTGTATTTTGTTAACCTTTCAGATATTACAGTGGTATTAAATAGGAAGTGATCTGCAGGGGGATATACTCCATTCCTGTAAATGTTAAGGTCAGTTAAAATCCTGTTTATCTGAATTTGTTTAATCTGAAATGCTGTCTTATCTGAATCTTGGTTCTGTCTTTCTTTTTTTTCGTATCACGCTCTGTTTTTTGTAGAACACTGCAGTTCTGATGTTATCTCAATTATCCACTGAACTAGTTTACTCAATAGCTTGTCTGAATATCCAAAGACAAAGTTTATTCAGTAGATTTTAACATACCAAAAATGTGTGGGAAGGACAGCATGGTACTATAGATGTGAGATGGAAAATATAGAAGCGTGCATCCCATAGTTAATTATAAAAGAACTCCTCGTAGATTTTCCTTAATTAATCAGGTTGGCAAATAAAGGTATGAAAATGACACATGCTGGTAAGGAAGAAACACCTTGTTATTGTGTTGGTACTTTTCACCTCCAGGCTTCACTCATGTCTCATACAAGCAGCCTCCCTCTTTGCCATTACATATGGGAAATCAAAATATATATTTCACTGTCCTTTACAACCTCAATAACTTTCATATGTTGCCAGTAACATAAACCCTAATTGTCTCTTATCACATCCAGAAATATTGTACAGTGGTTGTGGTAGTTTCGAGTTGTAGGGATTTCCACGTGTGATTGTGTAAGCGAGTTAATGGGGTCAGGAAACGTCAGCTGGTCACAGATAAGGTGAGCTTTGAGGAATGAGACTTTGCGTTTGTGAGAATTTGCAGGCTGCGAGTGACATCTGCACTGTCACTCAAACACAGAAGCATGTTTCTTCCCTCCTGTGGACACATTAATTCAGTAAAACTGATAAGTCTGTTACTCAAGGGAAGGCCTTTTTGAATTTTAAAGAAACAGTGACCACTTTGGCGGTGAGCTCTAAGGTATTTTCAACTTCATTTTTTCTGAGTTCTTCTTTGCAAAAATCTTTCAAGAAAAAAAGCACCTAACTCTCTATCTAGCTTCCCATCAAATGCATTTTGTTAGTATTATTATGACTTTCCCCCATTGCAGCACTATCCAGTTTATAATCTTAGGGCCAGATCCTGTCCTCAGCTGTACTAGGTTGAAGCCAAAATAATTCTGTTCTCATTAATAGATCAACTCCAAGTGCCTACCGATGTAATTGGTAGCTGGCTTTTCCACACAACCTTAAAACCAGAAAAAATCTAGGACTTGTTTTATGCACCTACAGGTTTTTAGCTGAAGAGATCCACAGTATTTCAGAATTCCTAATGTTGTAGCTTGGCTTTTTTTTTAAATCAGACTGTTTCATACTCTCATGGATTCTAATGCAAAGCCTAAAATATCAGAATGGAGCAATAGTAAGTTCCTATTAAACATGCATTTTCTAGATGTCTAACCCCATTATCTAAACCATATTTTGCACTTATCACTTTTGGCAGTCTTATCCCAGATTTTTAAATTACTAATTTATTTCTGTGATTATTCTGTATCCTTACATTAGCTTTAAACAGACAGAAAATCTAGACATTTTTAGAGTCAGTCTAAAATGGTGAATTTTAGCCTCTCTTCTGGCCTCTGCCTTTCAAATGCGAAAATCTTTTCCATATGAAAAGGTGTGCTTACTCTCCGGATTCGACAAGTGCTCTTTAGTCTATGAATGTAACATAAGCTTATTAGAAATTAGCTTTAATTTTTCATTGACTTAATTTCAAGTGAGTTGATAAGATTTTAATGTCAGGCTGTGCTTAAAAATTCTCTCTTTGACAGGAACCTTTAAGTATGGTTCCTGCTGATATAGGGCTAATTTTAAAAAATATGAATTATGAAGTTATATCAAAGACTTCATTGATATCCTGACATTAATTATGTCTGTGCATTCCTTGGCAGATATCTAGGGGGCTCCAGATTCTCATCTAAGTGAGGTTTAGTTGTGTTTGTCCTGCGCCAGATTTAGTATATATTTCACCTTTCCTGAAATCAATTGGATTTTTGCCACTCATTCAGTGGGTGTTGGATCAGACCCTTAGACTATAATTAGCATCTGCAGTAAGCCTACTGCTAAACTTAAGCATGCATGCACATGATTGCAGTATTAGTCTCACAAACACAGAAGAGGTACAAGTTCATTTATCTTTGTATTTATTTGGGGGTTTATTTTCACTTATTAAAGGACAGCTTTTAAATTTATGTGAAAAGATATAGCTTGGATGGCATCCTGGATTATGATAATTTAATCGGTTCTAAAATAATGAAATTTGATGCTAGAGATATTCAACCATTTTCCATTTTAATATAGAGGCATTCTATATATAAGCTTGGCTGGGTGTACAATACATTCACCTATAAATAAATGTGGGCGAGAAGTCGTGAAAAATTATTTGTGAACATTTCAGCAGACTAAATACTGGATGCTGGCATGCTGTGTGTGAATGAAAAAAAAAAAGGAAAGATCATTCAATAAACAGCCAGCAAGCTAAAATGTTGTATATATGTTATTGGTGAAAGTGTTTGCAGTGCCAAATGTTATAAACATCTTCCTTCCCATTCTACATGAAGGAGGAAAGGTTGAATTTCAGTCAATATTATTAAACACGAAAGGCTTGCACACATTCAGTTGTACAACAGCTCTTGCTAAGCTGTGTTCTTAGCTCATGGCTTAGCTTGGGGGCTTGAACGTTTAAAAGTCAGGAAAGCAATACACATTTTTTCTGCTTACAAGTTCCTCCCTTACCTGCTGATGGTCTGCTTGGATCTTTCCCAGGTTTCTCTTTCTTCCTGGCCTGAAACCATGTCCAGAGTTTGACAAGTAGTAGGAAGGAAGCATCCTAAAGGTGAAGGAGGACTGCATAGGACTTGACTCCTTTCAGTACCATTTTCTTCAAGATCTGCTCTTTCTGCTAGTGGCGACTTTTCTTCCTGCAATAATGCACCCTAGAGAATATCCTGTAGCAAAGGGAACCAGGTGATCCTTAATTTTAGCAAACATTTTGACTTACTCAATTTATTGTGAGGTAGGTCTCTTGCCTCAAAAGCTTTTATTGCATAAATTCCCAGAGTTGGATGATTCATATCTGGAGTTTTCTCTAGATATTTAAAAACAGGGGTACGATTAGTGCCCCACAGAGGTGCATTAGGCTGTAAGTATATTACTTTTGGAAAAACACTTACATTAATGGGTTTATAAATTGCCCATGCAATGATGAGAGAAGAGACAATTTAGAACTTTTGACTTGCAGGAAAAGGCTTATTCTTGATTGTTTAGGACCAGATCATGGAGCTTTCATTTAGACTGATGGGCTGCTACACACAGGAGTTGCCCCTGTGAAGCCCACCAGTGAACAATGCTTAGCAAGGTAGGTAAGGGCTCCACAGCATCAATTTGAAAAAAAATTCACAGTTGGAAAAGCGTTTGTAGAACACCACAAAAGTTCATAGATAATGTGAATGTGGCTGCTCTTATCTCTGTTGAATAGTTTCACTATATAAAAACAAAAATAGCTTATTTGCAGACTGGATGAGTAGCCATCAATTCTTAATGATTCCATTTAATTTTATGAGAGATCCCTTTATGTTTTTTCTTCTATCTGCTGCCCTCCCCAAGCAGATTTTCTCGTTCTTCAGCATCCTTAAATGCTGAGCTGTCATGAATTGTGCTGTGGTGTTTCTGACTGGATCTGAGTCAAATACTTCAGGGTTTGTGTCAGGTAGGAATAAATATGAAGATGCAAAAAGTGGTAGAAAAGCATCAAGTATTCTTTATGAACTCTTGTTCATATGCTGTCATGATGCCTTCCGAACAGCTGATCCAGAGCTGATCGGACAGTTCTTTCTTAGGTTCTTATTCAAATCTCTTTTACATTTTATAGACTGACGCAGCGAAATAGTCACTATTTAGGAAAGCACGCTGATCTAATCTCGAATTCAAAGTTGATTTAAATAGAATTTATAGGGAAAACATAAGTGTAACATCAGTAAGAGTACTGGGGAAGCAGAAGAAATAGAAGAGAATAAGGTTAAAGAAAATGTGAACGTATAATTATAGAAATCATTAACATCAATAAATGTAGGAATTAGGAGGCCAAGGCAAGACCTCCAGGTGACCTCAGTGGACTCTGGCTCTGACCCTGGCATGACAGCCCCTTGCCTGGGAACCCCTCAGGGCTGACGGCTTGGCAGGAGATGAGCTACAGCTGCCGAAGGGGTCACTGCAGACGGGAACAGTCCTGTGTGAGGGAGATCGCATGAAGGACTGGTCCATTCCAGAGGTCACATTCAGTGATACATTCCCATACCTCTTTTCACTACGATCAAGTGCTTGCTGGCCCACTTTCTGCAATTACTTATCTCATATAGCCTTGCAGCTATAACTATTAGGCTATTTTCTGCTATTAAAGTGGTATTGCTACTGTTGTGGTTTTGCCACTATGTACTGTGTCAACATGTAGACAAACCACCATTAAGAATTAGTAGTGCCAGGGACAAAAGCTACCAGGCATTCCAGATCAAAGCCAAGCATGACTCACCAAACTTGAGGCCTCCACTGTATTGCCTGCATAAATCCAATGCCTATTTATGCATAAAAAGCAGTTCTTTCCAGAGCTATTCAAATGCCAGAAATAAGAGATTATTATGACTTCATGTCATGTTGAAAGACAGGTGGAGGAGAGCACAATGTTTGTGTTGGATTCAAATGTCTGCTGAAATCATTCCTGTCATTGCTAATTGATGTTGCATCTGTCTTTAGACTGTGACTATTGAAAAAAAAAAAAAAAGCTGAAGATCTTATTCAGAGAAATAATTACAGTTGTACACTGGTAGATATAAAATTAAAGTACATGGGGGGAAGGGAGCTACATCCTATAATTTATCAAATTCCTAAGTCCCTGAAAAATATTACATGCTGGGCAGCATGCAGGCCCTTCTGCAGAAGCTACTGTCAAGGGGATAGCAGTGGTCAAAAATGGGCCTCTGGTTCTCATTTGTTCCATCCAGTTTTGCTCTTCTATTGTGTTTGGTGTATTAGTTCCCAGCTGTCTAGGGACAAGGCAGAGAAACAATGGCAGGCTTTATGAAGAGCTAGAGTTGTAATCCCCAAGCATGAGTACAGTTGAACAAGTAAGCTGAAGAGGGGAAAAAAGGGAATTCTGCTTATGGCTGGCTTTCAGGAATTTCATCCTCCAAAGTCCTTCAGTGTGGTATAGTTACAGGCAGTACTAAATCTGCACTACTTTGACAAACTTTCATTGAAGCCATTGAAGATTATTAATGGAAGCAGTATATGAAGTAGCTCAACAGATGTCTTACATCCCAGTTGTATAGCTTGGGTTTGGTTTTTTCCTTTTTCTTGCTCCTTTTCATGTTGGTTGTGTGGCTGTTAGTTGAATCCATCACAGCTTGATTTGTAAATTTTAATACAAAGAACCGTCTTCATCTGGTAAAAATTTACACTGCTCCATGTAAGCTAGACACAAGCTTATATCATATTGAGTCACCAGACACACACTTCTCTAGCCACTATGGAGCAGAACTGGACTACAATATATGATGTATATAATAACCATAAAACATACATGACTTGAGTTTCTGTCAGCCAGAGCTCTTGCCAGGCACACATCCTCCTCTACCCCTGCCACTTTCCTTTATCAAGATATCATCTTAGCTCTGCATTGAAAGATCCCTGCACCACCCAGCTGCTTCACCCTTGAGAAGTCTGTGCTTGGGATACACCAGATATTCCCAACGTCCCAGGCAGCAGCTGTTCTCCCACTTTGTCATAAACTATCCTGGAAGGGCCGCTAAGGAGAAAGAGCTTGGAACAGCTCTCCCATGTAGTTGTCCATTAAAAGAGTGCAGTCAACACTGCTCCGGTGGGTTGAGTTCATTCCAGATGGTGTTTTTCACAACATCCACAACAGCAATTCAGGCACTGTTTTTCCTACCCACTGTGTGTGCAAAGGAAGAGGGTGTGGGGAAGGGGGAGTGAAGCCATTCCTGGGACTGTCAGCTAAATTCCAGGTACAGAGCAGTCCAAAGGAAAGCAGTGGAAATCCTAGTGGAGAGCAGGCAGTGTTTTCAGAAATCCAGCACCCCGAATCCACACGGGACATGGAGGTTTCATGGCTGCCCTTTCACAGGCTGAATTAAAAGCCACAGCAGATTCTTCTCTGACCTTGGCTCTGGCTTACTACATGAAGGTGCAAATGTCCTTTGTCCTTTATAGTGGATAACTATAATTTTATGTAAGTTATGTGAATTTGGTTTACAATTCACCCCCAGAACATTGTTTAAGAAGGTCTTGGAAGTGTAATTTCATAGTAGTATCTGCAATTGTGAACCACAGCCTCAGGCAGTAAGATAATTTCCTGGTATCTAGGCAATAGAGTTTATGTATAGAACTGCTTGCTGCGGCTTCAAGGACTTCTCTGATAGTTCTTTCTAATTTCTACATCCTGCTTGTGAAACAAGGAATTTGTTCACAAATTAGGAATCTGTAGTTGTAACATGAGATAATACAGAGATGTGCCAACTTCAGCATTTTTTATATTTCTGGAAATTGAAAACTAATTGCTTATCAGAAATGTTCATCAGCAAGTTTCTAAGTAAATATTAAAGTTTTAACACTAAAGAAGCTTCCTGCTTCACTCACTCCAGTTGTAAAATAGCTGGGAGGGATGGACTCTCCCTTCATATGCTGTTGAGTTAGGGAATTATAAAATTAAGGTGCTTTTTTTAGCCCAATTTCATAAGACATGCATGTCCAGATGCAATTTTAACTTCTCATTTACATTTGCAATTCAATATATGTAGGAGCCTCCAAAAATGAAGTCTTCCATGAGAATTAACTTAGAGTAGTATAAAGTAATAAAAATTGATTGTAGCACCTTCTTGGTTGTTTTCTGAAAATTTATAAATAAATAACTGCTGTAATGGGTATCGGTGTCTTCTAGAAGGTTTCCTCTTCCCTCCTTTACATTTCGTTACAACAATCGGCTTCACAATGACTCATTGCCTTCGTTAGGAGCGGGAAGACATCCCTCATTATTCATTACTAAAGGAAGGACTTCGCTGCTGCAAAGAACAGCCATGGCATTCTAATTCAGCTACCTTTCAAGAGAAAGGAGTCAATGTCATTCTTCCCCAAACTTTGCCAAAAGAGACAAGAAATAATGCTGTTTAATTGTCTCCATTTATAAATAGTCCATTCACAATGAGAGAATTGTATTTTTAATAATGCAGTCAGGAGGAAAGATACACATTCTTCTACATTTGTGTCTGAATTTAATTTCTGGGAGCTCATGCTGAGACTCTCAAAACTATCAATGATCATATATATGTGTGTATAAATATGAAATACATTTATTTATTTACAATTTATTGTATGACTTTTTAATTACAGAGTACTGCAGATGTATTACATAAATGCACACACAAAGCATTCACCGTAAGTAATCCAAGGATATATTTGATTACAAAGGAAGTAGGCAAGACTGTACTAAAATAATCGTTTTTCTTGATTTTACTAATACAAATGTTCCTTGTCTTTTTTTCCATTCCCTTTTTTCCAGATTTATTTACTTAGATATTAAGGGATTGAGCTTGTATTATGTTTTTACTGTATTTTAATGTGTGTTTTATTAAGCTCTACAGCATGGACCATGCCTCTTTATAAATAAAGCTATGATCATGTATTACTAAGAAACCCCATTTCAAACTGTACTTTTGCCAGACTTGGTTAAGATTTTCTAGGAAGGGACATTATAATTGTGTGATTAATCTTCAGAAAAGGGAAATTTTGGCTCTGCAGTATTTTTTACTGTATTAAATTCAGAGATTTATAAAACCAACTTGAAACTGCACTGTAAGTGTGTTTATAATGACTTTTAGCTGATTTAATAATCCTCAAAGTTTGGTGACTGTACAGATCACAGCTTCACAAATACAGTCCATTACCTGTGGCATCCAGATGAAGTTATCAGAGGTGGAGGAAATTACTTGGGATTGTGTTTCTCCTTAGCGATGCACTAATCCGACCTCTGGCTGAGGCTGGGGCTCTCAGAGCCCTTGTCTGCATTTATCCCATTATGCAGTGGGGACATGTGCATGGATGATAAAGAACATCTTCATGTTGAAAGTCTAGCTAGGGCACGTGTATACCATCAAATCTTGGTGGCGCAGTTGTAAGGCACCTGGTGTGGTAACGTTGTTAGGAAAATTTTCAAGCCAGTCTGTGATTCATTTTTGCTGTTGTTATCAGTATCTACAGTGTGCTATGGCTAATGCCACTCCCTGCAGCTGGCAGTGCTTAATGTCACTCTTAGTTCATGATCCTGCAAACCTTTTTCAACCCAAGGAGCCCTTGATCATGCAAGTAGCTCTGCTAATTGCAGGTATTTTTACTGTCTTAGCCCAGCAGAGTAAGAGCCTCTCGGACAAGTAATGGTGTGCAGGATCAAATCCTTAGATAACATTTACACGCGGCAAGCCATGGAACAAAGTTGTTTTTAAAAGTCACCAGTTAAAACAAAACCAGTTGAAACAATGCCAGAAGCCTCACGTTAAGCTTTCTGGCTGTGTGCTTCTTTCCATGTTTCCAAGCTTTGCTTTTCATCATAATAAATATCAAAGAACAACCCTGAAAATTACTGGGATCTAGATTGGCAGGTCTCAGTCTCCATTTAACATGCAAAAGATCAGCCTGTGCCCGCATATGGCTTCTTGCTAGATCAGAACTCGGTTCATTAACACCGAACTCGGAGAGCTCTGGGGGGATGTGAGGTATGTGCATAATAACCCAGAGCACAGCACTTTAAGCCAGGAGGTGAACAACATACGGCATAGGACTGAATTTACATATGTTCAAGAATCCAAATACTGGACAGGTTTTGCACAACCCTGATTTTTCTTTTTTTTGGTCTTTCAGTTCGCCACAGTTAAGTAATCAGGCTTCAATCAACTGCATCTTTCCAGACCAGTTATTTGAGATATTTTGTGACTTCAAAGCAATTCCTGACCTTCATCTCTCAGATGACATGCAGAGTTTCTTTAATGGTGCTAAGGACTGAACAGGAGCCCAGTAACACCTACAGAATTCACCTCTTTGGCATTTTCCTAATTTTCACTTTATTAAGCAGATAAAAGCATAGCTATTTCCTTTCCAGGCTCCCTTGTTTGCTTTGTGATGTACTGTGAGGTATCAGTCCAGCCAAACATTTCTTTGATCAACAAGCAGAGTAAGCTGTGTGAAACCTAACGTGTGCCTTTGCATCTTTAGGAATCCACTGTGACAATATATGCACCCAGGGCCGCTGGGGACCAAACTGCTCCATCTCCTGTAACTGCGAGAACGGGGGATCCTGCTCCCCAGAGGATGGCACCTGTGACTGTGCACCAGGATACAGAGGACCCTTGTGCCAGAGAAGTAAGAGGTTTTCCATAGATGTGGTGGCAGAAGCAAAGCAGGTAGAAATGCCCATTTATGACACCAGACAGACAGAGCCACAGGTTTCTGAGCTGCTCTATCTCATGACTTCCTAAGGGCAAAGGCTAGCCTAAAAAATGCTTCTTGATCAAGAAGTCAAGACTCTACTGCATTGAGTCATGCCTTGCGTTTCTTCTTCTGGCCTTCCACAGCACCTGGAGGTCACAGGTGACCTGAGAGAAGGAGCAACACCTTTACATACCAAACGTGGGAGGATCTGGGCAAAACCAGATTTGCAGTTAAGTCATGGTGAGCTATAGGTTATCTACTAAACAGAGTCAGCTACGGCCCATCTCATAATGACAAGTGGATGAGCGCTGGCTATCAAAATAACAAGACAATGTTTTCTCATATGCCAGAAGAAGAAACACAGCAGCCTGAAATAGCTCCTGTCTGATGTTCTGCTGCTACATATTAAAATGTGCCGAGCAGATAAAAATCCTCGCATTTGCTTTATCTGGGAAGCTGCATTTGCCCCTTAGGGACCCTTACTCACTGATGCAAACTACGCGCAACCATCTTACTGTGTAAACAAGACACGGATTTGTTTTTCTTTTCTGCAGCAGCTCTTGTTCTTCCTTTAAGACATTCTGCATGCCCAGTTCATATATCCCCTTTGATTTCACCAGTTATACTTGACACTAGAACACACTCATCTCTAAAAATAATTTGTAGCTGACAATTTTTATTTAAAGCCATTATAACGATGACCTCTAGCACTGCAGTAGTTAATGGCCTATAAGCATTTCCATTATAAACCCCAATTTCCAGGTGCTTCAGCATATCTATATAGCTGTAAAACCTCTCTCCAAGGCTAAAACGTGGTGCTCAGAGCTTCAGGGAATTGGGGAAGAAATTGTTTTACAAATTTGAAACCCTAAGAGTGCAAAATTTCCAGAAGTTAATAGTTTCTGACCTTTTTGAGATGAAAAAAAACCCAGCTTCGTTTTATCAGCTGATGGCATGTAGGCTACAAGAGGCAGACCATGTCCCCAGTTTGCAACTCCAGTAATCAGGCTGCTCCCTGAGGATGTTTGCTAAGGACTTAATGGGGAGAAATTTTCCTCCCCACTGGGGTGAAAACAGAGGGGTCCTGTGGATACTTCTGCTATTGCCTCGTGTTGCTGAAAGGCCTCTCTGTGAATATATAGCCAGGGAATTCAACTTGCTTCCACCTCTTCTGCGGGAATTCAGGCTCAAGACTACCTTCTGTAGAGAACCCCTCTGTAGGAGAAGGTAGCTTTAGCTTGCTAAGTTTACTCTCAGAATAATTCCCATTTTTCTCTTAGAAATTCATTGAGAAACAGAATTTAGCCTGCAAAGAGCAGTACTGAAGATGACACTCAGCCAGCTTCTTCTGTCTGTGTAATCAGGATTACGAGACACTGGGATAGTTTACTGCTCTTAGGCCTGCAGAAATGTCTCCAGGAACGATCCAGGCTCTTTTATAGCTAGTGCATCATCAACAAACCTGTCAGCTAAGTTCCACCAGTAGTGTGAGAACCTGACACCCTCTGTGAACATACAGACCAAGAGAAAAATTCTCATTCGATGAAAAAATAGAACAGACATGATATAGTAACCAGTAAGCCAGAACTATATAACAGAGAATCACAGGAGTAACAATAAAAACATATAAAGTAATTTTTACAGTTACTTACTGCAATTTAACATTTCTTTGTGCTTATCTATTACAGTGAATGTTTGGACAGTGGGTGGTATTTCATTCTACATGTGCTTAGAAATGACAATGCGCATTTATAAGAGATACCGAGCCATAATCTTGGCACTATACCTTATGTACAAATTCTATAATAATTTCAATCCAGGTTTTAAGCACATTAAGCACACGGTTCATGACAAGCTATCTGGTGTGATTACAGATGCAAATTAGGTGATTTTGTATGCGGTTACCATAATTGCCATTTTTAGATCCTGTTCATCACTGATGGATGCTGCTCCTGCAATGGCATGTATAAACTGACTCTCAAATGAACACAAGTATTGTACCTAATATGTTTAGAAATCGGCTTTTGACATAGTTGTTTAGACGTAAAATGTTAAAGAGTTCCCTAATACACCTTCTCTGATTTCTTAGCTTAAGTTCCAAAGGAAATGCCATTCTGAGTTTCTGTTGTTCGTACATGTCTTCCTACCTATCTTAAAACCTTAGAATACGTGTTATTAACCATATCTGCCAGTAGGCTGTGAGGTCTTGAACATCTTAAACTCCCATGTCTTTTAAGAGTTTAGCTGGAGCAGGCTAGAGAGAGACTCCAGTTAGTGTCTTAAAAGAGAGAGGCTGCTGAGAAGGTTCTGCTGTATATAGCCAAGGACTTACGTGAGGTAGGATGGCGTGAATGTTTGAACCACAGGAGCAGTTTGATTACTCAAAGCACTCATTTTGTTAGTCATGGAATAATCCAACAGGCTTCATAATTTCAGCTGTTCACATAATTGTGGTTTTATACATTAAGAAATTTTGGTTGGGATTAAGACAAAGAATTCTCAAAGCTCTCAGCAATGAGAAATCTCCTGAAAACCTGTGATGGCTTATTTTGTTTGGTCCTCAGTTTGTCCCCCTGGCTTTTATGGACACCACTGCAGCCAGCCATGCCCTCAGTGTGTGCACAGCAGCGGGCCTTGTCACCACGTGTCGGGACACTGCGACTGCTTGCCTGGATTCTCTGGTGCTCTCTGCAACCAAGGTACTGAGCCCAAGTCTTCCAAATGCCACCTCCTTTCCTAAGCTTCTGTGTCTGTGACTTTGCAGCAAGACCTATCACAAGGTTCCTGCCTTTTCCCCTTGTTTCAGCAGTTTAGATCACAAGCAATTCTTTACTTCAGAGGGAAAATGCAAATAGGTACTTAGTCACCCTTTTGTAAATATGATGTGCTCCTGCTTTCATAAATAAAACAGGTCTGCTGCTCTGTATTGAAATGAATATGGAATGAGACACCTGCTGTAAATATATCAGCCATCCAATGGTTTCATTTTCCTTTCTGCTAAGCCTATCATATCCTAAATGCTGAAGGCACCTTCATGCACTCTTTTTCAGCAGGAAGGGTAGATAGTAGTTAAGGTAAAGGCCAGCTCAGGTGCACAAGCCCAAACACCCAGTTAATGCATGGAACCTTATTTACACTGTCTGGGACCTGACTGGGAATAGCTAAAATCATGCACATCAGACACAAGTGGAAGAGACAGGAAAATATGCAATGAGGCAGGGTGAGTTTCACAGGTGAAGAGTAGCTTCAACTCCCCCTAATGTCCATCACCTTTCTGTACCTTTGAAAGTTAGTCCACTTTTAACCACAGGTTTCATTTTCAGTTTTATGCTAAAAATGGTTGCAGAATCATTACAGTACCCTGCAGAGTCTTAGTTACTACATACTACTGTGGGTATCTTCTACATACAGATTTAAAAGAGATTATTCATAATGGGTACTGCCCTTGTGAAGTCACCACCCCTGCAAAAATTGAACTGACACTTTTTAATGACCTGTTTTTCCGTAAGTTAGAAATTGCAGACAGCACTTATGCAAAATCATTAAACATAGATTAAGTATAACCATGTTTCCTTTTTCCTGTGCTATATAGTCAACTAAACATTATACCAATTAATTTATTAAAATGAGCATATTTCAGTGAATTTGTCCATTTTATGTGAAAAGTTAGCCAGATTTCAAAGCGTAAGCAGGGCTAATTATCCTCTTAAGAAAACTATTTTATTTTTGCTCAGATGTTCAGCACTTCTGGTTTTACTTTGAAATGTTGATCTATCCAGCAAATTAATTTTAAAATATTCATGTCCTAATTAAAATCAATTTGTGTTGCAGTTTGTCATAATGAGTTAGCATGTAACTTTATTTTGTAGAAAGAAAAATGCTAATTAATGTTTTGCATTAGAAAAACGTGAAATGAAGATTTCGCTTTTGAATTTTCATCTCCTTGTGCTGTCTCTGTTCTGGCAGCAGGAACATTCTTCCATCAGCAGCATGTGCATGTGAGGAGCTGCGTAACCTCCAGAACTGCACAGGTTGACATGGTTGTGCTAAGGATTCTGTGCAGCAAGCAACTGAGAGCTGTTTTATCAATATCTTTCACAATCATGTAGCAAGATGGATTGATAACTTGTTATTGCTGCTAGAACACACCTGACATCCCACAGGGCCTTTTGGAGTCCCACTTCAGGGTTTTTATAGCTAATTAACATCACTATCTGCAGTATACAATCAGATTGCTCCTGAAGAAAGCAGTATTAGCCTGTTCTTTACAGCTTTGTTTAAAAATGAAGACATTTGAAAAAGTGCTTGAGTTTGGATCTCACATCTTTGCAAGAGAGTCGCTGTGTCAGTCCACAACCAGGTTTACTTAAATTAATGCGAACAACCATTTTGGCATGGTTGGTTTTATAATCCTTCTGTGTTGACATTCTAGAGGGCATCATACTATTTCACTGAGACAAGAGGTGCTCACACAGTAGGAATCCCTTTGCTAGCTCTTACTGTGTGGAACTGAAGCATTTAATTTATAAAGTATGACCTGTTGCCTTTGTCAGCAGCAGTGTTTGGATCACAAATCTCTCTCTGATTCATTAGTATTCCATGTTGCAGTGCAAATCAACTCATATTTTAATAAGTCTTTTGAGAACTATTTTTTGCACGTATAAAAAATCAAGCTTTCATTTAAATGATGTTATCTATCTCCATCTTAAAGATGCAATAAAAATACTACATTGAATTGCTCTGTACAGAGCATTGGAACTGAATAATGGTGTAACATGTATGAGAACCTAGGCTGACAGATCATTTTAGTTTTTGCTCTTTCTGTGATATGAGAGCCTTTCTTTCCTTCTCTCTCTTTCTCTTTGTGTCTGTGTATTGTTCTTTTTATTGTGTCTGTGTACTGTGTTTAGTTTTATCTCTTTTCAGTTAGAGAACTGTTCTGTTTAGCACATAATTTGAAAGCCAAAACCAACTTTATCCACTCCTACAGATAAGTCCATAGTGTATAGAAATGCATGCAGAAAACAATAGTATGCACATTCTTAGGCTTCTGCCATAGTAAGAGTGCAGGATGGCACATTGTATAAAAGCAAATGAATTGCAGCTCAGGATTTCAATCTGTGGCTGATTCATAGTCAGGATAGATTGAGGTCACCTGCAGAGACTACATATGAGAAAGTGAGAGTGGCTGAAGTTGTAAAACAGTTGCATAATTCAGGGAAGTGCCTTAATCACTTTTTTGACATCACTATTATTTACCAGGATACAAGTCCAGTTCCATTTGTTACATTCTTTGCAAAGATGGACCGTATGTTTTATCTTGTTTTGAAAATACATCTGTTTTTGTCAGGGAACACAGCCAATAAGAGCACAGAAATTAAACATTTCATTCATTACTGAGCAGAGCTTTCCATCAACTTTAACGTTAAAGATTTCCAATAATTTAGTGGGAGGTTGAAGATCTACGTGTCTATTAGTTTTATGTCACTGTGTTTAAGCTGTTATAAGATGACTCTGGAAAAAAATTAGAGTTTCTTTGCTTCCAGCTTCAGGAGTAAACTAGGTAGACAAACAGGAATAGACAGTGAATTTGTTAGGATGCAGCACACCTGTTTAACAGCTCTCAGTCAAACATATATATAATCCTTGGAAACCACATTTGCAACTGTCACGGTTTAACCCTAGCTGGCAACTAAGCTGCTCGCTCACTTCCCCCCAGTGGGATGGGGGAGAGAATTGGAAGGGTGAAAGTGAGAAAACTCGTGGGTTGAGATAAAGACAGTTTAATAAGTAAAGCAAAAGCTGCGTATGCAAACAAACCAAAACAAGGAACTCATTCACCACTTCCCATCAGCAGACAGGTGCTCAGCCATCTCCAGGACAGCAGGGCTCCACAACACGGAACATCGATTTGGGAAGGCAAATGTTATCACTCTGAACATTTGCCCCCTTCCTCCTTCTTCCCCAAGCTCTATCTTCTGAGCATGACACCATATGGTCTGGGATATACCTGGGGTCAGTTGGGGTCAGCTGTCCTGGCCGTGTCCCCCCCAACTCCTTGTGTACCCCTGGCCACTTGCTGGTGGGGTGGGATGAGAGGCAGAGAAGGCCTTGGCTCTGTGTAACACTGCTCAGCAGTAATAAAAACATCCCTGTAGCATCAACACTGTTCTCAACACAAATCTAAGATACAGCCTCATACTAGCTACTGTGAAGAAAATTAACTCTGTTCCAGCCAAACCAGCACACCACCAATTTGTACACTCTACAGCAAGGGCTACTGGAAAGGAATAGGTGGATAGATGCCAAAAGACAAACAGGATACTTCAGCAATTGGGTATGTGCTTTATTTTGTGGGAGCAGTCTTCTGCCAGACTTATATGATAAAAATACTTACGGAAGTGGCAGTCTTGATCCTGGTTTACTCTCCACATGCATGATTTGAATCTGTGAGATTCTGGGAGCCTGCATCCCACCAACATTGCTGAAAGCTGACCTTCAGCAAAACCTAGTGTATTTAGGAGCAAAGGCACCTTCCTCTTGCAGCGCTGTTTGATCCAGAAGGAATCATGACAGTGATGAGGTAGATACTCCAGCGTACCCAATATTGCAGCACCACATGGTGCATGATGCATTTTGTGGTGCTAGTGGGATAGCAGGGGAAAGGCCTACACTCTTTCAGACTCTTCTTGCAAGCTTCTCTGCCATCAGGCATTTCATGGGCACTGGCTGCCCAGTACAATACCCATGGCTAGTACGTCAGGGCAGCCCGGTGGTCAGGTTTGTGGCTTGTGGTCCATTATCACTGTCAGTATCAGCTGTACGATACAAGGGGGTTAGGTTCTAGTGACAGATCTGAAAGTAAGAGTCCCTTTTGCTCTTAATCTTCTTGAGACTTCATCACTAGGCTGGTATTTAGTGTAAAATGTTCCTTTTGTACTTGTATTGTTCTTATTGCTGACGTTGTAATCCTCTGAGCCAGAACCCTATTTCAGTGTTTGCACCAAGGGACCCCCTTGGCCAAGTCCCCAGATCCATCCCTTCCAGCCACTTACATGCATTTGCCACCAGTCTTTGAACTCTCCTCAACTTTAATGTTCTCTTCCTCTCCCAATAACCCCTTTGTCTATTCTGTATCTCCTCTTTTCATCCTTTCATAATGCCCTTCAATAATTGTAATCTTCTAACTATATTAGATTCATTTTCCAGCAAAGAATGGATTTTGAGACCCTTTTTTTCCTGTTGTTTTTATGCCTGGTATGTAAGCAAACAAACTGATCTTGAATACTTTCTGCCTTTTCCTTCTTTCCAGAAGAACCTTGCCCATTTGGCTTCAGCAAAGAAAAATGCTGTAATTACTTTTATCTCTAATTGCTAAATGTTAAGTCCTGTGACTTCCTTATATTCATTATGAAGTCCTTTCAGTAAACTGCCTTATATTTTCACAGTCTGTCCCAGTGGAAAATACGGGAAGAACTGTGCCGAGGTCTGTCAGTGCACCGAGAACGGGACGTGCAATCCTATTGATGGATCATGTCAGTGTTTTCCAGGATGGATAGGGACAGACTGCTCTCAGAGTAAGCAAAATGATATTTTTCCACCTCTGCTTTAAAATAACATATTTTCCTGTTTAGTGTTTTCTGAAAGTTAAAGACGGATTCTGGGGAAGTCCCTGAAGTATTACAGCAGTATAAGGTATAAAGTAGCCCTATTCTCTTTATACCTTATTTCTTTTAATTATTCTAAGTTAGCTTTGGCTTGAATTAGTTTCTGCATTTGGAATTTGCAGAAGCCGTTACTAGCTTCTATTACAGGAAAGGGAGGTCACAAGCTCTTATCAAAAAAGAAAGCTCCATGCTCCCTTTTAATTTCTAGCTGGATTCCCTTTTATTTATTTTTTGAAATAATTTTCTTTCAGCTATTGCATTAGAAATTATTAACCAGTAAAAGTTTTCATGTAGCAAGCCCCCAGAACTGAGAAATTAGGCAGCTGAAATATTTCTATTAAATGTAATTTAATTGTAAAAGTCAATGTGGGCTTGGAGGGATGGAGGATTTCTTCTTGAAAATTGCCCAGGTAGAAGATTGGCATTTGCTGATCCCAAAGTGTCATTTCCTGAGAGCATCCCTTAATTGAAGATAGATCACAGAGGGAAGTAATATCCTATCATTCAGAAATGTTACTTCATATTCAGGATACAACTAGCATATTAGACAGCATTCCAGAGTAAAATATATTAAACTTCAAGTGATAAAGTAGGAATCGGATAAAAACAGACGGCTGTAATTTTGCTTTTATTGTGTGTCTTCCACAGGCAGAATATTGCTGTCACTCAGAAATAGTAAAAAAAAAAAAAAAGAAAAATAGACAGAAGGCTCCACAGATTCCTCATTATATTTAGCCATGTAATTGGGAAATGACTGTTAGTTTATGTTAACCTTGAAAAAGATGCTTTTTCTTACAGATAGAGGCAGGCCAGTTCAGCAGCAACAATTTCCAGTTTAGCGGGCAGAAGGACCTGGCAATAGCTACTTTGTATTTTGGATGAACAAAGTGGGAACCTGACTGTTTTCTCAGTTACCTTCTTGTAAAGAAGGTGTAAATCTCCCAACGTGA
Source organism: Athene noctua (assembly GCF_965140245.1). Classification (NCBI taxonomy): domain Eukaryota; kingdom Metazoa; phylum Chordata; class Aves; order Strigiformes; family Strigidae; genus Athene; species Athene noctua. The sequence goes on along the minus strand of NC_134049.1, from coordinate 13,493,811 downwards.
ACCTGGCCTCACACCAGGCTCCTGTCGGCACCTGGCCTCGCATACCCGAGTCCGGTACTGAGCTATTTTGGTCAGACCTCCCTCCGCACCAGTTAACCTGGAATGACCGAGAGACTGAGCTACAAAGGAGATAATTTTAGCTCCAACTCCAGAGCCAGTTCTGGAGACGCCATCAGACCCTGCAGCTCTGGCTTACAAAGGAATTGTAAAAGTATCGCTGGTTGCTCATAGCACAAATACTTTAGGCCAAATCCCGTTCAGCTTTACATTGTGTGAGTTCAGTGACCTTTTGTTTGATTTACATCATGGCAGGGTTTTTTTGCTATTTATTCTGGCTTTAGAGATGTCTGTCATATGCCAGAAAATTGCATTTATCATCAGAATTGAAGCCAATGGCATACATGGAAATAGGCACAATTTCTGTACTTTCAGGTTTCCTGGGAACCATGCCTTATTAATTCATGTCTTTAATAGGAAGCAATGGAAAATGCTTTTTAAAGCAAAAATATAGTTGTTATATTGAAGGGTTATCATAATTTTGGATCTTTTAGTCTGGCACTAATAACTGTAACTTACTGCATTCATATTTGGAGGGAGGCTTAAAATAACTTTTGAAAATGTATTAATTTTTTACCTGTTGAAATATATAATAGACCTGGAGATTTTAATTTAATATTAGCCCCATCAACAAAAGAAATCTGATTTTGTGGATGGGAACTCATACTGTAAGAAGTTTTCTTTACATTTTTACGTAATTTGAGTAGCACTCTATGCTTCAAATGAATGTGGTAATTTTAGTAGTTGATTGCATAAAAAAGTAAACCATGAATAGCTGTGCTTTATTATGCAAGAAATCCGGAATATCAAAAAGAAAATTAAATTACCTCCATATCTTAAAACCCTGTCTAAATTGTCTTCACGGATAATGCCAGTAAGGCAGGGAGAGTGGCTAGAGCACTTAGAGTAATGTAGTGTCGAGCATCGCCGTTTCAGTGGTTCTCAGTGCACATATGTAGCAAAGACCTGATCCGGCCACCTGACCTACACAGGAAATAAACCCCTTGGGCCAGGGCTTGGGAGCCTGGGGGAGGCCGCAGGTTGGCACCCAGGTTTGCAGAGCAACCGTTGGCTTGGAAGAACCGGTCACTGTCAGGGAGTTGCTGCAGCGATGCCAAGCTCTGCAATGCGAACTTCTGCCTTTGCTGGTGTCTCACAGGTTTTCCCTTTATTGTTGCTCCTCCGCAGCCCTAACGCGGTATCATTGCTTTTTTTGTCAGCTGACAAATCTCTTTTATTTTCATAGCTTGTCCCACTGGTTTTTGGGGCCCTGATTGCTTTCATTCATGCAACTGCCACAACGGAGCAATGTGCAGCCCTTACGATGGAGAATGTAGATGTACTCAAGGTTGGACGGGGCTCTACTGCACTCAGCGTAAGCCTTTCAGAGACTGTTGTGCCAGGGAATCTGTCAAAGTATGTGCTGCTACCTCGTGTCTCTTCCAAGTATTGCAGTCTTCCCTGTTAAACCACCTGCTTCTTACTTGTGATAACTTCACACCACCCCGAAGAAAAGAGCCCTGAAGCTTTTCAAGGTTTTTTATGCCTTTGGCATTTGATAAAGGATGGATTGATCATTTATATTATTGATTCATTGTCAGAATTGGCACAGTCTATGTCCCTACTTGTTAAAGCTCCAGTATACGTGGTCTGATTTAGGAAAATGTTTGAGATTTCTCATCCTACTAGTACCACATTATCAGCACTGTACAAAAGAGATCAAATTCTGGTGAGCGTTTTAAGAAGGCTCTTTCACTTGCAAGTAATGGATTGATCTCTGGCCTTTTAGAGAATTTCTGTTTTGCCATCTTCTTTTACTTGTTCAAAATGTAGTTTGTATAGATGGGTCAAGTTTTCATTCTTCTGAAACACTTAAGAGGCAATTCTGATATGAGAAATGTTACTTCAAGAAAATTGGCTGTCGTAGTATCTCTGCATTTAGATGATCAAATGAATGTTATTAAATATACAGAGGCTGAAAATCCGTAGATTTATAGACCTACATATTTTGTGCTGATAACACATCTGAGTTTGTGCTTCAGCTTATTTCTTAGTCTTTCCTTACTCTGATTCCTGAAAGGTTGCCCAGCTGCTTTTTATGGAAAAAACTGTGCCAATGTTTGTCAGTGTCAGAACGGAGCGGACTGTGACCACATCACAGGCCAGTGCACGTGCAGGACTGGATTTACAGGCAAACAATGTGAGCAAAGTAAGTAGCAACATGACTTCATTTCTCTATTTCTCCAGCGGTGGTGTATTTCAGAATTCTTTGCACAAACAGGCTCTTAAATAAGGTGTTAATGTCAGCAAGACGGTAACCCCAGGCACCTTATATAACCCATAGGGAGAAGAAGATATCTCTGGAATCTGGACAGTCTGTTTAAACATAAAGAAATATAGTGAATCCTCTGCAAATTAGGCATTTCCATTCCCAGCCTGAAGTTAGATGAGATAAAAAGCAAGTCAGTGTGTTCAGTTCTGACTGGATATAGCCTTCCCGAACAACTTGTACCTAATTAACAGAAAAACAGAGGCTGCACCATGCCTTGCTAATGTTGTTGCAAGCAGCAACCTTAGGTTTCCCTGAGCATGAAGGAAGACAAAAGGGTTAAAAGAAAGAAGTCCTGCACTCTGCCTTCCAAGGAATATAGGGGCTTTCTTGCAGAGCTTGTTATAATTGTGGACTAAATAAAGATTCATCTTTACAATGGAAACAGATTAATGAAAAAAGGTTGCTTGCTGGTTTTGGAAGGATCTGTGTTTAACTTGAGTAGTGAGTAAGTGTTTAACAGTGAACTTCAATTACGTTACGTCCTGGCATATCTTACTGTAATCATTGTCAATGTCTTGCTGGCATATTTAGCACGCTGTGCCAAATGACTTCTTTTAAGAATAAAGAATTAGGGTAGTGGGAACTGTATGTGCTGTAGTTGAATAATTACTTGTTTGTCCAGTAGAGTAAATCAAAAGAAAATTCTCACACACTTACTTGGATTCTAAATGCAGGGTGAAATCCGTCTCTCCTTACCAAGACATTAATTCTACAGGGTTTTGTTCCTTTTTTTGGCAATAAGGTAATACAGTTACATTCCTGCTAGATTTGCAAATGAAAGCTTCTTAACTGTATCTTACTACACGGATCTTTATGAAAGTATTTGTACCTACAGCTAAATTCATTGACATCTTTGCTTTTTGCACATACTTGCATTCAGCAAAGCATGTATCTCAGGACCAAATTTGCATGCTAATGTGGGGAGTGCATATGGCACCGCTGTAACTCTGTAAGTGGCCAACTTACTGTGGATTTGTGTACACCCTTACTGCAACCATAAATGAAATAGGAAACTAAAAAGTTCCATAGCAGAACTGCCTCATAGCAGATTTTATACAAGAAACTATACTTATACTTTGACCTCTGGACGAAGCCTGAGGCTTTCTTTTCTATCCAAATTACAAATGTATTTATTTCTTTGGTTTTCTACTATTTAATATACAAGTATTTCTTCAAGGCTCCTTCCTTCTCAAAATCCTGCTGAATGGGCAGTCACATCTCATTGCAGATGAAATGCCTAAATGCAGACATCATTTCTGTGGTACAGTCCAAAAATTTAGGCCTTATTCATTTTAATTAGGCTACAGGTTAATAGCAGAATGAACATTAATTGTAATAATTTTACTTTTCCCTGTTTGGGGCCCTGCAGATGAAGGAAAGACATACAACTATAATACACACTGCAAATCATTATACAGATGCTGGCTACTGTTCATTACTTAGTATTAAATTCTGACTACTAGGAGTTACTTAGAGTCTGACATTGGCAGTGACACACAAGAAGTCAGATCTTAAAACAAACTGTATATATTCTAAAGAGTCATAGCAAATGTGCATGTGTTCAGCAATGCATCTTCTCCATAGAAATAAGTAGGATGTGACAGAAGTTGTTTCTTTCAATACTTACTATACTCAAGAAGTATAGTAAGCTGCCTACAGATGTATTGTAATAGCCCATCATGGTAATTGTATGAATAAATTTCTTAGCTGGACATTCAGTCGTTTTGTCTTTAATAGAAATACAAAGGCAAGATAGAAATTCCTCTATATTAGGAATCCTAATACAGAAGCAGAGCAAATCAAACCATTCAAATGCTCAATTCTGTAATTCCACCCACATCTTCTAGCACTAGTAGGGATAAGTATGAAAGCATGCGGGATTTGTTTGGTAAAAGTCTATTATGTTCATATAAAGGAACATTATAACTTTTCTTTGTAACTACCCCCATGAAAAAAAGCATGCAAGATTGGTGGAGAATGCTATGTTCTTTCAGGATGTTGTCTATGGCTTCTGAGCTCACGCCCTCTTAAATTCTATACCTTTGTAATATATATCAGGCCTTTTAAAGTCTCTGTACGTATTATTGTTGCAGTCTTGTGAAGTCTTGTATGACTTTTCCAAAAAGTTATGGCTTAGTAAGTAATACCCCGAATTGTATATGAAATACATTTATCTCCTGCTTTAAAATAATAATAATCTAACACTAGGGTGTTATCCTAGAGACACTGAAACTAGGGAGACTTTTCTACTGAATTTTCCATGGCAAGTGTTTCACCCATTCCCCAGAAAATTAGAATTCTGTCCAATCTTTTTCTTTGTCTTCCCAGAGTGCTCACCAGGAACATTTGGTTATGGTTGCAAACAACTATGTGAATGCATGAATAATGCTACATGTGACCATGTCACAGGTACTTGCTACTGCAGTCCAGGCTTTAAAGGAATCCGATGTGATCAAGGTACAGTGAAATTCTCCCTGTAAAATATCTGTCTGTGTCTCTCTTTCTTTCCCCCTCTACCTCTCTGATGATGTACTTGCTTTAAAAAAAATAGTATTTCAAAAATGAAATGCATGATTCAATTTACAGTGTGCTATGAATTACTTTTAACAGCGGCTCTTATGATGGAAGAATTAAACCCCTATACTAAAATTAGCCCTGCTCTTGGATCAGAGAGGCACTCAGTGGGAGCAATCATTGGAATTATTATCCTCCTTCTAATTATTATGGTCTTGCTGGCACTGTTTGTGTGGTATCGACGGAAACAGAAGGAGAAGGGCCATGACATGCCAAGTGTATCTTATACTCCAGCCATGAGGATGACTAATACAGATTACTCACTTTCTGGTAAGGGTCTTTTTATGTTAATCAAATATAGACTCATATTCCTGTATGTTGGGGAAATATAAGCTTCTGTGATGTATAACATGTTATTGAGCCTCAAAAATAATGACACTCTGTTCTTCACCTGAATATCATAATCTTTTAACACTTAATAACTGGGACAGGAAAGCACATATAACTGAAAACTCATTTAAGCTGCTTTATCTGTGAAAGTTTATTTAACACGATACAGGATATACCTAGGCAAGAAATATTCTGCATGGAATACATCAGCTCCATTTTTTTAAATCAGCTGCGTTCTATAGCAGTGCAGAGTTTTCCCTTTGTCAAACATTCAGGAGACTTTTTTTGCTTCAGGAATGGGATTGACTGGGTCAATCATAAGGTTTTATTTTTGTCTGTGTTGCAGTTTGTGATTTGAGGTGTCCTGTTCACTGTCACTTTCTTCTATGTGCAGACCAATCCCCGTTGTTGAGACAGCTAGTGTGAATTTTCTGCACAGGAGCTGATGAAAGCAGGCGAGAGGAAGAGGAAGGCTCTTTAAGATCAAAAAAAGTCATTCTGAGATCACATTTCTTGCTTCTTCTTATTTTCTGCTACTGCTATGGAGGACAGGTTTTGTTGACAGATTGGCTAAACTTTGGAGGATGTGATCTCCTTTTTGAAGCCATCATTCTTCTTCATTCCTCTATGGCCAGTATCAGATAGGATGCCAGACAGCAGATGGCTTTACTTCCTTCTTGTTTCCTCCAAGCTGTCCCTAGTGGGGATCCTCTTGGGGTTTGCTGCCCTCTGACTGCACTTCACTTCTTTATTTCCCTTTACATGGCTGACACTGTAAGTCCAAGTAAATACAAGTTCCTGAAACATGCAGAGGTTGGCCTAGCAGCTCTGCTTTCCCGGTTCTGCATTGATTTTTTCTTACTGCTTTTTAGTCGAAATGCACGAGGCCCAGCCACTTGTTACTGGCTCTGACTTGGCTTCTGTGCCATCTTGGGGTGGAATGGCTGGAAGCTTCTGGACTTCCCTGCCCGGGATGCACCTGGAAGGAGCCTCTCCCACCAAGCCAACAATATTACTGCCTGGCTACAGCTGGGGCTTAACCAAGTTGTTTCTCTCATGGCGCCGTGACTCCAGCCCTCATGTCAGGGGCATGGTATCCTGCGATGGCATATCACACGTCAGGGGCTGCCTGCTGAACACCACTGACTAAACTCATATTTAGACCACTCAAGCCTATACTAGAGCATTACTTCTTCTGATAGATACAAGATGGGGGAAAAAAAATCATCCTTGGACCTCCTCCCATTGCCTCTTATTTTTGAATTTTAGCTGTGCAGGCTCTTGCTTAAGCTGCCCATTTGGGTAAGAAATGTATGAAACTGTTGCCAGAGAGGGCTCATCTGATCCTTGGCTAGTTGCCAGCACAATTTGGCCTGAAATTTGTCATTTCAACATCATTTGAAGAGCCAGACCATGAACATGCAAAAGACAACTGTGGCACATCTCAGCAGCAGTGAGGCTCCGAGTTCCAAGAGAGCAGATCACAGCCGCTGGCATAGAAAAACGTTCTGAACTTTTCAGCAATCCATTTCTTTCATATCGGCACTTTATCCATTCATTTACAAAGCTTGCTACACCTCATTTATTTGTGTGCTTTTCTACTTAATGTATGTGTAACCCAGCATGCTTAAGAGACACAACTTACAGATTTCAATATAAGGAGAAGAATATTGCTGAGGTTGGGAGTTCCTGACTGGAGTGATTGAGCTTCTCCTTTCAGACAAGGAAACAAAATTCTCTCCGTTGTTTTTCCTCCATATTTTACCATGACTGGAGACTTTCCAATCGACCTGATGGTATCACAGTCTGACACTGCAAGAATTCCAGAAAAAGGTTAAACCGAGAAAGGATACTCTTCATCCTTTGAAGTTGACATAGACAGATGACTTTCCTGCTCAACTGCGGAGAGGAAGCCATTATGTTTGAAGATATTGGTAGCCCAGGACTGTCCTTGCAGGTTATGTCTTTGCAGGCATTGCATCTCCCTTTGCAATGTTCTTCACATTCATTTCAGGCACAGCCACCTATCCCAGAGCTCCTGATGCCACATGATACTTAAGGAGTTGAGGAAAAAAAATATTTTAGGGATGCCTGAATTCCTGGATACATCATAAATATCTGAGGGATCACATCCTTCAGCTGCATTGAGTGTGGGGTCTCTTCTGGTCCTTTGGCAATGACAATGAATTTAATTCTTGCCTTTCTGGCATTGCTGCTCTGTGTCAGCTCAGTTTGTAAAAAACCTGAAGTACCAGGTCCTTGCAACCCCAAACAGCACCAGGTCAGTGGTGGTGTATGGGCTTCTCTGGAAAGAAATTGGATAATGTTTCCTTCCTGTTCATCTCAGTCAGCAATGGAGATGCAGAGACTGGGCGTTTATTCTTTCTTCTTTCTTTCTTTGTGCAGTCCTTGTAGCAATATAAATTCTATCATTCAGGAAGCTGCAGCTGAGTGGGGTCAGCCATCTCTTTCTGGAGGTCACAAGAACAATTTTCTTCCTGCCTCCCCCTTGAAAAACTCTGCTATCTGAGCTTGCAGAAGAAGACCAAGAAGTTAGAAATCACACTGCTTCATCTTCATCTCAGAATTATCTGCACATATCAGCACAGTTTCAAGTTTTGGGCTTTGTTTTAGAAGGGCATTTACAAATTCTAGACAAGGGCTTCTGAAAGCTCCCTGCCAAATTCTGACTGTCCTCAAATACATTCTCCTACTGAAACTTTCTACCCATCAGTAACCTTTCCAGCTTTGGCCTTCCCAATGCTGTTTTCAGCCTTTCACTTCCATAGAGCAGAAAGACAGCAAAAGGTGGTGACGTGCATCTTCCCCAGCAGAAAGTGGGGAGCTGGATACTGGGGTAAGATCACAGATAAGAAATAAAGACTCGTGGCATGGCTGCATGGCAAGAACAACACGTGTGTATGAGTGCACGTGTGCCTTTGTGTGCTGCAGAGGCTGCTGAAGGACAGTAGCAGTGTTACATAGAGGTAACAGGGATTTCAGCCTTCCCCTGGAGTTTTGTATGTGGATTAAGGGCAGAATACTATGTGGATACACTTGTCCAATTAATATAATCCCATGTAAACCCATGAACTTCAGCAGGAATTCCACCTGAACAATGACTGCAATATCCAGCCCTATATGGGTCGTAACATTATGGCTAGCCTGAATCACCACTGTTGTTATTTTGTTTGTTTCCTCCTGTTAGGATAGTCTGCTTGTTGTTTCTGAATTGAGTCACATATGCAGATTCCTAGCTCCTGGAGGCAGTAATTTCTTCCAGCACATTCATTTATTTCTGGAGGATGTTTTTGGTCTTTACGTCTTCAGCTGATAATCCATGCATATGTGTGAGGGAGATTATAAGGAAAGGGAAGCCCCTGGGCAGCCCTTAGACTCTTCTGCATTTGTGGATGAAGGATGTGGCAGCAAAATACACACTCTGCCCATCAGCCAGCAGGAAAGAAAACCACCTATGCTGGGAGAGCATAATGACAGCACATGGATTTGAGAACAGACTTTCCCAAATAAGCCTGAAATCAAAATAGTGCTTCCCAGTATGAGAATGGTACATTGCGTCCAACAAAAGATTTTAAAGTGCAGGTTAATTCAAGGAGATGGGGACAGAAGGGAAAACTATGCAGCTGGAGAGCAGCAGAGGTTTCAGGACTTTTACAAAGATGTGGTTATGGGCTAGAAGTGGTGTTTGAGTCTGAAACTTTCTGCCGTGGGTGACTCCTATGCTGAAAGCCGAAACCTAAGCAATGCTTGATATGAGTAGAACATCATGGATCCTGCAGCCTAGACAAGGTGTTTACAGAAGTGATCTGCAGATGATGTGTAGTAGGAGGTGGCAGAGTGAACCCTCCTGCTTGGAGTCTTCAGCCCCCCCACTGACACCCTGTATGGATGGAGAAGATCCACACAAAAAGAATAAAACAGTTCCATTTTGCAGCTTGAGATATCTGGGTTTGTTTTTACTGCAGAGTGCTTACTTATTCCCTTTTTTCATGGTTGGCCTTGTGCCCAGTTTCCACACTACACTGTCCTGCTGCCGCTGAGGATGGGACCAGTGCTCTGTGCCTCAGCCCTGGCTCGGGGCAGAAGCTCAGACTTTCAAGTGATAGAGGTCCTGGCCTTCATCCAGACTTCATGGGTCTTCCACTGGAGCACAGCATCAGGCTTGAGGGGTGCACAGCAGGACTCTGCCATCATGGATCCCTTCACAGCACTGATCTCCCCATATTAACAGTAACATAATCTTTGGGGTTTCTTGTTTTGTTTTAATTTAAATCATTCCCTCTCTTTTTGGCATTAGTCCTTGCTTACTGTTCACAGAAGAATAAAATTTCCATCTTTGGGAAGAAAGGGTTTTTTGTGGGGTTTTTGGGGTTATTTTTTGTAACTGGGATAGCATTAGATTTGAATTTGATGTATTTCCAGCCAGCAGTTATAAGAGCTTCATGAATAAATGTGTAGAAAATGGACTGTGCTATCAAGGTAAATCAGCCTGGGTAGGTACTTAACTATCAACCAAATGGAACCGTGTAGAAGGAGTAATTCTGAGTATATGGTGCTGCATGCAATGAAGGAAGAAAAGATTTTTGGTGATGCAGACTTGTGTACGAGCTCAGGTTCATTAATTCAGCACTGTGCTAATAGTAGGGCAGTCTGGTAGACTTTTCCTTCAGCTCATTTCGGGTGCACAAAACAAGCTACGGCCAGATAAGCTGGGTGTGAACTTGTAATGTGTCAGCTGGCTCACAATAACCGTCGGTATGTGCCCTCTTATCTTGCAGCAAGGCAGTGGACTGTGCCTCTTTTCCTTTGAGCTGGTCCTTCTTGCCTGCAGCTGAGCGAGGGCATGACAGATAAGGGAAGGGGGAAGGCAGAGCTGAGAGCTGGTGTGACTCAGCCATCAACACTCACCTACAAAGCAGAAAGACATGGTTTCAAGTGTCTATATTTAACTGGGACCGCAGGTTGTGAGGAGGGTGGATGAGCTCCGCTCCCCTGGTGAGCCGCCAATCCCTCATTAGCAGGTTCAAGGCTGTATGTGAGCAGCTGTGTTTGTGATGGGCATATACTGAGCGTGGTGTTTGGGTTCCAGCCTCGGTTCTCATTTGCAGACCCCAAGGGGTATCTGTTTCTTGTTAATTCTATTGCAAATATCACAGAGTTATAGTTAGGGCAGATGGCAAAATCCCGGCAGCCTGGCTGCTGTGCTGGGCAGGGGCTAGCTGAAAGAAGTTAAATGCAAAGCCTTTAGCTGGGGAATCACATCCTGATCTGAGATACTTTGTTAGCAACAACCTTGGAAAATAGCTACAACTAAAAGGCTCTGCACTTACTACAAAATAGAGCTGACCTCAAAAATTGCTCTGCATGTTTCAGCATAAAATAAATGCTCGGTCAGATATGCATGTGCATGTGCCGTTTCTCCTCTCAGCTGCGTGCCCCAGCACTTATGTAATAGACACCCTGCAGATAAAACCACTTATCTGAAACAGGATATTTTGCAGTAAATTAAGCTAAATCTTGATCTCCACAAGATGTCAGCAAAGCAAAGTGCATGTTCTTAGGAATGCAGAGGGCAGGGAGAGGCGATGGTGACTGGGTACCCCCCTCGCAGACAGTGCCAGCCAGGTCGGAGTCCTTCCCCACCCATCTGCTGCCAGCCCGCGTTACAGACCTCTGGTGATGGGCACGAACCCCGGCACTTCATTACCCTTTCCCTGTGAAAATGGTTCCTATAACCTTTCTGCCTACAATTTAAGCCCATGGTTTATTAAAACCCATTCGTTTACTTCTTACAGGGCTTGGTTGTTTGAATGATGCTGCTTCAGTTTAAATTTTTCAGCCTTCTGATGGTACTTTGAAATATTTATCAATTTGTTATTAAGCTGGAACTAGATTGGGATTGATGTTTTCATTAGAACTGCCGGTATAAATATGATGCCTTTCTTGGTAAATTATTTTGTTTGGTAAGTGTTAAAGTGAGGAAACAGTTAAAATGTCTCTAAGCATAACAATGTAACTGCCCGAGTTTGCTTTCAGTGCTGCAGCTTTCTTTTTTTCTAAGCCTTTGCACAAAAAGCTGTGTAGAATGTTTTAGACTCCCTCATATGGTTATAGCACTTTGGTTCCTAACATTAACTACCTTTTTTGTAACAAAAAAGTTTTCATTGTTTCATAACTGCAAGGCTTGTTTTCATCAGTAGTTCTTACATGAGTTTAGTTTTTTCCCTCACCTGTAAAGCAGCTGGACTGTCAGGAATTACTTTTCTAAGATCTTCAAAAAGATAACACTGTATTAATTAAATATTTGCTTTTTAATCTTATATTTAATGCTAATAGTCAACAGCTTCACACCGTGATAATACAGGATAGATTTCATCTGCAGATGTTTTATAACATCCAATACTCTAACAAAGTTTTCTGATCTAGATTGTCTCTAGCATGTTTTCAGTTTCTTAAGAATCGTTATGGCTTCCAAAGTATTTTGTGATGACTTGTTTTCTTCCCAGATGTATCTCAAGGTAGCAGCAGTGTACATTGTTTTTCCAATCCAAGCTACCACACTCTCTCATGTGGTGTGACTTCACGCTTCTTTACCAGTAATCTGGATGGAAACAGCTCCAGTAAGGTAGATATTATCCCACCCCACTGTAGCAATGTTCTTATCAGTTCAAGGAAATCAACCAAAGCAATGACTGTTGGATCCTGTTGTCTGCCAGCATTATTTAACTATCCAGTGTAGCAGTTCCTGACATCGTAGCTCTAACAGACACAAAAAGGTCTGCTTTTCCCTCTGTGTATCTTCATAATCTCTGTGCATGGGGACTGGAGCTCCAGCACATGCCTGTCTGGGTCAATAAGACTTAGTGTCTTAGCAACTATAAGGTATGTTTGCTTCTCGGAAAAGAAAAATAACGAGGTAATTGTAATTACTATTAATACAACAAAAGTAAATCAATGAAGCATTAAGACAGTAATCTACCTTTGCTATGTCATTGTTTCCCAGATCAGTAGACACACAGATTTCCTTCTGACACAGGCAAGAGGGTAGATGCAAGAAGGTATCTAGGGTGCTGCTGAGCACTGTTCTTGTCCAGGGCACTCTGAGAGCTGGGCTGTTACTTAGGGCTCTCCAGCAGAGCTATTCAGACTGTATTGCTTCAACATCCAGGAGTACCTTACTTATCACATGTTGCTGTTGCTTCCCCAGGACCATTCATGGACAACACTATTACTCAATTCACCACTTTAGCAATAGATTTAGATAGGGTATATTGTAAGGCAGCTCTTCCTTTAGAGCCTTAATAAGCCAAGGTAGGGCAAAGGGTATGGAGCAGAGGAAAACAGAAATGCAATTGATATCATCAGGGTTGTCAGCTTTAAAAATGATGGTACTTGCAGGCTGCGTCCCCTTAATCCAAATGTAGCTCTGCCAACTGGAAAGCCATGAGAACAAGATTAATGCAAAAAGACACTATTGTATGAGACAGGGTATGCAAAAATATTTCTACATGTGCTCCTGTAAGTCATTTCTTGGTTATTAAAAGAAAATCTCATTAAAATGTAATAAAAGGGCTGGCTCCAGAGATTTCTCAGAGGAAAGTTTAGACAGATGTGTAAATATGTTTTCCAGTGTAGATAGTCCCCTTGCATCATGCATTTTTGCTCCCCAAATTGAAAATGCAAACGCTCATAATGTCAAATTTAGGATGAACACCATGAGTGTGGGTCTAGACCACTAATCCTGTTGCAGTAATTTAAATAAACGCAGAAAAGGTCAAAGCAAGCAGCTATCCTGGCTTCCCAGCCTGAAGTGCCATCTTGTCACCAAACTACTTCAAATATTAAGCTGTCAAAAAGGTTTAAAACCCAAGTGATGCATTTGGGCTAGCCCAGAAGCTGCTCACTTTGTTCTGGTACTATCAGTAGTTGGTCAGCAGTTGCCCTGATATTCAAAAAAGAAAAAACAATGGACCTGGTATTTTCAGGACACTTATCAAAATATAAGTCCTGATATTTCCTTTAGATCTCCCACCATCTTTCTTATTCATGAGAATACTTTGCAGTGCTGAATAGCTGAGGATAGCCAAAAATATGCTTCTTCTGTCTATGCAGTTCTCCAGCCAAGTAAGACAAAAGAGCATATAAAGCCCCTAATGGCTGCCTTAACGAGTTTCATTTCCAAATCGGTTTGTCTGGTGCCATTCCCACTTTCTGCAGGGAAATGTGCACAAGTTGTACTTGGAGGATTCATTTCTTTATAGTGCCAGCTGGGGTCACAAAGGAACCAGCACAGATGCAAAATGAAAAAAATGGCAGAGGAATCTCTGAACTGCTGAGCCAGAGCCCTGCATGTATTATCCTCCCTGTGCTCAAAGGAGATCATGCCTTGAGGCGATGGACTGGAGCCACTCCTCTGTCACTTCTTTCAGAGAGACAGCTTGGGCAAAGGTACAAAGACAGGGCAAGGGGGAGATGCAGCCCAGCTCCAGTTTGAGAAGGCTTGCTCTCTCGTGTGCTCCCCCTGCCCCTCTTTCCTCTCTTTCTGTGTCTTATTTCACCTTTTCTCTCCTCTTCCTCTGGTGTTCTCTCCACTCTATTATCTTTTCTGGGTTTTCCTCATGTCCGTTTTCCTGTTCTTGTTTCCCACCCAACTATACACATATTTCTATTTTCCTTCCTGCTGTCTCTGCTTTCCTCTCCCAGGCCTGTACCGGCTCAGCAAGGGTCCGTCTGGCCGCAGCTGTCCTGTGCTGTTGGCTGCATTTCCTGACCCTGCTGCTATCAGTGTACACGGTGGGCACTTCCCTAGGGAAGCAAGGGGGGCAAGGATGCCTGACAGCAGAAGCTAAAAAGGTTCAGCATATCACCAAGGATCACGGTTTGTGAGACAGGTCTGTCCTCATAGGAAGGGAGCAGTGCCAAGCCTCCCCGCATCTCTTCTAGGACCAGGGGAAGGTATCTCACCTCCTCGCTTCCCCTCTGCAAGACAGACATTTGGCCACTGCTCAGGACCCTACGCGTGTCCTGGAGGTAAAAACTTTGAAGTTGCTGAGAGACAAGTACCAGTGGAGGCATTAAAATCCTCCTGGTGTGTATAGGACTGGTTAGATGTGCTAGTGGAGCACTCAGACTGGAACACATGCAGGCAAAAGCAAGTGGGAGGGTAAGGGGGAGTGTATGAGAAGAGACTAAAAAAAGGCTTGGCTTCTTTTATCTAGCAAAATGAATGCTGAGAGGGAGTATGATTGCCATCTATAAATACGATGAGGTAAACACTAGGAGGGAGAAGAGCTATTTAAGTTAGATGACAGAGATGGCACAAGAACAAATGAGGATGAACTGGCCATGAATGCATCGAAGCTGGAAATTAAATTTCTAACATCAGATCAGTGAGATTTTGGAATAGCTTCCCAGTAAGACTAATGGGACAAAGAAATCTGATTACTGTTAAAGTGGAGCTTGATCAGCTATGCAAGTGTTCATATGCCTGGGCATTTGCAGTAAAAGGTGGCTGGACTCAGGGACTGAGTGATCAAAGCCCTTCCAGTCCTGTGTCCCTAAATCCTGCTCCAGCTGCCAGCAGGAGTTTGGAGGGCTGAGCCTTGTTTCTGTGCAAGATCCAGGAGGATGGCTCTGCGTCTCGGGGGTTAAGGAGGAGGCAGAGGCTCCTGCATCTCAATCCAAGTTTGTAACTACCAGCACCTTGCTACAAGTAAATGTCCTTCCCACTGGAGCGAGCTTGTGGGTGAAATGCTGGCCCCACTGAAGGCAATAGACATTTTACTACCAGTTTAAGTGACCTTTGCTTATTAGCTCCTACAGGTAAGTTTGGCCTTTATTCTTATGACATGTGCAGAAGCAAATAATAACGATGCTGCAAGTTATCAAGAAGTATCACACATGAACTCAAGTGAAGTTGTGTCATAGAATTACTGCAATAAAATTTTCCAAAGCAGATAAGAAGAGATACACGCTTACCTCCATACCCGTGTCTTCATTGCTCTCATTGCTTGAGTTAAAGACCACAGGGAGTTCAGTGGGCTCATTCACAGAACAACTCTCAGTGCTTCAATGCCAGCTCTGTATTTGAGTTTTTGAATTGTGCGTGAATGTTGGAATATATCTCACTTTTTCAAAAGGCTGCAAAAGTTTGTGAAGAATAGTCTGTACAAAGCATGAGACAGCTGCACTGGTGTGTCACAACCAAACGGAGGATTCTCACCTTGTGCTTTTGCAGAGCTCTGAATTCCACCCTCACTCCCTACCAAAGGAGAACAGCGTTGCAGCTAGAGTCCAGGTGTTGCTGGCTTCTACAGACATCGTAAAAATCAATTGCTATTAGATGTCCTGAATTTTTAAAGCCAGCAGATTCACATCTATTAAAGGAAGTTCTAAATCCTACCAAAGACTTCACATAAAATTAGAAACTGCAAAACAGAGGTCACTGGGAATGGTCTGACTGGATGTCACCCAGCTAATAAAAAGGAATTCAACCACAGAAAGCGTCACTAAAGTACTTTTGACTAAAACTTGCCCAAGAAAAAGGAAGACTGCAAATACAGAATCGCTGCAGAGCGTTCAGAATGGCCATCTAAAACTGAGAAACATGGACTTCGACCATGGAAACCTGAAGTCAATAGTCAGGGAAGTTAATGGCAAAACTCTTTATCAATTGCTCTCCTGGAGGTAAAGGTATGATGGAGTTCCTGCCAGCACTTCTTTGCCTAATCACCATGGACTTCTTTAAAAACCTGAGAGCGCTGACAAATGGTATGTTGGTGATCGACTTGTCAGTGTGATCTATCCAGCTATTTCAGACAGGCAGATAATGACTTTGCTTCACTCATGCTTGTATCCCATTGATCTTAAAGGAAAAGTTGTCACACATAAGGTAGTTTTAACCAAATTGCTAAAATTACAAGGGAGTATTTTTAGTGGATAAATTTACTATGAAGTATTTTTTTCCTCCAGAAAAGCAATTTTGTTTCACACTAAAATTGAAGTATCTTCTATCTTAAAAAAAAAAAAAAGTTAAATTATAGTGTTAAGAAATGATAGTAGCACAAAGAGACAGCTATAATCACATTTCTTTATAATTACTGCATTCTGAAAATCTTAGAAATGTCCCCAAATCATTTCATTAAAAAAAAAAATCAATTCTAGCCCATAGTTCTTCATGCCAAATTTTAGGTTTGTGAACTGATTTATAAATCCTGCAAAAACACAGCTTTTAATAGAAACTCCAAGACTTTAATAAATGTGATCCAAGTGGTGCAGCTGGATTGAAAATCAGCATTCATGTTATTGCTGCAAGTTTCGAGACGAAGAAGAAAGCCGTGAGCTCCTCTGATGAAAACTGACAGTGCCGTTAGCGGGGCTGTGATCATTTCCACAGGCCAAGCGAGGGGCCAGGAACATTCTCTGTGACCACATCACAAACCCATCTGCTTTTCATCGCCTTGGCCTTGCTTGTTTGCCCTGACTGCCCCATCCTTCCGTACCATGTATCCGCTGCCAGTGTTTATGTTCCCGGTTTTGGGGGAGTACAAGGAACTGCTGAATAATAAAGAAATGACTCCTGCATTGTCAACTGGGAGACGCCAGATGCACAGCCCATGCCAGGAGCAAGGATGTGCAGTCACAGCCACTGCTCTGGGGCAATGAGTGCTCTAGAAATATTGCAGGCAACCAGCTTTATCAACTTTCTCTCTGCTCTGGGCATGTCCTTGAGGAGAGTGGCTGGTGCAAAGGTGCCTAATGAGCTGATGACACATGTTACCTTAGTGGGAATATATAGAGACAGAAAATGAGAAGGAACAGGATGAGGCACTAGATATAGCTATCACTGCGCTGCTGGTGCTGTCTGATGTGAGATTCATGGACTGTAGGGCCACAAGGGACCGTCGTGATCATCTGGCTTCACTTCCCTCACAGCCAGGGCACAGAACCGCCCTGAATTAATGCCTCTTGCAAGGTCAGTGCTAGTGGCTCAGCAGCAGGGTCCCTTTCAGCCAGAGCCTGGATTTCAGATGGATTTGAAATGGGCTTCTTTCAGTGTGCTGGCGTTAATCTATATCTGTTTGTGTGTGTAAACTTACACATATATATGCGTGTATATATACACATCTGTGTGTGTGTGTGGTCGGTGTATTTGCGTTATTGTGTGTCCTAAATCTTTCTTCCAGGCTGGAGTTTGGCCCATTTGGAGCACAGTTACATGCTTTGCAAATTATGAAACCTATTTCATAGTGTAAAAGCTTCAGCTGAATAGCTCTAAAAATACTGTGCAGTTGCTTGTAGAGGGACCCAACACTGTGTGTGCGTGCGTGTGCATGCACAGCCTTTCCTACCTGTGCTCTCTGCTGTGCTCGCAATGTGGTTTCTCCCATGTCTGTTTAGGCCAGGGCAGAGTACATTTGGTGTAGAAACACATCAGACCACTTTCTGCATCCTGAATCAATGGAATTCAATCAGCAGGATTCAGTCAATGAGGGCAAGGTTTTGCCTCTGGTTGTTACAAACCTTCACCCAAATGAAATCCAGTTTCTGCGATCAGATAAAAGCTTCTAAATGTCAATGTGCATTTTTTAATATGTATAGTGTAGTTGCCCTAAATGTGATAGTCCTGGTAGAGAGGAGTATTTGCAGGTGCTTTCCCTAGAGATAAGGGAGAGGCTGCAGAGCTCTGCAGCTTTATCCTGTGACCAGCTTTGGGGAAGCTTGCAGAAGAATGTCTGGCTAGCTGAGAGGATCCCGCTAGTCCCCATAGAGGAACTTTCGCCAGAGATTTCCTGACCCTAAGCCCCCATCAGTGTGGTCCCTATTTAAACCAAGGGGCAGAGGAGCTGCATGGCTGCCCAGCCCCATGCCCTCCTCCCCTCTCTTTGGCCAGCATTTCTCCTTCCTGCTGTATTTCTCCACCTCCCATGACATGGTTATTCCCTGCAGGTCATGGTGTGCTCCACCACTTTGCTTGGAGACTGCCCTGCCCCTGAGATTCTGTCTGTGTTACATGGCACAGAGCAGTGTCCACGACTGATACACAGGACAGCCCTTTTATCCCATCCCATCTGGCTGTTTCCTTTAAGGAAATCTCTCCAAAACAGGGTTTGGCCCATCATGTCTCTTTGTCCAGCACCCTGCCCAGTGCATCTCACCCTTCGCAGGGCTCCTGGGCCGGTAGCACAACATAAAGATATTTTTGACCACGCACACAGGGGACATGTGGGACTACGTGACCTGAGAGCACAGGGCCTCGTCTCCTTTCCCCCAGGTGACACCTGCACTGTCAGGTAATGCCAGGAGTGTCGGGGCACTCTGGGCTTCCTGCAAAGCCGTCCTCAGTGTCCGGGGACAGCGGGTGCTCTGCAGGCACAGGGATAAAATGTGGGGCTGCTGCACCCTGAAGTGGGGTGGCTGTGGCCCTGAGGGCTGTTAAATAGAACTGTGAAGGTGGGTGACAATACCTTTGGGGTCTGGCTGTAGGTGCTGGGTACCAGCTGGGATTTTATATCCCAGTGGACTTGAACACATCAGTGAGGTTTTTTGTTCCAGGTCTTAAAACACATTATGAAAGCTAAGCAAAAATTAATGAGAGATCAGGAAAAAAGAAATGTTGTGGTAATTTTGAACACTTTGTTTCAATTTTAACCTCCTTTATTGTTAAGCATTTCCTTGTAAATATAGTAAAATAGCAGAGCTGAACCCTCTGAAACAGAGGCAGGGGGCTTTCCAGTTTGGAAGCAGACACAGAAGAGCAACGATGGCTTCATAACTAATTTTCTGGAAACGGGGTTGGGATTTGCTCTTGAACTGTCACTTCCTCAGGACCAGCTGTACTTTCAGCAGGTGTGCCTTTCAAGGGAAAAATGTCGAGGTGGAAAATTCAGCAGCTTTAACAAGTACAGTGATTCACAGCTCCTCCTTGCTGGGACTCACCTGATGACCATACGCTTTGTTGAGCCACTTTTGCTGTGTTGGAGCCGTGCACCCCCAAAGCAACAGCCCCTCTCCTTTCACTGAGTGCCATAAGAGATGCTCCAGCAAGCTCACTCCAGGCCCCCCAAACCCCCATCCCTCAGAGAGACGCTGCACTTGCCTCTCGGTGCTGTACTGAGGCATTACCCAGCTCAAGTGAGGCTTCTACAAATGGCAGAAAAATCAAGAACATATTGACACATGTGCTTAATACAATATCAGCCTTCCCCAGCCGCGCTGGCACGGGCGCCCTGGGACATGGGGGGGTCCCAGCTGTCATGCTGCAAGGGGTGTTTTTCCAACAGTAGCATCTGGATGGCAGCCCTGGACTCCTCTCTGCTTTTGCTGGCAGATCTGAACGGGGTTTTATGCTTTGTTATTGCCAACGTTTTTTTCCTTGAATTGAGAGAAATCTTGTAGCCATTACATCTCTCCTAACTAAATACACAGATGCATTAGCAAATCCCCTTTGTTCCGAGCAGCTCCTATCTGCATGTTATGTAGGTGGTTTTGATCCATCCTTCTTCATTAGTTATTTTGAAACTGCCAGCATGCCACTCCATGTACACTGGCATTCGAGTCGTGATTACTGGTTACCGAAGGAAATCCTTTATTTTCCAGCATGCTTGTGTTCATTGCTTGGTGAAGTGACTTTCCTTTGTGATTTTTCCTAATGCTAGTGAACAACTGTCAAATTCATACATTTAAAGAACTCAAATGGTGAGACCAAGGTGATAGTCATCTCTCATTTTTATTCATGACATCACTGGGCTGAAGTCTTGGGTGGGAACTGTCTGTTTATTACACCATTAACCCATTATCATACTTTTTGAACAGCTCAGTAACAAAATCCTTGACAGAGAAACTGCAGACTGGAGACCCTACAGCTATCTGAATGAACTAGGTCAGTAATTTTAAACAATTTAATCACTTTAGTAGACTTTAGAGCAATTCCAAATCCAAATCAGCCTTTCATAAAAGCATTAACAATAATGAAGGGTATCAGCGCTGTCTTTACTTCACAATCAGAATTGCCAATAGTGAAAGATGAAGAATTAAAATTATTTCCTTTACCACAAACCACGGATTGGGAAAGCAGAGTCGATACTCATCCTGGTCTCCCTTCCTCGGTTGCTTGGTTTGAATCACTATCATCTACTCTATACATTTTTTTCAAGGACTAACTTAGAACATTAAAAATTCAAATTTGGGATTTTTTTTTTTTTCCTTCATAAAGTTTAGCACTAAATACTGGCATCTTGATAAAACTGTGGAGCCTCTGGCAGGAGCTGGAGCATGTGATACACCCTGTTATCTCCCAGTTAATCATACAGTGGCCATTTTTCAGGCAATTTCAAACAACCAGCCAGTGCAAACAAGCCAAGAGTGAAGTCTAATTGCCATTTCTGAGTTTATTCTCCCTGGCTTCAGTTTTAACAGGGTTTTTAGCAGCTCTCATCTCAAAAAATCTATCCAGATTTAGTGCTTTGGCTGCAATTTGTTTTCCTATCTGAACATTTGGAGTTTAGCTTGTCAGTGACAGAAAGCATTTTCCCTTTCCTTTATTGGGATTACTAATATCTTACTGAAAGTGGTATTATGGGATTTTTAAGGTCAACTATCTCACAGCTCACATGGCAAAGGAATTAACACAGGGCACTACCAGGCATCACATCTTGTCACTGCTCTTTTGGTCACACACCATGCCTTGCTCCAAAGAACAAGTCTTCCCTGCATCAGGAAAATCACAAACCTGTCAAGCTTTAATGTAAAACCTTTTCCATCATTATCAACATTAATGTTTTCTTCTGTATAATAAACTGCAGAACTGCTTTTGTGCTTATCTGTATATAACATGGAGTGTTGGGGGTAGTGAGGATTTCCAGATGCTCCTCAAATCAAGTTAATTTTCCTTTTACCATTTTACTGCTTTGCTCACTAGCTTTATTTGTTTTTATCTTGCAGTGTCCTAAACTCCCTGTATGCCACATTTGTCCTGCATTCATGCATTTTATTTTACCAACAGAAGCAATGCTAAATGCCTTTGCAGTAAGAATTATGTAGAAATGATAAATACTTCAGCTAAGTGGTCTCCAGCAAAATAGTCACTACTTTTTCCATGGCATTTTGCATCCCAGATACTTTTTTACCTTGTTTCTTTCAAAATGTCTTTTTCACACTAATTGATATAAAAGAGATATTTTTTTCTCCCTTTCAGTACCAAAATTAATGTTTGCTTATGCTAACTTACATAATGATAAATTCCTGCTCAGATCAAAGCCATTTTTACATGAACCTGTGAAACGTTTTCATTTCATGGTGTGACTTTTGTGCAATAAAAGCTGCTGATTCCACTTACATGGGAAAATTTCAGAAGAAAGTGAAAAACTTAAATTTTGAATTGTAAACTTAAAATACAAGTGAAGCCTAATAAAGTCACAGAGGGGATCTTGACCTTTAAACTGCATCATGCATGGAACTACTGAAGAGTTAAAGAGGTGTACTACCTTCTCATCCCACTATTAGCCTTAGTTTTTATGACAAGATGCTCCAGCTCATGTGTTGGAATAGCAGCCAAGTGTTGTACATGGCTGGATTCAGTGAAAAATAGAGAAAATAGCAGTGGACAACTCCTCTATTGTGACCCCGTGAAATATTATAGACAGAAGACGTGTAAGTGAGCTGGAAGCAGGGAAGATTAGAAATGGAAGAAGAATTCGGAATGGATGGAAAAACCTCAATTCTTCTGATCACTTCCCTGGTTCTTCCACCAGCTACTCCTCTGGCAGAGGCAGCAGTCCCAAAGGACAGGCTCTTTGCACCAACTGCATGAGTATCAGGCTCACAAAAATATCTGTAGGCTTGTTAGAAACTGCAAGTGTCATAAATATGAATTATAGTTGGAGGAAAGGCAAGCATAAGAATATCCATGTGAAAATTAACT
This sequence comes from Athene noctua, assembly GCF_965140245.1. Classification (NCBI taxonomy): domain Eukaryota; kingdom Metazoa; phylum Chordata; class Aves; order Strigiformes; family Strigidae; genus Athene; species Athene noctua. The sequence goes on along the minus strand of NC_134049.1, from coordinate 13,471,576 downwards.
TGGGCACTCATCTTCTAAAACCTGCAATCATAAGGAGTTTTCTTAATTTTTTTTTGACCTATGAAATGCACTTCTGATCAAATACTGTGCTCAAAGTTGGATGCTGTCCAGATCTGTCCCAGGCTGACACATTTTATACCTTGAACTGCAGCATACCGTCACTTTTCAGGGTCATGGCTGTGCTCAGACCGGCTGTAAGCATTCAGGGACTCTTCTGATGGGGAAAACCTTGCTTCTCGCAACCACACTGGATCAAGGCTTAGACTCCCCTTTGATCTCACAGCTCAGGGAGAGTGGGAGAAGCAGCTACTCCCAAGGAGAAGATGCTGCCTTACTCAGGAGCAGCAGCTGGCAGCTCAGTAGAAGCCAGGAGACTGTTTCTAGCAGGAGCAGAGCACTACTGACTGGTGGTATCATGCCCTTTTCTGTCTGCTTGGCACCCCAGCTCTTCACTTCCAAGCAATGTATCTCTACATCTGTGTCTAAAAGAGGATAACAGAATGCTTTCTGGAAATACCATGTACTTTCTATTTGCTCATAAATGCAATCCCACAGGTAACAGGTTTGAGTGCTTTAATTAACCCCTCTTTGCTCTCCTCACTCTTGCAGGCTGCACTTTTACAGCTTTGGAAAACACCTTTTAATTGCTCACAGTTTGCATCATTGATCCTTGCTCAGCCAGCAGTCATTCCTCAGACATTTTATTTGGAAAGGGAATGAAAGAAAGATGTTCTCTGAAGGAGCAGAGAAAGGGCTGTTCATATAGAGGCGGCTCAAGGCCAGAGGAACAGCCCATTTCAGAGTCCACCATGGTCATTATTTCAGATGATTCTCCTGCCCACTGCCACAGCAGCACAGATCAAGGCGACAGAACAAATGTGGCAAGAAAACAGGAGTGTGAATTCACCTGACCCAGCACCAGCTTCCTGGGAAGAGCATGTGTCAGATGGCCAGAGGCTGTTTGCTGTATGTGATGCCAAGAAAAACTAGTCTTAACCTAGGCCACGATGTAACGCCTATCTAAGTCAATGCATGTGTTCCCTCTGATACCAGCAGGGCTCTCTGAACCTAACAGGAAGAAATTGCGTAGAAAACCATGATACGTGTATGCATGTCTATGCATATATCCGATGTATATATATAAGTATTCATATGTATAACCACTGTACATACACATACAATGGATCTTACCAGACTGCAGGTATTATTTTGCCTGTTTTGTAGGACTAAAGTTGCCAGGTTTGTGTTCTTTCCAACTGGGAAATGCAAGGGGCAGAACACAGCCTGTAATTTTACTGCTGGCACATTTGCTTGTGAGCTTCAAATACCAGGCTTTGTCAGAGAGATAATCATATCTGTCAAATGGACTTGGAGTCTAGTGATGAGCACATTTGCACAATTAATTCTCATGGGCGTGTGCTTAAGATCAGAGTTTGGGGACTCTGTGGTGCCAAGAAGAGATGCTTTGTCACCTTCGCTCTGTGTCACTACCTGTTCAATGCAGCCTAGTCCTACCAGTTTCAAGGAATGGCTTGTCTTTGCATTTTCTATTTGCTCTTGCTTGTTGCAGAACTGGAATCGTTTGCCCTGCGGCTAATCTCTCTTGCTCTAGTCCAGTCTGCATTAAGCAATTGCAGAGTCCAGCTTCCAGCTGCTATTCCAAGCAAGTCAAAAGCCCTAAACCACCTACTGAGTGTAGAAAAGGTTGTTATGATCATTGGCTTGAGTGCTGGACACAGTGAGCTGCAGACAAAAATGGTTTTATCTGTGATGCTTTTTTCAACAGCAGTCCTCAGTGCAGAGACTAAAGTGTGATTTACAGCACATTTTGAATGACTCAAAGCCGCATTTATTCCAGAGGACCAAAGCCACAAAGTTTGATTCAGGGCTGACTTTGCATTTTTCTCAAAGCCAAGAGGTGAGGAAAAATATTTCCAGCTGAGGCTGATTCCATCCCAGCAACTATTTAGCTTCAAACTTATACCTAGGCTTTCCTCAAGTGCCAGATTCCCGGACTCTTTATGCTTTTCCACATTAACTACATTTTCAGTTTAAAAAATAATGTATCCATCATTTGTATCACCTCCAGAGGAATGCAATGAATACACAAAAATGGGTCATAAACCCCACAGGATTATAACAGACATAAAAGAAGACTAAAGGTAGAAGGGCAGAATTACAGAGAATAGGTTGGGAAGGGCTTTCAGGGGTCACGTAGCCCTCCCAAGGCAGCACCAGCCCTACCTGTACCTTTCCTAGCAGGTGTACCCCACCTTTTTTTCCTGTGAGTGTTCTACAGCCACACGGGTGAGAACTAAGCTGAAGCGTGGCAATGTGCTATTTTGCAGCTCGGTGTGGGCAAGGACTGCCTGTTACCCGGCTCAGAACCAGAAGTCAGGGTGACTCAGACAAACCCTGTGTTAACACAGCAGCCTGCCCTCGGGGAGGCTCTCACAGCAAGTTTAGGTTTGTTCAGAGCAGGCACAGTGATCTGGTGCTGCTGCAGAAACCCTTCCAGATGTGCCTGACATTTCCAATAGAACTGGCAGGAGCTCACATGGAGCTGAGCTAATGAGATGTGCTCAGAAGGTGGAGTCCTTCCCTTCTGAGCTACCAAAAGTGCTGGGTGATATCATTGCATCCTCACAGCAGCTCCAAGGCTTCAGCCTTCATTCAGGCCTTCACAGTGGCAGTGGGAACACACTGTAAAGATCTGATCAAGGTGCTCAGAACAGATGCAACATTCTTGTACAAGGATGGGCTGTGCAGCGAGCACAGCTGACCGTTCCCTGGGTAACCTCTGTTTTGATAAGCCACTTACTCTTCATGGTCCTTATTTTAACCAATTCATTAATCCCCAGCAGCTAGGGGATCAGTCCTGTGGGTTTTGCTGCTTGCTTTATCTCTAACTCCAGCATGACTGGTCAATATTTTAAAGTTACTAGGGAGGACTAGGTAGATCACGGTCCTGAGCAAAGTTATCCCTTCCCGTCTTCCAAAGCCAGAGGTTCCTCCTCTGATGCTGTTGCACTACATGTGCAATGCTGCTCCCCATGGCTCAGCCTGGATCTCTTGTTACTTCCCTGCCACTGCTCTCTCTTCACGGCTGCAGCCCTCTCCACCCTGTAACCCCAGCTGGGTGCTCACCAGGTCCTTACATGCCAGCCTTGCTCTGTGTGGTGTGAGCTGCCTCCTGCCGGAGGCATGCTGTGTCTTCTCCTGCGAAGCTGGCCCAAACACCGCTGGGGTGCTCCTGGAGGCTTGCTCAGCCCTGGCAGGAGGACGTGTGGTCATCGGGGATGGCCTCTGGGAGCACCGCTGCTGGGAAAGAGAGCCCAGGCCTGTGGATGTGAGCCAAGGGGTGAATTAGCTCCAGCCTCTTCACTCAGGACTCTGCCCAAGAAGAATACAGGAAAGAAATAAAGCACACTGCTAATGCTCTTATGTGAAAGAGCTTCCCCGCTATGCCCAAAGCACCCGGTCAGCCTTCCCCTCTGCATCTTTCGGGGGGCGAGTCTGGGAACTGGCTCAGGACAAGTGATGGAAAGCAAAGCAGAAGGTGCTCAGATGGTTTGTGGAGCTCACTCTTGGCCAGAAGGGAAAGAGCCCCATCACAGAGAGCCAGTGGGGTACTACCAGCCCTTTTCCTGTGCTCAGGGATGGACACTGAGAATCAGAGCAAAGGGATTTGGTTTTGACGTGCCAGTAACACACTTACTGTCTAATTTAGTGATTTTTCTTATTTAGCAAAAAACCAAAGCTGTTGTGAAAAAAGGACTGGTACAGCACTGCCAGTGGTGGTGACTGCTTTTTCTGTAGCAACCAGAGGACATGCAAGGACAAATAGCTGGGAGACCTCTGGGACACATTGTTTGCTCTTTTACCAGCATAACTTAGTTATTTAATTGGGAATCCCATAAGCCACAAAGACATTCCTATCTCAGTAACCAAATTTGTGTTGATTTTGCTAGTCAATAAGAAATATCAGATTCTATAGTTAAAAAGATTTAGAGGTTTACATCAGATTTTCCTTTTAACTGATATATAGGATAATTTGCAGTAGTGAAAATGGAAAAGGTTCCCATCCCCTTCTTCCACTGGTGTAGGAACAGCAACTTCTTACAGCATTGCATAAGGCAGAAGTCTTTGCTATCAGCTCTCTGCTCTCACTTGCTGCATTTTCAGACCACTGTAGTCACTTAGGCACTATTGGCACATTAGTTATTGAACTGTGCAAATTTATAAGCAAAATCATATTAGGTAATGTAGAAAGATTGTACACACTCTAGAATCTAAGACTGTGAATTAAGTAACATACTATCTACAAATGAAACCAAGCCTAAAATTAGTCACCGATTAATGTACAGTAACCTGCAGACTCAGATTTGAAAGGATATGTGTTAGGCTTCTTTTACTAAGCCAACCCAGTGTTTCAGTAATGAACGTATTGGCTGATGATTTTTTTTTTTTTCTGTTCTGATGGATAGCTGTTCTTGGTAACAAGCAGTACCCTGCTTCAGGAAAGCCCTCCCTGGAAGGGAAGCTCTTAAGCATATGCATAATTTTAGGCATGCACAGAATCCCCACTGAAGCTGAGCGCATGCTTACAGCTGAGGATGTGCTTAAGAGCCTCCCTAAATGAGGGCCTTGATGTACAATTTAGAGGAAAGAATATATGCTGCTCAGTAGTCAAAGCAAACCAATTTACATAAATATTTATTTGTTTTCCATTATATATCATTTTTATGCAGGTGCTTGTGGGATGGATAGACGTCAGAACACATACATAATGGAAAAAAGCTTCAAAGGTATGGTATCCAGTGCCTGCAGCCACCCTGGCAAAGAGTTTGAGGAGGGTGTCGTAGAAGAGGTGAGATAGGAGACCTGAGCACCCGGGAGAGTGGCCATGCAGAGACAGAAAGGGACAGAGCAATTACCTACAAAATATGCCTGCGTGGCTCAGCTGGCAGCACTCCTGACTCCAAGCCAGATGTCTGGGGTCCATGAATTATGGATGCGAGTCTTTACAAGGCCGTAGGCTCGGCAAAGCAGAATAAGACAAAAAGGGAGGGCTTTGCTGCAGGGGCAGGAGGTGCAGGTGAAGCTGTCTGGCCAGGGGAAGCTCTTTTAGGACCTATTAGCCATCCTACAGGGGCTTTCTGGTGGCAGCTGCTGATGAGACTGGTGCGTTTGCCTGCTAAGTTGTGGCTCCCTAAGGCTCTTCGCCATCCTGAGCTTAAAAAAAGCCACTGGAAAACAAGCTGACCCTGCTATGTGGCCTTTGCTGAAAGAGATTTATAGCAGAGCTTGAGAAAAGACCTCACTCAGTACATTAACCAGTCATGCTGGCATGAAGCAATTAATGGGCATTGACTCCAGGGCAGTTCTAAAAAGGGATCATAGATGAGTCATGAGCACAAGGCCCAGTGATTTTAGATTTCAGTTGTCCTCCAGGTTTACATTCAAAATATCCCAGTTATGTGTGGACTACAAGACCCCTTGGCACAGTGGTCCCCACAAGCTCCTGACTGACTGGGCTGGGGTTTGGCACACTGGACCTGTGCTCCAGAATACGGAGCAAGGAGCCTGTCTCACTGGGAATAGGCAGGTTGCAGGCTGAGGTCCTTGAGCTGAATTCAAGGCTGTTGTGTCTGTACACACCAGTTGGGAAAGTCCCTCCATCAGCCAAGGAGGTGAATACTGCACAGACTCTTTCTGTAACACACTTGAGCTGGTAGCAGCTGAGTAACTGGGAAAATGGTACCTTCACACAGAGCTGGTGTCAGGACACCCATGGGTCTGCTGTGGCCAAGGTGCTACAGAGCAAGACCTTTATCTGAACTAACAAGGAATATTGAAAGCTAGTCCACATAAAAAGCAATGACCAGATTATAACCAGCCCTAGAGAACACTAATCACTTCGTAGCTGCTGCTTACAAAATAAAGTGACAGAATATTTGCTAAAACATCACCTTATCACACAGAATCACCAAAGGAAACCAATAATCCATGACTAAGTCTTTCCTTATAAAGCTAAATTTAAAATATTAAAAGGGTTATGTATGTATATTTTACTCAATCTGCTGGTTTCACCTACTTCAATGATTCTCTTTTTCAGGAAAAGAATCTTATTATAGTATAGCTAGTTGTTCTCTTTACATGGAACTAGTAATTTCAAGATTAAACTAGATTACTGTGTTTACAAAGTTAAAAAGCTGCTTTGAACACACACAGTAGGAATTCCCGTCCATAGACACAGTCAGAGCGTGGGAAACCAGTGTGAATGACAGAAAAAGAATTACAGTAACAGCAAACTGTGAAGTATATTTTCTGCTGCTACATATTTTGTTTATTGTTTAGGATCTGAGCCATTTTCTTTACATCTTTCTCTCCTTATGAATTGAAAAATCAGGCCCAGAAGCCATGTCAGGAACGTTGATGTGTTCCTTGTGGCAGATGAGCTGCTGCAGACAGGCACGGCTGGTGCTGGCAAGGGCAGGGTGCAGGGAAACACCTGACTTCCCAGGGATTTTCAGTAGCTTCCCTGCAGGTAGTTAGTAGCTGAGATGTCTCAGAAGCATCTTCCTTTGGATGGCTAAAGCTCTCCGATAGCCCTGTCTGAAGGTCAGTTGCTGGGCTCAGGCGGTGCCAGGGCTCTGGCAGCAGCACGGGCACTCTCATCCCCAGTGAGTCTCCCAGCAGAAGGAGCCGGGTGACGTGCCCGATGCTCAGCGCGCAGCTCTTCCTCACCCTGCCAGGTCTTGCGTTGGCCCTGACTAGCCAAATTCATCAGAAAGATGGAGAGAGGGCATCTGCTAGGCTGGGTCATTCAGATAAAAGAAACTCCCATCCCAAACAATTGGATTCTGATAGCAAAAACTTGGCAGGCAGGAGCTTTGTTTTTATATACTTTTATTCAGTTTAAAGATGATGTCTTTTCCCATCAGTCTGTGCTAGGTCTATCTGGAGAAAGCTTCCCCTGCAGCTGGAAACAGCGTTTGGTGCTCCTGAGCCCAGCCCCGGGCACTGCGCAGGATGCACTGTGGGGAGGGGGCATGGGGGGCCCCTGAGGTGGAGTTCAGGCTATGATGGACCTGGTCCGCTCCCCACTTCCCCCAGTTCTCCTCTGAGGAGACCACAGCCCCCAGTTCCGCAGCCCCCAGTTCCGCAGCCCCTGCTGCGTGCTGGCCTGGCTGGAGGCTGTCCCCAGCACACGGCAGCCGGGACAGGGGTGTCCCTTTTGTGATCTGTCACTAGAAATGCAGTGGCCGTGCTGCTAGTGGAGGCCCGGGGGGTTAAGCATGGCCAGTTTGTGTTTGCCAGGTCACCCACAGGGCGAAGCAGCAGGAGCCAGTCGGGGCAGCGAGGGGCTGGAGGCCACGGTGCCAGCACGAAGCCCTGTGGCACGTGGTGACAGTGGTTGAGCCGTCACAAGGTTTTTCAGAGCAGTTTCTTTCCTGTGCATGGTGTTCAGTGATACCAGTCGCAAGCTTTTTATTGCAGCTGAGTCCTTTTCTGTTTCTCAGGGGTTTTTTTTAAATGAATGTTGATGCACTGGTGGAATAATGTGACCTCAGGCACTAACATTTTAAGGAATAACCCCTATGCTTTGCACAATAGCCAGCAAAATCCCAGCAGTTAGAAACACTAATACACTTACCTCAGGGATGTGGGCCTTGGTGCAGTGTGGTTCATCCGTTTGTTGTGCAGTAATGTGTCCCCACAACTGTGTCACACTGAAAAGCAGCAATAAGCCATCGCTATTCTACTGTCCTGAAGCGGCGAAGGTTAGCCAGGTTAATAAAGCAGCCAGAAAGGCACGCTACACTGAACGTCATCCATAAATGTGATTAAATAGTAGGAGAGCGTGTTTTACCTGTGTACATCATATTTCATTAGCACTTCAATCGTGGCAGTAGGCACCAAGGCTGTCATTTGTATGCCAGAGGCTATTCAGGGCAAAAGAGAAGAACCTGGTCTGTGGGAGGGACAAGTACATTTCCAGTCCCTGGTAATAAAAATAAAACCTTCAAAGGTCTGGTGATTGGTATCCAGGCAACACAGAAGACAGGGACTTCAAAATTAGAGCGTATTCCCCATATTTCTCGTGTCCAGCTGATCAAGCGCTTGCAGCCAGTGCCCGCGCTGCTGGTGGCAGTGCCATGGGTCGGGCTGGGCTCTGCACCTCCCCAGAGCCCGTGGGCCCGGGGAAGATGATGAGGTGGCCTCGTCAGAGCTCACACATGGCCTGCAGGGTGAACGGGCTGAGAATTTCTAAATACATTTGTTCTGGGTGAAATTTAAGTCAGGAAATGAAATTTGACAATCGATGCCAGACTTTTTAATTATCCCCAAATTACCTCAATAACGAAGTAACTCAGATGCTTCTACGTCCTTTAGAGTTAAACTCTCCACGATCTTGTGCATAATGTGTCTTGTGGGCTAATGACTCCCTGGTGTATAGCACGTTACCGAACATACGCTGGTGCTCCGTAAATTATACTGTATCCAGAGCAAAGGGGCTAATCCCCAGCTAGTCACAGTGTTCCCATTTACGTCAGTGGGAATCGGCTCTTGGGCGTGCTGTTTCTCAATTTCTTCTGGGAAAAGGCAATTCTTGGGAAAGGCCAAATGAGTCTGGGCAGCCCAAGTGGTATTTCACTGGTATTTGCTGACAGGGTCCTGGGACAGGAAGGGCTGGTGCTGCGGCTACAGCCTGAGGGACACCTGCCTGGGGGTAGTGTCAGCCCTGGCAGCAGTACAAGTGAATTTTAGCATAGGAAGATAAAAGTAGCTGAGCTGGATGTAATAAAACATATGATGTGCTGGGATTTTGGCCTATGCCAGCTCACTCTGATGTGCCCACTTCCATAAACAAACCAGCACTGACCCACGCAGCTATTCACCTGCCTGCTACAGCACCACAGGAGCGGGACTGCTCGCTCTTCCTCCTTTTCACAGTAGCAGCCAGCAGTCTTTTATAATTGACATTTTATTAATCTAAACCCAGCTCTGGTTTGATTTGTCCCCTCCCAGCCATGGTGCTGACAGGGACTGCTTTGTAGGGGACTCTCAGGGCGCCGGCAGCCTCACGCTTGCACGTGGAGCTCGCTTTGCCCACTCGGCCTCGCACGCTCTGAGAGCCACAGGCACCTGCTCACGGTGATGCCTTCTGTGAGCTCCTGCCTTCTGCCCCAGGAGCAGCATGGCTTGAGGCAGAGAAGCAAGTTTGCCACTGTCTTCTTGTCCTCTCGCCCCAAAATTTAGAGCTGGCTGATGGAAGGCTGCCCAGGCTCTCCTGACAAGCACTATGTACTCCTCATAGCCACCAGAAGCTGTAACTTGCTGGCAGGTAGAGCTGAGCCTTTTTTTGACTAAGGAAGAAATAAAAGCCTCAGGGCCGAGTCTCTCCCCCTCATCGGGGTTATGTCCCTGAAACGGTGAGTGCTCCTGCAGTGCCCAGAGCCTTCAGTTTCTTGCCCACATGAGATAGTTCACCCAGCACAGGTATTTTAGCCTAAAGTTTTTAATTTTATTATAGGCTTTGTTAGTCTTTGTCTGCTGTCTCCTCACCTTTAAACACTAACGGAACCTAGACTGCATGGCACCTTAATTAAAGTCATATTCATAGCAAAAGCTAATAATGCTGAGCTGGATCATGTGCAGAACCCTTTGGTCTTGCTCATTAGAGGGACAGGACGGGACTGATTTTCACCCACCTGCTTGTACTGGGATGGGGCTGGTGAAGCTGGAGGGCCAAACCCTGCTACCAGCAGCTGGGGAATATTTGCGTTTCTTTGGGTCCCATCTCCTGTGATGTACCAAAGCAGATGTGTTTTACTTTGAAGCAAAGGCATTGTTAATCTCACCGAGGCTGAAGTCAGACAAATTTCTTAATTTTATTACTAAACATTGCACTGGTGCCAGGCCCTCTGCCAGCCCTCACGCCCGTGATGGTCCCAGCATGGTCCAGCTGCTTTGCTTTGCTGTGGAGCTTCCTACCAAGCTGGTTTCATTCACCCGAGAGCTGAGAACTCTCCAGATTTGCTCATATCACTGAAATCGGAGCACAGAAACGCGATAGCTTGCTGCAGGCCGCAGGGCACAACCTGACACTTTGCTCGGGCCGCCGGTGGCTCAGGGCTATGCCCAGCTGAGCCAAGACGCAGGCACCGGGCCCGGGGGCTGACGGACACGCAGACACACACAGACACACAGACACAACCCAGAGCTGACAGAGGGAGAATCGCACCACAGAGCGAGGCAAACCTGAGCAGTGAGTGAGCAGGATGGGGCGGCTAGGCACAGAGACGAGGTTTGTAAAGGAGAAGCGATATCTTGTTGTCTGTCTATTTCTTAACCTGAATTTCTCTTTTTGTCTCCCATACTAGATAGCGGGGGCAGCTGGGATTGCAGCTATTTTGCAAGTCCCGCTATTTCACCGGGAGTATTTCATATATACCAGGATCTGCCTTTGTACTGTAACCCAGCACAAGAAAATGCCTCATCTTTCATTGCATCGCTCTAATTCTAAATTAATGGCACTGCCCAGCAGGATGCACACAGCAGCAATGGCACGTTCTTGAATGTCAATGTTAAGACCTATTTATTCTCTTATTGTTGTTTTTTTTTTTATTTTTAAAGCAAGACTGGCACTGTACCTTGCAGCAGGCTGGCCTATCCCAGCCAGGGTCACCGACAGGGGAGACGGGTGGTTACAACTCACACACCAACCTTGTTCTCCCCATGTAGCACCTCCTCCGTCACCATCTCCTGTTTTCTCCAGCCTAGGGGAGAGGAGCAGTAGATGTCTGCAGCGACGGAGGGGGAAAAAAAAAAAAAAAAGCCAAGCAAAAGCAAGGTTCAGATGGAGGCTTGTCCCCCCCCGCGGAAACCCAAGCATTCCCTGCTAGCAGGTGCAGCCTCCTCCCAGTCTTAATGGCAGCGGGAATATGAAGAGGTTTCTCCTGGAGCTGGATAGCCCCAGAAACCGGAGCTCTCAGGGGACACACGTGCATGCACTGCACTGATGCAGTTCTAAGCCTGCTAGAAATGTTTTGCATTCAAACATATGGCATTTGATGTTGGCCAGAGCCCCCGGGACACTAACCCTGTAGCTGGCCCAGCAGGCCAGGGACCAGCAGAAGGTCCTGCCTGCAGAGCCGCCTCGCCACGGCCGCGTGCATGGGTCTGTGGGGCAGGCGGAGCGGGATTAAAACGTAGCTCCTTAGGAATCAGGGGGAGGGAAGGAAAGGATTGCCACCTCCAATTAAATATTGCAGTAAATGACAACTAGAACCTTTTACAGGAAAACCTTCGGTATCGAACAGGTTTTTATTTCTTTCCTGCTAGTGAGTTGTGGATGCAATGGTCTGGACACACCCAGAGCACAAGCGCCGGGTGTCTGTGCTGGATGCTTCAAGGATCTTCCTTACCCCCCTGCCCCTTGTCCCCCCCACCCTTCCTGCAGAGGTTCAGCTCTAATTAACCTAAGCAAGCTAACAACTCTAACACACACACTCCACTCTTGTTTTGCAGATTATATGAAAGAATCTGTGTGCAGCTCCAGCACTTGTTCTCTGAACAGCAGTGAAAACCCATACGCCACCATTAAAGACCCCCCCATTTTAACATGCAAACACTCCGAAAGCAGCTACGTGGAAATGAAATCGCCTGGTCACAGGGAGTCCCCATATTCAGAAATGCCAACTTCATCGACAGCCAATAAGAACATCTATGAAGTTGGTAAGTGGGTGGGCAGCAGAAGGGCTGTTCCAACTGTTGGTGTTTTTATTGTAGGTGCTGATTATTTTTTTTTTCCCCTTTCCCAACACAAGTAGCACACGGGCTTGTCCATGCTGCCAGATTTGGAAAGCGCTGCTCTTTTGAAGACATTATCTGCAGGGCTACCTGCCCTCGGATCTCTTTGGTGGTTTTCTCCCTGCTCTGCCCCACACGCTGCCCGTAAAGCTGCGAGGGGAAGAGATGGTTTGGGAAGCTGATGTTCTGTGCTTGTGACAAAATACAACTAGTTTTGGAAGTGCTGCTAGTTACCGTAACCCAGTTTTCTTTGCTTCTCCAGAGCCCACCGTCAGCGTGGTCCAAGACACCCGCGGTCGGAGTGCCAGTTACCTCCAAAATCCATACGACCTGCCTAGGAACAGTCACATTCCTAGTCACTACGACCTCCTCCCCGTAAGGCACAGCCCGACGCACGGGCCATCTTGGGACAAGCAGTCTTAAAGGGATGAACTTCCCTGGTGCACTGTGCTGCAAACACAAACTTTGAGGAAGCAAAAGAGAAGACAATCCTTTTCTGCACTGCAGGATGTTGACGGGACTTCAGACTGTCTTACGCAAGGACCTAACGTAACACAACATCAGCTTGGGCCAACTGCTGCTGCATGATGTTATTTATAAAGACATTTTTATATGGGTAACAGGAACTAATGAGAACCTCCTCCACGCGTGACTGGAGTACATCACCCCAGGAAGGCGTCTACATGCTCCAGGCAAAACTCTCCGTGATGTGTATTCTAACCCTGGCTTTGCTGTAAAATAAAACACAAGAACATGCTAAGTAGAAGGACTTATAGATGTACATTTCTACCAACTGCATCAAGAAACCTTTTACTCTTAGGAACAAGGTGACTAGGAATATGCTGGAATGTATTTTACATCTTTGTCATGGAAATGGACATCTTTCTGAACGAAAGCAGGGAAACTTGTCATTTCACTGTCTGGAAACCTCATTCACTGCTCTCACCATGTGCAACCTGTGCAGATCGTGCTTGGCAATTAGCACCGAGATGTTCATCTTTATATTCAGTACCAGGGTATTTCAGTTGAGGAATATTAACACAGACACATTCTGTGCAGTTTTTAGAAGGTAATATCTTGGCAAACATCCACTCATCTTTGCTAAGGACTTGAGTTTCAACAATGAGTCTCACACCCAGCTTACCACACTTTTAACAAGCTATAAAGTACTTTGATTGGCACAGATAGGCTTTAATTTTCCTTATACAGCTTCTATTTTGTTAGATAAAACCACTGGATTTGTCAAGCAGTGTAAACTGATGCAGCTTCATTTACTTCCCTGGGACACTGCCGGTTTCCACAGACTAACCCTGGTTTGGTTTCCTTTCCTCAAGCTGACACGTCAGCTTCTCTTGACCATCTTTACAAACCATCCCATCATGATTCACTTAACAGCATGCCATTTATGACACCCTTTAATTTGATGTGCATTACCATGTAGTGCAACTTTATCCGTTGATGATTCTACCTGAAATGTCATTAAATTGAGCTGAAACTGGGTTTTCTTTTTCAGCAGCTGTTTGTGAAGTAATTATCAAGGGGTTGGCCCACGGTAAAGTTTTGGACTAAGCCACCATGATTTATTTTTTTTTTGTAGTCTTTATTGACCTAGAAAGTAGAATACTTGCCGTTAAGCAGTTCCTTGTAGATTTTGAGCATGAAATAGTATTGATTCTAAGTATGTAATTTTATTAGGCAAACGTGGAAGTAGCAAGTTGATTGCCTCTTAAATATAAAAAAAAACCCAAAACCTTCTGTTGCACATTTGCCATTCTGATGGAAGTAGAAGAGAACAAAACCAGCACCAATCAGTCACTCAAAGTACAATTGCTCACCTAACCTGCTGGTCTAGGGGACTGGTAAGAGGAGCCTTCCACCTTGGAGGCAGCGGCTTGATCCCGGCTCCGGAGCATTCAGGGCAAGCGGTGGGGCCCAGCCCTCACCCCGGGGAGTGAGCCCCTGGCACGGCGGAGCCGGAGCCGTGGCAGCCCGGCAGCAGCGGGCCCATGTCGGGGCGTGGGGAGCCCCAGGGAGGCGCTGCTGGAGGAGCTGGGAGCCCGGCGGGTGGACGGGCGGCTCCGAAACTCTGCGCAAAGCCAGACGGGCAAGGGGAGCCCAGGGGGCCCCCAGGTTTCCAGAGCAGCAGATCTTCATGTTGCAGGATAATGCATCAGTAGTTACACGAATGCTGCATGTGTGCATGGGGGCAATGACTGATCAGCAATAGGAATTTTATTTTCCAGGAAAGCCTTATTTGAGATGTAAGTAGACAATTATTTTGTAGGGCCAGTAGGAATATATTTTATGTATGTGAATAGAAAGACTTACCTCAAAAATATGAAAAGAAAGGCAGCTCGATAAGGCACACTCTTGTTAGAGACCCATCTTGACACCTAGCACAAGCAGTCTCAGCTGCCACCCTGACCGATATTTGTGTGAGTTGCTCTAAAGTTTGCGATGAGACTCCAGAGAGCAAAGATGCGCTCAGTTTTTGGTTGTTTTTTTTCAAAGCTGGATTTTCAAACCAAATGCAATGGATGCATAGAGCTTAACAGGAAAAACAAACCAACGAATAAAAAACAAACAAACAAAAAGTAACTTCTTGTATATTAGCATTAGCATAGAAAATAGGCACCAAAATGGCAATACTTTTCTAAGGCAAGACAGATTTGTAATATATTTGTTCACTGTGCGAAGGTATTCTACCTTGTACAAAATAAATTGAATTTCTCTCAGTGTGTATTTCTCAAACGTACTCATTCACAGACTAACATTTCCAGCCCATGTTCAGGTCCGAGTTCGCCGGGTGATGGGGCTGGCCACAAAGGGGTTGTCCCCACCCAACATAAAAACCCCACAGGCGCCAGGTTTACGAGCCAGAAGTTGCAGGATTTCTCAGAAAACACAATGCTGTAATGCAGACTGTAATTTGGAGTTCAGTTCGAGTAAGGCCTCGCATTAAGCCAAAACCTAACTGGCTCTGTGTGCACCTTTATCACAGCTCCTCAGCAGTTTAACCTCAGCGGGTCTGAGCGAGCCCTCCCGTGATGCTGAGAGGCCCCCGGACATGCTCCTGCACTCCTACAGCGAGCAGCGGGGGGCAGCGCCGACGCCAGGGTCTCCTGGTTTGCCAGGGGTGCCGTGGCAGCGCTCTGTGCCAGGAGCAGGCCCTGGAGGAGCCAGGCCAGCGCCGCTGCCCTCCCGCAGCCAGCAGCGAGAGACAGGACACGCAGCAGCCGCCTCGGCGGGTCTGACAGTGCTCCCGGGAGCCTCATCAATAAATCGCCAGCACAGATTGGCAGCAGAAACACCTTCAGAATTAACGACCCCCAGACAATGCAGCGGACTGCTACAGGCTGAACCTCCTTCAATATTTGCGCTTCGTATTTCTAAAAATCTTGTTAACTAAAGCCCAGCATGTAATCTTCTTATTTGACAAGCCACGCTCAATAAGCTATTTAAGGCTGGAAATTCATCAGGTTTGAACTGATGGAATAAGTAATTCTAGCTTAATAAAAATGTCTTTAAATCAGAACAATCCCCTGTCCTTTCTGCTTAAGAGTCAGAACCTCAACTCCCATCAAACAAGAACCACTGATGCTCACTGAACAGCTTCCTAGTTGGTAAGGTTGGGACTTTGAAATATGTAAACGACAGCAAAAGCTTTTGGCAAGTAAAGCCAATCTTGCAGTATTATACAGAGTTCCCAGAAACTCAAGAGAGCTCATTTCAGGGCCCCAGAGCAGCCTCTGTTATCATCAGTTGACTCCTGTTAGCAAAGAAAAGACACTTCAGGACAGAAGTAATGCCAATTACGGACAAAGAATGATTAATCAGCAGCTGAACAGGAACAATACCCTGTTGGGTCAGTGTTCAGATGGAACAGTGTTTTGCATTGTCTCTCCCAAAGCACTTTGTGAAGTACCTTCTTGTCCCAGGAGTGTCACCCAGCCAGATCCGCTGGCCAAGCACCACCGGGCTTAGTCAGGAACAAGCAGCACAAAACCACAAACTCCAGGCAAACGCTTTAACAGGTCAGAAATTACCTCTCCATACACCCACCATTTGATTTTGCTTTAGAAGGCGATTACTTAGGAAGGCTTTGCCAACTCTTGCATGAAAATTTGATGTTCCACATTGGAGCAGTTCCTAAGTACAAAATCAGGTTTTGCACGGCCTTTCTAAGGCCTGTTTATGGTTAAAGTTCTAGTGGGGAAAAAAAAATGTTCTTTTTGTAACAGCACCTGGAGCCATTTCACAGCTGCCCAGGACCCAAACACAGCACCGTTTGCTGCGAGGTGAAGGAAGAAGCACGTGCACACACACAAACTCTGCATGGGGTGGGGACGGCCCTGGCCTCTGACAGCAATTTATTTGCGCTCCCACAGGCTTCGCTGTGGCCACGTTTGCTGCAGAAGGAAGCGTCTTGTGTAAAACCATGAGAAATCCAAACCTGATGCGACAGCTGAATGGAGCTGCCTGCTTACGAGAGGCAGAAAAGGAAGCAAAGTGAAATTCATCCTGCATTTCCAGCTGACAAATTTAGAACTTGGCTGCCCCAGTAATTTGCTAAATTCCAAATATACTCCAGTCTGGCCAGAGAAAGTGCTGTGAGAGCAGCTCTCAGAGCAAGGGCCCAGCCTTACACCCCATCCCCACTCTCATGCAGCCCTATAAGGCCCTAAATTGCCTTTGTCTCCAGAGCCACCAATGCTGCCCCCCCTGTGCTCTGTCTCAAGCCTGCCAGGGACACAGCCCAGGATACCAAAGGGATCAGAAAGCTGAAATCATTTGCTGTAGAAGGCAGTAGTTTGATGTCCCACCAGATACTCTTACTGTGACTATGTGGGGAAAAAAAAAAACAAGAAACAGGTTTGTAGAAGCTATTCAGAGCTTTGACTAGAGTGAACCCACAGACTTTTCAGAGCATAAAAGCTTCCTGAAGCTGCCAAATGGTCATTGGTCATAACCTGCAGCAGCCCCAGAAAGCTGCAGGTTGCTCTAAGTGAAGGCAGCAACTGTGTTACACGACTCTTTCAGTTCCTTTTCTGGGGGTACTTCCACTTCAGCTTCTTCTCACTGCCTGTTCCAAGAAGCTTTCTAGCTACCAGTTAAGTAAAAATATGCAGCTCGAACCTCCATTCTCCCAAAAAGTGCACCCAACACCATACTGAGTCGTCCCCTGTAATTCTTTATTAGAATCATGGATGAATATATTTTAAATCAATCTAAAAAAATAATGAATCAAGGTACAGTACATGCATAAAATACAAAGTAATTTACAAACAGATCAAAATAGCATCTTCAGAACTAATACTAGGAGGAGAAATGGATTTAAAAAAACAAGTGACCAACTACAGCAATGCCTTCCGTGTGCCTTACACATCATGAGCACCGCAAGACAGAAAGGTTGGGTACAAAACGCAGCTGGTAGTGCCTGCCCAGATCTGGATGTTCCAAGCGGGTCATATCAGAGTTTGAGAAACATTCCCTGCAATCGATTCCTTCCCTATAATTGTGTAAAATAATTGCAGGCATTTATACAATGAACAGTTCTTTTAAGCACCGTGGAAATTCAGTGCATATAGCCTCCAAATCTCAGCGTTTATGAGGTGCTGGGAACAGCACAGACGGGGTGAAATGCAGCGAGTGCAGTGACAGAAGGCACGTTCACGTATCCCTGAACAAGCGAATCAAACAGATGATTTGTACAGAGCTACAGGCCACCGAAGGAAGGCATCCAGCAAGAAAACTACTCCAGATGTTCTTGTTAAAGAACATACACCAAACTACTGGAATAATTTAAAAATACTGGATGAAACGGAACTGCAAACTAAGACCAGGTTGTGAAAGTTATTGATTCATCAACTCAAGCATTTGAATATATTAATATAGGTGGCATGTATTAATAAATGTGATATATTATACGTGACAACACCCTTCAAGTCTGTGTACTGTGAAAGAAAACAGGCATCCTCAAATCCTGATACCACCCGCACTGCAGAGGCCAAGTCTCAGGCAGCACAAAACCATGCTGCAGGTTCCAGTGTCAGAGTGACCCTTCACCAGTTATGCAGCTTGTGCTTTTGCTTTCTTCACAAGAGGGCCCTCACCCGTGGTCCCACCAGCATCCTCCTGGCCGCTCTGCCTCACCTCACAACCTCCTCTGCAGCAGGTGCCAAACCACAAAAGCGCATTCACAGGTAGCAAGAACCCTGCTGCTTGTTTGCAAGAAATTCTCTTTTCTCCCCCATAATATTCTATTAAAAAATCCTTAACTTGACAATCTGAAGATGTAGCCAAAAACATTTAACTTACATTAAAATTGCACTTCAGAGCAACGGGCATTTCTTCAAGCTTTAGATGCAGTATACACCACCTTAAGACAAGGAAAGATTATCCTGCCCAGAGATATTTTCCTAGTTAACCTGACAGTAATTGTTTTGCAAGGAGCAGAATAACATCTCCAATTGCTCACTGAAGGCATCTGTGCTCTGACTAGCGGGCATCCTGTTGGAAAAAGATCAGCTCAGATCCAAACAATTTGCTGAACCCAAACCGACAAGTTGGTGTTGGGAAAATACTGCAGCCACATAGAAGCAATAGATTTATAAACACTGAAATCAAAGTGGTTAAGACATGGAGAAATTCAGAAGGAATAAGCAGTAACTAAACACAAGAAAGTAACCACGAGAATTACAAATATATTTAAATCTTGGACCTGGGGAATATACACAGCCTTTTAGGAAAGAGTGAACAATTCTATATATTCTGACAGCACTGCATCTTTGGTTTGTTTTCAGTGGTTGGAGGGACATGAATGGGAACCACGTTGTTGCTTGGAGACATATCGTTTTCACGTCTGTCGGACATTTGCTTCTGGGAAACAATACGATAGATCTCTGGAAGGTGAGAAAGAGCTAGTCATTATGTGTACACCGGCAAAACATGATCAGGAAGTTAAACCTGGGGAAAACTAGGCATAGATATACAAAGATCTCCCATAGTTTTGGAACTATATAGGTAAGGCATGGAAGCTTTCACAAGAAGTTCAGCTGTGAGGCTTTCTGTATTCAGAAAAACATTTTTGCAAAAGAAATTAGTTCAACCACTGTTTTACTTCCTTTGAGATAAGAGTTATAAATGGACGGAATTCACAATATTTTTTTTGCTAGGAATCAGAAACTATGTGTCACATCGATTCCTTCTGATGGTTCTTCAGGCTCTGAGGACAGTGGTCGCATGTTTACTGATGTATCCACAGACAACAGCAGGATTAAAAAGAACCACTCAAAACGTCTCTCCCTGATAGGACTGTGAGGGCAGTTTCTTCTCTCTCAGCATGCCTACCACGTACAATACCTTGCCTACCGTCCAAGTAGTTTTAAATCTTCAGAAAAGGTTGACTGGGGCCCAAAAGGGGAGACTCTGCCCCTTAAGCAGCACACAAATCCCTTTACAAAAATTTCTGTTAGTGTAACTAAACTTCAAAATTACGGAGAAGAAATGTGGACTTCAGATGAAGAAACCCCAGCGTAAATCAGAGAGCACGGGTTAAACTCCTCCTGTGCCTTCCCCAGCATGCTGCCAGGAGGGGAATGCTCCACACCTGCACCAGGAGACTTCCCAGCTTCCTGGGATTTGTTATTGGCCGATGGCACATGCTGTACAAACTCACAGTGGCTACAAAAGCACTTCAGCTGCACAGAGTATGGCACTTGTAGCACTTCAACCCCCCTAAAGGAAATAAAGGATACCAAAAATAGAACATGGGGAACTCACTTGCAAATTTGAGTTTTAAAAACCATTGAAGATTTGGGGGGAGGGGGGTTTGAGTAAGATTGCTAAAGTTGAACAGAAATAGTTTGAAAGTGTTTCAGATTCAGCAAAAAGCCGACTGAAATGACATCATCACATCTTCTACTTTGCACAATGGAAAAGCATGCTGGCAACAAATACCCCAGCGCTGCCAAGCAGCAGAGCCCAGAGAGAAAGGAGGGGATGCTCACAGCTGATTTGCACGCTCTGCCCTGAGGTTTCAGCTAAGCCCAGGCCGAAGAAGAGGAGGGTGTCTGCGCCTCACTCCTCCCGCAGAGCAGAGTGGGGAAGAACACAGCTCACAAACTGTGGCCAAAGAAATCAAAGGCCCAAGCTCTTCTGGAGGGCTGAAGTCTCTTATCAGCTGGATAATGACCATCCAAACACACACCCTGCCTGACCCTGAACCAAGACACATCTACCAGAAATTCATCATTAGTGAGTAGCTTTTGTTCAGAATTTTAATGAGCTGCTGCTTAGTGCACATTCTGACATCATTTCAGTGCTGGAAATTAAGTAACCTTGTGCAGAGAGGTTCCCCTCCGCTGCCAAGGGCTGATCACGCAGCTCCATGCCTGCTTTTACGACAATGGGAAGAGAGGGCATGGAGGAGCTATAAGGGGTCCCTGACAAACGAGGCTTGAAAACCTTGATGCAACAAGTCTTGCACTGATTTAAGCTGCCAACACAAACAGAGGGCAAGTGTTCCCCAGGAAGAGGAAGAGCAGAGCTGCACGCATCCATAGGACTGCTGGCAAAATAAAAATCTCTCACGTAGATACTGTGCTGTGTCTATGGACTGCGCAAGGAACATTAACCTTTGCAAGTGGCGCTTTGAAAGAATCTGCCTCCAAATGGATAGCTCAGACAGGGAGAAACTGCTCAGAAAAATGGATTTTACATACAAATTCAGTTACAGATCAAGTCACCAAGGCAACCAAACAAGCTGCAGACACAAAAGGATTTTCTGATTTCACCCCTTCTTGAGTTCACTCTTCAGTCTTACACATAAACAACTTCACTTGTGAAGTGAATCCCACAAAATCAGATCTCTAAAGCCACCTGCAACCCCATGTGGGAATTTGCAGATAAAGATCAGCTTCATTGTGCGGCAGGCACTCAGCAATGCTCAGCAGAGTGCCTGTGTGTGCAGGTGGGTGAGCACAGCCGGAAGAGATCTGCTCTGTGTTCCTCAGGACATGTTCTGCTCCACTACCCTGCCCCAGCTCAGGGTGGACAGCCAGTTTATCTTCAAGAGCAGAAGGCTGCCCATTCCCATTCAACAGGAGAAGACTTGCCATCTCTGAAACTCTCCAGTATCACCTTCCACAGCAGCAATTCTGTTTTCCAGAGAACTTCTGAACAAGTTCATACAAGTCACCAACATGAGCTGTCACACAGTTCCTCCACCCCTATAAGCAAGGACTCACAGCAGGGTGCCCTCTGTATAACATCTTACAGCAAAGATCCTCACTTAACAGCCCTGAAGCCTTAAAGACAATCTTAAGGAGCACTGACTTCTCTGCTGATAAAGGGTCTATCCCTTCTGACTCTAGGAACATACTTCCACAGCCTCCCCAGCAGTCTTGCAATGACATTTAGCAGCTGTGCTGCTTGAATCAACTTGCCACAGCCCCAAGTTTGTGGCTCGCTGTTGCTTCTCCTCCTCTGCAATGCAAACCTTTATGCAGCCACAGCGTCCTGCCCCAGATGAAAGCCGAAATGGGTAAAACTTGCCTTTCGCAGGATCAGCTGCAAACTCTCTCACCACACGCAGCTGTGCTGGCGTGAAAGGGGAGGTGGGAACAGCTTAAACCTGCTCTCGCTGGGGCAAAATGCCCAGCAGCAAAGCCTACACTGAAACTGGTCGGCACAGAGAAATGCCAGGCTAATGAAGACACGTGCTTTTTAATGAAGACACTACACTCTGTGCTCTGCTCAGTAACTGAATGAGACCTTATTAAGAGCACATTCCGCAGAATGCATCCCTGCATAATCAGTAACTGTGCGAGACAGGCCTTGTGCAGTAAGAGGGCTGGGAAAAAGTGACTGCTGCCTAGGAGGAGCTTGTCCAGTCCTCGGCTGCTCAGTCTGCGCTAGCATTTCATTCATTTTCAGGTGTACAGAGCTAACAAAAGAGGAAATCCCTAGATTTTTTTGACGTTAATGCTCTATGATGTTGTTTCCTTGGAGATAGGATTCCTTAAGAGATGAAACAGCAGCAGAATGCAGTACAAAAACAGACAGTACAGAGCCAGGCAGGGAACGGAGGCAGACTCCAGTTTACTTTAAGGATGCTTTATCCTGCTGTGAATGCTCACAGTGGCTAGGATTATAATACCAGTCTCTCCTACTTGCCAGATGATACAAAGCAGCTTTGTGTGCACAACAATCAGCCCCTGAAGTCTTAGACATCTTGCAAGGGAAGAATTTGGACAGGGACCATTACTTTAAGCCACAGAAGGAAAAGGTCCCCAAAACCTCATCTGGAATCCACAGCAGGACAGGAAGCCCATTACATGTAAGATAAAACTCCCTCTAAAAGTCCTCAATAATACAGGGAGAGGAAAAAAAAAGCTTTCTCCCCCTTCTTCCACCTGTAACAACAGCAGATCACACAGTCACTTAGGCTGTACTATAATGGATTCATATCTCCCATGACCAAAGCCATCTATTCAAAGTGGCTTAATCTGAGAATCGAGGTGTGGATGAGCCTAACACAGACCCTGCTTCACTTCAAGGGAAGTACTCTTCAAGTTTCCAGCACGGGCCCAGCCAGAGCAGCTTCACTGGGGCTGGAGAAGAAAGGAATCTTGCTACAGACTTTAGTCATGACACCCTGTTCAGGAGAGCTCCAAGCAGCTGTCTGAAAGGCGTCGGGAGCAGCTGAGATGTCTCCGCAGGGCAGCTCCCAGCACTGCAGATCCCAGCAGAGCTAGAGCAGCAGCACCCTGCCCTTTCTGTCAGCCACCTCCGATCACAGCCTGTGGCAAAGCCTCTTGGCTTTACCAACTTCAAAGGACAGCGAGCATTCCACCCACAGGCACTGCGCTTGGAGGCAGCCTTGCCAAATAGAGACTATCCATGATTCTGCAGGGTCACTCTGAAAACCACATTCCTCAGATGACTGCTCCCTTCTTTCCTTCAAAGCAAATCATTAACAGAAAAAGCCAGCTGTGAAGTGTTATCAAGAAGTTTATTGGCAGAACATTCGTCCTTAGCATGCCAGTCACAGCCAAGATGGAGCCAACCTGCTGCTAATGCATTATTTACTTCATCTTTATCTCCCTGAAACAGGAGCTCCTGTCTGGAGCGAGCCACATGCCCACTAATCAGCAGAAGTGTTCCTTCCACCATAGCTGAACCAACCCCGCCTGAATGAGGATCCTGTCCGCATATCGAAGAGCTCTTTACCCAAAATACTGTCACAGCAGCGTGCAGGGAACATTGATGTTTGTGGAAAAGCAACAGCCTCAACAATCTGCCAGAGTCCACTGAAGGCAAGTTTTAATCACTTGTTCTCCCATTACAGACTGCTCTGCCTTACAGAAAAATTAAAGCAAAGGAAAAAAAAAAAATCAAACCTCCACGAATCAGAATCCAAAATAACTCCTGGAATAAAAGGTACTGTTGGAAGCTTGTGAGGAGAGATAAAGAAACAGCCTAGCCTGTGCCCAAGAGGTGAACTGCTTCCCCATGGCAACGGCAGCATATCATCTGAGCTCACAGCTCTGTAGAAGTAAGGCAGCAGCCCAGGGCATGCAGGAAACTTTCCACCCCTTCAGCCCATCACTGTTAAGGGTACAGAACGGTCCAACAGGAGACAGAGGAACTCAGGTGACCAGTTTATATGGGCTATGACAGCCCAACAGCCACTTTGGGAGGGGATAAACAACATCTGATATATTTCCAGTTCTGTTTTATTAGTGCTGGTGCTGAACGAGTATAAAAGTTAATTAACTAACCTTCATCTGAGACTCCCAATTCCCTCTGAAAACTGACAGAGCAAGCAACAAGGCTTTGTTCTATGTTACACACAGAAGGTTTGGCCAGAATCTGACCTCAAAATTCAGTCTAGGTGCTCTCGAGAGGAGAGGGGCTACCAAGGACACATGCATAAAGGAAGAAGTGTCAGGTTTTAGCAGTTACAAGTAAACAATAAAAAAGTTTTTCTCCTGAAGAAATCCATGCCTAAGTTCATGAGTATTTTTGACAGGACTGCCTTTAGGTAGGTGAATAAAACAGGAAAGCCAGCAGGCATCCCAGATACCATCACATTCAGCCACTCCTTAGCCATCCACCCTCTGATGGTATTAGTAGTTAGTCACGTAGGGAGTAATGTATAAACTAATATAACTTCTCTTTCTTTGATTTGTGCAATGTTGAATTACAACCAAATGACTACACTGAAGTTAAAAGGGAACAACATGGTTCAGCTAAAGAGGAAACAAGCTCAAGCTCTGGATCCAGCACCGTATGAAGCAGTGAGATGACAAGCATCCCTATGCGCTGTTTACTCATCTAACATGGACACACTTTTTTGCTAAC
This sequence comes from Athene noctua, assembly GCF_965140245.1. Lineage (NCBI taxonomy): Eukaryota > Metazoa > Chordata > Aves > Strigiformes > Strigidae > Athene > Athene noctua. The sequence continues at coordinate 13,447,390 of NC_134049.1, read as the reverse complement.
ATATGGAGAGGAGCACTACTGCTTAGGAACCTACTGTAAAAAACACAATAGAACCAGAACCTATCAAGGTCTTGTACAACTAAGGATAAGATAAGAAACAGATAGACACAGGCAGGTAATACTCCAGCAGCCTAACAACTCTCCACTGAGAGGGTGTCCATGAAGCATTTTAAACAACTCAAGAAATGCTACAGAATTTATACTTTTATTACAGTAAATAACTTCCTAGCTGCCTCCTCATCTGCATGTTTCAGTATTGCTAACAAGTCCTTTTTGGTGTCTTTCAAAAAGAATGTCTACATTAGCTGACAAAGGGAAAAAAATTTCAAAACTAACTAGATGCTAATGTCACAGCAATGAGATCTGATTAACAGAGACACACAGTTTAGAAGTGGGGCTGCTGCTCATACCAAGCACATCACGTAGCCTGGCACATGCTACACTGGGAAAGAGGGAGTTTAAATTTGCAGCTCAGAAACATGTTGGAGGCACTAAGAGAAAACAGAGAGACTGCCTGGCACACCTAGAACAGAGTCATATCAAACCAGAGGAGCATCTCAGATGTTTTGAAGACCCAGACTAGACATTTAGAGAGACATCTGTCAAAGCTTGGAGTGACAAAAGCTCAAAAACCACACAAGCCACTGTTGTCCTGCTGCGCCCTGGCTACAGCTGACTGGGTACACAGCAGTAGAAGTCCCATGACAGTGATTTCCACACTAATTTGTGAATTCCTACCCTATCCTTTATAAGCTATGGTTAAGTTAAGGTCCCCCACGTAGTTGTAGTTGAATGTCTCAGAGTCTTAACAAGTTTTGCCTATCTAAAAAAGGATTTGAAGAAAAAGGAAGTACTTTATAAAGCATAAAAAACCCGCAGCACTCCCTGCCATCACATGTTACAGAGGCCAAAAGTCCAGCCAGACTATGAAATGCAATGACAGTGACTACCCTGCTGCTCATGAGTCGCTGCGTCTCAGACTACCCGTAGCTGTATTGTTCAAAGGAAGGATCTCAACTCTTTCATCACTTTTCCCTTGGCAACTGCTATGGCCATCATTAAAAATGGAAACAAACTAGACTGACTTCTCCCCAGATAAACAACGACTGTTTTAACTTAATGCTTGCATGAGACAATTCTCTGTTGTGGGCACTCCCTACACCATACACAAACTGGAAACTGAAACGTAAACTAGGCTAACTAGAAACCTGGGGCAGATCAAAGTGAAAAAGGATTCATTCCTGAGTTCAAGGCTGGCCTTTCAACTATGACACTTCGAAACTGGACTCCAAATCTTATGGCTCTGAAGAATGATTAAATAACAAAATGTTAAATAATTTATAGGCAAAGAAATGCTTATTTGTCACATATCTGAGCAGCCTTCTGCCCTTCCCCCTTGAAACACAAAGCACTAGATGACTCACCTGTCAGAATAGTCTGGAAAGCTGCTTCCACATTTGTAGAGTCTAAAGCAGACGTCTCAATAAATGACAAACCATTCTTCTCTGTGTGGACAGAAATACTATAATTAGAGAGGTACATCACATATCTCTTTCCCATCCAGAAGAACTTCCGTACCAGATTATATTTGTATTTTTCCTAATGAGACACACTGGTATCAAGAAAAGTGTAAGAAGTTGTGGGTTCTCCCCCCCTTACATGATCTGAAAGCAACACAACTCAACACCAATGTTAGGATTTACACTTATCCCCAAGCACAGGGAGCAGTCCAGTGCTGTGTTACTCTGAGGCACATCTTTCCACATCACTGAAAGTGAGAATTTGTTGCACTTTCAAGAATTATGCAAGGAAGCTTCCTGGATTTTCTTTAACCTCATCAAGTTTCTCAATCTCCCACCTGCTAGTATGTCATGGCAGCTTATTTAACAGGGCTAGCCCAGCTGGAGGAATGACAGTCCTCAGCCTGCAGAGAGGGATCCTCAGTGGCCACAAGCCCTGCAAAAGGCAGCTACAGGAAGCCTTAAAGCAAGAAACCCAGCTACACTCCCAGATTAAATAAATTTGGCCTAAAACAAGGCAAGATTTACAGAAACTAGAATTATTTTTCACAGATCTTAATTATGTAATGAGTCAGAAAGCTGGTTTAATGAAAGTCTGTTCAGCCACAGGCAGTCTTGTAGGGCTCCAGATCACTTGGTACAAAGAAGGCAATATACAGGTGCACGGCTACCAACCATACAAGAAACTCAAACCTGAAGCCATAGGCACAGAATCTGTGAGAGAAGCAATGCACAGGCAAGAGAAAAAACCTGGTTAAAAATCTTCAAATGCCTCTGGCTGATTCTTGAAACCACATCAGCATGCCTGTTCTACAAGGCTTCATTTCTGACTGAATCAAAAAACAGCAAACACCACTACGTGACACTGAGGAACATCACCAGCAGCACCCCTTTTTTCCCCTACCAGCAGACTACTGTATCTAAGACCACGTAGGCAGATTCCCCAGACAGTTAGCATTAGGAAATTATTTTGAGTTCACCAACCTGCAAAAGCTCTGGCCTCATCTGTAGGGACTGCTCTCAGGTGGCGCAAGTCACTCTTGTTTCCCACAAGCATGATTACAATATTGCTGTCAGCATGGTCTCTCAGCTCTTTCAACCATCGCTCTACATTCTCGTAAGTAAGGTGCTTAGCAATGTCGTACACCAATAATGCCCCTACAGCTCCGCGATAGTACCTGTGGGTGAAGAGACATGTTAGAGAACCAGCAAGAAACAACTTGATTAGAAGTGACAGGTTACTGTGCAATAATGGGAAATAGTAATTACTAAGACAGCTATTCAGAAAAACACCCAGAAGCAGGCTATGTGGGACATGAAACAGTGAAGACCAGGGTTATATCCCAGGATCACCAGAGCAGCTGGGACAGCTCAGAGTCTGGGGGGTAAACCAAACGCCACGTTTGTAGGGAGAACCCTGTATCCCAAAAATGAAGCCCTTGAATCCGTGGGGAGGTACTGTCACCTTCAACCTCTGATCCGCTCTTGAAAGTCCTCCTCCACTCATCACCATGGGTGCAGTACGGGCACAGCCCACAGTGATAGAGAGACTTTAGAATGACTCACTGCATTGTAAAAATGTCAACCTGATCAACTCTTCACAAAAGGCCACAGCTGGTCTTCTTTCAGATCAGAGACACACACAGTAATGCATTCAAAAAGAAACATGCTGTGTTCTCCCACCCCACAATCACCTCCAGCTTTACTGAAATCCAGCTGCTTTTGCTATGGTTGGTTTTTTTCAATTAAATAAGCATGCAAAGTGAGCAGCCTTTCCTTGCTGCTACAGGAGGGTTTCTGGTCTTAGGTTACCACTGATAAAACCTCCAGGAACACTGATATTACTTTATCAATTGCTTGGATTGAAATGAGTCTCTCAAAGCTCTTGCATTCTAGGCTTGAAATGCCTCCAGCTATATATCATGAGAGCACTGAGAAGTAAATCAGTATGTGCAGGGACACACTATATCAAGTTTCAGGGCTGAATAATATTTAAGTTTCCTTCCACCATAGGTTGTAGATATTACATGACAAAATACAGACACCCCCTGTTCACAGTTTCTGAGGAATTGGAAGCGCCCAAAATTAACCTCCTCAGCAAAAGCTTCTCTTCAGCCATAGAAGCTATCACTTACGCTGATGTTATAGCTCGGTATCGCTCCTGCCCTGCTGTGTCCCATATCTGAGCCTTTATTGTCTTCCCGTCAACTTGAATGCTTCTTGTTGCAAACTCTACTCCAATGGTGCTTTTGCTTTCCAAGTTAAACTCATTGCGAGTGAAACGAGACAGGAGGTTACTCTTGCCTACTCCAGAGTCTCCAATAAGTACAACTGCAAGACAAAAATGATATGAGAATCAGATTCCAGATATAGATAATACACTGACATTCAGCTGCAGTAAACATTTGTTTTCTGGAATGGTGCATGAAGAAGAATGGCAAAACCACCACTCTCATCATGGGTCTAGCATCCAAGTCTTGATATTTCTAGAGAACTAGAGCTGCCACATTCACCAGCAGTTCGAACAGTCTTTGGAATCAACTTTTACTTGTTATATTTCAGTCTCCTTTGCCCAACCCAGAAAAACATTCCTCCTCCAGGAAGAATATACATGGCTGTCACTGCAAAAGTTGGGGACCATTTGGATTTCACATCTTTGTAACAACACTAGAACTAAAAACCAAAACAAAAAACCCCATACCACTCAACTGAAATCTGTTTTGCTGAAGAAGTCCAAAACACAGGGCAAGCAGCAGACTCTGCCTTCATTTTATACTCTTCATACCTTTGCAGAAGAGAGGTTCCCCACTGCAGCAGAGAAATTTGTCAATGGAAAAAAAGAACCAAACACGAAAAACCACAAGACCACCAACACCCCAACAGGCAGTTTAGCTGAGCCACTGCTTCCACAGTCCGTCACTGCTGCTGTGACTCCTGACCACTCTACGCCAGAGCTTGAAACTGCTCTAAAAAGCTGCTGGGATATCGCTGGGCCTCAGAATTAGAACCACCATCCACTCCCTCTTCACCGGCTCAGCCTGACTCATCACAGCACCAGTGCCAAGCAAACTAATTGGAAGAGTTTGGCTACGCTTGACAAGAGATTGTTAAGGGGTTTAAAGTCCAGTTCCTACAGGAAGAAAAGCATCACGAGGATTCACTGCAATATCCTGTAATGCTGAATTAAAAGGTGCAAGTTTAAGCGTAACTAAAAACTCACTGCCAAGATGCAGGCCACTGGATGAAACACATTCACAGCCCTGAGTTCACACCAACTGGAGCCTCTCAGTACGATCTTATGCCCTTAACGAAGATACCAAAATGGTAACAGAATGAAACGAAAGAAAAAGAGGACAAGTAAGATCCTTGAGAAGAAAGGCTGATCACTTAAGTTCAGCAATGAATCAAGCCCAGTCCAAGCAAAAGAACACATGCTCAGCTGACAAAAAAAACCCATCACTGTGGCTATGCTTGTTTAAAAAAAAAAAAAAAACAAAACCAAAACCAACAGAAATACTTTCTCAGTAGCAGACATCATTTAAGACACTGCAACACAGTGTTGAATATTCTCTGTGGTACAAGAGAGGAATGAGTACACCAAACACACTTCAATCACGTGAGAAACCCCCCAACTGAGTCTTAGTCTAGCAGTGCAAATACTCCCATCTGCTGCTGCACCACACAGCAGCCCTCTGAACACCACCTTCTATTTAAATAATGCAAAACAATTCTGGAAAATGAGATTTTCTCTGACTGCAAGGGCAGAGCAGCACCTTTTAAACACCCTCCATAAAATGAAAATTGCAGCAAACGCGAGCTTCAAACATGGCCTTGTGGAGAGCACTTCATCAAAATAAACATCTTTCCAGCTTCCTCTGCCAGCTGACGCAGCACACAACCAGCCAAGCTACCCAAGTTGCATAAAGCAGAGTGGCTCTGGTAACCACTTCTGTTTATGAAGATCACAAGTGCAGGTAGGTGGCAAGCACATATGCTAATGCAAACAGGATTCTGCTTTCCTGCATGACAGGTCAGCACTGTTCAGTGTCGGCTGCCCTGACACAGCTGAACAGCTCTGCTGGCACGGAAGATGCTGAACCGTTAATAAACTTTGTGCAGGGGACAGGGCACCTAATTGCACCATCACCACCCTGCAAACTGCCATAGCTTTCCTCTTTCATTAGCAAATAAGTTCTTCAATACTATTTTGGCAGGTTTAGGCCACAGTTTTAGATGACATCATATTTGTATTCACCGGGACGTTACAAACAACAAGTTCCTAGGAGGCAAAAGCTCTCAGCTCCCTTCACCCACCTCAGTCCTGCCATCACCCAGCATTAACTTTGGCAGCAGCTAATGACATTTCTACACAAGAAAGGCAGTCTACAGATTTCTAACAGATTTCCTTTTCCCAACAGGATGCATCACATACCTGTTGAGTATTCCCCCAAAACTTACTTTTGTTGTTCAGTGTGTATTTCAAAGCACAGCTTTAAGTCATTTAACAATAGACAGATCACTTTAATTCCTCTGCCAGGTTTTTTTTCCCCTTACCTTGTCTGAATCCCATGCTGCTTATATTCCAAATAGTTTCCAGCATCAGATTAATATGTCCCAATTAAAAGGGGAAAATATTCCTCCTTGAGGTCAACTATTTCCTATACTTAATTGGGCCACTGCAGCTCCTCTTGAACATGGATACAAGAACAGCTTGCAAAGTCAGCAGGCACCTAAGACTCCTCACACTTTCTGCACTTCTGCCAGTCTGAGCAAGTATCACTCTCTGAATACAATTATGAACAGTAACAGCTTTAACAGCCACTCAAGACTGTATTACTCATTTTAAGTTTGCTTTCTTTATCAAACCGCTTCATTTTGATATTTTATACTACACAGTGTTCCCATGGATTATATTCTTAGCACAGAAATACAGTAGGAATGACCATGGATGGCTGACTCCCATTCTAGCTATCCCAGACAAACAGTTTCTGGGAGGGAAATGACATTATCTAGTTCCAAAGCTAATTGTTCCTGCACACACATTTTTATTAGGCTTTTCTTCCAGAAACTCACTCCTAATGGTTAGAAATTGCCTTCTAATTTTCAGAAGAAATTAGTGGTCAGCTGATGGTGGTGTTCATGTGCCAGCATTGTCCATTAGCTTATTAGTTTCTCCTCCCAGTGGTGTTTACACTGGGGTATTTTCAGAAAGCAACCGCATCTGCTCTCACTTTGTTCTACTGGCTAAATAAACCAGCTTCTCAAATGTTTCCTTATAAACAGACTCTCCATTTCCCCAAACATCTTCTCTACAAGTTTCTGAATTTCTTTTCCACACAGTGAGAACTGCACACATCATTCTAAGTAGGACCTCCCTGTGACATATACAGGGATTTTAATACTTCCACCTCTACTAGGCATACCTGGAGCTGGTATTACCTTTTCCTGACCATATCACCTTGATGGCTCAGTCTGCCTGTGATCAGACCTAATTCTTCTAGCTTTAAGTTGGAAAACTTTTACTTTGCCAAGCTCCTATGGGTGCCCAGGCATAAAATCTCACATCCTGAATCCCACCTCATTTGGAGGACTGCCGTCCTCATCAGCACAGAGCCCTTCCAGCGCTGCACTCCGACTTTGCCCTGTACCACCCATCTTGCATCATCGGCAAATTCCTTTACGACATCAGCACTCAGAGGAGGGAGGTCTAGAGGAAACATTGAAGCAAGTTCAGCCACAAGACCTATTCTTGAAAACCTCCATCAATAACCTTCTTTGGACTTGCATTTCCCTTACTGGAGCAGCACCTTAGAAAGCTTTGCAATCAAGGGAGATTTTGTATTGGCGCATCCTGAAAGTCATCGCCCTGCCCCAAGTGACTACTACTAGGCAGGTCATTCTTACTGGTTCAGCGATGTGCCAATTCAATACTTGCAACCATGTGCTTTAAATCAATGCATTTGACTGTCTACAGCATCAACCACTCCAAAGGTTTGAGACAAGCATCTGGTGGAGAGGAAAAAAAACAAGAAAAAAAAACAAGGGAAAAAAAAAAAAAATAGTATGAAATTCACACTACCATATAAATTTCATTCTGTAATTCCAGTTTTATTTCTGTAGAAGACCAAAATAAGAATTCAATTTCCTAAGTTGCATGAAAAGCAATTTAGAGAACTACGTCAAGAAAGGATTATTAATTTTTTACCAACATTCCAACTCACCTGATTTTATTCCTGTTAAACTTTTAACTTAGTTGAAATTTTCAGAGAATACTTTAATTATCTCATGCAATATGTTATTGACAACCTAATCAGGTTGAAAATAGAAAATACAGCCTCACTGGCTTGTATTGTCTATGGTAAAAGTTATTACCCGTCACATATTACACAATTTAAAACAAATACACCAGCTCCAGGGAATTACAGTGCCTAAAACCACTCAGTCTCTGCATTGAGCTCTGCTATTAAGAGTCATATCAATAAAGAGCCTGGACACATCTTCATGACCCCCAGAAGAACTTGCTGATGAACACCTCTTCCTGCCCACTTCAGCTGGAGTTTAAAGGAAACATGAACAAGATGACCCACCCGATTCTACACCTTGTAGGCAGCTGGTGATAAACCTAACACGATCATGTCTTATATTAAACTCCCTCCGCACTTGTGCCCCCCTGTTTTATTCACCCGTTTTCTGTCACAAGGAGAACTGCTGTCTCAAAGGCACTGTGGGGTAGGGGTTGTTCGTTACCTGTACATACGATATGTAACGCAGAGCTGAGCCTCCAAACACCTCTAGTAAAATAGCTAAGCCAGCACATTTATTATACACAAAAGCACCTCCACATCCAAAGCAGTGAAGGCAAAGGGCTTGCTACCATTGTAAAAACCAATAGGTGCCATGCAACCACTCTTCTCTATGAATTTCTCTAAACAAAACACACAAGAAAAAGTGTTTTCTAAAACCCAGACCAACAAGTTTGTTCAGTTTCAGAGCATTTCCTCAATATGAAAGGGAAAAGCTGGAGGAAGGGAAAAACAAACATGATGCAAAGAAGAAAGCAGATATAATTAGGAAAAACTCCAGTTTCAGCTAAAATGAATGTCAACGCAAGCTGCGTCCATGTTCAGAAATGAGAAGTCTGACCCCAAATCCAGAGTTCCACATGGTCAAGGTGCAGATGTAATCGTCTTGAGCTTTGTCCATAGAAAACACAGAAGATATCTTCTACAAGTGAGGGTTACTTTGATAGCTACTCATCTACTGCAAATACATTAATCAAAAAGAGTAAGAAGTTCCTGCATTTAAGCCAAGCTCAATGTATTAAGTAACAAAGAAGTATCCTTATATCACCATTGTATTTTCCTCCCATTAAAAGTAGAGTAAGTTTTCTACAAACTGGACTTCATAGGTCTTGCATTTCCTCAAGTGCAGTGCTAGGAACAGTAGGCACTGCTCTCAGCAAAAAAACAAGAAGTGTGGAAGAATACAAAGACACATGTAACTGAACAAGAGGAATTTACCAGAAACTGTCTTTTTACAAACTAGGCTTGGTCTTTAGCATATGCTCAAGTGTTGCAACAGAGTCAGGAGAGGGGTATTTTGTAACAGGTACTGTGATTTTATTGCATGGCAGCATAGGTGGGCTCAGCTTACAGCCACCAGCAGAGTCAGCCAGATTCTGACATACAGCTGCTATCAGTGGCCGACAGGACAAAACCAGACGTCTCATGTAAACAGACATGTGGCAATTTAACTCAAGAGTAAAAGACATCTAGACTAAAGAATATCACCCAATTATTTTAAACCGTCAGGCTCTGAACTCAATCCCACCAACCTTCCATGACCCTTCAAGTTCATAAACCCAGAACTGTCCCAATGGATTAAATGTCCCTATAGACCAACATCCATTCTGACTGTCAAGAACTGATGTCTGAGAAACTTTATGTGTAACAGAACAGGCTAATCTTTGTCCCAGCAAGCCCTGGTATCTTCAAACAAGCAATACCTTCAGACTTGCCATTGTAACCATCACACTGAAACACCCCAACAGACATTTTCCTTCCTCTATAAATTTGTGCTGTCTTTCGAACCCGTTTGCAGTATTTATGGCAATGCATCACTCCAAAACTTGCATATACATCTGTGGGACTTTATGTCCTTTTGTTTTCGCCCGATGCTCAATAAAAGAAGCATTACAGATATCCCTTATCCATCAAATTATGATAAAGAGTAGATACTTCCTCGCCCTTATCACTCACTGTTTTGATTTTGATAAAGTTGTACATTGCTTCAGTATAAGGATAAGAATCCATTAGGTTTCTCTTCTGATTATTTTGCTGCCCTTCATCTTTTCAATTCTACAATATCCCTTTCAAAATGGGTATTCCTGTCCTGCCAACATTTCCCCTCAATCCCCAAGATGCTTATGTCCCAAACATCAGCTTAACGTTTCCCGCAAGTTCTCATTTCCTCTTCCAAGAGGTTTTACCTACCACTTGCCTTTGCGACCAGTGCCCAGTAATGAGACGTTCATTTCAGAGATCTACTTACAATAATTTCAAGATCATTCCAGAGTGGTGACAGCTTGTTTAGAACCACCATCACCTCTGGGAAGTTACAAGTTTCCACAATTCCTATTACTCTGCATTTGTGATGTTATTTCAGCTGCCACATTAATCCCAGTTATGTGACACGGCATAAACCTCCCATAGTCTACTTTAGCTTTGCAAAGCCTGAATTACTCATCTTCACAACACCATTTTCACAGCACTCCCTGCACTCCCAACAGCTTCTATAAACTAGACTAAACAGAAAAATCTTTAGGAGGGGCAATCAGTTAAACTAGCTTTTCTATATAACCAGATCCCAAGTTTATTATTTCCTAATTATATAAGGAAGCAGATCTAATAAAAGATAGAACCTCTCCCAACAAACTCTGCGTCACTGTTATTCCCAGGCCTCTGCAGCTAAAACATTAATTATAAGCATATTGACAGAATTGTATGAAAAAGTATGGTTTTGATAACTTGTACACAGAAATACCTACAATAAGATTGCTTGCTGTGATTAAAGTAGTGGTCAGCAAGGCCCTTGCCAACTCTGCAAGCTGATAAAAGAGGCCCTTCTTGGCACTTCCTGACTTAATTTTAATAGCAATATAGGTGACTAATTGATAGTTAGAAATAATGCCACTTTCTACATAGGATAAAAAGGGGCAACAACAAAAAAGCAGCAGTTCCTCAAAGTTATTACAGGAGCTTCAGAGTACAGAAAACACACTGATGTTTTCCTAAGTTTCTTGATGACAAGCACTGAGTCTCTCACCATTACAATGTAACAAGCAGTACTCTAAATTCTAACTCTAAATTTACAATACCATTTCACAATAAACAACCACTTTTTACAATACTTTGCTTGCTTTTGCAGTAGGATGAAAAAAATTGGCTAGTCAACTTCAAAACATCAGCATTTCCAAACATGTTTCACAGCATGCTTTATGAACAGGCTGGTATTTTACTCTGTGGGGAGTGAAAACTGAGTAGTTAACTATAACCTCCAGCATTTTAACCCAACTTGCTGCGTAGGGCTGACCGAAGGGGTACGTGTCCTGGAAAACAAGGTATTCCTGCCCTTCTCTGCTGGGTGCTGCATGAGGTGCCAGGACAGGAGACGAGAGCCCTGGGTGTGAAACAGCAGTTACCTTCCCCCCTCGCAAAATGCTCAGCATGCAGAAGGCAGCAAATACTACTACTTTATTAAATCAGCTGCATCATCTACCATCGCTGAGCATGTAACTCACTTACTTTATAGTCCTATTTAATAGCTAGGAAAGGAAGTAGTCCTTATCAACCTTGGTCATCCTCGCTAACGATCGTTATTCGCCATCCCGGCAGGCTGGCCGTCACCTCAGCCCGTTCACGGAGCAGAAGCCTTAGACAAGACACAGCCACGCCAAATCACTGCTACAAAAACCTGCCCAAATCTGATATTTTGGGCGAGGGCGCGAGGCTCCGGATCAGGCAGCGACGCCCGGCACACCCTGGGCGATGGAGCTCCAGAAACACCCGACCAAGGGCTTGGCGATGCCCGCGGAAGCGCAGCCTCCGCCTCACACCGGCAAGGCCGACACGGGGCTGGCCGGAGGCCCCCGCCCGCCCCCGCCCCGCAGCTCTCCATGGCGGCCTGCCCGGGCGGACACGTTAGGGCAGCGGCAACCGAGACACCCTGGGGGCTTGGGACCCTCTCCCCACCCGCCGGGCCGGGGCTGCTCCCCAGGGCTGCGAGGGAAGCGGCGGCGGGGCGGGAACTGGCTGAGGCGGCGGGGAGCCACACACACACACACACACACACACGCACGCACTCACTCCCCCCGCCCCGCCAGAGGGTCGCGCCGTGAGGAGGCCGCTCCCCACGCCCCGCCAAGGCCGGGACCCCTGTGGAAGGTGACCCCGCCGGTTGCCATGGTTACCTTTGAAGAGATAGTCGTACTCGTCGTCGCGGGTGCCCATGGTGGGGTGCACCGAGGCGCGGCGTTGCCCAAGGACGGGGAGCGGGACCCTCCCTGCAGCCGCCGCAGCGCTTCCGCCCCCCGCGCTCCGCCCGCCCCGGACAGGTGCTTCCGGGGCAGCGCGGCACAACTGCTTCCGGGGCAGCGCCCCGCCCCGCCCCGCCCAGCCCTTAAAGCGGCAGTGCCCGCGGCGGGGCGGGCGGTGTGTCCGGCTGCGGAGCCCGCACGGCCCCCCCGTGTCCCGCGCCCCCGGCGGCCGCGGCGGGGGGGACGGGCCGCGGCGGGGGGCGGGGAGGGGGCGCGGGAGGGACTAGGGCTGGCGGGGAGGGGTGTTGGCAGAGCGGTTCCATGGTGTAATGGTTAGCACTCTGGACTCTGAATCCAGCGATCCGAGTTCAAATCTCGGTGGAACCTGACTGTTCTCTCCTTTTTCCTCTTTTTTCTTTTTTTTTGCCCCAACCTCTTCTGCCCAAATTATAGCCAAACACTCTCCTCGCTCCCCGGGCTCCTTCACACACAGCGGTGTGACAGCCCTATCCCCAACCACGAGTGTGGGTCCCCTTCTGCCTACACGAGCGGGGGGATGGCTTCCACCCCCGAGCTGCCCACAACCACCTGGAGTTTGGGGTGAGTTGGTGGGAAGCCCCCCAGGAATCACAGATCCATCCAGTGAACTGTGCCGAGAGGGGCATGCGAAGCCGATGGATCAAGAGGTGCCAAGGAGCTCTTTCACCTCGTGAGGTGCGAAGAGGCCGCGCATGCAGGTGCCACCATGCCACTGCCCACCCCGCTGCTCCCTTCCCAAAAGGTCGTCCCCCTCGTCTGACCCTGCACCATGGGACACACCAGCTTTGTCATCGGCTTCCCTTGGTGCAGGCTTGAGACCTATATAGAAAATAAAATAGAAGATAAATAGAATAAAATAGAAGATAAAAATAGCACTTCTGTCCAGATGATTAAACCAAAGCCCTTAAAACTGCTCTTTTTCCACCAGCTTGTCATTAGCAGCAGCAGTATGATCGCCATCTCTGCAGTCAGTGGCTGTGTTATCGTTCCTGTGCATGGAAAGTAACCCCCCAGGCATCAGCAGCAACACTGTGCGTCAGTTACTGTCTGCTAGAAAGATAACGAACCATAACGTGATCCTCTGCCATTTAAAAATAAAATAGTTCACACTGCCTCAGAGCTTCTGAGCACAGAAAACAAAGCACTAATAACAAAGACACATGACGTGTGACAACGACGTGTCACACCGCAGGAGCATGGCGCTGCCGGTGGAGGCTCTCCAGGAGCACACAGGAGAGGTCGGAGGGGTCTGGGCTCACCCCACATCCTGCCACTGGTGTGCCCTGGCAGATCATGCACCTCCAGCTTCTTGCAAACCCACTGAGCATTCGGAGCTTCGCATCCCCAAGGCCCTGTTCCACGTGTCCTGTGGGAATAATGGCTCATGCCAGTTCAGGAAGGGCATTGCAACGCCAGACCTCACAGGAGCAGAAAGCACTCAGGTAGTGTGGCAGCCAGGTCTGTAGACGTCTGCAATGTCTTGGATTTATCCTTTTTATCTCCAGATGAACCCAGAACACCCAAAATCTTGAGTCTAAAAATGCTTGTCCTGCTCCTGCCATGCTTCTCAATCCTAGTGCATTGAATAGTGGATTAAAATTGATAATGGATACTTGTATGTGTAGTGTCTGGGGCATATTTTAACTCTGTAGTTAAGGTTTCTATCTGACATCCTATTTGCAGTTCTCCACTGAACTTTGCTGTTAAAAACCTATTATTTTTCACCTGATGTTTCTCAGGCCTGGTTTCATTCTTCAGAGCTGCTATTAGTTCTAAAAAAATAAAAATAACACAGATGAAGTATTTTTAGTTATTCTCCTGCAAAAGCTGTTCTCCTTTTTGTGTTTTGTGTTTTGTTTGTGAGCCTGGAAACACCCTTTATTTACATTTTTCATACACGTAAGCGTTACTTCCTCTTGCACCAAATTGCAAATGTTCCTCATCTGGAACTGGCTTGTCCTAAGCAAGACTTTCGGGCACAAAGTGAGGATAATGTCTTTCCTGTCTGAGCTAAAAAACATTGCTGTACTACTATCACTTGTTGAAATTAAGACATTTACAGAGCAGAGGCATTTTTACCAATCATGCATTGTAACATGAAAATTTCTGCAGATTCCCACGTTTATGAGCAGCAGCAGAGGTTATTTCTAGCTAAGCCTGTTTAAATGCATTTGATCGTTTATAATCTTAATGGTGAAAACTGAAACAGCAGAAAGAACTTTGCATCTGCACAAGACTCAACAGAGAGAAGGGCATGAGGATGGCATTGGACTAGCAGGGAGCTCCAGAAATTAAAGTCTTACATTCTGTTCAGACCTGGGTTAATTTTGTTCCTGTTCAGGCAAGCACCAGATGAGAATACACAAAACCTCAGGAAATGTTGCTGTCAGCACAGACCGTTTTTGGCTGCTCTGCTCTTTCTCTGTGTCCCCTCCCGGAGCATGCTGCTGTAGTTACAGGATGGGCTGGGACACCTCCCGTGCGTATGAAACATGGCCAAAAAGCAGAGGTCAGGCCTGAAATAACAGAGGATTGTGTGCTCTTCAACTGACAGCTTTTAATGTGAGAACAGTCATTCAGCACTGGCATTTCTGCTGCATTAATTGCCATTAGTGTCATCCTTGCGGGAACACTAAATTCATTGCAAACCTTGAATTAGAGCTCTCTTGTAATTCTTCAGTTTGTACTTAGACACAACCATTTGCGGAGGCAGCACGTTCCAAGCAACTGGAGCAGAGACAAGGAATGATACTCAGCTGGCCCTTGGATGTTCAATTTAGCGAAGAAAAGAAGCAGAGGTCACACTCATAACTATGTATTTATGGTTCTGTTCTGGAAATTCATACAGCAGCTGCCAAAAAGGCCCCAGCTTTTGCCTCGGCAGCACCATTAACGTGCAGATGTGTGTTAGAGCTATCATCTCCGAGCTGCTCAGCCCCAGGCTCTCTGCATCATGCTCTCCCTGCACCTGATTCTCACTTTATTTTGCCACTTTCTTCCTGACACTGACTCCTGAGAACCCGAGAGAAATCCTGGCCTAACAAATGCCACCATCTTTGATGGCTGTAGCATTCCCACAACAAGGTCAAGGTCTCTGCAGAACACACCAGTGGTATTTGACATGGATACAGAAGAATGTGAAACAGGGACGGCCAGTATTTGCTGCTGGTCCCAGCTTTTTTGGTTCTGAAATCCCTGTTCACACTTTGCAAAGCCCATCACTTTGCAAAGCTCAGGGAAGGATTTGGAATTGGAAATCGCAGTAATTCAAAATTGTCCTTGAATAGCTGTTGACCCAAATTCCTGTTTCCCAGATGAAAAGGAGCCACTGGCTTCCTCGGGGCAGAATGCAGGAAGGACAAAAGCGAAGTGCCAGAACCCATTCTGTTTTATCAGAGCTGAAATATTTCCTAAGGGGGAAACCAAATCAATACTTTGCAATTTTCTGACAATACATGAATCATTGCAATTATTCAGATAATTCGAGTTTTCCAATCCAGCTGCTAAATTAGAGAAAAGCATACTCTTCGCACTCACTACCCCCAGTTTGACATGTCAGTCAGAAAAAAACCCTTCAAGTATAAAATTCATCCACTGAAATAAAAAAAAAAAAAAAAAAGATAATTCTCTTTTTAAAAACCTTGGACCAAATTAAAGGGTCTATGATGTACAAGGAGTTCTATTTTTCAGGTAATTCCATGCCAGAGGTAGGAGTAATGAAAATGCATGGAGTTAATAGGAATTTTTCTGTTGATTACCCATTTGAATTCCAGCATCTGCTATATTCTTTTCTAATTCTACAGCTCTAAGATGAAAAGACTATATAAGAAGAAATAGACCCAAACAAAATTCTTTTCCCTATCAGTCTTTTCTTTCCTAACCCTGAGGTTGGAACAAAAAAGGACCCAGATCTGAATAGGGACTGATGCAAAATCAAATCTCATCCTGGCTTTGTTGTTCTCTAGGGATCTCTGCAGCACTGGAGAAAGAGTGGGAAGGGAGGGGCTGTAGAAAAATTAACCATCTTCTGGAGACATTTTTTCACTAGGACAATATTAAGGTAAGCAGAAAGGAAGGAAAGTTTTCAGTATGCTTTGGGAATGGGAATTGAATGCAACAGACTCGATGACTTGGTGTTTCTTGTGATGACTGTCAAAATGAAGTCATCAGTTTCCTGCATCCATTTTGGACTCCACACACATCTCCTTGTCTGTGTCTGCTGCCTCCAGAGACATATGAGCAAGATAATACTGGCAGTTCCAGGATAATTGCTGGCCAAGATATAATATGAGACATGGCTCAAAATCTTCTTCCTCTTACTAGACCCTGCCACAGGGTTTTATTTCCTATCTAGGGTCAAAATCTGCTTGATGTTGGTGTCACTACCAGACAACTACAATGTCAACGACAGCAGTGCAAGCATTATCACACATCCCATCATCTTCTAATTTGGATTCAAAAGATCAGCCCTGGGGAATGAAGAAGGCAGTTTGATTTCTGTGGCCAATTCATTCGCTGCTGAAAAAACCAACAGAGCCGGCTGGCTGTGCTCAGCATGGCGATGCTTGTTGTGAAGCTGTACAATTATCCGGGGAGCCAGGCTGAGTCTATAAAACTTTGCTCATTAAGATCATTAGAGAGCTGTCAAATGGAACAACAGGGATGGCTTTGATCTGGCAGAATACCCTTTCTCCTGTTCCCAGACCTTGGGAACCATCCAGTTCCTCATATTTTATTTTTTTTTAAGTAATTCAAACAATACTCATTGCTTTTTTTATAGGGTGCAATAACTTCTTCAGGAAAACTGGAAGCTGTAACAGCAATAATAAGATTAATTTATTAAATAGAAACCCCGATATTTCAATGATTCCTCTATAAACATGTTCATAGTTAGTTTTGCCAAGAAAATGACAAAATGCTGCTCATAATCCCAAAGATATTCCCTACGAATCCACTAGGTGTCCTACTGTTTTCAAGCAATTAGGCTCAAGGGGGTTTTTTAGGTGTTTTGCCAGTGAGGAATTAGTTTGAGTCTTTAGTGGAATTAGGTCTGGGTTTGCGGGTTGAAGAAACATGTACGTATGGTTTGTGCGACACAGCAGGACATCTGGCTCACAGTGGCAGCTCTTTTGGCAAATGCCACTAATGTTTCCCACAGAGACCAACTCAAGGTTAGAGGCGGGAAGAGAAAAAGGAAAAGAATCTGCCTTCCTCTCCTGGGAATGCTAAACAAGATCCATCAGAGCCAAATCCTCTTCTCAGTCAACCTTGGCCATCTATTTATAGGACTGCTGAAGTGAGCCCAGTGCTGACCTCAAAGGTGGTGGCAACACGCGTTAACCTTCATCAGAGCCGCTCTGCACAGGCTGCAATTTTGACATTCCTGGTCACTGTTCCAGTCCCTGACGGGTGTCCTGCTGCTTGCCAGCGCTCGTGCCTGTCTGCAAAGGCCAGCACAGCAATCGCTCATGAGGTGTCCTGTCACTCCAAACACAGAGGGCATGTCAAATGCATTCTAAGAAGAGCAGGCGGAAAAATAGCCAAAGGATAATTTTCTCAACCCAGAAAATAGTTGGGGCGGAGCGTGGCCATTGGAAAGGGCCAGCTGCTTGGCTGCTCCTACATTGCACAGCCCAGAGCACACACACTGTATCAAGTTGTGCTATTTGGGACATTCCTCAACCGCCTTGGGATCTGTTACTTGCACTGAGTCCCAGCATGGCAGTCTAGAATTCTCTGAAGCACTCATCTCCTAAAAAGTATCTTTCATTATTCCAGTGTCTTACAGTGTTCAGAAATGAGTATCTGCAATATATCAGTAAGGGACAACTACAGGGTGTTTTAATGGTCTTGTCACTGAAGCACAACTCCCCTTCTGTATAAACCCTATAGCCTGACCCTCCACAGAGCAATGATTGTTGCACTTGCAAACACCCCTCCCATTCACTCTAGTTTCACAGGGGTGCCACAACTTGAATTTAACCCAGATCTATGTGAGGCAAGTGAGGAGGAAATCAGGTTTGTTTTCTATTTAAAAAATGCCAGAGGCAAAGATGCTCTCAAACAGTGAGGTTATCTCCTTTTTCAGTAGGTGCTTCTGGTCAGAAATACTGCCCACGGC
This sequence comes from Athene noctua, assembly GCF_965140245.1. Taxonomy (NCBI): domain Eukaryota; kingdom Metazoa; phylum Chordata; class Aves; order Strigiformes; family Strigidae; genus Athene; species Athene noctua. The sequence goes on along the minus strand of NC_134049.1, from coordinate 13,429,176 downwards.
TATTGGATGTGAAAAGAGGCACCAGGCAAGCTATCAGCACCAGTTTAATGGCAAGCTGCAAGGGGAAATCAGAGGGGGAACAAGAGCCTCCTGTCCTTGGCCCACCAGGATTCCTTGCCATCAGGCACTGCGCATCACGGGAAGTGCCTAGCATCTGTCCTGTGCCATGTGTTACTGCACTGCCTCTATTTCTTGCGATTTGCGTTGAAGGTATGACAGTCGTTTTCCTGACAACCTACAAGAAGAAAAGATACTCCAATCTTCTGACTGTATGTATATATAGATACCTGCTGTAGTACCATCCATATGCAGTATGTACCATATGCTAACTGTGAAAGAGTTTAACCTGGTCCAGCGCATGTGTTTGCTGTTATACATAACAAATACCTCAAGCCTTGCCATGATTCAGTGCATTATGCATGGGAGCCATCTGGTCCCATAGCTGAAGAAGCAAACTGAAAATTTGATAAAAGCATAAACAGTCACAATGAGAGAGACTAAAAAGATGTGTTGATATTCCAAGCAGGAGTCTCCTTCCGTGAGGGCTAATCTCATCACCCGTTGCCTCTTGCCTGCTCCTTTCTCCGGAAAGCTGTTGCCAGACAGGTTGCACTCTCAGCTCTGTGAGTACGCACACCTTTGGGATGCTACAAACACATTTCCTGCGCTTGAGCAAACGTTCTGGGACAAGATTTTTCTCAGTAGCCAGCTGTGCAGTGAGCAAGATGTGCAAGATGTTTGGAGCACAGCTTATTTTATGGATCTCGGATTGATCAAGAATTCTGGCTGGTTTAAAATGCACTCTCGATTATGATTAGTCATTAATATTGTCTCACTACTGTGCAGAATTACGGTTTATGGCTTAGAAGACTGAAAGGAAGTCCATCTCAGTCTCCCCAGATGTTCTCAGCCCTGGAGTGGAGATGTATTTTGGAGAGACTGGAGCAACAAGGAGTTTGGTGCAGTGAATGGGGCAGAGTTTGGAATGGTTTGGATTTGGCCAAGAGTTTGTGTATAACTTGGCCAGAATACTGTGTTACTAAAACTGGCTTATTTAGATTTTGGAGCCAGACCAGTTTTCCCCCATTCTGACCCTGTTTTTTGATATTTGGAGGTCACAGGGAGGGAAGGCAGATAGGAGATGCCTATTTTAGTACATCTCTGCAGGGAATGCACATGCTTCAGACAGGTACACATTTGTTTCCTCTGACACTGAATTAATGGGAATTGATGTATTGATTCTGCAATTCTTCTAAAGATTGCTTCAAGTTTTGGCCTGTTTCCAAGCTGGTTAGATGCAGTGTGCGCACAGTTCAAGACAGATATTTAATTATTCTAATATAAATACAGTTTTAAAAATTCAGTTCCCTGTGAAATCCAGAAGACAATAATAGCATTATCATCATGCAAATAATGTAGCCTTTCCTGCTTTATATAGTCTGTTTTTGTGCCCAGCTACTCCTTCTGGCTTAATACAACCAAGCCCCTCCAAAATCACAGAATTATTAAGATATTTGCCACTAGTGAAAATTCATTCAGTATTTTTCATCTTGTTCTTACCTGTTTGAGAGTACACTGTTCAGAGCAAATGCAATCTGCTGTTCTGTGTTTGTGGGGAGTATTCAGGATTATGGTAGGGCTCTGCCAGAATGAATGTTACTGGCACCACTATTATTATTGTTGTTGTTGTTGTTGTTATTAAACAATAATAACCTATCAGTCATTTGCCAGTCTCAAGGGTTAAAATCTAATGCTTTGTGGATATTCCCACATTTAACTGACTAAATACTGGCAAAGTATCCACCTCATATACTGTGTTTGTAGACTATCAGAACATCTCTGTGCCAGGTAAATTCCTGGTCCCAAAAAGAGAAAGCATCTTGTATTAGGGATGGAGTAAGAGTCTTGCATTTTCTTGCTTTGATCAGCGTGTCTCTGTTTTTATGATCTCACTAGGAAAGTTACTTGATGTTTCTTTATTTTGAGTGTCAGCATGGCTCCTGCAAATGTTTGAAGTCATCTTTGTATTTCATTTCTTTTCTGGCAAAACAGCATCCATCTGTAATTTAAGAATAGAATGTATAAAAACTGCATACGACTACAAAGCACAGAACATAGAATTTCTGGGCAAAATTCTTTTCTCAGTTACACTTACGTAACTCTGGAGTAGTCTCTTCATCTTTCTCATTGCTACTCTGAAACGCATTTTCATTTCATTGTGTCAGATCCAAAGGATCTACCATATATGGCTAAATCCGATTTCATCACAACTGTTGTAATTTCCTAGGCAAACTTACAATCTCAGAGGAAGTACCTAAAGATGCATTTACAGTACATGGGCCTCAATACTCTAAGAAATATGCTGCTGGCAGTTCTCTGTTAGTAGTTTTCGATGCAAATAAAAATACTATGTAGGTGGAGAACTGCTGAACTATCTGGAGCAGAGATTTTCTCTACATACACAAGCAGAGAATCTGCACTGCATGGCTGAGCTCTTTTTTAAAGCATCCTGTTCAACAACTCTTTCTTTAAACAAATAAATAGTTTGCTCTAAATGGTTTGATATTTATTTTGTATAACTCTGTTCCTTGGCTGTCCATGCTATAGAAATGCTGTTTGCTACAAGAAGACAGATTGCCTGGACTGGAAGCCTCAGCCCCAATTCAGGGAAGCACATGGTTTCCTTACAAAGATTATGATGATTATAATTACTATTCAGTATATGGTGCAATTGTTTTTGGTGTTTAAAACAGAACAAAACAAAACAAAGCAAAACAGTTTTGGAAAGGAAAACAGAACATTAGAAAAAAATAATAGTAAAATGGGAAGTGGTTGACCTTCAGGAGATAACTCCCATCTGCAGTGACTGCTATCCAGCGTTTCTAGTCATCAGAAAAGGGAAAGAAAAAAAATCCCATTAAATATCCCAATACTTCTTTGGAAAATAATGCACCTCCTTTTCTGTAGGTATAACATTTTTACATCTCCTGTTCAACAGCTGCTAGTGTCAAAGGCCAAGCAAGCAGTCCATGGAATGCAGAGCCTGAAGTTTCTCGGCGGCCGCTGAAGGCAAAACCATCTAAAGCTGTAGCAGATGTTCGCTTGCTTCCTGTCTGCTTATCAGCCCTGCAAAGACACTTCGTTTTTGTACTTGTTATGCCAAGTGTAACTATGGAGATCTAATACAAGCTGCGCAATAGCGATACGGTGAATAGTTCTTTACGTATTTGGTTATGAATGATCAAGCAAAACATTATGGTTTCTAAGAACTCCCTCAAATTTTTCCATATGTGCATTAGTCATTCCCCTTGCATGACAAGAAAATGACAGTGTACAAAGTAATTTAAGAAATGCTGCATTACTGTGGCTCTACAATGTTTAATTTAAATACCATTAATGAATTGTCACTCACTGGACCTTCCATAGGACCCCTTCCAGTTTGACCTGCCCTTTCTATTGGGACTGTTGTCAGAGAGGAGTCGATGCAATGCAATTCAGTTACAGAAACTGAACAACAGATATACGCTGTGCTTGATGTTAGTTGCAGGCTTTAGGTTCAAAACCCCCTAAATTAGCATCTGATGGATTACATTTCTATGGTGAAATTCTTCACTGACTTCAGTTCACATCCCTTTGTATAGTGGGCACAGCGAAGGTGTCGGTTTGGCCTCAGTGTGTTCACATTTTATATGTTGTTTCTAGTACACTGAAACAAGAAGTGGTATATCCCAACCAACTATATTCCTCCAAGGCCTTGAATACACCACAGAAGAGGGTTCTTAACTGTCACTTTAAAAATCAGTTACACTAAATATTTTGTTGTTGCACCTCTGCAGTTTTAATTTCTGTTTGTATTCATTATGAGCTCCTGTAAATTATAACTTTAAGATGAATGACTATATGCAAGCGTTAAAACAGTGTTCAATCTATTTTAGGGCTCTGAGCTTGTTTAATAAGACTGATTATTACACTGATGCATTTAAATTGATATACATTCCCAGTACAGGCAAGACCCAGGGCAATTAAGTTTATTGCTTAATAGACAGGACATCTTTTTCCTCCATGAAATAGAAGTAATAAAGGAATTTATATAAATCCTAGCACAGATGTTTTTGCTTTAAGAGTAACAGAAAAGGATGGGTTTGGGATGGTTTCTCTGACTGTGTTGAAATTGGAAACCAAAAGTGACAGCTTTGGCCTGTCACTGGTAGACATGGTTATAACCATGGGAAACAAAAGGTTTCAGAGCAACAGTGGCTCTGCTGGTGTTCACATTTCATGTAACTCTATCAAGGAAAAAGAGCACCAGGTAACCATTATTGCTAATTCTAAAATGTTGATCACATTGCAAATCTGTGTTGACCTGTAAAATGCAAATAGTGGGCACAGCACTTCCTTGAGTAGTCCTTCTACAGGTGGTAATCTGTTGTATTACAACATTAAGGCCCATGCCCTTGAAGGAAATTAAGCACTTTGGGACGATTGGTTCCAGGGCAAGTAGGTATGGATATGCTTTTGAGAAAATGAGCTTCCATATAGAAGCTGTAAACCTAAATTTCAATCGCTTCCTTTGCCCAAAGGCAAGCAATGACAAGGCAATGCATGAAGCAAAAGAGAAAAGTTGTTGAAAATGAAGATATCAGAGGCTCTATGCAAAGGACAGATTTGCAGGCAAAAGATGCATTTGGTGAATGCAGTGATGGAAATTGCCTGAAGCATCTGGAAAAACACCACAAGAAGTATGAAGGTGAAACAGGATGAGGTGAAGAAAGTGGACCCAGGGATTAAACTTGTATGAGTTGGGAATGTGGAGGAGGTAAACACAATCCTTTGGGTGAATTCCTGGAAGGGATGTAGTAAATATATTACAAAACCAACACACTGGTATTATGACTGGATAAGGGATTTTTCAGTTGAAGTATTTGAAAGTAAAACTCAGTATTTAGACTTAGACTGTAAGGAGCAGCCCAGTAGGAAGTAGGATGGATGAGATGGCTTAACAGGGCTTCATTGTAGTCAAATTAATTCAGTTTAAATAATTAATTCTCTTTTAAATTGACTCTACTCTGCACACTTGACATTTTGGAAAAGCTGCCATTGCCTGGCCTTCTGGTAAATGCTTTTGCATCTGTTTTCCATTGTTTCCTTCTTCAAAAAAATCCTTGTCGCTAACAGGAACCATCAGCAGCATGGAACAAATTGACTTGCCAAGAACATTTCCTCCAATTTCATTATTTATACTGGAAGTATTCTTTATTGTATTAAGAGTCAGACTGTGATTTTTAAAAATCGCTGTATATTAAGATGATTTTGTACTGTCATGAGTCAAATTCAAACTTGGTTGCGTGAATTACTTGCATTTCATCAACATTTGGTCCTACTTTTTTCAAGGAGGTGATCAGGCAGTTTAATTAATCCACAGTCCTCTCTGCCTACTTCATTATATAGAGCTCCTTACTGCTGAAGCAGAGGCCCTCCCCCAGGTATGAATCAGATCAAATATACCAGTCTCTCTCTTCTGCTGTTAGCACATCGATTTTGAGACTTAAGTGGACGAGATTGAGTGGATCCATACCATTATTTAGAGCAGCCTGGGTTAAACAAATAGGTTCTGTATTTTATCTCAAGGTGCTTTGGTTTGTGTTCACTCTCATCTCCATTGTCAGCTCCAGGTTGTGTAGCTCCAGTTGCTAAGTGTTCATCTCCTTTAAACTGCTATGGCAGGTGGCAATGTTACTATGGCAAAGGAATACAAACATAAGTGTGAGTTCTGACTGCACAAGGAGTCCGTTGAGGTTAGGGGCTCCTTCAGGTAAGCTGGACCAAACCCTCAGAGAGCTCAGAAAAGGGCAGAAGCTTGGTCTGACCTATATCCATGGTGACTCACCAGTGAGATTTAGTGTTGTTACTTTGTTTTGCCTCTGTTTCTCAGCAGTTCCTCACATTTTAAACAAGGACACTCTTACCTAACCAAATCGATAGATGAGTATAATTAGGACCTGATATAATAAGGCCGGTATTTGTAATAATATGAGGGAACATTCCAAAGCAGTTACAGAAGAAAAGAATTTCAGATAATTAGGAGAGGAGTTGGGCAGTGATACAGATAAGTACCCAAGATACAATAACAGATACTAAAAATATCTATAATGAGATGAAATCCCCATGACTCAGTACTTGAGACAACCTCCTTTCTCTAGGAATTAGTAAGAAAATCATCCAAACAGGGTAGATTGTGGTGTATCATCTTACTCTGGTGGGCTTACACTTAAACTTCAAAGAAGTATCTTACACTGAAGAAGGATAGACAGGGGTCTGACTTAACAGGGCAATTGCAATAATTTTTTTGTGTATGTTCTGTAGCTGTAGCTTTTTTTAAATTGGTTGTTTTGTTTCTACCTAGAAAAAATTCTAATAATAAACACTCTGGATCTTGAATGGCAAAAGCGCTGACAGCAGGGCCTGAGATGCATTCTTTTAGTCAACAAGGACATATTTTTAAATAGGAGTGACTCTCTAGCTAATAGTCAAGGAGTGACAAATCTAGCTTGCAAATAGAAAGGTGGAAGTGCCATTTCCTTCTTTTTTCTTTTCTGCATAATGTGTTTTCTGACTAGATGCAAAATTTTGAAAGTACTGTAAATACTGAAAGTATTTTCAGATAAAGAAGTATTATTCTGAAAAGTATTTGAAATGCTGTAGAGTTTTGGAAAAGCAGAAAAGCTGTGTTATGAGAACATCAGCTATAATCTGGGTCAGATTTTCAGTGCAGATGTGTCAGATGCAATTTCTTGGAAACCCTCCATGACAGTTAGTGAGAAGAGTGACCCAATGTTTTCTCACCATACAAAATAACTGTTCTGTTCAGTGATGTCATGGGGATGAAGCACCGCTTGTATTTCCAAAGTGCTGTCCTGTTTAAGCTTGTTCAAGAGCAGAGATTTTTCTCTCGGAACAGTTTCAAACAGGGAGTCTAGCAAATCTCTGGTACATCTTGACTGATCTCAATCTGGTTTGTCAGTTTTCTGAATTTTAATGATCTGGGTTTATTTCCAGATAATGACTATTTAAGTAAATGAGATGCCTTATAAATAAAGATGGAAATTATTCCATAGTATTAATTACAGGCTTTATGGTTCAAATACTTAATATATATTAAAGGCAAATGGTGATGTCATTTATGTCTGAGTTTATTAGTGTTTTTGGTGGTTTGTTTTATTTTAATCTGGTTTACATATGTTGGACAGTGTTTCCTGAACTAACGCAAGCTGTGTTATGTGCCTGGATAGACCAAAGGATATTGAAGGACAATAAAAATCAAAATGCATCATACAGCAGCAGCAGTAAATGGAAAGCCATATTTCAGAGTGGTTTTGTCTAAGAATCGAATAAATTAGTTTTACTTGGAGAATCTCAGCTTGTCTTGTTAGCCATTTACTCAAAAATGACATAGTTTTAAATTAATTATAATCCTTTGCACTTCTATAGTTGCTTCTCTTGAGAATCTCAATAGTGCTCTACAAACATTAATTAAGCCTAATAGTACTCCTGAGAAGTGGTTAACTGATAGATATACTTCACTTAACCCATCATGATATAAGTGATCTCTACAACAAAATACAAAAACTTTAAACAGCAGGACTACACAAGAGTTTTGAGCCTAAAATAAGTAACTTAGTCAGACAAAACTGTGGGGAACATTTAGATACAGGGAATACAATTACTTGGCCTAGGCATTGAAGATAAATAAAAGTGAAAATAATAAGGTACTGAGATCTCTAGTGAAGGAAAGTGGTTTATATCTGATGTGAGAGAAAATACCCACAGCACCACAGTATCACATGGTGTGACTCTGGATGATGAATTGGACTGATTCAGAGAAAAGACTGCTATTTGCAGAAATCACCTCCAGATGGGCCGGAGAGCCTGAGTCCAAATCGAACCTTTAAGGCTGATGCATGAACAGCAGCGATAGCAGTAAGGTCCTTACTCTCACCCCTGGAGGTACAAGAGCTGCTGAAAATAGCAACAAAACAGCGGTATCAGTGTGTACACTTACAGCCTGAGACTGCTATTTTTGCTGGTGAATCTGCATGCATAATTTCCTTCCTGATATTACTCCACAAAGAGAAGCTTTTGTTATCTTGCCGTACTGATGAGAGCAATACTTAAGACGGGTTAGCACTGGAACAAGCAACAGGTTGTTTTTGGTAGATGCCTTAGGACTTGGATCATCCTCAAGCAACTCTTCTGCTTTCCCGTTCTCAAAAAATCTGCTGCAAATATTTATTTCGGAGCTTCCAGTCTCTACAGGAAGAGCTATTCCAGAAATATGCTCCAGCTGTACACATTTATTTGCCCACTAACAACAGGAGAAGAGGTATGGCATCACTTGCTTAATACCCCTACCCGCAGCAACACAGCAAAGCACAGTGTTAACTGTTTTCTCACCGATTAATACCAACTGCCATCCACTGGGTCTGTTATCATTTGATATTTGATAGTTGCTCCAATGCCTTGTGAATAGTTTTAGCATTTGTTGAGGGAAACTTTATGATGCACAGTCTAAACTCTCAGACGCACACTCTGAAATCCTGAGGAAGCAAATCAGCACTGAAAAGTGAAATGATGAGTTTGCATCAGATTTTTATTTACAGAAATGACTTGGAAACATTTGGGTCTCCTCTTTGCATACATTTTCTTTCCTTTTTGTTTCCCAGCATTTCTGTGCTTTTGGGACTACAAACTCTCACGTAAACATTGGCAATAAATCCTTGCTGAGAAAGACTACCTGCTGGAGAAAAATCTGCTCATTTTATCCAAGTGGAATGCCTACACTCTGCAATTAGACTTTATTCTTACTCATATACAATAACATTCTTTATCTGCATTTTGTGAATTGTAATTCATGACATACATGACACACCTAATGAACCCCCCTGAAGTGCTTCTTCTGAGTTGAGTGGCCTTTGGATCAGGACCTGTGCTCGCTTCATCTCCCCATATTTTTAGCTGCTTCAGTAAGTTGTTTAACTACAGAAGGGTCTGAAACCTCCTCTTTTTTTTTTTTTCTTTTTTTTTTTTTTTTGCATACATGCATGCTATTCTATTGCCTCTTTTATAATTTATAATCAGTAGTTTCCCTGGAGTGCAAAAAGCTTTTCAGAAATACTATACTTGCAGCAGTAAGAGGAAGGGTAACTGCACTGTTGAACTGCTGCCTCATAATATTTAAATACTTTATTATTTCATAATCTGTCCTAGAAGCTTTCCAAGCAGAGACAGTCTCTTTATGTCAAAAGGGATAAGTTCCAGATTTTCAAATATGCATATATCAAAAACCCCATGAAGATGTTGCAACATTTTCAGCATGATTCCAGCTTGCCAAAGGCTCCATTTCATCGCATAACCTTCCGGATGTAGATCCATTACTGTACCGTAAAGTGGGTTACTGGACCGGGTAAGGCAATTCATCCACTGAAATGCAGAGTGTTGTTTTGCCAGTTACATGGTTTATAATTATCCATTATCATTATTTTTACAGTTATTTTTACCAAGGTTACAGATAGGTCATGTCTCTGAAAGATGTTCTGTTGGGTTCTTTTGGAGCCTCATTCTTCCCCCCTGTAGACATAAATGAGCAGCGCACATAGCACAGAATTCAAAAGGAATAAAACTGGTAAGAAAGTGAACAGATCAAGCCCCAAACTGCATACTTAAAAAACTGAAATAGTTCTGCCTATGGAAGCCACTCTCATCAAGGAACTACTGTGAATAGTAATAGCTGCTGCTTTTTTTTTTTTTTTGAGCACTGCTGAAGCCTTATGAGTTATTAGTCAAATCTCACAATCCTGGGACAAAGTCTGTTAAAACCATGTCCTGGGACAGGCTTCTCCATTCCATTCCTGGCTCTGTCACTGACCATCTGCCACTTGTCCTTTGCATTGCCTGAGTTTACCCATGTGTAAAATGCACTTAAAATAAGCTAAACCATACTTTGAAAATTACTTCAGTGGCACAAGCTAGAAATTTGGGGCTGCAACATGGCAAAAAATGGTTCTGTGGTTGTCAGTCCATAGAAACCCTGCACGTCTCCCTGGGTGCGCTCCTGAGGAGGCTAAATCTGGCTGACAGTGCTCCACCCTGCACTTGAGAGGCAGCAGAATACCACATTAAGCATGCTTGATGCCTGCCCACCTGCAGTACATGCAGTTGCTAACTTGTTTAATTAATTTTCTATGCACAACAAGAATCTGATCCAACACTAACTGGAATTAATAGGAAGACTTCTGTTGACTTAATGATCTTGGGGTCGGTCTCCACATGCGTGCAGAGACCACTGCCTAGAGATCCCTGAAGTCCCCACAAAGGGAAAGGCTTTGTTTGACTGACACATAGACACGTCTCTGCACAATGAGCCTGCAGGAGCTGGGCACACAGCAGATCTGTCTCTGCCTGTACAGTAACACTATTCACCAATGCTGCTCTTTATTCAGAAATAAATACAGCACCATAGTCATTTTTCACAGACCCTTTCACACGTAGCTTTAGACAAGCCTTAATGTGGAAAATGGATGACAAGCTATGCAGGAAAGCTTTGCGGCTAGATGTAAGTTAGGAACGGTGACTTGATAAAGGTGGTGACAAGCTAATAATGAAATGGAACATTGCAATTAAACGTGCTGGTGGGGAAGAAAGTGTGCCACAGCCAAGAGAGAGAGTGAGCAGCAGGTAGGTCAGGGAGAAAAGCAGAAGAGGCTTGATGGAATAGGATAGGAAGGAGGGGGAGATGTAAGAACAGGAAAGACAGGACAGAGATAAGCACTGTGTTAGCTGTGATGGTAGGATTGGGCAGAAACTGTTTAGTGTTTTTGTATCAGGTCTTGCATGGTGAGATCCATGTCCCTGACTGCAATTTGTTGACATTGGCACAATATGTCATTAAATGCAGATAAGTCCTAGAAGGGCAGAAAAGGTGGAGGGAAATAAACAGGTCAGGCTATAAACTAACAGCAAATCAAAGATGTCTACACCAAGTTTTACCTATGACATGAGCTGAAAAGTATGAAGACTGCCACAGAATGTTTAAGAATTACGTTTCTGTAAAATTTAAGTTTCCCTTAGAAATAGTTAATGTTAATGGTTATGAACCTAAACTCTGAGAGGTGAACTAGTCATACAACAATGCAGTGATTTTTCCTCAGTATACATGCAGCTGAAACAATACTCTTAGAAGTAGGAACAGACCCATTAATCTTCAATGTTAACGCTGAAGCCTAAAAATTATGCCTACATGAAAAACGAGCAAGGGCAGAGAGCACAGTTTGAATATCAAAAATTACTAACACAAGCCAGAAGATGGACTTCATTATTGCTATTTATTTGAAAAACATTTCCAGGATTAAAGTATACCAAAAATTGTCAAAGGATTTAGAAAAATTTCTACAAGCACACTACATAATTTAAAGGCTCACTGCGGAATGCAGACCAGCTTGCTGCAAAAAAATAATGAGGTTCTGGGTTCTTAATCTCTCACCCCACTGCATATTGTTGAGAGAGACGACTTTACGGATGTGGCTACAAATGCATTTTATATAGAAATACTAGGAATGAGCTATGTTGTTCTCGGAGTCCCTGCCTGGGATAGGGGTTTGACACATTCTTTACTCAGTTTGCTGTCTGTTGAGAAAAAAAAATAAGAGATAGACTAAGCTCACAAATATCAAACCTGGCAGCGCAAAGCTGTGTCTGCATGCGCAGGCTTGCACATGGGTGCTTCTGCCTGGGTAGAGACTGGCTTGTGTCAGGCACTCCGTTTCCTACATGGGGGGTAGGAGCAGTATTTCTCCTATAAACTGTCATATTAATAAAAGCATGCGGGGGAAAAAAAGTCTTATTTTGTATTTTTTGCTTTTATATTCTCCTATTTGATCAGATTTTTCAGAGGCATGAGGTCAACCAATATAGGAGGTTTGAACTTACTAAACATTTACAGTTCAAATTCAGAACTTCATGCCAATTTTCTGTCTTTGTAATGAGCCACATCTAAACCCTCGAGCCAAACGTCCAGAACTGAGGGAAGCTTGAATTCAAAGCCAAAATTGTATGGTTGGAGCCTATCTCTAAACATCACTTCAAAAATAGCACACTGGCATAGAATTTTGAAACCCAGGGTTGCAGTACACAAGGAGCCAAAAAAGTAGTATTTCTGTGTGTCGGTGCAAGCAGGAGGACTCATTTTGTTGTGCTCAGCAACATCTTGACACGCCGCACTAATCTTAGCCGCACGCTCTTAAAAGATTATTTTTGTCTCGGTGTTCTTTTCTAGTCTTTGATGCAACAACCCGTTGCGGGTTACATCAAGCCTGCAGAAAATCCCCCGTTTTCTCTTCCCTTGTTTTCCAGACAGCCGGCACCTCCTCCGGGTCCTGCCGACGGGCGCCGCAGGTGAGCGAAAAACTGGCGTATTTGGGCCGGAGATTAATTTCTGTTTAAATTAAAGGTGCTGCCGGTGGGCGGGAGATGCTGCAGGGGGGAGTGGGGGGAGCAGGGTCGAAGCCACGCTCTGCGCGCTGTATTTCGGGCTGTGCTGAGGGGCTTTCACTGAGGGCGTCCCGCTCCCCGCCTCACGGCCCAGAGCCGCCGGCGCCGCGCCGAGGGGGGAGCAGGGAGGCGGGGGCCGCCGGGCCGAGGCCCCTCGCCGCCGGGCCCGCCCTGCCAGCGGGAGCCCTCAGAGGCGAGGCGGGCGGCCGCGCACGGTGCGCTGGGCACGGCCGTAGCGGCGGGCCCGCCTCAGGCGCGGCGGGGCACCACCGCCGCCGCCTCCCGCCGCGGAGCAGCAGGACCCGGGCGGGCGGGCGCCCTCCCCGGCCGCGATCACGAGTCGGCGCCCGCCTTCCCCCCTCCCCACCCCCGTGACAGCCAAGATGGCGGCGCGAAGAGGCGGCGCGGAGGGGAGGGGGGATCCCGCCTGAGACGCCCACACGGCGGGGAGGCGGCGAAGGCGAGTCGGGCTCCGCTAGGATGAGATAAGGGCGCGGGGACTCAGCGCGCTTTCCCCCCCCTCCCCTTCCCCTACCCCCCTTCACCCTCCCGCTCCTCGGCGCCGGGGGCAGGAGGCGCCGGCGGCCGTTCCCCCTGCCCCGGGGAGCGCGGCCCCCGCCGGAGGTGAGGGCTGCGGGGCGGCGGGAGCGCGCCGGGCTGTCACCGCGGCGGGGCGCCGGGAGGGGGCTGAGGGGGTTTCTCCGGGGAGGTACCGTGGGTCGGGCGCTGTCGCGAGCCTGGGCCGGCGGGGAAGGGGCGTCCGCGGGGCCGGCGGCGCGCCGGGCTGTCAGTGCCGGGCGGGGGGGCGTGAGGGAGGCCGGGCGCCGGCGGGCGAGGGGCTGAGGGGAGCGCCGCGGCGGCGGTAACTTTCCGCTGGGCCGCGGCGGGAGGGGGAAAACTTTCTCTTTTCCCCGTCGGGCCGACGGTTCCCGCCAGCTCCCCCTGCCCCCAGCCCCTCGCCGCGGCGGTGGCCGGGCCGGAGGAGCGCAGTCCCGCGGCCGCGGAGGCCGGCGCTCCGGAGGGCGGAGAGCGGAGCGCTGCCGGCGCTGAGCTCTGCCTGCTGACCTGCCATGTTACAAAGGCAGGGCAGGGGCGTGCTGCCGGGCGCGGGGAGAAACCGGCCGAGGTGTGCGTGCCCCAAATACGTGTGCGGTTTTTCCGTGCGGTTTTTCCATGCAGCCTGCGCTGCGTCAGCTGGAATTGCACAGGTAGCGTTCAGCCGTGTGCGCCTGTATTTTTATTGCGACTTTCCCCCGGGCTCCCGCAGCCTGGGTTACCGCATACCTGGATTAACGCGACGTTGCTGGACGCGATGGTAAAAATTAGCCCTGACGTTTTTATCATCGTTCTGTCACGATGTCTGCATGTGGCATAAGTTACTGGCCAGGGGATGATAATATTTGATAACTTCCTAGCGATGGTTGTTATTCTGGAGTCATTCCAAATGGGCTGCGTTTAAAAATGTGCCGCCTCCGAGAATGTTCATTTGCTAAAAATGAGGTCTTGACTTGGCGCTTAGTTCTGAAGTTTAATTTTTTTTTTGAATTAACTGAGTGGAAGTGTGGTGTTCTGGACTGCCTTTTACTTCGTTTCACAATTTTTTCTGGAACTGTTGCTCAACTAGAGGTTTCCGCAAAGAGTGTTACATTACGGTACATAATCTTTCACTTTCTGAATGATTAAACACAAATATTTAATCTTGGCAAGTATCTGTGGTGGTTTAGGAAAACTAATTGAGTTAGTCTAGCCAAGGAAGGTCGAGGGGGAGTAAATGGATTATTTCTGGTTTGTGTGTCTAGCATAAAAGTCTTACTTTGTAAGAGTCTCCCGTTTCTCTATTAAAAAAAAAAAATTAAAAAATCATATATTTAGAGTATTGATGAAATTCTATCTTGCTTTTAGAGTACTGAGGAGTCTGTAAACTCATTTAAAGTGAACATTAAAGTGGAACTGGGTCTCTGATAAATGAAGCTAAGTTTTCTTGGGGTAATTGTGACTTGGCATTGAAGTTGTTTAATTATAAAAAATAGAGCATTAGAGTTTTTGTGGTTAGTTTTTGAGGAAGGGGAAAATTGCATGGAGCCTTAAAGACAGAACAAAAAAAGCTTAAGCTTCTCTATAGCCTTAAGAGCTTTTGTGATGAACGTGTTTCACTTATTCTAGAAACATTAGGGTCCAGCTGGAGGAGGTACTTCCCTCAAGTTTATGAGCAGCTTTTGCTCCTTTGGAACAGGCTTTACCCAAAGGCCTCTTCTAAACAGTGAATTTACTAGAGAGTAGCATGAAAGATAAGATCTGTTTCTGCAAGCAAATGGCACTAGGACCATTTTTTTAAATAAAATACAGGCTTACTTAGAAATGTTTTTGCAGTATTAAGGATGCTCATACACATGAGTTTTCATACTTTTTACAGCAGTGTGTTTGCAGGTCCATATTTCTGGTGAATGACTTGTTCTATATGCTTTACTTGGATATAACACCTATATGGTACTTAATGGAATTTCTATATGCATTAATGGCAGCATTGGCACTTTAGTAGTTACATAGCCAGAGTTAGTTAGTAAGAGCATAAATACTAGCATAAATATTGACATAGCCTGGCACATACTATAGGGCTCAGGTGAGTGTACTTGATTCAGGTCAGGCATTAGGAACAATGTAAATAGCCTGGCCCTGTTTAAGATAGGTGCTTGAAAGGGAAAGTAGCAAGTAGTGCTGGTGCTCTAACGAGAATGAGGTTGTCTCAGGAAAGTGTCTAACTAATACTGCTGTTCTGTGTCACTCTTACAAGGGAGTTGTGGGCACCACTGTTGAGAAGCCAGTCTGGCAATTTTTAATCTACTGGATTTTGCATTGAAGGGTTTAGTAATTTCTAGGTAAATTCCTGCTGTAGTGTGTGATAGCTAGAGAAAACTCTGTCTTGTGACTCTTCAATAGAGGAAGATGATATCTAGATCTAGCTGAATAATGATAATGGGATCTGTTAATCTTGAGGTTTTAAAACTGGAAAAAGAAATTTGCAGTGTCACTTACATATTCAATATCCCTTTTTGATTTCCATCATACTTCCTAGCAACTGAACTGGAGTTAGTTTTGCAAGTCATAGTAGGTTGAAATGCTTTTTATAACAGTGGCTGTAGAAACAGTTGCACTCGTGGCCAAACACCAGAAATGACTTGTAGGAAATGTTCTCTCCATTCATTGTCCTTTACTCAACTTTGACCTTAGTTTTTAAATACAGTGTCAGCATGACCAAACAGTTGGAGGCTAAAATGTTGCACAACTTAGATTGGGAGAAAAAAAAAGTGGATGTAACCTTG
The DNA here is from genome assembly GCF_965140245.1 of Athene noctua. Lineage (NCBI taxonomy): Eukaryota > Metazoa > Chordata > Aves > Strigiformes > Strigidae > Athene > Athene noctua. Next base: position 13,413,313 of record NC_134049.1, on the reverse strand, counting down.
TTCAAACATAATGTTTGAGGTATTGGTGATTTCCAGGTATCTTGCTATCTGACAGAGGGTTCCAGTAGCTCAGGTTTTGATACATCTGTAGCTGTGGATTTAAGGTATTTGTTCTGAAGTTTCCTGGAAAGAACTATAATACTTCTTAAAAGGAAGGTGAAAGAACCAAAGAAAAATACCAAAATAATTTCTGTTTAAATACCTTTAGAAAACATGATGCAATTCATGTGGATTGGTGTATTTCCAGTATGATTCTCTTGTTTGTTAAAGTATTTAAATTGGCTTCTCTGTGATGTATTGAAATTTCAAAATTTTTTTATGCTGACTCCCAAAAAAACCCCCCCCAAACAAAAAAACCCCAGCCTGTTCCCCCTTCACAATTTCCCCCACCCCTGTAAAGATTTAGCATCTTTGAAGAAAGTTTAGGTTGAACTTGCACAAAAAACAAGGGTAGAGGTGTGGTTTAGAGGGCTGAGTTGTAATTGTCCTTCATGCTTCTGCCATAGCCTCCCTGGGTGGTCTTAGGCAAGAGCACAGAAGAGGCCTTGCATCTCTTCCCTTCTATATCAATTCTGTATATAAATAATATTTGCTATTGTGAGCTAAATCATGATAGAAATTTCATGCCATACTAAAAGTGACAAATCCTTGAAAATCCTCTGCAAGCTGAAGCCAGTTATGCCTTGTTTTAATTGAGGATAGCTAACAGGTAGGAGATAAATATATATAAACAGTGAATGCATCACCACTGTTCAACTATTTAAAATGAGCTGTTTGTAACAGTGATACTGACCAAGTAATTACTTAAAATGAATGAGGTTCTTTGCTATATTGCATAATAAGCCTTGGATATTTTTTGCTATCCTTCAGATCAGGCACAAGACTAAGCCTGAACTGGAAGCTTGGTCTGTAACTGATCTGGAAATATTCTGCTGATGTATGTATGCTTATAAGGTCCCCCCCCAGACTATAGAGTCAAAATTAAAAAGTACAGTGAAGGCTGTGTGATGCTGAAAGGTTTGATCTATAACAGTCATTTTAGTAGCAGTCTGTGATGCAGAACTAGTCATTGGTAGTTCCCTAAAGAGCTCAGAAACAGTACCAGGAGGAAATTGTGGAGGAGAAGTGGAAATGAAAGTGTTGGCCCTACTCTTTTAAATGGCATATTTTTACCTTTTCAAAATATACCTTCATGTATTAGATGCAGGGCTACTGTAGAGGCTGAAATTAAGTGAGATTGAAGTGAGCAATAACAGAGGGGTATGAAAGAAGGAGGAACAATGGTATAGAAATAGGATGTGAAGAGTACGGGGCAGTCTTAGAAGTAAATTAGACAATTATATTCTCACTATTTAATTTTTACTGTAAAATTTGATTTTTTAAAAAAGAATTGTTATTACTAATCAAATTATTTCAATTTAGTAATCTGAAATAAAATTGAACAAGCAGTGTGTTGTGTAAGTTGTGTCTACGTATATGCAAATGAAAAAGTCCCAAGAGGAAACCCCCGCTTTTTCTGTGTGCAAGCATTATGCAAAGAAAGAGAAGGGTGTTGTGGGCTGGACTCTTGGTTTTGTCTTGAGCTTCAGAAGAAACTTGTGGGCTTAAGGAATTATTCTCAACCAAGATCAGGATCTGGTCCACCTCTGGTAGCTTCCATATGTCAGCAAGTTTGTCTGTATAATATTTTGACTATAAAATTACAATGAAAGCACCAGTGCTGTCCAGATCCTGCAAGTGTGAAAGTAATCAGGCTCAGCATAAGGCTGTCCATTAAATCCTGGTACAGGAGCCATGTTCCAACAAACTGTACAACTTTGTACTTCCCTTGTATGTTGAATTCCTATTCAGGACAGCGAGACGTCATCATGTAGAGCACCGGGAGCAAACCCTTCTGTGAGTGCTTTTGCCATAATATTTAGCACATAAGATGACTCTCCCTGACCCAGTACCCTCTAGCCTTTCTTTTAAGGATGTCGTTATTTAATAATTTTGGCCCAAAAGCTGGGGAAGGGGTTTTAAGATATGTCTGTTCTACATTAGAGAGGTATTTTGAGCTGTCTTTGGAATCCTACAGCAGTAGATAGCTTAGCACATCGCCACACTTCAACTAACACTGTGATTATTGGGCGGATACCCTGATGTTGCTTTATATTGCTTTGCTGGCTAACCCAGCTGGGAAACTGCCACAGGAATAGTGTTAGTTGACAGATGTATTTGCAGCTGAACTGGTAGCAGTACATTCACCCTTAATTTTCTCTGGGGTAGATAATGAACATTTTGCTAACTGGATGTGGAGATTTACTAGTTGAGGGAGGTATTAGTCAGTGTTATCTCTACATTAAACCTTTCCAGTGTGGTGTAGATCATCTGCAAACAGCAGGTACAGCCCTGCAGTTGCAGTCTGTGCATGTCATCCACTCAGTGTCTATAATTTGCAGCATGACTGGGTCCAGTTTTCTTACGTTACAGGACATTTTTGCTGGCTAGAGAAAAAAAGAATGTCAAATGTTCTAAGTCACAATTAAAGTGTATTTTAAAACGTAGCAAAAAATGCTAGAAACAATTCCCACCTCTCTTTACCTCCACCACACCATTAAGTCAAAATTTTAATTTGCATAAAGAATAGCTTCAGAACCCAACTGAGGTTAGCATGTGTGTCCAAATGTGGCTGGGTGAAAGCAGGCCACTTCTGTCACTTCTTGTCACCCTTTGACATTTTCAGTGACAGATTTTGGGTTTGAAGCTCAATATTGGAAGATATGCTGCTTTCATTTGCCTTTATCTACTGTGCCAAGGAAAACAGAACATTCTGTTTAGGGGACTTCTTTTAAAAAGTCATAATAAGTAGTTGTACAAAAAAAACGTGGTCTAGCTGCTCTCCTGGACTGTGTTTTGGTTGAAGTAATATTTACATTTTGTAGTGCTTACCTTGGCTTCCTTCCTCCTCAGGTGCTATAAATTGTTTTCTGCATCCCTCCCTACAAACACAGTTGTACTTCAGAAATTGTTTCATCTTGGGGTGTGCTTTTTGGCCATAAACATTGTAATCTAGAAAGAAGAGTGTAAGTTTTAAAACCGGCCTTGTTTAGATTTTTCTCTGTCATGAGTCTTGTTGAATCTCACGAATCTCACTTTTTTGAATTTTTGTAGTCAGGGTTGAGTGTTGTGGGATTTTGCTGTGGCATAACTGCAACAAACACAGAAGCAGCTTGTGCCTTGTTGGACCCTCTTAGTAAATAGTTTGATTTTACTGAGACTAAAAAGAGCAATGAAGAACAAACAAATGGAAAACTTGGTGAGTGATGGTGGAAGGTATAGAAGATATAGAAAATGCCTGATTTCTCCCTCTTGGTGAAAGCTGTTCCTTCCCACCTTCTCTCTGCCTCTCCTGCTTCCTCCTCTAAGCTTTGATACTCTAGATGACTAGTTCCTGCTCACTGACTGCAGCGATCTCGCTGAATCTAGATTAGCCTCTGAATTTAAGCCTAATTTTTCTTTCTTCCTAGGCATTGCTGAACAAATCTGCCTGTCCCTCAGTTCTTGGCCTGCATTCCTATTTTCTGCTCCCAAGCTCATGGTCTTGTGTTCTGTCCCTGCACTCTTATCCAGCAGTTTTCTGTTTCCCAGGAACCTCTTAGAGATCCTTTGTTGCCAAGTTTTCTCTCTTGACTATCTCCTTAGCTGTTTGGATCAGAGTATGTTAACTGTGAGTTGGTACAGATGATTGTGAATGGGCCTGCAAAGCAACTGGTAGCAATTCCAGTCCCGTGATGTAGGAGCAGAACAATGTTGAAGTTTTTGTTGTTTTGTTTTTTTATATGCCAATATGTTTCTTAGCGCCAGTACTACTATTGATGCAGAACCAAAGGGAGCTTAGTGGAGACTAGTGGCTTCTTGTTAATTACTCCGTTGTCTAACATTGAGTGCAGATGTATTCAGTAGGGTCTAAAAAGTAATGCAATTGATCACTTTAGCACTGTTAGTACTTTCTCCGTTGTTGTCATTTGTTTAACTGTAGTAATCAGAAATGTGAAGACAGGCAAATACAGGCAATGTCCTACAAAAAATAAAAATGGTGTAAGTCCCAGTTGTATTGTGGTAATGTTGTAGGTCCTTGCACCTTGTTTCTTGAACAAGTAGATCCTTTATTTCATAGATGGAGGACAACAAACTGGTTGTAAATATGTTCTACAAGCTACAAGTACTAAGAAACAGAGCTGCAAGTACACTGGCAGCAGTTCTCACTGTGTTCCTTGTGATGCTTAAAAGTATACTTCTTTTTTTCTTTCCTTTAACTCTCCTCATTGGCTTTCCAGATACTTGACTAGGAAAGATGTTTTTTGAAGTGTCCACGGAGAAATTATTCATGTGTTAATGCTGCTTATTTCTTGGACTTTTTGCAGCTATGCTTGAGATCTGCAGGTGATCCTTAAAATTATAATTTCTGACACTTCTGGACCCTTTGTATTACAGATCAGGTCATTAGACAAAAATGTGTGGCGCTACTGCTGCGTGCTCTCTTTGTAGTCTGGTGTCAAAACGTTTAAAGACAGTTACTGCTGAGTAACTGATTTTAACTGGTACTAGTCTGTAGTGCTGTATGGATTATAAAGACTTGCACCAGGTGCTGGATTTGCTCTCCAGTCTGTTAACCTCCCCACGTCTTGCTGTAGGAGTAATGAACTAACAGTGCCGATAACTTATTTCAGATCATGCAGAATCGGTCTTGTACTTTGGGTTTATGAACAGAGCCTTGACCTTCGTGCTCCCAAAAATGTAATTCTGATAATTTAGTGTAGGGTTTTTCTCCCTAATTTTTCCACTTCGGGAATGGAAGCAAATCTTTACTGGTTTGCATAAACCCTCCTGAGTTGTATTTCTTCCCAGCCTTGCTTATGTTATGCTTTGTTTTCTGAAATCTTCTCATTTAGACAAAGTTAATTTTTTTACTACAGCCTTACTAATGCTAAAGAGTCATTCAGGGGGACTGAAGTCTGAGAGCATCTGAAGTGAGGTATTCTCTTCAATCCCATGGTGGGAAGCTGTTGCTTCAAAGTGCATAACTGTAGCACAGGCTGCCTGACCTGCACGTGCTTTGGCATAAAACACAAGCTCAAGGTGTCAGTGGTGATACCAATGTTTAAAAGTGGTCATACTACCATTTGCAAGCTAAGTGTACCATAGCTGAAGAAAACCAGTGAATTGTAACAGTAACAGGCAAGGAGACTAACTGCAAGAATGGAGAATGGGAGTAAGGTGACTAGGTGGAAGAGCACATACATGTGTATTGCTAATTGTGGAGTGAGAAGGACCTGTTTAAATGTCAGAATATTGCAGAGGAACAATGTTTTAAAGCAGACTTTGAAAGGTTACTGAGCTTAAAGAGCTGGCTAACACCTTCTATGACTAGATTTGGAAGGTATTTATTATCAGAAGATAGTGGAAGAGTTGAAATAATTTGAAGTGGCTGGCTCAACTATTCTTTGATTTTGTTTCTTTAAAGCATTAAATGTATTACATTGTTTACATTTTAAAAATACAGATGCAGCATAAAACTTGATATTTTGTTTAAGTTTAAAATTTGCTTTCATATACTTTAACAGTTGGGACATGTAACCCTGTCTTAGCAAGTGAGTTCTACAACAATTCTCAATGTTCATTTAATGTGACTGGTGCAGTGGAGTTTGCAGTAAGTTTCAACAAATATGTACATTGTTTAATTTTTGTTTTTACTGTTTCTATAGGGAATGAAACTTTAACAAGAAGTCTATGTTAAAGCCTGGCTAACAGCAACAGAGGCAAAGTGTAGAAGCAATGCCCTGATGAAAAGGTAAGGAACACATTGAAAGAGTTTTCAAAAGGCTTATGGTCTGACTTGAGAGAATTCCTGTGATATTTGAGGTGCTTGTGCTTTGTTCCCAGGACTGTTTACTTGCTATGAAGAAAATACTGGAGAAAAAGGGCATTTCTGTCACTTTTGCCAGGCAACGTTGGAAGTGCAGGAATGGGGTGAAGGTTTTTCCCTGGGTGGCTGCAGTTATTCACATGTTCTCTAGACTGTTGAGCTCTCATGTGATTTGTGCAGTGTCATGGCTGAGAAATGGTTCTGAGTAGCTATAGCAGGACTGACTGATCCAGTTAACTTCATTTTGCTCTTGCATGACTAGCTGCTATGTTTCTGTGTGTTGGCAGCATACTTCACCAGGATAATGCTGCAGTACATATGAGACTGAAATGCTAGAGTCTCTTAGAACTTTACTGGCAAGATTAAAAAATTGGCCACAGATTTGTCTATTTGTCTACTATTCGTGTGCCCTCAAAGGAAGGAAGTTCTTGGAATGTGATTATATGATGAATGCTTTAAAAAATAAATCACTGTTTTTAATAAAGCTTTGAACTGTTTTACCAAAGGTGTGTTGCAGAGCCCTGCACTGGTTTCCAGACTACACTAGGAGGCACTTGTTTTTTGCTTACAAACAATGTCTCTCTGGAGTCAGGCTAACAAAGTAAAGTGCCACCTGCTTTAGACAGTTAATGGACCTAAAAAGGAGCTCAAATTAATAAGAAATCTAATATTCTCAAAGGAAAATGCAGGAAGGAATGGGAATGAAGACAAGGAAGATCAGAAGATTACAAGGCAGTTACTGTATTTGTGTCTGCCAGAGGTGGGCTGCTGAAACTGTTCTAATGGAGTTGCATGGTCCTTACTGCTATCTTATGCAGGTCAGGTATCTCTTGAATGTGCAAAAAGCGTAATAAGTAAACCCTTTTTGCTATCTGGGAAAACTGGCTCATGGAAAGAAACTGGCACTGCTAGAGAGAGCAGTTCTTCTGGTCTGCAGCCCAATTACAAGTTACCTCTACAAGGTACATAGATTATATCACTATTTTTTTCCTTGGAAATTGTGTAGTGCATCTATAGCAAACTCTCTGCTTCATGAAGCATTATGCCTGTTGCTGCTGCACAGGTGAGATATACGGTATGTCTGCATTAGTACGCATCACGTGGTAAGGAAAAAGCCGATGTGTACTTTGCTTTTATAGTATTTGAATTAAAAAAATGTGATCAATTTAGAAAGTTTGGACACCTGAAAATATGTGAGCTGGTATAAAATCATGCCTTTCAATTTTTGTTTTCTTTCTATATGGGAGTTATGTATAGCTTATAGCAAACAGAAGAAACTTTGTTGGAAGCAAATTAAGTTAGAGTATGTGCTGCTCTTTCTGAATTCAGTGGTGAGATCCCAGTCCCACTGGTGTATTATATATCACAAAGGGGTCGGTCACATGGAACTCCTGTAAGCCTGTTGATCATCTTTCCTGTAATAGCAGACTGGTTCTCTTCTAACACTAGCAGTAGATCTGTAGTGTTAGATCACAGAGCTAATTTTTTACGTTAATCTCTTGCACAGTTGCTAAAATGCCAGCAGCTATGAATTACAACAGTGGTGACAGAGAAAATTATTAATTAGTATTTCCTAAATGCTTATGAAGAAATACAATATTAAAAAATAAATTGATGTTGAATAAAGAATGAGACTTGGTTTACCCTTTGTCTTTCAGCATAGTAATCAAGCTAATAGTCTGTGGATCTGTGGCAGGATTGTCTGATTGTTTCCCCTTTTCCCATATTTTTAGAAATGGCTAAAAAGCTCTTTTTTTTCCCCCACATTCATATAGTCATGATCTGTAAAGTCTGTGTGTATTTTTCATATGTTCTTAAGTCAGTTTGCTATTTCCAAGGATATTTTGTTTCTTACTGATGTTTATGGTGTTTAGTACAGTGGTATTAATTATATGCAATCTTTTAAGAATTATTGTCATGAGATGGCTCAAAGACCGTGTATTGCACTTGTTTCCAGGGACTTTTATAAGAGGTTATGCTTATGGTCCAATGGCATTGTCTTCAAAGCGCAGCATTTCATGCCCAGATGACTGAGGTGTAGAAAAGCTATAGTAGCTGCTTCTCAGTGTGGCACTGTTACTGTTGTTGAATTTCATCTGGGATCTGCTGCTTCAAGCAACACCCTTGTGCAGTGTGACTTTGTTTCTGTTGTGGTTTTGTTTTCTTTCCTGGAAGTTGACTTGCAGTACTGTGTGATGTATATAATTATGACATGCTTTGGAATGCCTTCATGGTAAGAGCATCTACAGAAACTATTCAGATTTATCAGTTTATGTGAAATTGCTTTTCACTGAATGATTATTTGTCACTGAATTAGCTCACATTATATACATTCTTTCGGGGGTCTGTTAACATAAATTTAGCATAAATCTGCTCTCACAGTAAACAATGTTGAAAATTTGAATATCACAGTAGCTCTAGTAAAGTTTAAGTTGGCTTAAATAAAATATCACTGAATTGTTTTGTTATCTTCTGCATTTTACCCGTTTTTAGCTGCAAGCCTTTGTATCAGAAGGCAAAGAGCTGAGGGGATGATGCATCATCAGCTAGGCCTTTTTTTCTCCCTTCTGTAAAAGCTGCATTGAATTATAAAAGTCTTGCTGACTTGTGTATTACTTGCTATAACCTTAGGAAGCAAATTTATATGATAGCAGGTGTTTGTATGTAGGGGATTCTAATTTTAACTGGCTCTAAAAGAAGAGAGCTTGTCCCAGTTTTTCTTGAAAGTGCTTTTGGGAATAAATGAATCTTTGAATTTAAGACTTTGTTATAAACTTAATATGAAATAATTAATACTGAGGCTTAAATTGTGAGATAGGCATGATTCTTTGATAGAATGCATATCTATATCTTTTTGTTTATTTGTAATGCTATCTTGGCTAATTAAACTGGAATAGCGTGCTGCTAATACACTGAAGTTATAAGGCTTACTTGCAATTTTAACAGTCATAATTTGTATAATTTCTCATTACTAAAATACTGTTTCTTTTCAACTTAAGGGCATTGTGAAACACTCCAGAAATTGGTGTCGTTTTGTAAAATAATGCTGAGAAAAGGAACAAAAAAATTAAGATTTTTTTATAATTCAATCTTTAAGACAAAGTTCAGTTTTGTAATGTTTCCTATACTTTGTACTGAGCCTGTGCTTATAGGGCGTTTTTCACACACAACCATGCAAGACTTAGCCAGCTCTCAGTCTACATTCTGTCTTCTCAGGTCTTTTAATGGAAGACTTTTTCACCAGAGCTCATGATGGCGTAAGCATTGAGTTTAAATTGCTTGATTGGTAGCTTTTACTTAGCCAGCCTCTTCTTTCCTCAGCAGTTCTTGAGGGATATTTGGGCATTTATATTTTTATATATACATAGATAGATAGATATAACCCCCTCTATCTTCTGAGCAGTATTTGACCATAGCTTTTTTCTGATCTATGTTATGAAGAATTAGGTTTTTTCTTTCTACATTTCTTGATGCATTTTCAAATGATACTTCTTAAAAGCAACTGCTTAGTCTAACTTTTATTTTTTTTAAATTTAGGAGCAAATGTTTGCCCAGTGTATTGTACCTTAAAAAACACTGTTACAGCTTACCTCTTGGTTTAGAGAGAGTTCTGGTTGATAAAGACAGAAAGTTTCGTAATAGCTAGCATGTAATATGCCATAGTTAAGCTTTACAGAGAATTTATAATGTTAGAAAATATTTGGAAGTTCAGTCACATTAGCTAAAAGATGTTAGTGTTCGGTCTTAAGTTAGAATTTAGAGATGCTGTATACAACTTCTTTATCTCTCCATGCGTTTGTTGCTAGCCTGTTCTGGATTTGTTGAAGTCAGATGTACAGTGAAATAATAGGCAACATATGCAGTGGTTGAATTTGTGTGTCTTGGGATATACCACTCAAGGAGAAGTTTGAGTTTGTAGTTATTACTCTCATATACTGCTAATTGAGTAACATATTCCAGATGTTTTCAAAATAACTGAATTTAGGTTAAATTAAGCTTAGTTTTGTAACTGCATTCTCTCTTCTATGAAAACAAGCTGAGCAGTTATTTACAAACTGTTACACTGCTGTATACTGATGATTGTTTTCCAGTAATCATGTGTTCTAAAGTGTCCCATATTGCTTGTTAACCATATAGAAAGAAATAAATGTAGGATAGTTTGGGGGTTTTTTCTTGACATGATATTGAATAGTGTAAATAACCTTAAAATAAAAACTGTTATTAATTTCCTTGTGACTTTAGAACCTAGTCAAGTCAGTTACCCCAGCAAAATACAACCAACCTACAAAATAAGAGCAGGAAGATGGAATTACCTTTCTTGCACTGGTAGATGAGGTTGATAGTGGTGATCAGGCACAGACTGATATTATTCTTGAGCAGGAACTGTTGCTAGAAATCTTAGGTCAGCTTGGAACAATTTGATTAAATGCACAGTATCAACCGAAGGCATAATTTCCCTAATTACCAGTGAGAGATGTCAACATTTGTTCTGTTTAACAAAGATTTTTTTCGTAAAATCCAAGAATCATGATGGTATGAAGTTTGATAAGGCTACCTAGAGCAGAAAATAAAGGGAGATAAAGCAACTGGAATAAAGGTGCTATGAAAACTGAAGTCTTATACCAACTATTCAAACAATTTTAAATTGTTTGTTGACTTTCTGAATGTTAGCAAGCTTTTGAAACTCCTGTGTTTTAACAGTTCTCTTGCAATAAAATTTTACACTCCAAAAAAAAAAATTCAACAAAAGAGGGTCTTAAATATCTTGTCTGGTTTACAAAGTCTAGAACTTGATGACAGTAGACTTCCTGAAGCTACTTTATCGAAGGATGAGCATATATGGGTGACTTAGATGAACTTTTTTAGCCCATTTCTCAATGTTCCATGAAAGAGTGGAAGGTATTTCCTCTATTTGCAAAATCAAGCTATTAAATGAGACATGGAGTTTAAATGACTTGCAGAGGTATTCAGGAGTCTCTGACAAAGGGAAAACCAAATCTTCTGATACGTAGTGCACTGCATTTGCAAATCATCTTTTCATCCAAAAGATATTACTTTATCCTGTGATGAAGTCAGTTGCCAACATTGGTACCAAACATTGCAAAAAATCACCATACAGAAAGAATTAATCTGTAAAGAATTTTTTAACCAATATATTCCCTGAAGAAAGAATGTAATTTCCCAAAACGATTTGGCTGGAACAGCAGGACTGTATTCCTTTTCATTATGAAAAACTTCATGTGGTCTTGAATGGAAAGATTTATGATTACAAATGAAAAATGTTACATGATCTGATGATGGATCTCTCTTTTATATTCTTCTATTGTGTTTCCTTTTATATTATTGCAAATTTTCTGTTTTTAAAAATAAGCATACTTTTATTATTTCTGATATTTTACAATTGCCTTTAAAAAACCTGATACATATCTTTTTCTTACCAGTTATAACATCTTGTAATGGAAGATGGAAGACAAAGGGGCTCGTGTTGCTGACTACTTTGTTGTCGCGGGATTAACAGATATTTCAAAACCACTAGAGGAAGAAATCCACTTCAACGATGCTTGCCATAAAATCGCTAAACCAAAAGAACCTATTACAGATGTAACAGTACTTAATAAATCTCTGGGGGAGGAAGTTCCTCAGGGATATAAATGCATAGATGTTACTCCCTCAGGACTGTCTGCGGATCTCAATAATGGCAGTCTTGTAGGACCACAGATATACCTTTGTTATCGCCGAGGAAGAGATAAGCCCCCACTTACTGATTTGGGGTGAGTGGTTTTTCTGTCCCAGTAGATTATTTTTGGAAGTTTATTTGACTAATGAGCAAATAAAGTAGGTTTACTGAAATACAATACTTATATAAGGCAAAACTCTTAACAGGAAGATATTTGTTGACTTGAGCATACTGTAACCTAGTATGGTAGGAAAAATGAGTTCTGAGTTTTAATGACAACTGTAATCCCTTGCATTTTAGAGTTTTCAAAGCCATTTATAATTTTTAATGTATGTTTTTGGGCTGAGATAAGATGCTTAACCTATTTAATACAGATTGAGAAGAGGTGAGTTGTATGGCGTTCTTAGGATCAGGCAATGAATCTTTATAATAGAGTTAAAAATAATGCTATTTTGCAGTAAACAAAATGCAATTATACATGAGGAAAACTAGTATAGTTTCATCATGAAGCTTTTCTGTGAGAATGCAATTTGATATAGCATGACCTGAACTTGTCAGTAAAAATACTCTGATCAGAGATGAGGCAAGAGCCACTGTTAAATTAGTCCTATTCACTTCTAATTATTTATATAGTATTAGTATTCAGAGTGTTTTTAAGAAAATGTGCCTTCTGACTTTTGTTCATCCTATTTCAACTAGGGTTTTATATGATGGGAAAGAAAGAGTAAAGCAAGGTTGTGAAATAATTCAAACTACTCCATACGGTCGGCCTGCTAATATTAGTGGCAGTGCCTCATCACAAAGAGTGTACATCACTTACCGAAGAGCATCCGAAAACATGACACAAAACACGTTGGCTGTTACGGATATATGTATAATCATCCCAAGCAAAGGAGAAACCCCTCCACATACATTCTGCAAGGTTGACAAGAATCTTAATAATAGTATGGTAAGATTCAAAAATCTGGATATTCAGTATTGTAATGTAATGTTTGTGGAGTATTTGTGATAGTTCTCAGAGTACCTGGTGAAAAATTTGATAAGCACTCTTCAAAGATGAATTGAATCTTAGAAGAGTTGGAGAATTACATTTCTTTATTCCTACTTGGAACAACATGTTTTTGCAAGTCTTGGAGTAAATAGTCTTTTTACTGCTGACTTCAGCAAGTTCAAATTAGTCCTTAAGAACCTGTTGTGTCATCTGGTGTATAACTGGAGGTTTTACAGATGTGGCTGTTTCTGATACTGATTTTACTGTTGTGATGGGAATTCTGTATCACACAACCAGCTTCTGTTTTGTTTTTAAACTCTTCCATTACATACAGTGCTATTTTATAAATGTAATTTCGTCTCAGTAGTTTCACAAACTTTTTCTCTGAAGAAATTTGCATGTGAGGGATGTTGGATGCTGTTGACTGTGTGCAGGTTTAAATGCTCAGTAGGGTTCCAGAGCTAGACCTGCTAAAATCCACATGTTTCACAGCACTTTGTTTTGCAGAAATTCACAGAATCACAGAATTGTCTAGGTGGGAAAAGACCTTGAAGATCATCCAGTCCAACCATCAACCCAACATTAACGGTTCCCAACTACACCATATCCCTCAGCACTATGTCGACCCTACTCTTAAACACCTCTAGGGATGGGGACTCCACCACCTCCCTGGGCAGCCCATTCCAATGCCCAACAACCCTTTCTGGAAAGAAATGCTTCCTGATATGTAGTCTGAACCTTCCCTGGTAAAACTTGAGGCCATTACCTCTTGTCCTATCACTTTCTTGGTTAAAGAGACTCATCCCCAGCTCTCTGCACCCTCCTTTCAGGCAGTTGTAGAGGGCAGTGAGGTCTCCCCTCAGCCTCCTCTTCTCCAGACTAAACAACCCCAGTTAGCTCAGCTGTTCCTCGTTCTTTATTTTCATGTCCAGAAATTGAGAACTTCAAGAATTTTTAAAAAACATTAACAATGCCAGAAAGGAAATTGTTGTTTAGAAGCTATGATGTTATGCTGCAGTGTTTCACAGACTATGAAATCACAGATGGAATAAGGATTTAGGCTTAAAGATTAGCATGATTAAAATAAAAATGCAGTCCTGAAAGAAAATTGTTAAGTATTAAAGTAATACACAAATGTAGTTAGTAACAGAAACATTTCACTGTGTGTATAGATACGTAAACACATGCCTGTATGAATGTATATCTGTCTATACACACATTTAAACCAGAACTTTAACAAATGGAGAAAGGCTTAAATATTTATATGAATGACAGTGGTACTTGAAATTCTGTAGTTGTGTTAACAAATGTTGTAGAGAAGAATTTATAAATGCTTCAGTCTATAAACCAGTTCTATTTCAGAGGTCAGGCTGATGCCTGCCATGGATTGGTTAGCTCAGAGCTAGCACAGTACTTTTCTTTCAGCTAAATGTTTGTGGCCATTGTCAGAAAGGATAGTGTAGCAGGCCCCAAATTCCTGTATCTTAATGCCCTATATTTTTGTGTGTAGATATGGTTCTTTGTAAACAAGGAAGAGGAGGTTTTCCTCCACTGTTTTCTGTTATGCCCTTTTCTTATACTTCATCACATAATCCAATAATTTTTGTTTTACAGTGGGGCTCAGCAGTATATTTATGTTACAAAAAATCTGTGGCAAAAACCAACACCATATCATATAAAGCTGGTATGTAACTACTGTTAAACTTGTTTATGTTCAATTCAGGTTGTACAGGCTGATTTGTAATGGAATATGTTTTTTATTGAAGAATTATTTGACAAAGACACTGTCTTGGCATTATCCAAAAAGGACTCTTTCCCCAAAGAATTCTTTTTTAAATAATGTCCGAAAACAAGTCTTGGTTATATATCATGACCACTTTGATTTAAAATTTGCTTCTAATTGGAAGCTTAGTTGTGTTTGGATAGGTTTCTATGAAACTGTGTGTCTCCCACCTCTGGGTTTTTTTGCTGATAACTGTCTTTTAAGCATGTGTATATAAAGAAATATAAATGCAGGAGAATATACCGCTGAAATTGTTTGATGCATTTTCATGATCACTTTCTTTAAGAAATGTTTTGAAGAATAAGGCAGACTTCCACACTGCTCTGATTATCAGTGGCATTGATTGTGTATCATCTTTATTTTGTTATTTTATTTAAGACAATTAGTTTTGCTATGGCTCTGAAGAAGTGTGTTAGGTTGGTTTTTTTGAAAACCCCAATTTTGTCTGAGTGCAAGTGATGAGCATGATTCAGACTTAAGCTTTCATTCACTTACATCCCTTTGAGATGCTTCTCTCTGTAAACAAGAGTAGTTAAGACTAACTAAAAGGTGGACAATAAATTTGTAAACAAATAAAAATTTTAGAAGGCCCCAAGTCTGGTAGTAGCTTATGCAAAATTTTGCTTCTTGGTGGGAGGGAGTGCATGCAGGGGAAGCCCACTGCCCTTCTTCATTACCAGTTTTTATTGTCTATTAATATATGTATGTTTATTATATGTTTAATCTGTATATTAGAAAAGAATCTGTAGTGATTGTGTTCTCTAATGTGGAGAAATCCTAAATCCCTTCACAGAATATTCATTCTCATTTTGGAGTCCCCTGGGCTGGCAATAAGAAAGAATAGATTGCTAAAGCTGTGTGATATAATTGAAGACCTGTATGTTAAGAGCCTCTGCTTCAGAACTTTATGTTTTACAGCTGTACTTAAGTCTAAACACATTAGTCTGATAGTACATTAGCTGAATCCTCAGCTGAGGTGGATCAGCATAGTTTATTGGTTTGATTCTACTGATATTAAAAAATAATAATACCTAACATATCAAATTTTTCGGGAAACTTGTTGGAAAGAGTTGTTTTCATAATTGAAAACATCAGTCTTATTTCTCAATTATTCAGGTTACCTTTTTTAACTAAATTTTAAATCTTGTAGTTGTGATGAAAGTGAACTATTATAATAATAGCTGAGATGCACATAACCTGCAAACAGAAAAAGATAAATTAATTATGAATAGTTCCTAGAATAGTAAGTATGACTTTAGTCCAATGTTTTAGTCAGATGGTTTCTCCTTAGGCCCTGGAAGCATGCTGCCCCTTTCCAGCTATTCACTGTGTTTGATTATTTACAGCTTTCCTTTACTGACTTCCTGAAGTTAGTGTATGCTCATATATAATTTTTCTGCGCATCTTTTTATGGAATGAGCTATTACAAATATGTTTCTGCTACTTCTTACATAACTACCACTTCACAAATTGTCTTTATAGGTTTAATATGCAGATATCCCGAAGAGGATTATGAATCATTCCCCTTACCAGAATCTGTGCCTCTTTTTTGTCTGCCTATGGGTGCAACGATTGAATGTTGGCCATCTAACAGTAAATACCCTCTCCCAGTTTTTTCTACATTTGTACTAACTGGAGCTTCTGCAGAAAAGGTATTTTGAAAGCTTAAAAAAAAAAAAAAAGTCATTGTTAATAGTTTAACTTAAAATTTGATCGTTTGTCTGTTCAGGATGGTGATAATGCAAATTTTCATAGACAAACCTGAATCTATTAATTTGGGCTTAATTCAAAGACTACTTTGGAGAGTGACTTGCATTTATTTCACTGTTGGACTGTTGATCATATAAACATGTACTCCTTTGCTTTCCAGTCATGTTACCCTTTGAAACTAGAGAGCTATAAAAATTCTGACTGCATATACATGCAAGTATACTATTTTTATTGCAAGCATGGAAACAACCTTGCATGTGTATACTTGTTCTAAAAAGTAAATTGGATGTCAGAGGAATACTGCTTTGAGTTGCTTATAAAGGATTCCTAAAATAGCTTTATTGGCAATTGTAGGAGCAGTTGACTGTAGTTGTATTCTGTATAATCATTATTTTTCTCTCACTTAAATAGTTTCATGAATTACTCGTTCTTATATGACATTAGGTGTTTTAAATAAATAATAGACAAGTTTGGATTTTCAGAGCCATAAAAATATTCCAGAATACATTGCTTCAAAAGATGATACATTAATGTAACTTTTCAAGCAGTAACATAGAGTTGATTTTCCTTGCATGTTTGGGGTTTCTTAGATTGCTTTGAAGATTGAGGCAGATTTATTGACTTCAAATCAACTATGTTGTTTGCAGGTATATGGTGCTGCTATTCAGTTTTATGAACTGTATCCTGAAGAGAATCTCACAGAGAAACAAAAAGCTCAACTGGGATTAGCAGCTGCTGTTGAGGGAAAGTCAGACACATGCAGAACAATTCAAACAAATAAATGCATCTGTCTGCTCTCTCACTGGCCTTTCTTTGATGCGTTCAAGAAGTTTCTTACCTTTCTATATCGTTACTCCATTTCTGGTCCACATGTCCTACCCATTGAGAAGTAAGTAATTTCAAAACCTCATAACAGTAATTTCAGTTGATGAGAGCTTTTTTTTTTTTTTTTTTTACTTCTAAGCTTCCTATAATATCCTTTTCACTTTAGTCATCAAACATTAAATATAATGGTTACACTAGATTAAGCACTTTTCTCCAGTGATTAAATGTATCTTTACCTATTTCCTGAAAAAGCTGAGATTTTTATTTGTGATTTAAGTGCCTGCAAAGGTATCTCTGAAAGCCTTTTTTAATTAGCTTTTCACCCTTTAGCATAGTGATTAGGAGGAGCAAGATTTATAAATCCTTTCTTAATGTTGCATACATTGTTTTGCATTTTTTCAAATGCCTATTTGTTGTGTAGTGAGAGATAATAGATTGATTTTTTTGTGCTAGTAATCCTTCTCTATTTGTGATAAATAAACTTAATTTCCTTCTTATGTAAAGGATTTCACGTTTTTAAATGCAGAGGGAATCCTTACATCCCAAAAGTGGCTGATATCTGTAATTGATGCATAATACCATTTAACATTTCTAGACTAATGTAACTTTTTAATGCATCAGGTTTCAAATGCACTATTTGCTTTTTTCTTATTGTATTACCATCAGTCTTTTTTTCTGATTAAACTTCACTATTAACTTTTCTGACACTGAATTTATAGACTGAGCATTTGTGATTGTTCATCCACTTCGTTATTCCAGTCTGTATCTACTATACTTGTTTTAAAATGCTGATAGTGTAAACTTACAATAATGAAAAGATTTTTATGTGGGGTTTTTTAAGCCAGGAACTATTTTTGGTTTTGGGTTTCAGGAATTAATAAATTGAGAAGTAAATACAATAAATGTTTTATTAATTTTGATTTTACAGATTTATTTGCTTATTCTGATTTCTCTGATTTGTAAACTGGTCAATTTACTGTGGATAATTTTTAAAAAGCCACACTGTACTTGAATGAAGTTAATATAGAATCTAGCCTAGTTTCTTCAGTTATTTTAATGATGATGAAGGTTGTCTGTGCCATACATATGTATCTGAACATTTTCAGTCAGCCCTGCTTCTGCAGGCAGCAGGTCTTTCCCTTGATGTTGGCTGTATGTTCCATTTTTCTGCCACCATCTTCATACGCTGGTAATAAAAACAAACCCTAGATCTGTCGTCAGCCTGATTCCTTTCTTGTTCTCATTTGCCATGTGGCTGCACAGACACTGGTGCTGACACAAGGGAGGTCAGCTGAGAAATGGTGAAGACGAGGCACAAGACTGCTTCTGGTTAATGCCAGTTATGTGATTATAGGACTGCAGCAAAAAGTTAAGCATAGCACAAGTACACAAAATTAAAAACACAGTAAAAATGGGGCTTTTTGCATACATCTGACGGAGTAATGTGCAGCTACCTTGAAACAGATGTATGAAAAATGTAGTTTTGAATCAAACACAAAATGAGTCTTCTATATAAATCAGAGTTTATTTGTGGGTTTGTATGAATTTCTTCAAAATTTGGTTGGTTGTCTGTGCCATAATAATGGAGTTGCTGAAATCACAAACTGCATGCTACAGCATATACTAGATTATGGTGGATTACCTGTTTCTTCCTGAGTTTCTACTGATTGCATGGAGTTTCTTTTCATGTGAAAGTGTGTATTATGTAGAACTCCTACACTTTTAGATTCTATGTTTAATCAATTCATAAAACTGACAACTTTTAAAAATATTAAAAACATTTTTCTGTATTTGTAGTATATGGAAAAACTTTAACACTTTTTTCATCAGAAACCTTACATAACATTTTGTATTTGGAAGTGAAGAAAATGGATGTGAAGAAAATAGCTAAACTTAATGACTCTCCTTGATACTCAGATGTGAATTTCTCTTTCTTTTTTGCAAATCACCAGTGCTAGTCTCTGAGGTATAGTGCTATTTCCAGCCAGTGTCAGAAGCATGATTGTAAAATGGTATTGTGATACCCAAACATCAATATTTCTACTTTACAAATTAAAAAAAAAACCAAAAACAAAACCAAAAAACTCCATGTAATTTTTCAGTCTCACAAACCAAGCTTGTAGTCTGAAAGATAATCTAGCCTGCCATTTTGGTTGTCACTCGTAAAAAAAATAGGTTTTGAAGGTCAGAATGTCCCTGTAGGGTTTGGGTGCTGGGGTTTTTTTGCTCTCTGTCTTCTGAATAAGTATGTGCCATTTTTATATAATTTCTCTTACAGGCAATAATGTTGTCTTCAGGTAAGGCAATTTAAGCTTATTTCTACTAAATCAGTATTTTTCTTTTCCTCTAGACACATTTCCCATTTCATGCATAAAGTTCCTTTTCCATCCCCTCAGAGGCCAAGAATTCTAGTTCAGGTAAGTGTAAATTTCTTCTTAATAGCCATGTCTTAAGTGAAGACAAAATAGCTGTTGAATAGTTTAGTAAATGGAAAATATCATTTTTATGTTCAAATTATTTTTTGTGTAGGATTCTTTTCCTAAATTTTTACAGTTTTCTCACTGTTCTATTTCCAGTTTAGTTAAGGACTTCAGTGAGATATTCCAAGAAACTGTTTAGTGAGCTTAGAACTTGATTTCTTTTATTTTTCAGTAAATGAAAATTAATGAAAAACTACTCAAAGTCAGCATCTGGTTTGACTTTTGCAATAGCTTTTGAACTGTTTTCTTCATGCTACTGTATGAAGGTTGAGTGTAAAGTAAATAAATAAAATTAAAACCAGATGTGAAGCATATATTCACGATTACCCATTTTCCCGAAGGGTTTTTTGCTGTCCTCTACATAATGGATAGCTCTTACTGAAAACTGCAAGAGCCACACACGTTCAACAGAGGCACACTCTATCAAATATGACCCTTATTCTATCCTACCTGCAACACCTACCATATTTTACTCTGTGTGAGTGAAATGGTATAATTGCCAGAATAAGGTTACCTGTTATTTGAAATTTCACCCATATAACTGTTGGTAGGAGAGAGGAAATCCCTATCTGAAAGACTTAAGTGAAGCATTATTAAATCTTCTTTTTTTTTTTTTTTTTTCTCCTAAGAGGCAAAACAGGCAGAGACATGTTAAAATTTTACTGCTGAGAAAAGACAGCTCTATTCTGGTTGCAGTTGTTATACCAATCCTGTGGTTTTGAACAAATTGTTACAAAAATGATGTTACTCTGTTACACTTGTATGAAATAAAATATGGAGAGCCCTGTGCAGTTTTCAGTCTTAATGTAGTCGCCCTTATGCTGGTGAAGTCTTTCAGAGTAAATGCAATCTTGGGTTATGTCTTTATAG
This sequence comes from Athene noctua, assembly GCF_965140245.1. Lineage (NCBI taxonomy): Eukaryota > Metazoa > Chordata > Aves > Strigiformes > Strigidae > Athene > Athene noctua. Next base: position 13,393,069 of record NC_134049.1, on the reverse strand, counting down.
AATGTATTCAATATAGAGTACTTGGATATCTAAAGAAGTGGCATTTATTACTGTTACTGAAAAGGGGTTGAAGAACACTTATACTGAAACTTTATTTGATGCTTCTGTTGCTTTTATTATGATTTTAAAGATCAAGTCAAAATTCAGTATTTTTACATCTTGGGATTTTTTTGTATTCACATTCAGTGAAATATTTGTGCTAGGGAACACTAAACACACATTTACAGAGAACAGTAAGTGAGTTTAGAGAAAAACATCTTAATTGTTCTAGTCTGAATTTTTGGGGAACTCTGTCAAAGTATACATGGGGGTATATCCTGGTACAAAGTCTGAGGACCTAGATTAAAGTGATGACCTTATTTTCAAAATGCTGTATGCATCAACTTAGTACAACTTCAGTAGCTGATAGTACAGATGGAGAACATGCTGCTTTTGAAGTAGGCAGTGGTAGCTGAGGTCTGTGAATAAGTACTTCCTTCCAGCTGCTTTCAGGGACTTTTGAGTTGTTTGATAGTGCACTGAATAAAATCACAGGTGATTGTACCTAAGATGCTTTCCCAAAAATAGTGTGGGAAGTGCTTGTACTCTTGAAAATTACAAGCTTTTAGGATTCCATTTCATTGAAGAAATCGTAATTTCTCTCTGAAGCTTGTTAATGTAAAAAACATGGTAGTCTTCTGCTAAATAATTAGTATAGCAAATCCTTCTGAATGTGTTGCTGTAGAATGCCTTGCAAATGCCTATATGCTTTCTGAAAATGAGACCTGATATATTTTAATAACTATATGTATGCCAGTCTGGATGTGTAACCCATCCTTAGATCCTTCTTGGTATCTGTTACAAGTGAGAGAGAACATGACATGTGTCTGACTTAAGTTTCAAAGAAATTATAGCCATTAGTGAAATACTCAGGAATGTTCAAGTGCTACTGTTGATAGATTTTTCTGATCTGAAGTCTGCTAGACTCTGTTCTTCATGTCTGACATCCCCCTATGACACAGATGTTCCTGTTCTAATGATGTTTTCACAACCTGCAGACTTCAGGAGTGTGTCGAGTAATATAGTTCTCCCTCTGAAGAATGGCGGCAGTAAGTGCCCCTTCTGCTGAAGGGAGACATGCACTTTGAATAGGTGCTTGATTTTGTTCATCTACTTTTGCTGAAACACAAAAGTCATGGAATATTAGACTGATGCTTCCATTCTGAGGGTGGTTTATGAAGGTTACCTGAGGCTGAAAAATTGGGGTCTCTGAATTCTGTCACTGAACAAGGTAATGGTGGTGGTTGTCACAGGGTGACTTACTTGAAGACAAATGTAGCACGTAGAATGGTGTGGCCATCGTCATTTGTCACTGAAGCTAAATGTAACATCAGCCTTCAAAAGCTCTGTGATGTATAATATGCAAGGAAGCAGAATTGCAGACTCTTGTTGATATCGTACATTTTGTGTCTGTCCAGGCACAGTGTTAGGTGACTTAGTGCTTCAACGTTTGTATTTTTAATTCCTCTGATCTTCTGACTGCAGTGCGATCTAAGGTGAAACATACTCAGGAAATTTTACTAAAAGTGGTTGGAACTTGCACCTTAGTTGTATAAGTTGCTGTGACTTATTGAATTACTGCTGCAGATGGTATGTGTGGTTTTGTATGATAGAAAATGCGTGAGCACTTAGCAAGGAAGATTAAGCAAACTGGTATCTTGTTACTTTGGATTACTATGGCTGAAAACATCAGCTGACCTTTGCTAAATTGATAGTGTATCTGTATTCTTGTACTCATTTGAGTACTAGGTACGCTGAATACATGAATGATTTCTCTTGATGTCATATCACTGTAAGAAAGAAATGTGAATTAAGAAGATCTGTCTTGCATTTTCAACTAATGCAAATTTTAAGGATTCTATCAAAGCTAGGCTGAGCCGTTTCTGTCAGCTAAAAGTCTAATTCTCATGTCTTCTGAAGAAAGTATTACTTTGTTATGACCTGCCATCTTTCCCTTTCACGCATTTTATCAATCTATTTGCCCCTAAATTCGAAAAGAATCTCCCCCTTGCTCCTGAAACCTGTGTTTGAACTATGAATCTTCCCTTAAAATACAAAAGGTTTAATTTTTCAGCAGTTAATATATTCAATTTTTGCAGTATTAGCTAGTTTAAATTCCCCTTTATGAATATGCAATATATGCAATTCTGACTAAGAAAGGAAGAGTGTGCTTTGCCTGGCTTTTACTAAAAGATACCAATGCACAGCACTGCATGCCACTTCTTAACAGTGCTGCACAACTGGGCTATATATGGTTCGGCTTAGTTTAAATTTTGGTTTTAGGTGTTCTTTGCTATAGTTGTGTAATTTCTAATAAAAAAATTTCCAAAGTTCAGAATAAAAAGAATGTATTTTAAAATCTTCCAGCTATCTCCACATGATAACCTGATACTTAGCCAACCTGTGTCATCACCCCTTCCACTGAGGCAAGTAGCAGTATTTTCTGTTTAATTGTGAAATGTATTCTGACTTGCATTGTGGAAAAGATTTGGTACTTTGAATTGTATTAGTACAAATTAATGTACCTAGTCTGGTGCCTTTTGGAGCTAGTGTGTCTGAAGTTTATTTATGTGATTAGACCTGACTGAACAGTATCTGTGTTTTCAAATAATTTTAGTGGTTCTTGAGGCAGAATATAGACTGTTAGATCCCCTTTTTAGGAGTTGGTACCTGGCTTCCAAGGTAATGCAAGGTGACTGAAGGAGTTCTGTAACTGTCTTAAATTTCATGTCTCTGTGCAGGAGAATGATTAAAGCAATGTATGTTTTCTGCCTGTAAATTGCTTCTCAAAAAGAAAAATCATCATGCGTGTGTCCTCTCAAAAAGAATAATCATCATGTGTGTGTCCTGAAAATAGTCTAGACTGATTGAAGAGTCTCAAGGAATCATGGTTACTATTGGAAAGTAACCATTCTTCACTAAACAGTGAAGTCACCAAGTAATCTACCTTGCAATCTCTTTAAAAGAAAGATTTGCAGATTTAAGTTTGTAAAATCCTACTTTAATATCTTGTTTTCCATTTTGTTATTGAATTTTCTTTTTTTGGTCCCTTGTAACTCACCAGTGTGTTTATATTCTGTTAACAGTGGAGGCAAGTTTTCTACACTACTTCAGAATTTAGGACCTGAAAATGCAGTAACTCTACTTGTATTTGCTGTGACGGAACATAAAATTCTCATCCATTCATTGCGACCTTCTGTCCTTACTAGTGTGACAGAGGCATTAGTCTCTGTAAGTAACATTCTTTTAATGATACACATGTAAGTGGAAAAAAGAATGGGTTTTAGATAAAATCTAAAATTAGTAGTAGAGCTTATAGGCCTAAAGGTTATTTAAAATAAGAATAAGAATAAAGATCATTAGAGAGAAAAGTTTATGTTGCTAATGATTTCCCACAAAGACAGAAGAGAAGGAGTAACTATTTTTGGTTCTTTGCGTGTAAATATTGTAAATAAGCATGTTGTTTGGTCATCACAATGCACTAAATAGGAGTTCCTGATTTTCTCAAATAGCACTGCATTCTCTCTTGCAGAAGAATTTTAAATGCATGTTATTTTTCTGCCTGTCTTCACTAAGCATTGTTTTGCTACCTCTACTATATGCCATCTATTATACTGAAGAGGCTTTTCCCTACAAATTAAACACATTGAATTTTAGAGAAATGAGTGCATTTTTTTGTTTAATAATCTGCATCTAGATTTTCAGTAGTAATTATCTGCCACGTTAAATAATTTTGAAGTGGCAGTTAGTGAAGTGTGGCTTATACTTGCATAGACGATATTATTATACATGTTTAACCTATGTTTTTGTCTCTCAGATGATATTTCCCTTCCACTGGCCTTGCCCATATATTCCTCTCTGTCCCTTGGCGCTGGCAGATGTGTTAAGTGCACCGTGCCCATTCATAGTGGGAATTGATTCAAGATACTTTGATCTCTATGACCCTCCACCAGATGTTAGCTGTGTTGACCTAGATACCAATACAATTTCTCAGTAAGTGTTTATTAACAACTTTTTTTTTGCATGTTAATTTTTTAGCTTCCTGTTTTCAAAGGCAAAAACTGGCTTTTTGGCAAAACTTTGGGAAGTTTTGTTTGTTTTAAACTTCTGAACTCCCTAATACATCATCCTTCTTGAAATGAGCATGCCAGAAATTTTATCTCATGTTCAGCATGGCAGAGTGGAGGTGCAGTCCTCATGGAACATTATTGCCTTTTATTGTATTACATTAAAATATTATTGCACACGTTGGCACATTTCCTGGATTAACCATATTGTGTCTCACTTCATTGTCTCTGGAGAGCAGTCATTTTCGTTTTTCATGATCAGCTTCCTTAGTGTTGAAGAAATTCTAGTACCTTCACAGGGGCATCTGCTTGAAAATTATAACAATTAAATCGTACTCCATATCAGTATGAAGTATAGGAACTTCATGTTGAGAATTAGAGATGTGAACTTTCATGGATGAGATAGTCTTCATTAAGACTTAGGATCATGCCATCATTAACAAACTGAAATAACAGTATTATAGTATTTCTCCTTCCAAACTCTACAGTGTACTACATTTTTCTGTAATTCTATCTAGTATCTGAAATACTAGTAAGGGACAACGGTGCACTGTTAAAATCATCAGGAAACAATTCATATTATGATATTCAAAACAAAAATATTTATTTCTTTGTGATGATGTGATACAAAAATAGACAAGAGGGTAAGGCTTCTAATTCAAGATTCTAAAACACAAAATTAAAACTTTATTTCAGGACTAAATTTTTCTTTCAGTATAATGTTTAATATAATCAGTATATACTTTGTGTAACTTCTCAAAGTCTTTGGTCGGTGTTCTTTTGTATCATCCTCCTGTTGGTAGCAGTTTTTCAGCATTACTGTGCCTAAAACTTTTTTCTTCCTAAATTTTCTTATTTGTGGGTTTATTTTGCTTCAGTAGCTGTGTGTGGATTTAGAGAAGGTTTCATATAAATGTTTGTAAAGAAAAGGTTTTGTTAAGCATTTTATGCTGATACCAAGTTGTATAGTAATTCTGTTATGAAGTTTTTAGAAACTAGTTCAAATTAGGCTGCAGTAACTTCAGGTTTGGGTTTGTTAATTTTTGGTTAAAAGGGACATTGGTGTTTTTCTTCTGGTATTTGTCTAATTAGCTACATATTAATGGAAAATAATTTGTTTACAGTTATTTCTGTTTTCATTCTACTGTTAGCTGTTTTTCTATGCATTTTCTTAGGACAGATTAATTCAGTTTCATCATATGGAAAAAAGTGTCAAAACAAATGTTTACAGTTTTTGCAACTTTGAACAATTGGTTCTTGAGGTTTGCTGGTGCCCTCTGTTGACAAAGAACGTTGTAACTATTTCATCATGATAATACAGTTAAATCCAAATCTATATGCATTAAACACAAAGTAGTTATCAAGTTGATTTCAGGTTACTATGAGCATTCTAGTCATTATCTCCATCCTAGTTTAGGTAATTACAGCTCAGAATATAGCATGTGTGGTGGCTGCTTGTGCAATGGCAGGTGCTTAATACTATCAATTTATCTTTCATGAGTTCTAAGTGGATTGATTTCAGTGCTAAAGATTGGCTGCATAATCATCACCCTGAAATATGGGGCATTGGTTTGGATGTCTGTGATCAAATCTCCATATAGTAAATCAAGTTTGACTTTGTTTCAATCCTTCTTAGTTCTGTTTTAATGGAGCAAATTGTTCAATACACTTCACTGTTCTCCCGTTTCTCTGGTGGGATAGAAAAAAATCCTTTGAATACAGTGCTATATACACACATATTCCAGCGTATGCTCATACTTTTTTCTTTTCTGCTTCCAGAACTGGAGATAAGAAAACGATTGCATGGAAGATCTTACCAAAGAAACCGTGTAAAAATCTGATGAACACTTTAAGTAATTTATATCAGCAACTGGCAGAATGTGAGTGGGAAAGTTCATAGTAAGATTTACATTGGATATAGTGTGCCACATTAACAGATAAATATAGCTAATTAAATATGTTCTTATAGCTAATTAAATATGTTAACACTAAACATAATGTTTTTATACAGAACAGGAAAATCTGTGCTTTTAAGTCCAGAGATTAGAACCCATGTAGGGGCTTCTGGGGTGGAGGAGATATATATATGTATGTATGTACGTATAAAGGAGGTGCTTGATCTTACCCTTGTACCAAAAAAAGTCCAGAGCTTTTATAAGAAGGAAATAGTAAAGCAAAGAGTAGGCCAGGACCTAATAAAGACCGTTGTTTTGTCTTCAAAGCCTGGTTAAGTCTTGACAATTGAGATAACTTTGACAGTACTTTACCTTAAAATTTTAAGATGGAAATAACAAATGTTTTATAAACATTGGTGTTTAAAATAGCTCAATTACAGGACACTTCTAAGAAAAAGTTGGTTGTTGATAGAATCTTCAAATATTGCAGAGCAAGTTATATTGAACCTTGATGTGAGAAAGCAGGGAAATGAATAGGGGTGATGTTTAGTGAAATTCTTTAAAACAAAACATTTGGAAACATAAATGTAGTCCAAGCCAGCTGATGTACTTGGGTGTCACAGCTAATAGGCTTTGTGAAGAGGGAAGGAAGTCCGTCAGCACTCTGACATTACCTGTCTGCTTAGAAAATGATTTTCATAAACATTGAAGGGAACCTTAAAGAGCAGTAACACAATTGTAAAATCAAGTTGCAGTGATAGAGACAGCAAGTGGTTAAGATTTAAATCAGAGTTTGAAAAGGATGGGATTGATTAACACTGCATGTTTGAGAAATACATACCTGGAAAGCATATTGCATGAGATCTTTGTAATTTAGGGCACTTTTTTTTAAAGGTTGTTTACACCTTCTTGGCTATTGAGGTCACTAGAATTTAATCATGTCCCAATTAGAATGTACAGAAAGTGAATTTGATTGGTGTGTGCTGCACAAGAAAATGCGTGTAGGTGATAAAAATTGTCTGTTGCTTCAAAATTTTGATGTATTTTACTGTGAGGATTTCTTTAGAAAAATTTTTAAACCTTATGTTCTCTATACTCTATAAAAAGAGTGGTGCTGATCTTTATGCAAGTTATAATAAGAATTTAACATGGTATCAATATGAGGTTGACTATAATTATATTATGTGGAAGGACAGCAATGAAACCATCTTTCACTTGAGACATCATTAGAACCATACTTTGTGTGTGTGTAGCAGTGAAGTCTTAGCTAGAGTTCTGATGGCTTTAAAATGTTGATACAAGTATCTACTTTAAGAATAGGGATTTTGCTAGATCTTTTTTAAAAAATGCTTGCTTTCTCTCTATATCAGTGTTTTGCATTGTGATGTGTTTTGATGGCTTCACTATGTATCTGAGTGGTGTTTTTCTTTCTGTGTGCATAGATACTTAATATGTATGTTCCACTTTTTGGAAATGCTTTGAAATGAAAGGCACTGTGTAAAAAAAAAAAAAAAAAACAAAACCACACCACACATCCCATCTATGTATTTGTCCCTAAAATATGCTTCTTTAATCAGCTCTTGTAAAAATTTGACATGTTTTTATAAACAGCTTTCTTTGAGGGTTTTTTTTAAGCTCTGTCCATACTGGTTCTCTCTGTTGCTGTAGTAACTAATGTGCTGAAGAAGTAAATGTGTCTTGGTTTTGGCATTATTCAGAGATACATGAGTTGTATAAGGTCAAGCTGAATCCATTGTCGCATGCCATGATTGAGTTTAATCGCATATATTTTAATCTGTTCCAAATTTAATGGAGCTCAGTAATCAGTGAATCTAGTAGGATAAAGAGAATTTTTTTATCAATATTGGAAAAAAAAAGATCTGAAACGTTATAATGTTGTTTTTGTTCACAGTGCAACAGCGACCAAGAGAAGATGCATTAATGGAATTAGCAATGAATGACTACGATTTTAATTCTGGGAAGAAATTGCATCTGTTAGATTTGGAGATCCAGGAAGCATTCCTGTGTTTCATGGCCTCAATACTTAAAGGTTACAGGTCTTATCTCAGACCAATAACAGAGGCACCCTCTGAAACAGCCACAGATGCAAGTTCTCTCTTTGAGCTACAAGGTGAAGAGTCATAAACTTGTTTTATGTATATTAATTTATTTTTTCAATTCTCTCTCATTTAAAAAATAAAAATATTTGCAGTATTAGTGTTGTGAATCATGTTAGAAATGTAAGTGCACAAGAAATTGTGTAGTAGTGACAAAGATTACAGAAAGGTTATTGCTCATTAGTAGAATGTATGCTGACTTTTTGGTGAGGGCTTTTTGTTTTAGGCATTCTTACATGCTTCGAATTTCATTTCATAGGTTTCCTCAAAAGTCGAGATCGTTCACATCAGAAGTTCTACACACTGATGACCAAAACTCAAATGTTTATTCGCTTCATTGAAGAGTGTTCTTTTGTTAGCGATAAGGACGCAAGCCTTGCATTTTTTGATGACTGTGTAGATAAAGTAAGTATGTCTTCATATGAATATAGGTTTTTTTAACTTCTGCTGTTATTTATGTTATCTGATATCGTACAAGAAGAATGTATTTGAAGTGCAAGTTTATTTCTCTTTTTTGCTTCCTTTTTTCTACCCCCTGGAACTTTCCATTTTCCTTTTTTGGGCTTTGTTTCATTTTCTGCTTCAGATTCTTCCAAGTGTAAATATAATATTGTATGAACAAATTAGAAGTGTTAATTTTCACATGTATCAAGCTCCTGAAATACTGGTCCATAGTAGGAATTGCTAATTTGCTGGCTGTAAAGTAGCAACTTTGAGCTTCTTCATCAGAAGATTGTATTTCTTAGATAAGACTACAAGCATTTTTATAGCTTGTGTAATACTTCATGCACCCATTTAGGAATGGGGTTGATAAGCAGCACACTAATAAATATAAGGCAGCCTTAGTATTTTTTATTTTTTTAATCATTATAAATATAAGGTTCTTTGACCTTTTTTAAACAATGTGCTTAAAAACAGTTCTTGCTAATAGTAATTCTCTAGTTACTATTAGAGAATTTTTAGAAGGCTTGTACTAAAAGTAAATAATTAAAATGAATCTCTGACAATTCTCCTTTCATTCATACTGCTGTCACTTGCTTTCCCCAATTCAAAACTAGCTTGCTGATGTAACTATTTAAAATATAGTGCTTGTATTGGTACTCCTCTCTTGGATAAGAATATTTTGCAATGACCTTGTATCAAATATTGATGGATATGAAATGTATAGGTTTCTTCAAGTCAGCAAGGTTTAATATGTTGTGTCATGTATAAGCTGGAAAGGTTGACATTTTGTGGGGGTTCTGTTTACTGTGGTGTTTGTGTTGCAGTAAAGGATCACCTTGCTATCTGCTGCTGTGCTATTCTCCCGTTTGTAATGAGAAGGAAGGGCAATTGTTAAGGATTATGTGACAAGGAGAGTGAAAGGGCAACATGATCACAATAGGTGTTTTTCTTGAAACAAGCTTAGAACTTCTGCTGCACTGGAGCTCACAGAGTGTTGAATTTCCCAGTTCAAAGTGGATTTCCCTTTTAGTCTTTTCTGGAAGTATCACTCAGATTTGTAAAAAATCCTAAAGTACTTATAAGAAAGGTCCACATTAGTATAGTGTTGAGCACTGTGAAGACCTAGTTTTCTAAACAGTATATTTTAGGTATATTAGCTTTTGAAAACGCACTGTATTTCCAAAGAAGATACACAGAACTGTTTTGAGGCTGCTTGAATTTTTTTCACTTTAGTTTTTGTTTTCAGAAGAACGGAACTGAAACCCACAATCTTATATCCCTCTTTGGTTCTATTGTAACATGAAAGAAATTTTTATTAATATTATAAGAAATTCCACATGTACTTGTCATCTTAATGGCTACCTGTAACACTCTGTTCTGGGACACTGTTTCAGTAATGCACAGTTGTCTAGGATTGCCTGTAAAGTAAGTCACCTGCTGTTTGTTCCACAGGAATTAATTCTGAAGACTATGAAAACTGCTATTTATAGTTTCTATTTATGGCTATTTCTGCTATGGAAGTGCAGAAGAGCTGAAAAGAGTTGTTTTGAAAACAAATCTGAAAGCAGTTAAGTTTGAGAGAAATATAAAAGCATGGTCTAATGGTATTTAATGCTCTATGGCTTTTGTTAGTCTCAATATTTTAGTAGTAGTTCTCAAAAGTGTGCTTCTCAGTTCTACAGCATGAGCTGCAGGTATGTGTGGGTTGTAAATTGATTTAATTACAAACGTTTCTGTAATGTTCACTCAGTTATCCTATAGTTCAGTTAAAAAGCCTTCAACATGTAGTGTTTGCTTTGTTCTATGCCAGTTAGTGTTTAAAAATGGAATATACATAGCCCAGTGTCTAAACACTGTTGAGCAGTACTTAGTTTCCATTGTATTACAGGTTAGTTCTCTGACTAATTTTAAATAGGATTTTTATTCAGAATGCAATGGCTATGTAAGTGTCAAATTCTATCTGTTCTATTTAATTTTATAGAATAGTTTATGAGGGCACTGAAGTTGATGCCCTAACTAACATTATCTTGCCTGGGAATTCAAACAGTTCTTCTGAAAAAGTAATACATAGGTTGCTGATGCTACTGTGAGACTGCACATAATCTGTGGAACTGTTGGAGCTTTCACCTTTTCTAAAAGGTTAAGTAACCACTTGTACAGCTGAAGCAGAGCCTCATCTGTTCTAATAGTGCTAGTTATTTTGCTAGTTGAGGCTGTGGGCAGATTCTTTCCACTATAAGAAAATGCTCCTGACTGTGCCATGAGAATAAATTTTATGGAGAACATTTGTACTTCTCCAACTTCTGTTTCTGTTAGCGAGGATTTTATTCGGTTTTGTTAATGGGAAAACTACTTCTATGCCACTGATAATTGTGAGGAAACTGAGGCACAGGAATTGCTGTGCATTTAAGATTTGTCATAGCTTTAGAATTGCTTGTGAAACTAGGTTTTCACTGACATGAGGGAGTGAGTTCCTATGTAAGGTTTCTTTGAATGATATTTGCTTCATCTTCTCTTTCCTGCTTCTCTTTCTTGATTTCTCTTATTTCTGATAGTATGCTTAACAGTAACATACAAAGTCAAAATATTGAAGTATACCAAGGAATGCTATACGAACTACAACTTTAGCCAAGATGCTCTACTTTGACTAGATACCAGATTTGAATCATTCCAATAAAGTGAATATCTATTTATGTATTAATGTCTTTCACTTGGTGAACCAGTACCTGAAAAGGTATGTGTGAAAGAGTGATATCATGGGTTGAAAGATGTTACAACACTTTGTTATGGTTAGTTATAAGCCACTGGGTTGAGACAAGTTTTATGTACTGTGAAATTAGTCACCTGTAAAATATAATGTAAGATCTGCCTCAATTTATAAGAATATTTTAATTTAAGAATTGGATTATGCATGTTATTTTATCCTAGACAGCAGCAGCAGAGATTGTAATTGATTACTCATTTTGTCTACTGAAAGATATAGTGTAATTGTCTCTCACGTTTTCATTTTTCCAGGAATTCAAAAATTATCTCAATTCAATATTTAAGCTAGTGGCTTTATTGTATTTCACTGGTGAAACTTTAACTGTGGGCTTTTTACATCATTAGAAGTATTTAAATTACTAAGTAAGGTTTCGTTTATTCCTACTTTTCAAGAGCCATATGTTCTTGCTACTTGGCTGGTTCGATTTGCTAATACTTTCCATCTGTCTCATGCAGTAAAATGTGTAATTAAGAACACCTCTTTGTATGTTTATCAAATTTTAAATATTCAAGAATTCTACTGAAACTACTTGATGTATTTCTACCTTGCTGGAGGGAGAGAACTGTGGAATATGCTTCTTTTTGTACATTAATTCTCTATTGCTAAACTCTTAAGGCACGAAGAACATGCATTCTTGGGTTCCACAGGTTGCTTATTCATTTCTTTGAAATAATGTACCATTTGGCTGTAATTTCACAGAATCACAGAATTGTCTAGGTTGGAAAAAGCCTTGAAGATCATCTAGTCCAACCATTAACCTGCCATTTAAACCATTTCAATAATGGCTATAAATGTAAACTGTGACAGTATTTGAGCTGAACACTGGGGCCCTCCATATGTGAATAAAAAGCATGGTCTGTGCACTACAAAGTAAATAGCTTTTGATAGTGCCAGCTCTTTGAGATGGAGATGTGTCTCATGCCACAAGCAGAAGCAGCGTTTATGAGGTATTGGAGGAGACAGAATTGGTGACAGAAAATCAGACAAACCAATACAAATATAAGTAGAACTGTCAAGTAAAGGCTCTTGGGTGGAATGTAATCCATGCTATATTTGCTCTCTTCCTAGTGGCTTCTGTAAGGTGAACAGTAGCAGTAGGAAGCTTGTAAGTTAAAGGTGTGTCTGTTCTTTTTCTCAAAGGGAAACAGTTCGTAGTTTCCCAAAACCTTGTTTGAGATGGCCAAGTTTTGCTTTGGTATTTTGTCTCCAGCAATGGAATAGAATTCTTTCAGTAAAATTGTTGGACAGTTTTCTCCCACTTGATCCTGCAGTTTGATGCTTTGAAATTTGCCTAGAGCTTTCGAATATGTCTGTGCTGCTGTCTTTAAATTAGGGGCATTAATTTGGAGAGTGCAAATTTATCCTCCTCCCTGCAACAGTCAGGCTAGCAAAATAAAGATTTATGGTCAAATTGCCAGCTACAAAGCTCAAAACAAAACAGGTGCAGCTGTAATTTATGCTTAATTATAGTATTATTACAAGTTGCCTTTGTTATCCATAAACTGCATTTCTATCCTAGCTATGAGAGGACAGGACCACCCAATATGTGCTTTGTCTTCACACATACAACTCTTGAGTTATCTGAAAGAGAAAAAAAATCATGAAGCTACCCTTCACCTTTCAATTACTGGTTTTTTTTAGAGAAAAGAAAAAGTTACTTCTGTCCCCCTTTAATTTTAGCGAGGTCAGACATTTTTATTCCATTATCTCTTTCAATGCTTATTTATTTCTGCAATGTCTGCAAACTGTCATGAACTTAATGACTATGTAAGTGACTGAAATTATTAGATAGCATTGCTTGTAGATTCTGTTTATCTCAGACAATTGGATTAAGTTTGTTATTGTTTTCAGTGGTTAAAATAGAGGGGAAAAAATAGCTCTTATTTTCATATTTAAAAATAAATTTCAAGTTATTGCTGCAGTTGGAAACATGGTTCCAGAAATGGTTGTATTCAGAAAGATTAACCTCTTTGTATAACTGCTTGTAATATTTACCTGAAAACAGTCAATTCAGAGTATATTGTTAAACAATAATTGTTGTGTTGGGGTAAAATTTATAAAAACGATGCAACACTTACTATTCTCATAATTTTGCAAGGCATCCTTACTTTTAAGATGCAGTCCTTTACAGACTCTGTCCTGCTTGAACAACAACAGAAAATACAATAACACTAGTAACTACTTTTTCTTTTAACATAACCTCTCTAGGTAGACACGGACAAAACTGGGGAAACACGACTGATAGAGCTGGATGAGTCATACAAAAGCGAACATACAGTTTTCATAACACCACCTGAGATTCCTCATCTGCCAAATGGCGAAGAGCACCCTCTGCAATACAGGTAACCTGAGGACACAGCAAGATGCTAGCACAAATCCTAACAGCTGCCCTTGTAGAGTTTAGTTTCTAGGTTCTTGTGATAGCCACGAAGTCCAGATTTTTCTGTAAAATCTGTACAGATTGTCCCTTTACATTGCTCAAGTAAAACTGTGTGTAAAATGCCTACTGTGCCAGCTCTTTTTAAGTTTTAATGATTTTGTGTGTGTGTGTGTGTGTGTGTGTGTGTACACACAGAAGCAGTAATAATAAAGCTGGCTGCGTGTTCACGTTACGTTGTGCTAACTGTTGACACTTTTTAAGGTTAAAATTGAAATTAATCACACAGTCTGTTGGCCTGTTGCTACTGCTGATAAAATGATACAAGCTACAGATGCTCTTTGGAAAGAGAGAGTACATTTCAAAGAATCACTGAAAACTGGTGTTACTAATTTAGTAATTATGTCAAATGAGTCTGTCTATTGGTTTCCTTATTATTTCTGAGAAACATCTTAAAATCTAATTTAATCTTTTAGATAGTTTGATATTGTTCATATTGATTTTTATAAACATCTGTCATGTGAAGCTCAGTAGGGGCTAAGCCACACAGATTATTATTTTTTATTAACTCAAAACAATACTATTGCATTTGACACATTAATTAAAGAAAATGCTATGAAAGCAAATGTATTTATCAATTTAAGTTGCTTACATTTGAAATAGCAAGTTAAGAGGCTGTTTGTGCAGGCTTATGAAATCATGGAGATGGATTAGTAAACCACTTTGTCAACAGTGTCTTTAAAGGTTTACTTTTGTGTTTTCTATTTCCTGTGTAACTTCTAGTGCAACTGTGCAATTGATTTCATTTGCTATTATGCTGTTGTGTTTGCTTTGGAACTGCCTTACAGGAGTGAAGTGACGCATTTCTTTTACAGCTACAATGGATTTCCAGTATTAAAACTGGATTTGTTTGAGCGACCTGAAGGCTTTCTCACAGCACCAAATAACAAACTGTCCTCAAAAGCCAGTAGTCCCAACAGCCCATCGCCAATGTTCAGAAGAACTAAACAGGTACTTGCAGATATTATCATGGTGCGAGGCGCTTCGGAAAGTGAGAGCTTGCTGCCTTTGTCTTGAATTTGGCCATAAAGACTGACCTGGCAGTGGCTGCAGCAGCCTAACTAATGCTTCTTCACAGCTACAGTGACTGCAGGGTAGCCATGCTAATTGTTCTTTGGATGTTTACCTGTGCTTCTTGCCTACGCTGTATCATACAGGGTCCCTGTACACAGATTGTCTTTTGCTCTGCTGTCCCTATACCTTCCACATTCTTCATGCTGTTTTCCATGAGCATAAACTGTTGGGCTTCCACATCCACTCTTTCATTGCTTTTCACTGTCCAGGGCTTTAAGGGGGGCTCTGATTTTGAAACATTTCTTACAAAAAATGCAGTCCAAAAGCAATAGACATAAATTTAAAGAAATGCAACTTTCCAGCAGGGGAATATTGCACAGCAATTTTCTTTTTTTTGCATCATTCTGCTTTCTACTTTATTATGTTCATATTAATGTTGCTGTTTCTGTAGGTATAATGATACATGTTCAGTTTTTAACATATAGGTTTGTGTAACATGTATGTAAATATACACAAATAATCTTTACGATTCTTTACAGGAAATCAAATCTGCACATAAAATCGCTAAGAAGTACTCATCCATACCACAGATGTGGTCCAGATGTTTGTTACGTCACTGCTATGGTCTTTGGTTTATCTGCCTTCCTGCTTATGTGAAAGTGTGCCATTCAAAAGTCAGGGCTCTGAGAACTGCATATGACGTTCTACAAAAAATGCATACCAAAAAAATAGATCCACCTGATGAGGTAAAATAAATCAACCCCAGAATTCCAGAAATACCTCATAGATTTTATTGAATGAAGCACATGTTTGACTACAGAAGCACAATACTAACTTGTGTATTTTCAGGTATGCTACCGAGTACTCATGCAGCTGTGTGGACAGTATGGTCAGCCTGTGCTAGCAGTGAGAGTGCTTTTTGAAATGCAGAAAGCTGGTGTTGACCCTAATGCCATTACTTATGGGTACTACAATAAGGTAAGTATTTTTGAAAGAGGAAGGGAAAAAAAAAAGGCAATTCTACCCAGGCAAATAGAAGCAAGCAAAATAAAGGAGCAAATCAGATGTAATTCTGTCATTTCTAGTAACTGGAAGAAATACAAGGCAGAATAATTGTGTTCTCTTTGTTTTTGTGGGTTTAGAAGTCTACTTTAACTGTCAGTGTAACCCAATTGAAATTTAAGTTAATGATTTCGCACCTGTCTGTTTCTTCATATTACTTCATTTGACTTTGATATTTCCAAAATAGGCTGTTTTGGAAAGTACCTGGCCTTCAAGCAATCGAGGTGGCTACTTCCTATGGATGAAAATACGAAATGTTGTTTTAGGAATAGCACAGTTTAAAAAAGCATTAAAAAAGCTACCAGCAAGCACCTCACACGCAGCCATTCCTGGTAGAGTATTTGCATTCTTTATTTTCATGCTGATAGAAAGCTTTTGAAATAATTTTCTTGTTGTGAATTTGATAAAACCATTTTAGAGGAAAAAAAAGTTCTTGCATAATTTTTAAAAAACAGTGCTTTTTCATATTTGAATTCAAAATAATCTGCTCTTTAATTATTGTATCATCTCTCCATGGAGAAAAAATATGAACCTGAGATCTAGGTGATAATTATCCTAGTTCATGCAATAGCCAGTCTTATAACTGGCAGAAACTTCTGTCCAGCCTTACCTTTTTTGTTCTTCTCCCTTTTTTTCACCTGAGTTAAGAGGCAACTAGAACTAGTCCTTGAGTTTGTAGTACTGTTTGCAGGTTCTGCATACCAGCTGAAATTATCATACTTACTTTTATCTAGAATGTAAGTACAATATTTGAGGCTGTAAACATTGGGTTTCTTTACTGGAAACTTTTACGTGATGTTCAAATGGCTGTATTATCATGCTGGAGACTACCTGTAGTTTGTAATTTTTGTAAGTACTACTTCCCACAGTATTTGTAAGTTAGTAAAGTAATATAGTACATTTTAAAGTACTAGCAATGTAGTTAGTTTAGTTGTAGCTGACGTTGGAAGACCTTTACATTATACATGAATAAATGTATGAAGATTATTTGAATCCTCTTTCAAGGTCCCTTCCAACCAGGGCTATTCTGTGATTCCAAATATACAAAAATAAGTCTTTGCCCTGACAAACAGAATAGGTATGATGGCCTTATGGCTAAAGTGTTTCTTCTAGACTCAGGAGACTACAGTCCTACTTCTGGCTCTGCCACTAGCCTTCTAGATGACCTTGAACAAATTTATTTTATCTCTGCCTGTTCTTCATGAAGCTGACCTTCCTGATTAATGATTTTTTTGAAACCCGTCTGTGCAAAGCACTATGTAAGAGCTTAACAGTGTTGGTCTCAACTCAGACCATGTAAACTAATGAAGTGTAATTAGTCCTTTACGAAGTAACTATCATTTATATAATTAATGGGATTTACTTCTGACATCATCTGATTTTTTTCGATATTTCTTTGCATGAAAGCACATAGCTAGAATGCATGCTGACACTTCAGGCAATCCAAAAACTTCTTCATAAATTCCAGAATATGTTGTTATCTTTACAATAGCAACAAGGTCTTTAACCTCTTTGTAGAATCTTTAGGGAAGAGGGAAAGAAGCTGTCTTTCAGCTGTGTTATACCCTCTTGATCCTGGACAGGTGCTTACTGTTGCCTCCTAGACTGCAGGAGAGTTAAACCCCCTAAAGATGCTGTGGGGCTGCTGGAGACTCTGGGTTGGTCTGGACAAAGGATGCAGAATGCATGTGACTTGAAGTGCTCACTTAACATTTATAATGAACAGAAACTTACTCTGCTTTGTTAATTTGATTTATCTTGGTGCTAATGCTTTGTAACAACCCAGAGGAGGACCATATTAGTGTTAAGTTCTTGAAATCACTCAATCAGACTATATTAGTTACACTTGGGTCAGTGTTTCGTCTTAAGACTGGCCAGATATTGGCTTGAACAGTTGCAGGGGTGGTTTTGGGTGGTGTTGGTTATTTTTATTATATTTTGCAAACAAACTCGTGGTTGCTGCTGCATTGTTTCAATTTTTTTTACTTTCTAGAATAAAACCATGGGAATTACATGCATTAAGTCTGAGAAACATATTACACTAAAATGAAACCATGTTTAGATGACTCTTAGAGTTCTTGAAAAGATGAGACAATTTGATCACATAAACCAGGCAACAGAATCAATGACAAACAGTGCTTTAGTACAGTATTTAAAAAGAAATGTTGCAAATTACCCCTTTAATTTCATCCTGTAGAGCATCGCTTCAATGTTTATACTGTAAAAGTAAGCCAATCATTTTTCTCACTTTTTTTGTGGTAAAATGTTCACTGTTAATTGGAATGTACTTGATAAGAGGCCTTTGAATTGCTGTGGATATTCAATTTATTCTGTCTAACAATGTCACACTATTAAATACCATAATTGTCTTTCTACTGTCATTGTCCTGTTATGATAGGGGGAGTTTCAGACTTTGGCAATAACACATCATTCAAAGAAGAAGCCAAGCAAGGAAAAACTTGTCTTCAAGATATACAAGAACAAAAAGAGGACAAGAGAGAGAGTGACTCCAGTTCTTGTATGTATCTTGTGAATACAGATATCTAGTTCATTGTGGATAAATAGGGATTTCAGCAAAAGCTAAGTGGGACAGCTGATTTTTTTACAGTGAATGTATGTGATAATGGTTCATGCCTTAAATTCTTTTCTCTAAATGTAATTTTCTGGATGTCTAATGGTTTAACTTTCAAAAGTACAGTTCTTTTTTCCCTTCTCTGTTTCAAATAAGTGATAATGGTAATATAAAGGCTTAATGATAATTACAGCTTAATGTTTTTGTCTTTTAAAAAAATTAAATTGCTTTATAGGCGTAATCTACAAGAAAGCCTTTTCTACCAGTCTGTTTTCTTTATAAATCCCATAAGGAGAAAATAGCTGAATTTTTGCAGGTCTGCGAGAGGTCTCAATTACTCAGCTCCCTGGAATTCTCAAAATTTTTTAGGTTTTACATCTGCTGTTCATGATTCTCTTAACTGCAGTTGAGCAGCATAGACTTAATGCAAGCATAGAGCAGATCAGATTGTGTAGTAAAAATGTTTAAGTACTACAGATTCCCATATACATTCATTGAAAATAGTCTTCATAATAAATGTTCTCCTCATAATATCATTATTCAAATTTTTCAGTGTGCCTTTCCCCAATATTTGAGTTAACTGTCCCCTTAGAAATCATATAAAAGTGTGAGGAAAATATGGAACCAGAAAAGTTACTTCACTGTTTTCTTTTCACCACAGTCTTCCTTCTAGCATAAGTATTTTTTTCTTCCTTTTGCTTGAAAATTTGTGTGAATGTTACCCACAGTCATAAGAACATACCTGTAAGATGGCAGGCAGGCTGTTTAGGTTTAATGAAACTTTTGAGAACACAGAAAATGTGAATTCTGCTGAAAGCTTGTATTATTTTTAGCCATAATTAAGGCAAGTTTGTGGCTCCCTGTAATAATATTCTGTGCTGAAAATGACTTGCACTTTTGATTACAACTTGAGAATATTATGTTGCTTGCATTCCTTTAGAGAAGTAATTGTCTATTTTGAGTAGCCACCTGACAACAGAATTTGTCTTTCATATCAAAGACATGAATATAAATACTACAACACTTGCTTCATTTCTCTTGTGTAGTCATGGTCATGAGGGTAACGAGATCTATACGAAGACAGGCTTATTGGCCCTGAGCTCTTGCAAAGGCAGGAGAAAATACTCCTACACCTATCTTTTGCAAGTGAAAAAAGGCAGTCTTAGTCTCCACAACCAGCACAAGTTTTGGTATGCAAGTACTGGTTACTTGGACTTCATGTACAGAAACTTATGGAACTTCTAGTTATAAAAGTAATGCTGGGAATTAAATATCCATAGTTCACTTGTTCCAGCTTGAAAGCCTCTGCCCAAGCAGATATCAGCCTGTGCATCATGGGATACGTACAACATGCTGTCACTTAATTCTGTGTAAAGCATCTAATAGGTAATGGAAACTTGAGACCTAAATTAAATTGCTTTTGATTCTAAAGAACTCTGTCCTCTTCTATTTACAGTGTCCGAAGTGGAGAGTGCAAAAGGGAGTGGTGATTGCCTACCTAAACTAAATTATCAGAACTCAAGTAATGAAAAAGCTGCGTCTAGCATAGTGCGGCTCAATGGTACTGTTGATAGTACCGTAGCAGAAGCTAGCACGGGTGAGTGGATGAGAAAATAGATTTTGATTCCTGTGTAGTTTTGTGTGTGTGTGTGTGTATGTGTGTATGTATGTATGTATATATATATATATATATATACACACACACCCCATTTCTAACAAGAGCTCTAAGTAGTGTGCCTGAGTTCTGTCGTCCATAAAACTTCCAGTATTTTATTGGTGTAATGCCCGTGGCTGATGAAATTTGTGGGAGCGAGTTTAGGTTAGAGTCTCCATATGCTGTGTTAGGGAGATGCATCTGAATATTATGCATTTCCAGATTTTTTTCTTGTTTGTTTTGCTGTAGTTAACATCTGCTTAAAAAAATCCCAGGTCTTGTTTTTTTCTTATAACCTCTAGCAACTAATAAAATCTTTCAGGATAGACAAGAGCCTTCTATGCAGTACAATTAAAAGAAACTTTCAGGCATTTTCACAAGTCTTTAATAATGTCAAATCTGGTTATTATATTACTGTCAGCTGTGCCTGAAATACTGTAATAACATACTTTTAAGTCTGCATCTTGAGCTCTGGCAAATTGAGAGATTTCTCTGGCAATAACTCTTTTTGTTGGCTCCATTTCTAGTTCATCAGGTTAGAAAGTGTTGCGCTTTTTTTCCCTTTCCTAGATACCTTTGCTGTCCCTAGCTTTCATACCTCTTAATAATGGAGTATGTCTCCAAAAGAGGAATCTAAATACATCTGAGACTTTTCTTGATGGTGTCTCTCAAAGTACTTGGGTCGTATGATTTGACTCCCTTTTAAATGTTTTATTGTCTGACCCTTCTTAAAAATTAGGATCGTGGGCAACACAACTTTTCCACCACTAGCATAGTGAACTCATCTCTGTGTTGTAAACTGTTTGAAAGATGAGACAAATTCCTGTTATGCAATAATTTTGTTTAGTTTTCTTGCATAGCAACAAATAAAGCACCTTATTTCATCTGTTTTTCAGAGAGTTCTGTAGGATTGCTGTTTACATCATCTTTTGAGGATGCCAGTGAAGCAGAAGTTATAAAAAGTAAATCCCTAAGAAAAAGACATAAAAGCGCAGTAGAACCTGACTTAAGGGAGATACCATGGGAAAGCAGGAACCGTAACCTGAGTGGAGATGGCTTAGTGGGACTCATGATAAATAGAATAAATCCGGAAGCAAACCCTGGAGAAATTGTTGAAAAACTAGGAGCTGATGCCAAAATCCTATCTAGTGCATTACAGAAAAGCATAAGGCCAAAAACTCTTAATATCAGAACTTCCTCTTTAGGATCTAAGAGAGAAAGCCTGGAGAAAGAATCTAGTGATGAAGATGCAGCTTTTGATTGCAGTTTTACAGATAAAACGGAGTCTCCTGTTATCTTTGATCTAGAAGACTTGGATGCAGAACCTGAAACATCTACAGCAGTGAAATCCTCCAGTGAAAAATCTAGAAAGCTGCAAAGAAAGAGCAGCTTTCCAGTAAAGACAGTTGAAAAGACAGATGTTGAAACTGGATTTGATCCACTGTCTCTGCTGGTTGCTGAGACAGAACAACAGAAAGAAGATGAGGAGGAGGATGATGATAGAAGTGTTTCTACTCCATCTGCAAGACGAGATTTAGCTGAAGAAATAGTCATGTACATGAACAATATGAGCAGCCCTTTGTCAAGTCGTGCCCCGAGTATTGAGTTGCAAAAACCCTATGACGACAGAAATGCTAATAAAAAGAGCCCAACAGTAATCCAACCTTGTAGGAGGTCCAGCCTTCCCCCAAACTCCCCAAGGCCATCCAATCTTACCAAATCCAAGAGTTATCATGCAAAAAATGAAGAAAGGCCAAGAGACAGGCTTTGGTCCTCCCCAGCTTACTCCCCAAACAGTCCAGCAAAGGAACAGTCCCAGGATGCAGCTAGTGCATTAACACTTGTGTCTTCACCATCATTCAACTTGGATACGCTGTTAACACCTAAGTTTGATGTTATAAAAAGCAGCATGTTTTCTGCTGGAAAAGGAGTTGCAGAGAAAGCTAGCAAATGGTACTCAAAATTTACAATGTATGCTGCATCCTCAAAGGTAAATTTTCATAATTCCTTTTGTTCCACCTCCCCCCCCAGAAAACCTAAATTGCTATAAATTAAGGGAAAAAATGTGTAAAGGTTAATTGCTGACTCCTATATGATGAATCCCTATTTGAATGACATGCTCATGGTAGACTGTGTGCATTACTCATTTTTGAATTGCCAGGATCCTAGTTTTATTGTCCTCAATAAAAATAAAATTTTGGTCTAGTATGGGTTTGGAGTATATTTAATAGGAAAACATAAGTATAGTATAGTGTGTTGACAGGGCAGAGAAGACTGCTCTGCCTTTCCTTATTTACCTAAAGAAAAAATACTTAATAATGTTTTTAAGTCTTTACTGCTTTTATGAAAAAAATCTTGTATTGATTACCAAAATAATTTAAGCCTATTTTTGGACTGAGGTCATTTGGTTAGAACATTCTTTGCTGCTACCAACTCAAACCAAAACTCATTTTGTTCCCAGTCCTTGGGAATGAAGATAGATGCTGTTTGCTGTTGCTGTATTGCCCTAATGTGCTTAAAACCAACCAGAGACTAGTTAACTAAAGTGTTAAAGATGCCTTGCCTACCCTAATATATTCCTATGGCTGTTGATAACTTTCATAGCAATGGTGGGAAAAAGTTATAGGATTAAAATGCTTAAGTTTTCATTTAGATATTTGTATTAGAAGAATCTTTAAAAAAGAATTCTCTTGTAGCTATTTAATCCTGAGCGAAACTTGCCTTGTTTCACATCAGTTCTGAACATGGATCTGAGCTGAAGGGTTTCCAAGGAGGGGAAGTTCACACCTTGAATTTACTGAGAAAAGGCAGCTACCTTCTATTTTCAGAAATATTTTTGCTTTCCTTTCATTTTCTCAGTGGAATTTGTTTTCTTCTCTCAGGATCAAAATTCAGACCGAGCCAGTGTTTCATCTCTTGGAGCTCTGGACTCAGAGTCTACTTCTCTAACTGATGAAGATGTCTGCAATGATTTTGAAAGTGCTTCTCCTCAGGAGACTGCCGCATCAGAAATTAAGGGCATTGGCCTCAGCAGGACAAGCCTAGAAAGCTCAGCTTCCCATGATGGGTCATCAAAACAATTTGACCAGTGTGGTAAGAGACTGCTTTTGCACTGCATTCACTGATCTGAACAAAAATATTCCCGTTTTAGAAGTTGTTCTTTCATAATTCTCAGTTTGGGATCATTCTAGTCATTAGACCTTTTCGTGGAAAAAGTTAATTTTTCTTTTCCTACCTCGAACCTATTACTCGCATAGATATGCCCATACCTATGGACATTTTTATTGTAGAACCTTGTTTTGGGTCTTCTTTCTTGTGGAATAACTTACACAGTAACATCCTGATCCTGAGTAAGTTTCTGGGTGCTACAGCTATGCAAATAGGAGACCCTTTGGGTCCTTCAGTATTCATGTAATTATCTTATGTACAGTTCCAGAAAACATCTATAAAACCTTTCAAGTGGTAACTTTAATAATCAGATTTTCTTTAAGTAGTAAAAATCCTTTTTTGGAAAATTATTATCATTTTCTATAAGCCTAATGTTGAGATTGATTATCAGATTTTTTTGGTGTTTTTTTCTTCTTTTCCCCTAATCTGCACTGGATAATTGGTAGCGACTGTTGTATCAATTTCTGTACTTCTGTCACTACGGAGTACAGTGTGTTAAGCAGAATCAGGATGAAAGGAAGATCTGTCTACTTAAGGCCCTCCACTTGGCACCTAGAAGAGCACTCCCAGATTTGGCTCGCCAGTTGGTGGGACGTGGAGGAACTGGAGAGGGGCAGTGGAGGCTGCCGTCACAGCGGGGGGACTGGAGCATCCTGAAGCTGAGGGGAGCCTGGCTCGTTCAGCGTGGGAAAGAGAAGGATCAGCAATATCTGCAGTTACAAGCAGCACCTCTAATCCTTCCCTAGTTTTTGTCCAGACAGAAAGTGTGGATATGAATTACTTAATCTGTAAAATTTGTTTCCAAGCTACCAACTGTTGTACAAGGAGAAAACTGAACATATGGAAATTCTATGTTGGTAGATTTTATTTTTGCCGTTGTTGGTGCTGGGCAGATGGCAGCCTCACACTCCAGCTTCGCATTTCTTTCTGTCTGATTTGTTGCTTCTTCTGCCATGTTGTTTGACCAGAAAAACAGTTTACTAAAAATGCATATTCTGAACAACTAATACTTTGGGTTTCTTCTGTTAATAGGTTCTCTTTCAAAGTTCCCTTTACCTGATAAATCAGAGCTGATATCTTCTTGCAGTACAAGTAGTACCAGTGTGTTTCAGAACTACGCTATGGAGGTACAGGATAATTTCTTGATTTTAACTGATACGTGAAAAGCATATGTCTTTAAATATAAATGCTGTCTGAATCTCTGTTAAAGTTCAAAGCTTAGAACTAATCCTCTGAAAGGTAGATAAATATTTCTGTGACAGAGTAGGTTTAATTTCAAATCCTGCTCTAGAAATGTCTTCATTGAAGGCACATTTTTTGCTCCTTAAAGCTGCAGTTCTCAAGAGTTTGAGAATTGGATGCCACTGAATTCAGGCGTCTAAATCCCTTGTGCAGCTGAATTTGTTTAAAGTGAAAATATAAAGTCTTAAATACACTATACATTTAAAAATACAGGTAAATAGGTAATTAGCCATTTCTTGTTGTAGCTTGTAGTAAGATTATTTTGCTTTTCATTATTATGGTTTTGCTTTTTTTTCTTTTTTTCTTTTTATTGTTGTTTCGGTGGATTTGGATTAATGA
Source organism: Athene noctua (assembly GCF_965140245.1). Taxonomy (NCBI): domain Eukaryota; kingdom Metazoa; phylum Chordata; class Aves; order Strigiformes; family Strigidae; genus Athene; species Athene noctua. The sequence goes on along the minus strand of NC_134049.1, from coordinate 13,368,255 downwards.
CTGGTTATTCTCATCTCTTTTTTTCCCCTCATTTCTATTATACTGGCAGTCACTACAGAAGAGTATTTAAATTCTAAGAATAATTCATGTAACTGCATAAATATTCCTCTACTATTGCTTGCAAACATTTCAAATTACATGTTATTGTTAATAAAAATATTGAATAACTAGCTGGTTTTACTCTGGGAAGCCACAAAAGGATCACTTAACCCACTTAACTGAAGTATATTTATTTCACAAGCATAGTTCCAGATCCATCTGCTTACTACAGTAGAACAGAGACCTACATTTAGTAAGTTTTTCAGACAATGCTCATTCCAGTCACTTACCGTATCAGCTGTCTGCTAATGCAGTTTGGATTTAAGATTTAATAGTTGTTCTGAAATACATAAGTTTAACTCCAAATGTTCCAGCCTAAATCCCTGGAACAGATATGTGCCTGAACTTGCATGCAGGTGGTGAGTAGTATTCATCTAAGGGCAAAGATTTTGGCTGATTTAATAGCTTTGTAAAAGAAGAGTGGTTTTGAGAATGTGTTACAGGGGAGTTCTGTTATCTGCTGTATGCAGGTCCTCATCTCAAGCTGTTCACGGTGTCGAACTTGTGACTGTTTGGTTCATGATGAAGAAATCATGGCAGGTTGGACAGCAGATGATTCAAATCTCAATACCACGTGTCCATTCTGTGGCAATTTATTTCTGCCTTTTTTAAGCATAGAAATCAGAGATCTTCGGCGACCTGGACGGTAATAATATTATTAGAATTGTCCTCTGTTTTGAATGCTCATAATTGTGAAGTGTTTATTTGGGTTTTTAGATAATATTAAGCTTTTTGTGTTCCCTGCAGCTATTTTCTGAAGTCCAGCCCTTCTACAGAAAACATGCATTTCCCATCACTTTTTTCAAATCAGAGTGGGAAGTCCTGTAACGCTGCAGCTACTGTTGGCCTTGCTACATCTCTAATGTCTGTTCAAGAGGATATAAATTCAAATAGGTAAACCTGCATTTTCTGCAGAGAAATTACTCAGGTTCTCTGGGGATATGCATGTATTCCTTATTAACAGAAATAAGTTTAATAAGAAACTTTCTGAAGAGGAGAAATTGATTTGAGAGGATCTACTTGCTGCCACTCCCTCACCTCTGAGTTGGCCACATCGTGCCTTTTCAGCATGGTGTTTACCATTTCATCCCCAGTATGAAAATTAACGTAGGCATCTATAATTCTGCAGAGTTTATGAACTCTTTATGGGATGTTTCTGTTCATTAACAGTGCAAGGGGAAATAAAACTTGCACTGTAACATGAGTGTGGTGGCTGACAGGGTAGAACTTGAGGTGTCAGGTTGATTATTTCCAGTTTATTTTTGTCTTGTATACTTGTTTGAGCACTCAGAGTAAAACAAAAAGCTAAGATTCCTTATTTTTTTTCCCCCCACCCCCGACCCTAGCAAATCTAAACAGCATGACAGTATTTGTGCCAGAGGTATCCAGATCCCCTCAGGAAGAAGACAAAATACCTCTGGGACAGAATGTACAAGTCACCCTGTGGCAAGGAGCATCAGTACTTTTGGTCCACTGGAAGAAGATGAGAAGGAAACCCAGAAGATCAGCCATATCATTCCTACTGGTAGCCTGCCTGCTACTTTGCAAGGACCAACAGTGTGTAGTTTTTCTACCTTAAATGTAGTGGGGTTTTTTTAAGTGTGTGATAGATTGATGTAAAGCAGCATTAATTAGAACAGAATTAACTATCTCAAATTACAAGAAGTATTAGGTTTTATTACTTAATATTAGTTGTAACTTTTAGGTGTTGGTGTGTCTCGTAGGGAACAAAAGCATTCATAAGACTTTTTAAAGATAATTGCATTCCAGCTAATAGCATTTTTTCTTTTTTACCACAGGATTCTTTGGGCCTAGAATGGCACTTACCTAGTCCTGATCCTATAACAGTTCCTTATCTCAGTCCTTTAGTGGTATGGAAGGAGCTTGAAAGCTTACTTGAAAATGAAGGGGATCATGCAATAACAGTGGCAGACTTTGTAGATCATCATCCTATTGTGTTCTGGAATTTGGTGTGGTATTTCAGACGCTTGGACCTGCCCAGCAACTTACCAGGATTAATACTTTCTTCTGAGCACTGTAATAAAAACTCCAAGGTATGGAATCAGAGAATATTGACATACAAGAAATGCTTGGTTTTCCATATAGGAAATCATTAGATAATTCAGTAACTCTTAGAAATGTGTTTTACAATATGTTGGGCCCAGTTCTGAATTGGTAAAGAATGTGTCAACTGAAGGAAAATATGTGTAACTCCAGAACTTGGGCTCAGCAGTACTTGTGTAGGGTAGGTGTTTAGCTCTTACTAGTCACGCTGTAATTTGTGAAAAGTTACAAAGAAAAGTTTATAGCTGGTTTTACTGCAGTTTGACTATTTAAGCAGTAGAAGGAGGGGGAAGTTATGATCTTTAGGACTATGGGAAGATATACAAAATACTCATTTGCTATGTCACTGATATCCTGTTGAGATTTAGCTTTCTCTGGTTTAACAGCCGTTTTAAAGTTTTTTACCATGAGGCCTATACATGTGAAGATATATTTTAAATACAGAAGTCCTCTGTCATGACTTTGTAATAAAATAATCTTTCTGTATGCATTCTGTTCAGATTCCACGAAACTGTATGTCAGAGGACAGTAAATATGTTCTTATTCAGATGCTATGGGACAATATGAAACTGCATCAGGATCCAAGGCAGCCTCTGTATATTTTGTGGAATGCTCAGAGTAAGCTTTGTTTCTTGGGTTTTTTTGGTATTTTTTAAAGAACAGTTTTCACTTTATGCAACTGAAGAATGTGTTTTGGAAAAAGATGTCTTTGTGAATATTTCACACAAGATACATAACTGACTTTTGATCATACTACTTTTTGTCTTGCAGGTCAAAATCGCACTCTTTTGTTTGAGAGTGAGTGTTAAGTTTGGTGTTGCTATTCTAGTTTGTGTGACTTCTTTTGGGAGGGAGGGAGGGTGCTTGTATATTGAGCAGTAAACTGCTTGAGCAAGTTTATTTTTCCAGCATATCTGTTTCAAATCACTGACCAGTATCTCCAGTGGCTTTTTCTTCATTGGGAAGGGAGGAATCGGAGGGAATTTTTCAGTGATACACTGAACTCTTACATTGACAGTTCATCCATTCAGCTTTTTTTCTTATTTTTAGAATTTGCTTACTAAGAATTTTGTTGCCAGTGTTGGATCATATGCCTGAAAATAGCTCATGACCCATTACAGCTGTTTTCTCTCATGTGCTTTTTGTTTCCTTATGTTGATATTATTTTAACTTGATGTTTATTCTTCTTTGTTCACTACGTATATGTCAATGTTATAGTTTGTGTAGGCTCCCACATTTTTTAATAACTTTCTACTTATTACACAAAGAATATATTTATTCTTACAGCATTTCTAATGTTTTTCAGCCCAGAAGTACCCGATGGTCCATTTATTGCAAAAAGATGATGACTCTTTTAACCAGGAGCTCTTGAGAAGTATGGTGAAAAGCATTAAGATGAATGATGTGTATGGACCAATGAGTCAAATATTGGAGAGACTGAACAAATGGCCACATATTAAAAGACAGCGGTAAGAATACAAACATGCCTAACTGGAGCAAGGTTGGGCAACAATAAGGCTATTGTAATATGAATTATATTTTCATAGTGTGTTCTTTAAAGAAAAAAGCACTGTTCTTCAGCAGTGTTCTCAAATGTATCAGTCTGTTAAATATTTTTCCTTTTTGTGATAACATTCACAAATTTAGTTTCTTCAATTTTTTTTCTAAAATATTTTCACTTTTTCCTCTCCTTCTCCTCTTTACAGCCACCTCTTTTACTTAACTCTGAGACATCAAGTAGGGAGTGTGTATATTTTGTTATTAAATGTTATTTATATACTAGTGGCTTTTGAAAATAAAAAACCCTATACTTGTTTCTAGGGTGCATGGGTGGATTTTTTTGTTTGTTTTTGAGCTTTAGTAGAGAACAGAAGGGGAGCTAAGAAGAGAGGTTACGTCTTGTATTTAGGAAGGTTTTTTCCATTAGCAGTGGAATTAGTGAAAACTATTTCCCATGAATTTGTATTTCTTGCCTGGATTTACTGATTTCTATCTATAATAAAATATTTAGCATGCTTTTCAACACGTAGAGCATTGACAAGGTGTTCATTTGCTTTTATGCCTGCCTTTTCAAGATAACGTAGAAATGCAGAAAAATAAGCTCCTTGCCTGTTTGACAAATTTGGTGGAATTTGGTTTAGTTCCTTTAAGTGTGTGCTTCACTCTGCATGCACTGGAGGTATGTGCTGGAAGCTGCATCAAAGACCTACCACAAGTGATGACTCTGGGGGGGGAGTCCAGGGCATTCTCCAGAGGTCACAAACTTCAACATTTTGGAGGTGGGAATCAGGAATTATGTTCAAAATTTCACTTTAAAAAAAATCAATTATCTTTAAATGCTTCAATCTATTTTTAATATAGATTGTTTTCTGGTGTGCTATTGCAGTATATAAATTGACATTTCTTTTTACCATTTCAGGAGCCTTTACAGAGAAATACTGTTTCTTTCACTTGTTGCCCTAGGAAGAGATAACATTGATATAGGTAAGATTTATAAATTCTTCAAATAAGCATAGATGATGAATATGCAAACTAGTTTTTCAGCTTCAAAAAAGAAGATTCAAAAAAAAAGAATTCTGTAGATTAGAGGTGTGCCATTTTGTGTAAGTGCTGAATAAAAAGGACTTTACAGTTACTTTCTGCTAAGAGTACTAGCTGTCACTGTATTTGGGTTGTGGTTTTGAGCACCATCTATTTTTCTATTTCTACAGATGCTTTTGACAGAGAGTACAAAATGGCCTATGATCGTCTCACAGCTAATCAAGTGAAGAATACTCATAATTGTGATAGACCACCAAGTACTGGAGTGATGGAATGCAGAAAGATTTTTGGAGAACCATATCTTTAAATATACCTAGATAAAGAGGTGATATCTATGATGTGTACCTGTGTAAAATAACCACTTCAGTCACAAGGAACATCTCAGTCTTCAGTGTTCAAGAACGTATGTACGAATGTACTGTGGCAGGCGGCCTTGGAAAAAATTAGGCCTATCTACAGTTGTAGAAATGGACAGAGTGAAAAATGGGCCAAATATTATTTCCCTGTCCCTTGTCCTTTCTGCAAATCAATGTGTAGAAAGGAAGATTCTAAACAAAATCAGTTCTTTAACTTGGGACAACATATTATGGTTCCCTTCTTAAAAAAAATTAAATAACAGGTGGACAGAAACAATGCACTGAAACTAATGTGAGCGAAGTAAATTCTTCAAAATCTATTGTTTACATAGAATATTCATGATGTTATGAAGAGCATACAAAGTTGTATTATACATATTTTAAATTGTTTATAGTAAGTTGATATTTTTTTAATTTTTTTAAATTACTGGAGTGAATTTTAAATGGACTTGCTGCATAAGCAATACAGTGCTTATTTTTTTTGCAGTACACTGCTATTTATAGTAACTTGTCCAGTTACTTTTTGAAGAGTGATTTGTTTTTAAAGCAGGATAGAAAATGTTAACCTTCGCCTAGACAGTACTCTAGGTACAGGATTTCTCTCATGCACACATGGAAAACATGTTACCACAGCAATCAGAAGGGGAAGGTATGGTAAACTTCTGTAAAACTCTACTAATTAACACACTGATGTCTCTGTAAAACACTTCTGTAGAAATCTCCTTCTCTTCCTCTCCTGTTCTCTTCACCCCCCACTCCCCAGTAAAGAGAAAGTGTATTGAAGAGTCCTACAGATTATGTCACAGAATTAGTCCATCCTGGCTGTTGGCATTTGTTAATGTGACCTCATTACAGATGTAACACAAAGCAAATGACGGCCTGCGAGGGGTTCCTCATAGACATGCAGTGTTCAGAGTCTTGGTGGATGTGTTTGAAACACACTAAATATGACACGTACATAATGCTAATCCAAAGCTTTTAACTAAAGTACATACAGCAAACTTGCTACAGGGAATATATAGGGAATGTAACTTATTGGGGCATATTGTGCATAGCTAAATGTACTTGGAATGTTTGGTCTCTATTTCACAGGCAAAACAACTTTTTTTTTTTTTTTTTCCTCTGTAAAGAAAAACTATGTCAGTCCTTGTGGGTGGAGTCATGGCTTTTGACTTGTGTTTTCTTGTTCTAGAGATTTAAAAAAAAATGTTCTGTGCTCTCAGTCACATAGCAGCTCCTCACCAGAAGGTAGGCTACAGAGAAAATATCAGAAGTCTTGTATGGAGGTGGGAAAACAGACATTGAATTGTATAAAACACCCTAAACAAATTAAACCATGCTTTAACAAATAGCTTTATTTTAAGTAATCTTACTGGTTTTCCAATTCTATTTTCTTTTAGTTGTTGCTGTTGCAATACTTCTAAATATTCAGCTGTTGCATTAGACTTTATATTTCGGTCTGCCTACCAGCAGGTATTTTTTAAAATCTCTTTAGTTTGTAGGTGTAATAATACAGCAATATTTAGTTAGGCAGAAAGGAGATAAACTTTAAAGCTCACATTTACTTTATTAAATGAAATAGTCAGCCTCTTAGAGGCTTAAATGAGAAGTAATGCTGCTATGAAGCTCTATGTAAGCTCCTCCCAGACCTCTGTAAAGTAGTAAGAAAATGCTGCCCTAAAGAGAAAGGATTTAAAATTTATAGAGCTGCAGGTATATGCTGATGATAATGGCAAGATGCAGTCTTGTTGGATACAGCTTTCACCGGGTAATACCTCTTCTCTAATTTGCTGCTAATCATGTAGCTGACCTTTTTGAAAGTATCCCCCCACCCTGAGGTGGAGCTAGCAATGCTACACTTACCAACATTTGACACACTTAATTTATTTTAACAATTTGTGATGCTCTCTTTTGTACTGCCATGCTTGTAAAGTAGTCCTCCTGCATGAAATACAGCTGCCTTTTTCACCCAGGTACATGGTAAGCGGTGTATCAGCGTAGGGTGGATACACCCACCCCCACCCCCCTTCATTCTTCTGAGCTATGGTGAAAAACACCAGGTTATTTTTTTTCAACGTGCTCATTGTAAGTACCGATTAGTGTGCATGTATGCTCTGCTCTGTGCAGTAGGTACACTGTATTTACCAGGTAAACGTTGCAAACAGTAGTTGCTGTGTATTTAAACCCATACATGTCTGTGCTGTGTATACAGTAGCGTTCCTAGCTCTTTGCAGTTCTGTTCCCCGTGGCATTTACCACTTGGGGCAGCCACTGTTTTATAAGACCTTCAAGCCGTGAAGGAGAGCAAGTGCTTTTTCCAGAGCTGCCGTAGTGTGTTAGAGGCACTGAGCTATGAAGCAAGCTTCACGCTTCCTGTTTTAGTCTGGCGGAAGCAACTGAGCCTGGTCTCTAACCACCTCTTACTAGGACGTGACACTGCAACTGCGTGTGCAGGCACGGGAATAGATGCAACGCTTGTAATACAAGGCCCACTTTCTCCATTCTAGTCCCAGCTCCCTTATAAGTGCTTCCAACTGTCCTCAGACTTAGAAAGCCAACAAGTTTGCCACTTCATTCAAATATCAACAGTCCTGCCGGTATTCTCAGAAGAGTAAATACTGTACCATGACAAGGATTGTGTGTGCATCCTTCGGACAAATAAACTTACTGTGTTCTTCATCCTCAGAGTGGCACTCCTGAAGCATTGCTGATGTTCATTTGGGTGTGCTTTTAAATTACTGTATCATGTAGTAGTTCATCAAGTGAAATCATCATACTTACTAATTGGTTTATAAAGTCTGTTGCAAGTCAGTCCACTGTAGAAATATTATAATAAAATATGGTTGGAATAGCGATATACTTTAAGTGGGAAATTTTCCTCATTCAAGTCATAATGTTCAAAATGTAGGTCCTGAGGTGGGTAATTTTTAAACATCATACAATTCAGTGTTGAAACAGTTTTCAAATCTCACTGTCCTTTATTAGAAAAGCAATTTGAATATATTTTCCAATACTGCAAAGATGGATAAATAAAGTATTTGAGACATATTTTCAATTTAAAATTTTGTATGAACTGAATTTTCTCCTTTTGTGTACTAAATAATGCTTATGTCAAAAACCTTAAACAAAGGTTTTGCATTTGCAGTGCAATATATATTTTGCTTTACTTATGGTTCCACTGGAATAATCATTGGAGATGACATACTGAAATGTGAATGGAAATTGTGCTGTTTCTCTGACACTGCTAACTGTGTCCCATTTTGAGAAGGTTTGCTGTTGGTACAGTTGCAGCCTGATGAATTAGACTTCCACTGGCAAATTAAATGATTTGTACCCCAAGAAAGGGAAAATTCCTGCACGTAAAATCTTTGTATAACAAACGGGAGATGCAAATAGTAATAAGAGAGGGGTATTTCTGGATATGATCTCACTGGGATTTAAAAAATGGTACTTTGTTAGTCTGCAAGCAGCACTTTTAAAATGAATGGTTGTAGATTTGTAAATATGTAATGTTTAAATTTTATTTACCAAAAACCAGTATGTTGGATGTTTGCTTTGGTTTGTAGTTCCTTTACGATATGCAAAGTCAGTGTTCACAATGTTAAGGTTTTTTTCTGTCTCATCCAAAAAACGTTTTACAGTGAGTCAATAAAAAGCTTAAAATCTTTCTGGTTATTTTCATTAACGTTTTATTACATGGATTAGAATGACAGAAATGTCTGCAACTCTTAACTACATTGTTTGCTCACATGAGGCATTGTTAACAATAAACCTTTCAGGTTTGTTGATAGTTGATGTCAGTGGCATTTTTTCATAGTGGTTCTGTAGAAGACAGTGCTAACAAGAATTAGTGCTGGATACAATAAATTTCAGACATTAGTGTCAGGATGAAAACAAAACTCAAGCTGTTCAACTTCTTGTTATAGTGTTTCTGATTCCTGGTCTTACTTTTTATTGGTGGTGCTGTGCTATTCTAACCCCAGATCCGTTTAGCCTTGTTACAGAAAGATGTCAATCCATATGACATTACACTTGTATGGTGGCACTTACCATAAGTTTTAGGGATTGTATTGCAAGATCAGGTACAGATTTAAAAGGAGTTGTATGGATGGCTTTCAGGATTGCTCTGTAACTCTCAAATCCTGTGTTTTTCTGCATGCAAGAATAACTCTTACTGCTTTGCATTTTCCTCAAAAACCTTAGCGTTACATTTCTCAGTCTTAAGAGGGCCAGCCAGCAAAAAGCATTTTTTCAGAAGCACAACCCATGTTGTGTCTACGCTTTTCTGGAGGTATGTGTGGAGCACCAGTTGTGGATGCTTTATTGTGGCATTTACTGAGAGGATGAAACTACCTCTGCATAGGGAGGTCAGGGCAAACTAGCTGCAGCACAGACCTCGGGAACCACTGTGCTTGTTGCTTAGATGCGATGTGAGGGAGGTTGCTTCTGAGGTACAGAGTGGGTGTCGCACAATGATTTTAAGCAGAGTAGTTCTGTAAAGGCAAGCCATAGAGGTTTGACCCCGCTGAAGTGAAGTTCATTGATTTTGGGGGGTTTGAGCAGTTTACTAAGTAATTTAGAGTGTGTTCCTGAAAATATTTCTATAAGGAGTAAATATTCTGTGCTGAAAATCAGCTCCATTAACTTGAGGGGATCAGCCAGACTGAAAACTTCATGCATCTATATCATACCAGCCTTTCCATGGATGCCTAAACATGTTATTTGATATTGGTCACATCATTATCTGATCTTTTCTGATCCTAAAGAAAAATAGTAGAGGCTGACATACCACATGAGATTTTTTTTTTTATTATGTTAAAGACATTTTATTTTCAGTAGGCTTGTTATCCTTCTGGTTGTTTTTTTTTCAGTAGAACAATGGCTACCTTAAACCCCTTTTGATTTTGATACATGCTTATATACCTCTTGATGTGTCCAAATGTCATACAGATACTGGGCAGGATATTATCCTGTCTTCTAACATCACACTGATGATCAAAAACACGAAGTAAAGAGCAAACATAGTGAACCCCAGTATTTTGTTCATTTTCCATTTACATACAGCAATTGAGATAATCACAAATAGGAGCATGAGAAAAAGGAGAACAATTGCACAAAACAAACCATTGCTGCTGACTGCAACAGGGCTGAGTCCGTTGAAGACAGAAAAAAGGAACCAAGGAACTGGCAAACTGCAAGTAAAGGAAAAGTAATTGGGATAAATGTTTTTAGGCAGTTCATTTTCTGCATCATAACTAAGCAATTTTTCCAAACTGTTACTGGAAAAAAACACGATTGCAATCAGTATGACTCGGCATAAATCTAAAATTGATGTTGTTTGTGTCAAAAATTGCATTGGATAATACTTGCACTATCATAATGCAATCTCAGAATCTAAAAGGGTTTTTAAGATAATACCTATGAATTAAGTGTCTTGACATGCTAGAATGAAGAAGTCCTGATGCTTTATTGATGAAAGATATAGGCACTGATCCTGAGCCTTCATTGCATGGGATCTGACTAGATAAGTATCTTGTCTGTAAATCTTTGATGTTAGCCAAAGGTTTGTTGCATTTTTGTCTTGAAAAATCAGTTATTCTCTGTTGATTCAGAATTAGGTGAAGATGATGAACTAAGTTATAAAAATCCGTTTTTCCTGGCTGGATTAAGTTTAAAAAAAAGTGACTGGTTGCCCAGCTGCCCTTCATTTATTTACAGCTAAAATAAAATTAATTAAGACCATGTGTGGAATAAAACCAGCTAGCTTTGTATTCCAGAAGAAAGGCATCTTTTAGCATTGAACTAATACTCACCCAACAGTGATATCGAAGATATTGCTGCCTACGGAACTGGAGACAGCCATGTCACCTAAGCCTTTCCGTGCCACAATGACACTGGTGATGAGGTCAGGGATTGACGTTCCTGCTGCCAGTATGGTTAATCCCATAATTTCCTCCGATATCCCAATTGTTTCACCAACCTAACGAACACAGAGTTGGGTAGGGCTGTTAGTTTTGGAACTTGCAATTTAATTGTTCTGTGTAGTCTTTTAGGTTTTGTGCCATATTTGAGTTAAAATAATCTGAATCCCCTTAAATATGGTACCATTTTTCTGCTTTATAGGATAACAAGTTAAATTTCATAGTGTCTGTTGATCTCGGATTTGCTTTGTAGCATAGAGCAGCTGATTAGAATGTTGCCAAGACTAAGCAAGGTCAAACCAGTTACAGCGCAACTCTTCTGTCCTACGTTCACCTCTTCTGGCTGTCTCCTACCTTCCCCTCTCCAGATTTAACATCGGCTCCATATGATCCGAGAGCTTTGGGAAATGACAGGCTTTGGATTTATGACATGATCAACTAGACTGTGAATGTGCAATATATCACTAAATACAAGATGCAAGTAGTATTTCCCAGAATACCAGGTGAACATTAAGGCAATGGGAGTTGAGATCATTTAGCAGCTTCCAGAATCACAACCTGCATTTTCCTAGAATTTTAATTAGGTAAGGGATAATTATGTTCTGCACAGAAGCATTCATCAATGGAAAGGCAGTATTAAGATAAATCTTGATGGCACTTTTCCTGTCACTGATGCACAAATTCCCTTGGAAGCTCTCAAAAAAGAATGACTCTTTGTCAAATTGAAAAGAATGAAATTGAAAATTCCCTTTTGGGTTCTAACAAAACAAAGCTTCTACTATTTTGATGGATGACTGCAGCTGTAATTCATCAGATAAAATGCCACAGTGACCCTGTTCCCTCCCTCTCCACCTATTCTGAAACGGTCTTGTTTGCAGAGAAAATAAACCCCTCACCTGGTGAGCCCACCACACCATGAGGTAAGAGAAGACAGCAATCCACATGATGGATCCAAAAAATGTGATCACAAAGAACTTTTTGGAGTCCTGTTAAAATCAAGGTTGAAAAGAAAAACAGGGAGAAGTTTCAGGGATGTTAACAATCCCCAATGAAAATTATTCACCTGTAACACTTTGCTGGAATCAGTTGCTTTGACATGGACCCTAGTCTCTCTAATAGTATTCAGTTTTGTTCAACTTTAGATGACCGGTGGCTGCTAATTTTTTGTGGTTTATAAAATTCTCTGGAAATATGCTCTGCTGCAACTGGGGCTCCTGTCCTGCATTAACTGATATCCTGCATATCCTGACTCCCTGCAGCATTAACAGCACTTCAAGTATGCAAAGACTCTAGATATGGAAAAAGAGAACTGGGGACTCTTGCCGAGAGGAAATCTATAGTTCAGTTAATAAATCCAGTAGCAAAAGGAAGTTAGATTCTTACTGGGTTTCTAACATCAGGCATAGTGCTCCAGAGAGGGAAGACAATGGGAAAGAGGAAAAGGTAAATTGCTTGTTTTTTCCTAGATTCTGGCCATTCAAGAGATAATGGCTCATCATTATCATCATCATCATCATCATCTGTGCTGTCATCATCACTGTCTTCCTCACTGTCAGAGCTGCTGTCTTCTGAGGCATCGTTGTCTGAAGGGGGCTGTAGATCAGAAAAAAGAGAAAAAGCCAATCTGTTTTCAGGCTAACAAGGAGCTGCACAGCATTTATTCACCATGGCCTTGCCTTGGCAGAGATCACAACTGTAACATAGCTGAGGGCAGCCACAGCTCACATCTTGCTATCGTGGGACAGTTTCCAGACATACCCTATCTCAGTGCCTGTGTATTATGTTAATTAATTTGTATTGGTTAACTAGAGCCAACCTTTAGACAGTGTTTTGACACAAACAAAACAATTTACTGTCTGTCCTTGAAAACCTTTCCTCATCAGAACAGCTAAATTACATCAATAGAAAGGAGGGATTTGGGAAACAAAACAGACATGTGTACTGATGAACACAGGACAGGCAGGTACTCACATCTTCCCTCATGCTGGAGTACCCCTCTGACCTCAGAAGAGTCACTTGAGGAGAAAATACTTCACAGTATCAGTTGGTGTCATATTTTGGACCTGATTTGTGTTCGTAAGCTGAGATGTTTCAGCTAACAACTTGATATAACTCATCACTACACACAAAGTCTATTTATAGTTGCCAGTTACAGGAAATGGGTTGGGTCCTATGCCAAAAGCTCTAGAGAGGGAAGAAGGAAGGTACATGTGAAGTTTAGTCTGGCCTGAGCGCTTATTGCCTGTGGTACTTATTTCAATACCTTTCCGTCTTGTGGTGCATCTGCCTTCTGTTTGTCCTTGCTGGGTTCAGAGTCGCTGGCAGGAGTTACCTGAACAGCACTTGGTGTCGTCTTTTCCTCTTCTCCTAGAAGTGGTAAGAAGGAATACTGGTTTGAGTCATCTTAGCAGCCGGTGGTCACCTTCCTCTTGAGCAGCAGGGAGTTTTGAGCATCTTACAAAAACATGTGGCATTTCATGTTAAACCCAGTCTGACTACTTAGGTTTTGTCTTTGTCCTCACTGTCTTCTGTGGATTGTGATTAGTATAAGCTGGGCAGAATCTGGCCCACCCGGCAAAGAATGATACCCTGGCACTCCTATGACCTTCTGTCTGAAACTGCTGGAAGAGGCACATGTGTAACCACAGGGAAATGCTAATTATCCAGTCTCCAACTGATGAGTGTTTCTTGGTTTCATTCTGGATTCTTAAATCCTTAAAAGCCAGAAAGGATGTAAAGCTTTCCTTCCCCTTCTTTTTTAGTAGAGCATGGCATTCTCTGGGGAACTGATATTCTTTAAAGCTTCTGAGAAATGACTGTTATGTGCTGCCAGACTTTAATCCCTGATCACTTGGTAGGTATTCAAATGAAAATAGAAAAGTGCTGACACATACAAGGAAGTAACTGCAATGTCACAGAATCATCTGGATTGGAAAAGACTTTGAAGATCATCTAGTCCCACCATTAGCATAACACTGAACTCCTCTGTGCTGTTCCTGTGTTAACCTGCCTAGCACAGAGGAATGCAGAAACCTCTGTACAGAATGGTGTAGAAATACGGGTAACACAGAGCAGGGGGGAGAGGGGGTGCCTGGCGCTCTGCTCAGACCCAGCAAAGGCCCTTTTCTGATTGCTGTAATTGAGGTTAAGGGATCCCCTCCACACTGTCAAGCCCATCGAGTCAGTAGGATCATGTTATCCCATGAATTGCACCTGGATGGGGTGTTGCAGGGTATCTAATCCTGAACTGGGTAAGCTGATTCAGTACAGTGCTTCACAGCTGAATGAGGGAGAAAGTCTAGAGGGGAGATTTTTAGAAATGTATGTTTTCAGTGAGTGCCATTTGGGATTTCTGAAACCAGGCCCGAAGAGAGTTCACCTGGGATACTTTCAGCCCAGAGTGGGAGACAGAACAATAATGCTTTTGAAATGCGCACAGCTCTATGCACTAACGTTTGTGGAACATGTCACGGCATGAAAATTCACAGTTTAGTGAAGTCAGTGTGGTGTTGATAACTTGCACTGAGAATTTCTTTGCTTCTTAAACAGTATATTTCTCAAGTTGGTTTTATTCACATAGGTGAGGCCCAGTGGTGTGAGGTACTGAGGCGACTGCTGTACTGAAGCAGGGTGCTTGTGGAGGTTGGACCTTCCACACAAAAGTTTGCTTGTTTTTCAAAATTTCCAGCCTCACTGACAGCACAGACCTGTGTTGTAGCACAGGCCAGCTGCTGCCTCTGGATCAGCTCAGAAAGCCCATGTATCGGTGGTGATATAGAAAAGACAGAAACTTTTAAAAGGAAGGATGCACAGACCTTTAGAATTGTTACAAAGTCAGTGTGGCTTTTCTCCCTGGAGGAATCTTTTGTGCTCTTCTGCAAGTGTGCCAAATTTCCAAGCTAAAATACTTTCCAAGCTAAAGTACTTTGTTTCAAAAACAATCTCCTTTGCAGGATCTGCCAAAGATCAGCAGCATAGCCGCACCCAGCTGCTGTCTGTAATGGCCTGACTTCCCCTTTTCCACCCTTCTGGTGGCAATTTACACTGCATCCTTGTAGCACTTTCTGTGTGGACACGTGCACTAACCACTCCTGTGGGGATGGTTTTTATTGCCCACTGGTAGCGTACATTGATTTCTGCTGCATTATTATGGCAGCCATCTGTGAGCAGTAATATCAGAAAAGCTGTGTTAGACCATAGTGTTTCTTTGCCAGCCCTTGAGTGCTGGGTGCTGGGAAGGTGAGGGATTGCAGTGCAAAACAAGGCAGACAGCACTGACTCTTCTTGCACTCACCTTCTGGTTTTGCTCCTTGTCCAGCCGGAGTCTCTACTTTGGCCTTGGCTATGTTGCTCAGGATGTCGACCCTGTCTTTAAATTTTGCTGTGGATGAGAAGTATGCATTCAGCAGCAGCTCTCAGCTATGCAAAGCCCCCCTTTGTCTGCCTCCCCCCAGCACACACACACACACTCTCTTGTCCCTTTTCTCTTCTATGGACTGCAGTCAACACTGACAAGTCAGTTGTCCTGGCTGTGGCCCTGGGTTTTGGCTGCTGTTCATTGATCATAGCTGTTATATTTAAATGCTTAGTACTATAGCAATTATGCCAACAATCTGACATGTAACCAATACTTTAATATTTAAAAAATAATCAAGAGGGAAGCAAAATCCTTTCCAGATCAATAATTTGGAGATATCTGAACTACAAGGGAAGAAAATGCACAAAGAGCAGAGGAGTTGTTTCAATGCAATATTATTTTGCTCCCAAAGGGCTGTTGATATTTTTCAGGCAAGCTAAAAATGACACCTTCCTTCTGCCATGTGACTGTTGAAAAGGCTTTACTGTGCTGCTTGCAGCCTGGTGACCCGATGGCAAGGGAAAAGAAAAACCTTTTATGTTCCAGTTATCTGGAAAACAATTGATCTCTCTAAGTATACACAAGTGTCTCCTCTGCTGAAGTTGATCTCAATTCCTGGTTCAACAAGGCCCAGGCCACCCAAGAGATCACCTTCACCAGTGCAGTGTCCAGTACTGTATTTCTGGGGCTGCTGAGGGCTTCTTCCACTGTAAACCATGCTTTGCTCAGCTGAGCTGTTTTATTACTGTTTTACAGTGAACTGTGAAACTGTGTGTGTGTGTCTCCACAGTTAGGTGCTGCACTCAAATATCTTAACTCCTGTTCCCGTTGAAAGTGAGCAAGTCATTGGTTCAAAGAAAAGCCTCATTTTCCTCTAATCTATGTCCTCTGTTGAGCTGCCTACCCAGCGACTAAACTGTGGGTCACAGGGCTCACACGTGGACAGTAGCCACAAAAAACTGGCCATGCTACGTTTGGCTCATGTGCAGGGCTGTAAATTAATTCCTTCTGAAAGTTTTATTACACTGATTTAATCTACTATACTGTTGACTATGCAACCAGAACATGCTGTTGTCATCTGCCACAAGGGCAGGGCCCTGCCATTTTATTCATCACCATGATACTGATTTAATAGAAATAGCATGTCTGAGGCCCTGAGCCACACAGGCAGATCTACTGTTCTGAGCTGAACCTTTTGAAAATCAGTAGACTCTGGTATATGTCCAATAACTGGGACAGGCTCAGACAATAAAGGCCTCCGGGGACGAGTCCTGTCCTGGTGAGATTCCTGTTACTGTCTGACAGAAACGTTTTTCCCCAGCTGGGATTTTCACTGAGCACTGGAATGGCTGGACAGAGATGAAAGGATGAACTCTTCTCCTTTGAGAGGCTAGCTGGGACTAAAGAGCCTGACCCTTCCCTGCTCTTTGTCAATCCTGCAGCCTACCAGAGGGCTGTGAAGCACTTTTCTTCCTTTCCCCCCTGCCCTGGGTGATGCTAAGTACAAGGATACCCATCGGTGCAGGGCAATGAAGAGGTGACCTTTTGCTCTCAGTCTCTTCTAACCAGTGGGCAATGCATCTTTCTGTTCAGCTTTTCCCAGAAGCTGTTGCAAAAGCTTCTGTCAGCAGGGTCAGGGCGGTCAGGCTCAGCCTGAAAGAGATTATATAAATTCAAGCCCCTGGCTTTCTGCCCTCACCTAGGCTGCAGGCTGTGAGCACCGACCACAGCAGAGGCTGTGAGCATCTCTCTGTCAGGATAAACAGATTAGGTCCAGACCACTATCCAGTTCTCATGAGATCAGCCTCATTTAAAAAGGTGTTAATTCCTCTGACACACATTTCATGCAGGATGGTCTGAGATTGGAGGAAGAGCTGGCTCTAAGCTGGCCAGATCTGCAGGTCAGCATGGGGAGAAAGGATATCTGTCCGCTCAGTCCTTGCTAGTGCTGGGGATTAGCTGAGCCAGGCAGCATGCTGGCTGTTTCAGCAGCACTGCGGGCTCCATCCTTCCTCAGGACTGCAGTCCCCTGGGGCGCTCAGCGCTGGTGACTCCATGCCCTGGTCGGAGAGCCCGTCACAAGGGACGTGTCTGTGTCCTGCAGCCCCGAGATGCTCTTCAGGAAGATTCCTATCCTATGGATTGACAGCATCCAGGCTGGACTTAAGGTGGCAGCTGAGCTTCTATCTTGAGTTTGGCTTGTATGTTTTATTAATTCTTTGGCTCTAATATTCAATCTAACAGGACTAACTTACAACATGAACAGCAGGAAGAATTTTTTTCTTTAAAATTTGGCATAAACCTGGAGGATTTGAAGATTCTGCTGTCTAAAAGTGGAAGGGGAAAAAAAAAATCTCATGATTCCTTTTGCTTCTTTGTATCATGATTCTCTTAAAACAAGTGACTGAATGCTGATGAAGCAAGGAGAAACTGTACTGTCTTCAGTCTTCATAGCTCAACTCTAGCCTGCAACACTGCCTGCTGCTCTATTCTGGTCTAATTTCCAACGTCATTAGCTTGTCAACTGGGGCATACAACCTTGCTCCTGGAGCCTTTTTCTTCATTCAAAAGTAAAAACAGGCTTCTGTCATCTTCCCTGTATGACTAGAGTTTAAAGAATAATCCAATGGTAAAACTCGAGGTTCAGAAAAGAGAGGGTTCCTCAGTCTTTCCAAAATCCTTTCTTCCTTTAATTCCCCAACAGTTCCCTCTGGTGTCTAACTAGGATATCTTTAAAAGATCTCATGCTCTGCTTCTACACACTTTCACAGAAAGTGGGGAAAAGACCAAAGTTGCTAGAAATTCCTCATTTTAAAAAAATTAAATGCTTTCAAAGGTAAAAGCGTCTATCAAAAATATAATTCAGGATGCAATGTAAATGTTAGAATTTCCGAAGTGAAACACCTAGTCTCCTGTAGACAGGGAAAAAGACTTAAGTTATGATCCCTTCCTAATACAAAAAGAAAAAAAACAAACGTTCTGAATTTAATTCACTGGTCAAATGAGAAATTTTGTTTCACACAAGGGGTGTTGCATTAGGAACAGTGAAAGAAAGTTTCTGTTTCAGACTTCTACCATATTTCTAGGACCTCTGCCTCTCCAAGGTGGTTTTGGAGGCACAGTGCTGGCAGCTTTTCCATATTTTGGACCCTTGCTGCCCTGGAACCTCTTCTATGCTACCTAAATAAAATGTGGCTGCAGTAGAAAGAAGGAAATCTTACAGAGATCTTAATTTCAGTAGGTTAAGTTAGGAACTGCTGAGCACTCTTTTGTAGTGTTCTTTACTACAGCCTCTAAGTGCTGATGCTACAGGCATTGGCAAGAAGAAATAAGGACCTCTGAAGGAAGATAAATGGGATCTTCTTTTATGTTGCAACCTAACTACAGAAATGTGTCTGGCACAGAGGGTGCTGCACACACTGCAAAGTGAAGGGTTTTGCTGGTGCTCAGTGGGCACTAGGCACCCAGCTGTCCTGAGGGTACACAGGGCTGCAATACCAATAACACAAAGGCTGAGCTTGCAGTCCTGACATGCCTTGGAGGCCTCAAATCCTTTTCCAGAGCCATTCTGGGGAAGTTACTTCCATCTTTTTGGCCAAGATCCTCAAGGCACTTAGGTTTCTCAGTCTGTTCATAAATGATTCCCTTTCTCCAGACTCTCTTTCTTTAGGTATGAATTTATCAGGGTAAGGAGTGTCTCCTACAATATACACAGGACCTGGGACAGTGATCCTTGATTTTGAATGCTGTGCCGTTCTACTATCAGTAACTTTCTTTATCATTATCTTCTCTAAGGAGCTTTCTCCTGTTCTAGCAGTGTTGAGTGGAACAGGCATGTACCTGGAGCAGAGATTTTGCCCTTAACTCAGTGGCATTATTCTAGTAAAGGGTCTAAGAAATAACCTTTTGGAGAGACTGCAGCCCATCCTTGCACGGTCCCTGTTGCATTAGACTTGCTTAAGTACATATGGTCACACTCCCATCTAGTGGCTGCCGCATACAGAGACTAACTCAAAGTCTTGCCTAGCTGAAATGAGAGGGGAAGTTGTCTTTCAGAGAAGATCCAACTGTCCCACCAGTCCTGTTTATTCAATATCCACAAGCCGTGGTAATAACAGCCTCTCTAACAAGACCAGTGGCTTACAACAGCAGTGTATTCTGGGCTGGGGCAGCACTGGAGCACTCTCCTTGGCCTGGGCTGGCAACCTCAGGCCCCCACGATTCCTGCTGAGGTCCCAGGGCTTCACCAGGGCACCAGCCTGCACCAGAAAGTGAAGTGTGTGTTGGCCCAGGGTGGGAAAATGCTGCACATTTAGAGGTGCAGGAAGGATGAGGAGGCTCTGAGGGGAAGCAGTCCCTCTGGTCTGGCACTTTCTGATGCTAAAGACAATGGCATGTCCTCTTGTAAGGTTTTGGGTCTATCCTCGTGCTGCTGATAGCATCTTTTGGGAGGACAGGAGGCAAGGGCAGTAGAACAAACCTAGATGAGTCTGGCTCTTGCTAGGCTACTGTTTGTAACATGATGGATGTCTTCACTAAAATCTGTCAAAGTGGACACTTATCTGTCTTGCTGTCCTTATCAAACCTCCTTTGTTCCCTCGATCAGTTTGTGCAGCTGGGATTTTGATCTGGAGAGTCCTTTTTGTAACCTCTGTGATAGACACGAGAGGTGTTGATCTGCTTAGCTTCAATCTCTCTTTGAATGGACAACAGATAATCTCTTTAGAACAAGTAGGGCAGTGGAGGGGTGAGGCGTGTGCTGAGCTGGGAAAGAAAATCTAAAAAAAGGTTTTTTTTGAACATGCTTCATCATTTCTGTGAAAATGAACGTCCACGCTCTGTATTAAAGTTGATGCAAAGCAGCACATTAAAAGTTTGTGTACAAAGATGCTGGGTCTGGCTGGAGATATGGTGTCCCTGAACCCTGGGCAGTTTAAAAGAAGGTGTCTCTTAGTCCTGAGCCCATCAACCCTTGGCATGGGGAGTTGGCCCACTGCCTGCAAAGTGCTGTGGGTACAGCTGACCATGGCAGTGATGATACTGCAGGTGGACTTTTAGAGGAGTTCAGTGTTGATCTGAATCAAGTACAGATTGGCTTAACCATCCCAATTGGAACACAGTGTGTGTTTTAGATCTCAGCTGGGATTTTAACCACTGTCAAAATGACAGTTCTTCAAGGGTTTTCACTTCTTTTTCCTCTTCTTTAGGTTTATGCCTTTGTGAGGGGCTGTGTGCACAGCTGGGGACGTGTACAGGTAATGAGCTCTCCCTGTGTTCATCTTCCCATTATAAATGGGGCTCATAGAGGTTGAGCAGCTCTTTCTCAAAAATGTAGTCAGCACTGAATGCTGCTGGTTCAAAGCCTGGTGAGGTCTGTGCTAAGAAGAGGGAGGAAGGTGTGACATGCTATGAGATGGAGGAAGCCTGTAACTCTCTGCCCCTGGTGCCAGAGAGACAGCAGAAGATGGGGTACTGCAGTGACCACCACCATTTGCAGGGACCCCAGCAACAGCAGTGGCTCTACCTGCCCTCATCCCCTCTCAAGCAGTAGCTGCCACTGCATCAGTAACCAGCTTGGTGCAGGCAGAGTAGATATGGCAGGGCCAAAATGTGACGAGTTTGTCCTTGCCAGCCATGCAGTTGGAAGGGATACGTCCCGCTGCTGCGGAGCTCCCCCCACCTAATGCTATCTGTGATACTCAGAGCTGCATTTCATCAGTTGCCGATCCCCACACCCCAGATTCCCAGTTAAACTGCTCTGTGCT
This sequence comes from Athene noctua, assembly GCF_965140245.1. Taxonomy (NCBI): domain Eukaryota; kingdom Metazoa; phylum Chordata; class Aves; order Strigiformes; family Strigidae; genus Athene; species Athene noctua. Next base: position 13,347,152 of record NC_134049.1, on the reverse strand, counting down.
CAGGGCTGCAAACCCAAGTCCCTCAGGCATGGAATATTCACTCACCATCTGCCAGGGGGTCCAGGGTGTGGATCATGAGTTGGAAGATGGTGCTGCGCATTTGGGAGTTGTGCAGGGAGGCTGAGCTGCTGCCTCGCTGTAAGGCGGATGCAGGCTACGGAAAGGTACAATGCAGCAGTCAGTAGGAGTTTCCTTCTCAAAACATCTCCACCGCTGGTTCACCTCTGCCCTGGGGATGCATTTATATGGAGGCTGATCTCCCCCACCCAAGGAGCAGCCTCAGCATGGATTTTAAGCAGCCTCTGCATTCAAGTTCACAGGATGGCTATCAGGACTGACCGTTCACAGCAAGAGACATGCTCTTGAGATAGCAGGCCAGCCTGCCCTTAGATAAATGCAACGGGCTCACACAGACTCGGTGTCAATACAGTGTTATTATAAATTCTAATAATCAAAGCATGCAGTGCTTTTAGTCATAAACTTGTTAAAAACTGTGTCGATTTATGTGCTGCTATAAGGCAAGGTCACGTCAGGTGTCCTGACTTAAAACTCAAAAGCTCCAGTGCTCTCTTCATATAGCCAACACCAGAGTCCTAATGAGCTTTTGACTGACCATTAATTACTAGAGGTAGGTTAAGTGCACAGAGGAACTACAGCATCCATACAGGGAAGCTAACACCCATTACGTTACGTCTGTATACAGCCACTACATCAGCTAGGCCTCTCTGTGCAACGAGGAAGCCAAAGAGTCAGCAGTTTAACCAGCAGCAGAGGAATGAGCTCTTCAGTGATTGCTGTGGGGAAGGACAGACCCTATCAACCTTTGCTTTGGGGGCCCAGGAGGAAAATTGGCCATGAAACCAGGTAAGAAAAGTCATGCTCTGAATTTCTCTATGCCTGTTTAAAGCATAGAAAGGGTAGCACTCCGCTAGTCAAATCCATTTGGGAAGCCTGAGCTGTCTCTTAATTTTTATAAAAATTCCTTTGAGGACACAACTCAGCCAGGTGTCCTCTTAAATAAACTGTGGATATTGTGTCAAGCATGTCTGGTTCTTTGCACAGAGTAGACTTTGGTCCAGGTTTCTTGACACAGAAGTTGACACCTTTATTCACAACCTGACACAGGGAGAGGTTCAAAATGCAATGATTTCAGATCCCTCTAAAGTTGCTTAGACCTACCTGCAGCTTCCTCACATCTGCTGGGTTCTTTGCTCCATCATGTGCAACTGTCTCACTGCTTTTCTGAAAGCAAACAAGAACAAAACCAACTGAACACCGCTACTGCTTCACCTGCTTTTTCAGGATCTAATGACAGTTCTTCTCACTGAGAAAGTGGGACAGCTAATACAGATGACTATGTGTGGATGCTACTGAAAGAGCCAAAGCCATGTGCTCTCCTGAAAACCATGTGGCCTCCAAGAGAAACAGGTTTCTACCTACAGCTCCTCAGTGAGGATGTGGGTACCCGGAGGTGGACTCAAATGGCCACTACCATCTGATTCCTGGGGATATAGGCAGCCCCAGACTTCATGCCCAAACATCTGTTTTCTTACTCATTTTCCAGCAGAGATAGACTAAAGGTGCAAAGGGGTATTTTTTCCAGTTGATCAGCATTATTTTCCACATAGGTAATTTATTTTTCCCAAGGGTTAGGTCCAACAGCTCTCTGTCATGCTACTATACACTAATGAGGGATCTCTGTAAACTTAAAGTGCAGGTTTTTTTCCTTCCATCTGAAGGGCTGGATTCAATTCGTGATGACTGGTGATGTCCACAGTGATGTATGTGTATAGCTGCGGTGTCCTGCACATGCATCGCACTGGAATGTAACACATGAGCTTTCAGGACACCCAGCCACAAACACTGGCTGAAAGACAGACCATGAGGAGGAAAGAAAAGCACTTTCTCAGTTCTGCACCACTTCAGCTATCCTCACCCCTCTTCCTTTCTTTCCTTAAATTATGTGGAGTGCTGAGATCAGAAAGGGCAAAGCATTCTTGAGTGCTAGTGACACACATCTGACCAGTAAAGCATGCCAATGCCAGAGGACAATTTGAAATCTAATGGTCTCTGCTCAACAGTTGGCAGTAGCACAGGTCAAGAGGACAAAGAGGCATCAGGAGAGTTGGGGAGGGACAGAGGTGGAAGAAGTGGGCAGGCACACTCAGGAAGACAAAGCCCCAAGTGTTCTAGAGACCATGGTCAGATCTGCTAGTCTGAAAGTGTAACTGGCACTGGGGACACCTTCAGATACTGTCTTTGTGTAAGCAGTCAACTCTTCCTTCAAAAGACAAGGAGTGAAGGGCCCTGGTCTCAAATCTGGTGCAGGTAGTTACAGCCACAAAACTCCCTGTCTGAGCACCAGCAGCCTACAGAATCATCTCTGAGCACACGCAGCCACGGCCAGTGCACGGACATGGTTTTGGACATTTCGATCTTGTTGCCAAATGCTGACTGGGAGAGGTGGCAATGGTCGCCAGAGGCTGCCAGATCTCCTTCTGTGCTGCAGATTGGGTAACAAGTGATACCACCAGCGTGATACCACCAGAGTCCCAGCAACACACCTACCTTTAGAAAGGGAAAAGAGAATTTCCTCCAACATCTCTCATCTGCAACTGGACAGAGCCTCTTACCAGAAGCCTTTTTCCCCCTGTTTAACAGAATTGTCCGATCTTATTCCCAGACTAAGAATGTGTTCCTGAAAGTGTTTTGGTTTGGGTTTTTTTTTTGTTTTTTTTAAACTCTTTTACAATAACTGAGTAAGCAAAATCCCACACAAGTCTTTGCAAGTAGATAAGCAACCACAACTGGTATCTTTAGTAATTGCAACAGTAGAACTCCCTTTTAGTGGTGTTCTGTAATTTCTTAGAACCTCTACTATCTAGATTGCATTTCCCTCATTTTATAACCATAATTATTGACCAGTACCTGTATTCTGAGGTTTTGTTTGAATATGCACTTTGTGAAGGAGATGCAGTTTTTCTTTGTGGTTTATGCTAGAATGAATTATTTCCAACTTGCCCTCTGAAAATAAGGACACCAACCTTCCGTATATGCTCTGCTGATGCTGCCTGCACAGCATTTAGCCTCTTGTTCAGCTCCTGCTTCACCCATTGTTCTAGGTACACGTTGTGTTTCATAGTGAATACATATGTGGCATAGGCAGTCAGTAAAAGGAGGCTTTCCCACCAATCAATGACACTGTCTAGGAAAAACAGGATGAGCATCAGTAAGTCTACAATGTAGAATGAGATGTCTCTAAATAAGGGCCACCATGTCAGGTGGAGTATCTCCCTTGAGAAGAGGGCACAGGTGCCAATGACAAAGAGGATATTAAACACTGCTGAGCCCACAATGGTACCGATGCCCACATTGCTGTGTGAGATGAAGACACCTATGAGGGAGGTGAAGAGTTCTGGTGCTGATCCACCTGCTGCCATGAAGGTGGCTCCAGCCACATCTTCAGAGATCTGCAACTTCTCTGTGATCACTCCCAAAGCAGGGACAAAATACTCATCACACACTATGGCCAAGGCCACAAATACATATGTCATGCCAAAGATGTGAAGTACAACCCACCCTTGCCTGCGTTCTTCCACACTGAACAGGTCCTCGGGATATTCTCCTTTAGATTCATATGGTGGCTTTCCACCTGGGTAGCTTTCACTGACATTTTCTTGCTGTGGTGTTGTATCCACTGATGTAGTGATGGGCACAGTTGGCTCAGTATCCACATACACACAGTGCCTTATTTTGGGTGTTGCTGTGACATTGCTTGTTACGGCAGTCTGGTTGCTGGGGAGGTCCCTGGAGGTCACTTTGACAGGGTCCGTGGGTTGGGGTGTTGTGTGTGGTGCTGGAAGGGCAGAGGGGCTGAACTGGAGCTGATAAAGAGAGAGGGTCAACACTATGGCAAGCAAGAAAAGGATTCGGTTCCGTTGTAGCCGCCTTCTCCGTGGTAAATTCATTTCCTAAAAGTTCAAAAATCCAAGCCGTGTCCAGAAGCCACTGAAGACTTCTCTTGATCAGTAATTTACACTTATATCCACCATTGGAGATTCTCGTTGATCTTTAGCATCAGGAGTGAAACTGCATGACACAAAGTGAAGAATCCTGCAAAAGAAAATCTGGTGTAAAAAAATAAAGTACTGCAACTTTCCAGCATTTGGGTAACATTAAATCACTGACTGCTTTTCTATTTTTCAATAAATAGACTTAAATGAGTACAGGCAGATCTAGATTCAGGTTTCAGTCTTTTTCTTTTCTGACTGTAGGCTATGTTGATTAATATTCAAAGGTTTTGCTTAATAGAGAGGAGTTGCCAAGACAGTCCAATCTGAGCTGAATTCTGATTTCACCTTATGCCCATATCCAGGAGTTATTACGGCTTGTGTTTTCACTTGAGTCCAGTCGTTATTCTGTAATATTATTTATTGGGTCAGTGTTCTGCAGGAGGAAAGGACATGGCTCTGTCAAGGAACCTACTTTAAATTGCTAGAAAAGATGACGCTCTGAAGACAAGATCATGCTGTTAAAACCTCCCTCCTCACAGACCAGTTATTCACCCAAGCAACCTCGTCAGGAAGATGAAAACAGCTTGACAGTTCCCAGCTATGCTGCTCCATGGTTCTCCAGCCTTGCACTCCCACAGAACACACACCAAGCAATGGTGAGCTTTTTTCTTTCAGTTTGAGAAGAACATGAGGAAGACTTGGTTCTAGTAAAACTGAGGGTGCTGAGCATTCATTTGTTTCTATGACTACATCTTTTCAAGCCTTTCTGCAGAAATCAGAACTGGCAAAGTGGAATTGTAATCATACCTTTTATTAGGGGATAATTAGCATATCTTGCATAACTATTTGAACAGCTTTTAGAAAGGGAGAGAAATTGTAAATGCCAGAGTGACAGAGCCCACAGCTGTGACTGTATGGAGAGAGTAGAGTGATTTGAGGCTGGACAAAATTTACCCTTCAGCACTGCTTGAATGTTTTACCTTAGAATATCACTCTTTATGGATTTATTTTTTTTTTTCCCCCAGAGTGGGAATGTTACATTATTTTTGAGCTGGATATGAATCACAGTTTTGTAAGCCATTCTCAGATAAGCTCTTCATGCAAGTATGCACACACTTACCCTCTTGCATAACATCCAGTGAAGTAATCAGCCTAAATTTCTTGCAAGACAGGCATTATTACCTTCTTTTAAATAGTTGGGAGGATCACGCATATGGCACAACTGCATAATACGTATAACAAATTGCACATTATTAGAAAATAACCCTTCCTAACAAAGATAAGAGAGTAAAAAGAATGACATAGAACAGTATATGCACACGCTCCTATTTAAACACTGGCTTTACTTCTCTCCAAAATGACCTACTTGAAAGACCTTTTGCAAGCAGAAACGTATCCAAAGCTAGGATCAACTGTAAGAGCTTGCCAGCCTTTCACAATACCTGACCGTCAGCCTCTTTGTTTCTCTAGTCTTGTAAGTTTAGCAGTTCTCTTAGAGGTCAAATCCTGATCAACTCCTTTCTCCCTGGTTGGACTGTCTCAGTCATAAGAGATCTGTTTGTAATCGAACGAACCTCCATAGCTTACCTTCCAAAGATCCTGTCCAAAAGCAAGAGGAGTACTGAGGGTTAGGCGTAGTGCTGGAAGCTTCTTTGGTACTTAACAGCCAGATGGGAGATGCTGTTGCAGAGAGAGGCAGATGAAAATGATCCCATTTTCACGATGCCTCTGCTGGCAGAGTTCTAATACAAGAGAGGGTCAGGTGTGAAGGACATATTACTGGAGGAATAGCCAATCCAGTTTAATACCTGCAGTCCCTAAGAAGATTAAATAGCATTGTATAGATTTGGGTCTATCTCTGAAGCCAATATCTTTCTCTGCTACTCCAGGTTATTCTCAGTATGAGGACAAGTGATTATCTCCATTGCAAGCTACCAGATGAAAGCACCAACTGTGAGACATGTATCATTCTCACAGCAGCTATAGAAGAGAGCAGCGGGGGTAAATCACACCGCTCCTCTGCATGGAGCAGTGGTCACTTAAACAAGGCAACTTGCACGTACCTTCATTTTGAGGCATCTCGTACAGCTGACAGGCCCAGAGAAGCAGCTCTGCTGGCCTCTGCCATGAGTCTACTTTGTGATGACAGAGGGAGGTTTAAAAACTCACTGTCTCCTGGAAAAATCCCTCAGCTCCCACAACATGACCACCAAGGCAGAGGGACGCTGCAGGGCCCCGTGCACAGGCAGTCCCTCGTTGGCAGAGCAACCCCAGGATGGTGTTTCAGTCACTCTTCTGTGCCGAGCGGCGGCACTGACATGGTGCAACTCCACAAAGGAAGAAATAACATTTCTGGCCAAAGATTTAATGGTCATAAAAATCCAATCAACAGATTTCTCACGGGGAAATTAGAAAATTATTATTTGATAATTTTAAAGCAAACGGTTGTCTGGATGGACAGTTTGGCAACAGAGTTTACTGAATCCCCCATCCTTACGGCCACCTTCACGTAACAGGGAGAAGAGGCCCCTTACCCACTCGGGGTGCTTATGCAGAAACTCTTCTCTAGGCGTAGCAGTCCTTTTTTATCGTGGCAGCACATTTCCACAATACTCGCATCTAACTCCACCGCTTTCCCTAACGCATGCAGCATTACAGACTCTTGCTTTTACCGATGAAAATACCGGTTTTCTCACTGCCCGCCGCGGGGAGGCTGAGGGCTGTGGGGAGCGGCCCCTTCCCGCCTCGGCCGCGGCGTTCCGGGGGGACGGTTTCTGCGACGGACCCATGGCGGCACGGCGGGCCGGGGGTGAGCGCCACCATTTCCCTTCCCCCTCTCACCCCCCGAAACACCCCGAGCTGTCCCCGGGGGAGGGCTCCGGGGAGAGGCCCCGCTGAGGGGAAGGTTCGGGAGGGAGGGCTGGCTCCCTGCCGGGGGTCCCGGGCCTCTCCGCGGCCCTCGGAGTGCCACTGCTGCTCCCTTTCCCCCATCGAGGCTCAGCCCTGGCCGCGCTCGCCGTTTCCAGGCCTTTACAGCCGGCTGGACGTGCTGTGTGTGGGTCGGGAACAGACCTGTTGACTCAGTCTGTGCTAAATCACGCGTTTGGGGGGGCAAAAGGGTAATTGTCCCTTCCCGCACCGCGCAGGGGGTCAGAGGACCAGATTAAATCGCTCTGTAACTGCAGCTTCAGTAATCATGTGTGCCATTTTCTTCCTCCTCATGCAGGGGATCACTGTTCTCCGCGGCGGTAGCAGAGAGGAGCAGCTCATCATGCCGACGGTGGTGGTGATGGACGTGTCGCTCTCCATGACCCGGCCAGTGTCGGTGGAGGGCTCCGAGGAGTACCAGCGGAAACACCTGGCAGTCCACGGCCTGACTATGCTGTTTGAACACATGGCGACCAACTACAAGCTGGAGTTCACGGCCTTGGTGGTGTTTTCATCGCTCTGGGAGTTGATGGTGCCCTTTACAAGAGATTACAACACGCTTCAGGTAAGGTGCATGAAGGAGCTTACAAAAGCAGTAAGCTGCCAACATTAAAAGAAATACCAAACCCCCACGCATGTTTCCAAATCATGTTGAAATTGTGTGATTTCTTGTCATTCTGTCACAATGTCTTGAATTGTGTGGTTTATTTTTGTATTGGGTTTGCGTGGCAAGGTTTTGGTAGTAGGGGGGCTGCAGGAGTGGCTAGAAGCTTCCCCCCCATGTCTGATGGAACCAATGCCAACTGGCTCTGAGACAGACCTGCTGCTGGCCAAGGCTGAGCCCATCAGTGGTGGTGGTAGCACCTCTGTGATAAAACATTTAACATGGGGGGGGGCGACGGACGGATGGACTTGGGAGGGCAATTGTAGCGTGACAATATGTGAAACACCCAGGTCAGTGAAGGAGGGGGAGGAGGTGCTCCAGGCGCTGGAGCAGATTCCCCTGCAGCCCGTGGGGCAGCCCATGGTGAGGCAGCTGTGCCCTGCACCCATGGAGGCCCACGGGGGAGCAGAGACCCACCTGCAGCCCGTGGGGGACCCCACACCAAAGCAGGAGAGTGCCCGGAGGAAGCTATGACCCCATGGGAAGCCCGTGCTGGAGCAGGCTCCTGGCAGGACCTGTGGTCCCGCGGAGAGAGGAGCCCATGCTGGAGCAGGTTTGCTGGTAGGAGCTGTGACCCCGTGAGGGACCCACGCTGGAGCAGCCTGTTCCTGAGGGGCTGCACCCCGTGGGAGGGACCCACAGTGCCACAGTTCATGAAGAACTGCAGCCTATGGGAAAGACTCATGTTGGAGAAGTTCATGGAGGGCTGTCTCCCGTGGGAGGGACCCCCGCTGGAGCAGGGGAAGAGTATGAGGAGTCCTCCCCCTGAGGAGGAAGGAGTAGCAGAAGCAATAGGTGATGAACTGAACACAATCCCTGTTCCTCATCCCTTTGCTCCACACGGTGGGAGGAGAAAGAGATAATCAGGAGTAAAGTTGATCCCAGGAAGAAGGGAGGGGCAGGGTGAAGGTGTCATTTAAGATGTGGTTTTATTTCGCATTAAACTGATTTACGACAGACACGTTGTGTCTGTTTTGTACATGATGGTAATTGGTGAATGATCTCTCCTTGTCCTTATCTTGACCCAGGAGCCTTTCATTATATTTTCTCTCCCCTGCCTGGCTGAGGAGGGGAGCGATAGAGCAGACTGGGGGGCACCTGGCCTCCAGCCTTGGTCAACCGAGCAAGTCATTTTTAAGGCAGCACACTTGAATTCACTGTTTGCCAAGCTGCCTTTGTAGTGTAGTTTCCAGAATGATTGGTGATTTCAGGATGTTGTTTTCAAAAGAAATTTGAAACACTTGGAAATTAACTCCTAAAATGCTGCCAGGAACATTTTTAACTCTTTTGAAAAGTGTTTAGAAATACCAGCTATTTGAGGAGGTGAACCCAACCAAGATCAACCCACCACAATCCTTATTTGAAGGATAGGTGAAATCAATGCATTTGGAACACTTTGCTACCTTGCACATTGTGCCTTAGCAGGTAACCACTGGAGTGTGGCTAATTAAGTTAAAAGTGAGGCTGGAGGAAAGGGCTGCCTGATGAAGCTTTTAAAGTGGTTCTGTGATGTTCATGTTTTTGTCTGTAGTTGTTGATTTGCTCTTGATAAATGATGCAGCAGAAAGGACCATTTAGAAAGGTTTTGAGTTAAGTGGTTTGGTAGAGAGAAGATGCTTTTAAGAGTGTAGCGGTTGAAGCAGGTTGAGAATAAGTGATTTTAGGCCTCACAGATGTGACGGGAAGTTGGAAGAAAACGGAAAGGATAAAGTCCAAGAAGGAAATTTCACGTGAATGCAGTAAGTCACTGAAAGTCTCTGAATCCAGTAAAAATTGTAATATGTATCTGATTATCATATATAATCTTAGGACAAAATGACATGTCACTGTCACAGGGCACCATGGTTTAGGTTTGTCCGTGGTGGGACATAGAGATTTTAAATGATATTCTGATATGTTTGCAGTTTAGCAGATGAATGCCAGCGCATTCTCTTTGATTTATTTTCTCCTCCCTAGGAGTTCATTTGAGGAATTTCTGAAAGCCAAGAATCCAGCCAAGCTCCTCTAGCATGTTTTACAGCTACACCCTTCTTATGATGTTGTGTTAAGTGTGAAGTTTTCACTTTAAGGAGAAAAGCTGGTTTACGGTTATGGAAACAGGATGCGGATATGAGTTTTGGATTCTGTTATGCTCTCTGCCAAAGAGTTTTTCTGAGACAAGCTCCTTGCGGTCTACTTTCTGAATTCCTAAGAAGTTAAAGTTGCTCTGATGCCTGGGAGGATTTTCTAAGCTAAATGTTTCATGTTAGACGTTGCTTCAGATTTTGACTTTACTGTTTCTTTGAGACATGCAAAGGATTTTTTTCTCTTAAAGAGCTGTGTTTGTAATATTACAGTTCCTTCAAAGTCAGCTGTCCTTGTTGTCTCATGATATCATTCATTATTTATTCTATATTTCTTTTAACTTTTTTTTTTTAACTTTGCAGGTCATATGTAACAACATAGCACTTTGCATTGTGCGGCAGTACAGCTGTGTTACAATGCAAAGCAAACATACTGACTTACCACAGGACTGTGAATAACTTTTCAGTGTTTTCAGTGTTTCCTGGTAGTGATACTTCACCCACCAATGACAGTCGTGTTTGTCTTTACAGGAAGCCCTAAGTAACATGGATGATTATGACAAAACCTGTTTAGAATCAGCACTGCTGGGGGTTTGCAATATTGTCCAGCAAGAATGGGGTGCAGCGATTCCTTGCCAGGTATGACTGATTTCACTGTTCTTAGGATCTAGCATATACTTAGTACTCCCTATAAGTTGCTGATGGAAGTGGAAATGTAATTTGAATACTCTCAGACATCCTGGTGCTACAGGAAGAAAAAGAATTAGTATTTTGGATATATCTGGAATATGAGCAGAAGGCAGTCTTTATGAAAAAATATTCAGCAGCAAAAAACTAGACTGCTTCCTGTCCAATGTGTCTTTGTAGTGGAGCAGATTACAAGATCTGGCCCAAGAGTACTGTTTTGCAGGCTTGGCATTTCATTTGCATGCAATCTGCTGTCCCAGGAGCCTCGGTCAGTTTGGAAACTGTGTCGTCACACATACTGTAACCTTTCTCCTCCAGTACCTGATGGTTTCCAGGGCTTGTAAGAGTTCCAGGTGTCAAGCAACACCATGGGACTACTGCTGAGTGTGTTTTGATCTGTTTTCTTTCCCTAACGAGTCATTTGGCAGGCATCTGATCACATGCTCCATTCAGCCCTTGCAGCTCTGAGCCTTACGAATTTGCTGCCTCTTATAGCAAAGTCTGCTTTTAGCCCCTGGTTTTCTGAGGCACTTAAGACCCGGTTGGTCTTTGGGTTAGGATTTAAGTTCAGTAATTTTGCAGCTCAGTGAGCTAGGAAGATGTCTCAAGTAATATTCCTTAAGGAGGAAAAGGATAGATGTTTATTGGTTAGGCAATGCTTCATAATCTAACGAGGATGAGATGTAAAAACCAAGCATAATGCAGACCTCAACAATTTGGTCTCTTGTTTGTGTCATGGCTCATTTTACTGGACCTTCAGGTGATGACATGATGAAAGGCAGTCATGAGTGTACTGTGCAGAATCTTGTAGTAGTGAAAAACATTACTGGTGAGCAACAGTACAGATGGTAATTGAAGGGACTGTAAAAGAGAGTTTGAAGATGAGGAGAGAATACAAATCTGATGTAGCATAGGGTTTCAATTGGATTTGATTTTCCTTACCTCTCAGCCAAAAATAATGCCTGCTGTTGTTGTGCAGTGTGAAAAGAACAGCTATTTTATTACTCTGGATATGACTGGGTCTCAGCTGAGTCTAGTTACATTATTCAACATAACCTATTAGTGCATTTTCCACAAGGAGTGGCTTTAGGACATGCAACTGAATGGAAAAATGCATATTTTTGCTTTAATACTTCTGCTGCAAAATGTGAACATACTGCAGCTGTATTTGTTTGCAAAGAGTTAGGGTAGTTAATACCACCTACTGTATGGCTTTTGTGGCTTGTAGTGGAAGTTGGGTTGCCCTCTAGATTCTGCAGAAGAAATGAGCTTTATCTTCCATCTGAAAATAAACCTAAAGTTCTTGAGTCCATCAGCAGCAGGCTGCTTTTTGGGCTGTATAGTCACTGTGCTTCTAGTATACACTTAAAATGGTCATGTTTATGCACAGCATGGCGTGTTGGTGAAATTTAAATTTCAGTGCAATTGCCTAATTACAATGACGTGTATATTTACCGTGCACATAGTTTAAATCACAATGGTTAAATCTGCAGTTTCTCATTTATGTAACTGTTTCTGGAAATTTTACTTGCAATTCCTTCCACAGCTCAGGAAAGGAAATTCCCAGGTGAACAGGCATTTTCAGTATAGAAGTGCATGCCGCTAGCAAGACTACTGAAATGTTGGTGTATAGTTGCCCTCTGCAGATAGAAACGTGTCTTGTCTTGAAAATGCTGATCTATCCTCTTCCATTCAAGGTTGTTCTTGTCACTGATGGCTGCTTGGGGATCGGCAGAGGCTCCCTACGGCACTCTCTAGCTACTCACAACCAGCGAAGTGAAAGCAACCGCTTTCCGCTGCCTTTCCCATTCCCATCCAAGTTGTATGTCATGTGCATGGCAAATCTCGAAGAGGTGATGTCTTTAACACGTACCTTCTTTGTTGCATTGGATAATTATTGGTCTTCTCTGAACTAATGATCAGGTCAGCACAAAACATACTTTGATGTTCTTGTGCTTAGTTTTAAAGTTGAGTTGACGTTCCAGTGCTTAGTGTTAGTTCTTTGGTGAAATGTAACCATAGTATCTTTTTTAAAGTTTATTATTGCACTATTATTATCTATTGCATTATTATCAGAATCTTTATAAATCATATTAGTTTCTCCCTGAGGAATATTATGCAATATTTATTTCCCTGTTTATGTTATTACTTTTACTGCATTAATTACATTGAATGTCTTTGGGGGATTTTCTTAATCTACAGTTAAATTCTTGAATAAATTACTTCTATTGCAAAGATGCTCAACACTTAAAACAACAATAGCTGTATGTAGGAAGGTGCATGAGCAAAATTTTGAAGTCTCCAAGCCAGTGTTCAAACCAGTTTCCCCTATTTTTGAAGGAAGAGCGACTTTTCTTTCTCTTCAGGTACCTTTGAAAAATCTCAAGACCAGCTTTAACAATCTTCACAGTAGTTAGAATTTTGTTGAATAAAAATGTTTAAAAAGAAGCTTATATAGACTAAAGTTCCTTTTATTGATAGCATTGCTTTTGACTTGACACCTGTGTTCTTCTGTCCATCACAGAAGTATTTTCTACTTAGGCATGCAATAGATACTTCAGCTTCAGGGTCTCTATCAAGGATGATCCTCTCGATTAAGCTGATGGATTGAAGCATTGTTTACACTTCAGAATAACTGGGAAAATGTTTAAAATAAATCCTCTATAACTGACAAGCATTCTCTAAGAACTTCTCAGAAATAATTATATCTGCCTTCCGTCCTAAAAATTATGTTATTCTGAAGGGTCTGGAAACTGAACTTTGCCAATAATATGTTATACTAGTTAAGGCATTCCTGTGCTCTTGAAGACTAAGAGCTTCTGGGATTTTTGTTTGCCTGAACCTGCTTTCGAAGCAGAATCTAGCATGATAAAGCAATGTCTTGGGAGTTGGACTCGATGGTCCTTATGGGTCCCTTCCAACTCAAGATACTCTGTGATTATTTGTTACCAGGCCAAATGCTGCATCTGGTCTAATATAAATGCAACATAAGGAGTACATTTCCTGGGAGACCAGGAATGTTGGTTTATTCAGAAAGGAGTGAGATAACAAAAAATCATGTTAGCATCCAGTTGGATGCTTTTGTTGTGTGTATTTTCTGAAAACATACGGGTTAATAAAAAGAGAGCAAAAAGAAAACAAAAACATTTTACTTTATTTTTTACAGCTTCAAAGCACAGATTCCTTAGACTGCCTGGAACGGCTCATAGATTTAAACAATGGAGAAGGGCAGATTTTCACCATTGATGGACCCCTTTGCCTGAAGAATGTCCAGTCAATGTTTGGGTTAGTAGATAATATGCCTTTGTGAAAGTTTCCAGTTAGTATCCGTAAAGGAAAACAAGTATAATAAGAAATCTGATGATATGAGGTGTTCTAATTCTCATTTAGTTTTTGATCTTGTTAAGTGTATTTTCATCTTGACCTTCACTGGTTAAGGTCGATATTTATTTTAATTATTATGTAACCAAATCATAGTATCTGTTTATGATGGACAGATAGAAGATACTAATTTCCACAATTACTATTAGTTCGCCATCAGTGTGATAATATGCTGCTTTGTTTCATAATTGAGCAATGCTAGAAATATTGAATTAACTGTAGTTAAAAAAAAAAGGTTTTGGAGCTAAGTAGTGTTCTTCAGACAAACTATTTTCATGTGGTATGTATTATGTTTTTCTTAATAACTGATCATGTTCTAGAAAGCTAATAGACCTGGCTTATACACCATTCCATGCTGTTCTCAAGTGCGGCCACTTAACATCTGATGTGCAAGTATTTCCCAGACCAGAACCTTTCATTATAGATGAGGAAATAGACCCCATCCCTAAAGCAATTAATACAGGTAACTCTCAAATCTTTGACTGCTTTTTTACTTAAATCCATTTGATTTCTACCTTTTCACTACCACCTCTTATCCTGTATGTTTCACCCACTTTCTCTCTGCAAGGATCAATCACTGACTGTGTAACTTTTTTGGTATATGTGGCACCAGGGGACAAGAACATCATCCTGTTTCAGCCATGTGCACCTGTTAATAGGGTTGGAGTAGGGGAGAGGGACTTTCAAAGCTCAAGGTGGCAATTTCTATGTGTAAAGACTGTGGAAGACAGCCACAGGCTGCTTTCCATGAATACCCTCATAAGCTTCATGGAGACTGAGAGAGTTGTGTTTGAGAAGGGGCTGCATTTTGTGTTAGAGTTGCCTTTACCAGAAGAGCTCTGTATTATCAGGTGAGACAAACTAGCATCTTTCTGGAAGCTTCTTCAAGAAATCCACTAGGAGTGGAGTCGAGAAGAATTAGTGAGGCAGCAGAAGTAAAGGTTGAAATTTATGAAATCCCTGACTTTATACTTTGTCTGTCATTCTGGCACTTCTTACCAATAGTAGGTTATTTTTTAAAACAACTGTGCAAAGAAAACCTTTCTCAGCCCTCCCATTAGTGGACACCACACAGCAGGTAGGCTGTAGAGAGCCCATGCCTGTGACTGGTGAATGGCTAGGTACACTTCTTGGAGAGAATACACTGAAGTTCACTGCTTTGCTTTAAGAATTAAGTTTGAACTGTAGCATCAAAATTGCTCTCAGCTCCTCAGTAGTGCACTCAGCCACTTGAAACACATCTTTTTTGTGAGCTTCTAGACCTACTGGCAATTTAATTTCCTGAATCTGTCCTGTAGACTTCTTTTTTATTCTCTATTCATCAAAATGTGCACAGCTTGCATGTGAATAAGGACACAATAGTGGTAAAATTTTCCAAGGAAGTGAACTGCAACCCATAAATTACTGCCACCAAGATTGCCTTGATTTGTTTGGGGTTTTTTAAATCTGCAAGATATAAAACATTTCTCACTTGGGGTGTGATTGCTTCTTATTTAGCTGCATACTGTTTAAATAGGAATGAGTGTGTCTGTACCAAAATAGCAAAAGCAAGGAAAAAGAGCATGCCGTGTCTCTTGATGAGGGAGGCTTTGTGTTGCATTCGGTCTTAGAGTTCCTTCTGTCGTTCCAAAGATGGGAATTTGGCATCAAGGAAATTTTGTTCTGTATGCATTAAAATGCGTAATGAAGCGTCTGGTGTGCTCAGCCCCTGAATTCCTCCATGGCTTTAATCAAGTGTTTGTTGTTCAGCTATGAGAAAAATCAGTAAAATTGCCTTTGGGCCACGTCCTTTGCTTGGGCTGTCAAGGAAAAGACTGTGCTCCCCAGTTCTGGCTGCCGTGCAGGTTGAAAACACGTTGAATTTCTAATTGTGCCATACACATATGGACGTGTGTCCACAGCTAAAACACATCAACGTGTGTCAGCATGGAGCACATGTGTCACCATGCTTCATGTAGAGAAGAGTTTGCAAAGGAGGTACTCCCTACATCCCTGCCAGGGTAGAGCTGGTCAAAGGCTAATCCTAAACCACAAACCAAAACCTTCACATGGCTGAGAGACACGAACCTGATACAATATTTCTTGCAGCCAAGAAGTGAGGAGGAAATCAGACAAGGCTGAGCATGAAGCACATGGCTGCCTCAGTCTTTTACCAGCAAATACGCACAATTCTGTATGAGATGGAGCTGCATTTAAACTTCCAGTGGGCGTGTAAAACTCAAGAGCCACAACTCAGTCTTCTCAGTCCTGAGAACATGCCCCACTGGGGCTAACCCTGCTAGAGTTGATGGAAATCCCTGCAGGTTCTGTGACGCCAGTGTGAAGCTAGTAGATGTGGTTTAGTCCTTTGTTTTCTTTCCTTTTGAATTTATAAGATGGCAATGGATTGTGTAGAGTGCAAAAAACAACATGCACAATTTTGTATTTGTCTAGCAGCAGAGTTCATGGACAGCAGTATGTGTGTGATGAAAGTTATGTTTTCATCTTAGACTGTCATGATACTATGTAGGAATGTTTGTATCTTAACACCTAGACACCCCAGTCAGGGTTGGGGCTGTGTTGTGCTACTTCTGGTCACTGCTTCAGAAAACTTAGTGGTGCAAGAAATGGTAATGTTAAATTGACTCTGAATACATTTCAGCTGTTTCTAAATCTGACTTAATCCTGTTGTCTCCCCACAGATTTAGAAATTGTTGGCTTTGTAGATATAGCTGACATTTCTAGCCCTCCTGTCTTGTCCAGACACTTGGTGCTGCCCATTGCACTTAACAGAGGTGAGCAAGTTTTGTGTCTTTCAGCAAAAACTGCTTTAAGCTTCCCTTGTAACGTCTGTGGTGGTTTAGACTAGAAGCACAGGTTTTATGCTTTATTAAAATGCCAGATGTCTCTAAAGACATGTTTATGTGGTTACATTAAAATTAAAACATTGAACACAAGCTCCTTTTTTTGAATACTGTATTCTTTAGAAAGTTAATAGAGGGAACAGTGTCCCTGTAGCATCATTATTAATAAAACATGCTAAACTTAAAGCTAAAAATAGTTACAGGGCATGAAATATGTAATGCAAGATTAATATTTAATGCCTGAATCTAATTGGTTCTTGGATTGATTTGTTGTTGTGAAAAATCTGATCTTAATCACAACTAGATTGCTCAGTTGTACTTGAGCATTAATTGCTGCTCGTTGGGGCTGAGTATATATGTATCTATACAAATGACTGGTGTAGGCTTCAAGGATGGTTAAGCATATCACTGACTTACAGCTACCTGAGTGCTTGTGATAAGGACTTCCCCTTTTCTTTTATCATGGCCTTGGAGTGGAGCAAAAAGAAAGTGAGATTTCTTTTGGTAAAGAAGAATGAAAGTTCTAGATATGCTTTCATCTCTGTCTTAACACTCTTATCCTGCTAGGCCTTTCACTTCTGAAGATACTAACAGTTAAGTCACAGCTGTATTCCAGCTGCTAAAACAGTAAGTTTCTCATAATGACCACAAATTGCATAGGAGAGGAGGACTTGAAATTCTGGATGCTTTTGGTTCAGAAGCAGACATGTATTTGTTGCCACACTCCTGCTGACGTTTCGTTACACTTCTAGTTTCTTCGAAGCTGAGGTTTTATTTGCAGTTTTTTGGTAACTCTGTTTTGTGAGTAGGATGCAGTGGAATATTTATATGGCATTATAGTGCCACTTTGCCCAAACAGTTCATTTAGCAGCTGTTCATTCTATAAAAGTATTAATTAACTCTTCCATGTCAGAAAAACACAGGATGGTGTCATGGAAATGAAACTAGTGTGATTGAATTTATTCTTACGTTGTCTCTTGGTTTGCTTTTATTCTTCCTCAGAAGGTGATGAGGTGGGACCTGGGATCACAGATGACACTGAAGATGAGAATTCAGCTAATCAGATTGCCGGGAAAATCCCCAACTTCTGTGTTTTATTACATGGCAGCCTGAAAGTGGAAGGCATGGTGGCTGTCGTCCAGTTGGGGTATGGAGCTGGATGTCTGCCTGAAAAATATCTTTGCTCATTTTATGCTTTATTTATAAATTATGCTTATTTATATCTGTATTCTGTAGAGAACTCTCAACTGCTAGACAAAGCTGTGGATTTTTAGCTGTGGATATGTTTCTACCAGTATAAATAGCAAATAGTGGGCCTCTACACAGTGGGAGGGAGGCAAATTCTAGGCAAAGAGGGGTGGAAGATTTTCAGCCTTTGGGATTTGCTCTTTTCGATAGGCCAGAGTGGTATGGCATGCTCTATTCACAAGCTGATAGCAAGAAGAAGTCAAACCTTATGATGTCGCTTTTTGAACCTGGTCCTGAGCCCCTTCCATGGCTCGGGAAGATGGCACAGCTTGGACCCATTTCAGGTACTGCTCACACTGATCTGAATAACTCTTACATATTCACTGTTGCATGAATGACCTTGCCAAGTTTTACTTGTTAAGTCTGTTCATTGTCTTTTTTCTCCCAGATGCAAAAGAAAATCCTTACGGGGAGGACGACAATAAGAGCCCTTTTCCCTTGCAACCCAAGAACAAGCGCAGTTATGCACAGAATGTTACTGTGTGGATTAAACCAAGTGGCCTCCAGGTAATGACACAGGTTTTAGACTTGATGCTTTGGTTTGATCAGCAGTAGCCATCTTGCCAGCAAAGAGGAGTCTGTGTCTGTCTTGTTCGTTTAATGTAATTGCTTTATTGCTTTTCTTTCGTTTTTATAAACGCTGCCTCTTTAAAATGTCGTGATTAAAATGCAATCAGAAAGCATAGCTTGTTAATGAAAGCTGTGTCTCCAGCGTAGCATCTGGCGTAGTTTATTGGATTTAGTATAATTACCGTTTATGTTTCAGCCTTTGTGAGCTGCAGTATCATCAATGGTCAGCATAATTTATCAATAAATAGTGGAGGATTTTTTTCTGCAACTTCCCCAGCAGTTGCTAAGATTATTTTCTAAAAAAAATTTTCTTTTCTGCAGACAGATGTACAGAAGATCTTGAGAAATGCAAGGAAACTCCCTGAAAAAACTCAAACCTTCTACAAAGTAAGTAGCATTTCAGGCTGGCTCAGGTTTGATCCATAGTGATAGTGGTGCATTTGACAGAGAGGCACATACTGACACAGACATGTCTGTGTCTGGTATGTTCTGTGCAGGCTTGTAGGGCTCTGCAGAAACACACATAGTGCTGGCTCTATTTTACAGACAAGTTAAGGTGGGATGGGGGGGTCTGGTTTCCCTGCCACCACGTTCTCTGTCAGGGTGGCATAGACATGTCATGTTTACAGGTGCCCCTCTTGATCCCTGCTACTTCCACGGTGAACTTCTTTGCAGATTTTATGCAATTGTCCAGGCAGAAATAAACTGGAGAGGAATAGGAACACAGATGTCATTCTGAGTCTGAAAATGTCTCCTACATTTTTAATACAACTGAAGCAGAGAAATACAAAATTCCAGACACATTTGGCCACGTCATAATAATCCATAATCTAGACTGTAGCTGGAGGTAATTGTTATTCCTCCTGTAAGCTTAGTGCTGAAGCAGTTTGTTATTGTAGCCCCAGAGACTTCAAGAATGAATACCCTGCCTAAATGCACATAAGCACTTGTCAGTTTATAGTGAAATCAATATATATACATTTTGCTGGACACTGTAGTTAAAGGCAGCAGAGTCTGTGAAGGCTCAGTTAGAGGCCACCCCCAGCTGGGACACGGACAAAACAGGCAGGTACAACAGCTGAGTGTACAAAAGGAAAAAGGGAGAAGTGGAGGTTTATAGGAAGCGATCAAGGGAAAACCAACTGTTTGGTTGTGCCACTATCATCTTCAGCCCTGAAGCATTTTCTATCTCATGAGCAGCTGGGGAGTTTCCAGCAGCTGTACTGATCACTCAGGTTATTTTCCTCTAAGTGAATAAGCCTGCCTTTAGAAAACCATATGTAAAGGCTTACAGTGCCTTTAATAGGGGTTTTCCTTCTTTGCAGGAACTTAATCGTTTGCGAAAGGCAGCTCTGGCCTTTGGCTTTTTGGACCTCTTGAAAGGCGTGGCGGACATGCTGGAGCGGGAGTGCACTCTGCTTCCTGACACGGCTCATCCCGATGCAGCGTTTCAGCTCACACATGCTGCTCAGCAGCTTAAAGTGGCAAGTACTGGAGCATCGGAATATGCTGCCTATGATCATAACATTGCTCCACTGCAGACAGACTTTTCCAGTAGCACCACTGAAAGAATGTGAAGTCTCAATTTTGGGAGCTTCTGTAGATTAAGACTCAAGTGGTTCAGATTTTCTTTTCCTGTTTACTTTCTAGGACCCATTTTAATCACTGTTTGGAGAGCTTCCTATCAAAACGGGGTCCCTTACCTGCATCAGTGCTCTCTAAATAAATGTAGCTAGTTTGTGGTGGCTTTAGTCAGACCTGGAAACTGTGGAAAGTGTCCCAAAGCCAACTACTCTATTGGATGAAGGGTGGGAGTTAGTGTGAGGAGAGAAAATGCCATCATAGGCAGAAGACTGCTCATGGCTTTTGGCCTCCCCAAATGCAGTTACTACATAGCTGAACTTACTGGTAAAGGTATCCTAAAAGGCAGCTACTATACTTTATATACCAACTTGATTAGTCCAAAGAAAATGTGTGAAAATCACTGTGCCAGATCAGATACACAGCTAATTTCAGGGTGTTGTCACTAATTTTATGCCCGACTTGAAAACCAGTCTGTACTGCCATGAGTTATCACTTGCATTGCAGTGCTTATGCTTGTAAGAGTAACTTAATCTTGTGAGACAAGTTTATTTGTGTTAATATTAATAAAGAGTAATTCTTCATGAAATTTTAAATTGGATCTGTTCCATTTACATAGTAACTAGTCTGTGCGGCCTAAAACATTGACCTGGCCAAGGCTCGGCTCCCAGCTGTTTATCACAAGAGTTAAATAATAAATTATATAACTCCTGACATTCAGGGAAAGAACAAACAACCGAACTAAAGCAAAATTTGGTTGTAAATCTTTATTAATATAAACATATTCTTTCTGAAGGACTAAAATTCAGTAGTGTAAGATCCTTGACAGCTTGCACTAGGTACCAGTTTCACCAAGAAATACAATGTATGAATACATACAGATTTCAAAACAGAAGTTTAAATGCCCAGTGGAGAAATCAAAGTATGAAAGTGATCCTTGCTGTTCCATTACTCAGCTAATTCAGTCCTTTGACATACTTCAAACATAGATACAGTGTGGGCTAAGTGAAATATTGTGTAAGTAACGCTCTCTGAGTGAAGCTGCACCCTCCTCTGAGCGGGAGCCTCAAGTATCCCTAAAGAAAAGTTGTATTATGCCTCTTGGTGAGATAATACAATTTGTGAAATGCAGCGTGTTTCTTTGTTAAAATCTCGTATTTCCTTTTCTTTGAAGTAACAATCACTGGGTCTATATCACAAGCAGTAAGCTGTTTGTTATCTTTAATATAGAAAATAAATTTCTGGAGGATTCATATTGTTTTACAGTAGAAAAAGATGATAATAACAACATGGCACTAAGCTGATCTCCACTTCAGTGCCAGTGCTGGATTGCTGGCATTGCTTTGCATTGCCCTGGGGCCCGTGGCAGTTGTGAAGCAACCTGTTTGTAATCACAATATGGTTTAGAGCAAACTTTTTGTACATTTTCCATACTGGATTAAGGAGGCCAGAAGGATCTGGAATTAACTACAGGAGGCTAGGTGTGAAGAAGGCTGCATTGAATTTAAGCCAACTGAAGCAAAGGTTTCCAGGTGAGAGAGTAGATGACCTAGAACGTGGGGAGGAGCTTCTCTTTTTCTGTTGTTGCTGCTGTTTAAAGCAAGCACAGAGGAAAGGGTCCCTTCAGACCTTGTGTGGGATCTCCCTTACTGAGATACATGCTATCAAAATAATACACTGTTTATTTGATTTACTACTCCATCCCACCAGAGGCCAGCCAACAAAGCATATACACCAAATTCTCAGCTGCACCCCTAAGTTTAAGTAGAAAAGCAATCTTTACTGCCTTTCTGAAGGCTCTAAATACAGGAGCTACAGCCCTGCCAGGAATGATCAGAGGAGCCCCAGTGTCCCATGACAGTTCCACATTTTCGCTTTGCATGGGTGGGATGGAGTTCTGCTGGGGTTTATTCACAGGCTAGGAGAAAGCTGGTACCTATGTTTCCTTGTTCTGTTCCGTTTCAGTGCTTGCATCACCGATCAGGAAAGTGTTTCTGACTGTGTCACAGAGTGGCAGCTTGCTTTCCCTAATGACTGGATACGGATGTATTGCTAATTCTAATTCTAAGATCCACATAGCGCTCCTATTCTGTTAAGGCTAAACAGACTGAAGTTGGTAGCATTTAAGTCAACTCTAGCAACTTCCAGTTTGAATTCTGCAGCATCAGTATGCTGCAGAAGAGAAGGGGGTATGTGCTGAGCAAGTTGACCCTAACCGTTAATAAACACCCAACCACTGTTCAGTGGTCTCAGACTGCACCCTAGGAACAGCACGGGCCAGCTAATAATATATCCCCACATCAGAAGCCCTATCTGCATGCAATATTGAAAGAGCAAATATCCAATTAAAAGATAAACACTATTTCTATTTAGTGCTGCTCCACTGTTTATAAGCATATTATATGCAGATAATAGGATTTCTTTCTAACATGGTAGTTGACAGGATACACATTTAAATGTTACTGTTCAGTGGTAAATGCCATGCATACATGATTGAAAGGGAACAAAATACAGGATATGGGAAAGTTACCTGAATTCACTATGAAATCATGAGATCTAGCGTGATCATTTAATTTTACAAAATTCTTTACATTACAGTGGGTAAAACTGTAAGAATTAGAGGCTTATCTTGACATTGAGATAAGTTAGATAAGAAAGCACTGCAGTCCTCCTTTACTTCATCTTTCTCTTCTTTGGTCCAAGGTGCTGTTTCCTTTGCTTGTACAGATGACGGAAGTTTACAAATACCCCTGAAAAAGAATGAAATGTTTAGGTAGGACATCACTGTGTCTTTTTAACCCTAGATGGCTGTACCAAATTTAAAAACACAACAACAAACAAACCAACGAAAAGGAAAAGGTGATGGTTTAACAGAGTGTATAGCACTGAAAACTAATGCAAGTTTTTTCTTGCTGGGTGAGGCAGGAGTTGCTGCACAGGCTGTTTGGTACCGGGCTGCTCAGAATGTTGGTTTGTCACTTTTAAAAGGCTGCAACACCGGCTGTGCAGAACCATTTAAGGATGAAACAGGTATTTCAGAGTGAAACTTCACTAAAGGTATTCTTTAAGCAATGTCTGTGAACGGGAGAAGTCTAATGAAAGTTCAATTTAAAATTCCAGGTTAGATTCTACAGAGTTGTGGATACCCAGACATTACTGGCTGTGCATACTATGAAGTTAGCTTATGTTTAAAAATGTAACACCAGAAACCAAATATGTATCAAGCACCATTCTCCTTTAAATATGCTGCTATTTAAAGAGCCTTCTATATTGGTTCCTGGAAAAACATGACTTCATGTTGCATTAGTGACTATAATGCTGTTTAAACATTGCCTTAATTTGAAATTGTGTTCAGATTTCCACTAAATATTGCAAAGCTCAAAAACCATGTAAAAGGTGAAACTAAGTATACTGAGGTTAAATACATGTAAAAATTATTCTTTTAAGATAAGTGATCAGTAGATAATGCTGCTAACTTGTTACCAAGATCTCCCTCTTGGGGGGCCAACCAGTGCTTCGTGTAGGTGTGTTCCCCTCCATCACTGACAAAGTTAACATAAACAAGCAACAAGGATAATGCTTAACCTCAAGCAATTTTTCGTTGCCACTATTCCCAAGATGCAGGAATTTAATTTTCTTCAAAAAACATACTTATTCAGAGGAAACCGGCCTTTTTATATCAATAGTGAGAAACATAATTAAGTATCTTACCTAAAAACAAGGCTATAAGGTATATTTGAAGCAAAAATGAAAACTGGATTGTGACGTTCAGTGGATTTGGCAATCCCAGACTAAATTTCCCTGTTTCACTGAAGATTGGAATGGATTGAACGACACAGACGGCTGAAAGCAGAAGGCCACCATCATTATCAAACACAGATAAAATATCTAGTTGCCCAGCCCACACCAACTTTTTCAGGATATTCCCTTCTTATTTGCTAGCTCTGGATTTTAAAGCTGGGTTTTTTTTAAACATGTGGCATGACAGAAAGCAGCTAGCAGAGGCAGTAGAGCAGGTCAGCTACGCAAGTCTATGAACTTGCCTGGTGAGACACTGTTCTCAGACACAGCTGTAGCCTGCAGGGCCTGTGCCAGCAGTATTTACCATGCAGAAATACCCACGGCAATGCAACAGGCATAGTCTTTCCTGTGCTTGGAGGTGGGCAATGCCCAAGCCTACTCCTGGCTCACAGAAACAGGTTCTGGCAGGTACAATTACAACACATTTCTTACAGCTAGAAGCTGAGTGGGGATAAGCTTCTTAAATAAATAATAAATAATCTAGACATGTTAAGACAGAAGAGTACACCACAAAGCCCCCCACTCTAGAGGGGTACAGCAAGAAGACTAGCTGCCTGCTTCTTCCACAGAGCAATCACTCTCCAAGCAGAAAGGGAGCAGAGCCCTGTCTGGCAAGCGCCGTGCCTATCTCAGAACATGCTATGCTGCTTTCAGAGGAAGAATCAGCCCCTGACTGTCCTGTGCAGTGATTTACAAGATAACATCAAGATCTGTGAGCTGGTGTGAACCCAGGCTAGGCTGCCCAAGTCGAGCCCAGCAGACAAAAGTAAATACTCTGCTTCGGGTCATCAGAGGGTAGTAAGCGTTACTGTGAACTGCAGCAAACACTTTGTCACTTTGTTTGGGTAACCTTTTGTTGCCTTTACTTTTCTCCCCAGTGCCTAAAAGGGAGACTTCCTTTCACAGCAAATTTTAAAAAAAGATTCAGTAAGAAAGACAAAAATGCTTACATTTGGTTCAGCTCAAAGCAAATGTCCATTTATCTGTTGTTCTATCATTCTTAAGTCCAGCAGCCAAAAAAATTATTTGCCCGGCCTTGAATTCATTATTTATTAAACTGTCTTTTTTGGACATACCTTCTGCCAAGCCTCCTAAGGGATAGAGAGGGATCCAGGTAGTGTATCGGAGCCAGGTTAGTGGTTTCCATTCAATGCCGATGCATGAAAGCATGTAATATGGATACCTAAAGCCAATTCAGTGTGCGAAGAAACAGACACTGTTTAAAATGGCAGCTGCTACTAGAATTAGTCTTGCATATATATATATATTGTATAGTCAACATAATTCCCAAATGACACAAGAATATTCAAAAAATTGTTCCTATGGATCATGATGAATGCACCCTTGTTTGACAGTTTACAGAACTAATGCTATTATTCTGACCATATAGATGAATGTAACTGCCTGGCTTGCCTAATAAACCTTTCAAAATACTTTTCTTGAGAGAAACAGAGCATAGTGCAGCTCACTTTACAAGGGAAATTCAAAGCAACAGAACACTCCAGGAGAAAAGCAACAGGTTTCCCTAGGTTCAGGGCAGTACTATTTTCAGACTTGCCTTGTCCCAGCTTTTGGCAGATGGAGCCACCTAGGAAGGCTGTGATAGTCCATGTCTAAAGGAGATTTTACCATCTGGGGCCAATGCACTAGTGCCACTTTTCCGAAAGGTACAAAGATCAAAATCTTCTTTAAAAAGTTCTTGAGAAACACCACATTGTTATGTACACAGCTGCAGAAGAAAAATCCCACAAACCTGAACAGCTCAGCGATACTCCAGAAATAAAATATGAAGAACACCACAGGTTTGCTCTGCATTTCCTCTAAGCTTCCGATGACAACAAACAAAATAAAGTTTCTTCCAAATATCTGTTTAAGGAAAAACAAATTAAGGAACAGTCACATGTTTCACCAAAAGAAAGAGCAAGTCCTTGCTGCCGAAAACATGCAGGATATCTACTCTTCATGCCTAAAACGCCCGCTGAGCACATAACTAACTCAGCAGCTGAGCTGTGACCTGCTGCATATGAGCATGCATTTTGCTCTGTATTTAGGTGCAACCCAAGGGACCTAGTCTTAAATCATAGATCCTCATTTTTATGCATAACCACCACAAGAAGAATAAAAAGGGCACTGGCACCAAATCAAAATCATATACTTTTCATCAGCCACTTCTTGCTTTGGTGTCCTGAAGTATCTTACCTAGGTGATGGGTGAAGACAGCCTGCCACAGCTAAGACTGGGAAGCAGAGATTCCTGCCTCTTGCATAACATACCAGTGAGGTTGTACCACTTAGTTTAGGAGAGTCTCAATACTTGTGTAAAACAGAGGTTTACTTTAAGCATGGGAGAAGCAAGAAGAATCTTAAAATATTACCTGCACTACAGCAGGTATCAGCGGTGATCTGACTAATCCTATTAGTGAATTCATGATCTCCATTAATGCCAGGGTCTGACAGAAATACATCATGTCAGCAATACTGTGAAATGTATCATAGAAGGAATCTGTAAGACAGGAAACCATTTTAGAGAACAAATGAATTTCCTTGTTCAGGAAGCTGGTGCAGCAGCATAGCTTTTGGTAACAGGATTCTAGTTCTATTTGAAAAAAACATTATGCATAATTATGTAACTTCTTTCTAGGCCTTATCTTGAAGTCACAGCAGTTAGGCCAGAAACACTGCTCAAGTGCTCTTTTCATAAACAGAAGGATCAAGAGCTATTTCAGTAATTACTTTACAAAAAAAGCAATAGCGCTGTACCTCAGTAGAATGAATTGTTCTTGCTTCAAAAACAAAATATTCTGCCCAGCTCATTTTCAAAAATACTAACATTACAGTGAGTGAGACATTTTGCTCCAACTGACTGCATTAGAAGTGATCTTGTCAGAATACAAGTATCATTTAATCCGAATATGCAGTTGTGATTTACAAGAGGACAATGTTTTCCTATCCTTGACGCTGTGATGGCTTTTGACAGGCTTTTGTTGTGCGCTTCAGTAATGCGTTTACGGTTTTGTTTCCTAAATAGGTCTTTCTTTAGATTTCACTATTTAGAAAGTACTAAAAACAACCCTAAAAAAGCAAACCCAAACCCCCAGTGTAAATAAAATAGTGCTTGTTACTTGCCTTTTCCCAGGATGAACAGTCGTACTGTCATGTTCACAAAAATCCAAGAGAATCCCAAAAACTGTACAAGATTATACATGATTAAGTATCCCTTCTTCAGGTGTTTGAAAGCTAAAATCAATAATAAACACATCAGGTGAGCAGAGTACAATGGTAACACCTCTGCAAAGACTACAGCTGCAAATCAGGCTTTCTATGAGAATAAAGCTTACAAGGGAAGCTATTGATTGTGATAAAAGGGTTGCTGCATGCACTGTGGGTTCTGTCTGCTTTTACCATCATCTGCTAGAACTCAATTCTCCCTAGTCAGATTTTTAAAATTCCTTGGAAACTGCAGTCCATTTTTAGTAAAAGTCTGAATGGCTCGCGATACAAAGATCCCCTCCAAGATGCACCAAGCCAGTCAAAATTGGTCCGTAAGAGTTGAGGTTTTGCATAGAGGAGTGACAGAAGCTTTCTAAACCCCATCTTACACACTAAAAAGGTAAGGTTACTTACGGTCTTTTGGGACTCTGGATTCTATTTTCACTTTGTTAATCTTTTCTTCTTCCTTAGGATGAAGGATAAGGTTTTAAAGACTGTTACTGTAATTAGCAAGTGACTTGTTAACTATACTACTGCAAAGCTAGCGGGTTTAAAACTCAGCTGAGCAGGCAGCTGCTAGAGGGTTTAAATTTTCACCTGCTTAAACCACCACATTCATCATCCAGAAATTATGGTGCAGTAAAAGCCAGAGGGTGTTAACTAGTTATCCTGCCTTCACTATGTATTTTTAGTAATTAGATGCTCTTGACAAAAAAGCCTGCTGTTTTCTGTGTTAATTCTCAGTTATTACTGTTTCTTAGAGCTGTTCCTTAAAACATTTCATGACCCACCAGTGACATGAAGGGAGCTGAGAACATCCAGCCCAGGCTCTCTGCCTGTCCTTCACCATTGCTTTCTGGCTCCTGGCATTGCAGTGGCCCTTTCTCCTCTGCACTAAGCTCAGTGGCTGTGGAGGGGAACAGGGCAGCATTTGTTGTAAAACAGATTTGCAGAAATGTGGTCTGTTCAAGTCTTTTCCAAGACAGCCTTGTGCTTCCCTGCTGCAGAAAGCTGCTTGAGCTTCGCAGATGGTGGGAACATGCCATCAGGGCCAGCCCAGTGGCTCAGGAAAGCCTCAGAAATCCCCGCTTTCCAGAGAAGTAATGTCTGGGACTGGTGTCTCTGGACTCCATATGGCACATCAGCATGATCTTCACATGGATTGGGACACAGGGCTGTGGAGGCACAGGGCAAAGGGTGCAGGCCTTTGGCTGCAGACCCTGGCCAGGGCTGAGCTAACTGCTGCTCTTTCAAGCCATAAATGTGCCTGTTTCTGAACTCCTGTTTACAATTTGAACAGTTTAACCAATTCTGCGTGGGATCTGCATGAAACAGCAGTAACAATCAGCATGCCAAACAACTCCAGGTAAATGAAGAACACAAGTTCATGTGCAAGGAAACAGCCACCCTTGCTGTAGAGCTGGCAGCACAAACCACATGTGTCCACAGGACTGACCTTCTCCTTCAGTTCCATTTCAGCATCCGATTCATCTAACCAGCGGTCGAAGTCAGGAGCTAGGAAGAGCGGGCGCTTCTCTTGCTTGGTGAGTCTCTCCCACCAGTTACTCTCTTTTTTCTGCACAGTGATGTTCAGCTGCCTTTGAGTCACCCTGCATATAGGCTGAGGGCAGGCACAGGAGCATACATCAGCAAAAGTCCTAAGAAACAAGCTCTAAGCCTGAGTTGAGACCCAGGCTCTCACTGTCAAGGAGGCAGAGATGACATGGACTGCTGCTGCCACACAACCATCTCTCTGACACCCAAGTCATGGAAGCTAAGGGCAGCCCAGTTGAAGATGGCAACTGTGGTGGCTGTAGGACTTGACAAGCAGCTTGAAAGCCTGCCCGTACCGCACAGGAACACTGCATCCCACCACAAAGAGCCAGCACAGACCCTGGTACCAAGCCCTCCTAGGCAGAACCCATGATCCTGGCTTGCGTTTAGTACCGTGAGCCACCCACTTCCTCTAGCCAGTGGTAAAAATAACACTGCCATCAAGTCCCTGCCCAGAACAGGGGACTTCTGCTACAGTGAGGAAGAGCTAAAAGCCTTAGGAAACACCTGGAGACAACGGTGAGCTGATGGACCTGGTCATTGCAACCCCATGAGGCCTCTCCACCACAGGCACCCTCTGCGTAATGGCAGCCCACAACCCCTCCATCCTTACAGCCCAAAGCACTGTCACCTTGGGGGCTCACCCTTACTGCCACCATCACGACCACGCCAGGGTGCTCTGTGTGGGACTGCCTCTCAAACCAGCTGAAACCAATGCAGAAGAGCCATGAGCTGCATTCTTAACTGAGCACATCACAGCAGCACTGCTCCATCACAGCTGCCTGGATGCTGGTAGGACATCTGAAGACTGCAGCTGTAAGTTACAGCTACTCACGCCTGGTTCTTGACTGTCAGAGGCTCCGTCTCTCGCCGGTGGCCAACTTGGCACCAGCAAGAGGTACTCATGGTGCACATCAAAGCTAAAGGAGAAATCCCTGGACTGCAACGCTTCTTGGTCCCGACCATCTGTGGTTACACACATTTCAGAGTTCAGTCTCCTCCAGTCCCTCCAGAGTGACTCAGAGTGACTAGACTTTTGGAAGGAGGCTGCTCTGCAGAGGCAAGGGCTTGCCTTCCAGGCCTGGCACCCAGCACAGCCCATGTCTGCCAGCTCAGAAGACAAGCACGGTTGGTGGTGGGCACCTCTCCCCACACTGTGGACCAGGCAGCTGCTGCTTTACAAGCTGGACAACAAACTGGTGACCAGATCCTGGAACCAAGAGATATTCATTGTCTGCCACGCAATTCCTGCCACACAAGAAACTTGCCTGCTGACAGACCCAAGAAATTCACCCTCTGGCAGTCTCCTCCCTGTGGAAGCAGCAGAGGTGAATGGGGGCTCCCAGTCTGACTGCAGCTATCCCAACAGGCAGTCAGGAATAAGCAGCACAAATCCTGCCCTGGGAGCAGAACCCAGGTTTTCCTGTGCCTCTAACAGCTTCGGGAGGTAAAGACAGACTTTACGGCCACTGGTGAGTAACATGGAGGGGCTGCTCTTCCAGAGGAGCTCTCGCCTATCAGACTACAACAGGAATTAAGAAAAGCTTTTTGCAACAGGAGCCACAACGTATCTATACTGGCAACCTAAGAAATCTGTACAAACCAGAAGCTGGAATTCTCATGACACTTTTGTCGGGCTGAAAAAGAAGCCATGAAACATCACGCTGACATTTTGCAGCACAGTGTTGCCTTGCTCTCCAGTCAAGGCTGCATCAGACAACACGTTGCCAGATTCTCCCATTATTTTGCTGCTTTAAATCCTTAAAAAAATTTACAGCTACTGTTTATCAACGGATACATGTGAGGTATCAAGCTGACCCATGCAATGAGGTGATTTGCATTAAGGCAGGATGAGGGCTGAGCACCAGGACAGAAGACTACCACAGATGGCTTTTGGTTTGTAGCAGTTGCAAAGTCATCAGGAAAATCTAAACAGCATATTATGGACTTTACATGCAGCCATTTTCCCTTCAAGTTTTTCAAAAATTACTTTTTTTTTTTTCAAGAGTTAGAAAAGTAAAAATACCTACTTTAGGCTCAACCGGTTCTAGGAACTCAATCTGAAATTCGTAGATGTTGTCCCCTTTGGCACCATGACCCTGAGCTAAAAGACAAGAGTTAATAGTCAGTGTGAAGGTCCTAGCCATTTTCGCACACCCCACTTGCAAAGGACGCTTTATACATAGAACTCTTCAGTGGTTATTTACAGTGCTTCCCCCTGCCTTGCTGGGAAGCAAGAGGAAACCACACAGTAACAGGGAAGAACCCAAACGTTGCTCAGAGGTGCAGCTGCTGGAGTCAGCAGCTAAAGCTGCTGCAACTCTGTACAGGGCTGGAAAAGGGTCCTCGCTCACAGGAAGGCAGCGTGTGAGATTCCCAAAAGGAGGGCTCAAAAGGCTGCTCATGCCTAACTGGAATCCAACTGAAAATCCCCTTTGGGGAATCCAGGCTCTGCACCGACAAGCATGTGCCCAGGGAGACACGTCTCTGGTGGGTCCGCTGGAGTGTGATGTGGGGAGTCTCCTTCCAGCGGCAGGAGGGTGCGTTGGTCTCTCAGATCCTGCATACGAGGGTCTTGGCTCCGGAAGGGCTCCAAAGACCTGCACGCCAAGTTTCATTTCCACCCTTCCACACCGTAAACTGATCCTGAAGTGAACACGATGTGCGACAACACCCTATCGAATGGCCCTGGCTGTGGCTCACTGGGGAGGCGGCATTTCCTAGACAACGCATCTTAAAGAAAACCACCAAATAAATGAGAAAACCCAAATAAAACCAGCTACAGCATATCCTGAGCACTACCTGGAGAAGCCAACCAGCATAAGCTCCACGGTGTTGCCAACGTGCAGCTGTCCAGCTGAAACAAAACCATCTTTTAGGAAGAGATCTGCTTTACCTTTCAAATCGAGCGCTAGTTCCCGATGCAGAGGTTTGATAACAGTTGCAAACAAGGTCTTTGTGAAAGGAAAAATTGCCGTGAGTTATCTCAGGGGTTCAGTTGAGACAGGGCAGCAGAGAGATATGGAAATGTCACTGATATTTAAATATGGGCAAAGGGGTTTTTTAATTATTATTATTAGATAAGATACGACCTGCTATCGTTACCAGGGCTGAAATACGAGGGTTTGTAGGTGGGTGCGTGTCATGGCGTATCCAGACACGCCCGGCGCCCAGCACGGAGCTCGGCCGCTTCCACCAAGGGCAGCGACGGGGACCTGGCACCCCGCGGCGGGGGACATCCCGGTCTCTGCCCCTCCCGGCACCCCACGGCTGGGGGACACCCCTGTCTCTCCCGCCAGGCTCAGCGAGCAGCCGTGGCCTTGGAGGAGCCCCCCCGCGAAGGCCGGAGCCCCCACCTTTGAAGTGCAGCACGTTGTCGGTGATGGCGATGTCCGGGCTCTGCAGCGGGGGGAGAAGCAGCGTTAGGCGGCAGGTCGCGCACCCGGGACGCGCGGGGTGTCGCTACGTGCCCCCACCCGTGTCCCGCCCCCCGGTACCTGCACGTCGCTCAGCTCCACGCGCAGGTAGAGCTCCCGGTGCCGCTGCGCCCAGTGCACGTGCGGCCGCAGGCTGGGGCCCGCCATGGCGCGCGCCGCCGCGCTCCCCGCCAGGCGGCACCGGAGGGGGGGTGGGGGGGTGGGGGGGCGTTCCCGCGCGCCTGCGCACAGCGGCCCCGCGGGGGCGGGGCGGGCCGTTCCGCCTGCGCGCGGCGCGGAGGGGCGGGGCGGCCGCCGGCAGGGCCGGGGGCCCAGCGCCCCCCGGGGGGCGGCGCGCTCCGCTGCCTCCCGGAGCTGCTCTTGCGGCGGCGGCCGGCGCATCCCCCCCGTCCACTTCGGTCCGCCGGGGCTCTGTGTGTCCCCGCCGGTCCGTGTGCGGCCTCCCCCGCGCCCTCACCGCACGGTGCCAGGTCTAAAGGTGTTGGCCGTGATGGCAGTGACCTGGGTGAGGGGCCGCGTCAGGTATTTTAACAGAACTGTGACGCCTTTCGGGCACTGTGCCCTCTTCGGCAGCTTTATACCATGTGGGATGTCAAATCAAGTGAGTCCCACCATCGCTCGAACCCAGAGGGAGTGTGCCCGTGGGGCCAAGAAGGCCAATGGCATCCTGGCTTGTGTCAGCACTAGTGTGGCCAGCAGGGACAGGGAAGGGATCTGACCCCTGCACTCGGCACTGATGAGGCCGCACCTCGATTCCTGTGTTCAGTTTTGGGCCCCTCACTACAAAAAGGCCATTGAATGACTCGAGCGTGTCCAGAGAAGGGCAACGGAGCTGGGGCAGGGTCTGGAGCACAGGTCGTACGGGGAGCGGCTGAGGGAACTGGGGGGGTTTAGTCTGGAGAAGAGGAGGCTGAGGGGAGACCTCGTCACCCTCTACAACTGCCTGAAAGGAGGGTGCAGAGAGGGGGGGATTAGTCTCTTTAACAGAGTAACAAGCCATAAGACAAGAGGGAATGGCCTCAAGCTACGCCAGGGCAGGGTCAGGCTGGCTCTGAGGAAGGATTTCTTTGCAGAAGGGGCTGTTGGGTGTTGGAATGGGCTGCCCAGGGCGGAGGGGGAGTCCCCATCCCTGGAAGGGTTGAAGAGTCGGGTTGACCCAGTGCTGAGGGATCTGGTGTAGCTGAGAACGGTCAGTGTAAGGTTCATGGTTGGACTGGATGATCTTCAAGGTCTTTTCCAACTGAGATGATTCTGTGATTCTAGAGTTTGCCTTGGTGCTGACCCCCATTCTCCTCCCACCGTGCCATAGGCCTTCACGGAGGGGTGGGCTCCTGCAAGAGCACAGGGAGCTTCTCAAGCCACTTCAACCATAACCAAGGGAGGCTGATAAAAATGTAGAAAATGCTGTGCCTTCTGTGGCCTGCCCCATGACCACACGCCCCAACCTTTTCAAAGTCTTACATTGTCATTATTATGTAACCCAAGACCTTGCTGCTAATAAAGCTAAAAAAGGGCAGTGTTGATTTTGGTGTTGCTTTTTAAAAAACTACCCCTCGCTCCCTCAGCAGCTCACATAAGGACACCTCGCCCATGGCCTTCCATGTTGCACTGGCAAATTCATCCTTCCATCCCAGCTTGGGGCGACCTCTCCCAGCTTCAGGGCGCTTTCTTGTGCTCCCACAGTGCATTTTCTGGGCAAATCTCCGTGTAGGTAAGAGTCACCAGCTCCATGTCTCAGCCTGCTTCTGAGGGGAGGGATTTCCAACCTCTGCTAGCCCCTGGGGCTGCAAAGCTGCTGCAGAAATGTGTGAGCTGTAGCAATAGTTGCTGGGGTGCTTTATTTTGGAAAGAAAACCCCATATACCCTTTAGGGGCCAACAAAAGCCCTGGGCCAGTGCGTGGGAGAGGGAAAAAGAGCCACCAGATCTGTGTGTGACCTGGGGCTTCTCTTGCATATGTATTTAGGAGGGGGCACCTGCTGCAACATTATTTTTTGAGGTTTATAGGAGATTAAAAAGGCTTTGCTCTCCAAAAAGCGCCTTTGCTTTGCAAAGGGAAATTCAAATGTATAGAAACATTTGTCTGGGGGCTCACTGCACTGGAGCCTCCGGGTGCGCTGGGCTGAACACGCGTTATTAGCAGCTCGGAAGGGTTTTTTTTATTTTTCCTGTGGGAAGAGTGTCGGTGAGGAAGTGCTAGGGGTTTTTTTGGGGAAAAAAAGCCGATTTTTGAAGGAGGCGTAGGGGTTTGCATGACCTGACCTCCGTGCTGGGGGAGTGTTCCGCGTCCCACCGCCGCGCTCCGCCCAGCCGGGTCCTCCCGGCCGGCAGGCGGCGCTCGGCCGCACCCCGCGACGCCCGGCGCAGGTGGCGGCACTCCCTCCCCCCCTGCAGGGGGCGCTGCCCGGCGCGGCGGGGCCCCGCGGCCCCTCCTGGCGGAAGCGGAAGCGGAAGCGGCCCGGCGGGGCGGCTCGGCAGCATCGCCGCCGCGGAGCGCCGTGAGTACCGGGGTGGGTGAGGACCCCCGTGGGGACCGGGGTTCCCGGGGGAGTCGGCTTCCCTCTGTCCTGGGGGGAGCTGCTGGTACTCCGTGGGGTTGGGAGGAGGAGGGGGCTTGCCCCGCGGCGACCTGGCTTTCCGCCCCCGGCCAGGCCTGCCCGCTGCCCTCGGCGGTAGAGGGGCCCCTCCCTGTCTCTGCCCGCTTCCTCGAGCGCGGCGGCAGGGGCAGGCCCGTGGCCGTCATCACGCTCAGGCCTGTCCTGCCCCTCCGGCGCACCGTGCGGATTCGAGGCGTCCCACGGTGTTGTAGTGCCGGTGGGTCCCCTGAGCTGGTATGAAGAACGGAGCGGTCTCTTTGTTGGCTGCGGGAAGGTGGAAATAAAATGCTTCACGTGGCAGAAGGTGGCTGCGGTAGAGATCCCGCAGTGATCTCCTGGGAGGCAGATCCTCACGTTACCCTGGCCTAACATCATCTCGCCGGGTGGCGGTTCTCACTCGTTTGCTTGTTAAAAGTCTACTGCTCTTCGGGTTTTGTCATTTTTCTTTGGAGGGAAGGGTGAGAAGTAGGTCGGGTTAAAACATACCAGCATCTAGGTGTTGGTGGGGAAAGGAGATTTTTCTTTGTTGGAATTCTGCAAATTAGATAAGAGTTTTCTGATTCAGGTTTGAAGTCTCATTCTCAGTTTCTAATGCGGTCTGAGCAGAGCACTGTTCTTTGTAGGTGTTTGGACTATCCTTCCGGTTTTACAGGGCTGTTTTAACTTGTGTCATGGTTTTGTATTGTAAATAACTCAGACAAAAGAAAGACCTGTGTTAGTTGTGTTAGTATTGTCAAAAGTGGAACCAAACTTCTAGTCCAGACTTGCTCTGCTTTGTGTTAAAATGGGTTTGGCCAAGGTGTAGGTCGTCTCATTTTTTGCTCATCTGTGGTGGGGTATCTGAGCTGCTGTGTAAAGCAGCAGGAGAGCCAGACCATCAGGGAGCTTTGCCTCGGGTAGCTCTGCTACCCAAGCCCTTGCTGTGAATTTCTGTGTCCCCTTAGTACCTGTTTGCTCAATGAGAATGCTTTATTTAGTCCGTGTCGGTGTTTTTGTCAGGCTTGAGCCACCAAGCTGGGCCCTAGCAGTGTGCAGAACAGTTGTGCAGTCTTTCCATTCTATATATAGAAAAAAGTCTCCTTTTGAGGATTGATAATCCTTACACCTTAGTCCCTTTGGTAATAACTATGTGGCGGGAGTTTATAGCTTAGATCCTTTTGAAGCTGCCCTCAGTCCTGGGATTTACAGTGGAATGACTAGGTTTCATCTTACCAGACATCTGGGCTGTTAATTCCAGCTCAGATGTATTTTGTAAAGCACAGCTGACTGCAGGAAGAGAATTCTGATAAATTAACAACCTGTTCAGGAAGATAAGACTTATGCTGCAGATAAATCTATTTGGGAAATGCTTTTTTTCACTGTGTCTCTTTTCCTCTGGTATCACCTCACACTTCTGGAAGAGTTTTATCCATACAGTATTTGTAATTACCCTTGAGATGATATAGTAGTGGTGATCATTGCTAGACCCTTTCAAGCCTTGTTTGAAGAGATGCAAACAAACCCAAGAAATTACAGGAGAATAACGGGAATAAGGGCATGCAGTTGCCTAGGCCCATTGTGTATGGCCTGGTGGTTCCAAATAAACTACTGATGTTTGTTCTAAGCAGCTGGTTGTCCCAGATCTGGCTACAGTCCTAATCATCCCCTGTTCTGATATCAGTGTAACGAGGTGATATTTGTGCAGTTCACAGGGAGGAAGAAGCAGGTAGGAGCTTAACGGGGAAGAATTTATCTACTTCATGAACTGAAATGAGTAGTTGGCATGTGGGGGTGTGGAAAAGGCAGACAATAAATCTGTGTGGCTCTGTGAAGTTCTTAGTCCCATTCTGAAAGGCTGAGTGATGGCAGCTTGTTTTCCACAGCAGAAATCTCCTTCCTAGTCGTCTTCATTCTGCTGTGGTTTTTTCATTTGAGTGAAATGGTGGTTTTCTTATAATGTTTTTGCTGTGGTGTGTTTGGGGAGTCTGAAGTGAATGTTTGCAGGGCTGCTGGAAGGCAGTGCTGAACCTCTGCTATTCTGTTTTTCCAGAAACATGCAACATGGCAGCAGCCATGGAAACTGAACAGCCGGGCCTTGAAATCTTTGAAACTGCGGGCCGCGAGGAGCGGGTCCAGAGAGAGGAGCAACCAAAACTGGAACCTTTTTACGTAGAGAGACATTCCTGGAGCCAGCTTCGGAAACTACTCACAGATACACGGAAGTATCATGGGTACATGATGGCAAAAGCCCCTCATGACTTCACATTTGTGAAGAAAAATGACCCTGAAGGACCTCATTCTGATAGAATATACTATCTGGGTAAGCTTGCTATGACAGCCTGTGTCTTGACTAAGCAGTCACCGCAGAGGCTTTTTGGGATTGACTGTTCTTGAGAGCTGGGTGTTTGTGGCAGTTAAATCATAGTGGATTTCAGGGCAGATTGGCTGGTAAAATGTCACAATTGTGATCATAATGTCCCGTTAAAACTTGCGATGTAATCTCCCCCAGAAATGGTGTGGTTGGAGGTGCCCCGTTAGGCTTGTTGGAGCTGGAACAGAACTGTGAAGTGTCCTTTGGAACATGTTCCCTAGGTGGGTGGGCAGGTTAAGTCTGTTCAGTCTGTTTTCTCTCACTCCAAGTACACTATCCCCTCTCTAAAAGCTGTGTCAGTTTAATCTCCTTTCTCTTAATTACAACTAGTGGGTAGAACCTTTTCCTCCTTCAAAGTTTCCTTCCAAAACAGAGATTATAAATGTAATTTTGAAAGTCCTTTGTGCCTCAGATATAGTAGTAGGTTTTCCAGTGATTCTGGAGGCAATAAG
This sequence comes from Athene noctua, assembly GCF_965140245.1. Taxonomy (NCBI): domain Eukaryota; kingdom Metazoa; phylum Chordata; class Aves; order Strigiformes; family Strigidae; genus Athene; species Athene noctua. The sequence goes on along the minus strand of NC_134049.1, from coordinate 13,309,775 downwards.
TGGCAGTGTAGAGCAGGGACAGCTTAAACAGTAAATGTTTCTCTCGGTATTTTTGTTCTTGATAATGAAGAACAACGTAATTTATTGTTCTTGGCCTTAGTGACTCACTTCTGCATTGTTTCACTAATTGGTGTTCACTTTATATTTGTATTTCTAAATTGCAGCTGTGCTTGAAGTGCTTTGGCACTGTAAATGATGCTGTGAGCAAGCTTCTGGGTGGTTTTTTGGAGCAAACCTTGTGGTAGAGGGAACACTTTTGTCCAAAGCTGAACATAAGTCTATGAAAAACTGGGTTAGGGTGAGAAGCAAAGGCCTAGGAGCCAGAACCATGTTCCAGCCCTACTGCTTGCTGCTTAAGCTAGTTGCTTAAGCTCTGATTTGTGATTCTTAGAGCCTTTGCATGTGCTGTGCTGTGACATAGAAAGATCTGTCTCTTTTTCCCTTTTTAGAGGATGGGGGTCATAATCCTTGAATAATGCTGATCTGAAGGATGTTGAGGGTGGATTAAGGCTGACCCCAGCTGAGATGAGCTCTGGTTTCCTATGTGCCACTTCCTGAGCTATAGGTCAGACTTGAGTTCCCCAGGGAACATCTGGCTCCCTCTGGGCTGATGCCTACATGCCTGAGCTTTCAGAAATCTGAATAGCAGTGAGGGAAAGGAGCAGGAAAGGGATGTTCAAACCTTCAGAAAGACACATTATCTTTGAAACACAAGCTGTGTCATGTTGTATTCTAGCTAGGGGAATTAGCAGAAAGGCCTTCCTTGATTTTTAAAAGCTTATAAAATAAAAGGGCCTCAGCCTTCAAGAACACAGATATGCTTCAGGCAGCGTGGGGTAAGCCTGGGTGTAGTTCCTTGTTCTCTGCCTTCTCCATGACTTGCATTTCTGTGAAGCAGAATTCCCAGACCGAGGCTGCAGTGCAGACCATCAGTACTTTCTCTGGTAGGAAGGGCCTGTGAAACTGTTCCTGGGCATCCTTTGAGAGTGTTTGGATTATTAACAGAAAACTAATACACTTTTTTTTTTCCTCCTCACTTTCACAATAGCAATGTCTGGGGAAAACAGGGAGAACACGCTCTTCTACTCTGAGATTCCCAAAACCATAAACAAAGCTGCCGCCTTGTTGCTTTCCTGGAAGCCTCTTTTGGATCTTTTTCCGGTGGGTCCTAATTTCTTTCTTTCTGCTTGGCATCGTAGCAAGTACACAGGCTTTGGGGTTCCACCTATTAGCCATCGTTAAAATTTGGAGATTATTGTCTTAAAGATTTTAAGATTCTTCTTGTACTTGGTTAACTCTGCAGCCATCTCAAAACCAAGCACAGCTTTCTCATCAGTGTTTGGAGTTACAGCCTTTGTGCGTCATAAAAACTGTGTGTGCTGGATTATTTCTCTTTTGCCAGCAGAGATTGCAAGTACTAATTTGCATCAGATTCTCTGCTGTGAGATCCTGGGGAGTTCTGAAGGAGCCTGTGGTCTCCAATAATCGCTATCTTGCAGGGGGAAGTGAGAGTCCCCCTGAGGATCAGTGAGTGGCTCCGTGACACACGCAGGAGCAGAGGATCCCTTTCCCACTCACTGGGACCCTTCTCACGTCTGTGCATAGCAAGGCCACACCAGTCCCACCCCATGCACTGTGGCAGGTTGGAGGAGGGGGGACAAATGCCAGGTGAAATTAGGTGTGTATTTTCCCATGTTATTTCCTGAGGCTGTCAGCCAGACATAGAATTCATGCTGTGCTCTCCTCCCACCAGACCAATCACCATGTATCTCTGTGAAAGTTAGCAATGACTCTCCTGCTTGTTCTAGAAATAACAGACATTCAGTCTCATCTTTCTTATATCAGTGAATAATGGAAATAACACTGTCCTTGCTATGGGAGAAGCGGCTGTCAGGTTTACAGTTGTGTAGGATCTGATCATGGCCTGCACTTGCAAGTGCTGATGGCAGAGGCACAAGCAGGAGCGGGCTTCTAGCTGCCAGCAGGATCTGGGGGAGGAGGGTGTCTGCACAGCCATCTGCTCCTGGAAGCTTGGCATGCAGACGCTCTGACAGTATAGTAAGACATGCAGAGCAGAGGTGTTGATTGTTCTTCTCTGCCTGAATTCAGGCCATCCTGGACTATGGGATGTACTCTCGTGAAGAGGAGTTGCTACGGGAGAGGAAGCGAATTGGCACCATTGGGATTGCTTCTTACGATTACCACCGAGAAAGTGGCACCTTTCTGTTTCAGGCTGGGAGCGGAATTTATCACGTAAAAGATGGAGGCCCTCACGGATTCACTGTGAGTTTACTCACCTCTCCTGTTTTCTGCAGTACTGCTTTCCTCTGGCTAGAAGCTCCTTTGGCTTGGAGTGAAAGCAGAGCATCATCATCAGTTACTGCTGCATGAGCATGGCAAGTAGCCTCAATAACCCTTGAAACGTGGAGGAGTTCTCCACAGGGGCATGCATTTCCATGGCTGTAGAAACTCAGGTGGAGAATGATGAGAAATGGTAGAAACTGCAGCAGCAAGGCAGAACACCAGATTTTGCTAATTTTTCACAAGTAGCAATGCCAGTAAAAAGCAACACAAAGGCTGTGATGCTCTGTGCTCTTTCATGTAGTCAGAAGCCGTGTCAGAGGGAGCTTTTGTTCCCAAGCTGTGGTGTAGAGGTCACTGTTCAGCAGTCAGTGCTGTGTGTGTTACAAGATTTGGCTGTGTAACTTGCAGAACAAGCAACCTTTACTCTGCTGGTGCTGAAGCTGGAGTTCAAAGCTGAAATCATTTATTATTATTATAATAAATGCCTAATGTCTGTCAAACTCTGTTGTCAGGGGGAATTTACTGTACTCTGAATTGCTTTTGGAGGACAAAATTGTATGTTCTGCCAGGCCTTTTTTAGGGTGCTGTTTTTAAGCGTGCCAGGCTTCTCTAGGCAAGCTGCCTTCTGATTTGTGGCTAATCCTCAGCACTGGTGAAAGAGACCCTGGTGGGATCTGTGACACTGTGGTAGAAGCACAATTTTCCCTGTAAAATATCTGCACAATATTTTTCTGTGTTTAACATGGATAGATTCTTCTGTTTGTAAACCTCTGTATTTGAAGTCAGTGTCCATAATATTGTGGTCTTAGAGACCTTCTGATGATCCAGGTTAGCTTATGTAAGTGTCCATGCGTTATTATTGCTTACTGTGCTTTTTCTTTCTTTCAAACAGCAACAGCCTTTAAGACCCATTCTGGTAGAGACCAGTTGTCCAAATATCCGTATGGATCCCAAGCTTTGTCCAGCTGATCCAAATTGGATTGCATTTATCCATAGCAATGACATCTGGATATCTAATATAGAAACCAGAGAAGAAAGAAGGCTAACATTTGTGCACAATGGTAATGCATCCTGAATTAAAATTTCTGCACCTCCTCTGCACTTGTTCTTGCTAGACTGAATTAAGCGATGGCACTAGGGGTTCTTCTGAAATCTGGGGGAATGGCCGCTGTTTATTCCACCTTGTTTGTCACATTCTACATGTTTCCTCTGGTGCAGATAATTGTGGGATGATTCTATTCCCTGCACTGTGGAATCTGGCAGAGTGAGTTATTTGTTGAATACATATCTAAGGGCTCTTCTGAAACACAGTGCATTCCTTTTTACTGGAACAGCCTGTTTTGTGTGGAGGAGCTGTGGGTGGAATAGAGCTGGAGGAAAGTTTCTGTCAGTGAAATCAGGCTGCAGGGCCTTTTAGAAACAATACAGACAGTTTCTGAATAGCACTGTGGCTTCTGCTGGCCCCTCATGCTCAGTAACTTAGGTCCTCATGTCTTACCCTCTCCAACTCTGTTTTAGACACGTATCCTGGAGGAAGGAAAATAGGAAACTGTGGAAAAAACACTTTTTAAAAAATCGATTGCATTTTGTATTTTAAATTGTACTTTGTATTTAAACTATACGATTTAAATTTTAGTTGAACTAAAATTTCTGACACTTTATAATATGCTTTAGCTTATTTAAATGTTAAATATTAAAATATTATGTAAGTACATTAAAAATAAACTGTAGCAATGACTCTTCCTCAGATGATAATTATTTATGGAGCGCTGCTAAGTTACCTCCAGGGTAACAGGAAAAATATTGAAGCCCTATGGATATGTCATCATGTTGAGATGTTATATAAGTCCATTACCTTTGTACAGTGAATGAAATGCTTTCATTTTTCTGAATGTTGATATTGTCAGTTTCAGTTGTTCAGGAGGGTTTGTTTTGTCAGGGTGTTTTCTTTGATTTGCTTAAAAGTTGTGGTTTGAATTCACTGAGCTCAGGTAGAGAGAATATTTTCTTTCTTCAACTAGTACATAGAAAATTGAGAGACTAATTGGGTAGGAGTAAGAAGAGGGGATTGCTTTCCTTTCCTAAAAGAAGCTGCCATGTCAGAGGATTAGATTCTTCCTAAATAAATCAACAGAGCAGAGTGGAAGTAGAAAAGAAATCTGCTGAGAAGTCAATTTATTATTGTGTAATTGTTCCTGGGGGGTAAACTTGGGCCATGTTTGGGATAATGCAGAACTGGCTTGATTCAGCAGTAAATCATGAACTAATTCTTTTGTGTCTTTTTTTAGAACTGGCCAATGTCGAAGAGGATCCAAAATCTGCTGGTGTGGCTACTTTTGTGCTGCAGGAGGAGTTTGACAGATACACTGGCTACTGGTGGAGCCCAAAGGCACAGCCGAGTAGGTGTGATGGATCCGGTGTGTCTGATGGGCACAAATAGTGGCTCCCCTGCTGTGCTGTCCAGTGCAGTTATTTTTTTTCTGCTACTTGTCTTTATGCAAGCTAGGAACTTTATATTCATAGCTCCTTTTAAACTATTCGCAGCGGTGGGCATGTTACGGTTGCCTTGTGAGCACATGTTACTGGGGGAAGAGACTTTCCTTCTCACAACAGTGGTAGGAGTTGTAAGAGTTTCAGAATGTTTTGCTTAATGAAACATGAATCACAGACTTTGTTGGAATTTTCTTCATGCTTCCAACCTGTTTATGCTCCTGAGAGAATAATGATGCCTGCAATAACTGATAATGAGTATTGAGGCTTGCAATAACTGGTAATGAGAGCTGTTCTGACCAGCAAATGTTAATTCACTTACAGCACTGAGTGGGGGTAAAGTTCTTCGAATTCTTTATGAAGAAAATGATGAGTCAGAGGTGGAAATTATTCATGTCACATCACCGATGCTGGAGACAAGAAGAACGGATTCCTTCCGGTACCCCAAAACTGGTGAGACCCTGATACCTTACATCTCTGTTTCCAAGAGACACTTATTTTATTCCATGTGCCTGACAGCAGTGACTCTCCTAACCTAGAGCAGGGGGTTGTTGGAGAGGTGTTTAGTAGTTTTTGAATTGGTGTCCAGGTGCTGGAAGTGTGTTTGGGGAAACTGCTGCTGTGGAGGTTAGATTAGTCACTGGTGACTGTACTGATACTCCAGCCATGCGGTTACTAAGAGCTCTGAGTTGGGTCTCTCAGGAGTTGGTGGAAACTATCTGATTGTCACTATTTTGGAGCTGTTGTCTCAGATCCTGGCAGATTTGAGCTGTCAAGGAGTTGTTTCTCATTACAGCCCTGTGTCTCTGAGGGAAAAGCTGCAGATTTATGGCCTTTTGCTTTTTCAGGAGGGTTTCTGTTTAGCTGCTGGCAGTGCCCTGGTAGTTCAAATTCTGAAGGACTCTGGTTTCCATGATTGCTCTTGGACTTTGAACAACAAACTCAGGCTGTTTACAGCCTGCCAGGAAAACCCCTTGTTGTCATATTTTCAAACAGTAAATGATCTGGAGGCTTCAGCAGTAGAGGGGTGAGGGCAGGCTTGAAGCATACTAAGTGGAGTGCCTTGGAAGCAGGGAAGTGGGACTTATGCAGACCTGCTGGGACTGATTCACTGGCATGTGTCAGGTGTATGGGGCAAATTTGAACAGTCTGGCCCTCGTTCTTCTGAGATTTCCCTTCTGTTTCAGGAGAGCATGTTGCTCGTAGTTAATTAAGTGGCTCGCTCACTTTCCTCACTACTGAAATCTATTTTTGGAGAAAAGTCTTCTCTTTTGCTGACCTTTCCAAGTTGCAGAATTCATTTCAGATCTTGCAGATCTCCTGATCTACTGGGAAAAGTTTTCTGCTTGTGATCCTGATTTACTACTTGTTTCAAGGAGGAAGAAAGGTTCAGTGTTAGCCTGGGAAGCAAAAGATGACTCCTTGTGTTTTTTCGTCACTTGTGTACACCCAGATTTCTGAGAGTATTTTGTCATAATTCTGTTCAGTGGTAAGTTTCAGCAGCTTAGGTAAATGAGCAAACCAAAGCCCAAATCCCTTTAAAAAAAGATCTAGGCTTTAATCTCTGGGCCTCAGTTTCCAGTCTGAGCTGCAGGGACAGTAGCCCTTTTCAGCGGGTTGTTATGAGGGCAGAGCTTGAGGTAGTGGAGAAAATTCTTCACAGGTTGAAGATAAGTACTTAAATAGGCCAGCACTGGGGCCCCAGGCAAGTCATCTCACCTCAGTGCATCGTTTTTTGTGTATAAACCAGGTTGATAAAGTGGGAGTACTTCACAGCAGCACTGAGAATATTCAGAGAATTTGCCACATGTGGCTTTTTGTGGATCAACTGGCAGCAGCTTTATTCTTTATAGTCCACCTTTGCTGTGGAGCAGGCCCCAACATTTAGCACTGTGGGTGCTGTACAGCAGGATGAGTTGCTGGGTTTGTGTGAAGAGTTAACTTTAGATTTTTCAATATTCAACACAAATATGTAGCTTTATTACCTTATCTGTGCTAGTCACGGCAATAAGCTTTTAAGTGTGAGTTGCTCTAATTTTCAAGGATGCTTTTTTAGCACTGGATTGCTTTCTGTGTACCACCTTGAGAATAACAGCCAGACAGTAAACCAAAGCTTGTTTTGCTATCCTGGTCACTCCTGAGCATTTGCCTCCAACTAGCACGTGCTGCCTTTGACTGTGGGAGAGAAGACTGTCTGTGACAGTAGCATGCCTCTGATCAGATCTGCTTGCAGGATTAAATCCACTGAGTCTGCCTCATGTTTGCAGTCTCTTTTTCTCCCTGCCTGGTTCTTTGCTGTCTCTCGCATGTGCAAGTAGGCTATTTGATCAAAGAGCATTCTGCTATTTTCCTTTTACAGTTCTGTATGAATAACACCACAGTAATCCACAGTTCAAGTCTGCCCTCTTCGAAGCAAACAACTGGTGCCTGACTGCTAACATCTGTTTTTATAGGTACAGCAAATCCAAAGGTCACTTTCAAGATATCTGAAGTGACAATCAATGTGGAAGGCAGAGTAAGTTCTATGTTCTGCTTGTTTGTCCAAATAAATGTAATTTCCGTGATTCTTTTTTGGTAAAACTCATTTTCCGGTTCAGTACAAATGAACTTCCTTGGTTTTGATAGCTTAATGGCCTCTCTGGAGGCAGTGCACTTGGCTCATTCCTACGCAGATACTTGTTGTCTGTGTGTGCAGCAGTATTTCTCAAGGCTGTGCTTTCCTTCCCTACCACTGGTTTATGAACTCAGCTGCAGAGCAGGGTATTTTAGGTGTGGATGGCTGGACCTTCTTATGTGACAGATCTCTTGATTGGCTGGATATATTGGGAAAATTAGATTGCAAAGACAATGTATCACCTTACAAAAGTGTGAACATGTGGAAAGAGGTGAACTTTACTTTCACCCGGGGATTTTTTTAACAGATGCAGAAATTTCCATAGCCAAGTCCAAGATCTTCAAACAGTTGGGAAGTTAATCTTACCAAACAGATACAGTAACAGCCATACGTTATTGGGATTCTCTCTACTCTAGAGCTTCTTCAGCCACCAGCAGTCACCTGCTGGGATAGCTGTGCTGACGTCAGCCAGCAGGGAAAGCCGTCCCAACCCTTGGGGTACCTCTGTGACTTTGTCCCCAGTCCCAGCAGGGACAGACAGCAGCGTTGCATATCATGAATTAGAACCACATTGATAACTGGATGTCATGCAGGATGTTCAACATCTACCAATTAAAGCACCTTACAAAATAGCTTGGTACAAATCGCCTCCCCTTTATATGGGGAGTCTGAGTGTTCAAGTGACTTGTCTGAGACAAATGATCCAGATTTCTCAAGCCCTGGCTGTGCTGGCAGTGCACAGCTTTCCTACTATGCTGGTTTCTGGCTACAGATGGGGTTGAATCCCCTGTGTTGCAAAGGCTGAACAATCTAAATTACATGAGCTGCACAGAAGAAGTCTTCTGTGTCCAGACTCTCAGTGTGCATGAAAACTGGTTGTGGGGGTTCATCTCAGTGTCACTGAATTGCTGCTTTGTCAACAGATTGCAGATGTTGTGGATAAAGAGCTAGTTCAGCCGTTCGAGATCCTCTTTGAAGGAGTAGAGTACATTGCTAGAGCTGGGTGGACGCCAGAAGGAAAATAGTGCGTATGTTAATCCTGTCTCTGCTTAGAGGGTTTGGGGCAATACAGTTAGAAGGAGAATGTAGTGGTCTCTGTCTTCTTTAAGCTTAAGCCTGCTTTCATTTTTACTTTGCTACAAACTCGTTTGTGCAAAGGGGACGATTTTTTCAAAACCAAAAACGAGTTCTTGTCTCTTTCTCTGGTACCTGGCCCTATTGCTTTGGTATTGGACACTTGCAGCCTTTGATGTATGTGTCCTCTCAGCATCCCTGTGAGAGAGAGTGCAGTGCTATTGTCCCCATTTTACAGATGGGGAACTGAAGCCCAGAGAGGCTAAGTGACTTGCCATGGTCACACAAGAAGTCTGTGGCTGAGGAGAGAAATGAGCCCAGGTCCCCTAGGCTAGCGCCCTAACCACTGGACCATCCTTGCTGACCAGACTTACTGATCAGAAAACCTGCTGTAAGTGCTACTTACATTTGCATGTCATTTTTAACCCTGTAGATGATGTAGTACAGTGTTTCTAACTCACCAGAAGCTTCTCCAGAATTACACTTCTCCAGTTCTTGAATCTAAAGATGGCTTTCACCTTTTTAATATTTTTTTCCCCCTCTCAAATGTTGAAGAAGTGCAGGGACACATTTGCTACATTATCTTGCTTTTTGCAGGATTATTGTCAGAGCTACATGCAAAGCCATCAGAAGTATGGCAGGGTCTACTGCCAACCCATTTAGGTGCCAGTATTATTCTCTGCCAGGTATAGGTTTAAAACATGAGTATTTTCACAAGTATCATGAAATTCCAATTGAAATTTTTCTGCTTCATTATTCCCTCTGATTTTTCTCTTCTTTCTCCCCTAAAGCACAATTCAAATCTGGGAGAATAGAATTAATTAAACTTTTGAACCTGCAGTGCTTATGCAATATTGAAATGAAGTGAAATAGGTTCTTGTGTTATGGAAGAGATTTGTTTATGTGGGTGAAATTTTACACGTGGCTTTGTGCTTAATCTGAAATTGAACGTTCTTGACTCCCTCAAAATGCCTAGTGCTATTGAGTGTTGAGGATTTCAGGTCTAATACTCATGGTTGCATGTTATTTTCTCTAATATCTGTCTCCTCAACAGCATCTGGTCCATCTTACTGGATCGCTCCCAAACTCGGCTTCAGATAGTCTTGATCCCTCCTGCATTATTCATCCCCACAGAAGATGATGCAATGGAAAGACAGAAACTTATCGATGCTGTACCAGATTCTGTTACACCTTTCATTATTTATGAAGAAACAACAGACATCTGGATAAATGTAAGCATTTGAATTTTGGCCTTCTCTGACAGTTTGTTGTTGAAGACCCTGTTTGTAGCACTTGAGCAACATTGGTGTTACTTTCCTGCTTGGGAGAATGTTCCCATTGTGCAAGTTCTGTGTGTATTCTGTGCTTCTTGCTATAAAAACCAGTATGTAGAGAACAGAGAGATTTGGGATGTGAAAGCAGAGCTGCTTTGATTGAGGCTGCTTGTGGTCAGACAGAGCTAGGAGCAGAGCCCAGGCCTCCGGCACCCCAGGGCAGCCCCTTGCCCACCGTGTTACCCACTGACATTCTCTGACTTCTTGGTGCCAGTTGTTCACCACCAGCAGTGCCAGCAGACAAAGTATTTGTCAGACAACAAGGATGTATCTAGATGATGTTGGGTGAACAAGTCCTAGGAGTCTGTTAGCAGTCACTAAAACCCCTCCTTAACTACGTATGGTCTGGTGAAATAGATTTGGTGTAATGTTTTCAGAAGTGTGCCCTAGGGCCTGTGCTGTGAGACTGGACACTGATGTGCAGGGCTAATGCTGTAAAAATGAGTGCTGGTCACACTTCTGCAGATAAAGATTGATGTCTCTACAATGACATCCCCTTGGAGGTATGCCAGGGTGCAGGAAGGCCTGGGCACATCAGTCACTGACACATAGTTGGATCTCGCAGCAGATATTATTTGCACAAAGCCTTACAGTGAATGGTCCCTATACAGCAAGTGCTCTCTCTGATACCATGTTTTCTCCTTATTGGTAGTGTGCATGGTTTCAGGATGGTGTGAGCTGTCTTTTCTCCATTATTTTTGCTGGCTGGAGTGGTTTTTGACTGGCAGCTCACACCATGCCGATAAATGCCCTGAGTCCCTCAAAAGATTGTCCCTTGAAGCAAGTGTTGGCATCTTCATGACTGAGAAGATCATGTCAGCTCATCTTTCTTGAAATCACTTGTGGGCTTCTAGGCAGCACTGGGCAGAGGAGACCACTGAACTCTGGCTTGCTGGGCTCTCATATGCTGTCTGCAGAGCTGGATTGTATCTAAGATAGAAAGGCAGGTACAGAGAAACTTAATCAGTTTGTTGGCCAGAATTTAGAGTTAGACTAGCAAAAATCCTGGAGCTGTGCAGCACGTGTGGAGCTGTCTGCAGACACACTGTGGCTCATGAGCATAACTGGCTCTCCCAGTAAGGGACAATGCTGCACCCTGCTAGTGTGAACTGTTGTCTGTGTCGAGCAGTCAGAGGAACTTATGTGCAGCTTCAGTGCCAGACTCCCACTAATAACAGTAATCCACTGCTCTGTCTCCACAGATCCATGATATCTTCTATGTTTTCCCTCAAACCCATGAAGATGAGATAGAGTTCATTTTTGCCTCTGAGTGTAAAACGGGATTCCGACACCTATACAAAGTCATCTCAGTTTTGAAGGAGAGCAAGTATAAACGGTCGTGTGGAGGCCTCCCTGCTCCAAGTAAGTGAAATTATTCTTTTGCTTTAATTGGGCGTTTGCTGCCAACTAGTGAGGAAACAAATGTCCTTCCAGGTGTTAGGAACTATTGTCTTATTGGAAACTCCTGCTGTTGTCCAGGAAACACTTTACTGCACAGTCATTCCTCTTGAAATTTTACAGGGATGATGCTGTATTCGGCATGCCTTCATTTTAACCCTGATTCTTCCTCATGAGCTAGAGGGGAAAGTTTCAGAAAATCAAGTGGAAAACAACCTCCTGGTGATACTGTGAAATGCACTTAGTTGGTTTTCCCTTGTCAATGTTGGGACTGTTTCTGTGCTGACGTTGCCAGAGGTTAATCATTATAGCAATAACATGGCTAGCTCTGATGTGCAGGGTCCAGTGTCCCTAATAGATGCACATTGGTTCAGGATTTGATTTTGCAAGTAAAACCAACATAGTCCTTGTCAGCTTTTACAAGCAGATTGGTACCAGAGAAGCTGTCAAAGAGGAAAACCCTGTGATATGAGAACTATTCAGACAATTCCTCTCTACCACGAAAAACAATCGTGGTATTGCTGTATAGACAGAGATGTTAGTATGAGAAAATTACTGGCAGCTGTTGCAAATGGAAATGCAGGAAGAGTCATTTCAAGCAAAAAAAAAAAAAAAGGACCATGTGCTTCCAAGCTGCAGTCAAAGTTTGGTCTTGCTCGGGTGCATGATATAGCTGTGTGCAGAGTTCCCAGAATAGTTTTTCCTCAGCATGTATTCTTTAATTTACAGTTTCATGCTGTGATACTTAATTTACTTGGTGTGTATTGAAGGCACTTACTGAGCTCTGCATGCACAAAAAATACACCTAATTTTACTAGAGGTCCTAGTTTCATGCAACTATTGAGTTTTTTTTCCTCCAAATAGCATTATATCCTGGGTTGATTAGATTTCTCTGAATGCATCTGACTTCTTTTTCTCGCTAAATCTCCCTCATTCTAAGGGAAACGAAACCATCTTATAAAAACAGAGTTGTTCTCCACCCTGTTGCAAAATTCCCCATGTTTTGACATCTGAGATTCCCTTTGCACACCCATTTTTCAGTATAAAACCTCTATTTCTGTGCAAGTGACAAATACTAAAAAAAAAAAAAAAGGCAGGCAAGCTGTCCAGGCCTCAGGTTGAATCCTGTGAATCCTTTAACATATATTTCACAGAATGTTAAATAGTACTAGCCCTAACAAGCCCTAGCCCTTGTCTGGGAAGCTGGCAGAGGTGTGGGTCTTCTGCAAAGGCGAGTTGCTCTCGGGTTTAGTTGAGTAAAAAAGCTTGGGAGGAAGAAGTATTATCGTGACCATGTGTTTTGTAAAATCCCTGTATGTTGGATATTTGCAGGTGACTTCAAGTGCCCCATCAAAGAGGAGATAGCGATTACCAGTGGAGAATGGGAAGTGCTAGGCAGACATGGATCCAATGTAAGTCTCTGCTCTTGCTGCGTGGATATCCTGCAAAGATACCATGTGGGATTTTTGGTCTACAGTGTGCTTTCATCTATCACTACCTCTGATTATGCTGTTCTATGGACCAGAGGTTGTGATTTTTGGCAGTGGGAAAGCAACACAGGCAACGTTAGTTACACTTTCTTTTCCTGCACATTCCTGTGTGGATCCTTGTCAACAAGGAGTCTCCCCCACTAAGTCCAAGGCTTAAAGAGGTTGAAAAGGGAGCAAAAATACTGTGAGGCAGCAGTGAGGAAATTCCACATGTTCCATGAGCAGCAGGTTGTCATGATGGTGTCCAACTGCTGTCCTGGAATCAAGAGAGGTTCATAGGAAGGATCAGCATAAATCTATTAGCCCTGTGTCTTTTTAGCCAGGGAGACTGGGAAGAGTGAAGGACCTGCACGAGAGAGGTGAGCAACAAGGTGTGAAGTGCAAATTATAACTGACGTGCAAATTATAACTGACAGAGTTGTGGACAGTAAGAACAGTCATTTGGCTTATTCCTTGCAGACTGTTGGGCTATAACTAAACTTTATGGAAGTGAGATGGGGGCAAACTTGGAGATGGTAGAACTGGGTATTGTTTTGGCAAGAAACAGTATTGAGGGATGTGTTGTTTTGGTTTTGACAGATCTATGTTGATGAAGCCAAAAAACTGGTGTACTTTCAAGGCACAAAAGACTCGCCTTTAGAGCATCACTTGTACGTTGTTAACTACGAGAATCCTGGAGAAGTAAAGCGGCTGACAGAACATGGTTACTCTCACGCCTGCTGTGTCAGCCAGGTACCTGTCTGCCTGTGAGGCCCTGTGTAGGCAGGGCTGGCTGGGTGTGCTGTGGCTTATCACCAGTCTTGTCCTTCATCAGTCAGCAGACAAGGCTGTATTTGAATATAACAAAAGCATATTTTTACATTGTGTTATGTGCTGCTCCATGTTGTACAGTGAGTGCATAAACCCACCTTGAAAACCAGATTTGATCTTCCAGTTCAGTTCTTCAGCTTGCTTCAGACTAAAATAGCCAGGATGAATTTTTTTGAACTGTTTGAGCGTGGCTCTTTTCACCTGAAGTGGGCTATGGAGCAATTGCTAGAGGAGATGAGCTGGTGGCAGTGTTGGGTGGGGTTCTGGGCATCTAGGACAGTAACCTGTTCACCTGGGAATGCTTTACCCAGAAGAGAATGTGGCAAGGTCTGCATACCATTTTTGGTTTTGCAGGTGTATTTTTGGCTTTGGAGTGTTAATATCTGAGTCTTGCTAAGGACTGTAGCTTCTCAGAATCTATCTGCTGTTATCAAAAGTGCTCAGACTTCCTGGTTTAATTTGGTCCGTAAGCATCTTCTGCAAGATCTAAATGCAGAAAGGAATGGTCACTTGTGTTTTTGCTTCTGCACTGAGGAGTTCAAGGTAATGTTCCTTTTTTCCGTAGGATTGTGACATGTTCATCAGCAAGTACAGTAATCAGAAGAACCCACACTGTGTGTCACTTTACCGGCTGACAGGACCTGAAGATGATGCAGCTCACAGGACAAAGGAATTCTGGGCTACCATTTTAGATTCAGCAGGTAAAGGACAACCAGGATCACAGACTCAAAGATACCCCAAGAATATGCTTGAGATTTGCTGTTGTGGGTGACTAGACTTGTCTGTGAAACTCAAGCTTGTGTGAGTTCTTGGAAGTACAGGAGTGATATTTTCAGCTCAGCAACAAACGGGTATAAACTGCCCATGAAGGTCTTTTGAGTGGAAATTACCAAGTTTCTATTGCCAGAGCCAGTAGAAGATGCAGACAGCCAGTTTCAGTGTTAGGGGAGGGGTTTAAGTGTGCTCATTTACTCTGTGTTATGTGCCTGCTAACAAGCATATATAATGCTTCTGACAAAGGGCAGCCACTTCTTAAATAGTTGTGTGCTTCTGCCTACTCATGTCTTTGAGATAGCTCTTGGGCTTTTAGTTTTCTATTGTGTTTCTGTTCCCTAAGGTGTGCTTCATATCCTGTGCTTTCCTTGTATTAGTGTCTTGACTCCTAAGTGAGGTTCAGAAGGGACTTGGATACCTGTAATGGCTGTGGCAGGGAAGAAGAGTTACTGCTGCTCACAGGAGAGCAGAGATGGGAACGTGATAGGAGAAAGCTCCCCTAAGGGCTAGTGCATTCCAGTCTCTGCCTGGTCCCAGCCACATCCACTGGAAGGCATGGGAGAGCTCCACTGGGGTTGCATTATTCATCCGTTCCCTTTTAAACCAGGCTCTCTGTTCCTTCCTGTGGCAGGCCCTCTTCCTGATTACATTCCCCCAGAGGTGTTCTCCTTCGAGAGCTCCACAGGGTTTACACTCTATGGGATGATGTACAAACCTCACAATCTGCAACCTGGAAAGAAGTACCCCACTGTGCTCTTCATCTATGGAGGGCCTCAGGTGAGTGTGGTGTGTAGGTGAGCAGAGTGGTGGGCTGCTCTCCTGGATGAACAGTTCCTGCTTGGTGCCGAGGAGAGCATACAGCATTTTGCCTGTTTGATGGGTAGCTGCTTGGCTGAAGGTGGTGTAAGCAGTCTTGATTTTCAGGTCATAGATCAAGGCACTGCCACTTGTCTGAGAGCAGGTACAGAGTAACAGAGCTGGAACTGGGAGAAAGGGGAGTGCAGATAGAACAGGGGACAGTGACTGTCTCCTCCTCTGCAGGGGCTTCTGCTCTTTGTTTCCATTTCCCCCATGTGTTTGCGTGGGGAGCTCTCTGTTAGCACTGACCTGTGTGCTGAGGAGAGCTTGCTCCCCAGTCGTCCTTCTCCCAGCCCTTTAGCCCTGTTTTGGTTCCCTCAACTCTACTGTGCCCTGCTGTGGGCCAAGGCAGCTGAAGTGAGACTTGTTGAAGAGAAAGATTTTCTCCTGAGAAATAACAGAGAGTGGAGAGCGGAGCTGCAGGCTCAGGTTTGCATTGTGCAGTCAGCAGCCGCACCGCTTGCGCTGTGCCCGTTGGTGCTGCAGGGGAGCTCAGTTCAGAGTAGATTTGATAGCAGACCAACAGCAGGGAGAGGGAATCCTGCAGGGAGGGAGGGATCTTGAAAACTTTATTAAAGTGTATAAACCATTTAAAGGAAGGTAAATGCAAATAAAATCTGAAATTGGATTAAGTGGTGACATCTGGATGCTATTACATATGTGGTTTTGTCATTGCTGCTCTTCTATTCCAGGTACAGCTAGTGAACAATCGGTTTAAAGGAATCAAGTATTTCCGTTTGAACACTTTGGCCTCTTTAGGCTACGTAGTTGTTGTCATTGACAACAGGGGATCCTGCCACCGAGGGCTGAAGTTTGAAGGAGCCTTTAAATACAAAATGGTAAGTGGAGCTCTGAGTCTGGCTCTTCGTTTTCAACCAGAGACAGATTTGAGTCCCAGTGTTATCTAAGCTGAAGCACTGATCTGGCACAGATGCCCAGCATTGCCTGTGTGACGCTGCCTAGGCTTGGGCGAGGTGAACTGCGCATGGCAGGGTGGAAAGATGCTCTGTGTGGGAAGGATATATAATGTCAGGGTTTGAGGTTGTGAACCAACTCCAGCTTGGCAGGCATAACGCAAGGTGGTTCCTCAGGGGGTTTCTGACTCCCACCAGAAATGCTGTGGTGCTCACATGAAGCAGGATGGTTTCATGCACAGCAGGGGTTGCTATTTAGGGCAGTTCCTACGTCAGGCTGGAGAGGGTGCATGTGTTTGGCCGTATGTACAGGCAGGGAGGGCCTGTGCCAGGCTCTGTGCTGGCTTTGCAGTGTAGCTCTCTGTGGTGGGAATGGCATTTTCATGCACAGAGCTAGAATGCAGCCTTACTTTTGTAACAGCCAAAAAGCGAAAACACTGAAGAATCTTACTTGTCCCCAGGCAAGGAGACAAATGAAGAAAAGGATAGTTAAAAGGTTGAGTTAGGATATGTTTATTGTCTTATGGCGGAAAGGTGTCATCTTTCTGTAACATGCCTGCACAGCAGAGTGCTGGTTGGGTGCTGCACAAACAGAAACAGCAAAGGTCTGAAGGTGGTTACCTTTGGAAATCCTGAGAATGTAACAATCATCTGGAACTGACAAATTTTACCTTTTTCTCTCCCCTCCCAGGGACAAATAGAAATTGATGACCAGGTGGAAGGGCTGCAGTATTTAGCATCCCAGTATGACTTCATCGATCTGGATCGTGTTGGCATTCATGGCTGGTCCTATGGAGGCTACCTCTCTCTTATGGCTTTAATGCAGAGGTCAGATATTTTCAGGGTATGTTCATACATTGAGTACTTATTCTAGTGGTACAGACAGAATTTTTCCCTTAATAGTGTAACCTCCCATGGGTGTTCACAGCACCAAAGACTTTTTTGTTTGCTCTAGACAAGGGAGGACACAGTGCTCTGGCTGTTTCCTTCAAGACTCTTCTATTTGGGTGACTTTGGAGAGAAGTTGCTTTTCTAACAAACTTTTCTTCCATGGTATTTCTAATTAGGCTTCCAGGCTTTGGTTATTTTTTTGGTACTTTGCAGACAACAGATCTGAAAGATTCAGTCTTTAAGGCTAGTGCCTGCTAACAAGCTACAGTACCTTTTAAAACCAGCAATCGGTGGGTGTTGCAAGAGCAGTTTTAAGTTATTGGTGACTTTGGGTTATCTCCTCGGTTCTCTCCACTTGTGTTTCTGTGTGAAACATGGGGATGAGATGCTCTAAGCCTGATGTCACTGTTAGGCTCTGGGACTGGTGTTCGCATTGAGTCTGTACTGGTACAGCTGTGGGACTCAGCTTTTCAGAGGCAATGTTACCAGTACAGCCCTAATAATTAATGCTAACAGAGATGCCTCAAATCAGAAAATTGCACTTGTGCAATTAAGTGTTGCACTTTCTTGCCTCTCCACAAAGATTTGGAACTTTTCAGGAGTGTGTGGTGTTCTTATTTGAGTGTAACACTCCAAAGAGCATGCTATGACTGCACTGTCACTGTGCTTGCTTCCCCCAGCTCCAAGTAATGATTGATTATGGGCCAAACATTATCTTGACCTGATGTGAAGGTGTGGTGTTGTCTGTGAGGCTTCCTGCATTAAAGTGAGCAGAGTGCTTTTGGGCAGAACATGCTTGCCATCCAAGAAACCTGGCATGTAAGAGAAGTGTGGGACTGTTTAGGTAGGCCAGGTTTACTGGAATATCTGAGAGCCTGTTCATGTGAGCTGGGGTGAGGAGGAACAGCTGTTCACCCCATTCAGCTGAGCACAGAAGGATATTCCCTCTCTGGAACTGTGTGAGAGAGCTTTAAACTGTTGGACTGTTGAACTTACAATCACTTAACCGAGCTGGTATAGCTATACCAATCTCAGGTCTCCTGCGCTGAGGTACCTTATATAGTCTCAGCTGTTGCCAGTTTTGTGTCAGCTGAGCTCTTTGTGGTGTCAACCAAGGAAGGGAAATGATCCTGCTGAAAAACGACACCTCCTTCTCTTCACCCTCCCCTTTCCTGCCCTGAGAGAATACTTTCTTTGCAGACTGATGTATTCCCAGATCAAATTTCCCATGCTGCTTCATAGCAGTGTGTTCTGAAGCAGCCAGGAGGCAACCTGGGGATGAGGAGAGGTACTGAAAAGAGGCTCTTACGATTTTGTGACTTTAGACCACTATAGTAAGTGGCCAGACTGCTGTTGGGCAAGTCTCAAAGGTAGAGATGTGTGGTAAGAGCAGGATACTGCTCTTGAGGATGCTCTTGCTTTGTCTAAGCCCAGCCTGAATATTCCTGGGAGGTTTAACAATTACTTGTCTTAAGTCCTTAAAGATTGTTAGACTTTTATTTTAAAAAATACATGCCTTGCAAAAGGCTTTTTGGTGGTGGGCTTTTTTTTTCCTCATTGGTCTTTTCACTAGCCTCTGCAAGCTGGTGGTAGCTATGCAAGGTAGTTTGCTGAGTCCTAGGGAACTCTTGACCCCAGTTCCTGTTAGACATTCAGATGAACAAAGGTTTTTGCAACCTGAAAGCAGAGCACTCTGCATTTTGGACAAAATCCCCTTCCCTCAGCAGGCTTTGTAGGTGATACATTCAGTGTTGCTTCCAGTTTGTCTGTAGGATCTTCCTAGTTGTCAGCAGCTGCCTTGTTTTCAGCACACATAGGTTGTAGCTGAACTGTGCTGATATGTATGAACTGTGGGAGGGAGAGTGAGGATTGCTTTTCTTTTTCCACTGCAGGCTGTGGATTGTAAACCTGCCAGTGTGTTTTGGGCAGTTATAGTGGCAGTGGGATAGAGCTGTGGGAGGGAGGGACATCCCCAGATCAGTGGTCAGGTGGTGCTGTTTCCCTCCTGATGCTGAGAGCCTGTTGAACTTGCAGGTTGCCATTGCTGGAGCGCCCGTCACGCTGTGGATTTTTTATGACACTGGTTACACGGAGCGTTACATGGGCCACCCGGATCACAACGAGCAGGGCTATTACCTAGGATCGGTGGCTATGCAAGCTGAGAAGTTTCCTTCTGAGTAAGTTTGGTTCTGGCTCTTGCCTTCTGCTTTTCCAACCAGGAAAGTTAAAGCCCCAGGGGCACATTTTTATCTCCTTGTTCTTGGCAATTGAATCCTGGAATCACAAATGCTAGTATTAAATAATATTTTTTTAAAAAAGACAAAAATCCAACACTAATAAACTTAATAGACTTGAATGAACATTTGCATAATTACAAGCCATTCTGTGTAATCCCTTTTTTCCTAGCCATAATTAAAGACTATCTTTTATGTCTAAAGAAATTACAAACATATCTTCAATTATATGATGAGCACTTTAGAGCCATATCAAGTTAGATAAAAGTTAGTCGATCAGAATGCTTTCTGCATGCTCTAAGGCTGTATCAGCACAGAATTGACTGCAGAGCAGGCTGAGACCATGGGCTTTCTTGCCAAAGGGCTGAAAATCAGCAGTGATTCTGATAAGTGTTAAGTTGTATTGTCCAAGCTAGGAAATACTTCTGAGAATAAAGAAGATAAACAGATGAAATGTCTGACTGTGATGTGCATATGCAGGAAGGACTTTTAGAGGAGGAAGGAATAAGTTTGGGAGGCATGTCCAGAGCAATTTACAATAGTGAAATTGCTGTCTTCAATGCAAATATTTTTTTCTGTTAAGTGTTTTTAAGGGATGCTTGTGGACTGAAATGACTGATGGGTTTTGGGATGCTGTCTAGAAATGTTTGTCTCTTGCTTTTCTCAGACCAAACCGTTTGCTGCTGCTACACGGATTCTTGGATGAGAATGTTCACTTTGCACACACTAGTATTTTGCTCAGCTTTTTAGTGAGAGCTGGGAAACCGTATGATTTACAGGTAAGGCCAGAACCAGAATATAAATGTAATGTGTCTGTCTTTGACTCAGGAGTCCAGAATCAGAATTTGTATCGTGGATGTGCTGGGCAGCTTGGAATTCCAGGATAAAACTGTAGTATTTGAGCCTAACGCTGTTTTTAAATGAAGTTTTTGTGAGTTAAAAAAACAAAAAATAGGCAAATGAGCATTTAAGAGTGGTTAAGGCTGCTCCTGAGGAGATCTGCAGTTTGGAGGCAGCAGAGCAGTGTTTGTGCAGTGTGGAACAGGTCTATGCATTTAATCAAACCCTGCTGGTTCTGTGCAGATGTAGCCCAGGTATCGCACTCTGTGCTGTAGAACTGGGGACACACTGATTTTTGTGATGGCTCTGGGCAGGATCTGACTCTCCAGCCAGGTCTGTCGCCTCTAGCGCAGCGCTAGCTGGGTCAGAGGGTTCCGTGGTTGTCTGGGTTCAGGCAGGGGAAGGTGAGGGGGTGTATTAGCTCAGGTGCTGAGTTAATGCAGGGAGACTACAGGAATGTTTTGGAGGACTGGTTTAAATGTTGGTGCCTGCAGCTCTTGTGGATACTTACAACTTTATGTTTCAGATCTACCCTCAGGAGAGGCACAGTATAAGGGTACCCGAGTCGGGAGAGCACTATGAACTCCATCTACTGTATTACCTGCAAGAGAACCTGGGCTCTCGGATTGCTGCCCTGAAGGCAATGTAACTGACCTCTGCAGAACTCTGCTCCACTGGCTGCTTTACTGACCGAGATGTAGGAAACTAGAGGAAACAGGATGGAACATTGCATTTTGGTGCCTGCCACATGTACACACACACACAAATGGAGACACTTTTTTAAAAGTAAATTTGGTGCCATACAGGAAATTAAAGTACGGTGACCTAATAACTTTAAAGCTTAATATGTAAATAAAGTCACACGTCTGTGGTATAATGCAGTACCATGGGTGTTCTCTTGGGGGAGGAGTTGAAACTGAGAACAATGTACTTCTACAGCACCAGATCTTCACTTTTTGAAAGTATTATGACATAATTGATGTATTTTTACAGTGTGTTCCTTGGTATCTTATTACATAATACTGAATGATTTACTCACTACACGGCAAGAGTTTACCTGAATGGTTACAACTTGTATTACATTTTAAATGCTCTCATATAGCCTTTTGGCTTCGTGAACAGGATGTGTCTTGCTCCTTAGAAGCTGGTCACAAGTTAGACACATCGCCTATCTAGGTGTTAATTGTTTTTTAAGAGGGACAACTTTTAAGCTGCCTCCTAGAGAATTTAAATTTTGGGTTCAGTTTAGTTGATGCCAGGTTCTTCTTGATGATTTCTTCTCTCCCCAGGATAAATCATACTCTTTTATTCTTTTCTTTTTTTTCTTTTTTTTTTTTTAGCAGCTTGAGATCCTATCCTGATTGTACTTGATTTCAGTGGGGAAATGAAATAATACTTTACTGTGATAAGGTCATAACAGTCTTTTATTCTGAGATGCAAACTTAAGTCAAAGAGCTGAAACTCTGGATTTTAAAACAAGCTTAAAAGTGCAGCCCACTTCTCATCAACGTTTTTCCCTGATGTTCATTCTGGAGCTGGTTTTGCAATACTGTTTGCTTACCATCACATCAGCATGATATAGGTAGATGCATCCTGTTAAGATTTTACCATTCAGTACTCTGATTCAAAGATCTACAGAGGATTTGGTGAGGAGAGACCTTACGAACACTACATGTGAGGCAATATGAACTGTTTCGTTGAATTTCCTGCTTTATTTGAGGGACTGTTTCCCAGGCTCGTACTCTGTTCAGTTCTCCATTCCTGGGTCCTTTCTAGCACTGCTGTGTAGCATGATTATGATGCTGTATTTGAGAAACCCCCTTCTGTATAGCTTAAGGTAACCCTGCTAAGCCTAAAGGATATGCAATCCCAGTTGTGTTTTTGCTAGTGAGGTTTTAACTAAGCAGCAGGCTTGACTGAAAAGCATCATAAGTGTGTGAAGTCACTTTTAACTTGCAACAGGTCGTTTAGGATAGAAATCCATAGCAAAATGATTCTCTTTAATCCAGGAAATTCTCCCCTTGGGGCTTGCCTCTGAGACTCCTATAAGTTTTAATGGTTTTCTTAGAAACCTAAGAACTTCCTTTTCTTTCTGTTTTGGTGCTAGAGAGAAGCAGAGCATGATTTTCTGTTAATCTTCTAAAAATCTGGAATCACTCTCAGTGTTTACGCTCTTAGTTCTCCACATGTTGTAACCTTGTATTTTCCTTGCTTTTGTACTGTTCAGCTTGATCCTGAAACTCCAGGATTTAACACAGTCTGCCTGTATTGTATCAAACCGCATCGTTTTTCAGTTAGGCTGCTGGACATGTGCACCAAAGCTATCGGAGCTGGTGCAGTTACACGGTTGTAAAATGTGTGTGTGAGAACGGGCTCTGGTTTTTGGGTTACACAAAGGATAGCCGAAGCCAACAGGCATGCAGTAAATGCAGATTTCCTCCAAGATGGGGATGTTTGGTTTGGGCTTTTTTTTTTTTTTTCTTTTCAGATCGCAGTGATTATAAATGGATCAGTTAAAATACCATTAGCAAGTCAGTAACAGGCTTACAGTTTATTTTGGGAAGGGCATGGCAGGGAAGGAGCCCTGCTCCTGTAATGTCTTCACTTAGTTAATTGTGACTGAAGCAAACGCAGCATCCCTGTGGAGTGTGCTGTAGTCAGCATTGAGACGGATACGTCTGCTGATGCATTTGAACAGAACAACACAACAGTGAGTAGAGACAAGTATAAGCTGTTTACTATGGAATTCCATTGTGTTCCCTATGTGTTTATGCTGTATTATATATACATATATCTATATCTGTTCATATATACATATATGTATAAAATTACACGTGGATAGTATCACCTTTTCCAAGGTTGTTTATATTTTGTTCAATATTAAATTAACTTGCTTTTTGGGGTGTTCTTGTTCTTTTTCTAGAGGTGATGACCCTTGAATGTAAATGTATATGATTTTTAAGACTAAATTGATCCTTTTGTTTAAAAAACAGAACAGAAATGGCCTTCATCAAACAGTACTTTTTTGGGAACTGAAAAACTAAATGTTATGCAAGTAAACCAGGCTAGGTTTTGATTTAGCACACGGTGTGATTGTAAGTGCTGACATAACTTTTTAATAATGCATCCATTGTTTTAAATATATATATTGAAAAGCTATTAAAGTACAACGTACTGTAGAGTACTCTATTTTGCAACATACGTTATGTATTTCTTTCTTTCCTACAAATATTTTTTTTCTTTTTACAGTAGTTAAGCACTTTAAGACCCCATGCTCTCTTATCCTGTGGAAGTGCTGGGAGGATTTACCATCAGAGTTTTTGCAGAAAATGCCTGCTTGTAGGTGAAGGTGTGAGAGATGCCTTATATGAGGTCTGATTCAGCCCTACGCAGTCAATGACTAAATTCCTGGTGACATGGGAAGAAGGGCAAGTTGAGACTGCAGAGGTAGATGGTGTTAGTGCTGAGGATGGTTGCCGGAGTGGTTTGGTTGGGGGGAGTAGTAGTCCTGCACCTCACATGACCAGAGCTGGCACCAAGAGCAGTGGCTTTGCCCTGCTCAGCGCCGCTGGAGTCGCCTGCTCCAGGACGGGGTTGTACCTTGCAGTCCAGGAGGTGGTACTGTCACTCAAGAGATTTCCAGCCTGTTTGGTACTTGGGATTATACTTTGGCACTTCCTGCATGTTAAAAAATGTCTTGGTTAATGAGTTTTCAGCAGAACTAGTGAGATAGATCCTGGGGGAGTATGTGCAGGGGAGGTTGTCTGAGGAGCAAAAACGTGTGAGGAGGAACCATCCCTGTGGCTCCCAAAACAGACGCGAGTGTGTCCCTGCCTTCAGCAGAGGTCTGCTCTGTGCCCAGCAGGACACCTGCTCTGAGCAGGAGCAGGATTGAGCCTTCACTGCATGGTGGAAATCAGTTGCACAGGTGTCTTTGAGATGAATGTTTTAATTTCATATGTTTAAAAAAAAGTATATATGAAATATGGGGATCTGAGCAATGAGGTACTGAAGCTGTTGAGTGCTGATGCCAGCAGTTTCTTCTCGTTTGCAGCAGTTGGAATTGGTTGTGCTTGTTTCTGGAGGAGGCACGTTCTTTCGTCCTGTTTTAATGGAGCTTCCAAAAATTCCCCTTGAGTGTGCAATGCACAAAGCTGTTGGGTTTCACCCTTTGTGTTGGAGTTGCGCTCTCTACCCTGCTTTGTTTTCAGTTATCTCTTTTTAATCAGAACAAAGTAGAATTAGTATCTACTCAGAACTGCTTAATTTTTATAAACTTAAAGAAATTAGTTCAAAGCACCAAGTAAAGCTTTGAAAATCAACTAACTTCATTATGTTAGAATGGAAAATGCATTCCCTACTTACTAGTGGCATTTGGGAATAAGCTATGGAAATACTTTCTGAGCAGGGTGGTGTAGTAATGCTTCAGCCCTGGAGCGCTGTACGTCTGAGCCTGTGTGGCAAATTATGGAGAATTCACAAACTCCAAGCCTGGGGGTCCCCAACCCTTATTCCCTGCCAGGAGAAGTGGGTTGTGTTTCTGCTGTGTGTGTCTGTGTGTAAGGCAGGCTGTTTTGCTGCTGGTGTGAAGCTCAACTTTTGACAAGGCAATAACAGTATAAATAAATAATCAGCCAGATTAGGACACTGCCTTGAATTGCCTGTTTACTTGAGTACCAGAACCCTGTAAAGACTTTTTGTATCCCCCTCACGGTTCTCCGGGCTGCTCCTTTGGAAGGGGAAGAGAGATCTTCATGCAGTTTTTGCTTGGATGTTCTGCACAGTAGTTCAGGTGTTTAATTTTAGAACATGAAGTGCCTGCTGTTTGCGTTAACAAAATTGCATGTCTCACTCCAGTGGGTTTATTGGTCTCCCTCCCCCCCCCACCTTTCTAGCTACATGGCTTTTAATCATGTAAAGTGGAGACATTAGTTTTGCTGCGTTTTATTACAAAACCTTTGTTGCAATAAAGATGCTGCTAAATAAATTGAATTAAATGGGTTTTTTCCCCCTGTTTTCAACTGTCTCTCTTCTTGATTTAGTAGAATTTGTGTGTAATTAAATCTCTTCCCTCATTGCGCTGTTGGAAAGCAGCAATGATGGAAAATGTGCGTGTGCGTTTTATATCCATGTTGGGAGTTTAGCAAAAGCAGCTGTGATTTTTTTTTTTTTTTTTTTTTTTTTTCTTGTCCCTTGCGGTTAGGTAGATTGATACAAACGGGAAGATCAAGTATTTGCTTGGCATAACCACATTTCCCTCCGAAGTGTTTCTGTGTGAATGTGGTCAGCAGCCCTTGGCAGCCACCAGCCGGAGCTGTCGCACTGGGTGCGACACATCCACAGCTTCACTGGCACCCCAGTTCGCTTAGTGGTGCCCCAAAAGGGCTGAGGGGGGGCACTTGGGGCACTCACAAGTCACATTTTTACTCTCAAGTTCCTGGTTTTTCACCCCCAGTAAAGGACCCTCTGTTTTGGTGGCTTTCAGAAATCCACAGGTAACCAACTGTGTGTTGATACGCCACACCATGTCTCCCTCAGGGGTTTGTGTAGGCCCTACCATAATGTGGCAAAGCTTCTTCAGGAGCCTTTGTGTAAGCTGGGACATGAGTGTCACACCAGCAACTGGCTGTGGGCTTTTGGGCTGTGGATGGTGGTGAGACCTGCTGGTGCCTTTGAGGTGGGTGTGCAGGGGTGTCTTCATCACCAAAAAGCAGGGAGGGAGGATTCTCCGTGGAAGATTTCATTATGGCAAAGTGTTTCTGTCCTCTTCCAGGTGCCCTAAGGCCTCACTGTGTCCTGCAGTTTGAGGTGGGATGAGCAGGGAGAGCTACACCCACTCTTCAGCCACCCCTTTCACAGTCACTGGAGACAGAGGAATCAAGGTGAGCTTTCAGCAGTATCATTTAATACAAATTCTGGCAGTTCTTCCTGCTAGTTAGAAGACCCATGGGTCTTAATCCTGGAAATGTGAATATTGTAAACTCATTTTCCATCTGTGCTGTCCTGCTGGCTTATAAAATGTTCCTGCTCAGCCAGAGCGGAGAGCCTGGCCCATGCTGGCACAGCCCTCTTGGGCTGGGCTGGAGATGGGACCAGCCTGGAGCTGGGGGGGAGGGAGCAGCTCTCCCGTGGAGGGGATGGCTCTGGCTCTGCAGGCAGGGACATGTTCCTCAGGTTGGCCTTGACAAATTAGCAGCTCACTGCATTTCCACGTTGTGCCAACAAACGAGTGTTTGTGCCATCCCTGTAATTCTGAATGACTGGAAAACAAGCTGTGGTCTTTTAAGTGACTGGTTATCAACCTGTGTTCACAGCAGAGGAGGAAAGCAATTCCATGAGCCATTAGGCTGTCCCCCTCTCTGCCCGTTTCTTAAGCTCTGGAGACGGGTGCAGGCTTTGCATCAGGCCAGGCACCTGAAGCGACCTGCTGCAGCCGAGTATCCTCATTTGGGCAGCAGTTATTTTCTAATTACGATTCTGCCAAGCACAGGAGGCTGAGCCCCATGTTGGATGCTTTGTGTGGGCACTGCTGAATCCACACGGAGGGATCCAGCAAAGGAAGGAGCTGGCCCAAACAGAGAGACAGAGGCCAGCAAGCTGGGGAGAGGTGACCCAGTTGGGAGGGACGAGCTGATCCTGACCACTGTGGTTTTTCTTACCTCAAATGGTGGTTGTCTCCTGTTGCCATCCCTGCAAGCTGAAGGGCAGTAATATATCGCATTAATCCCACCTGAAAACACAATTTCCTTTTTAATAGCTTCTCATCTGCCTTTTCCTGCCTATTTGGGGCACGCCCCAGTGGGGTCTGGGTTCAGGTGCTGTGCTGCTGGGACCCAGTCCTTATCCTTGCCCTTCCCCATCGCATCTCTCCAGAGACGTGAGGGATGTGAAACTGAGTGTTCCCAGAGTCCAAAACACCCCAACTAAGAGAAGCACAAGCTGCAGCACCCAGCACCCTTCACAGTGTGCAGTACCAAAAAACACGGTGCCTGTTTTCAGGGTGAGTTTAACATCTCTCAGGGTATTTCAGCAGGTTGGTTGAATGGCTCCTGCTGAGCTTTGTGTCTCCTGTCTCTGTAGCCACCCCTTGCACAGGAACAAACATCCCTTAAAACCCTCACGCTTTGATTTTTGAAAACACAGGAAAGGCCCCAGTTAAACCAAAAAGCAGCCATGGTCTTTGGGGAAGGTGTGTGGCTTAGTGCAGTTCAAATTAATTTTGCAGCGGGGATGTGAAAGCCACAGTCATGCCCCATCCTGCACCAAGGGAGCCACCTGAGTGCCCTCCCCACAGTGTTTTCAAGCCTGCAGGAAGATGTTCAGCATTGCTGGGAGCTTTTCGGTGATTGAAAAAGGAGATCAGTGGGAAAAGAGCAAAAATGCCTTTGGATGTATGAGCCCAGGAGGTTTTAAGTTAAATTCCAGACTTCTCTGGCTGTGAGCTCTGCTTGTCACCCTAAATACAGACACAAATAACATCAGTGCCCTGGTGCTTTGGTGTGGGACTGGTGCAGGGCAGGGGGGTCCATCTGGGCACGAGGGGTGCCTGCAGCTCTAGTGTCACGCTGGCATCATTGATGGGAGGTGTCCTCATGCTCTAGGTAAAAAGACCCATCCTAGTTTTCATGGGCATCATTTTCAGGGCACTTTGCTCGCCCACAGCCCCCAAAATGCTCCGAAGGGCCCATGTGTGTGCACAGGAGGTGTAGAAGGGTTTGTCCTGGCACATGGTTGCACTCTGGCTACAGCAGCAGCAGCCCTGCTGTGAACATTGGGCTCTAGGATGCCAGCAGAGCCCTTTCCTCTCTTCAGTTCTTTTCCTTTGGAATTCTAGGAATCTTTTAATTTTTTTTCCTTTTTCTTGGAAGAGGGAAGTCTGTTTCACACCACCCTGGCTGGGGGAGCTCTCAGGGTGCAGAATCCTGCCCATCCCTGTGCACCTCCATCCACCGGCATCGATGGTGGCTGTGGGCAGGGGAGGGGCAGGACCCCTGCTCTGACCCAGACCCAGCCACGGCATCGCAAGTTGCCTTTCGGCCACGAGCGCTCTGCCAACTCGTTGGGCTTTTCAGACCAGTTTCTCCCCACCCCTGGTGAGGTGTCAGCCGCGGCACCTTAGGAGGCTGTTCGCTCCTCTGTTCGAGATGAACAAGCGTGTGGTTCCCATGGAGACTCGTCCCTCCCACCGCATCGGTGCAGCCGGAGTCCAAGCGCTTCACAGCCTTTTCAGGCTGCAACAAAACATGTTTTCCACCACATTTTAAAAGGGTTTTCTTTGTAGTTCGGTGGTCTGATGGGCATGTGTGCTTTCTGTTGCTTACTGCTGGAAGGAGCTAGAAAATACCCCGGGAGACAGGGAAAGCGCTCACCTCTGCTCTGCACCGTGCTGGCCTGGGGTGCAGCGGGGCTTTCCCCACACTGCTCTTGACCTTCATGTGGCCGTGGCACAGCAGCAACCCTGAAATCCCATACCAGCAGCCGTGGTTGTGCTGCTGTCATGGCTGGTCCATGAAGCAATGCTCAAAATTGGTCCTTGGTGCAAGAGGGCACCAAGAGGTGCAAGTTGAATCCTCCTGCATAAGAGCACAAAAAGTCCTGGTTTGGGGTTCATGATGTGAAAGATATTTGCTCTGGAAAAGCTGCTTCCCCCCCCAGCCCCGGGTGACTTCTTTCAGCATCACGCCACTCATCATGGTCTGGCCCAAAGCCTGTTCCTACACGGGGTTCACAGTTTCCAATCCTTAGTGCTTGCACCCATGGAGGGTTCTAAGACCCAAGAGAGAGGAGTGAAGATTTAGCAGAGTCTTCAGGGCTGAAGTCATGGTTTATTTTTAATGTTTGGAGTCATAATGCTGATCTGGGACAGGGTAAGGGGAAAATCTTTCCTGGAAGAATTTATAGCTTGGGCAAAATAAACCCTCTCTTCAATTTATGGGATTAATCTCAGCTACTGTTTGCAGTTTCATTATTCAAGGGCTGTGTTTCCCTCCCTGCTGTCTTTTCTCAAAATGATCATCCTCCAGGCTGCCCCTGCCAACAGACCGATGAAGAACTGGTGCCGTTTAACTCAGGCTCCCCGGAACAGGCGTGAGGCATCACACGTTGGCCCTGATAGCTTTTCCTGCTCACTCCCTACACAGCACCCCCAGGCTGGCCCCAGCTGGGCCATGCATTTCCCAGGGAATTCCCAATTTCTGGATTTCTTCTCTTAAAAGCAAACTGCAACAGACTGCTCCAGCAGGCAAAATCGTGGTGAGAGGAAAACTTGAGATGTTGTGCTTTACACTAAACCTTTTACAGTGGTGTTTGACAGTGTTTTAGTTGAAAATTTAAAGCTTGTTTGAAATGGAGAGTCAAACTTGCAGGAATGGAGTGGAAACAGAGTGGTTTGAGCCTCTGGAAGCTTTCTCCAGATGCTCTTCCAGGCAAAATATTGTCTAAATACACACATTGTTGTACAACTTGGGCTGGGTTACAGTTTTAACTCCCGCATGCAGACTCGGTGTCTTCTGCTGCGGGGCAGCCAGCTCTCCTGGCAACTGCCTCCGTGCAGCTCCATCCCGGGAGATGCCGGCTCAGGTCCCCACGCCGCAGCAGCGCCGGGTCAGCCTCCCCGGGAAGGAGAGCACGGAGCTGCTGGACGAGCTCTGAGCCACAGCACCATCCTCCAGGTACTTCCTGGCAACTGTGGAGTTTCTGGTGTTTCTCATATTTGGAGGTGGCTTTCTCGAAGGGTCACGTTTCTCCAGGCAAAGGTGTTTTTCCCAGGGAAGCTTTCAGAAAGGCACGATAGCAGTGCCACGCCTCGGCTCAGTGCTGTGTGTCTGCAGCAGGATGGGCAGCGTCCCCATGCCATGCCAGGGCTCTTGTTCCACAGGAGCCTCATTCATGTGCGTGATTCTTTCCACCCCAAGCAAACCCCACAACCCTCCAGGGACAAATCCTGCCCCATGCGAGGTGCTGCTGAAGCTGGTCTGCACATTCAGGGTCTGGTAGGAGATGGGGGGCTCCGAGCTGCCTGATGCATCCTCAGTGAGGGAAAGAGGCCCAAAAAACCCCCTTGAACCAGCGTTTTGTGTTGGACTTGGCTCTCATCACTCTGCTCAGCAGCGTCTGTGTTTTCATCAAGGGCCGTGTCCATGGGAAGCCCATCCAGGAGCTGCAAGGAGCCATTAATTAACTTCAAGCCGTTTTTTGCTGAAAAGGTAACTTAAAAATCAAACAAAAGCTTGCAGAAATTTGAGAGCTGAGGAAGGTGCCCAGCTGGGGCAGGATGCGAACCTCTGGCCAGAGAAGGAGACTTCATGCAGCAAAGATCAGCTGCAGCTTGGCATTAGAAGGCAGACTTTGCAGAGCATCATCTTAAGCCCCCTTTCCCTGTGGGGAGGGAATTTGGGTTGTTTTAGGGCAGTTTGGCAGTGGCAGGGCTCTGCTGAAGGGCTGTGGCTGGCTGTGAGCGAAATGTTGGAGAGGTCACCCTGTAGCCCTTAATGCCACTGTGTTGGTGGCAGGGAGTGAGGTGATTTCCAGGGCGGGTGTTGACCCCAAGGAACTTTCTCCCACGTTTGTGGCTGGGTGTGTATGCTGTGAAGTGGGTGTGTATGCTGTGAAGTGGGTGTTTGGCAGCACCTTGTCTGTAGCTCAGCAAAAAATCCGTTGGGTCTGACTTTGCTGTCCCGACCCCGGGGCAGCCAAAACTCCTTCTTCCTCCCAACTTGCAAAACACCTTTCAGCCCATTTGGGTTTTTTTTATTCACCACTTCTCATCAACAAAGCTCTGAGCACCATAGAGCTCATTAATAAGGAAAACTAACAGTGAGCAGTGACCAAAAGGTGTCGAGTTAGGAATGTGCGGGAGGAAAGGGTGGTAGTGTGGGGCCGGGGCATCATCCCACTCGCTTGGCATTTGGTGCCATGCTGCTTTGCATTCTGTGTTGGGTCTTTGCTCCAGAAAAAAAGCCCTTTTGCCTTTCTAACAAGGACGGTTTTGACAGTTCACTTGCATCATGTCACCCCCTTCCCTTTTCCTTTTCTATTGTATTTTAAATTTTGTTAGAAATAGATGAGTAAATACTGTGTATATTTGTGTGGGAGAAGTGGTGGCTTGTGGTTTTATGATTTTCCCCCCAGCTGTGATTCACTGCTTTTTACATTTTTTAATCTATTCCACCACACCCCCCTCCTGCTTCTCCCTTTCTCCTGTGCAGCCCAGCAGCTGTCGTTATCAGTGAAATGACTTGACATTATTTTGCTGTACTTTGTTTCTATTCATTGATTTGTTGAATGAAAACTATTTATCTAGGACTGACATGCGAGATTGGAGCCTTTCAAGAAGAGGCAACTCTGCGGTATAATTTTGCTCCAAAATGAGCAGAGCGAGAGCTCTGTGTTAAAACAGCCCAGCTCAAATCCCTGGCCCTGTGATCATGCAGAAGCAGCAGCTGTAAAAACTCGGAGGTGTTTTATCGGAAAAGCACCTTTCCTTTCCCCACCTGCCCCCTTCCCCCCTGGGCAGCCCTGCTTGGTTCTTGCCAGAGGCAAATCTAGGGTTTTTCTCCGAGTGGGGATGCTGGGAGGTGTGGAGAGGCAGGTGCTGAGCAGTGGGTATCTGGGTGCAGACAAGCTGTTCTGCTCTGCCTGGTGAGCACTGGAGCAGTGTCTGGGTATGCTCCTTGACCTCCTGTCTTCATCCCCTGTGAGCACATCCCCACTTCAGTATAGGGCATCCGGCAAAAATGACCCTCTGGATCCCTCCTGGGACCCAAGAAGCCTGGAGAGAGGGTTGCACATCTCCAAAAAAAGGTGCCTGCCTCGTCCCCTGAGAGACATGATGGGCAGCTGCAGGGTGCACGTCCCTGCCAGGCTGGTTGCTGGGTTTTGTGCGTTAATATTGAGGGTAACGTTGGATGATGAAGTTGCAACATCTATGAGCTTGCAGCGTCTGCGGTCGAGGCTGCTGTAGGTCTCAGGGTGTTGATGCTCATCCCTGGGAGGACCAGTGGTGTAAGGGGCGCTTTCCATTGCCCCGCAGACAGAAGTAGGGCTGGAAAATACATCTGGGTCTCAAGTCTCCAGGTTGGCCGCTGTGATTTTAGCTTAAAAAAACCCAAACCTGGCCATGGACCTAAAATGACAGAAGCTGGTTCCCTGCCAGCACTGCTTGGAAAAATCCCACATCTTTCGCTCCATCAATACCAGCCGCACAGCTTGAAGGACAGGTTTTGCCTGGGGAATACACTCTTGTCTGAGGGATTCAGGATCCCTTTTTTCCCACAGAGCCCTGGGTCCTTTCTTCCCTGCACAATCAGCCCTCTTGCCGCTTTTCTTGCCTTTTCTTCCACCGCTTTCCCACATTCTGTTCACACCTTCATGAATATTCAGAGGCCATTGGCCATATGAAGCTATTGAGAGCTCTTGTTAACACTCCTCCTAATGACATGCACCTTCAATAGAAAACAAAAACACAGATAAGAGCTTGTTAGCCGAGACCCTTGTTCCCCACCTAACAAGGTTTCCATTGACTTGGACACTTGTGGTGACACATTGCTTGCTCTCACTGTTGCCTCTTTTGATTTGAGACTGGCTTTTACAGAGGGTTTTTTCTATCCCCCCTCCCTTTTTTTTTTTTTTTTTTTTTTTATTGTGCAGTTTTGAGCTAATTAAGAAAAAGGTCAGGTCTCCCTGAACAATGAGTTGTGGTGCTACAATGAGCCCAGGGAGCAGTGTGCAACGCAGCCCCAAATCAGTGGGCGCTGGGCTCTCCCGCCGCACGCCGCAGCGCGTGGGAAAGTTGTGCCACGAGTGGCATCCCTCTGCCTGCACCGAGCAAAAAGAGCCGTAGTTGGGTCAAGAGGTGATTAAAACCCAACTAGAGGCTCTGAAAAGGGGCTGAGACCACCCGCCACAGTTCCCAAGGGCTCTGTGGGTCCCAGCTTGGTTGGACATCCTCGACAACCCAAAGCACCATCTCCAGGGCCACACTGTGGGGTGACCCTTCCAAAAGACGCCTGGGCTCCTGCGCAAGCACTGCCACGCTCCCAAGATCCTCCCACTGACGTTGCTCCGATTTATGGCTGTATACAGAAAGCAGAGCCTCATAGCTGTGTCCCCAACAGCACCGACTGCCACGGGGCTTTTCGCCGGGACTGAAATCCTATCTGGTCTCAGTGACTTTTTTTTCCAGTCCTCCAGTCGTTCTTTGCCTTCCTCCAGCCGTCACCATTATCTGCCAGGCTTTCATTAGGCTGGGCCCACCCATTCGATACCGTGAGATGCCTCGCTTGTTGTTGTTGGGTTTTTTGGCCACACCTCATTATTTCTGCTATTATTAGGCTCTCGCAGAGTTGTTTGTCATCTTGTCAAGGCCCCTGAGTTTCTATGGATACTGCTCCCCTAAGTGGCCACACTATCAATTAAGACAGCTTCGTGTCTGAACTCTTCCAGAGGACTTTGCGAAGATCTGGAGATAATTTCCCTGCAATGCTCTGTTCGTTACCGAGCTGCCTTTTCAGTAAGGACCGCTGGGTCAGAGCTCTGGGTATTTGAGTTTTCTAAGTGTTACCAGTCTCAAAGGCAGGATCACCTGCTTGGCAAAAAGAATTTGATAGAGAGTGATAATAAAACACCACATAATGTATTTATATATTTATGTATTTATATATGGTGGGCTCTAATATATAAGCAATAATGAGATAACTGTCATAATGATGGAAGCAAAAGGCACCAGCAAAAAAAAACCTGCCATGGAATAAAAGGACATTTGCTTTATTGTGCTCTTTTGGGACTCTCTGGGGGAAGGAAAAGCCTCTTTTTTTTCTTCTTAATGCCCAGCTCGAGGACAGACACACGTGCAAAGCCAAGAGGATACTGAATATTTCTTCTGAAAATAAGACTGCTTGAAAGTTTCCAAATAGAGCAATTAAAACTTGTTTTCCTTATGGAAAGCAGCATAAGTGAGCAAAATGAAAGGCATATAGTTCTTAGTGGGAAAAGCAGGCAGAGGAAGATCACACTGGGTTTACTGGGACTTTACCAGGAACAGCCTGAGCACAAGGAGTGGCTTCACCCATCACCCAGCGGTTTCAATGTTTCTTGCATGCCCAATGTTTCCACAGATAAATTTGCTTCACCTACTGAATTTGTTTTGCAGCTGATTTGGTGTCTAACAGCGCTGCAAAAGCCAGCGTTGTCCCCATGCCTGCACCATCTTGTTTTTGCCCTCCCTGCACGGGCGAGTGGGACGGGGGCGTGTTGCTGGAGGGATGTGAACTGCTGTCCAGAGAGCACCCTGTCCTGCTCCCCAGCTCTCAAACAACCACTTAATTTTTCTATGCCCTTCTACAACTGTAAAATGTAGTTATTTAATGATTTCTCATTAATATCAGGAGGTTTACAGCCTTTTGGCTGGACAGCGAGCTCGAGCACTGTTTGCATTTACTCTCCCCTGAGGATTAGTATCTGGGGGCAAGAGACAGCAGAGAAAAAGGTTTTGATTTGGATTTGAGTTTTGGTTGATGATTAAAATTCTTTATATGCTCTAAACCAGTTTAGCTATCCCTAGGTGGATGTGTGCTGCCAGCAGTGCTATAATATCCATCGAGGGCCGCCCAGAGGTACAAGGAATAAACTCATACGTTATTAGCTAATACAGGAAAGTGATTCGATACGGGTCTCAGAAGCTGGAGTAGATAAATAGGATGATAAATGTTGGCATTAGCAGACGTGACTGACTCCTCTGTCTCTGTGATTTGGTAGTGCCCAGTAATTAAATAGTTGGAGTCTAATGTATTTTAAACTAGAGCCGCAGCCGGTAAATCACGGAGATTATGCTCTTCCCCGCTGTGCGCTCTCTGGGTCGGGAGGAATTTCCACTCCCGTGCCGCAGCTGTCTGCGGGCTCCGGCTGGGTATTGCATCAGTCGGCACTGGGAACGGCTGCACCGGCCCCACTGCTGGTCCTGGGCTAAAAACCCATTCCTGGAGCCTTTCCCTGCCAGCAGGGATTGTCTCCAGCCCCAGAACGGTCCCAGCCCCGTGTCTTTTTCATCTTGGGTTGTCTCATCTGTTCTGTCTGGAGCAGCTTCAGGCCCACACCTGCGTGCAAACGCACCCGAGATCACTGCAGACCCTTAAAACCAGGGTGAAAAACATCCTGGGGGAACAATTTGCTCCCCAAACCCATGCTGTGTTGCTGTGAGAGCATCGGCTCCTTGGACTGTTTTTGCTTTCAGACATGATTTTCATTATTATTGTTTTCAGTGATCCCAATTTCACCCTTGTATTTACACTGAGGTTTACTTTTCTTTGCAGCCAGACTACGACCTTGTACTAAATTAAAATCTTTTGTCTTCTTTTTAATACAGATTGTCCAAGAAGGAAACCCAACTCTTTTCAATGCAGCTTGAAGCTGCATTGAAGTAAAATTTACTTTTTATATAAAACTAGTTTTCATTTCTCATCCTTTTATTGGCCAGACCCAATTCTTCTGCTGGAGGTTGGTTGTATTACGTAGAGTTTTTCCGTTAACATTTAGCAAAGGACAGATTTAAACATTTCTGTGCCATTTGGCCATTTTACACCTTTTAACGCTGTTCCTGGATTAGCTCAGGCTTTCATTTGAAAATTTCTTATATAACTGGCCACACATTCAGCAGACATCACTTTACAAGAGACCTATAATGACCCTGCCCACATGCAGAAATGCTGCCTGGAACCACAGCTGTGATAAATCCTATCCCTGCTCTTCCTGGATATAATTATTTTTAATAAAATCTATTTGTACTGCAAATTCTTTCCTCTCCCAGCTCATGCATTTTTAAATAAAACAAGTAATTCTGCCGTATTGTTACAAAATATGGTTGCTGACGTCTGCCTGCTGTTCTGCACACAGCAGCCACGAGAAACTTTCCTCCAACAGGAAGGATAAAGATGAATTCTCCTGTTTTAGTTAAAATAAATGTTTCTTCTGCTCTTATTACTATTAAAAGCTGATGATCCTCAATCCACGGCCTGAAGCAACAACTAATATTGCTCACAGCAAGATTAGCAGCAGATTAACAACCAGTGAGCAGGAATTATTGGAGAGGAGTTTGTGTTTTGGAAAGTGTAAGGTATAACCCTCCCCGCCGGGCTTCGCAGGGAGTTTGCTCATCTGTAAATCATCCTGTGGGTTGTTTTTCCCAATGCGCTGTTGCTGTTTTGCCTTCCAGCTTATTTTTAGCCTGCCTGTTCCAGGTACCGCTGTGATACATGACCCGCGCAGACCCGAGGGACCTCACCCTGTGACCAGTCGTGTGTCGGCTGCCCTTGGCCAGCGGGAAGTTGAAGGACATGGGGACCTTCAGACTTGCCCAGCTCTGTGGTGGGCTGGGGTAGAGCTAGGGATCAACCCTCTTTCCCAGGTCCCATGGCAGCCCCCTGCTCTCCACGCCATCGTGCTGCTCTGTGCCCTGTTCTTGGACTGGAGGCTGCTCCAGGGCCATGTCTGTGGGATACACAGCAGGTTGCCCACAGACAAAAGGGATAAAGTTTTTTACAAGCTGTCGCTGCAGGTTTGAATGCAGGAAGATGTGACCTTGTCACTTCCTTCCAAAGACACGCTGTTGGGCCAGGGAGGCTGTTTTGGACTGAGCAGAGAGCCACTCAAAAAAGATGTTGGTAAGTGGTAGTATAGAGCTGGCAGAGTCAAACAGTAGTTGCACAAAGAAACCATGGGGAAGTTTTTCCCATGATGAAACATCTCTGGAAGGAATGAATTCCCAGCCCTGGATGACCTAGAGTCCTAAGCTTTGAAGAGGAATGAAAATGCCCAAATCCTGTCCCCCTTGGATCTGGAAGTTTAGGTTTCCTCTTGTCTGGTCCCCTCCTAACCAAAGTCCCCCCTCCTCCAGCTAACGGTGCCTTTGGTTGCTAAATGCTTTTCTTTTTTAGCATAAACATAAATTACTCAAATGAGAGCGGTGTGTGGAAAGCAGTAGAAACCACCTGATCTGATGCAAAAGGGATCAGGATGTTTTAGCCAAATGAGCTGGTAAATGGAAAATGGAGCTGGATGTAGACAAATGCAAAATGATAATTGGGGGCAGTGGACGGAAAGAGGATGTATAATAGCGGGGGCATATAGGAAGTGTAACAGCCAGAGCGGGGCAGGGGTTACTGCAAAAAATCTTCGGAATGATTCGGCTAACGCTAGGTGGAATGGAATAAAGTACCCTCAGCCCCTGATGCACATCAGCAAAGGTGGGGTGGGGTTTGCAGAGGGTTCCTGTGTAAGCAGCCAGTCCATGGCTTTGCAGCAGGAATTGTAAATGTGGCCGTGGGCAATAAACGGCTCCTTACAGCACCTTTGCTCTGGTCCCACTTTTAACATAGTGAAAATGTGTCATTTCTCCAAGCGTGTTACAAACGTTGCTGAGTTAATTCATTGGGTTTTGTGTGTGTGGAGTGGCGAAGAGGAAAGCAAAGGGGTTCAGATTTGCCTGCAGCCATCTTTTATGGTCCAATCAGCCAATTTTCTGTGTAACTAATAAATCACAGCGACAGACACACAGGATGGCGTTCTCTTTATGTAATTATCCCATAAATTGCCCCATTTTCTCCCCCAGAAAGTCCTCCTAGTTCTTTCCCTTTTCTTTGTTGGAGAAGGTTGTTATCCTGAACACAATAAGACAAGCGCATTTGAAGAACTTATTTTGTAAGCAAAGGCTAAAGAGATGGAGCCTGCTCCTTTCTCCACTGTGTGTCTCTCACGCGGCTGTTTGCTCCAAGGGGGGATTTGCAAAGCAAGGGAAACAATCTTACAGCTCAGGAAATTGAGCGTGAACTCCAGGACTGAAGCAAAAGCATCTTGCTGAAAAGCCAGTCAACACAGAGCTGAGCTGCCAAGGGCGACCATGGGGCGAGCAGCGGGCGAGCTGGGGGGACGGGTAACGGCATGGGCGAGCCTGGCTCTCCACCTTTAGCTCTGCATTTTGTTTCACTTGGGCTGTGTTTAGAGGTGTCTGCTGGACTCTCTGTAATTACTTTCACCGTGGCATTTGATTTCTCTGCAGAAACACACTCCTTTTTTTTTATCCCACCATAACTTTTGAAATCCCACACCACAATGACAAAGGGAAGCTTTTGCATCTTTAAGTTGTCCCTGTGCAAGCGACATTTTAGGGCACTCTGGCTTTTCAGCTGCCGCAGATGGCACTGTCACAGCCCAACAAAGTCACCTTGCCGAGCAGCAGAGCTTCCACAGCAGCCCAGCTCCTTCCTGCAAACAGCACGCTCCGCCGCAGATTTGCTTCTGAGACGCTTTTAATTCTCTTCTTATTCCTTTTCCATTCCCATCCCCTGGTAACTACTGTTTCAGACTGCTTAACAGTAAGCACGCAGACCAGGGCAGGTTCTGCCTGCAAGAAGCCAGATAAACTATTCTCCTGTGGGCGCTTGCTGTTATAAAACCCACACAATTTGTGTACAGCAAGACTTTGGGGATCTCTTGGCTTGGCTAGTGTTTTGATAACTGAGCTTGTGTTCTTTCTCCCTTGCCCTGCCCTGTAGAAGATACTTTTTAAAAATACAGCAAGAGGGAAGAGGAAAAAAAAGACCTTTTCCCAACAAGGATATAAAACTTTCATCAAATCGGCCATGTCACTAGAGACCCAAAGCTAATAAGTTGATCTTACATCTGTATAATAAACTCATTTATTAGGTTTTTATTTTAAGAGTTGGTGGTATTAATTAGATTGATATGGCCCATAAATCTCTTGATTTGCCTGAGCCCTCAGATACTTGTAATTTAAATTAATACAAGTGCAGCTTAATTAATCTGATTAAATCCTGGGACAAGCAATGTACTGTTTGCAGCATCCAGGAGTACACTGCAGGGAAAAGGAGTATTTTAAGGTAACGCAGGTTCTTCATCAGATGGTCAGCTGGTGAATGAAGGTACAAGAGTGGCGCTGCAGAAGACGCAACCCAAAGACCAGCCCAACGTGCAAGGTGAGAAGCTAGATGGCAAGCCAGGCATCTTTCAAATACCATGAAGACTGGCTGCTTGCTGGGGCCCCGTGCAAAAGGCAGGCATGGTACAGCCGCTCTTTGGCTCTGCCCTGAGACCTGGCAGCCAGGCAAAGCTCGTCACAGTATCAGGGCCAGGCAAGGAGCTGATCTCTACAAACTCACAGCAACTGCTCTGGTTTTGGGGAGTCCTGATCTTCTTTCATCATTTGGCACCAATAAATTAATTCCCCAGAGGGTGAGTTTAAGCCATTAGTGAACATAATCCACAGCTTGATCTCCTTTGTGGTTGTTATCTTGATATTTTTCTCCCTTCAGTGCTGCTGAGAGGAGATAACATTTCTTTCCAGGAGTGAATAATCATTAATCGGTTCTTCCTTGCCTAAGGGACTAAGTGCCCACCAGACACGAGCTGCCTCATTCCTCAGGCTTGGCAACGAGCAGACCAGGACGAGTGAACAGAGCAGGCAGTTGCGGAGGTAGGTTGATGTGCCCCAGCCGAGACGTACCCGTTCCTCAAGTCCCTTCCCATCAGGAGTATTTCTTCTCTGGTGATGTTTCGGGATACTGGATGGTGGTAGTGGGGATTTTATTGTGGCTTGCCTGAACGCACCCTCCTGTGGGATACAGCGTGCTCTCGCAGGGGTGCACCCATCTGCTTCCTGGCATTACTAAACCTTTGCCAGGCAGATAACACCAGATACTCGATCACTGTTTCCATCTATTTTTTTCCAGAATGCTCTGGGCTGACAGCTCTCAAGATTGATGTTCCCTATCTGTACAGCCCAGAGACCTGCCGGGCAGCCTTCTCCCTATGCTCCTGCTAATTTGCCCTAATCCTGAGTTTAAGTGAACTCCCCAATGGACAGGAGTGGAATTCAGGCCCCATGGTCTGCCCCAGCCATAGTTTCTCTGTTCCCCACAAGCGATCTATGTGGGATGGTGGCACAAGTCTGATATTTACACCGGTTCCCCAGAAGCTGGATGAAAACCCCTTTCAAGGAGGCCACGGCATATTTAGTAGCAAAGCACCAGCCAAGGGCTTGTGCAGCCACAGGTTGTTTCCGTTAAAGTACAGACGCCATAAAATATATTTTCTTTAAAAGCAGGAGATAATGCTATTATAGCAGTTGGATTAATCTAATAGTCTCCTTCATCTTCAAAAGAGAATTGCCTAAATAGCCGGAGAGAGACACATTTTACTAGTCCTTCTTAAGGGCTATCAATCAAACTTTCCAAGA
Organism: Athene noctua; assembly: GCF_965140245.1. Classification (NCBI taxonomy): domain Eukaryota; kingdom Metazoa; phylum Chordata; class Aves; order Strigiformes; family Strigidae; genus Athene; species Athene noctua. The sequence goes on along the minus strand of NC_134049.1, from coordinate 13,269,505 downwards.
AAGGCACTGATGCCCTTTTTGCTCACGAGACAGAAATCAGATTCCCCACGGCTTTGCTTTCAGCCTGCCGTAGCCTTGCAGTGTAATAGCTGCATTGCAAATGGTCTGGACATCTTTTTCCTCTCCTGGTCGGGAGAAAAAACCCACACGGAGGAAGCCTGTAAGAAGAGAGGGAAAACAGCCCAATTAGAGGCAATGATCTCTTAGCTCTCTGCCCTCTCTCCCTCCTGGATGAAGCAGATGTAAAACAATAGCTTTATTTGTGAAAATTTTAATTGGGTAGTTCAAAGGAAGCAGCGGAGGCTCTTTTGATCTCTTGGTGTGTTTGAATGCCACGTTGCAACGGTGCCTGCTGGCCACGGCGGTGACCTCTTGTGTTAATTAGTGTTTATCTGAAATCGAATTAGCTCACAATTGGGAGAAAGCAGAGTGAAAATCAGAGGATAATCATAGATTTGTGTGATTCTCAATTAGAGGTAAAAGCAGGTCTTTGGCTGCAGAAGTTGACATTAAAATAACTCTGAGAACATTACATTTTTGCTTTGTTTTTCTAATACTCTTCGTCAGGATGGTGCTATTTCTCTTACTAATACCCCGTGCTGCCTTCATCTTTGCTGAGTCTGCTGGTCCGCGATGCTCATTGGAACTTAAACCATAAACCAACACCGAACAATGATGCATTATTTATAGCAGACCGAATGCTGTAAGGTTGACAATAGTGCAAAGCTTCTCTTTCTTGTGGTCAGTAATCCATAAATAAATACATCATCTATTTAGGTTTGCAGAACTGTCTGATGGATGGGAATAGCCTGCGTTATACAACGAGGGCACTGAGGACGCTGCGAAAGCCATTTCTAAGTAACAGTATTAAAAATATTAATGTAGACAGGGGGGTGTGAGAGCTGCCCAGTCACCTTCCTGGAGCTCACCTGTGGGGCTCTCCAGAAGGTAAAGAGCAATGGGAATTCTCAGTGCAGGAATAGAAATACATAAAAGCATCAGATTCTTTGTCTCTGTGTGAGATATTAGCAAAGGGCAGAATTTTATAGCTAAAACTATCTCAAAAGGCAGGTATAAGGTCCCAGTTTCTGAGTAGAGAACAGCCAGAGACATAGAAGTCAAACATCTGTCCACCATGAACATTTGCAGACCTTCAGTGTGTTGGACTGGAATTAAACCCTGTCCTCTCAGATCAGCTCCAGATCCCAAAGATTCCAAAGTGCAGGAATGGTTTTATTCCAACTTTGCTTTCTGCTCCTGAGCTAGCTTCAACTGACACCAAGCTAAAAGATGGACCCTGCTGCTTGCACGCGCAGTGTGCTCATCAGTGTGGAGTGAGGCACTCAGAAAATAACCTGGTGGCATTTACACCGCATCCTTGGGCGTATATTTTCTGGGGTTAGCCACAAGAGGGTGGCATGATGATGTGTACCAGGCAGTCTCCCTGCTTCGGCTGTTTAGCTTCTAGCATGGCATTTTATAGCCAGCTCTGTAGATCTAATAAAACTTTGGAACAGATCCTTGGTTTTGGCACATGAACACATTTCCCACTACAAAGGAGCCTGACGGGTGTTTCTGATGGCAGCCCCGACTGTGCAGTGTTCCTTGATGTTACATGTGTTCTTTATGCCTAAAACCAGCCTTAGTTAGTAGGTACTGTAGCAGCGTATAAAATTTAGACTATTTAGGGATCAAAACTTTTATTGGTACTTGGTAACTGCTGTAGGGAGAAGTCCACAGATGTTGTTTATGAGCAAATACTATTTTTCATAGTCATGCACGTTTACAAGACAGTGATGTTCTTATGCAACTGCTTTATAACACATTGGGATGTTTCTAGTGCGTCTTTATTTGATTATAGCTGACGGTGAACAAGCTGGTTAACAAATACACACAAAAAAGACTCATGTGACAGACTAACTGAAATGAAACAGATTCATTTCCTCTAAAATCTACACAGCCTGGATTGTCTCGGCATGGTTTACCAGAACGTCAGTAACCCACCCCAAGTCACTTGTCTTGAATACTGAATCAGCCAATGTGTCCCTGTGTAAGGCAAGTTGGCATTTGATTTTGCAAAGCCTCGCTTGGGTGACAGGTCCCAGTAAGAGCAAGGAGCAGGGTACAGGGGATGCCCAGGTAGCCATACAAATCGAAGAGACAAAAAACCCCTCAAGTTTTACGTGCAAAGGTTTATAAATGCTAGAATTTTTTAATGTTACTTTAAAGTGATTGATTTCCCCATGTAGACAGACAGGTGATGTTTATACTGAGAATACACCTTAGCCTCACTGTTGTTTCATAGCCTGGCACTTGTCTGAATCAAAACTCCCTCATCCTGGATCTGTGCAGGTTTCTGCAGGGTGTGAGAGTCTTCACTCACCCATGGCTCTGGCTGTAGGGCCAGGGCCCTTGTTTGCAGAAATCCCTTTTGCTGTGAACATACTTTAAATACAAGCTTCCGAATCTCATTACTTGCTGCCTTTTCCTCTTCCATTCGTTTTTCTCCTAACAATGCACCTGCCAATATCTGCCCCTGAGCCCCATTTTAAGTAGCATTTTCCATAATTAATGTCACACTCTTGCTCCCTATCTATCTTTGGCAACTGCCGACCGCCTGCAGCAGGACCAGAGGAAGAGGGAAAGCTCTCCCTGGGTATAACAATAACACAACACCCATTCCTGGAAGAATGATGAGATAGCCTGTGTAATAAATATTTATAAGAGCAAGTGTAATGAAATGAATGTGTAGTATACTGAGGCTCCCTTAGGGTTTGGTCATCACAGGTTTTTTTCCTCTTTTCTTTCTTCTCTGTTATACAGAATTGTCCTGATGTCCCTGGGTTGTCGAGCAAATTGCTTATTGTGTTGCTCACTTACACAATGCATGTTATTATGTGCAACCAGCTGCTCCTGTTTGGCATTGCTCGCACATACAGAACAGGAGGCTATCGTCACTTTTCTCATCTGGAAGTCAACGTTCCCTCTAGCGCCGAAGTTGCTGCCAGACCAGAAGAAATCTGGCAAGGAAGCAAGTCCTGGTGGTAAAGGTCCCTAAGAGACTCCTTTTCTGGGAAGACCGAGGTTCCAGTTTTGTGAGGAGTTTGAGCTGATCCAGCTTTATGCTGCCACTGAAAGCCTCCTTGCGCCTCTGTCTGTAGATTCCCATTGCTTTCCTGTGCTGGCACTAACTCTTGGGTGATTGCACAGGGAGCTGGAGCAGGGGACTGATTTTGTGGATATTGTTGTTGCCAATTAAGTTTTCAGCACCATCCTTTCCTCTGTCCAGCTCCGAGCTCATTCAAGCACTAATGCCATCACAAAGGAAAAAGCAACCAACTCTTCTGGTAATTAGAACAGCTTAAATCCATCACAAAGTGTTAACCTCAGTGTTGCAGACCTGTCTGGAGTCAGAGATGGTCAGAAACCAGAGCAAAGCTGTATCTGAAACTGGGAAATTTAATCCTGCTTGGGAGAGAAAGAACCTCAGCACAGTCCCAAACGCATCTCAGGCACTGACCCTGCTGCAACATGGGGGTCAAGTAGCTGTGGGCAGCACTTCATATCTGCCAAACTGGAGGGCACTAACCCCCGGGGGGGATGCTTTCACTGAGCAGGAAGGCACTTTTGAACAAGTGCACCTACAAAAGCTTCAATGTGCTCTAGCTTCAGAGCTGTAGGGCTTGGCAGCACGGGGATTTGTGTCTGAGCTGCTGTTCCTGATCAGTGGTCGGGGGTGGGGGCCATGCTCAGTCTGCAAAGAAAGTGCCCATTGCAAATCTGAACAGTCCTCTTCAGTGTGGCGTGGATTAAACTAAGAGAATGTAAGGCAACCTTTGCCTGGACTAAGAACATCATCATAATGATTTTTAAAATGGCTATTTTGCTTTATATTTCTATCTCCCTTAACTTCCATTTTGCTCATTTACTTTAACTGCTCTGACCGCCGACTGCAGGTTCTCAGTGTTCTGAACCTCCAGCCACAGGAGGCAGCTAGAAAACATTTTCAGCGGTAGGAATCAGACTGAACCCAGACCTGAGACAATACTGTGCTGCCTATAAAAACACACAATGTGCTGTGAATCTTCTTGTTCCTCTTTGCTTTCTCTCCGGAATGGCTTTTCCCTGTTCTTTGGGTTTCTTTTATTTTAGGCGGTCTTTTCTAGGAGCAAGTGTTGTTCCTTACCTGTATTTGTTTAGTATCTTGCATAACTGGATCCTGGTAGTCTGAATCCTACAGCTGCCAGCGGGAAGTGGACAGGGGCTGCTTTAGCATGTGTTTGGATTCAGAGCCTGAGAAATCCTGGTTCAGATAACTCTGTAACACGTGCTGCTGTGCTTCGAGGCCTCTTGCATCTACACCAACCTTCCAAAAGTGTGGACCCCGCCTTGGCTACAGGCTGCCGGCACAGGAGAAGCTCCTGCTGAGCTAGATAAATTTATGGCAGCTTTTGCTGGATTTCCCTAATGAGCTCTTCATGGCTGGGATCTTACACAAACCAAGGGATGTGTACAATATACTGTCCATATACCTGACCCGCCACAGAATTTTTTTTTTTTTTGAGCACAGAAATGATATCTCCAGAAGGAGGAACAAAAGCTGAACTACAAACACCTGCCACTTGCTGCTGCTACTCTTTGCCATTCACACTTTCTCAGCTCAAAGTATCAGAGGTTTGCAGCTACTGAAAGGTAGAAATAAACTCTTTGCTGACAGGAACAGGAACATTGGGGAGTCTGCAGCACATAAATGGAGGCTTTTTCTTGCCATAAGTATTGGGGCAGAAGTGCTATTATCTGGGGAAGGAATGTCCCTTCTGGTGGCACGTCTGCTGTTACTTCGTTGTTTATGGATTTACAGCCAGGGAGTTAACTGATGCTTCCCGAATCTACAAAGTGCCTCTTTCTCCAGGCTCTCCTCCCTCTGTAAACGCTGCAAGAAGTCATTTCACACAGCACAGGGCGTCCCCGCGGCGGCTGAAGCAGCTAATGCCTGCGCGGGAGGTGTGACACCAGGGTCTCTCCCTGCAGCCGCAGGACGGGCTCCCGCGAAGGCACCTGTCAGCCAGCGCTGGCTGCAGCCGTGAAGGAGTCGCCCCGCGGAAATGTTGGTTGTCACAAGCTCAGTCAGTCTGTGCCGATGTGGGTGAGAGGGGTGGACGGTGGGGACTTGGTGTTACTCTCACAGAGTACACGTGTTATCAGTGAGAAAGGAACTGGTGCTCTGGGTCATGTTACGGGCGCTTTCACAGTTCAGGGGCTGTTTGCTAAGTTGTGGTGTTTTTTTTTTTTTCTTTTCCTCGGGGATAGATATTCAAGAAACATATCTGTCGCAAACTTGGGTTTGTCAAAATACTGGTTTAATTCCTGTTTCCACTGTCGTGCAGGAAGACAGAGACGTGCTGCAGAGGAATCGAGTAACGCTGTAATGTCAGGTAGGGAGCAAAGACTAGAATTAGATCTGGGTCTCTTGATTCTGCGTAGTGCCTGCTTCTAACCCTGACCTATTGGCAGGGAGCTGGGTCAATGTCTTAACACAGGCAGGTGCCATTAACCAGAGCATGCAGTATTTTACTGACCACAGGCAGTTTTCATTATTTATATTTTGCCTGACTTTTAGGTAAAGGTTTTCTTGCTTAAAGGGAGGAAGAAATGGCTGGGATTTGAGTAAAAAAGGGCAGGGGTGTGTCTGAAAGAAACCACTGGCAGACGCAATGAGGAGACATTCCTCTACAGCCTTGTTAAAGCAATTTGACAGCCCCTTTAAAACCACTCCATGAAGGAAGGAGCAGGTGGGAAGGGCTCAGAGAAAAAGCAGGGTTTGTGGAGGTTGTTAATCTTTAGCTCCACACTGGAGCAGTGCAGAAGGGAGTGTGGCTGTTGCCATCCCCTTTTCTTTCTGCAGGGAGGTAAGTATATGCAGGGCACAGGAATAGAGTTGGTAGATTTGTTGTGGCCTTACTACTCCCTCCTTTGCAGTGAGTGCCCACCCAAACAGGAGGGGCCTGATGCTGGGCAGAGCTTCCCTGCACATCTGTCCGGAGCAGGGTCTGCTGGCTCCCAGGGCTTGTCTGTGCCGAGAGTGCCAAGTACTAACATACAGTTGTATAACTCATACACACGGGAAACCTGCTTCCCACCACACAGCCTTTCTGGTTTCATTTAAGTTTTTATAGTTCATTATACAAGCTAATAAATAGGAGGGTCTGGATTAAAAAGGTTTCTTTTCTTCATATTCTGCGTAGCTGGAGCCCTCTCTGCATTCCATACCGTTGTGGTAAAACATCCTGGTGCGCTGGGCAGCCTCTTCTCCTTTCAGAGGCCAAAGTGAACCCCCTTCTACCTGCTCCGGATGCAGTTGCCTTCTGCTCGGCGCTGAAAGAAGGGCTTGGTGTCATTTGCCCTCAGGACTAAACCTGCACCTGCGGCTTTACGTGCAGTTGTGCAGCGTGACTTTGTGTCTGGGACCCAGCCAAGCTGGGGAGGCAGCGGCCTCAGTCTCCATCTTTCAGCGCCCTTCAGCTCCCCGCCTCATTTCCACTGCTTGGCTTGGCTGGCGGATGGGTCCTGCCCCCTCCACAGTGACAGGGTGCAGACAGCCTGCTTTATTTTTCAAGACAGCTGAGAAGCATAGGCTAGACTTCTGATGCCTGAAAAGCCCAATGAACGATGTATAGCTGAGGGAGTTGTGCTTCAAAATGAGCCCCCGGGGGACTGCAAACCAACGGCAAGATGGTCACCGGTGCCTGGTTGCCTCCGTAGCCTGGCGGGGCTGTGCGGGGTGGCTGTCTCACCTCTTCCCCACACACACAGGCCTGCACGGGCCAGCAGCAGGGCCTGTGGGAGGGCAGCCATCACCCCTCGGGTGGCCACCAGCCCTGGGCTGACTGTGGCCGTGAGAGCTGCTGAGTGCCTTGTGCCTGTCAGCGGGAAGCGGGAGGTGGCCAAGGGTGGACGCGGCTGAGGGCTCCCGCAGCCCCGAGGGGACAGAGGGGCTGGCAGAGGTGTCCGCCCCGCCGAGCATCGTGAGGGGGAAGACGATGGCTGGGAGCAGCGCGGTGTCCCCCATGTTCACCTGAGGTAAAAAGGAAAAAAAAAAAAAAAAAGAAAAAACTAAAGAGAAGGGTAAAAAAAAAAAATTAGTAAAAAAAGCACATAAACTGTTTATAACCCCCCGTCTGCCGGTCTGGGGAGCCAGCGGCTCGGCGGAGGAGCCCCGCACCTGCCGCGGCAGCCCGGCCCCGCTCCCTCCCATCAGGAAACGGGGCCGCTCCCCCCGCCGCGGGCTGGCAGCAACCTGTTGGTCCCGGCGCTGTCGAGGAGGGCGGGAGGAGCCCCCCTCGCCTCGGCGGCGAACCCGCTGACAAAGGCGGAGCAGCGGCAGGCCAGGGCCGCCCCCGGCAGCGGGGCCCGGCGGCGCCGGCGGGCAGCGCGGGGCTGGGGCGCTCGCACAAGATGGCGGTGGGGCGGCGGGAGAGCGCGCTCCCCTCGTAGATGCGGCCGCGGCGGCCCCTGCTCCCGGCGCCCGGCGGGGCTTACATGGCGCTGGAGGACCTGCTTTGTCTCTGCTTCTCCGCCCTCGCCGTCCTGGCCGTGCAAGGTGGGTGAGAAGGAAGGAAGGAGGGGAGGGGGTGTGTGTGTTGGTGCCCACGGGGGGCCGCGGTCGCGTGTGGGGCTCCGACAGCACTCGCCTTCGCGCCGCAGCCCGCTCGGCCGTGGGCTGCCGCTGGCTCCCCGCGGGGATGCGCTCCGAGGCCGGGACCCTCTCCCCCGCAGTTTCTCGCCCCTCCCGTAGTAGCCTTTAGTGGCTATTCTCCACCAGTGGCCCTCTCCCCCCTTTCAGTAGCCGCCTTTCCCCGTGGCCATTTTTTCACCTCTCCCCTCTCCATCCCCTTCTCTCTCCCGGCTGCTTTTCGTTCCCCTGAGCTGGGCAACGACCACACTCGTGGCCTCAACCCACGCTTGGACGGTTCCTCCTTTGGGGTCACCCTTTGGGGGTGACACAGGGCGTCCCCCACAGCGACTGGGCTGGGGCAGGGAGCGGGCCAGCAGCAGTGACCCCCGGGCCTCTGCCTTGCCGGCGGCAAGTTTTCTCTGAAGGGACGGCAGCTGTGCCAGGCTGGCTGGTGGCCGCAGCGCTTGTCCTGCGCGGGACTGGCCTGGAGCAGGCCCAGGTGTCCGGCAGGGCCATGGTGGGGACTCTCGCCTCCCCTTGACCCGCTCCCGCCAGCACAGGACACCCGGGTGGGCAGATGTCCTGTTGGTCAAGGAGGCGACCCAGGAATAGCCGCGTTCCTCACGCCCGTGTGTTTTGCAATGGTTACGCAAACGGCTCCGTGCGTGGGTACACGTATGCCTGTCACCCTGGCCTGCTTTCTGCCTTTGCTGTCGAAGTTTATGTCAAGGGTCCTTGGAGCTGTGGACCTTGGGGAGCGTGGATCGTTCCCTGTGCGTCCACAGACACGCAGAAGCTTTTGTCTGCATCCCTGAGAAGGGATTGGAAAGGTGTAGGCTGGCAGAGCTGCGCTGAAAAATGTGAGCCATGTGTGCGCCCTGGAGTTGTTCTTATTTAAAAGAGCCTCCTAAACTGGGGATTGCGGTGGAGGAACCATCCCTATGTCATTGTACATTTTTATTCCTTTTTATGATGCATTCTGGTTTGGCAGAACATAGTAACAGCGCAGAGGGTGTTTAGTCTTTATGGCTTTGAAAATAGCCTTTTGGAGAACACAGTGTGGGGGACAGCTCCAGTGTTTTCTTTTTATTCTTCAGAACATTCTGAGTTCCTGTAAGGGGTAGGTTATTACATGATATAGGTGTAGCGTTACGGTGGCCGTGTGTAGAAATGAGTAACGGTCCGTGTAAATGGCCCATTGTCATCAGTGCTTGTGGGTTTTTCTAGATAGATGGCAGCCGGTGACCCCACCAGCAGACGGACGGACAAGCTGGGGTGGGTGGGAGCTGTGTCTCCTGCCTGTTTGAGCAAACAGCAAAGTGGATCCTCAAGCTTATAATGGAGAACAATGATTAAAAAAAAAAAAAAAAGGAGAAAAGGGAGGTGGTGCAGTGGATGTTGTTTTCAAACCCACTTCAACACGAAAACTTCAAATGCTTTGCGGGAATTTGCAGTTGTGGCTTCTCTGCTTTTTTTTTCAAGCAATTAGGCAACTAGTGAAAATTTGTTTGTTTTCTCTCAGCGGGCCATGTACTGTATAGCGAGGTAATGAGCATGTCCACGCAGTCTGTGGTCGTGCCGCTTGGTACATGCGGATGTACTTTCCAACAGGTGGGTTTCATTCTGTAAAGAAAAACATGGACTTGTTTCAATCTGAAATTAATTTGGCAGAGGGTTGAAATGGTTTTGGGAAAGTTTGCATTTGATCCCAAAGCCCGCATGTTTTGATCCAAAGTTCAAGCCTCTCTGGGTATGAAATACTTAGAGGAGAGTAGACTGGAAAACGTTCCCCCCTCTGTGGATTTGATGGAAGCTGTGCCAGTTTATGCTAGCTGGCGATGTGATCCAGTGTTTTGAAAGCCTTCTGCCTGTCCTACTTTGAGACTTGTTTTCCCTGCAGTAGCAGGAAAGGGTTTAAGAAAAAAAAAACCCAAAGCAAAACGGCCCCTCTTCAGTTGACTCTGGCAAGGGGGCTGTGCTGGTTGCTTTCTTTGGGGCTCTCTACAGGGGACGTGTTGGTGGGAAGTGGGCTGAGCTTTCCGTCCGAGGGATCAGCTGAAATCCATCTGGGTTTATGTCATTTGGATTTGTGGTCGAGCCCTCTTGCTATACAACACATTTCCTTTTTCGACATCACCTAACTTCAGTGCTAATTTATTTTATCCTTCCTGTCGCATTCGTCTTGGCGGCGTAACCCAGCAGCCTGCTGCGTGCAGTTAGTGCCTTAGCCTGGGGAAGTCAGTGTTGCTTTTGTTCGGGGATCGCGCGGCGCCGCTGCCGCGGTCACTGCGCTTCGCAGAACATCGTCACCTGCATGCAGATCCGCTTGCCCTGTTGATTGTGTTGTGGCAGTGTCGCCTGTCCGTGGGCTGGGTTGCAAGGGGACAGGATGAGCGGTCCAGAGAAGGGGTGTTTCTTACAGTCCCCAAGAAAGGGGGGGCAATGACCGTGCCGAACACTTGTGCACACGACGTTAGCGTGGTTTTGCCTGCATGGTGTTTCCAGGGGCAGGTTTGTCGCGCAGGAGCTGGCTGCTGTTGTGCTGTGGCTGTCATGACGGCTGTTCTCCAAGCTCTGATGGCAGAGGCTGCTCAAAAGTGGGGAATTTTCTGCTGGCATTTCTCTGTTTCTCTTCTGGTGTGTAAATCTGAAGGAAAAAACTCTCAGGCTTGGTTCTGTTTTTGTTTTCCCTAGCTTTTCCCTTCTTTCAGTTTTTGTTTGTACACTGTCTTCTCACTACCTTGAAGTCCAAAATGAAGCAGAACCTGTAATTTCCTGATGTCTCCCCCCTCTTCTGCAGCAGACTTTCTCCTGGCAGCTGGAGCAAGTTTGATCTGCTGCAGGGGGCCCCACGCTGGGTGGGCGTATCGCTGATGGTACGCGAGCCACTTCAGAGTGGCGCAAGTAATAATTTGAAAAGAAAATATTTGGCAATATGCCTTTCCCTGGGGAAGAAGGGAGATGAGTCTTCCTGTGTGCATGTTTGCATCCTGGTTTGGAGCTGGAGGCAGCTTCTGTGGTACGGCACAGGTCTCTGCATCAGGGGCATCAGAATGACCTGCATTTGGGAGCTGCTGGGGTGGGCTGGGTGTTGCTGTGACATGCAGAACATCTTTTTTGAGTGCCCGCTGTGATCCTGGGCCAGTTGTTTCATCTGCTCTGGTATCCTCAGGGCCCATCTTTAGACAAAAGTAGAGATGCTGAACGTTTTTCTGTCGAAAGTGTTGAGAGGATAAAATCCATCAGTAAGTACTCAGCATGCATATGATCTTCATCACTATATTATATAACTATCCTGAGGGCAGGGTGCTGCATTTTCCATGTTAGCTCACAAATTTGTGACTCCTGATACCATATTGCTGGGTGTTTTGAACTCTGTTTCCCTCGGAGCTGCCTTCTCAAAGGTCGGCTCTTCTCCTGGGGAATCCAAGGGCTTGTGAACCACTTTGGGCATTTACAGCATAAGGATGCAGCTTGCACGATTTACATGCTTCTCTCCTGTTTAAATGGCTGCCTGGCCATTAAGCCTAGTCATGGTTATATAATTAAAATGGGAATTAATATTTAATCTGATTGTAATTTGTTGCTGGAATCCATCCCAAATTGTGTCTTTGCTTGAGGTGAGTGGGTACCTGAGGGAAAACTGAGGCCAGTGTTAGATGTGGGGGGTTTTCTCCTTGGACACTGAGAATTACAGACCTGCCTTGGGTGATGGCAGAAAACCTAACCTAGGCAAACCTGGAGAGATCGTAGTCATTTTGTTATCTGTAGGAAGCAAATGTTTGCTTTATAGTCAACTGTAATACTAGAGGGGATATGGTAAATCCTTGTTATCAGTATTTGCCAAGTGCAGGTTGAGCCAAAATCAACTCTGGTGCAATTTTGTTACTTTCTGGAGAAGAACTGGACCAGTTTGTCTACAGTATTTTTAGCCTGGTTTTCCAAGAAAGAGACTTACGTAGTCATGCTGTCTGGTTGTCTGTCCATCTCCCTTTCCTTTTCCAAATAATTCTTGGACCTGCTGGTCAATCATAGGTAGTATGGATATGGAGAATTCAGGGTTTTTGAAAATATGTGATCAAGTAGAGGAGAGAGATGCAGTTTCTGCCTGGACTGAAGCAGAGGCACTGGAAAACTCAGCTGCAGGAGGAACCTGAAGTGCCTCAACTGCAGGAAGAGCTTTGAACAGAGCTTGCACCTTGTTCAGGTAGGACAGGGTAAACCAGTCACAAGACAAAGAAATCATGCTCTCAAGTCCTTGTATCCACTTGTTTATTTTATTTTTGAAGTCTTTTATCCTTTAAAACATGCTGTTGTTTTATGGTTATGCCACTATTCACATCACAGGGCTTAGTAGCTCTTTTGTTTTCCTCTCTTCTTTGGAAAGCGTTTTTGAAACACAGGACATGGAGCTGCTGTGACATTGGCTCTTTCATGACATTGGCTCTTTCTGTTGTCTTTGTGTTGGTCACTTGCTGTCTCTGCCTCAGTTTCCCTGTTTGTTCCAGCTGGGCAGAAGATGCTGTTGCACACTGTAAGCGTATGAAGAACACCATCACTCTGAGCACCCTTCTTGCATTTATTAAAATCCCATGAGTAAGTGACAATAGTCCTCCAACTGCTGCTCATGCTTTTCTGACTTAATGGCTTCTTGGTGAGAGGATCCACAATTGTTAAAACTGAATCTACCATCTTCATAGAAAGCAGAGTTGAACTCTGTTTTCATGAGCTGTTCTAGAAATGCTAAACCCCCCACCAGATGTGGGGGAAGGACCGAAGAGCTCCTTCTAGTTTGTCTGACTTTCACTGGTATGCTGAAGTCATCCTTGAAACACCATTGAATTTTCCTAATTCTGGTGAGTAACAGAGCCTTTGTAGGGAGGGGAAGAGCTAGTCAGTGTTTACTTCCAGGAAGGTAAATACCTACTAGAGTTGGAGCTGCTGAGAAGAGAATTCCCTGGGAGAACAAGGAAGCACTTGTCATCAGCCTTGTTTGAGCATAGCTAACGCTTTCCTGTTTGCAGGTGTCGAGACACTTTGCTGGTGAGTGTGTAGGTCATGTTGCTTCTCCCTTGGATGTGTTTTTGTTCATGTCACTAGTGTCTTTTGGTGCCTCTGAGTCAGATCTGCTTCTGCTCTTAATCCATGGGATCCTGCTGTTGTGATATGGGCCTGCTGTATCTGAGAAGTCCAGCAGATGCAGTGTGCTATCTCTGTGGGTAATAAACATACTTTGTGGTGGTTATGATAAGCAATTACTGTATTGCACTGAAATATTCATATCAGATATTCTGAAAATACTTAAAAATCTGTATCTGCATTTTAAACACAGTTGCCTGTTACTGCCTTATTAAATTCAGCTGAGCTGTTAATAACCTTGTTTATTCTATGCTTTCTTGGGTTTTAATGTTTTAATTTTTTTTCAAGATCTCTCATGTGGATTTCTTGAGGACACGTTCATATTAAAGGTGCGTTAATGACACGTGAGCATCCCCAGAGGTTGCTCTCAGCCCAGATTGATGGGAGAACTAAAACCTAATGTGTGAAGCTATTGCATTTGTGCTCAGTCTCAGTCAGCCCTTTCCCTTATTCTGACTGACTTTCCTGCTGCCATTTCCTGCTTGGGTCTTTGAACCACATTCCCTTTGGAGTTGGGATGGCCTTGTTAAATGTAAGAATTTTGGAAATTAAACAGTTAGAACGGCAGAGGAAGGTGCTGGGATGGCAGAATTTGGAGCAGAAGTGAAGCAAACCTGGGCTGCAGAAGCGATGCCAGGCTGGCAGCAGGTTGGGGGGAATGTGATAAGGTCCTGCTTTGTGTTTCACTGTGTGCTGGGAAATGTGCATCCTCAATAGTTTCTAAATTGACTGTCAATAGATGATCACGTTAATTGGTGTGACCAAAAAGGTCATTACTTAATGGGATGGATTTCCTGTACTGTGTTGTGTGAGTACACCAAGGATTTTGGCAAAACCTGGCTGTTTATGCATGCAGGGCTATGATAAATTTTATTTTTCAAAAGCATCAGCAGTGCTTTTAGGTTTTAAAATTACATGAAGTTTTGTACTTGATGCAAAACTGTCCTCTCTGCGCCTCTTGGCTGGCAAGTTGGATCTGATTGCAGAATGAGTGCATGTATTTTCCAGACAAAAGTGGAATTGTGCCTGATATGAAAAGAAAACTAGTCAAGTGTTTACTGATTTGTTATTACTGTGACTGAAAAGGCTTCTATGTTCCTTTGGAAATCTTTGTCCCCTTCTTGTCTCTTTTTTTTTTTTTGAGATTGTCTAGTGGAAAACTCCAGTGTGCTCCTTGTAGTGCTAATGGAATGTGCTGTTACCTTTCTGGAAATACCATTGTTGCTTTAAAGGGATGACATGTGTAGTTCTTCTCTTAATCATGTTGAACGAGAGGGACCAGGCGAGTTGCAGTCCTACCCATCCCAGTCACCTCTTTGACTGCTGGCAAAGCCTTGAGAGAGCTCGTAAGAAGGAGACATGGAGCTTTTTGTGACTAAAAAAGACAAGGGTCAGGGAGGGCAGAAAATTAGCAGATGTTCAGGCTGATGTTTAGGGGATTTAGCCCATGGTGTTGGGATGGGAGATAAGGCTTGTGTACGAGATGCTGGGGCTTGTTTGAGGTTATCTTCACCAGTGGGGTAAGAAATGTAGCATGGGGTGGAGGATCTGGGGCTGCTGGCTTGAATCCATTATTTCCTGCTTGATAGGTGTTTGCCGTAAAGGCTCAAGTAGCCCTGATGTTAGAGAATTCAGGTTGTCGTAGGAGGTTGATCACGTCCTCCACAGGTTTCTGTGTGCTTGTGAAGGCACTGAGTGTTGTTGTATAGCAAAGCATCTTGGCAAAAAACACAGAGAAGATAAAAGGGGAAAAAGAAAACCAGCATCTGATCCAGTACCAGCTCCTTTGCTGAGTTGGCAAAAATTGTTTAGATCCTCCTTCCCAAGAATGATTTTGTAAACATAATACTGCCTATTAGCCATGTAAATTACTGTCATTGGTGGCAATTGTGATGGCAAGATAAGTGTCTTGAAACTCTGGTTTGATTTCTCTCTCCTGGCCCCCCCCCCCCAACCGGCTTGCTAACCAGTTGTTTATGTCAACGCTGATTGCGGCTTTTGTCAGAGAAATCAAAATATTGATCAAAATTATTTAGCTCTGTTTTTCCTAGGTCATAGTAAATGCAACTTTTCTGTTTTTTCCTTTGTACTCTTTTCTCTGTACTGAAAACAAAGCAAACCTTTCCTCCAGGAGATGAGCCGTACGTTCCTGAACTCAAAATGTCATCCGCTTGAAGAGGGTCCTTAGGAGTGGACTTCATATCTGAAGGCTTTCCTCAAGAGTCTGTCAGTTGAAAATCTGGCTAGCAGCATTACCTCAAGTACTATTGTGAGGTTTTCTTTACGTGCAAGTGGAGAGAGAAAGAAGTTTCTCCCAGCTGCTGGCAGAGAATAGCTTCCCATTTACTTAAGGCTTGTGGCTGCTGCCAGGATTTTCTATTTAGCAGCCGAGGGAGTTAAGTGTGGGGTGAAAGGCTTCAGTAACACTTCAGCATCCGGGCAGGAGGCTGAGCTGTCAAATAATTCTTCTCGCTCTTTGTTTTTTATACCCGTCAAGGCACTTGGATAGTTTTGTAGGTTTAAGGCTAGCGAGGTTGTGCCACTTTTCTGTGTACTGTGGGAAGCTGAGGATGTTTCTTGTTTCAGGTTTAATGGTTGTACTTGGACAATAGCATCTCTTAAAGAACAACACCCACTTCTGACTTAAAAATGTTTTGTGGGTGCTTGTCCGTCACAGCCCCTCGCTCAGTAATGTGCCCCTTCGTTCAGTCTGAATTTACCTAGCTGTGGTTTATAGGTGTATATGAAGACAGGCACTGGTATGAAAAGCCTCCCTGTGAGTGTGTGTACACTGATCAAATTTCCTGGTAACCTGCTGTTTGCTAAACTGAATACATGCAGGTCCTTCAGTCTTTCACCTGTTTTCCATCCCTTAATCTCAGCTGTCTGTAGCTATAAAAGCCCATCTTTTCTCGCTAGTTAGGTGTTTGCTCAGCAGAGGAAATTTCTGAGCTACTTTGATTCAGAGCCCTGACTTTTTGGATTTGGACCCTGCGAATCCCTGGGGGCACCAGTTCCCTGCAGCTCAGTGCAGAGCTGCTGTTCAGCTTGGACTGCTGGTGCTGGATGTGGCTTTTCAGATATCATGGGGCTGGAGCAAAGAAGAGGGAAAAGTAAAGAAACCTTCAGCTCTGAGAGTGCCTCTTTAGTGAGCAGCCGAGCTGTTGCTGAGGCAGATTTCAGGTGCTGCAGCAGGATGCTCACATGCAGGAAACCAGAGGAAGAATCAGGATGGGGCATGTATGTGCAGCTTCTGTATAGCTTTTATTGAAAGGCTATTGTCTGAGCTGGAATCACAGGGCGTAGTTACACTTGCATAAAAAATACTGTCTTAGTCTTACTGCAGCTTTCACCAAATAACATCTCAGCCATGTCCTCCATCAGCACAAGCACGGGTGGAGCATATGGAGCTTTGCCCTGTCCCACTCATAAAGATGCCTCTGCCCATTTCCATGTCACCTACACAGTGCAGTTTTTATATTCTTGTGCTGAAGTCTCAAGGCTCTGCCTCACGGTGTCTGTGAAGGAGCAGTGAGCCTTCAGAAGCAGGAAACCAACAGTAGGACTTTTTGGGAGGGAGACATTTGGTTCCCTGTTGCATAACACACTTAAGAGTGGCTTCAGGCAATCCTTTGTCTGCATCATAGTTTTTAATTTGTAAAATGAGGTGTTAAAATTTCCATCTGAGAGGCTAAACACGAATACTTTTGGGGTGTAGGTGTCCAGATGCTGCAGGGCAGTGTACTGCAGGTGTGTGTTTTGGATGTAGAAGTCTGTTGAGATGGGGAATAGGTGCTGTAGAAAATGCATCTGTTTGTGTGGCCGTGCAGTTGTGGTAGTTCCTACCTGTCTGGTGCATCAACACTGGATGTGTGTGTGGGAAGTGTGGATATGGAGATGTGTATGTGGTATGTGCAGGCCTGTAAATGAAAATTCCGGGTTACTTGTTTATGTATTTTGAAGTTTGTGCGTTTAAAAAAGTACTGCCCTCATAGGGAATATTTTCTTCTCACCAGAAACTTGTTAGACTGGAGATTTCACAGTACTAATTTTTATGGCATTTCTTAAGCTGAACTAATTGGGTATTTTGGAAGGGAGAAGCAAGAGTGTGGATGTGTGTTTTTATGTAGATTTCATTAAAAATGTGACTTGGATTATCCCACAAGCTATCTGAGCGATGTGAAGGTCTCTGCTGGAAAATGCAAGTGATTATAGGCTGGTGACTAACAAATAATCCTTGGCTAATATGGGGTGGGCTCAATTAATGTTAATCCCTGCTCATCAGTAGTAGAAGTTGGATAAAGTCAAGGAGATTTTGCAAGGCTGTTACTGACCTGAATGTGCGAAAGATCACACAGCATACCCTAAAATGAAACTAGTTCTTTGGAAGATGCATCATTCTCATAATTTCCTTCTTACACTAGAGGAGGAGCTATTCAAAATGGCCCAAAATTGCCTGGTTATGAAGATGAGGATTTCTCTTGTGCTGATGTTATGTGCTGAGGCACACAGGACCTCATTAAAAGAGAAGCAGCAGTAATTAGTCTAGATTAATGGAAATAAATCTGGTTTTAGTAATAAATGAGGTTGTGTTCCTTGGTCCAGAGCAGCCACCATCTGTAGTGTTCATCTAGCAGTCTGATGCACAGAGGCAAAACCTCTCCTGACTGTGGAGAAAAATGGGTGATTTGGACATTTTTGCTGAAATCTCAGTATAAGTCCAGGTGTTTTTAGATGTGTTTTGGTGAAATAAGTAGAAGTCCAGAGACAGCAGGGAGAAGCATCATATCTGAACCTGGACCCTGTTGATACAGGAGGGCCCCAGAGTGGTGTGACGGTCTTCACAGGCATTCTGCTGCTCAGATACTGGAGCATTGAGAGCATGTCCTTCACCGTTTGGAAGCAGACCCAGTCCTTTTACTGCTTTGTCCTCAAACTGTCAGGTTTCAGCTGGCTGTAGCTTTGGAAAACAGGAGAGATTTATGTGCTCTGAAGAGAAACTTGCGCTGACAGTGGATAAATGCACTGTAGATGTTGGAAAGTTAAACAGCCAAGTAGGTGTGAGGGATTTTGGAATATAGGCTATGAAATAAATTTTCCTCCTGTTGTTATGATAGAAGTAAGTTTAAATTTGGAAATGGGAGGGCAAATTGCCACCCGTTCTGACTCCCAGTCCTAACCATCTTCAAAAGTGATACTGCTCCTTGTTTTCCTCCACCTTCAAGTGCATCCTAGTAGCCATGGATATGGTCATTATCTTGCTATTTCTCCTGACAGAGTCTGATCCCTGAGTTGTAAGAGCTTACTTTGCATTTTCAATGATAACTGAGTTTCCAGATCACAATCAGATACTGTCTTTTAAAACAGGACGAGGTGAGAAGTTATGCCAGAAGGATACAACATCTTGAGATGGTCAAGCCCTTGCATTGAGTGCCCAAGCTGTGGGCACTCACTCCTTTGACTTAACAGTTTAGCATCTCCTGGTTTATTTCAATGTCTCTTTCTCAAACCTACCCTCTTATCTGCTGTTGTCCAAGCAAGGCTGGTTAGCTAGCTGTGTTGATAATTGTACCTTTGGGGGTTAAGTGATAACAAAAAGGAGCATAGCGTGGCTAGATAAAGCCAGGGGTAGTCCACACCCTTGGAGGGAGCTGGTGTCAGATGCTGTAGCCTGTAGCCAGGCAGTGAAGCACAGATGGGTTTTGTGACTTCCTGGAAGCCGGGCGGTGGATGGTGACAAAGCTGTGCCTGGACAGAGTCTGGTGCTTTGTCTGGACTGCCCACGCTGTCTGTTTTCTGCAAAATTAACTCCTGGCCTAAGCCCCCCTCACCTTTCTCTTGTATTCCTGTGCTTTGTGGGTGGTGTGTGAACTCTGTGGACCTTGTGTCTTCCCAGAGAAGTGAAACCTCTCTCGGGGTGATGCAGGTTTGCAGTGACAGTCGTTTGCAGTGAGCTATTGAAACATACTTTCCCATTAGTTTTCTTTGTTGCTGTTCTGAATTGTCTGCTCTTCCCCTGTGTGCTGGCTCATTATTTCGCATTAATTCATGATTTGTGCAATTATATGGGAAATGCAGGAGAGTTGGCAGGAGTTTGATGAGCCTGACTTTTCTTCTTGGGGGTAGGTGACTTTGTAAGGATATGGCATGAAAGAGTTGGTTTGTGTTGTCTTGGGGTGGCAAATTGCACACCCAGGCCTCACTGCTGGGGCTCTGTGGGACAGGTTTGGCTGTTTTGAAGAAAGCAGGAAAGCACAAGGGGAAGAGAGAGGGGCTGTATGTGCAGATTTCTTGGGTACCTGGTAGGACTGAAGCCAGAGCCGTTCTTGGCGTTTTGTATCTACTCTGTGTTACGGCGCTTTACCCCTGTCCTGGGGAGGGACACTGCAGACTTGAACCTATGAAGAAAACACGTGCAAACAAGGGAGGCTTTTTGCTTAACTTTAAAAAACAGAAACGTACAATAAATAGTCCTAAATACATGCCGGGGGATTAGTTGTGAAAGCTTTAAGCTCAGTCTGAGGAGTGCATGTGTCTTGGGATGTATGTCAGAGCAGTCACCCCTACAGAAGGGTTCTTTGCCCTTTTTCTTTGAGACAGCGTTTCAGGTAAGAACAGAAATGTGCTGTGGTCCCTTTTTGTGAGGAGAAGCCAGCACACAGCAAGATAAAAGGGCTGTCACTGTCTAAAACATCACAGTTTCTCTGCTTGTAGCTTGTGTTCTACTGGCAAATGTGTCATACCACTGGTTTCCCCATACGAATGCTCCTCTTTTTTTAAGAATTGTAGTTGTAGGTGGACTTCCCAGCTGCTAGCCCAGACCTCTTGATGGAAGCTGGACTAAAGCTGTTTGATGGATGGTTTCACAGTTAGAGTTCAGGCTGTTGGTGGAGAAGGGGCTTTACCTGCCCTCCTCCTTCCTTTTTTTATTTTCAGGTGAACTGCAGAATCTCATTACCAACAGCAGTGGCAGGGCTTTGAAGATTTCTGGCCTAATTATCTTATTTGTGCTGTGAGTAGCAGTGAAATCCATGTGCTGTCAGGGAGACTTAGCTATTGTGCCAGCTGTACAGGGGTGGGAGAAAAAGGCCTCATGAAAGGGCTTGTTTCTGATGGTGCAGGCTGACTTGGGCTGCATGTGTGTTCCCCAGCTGTACAGGTGCTTCCTGCAAGACCTGGATGGAGTGAATGAGGTGGAAGTGAAAAAGCTGCCATTATGGGCTCCATCCATGGCCACGCAAATGCCTTTTTTGGGTAATGCTCATGAAGGTCCAGCTTGCAAGGTTGAGTTCTTTCTTCATCAGGACTGTAAAAGCAGATTATTGATATTTAGAATCTGCCATTTGACTTATCATCTGCTGGCCCTGGGGATGGTTCAGGCCTGTTTTCTGTGACTTCCTAATGGCTTCCTCAGCAGTAAGTTTTAGGTACCTTCACATAATTATCAACAGTCTTATGTAAGGAGGTTTTGTCAAACTGGATATTCCCCTCTTTTCTGTTCAGCTCTTCTAACAGAAGAGAGATGCAGAGCAAGACTGTAACCTTGAGAAAGGCAGCAGCAGCAGGAGGTGTGTTGTGGGCAGTGGTCCATGGAGCACATCCGAGGTGGCTTGCAAACTCAGCTTAGCCAGAGGCCATTTCTGGAAGTAACAAACAACTGGACAGGGCACAGCTGATGAACTGTGAGATGGCCAAAGATAGGAAGGGAAGAGGTGGTGTGTGTTGATGCTGCATGAAGCAGTTTCACAAACTAACTTAAGGAGCAAAGCCAGGATGGACATTCCCAAAGGTACGCAAGATGTAGCCCTCTTTTTGGCAGCTGAGGCAGGATCCTGGAGCTCACTTTGGATGTAGTTGTGTCTCTTCTGTGTCAAGGTTTGCCAGAGGGAGGTGGCAGTGGGGACTGAGCTGTGTCTTGCCTGGGGGCTTTCCCTCTGACTTGGGTAGAAGATGCTGGGTGCTTCACAGAGGTCTTCTGAGAACATGGGTGCCTAGCCACTGCTGTGGAGATGCATCCCATTATACCTCTCTCTATGGAGGTGCTGTTTGGTTGTTGTGTACTTTTGCGTACCATGCTGTATAATTACAAAGGTTGTGGGACAAATGTAGCAAGTTCAGTGGCGTGCATGCAAGGACTGTGGTAGAGCCATGTATTTGCATGTCATTTCTGAGATGCTGACAGAGACATATCTCTGTATTTATGCTCAGATACAAGGAATCTTCTGCTGTTTGAGTGAAATGGGTCAAAATATTAACTGTAGCTATTCCCATCCTGACACTTTAGCGAAGTGTTGCCGCACCTCTTGTGGCACATATGGTTTAAGGAACACTAAACTGCAGGTAGAAAGAAGGCAGAGAAAAAGAGTGCAGGAATATTTGATGCCTTGATCATCAGTTGAAGGCAGAGGGATGAGAAAGATCTTTGATGATTAAGATCTTTGATCTTTAAGATGATGAAAAATTCAGAAACAGTAGAACATACACCATCCTGGCACAGTTCCTTGGGTCTTCTTTGGGTCAGTATCTCTGTGCTGCCCTTTTCTTACGGGAACGGTCATGACCACAGTCAAAAACATCGAGGGTAATAGCTTGTTTTTCAGATGCTACAGGTGACTGGTCCTGAGCAGCCTGTAATAGCTGTTTTATCTAGCCTTCTATCTTTGCTGTTGTATGTGTTTAGAGTCATCTTTCAAGTTTATGTGCAATTGTGGCTGGGTGGAAGGCAATCCATTGCGTCCTGTGGTGGCAGGCTGACCTGGCACAAAAGCTTGGCAAAATGCTGGTTCCCCCTTCCATGGCTTGAGGGGTCTGAGTGAACCCTCCCAGTACCACTTTGTAGGTGAAGCCAAACAGTCTACATGGCTACCGCTTACTCCTAATGATGCTCCCTGTGGCTTGCAAAGCCAGAACACTGACTGCTGAGTAAAATGAGTGTGCAAAGTCAAGTAGTCATTGCACATCTTAGTATTTCTTTCCCTTTCTATGATTCCAGATAGCATCTGGGAAAAATTTGGTTTGGAAAACAGCTATTAGGAATGTTTGTTGAGACACAAGGCAAAATGAAAGTGAAAAACATGTCTGCTTCCTTCAGCCTTCCACTTTCTTTTTGTTTAAAATGTCCACATGCCATTTACTTTCAATAAACAAAAGATGTTTCTTATAAGCTGGTGTTTACTAGTAGGGAAATGTGATTTATTAGAGAACAGAATCCCTGCTTGTGCATGTGTTTTCAAACTGAAGCAAGAGTTCATAATTTTATAGACCTTTCAAGAATAGATTTCCTAAAGCAAACAGTGAGGAACTGTTAAATTATAGCCATGTAAAACAACAGTGTAATAGTGTGATTGCTCAG
Organism: Athene noctua; assembly: GCF_965140245.1. NCBI lineage: Eukaryota > Metazoa > Chordata > Aves > Strigiformes > Strigidae > Athene > Athene noctua. The sequence goes on along the minus strand of NC_134049.1, from coordinate 13,247,339 downwards.
TACTAATGGCTTTATTATTCTGTACCAAATAGGAGTGGTTTGGGCTGGTGGGAGATAACCTGCCTTTCCTGAGATAGCTTTGGAACTGATTCAGAGGAAAAGCCAATTTTAGATTGTTGGGCAACTTCTTTTCCTCGTAACGAGGGAGATAAGGACTGTATGGGTGTTCTCTTGCTCCAGCCTTCTTCCAGGATCATGCAGGGAGTAGCAGCTTCCAGAAATGCAATGTACAGTTTCTCTCTACAGTCTGAGAGACAGTGAAGTCTCATGCTGCCCATCCAAGTTAGACAGGGTCTCAGCTTCTCCAGCATTTGCTTGGGGCATCTTCGTGACCTGTATGCCCTTCAGAGGGAATAGGAGAGCAGTGCAGCTCACCTTCCAGAGTCATGGGTGGTGGAGGCTGTGTCGATGCCTCTCCTCAGCCCTGTCTGAGCTCACGAGCCCTCCAGGACTTCCAAGCAGTTGAGTGCAGTGTTCAAGTCAGGGGTTTTGGGCTGAGCTGCTGCAGGGGCTGCTGAATTCTTCAAATCCCTGTGCATGAGCAGAAGTGACCTTGGTGTGCCTGGAACTGACATCTCTGGATCTTCTTGAGACCCAGGTTTGTACCCTATCTGCCCTTTTCTTTCCACAGCTGCTTACATCCAGCTTAAGCAAGTTGAGGTGCCAGATGCCTGATCTTGCTTCTGTCTTCCGTGTGTCTGTCACCTCCAGGTGATGGTGGCTCAGTGTTGTGCTGACCTGGCTGTCAACAAAGCTCTGAAAACAGTGGCTGCTTGAGGAGGGTCTGTGCTCCCTTGTGCAGCTCTGCCAGCCGGTACCTCCTTGGCTGTGCTGAGCAGTTTGTTGCTGCAGGTAGTGAGAGGGACGAGTACAGGTGGTCTCAGCTGAGCTCCTGCTTCCTCTGGTCTTGCAGTTAGCATGTGTCTGAGGATGCCTGCCTGGAGCCTGGGTGGGATCTCCAGCAGATGCATGCATGGTGCCCTGGCCCTCCTCCAGCTCAGAGTCATTGCAGTGACCTTTGCTGAGACGTGTGTTGAAAGGGACTGATCTCCTGTGTTTCTTGGGTTTTGTATCCTGGTTCTAAACTTCTATACGATATGTTGGGCTCATTTCTGGCTGCCCTACACATATGCATGCTGGAAAACCTTGTACAAGCTTTGTTAGGCTATTGGAAGAAATTGTCTTTGCAAAGAGAGCTGTGGTTTGTAATGAAATAACTTTACAGTGACATAGTTTCAGTGCTGCAGTATGTCTGTACTGGCTTTCAGGTTATTCCTGGGCTAAAAATATGGCCCATTAAGACTTCTGGAACAGGATGTAACCATATTTTAAAGATACTTTATTCCTTATGCGTTATTGCTAAGTGATTTAACTGATACTGCATTTGGAGACCTACTTTGTAAGATCACTTTGTCTGAAGTAGAAATTGAGAAAAGAATCAATGTGCGTGTTTCTGATGGTGAAGACATGGTGCTGCCTTGGAGGGCTCAGGAGCTGGGAAGCAGGGCTCGGGAGCTGCGCTGATGTCTGGCACTGACTGATCAGGGCTGCTGGACCAGCTATTTCCATTCCTGATCTTCCCTGCCCCCAGATGACAAGAGATTCAGAATTGCGTGGAAAAGATTAGCATAAAGAGTTTTACCACCTACTTCATTTGAAACTGGATGCGCTTGAGATGTCTTGAACAAATGGACAGTGGCCTTTCTTCTCCCTGGGGACAGTTTTTACATGGATGGGAAGCTACAGATGGGGCCCAAGGCAGAAACGCAAACAGGCAGGGCTGTGATACGAAGCATTTGGCAGCATCACAGGCTTAAAAGCTCCTTCCCCACGGCTGCTTGATCCTGGTTTCTCGGTTGTGCTGACACAGCTGGTTGTGGGCTGCACTGTGAACTATGCGAGTGGAGCTTTGGCCTCAAAACTGTGGGATTAGGGTCTGTGTTGCTGGCACCGTGAAGCTGGCTGAGCCCAGTCCATCCCAGTGCTGCTTGTAAGAAGCCCTCAGAGGTGTACTTGCTTCAGAAAGACTGCTGTGATTACAGCTTTGCAGAGAAGCGCAGTAGTGAGTGCAAACAGCTAATTAGTTTTTATAACCCTCTTTTGTTTGCTTTTGAAGACTGGAGTCCCTTGCTTGCTTGCCTGGCTCCTGTTCGGTATTGTGACAATGTCAGTGTGAAGCTCAGGTTACATGGGGAGAGTTCAGACAGGTTTGATTTCAGCACAGGTCTTGTCCCTGAGCTGTTCCAGCACTTTCCTGACAGGAGGCAATCTCTGTCAGAACAGGTTTGGCCCCAAAACCATGAGCAAAACAGTTCTGAGGGACAGATCTCCCACAGTAATGAGTTCAGTGGTGGGTTGACTGTTTTTTGTAGATGAAAAGGTCAGATCTGTTGCCTGGGTTATGTAGAAAGGTTTTGTTCTGGAACAGCCTGCTCCTGATCAGCTCCCATCTCTGCTGAGCTGCCAGGCACGGGTCTAAACAGTATTTTTCCGACATTTTCCTCATTGTTGAATGTTGGAGAGTTTACTTTTTAGGTGGGTAAGTTCATTTAGGGCTGGGAATTTTTGAGTTCAGATCAGCAGCTTGGACAAATTTAAAACGCCCCTGGTGTTGAGGCTGTCCTACTTGGAGTTTGGTTTTAATCACAAGTTTTAACAAATTGAGTCTATTGAAAACAGTGAAACACCCTCTGGTTTTTTTTTTTTTTTTTTTTTTTTTTTTTTTTTTCCCCCAGAAGCTGTTAGCTGTCCTCAAGAAACAATATTTTAATTGAAGCCATGATGAAAGCAAAGCGGCAGTGGTCGTTGTAAAGCTTAATTTATTAAACAGCCTTGTTTTTAATGCAAAAAAATATCTAAAGAAAAAAAAGCTATGCGCTTTAAAACTGTCAAAGTAAAACCTACAACTTTGAAGTCTTAAAATACTTTGGGAAATGCTGAATGTTTTTGACTGGTTATATGGAACAGCTGAACTGACTTAACTGGAACAAAATTAGAGGAACAAAGAGGTTTTGTTTCCAGAGTGTATTCTTTGCCCTTTGACAGTGCTGTCTGGCTTGCACTTGGAGTTAGATACCCAGAGCAGGTCACTGTCAGCTTCCCTCCTTTGGTTAGAGTTTCCACATAACTGACCCACTGGAACAACAGTAATATGCTTATAAAAGAGTAAAAATTACAGGAAGATTCAGGGGCAAGAGCAGAACTTGAACCTCCTGTGGCTGTTGGGTTTATGAAGGAGTCCGAGTCTCATACTGATGGTTCTTCTTCCCTGGTGCCACATGCTAGTGCCGAGTTTGAGGATACTACAGGCTAGCAGGGCTTTTTCTGGCTGGTGATTGATGCTGTGTCCTACACAGTTGGACCTTCTCAACATGGCCTCAAAGTAAAAGACGTGCTTTCCTTGGAAGATGCTTGGAAAGTCTCCAGTGCACACTTCCCACGAACACAGCAGCTTTCATCAGTGAAACGGTGAGATGGTTTTTATGCACGTGGGGTATCCTTAGCATAGTAGCTGCTCTGGGAGGTGCTCATATGCCCCGTTCTCTGTAGTCATCAGTCAGGGCTATTTGCATGAAAACAGGCTCTCTGTAAAGTCTGCTGTTGGGGAAGGATAGACAGCAGGAGGAGATGAGCAGCTGAGAAACTGAGCTCTTGTTTCCATGCAAATACCCTATAAAGAACAAAAGAGGGCAAGAAGCATACTCAAAGGTGGGATCTGCAAGCAGAAAGGCTCCGGAGTTGTTTTCCATGAAGCAGCATCAGGTCCATGTGAATGTAATTTTTACACTGTTGTGCACTCTGGGTCTCACGGGTGAGTCACAGATGTTGCTTTTGTTTTGAACTTCTCTAGGGCTAAATCCTCCCCTCTGTTGGTGGGAATTCTGCTGCTGTTTTCTACACTAGAATTAGGGCTTTTGGGGTCTGCTTGCTGAAATGATGCAAGTTAATCTGTTCTTTGCATTTCCCAACTTGTAGAGGAGATAGGATGCAAAATAACACAAAAGTTGCTTTGTTTGCCCTTGTGGTATGCCCACTGTGGCTGGCTCTGAGGATCCTGGGGCATATTTCGCTGTCTTTAGGACTGCCCTGTGATTTCTTTCCCAGTGCATAGGAGAGAGCTGATTTTTCTTTCCTTGGCACCTGAGTGTGATGGGAAGGTGTCAGAGGATGGTAAGCCCTGTGTCCCAACTGCAATTGCTAGCAAAACAGCGTTGTGAACATCAGCCTCACTGGAGTCGCCTTGAGCTTGCAGCACTGCCAAGCTTGAAGGTCTTTGAGAGCAGGTGGGGGCTGGAGATAGGGACGGCCTCACAGTGTACCCGAATTGATGTGACGATGGCAAAGAGCTCTTGGGGACTGACTGGCATTCAGGGCATCAGACAGCTGGGGTGGGTTGAGACTTGGCTGCTCAGAGCTGCCTGTACCTGCAATAGAGGGTACCACCTTGATAATACAGGTAACAGGAACAAATGCCTGTCTCCCTTCTCCATTATTACCCAAAGCAAGGCACAAACCTCTGTTCATCAGCATTCACATCCTTTTGACCTGCAGGTATTGAGTTAGTTGCAAACCGGTGCACTGCCTGAGCAGATGCACGCTGAATTTAGTAGCTTGCATAGAAAATAAGTGTCAGCAAGATGTCAGAGAGGTTAGGCTCATTACTAGATCTCATTAATTCTGTGGAATACCCTGTAGAGAATAATTTAATATTCTTACTCTGTTGACATATATTAACATATATAATAGTTGTATAATTGTTACTAATAATTATAATAATAATAAGCTTCTCACAGACAATAGTCAAAATGGATATTCAGAAGGCCCTGTAGGTACTCTTAAATCACAGCTGATGCACAGGAAAGTGCTGGTGTGTGTACAATGTGGTGAGAAGTGCCAGTTTTCTACCTGCTTCTGCCTGGGAGTAGCGTGGTCCTGGAGGCCAGATTTCACAGGTACAGCTCAATGTGTTTAATCAGTGTTAGTTGATTGGGTTAGGCAGTTTGGGTCGGGAAGCTCCTGTGCTTTTAGCTCGAAATTACTGTTCCCTACCCTGGCAGTTGTTGCCGTTCAGCGGAAGCACAGTAATTTGAGGCGTGCATGCTCCTATGCCATTGCAGTGGTGCAAAAGTAAAAGGATATTGCTTAAGTCACCTTCAGCCTAAAGCATCAGTTTGGAGAAGCCCATTCTGCTTTGCCTTGCAGAAAGATCACTGTCAGTGTCAGTCTTCTCTGAGGGTGTCCTTTCTTAAAGCACTCTAACTCCAGGCTTTTCAGATCACTGCCCTAGATGTGATAAAGCTCTTGGTTGTGTGTGTTATGTTTGCCTATGTAGTTGCTACTCTACTAGGCCAAATCTTGCCATTAGTTATAACAGAAAACCAGAGGGTGCCCTGATTTTTGGGTCATTAAAAGAACTTTAAGACACATGGAGCTTGAAAGGTTCTGGATTAAAATGTGTTCTCCTATTTGCTAACAATGACATGGAGACCAACAATTGTGATACAAGGCTTGGCCCAAAGGGTACAGCTGGTCTTGGTTTATTGGAAAATAATACCCTGTGGCATATCTGAAAGTGAGATACAGGCTGACAAACCAGCATGATTATGGCAAAGAAGTAATATTGAGGGTTGTCCAAAGAAAGATTAACTTTTCAAGCCAGCTTTTACTGATGCAAATTGTCAACCACTGTGTTGCAATTAAGAGTAGAAATAACTAAATATGAAATACTGACTCGTAAAGGGGAGTCATCTAAAGTGCTTTGTGTTGCAAGATTTCATGAAAATGGTTTTGAAATGTTCTGCCGCATTTACCTTAGAGAGGCCAGTTCTGCCAGCTGGCAGGTGTTCCCACAGTGCATCATCCTGGAGATGTTTGGGGTGGAGTGTGTGCACTAGAACATCCCGTCCATCTTGCAGGGGTCAAAACAAGATTGTTCCCAGTAGTGCCTTTTTTTCAAACCCAAATAAATTTAAGAAAGGCTTTGTCCAGTGCAGGTGTAAAAATGGCCAGCTTGGTTTTCAGTCTTCTTTTTTTTTCTGGGCAGCAGTTCCAAATCACTGCCTTCCCTGGCAGGGGGGTGGCTCTGTAAAATATATTTCAGGGCTCCTGATCTGTAGGATTAATGCAAGTTGCATTCAGTAAACATCTCTTTCATTAAGTTCATATTATACAATATAAAGGACATTTTTCTTCCTTCCTAGAGTGATGCCATTGCTCTGTGTTGTAGTTACCTTGCATCTGGTGCCCAGTGTTACAGGTCCTGTTTCCTTTATGGATTGCTTTTTCTGCTGCTTCCATTGTTACCCTTACCTGGTTTGGGTTTTCGTGGGTTTTTTTGTGGTGTGTTGTGTTTTGGGTTTTTTTTAAATTGCATTAAAGTTGCGTGCTCTTTACAGCAAGCATCTGGGGCTTGATTTTTATTTTGTGTTTGTGAATTATTCAGTACAGTTTTGCCTTGATCTTCAGCAAGACCACCCCAAGCAAAATACCGCAGCCTGCAGTCCTTATCCTGCTAAAGTTTAGAGGTTCTGATTTCCCTGGTTTTTGCCAAGACCCTACTGGGCCAGGTCCAGAAGGTGAATTCAGATACCACCCAGCTTCTCCAGAACTTTGTTTCCAGCTTCAATCCTTGCATCCTCTCCTCTTAGTCTAATTAAAACCCGCTGCAACAAATGCTGTGAAGCCAGCTGCCATGCTTTGGCAGGTAGCAAACCCAGGGCAGTGAAACCTCCAGCTAATCCATCCATGCTATGAAGTCATAAGAATCTTGTTAATTTTTAAAAAGCCCTTGATGCCCACTAATCCAAATCAATTTTCATTTCTTTCATAAAGTCGTGCTTCCATTTAGGCTTCAGTTAAGAATTACAGCTAATTTGTTCAATTTTATAACAGTATAATTGAAAAAGTGATTTTAATGTCCTGGCAACCATATTCCCTTTCTTTGGTTGTTAATGAAAGAATCCATTAAAGTTAAATGATTTGGGCACAGATTCAAGTTGAATCGCCTGAATATTCTAGGGGAGTGTTTCTGACCATCTGCTGCTCAGTCATTGGTGTTTGTGTTGTAAATGGGACTGAGAGAAGGACTTCACAGGTCTTGTTCAAACCATTAAGCGTAAAATATCATTTTAATTTTCTGATCTCATTGTAAATAGTGGAAATTCTCGGGCAAGTTGGGACTGTCCTGGTCTGCGGTATCCTGCGCTCATAAGTATCACTGCTGAGCTGTGCTTCCACATCCTTTTCAGGGGATCTCATGGCTACTTGTATTGATTACAGTACATCATTCAGCAGTGTGTTGTAAGCTCCTTTTAATGACAGGCAAGACAACTGGAAGCGGAGCCTGTGAAGGGGAAGGTACACGTGATGGAAAGTGTTTCTCCCACTGCCTCAAGTCACACTCTTTTCCGTCTGGTTGCAAATGAAGCAGTGAGTCCTAGTGCAGGGTTGGTGAGTGTGAACAGAGACAACTAATAAATTAGAGCAGCTGCTGTCATTGCCTTCCTTCTTTGCATATTGCCATGGTGGGTGAGTTAGGGCTGTTGGGCCAAGCTGACACTTGGAAGCACAGACCTTGTATACTCAGGCGAGGGCAGAGTCAAAGGGCTCGTGTCCTCCATTCCCTGCAGCATGCTCTTCCTCTTCCTTTTGCTGCCAAGCTTTCTTGTTGTCCTTGGTGATGCACGACATATCTGACCTGCTGGGAAGCAAAATGGACAGCGAACTGGGCCATGAAATCCACTGGGGCTGGCTCTGGCTCTCACTGAATTTGAGCCTGTGCCTTGGAGGTGCATGAGTCTTTCAAGCCTCCATTACAGCTGGAAGCGTGTCCATCTCGTTAAGGAGAGCTCAAGCAGCCATCCCTGCATTGTGACCTCAGGCTGTTTATCACAGGGTTAATATTTACCCGCTCAGCTAGGGTGGCTTTCCATCCCTGTTTCAACAGCCTTGCAATGTGGAAAAAAAACCCCACTCAAAATTCCAGGTGGTGCTTTTCTTTGGAAATTACAAAGCATAGCCCAAGTTTCTGTAGTCCTTTAAAATGAGGGAGAGCACAATATGCTCTGTCAGTTCACTCCAGAGCTTTACACTGCATTTTGTGTATAAAAGTTTTGAGTTGCAAAGGCTAGAGAATTGTCTAGTAGAGAGGATGGGATTTATTTGTTGGGAAGTTTGGCTGCTGGTTTCAGACCTGTGGTGGGGACACTATCATTCTTCTGTGCATTGACTTTTCCCAAGGTTTGAAATTGGGTATGATGCTTATTTTATTTTATTTTTCTATAGGGTGGTGAGAAATTGACAGATGAAATATTCGCTGTTGGAGCTGAACATTTTTCAATTTAATGTGTTTATATTTGTGTCTTTGGAATACACAAAGCCACTAAGGGTGGGGAAAGGAACTACGAAATCTACTTTAACTGTAGCTCACAGGTGAAGGATTGTTTTGTATTTTATTTGGTAATACTAGTTTCTGGTTAAGTGACTGTTCTCAAGAGGCATGATGCTGAAGCTTGTATCATATTGCATATTTTTAGCTTTCTCATGCATGGAGAGGTGAAAGTATATCCTAAAAATATGCTGAACTTAAATAGTTCAAGTGCAAAAATAGGTAATGTTATAACAGGAGATCTTGTTTCAGACTCCCCTGTGTTGTTTGCAGATCAAACGTGATATGATGCATGAAATAAAATCAAGAACTTCTGCATCTAACAAAAGCAAAATGACTGGGTTTCCTTTCCAACATGAGTGAAAAATGCAGGAAGTAGTTATGTGCTTAGATGTTATCCATGGAATCATGCAAATCTAAGTCAGTCATGTTAGCGTGATGTGGTCCTTTAAAATGTCAAATATCAGGCTTATTCAGCTTGGACCAGTGCTCAGCAGCAAAATTATAGTCACTGCAGCAAATGGGATTTCTAATGTTAACACCAGCAGATAACAAAAATAGCATTTAATAACTTTCATTAGAGTTAGTGTTTCTAGGGCTTTGGGGCTTTGCTCTTTCAAATCATTTACATAATTTGCAGGTACAAGCTGCTGTGCCAGACTGTCCATCTGATTCTCTCTCTGATCAGAGCGTATTAATGCACTTGTTCGATGGTCTGTTACCAATAATTACCTTGGATTGCATTAGGAGCATTTCCAACATTGCAGCTGGTCTGTATTTTTCACTAAGTGTATTTCAGGGCCCAATTACAGGACTCTGATGTGTTATTGTTCCAGCGCGCTTGTTCAAGCTTGTAATTTTAATATGCCCCTACACTGTAAACTTATGAATGCAAACCCAAGGCTCTGTCCTGAGTTCCCCATGCATCCCACACTTGCAGCAGCTCCTGCAGAGATTGTCTCAGCTGTTCCTCATCAGTTTTTTAAGAAGGGAAAGATGACAGCTAGGAGGTGGAGGCTTCCTCAGAGATGTTTGTAGAGCAAAGCCTGAAGTTCAGTGTGCTTGGTGTGGAGCAGGTGGGAAAGGGACAGAAACAACTCAGCCCTCCCTGGATTGGGGAGTGTGGGGGATTGTGAAGAGGTTTTCAGCGATATTTAGTGTTGAAGTCACTTTGGCACTTCAAATAAGCATTCATTGATCCAAGGGAGGCTAGTGCTGATATTACTGTTATGCAGGGACAGCTATCCCTGTTCTTGTCTGTAGTGCAAGACACCCTGGGGAGCAGACCTGAAAATGGCTGAGTTTAACAAGTCTGAATTTTGGCTTGATCTATACTTCAGCTGCTGTTTCAGAAGCCTTTCTGGGGTCAGAGAAGAGAAAATACAAAGGCTTAACCTTCATGAACAAGTCAAGCACTTCAGTGTTATGACTGCCATTGACAATTCAACACAATGAATAAATTATTACTTTGATTTGTTTCATCTTTCTGGACCATTTGTTTGCAGAGGATACATCAGAATAACACACATTTCAATGAAACTGAAATCAATCTTGAGAGCTGTTTTTGTGTTTATCCCTATCTGCTAGGCATCATCTGTAGACACAGATAAGATGTTTGGGCAAATCTGATGCTTCTACAGCAACATGAGAGCATTTATCATAGACTCTTAGAATGGTTCGGGTTGGAAGGGACCTCAAAGATCATCCAGTCCCACCCTGCTGCCATGGGCAGGGACACCTTCCACTAGCCCAGGTTGCCCAAAGCCCCGTCCGACCTGGCCTTGAACCCTTCCAGGGAGGGATCAGCCACAGCTTCTCTGGGCAGCCTGTGCCAGGGCCTCACCACCCTCACAGGGAAGAATTTCTTTCTTATATCTAATCTAAATCTGCCCTTTTTCAGTTTAAAATTATTACCCCTCGTCCTATCCCTACAGTCCTGATGACGAGTCCCTCCCCACCTTTCCTATAGCCACTTTCAGCCCTGGGGGGCTGCTCTAAGGTCTCTCTGGAGCCTTCTCTTCTCCAGATGAACACCCCCAACTCTCCTCACAGGGGAGGTGCTCCAGCCCCCCGAGCATCTTTGTTGCCTCCTCTGGTTCCACTCAAGCAGGTCCGTGTCCTTCTGATGTTGGTGCCCCCAGAGCTGGACCCAGCACTGCAGGGGGGTCTCCCGAGGGCGGAGCAGAGGGGAAGAATCCCCTCCCTCAGCCTGCTGGCTGCACTGCTCTTGCTGCAGCCCAGCACACGGCTGGCTTTCTGGCTGAGAGTGCACGTTGCTGGCTCACAGGCAGTTTTCCATCCACCAACACCCCCAAGTCCTTTTCCTCAGGGCTGATCTCCAGCCACTCCTCGCCCAGCCTGGATTTGTGCTTGGGATCACCCTGACCCATGGGAAGGACCTTGCTCTTGGCCTTGTTGAACTTCATGAGGTTTTCACAGGTCCCTCTGGATGGATCCCTTCCCTCCAGTGTGTTGGCCACACCACACAGCTCAGTGTTGATGGGGAACTTGCTGAGGGTGCCTCAATCCCACTGTCTGTGTTGCCAACCAAGTTGTTAAACAGTGCCAGTCCCAACCCCGACCCCTGAGGAATGTCACTTGTCACTGCTCTCCACTTGGACATCAAGCTGTTGACTTCAACTCTTTGAGTGTGACCATCCAGCCAATTCCTTATCCACCGAGTGGTCCATCTGTCAAATCCATGTTTCTCCAGTTTAAGACAAGGATTGAGTTCTTCCTAGAAATCAGTTGATACTTTACTGAGTTGCAGTCTCCAGGGTTACATGAGCTGTGGATTGGTGGCTCCAGTGGTCTTGGGTGTCTGAAATGAGGAACTGCAGTTGGCTACAGCATTAGCAGCATCAGAAGTGTCTTTAAAAATGCTTAAGACAGGGACCTTTTCAGCTGTTTTATTTCCTTGGTGTCTGGTATGTTATATTTATACACAAAGACACTCATTTAACCAGGGCTTTGGCAGCCTTTGCTTTTATCTAAGTGAGTCTAGTCATTAACCTATCTACCTTAATTACAGCTTTTGATAATATCATGCTTTTCAGTTATGGCTATAAACTGCGATGCAGCATTGCATGCGTTTTAGATAATGTTTTTTTCATGCCATCCCTTCTGCTCTCTTGTTTTTAACTTGGGGTTTGAACAGAACAAAGGCAAGAGGCTCTTGCCCAGCATCGTTCTTCAGGGAGAGTTGCATTTGGAGCATGCTACAACTAATCGATAAATTATGATTAATTTAACTTTTCAATGGAAGGGCTTTGTATACATGTGAAAATATAATAATGGACCGCTGTGAAGTGAACGGGTTGGATCGATGTTCCAAAGCCACGAAGCCTTGTAAAGATTTGTTAGATGCAAAGATCATTATAATGAAATGAAGTAGAGCTGTAGGAAGATGGTATTTTTATGCATAATCCCTCCACTGGTCTTGTTGCAGTAACTGGGATTCCTTTTGACCTTTCCAGAAATGCCCAGCTCACCTGCTTGGACAGATGCAGTTGTTAGGGTTCAAGTGTGTTTGGTCCTATGTGACACTTTTCTCAGAAGGGTGTTTGGACCATGACCCTGCTAAAACTTTAGAGCAATTCCTGTCATCCTGAGAGCATATTACAAAGTATTTCTGTCTAAAATGCAGTTCTAGAGCTGTATGTAGCAGTTGAGACTGGCCTAGGCTGTGGGGTGGCCAAACCTAGGCTCGGCAGCCAGCTTCAGGGCATTTCTATTGGCCTAGGCGTGGATGGAGCTGAGCTTGCCCTGGGTCATGAGGGGCACTACAGTGCTCCTGAGCCCAAGCTGAGGAGTGAGTGTGACACCTCCCTCTCCTCCCATGTGGCTGGGTCTGTGAGGGGATCGCTCCTGGCATGGCCTCGTACTGTACCCCTTGATGCAGGGACGCTATGACAGTCTCTGAGTGCAGTCTCTTGCTGCACGCTGTGGCAGTCTGGCACCCAGCTGCTCATGAAAGGCTGGGAGCTGCTTAGTGACAGGGGATGATCTGAGAGTCCCTTGCTGCCAGCTGGATAAATATTCCTGCAGCAGTGGGAGATGCTGCATTATTAAATAGACCATCTAGCTTGCTTATATGCAGAATTAGGATAAGGCCTGCTTCCCACTGGTGAGCGCTGGTTAGTACTAGAACCGTTGCTCTGCTGTGCGGGGATATCAAGTATTAATAAAATGGTCTTTCCAGTAGCCCTGAAGATAGTTTTAGGAGCCTTCTGTTCCAGAGAGGCTAAATGGAGGCTGAAAGTTCCAGTAACATGTGGTAACTGAGAAGGGAATGTAGGGCTTTTGACCCCTCCATCCCACAGGCCTCATTATGATTAAGTGGAAAAAAGTTTTTTGTTTTATTGTGCCATGGGGAGGCTGAAGACCTGATGCACAAGGGGATTTAGGTGCCCAGCTCCTCTTTCAGCCTCCCGTTCTGTAGAGATCATGGGAGTCGGATGCTCCAACCCCAGAGCTCCTCCGGTTCTGCTTTCAGTGCTGATGTTGCTGAGCACCCAGAATGCAGACTTCATCAGAGACCTCTGTCCAGATTTCTTTCTGGGTCACTACTTGCCAAGTGCAGTTGCTCTTAAAACAGGCTGAGACCAAGCTATTGACTTTTAATTGTCAATGCATTAAGTTTCCAAGAAGAAAGAGGGCTTTGTGTTCCTTTAATGGGGACACACTGAAGTATAGTAGCTCTTTGAATGAGACAATGAGAACGTAAAGATTTTCTACAGCTCTGATATTGTCTGAAGAGCATCAGCAGAAGGTTGCATTAAGCAGAACAATGGCACAGTAGTTGGCTTGCTGAGAGGTAGGAAAACCCTTTGGAAGTAGTAACTCCACTTTTCTTCAGTGCTGTTCACTCCTGATTAAATGAGATTAATTGTGCTGTTGAGTTCCACGAGTTCAGCATCCAAAATAAATACATAAATTAAGACAGACGACAGTGCAGAGGCCCAACTGCAGTTTGAATTCCTGCCACCTCCTGTGGGATGTGGAGGGGAGAGAGGAGCCCTTTCCTCTTACTGTCTGATATCCCACAGAACACACACGACGACCAAGCACTCTGCTCGCCTTGCCTGAGACGCTTTTCTTGCTCCCGGTAAGGTTTTCTTTGGCTGGAGCTCTGCAAGGTGCACAAGCCAGTTCCAGAGTGCCAGATGTGTGTGGAATAGGAAACGTGCTGGCCAGGCTCCAGGCTGTGGGACCTGCAGCACAACAGCAGCTCCCCAGGAAAATCTCTGGCTGCCAAGAACTAGAAATGATGTCAGCTCTGGAAGTGTGTCAGATTAGAAACCCTTGTACTTTGCTCTCTGTGAAGTATTAATCTCCCAAGGCCTGTGCTGTAATGGGTCCTGTCTGGCTTGGTGCAACTTTATTTGTTTTGGGCTGGAAGTGTTTGAGGGTTTTCGTGTGAAGGCGCTGGAAGCTGTCAGTGGTTTAGCTGCTTTGGGTTTGGTCCTGTCCTCGAGCTGATCCTGGGGCCTCACTCAGCTGTGCTAAAGATGGGCCTCCCCTGCCTTGAAGTGAAGGTCTAAGCCTTGTAATTGCTGGGCTGGGCATTTGTAGGAATGGGCTGTGGTTTGTAGGAATGATTGTGCCTTGGGATCTTGTATGCGCCTAAATCTCTTTGATTTGCCCCAGCTGAATCAGTTTGTTGAAGAGAAGATAGTGCATCTCCCCCAAATACGGCCGTTCTGTCTGCCTTTGGAACAGCCCCTTTCGGTGGTGGCTTGGTTGTGGTGGTGATGGGGAGCTGTTGGAGATGCTGGAGAAGACTGAGCTGTGCTGTGTAACTGGGGTGGGTTTATCTGCTGAGTTTATGGCAGGGCTGCATTTGGAGCTGGGGCATATGCTGACTGACTGAACCAGCATGGCAGCGCCGTGTGTCCTTGTTGTGATGTGCCATTTGGGAGCTTGTTCATGGACCTTTCTCAGGGATTGTGGATCAACTGTGCTAGGTCCTGTATTAAAAAAAAAAAAAAAAAAAAAAAAGCAAAAAAAAGCATAGATATGCCAGTGCACAGAAATTCATCCCTTTTATGCCTTTATGTTTTGTTTTTAAAGTAATTACTGAACCACAACTGATCGTCCTCTGAACAAAGCTATTTTGTCTCATGTTGAACAGTAACCTTTTATTTGCTTGTGCTGTGTAACAGAGCTAAAGGACATGTTTACTGCTGATAGCCAAAATTTCACCAGAACAAGCATCTCCCTTGTCTAGGTCTTTCCTTCTTGTTTTAAGTGGTTACATCCCAGGGAAGGGAAATAACACTATGTACAAGGAGACAAGTGGGGTTTTGTGCTGTTCTCAGCCATGGAGTGCAAGCTCCCAGCAGATCTATGGGCTTAGGGTATTGTGTGTCTTGGATGTGAAAACACTGCTCTGAGGGTCTTGCCTCTGACCAAGTAATTGCATTGTCAGGAATCTGTCAAACCTTGCTGTGTTGCTAGCTCACACTTCACCTGGTTATTTATAGTTTTGAAATTACAGAACTAAGAGAATTCATTCTTTTTTACCCTTTGTTCTGTGGTAAGTTGGGTTATTCCTGCCTCCATTTGATGTCAGGGAGAGGAAAATAATAGGAGTGAGTTTTGGCTGTACGCTGAGATGTGTGATTTGGGAAGGGAGACATTGGCTGGTTTAACGTGGATTTTCAGATGCCTGCTTTGGATCTGGAATCAAGCCTGCTCCTGGCAGGGCTGTGCTCCCATGGAGGGGAGAGGACAGCTTTGTGCCTTGAAGATTTTACAACCTTTGTTCATCGAAAACGCCCCGTTTTTTATACCACTCAACAGGAGACTTTTTAATTTACTTCACTGGGCCTGGACACCGGAGGTGGATGGCTGGCTGATGGAAGTGAGGAAATAAATGGGAGAAAAAGAACATTTTTCTCCTGGGCTGTTTTTGTGTGTAATGTTGCCTAGGGGTTAGCAACACGGGAGAGAGTAAAAAACCCCTGCAGAGCCTGGGTCAGAAAATACAGTTTTCATGGGAACAAAATGCTTTTTACTTGCTGCATCAAAGACCCTCCATTCTGGGGCATGTTCTACGTTTGAATACATATGCATTCCCCCAGAACTCTGTGTATGTGAATGCATGTGTATGTGGTATATATCTACGTGTGTGTATTTGCACGTAGATTTATAATCTCAAAGCTGTTACTGTCTGTTTTGGAATAGTTTAGCAGTTTGCTGGTTTTAATGGAGTTTAATATGAACCTGTCTGGTTACCTGGGACTAGTTGGGCACTGTTCCTCTCCCCTTGCAACTCACCACTCTGCTTTTGGCCCCTTTTCCCCTAAAGAAGTATTTTGAGACGTTCTCAGTTATATTGGGCTGTCTCTGGTTAGGTGGTAGACAGGTGGGTTTGTGTGCTGTGATGTAAAAGCCTGCTTTGAATGCGTTTGTGATGTTGCCCACCATAAGGCAGTGCTGTATGGGGTTCGCTGGCCTCAATTTAGAGATCCATGAACTGAAAACTTACAGTTCTGCCGGGCTTTGAAGCTTGAAACTGCATGCAGGAGGAGCCAAAGGCATAAAGCTCTCAGGCTCCAAAGCACAGGTTTGTAGCTGAAACACCTGCCTTGAACTGATGTGTGAAAAGGCCTTCTAGCTTCTGGCTCGGAAGCCCACCTCTGTGTTATGTCACTGTCAGTTGGAGGGGCTGTATTTGCTGTTTGAGGCAGGTGGCTGTTCTGGGTAGTCTTCACTACATTCATTACAGCATTACCTCCGGCAGGTAAGAGGGTGAAGGTGAGCAGGAGGCTGCACAAACGTGTGGCTGTGTGTTTAAACAGGGTCGTATCCATTTCTGTCACTATACGGTGAAGAATGGAGGTTGGAAATAGTCAGCAGCTTCTGTAAGCACTTAACATTCCTGATTTCATTTGTCTTTGATCTCCCTTGGAGTAATTTTACTCTCTTCTGATCCCTTCCCTTGAAGGGGCTTTTATCTCATTGTCAGGTTTGCTAATTTAGTGCAGTGTTTTGAACCAGACCTCCTCTTATGTTTTTCAGAGCTTGGAAGATATTTTTTCCTTAAGCAGCTAGTATTTATACAGTTTTTTGAACATCTTAGGACAAGAGTTGTAGTGAAGCTTTTTGCAAGTCCAGGTCCTGGGCCCTGCTGCTCCAACCTCCGTATGTGCAAATGGTCTGTCTCCAAAAACCTGCAGTATTTTGGGGCCAAAAGGGCAGGAAGGAAACTGGATGATTCAGGACAGGTCAGAGCGGCCTGATGTCAGTTGGGGTCTTCATTTGCCCAGCTGGAAGCCTTCCCGGGCTGTGTTAAGTGACAGACAGCGATGGGTTATCGCATGTGTTTGACCTTGTCATGGTCTCCTGCCAGGTGCTCAGTTTGAGCCCTGAGAGTTGTGAGTACATCTGGGTTTTTTTATGTGGCTTCTTGCTCTAGAAACATTTTTGGTGCTTCTGGTATAAAGGGCAGTGGTTTGAGTATGGTCATGAGCTCCCATCGTCACGTAGAGCCTGCATTGCTTGGTGGTGCAGTAGAACCTTGCAAGTAGAAACATACTGATACCCTGGAGGTTGGTTGCTTGTAAATGGTTTCTGCTGTTACTGGGTGGATTATATGGTTGGGACAGTTTGGCAGGGAAGGAGTGACTATTGCTCTTTAAAGATATTGTGCAATCGTGCATTTATTGGTATGAAAGCATGAAGGAAGGCAGCCTCCTCCTGTCAACAGCCAGCAAGATGGTGTTGTCATCACCAGCTCAGCAAGTGCACTAAATATCAGTGATAGAGCAGACCGCTCTGTTGGTGGAGGATCCTTTGCTCCTGGTGTTAGTGCATTCCTTGGCGATCATGCTCCTGGGCTTCTGTGAGGTCCAGGCTTCAAATGTATTTCCCTCCAATGATTGTTTCTCCTCTCTTAGTATAGCAGAGAGAGACCTGAACCAGGCTGTTGGGTTTGGTGTGGGTGAGCTCTGCACCCTCAGAGTTTTGCAACTGGCCCTTTTTTCTCTAACATACTGACCAGAAGCTTGGATCCAGGTAGCTTGTGACTTTGGGGAAAAGAGCTAGGTGATACTTAGGGATAAAGAAACATCATGACATATTTTTAAAAAGCAAATACTTCTTCTGCTGTGATAAAGAGTATGGAGCTGTCTGTTCTTACTCTGCTGCAAGCAGGTTGAGTTGATTTTTAAGAGATTGAAGTTTAAGAAGCTGATAATTGCTTCTTACTGACCTGTGCTGGTGTGGGAAGCTGCTCTGCAGATCTCTGCTCTATTCCTGGCTGGCTGAGCCAGCCAGCAGTACCCTCACGCTTCACCTTTGGAAGAGGAGGAGTATTTTCAGCAAAATGCCATTTTAATTGCTGTATGAAGAAAATAGAAAATAAGACAGATAAACGGGCTGTTTCCCCAGGGGATGAACAGGCCTGCCTGGAATGGAGCAGGAGCTCATGGAGGATATGGAGGCAGGAGGACAGCCTGGGTATGTGATGGCAGAGGGCATGTGGGATGTCCAGCTTGCAGAGCCAGCTGATTCCACATGGCCGTGCCCACCCATCCCTGCTGCGTTACGGTAGGATTGGTGGTAGGATTGGTGTTGAAGGGGTGTAAGAGTAGGCACAGGCAGCATTAGTGCTCATAATGCTCGTGCTTAACACCAGCTGTCTGAGATGCGTGTCTGCGGCGACGTGTAAAGGAGGAATCGAGGGGAAAGATGCAAAGAGAAAGCTAGAGCCATTGGGTAAGGGGACTGACTTGTGACCTGAGTTAATTCCTTGTCCTCTCAGTCTACCTGTGCTTCTTGAGATAGCAAATTTAAGGAAAAGCAAAGGATTAAGAATTTAGCCAACAAAGTTTCACCATCTTTTGAAATAAGCTCTGCATCACATGCCTCAGCCCTTGCCTTAGTATACACACACAGGCTGACTAAGCCCCGTGTGACACACTGCCAGGAGCAGCTGCCACGGGGAGTTCCCTTCAGAGCAGCGTCTGGGTGGCTGCTCCTCCGTGGATGGGGTTCTCACAGCAGTGACAGCTCAGCTGAGCTTTCCCCAGCCTCAGACTGTTAACCCTCACCTGTGTTTGGCCGTGTCACCTTCTGCACATTTATGTGGTAGTAACTTGCTCTGTGCTTAATTTCTCCCCATTTCATACAGTTTTTTTTGTACTGGCTGTCTTGGATGGAAGGTGTCCAGTGGCAGTGTCTTCCCAGAGCATTTGGGGCAGCCTTTCAGCTTCATGTTCCCCTACTTCCAGCCTCCTGTGGAGCCAGTAGTGAGTTTTGTAGCTTGCTGTGATCCTCAAACGACTAATCTTCCCTAGGAGACACGAACAGGCAGAATTGCCCTTACAGGAGGACATTTGGTGACAGTCCCTGCCTAGTGGCATTCCTCAGCTTGCTCCCTGACCTGAGGGGACTGGGCAGAAAGGAACCTGCCAGGTCTGTGCTGTCTGACAAATCCAGAAATTATGTTGCAGTGTGTGCATGTTGGGAGCTTGATGATGTCTACTGCTTCTCGTTGTGCCTTCTTCCTGCAGACTGAGTTAACAGCACGGTGGAAGCATCCGTGTGGGAAAACCCTAAATCCAGAGACTTGCAGGCTGCTCCGTGTTGGTGGTAGCTGCCTGGCTGTGGTGCAGGCTGTGTAACATGGTGTGAAATGGGCATCTCTGCATCCTTCTCGGGCTTGGCTTTGGAGGCTGGGAGATTTTCCCTTGGACATTCTAATGAATATGACAGTGTTTGGGGCAGCGTCTATTCTGTCCCATAATAATAGTGATCAACAGGCATCAGGCAGGTGGGATTCTCGTGTAAGCCTCCTATCACTGAAGGGACATAGTTGGCCAATATCAAGTTCTCAGTGATTGTTCTGCAAACAGGCAATGATGACAAACCTGACAAATTCTCATCCCCACAGGCTTGGGTGGGCACCGAATCAGCCCCACAGGTGGGCAGGGTTAGGCCCTTCCTCTCAGGGGCACCTGCAGTTTCCGGCACACGCCTTGAAATAATTCCATCTCTCCATGTGTAATTTTGCGTGTCATTGCCCCTAATTGCATGCTTAACACACACTCTTTTAAAATGCAGCCCTTCTATCAGCAGTAGGTAGTAGCAGGTTTAATAGGGTGTTTGAATTCCTATAAAATTAATCTGTAGCCTTCTGCGATAGGAGACGGGCAGGGAGCCATGTGGTTCATATCCAGTGTTGATAAACTTGTTATAGAGGCAGGAAACATTTCTGATTGGAGCAGTGACAGAATAATTTGGAGTGGAGCCATAAAAAGAGTGGATGGTGATGGTTTGAGCACAGCAGAGATTGAAACTGCTGGTGTGTGGAAGCAGCACTGCCAGCTAACATTGACTTAGTGTCTCTGGAGAACTCTAACAGCAAATGCATTTTATTAATGGCAATATTCTTCAGGAAATGCTGAGCCTTGTTTCGGAGGTGGAGCTCTGCTACGAGTCCGTGGGTTTGGAAATTGGCCAGACCAAGACCTGTTCAGCTTAGCTTGCTGCTGGTCAGTGCTGTGGCCTCCGGCTGTAGGAGGCAGGTTGCCTAAGAGCACGTTCTGCGTACTGTCTGCTTGCAGCTGGAATATCCTTTTCTATTGTGGCAGATGCATCCATCCATTCTCATTCTGGATTTACCTATATGGGATAAAAGGCTCAGAGACAACAGGTCACATTTTTAGCCGTTCTTCTGTTGTCTTTTCTTTTAAATGTGTTTCCCAGTACGTGAACTGGTGGGAGACACTGTCTTTATGGATTTCCAGCTGGGCTTGTGCTCTTGCTGCCAGTTACCCCTGAGGGGTAAGTGCTCCAACCAAGCTGTGACTGTTGGCATTGAGGTACCAAGGTGGGCTTGAATACTTTTGCTTGCACTTAGTTGTCTTGTGGGGGTTGATCAGCCTCGGAGGAGGCTCTGGTGTGCAGGTGAGGGAGAGCCCTTGCTGCTCTTGGTCTGCCATGGCAGTTGAGGCCCTTGCTGCTCTTGCTTTTGTCATCACTTCACCTTCTTCCAGTTCTTCTCTAATTGAATCCAGCATGGAAGAAGCCAGTGCAGACAGAATGGGTGGCTGCTGGGCACAGTGTGGAGTAGCAGAAATTGTGCAGGTTGTACAGCCCTAGGGATGTGTGATGGAGAGTGCTGAGCACAAGTGTCATGGGTCACCTAACAGGGCTGAATTTCACATGTTACCCCAGCCACACTCATGGAGAACCGTGCTTCCTTTGTTGTGTAAAACTAGGATGTGATTAACCAAGGAAAGCAACTCCCACTGCAACACTGTCTTTTCTTTGCAGGGAGGCTGTTGGAAGGGGATTCTCTGGAGCTGAGCTGTAGTGCTGGTCCTGCAAAGGTGATACTGGAGCCAAACCAAGTCGTGATTTTGGACTGTAACCTGGCCCCTGCTGAGCAGGTGATCAATATCACGTGGAAGAAGAATGGGTTTCCATTAGTGGAGCAGGAACATCTCCATGTGCTTCCAAATGGATCGCTCTTCATCTCATCCCAGGCCGTGGCAAAGGACAGTAAATATCCTGAGAGGGCTGATGCTGAGGGTAATTACTCCTGCGTGTCTCACAGTTCCCTAGGGGCTATCACCAGTCAAACGGCTGCAGTCAGATTTTCAAGTAAGTGTTGGGGGTTTTTTGTTGATTTTCTTTTCCCCCCTCCTGGTGTTTATACAGGCCATCTGCCTCCCAGAGAGTTTGAGATAAAGTGTCTATGAAGTGGAATGATGTGTAGGTGGGATTTGGGATAGTCCCCAAACAAGCAGTGGTGTCTTTCTGTTATCCCATTGTTAACATCATGTTTAACTCTCCCAGGTAAGTGCCATCAGCCATGAATTAAAAACAGGATCCTCCTCCCTCTCCAGAAGACAGTGCTTGTTTTTGCAGAGAGCTCAACACTTCGCAGCCCCAAGTGCAGCACCCTCTGCCCGAGGAGGTGATTGTGGGGTCTGGCTATGACAGCTCTGGCTCTCCTCACCAAGCCTATGAAGGGCTTGTTGCCACAGTGACATAGATAAGGAGCACTGCCCTAAATCTGTGAGTGCTGGCTGAAGCTAAGGGGCCGGATGATGGGGAAGGGGTTGGGAGGAAACCCCCATTGCCTTTCTTCTGCAAGAGTCACCTCTGGATAGTGTGTGTGCAGGAATGCACCTGCGTTACTTTTGTGGGGACAGCTGGAAGGACTGGCTGTGTTTGCGACGGGGCCACTTGATTGGTCTGTTGTGTGCTCCCAGCTTGACTGTGCTGAGCTCTTTCTTCTGTCCACATCCCAGAAGTGGCAGTGGGTGCCCTGCAGCTCTGTCCGGATCAGGGTCTGCCCTGAGTGAAGAGTGTGGGTACACTGATAAAGAGAGTTAATCACTGAGAGACAGTCAGGTGGACATGGGTGGGCACTTGAGGGGCAAAAAGCACTGGAAACAAGCCAGGGTCTACTCAGGTGGTCCAAGTTCCCCTTTGTCTCTGCTCTCAGTAGCTGGCTTAGAGCTTAACAGGCTTCTAGTGGCACCTACTGCTCTCCCCATTCGGAATGTCTGGTGACTTTGATGGCTTTAGTGTGTCTCAGTATGGCCTTATGAAAAGACTCTGAACATAGCTGGGAACTGATGCACCAAGGGAGGCCTTGGGGTCTTTCATCTTCTGCGCTCTGAGGTCCTGATGGACAGGATGTTGGATGTCTTCCCTTCTGATGGCTTTTGTTTGTGAAAGCTTAGCTCTGCCTTTAGCGCAGTGAGTGGCAGAAGAGCAGGAGTTTAATCTTCAGTAAAACAACTTATCTGATGAGAGCCCAGGCTGGTGACTGCAGTGAGCAGGAGTGTTGAGGCTCTCTGTGCCTGGTGGAGCCAGGGGAGGTACCAGGATCCCAGTGGGGACAGATGTGCTGAATTTCAGTTCCCAAACATGCTCTCTTAAAGCACAGTGCTGATGATATCAGGTGTGGGAGGAAAGGAGGTAAGCCAAAATGGTTTTACAGTGCTTCAATGCCAGTAAGCATGTCCCAGTATGTGTCCATCACCCTGCTTTTCAGCTGCATTATGCAGCAGGAGAGAGCACTGTGCTCAGGGCTTCTGGATAAGGAAATCTTTGTGCATCAGCATGGTCTGAAATAACTATAATGAGATCCTCCACTCCCACAGAGACCAAACTAGACCGTGGCATTAGATTTGTGCTCCCTGGCAGCCTTCTACCATTATCGTTGTGCCATGGCTAGACAGGACCCAGAGCTCCTGGCCTCATGGCTGCCTCTTCTCTCTGATGCTTCTCTTGTTCTTGTTTCTAATGGTGCATTTGAGTGGTGTTGGCAGTGTCAAAACTGCAGAAGGGGGAGTTTGAACTGAAATGGGCAGGCAGGGCAGGGTAACCTCTTCTGACACCTTTTTGCTAATCTGAGGGTTCCCCTCCTCTAGTCCCAGTTCTTGGTGCTGGGCCTGAAGAGCTGTGAGCAATGCAGATGAGGAGCTGATCAGATACTTTCCAGCCTGTTCTGCTGTTACAGGGTGGCCTGTTCTGGTAAGGACTTGGAAAAGCTCTTCTGCAAGGAACTGAGACCAAGTTCAACTGGAGAGCTGCAGGGAGGAGGTCAGAGCCCTGAGTAGAGAGAATGGCAGCACTAGGTCTCACACACTGGATTTGGCTCTGCACATCTGCTCAGCTGCCTATGGGTCACCGTTGGTCTCTTCTGGGTTCCCTGGTGAACAGACAGCACAGTTTGGGGAGGAATGTGGAGGAGACTTGGGGAGTTTGGTGCCAAGCAAGGCATGTTGAGACCAAGGCAGAGCCAAGCAGCTGTAGCTCTCTCAGGAGGTGATGAATGCAGTAGGTGCCACTGGGTTTGCTGAGATGTTCCCAACAGGAGAATTTACCCCATGTCAACATGGTGTAAATCTCTGAACTCCAGGGGAAACTCCAGTCAGTGAAGAGCAGTGTGGAGGCTGGGATGGACGGTTGTCTACGTGACACATAGTCTGGGGCTCCACTGGGTGTGAGGGACTGTCTTGTGAGGTGAGTAGCTCTTTATAATGGAAGAGATGAAAGAAAGGGCTCTTCAGGTTCTTTTTTGTTTTGATCTTTGAGAGACTCCAACATCTGAACCACTGAATTGTTGGGCAGTATTAAAGAATAAAATTCCTTTGTGTTCAGGAATGGCTTCTGGAACTATAGTAAATGTGTGAATTCCAGTAAATGATTCCTTGACCTACCAAACAGATGAGGTTAGAAAATAATGCAAATACAGTAACACTTCTCTCTAGTACAGTGACTTCTGTAGGTGTTGGTGGATGCAGCTGCACAGCACACCATCAGGGCTGAGGTGCTTTCGCACTTGCTCAGAGCTGTGGTAGGTGAGGATGCAGAGTGGATGTCCTAACTCCCACTGTACACTGGGGATGTATTTATCTCTGGTACCCCAGGCAGGGCAGTCCAGGTTTGACTTGTGCATGTGCTTCAGGCTGTGAGCACTGTGCTGTAGAAACCAGCACTTCTGATGGCAGGTGAAACCTTTGACTTTGCAACATGTCCCCTTTTCTGCTCAGAAAATGTTTAGCAGCAGTACCCACAGATTGATGGTCACCCATGCCTCATGCTCCCTCCTTTCAGTCATTTGTAGTGCCAGATAAATAGCTGGTTCCGGTATTTTGTTAGGGTTAAGGGACCCCTGAGGGCTGTGAAGATGGAGTCAGGGATCCTACACACAGATATCATCAGGGGAGTTGGGAGACCTGGAGTAGAAAAGGCATCATTAATCCAGGAGGATTTATTCAGCTGCTCTTGCCGCAATCCCAACCACCCTCAATTAGGATATATTCCCTTTTAGGGGTAACTTGTGTTGAAATTCGCACCATGTCTCTTGCCTGATAGCAATGGTTTGTGCCTTGACAAAATGTATGGATGAGTGATTGAAATCGCCCTTCCCTCCCCCTGGATTTTTCCAGAGCAGCATACATAGGTGATGTGTCTCTCCATCCCATTCTGGGTTTTTCCTAGAAACGGAGTTTCAGGTGAACTCTCTCCTTGAGTGTGCTCATGTCTCCTTTTATTACCATCTGCACAGGGAAAGCACTGCTTCTGTGGCACACACGTGCACCTGACATAACATATTCATTTCTGAATGGAGAGCAGCGAGGGAATTGATTAATGAAATGTATCTCTTGCTTCAATTTGTTTTGTGGGTTGGGCAGAAGCACTTGTTACATTAGCATTCAGCTGGTGCAAATGAGGATTGTAAAGGCCTTTTTTTCTTTTTTTTTTTTTTTTCCCTGCTGCTGAATACAGTAGTATATCCAAGGCTGGAGTTACTCTTTGTGCTGATTGCCCTGGGCACTGCTGATCAGTACAGGCCACTAGACGAAAACCTGTTCAGCAGGTGGGATATGTTATCCCTGCCATCAGCCTGTGCTTCTGACCCGCAGTATGTTTCCTTCCCCAGGCTGGGGATCCTTCCGTGGTCAGCCATCCACACTTCGTGGCAGTGGTGGCCATGGCAGACGAGGAGGAGCGAGTCTGTGACTGCTTTTGGTGTGAGCATGCCTGTTAAGTGAACAGCTGCTCAGGCTGATGAATTAGGTTTGTGGGTTTCTCTGAGCCCTGCATGCTCCCACGTGGAAATACCAGTGGTGTTATTTTAGTTGTGGGAAGGTATAGCTTTCTACCTGTTAATAACTACATTTGTGAAGATTTGTTAAAGCTGTTAATTTAGCTTAAACGTTTTGTGCGAGGGAGGTTCTAGAAAATTACAGTAATTGTGACTGTCAGATGAAGACGTTTGCTGTGCCTGGAGGGAATGGGCCTGTATTGGGTTGCATGTCTGCTGGCAGCAAGTGCAGGAGAGGTTTGGTGTGTTATTGCACCTGGAAGGACAGGCCACAGCAGGAATCAACGCACATGGGCTCTCGTGATCCGCTCTCCACACAGAGAACATCTCAGCGACACACAGCGTGTCTGGGATTTGAGGAAAGGCAGACTGTGATTTACTCTTATTTTAAAGATTTATTTTATGGATTTTATGCTATTTATTATGTGGATTAGGTGTGTAGGTGAGTGAATGCTGGTGACTGTAGGCAGAGCCAGGCTAGGCAGGAAAACTTTTGGCAGATGAAATGATCTGGACCATCCACAGATGGGACTTCCAGGTGTGTTGTGAGTACGTGGAGAACTGGTGTCTGTGAAGAGGCAGGAGCAAGCCCTGTATGGATTTGCTGGGCAGCACAGGTCCTGTGCTGCCATATGGCCATGCAGCCAGTTCTGGCTGTGCCTCCACCGCACTGTGGAGCCGTGGCAAATCGCTCCCATGGCTTTCTGTGCGTGTTTTCCTTCCACCCCCCAGGCCTGTTCAGAGGTGAACCGTTCAGAGACAGGTCGTCTGGGCGCTGTACATGATCTCAGTGGGGCCCAAAGTTGCCCCCATCTTATAAATACCTACTAGTAACTGTAAAGATACAAAGGGGATGAGCACACGGAGAGTCTGAGGGCAAAGCCCTGTGGGAGAGAGCTGCAAGCCTGTTTCAGAAGGCCGAATTCCTTGCATAGACTGCATTTTCTGCCTGGGGTGTAGTGTTGCTGGCTGGCAGTCTTTCCAAGCTGACGGCCTCCTGCACGGATCAGGCTGCTGGGAGAGGGGGAGGGTGCTGTGTTTCCCCATACTGCAGTCACCCCTGGGCTCGAGGCTAAAAGTCTTGGCACACACAGTTTGGCTCCAGCTGGGTTTAACATGTCAGTGGGGAGGGAGCTGCATGCTCTATTCCTGAAGGTGCAGAGCCTTGTGCTTTGGCATGTTGCTGAGGGCAATTTGCTGTAATGCTCTTCACCTTCTCACCTGCAGTGGGTAATTTTTACTGAGTGGCCTATTAAGGTGTTCAGGTAATCAGTGCAACAGAGCTGGGAGGTGTTTTGTGGCACGGGATGGCTTTGCAAGCTAAACCCTAGCTGAGGAGTTGAAAATAATGTCGAGTATGTATCTATTGTCTTTGTTTCCTTTTTCCCCTCAAGCATCTTCTTTCCCTTCCTCCCTACGTGAAAACCTCTCACTTGCAGCGCTTCTGCAGTAGTCCCATCACAAGGTCTTTCTGGCAGGAGAGCCGCCCCTCCTAAGGATCTCTGTGGCCCTAGGGTGAGCAGTGTGTTGGAGCCTGTCTTGTGCTCGCTGTGACCTGCATGCACTTCTGTGCAGTGCGTAAGAGTAGCAGGATCTGCTTTCCAGTCCGTTCCTTCCACAGCCCGCTTGCCTTGCGCTGGCTGATTCTTTTCTTTCCGCCCAGCACCAGCTGTTTGCAGCATGGCTCTGAGCCTAGGTTGGGTCATGCTATAGGTGCTGGACGTGTTCTGCCTCCCCTGTTCCACCCTGGTACCCCTTGGGATGAGAGAGGAGGAACACAGTGTGCTGTGGTCTTGGCCTCAAGCTGATGCAGAGGATGCCTGGAGCAGCAATGAGCCTGGCCAGCAAGTCCGTGTCTGCCTGAGCCTTGCCAGTGCTGAGATCCAGGGTTCTTGTTCAGTCCTGCTCAAAGAAAGCTTTTCACTGTTCTTATCTTGTTTTGGTGTTGCTTTCTCTGCACAAAAGAGCCCTGTTCATGTTCCCTATCCTCTCCTTCACTGGGGAGGCTACAGGTTGCTTCTTTCAGAGCTTGCAGAGGTGATTTTTTTCAGCCTGTCCTCACTGATCCCCACTATCCCTATCCTGATCCTGTCAAAGGAATATGACAGAGTGGCTCAGCCTCTGAGTCCCACCCCAAGAGTTACCATGAGAAGTCACCAACAGACAAAACGCAGTTTGCTCTGCATTGCCAGGGTTGAACCTCCAGCACCTGCTGAGCTCTTGAGCTTTGTGGGCTCTCTCTGCTTGGGAAGCCTGGCTGTTCCCGCGTGCCGCTCGGAGCGAGAGGGACGGTGCACTCCCTAATCAGGGTCACTGTTTAGTCACGCTCCTTCACATCCTAATGAGAAATCTGTCACGGGTGCATTTCTTGGCTCTTTGCTTTTGAAGAGCCGTTCCAGAGCCCAGCACAGCAGGCAGATGGGGCTGGATGGAGGTGAAGGGCAGGATCTGGTTCTCAGCAGGGAATTTCAAGATTGCAGACACAGGTCTGGCAGGTGATGGGGAGGAATAGCCAGCAGCCCCTTGCTTTGGGAGAGGTTATTGTCTGGGTAACCCCAGGGAGCCCATGAGGCACTGTTACCTTTTATATGCCTTTGCCCTTCATGCCAAAATGTTCAGAGGTAAGCCTGGCTCGCTAAGCATCCTGCATCTCTTACCAAACTGTACAAAATATACGTGCCTGTAGCCGTGAGGGAGAACTAAGAGAGCAGGGAGCTGCCTGCTGGGATTTATGGAGCTTTTCCATGCTGTTGGTGACAGTGGTGTTGCTGTTCATGCACACCACATTCCAGTCAGGTTCCCTGGTCTCTGAAGACTGGTCCTAAGCTGCTGTAAACTTTGGGACTTCATCATATCAACTTAGATGATGCCACTTAGTAATGAACAGAAGAGAAACAGGTTACCTGACATGAAGCAGAGGAAGCAGAAATGCTTAGAGTTCATCTTTTTAAAAGGATTCCTGCTTCCCATTGTGACCTTTCCGGGTAGACCCTTCAGAGCCTGCCAAAGTATTCTCATTTACACTTGTAGGATGAAAAGAGAGTAACGAGAAAGAGCATTAAGGATATCTGCTGCCAGGAGAAGGTTGTTTTGATGGTGCCATCCCAAATGTACACTGGCATTTGATGGGTTTTATTTCAAACTCCCCGGTTCAGCAAGTTTTATTAACATGAGCTTAAAAGATCTTGTAATCTGTAGAAATTACTCTGCAGTGTATGTTTGAAAATACTCAAGCAGTTGGCTGAATTGGGGCCTTGCATATTAATGTCTTTCTCAATTTTTTCCAGGAAAACATTTTTCATTGCCATTTGTATAGAATTGAAAAACTAGACTTGGCGGACAGCTGGTAGGAGAATTAAGTCTGTAGCTGCTGCGGAGAGCAATGAGTTGCCTTAAACATGTGATAACTATTTAAATTAAAGAAAAACACTAATGACAGCTGAGAATATGCCGAGGTTAAAATGGGTCATGGAAAAGCATTTAATTTTCAAAACTGTACATACTTTCTCAAGCTAACACTGCATTAAAGTGTGTCTGTGTGTGCATGTATGTATGTGTGTGTGTGTGTGTGCATGATGCGAATAAAACTTCAGTTTTGGAGTCCTATAAAATCCAAGGCAATGATGGATGTTCTTGGGAAGCGGTGGTGGGATAAGCACATAATTGTATTGGGGGACCAGGAGGTCAGTTGGGGTCCTTCTAAGCACAGTGCTGTGCTTGGCCCAGCAGTCAAGCCTGTTTTTTGGCTGAAATTTATGTTTATTGTGCCATGTTCAGGATTTCTGGTACTTGTGTTACAGTATTGCTGGATGCGTTTGTACTGCAGGGTGGGTTTAACAGCAAAGACAGTTTAACAGAGACTTATTGAAAGCAGAAGCCAGTTCTTCTGGTGGAGAAGAATACAAGCTTTCTGTCCGTATCAAGGAGCCTGCATGCATATTCAAAACTCCACCGTGTGACTGAGATGCCTTTGGGTTATGTTGTTGATAGGACAGATGCTGACAGTCCCAGGGGGAGGATTTCGGCTCCACTGAAGTCAGCGGGGTTTTGCTGTGTGCGTGGAAGGGGAGGGAGATGAGGCAGCTGTGCATGGACGATGGGAGGAGTGCAGTCCAGGAGCAATCTTAAACGTTATGGCTTTGTCTCTGAAGCAAGTTCAGCCTCTTCTAGTATAGAAAGAAGCATATAGACAGGGGTGAGCCCTGGAAAGCAACCCAGTGTCCTGGCATGTCTGAAATCCATCCTCCTCATCTTAGCCAGGTGGCTGTGTCTCTCCCCTTGGCTGCATCTTATCTGCTTGAGTAGGGTGAAGTTGGTTTTTGCTGGCAAAGCTATTCACTGTGGAGAAGGAGGATCATAACCCTTATGGTCTCTTCCCGAAGTCTCCAGCATTGGCAGCCTCTGGGCAGTTGTTTTGTGAAACATCTGGCTTTGTTCGTACTCTTGCCTTAATTTCCTGTGGCTGCAGGAACGCTCCAAGGTAAGGGGAAACTCATCTCTCAGGGTTGTGGTATTTCCCCTTGTCTTTTTCTCATTCTGCATGTCCTTCCCAAATGGAACAAGTGAGCAGACAAGGAAGCGGTTTAGAGAGGCAACTGCTGAAACCAGCTAATTGCCTGTCTTTTCTTGCACACTGTTGCCTTAAAGGAGAAAATGAGGCAAGAAGCAAATTTGCACATTGAAACCTTTCGGTTACTGTTGTCAGGACTGCTCAGGGTCTGTAAGGCATGGGAAAGTGAGGAATTACATTTCAGGCTATCTTTAGGAAAGAAAAGCCTTCCTCTTAACTCATACATCATAACAGGTTTGCGTTTCTCAGCAGAAACACGTGAGTTATTAACTTTCCTTCTCTTCTTCTTTCCCCAGCATTATCACGCTTTTTCCAACAGCCGGAGTCACAGACAGTGGAAGAAAATGGCATGGCCCGGTTTGAGTGTCGGATTGAAGGACTGCCCTCCCCTGTCATCACCTGGGAGAAGGACAATGAAGCTGTTCCAGCAGAACCCAGGTGACTCCCTGATTGCTTTCCTGGGTCAGCTTGAGAAAAAGCAGAACAAAACCTGACCATTTAGGATGTGGAAATCCTTCATAAAAAGGTAGTATGAAGAGAGAGATGATAGACCAGGTTTGGACCTGATAATCAAGTGATGTAAGAGGAGGTGTTCAAGGGGCCCATGCAAACAGGTCCTTAAAACACCTAAATAAAATTAACTTTCCCCCAAATGTCCAACCCACCAAAAAAACCCACCACTAAAACAAACAACCAAAACCAAACCCAACTGAGCCCATTTTTTTAACTGATCTTTTGTTCTGGAACCTTTGCTGTGACGGATTGAGTGTTCAATGTATAAAAGACAGCTTCAAGGAAATGAAATTGGCTGATAAACAAAGTAATTGAGCCTCAGTTCTCCAGTGACTTGGAAGGTCTGTATGCAAAGGTGCACGATTTCAGCACAGTTTACATCAGCCATTTACTCCCCATCCAGAGCACTGGAGGAAACAGAAGAGCATGCAGAAGGACAGACAGCAGCATAAAAGTGAATAGAGAAACTTGAAACTGTGCCAGTTCTTACAGCCCAGAACCTGTGCCCTGTGAAGGTCTGTGTGTGTATGGAACAGGGCACAGCAGGCTGTGGTGTGGGCTGCCTTTGGCTCGTCCTCTTGTGTGAAATTAAGTGAGGTAGAAATCTTGGGGAATTGAGGCCTGGCATGAGGAATATTTCTCTAGCTGACTGTGGGGGCACAGCACTGGGGGTATGGGGCGAACTCCATGATGTGGCTCTTCTTTCATTTTAGTTTTAGAGATGGTCGTTTTCTTCCCTGCTTTTCCACACAGTTTTGTCTCAGAGTTAATGATTCTTCTAGAATTCATTCATACTGTGTGTGCTCAGTAACCTGGGACGTCTTTCCGTCTCTTTTATTCCCATGGTTAGAGGTCATCTAGTAAAAGACTCTGATTTTTCCTTTTTTGGGAGAGAGATGAGAGTCCTGCAGCATGATAGCTTTTCCTTAATGAAAGTCAGTTACAAGCACTGGAAAAGGATAAACCATTAGTTGGCTGTTAGTTGGTCTGCAGATGTCCCTCCTGGAGGGAAGCAGTGACTGCATTGTCCTTTAGTTCTTAAAAACTCATTTTCTGTTCTGCAGAAGGAGCTGTTTCCCTCCCAGGGAAGTTAAGCCAAAAGGCAGGAGGAGAGGAAGGAAGGAGGGGTGGGGTAAGGTTTAGGAATAATTTTGCAGCAATGACTGTTTCTGTAAGAATAACTGCTTTACATCCTTGATTCTGAAGTGTGGCATCTAAAGGTTTATAGGAGGCTGTTGCTTTTTAATGAGAAGAAAATTAATTAATAAAGAGAGAAAGAAAAAACAAAAAGGAAGGGATTGCAGCGGGAAGTATGCCATAGATAGGGCAATAGCTTTTTAATGAGACAGCTCGATGGATGTTGTGAAATTACTTGCTCAGAGATTGCTTTCAACACGGGCAGCCTGAAAATTGTTTTCCTTGTAAAAGCCAGAGCATAATCGCCGGCTGCAGATCGCACTTTTTAAATCATGTTTTAGCTAATATGCTTTTTCGGAAGGATTTGCTTTTTTTGTTGTCTGGTGGTTGTTGTTGGATTTAATATAACCAGGTTTCGAAGGAATTAAGTGAATTCTAGGAAACATTGGCTGCCAACCAGAGCTCTCTGTTACCCTTACTGCCATCGTGCCTAAGGACCAGATCTCAGGCCAGGCTGATTACTGTGGACTCCCTCCTGTGCACACTTCTGATGAGCCTGTGAAGATGCAATCATTTGGATAGGTAGACGTCGGGATGAGGATTTCGTATTCCAGAATAGCGTGGTTAGGTGCATGTACAAAATCATGCTCTGGGGCTGTAGGTACAACCTTCGAGATAATGATAACACCACTACGTCAATACTTATGATTTCTTTTAAGAGGGATAGAATAATCATGGGAAACTGATACTGCTTTTCTTTCTTCTTTTTTTTGGAGTGGATCTTCCCCTTGGGCACTCTCTTTGGTCATTACCCTTGAGTACAGGTTCTAGCATGGTGTCACCTCGAAGGTGCTGATGGCTGAGCTTAAAAATACTTAGATAACCCAAAGGGTAGTGAAGTGCTTATTGATGTTTACAGAATATTTTTCCCGCCTTGCTGAAGTTCAGAACAAAATCTAATTTTCATACGTGAGTAAGGCACAGAAGTGTTTTGCAATTCTGGCTCTGAAGTGCTTTTACAAAATATGGTCTTAAATCTGCAGCAGCTGCTGAGAGGTGGCTTGCAGGATTTCACTAGACTGCAGTTGCTTTGGGGTGTGTGCTACATCTCTTGGCATAGTCTCTTCTCTGGTTTAGGTGCTGGCTGGATTTAACACCAGGCTCTAAAGTGCTGTTTATTTTCTCTAGAGCCAAGATGAGTACTTGCTAGGAACTGGAGGTCTTTGGAGGTCTGCACATAAACACATACCCTACAGATCACATGGTCTGCAATCACAGTATCTTTTTCCACATTTTGGCTAAGTGAGGGTTTTATCTGTGTGGAGAGTTTATTTCTGTTGTGTGTCAGGAGTGTCTTAACATGGCTTATTAATATGTTCATGGACAGGGCTCTTGAGCTGCAAGCAAAAGGATTTGATGGAGTCTGCAGTGAAGCTGCAGGTTTCTAACTTGTACTGTTTTTACTTGTACCAGTGCTTTCGTCTGTTTTGTGCACCTTCAGAAGGCTGTGAGGAGGGAGGGTGTGCCAGCAGTTTACTGGGGAGAAAGTAATAAAGGGAATTGGACTGTTAATGCTGGAATATTCTCTGCTATACACACAGCACAGCACA
This sequence comes from Athene noctua, assembly GCF_965140245.1. NCBI lineage: Eukaryota > Metazoa > Chordata > Aves > Strigiformes > Strigidae > Athene > Athene noctua. Next base: position 13,214,541 of record NC_134049.1, on the reverse strand, counting down.
CTGGCCTGTAGGGTTGTGGGGTTTGGACAATGATGTTTGATTTCAGTTCTTGAGCACCACTCTAGTATTGTCACCCTGGTGGTAATGCTCTGCGCTCTCATTTGGAGTCTGCTCAGGGAGGAGCAGAGAGGGGAAGCAACATGTTTGTGCCCTATTGCTCTTGCAGCTTGCTGCCTTCTTCACCCATGGTAGTTTAGGCCCTGCTCTGAGTGTGCTGCCCTTTAACCAGCAACCTGCTGCAAGTGGGGGGCTGAGGGGCTTGCCTTTCGCTCCCGTTCAAGGCAGTCTCATGAGATCGAGGCACTGTACCAGTCAGCAGCAGAACTGAGACTGCTGAGATTCCAGCATTTCTGTTTCTACCAGGGCCTTTGTCTGTCCATCATTTGGTTTTTGTTTTCTGCTTAACCTGTAGTGAAGGTGAGCAGACAAAAAGATCTGCCCTTTGTGTGGAAGGAAAGCTGGTGCCAGCCATCTGCTCTGAATCATTGGGCAAACTTAACTTCCTTGCAAAGAGCCTGGGGATGAAGCAGAATGCCCTTGCAGGCAGCCTGGAGTTTTCTAGTCCTGAGCTGCTGGGAGCCTGAATTGCTGGAGGCTTTGTGAGCAGCTGAGAGCTGGAAGCTTTGTGAGCAACTGGGAGAAATTGTGGATAGAGAGATCCTGCCTCTCTTCTCCCCTTGCTTCCCGGGGAGAGCAATGCAGATCTCTCTACCGCTGGCCTCGCCGAAGGGACCATCTTGAGCTATGTGTTGAGTCTCCCCACTTAGTCCCCCTTGTCTCCAGCTCCTGCTGTCTTTAGAAACACAGTGGCTTGTTTTCAGCCCTCAAGAGAAGCCAAGTGAGTTGGCTGAGCGTGACTGTGACAGGTCCTGAGCAACCTGGTCTAGCTGACCCTGCTCTGAGAGGGGAAAGACCATAGACAATTTTCTGAGGTCCTTCCCAGCCTCAGTGAATCTGTGATATGTAATTGGAGTGTCTTTTTGTGGCTGGGAGATGCCTTGCCTGGTGTTTGAAATATGTTGATATTAATTACAGACTCAAATAGCAGATGCACGACAAAAATAAATATTATCGCAGTGGGAGGCTTTCCCTCCACAGAGCTGAGAGGATGCAAATATTTGTCTCCTTTCTCCTGCGTCCTGATGAGGCATCTTGATGAGGGCTTTCAGGGTACCACCTCCTCTGAGGTTTCTGGAGATCGATCCTTGGGAAAGCGTCTTTCTCAGGAGCAGCAGCATGGTTGTAGGGATGTGGGCAGTTGGCCTTGTGTACATGGGAAGCTTCAGCAAGTCTCTGTCCAGGAATCAGGCTGTAGGACTGTGCCAGTAGAGACAGTATGGTCACTGGAGGAGCTCTGTTAGCTCTTCTGTTTCTTCATCAGCTGTGAAGAGAACAAGAAGTGATGAGCTCACATTTCAGCAACTGAGGTTCAGGATAGATGCTAGACTTGCAGCAGGGATATTTGTCTCTGGTTCAGACTGCTTAGAGCAGGGGAGATATTTCCATTACTGGAGACAGAATAAATGTTTGCAGGAGCAGGTGTGCTGTTGGTGACCGTGGCTTGAACACAGCATGGGTGATCTCTTAAGATCCTCCTGATTCCATGACCCTCGTTCATGGTATTCCAGCTGTCTCTGCACCTGGAAGACCACAGCTTTACTTTACTGGGCTCACTTATTGGGGTCTTTGTGGAGGGAAGAACTGGCATTCATGGTTATAACTTTTCTTTGTGCTGTTCCTGTGGAATAGCTGCTATCCCTCCCCTCAGCAATTGCCTTTGAATGTGTCCTCTTCATAATGAAGACTGATAACCCAGAGCTGCTTGTCAAAGCTAGGCAGCTCTGTTTATAGAGGCTTGCAATTAAAAATGGATCTCATATATAATTAAAAAGGATCACGTAGGCTTTGCGCCTTGCATTCAAGAATAAAGAGGCTGCCATCTAGGAATCCAGGCAGAAAATGGAGATACTGACAGCCAGCTCCACTTTTATGCTAATTGCTAATCATCTGCTTTGTTCAGTATAATGCAGCAAGGATTGTGTTCATGGTACGAGCCATGTAGCCATTTCACTCCCTGGAAGTGCTGCCCAGTAGCACCTCATGGGCAAACGAGGGAATTCTGAATGCTTGGCTATAAGTTTGTCAGTTTGTGAAAGCCAGAAACTCTTGGAAGAACAAAAGCAATCAGCACAACCCAGGAATGGTGGAGCTTCAGGCAGCTGTGTACTGGCTGCTTTGGGCCATGAAGGTGTAGCTGTTCCTTGCAACGTATTTTTTTGGATGTCTACCAAACCTTTGTGAAAAGCGAGTGGTGAAACTGGATGTAGTGTGTGTGAAGGCACTTTTACACCTGGAGATGTCTACAAATCTGCATGCATGTTGTTGTTTTATACTATACATTTGGCTTGTAGCAGCAAAACCTTGTTGGGCTGGTCTCCCAAAAGCAAGATCCTATGTTGTGAAAACTCCAGTGCCACAGATAAGTCTGTACCTGCTGCTTTTTAAGAACCACCGGTTGGGCAGCTCAAAGATTTGTCTGTCCCGCTCTGCTGTGATTACCAAGGTCTGTACGTGGTACATCTGCAGGTGAAAAAGAAGGGATAAAAGAGTTTTGAATTGATGACTAGCTCGGACAAGGCATGGCGTATCTCTCACTCTTCCTTTTGGTCACTCAGGTTTATAACTCTTCCAAATGGTGTCCTCCAAATCGTGGATGTGCAGGAGAGTGATGCTGGAGCTTACCACTGCGTGGCAACCAACGCTGCCCGAAAACGCTACAGCAGTGATGCAGTCCTCAGCGTCCTGAAAGGTAAGGTGCAGGCAGGAGTGTGTGGGGCTAGGCACATGTCTGCCAGATAGCCGAAACATGAGCTGAAATATCAGTGGCAATCTCTCCTGCTGGTGTTGCTCTACAAACTTGCAGAGAAGTCATTTTATCAAAGATTTCTCTTTACTCTGATGGGATAAGCAGACTGGGTTGGGAGGTATTGCCTCCTGGGAGTCACAGCTGGCTTCTCTGACCAGCCCCAAGACTAGGCAGCCAACAAGAATAATGGGGTTGTTTCTCTCTGTGCCAAGGGATTTTTTTTAATTTTTTTTTTAGGTGGATTTTAACAACCCTACACTCCTTTTTGCTCTGGGGCTCTTAGAAGGGGTCAGGCACCCTGCTTGCACCTTGGGGAAGTGTAGGTTGTTGCAATCTTATCTCCAGTGGCCTTGGGTGGCAAGACAAGTCAAGGCTGGCACGGACAGAGGAAGGTGCTTGTCCAAGCTAGCTGGAGGCTGGAGTAGTTGGCAGGGCTGTGTATAGCCTGGGTTGCCTAGCAGGGTCCAGAGGAGGTCTGGCACATTGACATCTGACTTGTTTTCTGTGTCTGTGTTGCTGGCTCTTTGCTGAGCTGTTGAGTAGGCTCCAGAGATGGTTTTGTGGTATTTGGAAACAGCCTCAGCTGGGATTTCTTCTGGTGACCCAGACCGTTGGAGCAAGGCTTTGGATGTGAGGGATCCTTCGCCTCCCAGTCTGGGCCTCAGTCTCTTAGTACATTTTTCTTTGTAAACCAAGAGCACAGTGGGCAAGTCTGGACATGAGAATGCAGCTGAGAGCGTAAGTGCAATGGGGGGGGCAGTCTCCAGACTCCAGCATCCCTCCCAGCATGCCTGGCTGCCTCCCCAGCGTTGTATAATCCCCGTCCTGCCAGTGGACAAACTCACAAGGGCTGGGAGCCGGGCTGAGCTGTCCCTTCACTCAGGACAGTGCCCTCCTGCCACGTCTGTCTCCTCTTCCTGCTGACCCCGGTATATTTTGTAGTCAGCTTTAACCTTGAAAGCTCTGAAATCCTTCCCAGCCCCTTTTGTCTTTGTTTAGGATTGCATTGCTTGGCATTCTGCTACCAATGTATTTTCACAGAGATGGCTTTGCTGTTCATCCATCAGCAGGGAGTGTAATTAACTGTGGGCCCTGGGAATACACCTCTGATCAATGGATTGTGTCGTGGAGGTAATCTGTGTGGAATCTGCAGAGAATTTGTGAGCAGTTGAATGCTGTGTATCTAATTGCCAGCCCCTGCCAGATCCTCCATGCACTTAATGAAGCACAGAGGTGAGGGGAGTGCTTGCTATGGGCAGTTCCACCCTCCAGAGACAGCTCCCGTTTTGGATCCGGTTCGCTATTGATAAGTAATATTGATCAAGCTACAAAGGTGAATATGCTGTCCTTGGCATCATAATTCGTCTGCATAATTTTATCTTGTAACTCTGCAGTGTTTGATCTGCTTTGCGAGTGGAGGCAATGGAAGAGGTTAAATGGGAAGCATTCCTTCTGGCGCACCAGCCGGCCAGAGCAGATTTCTGCCTGGAGTTCTCACCCAAATCTCGCTTCTGCAGCACCACACCACCCGCTGGCTGCAAAAACAAATATGCGAGGTTGAGTTTTTCACCAGATTGAGCTGATAGTGATGAAAAACATGCCTGTTAAATCTCTGGGGTTTTTTATAATTGGGACAAGTATATCTGAGACAGATGGGAAACTGCAGTGACCTGTGCAGGCTGCAAACTTCTCCACGAGTGACTGGCATGGTATTGATCCTTTTTTGTTTCAGCACTTCACCATCAGAGGCACATTTTTGGATGCCTGGACTGGCTTGAGGAGTCTTTTCTACCCTGTTCAGAAACAGCTGATAGTAGTTGGAGTGAACTGGTCAGGCAGAAATCCTTTGCCGATTCTAAAAAATAAAACCAAACTAAACCAAAACAAACAAAAAATTCCAGGGGGGAAAAAAAACAGCCAAAAGAACAATAGCCTTAAATACAGCTACTTAGTGTTGCTTGAGTTGCTTATTTGGAAATTTCAGGGACCAAACTCTGACATATCTGCAGGCGGGAGCAACTGAACTACTTTTTCACTCCTTGCTGATGGCTAGTGAGTCATTTGTGCTGAGGTAAGATGGGAGTCCAGTCTTTCAGTCCCGCTGCACTGCCAAGGCTCCTGGAAAAGCTTTGTGCAGTGGGACTTAGTGTCTCCTTAGCAGCTGAGCCTGCAGCTTTGCTGCCCCACTGACAGCACTGGGCAGCGCTGTGTGATGATGACTGAGTCTGTGTGCTCGTGACAGATTTTGGGGCCGTGCTGGTTATAATGCAAACACTTCACTTGCACTGGGTTGCCAGCCCTCAGGCCTGGGAACATCTCGTGCTCATGCCTTTGCCCCTGACAGACAGCACTGGATTTGAACTGGCTGTGCGTAGCAAAAGAATCCGATTCCCTTGTAGCTCTTCTGCCCAGTTGTCCTTTTCCTCCCCCCTCTCCCCCTTGTTCCCAATACGATGGCTGGGAATTGTTCCATCTCCCTTTTTAAAGACCTTTTCCCAGTAGAGGTAGCAATTAGCACGACCCCCTTCTGTCATATTTGCATGGCCTAAAAACCCCAAAAGTGTCCTTTCCCTTGACAGCGTGACTTCCCGATCACATGGGGAAGGCTGTATTGTGTGTCAGTGGCTAAACGCACACTGGCCTTGCACAGGCAGGGTAGAGAGCGGCTGTGCACGGTGGGGCTGTAAGCACTGCAGATGTTTCAGCTGTGCAGACTTCATGGTGCAAATTTCCAGACGGTCCCTGGGGAAGTGGTGTTTTGAGCTGGAAGGGAGGAGAGCAGACGGGAGAGCAGGATACAGTCACGCAGCCCTGAAACAGAGCCTGCTGTCGAAATAGGGATAACTTGGATTTTCCCCTTGGATCTCCACCGCTCCCCAGCGGACGGAGCACCAAACACATCTGGCAGCTCCATCCGTTTGTGCCTCACCTGGACAGATGATGAACGAACACTGCAGCCCTGCTGTGCTCTCTGCCAAAAAGGGCATTAGGAGCTGGCTGCAGGATGCTTTTCCAAGGCGCTTTGTCTGTGCTGCCTTTGCTTGGGGTCAGTTCTTGGCGGGGTTGTGTCTTGTTTCTTGTAGGTCCTTTTTCGGGAGGCCTACTCTGAACTCATATAGAAAGAGTTAATTCCCTGTGAGTCCTGGTCGTGTTCCCAGGTCCTTGACATACGCAAGTAGGTGTTGTCATGTTTCATAAAGCAGCTCTCGAAGAAGAGTAGCAGAAAGGCTTGGGGACCACAATGTTGTGTGGTCTCAGCAGGTCATTTTGCCTTCACTTTTCCCCTCTGTGTCATGCACATGCTTGCTCTTTGTGTGTTTTCTTGGGGATAGGAGCTACCTCTAGCTGTGTGTTTGCCTCACAACTGATACAGAGTTACAGAATCATCTGGGTTGGAAAAGACCTTGAAGATCATCCAGTCCAACCATGACCCTCACACTGACCGTTCTCAACTCCACCAGATCCCTCAGCACTGGGTCAACCCGACTCTTAAACCCCTCCAGGGATGGGGACTCCCCCCCTGCCCTGGGCAGCCCATTCCAACGCCCAACAACCCCTTCTGGAAAGAAATACTTCCTCAGAGCCAGTCTGACCCTGCCCTGGTGCAGCTTGAGGCCAGTCCCTCTTGTCTCATGGCTTGTTACTCTGTTAACTCATCCCCACCTCTCTGCAACCTCCTTTCAGGTCTCCCCTCAGCCTCCTCTTCTCCAGACTAAACTCTCCCCAGTTCCCTCAGCTGCTCCTCATAAGGTATGTCCTTCAGACCCTGCACCAGCTTTGTTGACCTTACTTGGACACGCTCGAGTCATTCAATGGCCTTTTTGTAGTGAGGGGCCCAAAACTGAACCCAGTCATCGAGGTGTGGCCTCACCAGTGCCGAGTACGGGAGTAAAATCCCTTCCCTGTCCCTGCTGGCCCCGCTATTGCTGAGACAGTGTGGTTTGCATCCCCAGTGCTGCACAAATAGCCATCAGAGGCTGTGCTTCTGCTAGCACAGTACATTTTTGCAGGGTCTTCATCTGTTCTGTTTTTAAATGACACAAGGAGTGTCACTCCCCCTAACTCCCACTGCATCTTCCCCACTGAGTAGATACTGGGATCTCTCTTCTCCATAGCTACCCCAAATTTCACTGTCCTGCAAAGTGGAGAGTAGGACATTGATTTGTGTTCTGCTTCCTCCTTAGATTTGTCTTCAACGCTCTTTAATGGGAGGTGTCTTTTTAATTCTTGGAGACACTTTCAGTGTTGGGGGTCTTGAAAAAAAAAATCTCCTTCCTCCTTGGTTTTTAATCTCTTTGAGTATGCGTAAACAGTGTGGTGTCCCTTAAGTGACCTAAAGAAAGTTAAAGATCTTAGTAATTTTAGAATATAATAACGTTTTGACTGGGCTGGGAGAAAGACAAGAGATTAAAACAAGACCATCCATTTTGAGATCCTGACCCTACAGTTGCTTCCTGTAGATTTCAGTGTTTGTATCTTTTCACATTTACAGGATGGTCATTGCAGAAGAGTGAACGAAGTGTGGTGCTGGGAGCCAGGACTCTTGGGTTCTTCTTTTCGTCTCTGTTGTTGAGCCACAGAGGAGAGGAGAGTCAGTTCCTTAACACTTCAGTTTCTGCCCCTGTAAATAGGGATAATGTCAGAGGCTTGGAGTTGCCCTCTTAGAAGTGATGGGTCAGTCTGGAGAGTGATTCTGGGCATTTGGTGCTGGAGGGCTGTCTGTCAGGTGAGCTGGACATTGAGGTGCCTTGCAGAGGAAGATGCAGATACGTACCTGATTGTGGGTGTGGGGTTTTTCTTGTGTCCTTTGCACCCTGTTCCTGATCCATGCCTGCAGAGTAACTGTGATTGCTGTGAGATGTATATGGGTGAAACCTTTGCCTCAGACTGGGCTGGCAAGAATCAGAACGTGCAACAGCCTTCCCCCAACCCTAACAGAACATCTGTGCTGTGATGTTTGGGCAGTGATCTCATGGGCATGCTCCACGTGATCTTCTGCCTGTGCTGCAACAGATGCAGGAATGGGGAGGACAGATCAGAGCGATGGGTGCAGGTACAGCAGGGCTGAGGTCTGGGCTGAGCATGCCACTGAAGAGTCTGCCAGCAGATGAGCACGTCCCCCGTGAGTCGGGATTTAGTACTGTGTTATTAGAGATGACACTGCGAGATTGCCGTTGGCAGAACATCATTTACGTTGACAGTTGTAGCAGCTTGCTGCAGCAGTGTCCCAGGAAATGTATTTTTCAGCCAAATATTTGTATGAAATATGATAACAGGGACAGAGCTTGGAGGCAGCTGAAACACCTTCGCGTTTTTTGTTCTTTTGGTGTTTCTATTGCAGTGGCTTGCAGGTACCAAGGGAGAGCCTGGGTCAGGCTGCTGGGACCTGGGTGGTTCCTGCTCCAGAGGGCTGTAGGAGAATGCAGCTATTGAATGGGATGAGCTTTGGGGATGGAGGGGAAGGTGGTGATGAAGTGAGCAGCACTCGCAGTTGGCCACCACCTCTCAGAAACAGACGTGCTGTTACCACAAGTGGATTTGCAGTGTCTGCATGTGCGAAAGACGTGCTGGATGCTGGGTTGGCGCTCCGCCTGGGCCCTGACAACGTGCTGTGCTCCCCTTGCAGCTTTGAACACGGGTACCATGCTATCTGGGGATGGGGAAGTTGGGATTCAGGTCAGTGCTGCTCTGGGCTGACCTCCCTGACCGCAGCCGAGCATTGATCCCATTGTGTGTGCTGCTGTTGATGGCAAAGGGCAGCGTTTGCAGAGTGGGGTGGTGGTCCCACCTGGTCGGGGTGGTTGTCTCTGGGCCCTGTAGTGGTGTGGGGGAGAGCTTCCATAGCTGTGTGTGTGACAGAAGGCTGCTAAAAGCTGTGCTTCTATGAGGCAAGAGGGTCATGGAAATGCACCGAGAGAGAAAACACGGTGAGATAAGGCAGCTGTATCTTTACTGTGAGTTGTTGATTTAACCAGAAAGTGATGCTTCACCTCTGGAAAAGGGGACATCCCACTTCCTGCCCACAACTGCTGTGTCCCCATTACTTGTGCCTCTTCGGCTGGGTGCAGACCTCTGTCACTCTTCCCTCTCTTCTTTTAGCATCCTGGTTTTTTTGCCCTCTGCTCTCTTGCTTTACTGACAGTTAAGCAGGGAACTGCTCACCACTTCACATCCCAAAAGCTCAGCCACGAGGACTCTGTTAATGTGTGTTTCAAAGCTCCAGCTTCCTGGGCAGCAGGTATCTGAAGCTGTTTGCATAATGCATCTGCTGGGTTGTGAAAAATGCTCTTGATCCTCCACTGTGGCAGTGGATGCTAAGCAGATCACTGTAAATGTGGCTCCAGAGAATGACAAGATCAAAGAGGAGATACACAGCATTTCTAGCTTAATAAATAGGTCATTAAAGCTAGAAGTGACCTTCTGCTTAACATGAGCTGTAAACTTCCACTCCATCTCCTTTTTACTGAGCCTAGCAATGCTAGTGATTTCAAGCACGCATGGAACAGGATTGAGACCACAGATTTTGGGTGAAACTTGTGAAGGGCTGGTGCAGACATGCGTCAGGCACCCACCCAAACACACAGCTCCCTCCTTGGCTGAAGTTTGTACGGGGCCAGCATGCATCAGACTGCTCGCATCACTGAGGGAAAGCTTCTCGTAGCTCAAGTGTCAGCAGCCGGTTCCCAGGAGCCGGAGGGGGAGTTTCAGCTCAGCTGTCTGTGAAGTTTGGTGGAACTATGATATGCCACGGTCCTGACAGCTCTAGCAGCCTGCGGTGACAGAGGGTTTGATACAAAATTCAGAGCCCTCACCTCCCATTAAGCAGAACATCTAAGCCCAGGGTTGGCACCGAAGTGAGTGGCAACAGAGGTGTCAAGGGTAATAGAGCAGAACAAGGGATGTATGGCTGGGAGTAGGTGAGCTGTTCCTAGGTCCTGAGGGGAAACTGGTCTCTTCCCCACACACAGTGGCTGTGTGTGATATTTGGAGCTGTCAGATATGGCCAGGCTTTTGTGTTACAGGCAGCTCTGCCTCCAGTTCCTGAAGATCAGGGATTGTGGGATTCAGGGATGGTTTGCAATCCTCCGGTGTTCTTCATGTGCATCTCTTATGAGTTCAGATCTGCTGCACTTTTGAGGCTCCCTGAAATAAGCGCTGGTGTTTGGTTTAAGGCTTGGACTGAAGTAGGGTTGGCTACATTCAGCCCTCCTCTGAGAGTCTCTCATGGTGGTGTAACCCTGTGGTGCATCAGCACATCTGCACTACAGGGATCACACCTGGCCTCTCCTGGAGGGTACTGAACAGGCTGTGCCTACATGGTGAGCCTGGAAGGGAGCTAAGAATAGAGATCATAATTAGGTCAGCAGCTTGCAATGGGCTGCAGGACAAGAAGGTTGATGTGGTTGGGTTCCTGATGGCACTTCTTAATTATTAATCATCTGTGTTACAGCAGAGCCTCAGTAGCTCTCTGAGGTCGAGGGCTAGTGGTGCCCTGTGGCATTTACAGCATCCTAACAGCTGCAATGAAGATGTTGCAAATGTCCAGAGGCAGAGCAAAGCTCACAGTCACGTTGCTTTAGACATGGGACAGACATACGGAGGAGGCTTGTCCCTGTCTCAAAGACCCACCAGTATCTACAGGTCCAGTGGTGCTAAGGAACATGAATGGGGTGAGTTGGCCCAAATCATGGGGGAGGCTGAATCAGGAGCTGAGTTGTGCTGCTCCAAGCTCTCGCTTGGATATCTCGAATGCCAGGGATCTCTCAGGACACAGTTGGGAATTTGCCTTCAGTGAGAGATGTTCTTGCCCAGCTCTATTTCCAGTGCAGCCAAAGGGCAGTGCCACATGGGTTGTGAATGGGAGTGAGAAGGAGGATGGGATAAGGAGGGGCAGGTGGTGTTTCCAAATACCATGTCTTCAGGCACAGCCTTAGACAGATCGGGGCTCTCTGCAGCACTCAGCAAGAGTCCAGCCGAAGGGCTTTGACAGAATCTGTGAATATCGCTAATGATCTTTCCCCATGGAAAGCCAGCTTTCCTTCCAGACTTTTCCTAGAAAAACAGATTTTCATTGTCCTGAGTTAGTGCAGATGCATCCATCTGCCTTTAGTTCTCCCTTCCAAGTTGGCAGTCTCCGTTTGCTGCCAGACTGTGTTACTGTAGGCTCCCAGCATGTTGTGTGTTTGAAGCGTAGCTTGTAGGAAGCATTCTGCATACCTGGCATCAGGGACACCACACTATGAGGTGGCTTTCCATCACATTTCTCTTTTCAAAGCCATGCATGACAGTAATGTGAGTGGCCATCTCTGGCAGACGGAATGGGGCAGAGCACAAGCCCTGGTCACAGAGAAAGCAGGTTGTGTCCTTCTGCACAGCCCAGGACCTCCAGCCTGTTCCCTCTCTGTTGTTGCTAGATGTACGTGAATTGCAAATAGATCTGAGGTTGCAAATAAATCTGAATTGCAGATCGATCTGATGAAATAGGTGTCAGCCCCTGGGAAACATCAGCCTCTAAGCACAAGAAGGAATTTGCTGGAGTGAAATGGCTCCAGTCACAGACACAAGGTGAGGTGACTGAATAAGGAGGAGTTTCGGGGCTTGTGACTTGTGAGCCAGAAGGGTCTTCTATTGACTGTGTTTCCATCTCATTTCTGTGCAAGAGGTAATAGAATATCTTTACTTGCCTTACAGCTTTTTTGTTGGAGATCTCTCTTGCATCACCCTGGAAGGTGATGTGCTGGCCTCTGAAATGACAAAGAGAGCTGGTGTAATGATGGTTAAAGAAGTGTGGGAGTGTTCCCACTGAATCCCAGAGGCTGGCAGGCTTAGGTCCCCTGGGGCCATTTGGTGTTTAGTGACTTGGAGGTGTGTGTCTGTATTTAAATTGCTGATACTGTCGCTTTTCTTAACGGTCTTCTGATGCTTTCTGGCTATTACTTTCGCACCTTCACTTCTGTGAATTAGCTATGTTACGAACTCTGAGCCGATGGAGTCATGGAGATGCTGGGAGATGTGCCCACAGCAGCGCAGTTAGTGGCAGAGACCAGCGGAGACTCTTTCTCTTCAGCTGCTGGACCAGAGCCTGGCCCTGCTGGGAAGCTGGGACATCATTCTGGCTGGTCAGGGCTGAGGCACCGTGCTGGAGCTGTGTGAAGGATTGATGCCTGCAGCAGCCAGGCAGGTTGAAGGACTGGACTGGAGCAGCACAGGTTGCATCAAGGATCATGCCCTTGTGCTGTTGAGAACAGCATGTTGCAGTAGCACCAGTGTTGTCAGCTGTGGAATGTGCCTGGTGTAGTGTGGTGGTTGCTGTTGCAGTAATAACTTTGCAAAGCATCCTCTTGCAGCCCTTGTCTTTCCTGTCTGTACTCCTAGGAGCTGCTGGGGAATGGCTGGGGCTTGCAGTGCTTTAAGGGTTCCACTTGAGTAATGCAAGCTGCCTGGGTCTTAGAGTAGGGCAGGGAAACTGCTCTGCCATTCAAACTGCTGCAGAGACACTGGTCCCTTCTTCACTTCTTCTTTTTGTTGACCTTCCATCTGATCTAGAGGCTTAATTCCTACGGTACACTGAGTGACTTTCGTTTGCACTGATGTCTGTGAAAATGAGAACGGTGAAAGGCTTATTCAATTAATAGTTATTATCTAAAATTGTGACATTATCAGTGGTGCTCCAACATGGTCCTTATACTAGGTCTGTGTCCACTGTACCCTGAGCTTGGGTTTCCTATTGCTCCTGCCACATTCTGGCTTGTGGTCTGCTTCTTCTGCCTCCCAGAAGCTGTCTGTGATGTATCTGCAGGCTTTTGAGGATTCAGATGCATGGCCTGAGGTCTCCAACCCTTTGGCTGATTTGGGGCCAGTGACAGAAAACTGTAAGAGCCCTAATTCTCTTAAGAAGCAGCAGCTCTCTGTGCAGTGGGGCTACAGGGCTGCATGACTGTGGCTGTCAGCATGGCACCTCCTGTTTATTTTGCCTAGCTCCCGTGCGGAGCGGTACAAATGTAGGCGCTTCCAAGCGCTTGCTGGGGAAGCGAGCAGGAATTCATCGTGCAGTCTGGCTGGCTCTCGTCCCTTTTGGCGTGATGAAGAGCAGTTTCAAATGCATGTACGCAAACAGAGAGCCAATGTTGACAGCTTTACAGTAAGTGGAGTGGTGGGCAAAGCACACTCCAACTGCTTTGCAGCAGAGCTAAACGTACCCTGGACATGTAAAACTCTGCACCCTGAAGGATCAAGGGTTTGGGGGTGGGGGAAGAGCCCCCTAAAAATCCAAGGCAATTCCTGGAAACCTGCCACTGCTCAGGCTCTTTTTGGGCTTCTGGTTACATATAGTTCAGGGTGTCAACTTGTGGCAGAGGTAATACGTTAAAGGATTTAATTTTTGACTTGAAATCTGTCAGCTGTATAATGAAGTCGAGGGGAATGAAAAAGGTCTGCCCGATGGCCACTCTGCCTGTCTGGCTTGGGATCTGTGTGCTCCCCAGGCTTCCAGCCACAGGCCACAGAGCTGGGGAAAATGTTTAACAAGCTATTTCTCAAGCCAAGTGAAAAGCAGTTCCTAGAGCATCTCCTTATGCCACACTTGGTGTGTAACATGCTCCGTGGAGAGACCCCAGAAGCTGTGGCAGGTGCCAGTCTGAGGAGCGTGTCCAGGTAGTAAATGAACGCTGGTCATCCAAACTCGTTAATATCTTGTGCTCTCTCTTTTTTTTTTTTTTTTTTTTTTAAATCATAGAACTGTATTTCATCTATTAAATTCTCCATTTTGCATGCATGTATATGAAGACATTAAAGGAGCAGGTTTTGTGCCTGCTATCAGAACTGCAGATTGCACCATGTATTTTGGCATCTGTTGCTGACTTCTTTTTTGGGGATTTTGTGATAGTAGATTGAGGTACATGTACTGTATGTGGAGGTCTCTTAATAGCGCTAAGAAAGTGATTGAACATCTGTGTTTTAATAATTTATGTATGTTTCTTTGTATGCTGCTTTAAAGATGACAAATGCTGCGTAGCTGCTCTGCTGCAGCACTAACTTAGTAGGAAGAGAGGCTGTCCCCATTCCAAAAGGTGGAGATAAATTCTTCCTTGTCCAGCTTTTCAGTTAAATGTTTGCATTGGCAAATGCATAACCGGTTACAAAATATTTTGAGGATGTGAGGTAAAAAGACAGTACAAAACTGACTTACTGAGCTCATTTATATTACTGGGCAGAAATACCCCGTTATACCAATACAGCATCACTGCAATAAAAGCTGGGTTCCTTTCCAGCCTCCCCTCTAGGATGACTTGTGCGCTGACCCAGGCACACTGCAGCTGCCTGAAGAGAGGAAGAAAGGAGTATTTCTAATGACTGAGGCTGTGGGCATTGGTGCTGCCAGATGCACTGGGACAGCTTTTGCCATCCCAGTACCTAAGCCTTGTCAGTGCTGGAGTTTCTGCTGAGGCACACATCTGAAAGCTCCTGCAAGGCTTGTGAACCAAAGCCTGATCTTTTGCAGAGGAGGAGTTTTCTGTGCTGAGCACCATCAGAGCAGTACCAAATGTTTAGTGAATCGAGTCCATAGTCTTGAAACAAAAAATCATCCCTCCCCAGCTTCAGTGATGGAGGAAAATAGAACTTGGATTCAAACGGCAACATGGAATAGTATAGCAAAGGTGGAAGAAAAACCCAAAAAAGCAAATGGTAATTTTCAGAAAGGATGCGTGATTGTGAAAGCTGTGTTTGGGGAGAAGAGGAGGCGGTGTTTGACTTGTGATACTGTGGGGAGGCCTGAATTGTCATGTGTTGGAAAGGCAGCATTCAGCATCTGTAGCCACTTCTGAAAAATCACTGGTGCCGTTCCTCTCTTGCCTGTTTTGCTTTGCTTTCCTGTTTGCAAATCTGTGCAGTGCTGTGTTCAGATGAGAACAGTTATAAAGAAGAAATACTTCTTGCTAAGCATGTTCAGCTTTGAGATCTGACATTGTTTATATTGCCCCAAAGCAGATACGTCACAGTGTTAGGATACAGTGAGACAAGTGTCCTGCCTAGAGATTTTTACATGCTAGTTACCTCCTGTCCTGGATCTAGTCCAGAAGTAGAAATAAGCTGTAGATAAATTTCCAGGACATTTTAAAAGGAGGAGGAAAGCAGGTTCTTCTCCTCCATGGTTGCTGTTACCTTTCTTCCTGAACAGTCCAGGAGGTCTGTGAGTTGCCTGAGAAAGGGGAGAGTGCTAGGGAGTGGGAGTAGGACATGCTCTGCAAACACAGCGCCTGCATTTTTGAAGGTGTGTGCTTTGCAATGGGTAATTTGCTCCTTTATTGTCTGCAGCATAACAGCAGTGACAGCATTGACTTTCTCTAATGAACAGCTGCTCAGTGCTAGAATCTGTTCCCAGAGGAGGCTCGCAGGGATGAATAAGGTTTCATGCTTCTCCTCCGGAGAGGGTGAGAAAGTTCGCAGAACAGAAGATTGTTGCTTGATTGCTGGATATCTCCAAATCTTGGACTGCTGACAGCCGAGAGCTGAATGTGTCACCATGCAAGTCATGTTTAACCTTCCAGCACTTTTGCCGAGGCAGGGTGTTTATGAAGTCAGGAGAGAGGTGTTAGTTCCTGTCCAAGAAGTCATCCTCTTGTCACTGCAAACAAACATCACAAATTGGCTGAACAAAAACATTTTCTTCCTGTTGCACTGCCTGAATTCTTCGCTGATACTCTGCACTAACAAGAGCAGGGAGGGTGGAGAGGATAGTTGATGAATTATGGATGCATTAGAGGCAAACCCAAGTTGTAAACTCTTGGAGTTCAAAATCACTGATGTGTGTTGTAACTCAAGCTGTAACTTCAAATAATCATTTTGAGCTTTGTCCCAAGCAGCTCCCCATGGTGCCTCCCTTCACATCCCTGCTCACAGTTCCCCTTCACTTTGAAGTGATACAGATTGGATTGTTGGAGGTTAGGCAGCCTGTGTGCTGAGATCTGTCTGGCAGGCTTGCTTGCTGCTCAAGGTTACCAGTGCTCCTCTCCACACCTCCTTTTGGTTTTATACTACACTTGATCATAAGTGATGTGTTGTATTTCCTCTGTGCCTGCCCATCACCTGACCCTGGAACCCAGCTCCAGACACCGAGAAATGGCTATGAGGGCAATGGCACAAAGAAGCGGAGCGCCCAAATTTGGCATGACTCCCATCTCGTGATAGGAAAGTAGAAAAATGCTTGAGAAGTTTGCTGTAGTGAGTCATTCATATACAATAAAACCTGGGGGAATATTCTGAAATATTTCTGCAGATGATCAGGAAGTTTTGTTTCTTGCTGTGTGATGGCACCCCTGCCATCTCTTTGTGCAAACACAAGCATGTGCATGGGTGGACGAACTGTGCAGGAAAAGAGCCTTCTTCTCTCCTTCAGTGCCCAGAACACTTCTCTCAGTCCTAGTGCACTACTCCGAGTCATCCCAGAGCTGCATTTGGCACCCTACAGGCGTTTTTTTTCAGTAAAAGCGGGCAAAATCAATCCATCTGATTTAGAAAGGCAGACAGTCCACAAAGGCCATCAGTGACAGTGAGTTTTGATATGAATCCATGGGTTGTGCCTTGGGCTATGCAAAGCTTTTGCCTAGAGCAGCTTTGCTACTCGGAGAAACAAAACAAAGCTGGGGGCGAGGGGGGAATCTCAAAGATGAAATTTTAAATAGCAGCACTGTTAAAGCTTTTAGTACCACAGAATGGACAGCATGGCGCAGGTGCATTCAGTGACCTGTTTTGTTCAGGCAGTGAAAGATGTCTTGGAAACTGCAGCTCTTTTTTCCTCTGGTTCTAACAATATTCCCTCTTGACCTGAAATTTTCTTAATGGCAGTGGAGACAAAAAAACTCACGTTGGTTTTTACTCTTCGATGTTTGTTGGAATCCCCTGTGTGGAGGTTTTCCTGGTTAGCTTAGTGCTGTTCTTGGAAACTCTTCAAACCAAATGAAACCCAGTTCGTAGCAGTTAACCTGTGATCCACCCTGTCCAACCAGCCTATTGAGATAACAAGTGAAAAATGTACTCTGAAGGGGGCTCAATTTAAAGAGGAGCTTGACTTGTAGACTAGCTCTGACAGACCCACAGTGAAATACAAAGCTGGAGAAAAATGCGTTTGTGTGTGCAAGCTGTATATGGGGCATTCATCCATGCACACACCCAGGAATGTACTGGGAAAGCAAGCAGAACTGTTTGTTTTTGTAATAGAATTTCAATAATAATAAGTGGCAAACAGATGTGGGGTCTAGGCTAATATGTTTTCCCAATAGTTTTTCAAGGCTGAAACCAGAGTTTTGGCCAAGGGAGAAGAAAGCAGAAATAGATGTTTGAGCTACTGATCTCTGTGGCTGTTACTGCTCTTGGTTGTCAGAGAGACCTTGAGTCTGACTGTGAGGAAGCCCTAATACCACTCTCTTTCTACCTTCTGCAGAATAAGTATGGAGCTGATCAGTAGCCACGTGTCAGCCCTTTGGGTCACCAGGCCTGGTTTCTGCTGGCTGGTTACCTGGCCATGAGTGAGCTCTTCACTCTTTCCCTTCCAGAGCACCCAGGGTGTGGGATGGGCAGCACCAGAGGGAAGGGCAGCATGTGGTGCTGCTGCGGGACTGTTCCAGGTGAGCGTGGTGAAGTGTTTCACTGGTCCTTCCCCAGCCAGGAGAAATGCAAGGACAGGTGAACCTTTAGGCTGTGCTTTTACAGCAGCAGCTCTGCTAAACCAGGAGATTGCAGAGCTGGGCTCCTGGGGCTCTTTCAGAGTGAGGGTTTGTGCAGCTTGTAAAATCCCTCTCCTACTGACTGGTAGCACTACAAGACAGCTGTCTAGGGACCAAGTGACATGGGACAAGCGCCTTCACGTGAATTTTCTATAACCTGTAAGGTGCTTTTGCCAGCTGGCACCTGGCACCGTGCACCTGAATGCAGGAGACAAATGTTTAAATCAGATTTGAGGAGCTTTTTCTCTTCCTCTGCCCTAAGCTTGGTAGAGAAAGCTACTTGGAAATCTGGCACAGAGTATATTGCCATCTGGCTGGTGTTATTTTTTGCTCTAAATTTATTTTTTCCCCCAGCACTGCAGAAAAGGGCAGGTTTTACTCTCACAGACGTGTTTCAGCCATGTTCTGCCCAGCAGGTACACTGGCAGCCAGTGGTGCTAGATAAAGAAGCCCACTCCTGTGGTAGGCTGGAAGTCTGTCCCCATATACTCCTGCTCCAAGGGTCTGAGGTGTAGGCACTGCTGCCCTGTTCATTTTAATCAAAAGCTGCCATGGCCCAACAATGGGTAATGGGTCTGTCTCCAGGGTGGGCAGATGAGGCCTGTTGAGCCCTGTGCAGGGTGAGCCAGCCCTGAGCCTGTGGTCTACAGAGGTGTGCAACTGTGTCCAGCCATGGTGCCAGCCCCTCAGCAGAGAGCAACTCCTCCCCTGGCTCCTTTGCACCTCTTTCCCTGGCTCACTCTTAAAACCAACCTCATTACAACTCGTTGGGTTCTCCAGTGTCTTCCCAGCACTGTGACCCTCCCTGTAATGGCTACTGTAAAAGCCTTTTCCTTTGCTTCTGATGCTTTCTTATGTGTTTCCTTTCAAATCGTGTCTGGAAAGCTCCTCCTTGTTCTTTATCCAATGTTGCCTCAACTCTCTCTGCTGTATGGGGTAGAGAAAGGGTAGAGGCCTCGCATTAGCAATGTGCTGAGCATCCTCACCTGTCCGGCTGGGTCTCCCTGGAGCCCCTGTGCTCGGTTGTTTTGCAGGACTAATGATTACTCATGGATTTTAGTGCTTTGCTGAACTCGAGCTGGAGTTAAAAGAAAGCTGTTCCACAGAGTCTTGGGTTTTTCTGATCCTTCAGCTTACATGCCCGTTGTGGAAGCTCTTGTGCCTGTTTTTACAATAAGCCCATTTTCTGTCTCAGTAGTTCTTGAGCTCAGCCTTGGTGCCTCATTTAAGAGTGGCCAGGA
This sequence comes from Athene noctua, assembly GCF_965140245.1. Taxonomy (NCBI): domain Eukaryota; kingdom Metazoa; phylum Chordata; class Aves; order Strigiformes; family Strigidae; genus Athene; species Athene noctua. Next base: position 13,195,711 of record NC_134049.1, on the reverse strand, counting down.
CTTTGATCTGTTTGTCAATGAGGCCTCTGAATCTATTGTCTGATGTGATTTCTTCCTATCCCTGTTCTGTCCCTCAAGTTTTCCTGCTGCAGCTGGATGTGATGGCTGTTAGGCTGAAAGCATCTGTAGCCATGAACAATGTGATCAGCTTATGTATGTGAAGGTAGCAAAGCCCTGGCCAGCCCACACTGTGCTGGAAGCACAAAAGGAGACTGTACGTGCCTGTACACTCCAGGCTGTGTAGTGTACTTGTTCCACAGGAAGGAAGGTGGCTGGTTTAGCTTTTCCTTCGTGCCCCGTGGCAGCTCTTACTGCTGGTGTTTGCCCAGAGCTGGAGTTGTAGTTTAGTGTGGTCCAGCCGTTGCCCCAGGTTGGGGACCATGGGCGCTCCTTGGTCTCTGCTTCCATCTGCTGGACAAGCTCTGGCTCCTGCTCTCTCCCTTTTTCCCTTGGTGCCGCAGGGATTTTACTAGCTCCTTTTAAATTGTGCTCACATAATACTACAGATGGAAATCCCTTTCACTCGTTTATAGACTGCAAGAAAATTTGTGTTGAACCAACTGTCTTTGGCAAGACTTCTGTGCTAGAGCAAATGGCAGTGAGCCTGGAGATCGGCAGAGCGCAGCGCATTCAGTGCAGCAGTGTGTAGCTTCCTGCCACTGCAGGCAGGCCTGTGTGCTGAGGCCAAAGCTTCTCTGGTTTATATTCACAAGAAAGTCATGTATGAAACAGTACTGCTTGGATGCCGCATGAATGGCCAGTGTGGGTCAGGCCAGAGGTCCAGCCATTGCAGTGCCATCTCCAAAAGTGACCACAGAAGATGCTTGAGGAAAGCATGTTAAAAAAACAGGCAAGGAGGACATGGTGCTTTCATTGGATATCTCCCTCAGCATCTGGTAGTCAGGGATGTGGGAACATCTTAGGCTGGGGACTGTGGTGAGACCTTTGTATTTACCAGTTCCAGTAAATGTGTCCTTCATGAGCTTGTCTGAACCTCTTGGTTTTGAATGCTGCAGCATCTTGAGACAGCGAGTTTAACTGTGTGCTGTGCAAAAAGCTCTTGCTTTTCTTTGTTTGAGATGTGCTGCCGCCAACTTCCTCTGTTGGATCTTGGGAGCACCTGGAACAGGCATAAGAATTTCTTGTGCTACATGACTCCTCAGCAGTTATTTCTCCTTTCATGAGAACAACAACAAAAGCATCTGTCAGAGTTAGACATATTTGGGAGAGCTGGAAGAACAGGGTTGCTAGTCAAGGGTCATGAACAGTCTGGTTTGCTCAAGAGTGCTCCGGTTGTTTTTATCTGACAACAGAAATTTGGCTACTGGAAAGGCATTTCCTTAACCTTCCCTTAACCTCTGCTCAGCAGTGGGCAGACACAGGCAGAAGGTTCATTTCAAGCAAAAAAAAAATCCCCATCCCCTTCTCAAGACATTGTGCAGTGCAGCCTATAGATCTTCCTGTAAGCGCTGCTTTGATTTACATGTTGGCTGTTTGTCTGTGCACGTAGAAGATAAACAGCTTTATCTCTTCCAGATGTGTAATGACTGATTTAGTCTTTGTGCCATCAGGTGAAGGCCTGGACACAGAGGCTTGACCTCTCTATTGCACTTTACAGTACAGCATCTGAATGTTGGAATTTCTTTAACCAAGTTACTAGATTCTTTCCGAGCTGTTACAATGCCTTGGCAAGGGGTGTATGGTGTTGCTGTTGCTCTGTTTGAGAATAGCAGTGTCTTGTTTCATCTAATTCACAAACATCAATTTAGCAATAGTCAATGAAGGTGCTAGGTTGAAACTATTTTCCATGTGAAAATCCCAATATTAATTTTTACTAGGGTCAGGATGATTGGAGTAAATCTGCAGGGTACACCTTTGTTCATTTCTTTAGCAAAAATATTGTGGTCATGTGAAAGCAAGACCTGCTTTTCTCCTGCAGCTGGGCATGAGCTTTTACCACACATGAGACTATGTGGGGAAGCATGGCCGAGATGTCTGGGCTCTATGTTCTGTGTTTTTCTAGGGACTTTACAACTTGGAAGGACAAGACTTTTCTTTTTATTTTCGACATTAGGTTCCCAGCCAGCAGGAGGAGATGTCACCATCATTGCTGCGCCAGAGAACACCACGGTGGTGGCTGGGGAGAGCGTGGTGATGGAGTGTATGGCAGCTGCTGATCCCACCCCCTTTGTCTCCTGGATACGACAGGGTGAGCATGAGGGACAGAATTCAGCTTTTGTTGTCAAGAGGGACCTGTGGATACTTTATTTTTCAAATCTATTAAAAAGCAGAAAAATCTGTGGGACAGGAAGGTGTTTGTTACATCAGCACCTAATGACTCAGGTGGTGTCGCAGTGTAGGGTGTCCTTGTCAAACTGGAATTACTAATTAAATCTAGAAGGTTACAAAGTTGTTTGACCTGTGAAATATATGAAGTTCTAGTGCCTGGATGCTTTTTGATCTAAATTAGTCATCCTCATTGTATGAGCTTGAGCAGTGAAGGTCACAGAGGTGGGGTCTGGTCTATGCCACTCCTCCGGGGACTCAAAGGTTAGTGGGGATTCTGTGGAATCTGCCGTTGCATTGGAGAAAAAAACTTGGATTATTTTGCAGGATTATAAACCACAATAAGATCTGTTAATGACTGGAGTGGCTGAGCGTGTTACTGGGAGGTTTTTATTCAGAAATCTTACTGTGGTCAGATTGGTAATGGAATGATCGAGAAGATGCTTAGTTCTCATCAGAGGTGTACAAATGAGCCATACTTTACCCAGGGCTGATAGCCTAAGTCATGAGTAGGATGCTAGTGTCACTTCACAGTGTGTCACATCCATCAGATGAGTTTCAGAGGCTCTGACTGAAGACAATTCCAGCTCAGGAGTCAGTTCTCCCCCAGAAAAGGCTCTCAGTCATTTTCATAAATCCGGGGCATGATTTAAGACTCTTCTCCCCTGTAACCATTTATTGTGGTTGGTCTTCAGCCCAGACTTGTCCACAGGCAGTGATTTTAGTGTATATAAATATTTCCTCTTCCCCACAAAAAAGGAGCAAAAAAGAATCTCAGAGGATACAACTTTGGAAATCAAATCAGCAAGGATTAAACGTTCTGGCAAAAATGTTTCTGGTTTATCCTGTGCACTTCACAATTGCTTTCCCTCAGTGCACTTCACTCAGCTTTCCCATGCTAGATCATTTATTCATCGTTCCTTTACTCAGAGCTACTGGTACCCGTAGTGGAGTAGATATTATTAGAGTTAATTATCACTATGAAAGTTTTTTGGATGGGAGGAAGAGGAGGGGGAAGGGAGGAAAGGCTGGTGAAACAGTTCCTTGCATTGCTTTATTTTAAAGTGTTTGCTTGGTCCCCCTCTGCTTCCCAGTGTGGACTCTTCAATTAGAAAAGATGGATTAACAGCTCTAGCAATTCTGTGTTATACAAGCATGTTTCTTTCCAAGACTTTGTTAAGGAGCAGGCTGGGTTACTGGACAATTAGTCATCTAGGTAACACCAAGGATTGTAACTCCAGGTTGCCAGTTTGGCTCTTGCCAGCCTTGGTGGTGTCAGCTAATTGCTACCATCTGGAGTCAGATTTTCAAGCCTCTCTAGTGTGAATGGGGTGCACAGATTTTCTCCTCCTCTGAGCATGCAGCCACTGAACTGTGAGGCCATCTGAAGACCCCCAGGATGGGTGGAGGGGGCAGAGGATCTGATCTCAGCTGCATTCCCTGCTGATGGTGCTAAGTAGGTGCAGCTGCTCACAGTGGAGGTGGAGAGCTTGCTTCTGTCTGGAGATACAGGCTCAGCTGAATCTGTGGGAGGTAAAGGCAGGCTAGTGCTGAGTTTTTGCTGTCTGAAAGACATCCGTGCTTCTGCAGGTGGAGAGGAACAAGGTCTGGTGTCACACAGGTACTGCACAAAAATTGGCTGGCTCTCCCAATCTGCAAACGTGTGCCAGAGCTGGCCATGGGTTTCTGACCTTCTGTCCATGCCTTTCCTCGGCCAGACTGTGCTGGGTGACTGTGCTGAGTTGTCCATACTCTGTCCCCAGCTCTTGGCTTTACTCCCCCACACTCATTCAGAGGTACATGGTCTCTGTGTTTCTTACATCAGAGCAGTGCTGAGAATAAGCAGTGCCCAGCACCGGCCCGCTGCCCTGTCCATGATGTTCTGAGGAGCCTGAGGCTATTTGATGGTGTAGAAGGATGGCTCAGCTTCTGACCTGGGAGCTGGACCTACCCTTTCCTCCCTCCCTACTCAGCAGGGCTGAGCATCTAGCCAGGAGAATGGTGGGAGGGCAGCTCACAGCCCATGTCTCTGACCCAAGCACTGGAGCCCCAGGGAGAACCAGGTGTCTTCCTGATACCTTACAGATCAGGAGCTGTGCTGGGGGCAAAGAATGAATTGGGAAGCTCAGTAAATTTGGGTTCATGTCTGGGACCCAGAGGAGGGAGGAGCCCCCGAGCTGTTAGTGATTCAGTGCTCTTGCTGACATTTGCATTAATGAGTGAGAGGAGGAGGGGTGTGTGTTCGTGCATGGGGGTCAGCAGGCAGATCCAGCAGTTTTCCCAAAATGTGTGTTAGCATAGCTTTCCCTTGAACGTGCTATTCCTATGGGGTCTCACTGCAGCCACACCCTAGGCATCAGAGACTATTTTGATCCAAACCAGAACTTTTTTGGTTATTACAGGCTAAACTAAACCTTTGGTTATTACAGGCTAAACTAAACCTTGGGCCAATGTTGGCTTGGGCTGGCTGATGCTCAGTAAAGCACTGAGGAGTGTCCCAGTAGGAATCCTCCTCTGGGCTGAGGTTCGGGATGTGGGGGTCTCTCCACTCCCCAGCTGTGATCCTGGCTCTAGTAGATGTGTTGTTTACAAGCCCTCGTAAAGTCCAGCTTGGGGCTCCCTCCCACATTTGTACACATTTCTCCCTGCAGATGGAAAGCCCGTTTCCACAGATGTGATTGTGCTGGGCCGGACAAATCTCCTCATTCCTTCCAGCCAGCCCCATCACTCAGGGGTGTATGTCTGCCGTGCTAACAAACCCCAGACCAGACAGTTCGTTACAGCCGCAGCTGAGCTCCGGGTCCTTGGTGAGTAGAGAGTGGGATAAATTCTCCAGGTAGCTGTAGATAACCTGGACCAACATCCAAGAGTTCCCCCAGAAGTTGCATTTGTGGCCTGTGCTGGGTAAGAAGGAAGCCAGGTTAGAGCCAGGAGGCCCTGGGTTGGGATGGGTCTCAGTGGGAGAGTCACCTCCTTTAATTTGGGGTTTAGTTCCTTGTATGTACTGAACCATTTTATGCCTTATTCTTGTTCTCCAGGGTTCCCCCATAGAAATCTGTATCACCAATTAACTTTCAGTATCGTGGAAGCCAGCAGGGAGAACAGCCTAGGATCAGGGAACGCAGCACATGATTGATACAGAATTTATTTTTCCTTTTGGACAGAGTCTAAATTAAGCCTCTAGAGTCTGCCTGGCAAATCCTATCTTGTAAGCAAAGCTGCTACTGAATTAAACATAGCACGGAGTGGGGAGGAGAAGGGATTTGCTTTGCTATCTTTTCCTCCTCCTTCCTGCATTAACTTGTCCTTTCTCCTCCCAGCTACACCCAGCATCTCCCAGGCTCCTGAAACCATCTCTCGCACCCGAGCCAGCACGGCCCGGTTTGTCTGCAAGGCAGAGGGCGAGCCAGCCCCAACCATCCACTGGCTGAAGAACGGTGAGGCCATCCTCTCCAACGGGAGGGTGAAGGTGCAGAGCAGCGGGAGCCTCGTGATCAATCAGATCGGCTTGGAGGATGCTGGCTACTATCAGTGTGTGGCTGAGAACAGCCTGGGCATGGCTTGTGCTACTGCCAAGCTCTCAGTGATTGTGCGGGAGGGTTTGCCCAGCGCTCCCAAGAAGGTGTCAGCTGTGTCCCTCTCCAGCACCACAGTCCTTGTGTCCTGGGAGCGGCCAGAGTACAACAGCGAGCAGATCATTGGCTTCTCACTGCATTACCAGCGTGCTGTGGGTAGGTGTTATCTCTGGTGCAGCACAGCTGTGTGGCAGGTACCAGACACAGGGCACAGGTTGACTGTTTTTCCCAGTTAGTGACAAGTGTGAGGCAATTCTGGTTAGTTTAACCCTTTCCATTGCAGGTAAAGGAATTTTCTGGAGTCAGCATCAGTCCGTGACAGTGCCTGTGGATTAGCTGACATAACTAACTCATTGCCCAGCAGTAGTGTGTCCACGTAGCTGAGTTGTCTGGATTCTAGTGGGACCAGGCACTTCTGGAAATTTATTTCTGTTTTTTACTTTTTCCTCCAACACATTGATTTTTATATGCAAAGGGTGTGATTATTAATGGAGATACTAAACAGCTACATTGTGTACAGGGGTAATCACTAAATTATTCACATCGAGAATCTTAAGCGAAGCACTCTGATCTCTTGGGGTCTGTCTTCCCAAACAGCCAGCAAGCCGATACTCTTGCTGAACTGTTGCCAGAGCTCCTCTGAAAATTAAGCTGGTAACTGCAGCTGCCTGAGCATGGATTAAGGAGCTTGAGTCAAAATGGAGATGTTAACATTGAGGCATTGAATGTTTCTGCCCAAAGAATTCATGTAAGAGATGGGTTTTGTGCAGGTGCTGGGGAAATTGGAGAAGACATAGTGATTTTTAAGGTGGGTTTACACTATGGACCTTGTGAGTTAAGTGATTTTTCGAGGAGTGTCTTGGCAGTTCACTGACCTGCTGATCAGTTTTTCCTTGGCTCTAGGGACAGACAATGTTGAATACCAGTTTGCTGTCAATAATGATACCACTGAGCTGCAAGTCAAGGACCTAGAACCCAATACCAACTATGTCTTCTACGTGGTCGCATATTCTCAGCTCGGAGCCAGCCGGACATCCTCTTCCATCATTGTTCAGACCCTGGAGGACGGTGAGTTGAATTAGATGGGTACTGATGCCTAAAAAGTGTTCTTGGCCTGTTTCATAGTGAGCATTGAATATGCTGTGGAGAATAGTATCAGCTCCTAGAAATCTAAACCTGCTTGCTGCTCCTACATCTTCTTGTCAGAAGCCCTTTTAAAAAGCAAACCAACCAAAACCAAAGCACCCTGGTCTGATCGTCAGCTTGGGTGATGAAGAGTATGAAAACAACCTCACTGACACTGGCGCCCTTGAGAATCCTGTGGGAACTGCACCTTTGGGCTTTCACCTAGCTAACGTGATATTGCTCCAAACCAACTCTGGGCCAGACTTGATTTCAACTCTGAAGACAGACATCTATTGCAGTTTGTAGGGTTGGGAGCAGCCTTGAGGTTGGATCCCTTAAGAGCCAGTAGTCTGTGCTGATTTTACCATTTATCACATAGCATTTTGCGAGCAGTAAAGGCAGAATGCCAGAAGGACAGCTGCCCAACAGGGGAGGACATGTGCAGCTTTCAACAGACTGCAGGACAGAGACAAGAAGCGATGGTTTTGGCAGACCTCACCAAAAGGCAGGGTGCATGATGTGCTTTTAATACTCCTGACATAGCAAACTGCGTGGTCTCACGTGTATGTGTCTGAAGCCTGAAGAGCTGAGTTGAAAGTGTGAAAGCTGCCTGCAGCACAGAGCTGTGATTCTCGAGGGAATGGGGATTCCCAGACTGAAGTCTGGATCTGTGAGCCGTTTCCTTTAGTATCTCCTTCACGCTCCACAGTACAGCGTAGGCTGATGAGCTGCTCTGTGCTAACCTCCCCAGTTTGCAGTGGACACAGGGTCCCTGGGGAGCAGTGTGGTGTGGCCAGCAGGCTCTGATCAGCCTGGTGACACTGAGCAGCCCATAATCTCCCTCCCCAGACACCCCACTGATGCTCTGAGCTGGTGAAGAGCTGTGGGATATTGGTTCTTCCCCGGTACAGATAGCGTGTCACGGGTGGCTGTGGCAGGGCCAAGACCAGGTCATGGCCTCCGGCCAACTCAGAGCTGCCAGAGATGTGTTGAGGTCTTGCCCTCATCTTTACTGACTGCTGCTTGTTGCTTCTACCCAGTTCCTAGTGCTGCCCCTCAGCTGTCCCTGTCGAGTATGACTCCTGGTGACATACGTGTGACATGGCTGCCGCCTCCTCCAGAACTGAGTAATGGCAAGATAACGAAGTACAAGATTGACTACTGCACCCTCAAGGAAGGTGAAGGAAACACTGTTTGGGGGGCTTTTGTCTTCTACTCCAGCAGCGTTAACAGCATGTCATGTGGGGGGCAGGAAGTGCAAGGCTGAAAACTGGGGGACCTCTTTCTTCCTGAGGGGGGAGAACAGCCTTCTCTTAGCCTGGCTCTGCTGTTGGTGGTCACAGCAGTGTGGCGCTGTGCTACTTCACACTACTTTGAGGTGCCTTTTTCTGTGATTGTGGAGGAGCCAGTGTCCCCATGGGAATGGCCTGATGCTTGCATGTTTGTACTGCCCCATGAATGTCTGTATATGCAACCCTTTAGTACCATCAGTGTTTTAGAGGAAGAGATTTATGCTGGTTGGGGAAGAAGGATAAACGCATTTCACCCCTTTAAAATGGAGCCTAATCAAAGTGATCCTTCTGGGAATAAAAAAAAAGCAAGTATCCTGGCCAGACTGTGTTGCTCTGTTGTTGAGTTTGATTCAGTTTTATTTATATTGTCAGACACTCTGAGAAGCCATCAGCAGGGATGGTAACGTTTACCTATGCTGGATGCGGCTGTTCCAATTCCACATGTGCTTGCTTTGCAAATCCTTCTGGGTATTTGCTCTTAAAACCATCAAAGCTCTGCAGCTTCTCACTTCCCAGGGTCATGATTCTTACTAAGAGAAGGACAGGGAATGTGATGAAGTGCTGGACATGTTCCCATGTGTTTGATCTGGATTAGTAGTCTGCGCTGTGACTCCTGGCTCTTGTTTCTTTGCCCTGAGCCTGCATGTGGCTCTGTGGCATCGTAAAACCTTGGAAACATTTGCAGTCCAGGGATCACACTCAGCAGTATGCTGTTACATAGCAGGGACAATGCTCCCAGCTGAGCTTACACCATGTGAAACTGAAAAGCAAGACCTCTGCATTCACCAAACAGGCAATATGAATCTTCAGCAAGTCCAATTAGTTGTTACAGTGAAAATCCCAGGCCATTCTCAGCATAAATTTCTTGTTATCTCCCTTACGAACTTGGGTGGGCTGAAGAGGGAGCGATAAAACCTCAATCTAGTGTGGGTGAAGGTGTGAATTTTGCAGAAAGCATGGCTGCTGGACAGTTCTGGTTCAAATTAAGGTGAGGATTTAAATACAGCAGTGAGAAGCACTGGAACATACCATCATGTTCTGCCATCACATCAGCAGCAGCAAGGTTTCTGACAGCTCCCTGCAGGCAAGCTCAGTGGTGCTGAAGGCAGCCTGCCGTTCTGAATGTGATAAAGGGGGTTGTCAGTCTGGGTATCAGCTCTGCCCAGTGTTTAGTTCTGTTTTTTCCTGGTGGCATGAGGTTGCCCTGGGCAAAGCCAAGCCAGCCCAGGGTTTGCAGACCAGTGGGGGTATCCAGGCTTTGTGGCTGCTCAGCTCTATTTCCCTTTGACTAGGAAACCCATGTTTTCAATGGTGTCATCTTGGTTTCAGCAGATCAGGTTACCTCCATTGAAGTGGGTGGAAATGAGACACAAATCACTCTCTACTCGCTCCATCCCAACAAAGTGTACAAAGTTCGCATTGCGGCCAGCACCAGCGTGGGCTATGGGGCCCCTTCTGAGTGGACACAGCATCGGACTCCTGACAGAGACAACCAGACGCATGGTAGGAGGCTGGGTAATGCCTGGATTGGGTCAGGGTATGCAGGACACTGGGGAACATGAGGCATAATCAGTGGTACTTGCTTTCATTAGGGAATTATAACCATTGGTTTTGGTTAGATCAAAGTACCCACCTTTATCTTTCTGTTCAATAGCCTCTCTATATCTTGCTGCTTGCCTAGGTAGTGGGTCTTTTCTCCCTCCATGTGCAGCTGTGAAAATTCCTAGGAAGAAAGAAAGAAAGAAACAAAACCCCTGAACTCCCATGTTATGATATTTGGGAGTGAATAGACAATTCTGCCAGACAGAGCTGAGCCCAAGCCAGACTCTGGCAGTGATTGAAGACTCAGAATATATTGAATATATCTCAGAATACGTTGAGAAACTCCCATAGTGACTTTGCGACATTGTTTTTTCCTGTATCACCCAGCTGATAAAGTCAACAGTAGAGCATAACTACCATTCTCCACTGTCAGACAGCGGAGACATCCCACTCATGGGACAGCCTTTCCTCACACCCCTCCCTCACTACCGAGGACTGGGAGGATTCAGTAGAGCAGGGAAATTGAGACAAGTGGCTGAACATTTTTCTCTTGTCTTGTTCTTCTAGTTCCATTTGCCCCGACAGAATTAAAAGTCCGAGCAAAGATGGAGTCTCTCCTGATAACGTGGCAGCCCCCAGCCAACCATGCCCAAATATCTGGCTACAAGCTCTACTACCGAGAAGTGGGCCCAGAGGAGTCCAGCGATGAAAATCCTTTGGATGGTGCTGAAGATGAGAGCTGGGACGTAGGACCCATAAAACTAAAGAAGAAAGTGAAGCAGTATGAGCTGACTCGACTAGGTTAGCTGTTTACATCTTAGCAGTTGGTGTGGAAACCCAGGATCTGTCTCCTGCACTTTGTAGCAGTCCTGGGCGCTTCCAGGAGGCTCAGTTATCTACTTGGCTGCAGATACACAGGACCAGGGCCCTGTGAGCTTTTTTAAGAGCACTCAAAATAATCTCTGGAGTGGGGCTCTTGGGTTTTGTATTAAGCAGAGTTTAAAGCAGAGGAATTTCTGATGCCAGTGTAGCAGGGATTGTATTTTTTTAACTAAGGGCTACTAATATACTTAGAATACACTAATAAGTGGATCTGAATCAATTAGTGGTTTTTATGTGTCACTATAAAGAGTGCCTAGATGAAAATCTCCAGTCAGGACAATGATCTCTCCTTCCCTGTTTATTTCTAAGAAACTCCATAATTGCATGCTGTTTGAAATCTCTCTGTATTAAAATGCAGAGATGAGTTAATTCACGGCATGCTAATTTGGGGTCAGTATTCTCCTCCACCTCCCACTAAGGGAAAAGGGATAGAAGAGTTGAGTGTCCATGGCTGGAGAACAAGTCTGCATCACAGTCAGATCTGCCTCCCTGGCTAACTGCACTTGGCGTTTCCCATAAGGAGTTATGTTTCTAACATCTGATCATACCAATTAGTTGATTTGCCCATTGATACAGGATGGAGAGAAAGAAAAGAGTCATGGCAGATGCATCCTTGAAACAGGATTCTGATTCTTAGAGTTGTTCCATCCCTCACTTCATGCTTCATCCCTGTTACTGCCCAGTGAGCTGAGACTGCAGGGCGAGTGTTTCTTGTGCTGGTTCATCGTGCATGTCTGGCATGTATATTGTATGTGGTGTAAAAACCAGGCTGCAGCACCTGGAAAGACAGTTTGTATCATCATGAAGTAGGTTTCCAGCTATGTTGCAGCCATCCTGCCACTGAGAGGGTGTTAACAGTTATGAGTTTCTCTGAAGAATTTAGGTCTGTAATTATTGCACTGAGGAAACCACATGTGAACATCATCATGCGCAGCTCTAACCGCTGGCAAGTCAGTTAGCAGAGGGACCCGGGAGTGGGCTGAATTGGTTCCAAATGCTCTGGCATGATGATGCTGAGAAGGCTGCTTGTTCTTCTGTAATTACTTCCTTAAATTTGGGCATCCGTCAAGCCCTAATGATTTCCTTATGATTTGGCGGTCATGTATCGGCTATCCTTGTGTCAGGAAGAGAGGCTCGGGTTTCTTCCAGCCGTGGATGTTCTCTTTTCTCCCCTTGCACTGTTGAATGACGTGCTCTTGCATGTGTACAGGAAAGGACAGGGTCAGGAATCTGGCTGTGCTGAGGAGAGCAGGGGGTCTGGACATGAAACAAGGAGGAGGTGTGGTTGGGATTTAGAAGGGTTTAGTTTTATGGCGGGGAGCTACCCTGTGCAGGTATTTACATCTGCATTAGGGGTCTTGCAGACAGAGTGGGTAGCAGCCTCAGGAGAGGTTGTCAACCCTAACATGACCTGTGCTGCTGCACACTGGCTGATGGGGAATCGGCTGGGGGGATTTCCCAGCTCATGGATGTCTGCCTGGGAAGCACAGCAGTCGAAATGTCTCCTAAAATCCCCCTGTAAAACCAAGCAAACAAGAGGCCTGAACAGAAACACTGTCTCTTGGGACCATCTCTTGATGTCAGGGTGAGGGAGCTTCATGTGGTGAATGGTGATGTCTGATGGGAGAGTGAGATTTACCCAGGCTGGCCCATGGGAGGTGGGCTGTTGAAGAGGTGTCACAGCTGATACTACAGACTCGTCAGGGATGGGATAAGAATTAATTAGGACGGGATAAGAATTAGGATGGGATAAGAATTAGGAATGGAATGGAGCTGGAATGGAATGGAATGGAGCTGGAATAGAACATTCTTTGTTTATATGAAAAAGAGTATTTCAGTTGGAAGGGACCTACAATGATCATCTAGTCCAACTGCCTGACCACTTCAGGGCTGACCAAAAGTTAAAGCAAATTCTTAAGGGCCTTGTCCAAATGCCTCTTAAATACTGACAGGTTTGGGTCATCGACTGTCTCCCTAGGAAGCCTGTTCCAGTGTTTGAAATGGTATCGGGAAGTCCCAGGGTTAGACCCAGACAAGGCTGCAGCTCAGATGTGGTTGCATACCATGTCTGTTCAAAGAAGGTCCAATTTCCCCGTTGGAGGCTATGTACTGCTGCAACACTAAACACCCTTCGGCTCCACATCTCTGCAGTGCCACTGGAGCCAGTGCTCTGCCCCTTGGCTTGGGCTGCGGCCTGAGAGATAAAACTCTTGTCCCACTGCTTGTTCCTGCATAGCTCAAGTTTGATTTCCTGATTTTCCTTGTTTTTTTTCCAGGAGCTCAGCAGGGCAAGAGGGGAAGCACTTTCTGGGGAGACAGCTCCTTTTGAGGCATGCCTCAGACAGAGGTGGATGGATGTGCAGAAAGCAGCTTTGGACAGAGCTTCTTGAGCATGGTTACTCTTTGTTCACAGTGATAGCACAACTTTTACACCAGCAAAGAGCCCTGCCTGCATTTCCCTTCCCTAGTTTCCTGTAACTTTAGGCTGGCAGTAAGGTTTCTTGTGCTAGTCCGGTGCAAGTTTCTTGTTTTCTTTTGCACTGGCTGGTCCTGCTACTGAAATGGCACCAGCTTTGTCCACCACCACTTCTAAAGACTTGCTCATCTTTTGCCTTACCCCCAACATCTGGCTGCTTGATTTTGCCTTTGGTAATGACACAGCTCTCTCCATTTAAGCTGTCTGACATAAGAGAAGACTTTTCTCCCATGCTCATGATAACCTCTGGAGCAAGCCATGTCTCCTTAGAGTGGTATCGCTAATAACACACCTTGTATCTTGTCTGAGAGGTATGTGCTGAAATCCTGTGAGAGGTGAGCAGCTGTTCAAAGACACGTAAGAAATACAGCAATTTCATGAGCCCACAAAATCAAAAGGAAGCTGTCCTGTATCACCAGGAGGGCTTTTCCCTGAAAAAGTCTTGTTGATTTCCATCTATGTTCTAGCAGTTAGTCTCTGTAATGGTATGCCACTACCAGGGCCATAATTTACAGGAAAAATAAATGGTAAGGATCTGATCCTGCTTTCCACATTCCCATGAAGGAAGAGTGCATTCCTCTGGGAGTGACTCCCTGGAGATCAGGGTATTTTCCCACTTACAGGAAAGTATGGCATCTGCCCAACATGAACACCTTGAAAAAATGAATGAAACTACATATTTAGCATATTGGATATATTATGCAGTCATCCAGATTAGTGATTTGAAATGATCTGGACTAGATTATTCTGCTTATATTTAATATATGGTGGAATGCAGTGAAATACATCTGTTTTCATGCTGCCTACTAGCTTCTTGACAGCTTGATAGAGCTTTATGTCTACATGTTCTAAGAGCTTAAACATCTGGGCCTGTGTATAAAAATTGAAGCCAAGCCTCTCACTGAGAAATCCAAAATATACCTATTTTCAGAATGTGAATTGCTTGGAGCTCCCCTGGCTTCACGTGTAAGTGGCTGCTGTATTGATCCTACCCGGGGATGAAGATGGAGGACTTGTCCTTTCCTTCACTTCATTCTCCAACAGGAGCTGCCCACAGCTGCAGCACATCTGTGAGCTCTTCCTCATCGTTTTGGATCACATCATGCGCGATGAGCTCGTGTCCCAGTGAAGCCCAGCCAAATGCTCAGGCAGGAGATGGAGTGTGTGTGCTGGCAAGAGATGGACTGGGGGCTTCTTTGTTCCAAGCCCCTGGTCCCGGCCGTTTGGCAGTTGAGTGCCCTTTGGTCTCATCCCCCTTGTGTGGTTTTGAAATGTTTTCCTGTGGCCGGAGAGTGTGGAAATGCAGATCAGGCTGCCTTGGAGGCAGACAGAACTGTTTGCTTTTGGGATTCTTTTGGGGAGAAAAATGTGGCTGAACTGTTTTTATATTCTGAGCGCGAACATGTGTTGTGGAGCAGAGAAAGCCTTTGGTAATTGGTACCATTAGCCTCTGGGAGTGTAATCAGTGCAGTAATAATAAAATTGGCATCAATAAGAAAGGTTTTATTCTGCTTACGTTGTCTGGCAAAGAGAGCAGTGATCTATCAGGGCAGGGAATGAACAAGCACGTCCCAAATTAACAAAATTCATCAATGTGCTGCAGCCAAGGCAACCAAAGACAGTCTGGACTGCTCTTGCTGAGCTTCTGAATGGGCTGACTGCTTAAGAGAGAAGCTGGTGAGTGTTATTTGAGAACTTCGTATCTCCCAAGTTGTTTCCTTGATTAAACATCTCCATTAAAAAAGCCTTAGATGTTACTTAGCACAGCCGAGGAGTATTTCAGCTGATGAGAGGCTGGAGGAAAGAGGGAAGTGAATTTTGGATGAATGTAGCACCACTTGGAGACAGAGCGCCCTGTCCTGCAGCTCAGTCAGGTCCAAGCATGAGGTTCCCCATAGAGTGCATGGCTGTCTGATGGGAAGAATGTGTGACGAGGACCCTCGGATTTCTGGTGTGGGTTTTGTATGCGCTGTTGCTTTTCAAATTGCAAGTCAAGAAACTCTGCTGTGGAGGCAAAATAGTCACCATAGAACAAAAGCTGCCAGTGACTTAACAGGGCCCGTGAGGACTTGCTGGAAGGATTATCTGCACAGCAGTGAATAAATCAGAAAGGACTTTGGAAATGGGAAGAGCATTGTGAAGAGGAGAGGGTGCCCTCGCTCAGGAATAAACAGTGCAGTGCATCTACTTCCGTGGGGGAGGAAGAGGAGTCACCATGCATAGGTGTCTTCAGTCGTTTGCAAGGGAGAAAAATCAGAAGATCCTGAGATGATGTGCTGCAGGACATGACACTGGTTAACGGTGGCTGGGACGAGTCCGTTTGCTGCCGCTAATTTCTGTAAAAAGTGAGGGGAGAACTAGAGAGTAGTTGTGATCATATGTGCAGCAGTTGTGAGACAGTATTTGAGTGTGGAAAGCCTGTAAGTGGATGGGGGACTCCCTGCTCTATTTTTGGGAAATACAACTCTGTTCAAGCTACTTTCTCAGATGGCGAGATCAAAGAAAACATGTCTAACTGGGGAGGGTTGGTAACAAAAATAACCCCAGACAAACCCCGATTGATTTTTCCAGCTCCTGGGAAACTCTATGAGGTGAAGCTGGTGGCATTCAATAAACACGAAGATGGTTATGCAGCGGTTTGGAAGGGCAAAACAGAAAAGGCCCCTGCAACAGCAGTAGGTGAGGAATGCCCTTCATTTGTTGTCTGTCTCTTCTGCTTGGCATGTGGCTTCAAAGGAAGGATAGAGGTAAAATTACAGACGGTGAACTTGAAGAAGGACAACACAAAAATTGGGAAAGTCTCAGTATAAGGAAACTCCCTTTGGCAGTCATTGCAAATTGCATTGGGAAGGAGAGAAAGGAGCAAAATATCCCTCTTCTTATTAGGGTTGTTCTTACACTGGGTGTGGGTGGCCTTCACCCTGTCCTCTCTGGCCCCGTGACAGTCTTGGAAATGCCAAATAACCTGGGTTTTATCTCTTACAAAGATTCAACAATGTGAATTAGCAGCATGCCAGGCTTTTTGCAGTGTTATAAAGAAAGTAAAAGCTGTGAAGCCCTGGGCTCTGTTCTCAGCTCTGCCATTCTGGTGTGGGGTGGTGAAGAGTCTGGGCTGCGCCTTACCCTGGCATGGGCCTGGCGGCGGGGTAGCTCTGAAACTGGTCTCCCGTGCTCCACACCACCACCTTGGTGCATGGATCCTCACTGTGATCTTTTCTGCACGTGAGGAAAAGCGTGGCCTGCTGCATGCACAGAGGGGCTAAGCCAGGCATCTAGGTTTACACTGGAGGCCAGCATATCAGTGCAGCCTTCACAACCTAGGCCTATTTTATTCCATGTTTTCTTTGTCCATAATTGTTGTCCCTTGCCTTACTGTAATGTACATCTCCACGTCTTTTTGTCTTGCACCATAGATCCCCCTGTGCAGAAGGGTCCTCCTCTGCCTCCAGTCCAAGTCTATGCAGAATCTAACAGCTCAACTTCCATATGGCTCAGGTGGAAGAAACCTGACTTCACAACTGTCAAAATTGTCAACTACACTGTGCGCTTCAGCCCCTGGGGCCTGAAAAACGCCTCTCTTGTTACATACTACACAAGGTAAAGAGGGATGCTAAGGGTTCATCTGCCAAGTATTGCTCATGTCAGGAGTAAACACAGGGCAGGAGGAACTTGCAGGGAAGCTCCAGTACTGAGCAAAATCCTGGGTGTTTCACATGCTGGAAAAGTCTGCCTTGGTCACAGATACACTGAGAACTGCTGAAATGTGGCACTGGCACTTGTCTATGACTTGAATACCAAGGGATCATTTACTGGCTGGTCTTTACATCTTTTCTGCTCTGGTTGGACCTTACATGCTTGTTTCCCTGTTATTAACACAGCCAGGTGCAGTTATGGCCCATCTCAAAGCATTCATGATTTGTGAGATGGTCCTCACAAGTTTGGTTTAAAAATTGCTAGAGTTTAAGCGATTATAATAATTTGGGGATGCATTTTAAATCTGTATTTGTGGAGGTTTTCAGCCTATAACCAGGTTGTGTTTTCAAGCTTTCCTCTGCAAGTACATCAGAAATGATCCTAGAGGCTGAGAACCTACTTTGTATCTGAGAGCTGAGTGCTCTTGCATTCACGTGACTGCAGGAGGTGAAGCTTTAGGTGAAAAATCAAATACTGTAGGAGTTAGGATAATCTCTTACAGTGCTCCTGGTAAGGTACAAAAGTGGCAGTGGGTGGGAGAATTATGTGGCGTTCACAGCCTTGGGAATGTGTCCTCTTTTGGCAGCTCGGATGAAGACATTCTCATTAGTGGGTTGAAGCCCTACACCAAGTATGAGTTTGCTGTGCAGTCCAATGGTGTTGGCATCGATGGGCCCTTTGGCAGTGTGGTGGAACGGTTCACCCTTCCTGACCGTAAGTATTTATGGGAATTGAATGCTGATTTCTCCTGGCTTTCCCTGAAACTCTGTCAAATCCCTCCTAATGTGCCCCTGAGAGATGTGATCTCAGATCGCCTGCAAGCTCTGGTGTCCCTGAGTGCATAAAAGGCTGAGAGCTGCTAAACATCCTGGTGGCTTTCCCAAGCCCATTGAAGGAGTGCTGCTTTGTAAACAGAGACGAGCATGTAAAGAGAATTAGGGCAACAGTTGTTGTTACTGGGGGATTACCTCTGGGTTCAGAGAAACGCTGCTCATCAGGAAGAGCTCTGCTATTCAGCTTCACAGCGCAGCAGTGATGGGCTTTGGAGGTGCTGTGTGTCCTGCCCCTAGTTGGGACTAGTTGCAGCTCAAGCAGGGCTTTGGGGAAGATGGAGAAGAAAGCAACAAGGAGCAGGGGTGTGCTAGGAAAGTTCATTCAAATATGACCAACATTGCACTGTCTCAAACCGAGTTGCATGGCTTCATCAGCACTGTCACACTTCCCTTGGCTGGCTGGCCACGATGTGCAAGTCCTGCCCTGTACTGGGCTCAGCAGCCTCCTCTCTGCAAGCTCCACAGCTTGGTTGGAGGAGATGTCCAGCCTCCCAGGTCACTCAGCATTTTATGCTTGCAAACATGATTGTGGCAGCACTGAGAAGGATTCAGAGAAGGCACAGAGCAGTTGTTATGCCCTGCAGGTTGAATGCTCTCCTCCTCTTTTCTGCTCTTCACGCTGGGTCTTTACTTGTCTCTGCCAGGTCCCTCTACTCCTCCATCTGACCTGCGGCTGCACCCGCTCAACCCTTATGCTGTCCAGGTGCACTGGTGCCCCCCTGTTGAGCCCAATGGCATCATTGTGGAGTACCTCATCCTGTACAACGCCAACAACACGCAGCCAGATGACATGTGGACCTTGCTGACGCGAGAAGGTGAGCCTCCTCGAGGTACTGTAACACCCCACTGGGTTCTCCTCCTGCCTTCTTCCCTGCCTACGGAGCCCTGGTTGGTCAGTCCTGCTGCTCTGATTTTTGCCTTCCTTTGAGCACATACAAATAAACATTCGAGAGCTCATGCTGCCAGCTTTCTTGGAGCATATGCTGGGCCCTGGTCCTGGTTGTGTAGGAGAGTCCAGGGACACGACTACTGAGAGAGATGCAGTAATACATGTCTAGGGCTGCAGTACCCATTGTCATCCAGCAAACATCCTGCAGACACAGGCTGGCAGACAATAATTCCTCTGAGAACGTATACCAGCAACACCACACGCTGTATCATCAGCTCTTTAAGCAGCAAGTTCATTAATCCTGAAGAGGTGTATGAATTACTTCTTAGAGCTTTTTAGACAAAAAATCGGTCACTTCTGATGGTCCAGCAGAATTCCACTGCTGCTTTTCTGCAGCCTCTGAATACTTTCGAAACTGCACATTTTAAACCTTTTGACTTGCTTTTGTTCAGGAAATATCTTCAGCACTGAAGTGCATGGCCTGGAAAGTGATACCAGGTACTTCTTCAAGATGGGAGCAAAGACAGTGGTGGGATCTGGTCCCTATTCAAACGTTAAGGACGTGCACACCCTCCGGGAGAAGTTGTCTGGTATGAATTTCCCCTTTGTCTCGGTGCAGGAAGTGAGTTGCGTTGCTGAAGACCGTGATTTGTCAGCAGCAGCATTTCTGTTTGCCAAGCAATTGCCTGATGACACCACACAGGGAGTGAGATATGACAGCATGCAGAGGATCATGGCAGAGTCCTCAGCTGTGCAGCTCCACAGGCCTCAGGCAGCCCCAGAACCCATCCCAGAGCTGAATTTCATCCCTCTTCCCCATCCCAGCTCCCGTGGAAGGGCACACACCACCTGCAACTTGCTGCCTTTCTGTTAGGACTGTGTACATAGATGTCAGTTTGCTTTAAGCTGCTCTAAATTGTCACTGCCAAGTAATCTTCTTCCTTTATGTGTATAGAGGCATCACCTATTGGTTTTAGTGAAGCTCGTGCTTCTCTGAACATAAAGCACTTTGTACCTTCTTCCTGCTAGCATCTGAAATGATATACCTGTCCTTCCCCTACTAGATGTTCTGGATATCCACTCTGTCACGGGAATCATTGTGGGAGTCTGCCTGGGGCTGCTCTGCATTCTCTTCTGCATGTGTGCCAGCTTCCGCAACAGCAAGCAGAGGTAGGTGTCCCCTTGCCCTCGCAGGAGGTGGAGGCGGCTGATGTGGAAGGAGGCAAAATACACTCTGAGCTGCTCCCATATGTGCAGCTGGGCTGTTTAGGGCATGGTATATGATGCCAGTTAATACAAAGACCGAGTCTTGGGTGTGCTAGTGGGCTAAGGAACATACTTAGTGTAATCTTACCACTTTTGTCAGTAGTTTCTCTTTAATTTGCATTGTTAGACTAATAGTTCTTTTTTCAGAGAAAGAAAAAAATGAGAAAAGGGAAAAAACACTATTTGTCATATTATTACCTGTATTTGTTACTGTGGGCAGTATTTTGCTTCTGTGGTTGGACAGCTCTAAGGATGTTTGTCACTTCCAGTTGGGAAGATGATGAAAGACTTCCCAGTGAGTGACGGGCTGGTTTAAGGAGGACTAGCCTCAGCCCAAAGGCCCTTGGTATCCCAGGGGCTGAATCCAGCCACAAGCGTTTGGAAAGACCATGACTGGAAACCAGCTTAGTTATTGGCAGCAGATCTCAGGACTAGGAACAAGCAATTTCTGAAGTCTCGTCCTAATGTGGCCACCTCTGTCATGTTGCAACTGTTCTGTGTAAAGCAGAGATGACAGGAGCGACACAGCTCCCCACAGGCACTTGCTCTGGTGCTGGAACTCGTGTTGTCTGCTGCCCTTGTGATCCACTGGTGAGGGGAGGGCTTTGTATCCAGCACCATGCTTTGTATGAGCTTTAGGAGTAGTGAAGGTGGTGGAGATGCATCTGCAGTGAAAGGTGTTACAGTAGGATGTGGATAGAGGATCTCCTTCCTTGGGAACATCAGGGAAGGGACTTGGGCCTGGTCATTTCCACAGGGACAGGCTGAGTGGCCCGAAGGGGATCGCTTTGTCAGTCTGTGGCTGTTTGGGACAGAGGAAAATGAGGATCATGAGAGATGTCAACTCGAGCTTGTTTTCCCTCAGGGAGGCCCTGCCAGGCCTGGATTCGCAGGCAGCTGGCAACCACACTTACTACCACCGGAGCAGGCAAGGGGTGGCAGCTCCCAGTGCCACCTTGGACTCGCATGAGCTGGAGTCCCTCATGTCCCCACTCCCTGAGGATGCACCCATGCCTCTGGGGGACATCATGGAACTGACAGAAGTGCACAGCCTCATCCACACGAGCCTCCCTGAGGACGTTGTCCATGGGAAGAAGAAGGTAAGGACCCATGCACGTGGTGACTGGTCTCCCACCCTAGGCAAGAGCCTTTGTTTGCTGTGTCTGTGAGCAACGACTTGTAAAAACAGGTCCTGAAAGAAACAGACCTGTGAGAAACAAAGGCTGAGAAAAACAGCCTGAGAAAGAGCAAGGATAGCAGGGGAAGTGGAGACCCTCTGAGCTAAGGAACGTCTCAAACACTCGCAAGAAATGTAACTATAGTCATGGAGTGGATAGTGTGGAGGTCGAAGCTGATAAGGCTGCCCCAGTAACACAGGGTGCAGCTGGAGGGGGGCGGGCCCTGTGGAGACAGGACGGTTCTGCTCTGGTGCACCTGGTCAGACTTCAGCGGCCATCTGTCCAGTGAATGACCTTTGCTTCATTATCCACAAATGCATATTAAAGTTAACAGCCCTGAATATGTTAACGTAGACTAGTAGGATGATGCTAATTGCATCATCTCATGAAACACTTACTGCTCCCCATACATGAGATATGTAGGTATTTGAGTTGACCTAGGGGATGGACCCAAAGAAAGTGTGTATAAATCGAAGGGGGGCAAGGGAGGGGGCCACACAGAGAGTGAATTGGAGCAAAGAAGACAGATGCCTCCTTGAACCCTTGCTGGTGGGATCAACGCTGGAACCCAGACCAGTGATCTCTATTTCTCTATTCTCTCCATCTCCCTCCTTTCCTTATTCCCATTTTCCTTCACTACCATTAAGTAATGCAAGGCACACTGTATTGCCACAACTTGTTATATCCTTAGCCAATTATCGTGTATCCAGTTAGTACATAGTGGGAAGTTAATAAATGTCTGGACTTTGAGACTTGTCTCACCATTGCCCACTCCGTTGGGGATTTACGAATCTGAGTCACTTGTCTCCCTCATCTGAGAGGGACATGACAGTTGCACGGCTGGGAAGCCACGGTCTGATCCTGTCCTGGCTCTGCAGAGTGCTGGTAATCTTGGCTGCAGGCTGGTACTGAGCATCCCTGCATTCCCTTCTCTGTAACACTGACTGGCTCAGTCTTGGCTGTCAAATGGAAGTTTGGGATCCCTGTGCCATCTACCAGCCCTTTCCATCCCCTGGCACAGTGACCCCTCATCCCCAGGAAGCAGCTACCAAACTGCTTCAGGAAGCTGTGCTCTTCCCGTTGCTGTGGCATATAGATGGTGTGAGGAAGTGTGATGTCTAGAACAGATGCTCTGCCTTCCAGGATATTCTTTTGCTTAGAGTAAAAGGAGCTTTGTCCATAAATAGTGTGTTCGCTGGAATACCTTTGAAGATATACAAGAGGTGAAATTGTGTTTTATTTCAAACATTTTTTGAAGTAGTCTTTTCCTGCCCTGCTCGGTTTGCCTGACAATGCATTGTCTTTCATACCTCTCTGCCCATTTCCTCTCTAAAGCTTGCCTGAAACATTTCATTCCATTAGGGAACCTTTAATTGGCCTAATTTAGTTAATCTGTTTATGTCTCTCTTTGTAGCCCAGGGAGAGCATGTAAAGTAATTAGGAGGTTCAGTAAAACAAATGCATTGTGAGCGCATGGGATTTCACGTTTGCATCAACGATGCGCTGGTGTGTCACTGGAGGGAAGGTGACTTCAGGTACCAGGCTAACCACTAGATCCATCCTTGCTGCTAGTGGCAGTGCAGGGGTGGAAACGCAGCGTCTTCTCCTGGTTTTAATAGTCCTGTGAGCTGAAGCTGTGCTATTGGCCTTCCCCAAGCGTGGTGGCAGATCAGTGCTCAGCGGAAGGAGAGGCAGCTTGTGGCCAAGCCGCATCTATGGATTTTGGTGGAATGTGGTTGCCTGGCTGGACCCAAGCCGAAGAGTGTGAGGAATTTCCTACAGCTCTTTCTGTTAAATAAGGAACAAATGTTTTCAGTGATGGTGACTTACCCTGAGAACAGGTCGGAGTAGGGGGAAGCTCCCTCCCTTGGGAGGCCTCTTCTGGGGGCAGCATATCCAGATCTCTCTTCCAAAGCAGCGATCCTGTCTGCAAAGCTTTACACTAAGGTTTTCCTGTGTGCAGAGCAGGGGCTGGAGAGGACAGTGCCAAGGCCTGGCTGCTTGGAGCTGAGCCTGAGATTTTGGGGCCACCAGCATCTGTCGCAGAGGCTGGCAGTGCCCAGGCAGTGCAGTTACGTTCAGAGATCTGAGCTCTGGAGAGGGGGCGATTCTGGCTGTAGTGTCTCTGTCCTCATAATTGGATGGATAAGGGTCACCAAAGGTTAAATTCACCAAGTAGTTTTGCCAGCAGACTAAAGAATTTGTTTTTTTGATGGATGTGGATAGGGAAACAAGGATCGCTGAGGAGCAGCTGCACGAAGCCACCCGGAGAGCAGTGCTGTCACCCGTGCTGACTGGTGAGGATGACCTGGAAGGTGAAGGAGAACTCGAGTGGTGGCCAGGAGCAACAGGCTGTTGTTGCTGGGAGTGGGCACTGGAGGGAGATGTGTTCCCATGCAGGAGGCCCCACTCCCTTCACTGCCCAGTTCCTGCTGGAAGTGCCACCTTGAGCCAGCCCTGAGCACAGCTGCATTCTCCCCATACTCTGACGTGTATATGCAAGGGTGAAAAGACTCAGGCCAAAAACATCTTCATACTGCGGTTGCCAAGAGGCCCCATGTCCGGATGGCAATGTGATTTCACCTGGCTGGGTGGGCAGGGAGTTGGGGAGGTCTCATGGGTGCGGCCAGACTGGCACACACATGCCTGGTCCCCACAACAGTTGTAAATCAGAGCAGGGTGCAGCTAGAGGTACGTGCATCTCCCTGCTTCTAGACAAAATGCTACAAACAAAGGCCCAAGAGTGGATTGTAGGTTCCCTGGGTTGTCTTGTACACCGCAAAGAGCTTCTTCCAGCAGCCATGTCAGCTAGGCTGCCAAAACCCCCCGGACCCTGCCTGAGTGTGGCCAGGAGCTCTGTACCCTAGAGTGACCAGCTGCCTTTGTTGCCTTCTGGTTTATTTTCTCATGCTGTGTGCGGTTGAGGCTGTGAAAACCCATGGCAAGGAATGTGGTAGAGCCACGGGAAAGAGAAAATTCCTGGTCCAGTCTGGCAGGGGGAAGCTCCCCAAGGTACTCTAGGTCAGGTACTATCACTTGCAGTCTTGGTCTATAAAGAAAGGGGCTGAGAAATGCCTTGAGGATTCCTTTTATCTAACAGCATATCATATCACTGCAGTGCTCAGGGTGTTGGCAGGGACAGACTTTTAGTCTGATGCTGCTGTTGGGCAGGTTTGTGTAGTTGTGATGCCAGGGAACTGGCAGCTCCAGGCCTGTGTGGCCTCCAGTTGCCTGCTTGCCTCTCTGTCCTCAAGAAACTTGCTTTGTGTTGGGTGGGTGGCACTTGCCGTTGGCAGGGGCAGTGGCAGCTGCTCCGGGGCTCGCAGGCTTTTCACATGCTGGCTCGTTACCTAACATTTCATGGATCACTCTTTATTGGTTTTAATTCTTGTGGCAGCCCAAGCTCGAAGGAGATTGGAGGTTCTGTTAGGAGGTGTACAAATACAAAGAAGGGACCGTCTCCATGCCATTAGCAGTCATAAGTCAGTAAATGTCACTTTGTAGGGACTGGAGAATGGTGAGACCAAGGGCAGGAAGACTTCAAGGACGCTGAGATTTAACTGACTCCTGCAAAGAATCATGGGCAGGTGTTTGAGAAGTCCCCCATTTGTTTTCAAGCTCACCAGTTCCTTTGAACGTAGGGCCGTGATTCCTCTTGAGCTGTTACAGGGAATGCTGGGGGTGCAGGAAGGTGGAAGGGGGGACGGTCTCTGACAGCCCACAGAGCCACCTGGCCACCCTGCCCCAGCTTGCAGGACAGCAAGGTGCTGCTGCAGCCGAGTTGCCGGCACAGGGCCCCTTTGCGCAGCCAGCAGCGCTGTTAGGCAGGGGGACGCTCGGCCATTTAGTGGTGCCTTTTCCCTCCTTTCTGTGTGCTTCCCAGTGGTCACACACAAGTATTTGTAAATACACTGGCAAGTGATTTTCCTCACTTACTGTCTTCCCCTTCCAAGTGACCCCCAGACTGATGCCCCCAGTAGCCCACATTATAAATGACACCGCAGCACACAGGCTGTGGTGATGCAGCTCTGTTTCCCCCGACAGATGGACTGAGGATGATAAAATGGCTCAGCTCCAGACATCTCTGTCACTGCTGCTTTTGGGCCAAGCGATTTAGGGGGTGGGGGAGAATGTTAAAAAGCATCTGCTTTCCATGGAAGACTTAAGCTTTTCATTGAATGAAGCCAAACCCAAGTGTTTTGGCTTGGAAATGTTTGCTGTTGTGCTTCTTGTGAGCCGGAACCTCCCTTGCTTGCTGCCCTGCTCCTTCCCCATGGGCCTCCTCCCTGCAGGGACTGCGTTTCCCGCAAAACATCCCCGTGGCTCAGAGAGTAAAAGCTGAAATGCATCAGGGAACTTGAATCTGTCTGGGTTGTTTGTCATTTTTGTATTGAAATTTTTCTGTGTGGAAAAAGTGTCTCGGTGTTTTCTGAAAAGTCTTAGATGAGAGCTGTGCTCCTGTTGACAGCTAGCAGAAATTCTCCTTTACCTTGTGAGGGGAGAGGTCTGTGTTGTATTGTATCTTGTTTAGAGGTGCAGCTGTATGTTTGCATGACATGGAGCTTTCCCGCTCCCACCAGCTGCTGTGGTGCCACTCAACAATGAATCCTTTCCCTCTGCTATGACACCCTTAAAAGCTGGGCCCATCTGAAATGTCCCCAGCCTTGTTTCACGCAAGATTTCAAGCTGGTTTAAATAACCATCCTCATAAAACAGGGAGCATTTCAAGATCAACGTTTCCTACATGTTCATTCTAAGCTCGCATATTTGCATGAAATCATTACTTGTCACTGAAAAGGTAACATGAGCTAGGCACGTTTTTACCAGTCAGAGTTTCTGTGAAAAGGCTAAAATGAAAAGGCTTGTTTGCTTTGATAAGGATTTAGCTGTAATGGAAACACCTTTTATTGGAATATGTTTTTATTAGTTTTCATTCTTGTGTTTGCAGTGAACTGACAAAGGGTTTTTTCCCTCTTTAAATTAGTATTAGACTGACACTCTTCGCCTTCGTTATTCTATTGTAAAAACCAAGAGAACATTTCCTTCCTTCAGCCGTTCACTAGCCCTCCTCGAGTAGAAAGAAATAGTATCGTTTATTACACCAAAAGATACCGCTTAAAATGCAGAGAAGCTTTCAGGCACACAAGACCTTCAGGCCTGTGATGAAAACAGACCTAGAGTTAATTGCTGCTGCCCAACCTTAGAGACTGAGTCTCAAGAGGGATTTTTTTTTTTTTTTTTTTTTTTTCTTCTCAGACATAATGTGCTTGAACAACATGTGGGATATAGGCCATGTTGTGTGGTTGATGGGTTTTTCTGTTTGTTGAAAGTTGCAAACTGGTACAAAACAAGTTTGTTCTTCATTGCAGCCAATTTCAGCCAGAGCTGAACAGGCTGTTCCCAGAGTCATCAAAACCTATGTAAACATGGCAGATTGACATTTCCGCTAACAGATGGTCCATTGGGGATTGCAGTAGAGCTGCCTGTTTCTTTCCACGTTTTTTGGTATTCACAAGATGCCTGCAAGAAGGTTTTCAAGTTTGCTCTCTGTGTGTGTGTATGCATATGATGCTCAGATCTTTCTGATGGCAAATATGCGTGTAAGCATCTATAATAGGACACACATTTGTGTGCATGTGTGCATATTTGTGTAGGTTCAACGTTGAAATTTCCAGGCAGTATTTGCTCAGTAACGTATGTTCCTTGGAAAAGGCACAGAAGCCATCAGTCAGCAATGTAGCTGCAGAAAGCCTTTCAGATGACAACAGAAGCAAATTGAACGCGTTACTTGAGTACTCGCATCTAGTGATATTCCTTATTGTGAGCTCTGTGTGATCGCTTGGTTGATTTCTTGCTATTAATGTGTAGTTTAATGATTGTCCACTTAGAAAGGGAGCAATTAGGGAATGCTCTTGGCTCAGAATATATTGTTGAGTATTGCAGAAAGAGGAATGGCAAAGACACTGCCTCCAGCATTCACTTCTAAATTAGCGAATGCTTGATATCCACAGTGCTGGGTTTGGACATCACTGTTCTGCGGGTGCTGCCATATAAACGAGGCCCTTTACTACTTGTTTTCTTAAGGTTTGATCCTGAGGCAGCAGCAAAGCTCCTAGGACTTGGGGTTGGCACCATGAAGAAATGCTGCTCTGCCTCCTGCAAGGTGTGGAGCCCTGTTGGTACTTGAGTCAGGAGGGGACAAAAAGCGCTCAGGAAAGGCTCGGGCAGCCCTTCAGCGCCTACATGAGTGCTTTAATGTGCCTTCTGCCAGCCCCGACAGCACGAGGTAGCATTTACTTCTTTCTAAATAGCTGACTTAGGAATGCCTGGCTCACATACAACATCTGGTCATGTATTTCTACCTAATTTCCAGCCAGATGGACCGAGGCACAAGGAGGTCAAATGACTCACACAAGGTCAGGCTGATGTCAGAAATCTCCTTGCCATCTCAGCCGTACTCGCGCTACGTTGACTGTAGTTGGAATAGATCTGGCCTGTGTAAGTGGCAGCCACATATGCAGAGCTAAAACCTGGGTTTCTCCTGCCTGACAGCGAGCAATCTGCAATTAGTGGGTTTGAATAGATGTGCTGTATATCTTCACCCCACACAGCCGTCACACTCACACCACCACTGTTCTGTATGCACACGCACACATGCGTAAGTGTCAGGTCAGGATTTTCTCATCACTTCAGCCTTGCGACGGCCTCTCACTTCTATCCAGGCAACGTGTAACATCTGTGGAGCCAGCGCAGATATAACTGGCTCATGTCTTCCTTAAATCTGAGCACGCGCGTGTGTGTGTGTATATATGTGTGTGAGTCAGTGGCAAGGCTGAGCTCAGGTATATGCAGGACAGCCCAATAAAATCAGAACCTGGAAAGAAAATACTTTTCTGCCTGTGAACTAATAGTCTGAGCTGTTAAATAACTTCAGCTCTTAAAGGCACACATTTCCCATACACAGAGGTGTGCATTCAACAGTTTATTGCGAGGGGAAGCTGAGAGAACCCAGAACAAATTGCGTTCAGCCCATATAATTTAATTAGATCTACAAACAAGGTAACACTGGTTGCCCAGGGGATTTAAAGCTGAGCTAAGAATTGCTTGGTGGTCTGTTGCAAAAAAAAAAAAAAAATTTAAAAAAATAAGGCCCCCAGTTTTGTGCCTCTTTGTTGATGGGGAATGGCAGAGTGTTTACCCAAGCCCTAGCTTAGAGCAGGAAATCTGTCTGCACCGCAGGGCGAGCAGCTTAGCATTGTCTGCAGCTCTTACACGTGCCAGTGCACACAGGTGAGGATCCTCCATGCTGCAGAGCATCGCTTGTGCCAAAGCAAATGCCATAATCATTCTGCTCCAGATTTCCACCATCCCTGTTCCTTCCCAGTTTTGCAGTGCTCTGGGTTGTTTGCAGCTTTGCAGGGAGTTGATTTCAGTGGACCTTTAAATGATGTTTTGTGCCATCATACACCTGTTGACCTCAGAATTTGAGAATCAGTGGAAAGTGTCTTATGCAACCAGTTGTGAATTGTCTGGCAACTTTTATCCCCTTGCTCTGCATCAGACCACATAACAGCAATAGAGCCTGCTCTAAAGCGGTGACTCTCAGTCCCTTGCAGCAAGCATTTTTATTTTGATGCCATCAGAAGTGTTTTCCACATTTAATTTGTGTCTTCCAACACTATGGTATTTTTCCCAACTTGCACTTTCCTTTTTCAAGCTGCTTCTCATTTCAGGTTTATGAGGATAAGAATCTCTGTGATAATTGGATCTTTTCTCCTCCCACTTCTCTTCTGCAGTCTTCATGGAATAAATCAGCCAACCAGCCCTGGACAAACAGCATAGCCAGATATGGGGACACTATCACAAAAGAGCCTCTCTCTGCTGTGAACGGATCGCTGAAGCTCCCTTCCAGTGCAGGACAGAAGCTTTTGTTACAAGCTCTGGTTTACGATGCCGTTATGGTGGGTGTCTTTATTGACTTGTGTATTCTGATGTGATTTTTTCCACTTATGCTCCCCATCTCCTTTTCGCAGCACTGGAGAAAATGTTTTCTTCTCTGAACTAGCTTTAGTTGGCTGATCATGGGCTTTATTTTTTTTCCCGGGGTATGGGAGTGTATGCCAGCGAGACTGATGGGATTTGAGTAAAAGCTGTTTGTTTTTCCCAAGCGTCACTCAAAGCCTCAGCTCTTCCCCGATCTTCTGTGTCGACTCCCGCCAGCCCTGCAGAGTCTGTGCTGTGGCCTTTTTCTTTCAGTGATGGTTCAGGGGGGTCCGACGGCTCAGCTGCCTGCAGGGTTGTGTCAGTCCCGGTTCCTGAGGACCTGGAGCCAGGCACCAGCAGTTTGCTTCGAGTCTTTGCTGGGGCCATGCAGCAAGCAGCCGAATGAGTTAGGAGCTGCAGTGCTCAGTGCAGTCATTAAGATCTACAGTGTGCTCGCCTAAAGGAGGGATGGCATTTTTGCCTGTACAGGGAGTCAAAGATCAAGGGATGATTTAAACTCCTTCTCCAGATAGGGCAGAGTAATTTCCACTACACTTGTCTTTTTTATGTGGATGCACAGACTGGGAGGAAATCCTGTTTCTGGTATTGCATCATTGGAATAAATAAGCACTCCCATGTTTGGGAGAGGTTGTACAAGGATCGTGATGTCTGTGCCACAGTCTGAGCAAAGCAAGATGACACCTGCTCTGTACCAGAAGGTTTCTTTGATTATTGTTATAAAAAGTTCACTCTCCACCCCCAGCAAATACTTCTAAGTAACCTACCTGTTTTTCCTTCCTAGGTAGTAGTGTGAAAATCAGTTAAACACAGGATGTAATTAACTTTGTGGATAGAGTTAAGACAGTGTTTTACAACCCAATTACAGGGTACTGTTTACAGCACAGCTTACCCCATCAGAATTTGTCAACAAAAGGAGAAAAGTGTTAAAGTATGTAAATGATGCACAAAGTTGGCTTTAACAGTGCAAATTATACGTGGGATATCACTTCCATACTTTGAATTGTCTTCTTGCTACTAAATCACACTCAGCCCAGAATCTAAGCACTGATTACCTAGACAACTCTTTGTGAGCTTCCAAAATAATTTGTTAAATTACTGAATGATAATCTAGAATGACCTGCTTGTTAGCCAGATTTGTGGAGCCTGAACTCTGCTTAAACTGCAGAGGAGAACTGGTTGTTTTCTTTCTGAATTAAAGTGCTTGAATTTACATCAACTTTTGCAAGCTGTGACCGGGGCTCTAACAAACATTTTGTGTATGTAGCCAAAATTAAACCAGGGAGGGGAGCCCTGGTATCTAGTTGTGGGTCTGTAGCATGAGCTGTCTCGGAAGCCAGTTTCCTAGAGCACTGCACACTCGCCCTCTAGAAATCTGGCCCTTAATAAGGAAACAGACAGGTGAGTTTGGGAAATTGTGGTCTTTGAGGCTTGAAGGAGTGGTTGCTCCAGCCTGCCAAGAAAATGTGGGCAAATCACTTCACTCTCTTGGGACTTGCTTTCCCAAATGTAAAATACGAATAATGATCCTGAGGTGATTTGAGATGATGCTTAAGACTTCAGCTCTGAGAAACATACCAAGATAATGCTTAATAGAGGCATGTGTACATTCCATTGCACTCTGTGGGATTAAAAAGAAATACATTTCTGTGCTTGCTTGGGTCACAGCCTCAATTATCTGAATTTCACTTACTTTACCGTCTTTTTTTTTTTTTTTTCTTTTTCTTTTTTTTAAATTTTCCCCGTTTGATAAAAGAATGAAGCAAAGAAAAGCCACCCACCAGCCAGCCTCCACCAAGTGGAAGCAGAGGTGATTGTCCATTCTGATTTTTCAGCCTCCGATAGAGACTACGACTCCCAGCTGCACACCCTTGAGAGTGAAGAGACAGAAACCGAGGAGCAGGAGCCTGAGGAGCTCCCCTCGGGAGAGGTGGCTCTTCCCAGCTCGCCCAGCACCCAGCAGGACTCTAGCCAAGTGCTGGTGGACTGCTTGGGCAATTCTGAGGCTCAGGCCCCAGACGAGCTGTTACATACCGACAGAAAGACTACCAAAACAGAGGCCGTTTGCATCCGTGGGCTCACGAACGGCTTCCACAGGCACAGGGAGAGTCTGGATTCGGTGGAGAGCGGAGATTCGGACTCTATCCAGGAAGGCAGCGGGGATGTGCAGCCAGTCAAGTGCCAATCTCTTTCCCCAGCCCTGGAGGAGGCCCCCTTCTGTAGTAACTCTGGTTTAACCAGTTCATCCTCAGCATCTGAGAGCATGGCATGTGTCCACAATCATTGAAGAGTGAACTAATCTGATTTTGATCATGGGAGAGCTAGAAGTGCTATAAGGGCCTGTCCCTGTGAGGTGCTGCATGCCCTTGACTCAGCCCAGCAGGAGGTAAGGCGGCACAGCAGCTCACCAGAGCAGGATTCGGACCTTGTCAGCTGTACATATTGCCTTCAAGAAATCAGTAGGTAGATTGGTAAGGGCCCATCTTCTTCCCACCACAGCTGATGAGTAACTTGGTGTTTGTGGGAGCAGGATTGAGCCATCTGCCAAAGTCTGATGTGAGACCAGAGCTAGAACTGAGCCTTCTGTGTTAGGCTGGGTTGTCACTTAGCTGTAGTCCTCAAGGTGACTGTCAGGACATCTCCTAGTGCTGGGAAGAGGCACGGTACACTGAGCGATTCTTCTCAACTGTCTCTTCACCAGGGAGCACCTCGGCATTACCTACTGCCTCGCCACATCGGGATGGATTTTGTCAGAGGAGTCCCACAACGGGGTGGAAGCCAACAGAAACAAATTCAGTGAGCTGTAACCACCAGCCTTTTCTGCCCTCCCGTGGTTAAAAGGATGATAAGGCTCTCTTTGTATGCTACCACAGTAACTAGGACTAGCAGGCTGATGTAGTGGCCTTTTATTACACACTCTACGAGTGCCTCTAACAACTTGTACTATATAGAACCTTCTTCAGTGTCTGGGTCATTTCACCAACCTGGGCTTTGTTTTATGTAGGTTCTTGTACCTAATATTTTAGGTACACATCTGTCCTTTTAATGTACAACATGTATTTTTATTTCCTTGGAACATCTTTATATTATTTAATTTTATAAAGTGGAGTAGTGTGTGGTATAGAGTAGCATTTTTACTACTTGACTCTTTCTTTATTTTTTCCTCCCTAACAACACAACTACCTCATGTCTGTTGGAGAAAAAAAAAGCAGTAGATATACTCTTTTGTTATAGTCCATTATAGGTTTTAACTTATTCTTATACTGCCTTTTTCTAAAGAATATGTTTGCACTGGTTGTTGACTCTTTTTTTAAGGCATAGTGCTGCAGACCTTTTGTCTCTCTTGCTTTGTTTTGAAGTGTTGCTGTAGGACACCTTCCCTACAGCAGGAGAGTTGGGTTGTGTTTCTTTCTAGGACTGTGTTTTGCAGGAGCTAGCCAAAGAAGCTGCTCCATCTTTCCTGAACAAGCTTATAGTAGTGAAGAGAAAAAAGAACCAACAATTGCAAAAGTAACTTGTCATCTTGGGGAAAAAAGAATCAACAATTGCAAAAGTAACTGGTGGTCCTGGGGACATCTAGTTCTTTTTTTTTTTTTTTTTTTTGTGCCCAAGTGGAGGCATCTCAGATGATTTAGATTTCCAGAGAACAGCTCTCAGCCTTGTGTAAGCAGTGGACTTGCTGATGGCTTTGGATGAACAAGTGAAATTTTCCAGTCACTTCTCAGAGTCCTGGCCAAAGTGCTTTTGGTTGTTGGGTGGTGTTCTTTGGGTTTTTTTTAAGAGCAGAGCAACAGCAGAGCTTGAAAATTAAAATAAAACCTTTGGTCTCATACCAGCCAGTCTGATTTGAAAGTCACCCAGTGACTCTTCCTTGCAGATGTTTTTTGCTTACTGCTGACATGTCTCTCAGCCTGGCCTCCTGATGTGGGGTGAACTTTTCTCTACCTTTTCTTGAGCCTGTCTCTGCCCTGTTCCAGGCTTGCAGAGTTTGACTGTGAATGCTACAGCTTGAACCAGCTCCACGGGGGCAACGAGGATCGGTAACTGTTCATGGGTGTTTGGTAAATGTTCTGCCTTCCTGGAGGATTCAGAGATCTGGCCATTTGTTTGTTTAAAAAATGAGGGGAAAGATGCCCATCTCCTTCTTTTCTTACTGAAATTCCCCCAAAGCTATATGGGGAGCTGTGTGCTGACCTGAGGTCCTGTAAAAAACCTTCTTGTGGTGCAATCTGGACTGAGATATCACTGCTAGCAGCAAGGAGAACCTTGCTCCACCAGCACCCTATCCCTACTTCGGTTGTGAAGAGCCCTGCTGCAGTGTGCCTGTGTTTGGAGCTGAGCTGGACCAGCCTGTGTCCTTGCAATCCTCCATCAAACCCTGTTAGCTCCAGCTCTTCAGCAGACGAGTACCTGCAGGCCTCTGTGTACCCTGTTGGGAAGGATATTGGAGCTTCTACCTATCCCTTTCCTACAGCATCTCCTCCCAGCGTGACACGCTGTTCTGGTAAACGTCTGTATTTCCAGTCCTTGCACTTACTCTGTTGCTCCGGCTGACACTTGGTGTCCTGAGGAGTCTCGGAAATTCTGTTCCGTGCTCTGAAACACCGTGACTCTGAAAGGCTGTGGCTCAGACTATGAAACCAGTGCCAGTGAGCAGGCTGGTCAGCAGCTAGTGTGTATGCTACCAGAGCAAGAGGCTAGAAAGGCAAGAAACCGTAACTGGACAGAGGAAGTGTGTAAATAACCCCCAGAACTCACTCACAAGACTTTGAAAGTAATGACCTAGCAGGGTTACAGATAAGGCAGTGAAGTGTTATTGAGGGCAATAAGGGCAATTTACAGTTATATGGGAGCGGATGCAATTACAGAGGTACAAACCCTCCAGCTGGGGAGTATCGGGTGTTAGCTGCAGAGGGTGGGGGAGACTTCTGCAGCTGGACCCTCAATTCGCCATTAGTTTCATGGAAGAGTCCTCACCCTTCCCTAGTGACAGAACAGACCCTGTACAAGCTACATTGTTGCTACTGAGGGACCAGAAAGCTCACTCCAGAGCTGGTGACTTCTCACACCAACCCCTGGTGACTTCTTTCACCTTCAAAACCAAGTCATCCGCCTGCAAGCACGCCGAAGGAGCGCTTCTGCTGAGTGGGCAGCGCCAGCAGGACTTTGGCCAGCAGCAGGTGTGACCAGGGCACCGGAGTTCTCCTGGCTCCCTGTCGTGACATTGTGCCTGGGGTGAGTGATGTGCCAGCCTTGAGCTTTCCATCAGGGGCCTGTGGGGTGGAGGCTCAGTCCAGCAGCTGATTCAGGTGTGTGCCACAGTTTTGGGGGCACTCCCTTGTACGTGTACCCTCTGCTTTGTCTGGACTGACTTCAGCAGTTGTATAGCCATGAGGCGAGCGTTGCTGCTCTGCCCAAAAGCTGTCCCTGCCTGTTACTGAAGCCAGCACAAGCTGGTGCGGTGTGGCACCGTTCCCCTGGATCACCCTGGGCCAATCACAAAACCACTGAGTTAGTTACGTGCTCCAAGAGCTTTGGAGGAGATACGGCAGAGTGCAAACAATTCGGCTTATGCAGCACAAAAATACTTTGTCTCCTCATGCTGAGGCTTATTCTGATCTTGTTATGTCCCACTGAGTTGTACCAGCCTGTGAAACTGGCAGTGTTTGGATGTCCAAGTATGGTGGTGGCCGTGGACTGGCACGGCAGACCTCAGCTACAGAAATCAAGGCCGTTCCCTCAGAGCCAAGAGATCAGCGCTGACCAGCAGCAGCAAAGCTGTTCTCCCTACAAATGTGTGTCCACGCGGAGTGCTGGGTGTCCTTGTCCAACTCGGCTGTAGCCCAGGTCCTTCCTGTCCTGAACGCACGTGAGACCTTTCTAGTCTCAGCTAGAAATGAATGGAAGAAGACAGATAATACACATTTTGTGTGTGAAGCTGAAACAACCAGTGCATATATTTTTTTATCATGAAATAAGTAGCTTTCTTGCAGATTTCTCACAGACACACAAACTGTTGATACCTTTAATTACCCATCATACTTAATCTATATTCCTACACATCAGGCTTCTTTCTCCCTTTTCTTCCTTTCAGTAACACTAAAGATTATTGCTGTTCAACATTTTGCTGGTGTATATTGTTTTACATTGTTAACATGTCAGGTTTGTCTCACTGGCATAATTTTGTAGTATTAATGTTACTGTTTGGCTACACAACTGTATATTCCCCGTGCTGCTGCAAGTCGCAATTCTCATCCTTTCATTTTTAATTCCTTGTTACATGAAACACATGACTTGGATAAAAATCTCTTTCAACTTTTTGTTGATTTTATTTCTTACTTAACAGACAGCAAAGTTCTGGTTTAAATAGTTCAAATGAGATAACTTATAATCTAGGGTTTGAGAATTTTTTGCATTATTAGCTAACAATCTTGAGATCAGCCCATGAAATATGCTGTGTAAGAAAACAACCATTATAATGGTTTATATATGGTTTTGATCTCCTTAGAAATAGTTGTTTTGAAGGGATCATTGTGTCTTTTCTAATCAATACTTTTTTAGAAAAGAAGTGTTTAGTCCAGCAGAAATCTGCCATCTAGTTCTGTTATTGTATTCCCTTGCTTGTATTGGAATTTCATTTAATTTTCTACACAGTGCATAAGAATGTGTAACCAGAACTTGATCTCGTTTGAAGATTGTGTCTGTGTTTGGTTCCATGCTGTATTTAATTATAACTTTCTTTCTTCAGAGACTGTTCTTACTCCACAAATACTCCTTAGTGTTAAAGTGTAAGAAGACATTGTCCTTATATTCCTTAACTAATGGGTTATTAATAAAATATTAAAAGAAAAAAGAGTGGGATTTGTCTCACGATTCAGTCTGTTACAGCTCTTACTCTGAGAGAAAGTTGTGGAAGGCGGATCCTGCTGCTGTGCTCGGAGTGGCTGAACCCCGGGGAATTTTCTGTTAGATGCTGGGCCATGCCCTGCTCCTCAAAACACGGAGAGGACGGCCGGAGAGCGCTCTGTCTGCATGAATTTGCCAAAGTCGGGCCTGCCTAAAGCTGCGCCTCACAGCGCAGGGACGGCCTGCGTGTGCATTTCCCAGCAGCTCAAATTCAGCCTCGTGCTTCTCTGGGTAACTCGTGTCTAGAGGAATCTGAACAAGACGCTGCAGCTGGCAGCCCCAGGAAGCATGGTGGAGCTCCTTCCATGGCGAGGGGTAGCTCACTGGTGGGAGCAGGAGGCAGGAGCCATGCTCGTGCCCGTGCAGTGCCTGAGCTCACAACCGTGGGGGTTGGGAAGGTGGGATGATGGTGGGCCTGGTTCCTTAGGGATTCTTCTGGGATTTCAGGTGCGGGCACAGTTTGGGTTCATGAGGCATTTCTTCATGCCTGTTCATTTCTCAGTTTTGAACTGATTCCTATAAGAAAAAGAGTATTTGTCCAGTTCCATGCTTCCTCTTGCTGGGGATGTTTTTAGTGTGAAAAATAAGCAGAAGCATCTAGCCAATGAACGGTGAGACTTCTCTTCGATGGCGCGCTGGGCTGAACGCTCTGTGGCTCGCATCCAGCGAGATTGGCGAGAGGATATCTGGCAGTGCCCGAGGACACACAATTAACCTCTCATGCATCTCCCTTTCCTCCTAGGATGCGCTCCCTACTTGAGTAGATAGTTTCCATTATTACTTTATGCTGCCAAGACTACAGAGCCATAAAATCTCATTTTATCTGCATTACAGAGGTAATAAATCTGTACTTAGTGTAGTGTTCTCTGATAGTGGTTAAAGGGAACTCTGTCAGAGTACGTAACTGTGATGGGGTTTTCTCCCGATGACAGGTAACCCCACAAATGAAGCAAGGAAGAACCTGGGGGGGGGGGGGGGGGGGGGGGGGAGCGGGAAGGGGGGTGGTGACTGCAAATCCTGCTTCAGCAAGCAGTTCGCAGCATGAGGTGCTGGTGGGAGGCTCTTCAGAGGGAACACAGTGGGGTGGCATGGGTGAACAGACAGACGGACAGCAGTTAGAGGGGAGACAGGACCACGGTGAAGCAAAGATAAGAGCGAGGTGTTGTTTGCATTTCTTTCTCTTCCCAGCCTTTATCACTGCTGTGATGCAGCTGGCAGTATTACCACAGCGGGCTTGGGGCTGCTGGGGTCTAAGGTAACTCGGTAAGTTACAAGTGCCTGGTGCAGCACATTGCCCAGCTCAACCCTCCAGGAAATGTGAGGCGATGGGCTGCGTGATGCAGCGAGGTGGCCAGGGATGCTCCACAGATGCTCTGTGGTGGAAATTGCATCTCGTGGGGACTCCTCCAGCCTCCTCCCCTCCAGCAGAGCACTGGAGCAGCAGTTACAGCAACACTCAGACCTCCGTGATTTGTGTGGCAGGTACAGTCGTGCAGGTTTCATCGTTCATGCTGGCTCCTCACACTCATTTCCAGTGATGGCAAAGCTGCGGGATCAGTGGCACAATTGTTTTCAATTAACCAAGAACACACAGCTCCTCAGCCAGGTAGCTAAGTGCTAGGAGGCATCCTCTCAGTGTGGTGACAAGTGCTGGCCCCTGCCACCACAACTATGTCCTTACACAGTCAAAAGTGGACGGGAAAGGGTTTCTGCTGGGGAAAGTAGCTTCCAGGAGCACATCCCAGGGCTGTCCCACCACGGCTGGGACAGCCCTCAGCTCAGTGCCTGGAGGCCGGTGCCATGATTTTGGCTCCCCTCCCTATTGCTCACTGCTAAAACCCTGCATGTATGTGAGTGTAAAGCTCCCTGGCTGTTAGCAGACAGGGAAACAACAATTACACATAGAATAATAAATGGAGTGAATTCAGACAAGTTAATCTCCCGCTTCATCCACTGAAACTACTAATGGTGTCTTGGGGACCTCAGTCTGCAGTTAATTGGTGTAAATCAGG
Organism: Athene noctua; assembly: GCF_965140245.1. Classification (NCBI taxonomy): domain Eukaryota; kingdom Metazoa; phylum Chordata; class Aves; order Strigiformes; family Strigidae; genus Athene; species Athene noctua. The sequence goes on along the minus strand of NC_134049.1, from coordinate 13,157,755 downwards.
AGCACTATCGGAGCTGATGGAAATTCACTGTGCAAGGGGTGAGGGGTGAGCAGCACCCTCTGAGGACGGGTCTCATGGAGGATAACCTCGTGGAGAGGGAGGATAGATGGACAGACAGACCCTGTGTCCCTCTGGGAGGACGGAGGGATGGATCCCACAACCGCTCTGCAGGGAAGGGGTTTGGAGCCTCGGTTCAGGCTGGGCACTGCTGCTCCTGTAACCCCGCTGCTTTTCAAAAGGCTCCAATTTCTGCTCGCAGTGTGATAAGCAAATTCCTGCCTCCAGTACAAAGCAACTTTTTTAAGCTCTCATGGATACAGAGGAGCACAGAAAAACAGGAGTGCTCTGGATTCCTGCTCTCAGAGGGCTCTAAGAGCCCCAAACCTGCCTTTTTCTTTAAAAATTTCATAGCTTTTCACTTGAGTCCCGTTGTTTGGCAGGACCACCAGCACTTGGGATTTTTGAATGTGACACCAGCGATGTCACCACTGTCATTTACAAGATGCAGGGCTGAACTTGGTGATGCCCTAAACATGTAGCTATGTCCCCTGGCACCTGGGTCTTGCCACAGCGAATGGCACCAAAAGCACCCAAAATCTGTGAAAACAAGCCCTGTAAAACACATGGCACTTCATTTTCTTTGGAATGATTAATTCCCACAAGCCATCCCCGGTGCCGACGGTGTCCCGGGAGCTGCCACAAACCTGTGATGGCTGTGAGTGTTACAGAAATGCTGGCGGCGCCCCGCGTCAGGAGCCAGGGAGATGGCTGGGGAACAGGAGCAGGGTTGGTGCCAAAAGGTCAGGGACAGCACAGAAATTCAGATGTTACTGAGAGTCTGATGGAGCCAGAGCAAATTCTTCCCCGGCTGAAAGCAACCTCGTACAGCTCAGCCCTCCGCTAAATGAGGGAAGCTTTAATGCGGAGCAGATGTAGTGACGTCTTCTTTCCTCCTTAGCTGACTCCAACATACTCAGGGTGCACCAGCCTGGGGAGGCACGCATTGCTCATCTTCACAAAAGGTTTTTCACCAGGTTTCTGGGCATGGTTACAGGGTTTGGTAAACTGGTTCATCAAGCTCTGTGTTTATTCTTAAAAAATAATTTAGTTAGAATCCACTGTTCAGTTGTTTTTTCCCCAAACTCCACAAAAGGCTTGGAGCTGTCATTGCGGAGATGACTTTTGCTGCTGCTGGTGCTGTGTTTGCAGAGAATGTGGGCCAAGGGACCGGGAAGGATCAGCTGGAGGCAGCAAAATACTGTGTGGGTGCTAGAACTGAGAGCCACGCAGGGACACGTTATCCTCATTTCTTGCCAGGGGGGCAGACAAATTATCTTGAGGGCTGTGACAGGATTTAGGAGCAGACTCATCCCTTACTGGGTCCTTTCTCACTGGGGCCTCTTCAAGGGGGAGCTGGCTGGTCCAACAGCTGACTGACCCGGGCAAGACACCTTCTGATAGCGCTTAAAATAAGGAGCACTGAGGGGCGGGACAAGCCCAAACTCTTCTTCATTCCTTTCCCCAGAATCCCCTCACGACCATCACTCTGTGATCCTGCAGCCCTACTTCCTGAGAATACCAGTCACCTCCAGGCATTGTTTTGTTTTGAAGAGCAAAACCCCAAAGTGGGATGGTTGGTGGGACCAGTTGGAAGTTGTGCTGCCCCTTGTTTTAATGCCAGATTTTTGGGTCCCATCCCTAAGGGCAGGCAAGAGGCAGCTCCCCAGCCTGGGGCACAGCCACTCGGGCTCGGGGATGGGACCCTGCCTTTGCCCGCTGTGGCACACCCTGACACCATTGCTGAAACCAGTTTGCTCTGAGCAGTGAAGGCCAGGACAGAGGCACTCAGGCAAGGAAACTTCTTCTATCTATCTATCTATTAGATAGTCTAACTATCACCACCACAAGCTCAGGAAGGAAGGCAGGGTGCTGGCTGCCATCCCCCGGGCATGGTGCGGCCAGACAGGGCCGGGCAGTCCAGGCTGGACCCCTGGAGGGGTTTCCCGCTCTGGGGGGCTGCGGGGCCGCGCCTGAGAGAGGCCATGACAGGGACCGGGGAGGGGAGACCTGTGAGGGGGCTCTGATGAGTGAGCTCTATTGAGTGGAGAGACCCGTGAGGGCATCTGGTCAGGGGAGACCCGTGAGGGGAGACCAGCGTGGTGGCCCCAGTGAGGGGAGCCCTGTGAAGGGGGCTCTGCTGACACGGCTCCGCTGAGGGTCCCCGCGGGTCCCGGGCGCGACAGGCGCCCGGTGTCCCCTCACTGGGGCCGCCCGCGGGAACCCGCGGCGCGGCCGGCGCCCTGGCGGATGCGCAAGATGGCGCAAGGCGCTGCCCACCCGTCCCCGCCCGCCGGCGGCCCCGCTCCCTCAGCGCCGCCCCCCCGCCCGCCCGGCGCGGCGGCGTGCTCGCGCGGAGGGGAGCAGCGCTGAGATCCGCTTTTTGCGTTGGGTTTTATTTTCCTTCCCCTTTCCTTTTTTTTTTTTTTCCCCTCTCTCCTTTCCCCCTCCCCCCTCCCCTCCCCTCTCGCAACTGGGGGTGGTTCTCGCCTGGCCTCCCTCCTTCCCTCCCTCCTGCGCGGGCTGCTCCCTCCCCGTGGGGCGCAGGGAGGCGAGCCCGCCCGCCCGGGATGCCATGGCTCCGCCGGGCTCCGCGCTGCCCGCCTGCCTGCTGGGGCTGCTGCTGCTCGGCTGCCGCGGAGGTAAGGGCCGGGCCGGGCTTAGGGAGCGGGCGGGGGGACGGACCTGCCGCCGCCGCGCCCGGCACCGGGGCTGCTCCCCGCCGCCCTCGCCCCTCGGTCGGTCGGTCCCGTCCGCGGTCCCTTCCGCACTTCGCGTCCCTTCATCGCCCCCGTGGCGGCCGGTGCCCCACGTCCCTCCGCAGCGCGGCGGCGGGTCCCGGTCCCACTTGCTGGTCCCCAGCCGGTCCCAACCCTGCACGCCCCCCTGGTCGCTCCCAGCCCGTCCCCGTGGCATCGGGCCGCCGTGGAGGCTGAACGGGGCCGAACAGCTCCGGTGGCTGGAGGGACCGAGGGCGGTCCCGGCACGCGTGAGTTGCGCCGTGGAGCTGTTCCGCCGCCGTGTTAGCATCCTTCGGCGGGAGCGGGGGGCTCGTCCCTCCGGGAAGGCACGTTGGGGTCGTGGTTTTTGGCTGCAGCCTTCTCCATCAGCCCATCCAACACCTTAATCTGCAAACAGCCCCTAAGTGTTTCCCCAAAGCTGTGTTTTTAGGTGGAAACCCCACTTGGCGCGGAGGGGCTCCGGGGGTGGCTCTTGCCCCCATGGCCAGCGTTGGGGAGCGATGGGGTGGCTGCCGTGGCAGTGGCGTGGTTGGGCACCCGCGCTCGGGGACCAGACCCGAAATCATCACCGGCGGTGTGAGCGGGAGACGGTGTCCGAGCAAACGAGTCGCGTTGGTCAGCAAAGGTGGTAGCTACGGAAAAGAGATGTTGGGCTGCAAGTTGCAGGGATGACGACGAGCTACTTTAAACCTACAAGTATTGTGCTTTCCTGTAATGCCTGGCTCGGTTCACACAGCCGCGACTGGTAACACCACCCACCGGACCAGGGCCGAACTACAAAAACATCAAAGGGATTTTTCCCTGGACCTACTGTGCACATGCCCTGCTGATAAATTGCAATATTTTCCTTCTACTGGTGATGCTGCTTAAACACGGGTCTAATCTGAGAAAGGTGCTGTTCTGCAGTGAAATACTAGTGTGCATCCTGTCCCCCCTTCACTTAGCAGTCTTAAAGTTGGAATTGTTTAAAAAATGTGCAAGCAGCCCAGCATAGAGGGTGAAAAGCGTGTGTTAGATTAATCGGAGATTAGCTGCCGTGGTGTTTAGGAAACCAGGCTGTGGGCTATTCCCATAATAAATCTCGCCACGTGGTTCGTAGCAGGCACAGCGAGGAGGAGAACCCAGTGTAACTCGCGGAAAATACAAGTTATCTGTGAAGTGAATGTATGAAGCAGGTCTTGTTACTCTGTTGGGATGCCTGGGTGCGCAGCAGTGCAAGGGGATGGTTGAAAAAGTACTTATTGGGGTGGGGGGGAACAAAAGTAAATTTTTCAAAGCAAAACTTTAGGAAGTTGAGTGTGTGTCTAGTTTATCTCCTGCTGCTGTCCAAATTGCCCTGCGTGTTTGTTTACGCTGCGAGTTGGCTCCTGACTTCCAGTCAGTGGTTCCTGACTTCGGGGTGTGTTTTGCTGGCCCCGCTAAAGAGTGCTTTGCCACACTTTAAAAGTTTTTCTATTCTGAGGTGTTTTTTTTCCCCCTTTGCTGGGTTTACACGCTCTAAACACAGTTAAGAGTGAGGTAGCGTGCCTCTGTTCTCTGCTGAATTCAGTAAACCCCCCCGTGTCGGTGTCAGTCAGCGCCGGAGCAGAAAGCCTCGCCGCAGGGACGGATGCTTGTCGGGAGCGGTGCCGCGCTGCGTGGGACAGGATGCTCTGCTCCCACCCCTGCAGTTTTCAAACTCCCCAAAATGCTGGCCTGGTCACTGTGAACCAGGCGTTGGGAGCTGCTGGTCAGCGTGCTGGAGTGGGCTCAGCAGCGAGACAGTATTTTCTTTCTTTTTTTTTTTTTTTTTTTTTAATTTCCTGGAGCTCTTTGTTCTGGGTGGTGGACAGCTTTTGTCTGTTATTGCTGAGCCCGGCATTCAAAGACAGGCATAGGATACGAGAGGCTCTCCGGCTCTGCTCAGTAACAGCCTTGGAATTAAACATCATCATTTATATTTAAGTAGGCTTAACTTCTAAATTATTGAAGCTCTAAGCTTTCACTAATTCCTACTCTGTGTGGCTTTGTTGGTTTTTTTAGACGCAAAAAAAAGATTGCTTTCTCCTAAATTGGTGTAATACCCTGTATTTTTTCTTAATATATATAGAGGGTATCAGGTATAATTTCCCCAGTACCACTCAGAGACACTATATGAAATTCAAACCCATGTCGGGGCTTTGTCTCTCTCTCGGGGGGGTGGGGGTGTTCAACAGGAGAATTTCAGGACGTGGTTTTCCTGCGTGGTGGATGCAGCAGGCGGTCTGTGAATTGAGGTGGTCGTCTCACAACCACATACTTTTGCGCCATGTCTGGGACCCGTGCTGGGTGCAAAGCTCACGCAGGTGTGCGAGCATGCAGCCCCCCATGCTGGTGGCACTCGGACGTCTGCTGGGGCCATCATGGTACCGAAACGAATCTTCTTGTTGGAAGTAGATAAAAACCAGTCAAGAGAGAGGGGAGCAGAGAGGGTCAGTCCCTTCCTGATCTGCCCCGCCACCCCCCGCACAGGGAGTTAGAAATCCTAAACTACTCGAATTGCACTTCTTATTACCTGTCAGGCTCTGGACCTTGCACAGCACAAGCTCCCGCGCTTGCTTAGGAGCTGGCAGAGCGTCCCAGGGAGAGGAGCTGGACAGAGGGCCCCAGATTTAAGGTTACGGCCCTGTTCCCCACTCCCCTCCTTCCTGCTCAGCCCCAGTTTTCACTCACATACCCTGGTGCAGTCAGCCGGGCGTGCCTCAGTTGACAGAGAGCTGCGAAACGGCTCTCATTTTATGTGTGCAAATGAGAAAGCATCTCTTTTTTTCTGTCTGAACTTTTCTTTCTCCGAAGTCCTTGTTTCTGGAGAGTCCCACGTCGCAGTGTTTGAAGTGCCAAGCAGTGCCTTCGTGGTGATCCCAGCTCTTTGCTTCTCAAACCCTTGGGACGCTGCTCCCCCCGCACCTCCCTGTCCCCACTGCCTTGAAACATCTTTCTCCGCCACGCTGGGATGGCCAGACATGGCTCTCTCGCCTCGCCTCAGCGTTAGGATCCACCACTGGCTCCGGCGGGAGCAGGATGGGGCCCCGACGCAGGGCTGTGGCACGGGGAGCAGCATGCAGTGGATCTTGTGCGAAGCTGCTGCTGGCACCCAGCTTTTCCTCCCGAAGCAGCGAGCTGATCCAGCACGCATCTGAGCAGACCACACGCTTAGTTTTTCAGCCTGCAACAAATCTGGGACGGAAGATGCTTTTCTCTGTGCCCCCTTCCCCCTACTGTATTTCATGCTTTGCACTTCTGGGCTTCTGGATATTGTCCTTTTATTTGATCTAACAAAACAATGCAGGAGCCTCCCCTTGCAGATTAAGAATTCCCATTTAAATCAGCCAAATAACATTGGGCAGGAACAGGAATAGTCCATTCAAAATTACTTTGAAATCACAAACTTATTTGAACTTTACTGGAGCTTTTAGTTTTACAGAGTTTAGAAACTAATAAATTATGTAGCAGGGCTCATGAAAATCTACCCAAGTCCCTTTATCCAAAAGAATATGCAACATTTTGGTTTTGCAAGAAAATAAAAATAATTGTTTACACATGTTCAGGAGTCATTGGCAAGCATATAAAACTGATGGTTAAGGAGGCGAACATGTCAATAATTGCACTTTAAGAGAAGAGAGAGGCATATAGGTGAGCGTACTGAGAAAAGCACAGAGCATACTGATCTGGCCTTACTATTATATCAGATGTCACTGTTGTATCGCACCCTCCACTTGAGAGGAGCCCAGTCACTTAACAGCCCAGACCTGCTCCTGTGTTGGTAATTTAAAACCAGAGTTTCTGAGCAGAGTCAAGGATTTTTTTTTTTTCTTGCACATGTGATTGTGTTGATGAAGCTAATGGCAAGTCAGGAGGATGCGGGTTGTGGCAGGTGATTCTGCCGAGCTGTGAAGATGCTTTTGCAAAAGGATCTTTGCTGCTGAAACCTGAGAGTACGTGAAAAGGGAGAGAAGTGCTAGTGTTTCGCTGAAACAGCTCTGGTTTTGAAGCAAGCAGGGATCAGTGCAATGCTTGGCTCCTTGAGAGGAGCAAGGCAATGCTTTCTTCCATCCTCAATTTCATAGTGCCAGGGCAGGAGGTGATAAGGCAGAGGGCATGGCAGGGAGGAGAGTGCTGTTTGCTTTGAATCCCCTGGATGTGATGAGGAATTTCAGAGGTTTTCATGTGCACAGAAACTTCTCTTCCTCCAGAAGGACCTTGCCTTTCCTTTCCTTGCATGCCACCCAGCTGAAAGCCAGGGGCTGGGCAATGGGGGATATGCTGGCTGGTGGGTTTTGGCACTGTGATGTCGAGGAGCTTGTGGCTCTCTCAGCAGCCTTGTGCCCTCGCCCTCCTCCCAGCTGATGTGTCTGATCCACGGGCACCATTACCTACTGCGTGGCCACTCCATTCCCTGCCAGGTCTGTGCAAGGCACCGGCCACGGGGACAGCCACCTCCCTGCTGCTTTCTTACAGGGTTGGGACCTGAAACCATCTCTTCCCTGTCCTATGTTAGAGCATCCTTGGGGGCTGAACCCTGGAGGGGCCCTGGCTCTGGGCACAGTGCTTCCCATCTTGACTGCTGCCTTTGCTGTCCTCTCGTGCGTGGTTGTTTCGTGTTCCGTATTTGTATCGCTGATGCCCTCTGCGGTGAGACCATGATCTGGTCAGGGCTGCGAAACACGTGGGGAATGCAAATAACAACACATCCTATGCTTGGCTTGCTGCCGTGCTCTCTGGATGCCTCGCTGTGGATGGAGCTACTGTGGGCAATTAACTCAGAAAAGGTCTTTGCCCTTTCCAGCTATACCAACAGGTTTCACCCTGATTTCTTTAGAGATGGGGGAGCCCGTGAGGACTCGGAGCTCTTCTTGGAAAGGGTCTTTGTGCTGTGAATGCTTCCAGCTCCCACACTGTGTTTAACAAGCGACCTCCTGGGATTTGCCCACTCTGGTCTCGAATATCTGAAAATTATTTGGGGCCACTTCTCTGGCTCTTTGGTCTATGTTTGTCTTCTTGGCTAAAATTTGTCTCCCTGCTGAGGGCAGCGACGCTGGGCATGTCTCTGAGCTCTGCATCAGGTGGCTGAGAGGTTGTGTTATCCTCAACAGAGACCTCCTAATGAGTGGATGTGGTTTATGTGCCTTGATAGAAAAATCACTTTATATAACCTCCTATCTGAAAGGAAAGGGAATTTAAAAAATCTAAGCTAGTAAACTTTACTGCTAGCAAGATGTTGGGCCTGCTACAGCCTATTCTCCTCTTCTTTAAATATAAATTTTTCTGGATGCCCTAAAGAGCCAATTTGCACCTTACTATGTTGTAGTGCTTTTCTCCTTAGGATCTAGGTCAGCCTCAAGGAGGTTTAAGGGGGCACCAGCTGGATTTTTAGGCTGCCAGTTTCATCAACCTGAAACCTGTTACAATCTGCTGGAGAACATCTTTCAGGTCCAGATATCTCTTCCTCCCATTTGCAGAAGGGTTTTGAAAAAAACCACACCACTGAAAAAAACAGGAGCCATTTTTTGCAGGACTGTCCCAGTCTGCACCCAGATTTTTGGTCCTAATACCCACCTGACTATAAAAACCTCTGGTCCTGGGCTCATGGGACTCCAGGGGCTTTATTGAAGCAGGACCAGAGTGGCTGTGAGTGGTGGTAAGGCTCACTGGTGGGTTGCTGCTGATTTATGTTGTGTTATGCTGGAAACAAACACAGTAAACCATGAGAGGGTGAATTTCTGCTCACAAGAGGCAATTTGCAGGTGGATGTCATGCTGTTGGTATGATGAGAGAGGAGCTCGGGCTGCCTTGGTCTCACTGCCAGCGCTTCTGAGGAAGCTGTGCTGGGAAGAGCAGGGTGGCCCTGACTGCTCCTGTGGTATCTCACCTTGCCACAAGCTCAGACTGGGCTCTTGGTGGGTCATTTCATCTCTCTGTGATTAATGTTCCCTTTCTAGAACGGGAGTAATAATACGGGCTTCATCTGTTGGGACTGCGTGATGCTGGGGCAGGGATGGCCCTGCTGGCTGTGGGTCTGGACAGGGTCCAGGAGGATGAGCTGTGATGTTACCGAGGTCCTTTGCGATGGATGTCACTGCTAATTAGACTGGTGAGATTAGCTGCTGTATTTTTTCGGAAGCACAGGAAGGAAAGCCAAAATCATGTTTCCCAAATGGAGAAGGGCAATGCTAGGGTATGAGCAAGTTCTTTTGAAGCTTTGAACATGAATCACAGTGTCAAGTAAAAAATAATTAAACTTATTTTTTTTTTAAATGTACTTCAAAGTGTCTTTTAAGCTTCCCATTAATTCGAAGTTCTTTCTCTCAGCACTAAATAAATCTCTTGGTTCAAAAGCGCAAGTGCTAATTGGTTTCTCTGAGCATGCCTGTCTTCTTGATCAATAGGGGAAGTAGTTTTTGTTAAATATTTGCACATATAGTCACATATTGTATTGCTTAGGGAGACTGTAAATGTTTCTCAAAAGGAGACTTGTAGATTGAGGATTCCAATAATTTTCTTATGGCCTTTATGTCAGAGCTAATAACGCTTTTTCCCTCCATCCTTTTTCAGAAAGCAAAGCTATTTTCCCTTGTGCACTCCCCGGCGCAGCCTGCTGGTGTTGAGACAAGCAGTCTGTTCAGCTGCCTGTGTAACACCCCTGCCTCTAACTACAAACTCAAGCTGCCGTGAGCCGAGTTTTACAGTTTCTGCCTCGAGCAGAGAGAGGCTGTGACTCACGCTGCCTCACAGTCTGTTTCGGGAGGTAGCTGGGACGTTGTGTGGGATGAGCTGCGTTTGGATACACAGCCAGCTGTTGGAGAGGGATGGGGCTTTCAGACACCCCAAGTGAATGTGCACAGCCTTGGCGATTTCCTCTCTGTCTCTCTCAATTAATTGCACTTTTACCATTTCCATGTGCCTTCAGAGTGTCATTTACTTCCAACTTTGCAGCATCGTTTCTGTGACTCACTGCTAACTACAGTTATTTATGCTAACAGAGCTGGATCCCTCTCTTCCCCTGTCACCTCCTTACTTTGTATGTGCTCTCTTTCCAGCCGTCTGAGCTGACCTCTAGAGAAAATGCCAGGAACTTTCTTGTCCTGCCATGGAGATTCCTCTGTGAGTGTCCCTGTCCCTTTGTCTCTCATCCTGAGTGTCCCAGGGAGTCAGGGCTTTGCGTTCAAGAGTCCACCTTTGAGACCTGGAGCCCCACAGTGCCAATCTTGGAAGACCAAATCCCAACATCCCTGTTTGAAGCCTGATCCTTGAAAACCACTTTTAAGGCAAATAATCCCATGGTTACAACCAAATAGATAAAAGGGAGCCTTTAGAAGGGGACAAAGAAGGTGTAAGGCACCCAGATGCTACCATGCCTTGCATGCAGTTCTCTCTGGAGTGGCTCTGCATCAGCCACATGGATCTTAGGTTGGGCTTTTTGTGGACTAGTTTCTCATACCTATTCCTCATGGTGTGCAACAATGGGTAGTACAGCATCCCAGGGCCTGTCACTTTTTGACAAAAACCCTGAGGAACATGATACCTTGTAGAAGAGAGAGAGGTGTCCTTCTCACTAAGCCCACTCTGTGGCCCCAAATTAGACCATGAGGCTGAGGGCCGTAAGGAAGGGAGCTGACTTCAAGGTGACCTTTGGCTGGAGAAGAGCCCATGGCTACTTCTTCAGAGCTTTCTGCATGCTGGGGACCTGCTGGGCTGAGGTACCGTGGTGGTGCAGAAACACACTGAGGTCAGCTTGCCAGCTTGGTTGTTGCCGACCGTGCCACCGGGGACTCACTCATGTGCAAGATATTGACCCCTGGAAAGACAGAGCCTGTGGTTTTTGCAGAGTGGGATACTGAAGCCCTTGAGGACCAAAGCTCAGCTTTTTAAGGCAATTCCAGATCTATCTCTTTAATGATGCAGATAGGCAGCTTTAGGATGTGCCCATGGTGCCAGGGAAAGGCGTAGGGACTTTAGAAGAGCAGCAGATACCTCTCTGCATCTTTCAGCATCTAAGTATCTCAGGAGAAGAGAGACTTTTGTCTGAGTTTGCATGGGAAGCCCGTGTTGGGGTGAAAGATAGAGCTTGGCTTCTCCCAAATCCCCAAATGGGGTGGGCTTGCTTCTCCCCATATGTCTGTTTAGTTAGTCACCTGGTCCTGAAGGCCCAGAAAAGTGTCAGTGGGATTTCTTCAAGGTCAGAAAAGCATCCCCTGATAAAAGCACCCATTGAGGAGGAGTTTGTTTGGGTTGTTTTTTCTGGACACTGTGAGGTATCTGCGTGTTACAAACCAGCTGCACGCTGGTGGCACACCTTGAGGCACAGTCCTGCTCTCCTGGATCCCAGGACCAGCCAGTATCCATCCCCACCCCCACTGAGGGTGTCTGAGGGCACTGGTCCTAATAATGAGTGTCATCACTTCTGCTGCTCATGCAGCCTTGAGTTAGGATGTGGACCGAATGTTTATGGAGGTAAACATGATTATGTCCAATCACAGGCCTTAATGATGGTTATTAGAATGACAGCTATTGTGGCAAGGACATGTAATTATGTTGATTCTGCCTTTTATTGTCATATAATAATAAGCTGTTTTATCTAAGAGTGCAGGGGAGCTGGGGGAAGATGAGGCATTTATTGCATCAGGGGTTTTTTCTGATTGCCTGTTAGGTTAAATCTTGAAATCTTGTTCAGTCTTTCTGGAGTCAGAAGTCCCCCTCAGTTCAGTGTCAGGATGCAAGGGTCCTTATCCTATCTAACTGCCAGGAGCGCCCACGCAGGGAATGGGGCCCCAGCATGGTAGGTGCTGTTGAGACTCTGGCCACTTTGCAGAAAAATGCAGAGCATTCATCTAATTCCTTAATTTTCACAAAAAAAAGTAATTGATGGGTTTGTGCTGGCTGTAGTCTAACTTGAGAGGACCCCAGGGCTATCTCATAAAAAAGAAGTCACAGTGAGCGATAGATCACTGAGAGATGGCTGGAGCTAGCCTGACATTTTAAGACTTAATGGGTTAATAAAGTGTGTGTTTTAGGTGTCTGTCACTAAGTAGAGTTTGTCCATTCCCTGCACACACTCATACCTTGACGGCAGTACCTTTGACCTGCTGTGCACTACCCCTGCCTTCTTTGTCTGCTCCGTCCATCTGCCTCGGCTCAGGTTGCACTCAATGTTTATCCCTCGTAATCCAATTTAAGTTGCCGTAGAAAGCAATGGGGATTTACAGAAAGAAAGAAAAAAATCTCACTGGTTTGCAGAGCAGAAAAGACAGATTTTTTTTTTTTTCTTCTTCTTCAGGGTAGCTGCCTCTTCTCATCTCTTATTTCACTATGTATCAACAATCTGCCCTCCACTCCGTTTTTGAGCCTAGTGCAGTGAGATATTGTCCTGGGTGGGGGTCTGTATTAGGGATGGGCATTACAAAAACTGTGCTGTGGCTGGTGTTTGCCAAGAGAAATTGCCCGTGTGCGTCCCAGTTCTGTGAGCAGCTATGGAGTCAGTCTCCCTGAGCTCATGAAAGAGGGGAGAAGCTGTATCGCAGGTTTGAGCAGCTGGAAACCTCCACCCATCGATGGGCTCTTGCACAAGAACTGTTAGAAAGGCTTTCCCCATATTCAGATCAAATGGTAGTTTTCTTACTCCGTTGGAATTTCTTCTCCATTGCTCTTCTTTAAAAAAAAAAAATCACCTCCATCCCTGTATTTAAACCCTTCAGATATTTATTTGACTCCTGTTTCTTGGTCGCTTTTTGTCTTTCATGTCAGCTTGTATTTGGGCTAATCTTTAAACAATAGCTCTATTACTGTCGTCTTCTGTAGCATCTAATCATGACTGTATGGCAAATTATACCCTAAAAAGGTGTGCTGGACCAAGTGAAGCATAATATGCCAAAGATGTAGTGTTTAAACGTTCTGTTGGCAAAAGAAGTAAATTAGGATGTATCTGTATGATGGGAAGTGAGGGTTTGCCTATTGTTGGTACAAATTCTGCAATAACTTATCTCTCATGGACGTCGTTTAGTGTAATTGCTTTGCAAGAAACCTTTTGTGTCGCTGAGCCAGAACATTGTGCATTTGTATTTCGGTGCTTAACTTGCTCTTCATTAAGGACTGAATAGCACCATCCTTTTGCCTGTTACAGCGTGAGACAGACCAAAGCGACAGAAGGGCACGGTGTTAAGTGCGAGAGGCAAACATCCTCCCGCTCTGCCAAGGGGGAGAAGTGTCGCAAAGATGCCGGTGGCAATATGGTCCGAATCAGGAGCTGCTGAACCTCCTCTTCACCCCTGCTGGCTGTGTGGGGCACAGCACAGCCCCCACCCCACCTGGTTACCTGGGGGAGAGGAGTGGATTTTTTGAACTGGTGTAAACTTCTGCTTCTGGGGTGGGAATGGCTGATGCCCCATGCTCGTGTAAGTTTTTGTTGCCTATTGCTGCACCCCTGCAAAGGGAGGGGGAGTGGCAATCTGCAGGGGGGTATGAGTCAGAGCTGGGGCTTGGCACGCCACTGCCTGTCCCCTTCACTGGAGTCTCCAAAGGCAGCCTTGAAGGTCTCTGCCTGTGATTGTGCCTTTGGAAATTCTGCCCCAAGATTTTGAGAACAAAGCCCCGGGAGGCAAAGCATGCCCAAGGGTTTCATGTTTCTCTGAAACACTTGCACCCTGTAGTCATCTTGTAGCCCACTCTGTCCCGAATGTCTTCATCATCCTGTTAGCTGCCATAGCAGCTGGCTCTTGCTGCTTCTTGTGGACACACCGCTGACTCTGCCCTTCTTTCTTTGTTTTAGATTTTGGCCACTCCTCCGAGCTGGCGTTTGTTGTGGAGCCTAGCGATGACATAGCTGTGCAGGAGCAACCCTTGATCCTCTACTGCCAGGTGGAGGGCATCCAGCCCATCACCATCACGTGGCGGAAGAATGGCGTGATGATCGTGGACAGCGAGAATGCCTTTATGTTGGCCAACGGGTCGCTCTACGTCTCCCGCTTCCAGAGGGTCCGGGGAGATGGGTCCTCGGATGAAGGCGAGTACGATTGTATGGCACAAAACCACTATGGGCTGGTGGTGAGCCGGAAGGCGAAGATTCAGGCAGCGAGTAAGTACTGGCAATCCTGCAAGAGGCACTGGCTTTGCTGGGAAGCAGGAGGACAGCGTGGTGGGTGCTGGGTGTTGAGGCAGGGAGGATTAAAGAGGGGAGAGAGAAAAAAGAACCTGGAGCTGGTGTGGGGATCTAATCTGTGTAGATATCTAGGTGTGAAAGAAGAGCTAATCGGCCTTCTCAGGGAGAAAACTAAAAGCCACCTTCTAGCACTAAATTCCCTGCCTCAGAGGGGTAAGTTATGTTAAAGTCATGTGGCGAAGTAGTCTGTGGTTCCTGTATCTCCTGTGGTGGGTTTGGAAGCCCCTTTGCTGTGCAGCACGGCTGGGCTCTGCTTGGCAGGCAGCGCTTTCCAAACCATAGGCAAAGACCTTCTGAAGGTCATGGTTTCTTTCATTTTGTTATTTAAGGCAGGCAGTGTGGAGGCAGCAAGGTCTTATTTACTACCCGGCATGGCAGTGCCTTTGGGGGCAAGGCTAACAACACCAGACAGATTGTCTGGTGGGGGAGCTGGGAGGAGGAGAGAGATGAAAATGTCAGCGAGGGAATGAAATTTAAAGGTGGGGGAGGAAGAATTACAGGGCAGGCTGTGACTCCAGCCCTGCGCAGTACCCGCCTTAGCCCGTTGCATTGCTGTGGCCAGAGCAGTGGGTCCTGTTGGGTCTCCTGCCATGGCTGCTGTGTTCCCCCTTGCTGGCTCTGGTTGCTGGTTTGTTTGTCCCAGGACTGATGGCAGAGCTGAGGTGTTGTGGTGGTTTCTGTCCCTGTTGTGTTGGTGCCCAGCTTTGCCCACAGACTCTGTGGGCTCTGGGGGTGCAGCTGCTAATCCTTTTTGCATTCAACCAGAAGTCGCTGCTGCGTGTCATTTATATATGGGTGTGAGGACAGGTGTCTGGTAGGGCCCTGAGACCTGGTCGAATGCTGGTTTGTTAAATAAGTTCTACTGAAGGGTTCTCCAACTTGTCTGGGAAACGACTACTGTTGTTCTTTCTGTGCAAGCCACTTACTACCGCTTCTGTTGCGTTTGCAAATTGCGCTGTGATTTTTTTGGTGCAAAGCAGGAAAAGTCTATGGTAAAGTCTGGGGCTGTGATCCCCTGGTTGCGCTCCCCAAACCAGGGGGGCCTTTCGGAGCACTGCTGCACGCTCCCTGCAGCGCCAGGGCCGGCTGGCAGCCCACCAAGGGAACACTCCAGCCCTTGTGTATAACAATTCCCGAGTGCATGAAGTGGCCATCTGCAAACCTAGCTTTTCAGTAGTGTAAGAAGTGACATTGTCCAGGAGCCAAGGGCTTTGGGTCCGTGCCAGATTAGCAGCTGGATCTCAAACTTGTCAGTCTTGTGGTGCTAAACCTTGGAGCACTTTTGGTGAACAGCTCTGGCATTTATGAGCTGGGAGCTGACTGACGCACAATGTCAAACTTCTCGGACCTGTAAACAGGAGACATGAGAGCCGAAGGAATTACCTATGGGATAGTGGATTGTCAATAAACACTGTTATCTCAGCTCCTGCATCAATATGTATGTGATGTGCTGTGTGTTCCTGAATAGCATTTCCTTTTGTAGCCATAGTTTCACATGAATCAAAATGAAAAAGGGATTGTGTTGAAAATGCTCTGGACTCTACTCTGACTTCAGGCTTGGTTTCTTGCCAGCCTTGAGAAGAGATCTGGGAGAAGCCAGCACAAAACAGGGCACACCTGGCCTCGATGCCACAGGTGCCTGTGTGTAGTGGGAATAAACTGGGATGTTGTGGACATATGTAACCTTCTCCTCAGGGTGAGCTCACCTGCTGTGCCTGAACCGCATGAGCACGCGCTTGCACTTAGGACTCAGCTTAAACATAGGTGAAATCTCCTACGAATGAATCACAGTTGTACCTTCCAACCCCTGTGTCTCAGGGTGGTTACACACAAGGAATAGTGATTCTCCTTGCCCCAAGTCCCGTTAAGCAAATCAAACAAAGGAGGAGGGTAATTATCCCATTTTAGTGATGACAGGAGCATTGCATCGAAGAAATGGGTGCTTGCTGCCTGGAAGAAAAAAAAAATAAAAAATGAAGCACTAAGCAGACCTTTGCAGAGCAGAGTAAATACTGCCGGTGGGTAAAACCTCATCCCAGTGCTGATCTCTTCTTCCCTCTGAGCCTGACATCTGAACACAAAAGCAAAGGAGAAATAAAAACCTTTCACAAACAAAAATCTTGAAAGTTGATCAAGGCCGAGCTACTGAGGAATAAAAGGGATCTGACAGACCGGAGCCCCTCGAGAGCTCTGCTGCACTTTTCACTGTCTTCAAAGGCAGGCTGTTAGTCTCATATCACCGTTACAGACCCTGGCTTTGTATTATTGCTTGGAATATAATCTTCTTGGCTTGGAGGAATGTACATATTTGCATTCAGGAAATGTGGGCTGGATATCATATTTTTATGTTTCAAATTTACTTCAACACTTGGTACTGAGTAAAATTTAACTGGAAGAATATGCTGCTCTCAGCCACTGCGCGTGCGGCCCCGATGCGCTTGAGGTGCATACAGTTTCCCCACGGAACAGGCACTTCTTAAAACCTTCCTCTTAAGAATTGACTCATTAAATTTATTTAACTAAGATTCAGGAGATTTTCTGTATGTCGTCATTATTAATCGAAGATACCCAGCAGAGGGAAGTGGACCTTGGCTGGTTTGTGGATTGGCAGGTCAGGTGCTAAACACATTGATAACATTTTTGTAGTGTAACCTTCTTTTGAACAAGTACAAGTGAGCAAGAAGCCTACACGTCGCTGAGTTGAGCAGAGGCCCTCGGCTTTTCCACCCTCTGCCTAACATGTCAGTTGGAATTTTTTTGGTTGCTGTTTCTGCGTCTGTTCAAACTCTGGTGTCTTAGTTTAAAAGGTTGTGGAATGCAACATGTTTTTATAATCTGATCAGGTTATTGAATACAGATCTTCTTTCTCCTAATGACAGTTTCATAATTTTGCATGACTCCGAGCTGTCTTAATTAAAATCAGTTTTGTAGGCAGAGTGTTCTCTGGAGGCACTGCTTGGCTGTGTGTTCGCGGGTCTCTTTGAGGACCTGTATTTCCCTTGTGCATGCCAGAAGCTGATGCACGCCTTTGCTCTCTGGGGATGAAGATACCCTCTGAGCAGTAACAGCTAGAGCCTGCTCCTTTGGAAGGTGAGCTCCCTAAAATGCAGCTGCCTTTCTTCTCATCACCACCCTTTGCTTAACTTGGCCTTACTTGACTCTGATCATGTTGTCTCAAGGCATTTCCAGCCCTTTTTGCTGATGCTGTAATTTGATGGGAGCTGGCTCCACATCATCATAAATCACAGCCCAGCCGGTGGAGTAAGACCCATTGATTATATCACTCAATAACAAGCAGTTACCACTAATTGGAAATCACCATCAAACTGGGTATCGGATCAGGCTCTGCACGCGTCCAGCCTGAGAGTAGCAATTTTCCGTGTTTGATCCGGTGCTATAAAAAAAAGGAAAGAGGAACAGTCAGTCAATTGTGCAACTTAGAGCCAAAGAGGTTTCTTGAAGTTTGGTGGAATGGACCTGCCTAGTATCTGAAGTACTGGGGGACCTGAGAATAGCTCTGAAGAGATCTAGACTTGTAAAGACTCTTTCCTCATCGTGTCTTGCTGCAGGGGGACTGTTTGGTAGCCCTTGCCCTTCTCTGCTCCCTTACCTCTTCCCTTCTGTGTCCTGCCCCAAATCCCACTCCTCCATCCCACTGTGTTTGGCCGTCCATGGCACTTACCCCACCAGCAGGAGGGCAGGATTGATAGCCGGGCAAGGCAGATGTTATATCTCTTCTCTGCACTGATCCCTGCAGACAGCAGCAGCAGCTCCTCTCACCCAGCCTGAGGACAAGCACACTCTCCCCACAAACATGCTGGCCACTGTGGCCTCCAGGCCAAGGGTCTCAAGGTCATCTGTGAAATATAAAAAGGGGGAAGGTCTGGTGCATATGCATGCTTGCAATTTGGTTTCCCTGCCAAGCTGTGTGGCTGAGGGAGAAGGTGGTGAATTGCGGAGTTTTTAAAGCAGCAAAGATCTTCCCATCATTTCAGCTCCTCTGCACAGAATATATTCAGGGTTTAACCTGCAGCCCCCTTTCCAGGCTCTGGGGTGGTGGGAAGAGCTGCTGAGCCCAAATAATGGCAGCATTTATAAGAGTGTAGAGACAAGAAGGAAGTCTAAAAGGATTAGGGAGAGACAAAGGGGGCTGATTATTTTATGGGTCACAATACAAGGCATTAGAGTGAGATCACAAAGGGATGTAATTACAAAAGAAGGCCATACTGGGGGGATCAAACCAGGATTAGAGTGGGAAATGTTTTTACACAGTTTTGTTCCACTCATTATGAAGTTAGCATTTTAAATTAAGGTTTAAATAAGGTGGCACCAAAGTTGTCACCAAGGTATTTCCTGGGCAATGCCACTGTTTGGATGCAGATTGTGAGTCTTGGCTCAAAACATCAAGGCAGACCTTAAGCACGTGGGTTTGCTGTTGATTTTTCTTGTGCGTGTACAGTATCTGTATTGTCAGCAGAGCCCTACCTATAGCTTGTGCTTAGATTGAGTGAACCCACTTACACAGTTGGAAGCAGGATACTTTTGTGATGACACGTTTTAGTGGTGCGAAACATGTGCTGGAGGTAAAGGTATGCTTTGAAAGCAGGTGCCCTGGTGTCAGTTTGCGGCTCTGGAGACATTGGTTGTGTTACTCCCAGGAACTTTTGGCTAACGGTCACTTGCATTTTATTGCAGTTTAGCCCCTGCTGTTGCATGCCAAGTTTCCTTCATCCACAAACAAGATTTTTAAAAAATTTTTTTCAGTTGTGGCTCTGCTTGCATTTAATGCCCTTTCTTCTCAAATGCTGAGTAGGAGGGCTTAGTACTGATGCAGTGATGTTTCTTTATTGTCTGTGCCTTGAATGCTTATGGTTCTGGGTAAGCCCAAAGCAAGTTCTGGGCTTGTAGCAGTGGGTCTCAGAGGGGAAAAATACCCATGAGGAATTACTGGGAAAAAAAAAAAAAAAAAAGGAAAGAAAGAAATTAAGTTAAGCCAATAGACTGTGGGAGGTTTCCAGGGAATGGGTATGATGGGTGAGTGGGTTATTTCCCTCCATCAGCTCTTTTGGCTGCCTCTAGGACGTGCTGGCTCACGTGATGCTGCCTCCCACATCTGTACTGCAGTATTTGGCCCTGTGTGTGCTGCAAAACAAATGCACAAATATAGGAGTCACAGGGGGGAGATCAGAGAGATTTGACTGGGAATTTTAGTAGATTTGTGGGATTAAAAGAGTTTGTCACTTACCACCCACTGCATTTCAGTGTCTGCATCTAACAGCCAGGATTTATCCTGAGAGTTGAGCACATTATAAGACCATATTTCTTTTGGCTGCTCATTTCTTAGCAGTGTGATAATTATTTAAATATCATCTTGCACTTCTTCGTGAGGCTTCCAATGTGGATGCGCCAACCTTAGCTCCGGCAATGTTATCTCTCATATAGGGGGTTTGCACTGCAGGCAGTAATGTCACTTAGTCATTTATAGAAAGCTCAGGGGAAATATATCTGAAGAATTTCATTAATGGTAGCACTGTTGAGTTATTTGTCTCAATTAACTCTTGGAGCACAGCTGAGGAAGTTCTGACATCTCTGCAGACCGCACCTGCAGCATGAGGCTGCTCCTGAGTTCGCCGTCTGCTTTTTTAACACAGGATGATGCTCTGCTGGTACCTGCGTGGGCGACTCTGTGGAGATGACATGGTGCCCAGCCTCATGTGCTGTGACACTGCTTGTCCCTCTGCCTGCTGCTTTCCTCCAGCCTCTCCTTGAAGCGTGGAGCCACCCTCCTCTGTTATTTTATTCAGGTGGGCAGGACTCTGCTACCTTGGTCTTCTGCTTGCAGTCATCACCCCGGGATATCTTTGGTGCTGTCACCTAGACCAGCTCTTTATCTACTTAGGCTCATCTCAGCTTAAGGATTTGTAATGCTACTAGTTATACAGTTGTTTTTCCAATGGGCTAGTGAGACGACATGATGGTTATATATGGCTTTCACTCTCATTCTGCCCTCCAAGGGTCCCAGCTGGCCATGGTGTGGCCAGCAACATCCATGCACCATCCGTGCCTCAGTTTCCCCTCTCTGAACTCGGGATGGGTTTACTGTCAGTGTCATTGTTTGCACACCCCTGTGAGCACCTTGAGAGGGGTAAGTTGCTATTTTCTGTTTACTGGGGACCCATGTTATCTGGATATGGTGTTTCATCTGCACCCTCGCTTCCCTGCGAGCCTGCCAAGAGGTGAAGTGTGCGCAGTGCCGGGGGAAGGCTGGTGTCCAGGTGAGAGGCGGGCTGCTTTGCTGCCACCGTTCATTGGCAAGGCTGTGAGTAGGAATTGATTTTCGGGGGCATTTGACCAGAGCAATCAATGCTCTTGATCTAGCAGGTAACCAGTGAGTTAAAGGAAAGCATCGCTGCATTTGTCTGGAAACTCTGGTCATGGCTGTAACCTACAGTTACTGAAAAAAGCAAAATACATAAATAAATAAGAGGGTATGGAAGCTGTAGAGAAAAATACCTGATTTTGTCAGGGCTGTGTCTTGTGTGCTGATCACTGCCCACAGCAGCCTGCCCGCTATGAGATCAGAATTTGGAGACCCTGCTCTGAGTGTCTGGGGCCTTTGGGTGCAGTAGTGATATGAGCAAGGGTAGACTTCACAAATCCCCTCTTAGGGGTGAGTCCCTGCACAGGAGCCAGAGCTGTCTTCCCAGGGCCAGTGGGATGAGACCCGGGAGAGCTGTTGGCCGGAGCTCCCCGACACTGAGGGATGGTGGATCCCCGTTCCGTGCGCTGCCTCTTCTGCTCCGGTTTTGGCTCTACCCACTGTCGCAGCCCTGTTGCCGGGAAGGGAGTCTGCTCCCACTCCTCCTAGGCACAGCATATGGTTTTCAGAGAGGTTCTTGCTTTAAACCCAATTTTACAGTTGGGTTGACTGAGGCAAAAGGAGGTCAAACGATTCGCCTGAGGTCACTCAATAAGTGGCTCAGATTAAATCTCAACCCACGATGCTGCCCGTTCCCAGCGCTGGCTGTGCCGGCCGGACCAGATGGCCTTCTGAATGCGGCGTCAAGATCCTCAGCTTTTTCTCTCCCTCATTGTTCTCCATTGTGGGCTTCTGAATGCAGGACCTTGAAAGTGAGAGTCATTTGGATTTGCCGAGTCCAAGTTATTCTGTTTAATGACATGGATTTGCACGAGAGGGTTTAGACACACTGCTTTGCTGCGGAGGCTTGAATTTTGCAGAGGTTTACCTCTTTGCTTCAGTTTTGTGATGTTAAAACTCTCTCTGCCCCCACCAACTAAAAGTGGTCCCCTACCCTTTCAGCTGCCCTGCTGCTGTCTCACTGGCTGAGCAGGGCTGCCCTGGCCTTGTACCTGTGCAGGTTTGTCCATAGGGCTCTCGGGCCTCTGTGATAATTCCCTGGGTGATTTTGCTGCAGCTTTCGCACCACTCTGGTTTGTCTGTGTAGTTTGTGCCTTCCCTGTAAGCTTGGTCCTGGGCTCACACAAGGGTATGGGCATAGGGTGCTGCTGGATGGACCGTGTCGTGCGTTTGGGTCTGGGAACCTGCAGGCTCCCGTGTTAGCACTGGAAGCACAGACAGGGATGCTGACATCTCCCTCCTGATCTAGTGTGGTGTCCCATGCATTGCTTGTGACAGGAGTAGGGGCCACAATGCAGTTAAAGCAGTGCACTGGGTATCACAAGATGAGCTCCCCACTCTCTAAATTAAGGATCTGCCTGGAAAAGCACGGCTCCGTAAGCTCTTTTGGAAAGCAGGTGGGCAAATCCTCGGGACTTGCCTAGCAGAGACCATCTGCCCAAGGAGCAGCAATGCTAGGGTAGCTGTTCCTGCCCACATGCACCCACCTACCTGAGGTCCTCGGGTGGTGGGGACCTCTCCTGCACCCACACATCTCTCTGCATCCAGTCTCCTGCAGAAGGCCCGCTCACATGCCTCAGTAAGTTGGCAACTCTTGAGCATGCCTTGATTAATGGTGGTTTTTTGTCAGTCCTAAGAGGTCCCCATTATGTGCCTTTGATGCTGCATTTTGCACTTACCACTGTCACTGAGCTCAATGACTAATTTTCACAGGTCATGGGAGAGGGACAATGGATTGGGCCACATTTGGAAGAAACAAATGAAATTTTGCTGCAACTGAGAGCACTAATTAAGAGTGAGGATCAATTTGGATGTACAAAAGAGATAGTTTTAGGCTGCTGGTGTGTAAATGAGTGGCAGTGTTGTGGTAGCAAAAAAGGCTCAGTGTGTGCATACTTCAACTGCAGCATTGTACTCCACTGCATTTCATCAATCCTTCTGTGATTATTCATCGAGGAAAAACCAAGTGTTTTCCTGCCTGCTGTGCCTGGGAAAGGTAGGGACAGCAAACCTACTGGATCAAGTCATGGTTGATCCCTATGAAATGTTTTGGGCCAGGAACAGGAGCTTGTGTTTCTTCAATTGCCTTGTTCGTCTTGGAGCATGGCACTGCAGATTGCCTGGTGGCTTTTGAGCGCAGTGCATTGCGTTCCCTGCCCAGCTCTGTGGGCAAGATGATGCCCATCCTCCCCTCAGGCCATAGCTCATCTTGCCAGGGATTGCACTGCTTTGCTGAGACTGCAGAGGAAAAATGCTGATTTGGAAGATGTGTCAAAGAGGGAAGGGGGACAGTGAATTGTCCTCAAGGAGGATGTCATGGATGCAGCAGGAGGGGCAAGGAAAAGCCAAGGATGTGCAAGCTGAGTTCATGGCTTCACTGTGCATTGAAGAAACATGATTCAGGTTCACCCACGTCTTCGCATACCACAAAATGTCAGAAATAATGTGTATTTGGGATGAGCTGGTTGCAAATATCCAGGTTTCCAGGGTGTGCTGGTTCACAATCAGTTTGCAGATCATTTTGGTGAAATCATGCCTATTTTTGGTTGGATTTGCCTTGGGCAGAAAGGTAGGAGCATTGACTGGAGCATCCTTTTGCCAAAAGGGTTCTCCAAGGCCTGTGGGGTTCCCATGAAGCAAAGGCTAAATGGATTTGAATCCAAACAGATTAATGGTACTGAGCAAACTTCCAAGATGATCAGGTGGAAGCGGCAGTTCTGTTTTCCCTTGTTCCTTGGTGTGGTTTTCCTATTACCATTTTTCTTTCCCTGCAGCTCAGTGTCTTCCCAGAGGGCAGTGGGGCATTCAGCCTGATTCTAGGGGATTGCTTTTGTCCTGAGCTCTGTACGGTGACACTGCCCTGAATGGCCAGGCAATATGCCTGCATCCCTTTGGTCCCCAGTGTGGCAGCTTCATCCGAGGTGAGGGTGCTTGCTCAGGGCACTTTGTGTGCTCGGAGCAGCATCCATGTCCAGCTCACCATGGTTTCCCACGGCAATGTGTAAAGAGGCGGGAGGGAAAGTCATGACTGCATCTTTCATTAGTGATTCTAATGCTTGAGGGGAGAAGAGAGGCAGGGCCCCAAGGGGGTCAGCTTGAACTCTCAAAAAAAAAGGGAGGGGAGAGAGAAGACAATGTCTTTGCATGCTGGACTGGCCATTTGAAAGATGACAATAAAAACAGTTGTTTTGTTTTTTTTTTTTTATGGTAGCTAAAGAGAAAACAGCTACCTTGTCCCCTAGGACTTTTAATGGTAGCCAAAACCAGCTTCCTTGTCCCCTGGAACACCCCTGGGTGCTCTAGATCTTTGCAAGGGCTCAGGCTCTGCAGGCACCCAGCTCCTCTAAATGACAGGGGCTAGTCAACATCCAAAAGACAGAGCCTGAGCGCGAGTCTTAAGGGTCCAGACTTGACTGTTTTGGCTAGAAGCAGGGTGGTGGTTGATGCCTTGGGAAGCATGGTTCTGCTATTGCT
This sequence comes from Athene noctua, assembly GCF_965140245.1. Lineage (NCBI taxonomy): Eukaryota > Metazoa > Chordata > Aves > Strigiformes > Strigidae > Athene > Athene noctua. Next base: position 13,133,934 of record NC_134049.1, on the reverse strand, counting down.
GTCCCGTGTGACCTTGGGCAGCTCTCCCGATGCCCTTGTTATCTCCAGGAATCAGGGACAGAGGCATTGGTGCTCCCCAGCCTCTCCCAGCCCCTTTGGGTTTGGGGGCCTGTCGCCCACAGACAGACTGTGCCGAGCTGGTGCCACGGAGCCTTGACCCTGCTTGAAGCTGTCAGAGCCGGTTATTGGCACCGGCAGCTCGTTCCCACCGCAGCAGGTCTGGGGAGGCTCCTTCCCTCCAGGCACACTGCTCGTGCTGATTGCTCTGCAGCTAATTTGGGGTTGGGGAGTTGGGGCACTGCAAGGACCTTATGTCGCTGCCGGTCATTGATTTTCACGAGGCTCGTGGATCTGGCTTTTCTGAGACCTTTGAGCTTCTACCCAATCATCTGGGAACCAGCCAGGGGGTTCAGAAGTTTTTAGAGGAAGACAGAGGTCCTTGCATTGTATGTTCAGGAGCAAAAGCCTCTTAAACAACAAGTATTAAAAGTCAGCGTAGGTGTAGGTACACAGGAGGTGTTTGTGTTTCTGCACTGGGGAACATGTACAAGCCTTGCTGTTTTAAAGCATAGTTTGCATACGTTTGAAGCACCTCTGTGATTCATCGTGCCGCGTCCTGCAGGGGAAATGGGATTTGTTCTTGTACAGCTCCGTGCCCAAGGGTAGCCTGCTTAATTTTTCTTTTGCTAACTAGGTTCCCTCAAGAATGAGAGATTACCTGATCTTCCAAAAGCATTTCCAATGTGCGGGGAAGTCTGGATGACTCACAACTTTTAATTAGCTCTCCTGACCGAGGCAAGGATCCCTCCCTTCCTCCCTCCGTTACAGAGAGGTGGTGATTAGAATTACAATGAAGATAATCCAAACTGTATGTGTAGGGTTTTCTGTAAGCGGAGAACAAAGCAGGACATCCATCTGGTGAGTGTGAGCCCATAATACCTTTCTGCTCATTTCTCCAGTGCAACAGGAGCTGCTTGGGACGGAAGCAGGCTCATTATTTTGGAAAGGCTTGCTGACACGCAGAGCAGGGCTGGCTTGTAATCTCTGAGGCACTGAAACTGCTGCTCAGGAAGGAGCATTGCTTTTATTTTTAAGTCTACCTTTGTATTTCTCCTTGTTAAAATCTGCAGTGATGAAGAATACCAACCTCTTCTGAGCCTGCCTTTAATTAGTGTATGAATGAGAGATGCCCTTAGTTTTAGGAAGGCTAATCAAAGCTGTAAGTGAGTTTTAAAAGGCACTACCCAGCAGCCGAGCTAAGCCTGTCCTGTGACAAACATCCCAGCAGCAGTGAGGAAATGCATTAGCTGGAGACAACCTCCTTTTTGAATGATGCTATTTCCCCTTACTTAAAATTTCTTTCTCTGTATTGGATAGAGCTCTTGCCTCAAAACTTTGGCATCCCCTTATGTCCCGTCTTTGCGTCGGGAGGCTCGCTTGGTGCCGTGGGGTCTGCTTTCCCAAGCTGTGCCTGACGGCAGGCAAGGAAGAGGCAGAGTTTGCAGCAGAGAAATGTGATCTTGGGATGTTGGGCCCTTGGCCATGGTGCTACTTGTGCTTTACAGTCAGTTGGATTTTGCCAGGCTGCTCCAGCCCGGCAAGAGATGGGCCCATTGTGACAGGGCCGCCTTGGTGAGAAAGAAACAACAAAAAGCCGTTGTGGAGGAGCAGCCGGCACTCCGTGCTGCCGCTCGCCACCATGACAGCAATGCAACGCATGCTTCGACTCCTGCCATGGCAACAAGTTCATCCTTAGGCCAGTACAACGGTTGGCCGCAACGTGGCAAGGCGGCCAGGAGCCGCCCCAGCCTTGCGGCATCCCCAGAAGGACCCAGGAAGGCAGGAAGCATGGGAATAGGTTTTGTGCCTGCAAGATGCTCTGCCAGCTGCAAAATTCAGGCTGCTGGTTTCCTACCCAAAAAGGACAGGCGAGGCACTGGGCAGTCCTTTTGGGATCCAGAGGTGGGCAGCATCGGTGTGCAGAGTCGTGACAGTTCTTGCCCTCCAGCACAAAGAGCTCAGGAAGGAAGATGGAGAGCCCAGATCCAAGGAAATGTTGGTCAAACACAAGGAATCCATTCCTCCTGTTAGTGCTTCAGGCATTAAAAAAATCCTCCTTGCATATCAGAGCTAAGTGCAGCATTTGCTTTGAAGGTAATGTCTCTTCAAGCCAGGATCCCGAGTGCCGAACTTGCCACTGGCACCTCCTGGCAACCCTGCACGAGCCAGGCGTGCCGGTGGGGTGCAGCTGGTGTGGCTCAAGGGGCAAATATGATCAGCTGTTGAATGGCAGAGATTTGAGATGTCATGCCAAGGCTTCATGTTTTGATTTTTGTAAAGCATGCTGTGAAATTCATAGATGGAGTATTTCTGGGGAGCTGCTTTGCTTCCTGTACGAAAAGGGGGGGGAAAGTGGAAAATAAATAATGTGCTATATTGACAGCTTTCAGCATTAAAAACCTGATTTGCACTGTCTTTCCCTTCCTAAAATTGTAACACTACTTCTGAATTCTTGATAATAAAAAATAGCAAATTATCAGTTCCTTTAGGTCGTCTATTGACTTTTAGCTGTTATTGTACACAAGTCATGTTTCTAGTATTTGTGATTCGTAGAGAAAAAAAAAAGCTTGAAAATATCTCGCTTTTAACATAACAAGAGCTAAGGTTGACAGAACTGCGAAACGCTGAAAGTTTGGGCTTCACGGCATTGCCAGACATCACAAGGTCCTTGATGACATGATGAGAGCTGGGAAAGCTGAATAAACTGATGAGCTTTTTCCATTTTGGTCCCTTGTCATGTAAATAGGCTCCAATCTGCATGTCAGATCCCTTGGGTAAGGGAGTGTAATAACATTAAAAATAAGGCAGCAAAAACCTCAAGGTGTGTGTGTGTGTTAGCAATCTTTAAACAGGAAAAAAATATGCTTGAAGGAGTTTGGATCAGGTGAGAGGGCTCCTCGTTACTGCTCTGCTTCTAATGCAAAAAGGTAACTGCCATGGCTTTAAAGCAAGTACTTTAATGCTACATAAATATAATTGCTTCGATGAAATGTCTTTAGCCTCCTGAGGGAAGTTGTAGTCTGGTAAGCTTTTAGATATGAATGGACGACTCTGTAATTGCTATTGTTTCTGAGACACATTAGGAAGGCCTAATGCTGATCACTTCTGGCATGTTATGGAAGCAGCGTAATGGCAGTCCCACGCAGCGTGCAGGGGAGAGGGTATTAGTATGCATTTTGCAGGATGAAAAACTGACAAACGCTTCAGGACTGGAAGTTTTTTTCCTAATTAGATTGTGGGCTTGTGAATTGTATTTGATTTTTTTTTTTTTTTTTTTTTTTCCCTTTTCCTGCTGGTATGCGGAGTGTAGGTATCTAATTCTTTGCAATTTAGGCTTTGGATAATGAGCTTGAAGGCAACATCTCTGAGGAGTGTGGGATTGATGGGTTAGTACATCAGCTCTGGTTAGTGCAATCTCCTGACTCTGACAGGGTCCAAACCAGCTGGTTCAGAGAAAAGGGCAAGACATGGGTATTGAGAATAACTTTTTTTTTTTTTATTATTTTAATACTGATTAGTAAAACATGGGATATTCTGATACATGAGATGTGCTTCCATCTCTGGATTGGGAGCAGCTATATTTAAAATTCAGAATCTGGACGTAAAGATCATTCCTAAAAGATACCTTGGGTTGTTTCCTGGTTTTGGAGACTGTAAGCATCCTGTTTTCCAGCTTTTCTTCATGGCACAGGGGCCAGAAATGCTAGCAAAGTGCTCTGGCACAGTAAGCAACTAGGTGGGAGTTTAAGGACCTTACACCATCCTAGTAATTCTGGCTTTGGTGGCATTTTCCTGGCAGCAAGTGAAACCCAGGTCCGAAGAGGCAGCAGCGTGGCCAGGAGGACTGGCACATCCTTTCGGGTATTGATGTAATTCTCATGCTATCAGTCAGACACGGGGTTATTCCTCATTTTCTGCTGGGCAGTGTTTTTTAAGTTCTTCTCAGTGCTGTTGGACTGCAGTCGTGTTCCCTGCCAGAGACAGGGGCCTGTTCGCAAAACCAGGGAGGTTTCCAGGCTTGGCTGGAAGAATTAAGGCCAGTGCTAGGGCTGGGTATGGCAGGCAGCTGAGATCTCCCATCGCACTGGTACTCACTCATTACAGATTAAACCCTGCACGTGGCTGGATGGTCTGTAGGGGTTAGTCCATGTCCTGTGCCTTATTGGAAGTGGCATTACTTGGAAGCTTTGCCATCATTTGCTTTGCTTTTCTATTAATGTGCCTTATTTCCATGGCTCTCCTCCCAGAGGTAGCATTCCTCAGACTAAGTGTTATGTTGCTCAGACTAATACTCCCTGATTTCAGAGACTGGCCTGCTGATTCCCAGGGTGGGAGCCTAGCCAAGCAAAAGCCATGGGATTGCCCATTTTATCTTTTGCCTCCGTGTGCTGATCTGGACCTTGTCCATACCATCAGGTGCATGCACAGCCTGGCTGCTGGATGTTTCTTCCTTCCATCAGCAGCTCGTATATTTTGTCAGTGATGCTCAGAGCTCCAAATCTCTTTTTTTCCTAGCTCTGTTAGCACTGACTTTAGGAGTGGTATCAGTTTGTGGTTGTTTTGTTGCTTGATCCTGCAAGAATATCTATCAGGTAGTAGCCAAAGGAAGATTTATTTCTGCCCTTGGGTTGTGTGGGTGTCTCTAAAATGCTGCTGTCTCTCACCATCCCCTGTGCAATTCCAGCTTGTTTACCAAAGTTGGTCCCAAAATGTTGGGAGCTGCTGGGCCTGGAGAGAGAGCCTGGAAAAAGCTCTTCTGGGGACAAAACAGAAGAGATGGCATTAGGTCCTTTATCGTTGTCCTGTCCTTGTGTAGGGACTGATGTAAATGTAGTCCTCATCTCCGCTGCACCATTAGCATCCTATTATAAAATGAAAAGTAATAACTTACTGATGCTTTCCCTTGAATGTTTAGCCTCAAGTGGTAAATCTCGGTCTTACTTGGAATTTATTTTCATTCTGGAGATTTTTACTGCCTTCAGAAACTTCACTTAGAAGAGTGAGATTTTATGGCTCTAAACGGTATGGTTTAAAAGACTGGGGTTTTTTATCCCATGGGCTTTTCTTCAAGGAATATGAGAGGGGTCGTGTAATCCTTGACATACAATAGATTGTCCCAGATTAATAACACACTATTTTTCACTGTGAACACAGTCCTGGCCCACTGTAATTTACTCTCCATCCTGACATGCTGTTAATTAGGATAAACGCTTATGTGAATACTCCGCATATGGCCGGTGCCAGCTTTCATAATAAGTTGCCCCAAAAGCGTGAGGAACGAGGGGTAGTGAGTCAATGAAAATCCTGTCATAAATTGACTTTTTGTGTCCTGGCAGTGCTTGGCTGAAAGCCAATGACAATAAGAGTCCGGCGTGCCAGAATTCACGGGCAAATAACACTTTTCCACTGCAGCATCCTTACAAGACACCCTCCCAGCAGCCGTCCGTCCTTCCTGCCTGCCACTCATTCCCTTGTGTCCAAGGAGGCTGTCGAGGGGGGGGGAAGTGTCTCTGTGTTGTGATGGGGTGCAATGAAAACATGAGTGACAGAGTGACATTTTGACAGCTTGACTTCAGGTTCCTACTGCAAATGTAAATAAGTTCATTTGAATCCAATTTATACAACCTGGAGTTTTTAATGGGAAATAAATGGAGGATTGCTTAAAGGTGACTTTTAGGGATTTTATTTTTTTAATCTGGGATTTTTGTGGGGTTTTTTAATGGGTTCAGCCACAAATTTCCATGACATTGTGGAGGTCGAAGTGATCTCTGTCCCAGTTGCATGTTTTTCCATCAAATTGCTTTGTTTTCTCCCAGTTTAATGCTAATCCCCATCTGAGTCGAGAGACTGCCAGCAATGTAGTTCATTAAATGTACCTATTGAGCAGCTGATAAAATTGAACTACAATCCCATCCTCCTCAAATCAAGGACTCTTAAACAGCCAATAGTCCATTTTATCTTTTTCCTAAGGGGTCTAATCTATTGCTCTTTCTCACTTGGAGACTTGCTGTATTTTCACTGGAGAAAAGTCGCTGAATGTCTTGTCAGGTGGGAACAAGACTGGTTGAATTGTGCCTCAAAGTGTGATTTATTTAGATGATCTTGGTACCTTGGGAATTTCTTACTCCTTGTTAGTGCTCCTTGTAGTAACTCCTGCCTGAGATTTGGGTGAGTAGTGCTGGAAGATGCAAACTCTGGTTTGCATTCCCCTCAGAGGAGCAATACAGCTGCGGTTTGGTAAAAGGTGGCATGAGATGACCCCCTGCATGACAGCATGTGGAGCCATGTGGGATGCAGAGCTCTTGTCCTTTTGGGGTCTGATTGCAGCACTGCTCTCGTACCTTCCTTCCAGGGTCTCTTTCTTGCTGGTTTTCTCAGAGATACGTATGCCTCTTCTTAGATTCCTTGGAGAAGCTGGGTAGCTCCTCCAATATTTCAGATAAAGCACCTAGACCAAAAAGACTATGGGGTTGAGATGGACCGTGGCAAGATCTGACAAAAGCACAGGAAACTGAAGCTCACCCGAGGCCAGACCCTTATCCTGATGTCTGGCACAGCAGAGCAGGATGTGATGCCTGCTGACCCGCACAAATGTGGGTCCGAGTGGACAAACAAACTGGGCTCAGCACTGCTTCCCAAAGGGACCTGTGTACTGAGGAGGGTTTAAATATTTTCCTTGGTGCTGCAAAATGCTAGGGAGGCACAGTGGGTGCAAATAGAGCTTAAAGCAGACTGGATTTTCATGTAGTTGAGTCTTTGGACTGAGCTAGCTCAGATTTCCTCTGGTTTCCTTCTAGCAGAGAATCTGGAGAAGGACTAGGGGATCTCATGGTGTGTTAAATTCAGCTTGTCCTTGTGGGCCTGAAAAGAGACTGGAACTTTCTGCTAGTTGAATATACACCATTTACTGTTTGTGTTTTGCAGGTTGTGTCAGAGTTGCCTTGTAGCTGCTGGTCCTCAAATGAGTGGCTTAAACCCTGGGTATTTAAAAAATTTTGAAAACAGATACAGGGTTTTGTGGGTTTGTCTTTTTTTTTTTCTTTTTTTTCCTCCTGAAATTTTTCAGTGTTCCTTGAGTCGGAAGTTTTGCAGTCCATGGCAAGAAAGTCTCAAGCAGTAACAAAGAAAGTGCTCTGTGGTGCAGCCAATTTAGCTCATTCACCACCCAGCCTCTCTCCAGGTAATGGGAGTTTATGCACATCTATTAGTGTATGGGGTTTTTGATTGTACAATTCTCTGTTCCTGGGTCTGCATCTGGAGTGGATGAGTTATCTTGGCTAAGAGTTAGAAAATCTTTAAGCCTAACCACAGATACAGAGATCACACAGACCTCGTAGCTGTAGGTGTTTGACTTGGGCATCTGGGTGCCTTGAGATGTGGAGGTGAGACATGATCTCCTAGCAAAGCCCTAGTGTCACACCTGGAGTTTTGTCCCTGCAGGGACTTCAGAAGCCTGTGTTGCTGCAGGTCGATGGAGGATGTCACCCAGGATTTCTAAGAGGTAGCAGATTGCTTACTCCTTACACCCAGACCTGTGAACACCCATGATGGATGTTAATGAAGCATCTGCTTCCTTCTCAGTTTAAAGTGAAAGGGTGGCAAGGTAAAGTGACAGTCAGACCTCATTTATCTTAATGAGAAGGGTCAGGAGTTTAATGGAGTTTTGCTTAGTGAGGGTGTTTCAGCCTACCCTGGGTTTGTTTGGGAGACAGTTTGGGTCCATGGGGCTTTTTAGCTCATGTGGTGTGGCTACCTGGGATTTAACGCTGATGTCCTCTGAAATCTTTCCTAGAGAAGGCAGTTTTGGAAGAAATCCAGGAGACTTTTTAGTATGTCTTCTGTGACTTAGTAAATGTTTTGGATAATGATGTAGTGAATTTTGCAGACAACTTTTCCCTGGCTAGCCTGGTGCATGTGGCTGTGTTGCATCCATCTCTGAGATGTGTGCTCTGCTACACAACGGTCACTTTGAAGCTCTTTCCTATAACAGTTTAGACATTTAGCCAACGTACTTAGCAGATACCAGCAAAAAAATGGGATTGTTTTTACATTCCAGACTCTCACCTTGTACTTACCACTTCTGAGGTTTGTTTGACACGATGCTGACATATTTACAGTGTAGCCTTACTGTATATAGATGGAATAATCAGCCAGTCACTCAGGGCTGCATCAACTAGGCAGAAGTAAAGCTCTTTTTACTAGTTCACGTGCAGCACCATGCTGTGTGCATAACCTCATTTCTCAAGCCTTTTTCCTAGGTATTGAAAATAGACCCGAGCAACACCTACCCCTTAATGGGACAGACCTCCAGCTGGTGTATATCAGCGCAGCTCCAGCTGAGAACAGACCTCTATCTACAAAGGGCCTTGCCAAGATTAGCGAGGGAATTCGTGCAGGGCTGACGAAGCAGGTGAATGCTATCACTGTCATTTTTGAGGGGACATGAAGGAATAGGAGGGGTAAGATGATGCTGAAACAGTCCAGAGCTCTGTTGCAGAGCTGATGTGGAGTGTGAAAGTGTTCAGTCTCTTGTTGGGGCTGTGTGCCCTGCCCAGAGAGGAATTAAGACCTGCTCTGCTGGAGTCATTCGTGCTCGTTCAAAGCCAACATCAAAGGGTCCCATTCTAATTCAATGCTTTTTAACACACAAATGGTGGTAAGATCATTAATTACTGCACTTCACCAACTTCAGTGATTAAATGCTCTGTGCTTGTGAGTGTCAAGAGCTGGTGAATTCTTTCTGGTGCTGTAAGTGAAGGGCAGAGATTTTGCCCACTGTTGAGTTTAGATGGTGCTGCAAGCAGGCAAGAGCCACTTGCTCTCCAGCGAGGCACATCTATGCTGGAGTATAAAATCTATGTGGCCCAGAATATTTTCATGTCATGCTTGATGGCTTGCAAGCGCTCTCTGCTCCTGCCTTGCTGCCCAGGTAGGTAGGCAGGCAGAATCATGCCTTTTGGAAGAGGAAAGCAGCAGTGTGAATATTTCATGCTGTGGGAGCATGGAGCAGCATGTCCCATCGAGACAAATGTCTCTGAGGTCTCCTTCACATAAACCTTGGTTGGCTTCTTGATTTCTGAGGCGTTCAGCAGCTCTAAGTGTGTTACTTTTCTCCACTGAGCACTATGTGATGGGGCTGGAGTAAGAACCATTCCCTGGGGAGGTCCCTCTACACCTTGGGAGATGTTGGCTTGAGGCAGAGATGTTTTGCCCTGAGCTCTTCCCAAGCTGAGGAATTCTGCAGGCAGCTTGTAGCTCTTTTTGCAGAACGTGGCCAGTGGGCAGCTAGAGAACCAGGTGGTTATTTTCCATCCAGACAGGTTTCGACACCTACCACTACCCATGGGGAGAGAATTATTTTCCCCTTCCTCCAGAGTATGACACCTCATTGTTCCCGGCACCTGAGGCATGCAAAATTCGTCCTGGAAGAAGGGTCCAAGGGTAACCATGGCTGATTAGTGAGCCCTGAGCAAAATATGGGCCAAAAATCTCACGCGTATTACTGTGCAGGGAGAGAAAGTGGACCCCAGGGAGAGAAAGCAGACCCCCTGAAGAGGGTGCAGCTCCTGGCCTGGACCTCAGGGGCTGCAACAACCTTGCTCCTGTGGGCTGTGACCACCCCATGGGGCTGCGGTGTTTGCCCCCAGAGAGAGCCTGTGTTTGAGAGGGCTCTGCAAGAGATGGCATTCGGAGGCTTGAATTGGACCTGGGATAAGCATGCTCCCTGGCTTGGTTTGCGTTCAGCGCGGCAGGGGGGACACGTCCCTTGCTGAACTAATGAGACTAGGTGTATGTGACATTTTTATGACTCCTTCCCAAGCTATTTCCTCCAAGTTTTTAGTGTTAAATTGAATTCCTTCCCCCACCCCCTGGTGTTGTCTGCAAAGCCATCTGCAGACAGAAGAGTGATGCAGAGATAGCACTCCTGGGGGTGGACCTATCTTGACTTTATGGTTCTTACATCTTTCCTTTAGGGTTTCTCTGACTTTTTGCCAGGCATAGATGCATCTGTCTGGGTATCTCCTGTGGCCCTGCATTAAGGGCTGCCCAGCCCAGCGTATTGTGGGTGGTGCTCACCCCACAACCCTCCCAAAGCTTTGTTGCAAGAGATGTTTGGGAGCAGATGTCCCAAATGAGCATTTCCCAAGTTCTCACCCCACTACAGATATTCTCAAGAGAAACATGCTTCAGTTTTATAATGTAGATGAGCCTCCCTCTCTCTTTTTTTTTTTTTTTCTTTTCCCCTCCAGTTTCTAGCCCCAGAAGTAGGCGGTGAATTCTAAGGCTTGAGGGAAGCAACAGCACAAAAGCCTATTACAATCCAGTCACATTGTGCAAGGTGGGGATTTGCAATTTTAAGCGGAGGGAGAGGGAATCGTCATGATAATTACATATAATACCTAAAGTACCTATAAATACAGATGTATATTTATATAAAGCCTCTCCCAGCACACGAGTTCCCTGTCTGGCCGGGGTTGCCAGACCACCCTGTCCTGCACAAACAAATGAGTTAGAAAGTCCGAAATTCCATCCCTGCCTTTTGGGGCTTGTCTGGGGAATTCCTGAGTAATGGAGGTTGAATTGGGTCACAAGGGCAGCAGGGAATAAATCTTCAAAGGTTAGCTCTGGCATGAAGTCTCCTTTTTTAGGCATGTCAGGGATTCTTTTGTTTTGCTTTGTTTTCCAAAGCCCCCCCTGGCCAGGGAACAATACCTCGCTGGGGCCAAGCCTGGCCGGGCACAGCCCCGCAACATTGTCCGGGGGGCCAGGGAGGGAGCTGGGGGGAGAAATGACATCTTAAAGAATGGTGCTTCTTCTTATGGACACTTAGTAGATCAGTGTGCATTCAATTAACCCTATAAACCGTGCAAGGTCCAGGGAAAGAGCCTTTCAGGCATTATGGATTGAAAGTATTAAGAGGGATGGGGGGAGGGCTATTGGTGACTCCTGTTTAAATAAAGCCCCTTAGGCAGGAGCAGTGTGGTGGGGGTGATAAAAGGGGATTTTTTGTTTGGTTGTTTTTTTGGTGTTTTGTTTTGTTTTTTTAATTAAATTCAAGCACAGTGTCATGTGCTCATCCAGATTTTCTTCAGATAAAGTTTGGAAATCATTGCACAGCTCAGGCTGGGTGTCTTTGTTAAATGTTCGGTCCAATTGTCTTTGGGTCTGCTGGCTTGGGAGCAAAGGGATCCTGTAGATGGTCTTGGGTGGAAAAAAACATTTTACATGAGTATTTTCTTCCCCCTGAATTGTGTCCTCAGGCCTCGGTTGTAGTAGCATGTGGGGACATCCATGGCCTTTCTGAATGCATCTTTGATGGTCACCTAAGTACAAAGACATCTCAGTGCTTCTGTGAAGGACCAAAACATCTTGATTTTTCCAGTTGTGTGTCTGATGTCTTGCAGATGACAACTGCTGTGTTTTGAAAATACAGTATTTATTCCTATTAATATGTGGAGGACAGTCAAATTTCAAAACTTTTGTGTGCTGACAACTGCACCCCAGCCATCCACCCCAAAGTCCCAGTGCCAGTTGGGGCTAAGTAGCCCCTCCAGACAAGAGCAATATTGTGAGAAAAGAGATGGAAACAGCCACATTTCTTTCTCTGCATATGGCTAATATTCACCTGGAGAAATCCAACCCATTTGTAGATATTAAACTAGACACAGTAATAAGTTCACTATGTATTTCAATTTACTTTGCTGCAGATACATTTAATTTACCAACTGCAGAGTTTTAGATGGAACTGCCTGTATTCCTGCCATTTTATGCTAAGTTCTGAATATATTATATGTAAAGTTGTAAATTAATAGTCCTGTTTCTGATTTGTTGCACATATGACATGGATGTGCAACTAAATTAACAATGAAGTCTTGGTGTTGCAGAGTTTAATTATATTTGCAGATGAATTAGCATCTAATTCCTCTATCCCTTCCTTATTGTGAAGCACCCTGGAAATGTTTTTTTCCCTAAAGACATTGGTATTTTGTATCGTTTTGAGAGATCTGTGAGATCTGCTGTGTTTCCAGCTTATCTTGGAGCTGCTGTTTGTTCACTGTGCAACCACTCTACATACAGCAATGTCTATCGATTATTGAGTGATAAGTGGCATTTCTGGTGATGCTACTGCTTTCTGGATGTGGTATCACCAAGAGTCCCATAGTGTTAGAAAAGCAATGCGTGTCTCTGGGACCTTGCAGCCCAGGTTGGTTCCTGGCAGGTTGCTGTGGTCATGAAGAGCTGGAGGACTTCATGTGGGCTTCAAATGCAAGTTCATGACATGTTGGAGATGGCTAAAGTGGAGAAATGGGCTTGGGAAAGAAGGAAAAGAAATAGCTGGGAGTTGTGCGAGTAGTTTGAGCTGACAGTTCTTCAGTTAGGAGGAACCTACAGCCTGCAGGAAAATGTTGGTGATGGTGCAAAGTGACATTTTTCCTGTGATGACTGTTCTTGGAAAGCATCCCTAATCAGGACAGCATGTAGCTGTGGGCTGAAGACCCTTTAAAACCAGGCTGAGCCTGTTACCTGGCTGTTCTTAGGTGGGATGTTTCCTGAATTGGGCTGGAATCAGGCAGTGCCAGCTGTGTTAATTCACTTTATGAACTAACTCCTAATTGCTGAAGACACCATCATATTAGCAAGCCAGGAACATGGACCTTAGGAGCTGCTCTGCTGATAGCTGGTAAAATGCAGTCTGATTTTGATCAAAACACGGTAAAGCAGCAGAAAAATGAAAGCAGCTGTGGTTTTGCCTGGTAGTAAAGTTTGATGGTGCCTAGCTTGGTGCCAAATTAGCAGGGCATCCTCCCTTTCTCCCTCTGCTTTGTATTGGTTTCCTAAGGAAATAGCATCTTTGTAGCTATTTTAACTTGGGAAGCCTCCAGAGCTCAGCGATAACAGCTTTGTGCCCTGTGCTCCTGAAGATCTGAAAAACTGTTGGGCTTCCTGGAGGAAAAGAGCTGACGATGCTGGGGCTCAAAGTCCTGCCCCAAGTTATTCCCTAAAATGCCCCATTCCTTCAGAGAATGGGTACAGACAGGGCTGGAAACTCATCAAGAAGATGTGACTGCAGAGAGTGGCATTTGTGTGGGTCCCTGCCAGCACCCTGGGGTCATGGTGTGCCAGGGTCTCCCTCCCTGACGCCACTCCTCCATGTTTGCAGAGGACCTCCGTAGCGTCAAGACTTGGTTAACATGACCTGTTACTGAAAAAATAAAACCAGCAGCTCTTTTCTCTGCTATCCTCATAGGCTCCAGTCCATCCTCCTTGGAGGAACATGCACAGCTTGGCTTTCCAGAGGGCTGTAGTATCCATCTCCTTGGGGTTTCCGGGAGCATTAGCTTTTCTAGGATCTGGGCCACAAAGTCAACACTTGGTGACTTTACTCTCAGCTGTACATTGTGTAGGTGCTTTACTGCTCCACTGGATTGAGGACTCTTTGTACAACACTTTTGAAAGCTGCCTCCATCCTTGGTGTGTTAGTAGCATTTGTCGACCTTTTTTGAGCAGCAGGGATGAGATAATGGTGTCCTGCTTTATTAGGTCTTTTAAAAATTATTCTGACAAAACTAATGGTTTCTTTTCTCCCTGCATTGCGCCGATTAGCCTTTTACATAGCACTGTGCTCTTCCTTTAATTTAAAAGTAGCTTCTAAGTCAATTGCACTGCAGATCCCATCCTAGGAATAAATACTTCTTTCCTGAGCAAATACAGGAGGAGTCAGCAAATATGAAGCATCTATTTTTCCTATTGTCACATACCCGTGGTGTTCCTGAGATTGATTTGTGCTTGCTTAAGGGTGTGCTTTAACAGGAGGACATTTGGGATATAAAGCAGGAAAGGTCTCAACAGCTTTTAATTGGAGTTGTTGCTTTTGATGGGGCTGCACTAATTTCCAGTGGCTTCAAAGCTGGCGGGGAGCGAGGAAGGCTGGGGAAATCCTGGCTCCATCCACAGGCGGTGGCAGGTTTGCTGTTGCCTCAGAGGGATGTGGTGTGAAGCCGCGGCACTTTGGGAAAAACAAGAATTAAATCCAAACGACACCGATCCATGCACCGGGGCTGTGTATATGAAATGGAATTTAAATTTGTGTCTGTCACTGCCTGAGAAAGAAATCTGGGCCATGATGAGAGTTTGTAAGGGGAAACCAAGCTATTCCCCCCAGAGCTGCTTTCCTAAGCCATGCCTGGTTGCCAGTAGCTTCCTGTCTGTTGTTAGTTTTTCTTTTCGAATACAATTTAGTTTCTGCAGGCCAGTAGCTTTTAATGATTTCCTTTGAGTCCATGCATCCTCTGGAGCAGCCCTCTTCTCCCTTGACATTTGATGTGGGAATGTGTACATCAGTATTGTTACTTAAACAATACCCTTCAGGCACCGATGCTGGGCCCTCAGATAAATCACAGATTAAAATGAAGCAGAACTGCTTGATAAAAAGTCTACAGTGTTCTGGCATGCAGGGAACAAACTGCACAGAGTCCAGGTAATGGGAAATTGTGTGTGTTATCTGAAGACCCATGTAATTAATGAACAAGAAACCTGTTTACTCTGAAAATAAATGGCAGAGTTACTATAATGTCTTTCTGCTTTGAATGCTGAATGAGTATCTCTGGAGGAATAAAAGCCCTAGCAGCTCAAAGTCACATCTCAACCAGAAAGGCGGTTTGGAAGCGCTGAGAATCAGAGCTGTTTTGCTTTTATGAAGAATATGAAATCAGCCTTCCTTCTAATAAACACCTCATTTATTTTCTCTTGGCTCCTAAGCGATCTAGTTTGCAAATCATGGTGCGGATGGAACAATTAGCGGATTCGATTCAGTGCACATGCCATTGCCAAGCAGGAAACAAGCACGCCGGGCATGAATAGCATCAATCTTATTTTCAGGCATGTGCAAGTATCTGGCACTTCAGAGAGCTTTGCAAACAGGCTGTACTTCTGTTTTTCCCCTTGCTTTCCGTCCTGATCACAGTGCTGTTGTATTCAAGTGTATTACACCAGGCTTCCGGGTTCCCCGTTAGAGCTGCTGGAGTGCTGATGGCTTGGTAGGCTTTTTTACTATGCTCAGTATTTCATTCCAGCTATTTTCCACGTGTGGAAAAATGCTCCCACGCAGGAATCAGCATTGCAGCAGGCGCTGGGAAAGGGAGAGCTGTCCCTTTAACCACGCAGAGCATGTGGCTGTTTTTAGTTAGAGCTCTTTTAGCAAGTTGTCTCAGCACATCAGGGCCCCACTTTCATCATGCCTGGCTTTTTTTTTTTCCCTTCTCTTTGAGCCCTAGAAGTCAGAGGCCACAGTGGGGGTGACAGAAAGCAGTGACCTCTGCATAAGCAGGGGGACCAGATGGCCACTCCTCTTCCTCTGAGCCTTTCTCCTCTGGCCCCAGGGCACAGATCTGTGACCTTCGCTTTAACTGAATGCCCAGACTGTGTGACTGGGGCTTTGACATGCTCTTTAATAGGCATACATTATCCCTCCGTTGCTAAAAGCCCAGAAAACTGGGTTCATTTAGATGGAATTTAAGTAAAACTGTTTGGATTGGTCTTGCTATCCCCTAGCTGCCTCCTGCTAAATTGTTGATCTTAGTGCTAATGAAGGGAAATGCACTCACAGACGAGCTTGGAAGCATTTTATTTTCAAAGCTTTGCAAACCCCAGTGTTTTCTGACAGATGAAGCATGTGCTAACGGTGTGAGCCCACTTATGTGCCCACCCACGGCACAGGCAATGCTCTGGTACTTGGACCACATCAAGCCCTTGCCCTCTGCTGCTGGGCTGGGCTTAGTTTTGCTCTAAGGTCTGTCTCTCCCAGTTAAACAAAACTTCCGATGTTAAACAGTGGCAGAACTTGGGCTTGTAGCCTCTCACAGAGTTTGGAGGCACAAGGGGGAGATGTAATCACTAATACTTCTATAATTCTCAGTTCCACCCATAGGCTACTTGGTCTATTTTCCAAGTGTGAGCCAAGCTAGAGCATTGCCGTGTGGTAGCACCCTGCAGTACCAAGCACAGGATCAGTGAGAACGGGCAAAACCACCCCTGAGGAGAGCTAGCATTGGACCAACTGAAAATTAAGAAAATACTTTATTCTCTGTGAATTAGAAGTCACTGTGTTTTTCTCCAGTACCCCAGTAACTGAGAAGTTCATCTGATATGTCTGTCTGGTCCTGTAGCTGTTATTAGAGGAGGCCAGGCTCTCGTTAAAGCAATTTGTGTAATGGTAGCTGTGTTCTTCAGGAATGTCCTCAGGAGAGACTGGAAATGCACTCTTTTCCAGCAGAATGGAAATGTGGAGGTGTGTTTTTCTGCTAATGATCGGCAAACATCTCTGCCGATCAGACACGGATGGCCTCCAACCTCTGCCAGGCAAGCGGATGCTGAGGAGGGGCTTTATTAATGCCTACCATTTCCGAAGGGTTAAGCACATGAAAGTTATTCAAGGAATTTCCTTTCCAGGGCAGACTTAGGGAGGTAGGTATAAGCAAAGGCCAATTCAGTCCTGCTGAAAGTGATGGATGCAATTCTCTTTGAAGTTCCTGGGAGCTGCACTTCCTTGCTGAGTAGCTGAATTGAATCCAGAGATCTTCAACTGTGAATCCGTAGCCACAAAACATGGTTTTGTGACATCTGCCATGGTTCACCAGCTACTGAAGGTGGGAAGGGGAGAGCAAAAAAACCAGGAATGCTGGTGCGGATGATACCAGAGGTTTTGACTGCTTGCAGCTCATGTTCCTGTTTTCAATTAAATTAGAAAGTATTTGTGGATGAAGTGACCCATTAGTTGGGTAATAACACTACCTTATCACGCCTGCTTATCAGTATTAGTTATGCACTATAAAACCCATACCAAAGCCCTTGGGGGAATCAATTAAATTGAAGTGGGCAGCTTTGTGTATGTGTGCGATGGAGCTGTTGTGAGATGCGTGGCACGTTTGTGCACAAAACTGTTGCCGGTTTGGGACAGACGGTATTTCTGAGCTTGCACACCAGCCCTGCCTGTAAGCTGTCAGCATCACACATCTTTGTTGCCTCTGCCAATTCCTCACTGGAACAGAAGAAACAGGCCATAAATTTGCTGATTATGTGTATTTAGGCAGACTAGCTCCCTTAATGGCCTTTACGATGGTTGCAGCCGCCAGTGATGGAGTTTTTGCATCCCCAGCTTTTAATAGTAGATGGTTGCCTGTTCATGCTGTACATCCCGTTAAATAAATCTGAGCCAATGGTAACTGATTGCTGATATTAAACTGCAGAGGGAGAGATTAAAAATATTTTCTGTCCACTTGGAAAGCTTGGGAGGGCTTTGTTCAAGTTTTATGGGTTTTTTTTAAAGAGGAGATAGGAGACAGTTTAAGAAATAGTCTCATATGTCTTCACCGGTGTTTGAGCCTAGAAGCAGGAACGGGGAACCTGATTTAATGGCATATCAAATAAAGAGCTAGCTCTCATCTGATCTACCTCTTTGAAACACTGCTGAGGAGCGATCAGTGTCCTGTCTGCTTGCATCAATAATCAGACCTTATAAAGTATTTAGATTCTGGTGGCACAGGGAGCTGTGGTGGCCAATCACCTGGAAAGGGCTTGATTTCCAGATAAAAACTCCCAATGTAGTGATTGAATCTGCTAACGTTACAGCTGGCAAAAAAGAAGCCAGAGAAAAGCAGCCTTTCCGTGAGCCTTTCAGGGCTGCAGTGCAAGTTAAAACGTGGTGGTGGTTTGGAACGTTCAGGGGCTGCAAAATGGCCGGTTTCCTCTCAGCCAGGCAGCGAGGAGTGGTCGAGGGGAGAGTCGAAGCATGGGGCGACACGGGGCTCCTCACTGTGGCCCCTTCGAATCCCCTGCCAGCCCCCCACTGAAAGCAGCGTCGCCATAGTTGGCCGGGGCTCAGCTCTGAGCATCCTCTCTGCTTTGAACCTGAGGAGCCGTCACACCTTAAGGTCAGGCGAGGGGCCCATGTTAGCGGGCAGGGGGAGGCGGAGGGAGCAGGATGTCATTTTGTCATTAGCCGAGCTTCAAAGGCAGGCAGGCAGGCATCGGGGAGGGGGGAGAGGAGCTGCGGGGTCACAGGGGCCTGTGAGCCCCTTGCCCAGCCTCTCTGCAGACCAGCTCACCTGGTGCACAGCTGCTCTGGGAGGAAGGACCCCAGGGAGAGCGGAGGGATGGAGGAGGCAGTGTGGCAAAAGCCACATTGCCAATGCCTTTTACCCTGTAGCCTGCCAAATTCTGTGTGGAGGTTGTGGGCTGGGGGCACAACCTTCAGTGGTGCCGGGATGATGGTGTGAAGCACTGCCTGTGCATTGGAGCAGCTGTTAAAAGTGTAGCCTCCTTGGAGCAGTGCTGCCTAAAATGATTTAGTGGGGTCCTGCACGTCTCTTGGAGACTCTGGAGCATGATTTTGGCTTGCTGGGAGTGCTCATGCTGGAGGCTGGTCACAAGGCTCAGTGCCCTTGTGTTCATACATCCTGCTCTGGAGAGCCTTATGCTTTCCTGAATCAGATCCAGCCCCCAAAAATAAAAAGAGTGGGTTAAAAATGACAAGATAGCCAAAGGAGGAAAAAAATCCCCCTCATTTTGGGGATCTGTGACTTTGTGCTCTGGGCATTAAGGATGCTTTGGGGTCCCCCGTCAAGGTTGTTTTCTGCAGCTGCTGGGGATGGGTTTGTTTATTCCACTCCTAGCCGAGATCCTCTTGTAGATCCCCACAAGCGGGGTTGGGAAGGAACGCCAGCCTCTGCGAGGCTGGAGATCAAAGCACATCTGTTGGCAATACTGGGAGGCTTTTGGGATCAGATGCTCTTTGACCTGCCCCTATGAAAGCAGAGGGTCCCGATGCATGGTGGAGGAACTGGGTGATGAGATGGGGGCAGCAGCCGTGGGAGCAGGCGGGCAGCAGCCTTCGGTGTAACCTAGCCAGAGCCAGCAGAAACATGGCACAGCTCTGCTTCCCAAGCTCCTTTCATCCTGCAGCCTCATCAGGCTTGTATGCTGGTAATTAGGATGTTTGCTGTCACTTCTATGGGCACGACAATGCATATTCATCAAATATGTAAATTAACACATTAAGCCATTTGCATAAATCTTCCGGATCAGAGAGGATGATGGAGATGAATTGCTGCGAGAGCAGCTCTGTAAACGATTCTCTGATACGCAAGTCACGCTAGGGTCCTGCATGCTCTCTGTGGGTGCTCCGGTGATGCAGAGCAGGAACTCGTTTGGGTTAATTAGTGCAAGAAGTCCAGGCATCATTACCTCTGGAGCAGGATTACAGCTGCATTTACACAGACAGCTCTCAGGTGGCCTTTTCTTTTGGGGGAGGATGGGTTGGAGGGGTGGGCAGGCAGGTGGAGACTTATCCATGGAAAAAGCAAAGCTGCCCATGCACTAAATGTGCCGGAGGTCTCCAGTGAACAGTAATGCACAAAAGTGTGCTTGGACTTGCTCTGAGCGGTGGGCTTCCCAACAAGCCCCCGGCACAGCTGCCACCTCCAACACATCTGGTATTACCAAAAGGAAAATACATAAGACCTGTAACCCTTGCCTGCAGTAGCTTAACAATACCTCTGAGTATTGCTTCAAATACATATAATAAGTCTGAACTAATAAAGTAACGAGTTTATGAGCTTTTTAAAGATTTTACTAGATAAATGGAGGGCCTAATAACATGATTCGATTTCTTAATATAAACAATGTATTTGCAGGGGCCTCTTAAAATATTCCTAACTTTAACTGCAGAAAATGAAGCCTATGATTTATATTTCTGGCTGCTGGAAGCTCTGGCTTTCATTATCTATATATGCTGCAAATCCAATTATGTAATATCATTGAGATAAGGCATGTAATGTTTCACATCTAATTGTTCTAACATGCAAATTCTTTCCGAAGCTGGCGTACGTTAGGATGAAAGGAAGGCAGGGGCTCTGTTTGATGGGTGTATGCGAGTGGAATCAGGCACTCTGTAGGCAGTTGGTTGTGTTGACCTGTTTCTGGCTGGGTCTGTTGTGCTGTGAGGTCTCTGAGAAGCTCTCTGGGAATCATAAGGTGATGCTAAGCAGGATGCTGGTTTTGGGGTGAATGAAGTGTAAGTTAAATGCTGTGTATGGCTACAGAGTATTTCACTGATCCAAGCATTGCAACTAAGTTTTTTTTTTTTCCCTATGAGACCCCTACCATGGGGCTTGATAATCCCTGTACATCAGTGTGAATGAGATAGCTTGAGTCTATAGCCTCGTTCCCCTCCCCAGCAAACGACTGTGAAACCAGTTTGCATGTTGAATGTACCCCCAACAGACAGACTGTGCCTTGCCTGGCTGGCAGTCCAGAGCACCTCTTGATTCACTGTATTGGATCCAAATTTCACACCAATTTTCTAGGTGGTTTTCATCCACAGGTAGGAAAGAGACCACAGACTTGAGGAAGTTCTGGTATATCTTGTTAAATGGCAGCTTATGTGCTTTACATCTTCTTTCTGGCCTTAGATATATCATCGCTATCTTTGATCATCTTTGGACACATGTGTGCTCATCCAAGACTGTACACTTACTTTTTGAGCTAGTTGTGTCCTTGTCCCTTCCCATGATGAGGTTCCATCAGGCCTGCACACTGAGGTTTCACTGCCAGGGCAGGTGAGAAGTAGGCAAGGCTGGAAGACACACCTCCCCTGGTTCATCTTCAGAATGCAACCAAGGAGCACCATGAGAAGGTGTCACCCTTGTAAATGGATGTCACCTGGGAGACCCCAATCTTCATCCCTGGGACCAGCACAGACACTTATATTGACACTTGCCCACATTAAGCAGAAGGGCTGGTAGCAGCATGCTGTAAATTAGGGATCTTCATGCAATCTGCTGACCTTTGGTTTGTGCTCAAGGGGTGCTTGGTTTCTCTGACAGGGAGTGGAGAGGGGATGCATATGGGTTGGTGGCTTTTGATGGCCTTGCTTGTTGACCACAGCACAAGGACACATGGAGATGTGTTAAAAAAAAATAGCTTTTTGAATAAGATTTCTATTGCCCTTGGTAGAGCTGGCTGGGGGAATTTGAGAGAATTTATTTAAGCAAAATGTTGGGGGTTTTTTGGCCTGATCCACTTGCATGCATGAACTTGTCCTACACATTGGATAGGAAGTGCAGGCAGAGCTTGCTTCCGCCTTATCAACTTCTCAGCCTTTGCTCTTCCTTTTGGCCATGCACACCATCCCAGCCAGGTTTCAGTGCTGCTGTGGTGGTGGTGCCACCCTCCAGCCACAGGTTCAGGTCCCGATATTTGGCTCTTTTGAGGAAGTTTCCCACTAGCTATCTTACAGCTACTGGGCATTGTGCTCTGGATGTGAATAGGTCCCATTCAACCTTGTTTTATTCATCATCAACAAAGCATGAAATTACAGTGGAAATGCTAATAGATTTCCTAACAACTTAGTATCTACTTGGGTGAAACAGTTATTTGTTGACTAATTAGTAAGTTAATTGTTTTATACTTTATTGAGGTCAGGTTGCTATTTTAATGTCGAGGGAAGTGGTGTTGCTCTTCTAAATAAGACTCTGCTTTAGTGAGTGGTTATTGTCATCAGCTGGGATAAAGAAGTATAGGGAAAGGGTAATGGTATCTCCCCAGCTGTTTACCATGTGCCAAGCCACTATCTGAGCAAACCTGTGGTCCAGGCCAAGTGCAAAATGCACAGGTGTCACATGCATACCCTGCAAATGTCTTGGACCTTTCAGCAGGGGAGGTGTGCCCAGTTGGACCAGTGATTACTGGTATTTGCTTTTGGAGGTCTTAGCAATGTTCAGGCATGTGTAGCCTGAAGCAGCGCTGGGTGAAATGCCTGTTAGGGGTCTTTGTGCTGACCTCTGCAAACCGTTCAGAAGCAGGGAGGAAAGGGCTGGTGATGCTCGGAGCCATACCTGGAGTTTGCTGCGGAGGATGGGTCTCCCAAGAAATGCTGAGGGCCTTTGGAAACCTGACCATCAATCATGGTGTGGGCACTTTTTTTTTTTTTTTATTTTGCTCCATTTTCCTGCCTGCTCTCCATTTTGGAGCCGGAGAGATGAGCTGTCCCTGGGAGCTGGGACAAATCCTGCTGGGGTGCTCAGTCTTCTCTGAGACCATTAATGGGGCAGGCTTCTCAGCTTCCAGAGCTGCTTGCAAGCTTCGGGCACGCTAATTAAAACCATTCCTGACATAAAAAAAGCATTTTGCAGAAAGAAAGGAAAGACCTCTCCTTCCTGGAGTTTATGATTGAATGTATGAGTAATCTGGCCTTGGGTTTCTGGGGCATGAAGTCTTTTCCCGCTCTTGATTTATGTATTTTTTAAAAAAAAAAAAAAAAAAAATTACTGCGCTCCTCCTCATTAGCTTTCTTCCCCTTTTCTTTCCCCTTCTGACCCTGTGCTTGTGGCCAGGAGAGTTTTCCCAGATTTAGAAAACAGTTTTAAAAGATATCCATGTGTGGATGGAGGCAATAGCGGACTGTCGGTGAAGGCTCCTCCAGGATAGTTAAGCCATATTCCTTTGGATATTTTTTTCTCTCTCCCATGTCCTTCCTCTTCATCCTTCTAATTTAGGGCTTTGTGGTAATTATCTGCCTTAGTCAACCCTGTCCTTTCTCAGTTAGTGCAGCCCCAGAGATGTGATGGGAGTCAGTGTGTTCATGCCTCTTCTTGCTCGTCCTGCTGGACTTGTCTCCCACGTGGGGAGGGATCATTTATAAAGTATCACTCGGTGTTGGGCAGCATCCCAGGGACGACCAAGAAATATTATTGCTTTCAGGCAGTCTGTTTTGTTCTGATTTTTCCTTCTTCCATCTGGAAATATAGCATGGAAATTACTGATACCTGTTGGGTTTATTTTTTGCATTGATGATCCTATGCTTTTTAGAAAAATTGCTGGTATCTTCTGCCTCAATTTATCTATAGCCTGCTCTGTAGTCTCAACAGTTTTGCCCAAGCATCTATACCAGTTTGGCAGTCCTGGAAATGCAGAGGTATGGGTCAAAAGAGCCCTGTCCTTGCTGTCACAAAGTCTGTCCATTAACCAGAGCAGTGCCAGCATGGCAGTGCAGCTGCGGGCTGCCTCGAGACCTGCGCTCATGTGCAGGTAGACCTGTCCATCCCACAGCTGTATTTGTCTGGCTCTTGATTCTTCCCCTAATGTAAAATCAAACTGAAAATGGCTGGTGGCTGAAAATGCCAGGAAATACAAGCTGGTACCAGACTAGTGGAAAAAAAAAATCAAACAAAATAGGACTCAGATCAGCCAACAAACTCCCTCTTAGTCGCTTAATTTTTTTAGTTCCCTTTTTTTTTTTTTTTTTTCCTGGAGTGGCCAGATAGCTTTTAAATCTTGGCAGTGGGACTTTTGCTGTACCGTGTCCAATAAAGCCTTCTGCATGCATTGACTGGCAAGAACAATCCCTGGGCAGCCCATGAAGGGGAGTATTTTTGCAACCTGCATCCAAGTGTGACTCCGATGTTTCATGCCACCACCTGAGCTAGGACGGGCTGTGAATACAGATCACACCACTCCTTTCCCTGCTTATCCCAGGCTTCTCGTTGGGAAAAGGGCACTTGCTCAGGGGCTGTCAGGGAAGGGGGTTATAAAAGTTTTATTAGTGAAGCAGAAGGATGTTTCCAGCCTTCTTGTTCCTTGGAAAATAGGAGAAGAAAAGACAGATAATGTTTTGCCTCTTTATTAGATTGGGAAATCACCTATAAAACAGAAGTGTATTTGAAACCTAGCCCCCGTGTCTCTCATTAATGCAAATTCAGCAGCGTCCAGCCAGTCAGATGGAGGGTTTGCACGATGGGGGGCTTTGAAGGGGTCCTGTTATAGCAGGACAAGCCCTGGAGAGCTCCGAAGGAGCCAGATGTGAGGCGAGACGACCAGAGCCACCAGCCCGGGAAGCCTGGCACTCAGCCCCTTGCAGTTCCTTGCAGCAATGCAGCCAAGTGCTAATACTCAACTGTGACAATCCACAGGCTGGAAAAACTCAGCCTTGGGGGAAACTACCTGCCTAGTGGGTAGTTGAGAGCTTGTGCATGCTCGGGGGTTGTTGGTAGGACACTGAGGGACAGCAGTGAACCGTAAAATGTCCTTAAAAGTAGCAAGTCCAAGTAAAGCCATGCGGCTTAAAATGTTTTATCATGTCGTACGCCAGGGCTATTAGTCCCCTTCTGTGCTTCTGTCAGGCAGCGTGGCAGCCAGCAGTGAAGTTTTATCAGATATTAAAACCTGCTTTTGAAATTTCTCCTAAAGCAGAATGCTAAATCAACCTCTTCACAGTGTTGGGGTTTTTTTTCTTCTTGTGCTGTTTCCTGCCTGGCAGCTTCACCTTTACTTCCATTTCTCTCTCTCATTTTCCATCAGCTCTATCTGTAACCGTTTTGTGTTTTATTGAGCATGAATGAATGGTGATGCCTTTTAGATGAGTGATATTTTCATCTGAGTATGCTTGTTTAATATAAAGCTCTGCTCAGCTGTTATCCCAATGGTGCTTTGTGTTTACCAACATATTATTTCAACTAGCTTGAATTTGGAGGCAAATTAATTGTGTGGAGAGGTTTTTCTCCCGTTCTCCTACCCCAGCAAAAATTCTGCTTCTCTTCTGATGGGACGTTACGGACCTGAAACGCGATTCAGAGGCAGCGTGAGCTGTGTAAGAGCTACAGCATTGCTCCTGGGGCTGAGTGTAACCTACGCTTACCATATGCTACCACCCTCCCCTTTAGGTAAAATGGGGGTGTTTCTGCCTCTCTGCAAATGATAGCAGCTCTGCAGAGCAGAGACCGTAATCACTCAGGCTGCTGCTGTGTGGGTCTCTGTGCATTTGGGAATAAAATTTTCCATCTGTGGGACTAGTTTATGAATCCAAAGTCATTAGAAAGGGTCTGGGTTTACCCTCGGTGTTCTAAGCTGGAGCTCAGCTGTCAGTGACAGTGATAGATCCCCAAATACCTGCTTGTTGCAAAGCATCGATGCCATCCCGAGAGGTTCCCTGGGCTGTGCAACAGCAGCTGCACCTAGGGATGCTGAAATGTGCCTCAGTTGTTAAAGCTTTGGGTTTTGCTTGGCCCAAGGTTTATCACAGCAATACTCTGGAGGTCCTGCTGATTGAGTTCACCCTGGGGAAGTATACGGCTGGGTTTTGGCACTGGTAATAAGCAGGCTGCTGCTTACAGCCATAGCAAAGGGATGCAAAAAGCCAGCGAGGGCATCATTTGCCTCTGTCATGCTGAGGAGCAAAGCAGAGTGTGAGGGACCGGCTGCGGGTGGGCAGTGCTGGTCACTGCGTGGCACGGGCTATAGTGAAACCGCAGTGGCAAGAGCAGTCTGGTGTGCTGGGCTTGAGCGATGCTCCTTTGATCCTCCCAGGCTCTTCTTCGCCTGTGTCTGAATTAACCCCGCTGCCTCTGATCCCTGGCTCGGGCCACTGCTGAGCTGGGTTCCCATCAGTTCTCTGAAGCTGGTGATGAAGGGGAGAAGAAAATCCTTTTCTGAGGGTTGACTCTTCTGTTTGCCCAGATGGAGGGGGCAGATCTTTTCGCTCCAGTCAGAGCTGAGTCCTTTCAGAGAGCTCAGACCTGCATCTTACACCACAGAAACAAGACTAGGTACCAATCAGCATACCCGGATGTCCCCAGGGTAGCACCCTGGGAGCTTTTGGAGCCATGGGGTTCTGCATTGGCCCCAAAGCCCACTGCTGTGTTAGGAGCTGGGGAGGAGGTGGGATCTTATGTCCCCACAGGCAGGAGACAGACTCTCCAATATGCATTTCCATTCCTTGGGAGCGCTGTGCATCCTTAATTCCCTGTAGCTTGTTCCCTTCTCAGTCCTCATGCAACAGCTGGCAAGGAAAGGTGCTGAACTTGGTCATCACGTCCAAGGTGCTCAGCCAAGCCTTTGCTTCACTAGGAGAGCAAGCTCTGACATCCTTATTCTGTACCACAGCACTTAAGGAAATCGGATATTCATGGCAGTAAATGTTCCTGTGGGGTGATTAGTCCTCTGGGATCCACGCTGCTAAGTCAGTGGGGTTGCTCCTTGGGAGAGGTACTGCTGTCGAACCTGGCCCCGAGCAGTCATATCGACATCTTCATCCCCTTCCCGGATTATACCCCACGCACAGTTATTTCCTAGCTGATCTGCTCCAGTATGGTATTACAGGAAAGTTAGTTAACGAGGCTGGTTTTGAGAGCGACGTATTGGGCAGGCGGTGTTCATCTGGGCTGTCCCCACTGTTGCAGAATTTGCATCTGGCCAGTGTTGTGCATCTCGCAGCCGAGCTGTGAGCGGTTGGTGAAAAGGGCTGCACTTCCAGTTCCCCTCGCCAACTATTCATCTTGCAAATGAACAAGGGCAGCTCGCACCCGCCCCAGCCCCGCTTAAGACGATGGCTGGGCTGTAACTCTGGGCTGACGTGGCGTTGGTTCATGGCATGCCGTGAACGGCTCATGCCACTCTCTTTGCTGCCGGTCACCAGCCAAATTTCTTGTGAGCAGGCCACGCATCTGCGTTAATTTAGATGGCTTAATGTGGGGAACTCGTCAGCTTGATTTCCCCTGTGGCTCTGGGAGTCAGCTGGAGCGCTGGGGCCTCCCATTAGTGGTCCAGCCCAGTGCCAGATGGCGGGTGATGGCTTGCGGAGGCTCCGGAGCTGACGTGCCCCATTGTGCGAGAACACAAAAGCAAGCCGGGCTGGATTTTCTTTCTTTCCCTTGCTTCTGCTTTTATTTTCCTTCAGTGCTGTCACCCTCACAGCTAATTCCTGGAGCTCTATTTATTTAGTTAGTTAGTTTCATGGTGTGGAGGGCTGTGAAGTTCCTGGTGATGTTTTCCATGCGGATGCTCCTGCCTTTTCCCATGCAAGTATCTTACGGACTTTGCTATTTCTCGACTTTTACTCCCTGCCTGAATGTGCATGTGGCGTGTGCAGCCACATGGGCGTGCACCCACACAGAGAATATCTTCTTAGACAATTTGGACACATAAACAAGTTATTAGGGTACCACAGTGGGTCTCCTGGGGGGGTCATCATGTGCCACAATATTTTGTTGAGATAGATTTAATCACTGTCCTGGATATTTCAGGTGTCTCAGCAGTTTTTCAGGTCTCTAACAGTCTGTGCTACAACTACACATTTGTTACTGAGTTTTCATCTCTTTTGTTAATACCAGAGAGGTGCCTGTTTTGGGGGGGCAAGTGTTTTCTTCTGATGAAGATGCATATTTCAGGAGAGGTCGGTCTGATTTCCCCAAGCTTGGTGCAGGAGGGGCTGAGCATCCCTGCAGAGGTCCCCTGAAGATCAGGCTTGCGGGGCTTTGGCTCTGATTTCCCCAGTGTGCTGCGAACACCAGGGCAAAGCTCAAGTTCAGAGCTCAAATTCAGGAAAAATGCCCCCCTCCTTCAGGCACAGCATTAAACCTCTGCCTGCTCTCTAAAATCTACAATACTGCTGCAATGCTGCTGTTACTTGACATTTAGCATCGCTCCAGCCCAGGCAGGTTTCCACACTTGCATGCGAATCCCAGGCCCTTATCAAACTTTAATTAAAATGAAATATTGTGACAATGGGGGGTTTAGTTGACTAAATGCTGTTAACCCTGCAAGCTGGATGGGAAATGCATCCAGGAAGTGAATGGGGACAGCAAGTGCATGAGCAGTGATGGGGATGGAAGAGTCCGGGCTGTGCAGGGCGAGATCACCCTCTCCCATGGGTGCACCCAGCTAGCAAAGCCAGGGAGCCTTTGCAAAAGGGGCATGGCTGCATCCTTCTTCTGCCTCATAGCTGGACAGTTGCAGGTTTGTATGGCTGTCCTGTCACTGAGAGCCTTTGAAGGCAAATATTGGTATTTAAATTTGGATTGCGTGGCTGCTTGAGTGTTCAGCCATTCTTCTAGCTCTTTGTTCAGCAGGAGCTGCAGTGCTGAGCCCTTCTCCAGGCTGGGCATTGGATGCTGAATATCTTTTCAGGATCTCCTCTTGTCTTTTGTCCAGGACACTGAATTTTGCTGCCAGGGATGATTTGGCAGCATGGGTGGGGAGTGATAGGGGGTATAGGGGCTTGGTGCATTTGCAGAGGGCTTAGCTGGTGGTAGCCATGAGCCCACAGGGGAATCTGTGTCTCCTAGTCAGGGGACCACTGCTCAGGGAGTCTGACAGCCCATCCCAACCTGCCCAAGCAGGATGCACAAATGCATGAAGAAGCACAAACCTTTGGGTAAAATATTTGCAGATTCCACAGCAGGAAATAATGCAGATTCTTTCCATCTCTTCTCCTCCCAGTGAATCGATTGAGCCCCTCCTTGTAGCCCTGTGAGCTAATAGTTGTCCCGTCTGGGAGCACCCCTCGGGAATTATACTCATCAAAGACTTCTTGTACCTCACTGTCTTGCCTTGTGTTATCCAGGGCTTCTTGTCGTATCCTGTTCCCATAAAAAGTAGCAAAGGTCTTTGAGAAGAGAGGAGAGACACCACCTGAGGTTACCAGTGTTTGTCTAATCCATGATAAAAAAGCAAAAAAAAAAAAATAATCTGACGTGTATATCTGAATGCCTTAGCAAAGTGTTCAAAGCTGAAATTTTGTTTTGCTTGATTGCTTGTTTTAAAAATTCCCCATAGAAAAAACTTGGTTCTTTTTCCTTGTGAGTAACAGATATATTTGCAAAATACTGTATTTGGTTGTGACACAGTATGGAGATTGGATGATGGTGGATCACCTATATGTCACTCTCCTGTAGGCACAGTGAGATTATCTTTCTACCATACAGAAGCCTGCTGTTGTAAACCATCTTATATGCAGAAAACACACCCAGTGAGTGCAGCCCTACATGGTGTGGCTGTACATACAATAAACCGCAGAGCCGTGTGGTGGCCTCGCAGTAAATCAGTGCACCTCCTTTTTCTGTTTGTTTTCTTCCTTGACGTGATAATCTGGGATATTCTGGTTCTGGTGGGGATTTCACAGGCCGTATTGTCCCACTGGCCACCGCCGCTGGGCTCGTGCCAGAAAGAATGCACTGAGCTGGGAGCAGCACAGCAGGGCGGTAGGAGCATTGCCTCTCTTCTTCTGCCACATCTTTTTAACAAGTCCCCAAAGGTAATGAGTTTAATTTGATAAACTGGGCCCAGGGTGAGGTGTCGCAGTGAGTTTGGAGATAAACCTCCCCGCTTCTTATCAACAAAAAGCCAGTCCTCCCTGGAGAGCTGTGTTTTCTGGAATGCAACCATGCTCCTCTGGTTTGGTGATGGTCTGGTGATAGCGAGGAAGATTAAGATGGTGAGCTCTGTGGTTTGTAACTCTGCCATCACTTCCTTCCTCTGTGTGACCATTCTCCACATCCTTCTTACCTATAACAGTTCTCCTGAGTCCTTAGTTGTCCATCTTCATGCTTTGGGATGGTGATATGTCTGCCAGTTGTATTTAGGGTGCTGTGGGGCATGCGGGGAGGAGAGAGGCCTCCCTGTGGATGCAGAGGTGCTTTTGGATGGAGTGGCTGCTTCACGTGGACCCGGTATGAAATGTAAGCTCCCACCTTGTTGTGGGAATGGGTGTCTGGAGGCACCCTGGCTCACAGAATCCAGCCTGTGTAACCACCTGTGCTGTGTCATACATGCACATATGTATGCACAAACTACAGTGTATACGCTGACAAGCAATGCTGGGGTACAACCCCAAGTACATCCATCTGAGCAGAGGTGTAGGAAAGGAGTTAACACTCGCTGGATCATGCACAGAAATACAATCCCCATCTCCCCCGAACTCCCAGAGAGAAATCGGTGAAAACATCAAACCACACGTCCCGTACAGTGGGGCTGATACGCAGGAGCTATGAACTTTCTCTTTGAGGTGGTAATACTTTGGCTAGCAGCCAGGAGCGGCAGCCGCGAGCGGAAAGAGGAACTTCCAGAGATAAGCTATTTTCAGCCAACAGGGCTTCTCGCCACGAAATAAATAGAAAAAGGACGAGCTCTACGTCTGCGGTCATGTGTCCTGCTTTCGTGGATTTGGCCTATTTTCTGAAGAATGGTTGTAATTCAGCTTGAATTTCCCCTGGATCACTGCCAGCAAAATAGGAAGCTGTTGCTATTGCCAAGGAGCGAACAGGAATTTATATATGTAACTCAGCCACAGAGATGACAGCTAACGGCTTAGCCGCTGCTAGGAGGAAAAGCAGACCTTGGAGAAAGCTGGATTTTCTCAGTATCATGGCAGTTCAGTCCTATCTACATCTTTGATATTCTCACCTTCAGTCTGGACCTGGCAACATCATTAATGCAGTATCTGTGCTCACCACCAAGGAATGGGAGCAGAGGAGCACTCAGCATTTTGGAAAATCACCTACATTTGAATGAAATTCAGCATTAAAATGGACAGAAAGGAGCTTTAGAAGCAGTCCTTTGTAATGCTGACTCCGTACCCAACTTGCTCTGCATGTGCACTTGGGTCCTTTGGTTTCTCCTCTCTCTTCCCCAAGTGCACAGGGGATGCTGAGTATTTCCCTTGCAATGGTGTCTGGCGGCTGCTCTGTGTCAAGCGGTGGAAATCCAGCCTTTCGTGATTGTTCTTCTATCTGAATAACTTCTTTAGTTGACATATGCACTGTTTCCATTTCTATTTCATTCCTTAATAAAGAAGGGGGCAGTTTATCATGCTCAGCACAGAGTTTGAACGTGGTGAAAGACATACTGTTCTGAAAGATTTAAAGTTCATTTCTGTCAGACAGAGAGACCGTTGTTGGGGTTACTCCCTCTCGAAGGCAGGGCAGCTGCCTTTCTCCTGTGCTGTAGCTGTTTTGGGTCTACAGGGAGCCTTTACCTTGTGTCTTGATGCAGCTCTTCCCCCTGGCTGGACCCCGTGCTGCTGGGAGGTTTGAAAGTATGTGACATTTTGGAGACTGAGAGATACAGCTGGGACTCAAACCTTCCATCCAGCCTGTGCTGTGTAACGGACACGGCAGAGAGGTGTGTCTAGGTACCACAGAGTCCATCGTGTCTGACTGCCTGGTCCTTAACAAAAGCCTGAGTCTCTCTCCGTGCTGTGACTGGGTTTTTACCGAGTGCTAAGAGATGTTTTGCTGTATGCATTGCAACACCTTGGACCACTAGATTTGATAAAGTGATGCAGAGCATCATCTTGGAGGCAGTCCTACCTCCTCCAGGCACTCATCCAGCCACTGCCCAAGGGAGTATCTCTCTCTGTACAATGAGCACCATGGTGCACAGGCAGAATGGGCTGTAGCTCAATTTCTATGGACTTGGTCAGCCCAGCAGTGCAGGAGCAGTGTGATGACCATGGCTCAGCAAAACCGAGCACTGGCTGAGCTCCCTTGCCCAGTCAAAACTCCCACCATGGCAGCGCTGGCCCCACTGCAGCAGAAGGGGGAAAACGAAGAGTGAATTACCAACACTAGTGCTGTTTGCTGTCAGCCCGATAAAAATGGCACCTTGCCCAAGTCTTCTATAAATCACAGGTTCCATTCGGAAAGGAGTTTTCTGTGGTAATTAATGAGCCAGTATAAAGACATTAAATGGAGAATGTGTGGTGATAGAAAGGCTTGTCATTCACTGAGCCATCTTCCCCCATGTGAATAACCACGAGGCAACAAAGGCCAAACTCCTTATAGACTGAAGTGCACTATCTCTGATAGCTGGGAATGAAGTAATTCTCTGAAAATAACAAAGGCGCAGTGAAATACATTAGTAAACTAATTACAAGAGAGCTGGTAAAAACAGATGCTGAAAATTTAAAGCTATTATTGGAATGATTGCTAGCAGAAAAATGGGGGCTGACAACAAAAAATTAAAAAATGCATCTCATTTAAAATTCATTAGCCTGTAAATCAGGACAGCTCCCTGTCTGAAAGTGGAGCTGATGGCATTTCTGTGGGCGGTCATGATGAAAAGCTTCCTTTCCTTCACCTTTCTGGATTCCACCGTTGCCTCCGGAGATGCTGAAACGAAGCGTGTGCTTGTTGACGAGCACTAAAGAACAGGGATGGTTGCTGGCTTTGCAGACCGGGCGGTCTGAGCAGGGATGTTTCTACCTCGAGGTGCTGCAAGGGCTGTGGTGGGGTAGGATAACGCGTTGTGCTCAGATGGCTCATTGCCTCTCCAAGCTGATAAAAAGCTGGATTGCTTGTCCACACTCGATATCAGAAGGAGTTGGCTGCAAACAAAGTGATCCAGGGCCAAAAACGGCTGTGCGGTAGCTTCCTCTTGTAACATCTCCATCAATATTTGGGAGAGGGATGGAAAACATTGTCATTGTGCAACAAATCAAAATGGTAACTATGTAATTTGTCTTAATTGTGTGTGTCGGAGTAGGAAAAACACGAGGAGCTCCGGATGGGAATCTGGCAGGAGAGACCTGCCTGCTGGCAGCATGCTCTGCGCTTTGCTTTGCCCTTGCTGAGCCAACCTCTCCTGGAGGCTTGCAGGACAGCTTGCCCTTCATTTTCTTGTTATTTCTGGGATCTGCTGGGATACTTGAGTAGGATAAAATCATAGGTATTTTGCAAAGAGCAAATGTGTGCTTCAGAGGAAAGCCTGGGAGGCAGTGAGGTCCTGAAGAAGTGATTGCCCAAAGCGGGGTGAGCTGTGGGTGCAACAGGAGGGATCATCTTCTTGTGATGCTGGAGGGGAGCCCTGCTTTGGAGTTGGAGAGCCTTGTGTGATGGTGGGATTTCTTAAAAGGTCACCGCACAGAGACACAAGAGCCCTTCGTGGTAACACATACCACTGGGCAGGTGTCACAATGGCCAGTGTTGCCCGGCCAGCTTCACCCTTGGTTCTGGAGCACTGTAATGATGACAGATAACCTCCACCTGCACTGCAGAATCGCTAGTCCCATATGCACTCCGCCCAAGCAAATTAAGAGTTGTTTATGACATTTAATACTCCCCCTTCCCTCCCGCAGCAGGGTGGCAGGACCACAGGTTTAGCTTCACAAATGGTCGCCTCAGGATACACTAAATGCTGTCATGAGCCAGAGAGCAATTTCATCTTGAAAAATTACTGCAATAGCGCTCCCTGATAAAGGTCTCTCCCAGCTATGCCTCCTTCTTCACCAGAAACTTCTTCTCTCCCTGAAACCAATTTGAGAGTGCTAAAGGGGCTGTTTGTTAGTTGATTCCCTTGCAAAACAAGAGGGTGCTGGAAGATGAATAACCACCTTATGCTGCTCTGCGTAGCAGGTAATGGGATGGGATGCTGCCATGTGCTCTGAACATTGAGGGAAGTGAGAAATTTGGTCCGTGGGATTGCCACAATGCATCTTTCAAAGTGATTTATAAGGAGCAGCATTGCCTCGTGGATAGAGTGTGCCATTGGTACTCAAGGGATGATGCTGGATTTGGGTTGTGACCGTGGGTTTCACTTGGTGTCCCCTGTGTCTGTCTCTGTAAAATGACCAATATTTCATAAGAAAGGTTTGAGGATGCTCAGACAGACCTGGGTGCTCGCTGGGCTTCAGAGAGGGCATTTGTGCATCACCAGGACTCACTTCTCCTTTTTTTCAGGCTGGGATGATTTCTGGATACAGGGTCCTGGGTCTGAGTAGGCAGCTTTTGGGAAGCGCCGCTGCATGAGGGAGAGCACAGTGAAGGTCAGCTGCTTTTGGGGGTTTACTCTGACACAGGCAGCTCCCCTGGTGCTTTCTATCCTCCCAAGTCAAGACAGCAAGAGTGGTGGGGTGTTGGATGCTGGGGATGCTCCCTGGCATGCTTTACTGGGACAGTGTGGGCACAGTCTCTCTCTAGAAGGATAGCACTTTGTGAGCTTTATGGAAATTGTGAGACACTTCAGTATAAAACAGCCCTTGGGGTGTATGGCCCCTGTTTATTTCCATGCATGGTGCAGAGACTGCATTTATCCAGACAAAAATCTTTCCCACTCACGGGAGAGTACTTCTGCATCAACAACTGATGGTGGTGTAGTTATTTTTCCAATAAACGAGCTATAATCAATGCCATAAATATATAAATATACTTCAGGACTGCGAGATGAGCTTGGAGGAGCATGTGATTGTGCTGGTGAGGCTGGGTGTGCTGGTGATGGGGAGCTCATTCAGGGCAGCCTCAGGAAGGGGAGTGGAGCCCAGCACAGGCATTGGAAGGTTTTCCAGGTGCTACAATAAAGCCCCTGTAGGGACCTTTGCAGGGACAACCCATCCTCCTTCTCCCAGCCCTGGTCCTTTGTTCAAGCAGGGTGGGTAGAGCAACCAACCCTGAGCATGTTCACTCTGACCCCTGGTCTGCATGCAGTGGAGATGTGTTCATTACTTCCACAGGATATTTATCATCTCTGCACAGAACCCCTGTAGGGCTCTGTGCTTTTTTCCCTTGCTTCTCAAAGCACCAAAACAAACAGTAAATCATGGGTTGGTAGCATCCATCGGCGCTGCTCATTGTGGTGCGGTGGGGAGGTGACCTAAGCTGGATTTATCTTGCAGTTATTTTGCATGTTATGCAAAAAATTGAGAAACCACAGTCCCAGATCAAGCAGCAATTTACCTCCTGGTGGACTTGAGTCATGAAGTGGTAGATTTTTTTTTCCCCTTCTCTTGTAAAATATCTGTTGCATGTTCCCTCCCGTGGGCAGCTGCTGTGTCCCACTGCGAGGCATTAGCTCAGTTATCTCCCTTTCATCCACATCCCAGGGGCTTAGGGCAGGAAAAAAAAGAAACAGGCCAGGTGGAGACTTTGTTCCTCAACCAGAGAAGTCCATCTGATAGGGTGTTTTCTCAACCTTGTTTAGATTATTTCACTCAGCTTTGAATGAGTGTGACAATAACAGAGACACGAGGATGCAAACTGCAGAGAGGGAGGGGAGCCTGGACCATCCTCCATCCCTCCTCTGAGCAGTCCTATCAGCACTGGCCAAACGACAGCTAAAGCAGAAGAGGAATAAACATTTGACTGCAAATATTGCAAATATAAAGTGTGCAGGACTGACCTTCTTTCCCTCTACATCTGCCCAGCACAGAGTGAGATGGGGCTTCCTCCCTCTCTCATCTCACCACATATTTTGGTTCCTCTTAAATGAGCTACATTCCTCCAAAATGTCTTCCTTGCTTCAAACTCTACTGAGTCTTGCAGTCCCTTTTCTTTTGAGATCTGAGACCTGGCACGGACAATAGAGATTTGGGATTTTCACCCTTATGATTAGTGGGCAGGGGCAGAGGGGATTTTCATCTGTGCTGGGAGAAGCACGGCTGCTCTTTAATATTTCCCTCCCTTTCCAAAGCTGAGAGAAAGGCGATTTTTCTTCTCTTTAGATGTGAGTGAAGGCCCCCGCTCCTGCTACTCCTGGAGAATTAAATAGATAAATGGGCGGCGCTGTTGTTCACGCTTCACTATGCACAAAGCAACTTGCATTCAAAATTGGGCTCATGGCAGTTCAGCAACAACCTCGCACAATAGCATCATTAGACACGCAGGGCCGGCTCACAGGCGCGGAGGCTGCTCTGCAGCTGGAATAGCCACCGGGCTGTTGTGATCTGGGCTTTTTTTATCTTTATAAAATGCATCTTTGAAAAAAAAAGACAGAGAAAGAAGATATGGTGTCTTTTTCTTAAAGACTTGGGAAAGCGTCCCTGTTTGAAAGCAGGGGGGAAGAGAGGAGAGGATGGGATTTGTGGTGTCTGTACACCCTCCATCTTTTTACTGGTTCTTTCTTGCAGGGAAATCCTCCATTTCCAGAGTATAGAGGGGAGCAAAAACGAGACCTGTGTCTGCTAAGCCTTCAGCTGACATCCTCCTTGAAAATATTCCTCAGCAGGTTGCTAACTTAATGATAAAGTCTCCTAAGGCAGGCAGGAATGGAAGAGGATTCCATCCCTCTGCTGGCTTTGGGGCAGGGAAGGCATTTGGGAAGGAGTTGTGGTGCCAAGGAGGATGGGTGCTTAATAAATGTCAGAGATACCAAGGGCTAGTTCTGCTGGAGGTGTCAGGCTGATTTGAGAGTGGTTCAGGTCTGGATTTAATTGGCGTGATGGTTGTTTTAAAACTGCTGACTCATGGGGAAATTAAATTTTATTGGAAAATTCAGGATGAAAATCAGCAGCTGTTGCCAGCATCAGGATGGAGCCATACTTTGAAGGGGTTGGCTTTGCCCATGGCTTGTTTTCTCACACTGGGCAAACCGTTTGCCTCCCAGACTTGACCTTCAACAGTTGTAATGGAGCTAATGGATCTTGCTTTCCTTGTCAGGGATGTCCAGGAGCCCAGATACTGGAGGCAAGTCCCCATTAAACTCTCGTTCCTTGTACTGTGTCAACTGAGGCATTTTAACCATGTGCGTGCATTGGAAGAGGTCTGAATTTAACACATTGGTGGCAGAAATGTGGTGAAAGAGTCTTCACTTGTGGGCTGTCATTTGTGGACTGCCTGGTGTCAGTGGTGATGAGGATGCTCAGCTCCTCCCCAGCATTCTGTTGTGTCAGAGCTAACCTGAATATCTGTTTCCCCATAGGTCATTTAAAAGCAAAAAGCAGTGTGAGTGCAGAACTAGCTGGACTTCCAATGTACTCTCCTAACACCATGCTTGGCACTGAACCTTTCAAGTCTTCTTCCTCCCCTTGTGCCTGCAGTTGATAATAATGTTTGCGTTTTAATGGTTCTAACAGGCCTGGGATTTGCTTTAACATACCAAGTTAATGTTTTCTTTTTCTATATAAAATCTAGGTCAATCTCCAGCTTAGCACTAATGCTGTACTGAGCAAAAAAGGATTGGCCACTAATGGTTTCAATTTAGTTTTTCATGAAGTAAAGAAGATTTCACTCGATACTTATTTTCATTTTTATTCCATTGGCCTTTTCACAGGGCCTGTTAGGATGGAGAGAGTGTTTGTGCTTTGATTAAGGGAGAACCAGCAGATTCTGCCAGAATGAATCCTCTGTGAATATGGATGAGGATGAGAGTTGCTGCTCTCCTGCGCTGTACCTGCAGGACATGCCTTTGGGGACTGCATCCCAGTGAGGGTTAGGTGGGGGGAGATCCCAAGCATAGGCTTCTCTTTAGGGAAGAGCCTCACTTGTGATGCAACCTCATCCTAGTTGAGGTCCTCCATGATACAGCATGGGGGGAGGAGAGATGAAGAGGAACTCCTCTGCCTCATGACAGTGTGGCTGTAGACAACTCAATCTGAATCTAGCCTTGGCCAACATCTTTGAGAGGAGGTTCACTCATGCCTGCAGTGTGGGAGGGCTGCTAGGACCATTCCCCATCTGCTATGAGCCCATTTTGATTTGTCTTTCCCCGCCCTGTGCTGGTCTGTGTGTACCATGGCCAAAATCCAGGTGTGATGGTAGCAGAAGCACTGAGAATGGAGAATCAATATGGAGCAATGAGTGTGTGTGATTTAGGATGATTTTATGGCTTGATGACTACCCTATGTGCACTGTGTGTGTCAATGGACTGTGCTACACATGGAGATGGCAGAGACAAGTGGGATTGGAACAGGGTGGCGGCACTCACACCCTCTGATGACAGTAAAAGGGGTCTGAGGCAGCTCCAGTCCCTCCATTGGCATGTGGATGCTGCACTGCTGGATGATGGAGACCACAGGCAGATGGATTAGAGGGTGCCTCCCCTCTTAGGAGCTCATGGGTGAATATTGTGATTGCATGTATTTATTTTTAAAATTATTATGGCCATTGGCCTAGAAATGAGATGCAGCTCCCTGGCTGCTGGCCAACCCACCCAGGCTGGTGTGCAGCTCTTCTCTGTGGTGGCTGAAACAATAGCACCCAGCTGATAACGGAGGTCCTGGCGTTGGCTTCTGACAAATAGGAGCACGTGCTCCACTGTATGAGTTTGTTACAGGCAGTTGGGACTTACATAAAAATCCCACGTGGGTCAGCAGAGATTTAGCCCCTCCAAACGATGCCCTGTAAAGCAGCTGTGCTACTATCCCTCTCCTCTCCATACACCCAGTGATTTATTTCCAAGCTGAAAACAGCATCCCAGGTAATAACTCGCATTCAAGTTTTGTTGCTGTTTTACAGGAGATGCTACAAAAGCTTTTGTCTCTGTAACTGTAAATGAACTCGTAAACCTGTTTTAAAAATAGCATTTTGTAGTTGGGTGCATGAATTTTTAATGCATCTTCTGCAAACCAGCTGGTCTTGGCAAGGGTCACAGTGTTTCCTAGGCATTTAACATAAAACTGTGCTTCAAAGCCACATTATAGGGTCATTGAAGAGTAATATTTTACTTAACATCCTCATAACTGAATTATTTATAACTTCCCATGTTTTATTCATGATAAATATTAATACTAGTGTCTTTAAGAGTAGAGGTTATTGCTGCAGTTTTACCTATAAGAGGTGATATTATTGAAATAAAGGAACAGCAATGAATTCTGTAGCCAGCAGAGCAAAGTCTGTGCCAGGGCTGTTCTCATTCACACCTCCCTCTTCTTATCAACCCTGTCAGCCACCGAAAAACCTCAGCACTGAGCATCTGTACATTTGAAAGGAATTTTCCTGCAGGCATCTGAATCTGTTTTTTTTTTTTTTTTCTTTATTAACAAGCTTTGTGTTATTCTCATTATTTCTTGCATTCATTTATTAGGTGAGAGTTCATAAGCTTTGGTTGCAAGATGCTCTCCCTGGTCTGGACCTCCAAATGGCAGCCTTGAAATATTCTGCGGGCTCCCTCGAGCTCTCCTGCCACAGGCACGCCTGGACCCGCCCACTTTTTGAAGCATCCCTTGCCACCTTGGAGGGGCAATCACCTGGTGTGGGTGACCCCCCAGCAGCCTTGGGGCTCCTTCCCACATGGCTGAGTGCTGTGGGCCACGAACAGTCTCATTTCAAAGCTAAATCTGTGTGAATTGTGTAAATTCCTATTCCACCATTACACTCCGTTCCTTACCAGAGAGGATATTTGCCTTAATTTTCATTTTAGGAAAGGGAAATACAAAGTTGCATGATCTTTTGCCTTGTGCTGGTGTGTTCCCATCTGGATGGAGCATTTCACAGCCACCTCTTGGTCCTGCTCCCATCGGTGCATCCCAGTTTGGGGCTGGCTGCCCATCCCACCCTCACGGCTGCAAAACCTTCCCAGCTCTACGGCTGTGCGGGGCTGGGGCTTTGGTCCGTGTTACTCCACCAGCTTAACAAGTCTGCAGTCAGCGCACTGAGAGCACTGGTTGTGGGAGCAGTGCGGGTTAATGCAACACATATTTAATGTATGATTGCTAATGGCCATTTCCCATCTGCCTGGGCCCAACCGGAGTTTGCAGATGAATGATTAAGCTGCCCTGACACATAAGCAGCTTGTCCCTTAGCAGAGGTACATTCATTACACTTGATGCATGTAAAAGGGAACAAGGCTTTCTTGCTGGGGAGAAGGATATTATCGGGCCGGGGTGGCAGAGCAAGGGGCTCTCTTGGAGTTTATTTTGTATGATAATGTGAGAGATCTTCCTGCAGATGCAGCACTATAAATGAATCATGAGCTAAATAACCACTGGGATGTTTATTAGCTTCGAATATGTTTATTGCAGAGTCAACAGGCAGCACCTTCCAATTAATTAATAGTAATAATTACTGTATTATTTATGTAGCTCTAAAAGCATGCCAGCATCCGCACAATGGTTACAGCTGTGGCTGTGCTGAAGCGGTCTGGTCTGTATTCATCCTGCCTGGGTACGTTGAGGTTTGTCATTCACTGTCAGGTGGTTCCAACACCAAAAGCCTTGGTTTGCTGAGCTCTTGGCAGCTGCTCTTTCTATCGGCTGAAGCCTGTTGCTCTGCAGTGTGGGGATGTGAGTGTTCCTTCTGTGGTGCTGGAAGGCAGAGTATGCAATGAACTGGAGCACCTGCCAAACAGAGATGGAAATCAAGGGCTGTAAGTTTTACTAGGGTATCTGGGAGCTTTTTTGGTCTAGGTGTTTAAACAAAATGAGTATAGGAATCAAGCTATACATCAAAGGATATTTACAACAGATAAGATATTGGCAGCAACAGAAAGGATAGACATCTCTTTTCTGATGTGAGCTTGGGTCCAAAGCATGCTGCAGCTGTTGAAAATGACCTCCGGTAAGTGCCAGTGCAGTGTCTGTGTATCTCACTGCCCCTGTAGACCTCGCTGTGGAGCATGTGGGTCACGGAGCACCATCTCCTGTCCTGGTTGAGTCAGTCAGTTCAACGTGCAGAGGCAGATGTAGAGCAAGAACTTACCACTAGTCTTGTTTCTCCATGCAGGAAGTTAGGCTGAAAACCAGCCTTCTGTTCTTGTGTTACAATCCTATTTGCCAGCTCCAGGAAATAGGGGTGTTTTTAGCCTGTGTGAAGTTGTTGACAGTGTATCTCCCTTCACATGTGAATATTTTTGTCTCTCTTTTTGTCTTCCAGCAATGTCCGACTTCCACATCCACCCTCAGAATGCAGTGGTGGAGGAAGGTGGTGTAGCAAGATTCCAGTGCCAGATCCACGGTTTGCCTGAGCCGGTCATCCTCTGGCACAAGAATCGCATGCCGGTCAACACAGACAACGAAAGGTAGGACCTGTCCAAGCCATGTACTGCTGTCCTTTCTCCAGGGTGAAAAAGGTGGCCAGGCTTGCTACTGCTCTCACAGTTGTGCTAGGACGCAACTAACATGGGCTGAGGGTCTTGACCAGCATTTCTGCCATGAAAGATTCTTTCAGTTAGTGTTGTGGGTTGTCTGGGCTCTTGTTGGCCAAACACTGTGCAGAAATCCTGAATCTCCCAAGAGAGCTAGATAAACCCCTCTAGCTGATTTTGGAAGGAACAAGGGCTTGCACTGACCTTACCTGAGAGTATCAGCTCTCCTCCAGGTTGACATTCCAGCATGAAGAGCCCACCCAGCAATCCTAGCAGAGCCAGGGTAGCTTTGGCATCCATCATCCCTCCATGGCCCCATTTTGTGCGACTGTTTCCGAGTCATATCTCTGACTTAGGATCTTTCATGTGGGTCCTGAACTCTTGCAAGCACTGAATTACACTATGGCCACTAGACTTTCCTTCCCAGGTAGACTCCCTTGTGTGTGGCAGCAGGGAAGCTCTGCAGAGAGCATTTTGCAGTGCTCTGGACTGCCATTTCCCATGCAACCCTCCTAAAAAGACACCCCAGCAGCCCCCCTTCTCCAGCCTAGACTTGGGACGGCACGTCCTCACTTCCTGTGTTTGACAGGCTGCTCCCTGCGTGTCGGAAACGTCCCTCATCACGGTTTGATCCTCGGAGCGGTGGTGGGGCCCGGCGGAGGACAGGTGTCAGGAAATGCGTGCTCCATGCCAGCAGCCTCTGGCGGGTCCCAGCTGTGGCTTGGG
This sequence comes from Athene noctua, assembly GCF_965140245.1. NCBI lineage: Eukaryota > Metazoa > Chordata > Aves > Strigiformes > Strigidae > Athene > Athene noctua. The sequence continues at coordinate 13,092,591 of NC_134049.1, read as the reverse complement.
AGCTGCACAACCCATGGCGGGAGACAATCAGTCACAGCACACCTCGAATCACCAATTGACATCTGTGTGTTGGGATTAGGAGAAACCAGGAAGCTGTAAATATTTTTCTGAAAGCCCCTATTCTTACAAATGTCAGTTCTGCAGCAGAATGTGGTTGGGTTCTTTGGAGGCAGGAGAAAACACGAAGGCTGGAACAATGCTTGACCTTTTCAGCGTTACAATGAACTTACAGTAGAAGGACCCAAGAGGCCCAACTGTGCTGTGGAAAACTGCAACTGTCAGGTTTTGTTTCTCCTTTTGTTTTTCATCTGAGCTTTTTTTAGCCCAGCACAAGGTTGATTCTTTAAACCTGATCTCCTCTGAAGGCTCCTTACTCATACAAGTACTAAACTGGGGATGTGGTAGAGCAGGGCAACTGGTCCAAGGTGGTATCAGCAGAAGCAAGGGGTGCAGAACTGGGCCTGATGCCTTGTGTGCATCCTGATGAGATGTTGCAGGACAGGAGAAGTTCCCTTGAAGTCCCTCGTGCATTATTACCCCTTTCCAGTTGAGCCCAGAGTCACAGGTGTGAAGATGGTTAGAGATGTGACAGGGATTTAAGTGTGACCAGGACTGAGGAGCTCCAAGACTGAGGAGCATCAAGACTGAGGAGCTCCAAGGTTTTTCTCCAACCCAGAGAGCCCCAAGCTACACTCATCCCCACTGCTTCTCCACTGGGGCAGGGAGCTTGCCCAAGCCCTGGAGAAGGTGAGCTAGGAGCAGTTTTCTTACATTCAGTGACCTGATTTTGAACAGATTTGGCTTTTTGTAGGATCAAAGTTACTGGGGAAGGTTTTTATTGTCAGCTCAGTAGATTAATCTCTGACACCAACAGGCCTGGGTGATGAGGGTTGCTTCTCTAACTGAATCGGATTTCTGCATTAATCACGCTTTGTGCATTTCTGCGTATAAAGTGTATATAAATTTGTATGCTGAGTCTTGCACTTGGAGGCTTTGAAGGCAGAATAATAGCTTCGGAATTGAATCTTCTAATGCTGTGGGCAGATTGTTAAAAAAATGAAGGCTTCTTGTGGTATAATTCATCCAAAACAATGGGCATTTTAAAGTCTCAGAGAGATTGCAATCAACTTCGGGACATGTAAAACTGATTGCTGTCACACTGCCACTGACACCAAGCCGCACGTTTGGAACCCAGTGCAGGGAGCAGCTTATAGGCACTTAACCATATGCTGATATCGAAAAAGCTATACTTCATCTTCCAGACGGAAATGGATTATTAACTCATCACAGTGTAATGACTTACTACCAGCCAATTTAAACACATGGTTGCCAAGCAACCTGTAATGTATGTATACAAATATGTGTGTATGCATGCATGATTTAAATGTACCTGTGATTTAAATACATAAAATATTTATTGATATTTATGTATGCCCACTCAATATCTACTTTAAACATGCCTCTCCACTCATTTGAGGTTTTAATGTCATGTGGATTTGAGTCCTGGACCTGGAGCTGGGAGCATGGAGCACACACTTCCCCTGATGCTTGTCTGTGGTCACTGTACTTCAGCTGATGAGTAATAAATCCCACCTCAGATGTGTTCACATGCAACTGCACTGCCAAAGCTTTTCCACAGATTAAATAGGAAGCATCTACTTTGTAGCCTTCCAGCAAAAGCCATCCTTTCTCCAGGATGCATCAGAAGATAAAGAAAAGGAACATGCCCTGCTGTAAAAAAAGACCAGAGGCTCAAGTATCTGGAAAAAATAAAGAACTGATGGAGTGACAAGTGTGGGCTCAGCCTGCTGGGGGCTGCATCACTCGGGTGGTGTTGGCACCTCTGCACCAGGATGTGGGGAGCCAGCCTGCGTCACCTGCATGGCTCTGCAGGCTGCTTTCACATCATGTCCTGACTTGCAAGTTTTTGTTTCTGCTTTTCTCTTCCCACAGGTACACGCTGCTTCCCAAGGGAGTCCTGCAGATTACAGGACTGAGAGCAGAAGACAGTGGGATTTTTCACTGTGTTGCTAGCAATATTGCTAATGTGAAATTCAGCCGGGAGGCCAGACTCACCGTGTCAGGTTAGTACCAGTAAACACTGTCCTGACTGTCTTTCCGTTGTCTTCTTCCCACTGCTGTTCTGGATCTGGACAGTTTAAGAGATCTTCAGGCTAACAGCACTGAAAGCATTCCTCTGTCCAGCCATAACACCTTCCTTGTTCTGGATTGTTATTAGTTCCTGCCAGATCAGTCCATTTGATAGCAGATAAATCTGTCTCTTTGCCTGTAAATTAGTGCCAGTTTCAGGGTAGAAGGAGGACGGTGAGAAAATGAGTTACAGCAGCTCTACATTAAATAAATTCTTTTGGAAATGTGGAAGATTCATCATTTCCTTATGAGATCTGCTCACTCTGGAAGTAATTGCGGCACACAGGGTGCTCAATTATTTATCTAATGGGGGAATTATGTTCTGTAGGCTGTCAGCATTGCCTTGCTACCGAAGCAGGCTAACCTTTCTTTGGAAGACAAGAAGGAGAAGCCCTGAGCACCCCAGGCTGAATTTTGACTTGGTTCTCCATCCACATTCGATATCAGTGACTGAAACAGATTTTCACCTCTGAAAGCTTTGGCTGAAGAAGTAACAGTGCCTTATGGTCTCCTATCCATAAAAGGGGCCCAAAATCTCATACTTGCTGTTTGTTTCGTGCTGCCAGAGGTAGGATGTGATTAAGCAATAAGGACAAATCAAAGCAACCCACATCCACGCTTTGCATGTGCACAAGTTTGGCCTGTTTGTGAAAGCACACAAAATGGCATGTGAAAGTGATACCCTTGGGCACAGCAAAGGAAAGATTAGGGTGCAAATACACTACCGTGCTTCCATAGCTGAGCTGCCCTCCACTGACCTGCCCATCCTCCATTAGCTGTCCATGAGGGACCCAAGCTGATCTCTTGGAGGCCTCTTCGAATAATAACTCATCAAACAATTTCTAAACCTGAGGCTAGATTGTCACCTTCTAGTTAAGCTTTCTTCATTTATCAGTCTTTTTAAATTAAAACACTTTTAACTTCAGAAGTCTGGCTTTATGTTTCAGTAGCTGCTCCTAGTATGAGGGAAGTAGAAAGTATTAAGTCAAATCATACAACCAAGCCAGATCAAGCAGCCAGGAGTGAATGACACCTTCATGCCCTCTTCTCAGAAGTGCCTTTGATATGCTCAACCTCCTTGTATGAAAACAGGAAAACTTGCTTCTCCTGGACTTCAGAGCATTTGTGGGTTACCTTCAGAGAACATAAGAGTGCCAGAGAAGTAGTCACCTGCAAATTGTGGCTCTGTCCTGCTGGTAGGGTGGCCTCTGAGATACAGGATTCCATGCAGGTCAGAACCTCCCTGAGATGCAGGGTACCCTCTGTGGTCCCCTGTGACAGCAGTGGGGATGCATCTGTGGCTCTCTGGGTGGGAGGGGACCATCCCAGATTCCCTATGGGAATGGAGATTGCAGCTTTGGAGATGAGGCAAGGGAAGTCTGCATAGGGCTGGTTGGGTGTGTGTTTCTCCATGAGCTTTTTTATTTGCAGCAAAGAGTCTTCCCCCATGAGTTGTGAACCTTCTGTCCATCAGATACACATAACTGCTGGTACCTGGTGGCTGGAGGCTTGCCAGCGTATGCTTGTATCTCACAGCCTACCTTCAGTCACTGAAACAGCTGCCTGGCCAGTGGTTCTGGAGTAGGAGGCTTAATGCCTGTACCGAATGTCAGATTAGCCTCTGTTGACTGTAAAAAAGCAGCACGTGTGAAATGGGGTGAAGCTGAGAAAAGAGTGATGCTGTATATATCAACTCTGATGGGGAAAGCAAGCAGGTTAACTGGTTCTGAAAGACCTGGGAGCTTTTGGTGCCTGTTACTTATCTGTTTTCTTGATCTGTGTGAATGGTAGCCACGTGGAAGTTAAAAAGAGCAGTAAATCATCAACGTGGTGCAGTTCTTTGTGTCAGTTTACCCGTCTGAGTTATTATTTCTCACAGGGCAGAAAGTGCTACTTGTTCTCATCTGACCATCCCTCATTTCAGATGGATATTTTCCAGGTTTCCTGTCTGTGAAATGTTTGTGGTTTTTCTCTTCCTTAAAGCAGTCGAATGATGAATACAGGCACCGTGTGTAAGTGTCTGTTGAAGGGCTTGGACCATGCTTCAGTGACTGCTTGTCAGCAGAGCTGCCATAACAGGACGTTTGCATGCTCTCAAGTCCATGGATTGGGTTAAACCTCAGTGGAAAAGGTTTATGCTCTGTGGTGTTTGCTAAGAGCACACAAATATCTATTAGACCAGGGCAGCAGGTATGTACTAGCTTTGGCACACCGGCAGAGGCTGTGGTATGCTGCAGAGGTAGCACAGGGATGTTGCTTCACTGGTGTGGGTGTTATGTCAGTAAATACTGATATAATGTGAGTGCTGTTGTGTAAGTCATTAGGCGTGATAGGGTAAGCAGTAATCTTGCAAACCTTCCCATCACCTCTGTCTTGCATAGAGATGTAAAGGAAATGGTGCTCTCTGCTCTTCATCGTGGCAGGAGGGCTCCCTCTTTTCTTAACAGGGCAGCAATTTCAGCCATTGCTTCATTCACAGAGAAGCACCAGATCTGCCTCACTGGGGTTTCTTAACTGAGCCCTGGCTGGGAATGGAGGAGGGATGGGATGGGATGGGATGGGATGGGATGGGATGGGATGGGATGGGATGGGATGGGATGGATGTGGGCTCTGGGAGCTCCTGCCCTCCAGGGCACTGCCACAGCCTGTCTGGAGAGGAGGAGGACGGCTGCCTGAGGGGGATGAACGAGGCTGCTCACAGCACTTTCCTTCCTCTTGCCGGCAGTGGTGGTGGGGCTGCCGACAGCAAGCGGCACGGATATGTCTTCCAGCCCTAGTGATTGATTATTTTCAAGTGCCTGCTTAGCGGAGATGCTCCCGAGGGGCTGCCTGCCTCTCAGCACTGACACCTTTTCAGTGCGAGCTGCAGCTCTCACTGCTACTGTCCTTTTGATCAAGATCTAACAGCCTGTGCTGACGACGCTCCCGTCCCTGCTAGAGTGCCTGTCACTCCTGGCGGTACCGGGGACCTCCCCATCCTCGCTGCGATTGCTACTGGCAGAGTCTCTGGGGACCATGCGCATCATTAGAGCCTTTTTCTTTTTCAGAATAAATCCCTGCCACGTTGCCCTGAACCCTGTTGTGCTCCAGCAGCACTTGCCTGCCACAAGTCCCTCATTTTGTCACTCCTTCCTTCCTGACCCTGCATCAAAGAGCTTTTCTGGTTGGAGAAGAAAACCTCCTCCCCGATGGTCAGGCACGGTCAGCCTCTTTGCGTGGTGCTGGCGTCTGACTGCCGCATCCCTGCTGGGTCACCAGCCCTTCTGGCCCTGGAGCTGGCACTGCCGAAGACATTGGGCTCGGCATCGAGGAGGCAGCAGAGCCCTAAGGGACCATTACGTGGCCTTTGCAGGAGAAAGTGAGTGGTAGTGGAAATGCTGCTTCCAGGGCTGGGCAGAGTTTGGCCAAACTCAGGGAGCTGAGCCCACACCTGAAAAACCTGAATGCGTATTTAGGACACAGAGTATAAATCAGAGCGTCATTTTTTTTCTCTATAGTTTATTATCAAAATAGAGTGTTTTATAAATTCTACTTTAGTCTCAGCTCCCATTTACTGATATTGCTGGGTGACTTTGAACGATTAATTTCATTTCACTGTGTTTTGAAATATTGAAATCACTATATAACATGATGATAATACCATATTATTCTAAGTGTGAACATTTAGTATTGTGATTTAGAACAATAAATCTACATGGTTTTTAAAGGCACTCTGAGGTACTGAGGGGGAAGGTATTGTTTTTCAGATCTCTTGGGGTTAACCAGCTGGTCATATGAATTTATTGTGCATTTCGATTCTCATCAAAAAATCTGCATTTTATGGCTTGCAGTGGAATGTGTTTAGTGAGAAAGTCAGCTCTTAAGTCACACTGACATGGTGATTTTTCTTGGATTTTGCCCATTTAGACATAACCTCTGAGTCGCTCTATCACTGGCTGTTTAGCCCCTGTAGGAACGATTAACAAATGAGCTGCTCTGATCTGTGCTTGCCCTTGGACTGCTGCAAAATCCCCCTGCTAGCGCCCCGACTTCAGTCCCCAAACTGCTGTGAAAGGGTAACATTAAAAAGTGCAGGAAGAAAAGAAATTTTTTTCTTGGAGAAAAGCCCTCAAAGATAGTTTTTGGTGGATCGCTTCTCTTTAACAAGCTTTTTGAACACTGGAAGGTCCATGTACAGGTCAGTGTGGGATGGTCCCTACAGCAAAGCCCAGCCCGTGGCAGAGCTCAGCTCCTCAGCCCTCCTTGTGCCTCTCTCCTGCTCAGGGAGAGACAACCAGCTCAAGTATTTCCGCAGGTGTACAAACCATTTTTGCCAGCAGCAGCTGTCAGATTGTTGAAATTCCTTGAACACTGCTTGACCTCAGCATTTCTAGAGTATAACCCAACTCTAGTCAGAAATGGGGAGAAGACTAATGCAGAGATTATCGGTGTTCCTGTCTATTTATGGAGAACTGAGAGTATCTCCTTCTTTTCTCCCTCTCCTTCTCCCAACAAATGGGACTGAGGGGCCTTTGGCCCAGGATAAGGCACTTTTTGGGGACTCAGGAAATTCAGGTTCAGCTGTAGTATACCTGACACAGGATGTTTTTTGTCCCACAGTCTCCTCCTGTCTGGTGAAATGTGGGTTTTTCTGCTTGTCTTGTGCCTGTCTTGTTTCTGTAGTCCTTGGTCCAGGGCTTTATTTTATTATGGGTCTGTGCATCATCTTGCACAATGGGTTTCATTCTTGATTGCTGCCACTTGGTGCTACTGTAGTGCAAATAAATGATTAACGATTGCATCCTGAGCAATGATTGTATCACAATTATATCGGAGCAATGCATCCCCTCCCTGCACCCAGGGCCAGGATAGGGGTTCTGTAAGACGCAGGGAAATGACCACCCTGTGGGTTGCAGGTGACAGAGGAGTTTCCTTGAGTTTCCTCTCAAAAAGATCTTTAGCAGGAGTCAGGAACTGGCACCTCCATTACTCACTGTGTCCCAGGACAGGGCTTTTGGAGCAAATGACACCAGCGGCAAGTGAGGATGCTTGCAGAGAGGCAGATTTAGGCATTGTGAACTGCATGGATTACTTATGGCTTAGGATGCTGAAAGATAAAGCAGCTCCTTCAGTTATTTGCATTCCCGTCCGCGTGTGCTGTCCTGCAGCCTGTGTCCTTCCTATATACCATGTTTTTCCTGCACATCTGCTCTCTGCAGCTCACAGTGTGGTTCTTTCTTTGTGCTGCCCATATCTGGGTCTTAATGGAGCTGCTTGTGGCTGGGTCAGTTGGCTGGAGGGGTTTTCCCCAGGAATATCAGCTCACGCTTAAAAAACATTCAGACAGTGTGACTCATGCAAACATTGTGCTCCTTTTGTTTCATGGACATCTTGAGGAGTACACCAGCCACCTCATTTGTACTTAGAGGATGCATGAAGCCCTTGGTGTTTCCATTAAACACGTGAAAATCAGATGCCTTTTAATGATGATGCTGTCCTTGCAGGCTCCCACTCCACTGTTTACAAGGACCCCATGATTCTCGTCGGTCCGGAGAACCTCACGCTGACGGTGCACCAGACCGCTGTGCTGGAGTGCATCGCAACGGGCAATCCCCGGCCCATCGTCTCCTGGAGCCGCCTAGGTAAGCCCCGGGAGTGACCGGGATTTCCTTCTCCTCCTCCTCCTCCTTCTCTCCATTGCCATCGCGTGGAAAATAGGTAGGTGCCACTATTTTATGCAACAAGTGATTCACCCTTTCCCTTCCCACTGAAGTTAATTGTAGGCTTGAAGTGCTTTTCATCCTCATGTCTACACTTTATTTTTTCTTTCTGACAAGATCCTGTTTTTACCTGTTAGAGAAGTGGGTTGGTTAAACCTGTAGATGTTTCATGAAAGGTGATAATTTTATCTTTCCTCAAGTGACAGCGTCTTCTTCAGCTGAATCAAAAACATCACCACTGTTGGCCCAGGGAAGCAAAATCATACAAAAACACATCCTTTGCATAAAACAGACTTGAAAGAAACTTGCTGGCTGTTCAGTGAGTTTTTAAAAAAATTTGAGGGGAGAGAGTGTTTTAAGTAGTGTGTCTGAAGCTCTGAAAAACAAATGCTTGCTGCTGGAGTCCGTGATATTTTTTTTAATCAGCTTGGAAACCAGAGGCAGCGTCTGATGGCATCATACAAGCAAGGAAGAGCCAAGTGCCATGCTTCTCCCAGTCTGAAATCAAGGGTTATTTTAGCCTCTAACTTTGTCATAGTAGCTCAGAAACTATTTTGGTCAGAGCAACACTTCCACTGCCCTACAGAAATCTGCACTGAGCAAAGAGCTGATGGCTTTTGTTTTATCCTCCAGAGCTTGTAACTTCATGCCTCTGCACTGTGGGGTTTGGTTCAGTTAGTATTTCCCAAGCCCTTGCAGTCTGTGAGGTCATGTCATTTTTGGGATGCTAATCTCCCCGAGTCCCCCTGCGTGGCTGTGAGGCACGAACGGGTAATCCTGTCTCATCTGTGCTGGATGTGGGACTTCACCCTCATGGCTCTCCAAGGGTCAGAGTCCAGCTCATGGGAAGGGTGACTTCCCACTCCAGAGCCATCTGCCAGGGGACAAGGACACGTATCCAGCATCAATCACACAATTTCCCCATCTTTGCCCTCCTCCTTCCATCCTCTGGTGGCTTGTAAAATCAGCTTGTCTCTGCCACTAACTGTTTTTTTTTTTCCTCCAGAGCCATAACCATCAGATTGATGCTGTTTTAAAAATTCCCCAGATAGGCTGTATCACTGTTTTGGTTCTCTTGGACACAAGGCAGCTCTATGTTAGTGCTCAACTATAATAAACTACTTTATAATTGCCTTAATTATAAGTGCTTATTACCTTCTTCAAAACACTTGTCTCTATAGAGCAGTGCAATAATGAAGATGTAATAGCTTCGTGCAGTGTTTGTCTGGATGGCCTGAGCTCAGCATTGCCTTCCACCAAAAATATCCTCTCCATGCTGCTTTGCAGCACGGCAGCAGCATTAGAGCTACTGAATGGGAAAGAGAACACGGTATTTTCCCTCCCCTTCAGCAGGAATGTTTCCTGTCCAAAGCATCACAAGATCTTGTTTAGTATTACACCAATCTCGACAGCGATGTGGTATACAGACTCTCTGATGAGTTGGTGGGTTTGTCATCTCTTTGTAGCCATTTCAGAAGCACTTTCATGTCTCCCTGTCTGTGTGATCAGGAGGGAGAGAGGTTTGTGCTGGACGGGGAGGTCCTCCGAGCTTCTGTCATCTGTACATGCAGCTTCCTTCTCTGTGAAAGTCTTCTTCCTCAAATTCCTCCTACGGAGCTGGTTCAGTTTAAATAACGAGTTAATTTACTTAGGAAAAAAACCGCTTTTAATCCACTCCCAGAAATAAAAAAAAATCCATGGCCACAAAGTCTTAGACAGATGCAGCTGATTTATCAATAGGCCTGACTTAATTTAAACAAAAAAAGTCAATTATGTGTGAACATCTCTCTTGCCTGGTCAAAATAAAGAAGAGTCGTGGCATCATCATTGTTCTGGGCCTTTGCACAGGGCACGCTGCTGGTTTGGAGTGTCTCTCTGAACCTCTTTGCTCACAGTTTTAATGTTGTGGTGTTTCTTCTATCAGAAAGGAGCAAAAGAACAATTTTGCTTTACAGCTTTCTGGTACAGGGGAACATAAGCCATAAAAAACATCTGCACTTTTTGCTTTGGCTTTGCTAAAACCTGGCTGGTTTTCAGTGGGGAAGGCAGCTATATTTTGCTTGAAGGAAATAATTCAAATTCTGGGCCAGTTTTTGAGTGTCACACAATCAATTTTGAATTTAATTTCCTTGGGAATATGTTGTAGCCCCTGACCACAAACAGAATTCCTGTGTCTCACCCTGCATGAAATGTCAACATTCATTAGAGAGCAGGCTCTGAGAGAAATGTAAAATCATTAAGGGTTTGTTCAGGGAAGATGGGGTTTTTCCTTTCAGAGCTACGCACTTCAGGCTTGGACCTGTATGTGTGCACAAATGAATATCCTGGGCACTTACTGCAAAGCCTTTTGAATGAATGACGATTTTAATGTATCCTTACCCTTTAACTGACAGGCCACTGAGCTGGCCTCCATAAAAGGTACCAAGGCAGAATAATAAACTATTTAGAGAGATATAGAAAAGTGAGGCGAGAAAGAAAAGACAGTGATTATCTGATAGCGTTATACAGAAGTTGTCAGAAAGGGTCGCACAATGGGAAGGAAATTACTAAAGAGGGAGCCATTCAAGAAGTAAACTATACAACAATTGTAGGAGCCAATTAATTGGTAACTTATTGGACACAGAAGCTTGCAATAGATGGCTGACTGGTTGACAGGAGCACCGTTCCTGTAAGTGTTTAGAAATAATAGAGTAAATTTCACCACTTCACATACTGAATAGTCAACTGTTGCAATGTACTCTAAATATGCTAATCCACAGTGCCCAGTGTCCGCCAGAGCAGGAGCCCCATGTGTCTAAAAAGTGGAAGGCTACTATGGCACAATACAAAGAATTCACAAAAGACCTAAATGATCAACATTAGAAAGTTGTTACTTTCTTTCTAGTTGCTACTTATAAAAGAAAGGCGTTCGTGTTGTTGCATATTCATATCGCCTGGCACGTTTTAACGGGTCTCCGTAATTGGTGCTGGTGTGCCAATCACTTGCTTTGCAGGCGGAGAATGGTCTCCAGAAAGCATCACATAAACCTTGGAAAAATAAATAATGCAGCTTCAAAACCGCAGGCGTCTTTCATCCAGACTTCACCCTACTGGGGAACCTGGAAGCCTCTACTTGTCCACAGCTGGAGCATCTTTTGGGAGCTTGTCCCCTTTGGAGAACAGTCTCTTTATTCATTGGTTGTCCATCTGCTCTTCACAAGCAGCTGAACCTCCGTCTTCTGCCCTCATCAATCGAAGATCAACAAGAGAGAATCTGTCAGACATTTCCACCCAGACTGGCTTGTTTTCAGCCCTCAAATTTTCTGCATTTGACTGCATAAAAAGAAGTAGAAAGTTATGTTAAATGGGCAGTGGTTTCAAGCCTGCATGTGTCCTGAGAGCTTTGGGAACTGAGCAACAGTGTTAGCTTTTGCAGTCTGTCAGATCTCCTCCATGGAGACATGACTTGGTGATGGCAAGTGATGCCAGGAAGGTGGGTTTTCAGGGTTTGGATCCCTTGATCCAAAGCCACTCTTCAGCTCTATGTGTAAGGGAAACAGGGTTAAACTACATAACAACTATTGCAAAGCAGGTGTGAGACATCAGTCCCTCTGCACAGCACTTCTGCAAAGTGCTGAGCTTTCGGGATGCAAGGAATCTCTTGTGTAAATACTATTTATATCTGTTGTCAGTGTTACTAAGTTGGACTTGGTGTTACCTGAAGACCTTTGAACTGATCACAGGATGGCTCAGGTTGGGTGAAACACAGTGGAGTAAGGAGGATGGAGCAGGCTAGGAAAGGAGAGATAATTCTCCAGAATCCCTTTTCAGCGCTTTTCGGAAGGGAGAAGTTGAATAAGAGGCATATGGGATGATCTGGCACCATGAACCTTGCTGGCTGTTCGAGGTGGCCACACTCTGAATCAAATGGCAGATCCTCTGAGGTTTCTGAGCTTGAAGAGCTTTGTTCTTCAGGGAAATGAAAGATGCTTGGTTGACAGGAGACATTTCTTCAGACCACCACACCTCTAATTAATAGTTGGAGCTAGAGAGATAACTGAGGACGTATCAATGCTGGTATTTGGACTGTGTGGAGTACCTGCTGCAGGCTGGGTCTTTGCATGCTTAAATTATGTAGCATGTTATAAATAATACAGTAAAACTACTGACATTCAAGTCACATTTCTGTGGTATTTCTTAAGGCGATGATGTGATGAAGCATCCAGGTATGGCCACTTCACATCTTTCACTGGTCCCGTCCCTCCCTCTAGAGAGAGATTTGATTTTTACACCTATTGTAAATATGGACTTCCAAGAGGTCTAATTTAAAAGATGAAATCAAGTTCAATTTTAATTTAATTCAGACCTCTTTACACTTCACTTCAAATGATGTTTGAAAGGAATGGTTCCTTCTTATTGCTCATTAAATGTGGGACAGGTCATGTTTTACTGTCCTTTTTATGACTGGGCCATTTACTGCTGCAGTGGCTTGGCCAGCTATGTGATCATTTAATCATTTAATGACATTGTTTTTCTCTCTGTAAAAGACCTGAGCATTTTTCTTTGCAATGCAAATAATGAAGTGATCTGGCATTGCCTGCCTAATGAAGCAAGGAAACCTTTAAGTTTAAAAATTTCCTGAAAAACAATATATAAAGAGCATGGCAGGAGATATGTTTGTGAAGTGCTTTGTAGCTTTCAGTCCATGTTTTGCTGGTGTTTCCTAGCGGGATGGTGCTGTTAATCTGAAATGGGATCCCTCACTTCTGTGGTCCAGGCTTGTGAGCTGATGAACGTGCGCTGTTCTCACTAACGCTGCCAGAGATACTTTCTCTCCATCCCATCGCGTCTCTTGCTGGGGGGATCCAAGCACTTGCTGGGCAGCAGGTTGCACAGTGGCATTTCTGGGTTGATGGTTAATTTGTCTCTCTCCCTGAGTGCTGCTTTCCCTTCATGTTTTCCCAAGCTATTCCCAAACCTCTTGGTTATGAATGGCCCAAATCCTCATAATACTCTTTATTATGCAAAGCATGATATTACAGCTAAAGCATACGATTGCAAGATAACTTTTAACTAGCCCTGCATGTGTTGAAGCATGAAGCCTGCTCAAGGTAAGGCATGAGCCAGGTCTCGGTCAAGGACCGTGTTGTTGTACATCAGAGGCTGTGAAGGAAATCCTTGGGGATAATGGGGTGTCTGCAGCAGCCCCGTGGCAACTTGTGTTTCCCTCTGTGTTTTCCATCAAGGTTTCCCATTGCTGGATTGCACCAGTTGCAGCCACTGAAGTGGTTGTGTGCCATGAATATTGGTAACTAGCTTGAATCTGAGGTCCTTCAGCACCAAATGTCCCTGGAAACTGTTCTGCCCACTGGATGAAGATAAATTTTAAAACAGGTTGAACAGCCACTGCTTAGCATCTCTCAGGAGGTGGCCCACAGGGGTGGAAACCAGCTAGAGCATCTCAGATCTTTCCCCATGACTCATTGCTTCCTACAGAGCAGTTGTGGTTCTATTTGGCTTCTTCCATTTCCTTAGCAAGATTATGGCACAGACCAACAGAGCTCCCAGGAGGGATTTTTCAGATGAATTTTTCCTTTTACTAGCCACAACTCTGAAGAACAAGAGACAGGCACTTCTGGTGTCGTGGAGTGCAGTTGTATGGAGTGATTATGGGATGGTCACATGGGGAGATCACCAGGGCTGGTTCTTGCTTCTCCCATTTTTGTATGTTCTTTAACCTTCTCCATGAGCAAAGGCAAGAGATGAACTGGATTCCCATTTCCCGTCTGATGAAAGTGTGCTCTCTTTAACTGCTCCTCCGGTAAAATGACTCCCCTGCCTTGTCCCTCTGCTCAGACACCCTGACACATGCTAGGACTGATTTAGAGCTGCCTTTGTCAGACAGTGTCTTAAAACAGAAACCAATGAAACAATAAAAAGCAATAGCCTGATACTAATGAAACACATTGTAATTAGATCTGGCTGGGAATTTTCCAGTGAAAACAGGCTTTGTTGGAAAAAGGTGAATTCCCTGATACTGAACTATTTCACATTAAGCACTTCAATTTTGAAGACCTTGTGCTGGAGCCCAGGCATGGTTCTTAGGAAGCATCACTGCTCTCCTGCCAGCCTTCTTCAGACCCAGCACTCAGGATGGATGCAGCCCTTTCCATTTGCCCTTTCAAGCTAGAGCAGCTGAGCAGACCTAACCACCAGCTTAGAGTTTGGCTCCTTGACCCTGAGCTATTGTGTGTTGAAGAGCTAAGAGTCAAAAATCCAGTGTTTGCATAGTTTCTGAAGCCACAAAAATTCATCAAGGTTAATTAGGCAAAAAAGTATAACTTCTGGCTCAGAAAACTCTCAACTCATAAAATGCTGGCAGCTGGGAGAGTGCATCAGGGAAGTGCTGCTGTAGGTTGGCTGATCTTCTCTTTTATGGAGCATCTCTGCTTGGGGCAGGCTGTTGAGCTGATTGGATCCCTGGTCAGTCTAATGTAAGAAGTCGATAGGATTTTACTTGGTTTAACCATTCTGTTGGAAAGTGTTCTGGGTACTTCATCTTAATCTGAACATGTGGCTGAAAGCTTTCGCATTTCCTGTGATGGTACTTTGGTTTTCCAAGCAGCACAAAGTCTGGTTTTGGGCAGACACTTGAGGATCCTGGTTTTCTACAGAAGGCAGTTCTGCTAGGAGCATCAGCTAAAACCCACTGACTTTACTTGGCAAATCCCAGTAACAGAGCATGGCACTACTCCCCTAAGTACTTAGAGTGGACCTCACTGAGGACTGTGCCCTGGAGAACCTCACTCAAAGGTTCAGCATGTGACTCTTACCCTTTTCCCCTTCTTTCAGATGGCCGCCCGATTGGTGTGGAGGGGATCCAGGTGCTGGGGACAGGAAATCTCATGATCTCGGACCTCACTGTGCAACATTCTGGCATCTATGTGTGCGCCGCAAACAAACCCGGCACTCGGGTGCGAAGGACCGCGCAGGGCAGGCTCGTTGTACAAGGTGAGAAAACCTGGGGCTTGGGGAGCGGTGATGCCCACTTCACTATGCCCTCTGCACAGGATTTACATGTTGCCTGGGCACTGTGATGGATTGGGTTGGACAGATGGTGACTTTGCTTCTGTGATGGTATCAGACAAAGGACTTCTTTGCTAGACACAGGGTTTTCCAGGTGGGCGTATGTCTCTGTGTCCCACGCAGATGTGTAGCGATCAGGTATCATTCAACTGACACTTTAGCTGTACAGGTTGCAGTGGTTTCCCACTCCATCACAGGCACTTATTTAGCTTAACCGCCACCAGTTGTTACTTGCTATCATACTTGTAGATCTCAACAGAAAGCCAGGGCTGAATTAATCAGCCAAATTAATTTCTCACCCCTGCATGGCCCTTAGCGATATGGGGACACAGGCACTGTTCTCATCTTGAACCCCTCCGCATGATAGATATTACTCCAACTGAAATGGCACCAGTAAGTCTAAAATCATTTCCAAAAAGTCAGTGAGATTGTTTTCTTTAGCAGTTGACACTGTGTCTGAGCCCCTTGCCTCGTGAATAAACCTTTTGAGGGACATGTCCAGGAGATACAGGTTGCTCCCCTTCCCTGCAGCAACTGTCCTTAAATGCCACTTGTAAAGGGTGATTCAGCCCAGAGTAGAGATCAGCACTCAAGAAACCAAACAAATCCCCTCCATATGCTTCGTGCAACTAGTCTCCAGGCTGAGGGGAGCCAGGCAAGTATTTCAGAAGGCAAACCCAGCTGGCAGTGTGCTCTGAATGGCAGTAATCCGCCCCTGATTACAGGCACTCACCCCCTCTTCAAGCTAGTCCACTTAAAGCATCTTGCGTTCTCATCAGTTCACTCATTAACTATTGACTGATGATATCCTGAATCTAAAATTATACACCTCCTGCCGGAGTGAGCTAATTGAACCTTTCATGCTGGTGATGGGGAAAGTGCCCTGCTCCAGCCCTGATGCTCACCTGACAGGTCCCGGGAGTCGCTGGCGGTGATCCGGCACCGCGCTGCTTGTGCAGCAGCCGTGGTCCCTGGGTGCTGGCATCCCTGTTCCCCTTTGCCTTGGGAGCAGCGAGGAGCGATGTAGAAAGGGTGCTTGTACAGGGATGCTTGTGACCTCCTGAGTCCCAGCTGCTGATCAGACATAAGAGGAGGTGTAAACTCGCCGTTTCTTTTGCTGTTGGGTTTCTGGGTGAGCAATGCAAGGGGGTAGGCACATCTATGAGTCCCTTTATTAAGAAACACCAACCCAGGCATTAAGAAAAACCTCACTGTACTGATACAAACCCTTTAGAGCTGCTGCAGGCCAGCTCTGCACATGGTGCCTGTAGTAGAGGTCTACTAAACACAACTGCCAAGCTGATGTCCAGGAGGCAGGCAGGCGGAACCAAAAGAAATTACTTGGAAAATCTGTGAAGTTGTAAAAATACAGCTATTGACTACTGTTGATTGCTCCTGTTAGCAATTGGATGAGAGGGGGAAAGGTAGCACAACTTCTCATTGCTACAGATCGTCAGTTTTCAGTCTCTTTGGAGATTTGAACATCAACTCCTGAGCAGCTGGTGTAGTGCTGGAGTTTGTCTGGGGTAGAATTGCTGTGGATTTTCACCTGGGGAACCAGGATGAAAATTTGTCCCTAAAATGGTAATCGCAGGGCCATTGGAGCCCAGCCTCACTGTGCAAGGGGGATGCTCCTGCATTCAGTGTTAGCAGAGAAGTTGGCAGTGCTATGGAGAAGCATGGCCAGTGCATCCTTGGTGTGGCCCATAGACATGAACTGCAGCGTCCAGGACCCCAACCTGTGTTGACAATCCATAAAGTGCTTCATGTTTTTCAGGGGACGGTCATTCTTCAGGGATGCTAATGGCAGACCCTGGCCAGGCAGTTGGGCTCATCCCAGGTTTTCTCACCCTCCCTCTGGAAGCAGCTTTTCCTTCCTCTGAATCTCATTTTGCCTGAATTTTCCAGCTGAGAGGTACAAATGATTGCTGTTCAGGTTTCTCTGGGAAGAAAACAGCGATAATGACTGACATGGGAGACTGTGGGTTTTATCTTTGTCAGGATGTCAGTGATGCAAATTACATCCGTAAAGAGAATAAAAGCAAAGAGCGGGCTATCAAAAGCCTGGTTGGAGAGGAAGTTAGTACAGGGCTAGGACAATACAGCGTCCTCAAAGCACGCCAGGCCAGGTACTTGCTGCATTTATGCAGGGACCCTTGAAGTGCCTGGAGGCACAAATTAACTTGGCCCTCGTCTTTTGAAGGAGGCACGTTTTATAGGCGGGAGAAAGGCGATGTTTCCTGTTATAAGGCAAGGAGTTAGCAGGAGGCTGGGATTGAGACCCTGTCCTCCCTCCTGCTGCCAGCGGTGGTCCTCGTCCCCATCACAGCAGTTGCGTGTGCAGAAGTGTCCTGGCACAGGGCTCTGCTCCTGCTCTGGCAGTAATGTCCTTTCCCATTGCAGGCTCTCCTTCAGATCATCTAACGCCGTCTTATTATCTTCCTGGGAATTCTTCCTCCCTTCAGAGGAGAAGGCGTCAATCCCCCGCTCCCTCCCTCCCTGCCCTCCCCTGGCCATTTAGGCTCCTTTGATCTCTTTTGTAAGGTTCTCACACAAGAAAGTTTCCATTTTCTCTTCAGATCCTGGCGCAGCCATTTGAATATTGCTTTGTGCTGGGCTGCGAATGAAAGTCTCACAGGGGGAGTTGTCGAAGGGCCGAATGCATCGCCGACTGAAACGGAGGGTATGCGTGCGTGTGGTGCAAGGGAAGAGCAGGCTTCGGTGGCAAAGAAAAAAAATATATCAAAGCACTCTCTCTCTACCTCCTGTGCAATCTTTTGTGCTTTATTATGTGTTTGGTGTCATAACAAACTGATGGGCTGTGAATGGCCAGATGGTCACCAGTGTTCTCCACTCCACGCTTCATTTCCTCCTGAAAGCTATGCAGAAAAATGAGATCCCATCTCATAAATGAGTGCCCATCTTAAGGACATGTTTTTGAAGGCTCTGCTGACAATGACTGCCTTGTTCGCTTTGCTTTCTGCCGGCAGAACCGGGCAGCGCTCCTTGGTCCAGCAGATCCGGCTGCCACTGCATTTCCTGATGTTTCTTCCATCGTTCTCGCTGGCTGGCATTGCAAAGCCTTGGCTACGGGGTTGAATTCAGCCGCAGATGGATTGCAGTTGTTGTGTTTTAGGCTTGGCTCCGTGGTACTTGGTTTGTCCTCGAGTTTAGCCCTATATTCATGCTGAAAAACCAGCTTCAGTGAATGCTGCATGGGTCAATGTGCCCCATGGAGCAGTCCTCTTCCTGCCCATGTTTTCCTTCTCAAGAAAAGCCATCACGCAGGGACAGGTGGGCACTCGGATCTCATCTGTTGGGATGCTGGAGTGAGCTGGGGTGCCTCTGGAGCATCCTCCCAGGAGTTGCCAGTAGATGACATGGGAACATGTCCCACTGCTGCAGAGCTCCAGCCTGCACCTTGCCTGGACAAGAATTTCATGATACCCACTGATGGCTGATGGACGGCCCCCATGACAACCTCTCGTCAGGCCTGTTTCCCAGGGGACACAGTCACAGGTCCCATTTTCGGCCCTAGCAGTCCCACCAGCTCTACAAGTTCATTATTTAAGTTACTCACATAAGCACCCTCTGTAGTCAATGGAAAGAAGCCATGTGGGCAGCAGTTCTTTGTCTTACATCTCCTGTCATCTGATGCTGTGCTTGACTGACATCCCTGTAGACCCATCTTCTTCTTTCGACCCTTATTATAGGTTCTGGTAACCCAATTTATGAGGTTTTGTTGTTTCCATGTTATTCTTCCTTCTCCTTACCCCAGCCTGCCTCCCTCACCCTGCTGCTGGCTACTTGAGAATTAATGACAGCTTCAACTGAGGTGCACGGGGCAGGGATTCATCTGGAATGGGTGCATCAACTGTCAGTGCTCCCTGATCCTTAGGACAGTCCTTCTCAGTGAGCTGTCGGGTGCTGCAATGAGCACCATGCCACAAACTCATGGCAGGGACAGCAAAGCTCCCTTTTATCTTGGGGGTGGAGTGGGACTGGTGGCAGGTCACTGCTGAGATGAGATGTCCCTAAAGGGATGGAGCCTGTCCGAGTCTCCCATCACAACCCACTGTTACGGTGCATCTTCATGCTATCACAGTTTGTTGAGCACAGTAAAAGCTATTGAAGCACTTCATTAATGATTCTGGGGGTGGTATTAAGTGTTATTGCTTTTTGATACCAATGTCAAGCCTTTAAATATTCATTAAAACTTCATGATCCCCTCCCTCCCATTAAGTCCTGAATAATGAGCACCCTAGATTCTTCATACTTCACAAGCCAGGGCTGGGTCCTGCGCACTCCTCCTTGCCAGGTTCGAATCCTCTGCTTTTAACAGTGATCTTCATTAATATTTTTGTTATCTTCATGGAGGGCAGAGAAGCGCTTCGTCTCACTACCAGCAATGGACTTCTGGCATGTAGCGTGGAAGGGGAGAGGCATTCAGACCACTGCACCTCTGTGCAGGGTGAGATGAGCACTGACAAGATGCTCTATTATGAATGACGAGGGGGTTGGAGAGCTTGGCTGAAGGCAGGGCTTTGCCTCTATTCCTTTCCTGCTAACCCAGAGCTGGAGGTGGCAAACTCTCTGTTCCTGTTGAAATCATTTGAAAGGGCAGGGAGAGGACCTGGGAGGGGGAGAGCAGTTGTTCTTCTGTCCAGGAAAGGAGCCCTTTGCCCTGAGGCCATGTGCCAGAAGCCACCTCAGGGCACCCTGCCTGGGGTTGCCAGTATGAACAGCGAGGCAGGTCCGGGGTAGCAGAGGGGCATCTCCTTGCAGCAGTGTCTGTCCCCATGTTTAGACCCTGGTGGCATCTGGACTGCGTCCTTTCTCTGATGATGTCAGAAGCTGGTGATGGGGACAAGGAGCCTTTTAGCTCCATGAGTTTCTGCTGTGACCTGGGCCCTTCTGCCACTACAGCTCCACACTGCTGCTCCTTCTGCACCAAAAGGAGTAGGGACAGAGCAATGCTGGAGAAAGCCAGGAGGAGCAGGAACAGCAGACGTGCATTCCATGTCTTGCAGTGAGGGATGCCACTGCGCAGGGACAGCTCGGTACAGCGGAGGTGGAAGCTGTTTGAAGGAGTGGCCACCTGCTCCCCAGAGAGTTTAAGCAAGTTAAACAGGGGCCGGGGTTTTGAGCTGGTTGTGTTTAGCAAGACAGCAAAGAGGAGGGACGGTGGAGGGGAGCAGGGACCCGAGGAACCCGAGGGGCTGCAGTCCTGAATAGCATCGCTGGCGCCAAGCCAGCGGCCGCAGCTGCACGTTCGTTACTCCCGAGTCACACGCGACACCGCTCCAATTACTCCCTCTTGACACAGGCTAATAAGGGAGGATAAGGAGAGCCAGCGATTCCAGAAGGGTTACACCGGATGCTTCTTTCCATATTTAAACTTTGGTTCTGCTGGAACAAATGGTGGGTTTGAGATTTAGTGACGTGGGGGGTGGAGGAGGTAGAGGCAGAGAGCCAAGCAGCAGGATCTTTAATGAAGCTGCAGCAAGGAGCTGGAAGATGGCTGTGCCCTTCCTTGGCATCGTGGCTTTGCACCTGCGAGTACTGCGGGTGCAACTCGTGAGCTCAGATGAAAGCAGGGAGGTGCACAGCCACTTGCAAAATAATTGCTCCTGCAAAACCCCGCCAGCACAAAGCGGGGGGCGGGAGGTTAAGGAAGTCTTGAAAATCAGGTCTCTAATGCTCTCACTGTATGCCACAAAGGGACCATTCACTGCAGTGAAGAGAGATTTTTCCCACTGCTTATCCATGCTTCCAACTTTTATTGAACCCATCCTGAATTTTATTTCCATTTATAAGTCTAGAGGGGGCAAAAAATGTAGGGGGGGGGGGGGGGAAATGTAGGAGAAAAAAAGGACAAGGGATCGATTGGCACCTGGGGAAGTTTAGCAGGAGGTTCTGGAAATATGTGTCCATTAGGTTGCTGAGATCAGGTTCATTAGTATACCCAAGCGCTGGCAGAAGTGGCCTGACAATAAACTCTGCCAGCGGACACCCCCTACTGCTAACATAAGTCGGACCTGCCGTGCTCTGCTTCCCTTTGATTATTAAAAATGGAAGAGGGGGCTCCTTCGAGGTAGATGGGCTCTTCAGTGAGTTTCTGTGTCTTTCTGCTTGCAGGACTTAGAACGTGCATGACTTTGCTCTGACACACCCACACCTTGCACTGCGCTTTGGCCTTTTTTTGTAGCAGTAGTGATGCTCTTCCCTTGCACGCTTGCAGCTGGAAAAGAGCTTTATCACCCCGTGCTCCCGCAGCAAACCCTGAGGGGGTTTTTGGCCATGGACTACAGGGCTCAGCTCTTGCATAGCTGCTCCCACCAGCAGCCTGGCCGCTCCTCAGCACATTTTGCTGGATCGGTTTGCTCTCTTTTCCCATCCCAGCATCTCTGCTGGTGGCAAAGCCCACCAACACCATGCTTAGAAAACACCAGCGAACGGCCCTGAACATGTTTCCCTGGATAATCTTGCTTTTGTCGGAAAAATTTAACACCAGCCATCCATTACATGACGCTAGTCGGTAAATTCATTACAGGCCCGTGCCTCTTATCTGTTTGTCTTCATTGTGGCTGCTGCCAGTTCCACCTGATTTTAGGTTTCAGCAGCAATGTGCAGTATATTTATCACTTTGCCATTTGAAGCGTAACTGCCTGAATAAACTCACCTATTTGACAGTGTCTTTCAGGCTCTGCTTTCTGTAGGCGGATACGCTGGTTTATTCTGATAAATGATTTTAAATCTATTTTGAGCTACTGGAAGGGTGAAATCACTTTCTGTTTAAAAATGTTATTGTTAAAGGTGAAAACATTTGGTTATGAGGTGAGCAGCAGTTACAGGGATGGTGGAGACTTCTGCCAGGCTTGTCAGGAGCCCAAGGGTCCCAGGCTGCAGGTCTGGGGTATAAACAGCTCCCCAGGCTACTGCTACCAGGATAGTCTGCAGTAAATCTGATATTTACTGGGGGAAGAACAACCTGCTAGATTGCCCTGTGCACATCCATACATTTCCTTCCATTTGTAAGCAGTTTGGTAATGCCGTATGAGTCCTTTGGGTGAAGCCACAAGACATTGCTCTAGTTCCACTGTTGATGAAACAGCAGATCTTCCCAACCACAAATACTATAATCGGCGCTTGTAGTTGCAGCCTTCTTTCCTCACCGCTCTTCGTACTGTCAATATGTGCTGATTTTTGAAAGCCTCCATAGCAGAGGGCTCATTTCTGCCAGCACAGTGGCCCTGCGTGGTGCCACATGGCTATGCAGAGTTACGTACACTTTCCATTTTATGTCTGTGCAAACAACCAGAGGCTGCTGACCTTCCAGCCTGCTCCCCTAGCAGGCAGGATGCATTTAAATAACCTTTGTCAGATATGGATTATTTTGCAGCACTGGGATTGCTTTCAGTGGGAGACTGGGGAGAGATGAGTGGGCTTAGATCCTGTTGCTGTTTGCCTGAATGATGTAGGACCCCTGGGCTCTCCATACAGTCCTGAGCTGACCTTCAGATGCCTTCTGTGAAACAGCCATGACTGCCAGGATGGGTGACCAGATTGTAGCACTGCACTAATTACAGACACAACATCCAATTCACAGTTATCTGCTGCCTATGTTGGGTTGGCCAAGTATCCCACATTTCCAGGCAGACGGGGCTTATTGAAGCCCAAGCTACAAGGTTGCTCTTTGTACCAAGAGAAAGTGGGATTGTCATGACTTTTCTCACCCTCCTTCTCCTTTCTTCTTGCAGCCCCTGCAGAGTTTGTGCAGCATCCCCAGTCCATTTCCAGGCCTGTGGGGACTACGGCCATCTTCACGTGCGTGGCCCAAGGGGAACCCCCGCCCCAGATCACTTGGCTGAGGAACGGGCAGATCCTGGAGACCAGCGACCACATTAAGCTGAAGAATAACAACAGGTAAGTCCCTGTGCGCTGGCTGCTGGCACCGCAGCATGGGGTGGAGAGCAGTGTGAGGTGCATAGCTGGGTTGTGCCATTCCCTAGCATCAATCTGCACAGATGGAGGACTGACATCACCTGATGGTCCAGAAGTAGCTGTCCCTGCAGGTGTCATTCTTGGGCAAAGAGCAAGTTGGCTCACACAGGCTTCAGCTTTTGCCCAAACTGCAGATTTGAGGCAGGTGTGTGCAGTAGCTCATTTTGGACTGGTTGGTGAAGGCTGGCAGAGAGCAGTGGGGTCTGCAGCGCGTCCTGGTGGGCCGTGCAAGCCCTTTTTTGCCATAGCCCCATTGCGCTGGGCAGTGGCTAATGTGCTCAAGGCCGAGAGGGGCATGAGTGATCTAGAGAGATTCCAGTCCTGCTGCTTGAGCACCTTGAAAAGGGAGTGCTTTAGAGCTGGCTCGGCTTCAGTAGGCAAGGTGGGTTGCTGTCATGCATCCCTCAGACTGATGCAATGCTCCCTCACCTTGCTTTTGAGTCTGAATTAAAAGCTGTTATTTTTGAACTGTCGGGCCTCCAGTGGAAAGGGAAATGGGAGAGATGTTGGCTTTTTGCATTAGCAAAGAGCTAATGTGAAGGTGGTAATGTTTAGAAGCAGGTCTGTGGATTTAACTTGGGCTCTAGTCCTGCTAGGTGCACTTTGTAAGCTTACATTTCAGCACTTCGTGCTTTATTGTACCAAGACATCAGCATTAGACTTTGACTAATGATACAGAAACCCAGCAAAAGTTTGTATTCAGTCCTGATCATCATCTGGGTATTTCTGGAAGGACTGAATGTTGTCCCTAGAGTTGACAGGGGCCACACTCACTCTGCAGTAGAGGAACCATGCTTTAATCCCTGAACATTGACCTGCCTGAATGTGCAAATGCAAATACATTTGAAATAATATTTGCATGGAAGTTGTTTTTCACTAAACTTCAGCCTTTTATCTCACCGGGGAAGAGTGTTTTCTTTGAGTACTAAATAACTGCATTTTCATGTGAGAAGATAATATGGTGGGATGCACTTAGTGTGAAAATTACAAGTTGACAACATAGTTTCTATGGAAATAGCATGGAACACTATACTGAAAAATAATAGTGCCTGTGTTGTAAACCTAAATTATTGGTAGAGATTTGTACTCTATGGTGTCATATAGCTGCTATCTGTATTAACAAATGCATCTCATGAATGCAACTCCCCAACCTCACTGGAGGGTCTGGACCTTCAGTTTAGACTGTTGGGAGGTGCTGTGTGAGCACCATGGCTTTTTCCTCAAGAGAGGACAATGATTTTATTTTTCTAAGTTTCTCTATAATATGGGGTTTTGTTTTGAGGTTTGAGGCTTTTTTAAAGCTTTGTTATATGAAGGAGAGAAGGAGTTGCAAGGAGGATAAGGTATGAGTTGTAATAAAATATTCTTAATCGGTGGAGGTTTTCTCTGAGCTTTTAGAGCTTCAGGGAACTTCATGTGTGCCCCTCAATCCAGCCTCACGGTCTTCTAGTTCACTGCATGGGTTTCTGAGGCATGTCTGCCCCTACAATATGAACAGAGCAGAAATAAGAGAAAGGAAATTAGTGCATCCCCCTTTATTGACCAGAAAGTGGAGTCAGAAGTGACCAAAGACCTTACAAGTAGTTGTTAAATCCATGACAAAACCCACACTGAATCCAGCTCTGTATCTCACCCAGGTGTCTTGCCTGTGACATCATTCCTCTTCACTGTTTGAGGAAAGTAAAAGTAGGGTCTTTGGTCATGGTCATGTCTCCTGGCCAGGTCCCTGTGCCTGGAGCTGCACTACCCGTGCATGTGAACTGCGACTTGGTGAACATGGAGGTAATTGCTTTCTTATGGGAATCACGTAATGCAATTTAGTGTCAGTCTTTTCTACTGCGAGGTAAATGATCAGATTGCATCTGGCACAGGCTGGGGGAGCTCAGCCATTTACTGGGGCTCAACTGACACGTGGCATCTTCTCAAGCTATAGTAAGGCAATTGTAAAGCTGAGCCCTAAGGCCATTGTACTTGACGATGTTGAACTTTTGGCTTCTTTAGCACTAGTCTTGGTCTACTCTGACACCCAACTTCAGGCAAGTGGCCATGCCTGGTGGTTTCCAAAGCTGTCAGTCTGAAAAATGCCCTCGCTGGTACAGCGGGGCTGGGTGCTCCATGAATTGGAGATCAACGGCTGGGGTTTTTTCTGAGCTTTTTCAAGTTGTCCTTTGTTTCATTCTCATGGGCATGACTAAGTGCTGTAACCCACTTAGTTCCAGGCAGAATCAGTTTGTGATTATGCCTTGGATTTATCAGTCTATTGCACTTGGAAAATATTTGTCCATGTAAAGATGGATCTTGAATCTACTGGTAATGAAGCTACTAAACTGCACTGTGAGCTTTTTAATTAGATTACATGGTTTCCTAGAAAATTCATTTGGATTAAAACTCTGCTTAATATGGCAATAAAGGTCTGAATGCCCCCAAAGGGATTTTTTGAGAAAAAAAAGTAAATCATCCCAAATCATATCATGTGCTAATTGATTGCAAAATATAGTGTTATGAGCAACTTTGTTCGAAAGACACAAACACAGCTAGAAGTGAGGTCCAGACCTGCAGAACATGGTGTGTTCAAGATGCTGCTCTGTTCCTGCAAGCTCCTGAGGGCAGTAGCCTGTCTGCACAAACTCAGAGCTGATGGGAAGATCTGTCCATCAAACTGTTGCTTCACAAAGTTGTGAAGGGCCCTTTGACATCTACGTCACGTCACACTGTCTTGTATGCAGTAACTGCAAACCCAAGGAGAGCAAACCCTCAAGGTCAGGGGACTTCAGAACCCCATTGTTGTTGAGATGGGACAGCAGCTTCAGGACTGGATTCACTGCAGATTGGATGCGGCTACTGGTACAACATCAAATGATCACTTGCCAAGCAACTTCCAGCCTTTCAGCACAGTAAAATAAGTCTCACAGGCTGTGTCCGATAAACACCTCTTCCCTTGTGGTCCCTTAGATGTGAATTCTCATCACCTGATGTGTTGACGGTTTCTGGGCACATTAGCATTAAAGATCAGCCTTCTGCGGTGCCCTCTCCAGAGGTGGTTGTTATGTTTTGAAAATGCCAGCTGTGTGGGAACAAAATATCCAATCGATGATTAGCAAAAATCAAAAGCAGTTCTGGGATAGTGGATAATTGTTAATGAAAAATGCATGAAGGCTCAGGCATAGGGAATTGTGGGGTTTTCCATTAAAAGCTGTGAATAAAAATCACTGGAGGAGCTGACAATGGGGCTGCCTTGCCACACAGTCCCTGGGCTGGGGATGGAGCTGATAGCTGTCAGGGTGATGTTTTTGGATGGAGAAGTTGATGGAGCCTTTTTGACTTTGGTGGAGCCATCCCCATGTCCAGCAGCTTCAGGGTCTGTCTTTTTCTGTTGATCAGAGATGGTGTTTGCCCATATTGTTCCTGGGGTGATTTGGATCGATCATAATCCAAACACCTGAGAGGTGTCGTGGGCATTGCCAGCAAAATTCCCACCTGGCATCACGAGCCCGGCCCAAAAGCAGGCGTATTGCTGCAGGAGGAAGGGGTGGTTAGTGGCCAATTTAATTGTGGGCTTGTGTAAAATCATGCTTTCTAGGTTATTACTTCAAAATGTACAAGGAAGCATGAAATAGTACCCAAATTACTGCTCTGAAAGGTTTATTGCCTTTCTTTCTTTGACCCAATCAGGTTCAGGGGATAATTTTCAGCCTAGAAGTATATCACACTATGGGGTTTATATTGCCATAATAGCAAGGAACAAAGGCCAACATCTTCAGAGAAGGCAGGCTCTAAATATTGATTTTCCAAGAAGATTTTATTTACAAAATGGTAATTAAGGGACTTCATTTGTTCCACCGGAAAAAGGCTTCGTTAGAACTTGGGCTCAGGTGGCATTTGCTCTTCTCAGTGACCTTCGCTTATGAACTGTCTCCTTTTTAAATTCTTCCTCACTGGTTTGCGCTTGTTTTAGTGCTCTGAGAATGACTCGCTTCAAGGGCCGTGAATGTTCAAGGTTCATGAGGGAAAATATTCCTCTGTAAATAAAGTTTAGGACAACTTTGCTTTTCTTGCACTTGTCATGCTGCTTAATCCTAGCACAGATACAGAGGGCAACCCTCAAGCACAAACACCCAAGCACATGGGACCAGACAGCCCTTTTGGTACCAAATCCAGAGAAACTAGAGCCTGTCCTTCACAAGGTGGCTTTTTTCTATAAAACCCTGTTAGCTGAGTGTGGAGAGATGCAGATGGGTTTGTACGTCCCTTCATGGTGCACACATCCCACAAACTCTTGAAGTTTTAGGGATTTGGACACATTAAGGGAGGACAGGCAAGCCTGCAGGTTGTTTATGCAGTGAGTTTGAAAAACGTTGGTGATTATGGGAAGGGTACCATATAGCAAATCATATTTCAGTTCCCAGAAGCGTGACAAATAAGTACATGGAAGACTGAGAAGTGAACCAGCTGCTCCTGATTTAAGAATAATTTATGGGTTTGACTTTGTTTGGAAGACACGTGGAAATGGTCTTCACAAGGAAGGTCTCTACACGAGCACCCAAAGCCCCACTAAGCCCCTTCCCTGCACCAAGCAGGGATCCCGTGCTGGGATCACACAGCCGTATCCCACAAAAGGGATCTGCAGCAGCCCTGGAGCAGCCAACGGCAACAGGCATCAGTCTCTCCTTCTCATGTGGCCACAATTATTTTGCTACCAAGTTGCCTGTGTAATTTTTCTCTGTCTGCTGCTCCACTGAGCTGCTGAAGTGCATCACCAGTTCAGGGTTTTCAGTGTTTCTTCAAACTGTTGCATTCAGCAAAATAAGTCTGCAGAGAATGGTCCTTACACAGGAGCCTTTGAAGCAGGACTGAGCCCATCATGGGGCAGCCCAAAATCAGCCTCCCCTAGATTAGGCTGAGTCTTTCCTTTCTTTCCCTTGCTAGGAAAAAGGGTTGGGGGACTTTCCATTTAGCAGCAGATAGCTCTCCCAGCTGTCTGCATTAGCAGTCCTACCAACGTAGGCATCTGCCCTCCCTTCCAGTAGCTTTTCCTGAGATGTTTGCTGCTTCCCTGTGGTCCTGCAGATGCAAAGACTTTTCTGCTCCCTCCCTGGGACAGGATTCAAGTTAAGTCTGTGTTTGCAATCTCGGGCTTGTGAAAACAGATTGAGTGGCAGCCAACACGTTTACCAGATAACCAGCAAGTCTTGTAAGAAGGAGCAGCCAGCTCTGGCTGTGGTCTCCTGCCTGTGCCAGGGTACACTCTGTAGGGATGGGAGGACACAGCTCTACCGTTCCCACCTGGGAAAGCTCAGACCACCTCTGATGTGGACTAGAGCTGAACCAAGGGACCCAGAGCCTCCAAGGCTAGAGACTTGGTGTCTGGTTGGATTGTAGACCTGAGCCTGGCCACTGCTTGTCCCACCTTGGTGCCTGAGCAGTGGTGAGTTCCCAAAGGGGCTCAGCGCATGTGTCGTGTCAAGACAGCGCAAACCCAGTTGTCATGGAGTCAGCATTTCAGGATGGAACGATGCCGCTGCTGTGCCTCCTGTAGCAAATATGATGCCGTTTACAGCATCCCATTTGCAGAAAACACACTGTACAGCCAAATCCTCTTTCTGCCAGACCTTGCCCTCTCCCAGGTGTGTGAGGAGCAGCATCTCCAACCAGCTTTGCAGGATGAGAGTCTGCTGGTCCTTTCATCTGGCACTGATGTGGAGTGTGGGCTGGTTCCCCATGGCACGATGTGCCCTACTGGGACCAGCAATATCCCTCCAGAAACTGCACTAGGATGACTCTGTGACTGCAGAATCAGGCTGGGATCCTGGCCAGTGGGCTGCAGTACCTGCTAAATATAAACCAGTTTGTATGGAAAGGATTCCTTCTCCTGCATAACACAACCCAGTTTCGCCCTGTGTATTTAATTTCTAGAAGTTGAAGAACATGCTTATAGAGGGCTGGGGACGATATGCAGTGTCCCTCTGGGCTGATGAGCATCACATTCTTAGCCTGTATGAGGCAGCCTTCAAAATACAGGGCATTTCTGTAAAACTGCCAACAATCAGCACCAGAGGGGAAAAAGCTCCTTCCCAGCATGGCACCGGCCGACAGCCCAGGAGCAGATCACTCGGTGCAGCACAGCACAACACGACCCACAGCAAATGGAGGCAGAGCAGGGCACGGGGACAGGGCATCTGAATGACACGCTGGTGGCTTTCTGGAGCTGCTGGCACTTAAAATGCTCTCCCCACTAGCCACAGCCTGCTCTCTGCATTAATTTCATCACACTCCCTCTTTTGTGTGCCTGTGTGCGCGCGCATGCTGATATCCTTCCAGATGGGCCCCTCTTCTTCTTTGTGCTGCTGAATCGATGAAGAGGCTTCCTTCAGTTCTCAGACTTTTTCAGAAGAGCTTTTGGAAAGCCGATCTCCGGTCACCGGCCCAGACCCCTGACCCGAGCCAGATCAGTCATCCTGATTGCCTATGAACTGGGAAGACAGCTTGGGAATACTGCGGCTTTCGAGCAGCAGAGGCCTCTCATTTCAGCTCAGCCGGGTGTGAATCTGCAGCGGCTCCTCTCCCCACTTCCATCAATGCCTGTCAGGGCATTGTGCGGAGATGTGATGGAGCCCTCGGCTCGCTGAGCGGCTTTAGTGACCAGCAGAAAGCCTTCTGGCATCTCGCCTCGTCTGACGTGCTTGCGGCGCTGCCAGTCTGGCACTCGCGGGAAAGTTTTCCAACAGCAGATGTCCCAAAGTGACAGATTTTTTTCCTGTTGACAGGGGGAAATAAAAGGACACTGCATATTTCAGATGGCTGACGTGCAGAGACGCTCTGCGCCTCCTCACACGGCAACTACATATTTTCCTTTTGTTTGAGCTTTTTAAAAAAAATAAAAAGACAAAAAAACAGCAAAACCTGGGAAAGCTGCTGGACCAAATGCTGACCCTGCTGCATTTCATCCTCCACATCCCAGGGGCTGATGTGGTGGGCAAAGGCAGGAAGAATTTGTCAACAGTTAAGATGAAAATGGACGCACAGCAGAAGTATCAGCTGGGATGATGCTGGGGTTCATGTAACTCACTGCCAGCTCCTGCCCTCCTCATCACAGCTACCAGCGTGCTTCAGAGCTCATGCCGGGGCTTGCAGGGAGCTTGGCAGCCTCCTTCAGAGGTCTGCCTGTGGGCATTAGAGGGACCAACAGAGAGAGAGAGAAAACCCTTATTCTCATGAAGCTGGTGTTTAGATACTGGGCATTTTGCTTGCCAACTTCTCCACACTTGGTTTCTGCTCCTTACCCAGGTTTATAGGCATAGCCAAAAATCCCATTGTTTTATTGACCCCGTTGCCTCAGCATCATTCCAGGTAACATGGGCTCTAGGTAATGGATGGCCAAGGCTCTTATTGCACAGTACGTCCAAACACAGCCTCGTAAATCTCAGTGAAAATTAACTTTTCAAAGCCTAAAGCAAGTTTTCAGCTACCTGCCATGTCCACTTTGTGGAAATTTATTTTGTTTATTTCTTCTGCTTTGACTGTGCGTGACAGTGTTACTGACCACCCTGGCACCTCTGCAGAGAGGCAGCTGGGGTGTCTGAGGCTCTGCCCAGCTCTGGGTTCCAGTGGCCAAGAGCTGTCCCAGAATCACTGGCAATCCAGCACATCATCTGTGTCACCCAAGAAGAGCTTTGCTCACCCTGCAGTCCTCCCAGAAGAGATGTCTTTGGCTCCAGCATCATGCTGTTGCCATCAGGTTCCTTGCACCCATGCACTGCTTTCCAACCAAGCTCCCCTCTTCTCTCCTCTGCATCTTTTCCTCTCTCTGTCTAAAGCAAATAAATACACTCGGAAGCAGAGAAGGCTAATACTCCTAGTTGTTCCTAGGCTGCTTTGTGCTTGAGAAGCTTAACCCTGCTCTCAACTCGTGTGCCAGCCTGGCCTGGCTGCTCCTGGGTGCCCAGATGCACAGCAGCCGCCTGGAAATAATCCCTGCACTGACAGGACAGAAGGAAGCGCTGCTGCTCCTTCCACACATCTGCTTTGTGCAGAGCTGCAAGTACAGCTTTCGGACAGCGTAATCCTGCCTTCTGCCATCTGTCCTCACAGGAATCAGCCCTTGTTGACACAGTTGAGCCACACATCGTGTCCTTCCTCCCTGTGCCCCCTCCCAGCTCTGCCTTTCTCCTTCCATTTAATCAGATACGTTGAGCCCGTGGCTATGAGAGGAGCTTAGGGCTGATTCTCTAAAATCACCATATCAGCTGAAACCATCACATTTGATATTCCATTTACAATGTTTCCAAGGAAACAAAGGCACAGGACATAAATAGATGACTGTTAAACATTTGCTCACTCACCATGGCCCCAATAATTTGCAAGGCAGAAATATGAATGTTAAATCAACAGCAATAATAAATTTTAATATAGGAAGACCAATATTTTGCTGCAATTAGAAGAAGCATTCGTTCTGACATACAGGCAGGCAGTGGCAAGTTATTCATCATTTTCACTTTCAATGTACAATTTTTCATTTACATAAAAGGCGGCTTTGATTATGACCCACAAAAAGCCATGAAGTGCCCCTCACATCAGCAGGGGTGCTTGGGTTTTACTCATGTGCAGTCAAGTCCCAAGTCCACCTGGAATTCACCGCAGGAGAAGAAAATAATTTATTTCTCCCTAGAAGCAAGCAAGGGATGTGGATTTGGTTAGGTTTGGGTCATTTCTTACAGGAAAATAGCAATGAGAAAGTCATGCAAGCTGTGGCATAAGCCAACGAGATGATGCTGAAGCTTGGAGGCATTGTGGTCTCCCAAGCATTCATGCCAAGCCAGAGCAAACCACAGTTACAAATACAGATGCACAAATAGGGATTAATCCAGAGTGGTGCACATCTGGGTGATGCTCCAAAATGGAAGGGGAGGCAGTGGTGAGCAGTGTTTTATTCGCACAAATTGAATCGTGTTGTTCCACGCTTGATTTTTGAGGAAGGGAGCAAGCCCTGGAGAGAGCAGAGCTTTCATTGATGGATCCCTGTTTGTGAACAAATGTTATTAAGAAAAGATGGAGCTGTGTTGGATGATTATTTCTGAGCCAGTATTTGCTGGTGTTGTTTTAAAGATACTGGGCAGTGCAAGCCTTGGGCTGGCGCTGAACTCACTCCAGTTGTACACAGCCATTGCTGGAGGGTCGCACAGCTCAGAAAGGACCTTCAGTTCAGGTGCCCACGTGTACAAGGACTCTGGTTGTCACTGTGCCCACCAAACCACTAAACATCCCTCCTAGAGGTGGTGCAGAGATGGGCACCGTGCTCAGGAATTTTGGGAAGCTGGTACATCACTGGCTTTTCCCCCCTCATTTAGGGTGTTTTCCGTCAGGGTAGCCAGTGCCTGTCTTTATCTTGGAGGCTGAAAGCAGCACCTAAGCCTGGTATGGAGGTCCCTGAGAACACGCTGGAGGAACTGTCCTGGTTGCTGCCATGGGAGGGCAAGCTTTGATGTGCCAGCAGCAAAAAGATGCTCAGAGGTTTCGCAGACAAAACCTGCAACTCATTCATAAGCTTTGGGTTTTGGCTCGTGGTGATCATGTTTCTGAAAATGCAGAAGCAGGAGCTGAGGCTGTAACCCTGCTGGATAAGTCAGCTAATCCTGATGTTACCCTAAGACTGCTTTAATGTGCTATAATACAATTAGAGCATCACCAGAGGGCTTTCTGGCTGCGCTTGATTATACTTGGCTTAGCGACTGTGTGCAGTGTCTGGATGGGTCTCACTGGTGTGTACTGGAACTAAGACAGTTAAATCTGGTTTGGGTGTACAGATGCACTTGCCACAGAGCTATCTCTGCAGTGTGGCTGGGATCTTCCTGAATTCAGGGCTTCAGATCCTGCCATTCCCTGTCCTACCCTGTGTCCACATCTGGCTTTACTTGAACCACAGTCTCCACAAGTTGAGACAGAGATAATCGGCTCAGTCATGGGATCTGAGAAATGATGCATCCACCTCCTGGGCTCTTCCTTCCCCAAAAGACTCTTAGACTGGCTCTTAGGAAGTATTTCTTCCCAGAAGGGGCTGTTGGGCGTTGGAATGGGCTGCCCAGGGCAGGGGTGGAGTCCCCATCCCTGGAGAGGTTGAAGAGTCAGGTTGACCCAGCACTGAGGGATCTGATGGAGTTGTGGACTGTCAATGTTTGGTTAATGGTTGGACTGGATGATCTTCAAGGTCTTTTCCAACCTAGACGATTCTGGGATTTTGTGAAAGCACCCGCCCACAGCTTTCTGGAAGCTTTCTGTGGAAATAGAGGCATGTGGAATGCCCTGCCAGCAGAGCCAGCACAGGGGGGTGCCATGGCATGGGAGGGGAGGGACATCCACTGCAGGGCACTCAGTGAGCTGCTTGTCCCCATCGTGTCCCCACGCAGCACTCTCTCCATCTACGGCATCAACCAGGCGGATGAAGCCATCTACCAGTGCATCGCTGAGAACAGCGCCGGCTCCACGCAAGCCAGCGCTCGCCTGACGGTCCTGTGGGCAGATGGGCTGCCCGGTCCTCCACAGAGCGTGAAGGCTGAGACAGTCTCTGCAACCACCATCCAAGTGTCTTGGAAAGAGCCTCTGCAGAACACCACAGAGATCATCGGCTATGTGCTGCACATTCGGAAAGCTGCAGGTACGGTGCTCTACCCACTGCCCAGAGCATCCTCAGCCTTCCCATAATTTAGCAATGTGGCCTACGAGGTAATCTGGTACTAGACAGTGCTGCCACCCACATCATCTCCATGTTTCTGAAAGACAGAGATGAGGAAGTAACGCTGATGTAAATACCAAAAGGGTGGGGAGGGTGAAGCTGTGTGGTCAGGTCTTGCTGCCTACTTAGAGCTCTAGCAAAGCACACAGAAATGTCAGTAGATGATGTGAGCAGCTACGTATCCACCTTAGAGATCAAAATTGCCACTTGCAACATCTGTTTAGGCTCCTTGTCAGAGAGGCTGTGGCTGCCCCCTCCCTGGAAGGGTTCAAGGCCAGGTCGGACGGGGCTTTGGGCAACCTGGGCTAGTGGAAGGTGCCCCTGCCCATGGCAGGAGGGTTGGAGCTAGATGATTTAAGGTCCCTTCCAACCCGAGCCATTCTATGATCCTTACCTCTTGCTAAGCCTAACGCTGCTCTGTTCTCTCTTTCTTTGCCCTTCAGATCCTGTAGAGAGGGAGTATCAGGAGGCTGTCAGCAAAAGCACCTTCCAGCGGCTAGTGACTGATTTAGAGCCCTCGACCAGCTATAGCTTTTATATAAAGGCTTACACCTCCCGGGGTGCCAGCAAAGCCTCAGAAGTCACAGTGGTGAGCACGCTGGGAGAAGGTAAGGAACACTTTGCGCTTGGACCATCAGATGCTGAAACCCGCTGTGCATAGCAGCAGCGCCAGTCGCCCTGATACCCACTCCGGAGCACTCTGGCACAACCTGTGGTGTTGATGCTCCTTGTTCCCGCTCCTCCTCATACTCTGGGATACTGTGTAAAATTCACTTGTATTGTTACACGGGGGTCTACTGATTGCCTTAAACATGGCGTTGCCTCACATAGCTGATGTTGTAGCAGAGGGTGAGCGCAAGTCTGGCTGGTCTCATGCATTGCAGCTGCTCTGGGCTCTTCCTGAACTGCTTGCTAAACTCAGATTTCCTGCTCAAACAGCATCTCAGGATCCTCCAGCAGCTCTGGTACTCACAGCTCTTACTTGATACATGCCACACTTCTTAAATTATTTTTTTTTTTCTGCTCTACCCTGGAGAAATCACACTAGAGCTGAGCTGTCCTGACTTACAAATCCCTGTCTTGGCCCAGCCTTCTGTTTCAGTGGGAAGTTAGAGCGATCTCCAAGGATTTTTTCCTGACTTGGCCTCCCATATGTGGCCACCAGTTAACTTCCCCAGTAAGAACGTGGGTGCTCTAATGCAGGACCCTTGCACACAGACACCAGACAGAAGCCCCAGCCCCAGTGTGGTCTGTCAGCTGGCATTTTAGGAACATTTTTCCAAGAGACTCATGTACCTCTCCAGCACCTCTGAATCTCACATACCGACACTTTCTTAGGAGCATTGCATCATTCTCATGAACACTCAGTAATTATGAATTTGCAGCAGAGAGGGCCTTGGGTGTGATACGTTATTTAGGATCAAATGAAAGAGTGTGTTGACTTCCAGGTGGGAGATCCAGTTCTCATTCCATTTTCAGCCCTTGCCAATGTTTACTACAGCATTTAAGCAACAACGCCAATAAATCCTCACACTGCAAGTTGTCACCCTGCAAGTTTATTTTCCTTAGTACTCTGCAGGGAATCAGTCACCCTTGGAGTTTGTTTTTCCTTCCAATTTAGACACAGAAGGATGGACTAAGGCAAAACTTGTAACTCCTTGACCCAGTGCTCTGAGTTCAGCTACTGGAGCTAGAAGCCAGCCATGCTTCATAGAGCTTGGTGTCTCTGCAGGAGTCTGGGTCAAGCTAAAGAGGAGTTTTTGTCATTATTACCTTCAATCACAACAGAAATAGTTAGGTATCCAGTAATGGGATCATAAATTTCCTGGTTCTCTGAAGTTTCAAGGCATCACTGTCCTGCTCTGCTATCCTTTAAAAAATGCTTGTCCTATGTCACATAGCTTCAGCAATTAGCCCCATGTTCAGGATGGACAAGCTGGTTTGGTTAAGATCAGTCAACCCCAGCTTGCTTTTGCCTTGTACGAAGATAAAAAGAGATTTAAAAGCCCCAGTTCTGTCATGATTTGTTTGCTTTACTTCACTCGGGTGCCTGTTGCCTTTTGCTCACAGAGAGAGCCGGTCAGAGAGCTGGGATCCAGTGGCTTTTGTCACCAAATTAAGGTTTCACTGTAGGTCTGCCTCTTCTCACAGCCAAGCCATTTCACCCCGTGCCTTCCCGAGGTACCCCAGAGAGCTATGACTCCCCTGGGCTCATGGAGCAGCTGGATCTGTGCTAGCAGCCTCAGAAAGGGACGGGATTTCCCCAACACGCTGTGTCTCGGTGTTGTCATCCCGGCTCAGTGTGACGCACGTGAGATAAACACAGAGACGTGTGTAAAGCCCTGTGGTGACAAGGCCCTCTGTGTCACCATGCTGCAATGTCCTGCCTTGCGTGGAAGGGACGCGGTGGGTGAATCTGGCAGCCAGGAACAGCTCAGCAGAGCTGGGGCGGCGCTTGTTGGAGTGGCCAGCAGAGATGTTGCCAGCTGGAGTCCATGTTATACTGGTATTGTCTGGAGTAGGAATATGGTGAAGGTACTGAGGAGGAGGACTGCTTTCACCTCGGAGAGGTCAGCTTTCAGGGCTAGGAATATGCTGAAAGTGCGCTTGGCTGAAGCCTCCAATGCTTTCTAGAAGCACGATGCTCCTTCCTTTGTGCCAGTGATAGTTTTGGATGGAAAGTAGAAGGGAAGACGCCGTAGAGAAACTACCCAAGTGAACCTTGTCCTCCATAAACCTCTCTCACTATGGAGGTCTTCTTATCTCCTCCCTGTTGTTCTCCTTTACGCCGTTTCACAAATGCCATGGTATTTTAAATCTCAAACTCTCTCCACTTCATTAAGCAGCACACATTCCTTGTTCTTGTCTTTTAATGCTTTTTAGGGTTTTCTCCAGGACTTTTTGACATTTTTCTAGGATGAAGACTGTTCCTTTAGTCATCTTCGGCTAAAGACGCCTTCAAGAAGAAAGTTGAAATGACCTGGGGAAAATTCCAAACAGCACGGAAGAGGAAAACAAGTATCCCAGCCCTTAGCATGAGGGAGATGCCTCACTTATAGTAGATCCATATTATGTCTTACATATACTTCTGTGAAGCACCTATACACTGGTGTGTGTGTACATATATTTATACACACACACACAGAGATATACTCCATCTGTATACACTTATTTGTGTAATAACATTATAAACAGCACATGCATTCTGCGAGTGCATACATATAATCAATATTATACATATATATACTCAAAGTTTGAATAAATACTATATATTCCATACTTTGAAGGAGAGATATTCTTGTGGTTTTTATTAAATGTAAGGCTCTGCAACCATAAAATAAAGCCAACTCTTCGCAAATCAGGATGGCCCACATCAGTGTTTCTTTGTCCATGGGATAATGCGATTTCCCTTTCTTTGGCGTTTTCACATGTGATTTGGAAAATGATGCTGTAAGCAAGGGGCCAACTTCTCAGAGGGGGGATCCAGACAATTCCTAATTCTGCCCTAGAGGGAATTGGGAGAATTAGGAAAAAAGAGTATTTAATTGGATTGCAGAAATATGCAGCCTTGGGAAGAATGGCACATTCTGGTATAAATAGAATTTACTCTGTGTTTTGCACCCAGAAAATGCTAAGCACAACCTTTCCCTCAGTGAAATGCACATCAGAATGAATTCTAGCAAGAAGATGGACTTCGCCCCATTTTTTTTCCACTGGCAGCACTCAGGCAGGATGGGATCTCATTAACCTGACCCAGGACAGCTGCTCTCTGAGTCTTTCCTCCTGAATCCACATGGAGATGCTCACCCGTCAGCAGGGACTTGTTCCTCCTGCCATGCGTATTTGGGGGGGCATCAGGCAAAGCTGCTGCACCCTGAAGGAGGACATCACTTTGGGAAGAGACAGCCTTGCCCAGACCCTCCTGCTCACCAGGAGAGATGTCTTTCCTTCCCCTAAATCTCTTTGTGGGAAAGCTTGATCGCTCAGTGCCTGGGAAAAGGCAAACTGTTGTGCTGTGCGGTTTTGCTTTTACTATTAAATTGAGGAAGTGCCCTTTTTAGCTCTTGTCAGTCTTAGATTGACACAGCCACATTTCATCCACTTTTCACCATCGCTCACTAAGTGGCTGTGCTGAACTCTCTGCCAAAGGCCGGGTTTGCACTGCTCATCCTTTAGAGACCCTTTGGGGAAAAAACAAGACAAAAAGCAGCATCGGTTTAATGCAAGCCCAGCAATCCTTATATTTGGGAACTTCTGAGCTTGTAATCATGTGGGATTGGAAAAATAGCTCTGCCTTAAAGCCTGGAGGCTGCTGGAAAAGCACGGCTGTTGTTCTGCTGGATAATTTTGCTGCAGTGTATATCTGAGCTCAATGCCTGGTACAGCAGCGCACAAAAACCCCTCTCCCTCCTGGTGCCAGAGCAGAGCCTCCTGCACCTGGTGCTTTGCACCTTTTGAATGGTGCCAAAGGCTGGGGAACCGATGGGAGCATTTGGCCTGGGGGAGTTTTGTGGAAATGAGGAAAAAAAAATCATCAGTGAAATGTCCTGCTGAGACACATCTCTGTCTTGATGTGATCAGTGTATGAGAAAGGGAGGGAGAGGGGAAGGAAGAGGCTTGGGGGAAATGTGGTCCTGTGTGCCCCAGCGCTGCACAGGGCTCTGGCACAGGGCTTGGTGCAGAAGCAGCTTTGGAAAACCCAGATAGCTGCATCACAAGAAAATTGGCTTTGGTTTACAAATCTTTGCCTCTCAGCCCAGGCTGATGGGGCAAGATGGGGCTGGGCAGCTTTTTGGGAGACCTGGGGAGGGAATGGCTGTGACTTGCCCCCCCCCGATGCAGCACACCCTGAGAACAAGGGCAGGGGTTTGGGCCATTGACTGGAGCAAAAGGGATCCTGGTGAACTTTGAATCAGGCCTCAGTGACACCGGGCAGCAGCAGGGACATCTTCCCCGTTAAACCCCCGTGCGCCCCTAAGGCCAGGTAAGTGCCTGCCTACAAAAACATGCCAGCCACAGCTCTGCAGGGATCTCAGGCTGCTCAGGTGTTTGTTAATGAAGATGCCCTGGTTCTCTTCTAAGTCCCCAGCACAAAATCACAAACCTCCCTCCCAAAGCCAGGGGGGAGAGAAAGCTCCCGCACACCCTGCAAGCCAGTGCAGGTACCTAGCATGCTTTTAAGACGGATGTCTCCAGCTCCATCCCTTCTGGTTCCTTCCTCTCTGGGGAATTAATCGCTTTGAAAGGTCCTCACTACCCTCAGGGCAAGGGCAAAAAAAGTGGAATTTGGGAATGCATTGCCGAAGTTGCTGCATTCCTGCCCTGACCCGACGGGGCTGAGCATCAGCTTGCAACCAGAGTGTAAAAGTAGCCTCTTGCTTGCTGAACTGAGCAGAGGAAAACCTTGGAAACAGCTACCTGAAGAAGTTTAAAGCTGTTAAACCAGAATCTGGTCTGAGCTGATTTTTCTCCATCATCTCATCTAGCGCATTCTTTGGTGCAGTGACCCCAGGGAAAGCCTGATGGGGAATTTCTCTAAATAAGCACATGCAACCCACTGTCTTTCTCTCTCTGTTTCAGTCCCAGCCATGCCATCCCTCTTTATTAAAGTCATTAACAGCACCGCTGTCCAGGCCACATGGGAGCCTTCCATCAAACTGGGCCAGCACGAAGGCTTCAAGCTGTATTACCGCAAGGTCCACCTCTCCCAGTACACAGGGCCGGTGCTACTGCCCAGCAACGTAACAGCATACAACATTACTCACCTGGGTGAGTATGGCGACGCCTTGAGCTGCGTCCCCTCCTGAGCCTGGGAGAGCCTGTCGTGATGGGAGAGCTGGGATGTGTTGCACAGCGATGAAACGGGGGATGCTGCAGCCCTCCCCCAGGTTTTTGGGGTGCTTTCTCAGTAACAAGGAATTGTTTGCAGCATCTTGTGTGTATTTGGTACAATGTACATTTCCTAAATAAGTATCACTGAGGGAGATGATGCTAATGATGAAACCTGAAATGCCCTTCTTGTGTCTCCTTTGAAATAGATGCGTCGGTGGTGTATGAAGTCAAGCTCCTCGCCTATAACCAGCACGGGGATGGAAATTCCACTGTCCGCTTCGTGTCCTTGAGGGAAACCGTGGAGAGGACAGGTGAGACGGGATCTCAGTCTCAGGGCTGGTTTGTGAAAACCGCTTTGCAGGAGAGTGGCAAGGCCAGACACATACCCCAGACACCTGTGGCTCTACGACTCATCTCACCTTCAGCCACTTAATTATTTTCAGCATCGCAAATAATAATGAAGCAAAACTCTGTGAGGCTGGGACCACCTGGTGCTAGTAGAGGTGGATTCTCTGCCCCATGGCTTGCACCATCCCCACCAGCCAGTCCAACCTGATGACTTTTTTACTAAGAGGGAGAAGATAAACTAAATGTTCCTCTAATTCATGGTTTTGTCCTCTAAGGTCAAGCCAGAGGTGAGGCCATGAACATGAACAAACCCCCATGCATAAGCTAAGAGCTGCCATCCTTGGGTAAGATGTGGTGCACCGAGTGTCTCCGCTTTCCTTGATATTTTGACCTTCACTGGTGCCAGGAAGGAAGGATACATGGCTTTGGAAAGGAGAAGGGCTGCAGAGCATGAACACTACATTATGTGTCAGAAAAGGAGAAATTTCTAGAGGGAATCTCTAACTGATCACACCTTTCATATTCATCTATGTGTAAAAAACATCCTGCTGGTCTTAAAAGCCTTTTAAGCCTTCTGGTGGGAATATCTTCAAAAGATAGTTATTACTCCTCTATCTGTGTTGGAGTAAATACTAATCTCGTCAGCATCTGCCTACTTGGTGCTTTCCACCAGGCATCAGCCCACTCTGGTGTGGTGGCTGCCTCTCACCTCCCGCCTCAGACACAGGGTTTTTCAAAAGCTAATGTCAGAGCTCTCTTTGTGTCTAGTAACAGCAGCATGGGTAATGGGGCTGGCTCTCTATGGACCTTCCAGTCCTATGCTTGCTGTGACGGCCTTCCTAGGGTACCAGGAGCAGGAGAGCTGCTTTGGCAGGCAGTGACCCCCCCCAGCCCCCCACCCTGCTCTCCTTTTCCCCATACACAGCTCCCAACACCACCCAGGCTCCAACTATTGCTCTTGGCTCCCCCAAAAGCTGGAGGAGCAATAGGAAAATGGCACCACTGACCCCCCCACTCCTCCCTTCTTCTGCCAGTGCTGAACCCCCCTTGCGACTGCATGAAGGATGAGCAGAACAATAAAACCTCCACGACCGGTATCATCATTGGGATCCACATTGGCGTCACGTGCATCATATTCTGCGTCCTTTTCCTCATGTTTGGGTACAGAGGAAGGTAGGAGTTGCTCACGCTGCTGCTCACGAGGGTTGATTTTCCTTAATGCCATGTGGGTATCCCCACAGGGGTCTCGCACCCCCAGGATGATGATGGGCTGTTGCACATCTCAGGATGTGCATCCTGCAGTTGTGAATGCACAGCCCAGATCCCATCAGCATGGAGTGCTGCCTGCCTCCCTCCCAGGCACACAGACACAGCAGGCTTCACCAAATACACCCCATCAGCTCCGGTCCCTGTCAAGGGCCCTGGTACCTCCCAGGAGCATCACTATACCTGCTTTGGCAAGCCCTGACCCTCCCTGTAAAGCAAAAGCCCTTTCATGGCGAGGGGAAAAGATATGACTTTATAGGAGGGATTTAAGAAGTGAAGGCATGAAGCACAAGGATAAGGCAGAATCAGGCATGGGGGAAGGAAGGGTTTGCTTGCCCTCAAACTCCATCTCTTTATTTTTCAGGCTGCTGATGTGCAAAAATGTGCAGGAGCAGCTGTCAACCCCGCAGATCCCCAGGAGCCAGCGGAGCACCACGGGCCTCGTCCTGAACGGGGCCGCTCGCAGGGACAGGGATGACCGGGACTTGAATGGAAAGCAGCTGGATATGAATGAGCTGGAGAGATTATTCCCAGCATCCCCATCCCAGGAGCAGCAGGAAAAGGGAATAACGGTAAGTCCAGTGGGACAGGAGCATGCCTGGGAAATGCAGACGCAGCTGTGTGTCTAAGAACATCATCGGTGATGTGCCACCGTCATCGCATTGTCCTCTTCTCTCTCCAGTCAGCTCAGAGCCTGCCAACCACCCACGACAACACCCAGATATCCACACTCCCTCTGGATGAGTTCAGCATCATCGAGGAGCAGCCAGACCCCCTTCTGAAAAGCCCCCATGGCAGCAGCCCTGCTGCTCCAGCTCCTGACCACGGGCCCGCCAATGAAGGATAAAACTGCCAAGACTCGAACCCTCCTGTAGGAGTTACCAGAAACCAAACCCGCGGCTGGTGATGTCTTTATGACGAGTCGTCAATCTCAGGTCAATTGAAGATTTTTACGGTCTGATTGTTATTTTTTTGTTTTGCTTTATTTTTATATATACATATAAATATATATATATGTATACAGCCTTTTGGAAACTCTGTGAAGTTTATCTTTCTGACCTCTCTCGGGCATCTCGGTATGTATCTTCCGATGACAGCTTTATTGAGACTGGTCAGGATGGATTTTCCCTGCAGCTGCTAAGTAAAAGACTCCTTGGCAGAGTTTGGCAAATTCTCCCATCTGGGGATATGGTGGAGCCTCCTTCTCTTGGCATCCCAGACTTTTTCCTGATCAGCAGCTTTAGGACTACTTTTTGGATCTATTTTTTATTTCCAGAAGACTGGATTTGGAGTAATCCTTCTAACTTGACTCCAAAAATCGAGGCCCAGGAAGGCTGTCTCTCTGTGGATTTGATGATTTTGTACACTTTCGCTATTTCTCAGGATACTTTTTTTGCTGATTGACTCTAAACAATATGAAAAAAAAAAAAAAAAAAAAGAAAGAGTGTGTGTGTCAAAGAATGCCTGCCTGAGGGCTACTGAAAGACTTGGACAGACAACCCAAGTGAACTCAGAACCTACCTCAACCGGAATGAATGTCTTCTGGGAAGCAGAAATACCTGCGTCTTCCTTCGTGTTCAAAAAACAAGTAGCGTAGCACTTGGTCAGTACAAGCTTGGTCCTACCTCAGCAGTCACGCTCTGTACCTGCCGCCTTGGTGGGTTTGTTGTCGCCGTTCCCATGTAAAGCACTTCCAAACCTTTGAAAGCAATGTTCTACCTCAAGCGTGATAGAAACGTGTGTGTGTGTGTGTGTGTGCATCCTCTCCTCTCCCCCAATTCCTGCCTCTCCAACCCAGCCCCATGCGAAGCCAGATGCTTCACTAGTGTTATGAGCTTTACTTTTAGGCACGTAGCGGGGCTCCGGTGTGATTTTTTTTGTGTGTGGTGGAGACTCGTATCATGGTTTTTTACTTTAAAGATTGTTGGGGCTGTCACAGGCACCGCTCGGTGTCCCATGGCTTGCTGGCACCGGCGCTCCCGCAGGGCTGATCTGGGCACTGGTAGTAGCTGCCTTGGTCCATCCCAGGTGGATTTGGGATGGAGCGAGGTGTGTGGGGTGCTCAGATGCCAGTGCTGGGGCCAGAGCACCCTCCTGCCCCGTCAGTGTGCCACTCCCCAAGGCTGATTCCCAGCAGGATGATTTATGGCATGTGCCAGCATGAGCAGCATCACACACCCCCAGGAGATGGGAACCTGGATGTCACCGCCTTGTCCCTTCAAAGCCCACCCTGCCATCAGGAGCACCTACAAGGGCACCCTGATACAGCACTTCCCAAACCCCTTGAGATGCTAGTGAGCTGCTCCCAGCTCCTCCAGCCTATTTCCAGCTAGCAGGAGATCACGCAAAGGATGAGCTGAGCCAAAAAGGGCTCATTTCCCTGGGAGGGATGAGGTGAGGAGGGCTCCTGGGTGGCAATACAGAGTGAGACCCCACGCTGGAGGATGCTGGGGGCTGCCCCTTCTCCATGCCCAGGGTGGGCAGAGGAGCTCCCGACACCAAAGAGAGGGTTTGTGCGTGACCCCCCCCTCCAGGGACCAACCACCACAACCTGCCACTGTGGTTTCTGGGTTGTCCTGGTGTGGAGCAGCCTTGTGACCTGGTGTGTGACTGGCGTCGGCCATAGGGTGAGATGGGGAC
This sequence comes from Athene noctua, assembly GCF_965140245.1. NCBI lineage: Eukaryota > Metazoa > Chordata > Aves > Strigiformes > Strigidae > Athene > Athene noctua. Next base: position 13,048,860 of record NC_134049.1, on the reverse strand, counting down.
ACGCACAGGGGACAGGAATGTTGGCCAGACAGTGCTGGAGAGTTGGTTAAAACCAGGCTAGTGTGAAGGTTTGAACTCTTTGTATAGGTGGTGGTAAATCAAACATTGCTGTATTTGCAAGGACAGGTGAAAGGAATCAGGAAATGAAATGAGTTTAAGTTTTAAAAAAAGGTAATAATTGTATTTTTTTAAATGGTACCAGTAGGAGAGTCCCTTGTGTCAGAAACATCCCCCATTGCCTTCCCATTTGGCAACGGGATGCTACCAGTAATTGTGTAAATAATACAATATACAGGACGATAAGGCAAACATCTCTTCCCCTGTGCTGTGTCCTGGGGCTGGGCTGGGCTAGCTGTGATCTGGACTCTGTCCTTACAGATCAAATCATCCAGCTTGGTCCAAGCAGGTGGAATGACACTGACCTTGAGAGCAAGATGCTCTTGAGGCTCCGTGTTCATAGCCCTCTCCCATTAAAATTAATCCTCCTGTAGACATCTTGCAGGGCAGAAAAAATGTGAAAAGTTTAACTTATGTATTAAACCCCCAAATAGCCTCTCCACACCCCACTAAAGAGGCTAAATGTGCTGTCAGACTGATTCCTGCTCACACCTACCATGGGGGGATGCACCCTCCTGCACAATGCCAGACCTGGGGATGGCCTGGGAAGGGACCTGGGGGGGGGAGCGCTGGTGGCACCATGCAAGACCAGTAGCACAGCACAGCCCATCGTGGGAGCCAGAGGAATCCAGGGCTTGGAAAGGGCAGGAGGGAGGAGGAGATGCCAAACAGATTGAATTATAACCTCATATCAAAGAAATCCCAATATCCTCCTGCCATCCCGCTCCAGCCCAGCTTTTCTTTTTTTGTGTGTGTGTAACGCCGACGTTCACATTGAATAAGTACTGTTGCCAAAGTGAACACAGAATTTAGACTAGCTTTCAGCTCAGACTTCCTGGAGCTGTGAACATGCTATTAATTTAATATCATATTATTGTGATATTGTAATAGTAAGAAGTATTTGTCACTACTTCCTTTTATTAAAGGGAAATGCTGTGCCATTTGACTAGTTGAAATATGATAGTATGTCAAGAATAGAGCTTTTTCTTTTTTTTTTTTAATTATGCAGTAATGTGATGGCTTAAACCAGTGCAGATTATGTGTTGGTTTGAGACAGCTGAAGATGGATGTAAATCTTTAAAGACTATTTTTTAGATGTTTAGCTTTTCCTCTTTTCTGGGGTTTCTTTTCTGCTCTTGTCAATCTGTACCATTGGGATCTAATGTAGACGATTGTGGCAGGTCAGCCCCTGAAGGGATGAGGCTGAAGTATGGAAATCCATCAGGAGGACACAGTCTTCCCTGAATTATCCAAGCCTCCCAAGTCCACAAAACTGGGCAAAAATCCCTTTAAATGGCACATTCTGGCTTTGTGCTGTGGAGTACCTCTAGATGCCACTTAGCTGGAGAAGCAACATGTCACAGCCCCTCTTGCTGTTCGTCAGTGCCTGAGCTGGGCTGGAGGCAAAGCTGTGCCAGTTGAAAACTTGGGAAAACATCACCTGGAGTATGTCTGGCCTTTCATTTGTAAAACAAGAAGGAAAAAAGAATGAAAAAAAATAGCTTGTGTTTGGTTTCAGCATGGGGCACAGGTTCAAGTCTGTCCTTGGTTCATCCAAACTGCTGCCCCGTGTTTGAGGGAAGCACTGGATTTTTATTCTGTGCTTGGGGCACAGTTGTACTTGGGTAAACACATTGTACTTGGGTAGGTTTGTCGTACTTGGGCAGATGTAGGACTGCAGGTCCCCTCGTGCTGCCGGTGATTTGGATGCAGTTTTACAGGTGTCAAAAATGCTCCTCCCAGGTTTTCCAGGATCACGTATCTGTTTTCATGGATTCAGAAGCTTTTTCAAAGGAATCACCTTCAGGCTTGGGCTGGGCTGTTGATTGAACAGAAGCATTTCTGCTCTGGAAGTGTGTCCCCACTGGCAGCCACCATGGCAGCGTCCCTGTAGGGATGATCCCTCCTGAGCCTTGAGGCAAAGCTCTGCTGCATTCACGGTGCAAACCCACCAGCCACCAAACCCACCACCCAGGGCCAGAAATGGGAGAGGGTGTGTGGCCGTGGGGCTGTGCCATAGCAAAGGGGTCCAGGCATCGTTCTGTGTACCCGGACCAGAGGGCTTAACCAGCCGGACTGTCCCAGTGTTGGCACTGGTGCCTTTGCACCCGTCCTTGCCTGCCTGCCAGGGATCAGCTAACAGCAGGTGTTCCCTTTGCCTGATAATTCATTTATACGCTTCAAACATTTAAGCAACAGCTTGCCAGATTTCTTATTTCTTTTTTTTTTTTTGTCCCCCTTTTCTTGATGGGAGGAATCAGTTTTATTTAGAGGTGAAACCGCTGTATTCGAGCAGGTGTTGGATCTGGCATAAGCCACTGGCAACCACCCACATTTGGGGTAGGAATCTCATCCTCTAGTACTTTTCCAACCCAATAATTCCACTAATTCAACTTGCTGTCTTTTCTGGGCAGATCCAGAAAACCCTCTTGCTTTTCTGGCTGTGGTGAGATTAAATTACAGCAAGGAATAAAGTATCCAAAACCTGATTTACTTTTTTTTTTTTTTTTTTTTTTTGATAACCCATAATGGGCACAACCTATTCTTGGAGCTCTCAAGTTTACCAGAGATGGCTGCTACCTCAGGGATAGTATCCACGTTGTCTTTAGTTGAACAGGGAATAGTTTTATGCTGTGACAGGGTATTTTCACGCTGTTGGATTCAGGTATTTATTTGTCTACCATATCTTTCTTCTTCCTTGTTTTGTAAAGATGCTGATATATTTAAGTGCTGGACCAGTTTGGGAATTTTAAAGCTTCCACCCAATATTATGCCAAGGGACTGTACATTTCAAGTTGGCAATAAAGGAGGAGAGAAGCTACGAAGCGTTGTTGCTTCTGGATGGTGAAGGGAAGGTTTTTGCTGCCCGCGGGGGTGTTCCTCCAAGATAACCATCCCAGGGCATTTCAGGGGGGATCGGTGCAGTGTCTGAGCCCTCTCTGAGCTGACTGACAGCACTTCAGTCTGGGAAGATCAGTTAAAAAAAAGGAAATTAAAAGCTTATGAAAACAAACGGCAGTGGAGGTGAGGGAGCTACTTACTTAGTTACTTCATCTGTGCAAACAGTATTTGGAAATCTATCCCTCCCCGTGCTGCGCCAGGGAGGGCAGATTAAAGATCCTATCTAGCAATTTGATGCCTGCTCATTTATTTCCCTCACCCACCAAATTAAAAAAGGGAAAGGAAAGGGATGGAGCTTGGGATGGAGCTGTAGGCAAGGAGATGGTTACGTGTGAAGCACCAGCATCCCCAGCCAAAAGCGCTGCTGGTGCAGGGCCTCGGCACCAAAACCCACCGTAACACTGGAAATCAGTGAAGCGGCTCTGGGTTTCCTCTGGGAGCAGAGTCTGAGCTTCAGCGTCAGGTAACAAGAAGGGACGGGGCCGGTGCAAAGCCCAGGGAGTTGGGGAAAAGCCTGAATTCATGGGGCTTTGGATCAGGGTCTTACTTACAAAGCAAAGAGGGATTTTTATTTTGATCATATTTCCATCATTTAAACTTGCAATATCTTTACATTTGTAATAGTAATAATAAAGACGATGCTAAACCTTTGTCCCAGTCCTCTTCGGGAATCAGCCGTTAGGAGTAATATTAAAAACCCAAATTGCAAAGCACTTTTCTACTGTTTATTTTCTACCTTTCTTACTTTGAACTGTCTTGATATTTGAAATCCCACTGATCCTATGATTGTTAGCTCTGTATAAAAAAAAATAAATAAAACCCAGTTTTTTTGTAGTTTGCTCTGTTTAGATTTTAGCCTGTGGCTACTTGTACAAGAAAAATAAAGCTAGAATAAATGAGCTCAAGTGGTTGAGCCTGAGTGGTGCTTTCTTTGTGCTGCAGCACGTGCATGGCTGCAGCGTGGGGATCGTGCAGGGCAGCTCAGGGTAAATCTGGTGAATTTGGCTCCTCTCAAAGAGCAGCTTTCAAAATGCAGTTTTTAAGGGCTGAGGAGTTTTTATTTTGCTGATTTGCTCTTAAACCTCAGGCAAAGCCATCAGCAGAGGTGGGCTGGAGTGTCAGGGGCTGCTGGTGGCTCTTTGGCAGCTGGGGAGGTGGTTGAGACGAGGAGCTCCAGCATCACGGTGTGACACCTCATGCTTGGAAGGTGCAAATTAATTTCCAATTAATCTTGGCTCTTGCTCAGCTATTGCTGCCATCTGCTTCTCCCACGGCCTTGGCTGCTAACAGGACATCACTTTACCTGGTGGCTCTGCAGAAACCCCGGATTAAAGCCATGCTGTGCCCTTTTCCAGCCCAGCTGCAAATGGTCTGCGATGGCTGAGGTGGGATGGGCATCCCCGGGCATGGGCAGCACCAAGCCGCGCACACACTGCCCACCGGGATGGCACAAACCTCAGCGTCTGGGGCAGAGTTGTTAAACCCAACATTCCCATCTCTGCGAAGCACTGATCAGCCAGGTATAAAGCCCAAAGCCTGATGCCACAGTGGCATCCATGGGACCAATGGAAAAGGTGTATCCTTGCCCCAAAATGGGGGCTGCAAACCAGCCCACATGCTGCAGCGCTGCATGGAGAAAGGAGGGTGTTGCTGCTGGCTCAGTTCTGGGTCCATTTTCTTTATTCCGCTTGAAGAGATGACTGGTACAGGGCTAACAGTGATTTTTTTGGGGGACTCATTTGATACCAGTGGGCACAGAGACACAGTTCTGCAGAGGCTGAAAGAGCCCAGCCACCTCACACCAGCCAGAAATCCAACCTAGTTACAATATCCTGTACTTTTGGACCATTTCAGCCCCATTTTCAGGTGCTGCCTTTGCAAAGGCAGGGACGGGAGCTAGAGACAGTGCCCCTCCCAGCCAAGCTGCAGGACCTGGACCGCAAGCATCAATTCAACGCCGAAATGGAAACATTCCAACACCTTTGGCCTTCTCCAGGTCCTTTAGCTTTTTCCTTGCTTCATTTGCACCATCCACAGACAGAAAGTCCCTCCCAGGACAAGGGCAGCTGCTGCCACCAGTTACTTTAGAAGTGACACAAGCTGCAGATGAGCCCTTCTTTCACCAAGCAATGACTTTACCAGGTCTCTACTTGCATCGCCAAACTCCGGTTGCGCTCGTGGTGATGGGCTTTTAATGAAAGCCAGCAGGTATCTTGCAATAAAACCTAAACACCCAACGCTCCAGCAAACCACGCATCCCAAGGGATACTGGAAGCTGAAGCAGTTGATGCTTCAAGCATCTTAACAGCAACAAGAAACAGTTTCCCCCTAAAAGCTCACCTAAGCACACAGAAGGGTTTGATGCTGGGTAGAGGATGCAGAGGCAATTAGCGGCTGCCAAAAGTAATTAACTACCTTGCAAGTGAGGACTTGTGTGTGGGACTCCTCTGGAGGAGTCCGCATCTCCCTGGTGTTAGTGGCAAAGCAAAGCCCATCCCAGCAGCCCTGGGACAGGTTGCTTTGGGAAAACACCATTTATTGATGAGTTGGCTGGAGGAACAGCACTGTCCTCTCCTCCTGCTGCTGCTCTCAATGCCAAAGGACAGTCAAAGCAAAGGGCTGCGGGGAATAAATGAATGAGTCCGAGCCCAGCAGCACGTTCTAAAGAAGGTTTCAATAAGCAGGTGAGTGAAGAGTCGCTTCAAACAACTCCCCGAAGCTCTCAAAACTGCCAAATTGCAGCACAGATTGTCTAAATATACACTTCATAACAAATACAAGCATAAAAACTGATTTTATTTCCCAGTGGCAACACAGAAGGTGAAAAAAAAATCAGATCTAGCTCACTCGGGGGATTTTTGTGTAAGTTCAGTGGAATACAGTGTGTCAGACAGCAGCTGCAGAGTCAAGGTATTGTATAAAGCTTGTGGCTTTCATTAAAAAAGGACTTTCTGTGCCTTCATGGCAATAAAAAAAAAAAAAAGGCTTGACAATATTAATCTAAAGTCTTAGAAACTAAGGAAATAAAAACCCCAAGCAATGTGTTTAAATCGCTTTGGGTTTCAGCTGTTGGAAATATTAGTAGCCTCAAAAAGCCCTACGTGAATGTTCCAAACTCATCTTTAATAAAAGAAACCTCATTTTGACCACAGACATTCAAATATCCTCAGAAACATCTCATATCAACTCTTCAGCTCCAGAAATACTTAAAACAAAAAAACAAAAAAAAAAAGGGGTGGGTATTTTTGGCTCCGAATGCTGGGTTCCTTCCTTGGGTATTGCTGGAGAAGATGTTCCTGCTAATGTCCTAGTTATAACCCTGCCAACACAGGGAGAATTTATAACATCCCATAAAGCCCTAACTATCCGAAAGGTCATTTTAGTGCTAATACCACTCGGGCATCACCGTTTCATTTGCTGACATTTTTATGAAGCCACGCTTAATTCCAGCACGGCTGCTGTAAAAACTTTATAGGGATGGTCTCTGCCTCGAAAAATAATCTTTAAAAATCAAGAGCTGCGACATCTTCATCAGTGGGTGCAGGCAGCCCTGCAAAGCTGCACTTGCTCTTAGTGTGGGGTCCCCCCAAAAGAGGGGCTGGGCACCCCAATCCACTGCAGACATGATCCAGGGTGGGGAATTTATCCTCAAATCTGGGTCTCCAGCCCCATTATTCATAGCTCCATCAGAGCCCACCAGCACTTGCTGCCTTGGCTAAATTAAAAGTCTCCTAATTTCATACAAAACTATCAAACCCTCGTCTTGCCCAGAAAGCCATTTCCTTAGCGCTAAAATAGCTAAATTAGTCTTGCTCGGCATCGTAAAGGAGCTTGTCTTGTTTATTGAGCGATAAATATAAAGGTACAGTAACTAAATTCATCAGTCCCTAAACACAGCCGCTGGGAACGGCCATTTCCACCATCCAATCTACGACTGCATGAATATTTCAGAGTACTCTTTCCCTTGGGTGCTCGCCTTATCTCTGGAGCCTGGATATTATTTTCTGCTTTTCAGCTTTTTGGATGTATTGGAGGAAATGTCATTATTTGGACCTGGGTGGATTACAGTTGACTTTCCTAAGCCAATTTATATTGGCAAGCTGCTGTTTTTAAAAAACCCTATAAATCACTCCTATGAATTTTAATAATATAATGTGGTTTCAAACATGCTCCTTTAATACGTGACACACTATTACAGCTGGCAATAGCTCCTCAGGTCGCGAACTCCGTTTTACCATCACCTTTGGCGAGCGCCGCAGGGAGACGAGCGATGCCTTGGCCCGAATTATGGAAATAGCTCGTTGCAGGGATTGCGATTTAACAGCATGCCAAGAGCACACCTCTGCTCACGCCAACCCGCCGCATTTCATGTTATCTGCCTGCCCAAAGCGTGAAAGGCAGAATTAAATCTTGCACGAAACCCTCGTGTAGGGGCTTATCTAGAGTGTCTGAAGCGCTGGAAGAAAGGAATGGGGGTGCTGAGATTAGGCCCCACTCCCCTCGCCTGTGCTGAGCACTTGCAAACTCATCGCAGCTGCCTACCTGTCAGAACAGGGTGTCCCTTTGCAGGTGGGTCTGAAAGCACCGGCGTGGCTCCCCACCGAGAGTCCCCTCCAGCCCGGCACCGCCTGCCCACCTCACCCTCCTGCAGGCCCCACGGGGGGCTGTCCCGCCCCCACAGCACCCTGTGAGCCCAAACGCTCCTCGAGACAGCCCCTACCCTTCTGCAGGGTGTCAGGTACCGGTCACAACACGGTCACCGACAGCAATAATACGTTTGAGGCCGCTTAATTAATTTCTTTATCTGAAACTTTGTTTGGAAGATCAGGAATTTCCTCCCTCCCTGCCAAGACCCTGTTCCCAAGGCAGAGGCGGGATCCAGCACTGGGGGTGAGAACTTACAAGATGCTGGTGCAGAAATCACTGGAAGTAGGACTATTTTCTGATATTTCCCTTAATAAAGATGAAAGATGCATGTTGAGTGTGACCCCAAGCTGGGATTCAGGGCTCTACGTTGTCCAGAAATTCCCCCACACTAGGTGATGAGGCCAGACCTCCTAATCACCCACTGACTTGTTCTGATAAGCCTATCCTCATCCTGTGCAAATTACATTAATTTTCTTCAAGTCACTGTTGCAACAACTCCCCCGTGTCTGCCGGCTATCAAGGGGTGTATGCACCCCTTGGGGAGTGGTCTCCTGGTCAGAAGAAAAAGGGCTAAAAGGGATGGGGAGTAAAAGCCAGGGCAGAAAGGAGACTTTGGGAGACCATCTTCAAGGAACCAGGTCATGGAACATCTCCTGTGGTTCCTCTGGAGGAGCTGATCATGGTGTGATGCCCCAGTGGTGGCACCAGTGATGTCGCCACTGGAGGGGTGACTTTTTTTGTCCACGTTGCCTGGTGTCAGTTGCACAGGACCAGATTATAAGAATATAACATGCACATGTGCAAGAAAGAGGATGGTTAAGGGGTCAACTAATTGCAGACAAGGGAAAAAATTAATGATCTAGACTTTGCTTTTTGGCTTCTGAAGGCAGCGAGGGCTCCCCAGCACAGGATGCAGCAGGACGGGGGAAAAGGGGTGAAGGCACCTCCCTGGACTGTGCTACTGCTTGCTTGGCTGCAGTCAGCATCACCAAGCCTCAAAGCAATCGCCGGTTTAATGTTCTCAGGAGAAAAAAAAATTAAAATCCAGTTTGTGCAGGGAGTGTACAAGCTTTTCAAAGGCTTTAGCTGTGATGATTTACCCTGAAATGTTGTCACGTTCATCATTAATCTATTTTTTCCCTTTTCTGTAACTTAACCTGCGACAAGTCGACATTGTAAGTGCTTGATTTTCCAAGAATAAATTACAGTTTCATAAATGGTATTTTGCTTCGCTGCTCAATTTGCAAGTGAAATGATGCCAATTGCTTTGTTCACAGGATTTTATCCAGCACGACCAATATCATCCTCAAGATTTTTTTTTTTTTTAACCCTCAAGTTATTTTTGTATCCTATATAACAGGAACACATGGAAAAGTACACAACAGCCCGTATGTTTTTGCACTGACTAACCATGAGATACAAGGGCACACGTGCTTATAAAACCCCACGTATGTCAATCTAGAAACAAGGTAAGTCACACACAGAATGAGCCACTTCCCAAAGAGAAAATAACCCTTTAGATGAAAAATATTTAGAGTTGCCACTTGCTGGTCTTGAGAGTGCCCAGAGTGACTTTTTACATGTGTGATTTATGATTTGGTTTGCGAAAGCAGCTCCCTCAGATTCTCCCAGGGACCCCCCAAGTTGCCCCATGGACCAGCACAGCCCCGACAGGATCTCCAGCATAGGAGGTCCCTCAGCCACATTGAAAATATTATGCTTTTCACAGCAGTTTAATCTTCTTATTTTTTTTTTTCCACTATCATTACAAAGTGATGAGAAAAAGTAAAAAAGCATCTTTCTAGCTGTTTACATTTTTCAAATGCAGAGGGGTCCTCCCAGCTAGGGATGCCAAGCTCTGCCCAGGGACAGCCGGGCCACTGAGGACACACTGGACATGGGGCCATGCAAGTCAGGACGTGCCACCATTAAACCTGGTAAATCCTTTCATCAGAGGAAGGAAAAGAGGGAAAAAGTCCCTGCATGTGACTTATTTAATATTACAGATTTGGTTAACAGCCTCTAGCTTCTCCCGGGACTTTTCTAACCTTCACTTTTCTTTGGGGAATGTTTTGAATGTTGCTCGCTGTCCTCTTTTGGTGTAAGATAAAAAGTGAATGAAAATACTTATATTTGGAATGGAAACCTTGTATTTGAGGTGCTTGTGCTTGCCAATACATCAGGATGACTTCATGAAGAGCCTGGAGCTTCCTCTCCACCCTTTAACATGAGCCAGCCCACCAGAGCTGGCCAGTGATAAACCTTATAACCTAAACCACTGAGCTCCAAATCTGCGTGACTCAAGCACTTCAGGTTATGTGGGCAGGTAGGAGCAATATTTACATTTCCAACAGAGAAACTGAGGCACCGAGAAAATGTTTGTCTTCCCTTATGGCTTCAGGTACGAAAACGCATTCACATACCTACTCTGCTTCCCCCGCAGTTCCCTCACCCCCCTGGATAAGACACCAGGAAAGGTTTTTGCTTTTCCCTCTGAAAATGGATGTTTCAAGAGAGTCCCAGACCCTCAGTGGCTTTGGTCTTCTTCCAGCACTGAACAAGGACAAATTTTTGACCCAACAGCCCATCACAAAGCAGAAGTGTCATCTTTTGGCCAACTCCAAGAGGTGATGTTGAAATCCCAGAGAAATGAAACATTCACAGCCAGACAAAGTGCAAATCGAAATAAAGGCAAAAGCAGGTTTGTGCAACCCCAGCGCGAGTCCAGCCTGCCCACCTTTGTGCATCTTAGTGGGCAGAGACCAGTTTTATCAGACATCAGAGAATCCACATTGAAGCCTTTGACCCCAGACCTTGGAGACACCCAGCATCCCTGCTAAGGACATCACTAGATTTTTACTGATGCGCAACGAGGAACACAAGATTAAAATTTAAATTTAAAATACATGAGGGGGCTGCACACTGCAGGTACCGGGAGGATGGTCCCTCCCGATGCTGTTCTGCCAGGCACAGGGCTGCTGGCCATGAGCTACAGGCTGCTACTGGCCATACAGCCGGCTGCTAATGGCTTTAAGCAGCTGCTAATTGATCCGTGTAGTCACTGTAATTACGGATGTGGATATGGTGGTAAAACACTGGCAGAGCATTAACTACTGCGGGAGGAGAAATCCAAATCACAGGTTAATTGATCTTCGGGCAGAGAAAGCCCCACTCGGCCCCATCCCCCATCGCTGAGGATTTTCCATCACACCCAGAAAAAAGTTGAGGTTTTCTGTGGAAATGTGCCGATTTCAGGAACATTTGATGGAAGGAAGGGTGGCTGTTCTGCAATTTTTATCTATTTCTTTGCAGTTTGCCTTCAAACCCAGGCTGAGCCATCGCACGGCTCCCTGACTTTGCCCATGCTGCACTGGCCCGCCATGGCAGCCCCTAAAAAAGTGCCCAGCAGAAAGTGCTGCCTATCATTGTAATTAATTTCCCTTAATGACAACCTCTGGCAGCACCAGTGTCTACAGTCAAATATTGCAGGGTGTTGTATGAGCCACCACGAAGAGCTTCATCGTGCGTGCAACAGGGATCTGCACCACAGAATGACAACTCATTTAATTATCCTAATTAAAACACACCTTGGTAGGTTCTTCTCATGGTGAGGGGCTGCATGGGGCCGAGGGGGAGCGGGCTCAGCCCCCAGCTCCTGCCTGCAGCCACGGGCTCCCAGCAAGAGCCAGAGGATGGAGAGGGGAAAAGAAGGGGAAGGAGAGAGAGTTTGGTTCGGGGACAGCACTGGGAAGTGACAGTGTTGGAAGACGACACTGCTTTGCAATAACCTCCTAACCTTCGTTAATCCTGCTGTCACAGCATGGATGTGTTGCATTAATTAAAATGAACGGTACATGACAGAGCAGGGAGGAGAGGTGCAATAATTCCATTATTTCTCCATGCTAGCACCTCCCCCGGCTTCATCTGTGAGGAGTGAGGCAGGGGGTGGCAGGGATCGGGGTGCCAGGACCCATCCTGCCAGGACTGGGGGGCTCTGAGCAGCTGAAGGTTCCCCAACCTCCTGCCTCCCATCAGGGTCCTGGTGCCGAAACCCAGAAGGATGCTCAGAGCTCTGTGGCTGCTGATCCCTCCGGACCCTGCACCGGTGCTACAGCAAAGCCTCTGTGGCCACGAGGGCCCACGTGCCACATCCACGCAGGGACACGCCGAGGGCAAAGGGGGGCTCCTGGGGCCAGGAAAAGCATCCAGCAGAGACAAACCCTTCTCTCCCACAAATAGCAGCTGTGTTCGACAGACAGGCACCAACCGATGGCAAAGCAAGGGTTTTGCTAAAATGCCTCATCTGCAGAGGATGTTCCTCCCCCCTCCTGCACCTCTCCTTGCCTCCGTCCAACAGCATTCCCAAAAGACTAAACACCTTTGGTTTCCATGGCAGCCTGATTTTCAATGAGCATCCTTCAAGTCCTAACCAGAAAGAAAGTGTTTCATTAATGCATACAGGACACACTGGCATCTCCCCGGCATGACAGTATCTTCTCAAAACTAGCACCTTCTGCCCATGTTTTTTTTATTTTAGCAGATTGATGGGAGCCAGCAGCCTTCACTCCCACCGGAGCTGTGGGAAGGGGATGGCCGGGCACTGCCGCTCGCTTCCAGGGATGGAGTTTGTTTGCAGCCGGGAGGCAATTGGGCTGCTTTTTCTTGGAGGAGATTAAATAAATAAAGTACTTTTGAGCTTCAGGAGGCACGTGGAGGCTTCCTTCTGGAGCAGCTGCCTCCCCTCTAGGCCTTTGGGCAGGGGACAGTGACCTCTCCCCAGCTGTGCCTTCCTGAGCTGTCCCGGGTACAAACCACCTTGTTTTTATTTTGCTTGTTACCATCCAGACTCTGCTTCTCATCTCCCATTTAACACAAGCCCAGTGGTTTGCACACTTGTGGTTTGCCATGTCTTTTGGATTTAAACCCATATAGTGGCTCTGCTGGGCAGAAGGTGCCCACAGATGGGAAAGGGAAAACTCATGAACCCACAGATTTGAAGCATGGCACTTCAGTCCTGTGGATTTCATCAGAAACGGCCCATCTAAGAGCCAAAGGCCCCACCAGGTCAGGGGTGTCCCAGGGCATGGCAAAGTGTTATGTGTTTGCTCTGTGATGTCCAAATAAAGTAACCATTAAGCAGAAGCAGGGAAATTTTTTTGCAGAAGATGCCTGGGGGAGGATGTGGAGGACATGCTGCTGCAGAGCAAACCAGTGCTTCACTAGCCTGGGACCCTTCAAAGATTTTTTTTTTAAAGACTCCAGGTCATGGTGCAGCCTTGGCCCTGGCTTTTCCCAGCCCAGGGGATAATTGCCATCCAGCCGTGACGTACCCTTTTGCTGACCCCGCCAAGGTTCCAGCCACCCTCCAGGATTTGGCAAGGACAGATATATGGCTGGAACCCAGGGGGCTCCTAAAAGCAGGTCACGCTGAAACAATAAAGCTTTGTCGGAGGCAAAGAGAGAACGAAGCCGCGGTCAGCTCCAAATGCTGCTGCGGGATTTACTGCCCGCAGATGGGCTGGCAGTTGCAGATGATGCACCAAGCATCGCCTTGGGGCAGCCCAGGGAATGGGGAGCTGGAAGAGTCTCCCCACAGTCAGGACACTTGGTTTGGTTTTCTGTTTGCAGCAACATCTTTAGCTGCAGCAGAGGGTCCTCTCTGGAGACCAGGATTTGGGAGGTCTCAGGTGGGGAAGGAATGGGTCCAACACTTGGTTGAGGTTCCCTGCCTGGACTTGCTCCCCCTCCCACTGGGATGCCTAAATCTGGGGCTATCAGAGCTGAGCTGAGCCCCAAAGCAGGGTTTGAGCCCCAGGGAGGTTTGCTCTCCCTTGCCACATCATCCAGCCATGGGCTGAGCCCGGCTGTGTGGATCCAAGTGTCTCAGAGGGACCTGGGCCTCAGCCCTCCATCACTAAAAGGCAAGAGGGATGCTGCTGTGCCAAAAGCATGTATTTATCAGATGTATTTATCCCAGAGGTTAGGAAGGAGACACAGGGCCGTGATAAAGAGCTTGTCCATGCACCAAGGGGTGGGTCAAAAAATATCAAAGGTAAATGAAGATGATGATGTTTCATAGGGTACATTTGAAATAAAGGTATTATTTTTTAGAAGATCACCTAATGTAAGTTAATCTTAGAGTATAATGACTGTCTGCCTTAGCAGCTCCTTCTCCACTTGTCTGCTTTTGAGAGGATACACAATTCTTCATTAAGACTCAGAAGCTTCAAGCACTAAAAATACCTCCAACACATTTTCACTTGCCCAGTGCCAATAATGCCATCTGCACTGCGTGTGGCTTTTTAATAGAGAAAAGCATCTTTTCCTAATCCTTCTGCAAAACCAGTGCAGTTTTCACAGCCGAATTTCAGACCAGCCTTGCAGTTTTCAGACCAGCCTTGCTCCACCAGACCAGACACATTTCCATGGCACAGGGTAGACCAAGAGTGCTTACAGCAAAGACTTAGGCCCTTGCACAAGGCAGCTCTCCACCAGGATAGAAAAACCATTAGAGCTCCCAAGAGCAGAAACACATTGGAAGCCGGTAACATCATTAAATGAATATTCATAAATTATTTTGCTACATAAACAATATTAATATCACACCTCCCACCTTCAAAAGCCCATTGCAGGCATGGATTCATTAAGACCCCAGACTTCCAGAAAAGACCACTCGCAGACTTTCAGTTACATTTAAACTTGGTGACTTTATTAAACACTGGCAATATATTTATTTTAATAGAGTACAAAGCCTGGATTTGGCCACCCTAAAACACCACTCGGAGCGCCGAATCTCCGAATAACCCGATCAAACAAAGCTAATGTGTGCAATATATCTTGGGTGAGTAATATACAGCCACATTTCCTGCTCCATTTACCCAGTTTTAACTACACCTGACCTACTCTTATCCTAATAGAAAACGGCTGCTCTTCTCATTGCCCCGTCCTCCACACATGTTTTTCTGATAATGGCCAAGCCTAAATCACTTCCCTTTCTCCTAAATGCTGGGCACCAGCTGTCTTGTGACATTTAACTACAACAAGTCCATTTGCAGGACCTCCAGGTTAGTTCCTGGGGCTCTGGGCCTCTGTCCCGATGTCCTGTCTCCATCCTGCATCCGGGCATCAGATCTAAGGCATTAGGCTCAGTGCCGGGTCCTGCACTTGGGTCACAACAACCCCATGCAATGCTACAGGCTTGGGTAAGAGTGGCTGGAAAGCTGCCTGGTGGAAAAGGACCTGGGAGTGTTGGTCAACAGCTGGCTGAATATGAGCCAGCCGTGTGCCCAGGGGGCCAAGAAGACCAAGAGCATCCTGGCTTGTGTCAGAAATAGCATGGCCAGTGATCATCCCCCTGTACTCAGTACTGGTGAGACTGCAGCTCAAATACTGGGTTCAGTTTTGGGCCCCTCACCTCAAGAAAGACATTGAAGTGCTGTAGTGCGTCCAAAGAAGAGTAACAAGGCTGGTGAAGGGTCCAGAGCACAAGTCCTGCAAGAAGGGAACTCGGGTTGTTTAGCCTGGAGAGAAGGAGGCTGAGGGGAGACATTATGCTCTCTATAACGACTGACAGGAGGCTGGAGCAAGGTGGCTTCTTGGTCTCTTCTTCCAAGTAACAAGTGATAGGACAAGAGGAAACAGCCTCAAGTAGCGTCAGGGAGGTTTAGACTGGATATTAGGAAAAATTTCTTCACCAAAAGGTTTATCAGGCATTGGGACAGGCTGCCCAGGGAAGTGATTGAGTCACCATCCCGGGAGGTATTTGAAAGACATGGAGATGTGGCGCTTAGGGACATGGTTTAGTGGCGGCCTTGGCAGTGTGAGGTTTACAGTTGGACTCGATGATCTTAAAGGTCTTTTCCAACATAAACAATTCCGATTCTTTGAGCCCAGCCTTGAGGGATTCCCCTGTTCAGCCTCACCCAGAAGGTATGTGGAAGAAAACCTGGGAAATGCCCCAATTCTTGCTGCTGCTGGCTTTGCAAGCCAACGTCTCGCTGCATCAGCAAGGGAGAATGCATGATACTTCAGTTTGTGCCGGGGTGAGAGGTTCCCCCAAACCTGTGAGCATTATCTCACAGAGCAGGTTCAGTTTTGGCAGTTTCTAACAGTGTTTTTCCCCCCCATGGAGTTTAGCTCGTAGTGATCCATCGAGGTAGATTTAAAGCTTCCTGAGCAGCATGCTTAAATGGCCAATTTGACCAGAAAATATGTTTGAATCACAAGCACTAGCTGCGTTTCTCCAGCACTGAGAAATCACAGCTATATTTCATTATTGTTACTAATTTCTATAAAGTATTATGGGGAGGTGATGGCACAGGCAGAAAGAAATATATACCATTTGCAGTGTATTGACCCTGGAGAAAATTTCCCAAGCTTGCTTAGGGGTGCAGAAATTGGTGCTTGGTGCAAATAAATGAGCAAAAGCATTTTCTGAAGGAATTAGCGCATGGCACAAGCAAATTGCAGCAATTGTCTCTCTCCTTTCTAAGTGCTGAATTGCCTCTATAATTCCCCATCATTTAGCTGCATAAATCTCGCACAAATAAACCGGCAATTTGCATATGCACAGAAAAGAAATTATAGAAACACAAGGAAAGAAGTTATATTTTTCCTGCTCGAGCTGGAAATAAATATGCATTGCTTATTGCCTAAGCTGTGTTTGGCCCAGCTTGGAAATAAAAATTTAGGAAACCCTTTAATTTTCTATAATAAATACATATCAGAGGATGAAAAAAATAATTTGTGGCATATGCAAGCCCATTGTTTCTCGGTTGTTGCATCCCAAGTGCGATGGCTGCGGCGGCAGACCTGCACATGCGTGCGGAGGCTGCAGCGTTACGGTTGATGCTGGTGCCCTTCGTGACTGTGGCCAAGGGATGCAGCTCACCAGTGGGGAAGCACCGCCCCACAATCGATGGGAAGAGCGATGCTGTGGAGCGCAGATGCCTCCGCTGTGGTTTGATCCAGCCCTTACGGAAATAAATGGGGAGGTTTTTGGGGAAGCAAATGCTTCTTGAAGGCAACAGCGCATTATGAATCATCTTGATCTTTGGTCCAGGAAATGCTTACTCGTTGAAATTTCTGTGGAGGACTCTGAGATCTTCACTACTACAGAAAGCCCCAGACAAGCCCAGAAGTAATTAAATTATATCTCAAAATTATTGAGCCATAATGCACCAGCTGGCCTTAGACCTCACGGGTGGAAGAAGGCACCAGTGGGCAGCTGGCAGTGGGAGTGTCTCTCGTAGTCCAACTGTTCGTCATGGTGATGGAGACTTCCCAGACAAGCAAAATAGCTGGTTCCGATTAACTCTCTGTGTGACTGATCTCATTCTGGAATAAGAGAGCGTCATTCCAAAACACCATAATCCTCTTCCAAATGACTTAATCACATTTGGAATAATGTGCTTTTCTTCTAAAACGTTCATATAGGGAAAAAATCGGGGGTGAAAATAATCAATCAGAAACAGACCTTTGGAATCACATCTCATGCAGAAGAGCTCTCAGTGGGAACATGTGATACTGCGCTGGTTTACAAAGATTTAATAAATCACTATTTGCAATAATTCCTGCAGGCTGGGAGAGCGGCGTGACCAAGAGGCACGCGGCATCTCCTCCTTCCTCGCTTTGTCTCCAAACCTATGGAGCTCCAAAGCGATCCCACTAGGGGTATTTTTTAGCACTGGTGCTTCAAGCACCCATTTGTGTCCCTCATGGTCCCTATGGACCACATAATGTGGCACCTCTCCATGCCATGTGGCTGAAGTGTCACTGCAAACCCGCTGCTCAGGAATATGTCAGTCAGGCCAAATTGGAAAGCTAAAAGAAGGTGACATTTTAGCCTTGGAGGTGAAACGAATCATGCTTCTCTAAAGTAAAAGATCTTTGGAGAGTGGGAGAGAGAGGGAAAAGTCAATTTAAACCAGTAAATCTTTACCCAAGCCACTCATTAGCAGTTTCAGTTGGTCTAGTAACACTAATGCTGCTTGCAGAATAAATGTCTCTGGTTTGGAAATCTATCTGGTTCGGAAGGGCACTGCTGGAGCGATGTTCATTGCCCTGCTCAGATGTTGTGGTAACAGGTTGGGCCTGAGCTGCAGGGGCTGTGCTGCGACAAAAGGGCCATCTAAGCTCCTTGCTATGGGTGGAAAACTGAAGAAAGACTTTATTTCATCAGGGGCTCCTCCTGTGTCATCTGCTGCACCACGCCCTCCTGGTTCCACTGCCATGGACCAAATCATTTTATTTAACCTTCCCTCTCCCAAAATCCAATTTCCAACTGTGGAGGTGACATCTGGGAAGACCCAGACTGTGTCCCCAGGAGAAGGTGCCACCAACACCCACTGGTTCCCATCCTACAGCCCATCTCTTGCTCTCCTTTACATC
This sequence comes from Athene noctua, assembly GCF_965140245.1. Lineage (NCBI taxonomy): Eukaryota > Metazoa > Chordata > Aves > Strigiformes > Strigidae > Athene > Athene noctua. The sequence continues at coordinate 13,030,806 of NC_134049.1, read as the reverse complement.
TCCCACACCACCGGGGCAGGAAGAGCCTCACATCAGGGAGGAGGAACAAACAGCAACCCGGGATGAAAGCAAGAGCTCTCACATCTTTCATGCATTAACGAATCATTCCTCCTGCATGACACATGTGCCGATTCATCATACGTGATCAATACCTTCCTTGAGGCCCCAGGATGATGAACGTCTCTGCTGATATTCAAAAGACCTTGAGAGAGCAGGGGCAGCTCCCCCAGGCACAGGTCGAAGAGCTGAGACTGAAGTGCTATGTAAGATGATATGTGGTCCCAAGATCTCTCCAAAAGGCACAGAGAAATATTTTTGGCTAGAAAGCCTCTCCAGCAGCAGGAGGGAAGATTTTAGATCATTCAGAGGCGGGAAGCTGATGCTGGACTAAGAGGACCTGGATTTTGTGTGCCAGGCTGGAGCAAAAGGCTGCGATACCTGCCTGCAAAATGACAATGTGGTTTCCCATCCCATGCTCTTGTTCGGGGCTTGGAGTCATCTCACAGCATCGTTTTGGGTGCAGTTAGAGATGGAGTCAAAGACTCTGATCTCCATTCTTGTGTGTTTGTGTAGACCACGAGCCCCATGTGCTCCTGCGTGGCTCCTCTCTCAATCTCTTGCTTAATCCCACGCTCAGCCTAAAGTCATATAATGAGTCCGTGGCAGGGTAAGAACCAACTCTCAGCCTCTCCAAATTACCACGCTAACATTTATCTCACCAGCCCAGCAGGACCCAGGAGCTGCTCTCCTCCTGCATGAGGAATTTCTGTCTTCAGCCACAGCTCTCTCCTTTGCCTGTTTCCAGCAATGTCAGCAGGAAAATAAACCTCAGCCTCCCACATATGCAATGCAAACAAGCTCAGCACTGCGAGCTGCCCGTGGACTACAAAGCATAGAGTTTACTTTTCTCAGAAGCGGGGGAAAAAAAGATAACTAAAACAGCATCCCCACCTTCAGACTCCAGAGAAAGTAAAATCCAACCCTTTAAGACAGCTGTTTGTCCTGCAAAGCTCCACATTTTTCCCCAGAAACTGTAATTTAAAAAATGTTGAGAACCAGGAAAGCTCCTACAGTAGATGTTTCCATGATTTAGGTTAAAAATAATTGCTGTCCAGACTTATCTGCCTGACATAAGTAATTAGATAACAGAGTACTTATAAGCTGTCATTTCCTATAAGCATATTTTAACATGGCCTTTATAATTTGACCTTTATATCTGCAGCAGCTTCATCCACTCCCTGCTCCTGTGATGGATTTATTTTTGAAGATCGGACGCATGCTTGCCAGTCCTCAGGCAATGATGCTGCACAGGAGACATGTTACAGACACAGCGGTTTCTGCAGTGAGGAGGAGAGATCCTTCACCCAGCAGTTCGTGGCTCCACTGGTGGCAGATGTGCCAGACCCAGACCCTGCTGCAGATCCACCAAAATTGATCTGCAGGGTTAAATTTATTATTTGCACCAAGGGAAATTACAGAGGGGCACTAGAAAAAGTTGGGAAGTGTAGAACTAGTGGGACTTCACAGCACCACTGGAAGGGAACAGGCCTTACCATATATTCACACTTTCCCCCCCAAAACTGGAGAAGCCTGCAGATCTCTGCTTGTACATCTCAAGGAGCTGGAGATGTGCTTCCCAACTCGTGGGGGAAGCACCTCCCTGCCTCCCAACGCCTGGAGGAGGCCAAAAGCAAAACACTGTGAAGGAAAAGGACCCAAGAGATTTAGATCACCGTCACTATTTTCAGATATGAAAACCGCTGCAGAGAGACACTGATGCCCAGGCACAACAAACCCAACAGATACGCAACAGGGACTGGAGTCCTTCATGGCTGAACAGCTCTGAGTAAATAAAAATAAAAAAAACAACCCAAAAAAACTAAGACAACATAGACTAATTTATTTCCTTTTTTATGAATCCCAGACTTGGGTAGGCACCCTCTTCCTGTCGACATCCCTTGAGATGCAATTTGACTTTGCTGGAGTTGTCAGATTTCTAAAATAAGAGATTTCATTTTTACACCTAACTCAATATTTTTTATCAAATCTTCCTTCCTTATAAAAAACATTTTCAAACTCCCCCCACAACTGATGGATTTGTTTTTCTTTTATTGTCACAACTTCCTTAATGTTATAAAACCCCTAAATTTGAAGAGTAAGCAGGGATTGCTAAAAGATAGTTTGTATTTATTGCAGTGGTGTCTGGGAGACTGCTGCTAAGACAATATTTCTTTGCATCTTAAAAATCTATATGTCAGCCAAAAGGCATGATCCTGCTATGGGAAACCAGCCAACATATTGCCTTTTTCAGATTTGATACTCAAAAATAAGTTCTCTATTTTAAGAGGCACAAAAAGGTTAAAACAAGCCCCATATGATTAAAAAGCAAACCACAGGAGAAGCCTGGGCTAAACCCCGCACTGCTACCATGCAAAGGGCTCCAAGGCTTTCACATCCGAGGAGGTGTAGTAATGCAAAATATCGTTATTAATAATAAACTCCTGATGGAAGCAGGGTACAAAACTGCGCCTCAAGGAAACGTGGATCCTGAAAAACTTTTCTCGTTCCCTGGATCCTGACCTGCACCATGTATTATTAAACTTCCTCTCTGCAAGGCTCCTCTTTAATCCCAGGCATAGGAAGACCTGAGTATCTTTAAAGATGGTTTTTACCTGAGTTAGGGATGTTTGTTATTGATTTTATTTATTCATGGGAAATCAGCAGCACTGCATTACCACATCTTTTAATGAGAAAAAAAAGGCAACATACTGTCAACTCAAGAGCAAGAAGACCACCAAGCACCCATCAATACAGTGATCTTTTTCCTTGCAAACCAAGAAGTCAAGCAAAGATGATGATGTTTGCACCTGCAGTTTTCGATGGACGAAGATGCTGCAGCCAGGTACAGACACCAAGGAAATTTGTCCTGGCCATGCTCAGCATCTCTGCATGGCCTCAGCTAAATGAGTTTTGCATCAGGTTCCTCTGATAGGAGTCAGAGCACCAGCTTGACTCCCACCAAGGTTCACCTCCTAGTTTGGCCACTGTGATGCTTTTCATGAGGTTTGCTGTGGCAGCCCTGGGTCCCTCTTCTGCTCTGTATGCAACAAGGCAAGCGTAAGGATTTCACTGCTCCTGTTTGGGTGGATGGTGCTGGGGCATGTGGTGGGGACGACTGCCCTGGGTGCATGGAGCTGGCAGGAAAAGAGGAGAGGGGGCATGGACTAAGCTATCCATGTCATGAGCTGTGGAGGGCTCAGCATTGGCCAAGTTGCTGGGTTTCACATTTTCTCAGCCATAATAAGCAGCAAATATTCCCTATACATCCCCTTTTCCAAAGCAGAGGTTCCCAGGGTGGTTTAAAGGGCCTGAAATATTAGGCCTTACAGTGGCTTTAATATTTGCAGAGCCATTACACATCTCCAAGGATGGAAATATCTATTTTATGAAACCTGAAAGCTTTAGAGCTCTCCGTCCCTCTCTTTCAAGCAGATAAAGTCAGACACTGGGGTCAGAATTATTTTGGGAGAAGGACACATAGACTAAGAGGTCGGCTTCTTTTGGGACCAAGCGGAAAATCCTAGAATTTGCTGAGATTCCCCAAATTATAAAGCAGAACAATAAAGCTGAACCTCACCTCTGGCTGGCAACAGTGGGAGTTCTCCTGCCCAGCTCCTCTAGCACTCCACACTTTGGGGTATGTGGAAAACCCAACAGGCCAATTCATCCCTCGACACAGATTGAAGAGATGCTCTATCACCCACTGCACCAAGTGCCGCCTTCCCACCACAGCTTGAGCAAGCCCCCAGTATATTTGTCTGCTGGTACCTCGAGGTGGATTCAATGAGCTGAGAAGGACCATTGGTTCCATATAAAAGCTGGGGCTGTGTTAGATCTTCAATTGCTTTCAGAAGTGGTAGAGATGGAAAGAGCTGTTGCAAATCAGAGCTGTTGCCCATCAGGTAGACAACACTAAGGCGCTCTCCTGAGTTTGGCAGGAGTTTGTCTCTTTTCAGGGAAGGCAGAATAGCTCTTAATAGGATTTCAGGATGGGTTTATCAAGGACAAAATCCCAGTATCACAGAGAGATTATCCCATGTTCTCTGAAGGAGAGATCACAAGATTATCCTGAAACAAGGTTTGTTTATGTTGAGCTAATGACAGATAATTGGTACCCCCCCTTTGCCTATCTGGGTGACCCAGTGAGCGCTCAGAAAGTAGAAAAGTAGCAGCATTTCAAAAGGGAAGGAATCCAAGGTCTGACATGGACTCAATCTGAAAGAAAAACTTCTGGAAAGGATCAGGGCAAGGCCATGAATTTATGAAGTAGTTGTTTGGCTGACTCTAATTTTTAAAGCATTATTATCCTTTTAGTGAGGCTGTCGGGTAGATGGAAGCCAGAGCTGGCGTGATGAAGAGCAGCTGAATAGTGATTTGCAGCAATTCCTGCCTTCCACACTTTTTTTTTTTTAAGAGCGGCGAGCCAAATTGCTTGTAAACAGCTTACCACAGACCAAAATGCTGTGAAAATGGGAGTTTCTGGAGTTGTGAGGAACAAAAAGAGAGAATGAAAAGGGAAAAGAAACACCAGTGGAAAATCCTGAGATCCACCAGCATTTGAAAGGCCAAAGCCAGACAGAATGTGGCAGGAACATTTGGTTCAAATCCTTGGAGATTCCTTCCAGACTGACCTAAACGGGGCAAACCAAAGAGCCATTTCTGCGGATTTAAATGCACTCTGTGTGCCCTTGCACCAAATCCTCGCCTCACTCACAACAGTATCATCTGCATTTCTCCTGCGTTGAGCACATGCCACAGCATTACCCAAAAGCAGCTCAGTCAGATGCTGCATCTCCGTAACCTTCCCAATGCTCAGATGCCACCTTCCAAGTAATGCAATCAAAACAATCCAGCTAAAAGCATTTTGTCTGGCCAAGACTGACATGAATTGTTTCTAATAAAACTAAAGCTCTGTGGGACAACTAATGGGTGCTTATTAGTACAGGCAATGGACTATTCAATCAACCATATAGGGAAACTAATGGGGATTGATGGCCAAAATACAGGATGAGGACTTACCTCTTTAAATAAATAGCTGATGGGCTGGTGATTGGATTAATCTTAGGTTTCTATGGGGAAAGTTTATACCTAGCTAATAAAGAGAAAAACAAAACGTGTGGAAAATAGCATCACCAGGTCCCTGGAGGTTTTAATGTTATTGCTTTTGCAGCCGTGGTAGCAGATGGGTTTCTGGAGACACCCATCTTTCCAAACAGAACTGATTTGGAAGAGGGTTAGCAGGTGCTGTAACCCTGATGATGCAAAAAATTCACAGAGCAGCTGGAAAACCTCTCCCAGCTTTTTTAGGCCTCTGACCATTCTTTTCATCTTCACTTGCAGCAGTCCTGGGTGTCACTACCACAACCTTTGCATGGGAAGCATGAGCAGCAGGCGCTGGAGATGTGCTGGCATGCAGCATGCCGCAAGGGCAGCCTGTGGAAGGCGAGTTGTAATCTTCTTTCATTTCAGAAGTCAAAGCCTGATGTCTGGAAGTGGGGCAATACCCCCTGTCCAGGCAGCACTTTTAATTTGCTTTCTGTGCTGCTGTAGTTTGCACCAGAACTCTGAGTTTGGCTGATTCTCTGCAACTCAGACGCTCCACATCTAACCCGGAAAGCCCCGGAGCACAACGGAGGCTGCGCAGCACACTAGGAACACCCTGCATGCCTCTCTTCTGCCTTATCCTTCTCTGAGCATCACTCTCACTTTCTGCTGGGGAGATGGTTCAGGTCAGGATGAACCTTTGCACTCACTCAGTATTACCCTTTTTTTTTTAACCACCTTGCAGACAATCCTACCTGTCCCCACTTCGTGTCCTCCCTTCAGCAGAGGTTTCTCAAGATTCTTCCAAAACCTAAGATTTTTCTACTTTTGCCCTCAAGCTGATAGAGGAATTGAGTGATTTGAAGAACTAAAGGAAGAGAACATGAACCTCTAGAGCTTGCAAGTCATTCTTCCCTGCAGCAAACCATTCCTTCATCTCCACCCTCCCATTTCCTTCCCTTTGAAAGGCCTCCGACTGGATCACAGATGGCAATTCCTATGTGACAGATCCTAATGTAATTATTGACGACAGAGCAGATGTCCAGGGAGGCACACTGCTCCTTTTAATCCAAAATGCATCAAGACCCTCACCTTTGTAGTTTAGGGTGAGTGTAAAGGTATCTTCATGGGAAGGTGAGGGGGGGCATATTTTTTTTCTCTTTTGCCTCATTTTTCCTTTTCCTTTGAGAGGGGCAAGCTTTGCACAGCATGGCTGGGAGTGACTAAACCTGACACCAAAGGGGTCCTGTTCTGAACAGCAATGTCATTAAAATGCTACAAAAATCTCAAAGTTTGCAAGGACATGGGAAGGGATATGCTCTATGTGGTAGGGTATGTGTGAACCTCAAGCCATTATAGCATGCTGTTCCTGCTCCTTGCTGCATCTTAGGTACACAATTCCTAGTCAAGAGAAAGAAATAATTCCTATTTTGGGTTACAGAGCAATCCTGACTCCCAGTGTATCAATTTGTCTCCCAGTACTTGACAATACCTGACTGCTCTCAGTTGGGTGTAAATCAGATCGAATAGTCACTTGCAGGCAGAGTGCACCAGCGCAAAACTGCTCAGAGAGAGACTCGATCTACACAGTCACCCAGCATGTTTTTAATTCTTTAAATCAGACAAATCCTGTTGTTGTTGTGAAAGAGCAGACTACTGACCTTGCTCATCTTGTCTCTGCCTGTCAGTTAAATACAGCATATTTTTTCTCCTACTATAGGGCAAAGCAGTTGGATAAAAAGGAAACTACACAGGATGAGCCGTTAAGTGGGAGGTGCGGTGCAGACCACATCTAGTTAGCACCAGGTAAAAAAACCCAGGTGACTTGTTTCCACTAATATTTTAAAGTGAGAGCTCTCATGCTCCTTATCTCTCTTGGAGATGGGAAAAAAATCCCAAGAGCCTTCGTGGCAGCAAAGACAAGGCTTAGCTTGGTGGGAGATGTCCTGCATGGCATAATGTATGCCAGGAGCAATCCTGTTGTTTTATGGGCCCAGTTAGTATGAAGTGCAAAACAAGCTTGGGGCTGAAGCTGCATTATTCATGGGGGAGCTTAAATATTTCAGTGTGAGGCTGAGGTGGGGAACAACATAACAATAGTATAGTGTCCTCTTTCTTCCCCTAAAATCATTGTTTGTGTTTAAGAAGGCAGGAGGGGAATATTCTTTTCCTTTAAACACAATGCCATGCACTGACACATCCCAGAGAAAAGCTGGATAGCAGTGGGGCAAATGAAGGAGAGGGAATTGCCCTGTCTCCTCCCAGCTCCCAAGGAAGTATCAGTCCTGTCTTTAGAAGAGGAACAGCTCAGTGCCTGGCATTTATTTTTGGAGATGATTCATCAGTTCTGCTGTGCTCGAAGAGGACAAATTATCAGGTGGGTGTACAAAGTTTCTCGCAGTTTTTCCTCTCCGAAGCAGCAGACTTATTTCCATGCCGCTCTCTGATAACTCGCCTGGGTTCAACTTGATTGGAGGTGATGGCCGGTTCGCAGCAGGGTAGCGGGAAGCTGCGTTATAACGCCCAGTTGCAATATTTGATGCAGTGTGGTCAGAGCAGAGAAGGGAAGAGGCAGGTGAGCAGGCAGAGCTGCCCGCCCCTTCTCCCTGTGCAGATGCGCTGCTGCCATCAGCCGGCAAATGGAAACCAGCACAGGGCACGATCCCCTCCTGGTACGAGGAGAATCATAAAATCAGAGAGAGCACAGCAGGAACAGCACACCCCACTTAACTAAGGCCAAACTCTCCTTTTGTTGTTTTCACTCCGAAGAGGCATCCTTTGGTGAAAAAAAAAAAAAAAAAAAAAAAGTTATGCCGCAAATGGGATGCCCAGACGCAGGGAAAGGCTGGACGTCTCCAAGCAAAACTTGCCTTGAAGTGCTGCTTTATCCACTCCAATGCCACAGAGCTGAGAACTGCAGAAGCTTAAGGGTGGAGTGAGGGTGTGGACAGGCCTCTCTGGGTCCTGGGTTGGGTATTTTGGAGCTCAGCAGAAGTGGGGTTGCTCGGGCAACTCCCTACATATTCTTCATGCAGTGCTGAAGTTGCACCAGAGCTACACACCCCATTCAATTCAGAGAACAAACAGTCCTGAGAAGCAAGAAGGTTCATCCATCATCATCAGTTCCTGGATCTTTCTTTTCTTTTTTTTTTTTTTTTTTAAGACATTCACATTCTAATTTCCAGTTCCTTTCCTCTGCTACCTCCTGCCAAGGCTGCCCCAGGACCCTGCTGCCCCCAGGAGCTGGTGGCACCGAGCTGCCCCTCACACAGGCTCGTGCCACGTGAAATTGAGTCTATGCCTCAGTTCCCTGACCTCCAGTTGGGCAGATTTCTGCCAATCTCACAGCTCATTGCCTGCCCTCACCTCTAAAGCAAAAGGTTTCGTAGCCTTCCTGCAATATACATCTGTCATACGCTAGTTTGAATCATGAAAAAAATGTAGAAAACAGAATGACAGGTGTTTGAAAGGGAAGCAAAAACTAATCGTAAAAATTCTACGGGCAGCGGATTATTGTTTCCCAAGCTAGCGCTCAGTCACTTTTAGGCAGTGGTGCGTGACCAGCTCCATCTCCACATCCCAACCGTGCCCAAGGGGGGGTCTGGGCACACGCAGGCAGGAGGTGCAGAGGGGAGGATAGGGGGCTTGGGCCCTCCCCAACCTGCTGTGCCACGCCACTGCCCAGCACGGGCTGAGCTGACAGCACTCCCTGTGCTGACCAGCTAGCCAAAGGGCACACCTCCCACCACTGACTGCTTTGAGACCTTCAGCTCCAAATACAGGCAGTCTGGACTGCTCTTTTGGGCTTAAAACTCCATTTTTAAGGTGTGCAATCCCCTAGCAGACAGCCTGGCTCTTGCTATTTATCCCTACAGCTTTAGTCTGGTGTTGAGAGTCTCATGCGGAGTGAGGTTTGGCCAAACTTCAGATAACCAGCCAGACCTTTCTCACTTCTGTTTCCCTTCCTGCAAAACACCCAACAAAGATAAATTTTGGCAGCTATCTCTTGTATGACACAAAACAGAACCAGCTCCCCAGATCTGACACAGCTGAATCACAACAAAATCCCCATTTCTGCTCTTTTTGAAACCATCAGAAAGAAACTCAAGTGACTTCCCCAAAGGTGAAAAGCCCCAAACTTTTCAGTTCTCATGTTTAATTTCCGTTTCTCTCCCATGTTCCTTCTCAGTTCAGATCAAGGTTTGTAGTCAGAAAATCATATTTCATAGCCAGAAAACCTTATTCTAGTCCACTGTGCGTGCCATAAACTCAGTCTATTTGTGACCCATTACATGCACTGTGCCTCTTACATGGAGTCATTTTGCATACAACCACTTCCAAAACAAAGCTGCACAACTTTTCCTTTGGATTCACTTCTCAGGGAGACATAGGGTCTCAAATATTTCTGATAACAGCCCTTTCTGATCTGTGTCAGCGTCACAGAAAAAAAAAACTTTCAAAAATAACATGCTGCTTGGGGCACTGGGCAGTGTCACACTGGGAGGACACCTGGAGCTGCAAAGCTGCATTTCCCATACGGGCACCTGCGGCATCCAGGGCCTCCTGGGCATAGACAAGTCCTTGTCACGGCTCTCTGCCTCGGCTGCAGCAGGAGCAGGGCACGGAACAGCATTAATATTTGCCAAGAATAGGCTGGAGGGCTAAGCTGGGCAAACTTCAAAGGCGCTTTGTGTCATCAGGCACTGCAAGCTGGTTTTATCGGATGAGGGAATCTGGCCCATAACAAGGACTGTCACCTCATGCCATAGTGTGGCAATGCTTAAGAGCAACATACAGAGTGATGTATGGAGCAACAGGCACAGCTCGTATTGCCTTTTTGAGAAGCTGGAGGAGAGTACAGTGATGGCAGTGCATGACCCGCACGTGTCCCATTCCAGAGCACTCAGCTTCCTCCAGCAGGAGAATTCCCAAGGGCAAATCCTGCTGCTGCCCCCGTGCTGCCCTGGGGATGCCCACAATGGCTGGCTAGGTACAGGATCACATCACTTATCTTCTCAGGAACGCTGAAAAGCTCTTGTTTGGGAAGGGGGGAGGAAGCAGTAGGTCCCTCCTTTGCTGCGGGGGTTTGGTGGTGGTGAGGGTGGCTCTGCCCAGGCTCACCGCGCAGGTGTGGAGCAGACGGTGGTGGTGCTGCCGTCCCCAGCTCCTGCCAAAGCTGACCCGGAGGCTCACTCCTGACCTGGCTCGGACTGGAGCCCGTAACCCAGAGGTGAACTGCTCTATATCCCATATCCAGTCTCCCACTGAGTTTATTTTCTAGTGTGGCAGATCAAAGACTGCTGTAAGGAGCAAATCTATCAAAGGCTCAGCACCCTAAGATAGATCCAGCTTGCTTTTATGTTTACTTTTAACAAGCATACTCCTTCCTATTGTTTAGCAATTGCTTTAAAATGGATTATCCATTTTCTGTTATCAGATTTCCCTATTAATGGGAAAAATCAGGCATTCATAAATCTTAAAATGTGCTACTATCTGCACGCTGCATGTATCGCATTAGGGAAAAAACAATCTGGGGAGCAAAGCTATTACTGAGTGACCACGTCTCGGCTCAGCAGCTGGTTTTAATTTCAGCAGAAGATCCCCTCTGCTTCCCAGTAATGGCACCAGCCCTGCTCTCCCCACCACTTCTCCGTAAGTGCCACAAAACTCCAGCGTCGGCCTCGCACATCACACACTACAGCAATTCAAATGGGGAGAACCTGTGCATCTGAGACAACGAACACCAGATCATTACTGCCTCTTCCTTACCCTTCCATATGCTGTAAGCCCAGCTCTCTTCACATGCTGCTTTTTCAGTCAAAACTATACTCGCTTTAGCAGAGTTGTTCCTGAATTTCACCCAACTAACTGGAAAGTTATTCCCTGGCTGCCTGATTATAGACATAAGCCATCAGACATGCCTGGAAAATTGCCATCTAGTAGGTATTAACTGACAGCACTTTGTATCCTCTGACATGTGTGGAAGAAGTGAAAACTTCCCTTTATTTCCCCTACATAGCGACCTGCATAAAGCTGAACATGGACTCAAACGACTGCTGGACATGCCACCTTTTAAGCTTACTATCTTCCTTACTGCACAAAAAGCAAAAGAGCGTATCAGCCAAAAGATAAGGGTCAGTCTCGTGGTTAGAGCAGCAAACTGGCTTTCAGGAAATTCAAAGTGAGATCCTGTCCCTCTCCCCTAGAAAGCATGGGAATCAACTGTAGCCTTGAGGACTAAGTTGAGTTTTGCTACAGATTATGAGTGACTTTGGATAAATTTCTTAACAAACCTCATTTCCCACTCCCCATGCTAGCTGGGACACTTGTGCCCATTTTGCTGGGGTGTTGCATAATTATCTGGTATTTGGAAAGCACTTAAATCCCCGTAACTCACATGTAACAATTAAATGTTGCCCTGCTTTTAGATTAGAACCACAATAATTGAAAGCTGAACACATTTTGTTTTGAACTCCTTATGACTACATGAATGCACTCAGACAAATGACAGAGAAATATGATTCATCATATTCATAGGACTATTTCCAAAATAGTTCTTACTTTTATCTGAGCAACTGGGAAAACGTTAAAGGCAAGACTATTTTACCCAGCTGACTTAAGAAAGTTGCTTTATTCCACATTTCTGTTTTCAATAAATATCTCAGGACAAAAACATCCCCCGCAGCATATATGTGCAAAGGACAAAAAGGCGTTAAATCCGAAGGGGGGGCAGGGGAAGAGATAAATAGTTTACTTCTATTATCTTTACCATATGTTCTATTCCAACTGGATACACATAAACAGCATGTAATCTTCAAGCTCAGCTTTAGACTCTTTGAAGTGACCTGACCATACTACTGATTTATTTCAAACTAACCTTTCTCTTTGAACCCTAGGTCAAGGTTAATTCTATAATAAAACATACCTTATACAGCTGGCTTTTCCAGTGGTGCTAGCAAGTAACGAACCCCTCAGTCATAAGCATTTGTTTCACTGAGTGTAGTATTGTATTTCTGTTTTCCCTTCCCTGTATTAATTTCCTTCACAGACCCTAGTTAAGGGGAAAAAAATCTCTTTTCCGGTCCATGAGATCAATTTTAAATACACTGGAATTAAATGAAGACATTTAAGCCACATTTCTCTGCTGAAATGCATCCACCAACACCAGAAACTATTTTTATTACAGTCTATGTTAAATAATCAGATCTTCAATTTCATAAGAAGCCGTACAGCCATGTTATTCAAACTCCTCCACTGGCAATATGACCCTTTCAGAACCTTTTGGAAAACCATCTTTGCACTGAATTGTAGCAAACCACCAAGGCTAGCTTTTCTATCTTAGAAAAATAAAATTGGAAAAGGGAAATATATTTGCAGGGCACTTCTCAAAAAAAAAAAAAAAAGAGAATTTGCAAGTGCCCCCAGCCAGTATTGCCTGCCTGTAGGTATTGAAGCCCTCAAAAAAAGTGCATGAGCTACCTTGGCGGTGTGAGATGCAGTCGTTAAGAGATGCCGAGGTGCGTGCCATATTGTTCAAAGGCTGCTCATCGGGTTGTTTTTAAGAGGATTGGAAAGATGCTTTTGACTCTCAGCCTCCAGCCCACGGCACATACTCGCAGCGCTTAATTAAAAAGCAGCAACACGCGAGCTAAACCAGCAGCTGTTCTGCATTTCTTCTGACTCCAAAGTCTTGCCGACATGGTGTGGGTTAGAGCTGTTGGAAGAGAGAGATGAGATGGGATCTTCTGAGTTTGGGGTTTCTGCAAGGTACAGGCTGGAAGACCGTATCTGCTGTGGCTAACCTCAGGCTTATTATGAACTTTATTCTGGCTTATCCTCACGCATTTTGCAGGCCTGAGTCTACAGCCAGTTGATGTTCAGCATCACCAGCACACAAAGTGCATCTCCCTTAAAACTAGTACCAAAAGCTTTCAGTACTTCATCTCTGGCTTAGGTGCCACTTTGTAAAACAGGATTTCAGCCTGGTGTTAGATGATTTTGACCAGACAGCACTCTCAGTCAGCATCAATACAGCAAAATTGTTATCTCATCAATATCTGTCATGGCCTAACGCAGCTGAGCTCGCCGTAATGGGAGCACCATCCATTTGAAATCTCAAAGGAAGGCATCAGTTTTGGATCAATGCTCTCAGAATCTCCATTAACTATTATGATGCCAGTGATGTTTTAAGTCTATTTTGGGTTAATTTCTTCACGCCAGGACAAGTCACCAAAACACCTTCACTTGTCTGAGAGACTCTTAGAGTTACAGAGTGGCGGCACGGTGAGCCCAGCATCTCCAGAACTGATGTGGTGCCAAGGAAACCCTTTTCCCTCCAGCTCTCCCACCCCATTTCACCACACTGTCCTCTTCTAGCTTCTCCTCAGAGACAATTGCCTGTCCCCACTCCTTAACAGCAAGCCAGGATGCCATGCTTCCTGCAGCAGAGCCCCAGCTGGCAGTGCCAAACAGGTCCTGCCCTACTCTGCTACCAGATCACAGCCCCACACACACAGCCAGATAAAAGCTACAGCAGGCTGCCCATCACAGAAAAGTCCTGAACAGAGACCAACACATGTTTTGCTACATGAAGTGCCTCCTCCTGTCCCAGGGATAACAGAAGCAGTGCTCTTCCCTCCTCTACCACACTAACTGGTATTTTAAATGAGGGCACTGGAGTTACATCAATTCAAGAGCTCAAAATAGCAATGTAAACTTCCCCCCAAATATGCTGAAACTGACATCTCTACCATTCTCTAACATTGTTCTTTAACAGGCACCAAAAATTATTACATCTAATGATTTATTAGTGAATGAAATCAGCCAATTAGCCAAAGACCGATATTCAAAGGGATCGCACAGAACAATTTAATATAATGCAAAGTAATAAACATGTCCTGGGCTGAATCACTGAATGATGTTGCCAACAGCCTGTCAGATATATCAGATATTTACAGCAGAATAAGGCACCACATCAGATAAAGTAAAATACATCCTCTCAAGGATATAGAAATATGGAAAGGAATCTTTCTGGCTGCATTTCAAGTTGTGTAATTTACATACTGCCTGAGAAAAAGCTTTGTGTGGTGCTAGACCTCTTCTTAAAAGTCACCCATCCATGCTGCTGGTGTGTGGTAGCGTGGCTGCTACCCAGTCTAAGAAAGCCCACAGCACAAAATACAGCTGGGAATTGGAAATCTGCTTGCTGTGACACCCAGACAAACCTCTATTGGTCTGAGAAGTTCCACAAAGAGCAGACAAAATCTAGCTTTCAAGGTTTCATTCAAAACCTGCACAATAATAACCCCTTACCAATATGTCAAGAAGGAAAAAAATAGCATGGATCATGTTTTAAAGATAAAAACATGTATAGATATCTAGTAAATTGAGTAACCTAAACCAAAGGTACCTTTAAAATAATTTTGTCTACATGTTGCCATTAAATATGTCAGACCCAAGCAAGTATTTGTGCTGTCCTAGAATTGATGGCTTCATATTGCAGGCTTGTTCATGCAGCTGTTATTGAAAGATGCATTTTTGATAAAACTGTAAAAAGCAAGTAAACAAACCTACAACTCAATTCGATTTATGTACACTATTGTGGAATCATTTTCAATTTAATATAACTGTGCAGAGTCTGTGATCTATCTGGTTCTATCCCAAATTACAAAACCTCCTTGTACTCCCAAGCCATTCAAGTGGGTGAGTAAGAACATGACCTCTGCACTTGGGAATGAAGTTCACATTTTGTTTGCTTTGATACCAGTTTGCCCTCAGACAGTATTTAATACAGCTGGTGTTCCTGTTCGCTATGAGTAAGGCTGCAAATTGCAGCTCCAGCAATCTCTGGAGATCCAGCTGCAAGATGAGAGCCCAGTAACAGGTACCCACAAGCGACCTTAATGTTTTTCTGAGCATTTGCAATAGTCTGTATGTGTGGTGCTTGCATCAGTTACTCCATGGATATGTGCAATATCCCTCCTAAATGAAGAATCCAAGAAGGGTATATGAAGACATCTAATAATGGCTACACATTTCCAAAATTTGTCATTCTGAGTAACTTGCACTCAGGAGACCACAGAGTTTGGGTTGAGGAGACCTCCACCCTGCCGATGGTGATTCCTAATGGAACTGGAGAGATGCTCTGAGCACTAACACTGCCAGTATTTCAGAGAGGAAGATTGAGCCCCAATCTCAGGCAACATAGTGAATGCAACCTGGTGAAACCACTGGTAATCGGTTAAATTAAAACACAAATTCCTCTCCCTTAATTCTGCAATGCCAGCCTGTAGAAAATGACTCAAACCTGGATTTGTTCTTTGAGGCTACAAGCATTGATAATAAACGGAACTGCTAAGTACTAATGGCATCTATGTGCTTTTGATTTACTATCACAGAAGTCTGTTAATATTAGACCTACATAAAACCAAATTTTACACAGAAACAGATGACCATTCTGGCAAATCAGCATTGCTGTTTCGCATGAATGCAATGCCCAAGCTTGGAGTTTGCATCTGCCATGCCACAGCAGCCGAGGACAAGGGCCTGGGACCCCCCGACGTTGTGCAGGGACGGGGAACAAGCCGACTGACAGGGCCATGGTGCAACTCACACCCCAGCACGCTGCCACCATCCCCGCCAGCCGCCATCCCCACCGTGGTACTGCTGTGGGTACGGAGCTGAGTTGCCCCTCCATGTCCTCCCTGTCCCACGGGCCACAGACCTGTCCCAGTCTCCTCTACCCGAGGGGAAAGCACCATTTCCCCCCTTCTGCCCTGTACCCCTCTCCCGGTCTCTTACCCGAGGGGAAGGCGCCATTTCCCCCCTGTACCCCTCTCCCGGTCTATGCCTGAGGGGAAGGCGCCATTTCCCCCCTCTGCCCTGCACCTCTCTCCCATTCTCTACCCGAGGGGCCGGCGCCATTCCGCCCGGTCTCCCTCCTCCCCGAGGAAAGGACCCAGCCGCGGCCCTTGCGGCCCCAGCAGCCCGGCCGTGAGCGCACCGAGCGCCGGAGCGGAGCGGAGCGGGGCGGGCGGAGGCGGCCGCCCGGCGGCGGCGGGGCGGAGCGGCGGGGCCAGGCCGCGGTCCCGGCGGCGAAGCGGAAGGGACGCCGCCGCCCGGGCGGGAGCTGTCGCCTTCTCGGAGCGGCCGCAGCTCGGCAGCCCCCGCCGGGCATGCCCCCGCCCGGGCCCGGCCCCGGCGAGGCGGCCTCCCGCGTCAGGGAGGCGGCGGGGAGGGACCCGCTGGCCGCCGACCTGCGGTGCAGCCTTTTCGCCGCCGCGCTGCAGAGCTACAAGCGGGACTCGGCGCTGAGGCCCTTCCCGGGCCGCTACGCCGGCGGCGACGCCAAGGACTTCGAGGGGCTGGTGAGTGCCGGTGCCCCCGGGCCGGGGGTGTGGAGCCGAGCAGCGAGTGCGGTGTTCGGCCTTTGGAGCGAGAAAACAGCCCTGTGAGAGGGCTGGATAGGTGGGGAGCCCAGGCCGAGCGAGCCTGGGCTGGTCTGGGGGAGAAACAGGCGAGGTGGCC
Organism: Athene noctua; assembly: GCF_965140245.1. Lineage (NCBI taxonomy): Eukaryota > Metazoa > Chordata > Aves > Strigiformes > Strigidae > Athene > Athene noctua. The sequence continues at coordinate 13,014,177 of NC_134049.1, read as the reverse complement.
CTCGGAGGCGAGGGCAGCGGTGCCTCACAGTTACTAATAAAGCAGAATTATTTCTTTAACTGGTCAAGGAGTCCAGGTTTTAAAGTACGTTTGGGATCCTGATCAATGAACCCACCCATGGAAGCTTTCGCATCCAGTGTTGGGGTATGAAGTGTGGGAAGAGCTTGCCCTGCGTGAAATTCAAATTAATTTTGAACAGTTTGTGTTCTACATGGCCTGAACACCCGCTGCATCTATCCCACTGCAGATACTGCACTGTAAGACCTTGTTTTCCTTCAGGAGTCTGATTATTCTTGTATGTACCTTACAGATATTGTTGGTAAATATAAATATTTTATAACTTGTTTGGTATTTGCTTTTAGTGACAAACTTTCCTACAAACTGGATACAAATGTTTATATCTCAGAACAGAAACTGTTTATAGTTTACAACCCATTAGGGTGAAATATTGTTTTGTTTTCACTAGAGGTCTCTGTTTAATCATAATGGAAAGAAGAAGCTTGTACTAAATGCCTGTCTTGTTAGCTTGCAGATACCAATGCCCTACCAAGCCTGAAAGAACTCCTGGAGTCTGTTACAAACACAGAGAAAAGGACCTGGGATTTGTTTAGTTGGATTTTATCATCTAGGGTCTTCACGATACAAAGTACTAAGAAACAGGAGGTGAGTTTTGAATTCTGAAAATCTTGATTAGAATTTTTAGGGCAAACTTAGACTTCAAAGAGTATTTCCTCCTGCCAGAAGTTAGTTGGCTATTGCGAGAGCTTGACAGTTCAACGTGAATGCATTTTTTTCCGTATACAGAGAGGGCTGGTTGTTCTGGTTTTTAAATAAAATTTTAAGGAACACTGGTTGGAAGAAATAGTTCCCTGTCAGTAATTGATGATGGGCAGTGATTGTAGTTGGTTACTCCTATTAACATGGAATATACCTGCATGTTCTAGAACGACCAAAATAGTCCAACGCAGGTGTCACAGACCGAAGTCCTGCTTCTCACTGAGAAAGACAACTTTGTACTTCTGCCTACTGCGCCAAAAATGGAAGGGTTGAGAGCCACTGAAGTACTTCTGTAACAGGGATCAAAATAGTTGTAAAGATTAGCAGCAAGATGAAAACAACCTCTGTTTCCAGTTTTTTTCATCTTCCAAGATCAGCTGATGAATATATTGTCTTAGTAGCCAAAGTAGAATTGTGATACTGTCCTTACATCATCAGTTAATTAGCAGTCACAACTCAGGGCTTTTTTTCTGGAAAGAAGGATTAGGATTTAGCTTTGATAGCAAGAAACTGTAAGAATTTTTACTGTCTGCTTCAATTGAATTGTGACAGTGTTGAATTCTAACGCAGAAAGCATAATCAAAATGCATAAAACAGTATGAAAGACTAAGGGACAGTAAGCAGAATTTCCAATGAGTAATCTAACCCCATAAACCAACACTTATATTCCCTCCTGTTTTTAAGTATGAGAAGATCCAGGAGCTCACAGGGATGTCTGGGGCTGTGGTTCCTGCTCCGGACTATCTCTTTGAAATCGTATATTGCGATCAAATGAATACCAAGTTTGCTGAGACCAAGGGAGAGCGGGACCTCATCTATGCTTTCCATGGCAGCCGCCTTGAGAACTTCCATTCCATACTGCACAACGGCCTGCACTGCCATTTGAACAGGGTGAGGCTCCTGGTACTGGCACTGTCTTCTGTTGATCATTTGCAGCTAGTGACACTTTTTAAAAATAGGCCCAGATTCCTTGAGGGATATGAAATGTGCTGATGATCTTACACTGCTGTTTTCACTTCAGTGTAGGCCTTCGTGGATGGTTGTGTTGGAGTTTCTAGTGCAGCCTGAGGGTAAAAACTGGAAGTGACATGAAACCCTTTTCTCCAGTGTGATGAATTACAGCTGTCCTTCGCTTCTTTGTAAGGAAGCGTAATGCCTCTGAAAATACTGGCCTGTCTGACAGCCTGCAGCTGAAAAGTGCCTGTGCACAGAGAAGGAGGATAGTGACCCAGGCAACATAGAGATTCTCTCTTTCTGCCTGGCCTCAAGTTTAGATCAAGTAAGTTTTAGGTACTACTTTCAAATGGAGCCTTCTTTAAATGGCCTTTAAATGGCCTGGTTAAGGGAGACATCCCATAGAATTCATAGCTCTTCTGATTTCAACAGAAAGGCGGTTGGAACTCCCGGTTTTTTGTGTCATCTGTAAAGCTGCTCTGACACAAAAGCTGCTTAACCTTCCAGTCAACCTGGACTATGTTTTTTACCCAGGTTCTTTATGAGTAATGGCTTATCAGGTACAGTGGACTTACTGGATTAATAATTTTCGCCAGTGTGGCAAATTCTGAATCAAAGTTATTAAAACAGTTATATTTGAAGAGATTCACAATTAAAAACTACTTCCCTCTTTTCTAGAAAAGCATGGATTTAAATGCAAGTTAAAGCCTTGCCTTGTTTGTGGAGGTTGAATTATTTGAATGATGGCAGTCTCAATAAATCAGTGAAATGCCTCTAACAGCAGTGCAGTCATGTTGATATAAAATACTTATGCTGGCAAGCTGAATCCAAATCCGGGAAAGCATGAATCTGTCCACACCAAGGGCTGTGCCAAGCAGCTAATTTGAGGGATGGGAGAGGGCAGCTGCCCCACCCTGAGGAAGTTGTGCCAGGACAAAAACAGTGCATGAACCAGGCCCAATACAAGTCAGAAAAGCCTTTCTTAATTTACCTTCAGATACAGAACTGCCAGTTTCAAAGTAAAGAACACTTGTATGTCATTTGTAGTTTGCACTGCAGGATTTTAGGATATATTTCTGCTCCGTTTCAGACGTCCCTGTTTGGTGAAGGTACCTATCTTACCAGTGACCTGAGCCTGGCTCTCCTTTATAGCCCTCATGGTCTTGGTTGGCAGCGAAGTGTGTTGGGCTCTATCCTTAGCTGCGTAGCTGTTTGCGAGATCATTGACCACCCAGATGTAAAGTGTCAGGTGAAAAAGAAAGGTGAGTCTATTGCTGCTACGTGTAGTTCATCTCTTACTTGGTGCTTCTCATATTTCAGCTTTGTGCGTATGCACTGTTGTATAAAAGTGCAGTATATGGAGTGTTGATACCCTTCAGCAGAAACTGGCTCATTTTCTGATTGACCCATCAACAAATGCACAACAGCTTTGTTGTATGTGAAGCGTCTCTCAGAATAGTATATTTAAGAGGTAGAAAATATTTTGGTGGCGTCATTTGTTTTTCGTAGTTTCAGCAGTATGATAAAATCGTGTTCCATTATGCCCAGTGTTTTCACCTGTGTTGGTGGAGCAGAAGCATCACAAATGTATTGATAATGAGCTTTATAGATGTCTGGGAAGCCTCTGCTCGGGCTGTCCTCCTTTGACTTCTTCCTGCTTGCAGGGCTCGATCAGTCCTTCGATGTTGTTTTTCTTTTCTTGTTAATATTAGCAGCTCCTTACTGTGCTTACTGTGTGGGAGACCCACCTCCTTACCACCCTGGTCTGGGCCTTAATGCCATCCATACCAAGGATGGCTAGGAGTGCTATAGCCTCAAGCAAACTTTTCAGTCTATTCTTGGATGCTAAGGGATTCAGGGGAATACCAAGACTAGGTCTTTGGTTTTCTCATCGCCACTCTGGTAGAGGGGGAGGTTGGGGGGGCAGGGGGGGGGAAATGTTGGTTGTTTGCTTTTTTACAGTTACTTGAAGCTGTGCATTTTTTTTCTTTTCTGTTCCCCCCAAACTTCTATTTTTTTCCTCTTCCCATTCAGATTCAGAAGAAATAGACAGAAAAAGAGCAAGAGTGAAAAACAGTGAAGGGGGTGATGTACCACAGAAATACTTCGTTGTCACAAACAATCAGCTTTTACGAGTTAAATACTTGCTAGTATATTCACAAAAACAGCATAGGAGGTAAGAGTTCAGCTGTCTAGAGTGATGAGCATGCTGTTAACAGACAGATAAACACATCACATTTTTGATAAACAACAGAAAATGACAGGAAAGAGATGCTGCACTGCCAGAATTGATTTTAGCCTGGTTCCTGTGAAAATAAGGCTTACACCATGGTGTTGCCTCTGTCCCACTCTTACACTCCCAGGCTCAGCTAAATTTGCTTTTTCACTATGCCTGTAAGCACTTAGTATCTTTGAGAGCTCTAATAATCTGCAGCCGGAAACAAAGAGTGAAGCACTGATGAGTGCAGCTCTTGAAAGTAGGACAGTTTTAACTCTGCCTTTATCTGTCCTAAGTGGCAGCATTCACCCAGCCAATCAATGTGTGTGTACAGGCCGGGCAGTCACAGCTCCAAACCACAGAGAAAGGTGTGAACACGGGGGAAAGAACAGGATTGTGCACGGAGACTTTGGGAAAGGGGATGGGAAACCAGGATTTGTTAGTTACAGGGATGGTGGAACAACTTTCTGCTTTTACTCCATTAGCTTAACCATTTAAAATAAAGATACTGTTTGCCAAGGTATTTGTGCATCTCTGACAGAACGCATGCACTTTTCCCTTTTCAGGCCTTCTAGTCAATCTTCCTGGTTTTACACCCACCGTTTCGCTGTCATGATGATGCTGTACCTACTGCTGCTAATAGTGATAGGGGCCAGCAACTCGCCAACCTTCGTCTACTACTGGCACAGAATGTTTCACTCTGAGAGATGAATTGTCCGAGATGATAAACTGTTATTTTCACCACGTGCCTTAATAATAGCCAATCTGCAATGCACTGCGTCTGCTCCAGAGCTCTGGAAATAAAGGTGCCTGGAGCTTTCCAGTTCTGTCACCAATATATTATCCTCATGGCATCTTTCCATTTATTCTAATTTCTGTGTTCCTGTGATTCATGAGGATGCCCAGTACAGCTGAAAAGGGTTGCAGTGGTGCAGCTTAGTGTGAACCAATTATTAAGGGTCCATGGGAAAAAGTTATTTAAAGTTAATAAAACTTAAGTGTGGAAACACTCAGGTGGTACTATTTGCTGTCAAACTGAGGTATGTTTGCACAAGTTGGAAAGGAGGATTTTTCTGAATGTCAGGCAAAGCAACCTGTAGGGAGTCTTAGCAGTTTCTTTTCAGAAACTGAATTTAGTGATGTTTAGCATGTATCAGTGCAGATGGGATCACTTTTAAAACTAACTTTGGCTTTGGCCAGGAATTTTTATATTTGAGCATAATGATTGTAAGAAAACAACAAGAAATAAAGATCGAAATGGAAGAAATTAAGTGGTTTCTAGTATTTCCCCTACCCCTTATAAATCATCTACAAGATTTGTGCTGTCAGCCATGATCTGTCTTGTCCTTGGTTAACATGCAGATCAGATAAAAGTCAGGCCCTTCAGTGTCAGTACTGAATAAGGGTTATTCCTATCAGACTGCCTTTTCTGCACCGAGAAGAGGGAAGGTGAAGGATTCCACTTATGCTGCCACCTGACAGGCTTTTTGGGGTGGGGCTGCCTGGGGTTTGGGATCTGGTTAACTTTTTTGCTTGTACTGAACTTTTTCTGCCTCCCATTATGAACAAATGGACTAACTAGCAGTACATCCCAGCTTATGTCCTGAAACACTTGTAAGAAAGAGTAAAATGGCAGCGGAAACTCTAGGGTTGTATTTTACCTCTGTGAACACTTTTAGTACAGTTAACTTCACGTAGACTTGACTTAGGCCTCCATGTGCCAACCTGTGCACAATATGGTACGTTTGTAAGACAGACTGTCCACACTTAAGTTCTCACAAAGAGGTTGAGTTTTCTGTGGTCAGAATTATGGCAGTTAATGCTGTTTGCAAAGTGCTTTGGCTTAACTCTGGTGTGTAAAACCTCAGCATCTCTGAGACTAATCTTTTCTAATCTTGAAGAGCATTTTGGGGGTTTGTTTGGAAACACACGTGTAGGCATGAGTAAGTTAGTTGTGCAACAAACAGGGCAGCACTCTTCCCTTCCTGCCCAAGTCCTTTGCATTTGCTGTTGTTACAAAGCAACCTACAACTACCTGAAAAAGGAGCAAAGGACAGTCCTCTGATTAGTGTCTGGGTATGGAGTGAACCTGATGAAGAGCCCAGGGATTTAGGCAAAGAAAAGTTAGATATGTGCCACAGTTCAAGCTCGCAGTCTAGCTTTTACTAGTAGACTTGATAAACGCAGATTTTCATTGCACAGTGAACCCTAACCACACAAAAAAAACCCCTCATCACATATTTCCAGCAAATGAGTCTATGATTACTACCTTACTCATTAAATATTTCAAAGAAAATCTCTTCTTTCTCTGATGTTGTTCTGGTACCTAATTGCCAGAAATAATGACCTGGTAATCAGGTTTTCTAACTCAAGGCTGAGAATGAGTTCATTTACAGCAACCCCTCTTCTTGGTAGATGGAGATAGAAGCATTTATTCCAGTTAATTTTGCTGCCAGAACAAATTTATTTATTCACCATACAGCTTGCAAAACAAGAATATTATAATCCAATTCCCCATTGCCTTTTACAGTCGTTAATAATGCTCACTGTTAAAGCACATTGCATTGCCTCAGCCCAAGAAATGTACATGCTAATTATAGCGTTGATTTGCAATTAAAATATACATAAACTAACAATTTATTGCACAGTGGATTCAGCTACTTTGTAGCAGTTTACTCCTTGATATTCCAATGCAGAAACTTGAGGTTTGAGACTTGCACAGGGTTCCTGGGAATATTCGCCCATTTTTGGTCCACCTCAGCATGTTGTATATAATGTTGGGCCATGAATCTGTCATTTTAGGGTAGGTGATGTGTCAGCCAGAAAGCCAAGAGGTATTTGATGCTATCTAAAGGGTATTGTGTTGTTAAAAGGCAAATGAAAGACTTCTCAGAGCAGATGAGGCATTGGGGGCCCTTTGGAAAAGGCGGTTCGGCAGCAGTTGCGTGATGGGTGCACTGCAGAGAAAGGCCCAAACCTGGGAGTCTGTAAAAGGAACAGATGGGGAGGAACACAGCAGGGTTTTGAGGCTCTTTTCTTAGAGTTTCTTTGCATAGGAATGTTTCTGAAGAGTAAGCAAAAGGAATGAGCACATAGTGCTGAACAGCTGCTATCTCCTAATGTCTGTCTGGGCTTTTATTTGGCTCTAAACTGTTCAGCTGAGCTCTTCCCAAGCATGGGGCAACAGCACAGGTGCAGGGTGCTAGTTCCCAGGCTGATCTGCTGCACCAGCTGCTCCAGGTTATATCCCCAGAGAGAAAAGGCAGACACACGCAGTCCAGCACTGCAATTAAACCAGCAGGTATCAAAGGAAAAAAGTGGCTTTTTCTACTTTGAACCATTTGAATAGACCCAGAAGAAAGAGGTGGCTGCAGGTAGGGGCTGAGTCCTGATGAACATGTCTCAAGTGCCCCTCAGAGGGCTTGCAGTCCCATCCCTCACGCTCCCAGACCCTCAGGGATGCTGGGCGCAGCCTCCGCCATGCTTCAGCTCCATATCTGTGAGGCAGGGTAACGCTGTCCTCCAAGCAAAGGAAAATACATTTAAGGTGCTCAGATTCTACCTTAGCAGGCCGGCGAATTACTTAATATCCTAGTCCCACGCTTGTTTTCTGTGCTCCCTGCTGATTTCAGCATGTGTTTCCCAACGTGGCGAGATGCAGTCAGCTGAATTAATGTGAGTATTGTGCTGAGTAACTAACAATATTATGAATTAACCCAAGGTTCACATTAACCTCTTAAGCCACTTGCGTGGCTCTTTGAACATGCACAGTACTATAAAAATGCTAATGGGGAATGAATCAGAATTTCCTCCCAAACAAAGGACCGCTGTGTCTGAAGCAGGCAGCCCAGGGTGAGGTCGAGGAGTTGTAAAATATAAAGCTATCTGTGCTTATTAATATGATCGTTACATTACTGTGGTGAATATTAAGGAACTGTTACCAAGTCAGACAAATCTGATCCTGCTGTGATTGCAAGGAAGAGCATGGCAGGTGGTGTTTCACGGGGGGAATGGGCAGGTTTTGGGAAGTGGGAGAGTTTTCCTTCCATAAAGGGAAATAGATAATATATTTATAAGTGGTTTTATATAAAATATACATATGGAGAGCTCTTAGAAGCCAGCTGAGGAGGAAGGCAGATGCTGTGGGAGACCAGGGGTTTGAGACAATGTGGGGAGAGAGGGAACCACTGTAGAAAGCAGGACCACCCCTGGGGTGAGGAGGAGCAAGGCTCTGGGTTTCACACTCCTGATGAGCAATGCAAAAATCTTTTACTCTCTAAAGTATGAGGGGATTTAAGAAATGCAGAATCAGAACTGTGGCGATATTCAAACCAGGCCTGGGCTTCGGTCCACCTCTGACAAGACCTAGACCCTGGTTGATCCCCAGCTCCCCTGGGGAGGTGCCACCCACCTGCTCGCTCCCCCTTTCTGCCTACGTTGGGCACACAGCTTGGCAGCACACTCTTTTAGTGACATTTTCCTTCTATCGTGAAAGCTGTCACTTTGGGCACCTTGCCCACACTCTAGGCTTCCCAAAATGTCAGCCTTGAGCACCAGCAGTGGGAAGGAAGGTATCGAGAGGTGGGCAGAAGGAGCAGCACTGGAGTGCCTGCAAGCATCCTGAGGGATGTGCCATGCTTCCCCTGAGGACTGAGGTACATATCATCACCAATATCCCTATTTTCCTACTCTTCACCTAAAGCTAAACCTGCTTCTGCCCTCTGACCATACCCATGGGGTGTAGAGGTGGTGGGTCCCTCCCACAAGGGAAGAAATGCTTCTTGCTCTTCAGAGGTCTCCAAGCTCTCCTGCTGCCATGGAGGATGGAACCAGGGGCCTTAAGTGTGTGAGCAATGCCAGACCTGTTCTCTCCCACCCAGCAGAAAGCAGATGAAGACTCTTTACAGGAGATTAAAGATACTTTCCTGCTTATATGAGGCTTCCCAGAAAACCAACACACCTTCAAGCTCTGCCTCCCATTAGCGATTATCAGTAACATAAACAGAGAGACCAAATGAGTGTCTGATGAATAAATTAGCTTCCCCTACTGCAAGTCATTCCCATCACCTTACAAGAAACTCTCTTTTGCACTAGTCAAGCCAAGCCATCCTGGCAGCAGCAAGCCCTGATCCTGTTAGCATTGTGTAATTAACCTTGAGCAGAATGAGCCCAGGAAAGCCAAATGGCGATTACGCATCTCATTGGAGTTTGGATGCTTCCTAAAGGGCTCATGCTAATTCCTACCAGTCAGCCGGGGCTCCTACAGCTCTAATTGAATTTTTTTCTCTTTGGGTAGCATGTTTAGCATAAATTATAGTTTGCACGGGGAAAGGCAAGTACTCACACCCATCCACAGCTTGGCATCACCCTGAGCACTGTAGCTTCCTGTATTCTCACTGCCCAGCCTCAGCCAATCTGCAAACACCACTTGCTACCTCTCCAGTTCTAGTAATTTGTTAGCTGGGGCACTGGGAGACCAGTATAGATCCTTTCTGACTGATAGGGATCCAGCCCCTCTTGGAGAAAACCCCCTTGGTGCCCAAAGATTTGCTTCTTTGGTGGGAGACATCTCCCAGCTTCCTTACACATACAACCACAGCAAGTCAAGAGTGGTTTTAAAACAAAGCTCTTTCATCCTGATAAAGTCCAGGTGCTCATTCACAACTGCAGTCACCACAGAAATGCTCAGGGAACTGCCTCCTGCCAAGTCCAGAGCTCCTGAGCTACCCAAAGATTTCACAAAACTAGAAAAGTAAATCCACCTAGCTCAAAAATAAATGTCTCTTCAAAAGGAAAAATGCATTTAATAACAATCAGCAGAGAATAAACAAAGAAATAATTCACTATATCTAATTACATGAAAAGGAACAACACAGTTGAATAAACCCATCTCTTCAACCTACACTCAGAGAAGAGACCACCTTCGTAAACAACTTCTGGCACATTGGTGAAAAGCGAAAAATCCATTTTACTCATCACAGCTCAGCTGATTCCTCCAAAAGCCTCCCTTGCTCTCATAGTGCAGCTAAAGACTATCAGCACCCACCTGGCACCAATGGATGTGGATGGGCCCCTCTGTCCACAGGTGCTTCCCATCACCTTCCTCATTGGGATATCCCAGGCATCACCTGTGGAGTGGCTGCACCCACTCTGCTCAGGGCAGAGGTGAGGTGCTGGTGTTGGGTCAAGTCATTAAGGTAAAGACATATGTGTATAAATGAAAGAGGAAAACAGAGAGGAGAAAATGTGGGGTTTGCTCCCATCAGCCTGTGCTGGCTGCTGGGGACAGCCCAGTACGTGGTCTGAGACCTGCCAGATCATGCTCTGGAGAAGGGTTGGGGATAAAGACAGACAAGAGGGGCTGGGCTATGTCACCCTCTGGTTACCCCAAATACTCTCTCTCCTGGTCAGTGTTGTGTCCCAGAGAGTTGCTACGTAAGGATGTGTTCCTACCACCCCTGCATGCCAGCACAAGGCATCAGGGACTGTTTTCCCTTCTGAATGTGTTCAGAAAGAGAAGAAACCCCATCCTATCCCATTGTGGTTCTTCATGCACCTCTTGCCCAAGCCCCTCCATCCTCACAGCACCTTGTCCCTCCCACCATGGAGTTAGCCCAAGGGGACTAGTGCCTCTGCATTAGTCACTCCCCAAAGATTTACATCCTTCCCAGGGCTTCACACACAGCTGTGGGATAAGCAGGTAGGCTCTGAGCCAAGAGAACCAAAATTTCCAGAGACCCTTTCCTACAGTGGGTGGAGAAAATGGAGTAAAAGCCTGTGATTGCACCTCTGCAGCCTTTCAATGTGACACAACATAGCGTTGTGCATCTGTGCAGCTCTGTACTCCAGTGTCAGTGCAAAGGGCACTTATAGATTGGCCACCCTGAGACACATGGCCCTGGGCCATGGAGAAGCCATCATGTCTCCTCCCAAGAATTGATGCTGGAAGTGTGGCCGATGCTTCATCCCAGAATTAGGGCTAGAGTATGCGTAGGGTACAAAAAGGAGGGTTTTCTAATTGCCACGGGGCTGCTAGAATATAGAAGAATGACACCCAAATGTTTTTCACCCTGAGTACAGGCAGAAGACACTTCCCGTTTCTGGCCAGAGACCCTCACCCACCAAAGCTGGGTCACAAACCTCCTTATGACAGTCTCCAGAATGATACTATGGGACAAAGCAGCACCAAAGCTGTGCCTCCTGTCTCCTTGTGGGTATGTCTCTTCAGCAGACTGTGTTGACAGTTGTCCCGTTGGAGCCCCCTGATGCCACCCCACCATTTACAGCATCATCCTTTATGTTCTTCTCTGAGACTGAGATGGGCTTGTGTCTCTCGTGCCTGGTAATGGCTGTTTCAATGCCCCTGAGACACAACTGCACGTCTTCCCGAAAGGAGGGGGTGTACAGTCCATAAATGACAGGGTCGGTGCAGGTGTGCAGCAAGCCAAAGAGAAAGAAGCTGTGGTTGACATACTCCGGCATCTTCTGGATCATGGCTGGCTGGAACCAGTACCACAAGCCCAGGAGGTAGTATGGGGTCCAGCAGATGATGAAGGTGGCAACAATCACTATGGTCATCTTAAGAGTCTTCATACGTGCCTTGGAGATGTGGTCATTTTGATTTCTTATCAAACCTGCGAGGGGGAGTCAAAAGGATAGCTGGAGATGTGAGAAAACCAAAACATAACCATCTATGACTGTGCTTCTGCCAGAGAAGGGATACCACCAGGCCATGGTCTGGTCCATGGCCCACAGGAAGCAGAACACAGAAAGAAGGCGAGTCAAGAAGTTTGTGTCAAACCCCTCAGGTTACTCTTCAATAGGTGTTGGCAGAGATCCAACAATGCTCCAAGCTGGAGCAGGGTCAATCATGGAGTCATGGTAGACACTAAAGGGCTAGAACCTGCTTACCTTTGTTGATCTTTAGCTGCTTACTGATCTCCCAAATGATCCGGATGTAGCAAACGATCATGACGCTCAGGGGGGTGATGTAGAGGGTGGTGAAGGTGAACATGTTGTAGACGGTTTCCTCCCAGTGCGCTCGGAAGCTTCCATGAGTAACACACTGGGTGAAGTTCCCTCCTGGGATTGTGTGCAGGTGGAAGAGGAAAAGCTGAAACGGAGAACAGAATAGTAAGTCAGAGAGGCTTTGGGAACAAGGCACCACATCCTGGAGATGCTCCTGGCTGTGCATGGAGAGCACCTCCCTGCTGCTGTTGGACTGGGAGAGGCTCTCTGGGCACCTAACTCATGGCTATGGCCAGGATGGGTGGGATCTGATGCCTGTGAAATCCCATTTTCTGGCCAAACCACATGTTATTTTGGTCAAGAACTGCTCAGGTTTGTCTTGGTCTGCTCCAAGATGCTTTGCAGTAGTCCAGTGATGCATTTTTAGAAGATAACCATGTGCATTAGGAATAAAAGATAGTGGACACAATTTTTGCCCAGCCCTTAGCATAACACTCTGAGTGGTGCTATAAGGAAGATGCTGAGCACCCAACGCAGCAACCACACTGCTTTGCTCAGCAAAGCCAAGCCAGTGATGGTGGAGCCCATGGATTGGGATGGACCCTGGAGGGCTGTGGTCATGGAGAAGCCCTTCTCCAAAACCACCCCAGCCAGGGCAAATCCCATGGGGAGGGCACCGAGCCCTACCTGGGGCAAAGCCAGAAGCACGCTGCCAGCCCAGGCAGCACGGAGCAGCAGCCCATTGCGGCGGCGAGCGCGGGAGAAGGGGTGGAGGACGGCCGCGTGCCGGTCCAGGCTGATGACCACCAGCACCAAGGCAGCCGCATACATGGCGAAGAGCTTGAGGAAGTTCAGGAGTTTGCAGGAGAGGTCCCCGCCGTACCACTGCACCGTCACGTTCCACGCCGCGTCCAGGGGCATCACCGCCACCGTCACCAGCAGGTCGGCCAGCACCAAGCTGAGGATCAGCGGCCGCACATGGGATTTCCTCCTCTTCCTCAGCAGGCTGCCGAGCACCACCGTGTTGCTGCCTGCCGCCAGCAAGAAGAAGATGGCCGTGATGATCACGCGGACCCTTGCCGCTTGCGTGAACCGAGGCTCGACCCAGTGCTCAGGGCAGCCAGAGGCTGAGACGTTGGTGTCCCCCTCCATGGCAGGGTGGCAGGGAGATGTGAGGGGCTGCTCGTCACTCATCCCCTGCCGAAATGCAAGCGGCAAAGTGAACCCCCTCTTAGGGACTGTGTCATGTGCTGCAGTTTCAATATAAGGAGAAATGGGGAAATGGTGGGATCTGCACTGGAGGAACCAGCAGCAACCTGCCGGTCCCAGCCTGTCCCTGCCTGTCCCCTTCATGTTGCCTGTTTTGCCAAAGCACCGCACCTCCCAGTTGCGGTGATACTGCCCAGCTGCCCTCTTTGGCTAACCCCTGCCGTAGCTATAGTGATTGCTCTCACAGACATATATTTTTAGCTCTTTATGAGGTGGTTAAGCAGCTGGGAAGCGGGAGCGGTGGCCAGGACAAGCTGCTGCCCACCAGCACCCAGACAGGAATGGGTCACACCGGAGCTGTTTGAGCCTGTGCTGGGGCGGCCGTGCTCGGTTCAAGGACTCATCCTTCCAAAGGGGCTTTGCAAGCAGGGATCAGTGTTTTAGAAACCTCACAGCACTTTCCATTCGTGTGTTAAACCTTAATGGTCCACATCCATCTCCAGCACCAGATCTGAGGCTGTGAGTGGGAGCAACTGGAGGAGGCCAAGAGGGGAAAAGGGGGATCCCACACTTTCTGGGGACTGACAGTGGCTCTCGGGAGAGGATCACGGTAGCATTTAGGAGCCTGGACGTTCCCAGAACCTGGGCAGCACCAGCTCAACACCTCTGTCCCTTTGCCTTCTGGAGGCGAAACAGGAGGAGGAGGTAAAGGTTGAAACACACCCACATGGGGGGTGGCTCAGGGGTGATGAGCAGCGTGGGAGTCCGCCATGGCTTGATTTAATTGCCCTTTTTGCCTGAGCACAACCAGCTTGGGGACAACTTATGTTTCAAGGGCAAATACTTCCAACTCTTAGGGACATGAGCTGTTAACAGTTCCAGCTGCAGGTAGGGTATGTCTCTTTCAAGCACCTTCTGGTTTGCTAGTACCAAAATAAAGCCTTCCCCACCTTTGCACAAATAACACAAGCAGCAGAGATCAAATCCATCTCCCCAGCCCCGCGGGATGGAGATGCTGACACCTTGCAACAAACCACCCTCTTCCAGCTCCACCACCTGCGCACTGAGCCCCTGAGTGAGCCCCTCTGCTGCCTTCACCCCCCTCCCTCCCCAAAGACCAACCCAACTAGCAAGCAGTGAAAATTAAAAACAGTCTAAAAGTACCAAGCTGCTTGCTGTCTGTCTGGAAGAAACAAGGGGAAACCCATGTCCAGGTCTGGATTTGTCCCAGCTGATGGGGAACGTACCTGGCATACGCATGCCCTGACGCTGAGAAGATGCTCCTTGGCTTTCCCCATGGGTCTCCCACTGCCGCGGTGCCGAGTCAGGATTCTCCAGCGTGTCTTTGCATCACATCATTGCAACAAACCCCTCGCAGCAGCAAAATTTCCCTTCACTGCCAGCCAAGCTGGGAGCTATTGCTGTTTTTAGCCCAGGCGTACGCAGGCATCAGGAGATGGCAACGCTGATGCAAACATCCCCTGCACTGCTAAAGCAGGAGCGGGGCGTGTGGAGGTGGGCACCCACCGGCAGCCAGGTGCAGGCAGCTGCCGGTGTTTCACCCCCAGGCAGGGGCCACCACCCCCGTCCTTGTGGGCTTAATGAACTTCTCGATTTCAGGCTTAATGAGCAGGCAGTGGGGATGATGACAAAGCTGCTGTATTGCAAGAAATGGCCAAAATTCAAGATGGTGTGGCTAAATGTGGCCCCATCAGGGATAAGTGCCAACACTCCCTGCATCGGATTTCTATAAATACAGGAAAATGAGTTAATTATCCCTGGAGTTAGTGATGAACGCCCCGTTGCTTAGACAACCAGGAGACTCACAGCACACACAGACACACACACGCCCCAGCGATGCTCCTGGATCACACAGGTCCGTGGGAGCATCACGGATGAACACAGGTATGTGCCTGGACTGGAACTGCTGTAAGGAGGGTATTAATAAGGAGAAACTTGGGTCATTTTGCCATTTTAATAATATACTTTTTTCTGCACTCTATCAGCTCCCACCTTGTTCTTTTTGTATTTCTTTCAGCATAATGCAGTGAGAGCTCAATGTGTAGTGTAACCCTGTGAGGGACAAAGAGCTCACAAGAGCTTAAAAAATATGATGTGCAATGCAGGGAGGGAAACTGAGGATACCTTGCTCCTTCGGCCAGCAAAAGAGCTGTGGGGATGACAGAGGGCCAGCTTCAAGCCCTGGTGAGGCTGGTGCCAGCACACATGCTCTCAGGGGCATCGCAGGGACTTTAATTACATGGAAGCAGACCTTCACATTCCCCAGTCTATTAAATTAAGAAGTACACAGCGTACAGGAGGACCGCAGCTGAGCTGGTCCCAGGCTGGCAGCGGCAGCTCTGCATTGTTCCCTGAGAGACTGAGGTTTGTTTTCTGGGATAGGAGGGTTTCTGTCGTTAAACCCATTCCCGCGTATTTTTTGGGCAAAATCACTGAGCTCCAGGAAGCAGCTGCCCTGTCTTTGAGGCTGCTCTGCTTGCAGGAGTGTTCCTGGGCACAACAAAAAAGGATTTTTTTTTCCCTTTTGTGGGTTTAAGCATCAAATTGTGTGGCAGAGAAATGGGCTCCTGAGGCTCAAGAGATGCTGCAGCTGCTGGACCACATCAACCCTTGAGGAATCAGAGTCCCCTAAACCCTCCATTGCACCTGTTTCACCTCTAAAAGGGACCAGGCTGGAAACTCTGCACAGAGCCACAGAACTCAATTTATGCACTTGAAGTGCTTTATATCTGAGGGGAAAGAGAAAATCAGACCCACCCCTGGCACTGCCAGCCCTCCACCTAAAATGTGGTATCAAGCTGAGAGGGAAGGGACACCGTCCTGCCAAGACTCAGTTTTGAGGCTGATTAACAGCTGGCATCAACAACGTCCCTCTGGTCTTGCCTGAGCCTAGCTGAAACCCTAAAGCCACCATGGGCAGAGCAGGAGGGCAGGCGCCAGCAAGCACCAGCCACCCCTGCCACGCCAGAGGGGACCCTCCCCACCACCTCCTTACCTGGCCAGAGCATCACCTGCCAGCACCACGGGAATGAGACAGGTCCCTGGGGGGAAAAAAATCACAGAAACCACAAGAAGTTGGGTGGAAGCCCATTTATTACAGCAGCCGACTCCTTCTCGCATGAGTCTCCTGGTTAGAGCCGAGATTAATGTGGCCCCACATGCTCATCCTTATTTTTCCTTTCATTTAGTTCTTTGCACCTGCACTAAAAGCAATTAAATAGCAACTCAGGAATGTATTCCCTGTTTGTCCTCCTTGCCGGCTGGCTGCCTTTTTGTCTAGAAATGTCCTCTCCATCCCCGACTGTATGACGCAAGAGAGGGACAGGATTTTTCTTGGGAACTGTAAGCCTCGCTCATGCCACAACAAAGCTTTTGGTCCCTGTTCAGAGAGGATTTTTTTAGCATGCCATCATGCAGAAATGTCCTGGGCATGTATTAGCAATAAGTCGTCTTTTAAGGGTGGGGCCCCTTATTAACATTACTATTTTTCTCCAGCATTTGCACAGTAACCCCCTTGTGTTTTCGCTTTTTTTTTTTTTTTTCTCATCTCAAAGGTCAGCTTGGATGTTGTCTGCTCAGCAGCCTTCAGCTGAATCTCTGAACACTGGTTTAACAATCAGAGGTTTTTGGTCCCCGGGATTAGGAAACACTGCTGGCAGGCAGGGCTTGTTTCCATGCACCTCGGCTTGGCTCTTTCCGAAATCCCCTCCTTTTGGGCTGCTGCCCCAGAACATCCCTGGAGCTGCAGCCCAGTGCTTGGTCACAAGGAGTCAGAGCATCTCCAGGCATCCCCAAATAGGACTTTTCTCCCCAAATCCATACAGATCATCCCAGGATGCTGGAGAAAGCAGAAACCCAAAAGCCACAACAGGTAGCACAGCCTCAGTGGCAATTTTTGCATGAGCAGACCTTAAACAAAAATGCTAGTCTGTGTTTCTCCATCAGACATCCCTTGTAAGTTGGGATCTCATTCAGGAAAAGCGGCATGGGATATAATTTCCATTAACCTGGTGCAAATGCAGGGCAGGGAACCAGCTGCCATTTATCCTAATAAATCACCACCAGGGTCTTGGCTTCACAAAACAGAAAAACTTGTATTTTCACCTCTGAGAGAAGCTCCTGCTGATGGGCATTATGGGGGATAATGACTGCTCTTTTACAAGCAGAGCCATCATACACAGCACATCACCTACACCCTCACCCCCAGCACCCTCATCCCAGGCAGGTGCTTCTGCCTGGCTGGTGTCCAAAAATTCCCCTTTGCTCAGAAAAACCACCTCATGATTTCAGAGTTTTTAATGCTGATCTTTTTTTTTTTTTTTTTTTTCCCTCAAATTCTTCTTCTCCTCCTTCAAACCTTGAATTGTCTCAGGAGCAGCTCATCCAAGGAAATTTTTGTCTCATATTGGACTCGAAACAGAAAGTCTAGTCAGGGACATCTGACATGCAGTGTTTTTGTGAGTAAATACCAGCATCCATGAAGTCATTTCCCAGGGTTAGAAATGAGCTCACCTCTGGAACGGCTTCTCTTCTTACCCAAAGTTCACAAGTCAAGTGGTTGTGAAGTTCCCAGTTTTCATCCTTATTAAAAAACTGTATTGGGGCTGTGTGCAGCATGGTGCCACCTCCAGCTGTATGATACAGATGGGTCTGTAGCAGGGCATCACCCTAAATTCTCTGAAATCTTTGCAGCAAAAGGCAGAGGACCAAAGTTCAGCAGTCACTGGGGATAAACCACTGTCTCATTCTGTCTGCTCACCCAGCCCTGGCTGCTCTGCCGAGCCTGCCAAGAGGGACGATAATTGCTGTCCCTCGTGGGGATAATCTGGGTCATTCTGGCCCCCTCCTAAAAGTCCTTGCTTAAAACAGAGGGAGGGATCTCCTCTGCCCACCAGGCTCAATATCTTGGTACACTGTGTCTTTGGACCATTTCTTGGTGAAATAACATGCTGTTTCTGCTTCAGCTTCGTATATCAAAACCTCACTGGAGATCTCACCAGTAAAAGCCCTTCTCCAGGGGGTATCATGCCATCAGACAGCAGTGCTGAGAAACACATGCTCTCAATACTCAAACCCACTGCAATTCCCCTCTTTTAATACCCTGGCTGGTGCTTCTGGTGTTGCTGAACCCAGCACATCACGCTGAACATCCAAGTCACAGAGCCGGCCAGGATGGTGTAAAGGGTGAGGACTCCACTGGCAGGAGAGCCCAGATGTCCTGAGCATCATTTCCAAAGGTTCCCCAAATTTACATCTTCCCATGCGGAACAGCAGCTCTCAGGGTCTTTCTTTCATCTTTCACCAGGACATCTTGATGAGAACAAAATCCCCCTTCCCCATCTCTAAGATAGACAACAAGAAGAGTTAATTTATCACCCTAGACCAAACTCTAAGGTCAAGCTCCAGAAAATGAGGTGAGCTTTGGTGCTGAGCCCTGTCCGCTCACTGCCAAGAGATAAAACCTGTGTGTGTGCGTGTATCGCCACTCCACCCACAATTCATCTTTCCCACAGCAGCTTCACTTCCTTGCCCAGGCTGGAAAACCCAGCTGGGGTGATTTGTTTGGGAAGTCTCACCCGGGACCCCAGTCCTGTGATGCTCCTGTCCCCAATAAACCAGGAAAATCACCCATGGGGTCGATGGAGGGGCCATGGATCCCCTTCAGCTCTGGCACACGCTGACCTGGCCAGGGCTTTTGCTGCCCTAACTGGGTATTTTTCTTGAGCTGGAAGAAATGATGAAATTCCAATGTTTTCACTGTGACTAACCCATGGAAGTGAACAATTTTGCTCTTGTTTTTGGATGGGTTTTAGTTGCTCTCCTTGTCTTTGCCTTTCATGCCCTCTTTTATCCTCTGCTTTTTTTTCCTCCCTGTGGGACCTGCACATTGAGTTGCTCCAAACATCAAATATTCTCCTCTCTCCACGCTCCCAAATTGGATTGTGTGTCCCAAGGCCATATTTCAGTGCTCCCTTTGGATGCTCTTTCCCAAACACGGGCCAGACTCAAGGGCTGGTTTCTTTCAGTTCACTGTGGTAGCGATGCGATGTGGGGAGAACTGAAAGCCCTGTGGGACCCTCAGCAGCATTACCTGGGGTTTGCAGGAGTGAGAAGCAGGGAAAACCTCCCCCAGAACCTCTTTGCCCCGTGCTTTGTATCTCCAGGCAGTTTTCAAGCCTTAAAAACACCACTGGGTGAGCTTTATGCAGGGACATGACTGCTTTTAGGGAAAGATCAGTGGTGGGGAGAGATGCCGTTATTGTTGAACTAAATGAGCTGATGGGATATAATTTCTGCTCCCCTGCCCTGTTTTTATCCTCCTGCAAGAAACCTGCTCTGAGCCGAGCCCTGGGACTGGGGGACCCCGGTGTCCCTCAGGATGAGCATCAGCGCTGACATCTCCCCTGGGCTGGATGTGGCCTCTGGGGGAGGCGTTTCTGGGAGGCAGTGCTCGATCCAATGCAGGGAGCATTGTGCTGAGTTTCTCTCGGGAAGAGCTTACCTCCCGTGCTGCCTTCTCAACCTGCTCCTGCCAGTTTTCATCTCAGCCAGACCAAGCTGCTCGCACCAGGTGGCTGCCAGCCCTCCCCTTCGCCAGCGCTTGGCCCCCACCAAACACCTCTGTCTGCACTGTCAGCAAAACCACATTTACCCTCTGGCGAAAGCTGATACCGCCATGACCGCCCCAGGCAGAGACCAGCCTTTCTAAGCGTGCCCTTGGCATGATGCATGAGGTTGTGAGATATTTTATGGCTCCAGTCACCCCCACAATCACAGGAGCTCCGGGAAGGGGAGGGTTTTCCATGTCCTCTTTTGCCAGCACGGATGCTGGCAAACTCTTTCAGAGTTGAAACTCAGAGGCAAATCAGCCCCAATTACCCCCGCCCAGTCTCAGCTCCATGTCACTCAGTGCAATAACTGATCTGAAATAAATTCATGCATGGTTCAACAAGGAGTATCTACCACCTGCCCAGCTCCATCCCCTGCACATTTTCTGTCCATCCCAAGTAGATGCTCATCCACACACTAAAAAGTAGTTTTTAGCCTGACGCTCCGCTTTCATTTCTATCACCATTGCCTCTGGTCTGGCTTATGTGGCCTACAACTCTCCTACGTGCTGCTGGTTGAATCCCTGCAGAGTAGGAGGGACACAAACCATGGTGTGCTGGAAGACCCAAGCCCTCTCCTGCACGCTCACGGGTCATGCAGTATTTTGCTGTTTTTTAGGAAAAGCTGGCTCATGTAAATCAGCTGCAAACCTGCCTACCTCCACCTGGTTTATAGCAAGAAAATCAAGAAGGAAAGTCACAGATGAGGCCAGGGATGGCCATGCTATGGGTGGGAGGATGCCCTCCCCACCAGCACGGGTGCAGAGCCTGGAGTGCAACCAAGCCCGAAGCTAATGCCCGTAAATGAGAGCAATAAATTAAGGATGTCTTCAGGAGCAATTAATTGCCCAAATAACATGTGCTTTGACACAGGATGGTCTTTGTCCACCAAACCCTGTGCAGAGCTAAAGCAAACAGGCAGCAGGCTGTGGGTTGGTGTTCTGATCCTGCTCTTCCTCTGCGGTTTAAATGTCCCCACTGAGGCGCTGCCCGGGCTCAGACCTGGCCATGTTCCCATTGTGCCCACCCGCATCCTGCAGTTGCATTGCCATCAATGATCTGATGTTGTGCAATAACTCAGGCCCTGCCACTAGCCGGCATCTGCTATCTTAATTTCCCCAGCTCAGCAATACAATTAAAAGGGGATTCACTACTGAGACACTTCTGGCACTCTCATAGCATCTCCCATCTCTGTTTTTCCAAGCTGTGATGGGGAAGGAGAGATGGCAGGGATGGACACAGCGTCCAGGAGGGAGACCCCAGAGGGACCTTTCGGTGATATGGGATATCCCAGTGAACAGTGAACCCCTCTCCAGGTGACATGGGTCTGGATGTGTGCAGCAGGGATGCAGGTAACAGTCCCTGGGCACTCAGATAACAGCCATGCCCTGCAAAAGCACCAGGAAAAGCCCTTTTTCTTGACAGATGTGATCACAGAGCAGGGGACACCCCTGGTTTTACATCCCGGGGGTGTCAGTCACGTTGTGCTGGTGCCTGCAGACATCTGGGGCCTCACCCCGTGGCCAGACCCATGAACAGTGCAATTGCAGCCGCTTGCTTTCCCCAGATCCTGGCTCTTTCATTGCTCCAGAAAATGCCTTCGTGACCTCCAGAGCTAAAATCAGTCTTTTTCTGGCTCCTGGCTTTCATGTCATCCCCCCTGGGTGGTGCTTTTTGCATCTGTTTCATAAGTGATGTACACGGAGCTGAGCACTGCTCAGCCACAGTCGAGGCTTTAGCTCCTAAGTAAATCCTGCCAGGGGGGAAACGTCCGCTTGCTCCTTTTCTCCCAGCCACAGTCTGTAAATCCTCATCTGCACAATAAAAACAAAGTCCAGTAGTTTATTTTTTGGGCTCTTTTCCAAAGCTTTTAGGCAGCTGGAGTGTGATTTTGTGCTGATGAAGCGGTGGAGGAGGGCTTAAGTGAAACAATATTGAAGTGGCTGCCAGGTTTGCTGGTGGTTCAGAGCTCAGAGTGAACCCCGGGGACCCACCACATCTCTAAGTTCTCCTACAAACCATGGAAATCTCCAGTCCAGCTCCTGGGACAGCAAAACAGGATTTAAAAAACAACATTAGCCACCCCTGGAGCATGACTGGAGAAGTGCTGGGAGCCAAGTGCTTAACGAAATCCCAGCTCCCAGCTCGCCCTCCTAAACCACGCAAACTTCCCCAAAATGTTTGGGATGGAACAAAGTCATCAATCAGTTATTTTAACTCACATCTCCGTAAACAGGAGCAAGCCCAGAAACACGCAGAAGGGGAAAATAACCGTCAGCTCCCTTCGGTGGAGTGAAGAGGGTGCAGGGAGGGAGGATGGGGGCAGCCGGCAGGGAGCTGAAGACAGCCTTGGCCCCAAAGGGCATTTCATAGACCCTATAGGGTATTTCATGGACCCTATAGGCCATTTCATGGTGTGCACAGAGCATTTCACAGACTCCACAGCCTGTAAATCCCATGCCCAGCCCTGAGAGCAGCCCCACCATCCCTGCCACCCTCCCAGCACAGTGCAGTCGGCTTTTGGTGATGGTCACTCTGCCAATGTCATATTGGAAAGGCTGGGAGGCACAAATAGCCAGGATGAGCATCACTAATCTGTTTTCCTCTGGATTTATTAGAGGCACACAAGCAGAACAATGGAGACAACCACGAAGGAGTGTGGAGAGGGAGGTGGTGTTGCACCATCAGTTATCTTACACTGCCCCATCCTTGGCACTGGTCAGGGGAAGCACTAAGCATGGCAGCATTCACATAAATACCTTATGGCTTTGTACTTACACATTGGTGATGAAACCATGGAAAAATCTCATGAAAGGCAGTCAGGGCCCCTGGGGTTAACCCAGGAGGGGAATGTGTCCGTGAAGCTGCGGCTCTGCTGCATTAATGCTTTGGTTAGGAAACACCAGCCTTGGACAGCTGAACCCAGAGCCAGAAAGATGGTGTGGGATGCATCCTTCCCCACCAGCCAAGGGTGCTACAGCCCTGCAGAGTGGCTACTCTGGGCACAGGGCAGCACCCGCTTGTTCCCTCCACCCCATGGGTCAGGACATCATCCACCTTGGGCTGATATAAAGCAACCGAGCGCCTCCTGGAGCCATGGTGCAGCTGGTGGTGCTCAGTGCTGGAAACATCTGGGGTTCTGTTCATGCTGTTCCATCCAATGTCAGCCACACATCAGAGCTGCAGCGAAGGATGGCCAAGCCAAAAGAGATTGTGCAACCAGACTTTTCTAGAGACTTCGTTTTTGCATGAACTCACATGTCCCAGACCTGCTCCAGAAGCCACACACGTCTCCTCCACTTGTCCTGCAGGAGCCACGCTGGAGAGGAGACACCCATGCTATGGAGGAGACACCTATGCTAAGGAGGCTGCAAAATTCCCTGCAGAAATGCCTGCAGCTGTGCTGGGCTAGAGCTATCACCTGGTTTCCATAAAATAAAGAATGTATTTTTCCTTTTACAGAACAGAATGTTTCCTTACCTCGCAGTGCGACCCATAGAAACCAGAGCCAGCATGTGCCAAGCAAGCAGCAGGGCCGAAGCTGCCCGCCATGGCACCAGTGCTGTGCTGGGGATGGGGCGGCTGCAGCAGGAGGCAGGTACCGTCCAGGGAAGATGAAATCCTTGCTCTCAGTCTTAGCACCTTTCACACATCTTTTCCTCATCATGGCAGGGAAATGCAGCTGAGCTCTGTGTTTATCTCACAGGTCTGGGGCCTCAGGCTCATCAGACACTCCTTGCCCACCAGATAAACATTCTGCCATTTTTTGGCACATCTGAGCTCTTTTTTCCTTTGTAAACATAAACAGGAGCTGCTGCAGGCCAGCACCAATTATTTTTTATGTGACATCTTGATTTACGTTCCTCTTTCACCGCTCCCTCTGGCTGCAGAGCCGGCAAAGATTACTAAGAGGCAGCCCAGGACACTGCCGGCACATCCTGCACGCTGCTGGCTGCCCGACGCCCATCCCCAGCCTTCAGGGATGCCTCCTGCCATGTAAAGCACATGTTTTCACACCAAACTCCTGCAGCAAACTGGCAGCACAGCCCCACAGTTCCGAGGCTGTGTGCATGGGTGGTACTCGCTCATGCATGGCCCCATACTTTGTGCAATACCCAGGAGCCCCGAGTCAGGACCAACTACCATGAGTTAACACAGGAAAAACGTGGCTGTGGAGGGAGGAAGAATGTGGTGGGGTCAAAGCCAGCCTGGGGGGCTCTTGTTAGGATCTTCCCATGGCTCAAGTGAGACACAGTCACATTTATTTGCGAGGATGGGCCTGCCTCTGCAGCTCTCTGCTACCCTGTGTCCAAACCAATCCACCTGGCTTTGTCCCACATCGCTGCAGCACCCTCATTTGACCTCTGCCAGAGCCAGTGTGGGGCGCAGAGGCGAGCAGGTAGCACAGGCAACACAGGCAGCATGGGGGACAGCACCCAGCCGACCTCTGCCCCCTGCCTGTGAGACGTGAGAACCCCATGGATGACGCTGAGTGGGCACCGTCTTTGTCCCAGACTGAGCGAAAGCATCCCTGAAACTCACTGCACGGTGTGTCTGTACACTGTATCTCCATCTTCAAGGCTCAGCAGCATCTGTTTTGGATCCGGACCCAGGGCAAATCCCTAACAGTGATGGTGCTGTGCCAGGATGAGATGCCCACACCAGGACGTGGTACCCACACCTTGCCCTGCACCGCCGTCAGCAGCACGCTGCCACGCCATGGCATCACCACCAGCCCCGACGGCTGCTGTTTCACCGAGGGTTTGTGTTTACCATCACCTTGCTAAGGGATTATTCAGCCTGCGGTTTCCTCGCTCATCCGATCTGTTTTTGCTCGGCAGCCGGTGGCTCGCTGCCATCCCCTAAGCTACACGCCGGGCTATATAAGCGACCTCGTTGCTTGGCTGCGGGGAGACTCGTGCGCAGCCCGGATCAGTGGCGGTGCAGGGGAGGTTTCGGTAAGCTGCAACTTTCTCTCTTCTTCCCAACCGGCTGTAAATCTCTTTAACCCGCAGCTGACAAGCTCTCGCTTCGCCCCCGGACCGCAGCTCAGCTGGCAGCTCTGTGGTGAGAGGACAAGACTCTCCTTAATTGGGGTTTTTATGGGTTTTGTAGGTAAGAGGAAAAAAAACAAACCAACCCTGCTAAGTTTTTCCCCTTTGTCACAGCTAGCAGTTATATAATTTTCCGTGTTATTAAGGCAGCATAATTAAGAGCGTCTGTGATTGAGGGCGAGGTAGAAATTAATTGATGGACAGATAAAGGTGCAGAGGCTGCGGGCTGGAAAACATCAGTGGGGACGTGGTTCTGTGTCCCACTTCTCTGCTGTACATCCCAGCTCGTGGGTTTGGGGCAGGGTTATGGGGATGGCGGGAGCGGGGGTCTCGGAGGGGGATGGTGTTTTGCTTACACGGGGCTGTTCGATCTCCCACGGCTCTATCCCACAGTGGCTCCCCCAGCCAGAGAGGGGACATGGGTGATGCCGAACCCTCCCTGCCACCAGGATCCAGCCACTTGATTCCCCTCTTTCCCAGCATTGCGTGTCCCGGGGACATATCCTGTCCCAAACCCAGTGCCAAACAAGTCACAACCAGCTTCCAGAACAGCCACCGAGTGGGAAACAGGCTTTCAGCCTGGATTAAGTTTTCCTGGTTATTGTCTGGCTGCAAGTTCACAACCCCCCTCGCAAGCCCACAGAACACCGCTCATGTGTTGCTTGTTATTTTTGCTTGACTGGGATTTGCTGAGCCATAATCAAAGTATTTCCTAGTCCCACATGCCCTGGTCTCAGAGGGGATGGTTAATACCGCTTACAAATAACGGTGTTCTCGCCTGCTCTTTATGAGCTTCATTTTGTGGGTAAACTGAGGCACTGAAAGGCTGAGGCAATATTTTCCACCCCAAGTTCATTAATTTTGGGTGCATAAATAAAGCACCTGGAATTCCAGTTGGTGTCACCTGGGATAATACCAGCTCCATGGGTACCTTCAGAAATTAAATACCCAAATGCTTGACAACACAGGATTAAGGGACTCCAGAACAAAATCTGAAGTCACTGAGCTGTGGAAGAGCAACACAAAGCCTCAGTCCCTCATCTCCACATGCAGAAAAAGGAAAATATTTGGCTTCTTGCTCACATTTGTAGCAAAGTCTTGGCTTGTGTGCAGGGTTTTCTGCTTTCAGAGGCATTCTGGAGTCTTTCCCCTCCCCACGCTCCTGGGATGTACTGGGATAAGACGCTAACGTCACACTAAGCTCAGTTTGCAGGCAGAGGGATGGAGGTGTGGTGTCCCTGCTCATACTGGGGGCCAGAGTGGGGTGCTGGAGGGCTGGTGGAGCCCTGTGGGCTGCGAGAGCATCCCTGCAGAAGTAATTAAGCTGTTGCAAGGCACTTCAAGGAGGTGTCATTACAAACCAGTGCTCTGCAGAATAGATTTAGGCGCAGATGTGACGGTGAGAAGCAGAGGGGATGCGAGCACAGATGTGGAGCCCCTGTTGCTCCCCCCTCGGGGGGTAAGTGGGTGGCCAGGGGGTACAAACAGCTCCACTGCATGTTTCGGACTGGTTCAGCCTGGGAGCAGCTCCCTGAAAGCAGCAGAAACCCAGGATGAGCCTTGACGTGGCCGGGTTTGTCTCTGCAGGTCTGGGGAAGGGGTGGGACGGCTGTGGATACTCCAAGAAGTCCCTGGTCACCTCTGGAGACAACAATGGTCACCGTGAAAGGATGGATCCTCCTCCTCGTTCTGGGAGCCACATCTGTTTTAGGTGAAGGTTAAACATTTCTATTCCCCTCACCGTGCTGTCCCCTGCCCACAGGCATGCCAGCAGACATGGGCCTGACAGCGATGCCAGGCGCTGCCTGGGGTCAGGGCAGCCTTTGCCTGGACAAACCATTTCCAGAGGAGGGCTGGCGCCCGTCCAGCCCCCGCACCACGGGCAGAGCCCGTCTGTGAGTCAGCCAGCCTCTGGTTGACCAGGGATGAGGCCCCCCCTCCCCACTGGCTGTGCTGGGACCATCCCTACTTGCCCACCAGCTCCCATCTCAGCTCCCCAAGCAAACCACCCTGGCCAGTGCCTCAACCATCGCCAGAGCACAAAACAACCCCAGGCTCTGAGCGGAGCCCTGGGGAAGCAGTGACGTGGCTCTTCTCCAGGAGAAGATGCTCTGGAGCAGCAGGATCTGTCCACTGCTGGTCTGCAGGTCACACATACCAAAGCGCTGAGGAACCTGTCCCTCTGCTCTGGGGGTCTTGCAGAGAAAACCTATTTGCAGGCTCTTTGGATCTGCTTTCTGAAGCTATAGAGAAATTTTACTTTGAAGTGCTCTGGCCAGATGCCCAGGGATAAGAACAAGGAGAGTCAATTTGTTGTTGGGGGAGATGCCCAGAAGCCCTGCTGAGCCCCCAGGAGCTGGGCACAGGCAAGAAGCAGTGCTGGGCAGCTTTGGGCTTACCTCCTCATTTTAAATGGAACTGGTCCCAGCAAGCAGCCCAGGAACCAGCCACGATCACCAGCTCCCCTCAGGCACATGGGTGGCTAGCAAGTGCAGAAACCAGTCCACATCCCATAGCAACAACCAACCTCATCCACCTTGGGTTCGTTTCTCCCCGCACAGGATATGTTTTATATCTCCAGCTATAAAAAGATTATTTGATCTGAGCTGCTCCAATGCAGAAAGCACAGAAAAAAGTTTGTCTTGGGTGATAAGGGAAATGGCAAATTTGCGTCATACCTGAGCTGCAGTGATCTGTGGGACATCTCTATCATGCCCTTCACTCGGCATCTCTGGCATTGCATCCCACAGGAGCTCTAACTGGTGGTTCAAACCAGCCACAACCCAATGGAAAAGCTGAAAAACTGAGCCTAAGGATGCCCACTCCCTTGAATCTAATTTCTTCTCTAATTTATTGACCCTTAGGTCAAAGGCTTCTGAAACCAGGCCTCAGCAGGATCCAGATAGGACAGAAAACCTTCAGCCCACTCGTAATGCTCAGCTTGGAGAGTAAGTTATTTCCCAGCTCAGATGACTTTCCCTTGCCGGGACAAGGGGTGTTTAGACGTGTATTATTTTTTTCAGCCTTAATTTACAACGAAACAATATTATTTGAGTAGATGACAATATTTAGGCAATGGAATAAATATTAATCATCCATGACCTGTAGGGTTTTGGCTACTGCTGACACATGTTGTTGGCTCCTCTCCTGGAAAAATGAAGGTCAAGTGCGTGACCACAGCCCTGACTCCCTGCGGGAGGCACGTGCAGGCTGGGAGGGCGAGGAGAGCCCAGGGATGGGCAAGCACATGCTCCAACCTGCCCATCCCCTGCCCAGCTGGTCCCCACACCTGGGCCAGTTTGTGACACCACTGCTTTAAAATTAAAGCCAGGCGGGGGCATTAATTACCCAAAAAGACCGCTCTGCTCGTTAGTCCCCAGGAAATACCCCAACCCCTCAAATTTGGGGATTGAAAGCTTGGCTTGAGATTGAAATTCCAGCAGGCACTGAAAGGGCTGGACATGCTGATGCCATAGTTGAGGGATTAGGGGACTTTCCCAGCCTCCCGTCCTGCTCCCAGCAGCTCTCTTAGCCGCTGAGAAGAATCAAAGCACCGAAAACACAGACACTCAGAGAGAGGTCCCCTCCACCTGCTGAGAGATATTTTTAGGAAAACTACCAAGAAAATTGCTTTCCCCTCGAAGCAGATGACACAAGGCTGGGGCTTGTGGAGCAGAGGCTAACTCCTGCTTCTCTAGAGAGAAGTAAAGCAAAATCTTTATTTATTTCACCAATGCAGTTGAAAACTAAAGTATATGCCCTTGGCAGCAGGGAGCTGTAAACTCAGCCTTCACCTTCAGGAGAGGGTGTGCCAGACTTGCTCCGTTGAGCAGCTGGGCTCGGTGCAGCCGGGCCGGTGGAGGGACTGGTGCTCGGCCAGGGAGCAGGCAAACCCTGCCCCAACCACCTTGCACGTCCTCTGCCCACAGGTACGAGGAGCAGCTCTCGCAGGGGAGACCCGACCTTCGCCTACGCCAGACGCGGTATGTTCCTGCTGGCCAGGGCCACGGGGTAGCCCCAGCCCTCCCCATGTCCCTGCCAGCCCTCGAGCCCCTCTGCTTCTCCCCCATCCTCCACTTTCTGTTTTTTCTACTGTCAATGTGCTGCCCAGAGCCATATAATGCTGTTTTTCTCCACAGGACTGTCCTTCTCCTTTCTTATCACCAACCCTGCAGGTTAAAGCAGCCAATCCCAGACTTTGGAGACTCCACTTTAATCTGTTGCATGTTAAACTTTTTCTTGGGGCAAGTACAGACAGACATTTATCCATGTGGCACCTAGGAAGGGACCACGTCTCCAAGCTCACCTCCTCCTGCATCCCCCACATTGCTAAATCAGGTCTATGGCTGCGCCACTTGGGATGCTGAACTGGAGATGCCGACATGCCAACAGATGAAAAACTTGCCCATCTAAGCCAAGTGCTTGCTCCAAACCAGACATGATGCTCCCTGTGGTTGCTGTCATTTAAATGGTCTTTTCTAGCCACCTCCTTTTGTAAGGCAGGGGTTTGTTTTCAACCATCACTGTTGAACAGCCCAGCTGTGTGCCTGTCTAGGAAATAACCCAACCTGGTTTATTACAAATCAGGTGGAAGAGTAGGTGTGGGAGATGACACAGCACATGTCTCCAAGAAATCTCATTTTTAGAAACTTTAGTCACAAGTGCATCCTCGTAAACATTATTAGAACATTGTCATTTAAAAATAAATCCAAACCACAGACTCAGGGGGGGATCTCATCCATTCCAAGTAGTTTAAATTAATACCGTCTAGTAGCCCAGTTAAAGAAATTCCTTTAAAAATCTAACTGCATATTAGATCCTCAATAAACCCTCTTTGTGTTTTACAAATCGGCTGGCTCCTAACGTGCTCAGCCTGCTCAGTAGCATCTTGGGCTTCTGTTTTGCACGCAGTAAAACCGGTGCTCGCAATAGGGGACAAAGTCCCCCTGTAGAGAACATATGTTGAAATATGGTTAGACTTTCAACATGATCATACCAACAATTTTACTCTTTTGGAGGGATTTTTTTTGTTTTTATTTAACCACATTTGAGACACAGGCGAGCATGGCCCCTCAGACAGCATTTAAATGACAATGTGTGTTTGATTTCCTTTAAGCCAAAGTTATTCAACACTAAGCATGAGCTGCATGCACTTTGCTCCCCTCAAGTTTATCTTAATCATCCTGAATTCAGTAGCCTGCAGGGAATTAAGTCAAAAGCCTTCAGATGCCTTCTCCTGCTTTATTTCCCAGCTCCCTGAGCACGCTTTGAGTTTGTTTAATCCATGTGGTGCATAATATCCAAATGCATAGTCTGAGCTATATAGAAGCTGCTAAGAAATCAACTGCCCGTTTTTGGGCAGTCGTACGTGTAATGTGCGTCTCAGTAACACACCGCTGATGTTATTCAAGGTCCACTGGTGCAAGATACAAAAAGGTTTTTGTCTCCATGGTCGAAATGGAGCGAGTGCTCAGCAAAGTGCGGCCAAACAGGTGTGCAGAAGCGTACCAGATCCTGCCTAGCTGAGCGCCTCCGGGGCGTGCACTGTAATGAAGCAACTGAGGAAGGGCGGCTCTGCATTGGACATGTTTGCTCAGGTGCTCCTCTAACCTCACTTACGGGCAGGGGATCATGTCCTGATCTCACCACCACGTAGGCATTGTACTCCCTTCACTGTCATTTCACTATCTATCTTTCCCTTGCCAGAATTTCATGAGGCCTTCCCAAGCAGAGCTGGAGAATACTAAGGGAGCAGAGCATGGAGAGTTTATAGCCAAATAGCAAGATAAGGGGGGGATCCAGATATGAGGAATCATAAGGGATCCATAAATACGCTGGGAATATAGAAAAAAAAGTCTCATTAATCTTGTTTTAACAGCAGCTCTCAAGGTGGAGTCAGCAATTGCAGGCAGCTGCCTCCATGCCATCTCCAGGAAGGAGAAGAGTTGGGAATATTGAATTGTCACAGCCCCTGCTGAACGGGCTTGTAATTAATTATGATATTCTTATAATCCCCTTTTAAACAAATAATTCTGAAAATAGTCTATGTTTTCTCCAGGAAAGTTGTTTCAGGTTTTCCCTGATTTCTTCCATTTATTTCCAGCTGTAAAAAAAATTACCAGGTAGCTCTGTACAAGGATGCTCTGTGATTGTAAAAGGGATGACCTGAGCCCTTGCCTTGGGAGGAGACAGATTATTATTTAGGATTAATCTCTGTAAGTAATGAAAATGTTTCAGAATCACTGTTTGGGAGACCATTCATTAATCCCATCAGGTAATGATCGTCTCACAATTAGCCTATGCCCTGCCCAAGCCAGGATACCACTGAATAAGGGGAGACAGCTTTTAAGACAGACCAAAGTCATGACTTTTGGGCATGAGCTCGTAACAGAAAACAAAAAAGTTTAAGGCATTTGGATTTGTAATTTTGCAGGGTTGAGCTCACATGCTGATCTGGATTCAAATTTCCCAGAAATTCAGCCCTTTGGGGAAGGTAAATAACAGTTCCTTGCTGTAATTATATCCACGTGGCTGCTTTCTACTAATTGTCAGGTTCAAAATGACATCGTCCCTGTGTTTCTAATGTGCAGCTGTTGATAATCAGTAAAAATGTGTTTTGGATACAATTTATTCCTTATACAGTATCTGCCTTATTGCATCTAAATTAAAAGCAGACACAAGACCGTGCCATGAGTATTACGGGGACTCAGGGCTGCTTTCTGACTTGCCTGCCTCTCCTTCAGCCTGCAACATCACCTGCCCCATGGGCCGTGTCAACGCCGACTGCGACGCCTGCATGTGCGAGGATGCAACCCTGCACGGGAAGGTCTCTCTCGAGGATGGGTCACCCGCTGCCGATGCCCGGGTCTACCTGCAAGCCAAGAATCTCAAGCTGTTGACAACAGCTGATAACAGAGGCATGTTTAGGATCCCAGGGGTTTGTCCCGATGGCAAAAACACTCTTAAAATAAAGAAAGCCAAATATGCAACAGCGACTGTCACTGTGCCTGAGAGCAACCGAAGAAACCTGGCGATCCAGGTGCAGCTGCAACGATCAGGTAGCCCCAAAGAGGGGGGGGGGAATGTAAGAGACTTTACATAGTAATCAGAAATAAATGGTGATTTTAGGGGGGAAAGAGTAACATGATGGCCTTCTCCTCCTCCCACAGGCAAACCCTACATTTTCAGGAGCCCCGAGGACAAAGCCAGAAGAGTGGGACAGAGTGTGTCGTTCTGCTGCGATGCCCTTGGGAGCCCGGCCCCTGACCGATACCTATGGTAAGGACCTTAAGTTTGGTCTGACAGAAGTCTTAACCTGTCCCTCAAATTCAATTTTTATCTCCATACCATCTCCAAAAAGATGGTTTTTTAGCTATAAACCAGCTAGATACACTGGTTTCCTCGAGATGTGCAGAGCTGGCATGTCTCGTCGGGTGCAGTAATGTCATCTGCAGAGGGACTTACTGGGAAAAAGTACAAACAAAAGTTTGAAAAACCTCATCAGGCACAACTGGCAGCTCTGCCTGCCTGCCCGTCACCCAGCAGCTACATCTCAGTACTGCCAAGGGAAGGGGAGTAACTTTTAGGTGATGCCACCTAGCCAGACTACAAAGGGGGAAACAGAGGCAAGAAGTCTGGCAAAATCCACATGGCAGGATGCAGGATTGCTCTGCTCCAGCTAGGCAGTCAGCCTCTGTCCCCTTAACTGGCTGCCTGTTCCTGGCAGGTACCACAATGGCTCATTGCTGGATCCTTCCTTATACAAATATAAAAACAACCTGATTCTGAAGAACCTGAAGAGAGACCAGTCTGGAGACTATTTCTGCAAGGCCAGCAGCGCTGGGGGGTCAGCAAAGTCCCAGTCAGCCAAGCTTGCTGTCATAGGTAAGAGAAAATGTGCACGATGCTCTCCAAGCAGCTGGGGAGGTGGTGGCGAGCAGAAACCAGAAACTGTGATACATATGGGAAAGAAAAGTCACAGGAAAAATATTTGAGGTTTATTTCATGCATCCGTTAGCAGATAAGCTCGTGTGAGCTGGTTATGAACCAGATGCTCTATACAAACTGGAGCACTGGATTGCAGGTGACCTGCCAAGCTCAATCTGCTGGTTTCAGCAGATTTCTCACTGTACTTGCTGTCTGACATGTGAATATTTCTGTTTGTTTAGGGTGTTGGGGGTTTTTTTTTTAAACCTCAGGACACATTTTTGTCTGTCCATAGCCATAAAGCCAGGCAGATGCAGAACACCTAACTGAGGGTGAGTTGGATGGCAGTGGTGGGTAAGCAAGAGCTGGGATGCTCCTGAAAACAGAACTGCTCTTAATCAGGTACCTCAAGTGAAAGCTGAGCACCTGCTTCACGAAACAGAGGCCAGATGAATTCAGCTAACCAAAATTCTGGTTTGTGGCTGTGAAAACCTCAGTTCCTGGAAGCAATGTTTAGCTCTGAGGTTTTCAGACCACATAGCGATGAGTGTACAATTATTTTATGCTTCTCATTAAGAAATCCTATTCAACAGGAAGACAAGAGGCAGCCTGCAACTCCCAACCCCAAAGCCACCTCATCCGACTTCCTCACGACTGCTTCCAAAAAGAGACAAACTCCTTCTACTACGACGTGGGCAAGTGCCCAGCAAAGACCTGTGCTGGGAAGCTGGATAAGGGACTCCGGTGTAAGGACAACATTGCCTACTGCTGCGGGGTGTCCAAGATGGAAACCAGAGACATCTCCTGCAATGGCTACGTGCTCCCCACTAAAGTTGTTGTAGAATGTGGCTGCAAAAAATGCACCGAGACCAAAATAACGGTTCGAGGCAGAGCCACAGCAGCAGATAATGGTGAGCCACTGAGGTTTGGCCACATCTACATGGGAAACAAGAGAGTGAGTATGACTGGCTACAAGGGAACTTTCTCCATCCACGTGCCAGCAGACACAGAAAGACTAGTTCTAACTTTCGTCGATCGGCTGCAGAAGTTTGTGAACACAACAAAAGTTCTGCCCTTCAAGGAAAATGGAGGTGCTGTGTTTCATGAGATCAAGCTACTAAGAAAGAAAGCCCCTGTTACACTGGAATCCACTGAAACCAATGTGATTTCTTTGGGAGAAATGGAAGATGATCCAATTGCCGAATTAGAAATTCCTCCCAATGCATTTTATAGGAAAAATGGAGAATCCTACAGAGGCAAAGTGAAAGCCAGCGTGACATTTCTGGACCCAAGAAACATCTCAACGGCCGCTGTGACACAAAGTGACCTGAACTTTGTAGATGAGGAAGGAGATGTGTTTCCACTCCGCACGTACGGCATGTTTTCTGTGGACTTCACTGACGAACAGGGCACCGAGTCTCTTAATGCAGAAGAGGTGAAGGTTCATTTGGATGCTGCTCAGGTCAAGATGCCAGAGCACCTGCAAGAGATGAAGCTTTGGTCCCTGAACCCAGAGACAGGATTATGGGAGGAAGAAGGGGACTTCAACCTTGAGAAAAACAGACGGCGCAAAAGGGAGGAGAGAACTTTTTTGGTTGGGAACATGGAGATCAAAGAAAGGCGGCTTTTTAACCTGGACGTCCCAGAGAGCAGACGGTGCTATGTCAAAGTCCGAGCCTACAGAAGCGAGAGATTTCTGCCAAGTGAGCAGATCCAAGGGGTTGTGATTTCCATTATAAACACGGAGCCACAACCAGGGTTCTCCTCCAACCCCAGAGCATGGGGCCGTTTCGACAGTGTGGTCACTGGTCCTAACGGCGCCTGCGTGCCCGCTTTCTGTGACGAGCAAAACCCTGAGGCCTATGCAGCTTATATTCTGGCAAGCATGGGGGGTGAAGAGCTCGAAGCTGTCCCCTCTGCTCCAAAACTCAACCCTAATGCTATTGGGGTTCCACAACCATATCTCAACAGACTCAACTACAGGAGAACAGACCATGAGGACTCCAACACTAAGAAAACAGCATTCAGCATTAACATGGCCAAGCCAAGCCCCAATTCTCCAGAAGACAACAACGGCCCTATTTATGCCTACGAAAACCTAAGAGAATGTGAGGAAGCTCCATACAGCGCTGCTCACTTCAGGTTTTACAGGATAGAGGGAGACCGGTACGACTACAACACCGTTCCCTTCAGCGAAGATGACCTCATGAGCTGGACTGATGACTACCTGGCATGGTGGCCCAAGCCCATGGAATTCAGGGCCTGCTACATTAAAGTGAAAATAAATGGACCGCAAGAGGTGAACGTAAGATCTCGTAACATGGGTGGGACGCACCCACGTACCATCGGCAAGCTCTACGGCATCAGGGATGTCCGCAGCATTCGTGACTCCGAGCAGCCGAATGTGTCGGCAGCCTGCCTGGAGTTCAAGTGCAGTGGCATGCTCTTTGACCAAGACCGTGTGGACCGCACGCTGGTGAAAGTGGTCCCACAAGGCAGCTGTCGCCGAGAGAGCGTCAACAGCATGCTCCACGAGTACCTGGTCAACCACCTCCCCATGGCTACAAATAACGACTCCAGTGAGTACACGATGCTGGCTCCTCTTGACCCGCTGGGACACAACTACGGCATTTACACCGTCACTGACCAAGACCCGAGGATAGCCAAGGAAATTGCCCTGGGCAGGTGCTTCGATGGCACATCTGATGGCACCTCCAGAACCATGAAGAGCAACATCGGTGTCGGGTTGACTTTCACCTGTTCAGAGAAGAGCACAGCAGAGCAAAGCATCTTCCAGTCTCAGAGGAACTCAGGCCAGCAGTCCATACTGATTCTGCCAGGGGAGAGCCCCGCATACCGAAGGCAGCCAACAAGCCGCCGAACCACCCAAGGCAGGATCCCAGTGCGAAGTCAACGTTCTCCCACCTACTAGAGCTTTATAGAAGCCTCAGTAAAGTTGCTCACAATCGATTAAATATAATTTGAAAGTAACATCTACCTGTTCATAACCTAATTCAAAGCTGGTAGGTGTCATTATTTTTGAGAATTAAGGTGCACTTTTTTTTTTGGCAACAGAAAGGAAAGACATAAGGCAAAACTTGTGGGACAGTAGCGGTAGTGAGTTTGTGTCTTATTAAATGCATCCATAGAAATCTTCTTTCTGCCTGACATTAAACAGCTTCACATGATAGCCTAAAGGGAAGACTAAACACACGATTCAATTAAGTCATGTACATAAAACATTCTTCTGTTCTGCATCTGCAGACTTTGACAGCCCAAGTACCTGTACAGTAGTTGGTAATATGAAAAGGAATAAACCGATTTCCTCATACTGAATTCAACTGCAAGGTTTTGTACTTGAAATGTAAGTATTTTATTTATTTCTAGCCTGTTTTAGAATGGCTATTCAAGCTAAACTACCGGCAGCTGCATTTCTAAGAACTCACATGCTTGATAGCATGGAGAAGCCATGAGGATTTGTAGGCTCCACATGGATAAAACTAGTTTTCTCTTGCTTCTTGCATTATTTGACAAGAAAATCCATGCTCTCTGATAGGGTAGGTTAATAAAAAAGGTCATTTTGTAACTTCGACAATGCTGTGTTGCTTTTGTGTTTGAAATGTCCAAGTAAATAAACCACATGTAGAGTTGACCAAAGAATAACCTGAAAAATTTCACCTTTCTGTTCACAAACAGGTCACAACTTTATCAGTGTGAGACTGAGCCTGGTTATGTGTGAGGGGTTTGGTGGGTAGCTGGTGTTTCCCCAGGGCTTGGCCATGGTGTGCTGTGGTCAGGGAATCTGGCCCCAGCTTGCAGCAGCACTGGGAGAAATGGGAGCAGCAGGTCTGGGCAAGGGATGAAGTAAGGAGGCAGCAGCAGGACTCCCGGAGCGGGACAAGGTGGGGGGAGAAGGGGGCTGGGAACATGTGCTTTAGGGGTGGCAGGAAACCAGGTGCTGTAGAGTCAGGCTGGGAGGTGCAGAGACAGGGAGAAGACAGACTTCCCTCCACATTCAGCAGCAGCGAGCAGGACACTGCTGAGCAAAAGCTGCTCTTAGCTGAAGGTACAGATTGCCACAGAAGGGGTCAGACAGACAGTGATCCATCTCCAAGTGACCTATTAAGTTGCCCTATCAAACCCTTACTACTTCTAGAGCAGAATCAAGCACATCACCAGCACAAAACACATCCTGGGTTTACACCCAAACACTTTTTTGGGGTGCAGGCAAACCAGCAAGCCTCCAACACTGACATTTCCACTGAAAGAGATCACAAGAAGGTGGGCAGTGCTACTGAATGAAAATTGGATTTCAAACACATGCTCAAGGATGGATTTCCCTCTCCTACCCTATCCCCTCCTAAGGGTACAAAGCCAGTTCTAGATCTATGCTGTCCTACCTACAGCCCACCAAGGGCATGAGGAATCTGTCAATAGCATTTAGTAAGCTTCAGAACAGGTTCTCAGGTCTGACACGGGGCATCCAGGCATTAAGCACAGAGCTGTGCAGGACCGAGTACCTATGCAGCCTGAATTATGCTTAAAAAGGTAAACCCCTCCCTTAATAATCCATGTTTTTATGCAAGTTGATAGTCATCAAAGAGAAGCAGAAAAGGAAGAGCTGTGGAATACTCTGGCACATCCTCTTCATACCAGTGAATTTAGACTCTGTGTTTTCTTTTGTGTTTAGTCTGCTGCAAGGGCTTGGCGCAAGCTGGGGCCAAGGCAGCCAGTGGGGAGCATTAGCTCGGACCTTCCCACAGAGCTCTTGGCTTGCGCTGCAGACTTGCAGAGAAATGTCTCTTCCCTCTGTTCCCCTCCTCCTCTGCAGACAGCCAAATCCCAAACTTGGTTTCATCACTTCAAGGGTGAAGTAACACAAATTACTTCTACAGACCAACCCAGGAGATACATGGATGAAAGCAGGTTTGGGATCTGGTCCCTGTGCTGCATGTGGGCTTGCCAGAGCAAAATGCAGCAGTGTTCAGGGCTCTTCCTTTTGGGAAGAAATGTTTAACAGGAATGAAATAGTCACAGCCCTACAGCCTGACATTCTGCCTATCCATGAAACAGCCAGAAGCTCTCCAAGTTTCCCCAATCTGTCCCCCACTGCAACTTAACTCTGACTTGGAGGAACAAACTAATCTCCACACTCAGCAAGTCCCTGAGCTCTTGGAGGAAGCTGCTGGCAGAGTACGTGGAGACAGAGCAAGACAGGTTTCAAACACGGGTGCTTAAGCACTATCTCCAGAAAACGACCTTGGCCCAACAACCACCACACAGTACTAACACTTTGTCATTACTGATGAGCCACCGTGCCAAATACATTTAAAGTCTATCTAGAAGAAAAAGTCTATCTAGCAGGTCCCAGCACCCAGCCCTCACACAAGTTTTATGCTATAGTTCAATGTCAGATCTGAACTTCTCCAGCTCCTGAGTGCTTATGTTCATGGTCAGTGTACTGCAGTGTCTTTTCTGCAACCTGAAACCTCACCCACACTCCCACGTACCAAAGGAGAGCATCAGCTGGAGGAATGCAGGAAGGCTGCGACTCAGCTACTCCCTCAACCTTAGCCTTCAGACCACCAACCTTGAGAATCAGGCTGAAGCAGGAGACCTGGCTCCTAAACGTCATCAGGTTTGAGGCTAATGGCAAGCATCTTCCTTTGAGGTCACTTAGTTTCCAACCCTCAGATAAATCTGGTGACCTATCCTTCCTCCTGTTTTTAAGGAAGGGAAAAAACTTCCCAGAAGCTAGCAGGCTGTCAGCAGTTAGGATAAACAGAAGGAGATATTCTTGTCGTTTCAACCTTCAAATTATTCAGGCATTTTGCAATCAACTTTTTTTAAAAAGACTCAAGCACTCCTGTGCTTAGTCACTTACACTTTTTGTTTATTTGTAATTTATTCAGCAAAAAACAGGAATAAAGGTTTCCTAGGAAGCAGGGGGAGTAGTAAGATCATTAAACAGATGCATGTAACTGCGAGTCACCAGCATACTAGAAAATATCACTCTCTCTAACATTTATTTGAAATTCAAGATGAAATCATCCCTATCCAACACCAGAGCCCTTCTGGTGCCCAAACATTTTGCAGTTCTACCAGTAATTTGGCTCCAGTCATTTTAAACTGAGCCATAGCGGATGCTGGGTCTATGAATATCCCTCGTACTTTCCCTCTTGTCTGAGAGGCAGACAGCTGTTTTATTTTGCTAGTATCACTTTCCAATTGCTAGGGTGGCTGTACTTGACCTCAGCAGTGATACTGGGGATTGAATCACCATGTCTATGTTCCAGAGTCAACCCTGACATGCTATTCCACACCTCATCAGTGAATACCCCATTTTTGTTTTGCCTGTTCTGCAAAAATAATCAGATTTTCATTACCTACCGAGTTAAATCCCTACAGAGTTAGGTGAAAGCAAAGTTTCCAAAAAGACATTTTGGCTAACAGCTGCCTAGGGAACACCAATTCCCTTTAAAGCTTCTCTACGATGCCAAAAATAGCATGCCAAAGATTTCCTTCATAAAAAAATAAATTAATCTTACCCATTTTTCTGCCATAAAACAACTGGGATAAAGTTGAGCATATTCAGAGCTAGAACATTAACTGTTAAGCAACAAAGATCTGTCTAATCTTCTATAACCTCTTGCATAGAAAGCAGTTCTGAGAAGCTTTAAAGCAAACTGCACAGAACAAAAGATTAAGTTACAAGTATAGGTATCCTGGCTACAATATGGTTTAGAAATTATTTGGTATTAAACAATTAACTGAAGACATTCGACATTCTGTACCAGATTTTCACAATCCTCTGTCCAGCTGACCTTGGTTTTTCCCTAAAAGAGATGCAGCGAGCACCATCTACAGGGTTTCTGAGCACATGCCATCTCAAACTCCTCCAAAGTCGCAGGGAAACTCTTCACTATTGCTTTATGCTTTAGTTAGAACTGAAATTACTGCCTGCCAGCAATGACTAACAGCAATAGATCTCACACAAGGCGAAATCTAAAACTGTCAGCAAGAGATGTACAAATTGCCCCACAGGTCTCTCCAACGCCAACATCTAACATGGACACTGCTGGGTGGAAGTTGATATTCCAGCTAGCAACATTATCACCACCCAGCAATAATATTGCTTTGTTCCATTATCATTTTGGAGATGCAAAGGATAGAAACAGTTATTCTTTGCTTTCAACTTTATGATGATAGAGCAGATTCCAAAAAGCAAAGGAGTTAAAGAACTTTGGAAGAATTTTCCTCAGAAGTCATTCCTAGGAACAAAGCAGTTGATTTTACAGTTTGGTCATCTAAAAGCTTTTGACCTTAAATTGCCTGAACTTTTGATATTCTTTCTGTGGGAGTCACATCTCCCTGCTCATTTTGATCAGGTTATAATTTATTTTCCAGTGCCTGGGGACCTAGTACATGAGAAAAGTTGGGTCCACCCATGCTAACAGGTAACTCAAATACTTCACTTCTCAGAAGTCCAAAATTCTTTATCATTTGTGCTTAAAGTTATCTATAAATTGTGGTGGGTGGGGTTTTCGGTGGGGTTTTTTTTGTATACTAATTTCTCTCTAATTCAATTTTTGATACAATCCATGCCTGAGGCCAGACCCCTACCATGCAGCTGATTAGTGTCAAGAACCTCACTGTCTATGAGGAAGGGACTTCAGAGAAAATGTTCTTATCCTGAGCAAACATTGAATATTTGGATTCCAATGATGCCTACAAGTGCTCTTTAAAAATAACAGATCAAAAATTCCCCAGAAGCTCCAGCAGGGAAAACAAGGCAAGCAGCCATACAGTTGACACCAGTGAAGTAATAAAACCCAAAAAAACCCCAAACCCATCCACTGTCAAAAACCCCACCCACGCACCATCCCTTCTATTGGCATAAGGTGATAACTAACCTGTCATAGAGTGATCAGAACACAGTAAAAGCAAAATGACTTCACAACCTTTACTTGCAAGTAGTAGGTGGGAGCAAAACACAAAACTACATCATTTGCTTGGAAACAAACTTGCCAGTTTTATAACTTCTGCAGCACAAACTGCACCCTCAAGTCTGCGGTCAGAGACAAAAGGAATTCTCCGCAGGAGCCTGACTTCCACCTTGGTGTTGTTTCCAGTTTTTGACTCTGATTCATAGGCTTGGATTTCCTGGAGGATCATGTGTTCTGGAAAACCTGTCAGAGGCAGATTAATTGTTGGACCAATGGCAATTAAAGAAAAATACTGCAGCATCTGCTTTAACAGATGCTTCTTCAGAAACACTTCAACCCATGTGATACAACACATTTTTCTATTTTGCCTTCCTTCATTCAGCAAGTCACACTCAAGCACATAAATTTCCTGCCACTTTAAGTCCCATGAATTCAACACCTGACTTGAGCTTTAAGTTCCAGACATGACTGCTTGAAAAAACATGAATGTGTTGAAAAGTGAAGAGCTAAAAGGATGTGTGGAAAAGGATGTGCTGGCATTTATTGATGAGCATGAGGAAGACAGAACCACTGTAACACCAAGCCTACAGAACTCCTGCAAGATTTGAGGCTTCCAAAATTTCCATGATAATGCTATAAATATGAAGCTAACAGAACAGTGCCTCCCGGAGTCTGAATAGCACCAGTACCTCTGTTTTTACTTCAGCAGTATTCAGAAAAAGCAGAAATAAATTGAGCGAAACACTAGAGCAGCTCCTAAAATGCAACCAGTCTTTGTTTTGCTATTATCCCCACATCACATGCAAGAAAGTAAGTCATCAGTTTTGGGGTTCTTCTCATAAAACTCTCCTTATACATGCTATTAACCAAAGGTAGGTTGAGGAAAAACTTGGATTAAACAACTCATCAGGTAAAAACCTCTCTCATCGGAGAGGAAGTATGACACCAGAACGTAAGTTTCCTGGAGAGATGGCAGACCAATATTAAGTAAAATATATTCTAGGATATGAAAACAAAAAGAAGGAAGAGATGGCAATCAATATGATTAAATAGGAAAGAAATCAGAAAAGCTAAAGATATCAAAGAAAAATACCTCCTGAACAAGGTGAATTACAAATTCATATATTAGAAACAGTTTATAAACAGAATCAGTGAGATTAAAAGTCATTTGTATTGAAAAGCAAATACACACAGTAAATTCTTCTTTTCTGAATTTAAAAGGAAGCAAAATGTGTTCACATCACATGCAGGTGACTAAAATCAATCAGCTGGCATTCATGGATGACATTAAACAGTACTTACTACTACAGCATTTTCAGAGTCAACAGGTCCAAACAAACAACATGACAGTCCTAAAAGAACTGGATGAGATCTCAGATTAGAATAGATTAGGAATACTCTGTTTATTTCCTTTCTATATCAAAGATATATTTAAACTGAATTCCAGCACAGTGAAAGTAGACACCTGTAGACTGAGACTACTTAAAGAGAATAAGCAGGAAGGCACAGGTAATTAAGCAGCTGGCAATGATTGCACAGGTTGATCAGATGCAATATCAGAGTGCTCAGAAAACCACACCTAACAAACCACCCCAACAAAGGCACATGACCAACTGTGGCAGCAAATTCCAGAGAGAAATAAGAGATGCTCTGTGTTGCTGACAAAGAGAACTATCATGGACAGGAAAAAATTCTCTAGATGTTCCCAAGTAAGGCGTAAGTTATTCATCTCAATAGGGGGATATGAAGGTAGTTTAAAGGTCCACAAGAAAAATCAGATCAAACAGCCTAAAAGTCTCAGTGAACACTAAACTCTGAACTGCATAGAAGCATGGATTTTTAGTATTTCCAAATAAAAGTAACTGTGCACAATTTATGCTTGAAAAAATTATACCCAAGTCCTCAAAAAGAAATTGAAAGCATAAAAATGTATTAAAAAATAAATTTATTAACAGCAGGAACAGGGATTTATTCACTATCTTCAGCATTCAGAGAGATTCTTTTCCTTGATGGGGGAAAGAGAAATGAGTATCAGGAATCCACGATGAAAACGCACAGATGACAGTAAGTGCAAACACTCTAGGGGGAAACCCCTTAAGTGGAATGTTACAGGTGGGCATTGAAATATTTTATATTACTATTAACTTACAGACATCTTCTTTCACATTTTGAAACACATCTATTGTTTTATATCCTGTGTCAGTATTTCCCTCTCTTTCAGAGTCTTTTTTGCCGTGCTAAGTTTGAGTGTTTGAAACCTGCATTCCTGATGAACTGCTCTTGAGTTCTGCTGGAACCAAGAGTGCATATATCCATTGTAGAAGTCAACTGCTGTAAGCTGCTTCTTTAATATGACTGTTTTGATTCCAACCCAGCCTTCCTAAAAATAAAACCAAAAAATGGTGGTAAGCTTCTTCCATGTTTTAAAATTATCTTTAGCTCTCAATAGGCTGACTTACAGAAGACATTTTATTTAATGTCACCATGTTTACATTACAAGTCAAGTTCTCACTTACAAATGAAAAGCCTGTTAGTGGACATTAAAAGTTCTTCAAGGCATCAAACAAAAAGACTGATGCAAATCTAAACAGTGAATAATGATGGACAATTAAGACAAAAGTTATGCAACACAAATACTAAAAACCTCATCTTTAAGGCAGTGACTATAAAGCAAATGGGAAAAACCTACCTTGCAACGAGCTATCAGTGTCTGGGACACTTTATGGTATAGTAGAGAACCAGGAACAGTTCCACAGTCATTTAATATTTGATCTA
The DNA here is from genome assembly GCF_965140245.1 of Athene noctua. Classification (NCBI taxonomy): domain Eukaryota; kingdom Metazoa; phylum Chordata; class Aves; order Strigiformes; family Strigidae; genus Athene; species Athene noctua. The sequence goes on along the minus strand of NC_134049.1, from coordinate 12,970,721 downwards.
AAAGCAAAGCAAGATTGTTGGCATAAAAATGCTAGACAAGTACAAAAAAGTTTGAAACACTTATGTCTCTTTGAAGCATGATAATCACCTTGAGTCACTATTTTGCTCAAAAAGTGTTTTATTGTATTCTGTTTTGTTATACCCAAATGAGCAGGGGAGAATGAGGCACTGCTCCATACCTGACCCATGAAGCCCTCTGGCACACCACTGGGCTCTCAGACTCACAGGCTACTACAGAAAATAGTTTAAGTGATAGTACACAGGGACACCTTTCCTAGTGAGAGGTCCACACACAATGGACTAGACAAGGATCTCCTAATTAGAGGATTAAAATCCTTCTGTCTCAGGATTCACAGGACTATACCTGCTGCTCGCTCAACAGCATTACAATGCAGTAATGTCCTTAAAACCCATTTTATGCTCATCTTTGGGCAGAGAAACTTACTGCGCTCTGAGCATATATGAGACTGACTTAGTTCTACAGGAGTTCCAGAAAGTAGTAGTTAAAGTGATTGTTTAGTACAATTGTGTATGATCTCCAAGTCAGTGTTTGAAAAGACAGGAAAATATAACTTAACAGATTAATTTAAAAGTAAATACCAGCAAAACCAGGGATATTATCCACCTCCTCAAAATCCTGAAGCTTAACAGTAGTGCCCTGCCAGAGTGTCTGCAAAGGAAACTGGAAACAGAAGCAGGTGACACATTGAGAATAATTTTCATCATTTCCAGCCTATTTTTTTTTTCTTATGCAAGATACCTGTGATAACAACATTAAGGGAAACATTTAGGTATATGTCCAAATAAGAGATTTTCCTTGTAATATCTAATTTTCTTTGTTCTTCCTCATCTCATCGACAAGCAAATCGTTAGCAGATGCAAAATGAGTTAAGCAAGTAGCTACAACAGCTGTTTCCTGTAGCAGTTTGCACTGTTTACTGTCATGCAAACATGTCACTACAGTGTTCTGAAACCCTCTCAAATCCAGCAGTGGAAATCTCAGAGCTAAAGGAACAATACAAAATTATTGAGCTGATTTCACACTTGGGATCAAGTTCATGAAAATTCTCCTCCACACTAATTCCACCTCTAATGCTAAACTGTGCTGGGATTTTTAAAACACATGCTAGGATTTAGAGGCTAAAATAACTAAACATGAGTTTTAGTCATTAGTTAAAATATCTACAGGAAAGTCAAGACATGCTAGAGGACAGAAAAGGGTTAAAAAAAATCCACGGTCTTACCATACTTCCTATTGCACGATGCAGCTGAATTATTTGGGCAGCCGTTTGCTCCTCCCACTTTATACAACTCTTAGCTATAGATATTTTAGGAGCTAGGGCGAAAAAAAGAAATTAGAAGACTTCATATTTTGTTTTGCATCTTCCTGCAAACAAACAGCTGTACTACTTTATTCTATTTTAAACCCAGGTTTATCCTGACCAATGGGAGGTCTACCATCTAGCCATAGGTACCTTTAACAACAAGTGGAGAAAAGATTTTGTAAAAACCTCAATTTGGATTACTTATACTTTCTTCTTAGTTGTTCTCTAATTTACCCACTGCACTGCAAACTGGTAACATGTATTTACAAGCACAGCTATAACACTTTTGTGTGCGTTACAACCACAAAGAATAACAAACTCATTCAGATTTTGTGACATCACTAGTCATTCTGATATTGTACATGCAACTGGAAAAAAAAACCATTAATGTAGTAAGTCTGAAGAATTCTGAAGTATTTTTCCCTCTGTATGACTTTAAGCCAGAAAAGGCAGTGAAGAGACCATACTAAGAAAGGTATATAAAAGAATACAACCCAGCACAGTAGGAAGAAACCTAGTTTTTCAGCTGGTAAAAGAAAAAATTAACAAGTTGCATTAAATATGATGCATACCTACCAAATGTTATTCCTTCTTTTGGTTGCTCTTTTTTATTTTTTAAACTTTCAGGCAAGTTTTTCAAAACTGATATCAGCTGCAAAATTAATTTTTGTAGAGTATTAGCAAAGCTAGGTAGAGCATATTTATTAATAGTAACAGTAAATCCAACACATACAAATACAGTACTTAATTTTTCATCAGTAAAACTTTCTTGTGAGCTTTTAGAAAATTGGGTCAGTATATTCAGAATACTTGCATCATACACACAAACACACTAAACGCATCCTTCCCACCAAATCACAATTAAAAACCCACAAGTATACTTTTATGGATGATCTCCTCTCTGATATTAATCCTAGAACAGGACAAAAGCTGATAATATTAAGATGAAAAAGCAGATATTCACTTTAATGAAAGTAGGAACTGCAGTTTCCATACAAAGCACTCGAGTTCTTCATTAAAACAGCAATGCACAGTACCAACACTGACAGCTTATCACACACCACTCAGCTTCCCTCTCCGCAAGGCAAAGTGCTCACAAAGACAGTTTCAGATCATTCTCTTCTTAACAGTTGTAGTCAACTCAGAACATGATTAAAGAGAATTCTGTTTACACATGTTAAAAGCAAGGAACTAATCAGAAGCAACACTAGCTTGCATGACTTTACCATGTTTGCACCCATCTTTGATAACATCACTTCCAGCTCCTTTGCAGTACAGTGCGGGGGAACAGCAAACTCTTCTTGCTTAATAATTGGACCTACATCAAACCTATAAGGCAGAAAACACACAAGCTTACTGGAAGAGAAGCTATAACTCAATTAGCAGTTCAAAAGTCTATGTTCAATATATTAACTCAGTTATTAATTATCCCTTTTTTCCTCTAAAACTTTACTTTTCACACATTATCAAACAACATTTGGTTCACAAGACAACACAGGGAAAAGAATATCAGATAAATCTTGGCAAGCAAGATTCACCTCCGCAAGCTGAGATGGTTATGAATACACAATTCACAGCTCAGAAGCATAAGAGCTCAGAAGAAGCAACCTGAAATATTCGGAAGAAATTTGTTTTGCACTTTCCTGAGATCTATTATCAGACAAGCATCCAAGAAAGAAAAGACAACTATGATAATGTGTTTTTACAAGCCTTTTAAGCCAGAGTTTGTGCTGAAACTAAAACATAAACTATCTCTCTCTCAGCCCTAGACAGGCAGTGGCTTGTCCTGTTTCATTTACAGGAGGTTACAAGCAACTCTGAAGTCTGAAAACCAGATCTTTTCTGTTCTGTTATACCAAGCCTACGCATCTAGCTGTGTGACCATTCTCTGCCTGCTCCCTGTAATAATAAGAATTAGAGAACAAGCCTAGAGGCTACAGTGCAAACTACACACTTGCTAAAATACTGCATTTGTGGCAAGTCTCAAATAGTCAGATGAAAGCCTCTAAGCATTTCAAATTTTAATATTAAAAATACACGATCACTTTTAAAAAAAAAAAAATTAAAAAGTGATTACATAAAATTATTTAAATGATGACTTAAGTGGTGATGCTTTAAAGTCCTGAGAGGCAACAGAAGCAGTAAGCTGTCTTGGGAAGCACATTGAACCTACCTTTTTGGCCTTATTTCCATAATTGTCACCCCAGTCACTTTATCACCATGAAGCACTGTGTGGATTATCGGTGCAGGACCACGCCATCGTGGGAGACAGCTGGGATGGACATTCAGCACGCCGCTGAATTGAAATATTTTACAGTTAGAATAGAAACAGTACCTGAAGCTGAACCCATATGTAAATGGATGTGCAATATTTATTACACTAAAACTACTTTAAGAATTAACTCCTCAAACTTTCTGAAGTGTTACTAGCTTAAATATATATTTAAAGGAAAATTCACATTATATAACCTTCGGTTTCTCAGTGAACACAGAAAAAGAGATGAGAGGAATAAAGGTAAACACATATGCTGAACATTTGCATAGATCTACATCAACATGCTAAACAACAGCAAACCTCACAATAACAGAAGTAGGGCTCAGACTAAGCAGCCAAACCCAGAAAAGAAGTTGACTTCACCTGCTATAAGTCAAAGGTGCTGACTCAAAAACCTTGCTAACAAGGCAGCAATAGATGCCCTGTCAAGCCACTTACTATGGGAATTGCAGAATAAGGTCCTCACTTAGGAGACGTCCAAATGATGCCACCACACCCACGTCAAACTGCCCCACAGGTCCCGTGTGTGGCCACTCGTGAATAGGTAGCTGGAGCTCCCGGGCACAGCTCCTCACAGGCAGACCCCCAGGCAGGCGGGAGGGCAGGGTCACCACCTCCAGCCTGGACACGAGTGAGTCCTCGATGGGCTCCCTGGCGTGGACAAGGCATTGAAAACATCACGCAGGCAGAGCAAGGGAGAAGCGAAGGTCAGGTCGCCCCCACCCCTCACTGTGTCACCCTTTCCGCAGCACCTGCCCCTCCAACTCCTACCCCCTACTCGGTCCCGTCTCCCAACCCCACCACCCCCAGCTTCCTCTTTTCAATGCCAGACCCCCGCCAGCCCCACGGTCCCTACCCTCCCACCTCCCACCTCCCAAGTCCTGAACCCACTCGTGACGCCACGGTCCCTGGCCCACCCTAAGGTCCCCGGTTCCTGATTCCCCCGACCCCGGCTCATCCCCCAACAGCCCCTGAGCCCCCTCACCAGCCCCCATCTCCCACCCCTCAGTGCCCGGCCCTCCCTCACCTTCCCTAGCCCCTCCCTCCACACCCCCTAACGGCCCCCCCCCGCTCAGCCGCCGTCGGGCGGTACCTGGCCGCCTCCAGAGCTCGCAGGGTGGTGACGGCGAAGCGGTCGGTGCCGAAGAAGAGCACCCGCCATGGCGGCGCTGCCGCCCGCCCCGCCGCCCCGCGCGCCACCTTCACCCCCTCGCGCCAGGCGCGCAGCAGCCGCCCCCGCATCACGGAACTTCCGGCGCCGGGCGATGACGCACAGAGGCGCGCGGGGCGGGAGAGCGCGCAGCCGCCACTCGGGGTGAAGGCGCCGCCGCCGCCATCTTGGGGTGGGGCAGGCGGGCTCGGAGCGGCGCTCCCTCAGGGGCCGGGCAGCGCCTCCCGGGTCCGCGGCGGTGGCACCATGCCGAGGGAAAGGCGAGCGGTCTTGGGGAGCGGAGCCAGGTCTCTGCCTCAGCCGCGGCCTCGGCAGCGCAGCCCGAGTCCTGGTTCCTGTTTCTCCACAGCGTTGGTGCTGCCCCAGCGAGCGTCTCCCGTGGCGGTGGACCCGTAACCCTGGCCCTCATGACCGTAAATTGGCCGCTCTGCCTCAGTGCGAAGATAAGGCTGAAAAATGTCGGGGTCAGAAAAGGGTGTTGACACCGCAGCCGCTGATTTTCTGCTGGCTCCAGTGCAGTGTTTGAAAAGCTAATTTCTGTGTCTCCTGTGTGGACAGCTTTGTTTTAATAGTGATGATAATTTAAAGAATGTTTTCTTGTAAACCACTTAAAGAACTATCTTCTTCCGTAACATAAGAATAAAAACATTTTATCATTCTACTAAGAACATTCTTTTCCCCAATGGGAAGATGGTTTATTTGTGAAGCTTTTCATTTAATGTAATTTACATACAGAAATTCCCTATGCATCTAAATCACAGTATATCCTACAGTCTTTGACACTCAAAATTTCTAAAACATGGAATGTGAGAATCTGGAAACATTTCCTATATGCTAGTGAAAACATCTAAAATACTTGGAAATGGGATGACAATTTGCATCAGACAGATAGACAAGGGAAGGCTCAGTAAGGAAAGTGAAATTCTGTGCTGTGCCAAGCAGCACTGTGCATATTCATTCCCTTTTCCACATCTGTTTTGCTCATCATTAGGGCTTTCTTAGACATGGAAGATGCTTTCATCTCTAGTGGTAGAGAAACAAAGGAAAACTAATGAGAAAGTGCTGTTAGAGGTAAAAAAAATGAGTCAGGTCATCCTAACTGAGGTGCTTACATTCCTGCACCCTGAGAAAGGGAGAATACATTACAAATACTGAGGTAATTTCCTAGCTGATATTCAGTACGTAGAAATCAGTTGATCCAGAAAATGTAATTCTCTGGTACTTGGGGAGCCCCATGAAAATTCTCAGTTTAGTCACATCCAGGACACACTCTTCAATTCCAGCTGCCTTATCTCAGGGTGCATAGTTGAAAGGGTACAGTAAAAAAATAAAAATATAAACAAGAGGGTAGCAAGGATGAAGGAATGGCTTCTGCTTGAGAAGAGATTAAGGGAACCAGCACAGTTCATCTTAGAAAGCGGGTGGGGGAAGAAGAACAGACAAGCAGTCTGTCTTATCATAAATAGTATGGAAGTAGTAAGCAGGGAACTGTTTATCGTTGCACAATAACTAAGTGATTATAAACGGTGTTATCAGGCACTTACAGGTATCAGCCCCAAAAGAGCGGAAGCAGCATTCCACACAGTGTGTAATTTGGCTACTTACCTCAGATGCTGAAAAAATTTGACCACATAATATCTCAGATGCTGAAAAATACCCATGGTTTCCAGAAGCAGACAGCGCAATTGCTGGAAGGAGACGTCCTGTGTTGTGTGGGTGAATGCCAGCTCTCGAGGTCTTGGGTGAAACCCTGGATTTATCACCAGCACTTCAGAAATATCAGGGACATAGCATGTGTGTCTGGATGGCCTGAAAGCTGGGAATTTGAACCCAGCATCCAGCTGCTGCTCTGTGTTAACTTCCAGGTACCGGATCCTGGCACGGAAGGCACTGAAGGTGTTGGCGCCACATCTGCACTGTGTGGAGCTTCACCTGCTGCTCGACAGGGGTCTTAAACCCTGGAGATGGATTCTCAGTGTTGGCAGCAGTTAAAGCTCCTGAAAATACTGAAACTCCATGCTGAGTTTTTGTCAGACTTATGCATGAAGTAATGTTGCATTTGCTATGAGTTTATGAAGTGAACCTAAATTTACTCCAGCATACTTGCTCCCAAGTAATTCATCTTCAGCTCTGATACAACTCTACAGTTCAAACAGATTATGGCTATTATTTAGTATTATGCCTTGGATACAGTGTGCATGAATTTTAACTGAAGATTTATTTCACTGTAATTTTTTCCAGCAGAATGAAAGAAACAATCTGATTATTTCACACACACGTGCACAAAAAAGCTCACAAATATTGCTTTCCTGCTGCATTTGAACTATGCTTTTTTTACATGGAAAAAGAAAACCCAGCCCTGAATGTTTAGTTATTCTGTAACCAGGCATTTCAGGTCAAAGACACAGAAGGGATCAAAAAAGATAAGCAAAATTAAAACGCCAAGGTCAGACAAGTTCTTCCTAAGAGTAGTGAAGACAAATCTGAGTAGGAAGCAGAACACAAATCAATGTCCTAATCTCCACTTTGCTTCCTAGCCAAAGACACTGAAAGTGTCTCCAAGAAGTAAAAAGATATCTCCCATTAAAGAGTGCCAGTGTTGTCAAGGGAAATACGAAATAAAACACAGCTGTTGCTGAAGAGATTGCTCCTGAGCGTGTTCGCAGTCCTCTGGAGGAGAGGATTACTGGGCACGAGGGCCAGCTCTAACCAGTGGGAAACTAGTTTTTTTTCCATGTACATCACACAGAGTTCTAAAGGCATCTTGGCCACCTACCTGCATCCTGACACTATTTTCTGAGGGGTGTGGGGAATGAAATAGGAGCCACTGTGCCAGTGCCCTAAGGCTTGTCCCTGACCCACGCCACTCCAGCCCAGGGAGGTGAGCAGAGGTGGTCCATCGCTTCACCACTGGCTGGTGGACATTGAACTTGCAGTAGGGCTTTGGGGGCCTCCCGTGTGAAAGGAGCTGTCAGACACCTCTTCTGCAAACAGCCCAAAGGTGGGATGGGACCCAAACGGCCACAGAGGAGCTACAGAGCTGCCTCTGACTTCCCAGGGGCTGCAGTCACTGGTCAGCTTTTTCCACCAGCTTTCAGAGACTTTGGCTGAGGGAAATACCAGTTACACCATTATCCCCATCTTCCACACAGCAACTGGGGAAATTATTTTTTTTTAAATTAAAATATAGATACATAAATCAAGCCACTTAGGAAATTGGGATGAAAAGGAACCTTCTGGGGCTTTGCAGTCACCCTCTACCAGTTACAGTCACCTCTTCACCATGGCTAGTGTCTCCATCCCTCTACTCAGAGATTGCACTACAGGGGCCAGGCATTCTCTCTGTGCCTTTCTCAAAGGCTGTGAGCCAGAGGATTTGGGTGTGTAGCTTGGGAGACCGCTTGCTGGCCTGTCACTGTATCCTGTCCCTGGCAATGGAAAGTTCACAATGACACTCTAAAAAACCATTGTGTAGTGTGATGGCACTTCTTAAATTATCCAGCTTGACATAAGGAGGAAAGTTTCCACGATTTCTAGCGTGGTGTGATGTCCCAGCTCAGTTTGCCTCTCCTAGCAGAGAGGAGCTTGTGTTTTCCTGGAGGATGTGTTTCTGAGTGAGAGCTCCCATCTGATTGTTGCCGGGCTGATGCTGAACAGTAGAACATCTCTGTTTGGGGAGTATGTGTGTCTGCTGGGTGAAATTTCACAGGGGCAGCCAGAGCAAGCTCTGAATCAGATGGGAGGTGGGATTCAAAGGAACGGGAACAGTGCCAAAGACACTTTATTTCAAGCTGGAAAACACCAAGAACAGGACAAACAGATGGAGACTGTGTCCATCTCCCATTAAGCTTATGCTAACCAGTACTAGCTGTGTGCTCCAAGCCCATCACCAAGAGCTATCTAGCTTGCTCTGCTGTGTGCAGCTCCACCCATGGATCAGGTAGTTCAGGGAGGAGGAATCCTCCTTTCCAAATGTGTCTGGCATAAAAGGACAGCACATCAGCCTTGGGACACTGCAAAGCCTCTTAGCAGACTTAGCCAACTGTTGCCAGTACCTGTGAAAGAGGGAGGCAAAATCTCTGATGGGTGAGTTGAGCTTTGCCTGCAAAATCGGTTGCTCTTATAAGATGCTCTGAGAGCCTTAGAATGATTGTTCACTAAAAAAACAAGGGTTCATCTGCTTTATCAGGACATGCTTCCTTTATGTAATGAGGACTGAGCCAGGCAGAGTGAACATTATCATTTATTTTAACCCCAGGGTAACTTATTACTGAGTGTCATTCTACTCAACATGCCCTTTTAATACCGGTTACGCCAATAGCTTGAGCAAATAAGCTGGAAGTTCCTGCGGTTCATTCTTTGGGAAAAGGTCGTTCACCTCATGCTGTAGATGGACCCGCTAAAGAGGTGTGTTTTTTTCAGGGACTGGAGTGAACCTCAACTGTTGGACCGGCCTTCACACATGACTCAGGAGCCGAATGAATCACAGCTCGTAGCCTACTGAGAGCAGGAGGAAAGGCAACCTTGTCGCCGTAGTAAGGCGCTGACCAGTGCTCAGAGGAGGCATCTTCAGACAGCAGTGCTTAAAGAAGAAATGTAACTTCCTCTCTGCTGGGAACTGCATGTTTCTGGTAAGTTAGCGGAGATTAACAGACATTCCTGCTGCACTAGCTGGTGGGTTAATTTATAGCTAGCTGTAAAGAAAGGCTTATTTATTTATTTCAGTTAGAAAGCTCAGATTCTTGGAAATTTTAAGAAGACTGTGTAACTTGTTTAAAGAGAGACTGAATGGCAAATGAGAAGCAGGCTGGGATAACTCCTGCATATGAACAGCCTGGAAAGCAGTCAAAGGAAAATACTTAATATAACTCAGATTTGCTCTTTAACTTTTGACTTTACAAAGGTTAAAAAATAGTACAGACTGCCTTCTTGCTCTAATTTTTTAAATATTAAACCATTTTCTTGTGTTCTTTAATTGAACTCAGTCCTTAATGTACCTTTATAAACTAACCTATCCATTTGTATCTCTCTGGTGTGCCATTGTATATCCTCTATGAACCCCAAAGACAGGGCATCCCACTTTTATAATGTGTTTGGAATAACTGATGCATTTTAATACAATTAGTTAAGATAAGATAACCACCAGAGAGAGAGTCTGGAAGACAAGAGGGGACTATTTTACAAAGACTGGGATGTTATAGGTGCATTGTCCCATATTATGTAGTGGGTAGAGTATCCACAAGGACATTATCATCTTAGCAAAAGCTCTACTTGATGGTCTTCCCAGAAGAGGTTTTTTCCCCATCTTTACTTACATCAATATAGTAATTATCTGAAGATTTCTCATTTGCAGAGTGGGGGCATCATCTGGCCTGGTAAGCAGCTGAATATTCATCCTGATAAAAACCAACACAGAAAGCACATGGTGGTTTCACAGCACTGTGTGCTGTGCCCTGGATGAAGAGTGTCCCCATGCAGCTGGGGACATGTGTGTTCCTGCATGGCACAGGCCGGTCACCGGGTTATGTCACCCTTTAGAGCACCGATACCTCACCTCTGCCTTGTGTGTGTGACAGGTCTCAGATCTCAAAGGGCTTCCATCACGAGGAAGGATTTTACTATTTAAGTGCTGGGATCAATATGTAGAGCAAAAAGCAGCCACTTGCCATTTTTCTTTATTTTCCCAAGATGTCATTGAGGACCACCAAAGTCCAGAGATCTTGGTTTTGAACAGGAGGATTTGGGGCAGCATTGGTGAGTGACTGTTCCTGAAGTATGTACAGCATACAAATTTTGCAGCTTTTGATGTGAAAATCCCATTTGCAAAAAGAAAGAAATTACAGAGTTGTTCAGGTGTAAATATAAACTCAAAATAAGAGGTAGAATGTTTCCTTGAGAGGTTCTGGCCTCTTTGTACCTCCTTCCATACGAGCATAAAACACAGGAGCCTTCTCTCATTTGAGCTTCCCATGTTGAACCCAATCTGGGAAACAACCTCAGAAGGGTCTTGGGTGGCTTCAGAGGGCTAGGAGACCAAAGTCCACAGCTTAGAGTTGTCTAAGGCCCGGATCTAGGGGCTCATCCCCATGCAAGAGCAGCCAGAGTGACTACTGAGACGTGCAGGCAGAGGAGCAACAGGGAAGACGTCATCCACTCTCAGCTTGTTTGGGCAAGCGGGATGTGGGCAGCAAGGCAGAGCAACTGTGTGGGGAAAGCTGGAGGTGACTAAATATCTCTCTTTCAAGCTAGAAGATCCAAACTCTCCAGAGCATATCCAGCCCAACTGTGGGACTCACTGTTCCCTTACTGGGGAAACTGGTGGTGCAGACAGTGCTCTGAGTCCTGCTCAGGCTCTCCACTGCGGTAGATACACTGGCCTGAGAACACTTTGATTTGTAGCTTTGATGAATGAATCTTCCAAACTAGTTTGCTCAGTTTGATGTAGATGTGAAAGATCTTTAAAATAACAGTGGTTTCCCTTAAAGTCTTTCACCTAAATTTCCTGGTAACGCACAATAAATATCCATTCTGCTACTGTATTGTACTTGAGACGTTTTGGCCTCCCATGTCTGGGAGGGATTTGGTGATGCCGAAGACTTTATGAAGTAGTGAAGTACTTCTAGAAGCGTTCTCAGCATCCCTGCTGTGCGTGGCAGTTTTAGTGTGGACACCAGGAGGTGGCCAGCAAGTTATGAAACGCCTTAGGAGAAAATCAGCAACATGCATGTCAAATATTCCTGTTTGCACAAAGGATTAGACAGAAGCCTTGCACAGCAAGATTTAGCACATTCAAGTGGCACTTCTTAGTAGGGTGTAACAGACTTATAACTTGATTTCATCGGCACCAAGGCTTTATTTCCTCCTTTCTGAGAAGTGATCCATATAAATAAGCTAAAGGTTACCTGGATGGTAAGGTAATTGGCATACCTAACTGCAGGGAGCAGCTTTACCCATATTTTCTGAAAAACAGCGTCAAAGTGAACCACGTGTTTGAGAGTCCTGTTCTCAAAGAATTGCTAACAGGTGGTTTTCTGGCAGCAGGGAGCAAGCCTGCATGCCTGGTTGGCTATAAAATGTGAACTTTGAATTGTGAAGACATTGAGAAGTGGGGAAAATAGTAGCAATCATTAGGTCTATAACCGATAGGACAAATGCTTCCCTGAGGAGTCAGCAGCAGCGTTGTTGACACGCCTGGCACGGTGGAATGTTCTTGTGAGCGATTGCCAGGGAACAGTTTCAGACAGCGTCAGGGCACACTACAAAGGTGGATAAAAGTTGAGAGTATCAGACAGTCATAAAAGTCTAAGTCTTCATGTAATAATTAATGGCCTGTGGGGCCAGTATGTCTGAGGGATGCATGTGTGTTGTGGTGTCATTCACCTGCAGGTGGGTGATGGTTCAGATGAGGCCAGTTTGCTGAGCAGTGGGCTAGGGAGAGCCAACCCAACTGTCTTAGAGTAACTCACCATGGACAGCCAGGGAAGCCTCTGCTTGGGTCAGCTCCCTCCAGAGGAGGCTGAAGAACTGAGGTGGACAAGCAGCCATAAAAAATGGATTGATACCACTGACAAATGAGGGACTGAAGGCGGTGAGCTTGGCTGGGGAGGGGCTGGCTCTCAGCAGCCAAGCTCACATCTGCACAGGGTCACCTAGGCAAGGGGTCCAACCCCAGGCAGTAGACCTGTGCCAGAGCCACTCTGCTATCGCCTCAGTGCCTCCCAGAATCACCATCTGTCTGCACCCCATCCTGACTCACATCCGCAGAAGAGAACAATGTCACAGCTGTGGGGGTACATCAGATCCCTCTCTGAACACAGAGCTGGAGTAGGAAGGAGAATCAGCATAAGTGCAGCATAATTTAAAATATCATCACTGTGCTTTTGTCTCATTTCATCTGCTGTAGACACCAGAAGAGAAACATTCTGGCCTGCCATCTCCAGTCCCTCTGAGTAATAATTTGTGTAACTTCCAGGGTTTCCACTGATAAAACCAGTGGCACCACACAGTGGGAGCTAGCAGGGGACACTGTGAGGTTATCCCTCCCTTCTTGTCTCTCTTTCCCAGGCATCTGGACACTGACAGAACTCTGGTGAAGACGTGATCCATCCCAGCTCACAGACAAATATGAAGTTCTTCTGGATAATCCCATTTTTCCTGCTGCAAGGTAGAGTCTTGTCTTATAGGATTATGGCATGGGTAAAGTAGGTCACATGTACCGAGGCTGTGTCTCTTCACAGGCTCTCACAGGCTCTCAGCATGGGTTACGACAAGACATTGACTGCAGAGTGAGTTCACAGGAGCTGGATGTACATGTGCAAGAGTTTCCAGCATTGTTCTATGACCTTACAAACACCTTACTGGCTGAGGGAAAAGACATACAGATAGTATTATGGCAAAGACATATTAAAGACCTTAACTTTCTGGAAATACAGTTTCTTCCTCTCCATGAGCACATTTTCTTCAGTATACACCAGCAGCAGCCTGGATCCACCATGGAGAAGGTTGCACCCACAGCACAGTTGCGGTCTCTTTGACACCAAGGAAGACACTTGACACATGGAGATTTGATTTTTTTAAAATCCAGTTTGGGACTTTGTGCACCTCTGCTCTTCAGAGGGATGTTCCAGCTGACACTTTAAGGTTAGACAGCCAAACTGGAAAGACCTGAGCCCCAAACCCTTGCTCCTCTGGCTCTCCAGAAACAGATGTTAGAGGCAGTTCCTAGTTCATCAAGCTGGAGCAAGACATCAGGGTGTCTGTTCCCAGAGGCAAAGCAGAAGCCAGCAATGAGGCTCACCAAAGGGTCTGAGCTTCCTCTGCCGCTTGGAACGAACCAAGAGAGCAGCCTCCCACCTCCCAGGACCAGCAGGAAGGGGCTAAGCCTGGGCCAGGCTGCATGGGGCTGTGGGCTGACAGTACCAGCACACCAAAGGGCCCAGCAAAGTTCAAGTCTAGGAGAGGAGCTTACTATCATCTCTTCTCTGGGGATCAGCTACAGATTCAGCTTTGAACAGAGCTCAGTGCCAGTTGCAAGGGCAAGTCTAGCTGGGCTTCCCAGGACCCACCTAAAAGGATGTGCTTGAGCCATGTTTTCTGAGAAGCATGGGATAGGGAGGGCTCAGCTGCAAGCCCAGTGGTCCTGACAGAGAGAGGCTGGACTGGAGGAAGTTTGTGTCTTTAATGTCTTTTGCCCTAGGCTGTTCCCAATTCCAGAGTTTTTTGTCATTCCCATCTGCCCTATACACTCTGTGTGCATATATGTCCTGTGCTAACGGGATGGCCACACTCATGTGCTGGTTTCTTTGCAGACACTGGAGCTTTTCTGATGAAAAATGCTAAAGTCAAGCTGTGTTTACAAGCCAGCCCGATGAATGGGAATTTATTGCTGGAGGACTGTAATCCAGAGTCAGATTTCCAGGACTGGTCTTGGCAAGGCAATTCCTTGATGAATCATGGCACGCAGAGCTGTCTCTCCGCGGTGGGGGCTGACAGAGTGCAGACAAGTCTCTGCGGCAGTGGGGGCGACACGAGCTGGGACTGCTTGAATTCGCTGCTCTCTCCTCTGGGCAGCAGCCAGGGCTACCTGGTGGCAAACAAGAAAGGAGTCACTCTCAGTAGCATGACAGGTCTCAAGGCCCGATGGCAAGATGTTGCAGGCAGGAGCGTGTGCAAGGAGAAAGCAGGTAAGTGCTGCACACCTGGGCACCAGTGGTACATATCTACATCTGTATGTACACACACACAGACACAAACACACACATGCTGCTGGGGAATGTGGAAAGACACAGTCAGTGCCCTGGGGTCCTTCTAACCCTGGGTGCCTCACTGTAATGGGACCTGCAGTGTGAGTTAGAAATGCTCTCCGCTTCTCAGTGCCTGAGATAAAGCTGTGCCCTCGTGGCTGTGTTCTGCCTGCTTGGAGAGACATGCTGGGCAGCCCTGGGAGCCATGGGGAAGACCATTTCTAGCCTGAAGTATCGCAGCAAGTGACTGTTGCATCCTTCTGCTCTTTTCCTTCACAGCCAGGGCAGAGCAAGACAGGTACTACGCTGCAGCCCTTGCCAGCACACAAGTGTATGACCACACAGCAGGCAACGCGACCCTTGTGCTGGGTATAAATCAAGAAGAGCTGGAGGAGCTGCTCTGGTTCTTCCGCAGAGAAGACCGTAAGTCGCATTGATGTTGTTGGGTTGAGAGTTGAAATAGAGATACGTGGTCCTTGGCTGCTAACCCTTCTGCTTAATGGAGGTGCCAAGGGAATTACCCAAGGAGGTGATTTACCCCAGATATACAAATCTCTCCAGAAGAAGCAGGCCATGGTGAAGACAGTCATGAGGCTTTGTTGAGTGTCTTGTCCCAGTGAGGGGTTCAACCTCTTTCCAGGCATATATCCTGCCAAGAGAGCAAAGGTCTGGAATGACCAGTGATTTTGGTAGGGTGGAGGGAGCAGGTTGATATGAGCAGGTCAGTGGCCCGAGGATCGTCTTCAAAGCCACAAAAATCAAGGGCTCA
Organism: Athene noctua; assembly: GCF_965140245.1. Lineage (NCBI taxonomy): Eukaryota > Metazoa > Chordata > Aves > Strigiformes > Strigidae > Athene > Athene noctua. The sequence continues at coordinate 12,955,438 of NC_134049.1, read as the reverse complement.
GCATCCACTGCCGTCCGCGCTGCACACCCCGCCCGGTGTTCGAAGGCAAAATCTACCCGCCAGAGCATGGCAGCGGCAAGAAAGGCTGCATGGTGGAGAGGCCCTTCTAGCAGCGCTCCTGGTGGGATGCTGCAGCTCCTGGCCTTGCTCCCACCCTGGGGCACAGCCACTCCCAGCTCTCAGGCAGGGTTGAAAAGGCACATGTGGTCAGAGTGAGAGAGACAGAGCCCAAGGCAAGGGACTGGGAGCGGCAGAAAGCAGTTGTGTAAGTCTCCTGCCCAGGGAGGGAGAGTTCCCTGAGGTTATCCCCAAAAATGTGGTCTGGGTGCTCTGTTCTGAGTACTGAGCTGGACAGCAGCACCTCTGCCCTTATCCTACAGCCCAGCCATGGCACTCTGAGCTTGAGTATCCTCAGAAAACTCCTGGCTGTGCTCTGCGGGTCACACTGCTCTGTGCATGCTAATGCTGCCTCTCTGTACTTTCCCCCAGCATCACTGTGGAATTACTCCATCCTTGTGCTTTCCTTCGTGGCCATGATTTTGGGTCTTTTCCTTCTATCCATTAACATTGTGAAAAACAGGTGAGACATGAAAATTCAAGGGTCTTTTGGTGTGTGGTGGTGTGCTGAACCCCCCGCCCCAGGCAGACAGATGTGGGTTTGGCAGGGCAGGGCAGTGTGCTGAGACGCAGGGCAGGACAAGCCCTGAGTGATGGGGAGAAGAGCAAAGAGAAACTCCCTGTGCTTCATTGTAAAACCTTGCCTGGCTCCCTGCTCTCCTCATGTGTCACTCAGAATGAGCCACTTTCCTTCTCCAGGCCCCGGATCCTCAGCAGTAAAACACCTGCAACAGCTCTTCAGGGCTGTTGGGAGGGAAGCGAGATGCAATGTGAAGTGTGAGGTGCTCTCCCATAAATACAGGGGCTCTGGAGAAGGACTCCCCAGCCTTTTCCCAGCTGTGTTCCCCAATATTCCCCTGGGCTATACTGCTGTACAACAACCCTGCAGCTGAGGAGCAACTTGGTGTTTTCTACAGCAAGAAAAGTTACATCTGGGTGAGAGTTTTTGTCTTAAAATGAGAGAAAAAGAGTTAATGTTACAAGTGTGCCGTGCTCTCAGTTTAATGATGGCTTGCCAGGTGTTACTGCCTCACTTTGGGCGATGTGTGAACCCCGTGGCTGTGTGTACTCAAACATTTCAGACTATTTCTGTGACAGTGCAGCTGCCAGGGTTTGCCCCTTCCCACGGCCGAGGTGTGAAGAGATGGATGTGACCATCACGGGGGGTAGATACTTGCCCCCACACGGAGGCTTGCTGTTTCACTCCGCCTTTCCTTTTTATGTCTTTCCTGCAGAAAAAGGAAGATCTACGTGTTCAGAGAAGCAGTGCAAACCACGCAGCAGGCTGAGCTGGAAGCCAAGCAAGCCTTGATGCCTCTGCAGGAAAACAGCCCGGATGAACCCCGCAAGCAGGAGCCAGTGCCCCAGGATCAGAGATTGGGAGAAGTGGTGGTCCAGTGGAAGGATGGGACCATCACGTCTCTCTATGCAGAGAGCTCTGAGGATGCCTTATAATGGCAGCTGAAGTCAAAGCCCTAAGGAATATATCAGAATGTCTCAATTCATAGTGGTGGAAGTTTAAAAATGCAGTTTAGCCTGGAGAAACAGGAAAAAAAAGCAGCAGAAGCGGCTCTGGACTTGAGGCAAAGCTGTGTGTGCCCTGGATCAGCTCCTGGCTGGCTGGTCGGTACCTACTGCTCTCAGCTGCCTCCAGCCTCCTCTCCTGCACCCACTTCACCCCACCCTCAGATGCCACCTGCCCCCGCTGCAAACAGTGGGAGCTGAGCCGGGGCGGGAGGTGGGAAGTGGGAAGTGGGAAGAAGTGAGAAGCTTTTCCTGCGGACAGCCAGGGAACGTGCTGTCACGTCCCATCAGGAAAACAGCCACGCTGAAGCGGAGGTGCTTTTGTGTTCTTTTCAGAAATTGTCTTTATTAAAATACTTTCTAAAGTGGTTGATTGAAAACCCATATTGAATATCTCTCTCTCTTGATAAGGACATATATATATATATATATATATAATGTACAAATATACACGTGGATATTTTACTCTGCAGAATAACTGCAACTCCAGGGAGAAGCAGAGCATTTAACCTGAAACAGCAAATGAAACTGAACGCGCAGCCCTTGGCCCTGGCTTGGGCACAGGTAGACTCTGGTCTGCTTTTAGGATTCATTCACACCTATCACTGGGCACTTGTAGAAGCCATGAAATAATTTAAGAGCTCTTTGGAAAGACATCAGTCTTTTAAACAAAGGCTTATTCAGAGCATGTCCTTGTCAGTGAAGCATCACTCCTTGCAAAGCCTTTGAAAAGGAACAATATAGTGTAAAAAGTTGATTAAAAAACCCAGCTATTTTGGTATGACTTATTTCAATGCATGGGAATGAGTTTCGGGACACATGAGGCCTTTAGTCAACTGAAACAATATCTGCACCTTTCTTGTTTGGATTAAAAAAAAAATAATTCCTCCTACTTATTGCTCAGTTGGGGGACCCGTGAGACAAACGAGACGGGTGCCTCTGTGCTCGATTAATGATTAATTCCCCCTTTCTGGGCTCTAAGGTGCCCAAGTCAGGTGGGGGGCCCTGGGGATGTCCCTTGCCCTCCCGGTGGTGCCCCTGGCTCCAGCTGCTCAGGGAACCACCCAGATCCGCAGGGAAAGCCGGGCTGGTTCCCGGTGCCTGCAGCAGGACAGGGTGCAAACACCGCAGCAGCACTTGTCCAGGTGGGGACGTGAGCTGGGGCAGGGGCAGGTGGAGTGATCCTCTTGGCACCCCATTTGCTCACCACATCCCCACCGCAGGCTTTGCCCTGACACGGAGACTGGGGCCACCGTCCACCAGTGGCTGCTGCGATGCCCATGAGTCTGTCATGGCTGGTCTCAGCACTTGTGGAGCCAGGGGGTCATGGGATTCTCTTGCCACCCCCTCCACAGCCTGCAGGGACGGGTCTTAAAATATCTTGAAGCCTTTCAGCAAGGTGAGCGTGGGAGCTTTCCTCTTGCTCTGAGCCCGCGAGGACTTGACGGTGACCAGCTTGGCCTGGGCCACCGAGGGGATCTCCTTGTAGTTAACGGTGGAAAAGGTGTTGAAGGTGCAGCTGGCCAAGCCGTGGCGGGTGGGCAGGGCGAGCGGCGTGGCCACCGGCGGGCAGGGCTGCTCCTCGGTGATGAAGAGCGGCCGGGCAGGCGTGTTCCGCTCCGCCTGGCGCCGCACCTCCCGCACAGCTTCATGGAAGACGTGCTGCACCCCCACGAAGTCCTGGCACGCCGACACCTCATAGAAGAGGCACCCAAACCGGCTCGCCAGGGACATCCCTTCGGCTGCGGGCACCTGCCTGGTGAGAGCGGAGGGGATGGGTGCAGCATTCCTCGGGGCACTGCAACCATCCAAAAAGGGGAGCGAGGGGTGCAGGTGGGGAGCAGCAGACTCCATACCCTTTGTCTGTTTCCTGGTGAGCACCAGGGCAGCACCCACTTGTCCCCCATCCTGGGACAAGCAGGGGACATGGTTCCAAAAGGGTTTTGTCTTTTCTGAAATCCCGGAGTAATGGGCTGCGTGGGTCCCTGGGGGGGTCATGCCCATCAGGGACGTGTGCCAGGGACACAGGGGGGCTGGATGCGATGGCATCACGCTGAGCAGCGTGGAGGAGATGGGGCAGGTCCTCGCCGCGGGGAGGGGGAAGCCTCCTGCCAGAATTCATGCTGGGAGTGTGGGGAGGTTCGGCAATGCGTGGGAGGGGTTCATGTGACTCAAGGACCCGTGGAACCAACATTCAGCACGGCCCTGGAGTGGCACAAAAGGCCAGAAAAACACACCGGGGACATCCAGTCCTGGCAGCGGGAATGGGGCGAGGAAGCGCTCCAGGGAAAGGGCACATCTAGAGGGGACCGAGGAGCTGGAGCGGGCTCAAGGCCCGTCCAGGGACAGTGACACTGCCTTACCACGCAGCCAAAATCATCCTGCTGAATATACCAACAGACTCAAAATAAGAACAACCCTCCCCAGGCACAAGAACAGGAACCTCAGAGGTGTGGGAAGACATGGCAAATACCGACGGGGGTGGAAATAACCACAAAAAATTTAGATTTGGTTTTTGCAACCCAGCTGGATGGATGGGGGGGATCTGTGAGCTCTCCCCCCGCTGAGAAAAAATAGCCTTGCCCTGCACCTGATACCTGTACTGCTCCATGTCCAGCTTGTTGCCCAGCAGGAGCACGGGGCAGCGGCGCTGGCAGCCCCTCGCATGCAGGGCGAGGACCTCCAGGTAGCTCTGGCAGCCCTCAAAGCTCTTCCTCTCATCGATGCTGTAGACGACAAGGAAGGCGCTGGCCCAGCACAGGTAGCGCTCGCAGTTCCCGGGGCCATCCTGGGGGTGAGAGGAGTGGCTGATCCATGGTCCAGCCGTGGTCCAGCCACGTCACGCTGGGCGTTTGGCACCCACAGTGCCCCGGTGCCTCACCTGGTCGGCTGTGTCCATCACCTTCAGCAGCACAGGCTGCTGGTCCACCAGCTCCTCCGAGGCGTATGTGTCCTCTGCAAGGAGAAGGGTGGTTGTGAGGATGGGCTGGGGTATCCCGTCTTCTCCAAAGCCAAGCAAAACCTGGGATGCTTGGGACACCATGGAAAAATCTCAGCCCCTGATGAGAAGCATCCTCCACCAACGCCTCCCACTTCGCTCCTTCCTGAGACAATGTTGGGGCGGGGGGGGCTGGCAATGATGCCATCTAGGAGCAGTTACTTCTCCCTCCATGTCGCAAGCGTGGGCTCCCCTGGGAGGAGGGAGGGGAAGGAGCCCGGCACGGTCATCACTGTGCCCGGAGCTCAGCCCTTATCTAAATGACACGACCTGGCAAGATAAAGCAAGCTAGGGGCTTGACACTGGGGCTGTTTCCCAATAAATCAGGCAAAAAGAGCACCCCTTTCTTTTGGAAGGGGGGCAGGCAGGGAGAGCCTCTGAGCTGTTCCCCTGGGAGAATGATGCCTTCTCCGTCCGGGTCCTAACAGATGCATTTCGGAAAGGTTTTGACGTGGGAAGATGAAACCACATTCCCAAAAAAGATCTGAGAAGGAAAGGATTTATCCTTCTTTCCTAAGAGTCGCTGAGTTATTAGGGGCTGGAGTCAGTTCCTGGACAAGGTCCATATCTCCGTAATGTCCCCGATAAATCATTTATGGTTCTTCCCTGCACCCTGGAGTCAGGCCTAGGAAAATAGTTATTAATTACTCAAACGAGTGGAAAAAAAAATGCCCAGAACCATTTTCTGCAAAGCGCAGCCCCGGGGCTGCCCACTCTGCAGCCCCCACTCGCTCCCCCAGCCCTTTCCTTGCCCAACACCCCCAGGAGCAAGTAAGAATCACGAGATGCTCCCCAAGGACCCCCAATAATTCAGCTTTCAGTTTCTTTGGAGTGATGTAAGTTGCCAGTGTTCCCCCGTGGGACATGACCGCAGAGAGCGTGCTGCTTTCACCTCTGTTTTTACAGGCGAGTTTGGATCAAATCCAGCCCTTCTGCTGTTTTTCATGTAATTTTGGGTGGTTTGGGGTTTTTTTCCCCTTAAATGCCATATTCGTGGGAAACACAGGAGATGGGAAGGATTGGGACGGATGCTCCGTGGGAGCTCATGAGGGACACCGGGGGGGGGGAGCAGAAACACCCGTGGAGAAAGCATCTTACCCAAGTTCGGATCATATTCGCTTATGAACCTCTTGGTTAGAAACTTCACGGTCAGAGCTGCAGGAGGTGAAAGAGGTGGGTGAGGCAGGTGTGTCCCCCCTGGCACCGGCACCCTGGCACCCTCCCGATGCCCAGCCATCCCCGTGGCGGCAGGGCGCCCGTCTCACCTGACTTGCCGGCCCCCCGGCACCCCAGGATGGCCACGTTGCACTCGGTGAGGGGGCTCTGGGGTGGCCGCTCGCCACCGGCTCGGGGTTTGCCGAACATCGAGGACATCCTCCGTCCTGCGGGAGAGAGCCGGGGGGACGTGGGGCACCCGCTGCCATGCCGGATGGGGACCTTCTCGCCGCCTGGCTCGTGGGGTGCCCCAGCCTGGGGGAAAGGGGGGCTCAGCGGCACCAGGGAGGGGGATCCACTCGCCTCCATCCGCAGCCTGGAGTCAGAGTGGCCGGCATCACCATCCCGCCCAAGCAGAGAGAGCGACCCCCTCCTCCTCATCCCTCCACCCACCCTTCGCACCCCAGAAAGAGAAGAGAAACGCAGACTCCCACCTTCGAACCCGCCGCCGGAGGAGACGCGGGGCTCGCCGGGGTGCTCGGGGGGCCGAGGCCGGGACTGGGGGAGCAGCAGGCGCTGCACCGCGGGACTGCCGATGAATGAGGCAGGCGGAGGCGAGCGCAGCTCCCGCCGCCCGGGCCCCAGCCAAACTCCTTGTAAGGAAAGCTGCCGCGCCGGCGCCGGGCTGGACACACTGCCCTGGCCACCCCGAGGACGGTCCCCCCGGCAGGGCACACGCCAGCCCCCCAAGCTCCCAGGGCTTCGGGCAGTGACGCCCCCAGTCCCCAAACCCACCACGCCTCCGCTCAGCGGCCACCTCGTCATGTCCTTGGCACCTTGTCGTGTCCCCAGCAAGCAAAAGCCAGGTCCCGCTCCCCTGGGCTGAGGCCGGTGCACTCATTACACCTCCCACAGGCGGGAGCGGCACCCGGGAGCGATGCTGCCTGCGCTGCCACCGTGCCCACCGCTTGCCCAGCTCCTTCGCATGCATTGAAGCACAGCCACCTTCTGCTGCTGGCAGAGGCTTTGCAGGGGGAAAAAAAGCCCTTTTTCCACCCAAAAGGCACAATCCCGAGGGGGAAAGGGGAGCACAGGGAGTACTCACCGCTGCCCGCACCAAGCCATCAGCCGGCACCCAGCGGGCTCCGAGCCCGAGTAGGTGGCGGAGGCTGAAGTCAGCGTTGTCATGGCGATCGCAGCCATTTGGGATGGGGCTCAGCGCCCGGGACCGCAGGATACGGCCCCTAAACCGGCCCGAGGGATTTCTATGGGGGGCCGTAGCCGGGGGGTGAAGGCTGCTCCGTGGCCATGCGGGGCTGCTGCGCCGTTGGGATTATTGCCCGTTAATGCAGGCAGGATATTTTTAAACCCTCCCAAAATAGTCTGGGAGTGTGGAAGTCCCTGCAAGCCCCGGGGATGGGGAGGACGGGGATCACTGCTCTGCGGGATGCAGAGCCCCTTGGGGACCCCCGGCTCCCAGACCCCTCTGGACACAGGTCAAAGATGCTTGAAAGCAATCAGAGCTAAATGTGGTGTTTTAAGCTGGGTACTCAAAAGGCCCAATGACAGTAACACAAGCTCAAAGCTCTCACCTTCTCCCCTAAACTGAGATTTTTTTGGGGGGAACCTGCTGAGGCCATAATTCTGGGGCAATTACTTTGCTGTCACATGGTGCCCCGGGAGCTCCCAGCTGATGGGATGGGGGGGTTAAGGAGAAAGGAAAAAATATACCTTCAACAGGGTGGGCTGCTTGGTTTCAATTATGCATTAAAACTAAACATGAGCTGCAGGTGGCCATGAGGAGACGCGGGGAGCAGCCTCCCAGGTGAGCCCTGTTGCTGGCCCTCCTTGGCACCCCACAGCAGAGGCCAAATGGGGTTTCTGCCCAGCAAAAGCTGTGAATAGTACACAAACGAGTGATGTGCCACAAACTAACACTTTTCTCCACCATCAACCTCCACGTGAATCACAGGGGTTGTCTCTGCCCGCAGCCGGGCTTTACGGAGAATGGGGCTGGAGGGGACTTTTTTGGCGAGAAGGGGTTGCTGCACTTCATTTTCCTTGCCACAGGATCCTCAGATCAAGCTGGTTTAAGGGTCCTTGCACCCGGGATGGATGTTTCTCAGGTTGCTCGATGCCTCCTCCCTGCAGAGGGTGGCAAAGGGACTGGCCCCATAAAGGTCTCTCTCTGCCCGTGGCCACACTCAGAGGGCAGCAAGCCCCTTTCCCACAGCTGGGCTGGACCACACCAAGATTTGCTGGCATCAGTTACCTCCCTGTGGCCATAACCCCCACATTTTAAGGGGGGGGTGGGGGTGGGAAATTGTGTGGCAACGTGCTCTTCCCAGCCATGCAAACATGTTGCCTTCCCTGAGGTGGGGACCGTCCCTTCAGGACATTGCAAGGATGATGCCTGAGAGTGGGGAGAGCAAAACCCATCTGCCCTGGCAGAGGAGCCGTGATAGAGCCGGGCATCTCCGCTGTGACCTGCGCTGGCCGGTGACGTCGGGGCCCTGCCTGTGTTTTGGGTGGGCAGCTGAGCTCGGCGGATGCCTTTGAAAGGCCCGGTCACGAGCTCGGCTATCTTTAGCTGAAGGTATTTATATTCCAAGGCAGTGGCGTGGCGGCCGCTGGGCAGCACAGAAAAGGCATCAAAGGGTGGTGGAAGCAGCGGGGGCTGCGCCGGGACACGGCATGGAGGAGCATCGGGTGCTGCCCCACACCCCCCAAGAGCTGCTGAGCCCCTGGTTGAGGATGACCCCAGAGGAGGAAGGCTCCCAGGCAGGGCCCCCAGAGCGGGTGTGTATCTGGGTGGAAGAGCAGTCGTTCTGGGTGGAGAAGACCCTGCTGGTGGAGAGCAGCGAGTACTTCCGTGCCCTCTTCCGCTCAGGCATGAGGGAGAGCACGCAGGAGGAGATCGGGCTGGGGGAACTGAGCGCAGCCGGGTTCCTCGCCATGCTGCGGGTGTTGGCGGGTGAGAGGCCCATCCTCAGCAGTGAGGAGACCTTCCAGGCAGTTGAGTGTGCCGCCTTCCTGCAGGTGAAGCCCTTGGCCAAGTACCTGATCCACTCCATCAACTCCGACAACTGCATCCTGCTGTACCAAGCTGCCGCCATATTTGGCCTCTTGGACCTCTTCCACTGCGCCGCGCTCTACATCAGGGACAGCTACGCCGAGCTGAAGGAGTACCTGGACTGCCTCTCCACTGACTTGCTGGCCTACGTGGAGACCCTCCTGCCCAGCACTTTCGTGGCAGTGGGAGCCCACACGCCCACCTTCGAGTTCCTGGAGGACCTCTCCAGAACCATCTGCTACTTGGATGAGGAGACCAACACATGGAGGACCCTCTCCTGCCTGCCGCTGAGCGCCAGCACATTCCTAGCCGGCATGGCGACCATGGATAATAAGATCTACATAGTAGGTGGCGTCTATGGGGCCAGCAAGCAGGTGGTGGAGAGCAGCTTCTGCTACGATGCTGATGCCAATGCCTGGAGCGAGTTCCCCAGCCCTCATCAGCTGCGCTATGATGTCCGGCTGGTGGGCCACGAGGGCTACCTCTACGCCATTGGTGGGGAGTATGAGAAGATCTCACTGAAGTCCGTGGAGAGGTATGACGTGGCCTCCAGCACCTGGACATTCATCTCTGACCTGCCCCAGCCAAGCGCGGCAGCCCCCTGTGCCCAAGCCATGGGGCAGATCTTTGTTTGCTTGTGGAAGCCACTGGACACTACTGTCATCTATGAGTACGAGACCCAGCGAGATGCATGGCTTCCTGTCACTGAGCTCAAGCGGCACCAGAGCTACGGGCACTGCATGGTGGCCCACCGTGACAACCTCTATGTCATGCGCAACGGCCCCTCAGATGACTTCTTGCGTTGCGTCATTGACTGTTTCAACCTGACATCGCGGCAGTGGACCGCTCTGCCTGGGCAGTTCCTGAACAGCAAAGGAGCTCTCTTCACTGCCGTCATCAGGGGTGACACTGTCTACACTGTCAACAAGATGCTGACGCTCCTCTACTCTGTGGAAGAGGAGACCTGGAGGTTCAAGAAGGAGCGGGCAGGTTTCCCGCGCAGCGGCTCCCTGCAGACCTTCCTCCTGCGGCTGCCGAGACGTGACCATGACATTGCAATGTAGGTGGCCACCCATCCCACATCAGGGTGCTCTCTCCTTGCACGTGGCCTTGACTCCACATCTGTTGCTCCCCCGGGCTTCTCTCCTCCTCCGAGGAGCCATGCTCAGGTCCAGGGATGTGTCATATTGGGCCTTGGAGGTGACACTAGACCCTGCCAAGAGGGAAAGCGGCTTCAGGCAGCTGCTGCCTGCCTCTACCTGCACTGCATGGGCTGTGTGCAAAGTCCTACCAGACGTGGGCTCACGAGCCAACCGCAGGTAGGGTTTTGTGGCTTCTGCAGAGGACAGATACCAGAGAGATGCAAATATGGTTTTTATTTATTCTGACCACACTCTGAAGGTGTGCAGCATCCCACCTCCTCTCTGCTCTGATGGGAAATCCCAGAATTAAAAGGAAAGCTATAAAAAAAAAAGTGGGTTTCATTACTCTTTGGGTTTGGTTTTTTTTGCCCCCCCCCTTTCTGAAGGAAAATACCTCCTAACAGGATCCACGTCAAGGCTCCCTCCTACCCGCTGAATGCTTTTTCAGCTGCGGCTCTGTTTCAGTCGTACGTGGGAGCACGGTTCCCATGCAGCCCTGCGCTCCCTGGGGAGATCTCCATGGCCGCTCCCAGACGTAGCCAGGGTCCTGGGAGGAGGTGGGGAGGTGGGGGAGTGAGGAAAGCATGTGCTGGGCATAGGGTGCTTAATGCACTGAGGGGTTTCCGGGGCCCATCCATCACCCCCCCCCAAAGTGCATTAGCCAGCTGTCGTCTCCTTTAGGCTTGTCTGCCAAGCCCCAGCACGGACCCAATGGGGTGGCAAGTGCTGGCGCTCATTGGAGGCTCATTTGAGCCAAGACAGAGTCTTTTTAGGACATGGCAAAGCTTGGAAATACAGAGGGAGGGAAGGGAGAGCGCACCACCGCTGAAGGGTGATGCCAGGCTTGCAGAGGTCTTCTCCACTAACAGAGCTCTGTAAGCAGATGAGCTGTTCTCATGAGATACCACTCCCTGGTACTGGAGGTTGATAGCCCTCACCACCAGCTCGGGGATGGCTGGAGAAGGCAGAGCTGCCCTTTGTGACCGCAGCACTGCTGGGAGACCTGCAGGGACCAGGCCAGCAGCAAACCCAGCCCATGGCTCAGCTGGTTTCCCTCTGTGGGGCAGGCTTTGGGCTGCCCGTGCCATCCTGGCCGAAGCAGAGCGGAAGGGAATACCAGCTGGGATGCCTCAAATACCTCCGCTGTTGACCCTTGCCAAGTTCTCAGCAATTTCAAAACACTTACCGCAACTGAGGAAAAAACCCACACAACACAACCACAAACCAAAACAAACAAGAAAACCGCAGCTCACATCCATGGCCAGATTAAAACCTGCTTGATGTGCCTTGTCCCCATTTGCCCTCTGCCACTGGGTCAGCCACCATCCCACTGTCACCCCTCGGACGGGGACCACAGCTGGTGGAGGTGCAGGTCTGATGGTGGCTCAGGGGAGACAGGGAACACTGATGGACATCACCCAGCTCTACACTGTGCCACAGCATTAGCTAAGTGGCGTCACTATCCTCGGGGGGACCGTTAGCAGAAAGCCCATCAAGTCAAATCCTTGTTCCCTTCCTAGACGAAGCAAATCAACATTTCACGTTGCCTTCTCCTAACTGGAAGCAGCACATGGAAGCAGGCCACTTCAAAACCATTTTAAATTGAACAAACAGCTTCAACTCTCCATTAAAATAAAGTTAAAACAATTCTGTTACTAAAATATTTATGACAGGCTCCTGTGGCTAACCTGGGACAGCTGAACTTGGCAGGCTCTCCCCTTCCCTCCAGCTCTGACACCACCAAGCAATACAACCTCTCCCTCCACCTTCACATGCTGGTTTTTTGATAGTTCAGGGCTTTACAAAGATACTTGCTGACAAAATTCAAAAGGTTTTAAGATTTTAAGTGTAGCACCTGGCGAAAAGAGCAGGTCTTGGCAGGCACTGTTGGCTATGGCATGGATGCTCCCAAGACAGGAGTAATTTGTTGCATCCATCAATCCAGACCATGATACAGAAAGTAACACAAGGCAATCTGAGGTGCACAGGGAGGAAAAAAGATACAGTTCTTACCTCTGCAAGCAGGGGGAAAAACTGAGGAGCCAGGACCGAGCAAATCTCTAAGAGTGAGAGGCTGCTCAGCCTTTGCACATGCACAGTGAGTGGGCACGATGCTGAAAATGTGCTTCACTCCACCAGAATTTAGCCCTCAGTGTTATGCCTTACTGGCACCAGCGCAGCACCGTTATCTTCCCCTTTCAATCTTCATGCTGTTTACTCCGCCAAAGATTACAGTGCGAGGCAAAGCGATCTATCTAATCACAGTTTAACCTTTTGCAAGTTTCTTTTTTAAGGTGACATCATCTTGGCAAGGATGAACGTAACGAAAAGCTGTCTGTAGAATGGACTTGCCTTATAAGGGCTGTATCAAAAATAAAAGCTTGTATAACCAAGGGAAAGCTGGAGGAAAAATAGGGCTGGGAGCTCCAAGAAGAGCTCCTCATGAATATCTCCTTTGGCCATACAAGGTGCCATATTTTCCTTTTCAGTGCCATTAAAGATGAGCAGGTATGAAACATCCTTGGGTATGGAGGGGTCAAGTCCACCAAAACCTGGATGCCAAGTTTCCTTGCTGCATCCAGGCGAGGATGAAGGCAGTCATGGAGGGCTGTACCCTCCTGATGGTGTTTGGCACCTACCTAGAGATACAGGGACACAGTGTTTTAATGTGATGGCAGTACATTGGGCTGGGAGATCGTTTGGAAGGATACAATGGAAAAATGGTACTAATACGACTAATTAAGGATTTTCTCTGCTAGGTTGTGCCAGTTGGCATTTTCACAGGAAAAGACACAAATACATTTCAGAAGAACCCCTCCAACCATCTTTACTCAAAGAAATTACATCTGTATCTAATTCACAGGAAACCAGTATATTTTTTACATGAAAACACTGTCCGCTGTTCCACTGCCAAGCCACAAGACATGTCCCATAAGGTGATCTGAATCTCTATCCTTCAGTTATATATAAAAATTACCCCGGGCATCCAGATCTTCCTGACTCTTGACATTCATGCTTAACTTCATCTGGAGCCACTGTCTCCACAGTTTAGGGAACTATCCCCTGAATTTTCCAGATTTGGGCAGAGCACAAGGGCATCCGAACCATTCCCCATCTCTCTGTTCTGATTTCATAAAATTCCCCAAGCACAAACCCTTGCATAAGCCACTTTTCATTGCACTGGATAAACTTCACATATTTCTAAAGCAAGGGCAGTCTGTTTTCTACCCTTACCCTCACTGAATTGTGTATTTTTCTCAAGTTTCTGGTTTAAAAGAAGTTAATGTGATCGGACTGGATTTCAATTACAATATTCAACCATGACTCAGTCATGAGACTCTTCCCAAGCAAGGACTGACAAATGTTTCTGCAGGAGCTTTCAGTTTTTATGAAAACAATCTCTTCTGTTGGTTTATAAAATCTTTTAAGAATCCACATCTGATTGTAGTTGAAAACACATCCATCACCCCAGGTGGAGGGAGCAAAGTGTGGTTTGGGTTTTGCAAAATCTAAGCCAAAGGCAGTTTGGATCTTATTGCATCTAATCTAAACAACTGAGATGACCAAGGGTGGAGATGTGTGGGTGAAGAGATAAACACTCCTGCTATAAAGCCTTTGCCTTAGTGCAGTGATAACATGCTTATGATGGATGTCCGCAAAATGATGAGACACCAAGCCAGTGCTTCAAAGGTTTGTGCCCGCTGAGCCGTGCTGCTCGGGGAGGGGATGGAGCAGCAGAAGGATAAGCGCCCACCGACCCACCCGAGTCCTTTGGAGGTCTGGTCTGGAGAGGGGAAGCTGTGACTGAGGTCCAGAACACTGGTCACTGGGTTTTCATCACGAGCTCTTCCAGCGCCTTCTCCCTCTGATTCCCACAAAGCAAAAGAACTTCTTTGATTTCATTTTGCTGGAAACCCATATCGTTAAACTGGGCTAACAAATGCAAGAATTCAGCTGCCTGGAGGAAGAAGGAAGAGAAAGGAGTGATGTTATCATGGGGTTTTAAGGATAGATTTATCGTAGCATTGCAGCAGGAAGAGTGTTGGGTGACGAGGCTGCAGCCAAACGACCTGGCCGGGTTGTATTACTGGTGAAGGGCACTCCAACAGCAGGGCGAGGGCATGCATACCAGAGCTAGCATTTAAAAGTGTGCTTTTACATCAACTTTTAAAATAAGAAATATTTTAAAAAGTCAGCCTCTAGCTTCACTTATTCCTTATAAAGTTTAATACAAATTCCACGCAAGTGTTTGCCTGCATTATTAAGAGACTGGGGAGAGGCAGTGAGTGCAAGCTGGAATTAATTTGTCCTGCTTCCCTCCTTGCTCAGGCTGGGCCCCAGCACCACAACATCTCCTGGAGCCGTGTCCTCAATAAATAACCCCCTGCCTGACACCGAGACCCAAGCGTCCTCCTGCTGCCACAGCCCAAAGGAGCGGTGAGCCGACAATACTACGTGCTATAAGCATCACGTCAAACACCCCCCAGCCCAAATTTCAAGCAGTTCTGCCCCCCGCCAGGCTCTTCATTATCCCCAGGAGGAGAGTGATGATGGAGACCAACACCCAGCATGCCACCATGGTTCTTCGCCCTGGGGGGAGAATGCAAAGGGGGAGCCAGGAGGGAGGTGGCGAGCACAGGTGACAGTGGGCTCGGGGTGTAGGATTCCCTGCGCAGGGGCTGAGGGAGCATCGTGCTTGTGTGGCGGAGTGAGAGGGTGGATGGAGAAGAGCAATGGAGAGGGCCCCTTATGGTGACACTTCCCCGGGGGTCTGCTGCAAGTGTGGGCTCACTGCTCGCAGGGCAATGGGTCTGACCTGCCGGGAGATTGCGCGAGGGGTGGCGGAGGAGGAGGAGGGGACTGTGCAGCCCACTGGAAAAGCGAGCCCGGAGGATGCAGCACAAAGGGCTGGGCTGTGCCACTCTGCTCTGACCTTCTTCTCCGAGTACTGGAACATTTCCATGGCCTCCTCCACCTGGCCTTCCTCGTAGCCCTGCTTCAGCAGCCGGTCACAGGCACCCAGGTAGCTCAGGAACTGCGGAAGAAGACAACAGGGGTTAATCCAACCCTGCAGGCGTGGTGAGTGAGTACACTCAGGAGCCCACCTTGTCACCTCCCAGGCACATGCTCATGGGGAGGACCTGGGCCACCACTGTTCTGCTGGTTCCCGTCTGATGATCAGTCAGGGCGGTCCGTCAGCAAGACTCCACCAGGAGAAGAAAACATCTTGGTCGCCCTCAGGCTCCCAGGGTGGGAACGGGAACAAGGTAGAAGAAGGACGAGGAGCAAACATCTGAATCATCTGAGACACACAGCGGTGGCCTCCAGGCTGTGGGGTGAGGCAGAGCCTGTCCCGGTGAGATGCCTACCCTCGGCTGAGCCAGTATCCCTTTGATGCGCCGGGGTTCGGGGGCCTGCGGGTTCACTTCAGGGTCTGAGCACAAAACCCACCCCAGGGGAGACTCGTGTGCTGTCATTACTGAAAGTAAACAGTTATTTTTGGCTTTCCTCATTGTTCTTGGAGTGCTGACAGCACTATTCCCAGCGGTATCTTTTAAATACCACGAGAATCGTTCACTGTCCAAAAACATATGGGACAAGCAATAATAAATGAGCTATACAATAGCAGGGGGAATAAAAACATCCCACAGGTCTCCCTGAAGCCGTGCCATCTTCATCCAAGGAGAAGCTGATTCATATCTCCCTAGATCCACCAGCACCGACCTCCACCCTCCCAAGCATCGCTGTAGCCAAGGAGAAGTATTTAGTAAAAGACCATAAAACATGAAAAAGCCAAAAAAGTCCCTCAAATGTTGAGTTGATCTAGTTTGGCTCAACAGCAGAGTAAGGATTTTAAGAAACGTCAGCCTTAAGGAGCAGCTTTTTAAGTTAAAAATGAGATAGTCACTTGTCATTGGCATTCCTAACCTGTTTTTATTTTTCTCGTCACCTTACTAACTAAAAACCACAGATCACTGCTGTAGTTTCTTGCCCTGTTGCAGCAGGGACAGTCGCTTGCCGTGCTCACGGCAGAGCACAGACAGTCCTGGCAGCCTGTTCAAGCCCAGCATGAAATCGGTACCGTTGTCAACTCAATGATTTTTATCATTAAAAAAATAATATATATATATCCTCAAGACTAAACAAAAACAGGTTTTTAAATACTATGACCTGTTAAACCCCTGAGTCTGGAACTGGCCTCACTGCTCACTGGGGAGGAGGAGGAGGAGGTGCTGCTGCCTTCCTAAAGCTCCTTCTCCCCTGGCAGCTCTCAAGGAGGCTCCTCACAATGCTGAGCTGTGAAGTTCCTCCAGCACAGGCACCCCTGGAGAGCTCAGCTTTATCCACCACCCGGACAACCCAATTACCTCGTCATGAACTGCTAGTGTGGGAAGAGACCTCCAGGCTCTGGTAGATCAGTAACCTGCTGATTTCTCTCTTCCTTCATTTGCTGCTACTTGATGTTATGTGTGGCAATCTAGCTTTTCACATCAAAGATGAGCATATACAGTGATGTAAAGGAAACTCCCTCTCCGGTGGGTTTTTATCTTCCACATCCCTATACCACTTTGGCTGGCTCCCATCGGAAAGGTCCGGCCCCATGAGGTCCCCACCTCAGGTGCTCCAACGATTGCCTGCTTAATAAGAGCAAAGCCTTACCACCAACCATCTCACCAACCCACCTGGACCAGCACAGAAAAAAACCATGAGCAAACACCACCAAAGACCCAAATGATGATTTCATCGTGGAGGAACAGGGTAAACATCTCCCCAGTCTTGCAGCAGGGTTCAAGCCAGGGATGCAGAAACCTGGTGGGGTACTGGGTGCTGAGCTTCCAGGGACAGAGGCTCTCTGGGGGAACAGGGAGACCCCAGCCAGCACCACAGCAGACAGCCCTGTTCAACTCACTGCTGCAAGCACCACCACCAAGGAGGCAATTTCTGTAAGCATCAGAGAGGCTCAGGGAGCCACCACCAGTGGGGATGGCTGACGCAGGGCTTGCAGGAAGCGCTGAAGATCTCGATTTGTTGTTTGGGGTAAGACAACACGTTCTTTTGGAGGAGGAAAGGGCCAGGACCACATTATAGAAGCACAGATGAACATGTATTTTACTGTAT
The DNA here is from genome assembly GCF_965140245.1 of Athene noctua. Lineage (NCBI taxonomy): Eukaryota > Metazoa > Chordata > Aves > Strigiformes > Strigidae > Athene > Athene noctua. The sequence goes on along the minus strand of NC_134049.1, from coordinate 12,938,310 downwards.
TATTAACTTCATAAGAATCCAGCAGTCCATAGGAAGAGGGTCCCCACCTGCACACGGCCAGGAGGGGGCTGGTGCAGAACGCTGCATCTCACGGTGAACACCCTGCTCTGAACCCCGTGGCTATTTGTGGAGATGGATGTTGACCAGCCGCAGCCATTTGTTGCTTCTCACACACACATTGAGAGCTCCGTGGATCAATGATGCATTTTTGATCGATCAATGATTATTGATCAAGACGTAATGATGTATTTTTGGTTTAGCCCTTGCCCATGACATCCTAGATGATGAACCTCTAGCGCGCTGGGACAGCTCACCCTGCTTGAGCCTTTTAGAGAGGTTCTTCCACCAAAATTGAGAAGGCATCGCCTCTTTAAGGCAGCAGACTTGCCTTCCCCAGGGTGGGCTCTGCCAGATTGACTTGACACTGCAAAGAAATTGAGCAATTTTTGGCTACCATCTGGTACTACAATCAATCTTCATGGCTGAAGCTGTCATCGTCACACACTGAAACCCCGTGTGACACCAGCAAGCAATGAAGAGCACCCACAGTTCTTGTTTTTAACTTGAGTTGAAGCATATTTTCTAGGAAGTTTTAGTCTAACTTGGCAGTTTTGTACTTGTAAGAGACGCACGAAGGGCTATGCCTTACATTTTATTTTGGCTGTATTGTGCATAAATGAGAAAGGTTGGAACTTCTATTGAAGAAGGCACAGAATGTAGGGCAGATTGTGTATTTTGGTGCATTAAGCACCTCTCCAAGAGGATGGGAGTCCCTGTGTTTACACAGAAGGGAGCAGACTGTACCCACTTCCATCCTTAATAAGATGTGCTGCTCCTTCATTTTGAGACAGCAGTTGCTCCCAAACATCCTTGCATGCAAAGAGCGTGGGCTGGGCTCTGCCCATCTCTCTCTGCCTAGATGAAACCTTTATGAATTGAAGAAATGAAGTTTCCCTTCCCACCTTGGCTTGCAGCAACGATCGCCTAAAACACCAGCGAGCATCTGGGGAGGCTGGTCCAGCCGGGGCTGACTCAGGAGGGAGCCAGAAGCTGCAGGATGACTCAGCTGCAGAGCAGCTTTGTGCACCGACCAGACGGGTAAGAGCTGGCCCACACAGCACAGGCAGCTCCCCGGGAGCACAGGAAGGAGACTGGTGGCTGCTCAGTGCCATTCCTGCTCACACCTCTGCCCAGGGGCTGCTCCTGCTCCCTGGCATGACAGCCTGGTGGACATCCTTCTTGCTAAGCTGCGATTAAGCCCCTTCTCTCTCTGTAAGAGCTACTTGTATAATTTAGCCCTGTTAAATCCTCCACTGGGATGGGCAGGTCCAGCCCCAAGCTTGCCACGCCAGAGGGTCAGAGCCAGCAGCATCCCTCATAGCACAGATGCTCGGAGCCCACCTGGACCACGAAAGGGTTTGTCTGGACAAGCAGAGACCTTGGGAATCAGGATGCAGCACAGCGGGCTGAGATGTACTCAGATACAAGGGGTAGGAAGAGCTTGTATGTTAATTATTTTCAATAAATTCCAGGTTATCATAGAGGGTTCCTCAGGAAAAGAGCTCTGGGACCCAGCCACAATGCCTGCATGGAGACCCTGGTTGCTCCAACATGGGGAAGTTGTGTTTTGGAGACAGCCCAGACAAATCTCTGAGGTATTTGTACAGTCCAGCTCTGACAGGATGAGCCATGGCAATAATCATACGAATCTAACAGCCAGGAAAAAATGATGTGCAAAAAGTTTCCATATACGGGGGGAAAATTTATACTTCAAAAGGACACCATGCTCCATACAACAGATTGAACAGATAACGTTACCCGGACGTTATTACTTGCTGAAAAGCTGAGAGCGACTCATTGCTATTTTATTACAGCAAAAGTGCAAATGTGTGATCTCATGGAAAATCCTGCCAACTGAGGTCTGATACCAAAGTGGGAAACCCAAGGCCATCAGAAGTCCACCCCAAGCAAGACAGCCATCCTTTTCTCCATGAAAATCAAGTTTTTCTTTACCAAAAGCTTTCTGCGGTGCCATGCCAGCTCCACCAACCTGACTTAGGCTTTGCCTTCCAGTCTTCTGGAGGGTGAGGATGGCTTTGTGGGGGGGGTAGCCCAAGGCTATAACAGGCTCGATGAGGTCTCGCTCCTCTTGGCTCAGTGCTGAGAGCAGGTCAGCTGCCGAATCCGACTGGGATCTGTGGGAGCCGAGAGGTTGCGCAGGCGTGGAGGCAGGGGGGAGGCAGGCGTAGGGGCTGAGGGACTGCAAGAAAAAAAAAAAACAGCAGATGGTCTTCTTGCTCCAGCTCAGGAAATGATATTAAACAACCCAGGCTGAAGCAATGCTTTCAAATGCCCGCAGTTACCTTGCTCTCTCCAGAAGAGGAAAATTCCCATACATGGAACAAACCCCCTTGGGCATCAAAGGAGACTGGACTTAATTAAATCCAGGCTCAGTTATAGATATAGATCAGAGAAAACAGTGCTCAAGAGGGTTCATGGGGCAAAGCAAACAAGAGCAGCTTCCTTTCCCTGGGAATCCTGGTCATGTCCCTAGCAATAAATGCCATGCTTGTCCCTGACCAGCCATGGGAGAAGCAGCGCTGCCTAGGACACCCGATGCCGCGGCCTGGGCAGAGGATGCTCCCCTGACGCCCCATTTGTACCTGTGATGTTTATCAGATGTACTTAAGTTTCTGTTACAAAGCCATCTCCAGAAATGACCTTGCACATGCATGCTCCTGCAGCTTTAGCACTCAGTGGGATGCATGTCTAACAGCAGCTGAGCAGGGTGGGCCATGTCCAAATACAAATGGGCATTTAATCTTTCCTTAATTACCCTACGTCTAATGCAGCTACATATAAATAACCCAGCCTTTCATGTGTCCAATGGTTTAATTGCAGGTTTTCAGTAATTAATCTCCTACATCTCCCAAGTATCTGGATGATATGTGGTTTCTTAAAAAACATGGTGCAATTCAGATTTAAGGTGGCAAAAGAATACTTACTCCACCAGTTCACATCACTGCTTCTCTCACTAGATGATCTATTTCTAGTAGGACTACAAAGTCCAAAGTTTCCTAGAGAAGACATGACAGCTGTAAGGGGGCATTTCCCCATAAGCCCCATTTATAACTGTTAGAGGGGGAAAAAATTGAAATGAAAGTGAAAAAAACTTATTTCACTTTTCTTTTTAGTGTTTCAGTTGAAATTCAAATAAGATGCCTTGCTCGTTGGTAAGTTTTGGCTAGGACAGAGCAAGTAAATGCACTCTCAGAAAGCTTGCCTTTAAACTCTGGCAGAAAAAACCCCGCCTACCTTCACTTGCTATGAAGTCGTCAGCAATTTCTCATGGATTTAGTGTTCCCAAAGCCCCATTTTGGTTCCATTTTGCTGGTCAGACCCCAGCAAATGGGACCTATTTGACTCCCTCCACCTCCCTCCTGTCTCAACAACAAGCAAAGGGCTACCAAAAGGAAACACCTTACCGGGACTGTGGGCTTATGCCGTTTGATCGGGGGGATCGGTGCGGCCGTGGCCGGAGGAGCTGGCACCAAGGTCCCCAGATGGGACACGTCTGGGGCTGGCCCGTACTTGACACTGCGGCTGGTGCGGCGGCGCGGGGGGAGCAGCCGTGGCACGGGGACCCCTCTCCTCATCACAGCAGCTCTATTCAAAGGATGCACCAAAGCAGCCAGCTTCCTTCTGGCCGCTTCCAGCTCATTCTTCATGTTGTTAAATATCACCATGGATCTTCTCTGCTTGCTCAGGTCTGGGCTGGCAGGGTTGCAGCCACCATTATCTGGCAAGGGCTCCAGCAAGCCAGGCGATGTCTTTGGTCGGGCCTGGTAAAAGTCGGGATGCAGACTCAAACCTCTCCCAGTGTTTCTCCTCCTGGAAACCTTTTCATCCTTGTCATTCTCTTCCCAGGAGGTCGAGGAGTACTCGTCGTCCTCCTCGTACTCATCCTCCTCCGAGTGCTGGATCTCACTCTCGGTGTCGGACAAGGCACCTCTGCCCTTGGTGTGCCCATAGCTGCTGTTGGCAGCGCTCATGCTGATGCAGCGCCGCACCGCCCCGTCCCGTGGTCTCCCCCCGTAGCTGTCAGCGGGGTCCACCAGCAGCAGCCAGCATGGCGGAGCCGTGGGGATGACTTCGGAGGTGACCCGATGTCGGGGGGTTTGCTGCTGAGAGGCCACCTCGACCCAGTAAAGCACTTTTCTTTCCAGCGAGAAGTCGTGCTGCAGAAGAGCAAGATGCAGCTGTTGAGGGCATCTGAAACCAGGCCATGTGGCACAGAGCAAACCACACGCCTCATGAGGGCACCTTGAGGGCCGCATCCTTCCCATGTTGGCTCCTACTTCCCCGAGCATCAGGGCTGGATGCAGAGACTAGGGCTGTAGGATTGGGCAGTGCCAGCCTCATCCCTATAGGGAATCTCAAAATTTATACCTGAAAAAAACCTGTCTATGAAGTTATTACTATTTTGAGTTGTAGCTACCATTCTTTTGGTAGGCGTTTTACGCTTGGAGGCAGTTTTGTGTCAGTTTGGCTACTGTGGAAGGGGACAGCACCCATTAGTGTCACCTGGAAAAGCCACCTCAGGCATGGCGGCTCGGGAGCCACCACAGGGGGAGATGCCACCTTGAGCAGAGGGAAGACTGGCCGTGGGCATCTCCCGTGGCACTGGGGGCTCAGGCTGTTCCAGAACAGAGTCGTCATTTCCATGTACTCCAGCTTAAAATATAAGCATGTTTGAGACTGAAATCTGAGGGTTTTCCTGGAACAAATAAGCCTTGCCTGTCCCAGAGCTCTCCAAAGAAGGTCTCCTCCGGACAGGCAGACAAGTACATTCACAGCCCAGGAATGCTGTTTTTACTGCACCCTGCCACTTGTCAGCTGTGGACCCAAACCAGCCTCCCCGAGGAAAACACCACCACGTGCCTCGACAAGGATCAGTCAGGCCACCAGCGCAATCACTCGGCCTTGGCGGGGAGCACCGACATGTGCCTGACCAAGGAGAAACCCAGGGCTGGGGGTTTCCCGGGATAGGACAGGGTGGTGAACCACCTCAGCTGGTCCACGGGGATGCAGACCATCACCTGCCTTTACACGGGTGGCAAAACCCGTGTGCATTTAAATTTACGTTAGAGAAATTGCTTAAAATGAACAACGTGACGACTCTTCATGTTAAACACGTCCCGCGGATTTGAGATGTGTCATTTTTGAGGGGAGGGATGAGCAAGGCTGAGCTAGAAAAAAGCCAGATGTGGGGTTTACTGCTGGTTCACCCATCACCAGGAGGGAGCGGAGGCTGTTTGGGATCGCCCAGCTCGCCTTCCCCCATGAAGTGCACTGACCCCATCTACGGGTGAGACTGTTTAAGGCTGAACACACAAAGTATTTCTGAAATTATCTTCAATTGGAGCTGTGCTAGCACTACACATAAGCCCAGAGAGTCAGCTCCATGCTTTCAGTGCCAATGTACAGGGAAGGGCTTCCAAACCCCTTTGAGAGTACAAATAGCTCCTTTGAATTGCTATGCCGGGCTTTAAAATTGCAGACAAAGCGGTTAAAGTAATAGGTGTAGATTCAAAAGCAGTTTAGGTCTGAGCAGTGTGGAAGATGACAGTGCCACAAGATGGTTTTTATCTATCTATCTATCTATCTATCTATCTATCTATCTATCTATGTTGCCAGCTGTCCTGTTTCAGTTGGGATAGAGTTAATTTTCTTTTAGTAGCTGGTACAGTGTGTTTTGGATTTTGTGTGAGAATAATGCTGATAACACACCCATGCTTCAGTTGTTGCTAGGTAGTGCTTATCCTAAGTAAAGGATTTTTCAGTTTCCCATGCTCTGCCAGCAAGCAGGTGCCCAAGAAGCTGGGACGGAGCATGGCCAGGAGAGCTGACCCAAACTAGCCAAAAGGCTTTTCCATATCATAGAATGTAGCGTTCAGTATAGAAACTGGGAGTGTTGGCTGGGACCAGGAGATCACTGCTTGGGACCTGGCTGTGCATCGGTCAGCGGGTGGTGAGCAATTGTGTTGTGCAGCACTTGTCTTTTCTTGGGTTTATTTCTCTATTTTTGCTATATTAATTTTCACTAATAACTATTATCATTATTATATTTTGTTTTGGTTTAGTCATTAAACTGTTCTTATTTCAACCCTCAGGTTTTACCTTTTTTTTTTTTTTTTTTTCCAATTATCCCTATCCCACTGCAGGGAGTAGGAGTGAGCAAGCAGCTGCATGGTGCCTAGTTGCTGGCTGAGGTTAAACCATGACACCAGCACAGGCAGTGTTGCCTGCTTACATCTGTTAGATTTATTAATAAATATTTAATAAATATTATTAATAAATGAGATGGTGACAATTCCAGAGTAGAAAACAATCCCAGAGCAGAGCCTGAAGTTTGTCTTCCTATCCCAGAAAGACCCAACCCTCCTGCTTGGACAGGATTAAAAAAAACCAGCTCCAAACCAACCCCTTCCTCACTCACACCCACCATGAATCGTCCTCACCTCCTCCCACTCCAGCTGCAAACCAGCCAGTTAAGAGGATCAGTCAGGAGGAGAGGTTTCCCTTCCTTCACAAGAAAAGGCAAACACTGCTGACATCCCCTTGAGCGTCCCCCCAGAAGCGAATCCGGGTGCGGACGCAAGCAGAGCTGACTCACCATGGTGCTCATGAGGATGTCAGCGCAGTCAGGGAGCTCGATGGCCGGGGCAGTGATTAAAGGGTTTTCTCCCCCTGAGTCCCCGTCAAGGCTCCTGGCCATCCGGAAAGGAACTTCATCCAGGTAGCTCATCACTGCTGCCTCATTTCTTACTGCCAGAGGAAGGGATGAAACAAAACCATAAAAGCCAGGACTAGCATCTTTTCAGTTGGGTGGGAGAAAGATGAGTTATTTCAAGAGACACTGGCAAAAGGAATGTAGCCCTTAGAGATGTAGCCAGACGAGTAAAACCTGCTGTCTGCAATCCACGCTCTTAATTACTGACACCAAGGAGATTTGTCCGAACTAACCTTGCTATTCTGAGCTTGATCCAGCAGGACCTGACCAAGCTGACAGCTTCATTTGGCAGAGGTCCTGAGTGTTCTGCTCCTCCATTTCCACCTCTGTGCATGCCCCTGTGCCTTCCATCCCTCATCCTGCCTCTCCCTCCCTCCACTGCCCATCACACACTCCTTTTCCCAAGCCGGGGACAGACCGAGCACTTTTTCCAGTTACAGAGCAAGAAATTGCAGCCAGGGAGGACACCTCAGAGGTCCTCCCTCTCTCTGCAGGACCCAAGAGCATCCGTGGTCATGGAGCTCATGCATGTAGCCATGTGCTGCAAAGCCATCACACAAAGCAGCCCCAGGGGAGATGGGGCAAGGGCAGCTCCTCCAGCGCTGCAGCAGCTTACTGAGAAAGAGAGAAAAATTTCTGATGAACTGGGAATGGTGGCATGGAAAATATTACTGCAGTAGCGTAGCCATCAGCTCTGGATAAAAGTCTTGGTTTAATACAAAACCACTCCATGCTGCATGAAGCCTCAAGTCCCCAGTTTCTCAGCGATGACAGTGTGGAAAATAATTTCCTTTATACACTGTCAATTGGCAAGAGCTGATGGTCAATCTTCCACCAAGTTCTGGTACCTGCAGCCTGTGCCTGTTTATCCTGAAGTCCTTAGCAGTCACCCTCAAGACAAACAGTAAATACTTCCCGTGACACCCCTAAGTGCTGCTACCGATTATTTTTTTTTCCTTTAAAAAGAAATGGCTTCTATGACAGTGAAGATAAACACTCTACAAAAGAAAATAAGCAGATGAAAGTACACAAGGAAGAAAAAGCTGCCTGTTTAATGCAAAAATAAGAGTTTAATGGGAAATGGTATTCAAAGTCATTTCTTATGTGAGCAAAGGACTAACAAACTGCCTCTAGATCACAGAGGAAGAGTGACACGCACCATCATATGGTTCAATTCAGTTGTTTTTCTCAGAATTACAGGAGTTGTTGCTCGCCTGCTTACGCCAGGAGCTGTTAATACCCAGGGCTGTAGCGCGAGCAGAGCCCCAACCAGCTCTGCGGCTCCCGCACATGTACTGCTGCTAACACGCGACACACGCAACGTGTGGGGAGCCTGCACAGAGCCAGGCCATCTGCTCCCCAGTCTAAGAGGGCTCAGCCTAAATTACAATTCACGTCAGCACTGACAAAGACAACGTGTGAAAACATCCGTAAGCAAAGCCGCCTTCCCCCAGCTTTCTCCAACTCCTCTGCGTGGCCGTGCCTGCAGGAGGGATGGACACTCCTTGCAGCTTATGCTGTAAATCAAGCTCTTCCCAAAAGCTGTGTCGTACAAAGGTGCAAAGGAAAAGAATATTTGGTTGTTCGTCCCCTAGAATGGCTTTACTTGGTTTTAAATACCACTTTAAGGGATGAGGATGGGCAGAAAATGCATCTGAAGCCACGAGGAAGAAAATATAGAGATTACAGTACTGCATCTCACTGTATTTCACTGCATAAATACTGTACTCCGAGAAAGGCTCCCACAAGTGTTAATTCCCAAAATCACTACTCAGAAAAAAAGAAGTACGTTGGGGTGAGAAGTGCTGAGAACAAAAAAGCTACAAGACAAAAATTAAAGAGGGTCAGTCGTAAACACCAACTCACACCAGAAAGCAATTCCCACAAGGGTTCTGACCTCAGGCCAGCCCTGCCCACTTTCACATCAGAGATACAGACTGGCAAAAAACAAATTCTTGTCAGGATGGGCCTTAAAAGCATGAGAAACCCGAATGGCACTGGCAGCAGGGAAGGAATAGGATGCACACGAGTCTCAGAAACTCAGAGCCAACCCCTCTTTTCTTCTGGGCTATAATAATTTTTGAAAACTTAAAAATAGTAGGAAATACTATAGTCAACTTTGAATCTTAAATCTGAATACATGAAGGTTTTTTTAAGAATCAATACCCTGTCTCCATGTATTTTATGAGTTAAGATTTAAACATTCCTCTTCCATCTGTGGCTTCAACATCTTCCTCGCTAAAAATATAAAACATTTTAACGCAGACGTCACTAGACAAGAGCAAATATGTAGAATAAACCACAGAAAGCTTGAGGGATTAAAATATACCTAAACGCACATCAACCGCTGGCATTTTCAAGTCCTATTTTTATTAATAATATGAAGTTACCCTTACCATCAGACGAAATCATGGAGCTCTTCTTGCAAGGCAGGAAGAACAGATGGTTTCTATGCTGCCTGCTGTCTACTGCTCAGACCTTTACATTATCGCAGTGTCAGACAAGCATGTGACTGAGAGTTTTGGGATTATCGTAGCTTAAGCAGTTAGCCTGTCCCGTCAGACGTGCTGATGGGATAAGGAGCCTAACGATCTAAGCAGAGCAACCTCCAGGCACTAAGTTTCCTGCACTGAAAGTGTCATTTCTGCAGTTGTTTTTATGCTATTTGAACTTTTGCCAGGATCTGACCCAGCCATAGGTCTCGGAGTAATGAGATTGGAGGGGATGCATGAACATGCAAATTGGAAGCCCCACCCCCCCCAAGGACCTCATGGTAATCTGTATTTTGGGGTGCTCTAGGTAGGTGATACACAGAACTGCAGGCTTGTGCACCCAGATTAATTCTAACTCTACCAGAAATTACTAGTTTGTGTGCTCTTACCAACAGAAATCAATGCAAAGCTTCACATGAGAAACTATTAACATTATATATATAAAGGCCCAAGTGTTGAATTTAGGCAACTGATGTTGCCTCCTCCATGAACTACACGATGTTGTGATGTGAAGAGGTAAGGAATTAGAGAGATTAAATCCATTCCCACAAAACCAGGCTAAGCAAGAATAGTGACTGCGGCTGTGGGAAGATGCCATGACAAGACCAGCAAAGCCCCAAACCCGTATGGCCCACGGCTGTTCCAAGCAAACCGTCCAGAATATGGAAGGCTTTGAAATCAGATGCCTCTGTCACCTTGTAGGAGGGAGAAGTTCCTTCACACAAACCTTTTGCCAGCAATTCTCTCCACACTGGAGTCATATGGGATGCCAAGTACTAAAATAAATCTCTCCTTCAGAGAAAAAAGGCTTCAAATGAAAAAAAAAAAAAATCAATTTTTCTCTATTTATTCTGTACAAAAACCAACTTACAAAATAGAGCTGCATTTTTTAATCAAGTATTACATACATGATCTGTCCCTATACAGAAATAGCTATATAGGCAAGAACGATTACAGTAGGTTAGACTTCAGATTTTACTTTTTTTTTTCCAAATTCATCAAATTTATATTCTCATGGCTGTCTGACCTAATTCACCACAACTGGGAATTTTTTCCATGCTGTGGTACCAGTTTTAGTCCTCAAAAGTAAAATGTCAACAGCTGCTTTAATCAGCCTTGAAAAAACCCTGTCTTGTTTGTACTTCAGAATTTGTTTAAACTTGTAATAGGTTCATTTCTACACACAAAAATACAAGAACTATTTTGACAGTGATGCTTGACATGCTTCATTTAAGAAGAAAAACATGTTTACTAATGATCTTTTTTTTTTAAACTTCTTTATTTCTGGAGATTTCATCATATGGATTTAGGCTTATAAAGATAAAAGGCACTAAAAATAGGATGTTAACACTGGCACAGATACCCTTGTCAGCAGTGTTTCTTTATTAAGATTGAGATTTGTTAATAAAAACTCGCAGTGGGACTGTAATTCCATACCACGGGAGGCCCAGCAGCTTTGGGCTTGCTCAGGTAGCTCCCTGCTAGTCAGATGGCAAAAACAGTCCTTATGCTCTAGTTTGAGACATTCCAGTACGTGGCTACCAAAACAGAGGATGAGCCTTCCTCTTCGGACCCCCTCATACACTCAATTATAATGAAACATTCTTTCAACAGTAACAGAATTTATTACTGAATTATCTGACAGCAGTGGCCCAAGTGTCATTTGTGGGGAGACTTGGAAGAACCCATCCTGGAGGGATGCAGCTTCCTTCAGGGTGATCAGCTGGCACCAAGTACTGATCCCATTCATGCCTTTAACAGAGAAAGTGTTGTCTGAGAGGAGAGCCGGTATGAGTTTTGCAATAAAATTTATTATATACCCACACAGATATTTTTCCCATACTGATCAATACAGAAAACACTATAAATTGCACTCTGAGACTTGATTTTCAAAACAAGTGTGAAAAATATATGTACTAATCTATTAAAGGGAACCGTTATGCATGGAAGTGCACTCTGCCTCACACAGGCAGCTCTTGGATACAACTCTATCAAGCCAGAAGCTTGATCCTTATCTGAAAAAAAGCAGGACAATTCATTGCATAACCATATTTGGAAGTTAACGAACTAAAATGGACCATAACTTTACAGTCTCAACAAACACTTCTCATCTTTGCTAATAAGATAAAGACTTTGTTTTTACCTGATCTGGATTAGAGCTGCTACAGAATGCTCTGCTTGTAAGTAATATTCTCTGAAGGGCTGCAAGAGGTGGGCTAGAGGAAATTCATCTGTTAAAACACAAAGACAAAAATCATTCAATAAACCAGAAAGACCTTCAATTCTAGTAAGTCTCAGAAATCCCAAATTTGCCAACTCATTTGCTGCTCCCCAGCTAGAACTGGAAATCACTTCCCTGTGTAGTACATGAAAGACTATTTACGTGTTTTGCATGTCTCCTCATCCTTACCAGAGCTGTCAGAGGCAAGTTAAGACTAGCAAAACTTTCCAGCCTCCATCCTCTAAACAAGGGGAACATATGGACACGGAATCTTTACAGATTACCCAAGTCACACTTACCAAATCAGCAGACCAAAGCATCTGTTGGGTGCTGGAAGTCTTCAATCTATTCTGTTTATTCTCACTTCAGCTTAATCTACAACCTCTTCTTGCAAAACATCATGAAATCGTCTTGAGATATACTGCAGTCTTTGCCGAAGAGCTAAACAGTTCTTATATCACATGTGTTAACAGCACACTATGTTTATTCCATCTTTTCCTCAGACCATAAATTACTCCAGTGGATGATTTCTTTCTCAACTATTTTTGTGTCTGCATTTTAAACCTAGTGTCTATGAGATGGGGGGGTGGAAAACTACTGTTGAGTATGGCATGTAGAATTTACCTGGCTCCCCAAAGAGCTTGGAATCAATTTCGAGTTTCTGCTGTAGGAGTTTTTCCCTTTCTTTCTTCTGTTTCTTTTCCATTTCTCTCTTCCTTTCCTCCTCCTGCTCCCCCTCCAACATAACTCTTAATGCTCTCTCTTCAGCTTCATACAACTCTGTGCGATTTTTGAGCAATGTTTTGAGACTCTCCACCTGACTTTCAAACGCTTCGTCTGCTGAGGGGGGTGGACAAACACCTGAACAGAAAGAGAATCAATTTAAAATTTCCAAATTCAGAAGGCGCTCTATCATCAGACTTGAGAGTGGAGCTGGCAAAATCTCAGAGGAACATGAGCTTAACCTTGCTAACAACTATCTTACTTGAGTAATTCTTCTATTAAGAAAGAGCTTGGAAATGTAGGAATGCAACCACTGTGTTCAGCATTTTATAGTTATTCTCAGATAACAATGTAACTAAAATCACTGACAGTTTTGTCAAGCTTGCTAGTCAGCAAAGGGCTGGCACATCACCTTATTTCCTACGTGCACAATTAAAAAAGTTTGGTAAAAATCTTATAATTAACCTTTCCTGCCAGCGGCCTCCTTTCTCAGTTTCCGAAGCTTTTCTAATGCGCGCAGGATGTCCACCATCCTCTTTGTGTCTGCTTGTTTCTTCCGTACTTCAGATAAGACACTGTCTGCAGCAGCCTTAAGTTCTCGTTCCTTTGAAAGAAAGAAAAAACCAAGACATGATGTGTGAAATATCCCATGTAGACAAGAATGAAATGGTACTTTCAAAAACATCAGCAAAGCACCGGAGATCTTATTTCTCACTAACACAGCCATAGCCTTTTAAGTCAACCATGCAACCTTGCCTTTTTATGAAAAAGCTAAAACATGATAGACTTCAAGAAACAAAAAAGAATACTGACCAACTCATAAATTTGGGCCAAATGGCTAAAGAATACATAAAGCCTATAACCTTTAACTACAGAAAGTTAGAAAAAACATTAACAATAAATATAAACCATTCCGATTCTACAGCTCAGCAATTAAAGGCCATTAACATGCCAGTCTGAACACAAACCTTTCCCAACAGCTGGTCTGTACCATCCCAGGCAGACCTAGCACCAGCAGAAGGGCAGCTCTTTAGCCAACAGCCAACACAAAGGTGCCTGTAGCACTTCCCAGCAAGCCTACTTTGAGGGTTTTTTTTTTGCTTTAGACATTTTATGTCCCGATGAGACCAAAAAGCTTGCAAACAACAAGCTTTACAAGGACGAAGCCAACAGGGAAGGCTTATTGTGACTGAAATGGCGCCGACCACCACAAGGTAGCTGTGAGCAGCGTGAGGCAGGCTGACAGCTTGGGATCGGAGAGGAAGACCTCCACGTGCGTCTGAAATTTCAGAAACTGCTTCAATCCCAACTGGCAAGACCTAGAACATGAGCGTGGCAAAGCTGAGATGCCCACCAAGGCTCTTAAGGCAGAAGCAGGGCAGCAGGCCTCGGAAAGAGCGTGTCTCCAAGCAAGCCAAACCCACGCAGCACCCAAGTGGCACCTACTGAACCTCGTGGGCCAAAGCCAGGTGCCATCGGGCAGGCACAACCCGCTGTAAGCCCGTTACCAGCAGGTCTCCCCCCGGCCCTGACACGCTGCCCTGAGCCCCAGAGGGACGCGCAGGAGTTCCCGGGAGGTGACACTGCAGCCAGGATGGGGCCGTACCCGGTTCTTCTCCTCCACCTCCTGGATGCACTTGGCCCTCCACTGGTCGATCTTGGCTTCCCGCTCGGCTGCCCGGGCCGCCTCCTCCTCCTTGGCTGCATTGGCTTCTTGCTTCCTCCGCTGCAGGCGCAGCCTCCTCTTCCTCGCCCTCTCGGCCTTCCTTCGCAGCGCGTCCCGATAGCCGGGCTCCCTCAGGGGCCGCACGACCTCCTGCAGCTCCCGCCGCGTCGCCTCCGCCTCCTCCCGCGCCTGGGCCCAGCCCGCCTCGTCGCCCTCGGCCTCCCGCCGCCGCAGGGCCCGGCAGAGCGCGGCTAGCCGGGCCACCCGCCCCAGCGCCTCCACCGCCAGCTCCCGGGCGCTGCTGGGGCTGGCGGCGGCGGGCGGCGGCGGCGGCGGGGGAGCGGCCCGGCGCCGGCCCAGGAACTGCGACAGCCATAGCTCGTCCTGCTGCCGCTGCGCCGCCTCCTCCTCACCCACCGGCCGCGGCGGGAACGGCGGAGCCGCCGGGAAGAAGGGGCCGCCGCCCGGCGGGAACCGCGGCCCCGCGTCGCTCTCAGGCCCCGCCGGCTGCGGCGGCGGCAGCGGCGGCAGAAGGAAGGGCGGGGGCGCCGCCGCTGCCGTCACCGCGAAAGGCCCCGGGCGGGCGGCGGGGCCGGGGTAGGGCGCGGCGGGCGGCGGGAAGGGCCCCGCCGGCGGCGGGAAGGCCCGGAACGGCGGCGGCGGGAAGCGCCCGGCGAAGGGCGGCGGCTGCGCCATATTGCCGCCTGGGCCCGCCCCGCTCGGCGCCGCAGCGCCCCTGGCGGCCGGGAGGAGCGGCCGCCGCACCCCGCCCCGCCCGCCAGAGCACCTTTTCTTTAATATAGATCGACTTAAAAAAAATAAACACACCCATAAAATTTTAAATTTCTGGGGACAACGTTAGAGATGACAACTCTCCGCTGCTTGATTATTCGCTTTGTTTTATTCAAACGCCAGAAGTGAAGTACAAACTGTAGTTACAGCATCTTGTGTCCTTAAAAATGGATCTTGGTTACATAATTCCAAACAACTTTCAAAACGAAGTTGTTGAACAGTTTCGCCTAAAATGTTGGGTTTTTTTAATGCGTTTAAAAAAAGGATTTGAATTAAAGGATTCGGAAGTAAAAGCGTGTTGGTTTTTTTTTTTCACTCTACATAAAGGAAAGTGAGGATGCAGTTACAGATAGTTCACTACAGATTCCCATTTTGAGGGGACTAAAGTTTCTAGAAATATCCTCAACTCCCAACGCAGCTTTTTCTGAACCATTAGTGGGTCATTTAACCTGAAAACAAGTGAAATCCTAAGGGAAGTATCTGTTGCACCTGACTACAACTGCACATCACACTGTTGCTAGGTAAGAACATAAGTATTACATAAAATTTACATGACAAATTAACAACAAAAATAGGGTCAACACATCTGCAGTATCCTTTCCTGTCCTAACACATCCACTAGACTGAAAATAATGGAAGTTTTATTTAAATATGGTGTATTAAAATTTTAGAAAAAAGGGTTAGTAAAACTTAAGTCCACATATCACCAAAGGACAAAACAAAAGTCATAAGCAGCAATTTTAATTCCTGAAACAAATTAAAAACATACAGGTCCTTTAGTGTTTTTACAAAGACTTTCCTAAAGGATTGAAATAATTTTGGTGTAGAACAGAAAGGGAGGGTTGCTTTGCCATGAGACTAAAAATCAAAGACAAAACCACGATGCAAAACTAGCATTTGAGCATATAACTTAAAAAGCACTGTCATGTGAACAGTCACTACTGGTAACATCAAAAATATTATACATTTACTTCTTTCATCTCTTAACATTATAAGATAGGTTGGGCAAATACCTGGCACCAAAAAATTGATGCATGATAGTTCCAATACGTTAAACAAAATGTACTATATTAGAACATTAATATTTAAAAATTTATGTCGACTTCTCATCCAAATTCAGATGGCTTACCACTTCCTAGAAATCTTGTTTACCCCTCTGGAAAAATCAGCAAATTACTGACTTCACCTTCTTTCACAGTATTCAAGGTGACTGAAACTTACTCCTAACGGAGAGGTGAAGATATTATTTGATATCGCATTCAAATTACTGTAACAACTAGTGTCACATTTTTGCAAAATCTCCCAGCAGTGTCAGAAAGCGTATCCCATTTTTTCCAAAACCCTGTTGCAAGGGCTTCCCCCCACCAATGTAACAAGTCACTCCAGCACCCACCTGGTTTCAAACACCAGCAGAAATCTAACACTGACCTGAACATAACCCCCTGTGACTCATATGAGGAGCTAATAGTTTATTCACCATCTACTGATTCTTAATCTTGATTTCCCATTTGTAGAGTAACATTATTGTAAAACCTAACTATGGGCAGCACCCACATTGCTGGTTTAGCTTCTAGAAAGAGCAATCCAGGTGCTACTATATTCGCTATACATTTTAATTGAACAAGTGTAATATACAATTCATATTTGAACATTATGCCATCCAAGTCCACACAATGTCCATCAATTAATCAATGTGATGTTGCAATAAAATACAAGATCTGATTTATCTAATAAAGTTCCTCATCACGTATTGTATCCGAGAGAGATCCAATGCCTGTAGTATCAGACTGAAGCCAGAGACAATCGTAAGGAAATAACCGTGTGCTTTATGCAGGTGAGCATTTTGACAGTATTTAATGGTTTGCAGCATCTGCTTGTCGAGGCCAGCCTTCCTCCTCAACGCCAGAGTCATACTCTTCTTCAGATGAATCTTTAGTGGGAGCCCTATAATTAAAACAAACTGATCAGATACTTTAGAAATGGAAGGAAAGAATGGAAAACAGTTTCTATAGCTTCTGTTAAACATGCCACCTGCAAAGTACCCCAGTGACAAATGCTCTGACAAGGATCCATCTGCTAAATGACCTTCTGGTCTGAAAATGGTGCTGTGCAGATTTACACTACTACCAGTATGCAGCCTCATTACTGAAAATCAAAATGCTACCAAATTCAGTTATTTGATTTAATCAGTAAATTTAATATTTACAGCAAACATGAATGCTCGTGCTCTACAAAACCACTTAAAGCAACCCATCAATCAGTCTAAGCATAGTACATTCCACTCCAACCACCCCCCTCAAGACACTAGGTGTGCCAAGCCAAGCTTCAGCACAGACACAGATGAATATAATGAAGCATGTACCTCAGTGGAGAAACTCACTCAAAAAGGCTGTCAGGGTAGAAACCAAGTCAGAGTTCCCAAATTTCAGACCTGAGGTTTTAACCTGACCCATTCCCTCTCAGCCCCATCTTTTGTTCACTAAATTTATTTTTTTTTTTGAAATCCAGTTTTGTCCAGTGCTTTCAGCATTCCACCACATTATTACCGTAATACCATCCTTACAACATTAAAATTATTATTTTAGCAAGGGTTCAGTAAATCAGTAGTGTGACTTTGTGGCTCTCCAGTCCTCCAAAAGCAAGGGAGAAGAAAACTACAGCAGCCTGGAACTTGCATTTAAAATAAACCACCTCAGTGTAGAAAGCAGGAAGAAGGAAAAAGTTCCTTTTCAGAAATTTCAGTACAGCTGCTATTAAATTTCAGATTGTTACTGTTAACTTGCAATGCTTATAATCTACTTTTATTTCTACAGGTATACATACACACACACACACACAAAAGGCTTAAAGTAACTTCATATAAAAGTTTATTTTAAAATTTCTATTTAAAAACTAAAGCGATACAAACCCAAAGTGTCTAGGACAGAATAAGCACTAATTCAGCTGTGTACAATATACAGAGAATTGATCCTTTTCATCTTGTGTGCACAATTTTGTGTTTATATGTTTGTTCCTATAGCAAACATCAGAATACCTGTCTAGCTGTATTACTCATCTGTTCTGATACTTCCATTATTGTTTTACCTAATGTATCCTGGCTCTTTTTTGCCTTCTACAACATCTTTGTCAACTTCCACGCATACAATGTCAGAATTGGGCACTTCAAACATGGGCTCCAGCAACAGCTTTTCCTACAAGAAAATAGAGGGGAAAAAATATTTCTGTATGCCCTCTTCTATATAACAATATGGTTAGCAAGTGATTTTCAGAGCTACAGGATATTCTTGGAAGAAGTCTGAATACTCAAACTTTTAGAAAGAGACTTACTGCACAAGACCCAGAACTAAGTGAGGTTTTGACTGAAAATTGTCACAATTAGGTCCATACGCGCAAATATACGTAGCTTCATTTACTCAATATGAGACAATTTACTCACCATTATAGATCGAAGACCTCTTGCACCAGTTTTTCTGTCCAGGGCCAGTCTGGCTATAGCCTTCAATGCATCTTCAGTTACATTTAATTCACACTGTATCGAGAAAAACAATAAGCTAACTATTTAATTCATAACTCACGTGTGTTGAGTGCAACAGCGCGTTACTGAAAATAACAAACAGTAGCTGTCTGTTACAGACCAGAACATTTAACGTTTAAGCTACACACAGAAAGCTTCAGCTACACTTAATATTTGACTAACATTACCAGTACCGATCCCTTCACATATAACTACTACAAGTATCTCTACAGCACAGGAAGCAGCTCTTGATGTCTATTCGGCAGGGTCACAGATGTTCATTTGAATGTTAACATGGAAGAGCAGCTCAATTACTTCCAGATCATTTGCCCCACAAGGACAATTATCCAGTCTAAACTGGTCAGGTTTTAACAAGTTAGCTTACTTATTTTCAGAGTGGGGAAGGGAATATGTGGGGGCAAGAAGTGATGTCACTTGATATTTTAGATCACTTTAACACTGTATTTATAAACAAGAATATTGAAGAGTCATCAAATAAAAATTCAAACCTTATCCATGCTGAACAGTGCCTGGTATTGAGGAACCACAGCATTTCGTGGCTCAGTAAGAATCCGTACAAGGGTTTTCTCATCTAGGCTGTGCAGAGGAACTACAACAGGCAGACGTCCCACAAACTCGGGAATCATGCCAAACTCAATGAGATCTCTGGCTTCCACATGACGCAGCAAGCGATCCTTTTCTTCAATATCTTCATGTGGATCAGACTCTCCACTTATATTTGCAAGATCAGCTGCTGCTGCAGCTCTTCTGCCTTTTCCCATATTAGATGGTGTCCCAAATCCTAGATACTGCAAAACAAATGTGTTAACTATTACAGTTCTCTAAGTGTAAGTTTTCCTTATGTAACTAAATCACATTCCATGTGCATTAAAAAAAAAAAAAAAGAGTGACTGATTATGTCATTATATATTAACTCAAGCTTGATAAATCACTTACAGTAAAATTAGACCTCTTGCACTCAGGTTCTTCTAACATTTAATTCCCTCAGTAAGGTATCAATACACCATCCTAAGAGCAAGTTTCTCCGAATATAAAAAAAGTTAGTAACATGTCCTGGTAAGTTCATAAATACCAGTGACACTAAAAAGGGCTCTTCAGAAGTGAAGTAAATGCATGCAAGAATACTTGTGTGAAAAGCTACATGAATTATCATAAACACTAATTTGGATTTCAGTTACTCCCCTGTTAGAAACAGGGTACAGATTTTGCCAGAAAAGATCTGTCCCCAGACATTAACACACAGAAGAGTAAACTGTGTGACAAGATATTTTAGGATAATAGCTTTTAACACCATTTGCTCAAACTGTCTGAGCATCAATAAACATCTGGATATCAGTAAAAAAGCTTCTTCTCAGTTTCACACTTGGTACACTGCAACTGAAAGTCTTATAATTCCTAGGACTGTTTCACATCTTGTTTTTAAGAAACATAGGACATGAGAGCAATGTAAAGAATTCTACCACTTAAGTATGTAGTCCTCTACCAACAGCTTAAAACCTCCCCCCCCCGCCCTTTTTCTATTACAGTATCACAGAACCATCTAGGTTGGAAAAGACCTTGAAGATCATCTATTCCAACCATTAAACCATTCTCTATTTGTGTATGCTAAAAATTTCTCTGTGGAAGCAGAGACTGCTGCAAGCTACTTAAGCCTACTAACAGTTAGCTTGTTCTCTGTTACCTTTCTTAGGCTTGACCTCAGGTTCACAGATAACAGATGGTAAACCACAGCTCTACAAACATAGCAAGACCTTTACGAGTCAGTAGTGTGAACAGTAAATAAGATGATAATTTTTCAGTTCAAATACAGCCTGATGCACTCACTTTCTCATTTTTCCTCCTGCTGATAATTCTGTCAAGACCATTAAAAGCACCAGAAGCTACAAAGAGGATGTTTGTTGTGTCAACCTGCACCGTTTCTCCACGTAGTTTACGAGAATTCTTTTCTGGAACATTTACTATTGTGCCTTCTAGTAATTTTAACAAGCCCTAAGGAGGAAAGAAGAAATAATCAACATAAAATTTCACTGTGTGGTATCACATAAGGTGGCACACCATACTGTGCTTACTTTCACAGATTTACATTCTTTTAATCCCTTATGTCTTTATAGTAAGTGTCTAAAGAAATCAGTTTTCCATACGAGACAAATAATCTCATTCAAGGATAGACAAAAATCTCCCTAATGTGACTCCCATGCACACTATGAGCTGTAATTAGTAATGAGTTACCTCAAGTTTTGTCAGAATAGGAAGTGTTATCTATTCTTGCCTATGTCATGCAACTTGCATCTGAATGCTGCAGACTTTTTCAATTAAAATGTTTCTATGAAGCAGTCTCAAGTTGGTTTAGACATTTTTTTTTAGTGAATAAAGTAAAGAGGAAAGATGAGGGTTTCAAAGGTTAATAATTAAGCAACTGAAGAACTATGACTCTATACACTCCCATGCTAATTGACATATGATAGGATGATATTCAGACTTGATGGGCTGTTTGCTTATGAAGTAAAATCACTCCACAGTAGTACGTACTTGCTGAACACCTTCTCCTCCAACATCCCGTAACTGATGAATACCAGGAACGCTGCCAATCTTATCTACTTCATCCAGAAAAACAATTCCTGCAGTGACAGAAAATGCATTTATGAAAGATTTCACTTTTTAAGAGAAGCAAGAACTTATATACAAGAAAGAATGTAATGCAAGACAGCAGCAGTCTGTTCTACTGCCACACTGGAGGTTGCAAAAATGTATATATACAATCTTGTCCAACTAGGGACAAGAACAAAACCCACAAGATATCCATACAGCTCTTTGTGGGTTTATTACTTCTGATTTCAAGTGTTAAGATTCAGGTACATGCAAGGAATATAAATTACAGAAATGCTGGTGGTCTCAAAGTTTAGAGCACTTAGGCAAATTAACAGAGTCTAAGAGTGAACTTCAGGAAATGTATTGTAAAAGTTTACCTTGCTGAGCTTTTTCTACATTATAGTTAGCATCCTGCAGGAGTTTTGCGATGACAGATTCAATGTCTTCACCAACATAGCCAGCTTGAGTTAAGGTAGTACAATCACAGATAGCAAAAGGTACATCTAGGCATTTAGCTAGAGTCTGAGCCAGCAAGGTTTTACCTGATAAAATAAAACTTGTGTCACTTCCATACATTTCTTTAGAGCACACAAACCAAACATTTACTATAGGATCATCATCACCACCATTAGACATTTTGAATTATGCCAGCATGTTCATATATTCATATAAAATATTTTCCAAGGCAGTCAGTGTTCATGAACAGTGTTTTCTGTTGGCAAGCTGTATTTCTGAATTAGACTAATACTACACATCTGAGGCAGCTTGAAATGTATGCAGTATCAGAAATACCACACAATATAGAAACCAAAATACACATACTTGCATAGATTAAAGATGAAATAAATCAGTAGTACTTTGCAGACACTCAAGGTGCAGTACAAAGTCTAATTGCTCCTGCTTTGAAGTTGGGAAGAAACAAAAATTAAAATATTATTTAGTGAATGTTCTCCCGAATAGTCTGCAAAATGTTTATCACTTCACTTATAAACACACAAATATGATTTCTCTTTTAAGCCTCCTTGTAAGTGATCTGTCCCAGAGGTCAAGCAACGCTAACCACAGCATCTCATCGTCCAAAGCAGAGAAACTTTAAATGTGTCATTTCAGTTTAGTGAAACATGCACATTTTAGTCAGTTAGTAAATAATATAGGTGTTTAAAAACAAAACAAAAATCAAAAAGAAAACCACATGACCAGACCTTCCTTTTCACAGTATTTAGCTCAGCTTGTTACCATGGCATGAAAGCACCGTTTAGCTTTTTTTTTTTTTTTTACACCAAATTAGAATAATCACAAAAGAAGAAAATCACTCATTAACAATCAAGTCTAAGAAAAATCTGACACCTATAAAAACATGCAGCTGTATACCTGATCCAGTTGGTCCAAGCAGCAAAATATTACTTTTTTCAAGTTTTATGTCGTCATTGGGTGAATCTAATACTTCTCCTCCCCGTTTTTCCTGAGGTATCTGCTGGTTCATTTGTTGCTGCATTGATGCTCCTAACGCATTACCATGTGGACTGATGCCAGCAATCTGCAGTAGTTCTGAAGAGAACAATAACAGTACTGTTTGAGCACTGACAAGGTCTGTCATTACCTTAAATACACAATAAAACTTTGATTCTTCTGTTTTGTTCTGCAAACCTGTAATTCTATCTGTACAGAAGTTTACAGATAGGACTGCAACAGAAGTATGGCACAATTATTACAAAAACATGAGTTTTAATCATATTTTTGTACAAGCACATATTTGAACATATGAAAATAATCTACAGTGGTACAGTGGATTATCTAAAAATACTCCAAAAATACTCCATTAAAAATGAGAAATTTTCAGTCCCTACAAATTGACTCATTTTAACTGCAATTTTTTATTTTTAACAGATAAGAAGAAATAAATCCAAGCAGTTGATTTCTATGATAAAAAGGTACAAGAGCTGGTATACTGTAACAATTACAAAAGCAATGTACAGGTCTACTCTCAGGACTTAAAAACTTGTCTTAGATCAGTTGTTACAGGTTTTGTACACATGGATATAGACACTGAGCTGAATTTTCTTTTTTCAGAGCACTAGAGTTTTCATTGGTTCACAGGGTAGAATACTGAAGATTAAGAAAACTGGTTTGAAGAGATGTAACTGGGATTACAAACTGACCCACACTAGACCAAGGAAGAAGTTCAATAGCCAGTGAGAGTTCCAGTGAACTGAAAACAAACATAACTGACCTCACTTGGATTAGGGTGGGTGGGAAGGAAAAAAAAAAAGGCATTCTGAGGTTCAAGGTGAGAGTGCCTTTTACGAGTAGAAATATCCTACAGAAAACAGTTGCCTAACTTCCCTTACTAACTACCTCCTATCATATCTTGTGTGGCATTATTAATATAATTGGACCTCAGTTCTAAATTAAAAATAAATCTTAATTTCCACTTTAAGGACAACTCTAAGGACAGGTAATTATGTAGCCAACTTCATAAAAGGCATTTTTAAATTTTAATTACTTTCTACCTAGAACTAGATAAAGAGTCAGACCCTAGTAACCTCTCCTAAAAATATGCTCAGTGCCATCAATTAAATTTACTTACAGAAGAAAAGCAAACAGGATTTTACCTAGCATTTCAAACTAGTGGTCACTAATCTACATTAACACCAAAGGAGTAGATGTTACAGAGGAGGACATGAGGAGAGAGTTCACTTACTTGTAAATCTGTACTCATCCTCCCGTCTTCTGATTTCTAATTCTAAGAGAGGATGAAAACAGTAACAAAAAATAAGTTTATAAAAGCTTATAAATTCTCCACCTCTTGCCCTCTTCCGAATACATCTCAGCACTGTGTATGAATGTATTTCTAACCAGAAATGCCCATAAATCTTTTTTTTCCTGTCAAAACTAATCCAAAACCCAACTTGCATGTTTCTAAAATGATAGCAAGCTTTCTACTACTTAAAACAGTTAAGTCTGTTACCTCTGATTAGATTTTAATTTTAAAGCCACTTATAGAAGGGGAAAATAAATGCTGTAAGATAATTTTTGTTTTGGAAAGGCTTCCTTAAACACTCACATTTGTATCTGAATGTTACAATGTAAGATTTCACATATTTCAAAGTACTATCCATTCTAAATGTTCAGTGCCAGTCCCTCTGGGTGTGCACCATTTTATCTTCCTGTGGAGGGTCAGGAACTTCTCTGTGCCAGGTACACAACTCTCCTACCATTACCAGAAAAGTGCTACTAATGTTTCCCTCTTAGTTAAAATACTTATTCACATAAATTCAAAAAACAAAGATGACTGATCACTCAGTATACTATTTATTGCAAGACAGAACAAAACACCTTAAAAAAAAAATCAAGGTATACTTTGAATCAGAGACAGTCACTTAATCCTACTTCTAAAAATAAGTTAGATCAACATAGCTACACACTTACTCAGTAGCAAAAGTACTGCCAAGAGTAACTCCATCTACACCTACAACTCTTGCTAGATATGGAACAATACTATGGTGACCAAGAGACGCTGCCAACAGCAGCAAATGTGGCTAGAAAGCTAGTTATTCATCACATTCACTATGCAAGTTATTGTCTTCATGATCTGCATCGTTGTGTGCAGATTAAAAGCTGCAGATTTACCATTAAGCAGTAAATAAGATTAGAAATTTAGGAGGCTCACTTTATAAAGTTAAAGGAAATTACTTAATAACACATGTCAGTAAAAAATGCTAACCATGGAATACGGTGGGCAATACCCATGGCATCATAAACCTTCTGGATTACTTTTAAATACATCACAGAAATCTACATACAGTGAAAATTAAATTTAATAGAAACTTTTTTAGCTCATTCTAATTACAGAACACCTAGTGTCAAGGTAATAAGTTTCTCAGATTTCTTAAGTTAGAGCGCTGAAGTGTTAAGTTTTATTTGACTAGAAAAACACCAATCGTACAAACCTCTCGGTGTTAAAGAAGTCTGCTTTTCAACTTCTGCTTGCTGTCTCAGGTTAGCTGGGATATTATTGTAGATTCTTTTGTAATGATTGTACACAGCAACTGAAAGCACCTTCTTGGCAAAACACTGACCAACAACGTATTTGTCGAGGTAGTTATAAATCTGAAAAAGAACTCAATTTTAGTAACACTTCTAAACTACCAGGCAGCAAAAAAGAAGAACAGTATATTGTGCCAAAGATGGACTTTGGTCTAAACCAACCACTACAGCACTAAGAACCAGAAACCCAGCATCTAAAATACAGAATATGTTCCTGTTGATAAGTTTACTTAAAAACATGGAACTTCCGCAGTCACATTGTGTCTGCAGTTCTCTCCTATTAATATTTAAACCCATTATCATTTTTACCCAAATTTGTAAGAGGAACAGAAGTTTCAAGAATACTTAATTTCTTAAGAATCCTATTCAGAAGCCGTACACAGCTTCAGAAATCATTACAGTCCACTAGAAACTGAAACACAATAACCTCCCTATTTGAGAGAGGGAAACCCAACGACGTAAGATGGATCAAAGCCACAAGCCGATCAGCCCAGAAATGGGCCAGATAAAAGGTTCTGCAGCTACAGAAGGAAGCTGCTAACATTAGGTTGCTTAATATGAGGCCATACCAGGAAACAAAAGATACTGCAGTTGGCAAGGGTTAAGGTTAGCCTCAGGGTCACAAGGAGAAAATGAAGTTACTGGACTTCAGTCACAAGACAACGGTAGAGGGAAACAAGCCCAACTACTTTGATTTACCTGAACAAGCTCAAACACATAAAGGAAGCCTACAGAGGGTGGAAGCAAGGACAAGTAGCCTGGTAAGAATACAAACTGTCCAAGCAGCCAGGGATGAGGTTAGGAAGACCAAAGCCCTGATCGATGTCAAGGACAAAAAGAAGAGCTTCTATAGGTATGTTGGTGATAAAAGACAGGCTAGGGAAAATGGGGGCCCTCTCTTGAATGAAATAGGAGACCTTATTACCCAGGATATGGAGAAGGCTGAGGTACTCAATGACTTTTTTTCCTCAGTCTTCACCATCAAGTGCTCTAGCCACACCACTCAAGGGGCAGAAAGCAAGTCAAGGACTGGGAGAATGAAGAACTACCCACTCACTGCAGAAGAAGATCAGATTCAAGACCATCTAAGGAACCTGAAGGTGCACAAGCCCATGGGACCTGATGAGATGCATCCATGGGTTCTGACAGAACTGGCAGATGAAGTGGCTAAGCCACTGTCCATCATATTTGAGAAGTTGTGGCAGTCTGGTGAAGTTCCTGATGACTGGAAAAGGGGAAACATAACCCCTGTTTTTAAAAAGGGAAAGACGACCCATGTAACTACAGGCCAGTCTCACCTCTATGCCTGACAAGATCATGGAGTAGATCCTCCTGGAAACTGTGCAAGAGCATGTGGAAAACAAAGAGGTGGTTGGTGACAGCCAGCATGGCTCCACTAAGGGCAAATCATGCCTGACAAATCTGGTGACCTTCTGTGATGGGGTTACAGTGTTGGTGGATAAGGAAAGAGCAGCTGACATCATCTAACTGGACTTGTGCAAAGCATTTGACACTATCCTGCAGGACATCCTTGTCTCTAAACTGGAGAGACGTGGATTTGATGGGTGGACCACTCAGTTGATAAGGAATCTCCAAGTGGAGAGCAGTGATGAGTGACATTCCTCAGGGGTCGGGGTTGGGACTGGCACTGTTTAACACCTTTGTTGGTGACATGGACAGTGGGATCGAGGCACCCTCAGCAAGTTCCCCATCAACACTGAGCTGTGTGGTGCAGTCACATTGTGGAGGGAAGGGATCCATCCAGAGGGACCTGGACAGGCTGGAAAGGCCCGTGCAAATCTCATGAAGTTCAACAAGGCCAAGGGCAAGGTCCTGCCCATGGGTCAGGGCAATCAGAACACAAAGCCAGGCTGGGTAAGGCTGATTGAGGGCAGCCTCAGGGACAAGGACCTGGGGGTGTTGATGGATGGTAAACTGACTGTGAGCCAGTAACGTGCACTCTCAGCCCAGAAAGCCACCCGTGTGCTGGGCTGCAGCAAGAGCAGTGCGACCAACAGGTCAAGGGAGGGGATTCTTCTCCTCTGCTCTGCTCTCGTGAGACCCCCCTGCAGTGCTGGGTCCAGCTCTGGGGCCCCAAACATCAGGACACAGACCTGCTCGAGCAGGGCCAGAGGAAGCCACGAAGATGCTCAGGGGGCTGGAGCACCTCCCCTGTGAGGACAGGCTGAGAGAGTTGGGGGGTTCAGCTGGAGAAGAGAAGGCTCTGGGGAAACCTTAGAGCAGCCTCCAAGGATTTAAAGAGGCTACAGGAAAGGTGGGGAGGGACTCGTCATCAGGAAGCACAGTGATAGGATGAGGGGCAACAGGTTTAAACTGATAGAGGGTAGATTTAGATTAGATATTAGGTAGAAATTCTTCCCTGTTAATTTGACCTGGTGAGGCCCTGGCACAGGTTGTCCAGAGAAGCTGTGGCTGTCCCCTCCCCAGAAGGGTTCAAGGCAGGTTGGGCGGGGCTTTGGGCAACTTGGGCTAGTGGAAAGTGTTCCTGCCCATGGCAGGGAGTTGGAACTAGATGATCTTTGAGGTCCCTTCCAACCTAAACCACTCTTATGATTCCTGCCCCCTTTATAATCATAGAACCATTCTGTGATTCTATGATTCTCCTCGTCCCCTTCATCAGTGCTCTGTCAGGTCACATAGCTCTCAAAGGTTTAACCTTGAGCTAATTGTCTTTCTTGTCTGTTGCTCTGTTACAGTAGACTGTTACACACTTGATGCAGATTAAGAAATAAAACATTTCACCATGCTGTAATACAAGGAAACACTGGGATGAAATTAAGAACTCTACCTTTTTCGGTGGAGGCGGCGGCTTCTGCTGGAATGCCAATTTCACAGCTTCTGCTGCTGACTCGGGCTCTTTAATGATGCTCTTTTTTGTGTCTGCCTCTGACAGTACAACAAAAAAATGGTGACACTTTTCACACTTCACAAAACGGGTGGAAGCTGCAGAAAAAGTAAAACAAAATGGTTAAGAGGAATTGCTTAGATAGCATTCATTCAACTGCTCAAGTTTGTCATACACAGGACAAGCACCAGTAAGACAGCACAGCCACCTCTGTGTTTACACAACACTTCCCCTTCCTTCACCTTAGAAGCTTTAAAAGCAATTATTGGACTATGAAATTTGACAGAGAAGGAATGCAATTTGCCCATAAAGTCACAACGCAAAGCAGCAATCAAACAAGGGATTAAAAAGCAAAAAAATCTGTTTCATAATACTTGGCATCTCAGAGATGCAAAATTAATGAGAACTTCTAACTATGCAGGAATTGGTGCTAACCCTCAAACTAGCAAGTAAGAAAAAATTGTGGTTAGGGCCAGAGCACTCCGAAGTGCAGGGGAGCCATGCACAGTCTCAATGAGAGCATGCAGCAGGTTTGGGGAAGGACAGCTGTGGCTTCTCCCAGTCTTTGCACCCCACTGGCTGTGGAACACTATGGAGTGTGTTCCAGTCACCTAAGCCCAGGACACAGAGCACAGCAGGGTCACGCAAAGGGCTCATCCCAACAAGAGGCAGCCGTGGTATGCAACAGACAATCAGAACTTTGTTTTGCAAGATCTGTTGCTTATTTATTTTTACTGTCAATAGTAGAACAAATTTATTTCAGATTCAAAAAGCCAAACCCTCCTACTGACAACTTTGTGAAGTATGTCTCAAGAAATCATGTTATCGGCAAAGGCTGGTTTCAAACGCCTGCAAACTAGAACTTGCACTTTTTTTTTTTTGTTCCTTTGGAAAAACAAAGTTGAAATAATCAAAAATAAACAGAAGAATAAATTTGTAACTCAAGACAGATCTTTTCTGATCATATTACTATGCTATTAAATGCAAATCATGTGCAATAGGACTGACTTAAAATATATTAGTAAATGTATTAAATTAAAAGCAATGTAGCAAAACCACATGAAAAATTTCAATGTCAAAACTTCTGAAATCATGAAAAGTTTTTATAAAATTGCTTGAACACTGTAATACCAGCTGATTTCAATAACAGCCTCTAGCAATAAACAAGCTGCTTATTTATAACTTGTTGCCTCCCATAGAGCTGGCATCAGCAGAAGAGGAGCGGGTGAGGTTTTTTTAGTATTAAAGACAACTTACAATGGGGTAAGTAATACCAGCAGATTATTTTAAGAATGCAGCACATAATACTGTGACCATCATAGCTTTATTAGCACTACTCTAAAGAAAATTTGTGTAACAGCTGCAAAGTTCTCCTGGCAACCTTCCCAATTACTGTTATCTGCCTGATGGGAACATGATGGAAAACCACTTGCATGCACCCACCCCTCTTACATAGCTATTATTTACCAACAACATTGCAGAAAAAAAAAACAACAATTTCTTCCAACGCTCACTCAAAACACCTCTGATACTCTTGATGACTACTGTGCCACAAGGCTGTTTGTCCTTATGCAATGCTAGCAGTCCGCTTTATTGGGAATAGTTAAAAAAAAAAATAGAGAAGATAAAGAGGAGGTTGTAAGAATACTATTGTGCATCTTTAAAACATTCACTGAAAAAA
The DNA here is from genome assembly GCF_965140245.1 of Athene noctua. NCBI lineage: Eukaryota > Metazoa > Chordata > Aves > Strigiformes > Strigidae > Athene > Athene noctua. The sequence continues at coordinate 12,908,905 of NC_134049.1, read as the reverse complement.
AATTATTGTGCAGAGCACACTTTTATCAATTACTTCAAGCAGCACATAGGAAAGTTATTAGAGATCTTCCTATTTTGAGGAAGACAAATGGGGTCTGTGGTTACAGAGAAACTTTGATGTATGGGGTGCCTTGGGGAGGAGACTCAGTTATCAAAACACAGCTGTGAAACTAGCCAGTTTCTATCATCTACACAGCAATCTGGAAAAAGGTATCCATATGAGTTTTAACAAAACAAAGAAATTAGAGAAGTTTGCTCTGAAATGCAAGGAAGCCAAGTTTAAGTATTGCTGTGTCCCTGAAATTGAGCATTCAAAATTGTAAGCAACTTTGCCATCCTTAAACACTGCCATATTTTTGTATATTCTTTCAACAAATACATAAAAGCACAGCAAAGAGCCTTCATGTGAAATTACTTTACCATCCTTAAGATGTCTGCAAATATTTACAGTGTGGTAAAATGCAAGTCAAGTGTTGGTTTTGATTCAGGCAACATTACCACAGAGGCTGCATATGCAAAGAAATTTCTAAAGTCCGTATGCAAAGACCTTGCCAAAGAGAAAGGCCGTGTTTTTACAGTACATACAGGAAGCCAAAACAATTGGAGGATTTATCTTGAAAACACTTGTAGGGTTGAGATAATGGGCTACTATTAAACACTGTAAGTTAAAAAGACAGCAGGGAAGCTTCTTGCCTATTAAGTACGTTGAGTAGCAGGGAAATCTTGCTTTGGAGGATGGAAGCCAACCTGATGGCATCAAGTGGAGACAGTAAAAGCAGCGCCTAGATAAGGCTTATGTCAATCAGCTTTACAGCTGTTGGATTTCACTCTACATCTGAGGCTCACATCTTATTTCACTGATCACAAAATTCTCCTTAGAGTCTTACAACCTAAAACAATACAGGAAGTGCTGAGAAAGTGTGTCAAAGCAAAAATTCCCTTTGGCTTGCATCATATTCTTCCCTTAATTGTTAATTACTGGAAAAACATTGCCAAGCAATTGCTTGTATCTGCAAACCTTGTACAAAGTAAAGCCCCATTAAAAACTCCACTGGACAACCAGCTTGTCACACTGCCACTCAATGGCAATTAATTTACTAATAAGGGTGGCTTTTATTCAGTATTTTGTTCCCCTACTTCTCTCAAAATGACTGAAAAACTAACATTTAAAAACTGATACAAATGCTAATTGTATACTTCCCTTTGGCTTTAGATATTTACTTAAGGCTCTGCAGTTCAGTAATTCAAACCAGAATTGAACAAATTCATCATTTTTCCTGACTAAGCATCATCGTAGGCTTATCTGAAAAATCAAGTTCCAGTCTGTTTAATACAAACTGCAACCCATTTATTTTGGGCAGAACAGATTTTTTTTTTTTCCTTAAGTTTGTTTTCTCTTTTGAAATTGTTTTTAAGGTAATTAGAACTTAGCTCTTCCATTTTCTAACCACTTTATATTCTACTGTTGGCTGGGAAGCAGTGTGCTCAAATTAACAGACTAAACCAGAAAGACAGAGGTCAGAGAAAACTTGACCATGACTTCCAGGAACTTCTGAGAAATTAGAGCAATTATGTTCTTTGGCTTATTTTTTTTTTAAGTTACCAATTCATAGAAAACTGATGACTGCTGTTCTCAAGATGAACAAGGAAAGTCTGCTCTACTCTACTGTCTGGTGACACTGTGCTTAGTTTGAACTAGTAGCAGACTTCATTTAAAGGCTGTAAAGTCCTAAAGCCTCAGAGTAGAACAATTACTCACAAGCAGACTTTCTTATATTTTGACGCTTCTGACAAATTTGACCAGTGGCAACACTGTTTTTACAATGACAAAGTGGGTTTCCAGTCCCAAGCTGCTTACAGTGCATGTGTCTTCAGATACAGCAGTTCCAGCGTGGTATCACTACTTGTGAATCTGAGATTGCATATACTAGACATTTTCTCCCATAACATTAGCATGAATGAATCCTCTAAGAAAGTTTTCAAGCATGCTTAGAGATTCCTAGTGACATTGACAACATCACATATCTGCTTTCCAGAGGTACACAGCAATTGTTCTACCCTGGGGCAATGCTTGAATGGTATTTCCAGATAAAAGCATAAACTTCAGTAACAAGGAGAGCAAACACACCAGTGAAGTGAGAGTTTCAAAATGTCCCTGTCCGCTCATGAATCATGTGGTAAGGAAGTAAAGGAAATTAAAAATCCTTCCACTGTTTTCAACCACACCTAGTCCAGGTCAACATATTGAACATCACAACAGATCGTATTTCTAGTTCTATCAACTAGTGCCAGATTTTTCAGAAAACCTTGTTGCCTATAGTTTAAAAAAAAGAAGCTTGCTATTTCTTGAACAAAAAATAGTAGCTTGTATCTGATGGTTTTGTCTAACAAATACATAGTTATTACAGAATTGTCTTGTGATTCATGTTTGACCATTTTTGTTAAATAGTCATTTATATAAGTAGCAGCAAATAATAGCACATCCACTTATTTTTATCAACTGCAATATTAACAACTGTTGAACAAGTTTATGCTGACCTTGTCTTAAGCACCTTAGTGCACAAGTCTGATTATGACTTGATACCTCCTCCTTGAGCCCCACCAACTAACAACAGGTATTTGCTTTCTGACAACTATTTTCTAGGCTGGTCTTGTTAGCACTGAAATAAAGGAGAAATGTCTTCAAGTCTGATAGAACCTAAAGCGTAACCGGCAGATCATTCTAGCAAGCCATCTGTCATGTACTAATTCCTCTGCTGGATAAGCGCTTTGGTTATAGTACACACAGGCTTAAAGTTTTATAATTTAGTAAACAAAGGACAGACATTACAAATGTACTTATAAGTATGTATTTATATAATGCACAGAAAGAAGTATCGGTAGTTAAAATGGTGGTGTTTATGTGAGCATCTCTTCCACTGTATAAAATGTAACAAACTATTTTAAAACTACATATTCACAGTTGCGGTCTGAATTCCACTACCGTATTCTGCTCCACCACACATCTTCGGAAATTACACAAATGTATCCATAGAGACAACATACACTTACGCCAATGTGGCCAAAGTAAGCATAACAGAATTTTTGACATTGTATAAGTAGGTAGGCTAAAACTTAGCTATCAGAACTACATTAGATCACAGACACAGTCATATCTATGTCTATTTGAGAAATAAAGTATTCATTAAAACTTACACACAAAGGTCTCCACGTGTGTGCACAAGTCACCACACTTCGGGCAGCGCAGCTGGTTCCCTCCTTTCCCAGAGCTTCCAGAGCTTGACTTTTTACCACCCCCCTCACCGACAGACTTCTAAAAAAGATTTCCAGACAATTAGCCTCAAACAATGGAGCTGTCACATTAGGCATTTAGCAGTGTGCTTATGGAATCCAGTAATATGAATATTGCAATAGCTGAATCACAAAACAACTACTGTTAGGATTTTTTAAAGGCTTTGAAAACTTAGAACACCACGATATAAACATTTTGAAGCGTACGCACATCTGCATTTCCCATGTCTGCCAATTTTGGATGCCCATGGAAGAGGCATCCCACATCTACATCAGAACTGCTTCACTGACACTAGAACAATAACAAGCTCAACTGTGTCCAGAACGTTTTAATAGTATATTTCAATGTAATTTATTCTAACCCCAGGAAAGAAAACAAATCATACTTATAGAGAGAGTAATTTCATTATTGCAACTGTGTTGACTCTAAGGGTTTCTGAAGCCACAACTCTTCTCACGTCCTTGACAGATGTAGCTATGCTGGCAGATGGCTGTAGGGTAGATACGGCCTATAAAACAAGCATCTCAGAAATGGCTTGAAAATATTTTACTTTTTACTACTAAGGCAGAGTTCCCTGACAGACACATACTTGCCTTTCTCCATGTCACCCTGGTTAGTGGTGTTCAAGGTTAACATTTTTTAAATCTATATCCATTCTGTACCTCTGAACTTTGATTAATAATAAAAGCTATTACATTTTAGGAAACAGCAAAAATCTCTTCCCTTTTCTAAAGCAGTTCCCGATTTATTTTTTTTTTTTAATTTTGCTTACCTACTCATGTCTCCTCACAACCCTTCTCAAGAAAAAAAAAAAAGACTATTAAAGATTTTTTCTTTCTTAATTTCTTAAAAAAGTTTCATCTGAACCTTCAGAACACCCCTGTGTCATCTGGACAGTTCCTCAGATGTCACAACACATCCTACTAAGGCACACCCTTGTGAGCCTGTGAACTCTTAAAATCTTATTTGCTGACTAAAAAGCACTTTTATTTTCACGTAATCATTTAACTGAAGAAACTGTTTATTAACACTAAAGACAAGGATGAAAATAGATTACAATTTACTAACAAGAATAAAGCTAGTCTTCTCACAAACTTGTCTTCCTTAATACAACTACTAAATCAGCTCTGAAAGCAAAAACATTTTAAAACGTACTTACTTTAAAAAGCCTATTTGAGAGTAGTAGGCTTTGGAAGGAGAATAATTCTGATTGCTACCCTTTTCTGAGATCCTGAAAACTGGTTGAGGATTTATAACATCCTACAGTTTTCAAGTGTCTCTTTACTCTAGGCAAAAATATTTATAGAACTGGTAAAGGCATCATGGGATATTCAGAAGTTTTATCTGCTAACAAATTCACAATACAATTTGTTTTTTCTTCACTGTCAGCTGCAGCAATTTGAAGGAAATGTCAAGAGTCAGCAAAAATTTCATGATGATTCTAACTTTCAGTAAGGAAAAAAATCTACTAAAAACATTTAAGAAACATTTTATATAAACTATTGAAAAACCTAATTCATGGAGATTACCTTGCTTCCATCCCCAGAACCATCCTTGTTTGCACCATCCTTTGAGGCAAAATATGCTGGTGTTTCTGAAAAGTTTCTAAGAGGAATTCGTCTTAAGGAACAAGTTTCAAAAGTCCCAAGTTTTCTTAAGACAGGGATGCGTGTACGACCACAAGTAATACCTAAAATAAATTGAAAACATAAAAATTAAATATTAAAAACACTCTAGTTCTAATCCCTATGCCACCAAACCCCAGAATGTATTTACATTAAATGAAGCTCAAAGGTTTCAGCAACAGAACTCAACTCTGAACATCCAAACTTCAGATATCCAAAATAAATTCTCTTTGCCACCTTAATGTTCATCTCATTAAAAGCTGCCTGTCTAAAATGACCCCAAAGTAATCCCAGGTCCTTGAATTTCAGAGAATTGAGAGTCCAACTGTGTCATAAAATAGGCAACATCCCAGTTATGAAACTGATCCTCAGAATGATAAAAGCAATCAACATCCAGAACTTATTGTGAAATAACTCACCCGATAAAGTAAGAGAGAGACCTTTGCAGTGTCTCCTTATTATGCAAAAATTATCAAAGAAGCGTCTCGGACTCAGACTGCACATCTGAATTTGGTTTTCACTTGGGAACTCTACTAAAGACTAGTCTCCAGGAATTCGAGGTACCACTTGACAAAAAAAAAAAGTTGTCTTGAGGAAAACTGAAAGGTCATGTCGTATTTGGCACACATTGACAGATAGGCACAAGTAAATTCAGTGTAATCTTAACTTTGTTGAAATAGCTTATTGCCAACATGAAAACTCATTGAGAAACGAAACAGCCTTCTCCTCCTCTTGCAACAGCAGGCAGGATTACATTTCATGACTAGGTATATGTTGTGGCTGTGATTGCAACATCTCTCAACATAGACAAGAGCCTGGAATCCATCTCATCTCTCTCAAGTGAGAAATTTCTCACTTGCTCTCTCATTTTGAGAAGAACTCTGTGATTTATCAACAGAAGAGCTACATAGCAACAATGACAATTAAAAACTTGCTGATAATACATGGTTTTACTGTTAGAGACATGAGAGAATCCTTCTGAAAACTCTTTTGAAAAATGAATAAAAACAGTAAGAAGGGCAAGTGGAGTACAGTTCATTTGCTTGGAAAGAGTTAACAATGACAACCAAGAGCTGGAATCTTAGTTGAAAGAGGACATCTAAGAAAATTCACCTTTCTACTATAACAGGAAAGCAGAAAAAAAGGGGGGGGGAAGCATTACAGACAAGCTTAAATTTACCAGTGAAACTCTCACAGGCTTCTGAAAAGCCACAACCAAGAAGAGTGTGTCAAATTAGATCTGAAGTTGTTTTAACAACTCAAATGCTGCTTAAGACTCCTGAACTTGAAGATTTGCAGTTATTCTTAACATGACTAAAAATGTAATCTTTTAAAAATCTGTAATAGCAATACTTCTGGAATAATGATCAATGTGCTTTCCAATTTTAAATTCTTCTGCTGAGTGCCACCACAAGACAGCAAGACATTTTAGATTATATGTGATAAACTAAGAAAATATCTCAAAAATACTGGCTCATTTTCACAGGCAGTTATGTTCCTTCAACCAAATCTGCAGAGAATGCTGAAGAGTACGTGCACCAAGTGCACTTGTCAGTAGAGAATAAGCTGTGGTTGGTGTTTATAATGCAATAGCTGTTCTGCCTTAATTCCCTGTCTTGCAAGCTTATTCCTCATAGATGCTTCCTTTACTGAGATGTGTTTTCTCAGTTCCCTTTGCAGGTGGTAGAAGACTCCTTAACAAAATTAAAAAAACAAACCACGTCACCTCCCCTGAACAAAACCCAAAGTCACAAAACTTTTCTGCGATACAGGGAGATTTGGCCTGTGGAGAAAGGATGAAGCACTAACGCAGGAATTAAAACATTTTTACCACTATGCACTGCACATGGACTAAGATCACTGATTTTAATTCAGAGAGCCCCTGAAATGCAGAAAATACACTGAGAACTGTATTGCATGACATAGTGTCAAGTACTGAGCTGGTAAATGCCACATTACTGACTGGGCCTATCTACTGATGAGAAACACTGCAGCTGTGAGGCTTCACTGCCAGCATTTGCCAGGACACCCACAGCAGACCCAGGCTAACCAGAACCCACACTGTAACACTTTGCTTGCTGTTAAATTCACTCTTACAAAAGTCTCAGCTAGCCAGTCTTTTGGGAACATTAAACTCACCCTGCTACACATGCTGAACTTTAAAGGGTGTAGATAGGCTAAGCCAGGAAAAGAAAGAAAGCATATTACTGCTATATCAGCTTGTGGCTAAATGTGAAAAGCCTTATCCCTGTGCTTAGCATGAGGTGTGAGCGATACTTTTTTGACAAAATATCATTGTGCAATTAAAGAATGAAGCAGTAAGACAGTTATCACTACTTTCTTGCATATAAGTTGGGCCAGAGGCAGATTCCTGGGAGATAGCAACATTCCAGCCCAATGCCTGGCAACTTCCACTGAATGATCCAGACACTGATAAATGTTCAAATCTGCAACAGCCAGCTAGCACAGCGGTATTTGCTCACAAACACACAACTGGCAGTCAGGGCCGGGATGGTTTTTTGAAATGGTAAATTTAAAGGCTATGTACCTGACATAGGCATGTTGGTAGCAGCAATGGCACCTATCCAGAGTGTTCAAATTAGCGTTAAGAAAGAATGGGAGGCTCCTTTACACCTTATTGACCTTTAGTTGATACTTGAGGAAAGAAACACTGACTTCTAAGCCAAGCTTCAAATATCTTGGCAGAATCTATTGCCCAAGGAAGCCACAGGGAGATTATGACAAAAGAGAAGTCTCCTCTCTGTCCCACACATCACCTGATCAACCCGACTGATCCATGCACTCCAAACACCCTCAAGTCTGTACCAACCAGCAACAGCAAAGTACCTGGCAGAAAACATAATCTCTTGCAATAAAAATACACCAAAATAAGATTTCTTTTTTAAGAACCTTCATGGAAAGCTGATGCATAATAATCTTACTACTCTGTAATTGCATTTCTGTTTCATTTGTTCTTTTACATACCCATTTTCAATCATAGTTCTGACAAAAAATATATACATTTTAAGAAAGATAATCCAGAAGTTAATTCAGACTGTTACTTGCTTTAAAGTCTATTTTTTTCAGTGGGTTTACATAAGGCCAGACAAGTTGGAATTTAAACTACTGGTTTAAGCCTTTCAGCACAGGTGAGGTCAGCGATGTAAATGCAAAGTCAACTGCAGTAAGTTAACTCACTTCTTTAAAGAAATAAATCATCTCAGACTTATCAGGCTATTGCTGAGAGTACAATCATTCAAAACCCTGTGGCATATGTGGCAGTAGCAGCGATTTTCAGCACCATTTGGGAGTGGTCTGCTGTTCACTAAAAGCAGCACATGGTATGTCAACTCTCACTGCCCACAAGAACGCCACAAAAAGGATAAAAGTAGTAAAAAAGTAACAGCCACCCTCTGCTTCAACTTCTAAGTGGTTTGCACAGTCTCACCCTTCTACCAAGTTGAAAATAATTACTTTTTGCTGAGTCCAAGTCTTTACGAAGAAATATTTCAAGTTCAGGCTTTTAATCAGTCAGACAATTAAGCTCATTTACTAGAACTGCAGGGTAACGCACACTGGACGACCACTGCTGAAAATCAATCCCGTGGAAATAAACTCTATTCTCGCATTACATTTCCCAAAATATATTTCAGCGTGGGCTAATTTTCCAGAACTTCGCACCATGTAATATTGCCTTAATCCTGACATGCCACCGGCCGTCCCTTCACACCACCCTGGGTGACACTAGCAAAAGATTAATAGAGGAAAAAAAAAAAAAAAAGGAGGCCGAAGCAGCCACCCGTTGCCCAACCGAAGCCCTTATCACAACGCTGCAGCACGGAACTCCCCAAGCCGGCGGCCACGGGAGGGCTCGTCTCCCAGCTCCAGGCAACGCCTCCGGAGCGCGGCTGCTCCCCGCTGACACCGCTCCGGCGGTAACCCGGCGGGCTCCCCTCTCCCGGGACCCCCCGGCAGCGGCGGGCTGGAAGGGCGCGGAGCGCTGACAGCCGTGCGGTGGGGGGGAGGGAACGGGGCTCCCCCTCAGGGGAGCGGAAGGGCCGCCGCGCTTCGGCCCCGTGAGGGCCCCGGGACGGAGGGCCGGGCCCGGCCCAGCCCCACCGGGGACAACGTCAGGCCGGGCCGCGGCGAGGGGAGGACGGCGGTTACCTCTCCGCGCGGAGGGCAGCGTGGAGCCCAGGAGGCGGGCGGCGGCGGCACAGCTGTGGCAGGCGGACATGGTGCGGCCGCGGGCCCGGCCCGCTCCCCCCCGCCGCCGACTAGGCCTCGCTGGCGGCGGTGCTGCGCGCCCCACCCGCGCCGTAAACACCCCCTCCCCCGCCCAGCGCCGCCTCGCTGACGGCACACGCTGCCGCCGAGCGTCATAACGCACACCGCGCCGGACTACCGCTCCCAGAAGGCAGCGCGCCGGGCGCCACGGAGGCCACAGCCCCGTCTGCCGCGCGGGGCCTCATGGGAGATGTAGTCCACGGGGCGAGGGGCACCACGGCTCCTCCGCGTTGCATCATGGGAAATATAGTCCGGGCAGCGACGGCCCCCCGGGGACTCCCCGACACGCACGTTATTTCGGGAGATTCCTGCTTTTTAATTCTGCTTCCTAAAAACAACACGAGAAAAATATTTCCCTTAGATTCCTGGAATAATTTTTTTAAAAGCCTTTTGTGAATAATGAAACAGAAAAGGCAGCTGAAAGCTTTTAAGCAAAACGATGCAACTTGGAGAAAGAGATGAAAATGATGCTTTGTGTCACGGGATGATCTTCAGCCAGGGAACAACACTGTGCATAAATATATGTATTATCTAATCAAATTTATCCTTTAGACATACCTTGTGGAGAATGAACTTACAACTGACAGGTGACTATTGGTCTGTTTCAACTCACCTTCAACTCCTGTTTGTCACGCATTAATTAAATTAAGCGAACTGATCCCAACTGGTCTTTAGAGGAAGGACTCAGAGACAGGGATGCATCACCCATCCCACTCCTCAATTACCTACCACAAACACCATTAGACCCCACAAACAGCAGGCAACACACTGTGCTGCTCGGCTGCATACAGCAGGAGCACTGAACATCGTTTTTAATTTCTGCCAAGGTCTGGATGGATTTTAACCCTTATGAAATACAGGTTTAACACCACCACCTACAGCTGGACAACTGCCAGTCTAATTTTAACCTGCATTACAACCACCACCGTGTTTCCTTTTGGGAGTTTTTTGAGGGAGTTAGGCAGGAACAGCAGGTTAGGCTCAGGGACACGCTGACACATAGCAATAGAAGCAGCCTGCCTTGCGATCACACCTTACGATACCATGGAGGGAACAGCGGCGGCATCTTCTGTGGATTCCATGTGCATGCTGAAGCAAATACAGGTTTGCTATCTGGTTAACTCACGGCACCAGCTGGGGATCCCAACTTGCCTCTCTGAGCTTCCCCTTTAACTTGGTGTACTGAAAATAAACCATTAAGATGTTACTTATGAAAAGCTATTTGAATGAACGATTTTCTCAGCTCAGAGCTTTACCTACAAATGTTTCTTTATGTACAAAAGGCGAGAAGTGCTGTTGTACCTGCTAACTTACCTTATGTAACTCATTTTTCAGCAGAGCCTTAAATTTAGCTTTTTTAAAATAAACTTTGTTTGAATAGACCCAGCTGATTAAAAGATCCAGGTTAGAGGAGAAAGCACTACACAGCACCTGGAGGAAGAGAGCTGGATAAAACCTGCTATATTAAAAGGAAGACCCCCGACTTGAACACACGCAGTTTCACTCACCACTGCTTTTACAGAAATCGCTCGGGATTTCTCACATTTATCAAAAAAAGGATGCTCTCTCCCGCTGGATGACAGGGGCAGGTCATAGTGACGCTTGCGCGAAGCAAAGAGGCGGCAGAGAGCAGAATAAAGCACCACTAGAGACTCGCAGTATCTTTTTTTCTACGTTAAAACTCAATTCTGCGAGGAACCTGCGAGTTCCTCAGACGCTCCGGCCTGAGGGGCAGGAATGAAGGCCGTGGTCCCTCACAGCCCGCCGACCAATCACCGCCTCACAGCCTGACCACGTGTTTCTTGCCTCGGTAGCATGGCCCCGCGACCGCTTACTTCCGCCTCGGTAGCAATGGCGGCCGTCCATTTTCCGGTCTGCTTGCGCTCCTCCCCTCTGTCACGTGGTCGGCGCGTGTGCAGCACCCGGAAGTAGCGGCCGGTGGCGGCTGCCCCGCGCTTGGGTGCGCTGGGGGAGGAGGGGAAGAGCAGCGGTTCCCGCCGTCCCCGGGCCCTGCTGAGCCGGTGAGGGCCGAGCAGCGAAAGGGGAAGGCGGAGGAGGGGTTGGGGGCCAGGGGTCGTCGCTGTGGAGACAGGCCTGCCCCTCTTCGCGGGGCCCTGATCTCGGGAGGGGGCCCTCAGGGGCCGGGGGGGCCCTAAAGGCCCGGGGAGAGGGAAGCGATCAGGGGCTGGGTGCGCCCTGAGGAGATCGAGGGGATCTCTCTGGTTGCGGTGCAGCATTACCTCTGGGCGAGGCTGTGCCTGAAGGGTCGGGGGGCTCTGAGGAGGCGTCGGGCCGGAGGGTGTATCTTTCAGGCCCCGGGGCGGGGTTGTCACGACCCCTGAGTGTCCCTGGGCTTGGGGTGGGGGAAGGGGCTCGGGACGCGGCCTGTAGGGGGCCTTGCCCTGGGGGTTCATCGTCCCGGGGGGTTCTCAGGGGAAGGGGCCGCCTCAGCCTGGGCTGCAGGGAGGAGAGCCTGGGCTGGGGGTGCTGAGTGGGGTTTTGCCCCCCCCCCCCCCCTTCTCCTGGGGGAGCCGCATGTGGTTGAAGAGGGGGGATGGAGCGGGGGCTGGGGTCGTTGGGGACGGTGCTGAGGAAGCGGGGAAGGTGACTGGTGCTGCGTCCCAGTTGTCTGTAATTCTTCACTGCCTGAAGAATTGGCTTTCATAAAGCCCCTGTAGCCCTGGTGTCTCCCCTGCATTTCCTGGCGTTTGCCTGCAGCCCGCATCAGCTGTCGGTGCTGGTGTTGCTGATTCAAGTGTCTTGGGAGTGGGAGTGGGCACTTTGTGGCCATCTCAGTGGGAGAGCGGCTGCGCAGCGGCCCTGGCTCGCACAGACACAGCGTGGGGCAGAAGAGAGCGTCGCCGCTCGTCTAATCCACTCTGACAGGGGTTTTCTCTCGAGTGGCAGGATCAAGGTCTTTCTAAATTGGTAACAAATAGAACATGTCACTAGTGTAGTGGGGATAACTCACAAGGAGAATATTATTACTTGCTCAGTGTATCCTTAGGTGAGTCTTCCTTTAGAGGAATTGTTTTCAAGAGGTTAGAGTTCTTCAGATTGTCTGGTTTTACTGAAAATGAAACGGGTTTTTAGAGGCTGGGTCATGAACAGCATCAGGTTCTTTGATTTGAGTTACCTTTGGCTGACTTCCTGTTTTGAGTTCATGGTTCAGCTTTTCTGTGGCTGGAAGAGCACATAGTTGTTGTTGACATGGATATTTGTGTGCGCAAATTTAATGCTGCATTTCTGTGCCAAGGAAAAAGAAATTCAGTAATAGGACATCGACTTCAGCAAAAACTTCTATAATCAAAGAAAGTTCTTGCTTTAAAAAAGGAACAGTCCTTAGGAGTGGTGGTCACAGATGCACCTTCACAAGAAATTTGCTGGAGGAAATCAGCCCAGGTGTTGGTGGCCAGTAGTTTGCTTCCATGAGTGGTAAGAGGTGAAGTGGGAAGCTCAAAATTTAGGTTTCAGATAGACTCTTAACTCACAGTGGTGCAAGCTGAGGTATGCTGACAGGACAAAGTTCATCTGCATCATACCCTTACTTTACCTAGTCTAACAATAGACAGCTTTGTGCTCCCAAGTGATCTGCCAGCCCGCAAAAATTAGCTTAATGGTGCATTAAGACTGAGGTGGCAGAAAAAGAGAGGTGATCACAGCAGGAAAATATTGACGATCCTTTAAGGCAACCAGAATTATTAGCAGAAAGTCTTCCTTTCCCGTGCCCCTGTGTTTGCCCAGTGCCTTGCATAGTGAGGCTCTGACCATGACTTGTGTTTCTTGGCCTTCTTCTAATATGATACTCAGAGAGAATCTATTGTTTAAAGGCATGTGCTATAGTTTACTTCTGCCGTAATTTCGTCACATCATCATTTGCTAAATAGCTTTTTGTAAAGTAGTTGATGTGTGGCAACAGAAAGGAATCGGTATTCTGAACTGCTGCCTTCTTTCTCTCATGACCAGCTTTTCCCCTCAGTCCAGTGATGCATCTTTATGCCTGCTTCTGCTTTTCAGGTTGTATGAATAGATATTTATCTCCACTGTAATTTTACCTGCTGCCAGACTAGGACAAAGAGCAGAATAGTTGATGCAAGCACCAAAACTAAGCTATGCAATATTGAAACAATGGCCACACAGCTCAGTTTCCTACCTGAAACCCTTGTTGGATATGAGAGTGTAACATGTACTCTGTGGAAGATGTGTGGTGTCTTGCAAATTAGAAAGTAATTTCCCTTTTAAATTTCATGTTTTCTGTACTTGGAAAATGGGAAATGAAGACTGAAAGATAAGGAAATTGTAATAACTGTTAATCCAGCTGTAACCCAATATGCTAGCTAAGCCTGCACACTGGCAGCTTTCCTGCCGGGAGAAATGAATTGGAGTGACTCACAGAACATACCAAGGTCTTATTTGATGAAGAATTGAGACAAAACCTATTGATTTATACTTGGCAACTGTTAAGTAACAAGAGCAAAAGTTGCTTTGTTTTATTATGCTCAGCGCTCTGTGTGAATGCATGAAAATAATCTCCTGGGGCAGTTGGCTTTCAGAGTAAAGCTATTGAGTCTGCAAGCTTTGAAACTGTTTGATACCATCTGTTGTGTAAATGGAAGCTAATGGCCTTCACTGATTTAAAAAAAAAAAAGTTAAACCTAGACATTACCTAAGTGTTTATTACTAATTAATGGGGCATTATAAGACACTCTTTATGTATGCTAGGACATTCTGACTTCAGAGTGAATTAGTCGCATTCCTGTGTGGACCCAACTCTGAACCATTTTGTTCTGTATTAATTGGTGTGCTTCGAAGATATCTTTGGTAACTCCTGATGAGTCAGCTCCTGTGTGGATAGAATTAAAACTTCAGGGCTCTTCCGTAAATTAAGACTCAGATCAGCTGATTCCCAATGTGCTTTGGGACTCTTCTGGGTCAGTTATACTGAGATGGAAGAACGTGGTCTGAATACTTAGGCAGTGGGTTCATGAAATAATGTAAGTCTTTTGTTTGAACTGCGGAGTAAATTGTATGAATATTTATTAGATATAAATTTGGAGTGCTTTATAAATTAAAACCAAACTGAAAACATGCTTTAGCTTTTTAAGCCACTTACAGCCTGCAATACAATTGTTTTTCTGTACAACTGTTACATGGGAATGCTGTTAGAAAAACGTCATCATTTCATAATGAGGCCGGTACAGTAAGGCAGTCAGGTGACTGTCTCTTGGGAGAATAATTAAATGGTTTGTGATGAAAACTGAGGATAAGTAAACTTGGCATGAGTCAGAGGTAATACAATCAACTGATAAGAGCAAACTTGTCCTGCAAATGCTTTATGTACACGGCACAGCTTTTGAGTGCTGCCTGCTGTAAAGCTGTTGTATTGATTTCTAACTTTGTCTCTCTTTTTTTTTTTTTTTTTTTTTTTTCAGGCTGACCTAAACTGTGTTTTTTCTAAACATCATGGGAGAGATTAAAGTCTCTCCTGACTATAACTGGTTCAGAAGCACAGTTCCTCTTAAAAAGGTATGTACAACTGTAATGGGTGAAATATCTCCTCTTGCTTTGTAGTCGGGAGACTAAGCTGTTTGGTTAATGGATAACAGTTGTGACTGTGCTAGTGACCTGGCTTATCTTCTGAACGGTTGTCCCACATGTGCTATGAGTGCATGAAAGCACACTCTTAATTTTCACATGCTTCTCAAAGGTCACTTCCACACGTGGCAGTGAGGAGCAGAGGCTGACAGTTGTGAGCCATGGCAGCGGTGCCTGGAGCCCTGGTGCCAGTCATGCTGAGGAGCACGTGCCGAGGAAAGAGCGTGGGCTGGGCACCATGTGCGTGGCCTCTCCCAAAGCTGCCTGTGGGTGCTGCACCGCACCAGGCAGGGCAGCTGACCCGGGGGCCGTGCTGCCAGAGCCACCTCCACAGTTCCTACCCATCCTCTTCAGGCCGAAGCAGAGTGTGAAGGCAACTTCTCGGCAGTGGAACTGCACACAGGGTTCCTGAGAGTGGAAAGATGCCTTAACCACAGTGGAAAAAAAGTTTGGTTAAGCACTGCATGCTTAATCACACTGTCCAACCACTTTCCCTTCTTGCTTGGATTTCTCCACTTCCTTTCACAGAATCATCAAGGTTGAAAAAGACCTTGAAGATCATCTAGTCCAACCCTTAACCTGACACAGACTGTTCTCAACTCCACCCTAAACTAAGGAACAACAGATGCTTAAATGTGCCTAGTATTATTTCCACCAAGTGCTGTGTAGCTTTCTCTAAGAAATTACCATTATACTGCAGGATTTTCTGTTTAGGGTTTCTCATTCATTTTTGCCTGTTTGTCTTCTGTAAATAAGAACGATCCATTGCTGTTGACTGTGCACACTCTGTCTAGGCTTTGGCTGTCCAGCTTCTTTCTGTTTCTGGCCAGTAACAGATCTGCTGACTCTGTGCCATCCTGTTGCCTCCAGGCAGTGCCAGGTCAGCAAAGTCTGGAGGCAGTATTTCAGTGGAAAGACATGTGGGTGTTCTGAGGTGCTGTTTTATGAGATGCAGTACAGTAAGTGAAAGGAACTGGAGGTTGTGGTTACAGCGGAACACGTTGCTGCTGCCGTGGGGACTATGTGACGCTGCAGCTCGCTGCCAGGGGCCACTGCCTTCAGCTGCTGGCGACTACTCAGGATTTCATAAATGGGGACATGTGTAAACTGAAGCTGCTGTTGACCTGGTGACCTTTGGACTAAGGACTACTCTTGAGTGATTTAGTCTACTCGGAAGTAAAATGATGCTACAGTGATGAATGTGGGGTATGAAGATGGTAGAAATAAACAGATCAGTTCTGGCTTCTGGATAAAGAAGGGAAAAAAAGCAAAATTTGAAGATATAATTAATCTCTGAAGCAGTCTTTAGGAATACATTTTCTTGCATTATCCCCCCAGAGGTATAGGCAAGGCATGTGCAGTACAGAGGAGGGAATGACTAACCATCATCAGTGCAGGTAAGCACACATTAGTGCTGTCAGATCGACTTAAGGAAGCAGAGTTAGAGCAGTTTGAAAACGGGCTGAGATGTTCCTCCTGCCAGGAGCAGGAAATGCACAGCTCCATCGCCCTTCCTGCTGTAGGAAGTACAGTACAGAAAACAACACGTTTAAACTAAGTCTTCAGCTTTGCCTGTGAGCCTCCATGTTCATCCATCGCTTGCTGTCTTAGATAAGTCCTTCCTAAAAGTCTTCAGCAGGGGACACCCTGGCTCTGCTAAACTCAGGGCGGGGGGAGTTCTGCCCCTTGGTTCAATGCAGTGCAGATTTTACCCTTTGTGTAAACTGTAGCTGATCTTGATTGATCGATCAGAACAAGAAAAAGGCTGGTGACCTACCAAGTCAGCAGTTAACCACGGCGCTGACTGACTACACAGCGCTCAGCTTGTCTGGGAGTTGAGTTAGACTATCCGGTATGTGGCTAGAAATCAAATAGCACAATTGTCTAAACCCATTCATTGTTTGGGCTTGAGGAATGAAATGTTATCGCTCAGCCTCAGCTCTCTTGATGTGAACCAGCTTTGGTTTTGTGATTTTAAGGAGTATGGTTTGCCTTTGGAAATATTCCTAGAGGTAAAATTTGTAGTAGCCACTGACAGGCACCCTGAACGGATCCAAAATTACTGCTGGAATAACAGCTGAGAACAGCGAGGCCTGGAGCTCTGGAGTTGTGTGCAGAGGGTTGTTTTGATGGGGGGTTGGGAGGGCTTTCATACAAGGTTTATTTTTAAATGGTTTCAGTGGTCTGGAAGCTCTGGTATGCGATCTTTATTTTTATTTTTTTTTCATAGAGACTTTACAAAACAACAGTATCATGTGATTGCTCACATGTTCCCAGAGCTGAAATACTGGCTTTATTACAAGCAGATTTGTTAGTCAAGCAAATCTGATTTGTGATACGCTGCTCTTCGATTCCCTGAGAAGCTTAACTGCTGTGATGGAAAAGCAAATTGTGCTTGTATATTGCTGTTCAAAAAGCTATAAAATCTTGCTACAGAGGAGATGAATTCCTGTTGTGTGACACGGGCTTTCCCCAGAGGTTTATGCTTGTCAATCTGGTATGAGCTGCACGCTTTTGCTGGGTTGTGGAGTGCTGGAAGAGCATCCTAAATACACAAAATGGTTTGCTGGTAGAATAGGCCCTGTAGAAACAAGTTGGGCTCCAGCACTGCTACAAAAGACCTTTACCTAATTGTTATACTTTTAAAGGTACTAATTGTGCTAGGACTTCTAGCTTCTGCATTGAGATGGGCACTGTATGAGGAACTGCTTGTTAAGTGTAGCAGCTCATGTGTGAATAATCTGCTTCAGCCAGCTGTGTGTCCTAGGCACTCCAGATGCTCCTGACCTGCTGCCAGATGACGGAAGCATTTTTCTTTCCAGGTCAGCTTTGCAGTGCTGTTTTGGGAGTTGTGTGTGTCTCTGTTTCCAGCAGGCAGCTATAACGTTTCAGATCAATAATTTGTGGTGTTAGTTGCTTAATTCAGTGGTCTCGCATGTATCCAGACCTGTAACATCTTTTGTCCAGTGAATGCAAATGTGGATGCTTGTTTTAAAAGCTGTCCCCGGGGGCAGTGCTGGCTCTTCCAGCCTACAGCTGCTGCTCTCTGTACTTTGAACTGACCTTCCTGGTCTCTCCTGGGCAGTGGCATGGTGACCCCTCTCCCAAGGTGCTGTGTTCATTATCCAGCTTACGTCAGGACACACAAAGCATTTGGTCTGACAGCGCTTGGCTGCAGTTCTGCTCCAGCTGTAGCTACACAAACACTGTAATTCCAATTGGTAAACAGCCTTGGAGAAGAAAGCTATTGTGAAGAAAAGTCAAAGATGGTCTTGTTCAAAGGGTCTTGGGTATTATAATATTTACTAGATGACAGAAATTTTGTAGAAGCAATCCTGGGAGCTGGCTGAAGAACCTCACTTGTCTTGTATGTTTCTGCTCCCCCCATACCTCTCTCTTTCCAGATAATAGTAGACGATGATGACAGTAAAGTCTGGTCACTGTATGACGCGGGACCTAGGAGCATTCGGTGCCCACTCATATTTCTCCCTCCTGTAAGTGGAACTGCAGATGTGTTTTTCCAGCAAATTTTGGCACTGACTGGCTGGGGCTACAGAGTTATCGCTGTGAGTATTCTCAGTCCTGTGTCCAAGTTAGCATATATGTGCTTGTTGCTCTAATTGGAGGTTGGATAATGAAAGTGAACATCTTTTAAGGGATGTTAAGTTGCACCACCTGATGCTAAGTTGCACCCCAGAGTATGTAGCATGCAGATCCAGGCTGAAATCTGCTGTATGTTCACAGCAGCATTTACTCACACCCTTGCACGTACACATTATTAACATCTTGGTCTGTTTTCAACCTTGTGTGCCCTGGCCACCACATCTTTGCCTCCAGCTGGATTTTTTGTTAGTCATGAGGCTTTGGGTTAGTTCATGCTTTCCTTAGGGATGGTGGATAACCTGGCTCTTAGCCTGCCTGGCTGCAAATGCTAAGTCACTCCTTAAAATCCTCCCAGCATGCTGGTTTGTGGCTTCTCAGCTCCAAAGCTGAACTGCAGTGATTTTCTACAACAATATTTCTGCTAAACAGTATGGCTTTTGGAGTACTGCTGTTTCTCTAGCAGCAAGTAATGATTTCTGTACCTGCCAACTTTACATGCTATGAAATTGCTGAAAAATCATTCCGGCCTCTCATTCCCCTCATTACAGGATGAAGCAATGCTGCACTTTTCCCAGCAAACTTGCTCTGGGGTGCTTTCAGTTGTGTATTTTTGTGCAGGCGAGGGGGAGGTGTTCACACCCTGGCTGTAGGGACCTTGCTGAGGAGCATGAGCCTCATGGTACAGGAGAAGCAGATTGCTGTCTTGAAACCTTTAATGTCAGAATTGGTGTGACTTTCAAGTGGGCAGCTGACAGGTACTGATCAGAGACCGGCTTTTTCTAACTTCCTGTCGTTTTAGTTGCAGTATCCGGTGTACTGGGATCACCTTGAGTTCTGTGATGGATTCAGAAAACTGTTAGACCACCTTCAGCTGGATAAAGTGAGTGCTTTGAGATGGGGAAATGTGTATATAGTTGCAATAAAACCCTATTGCTTGAAAGCATCTCATTTAAGAGCAAGTGTACAAAATATGATACAAAAATGCAGCCTATAAATCAGGAAGCTGTATTGCAATTTTACTTTCGAAACAAGTTTATTTTTGAAGGTGAATACCCTTGAAAATTTTCATACTTGGTCTAAATTCAATTACTGTTCTAGGCTTATTAAATTGTACCGATTAACTAGTTTTTCATGAGATCCTGTGGAAGTTATCCTTCCTAACTCATGTAGTACAGAATACCACAGTAAAGTATCTTGGATTAGGCTAGCTATTGAAAACAAAGTGAAATGTTTGAATTTTCTCTTAAGCTTGGTGAGCAAACAAATTTGAACTGTGACCCGGAAACACTTCCTTTTTTCAGTATTTATCATGTTTATACCACACATAAAACCAAAAACTGCATAGAAGAGTTTCTTTTAAGTAACAGGTTATGAGGACAGGGTAAAACTTGCATGACTTATTTTTGAAATGAAAATTGAAATTTTGTGCTTAGAGGTTGCTTATTTCACAAGTGTAACATGATCTGTTTTTTTTCCCTTGTATTAGGTTCACCTCTTTGGAGCTTCTCTGGGAGGTTTTCTGGCTCAAAAATTTGCTGAATACACACACAAATCTCCCAGAGTTCAATCTCTCATCCTGTGTAATTCCTTTAGTGACACTTCTATCTTCAATCAGACATGGACAGCAAACAGGTAAGGAAGACTGAGACAAGCAATCAGATTTGTAGCCTTAATTTTTTTGTAATGAAATGTCACACTCATCTGGTTGGATGTGTGTCTAACCTGTACCCAGCTGGGGGGAGGGAGGTGCAGGGTGGAATACTTGTGACTTTTAAAGCCACCCCATGAGGAAAATGGAAACTTTCACAATTGGGAGTGTGGAATTTGACAGCTGAGTTGTCCTGTGATCCTCTGTGGATGTGTGGTCAGATTTAAGAACTCTGCCTGTTTTCTAGCAAAGCCATTTATAGTGAGAAAAGTGTTATTCACCATGTTTAAAATACCCTTTTGTAATGTAAGACCAACATCTTCCCAGAGCATTTCAAGCACCTAGCTGCAAGGTTTTCTATCTCTGTGCTCTTGAATCTTCTTCAGGATTTCATTTGAAGTTAAAGCACAATGTTAGTGCAAGGAAAGGGAGTGCTTACAACAAAGCGTCTTAATGTTGGGAGTCCTGGGTGCTTGAAGATGTGTTACATCTCCTTTCTATTTTAGCTTTTGGCTGATGCCTGCTTTTATGCTGAAAAAAATTGTCCTTGGGAATTTTGCATCTGGTCCTCTAGATCCTGAAATGGCCGATGGGATTGATTTCATGGTGGACAGGGTAGGTAGCTGTGTACTCTAACTGCTGTGATGTCAGTCTCGCTAGAAGATTTCCTTAGCAGGAGGTTGTAGATAATTGCCGCTGCTTTCTTCATTTACTTACCCGTAAGGGAGGAGTAAGGAATGGATCCTCAGCAGGTGCTGTCACAGCCCCAGCGATTTAACTGATGGTGTGACCCTCTACCTTACAGTTCAGTTTGTTTATGTAGATCAGAAGAGAGGAAGTTAAACTGAGGTGGAAGAGGAGAACGCGCTGGGATACATCTGTAGGCCACATGCTCGGGAGGCAGGAGCAGCTAATAGAACATGTTTTAAGCATTTGTTTCATGTAGAGAGATACTAAGTTGGAACTCTAATCTTCATTTGAAGTGCAGTCATGTTCCCCTTTAAGGAGCTGACGTCTCTGGGTGTATTGTTAATATTGCATTAACTTCCTGCAGTGAAGTGTGTTGTTAATCTGTGTTTCTCTCTACTGAAAGCTGGAGAGTCTGGGCCAGAGCGAGCTCGCTTCAAGACTTACCCTCAACTGCCAGAACTCCTATGTAGAACCTCATAAAATTCGAGACATCCCCGTAACCATTATGGATGTAAGTTAATCTCAATGTAATCCTGGTTTGGTTTTGTTTTGTTTTTAAACACTGTTTCCTCCCCTTGGCAGGTGGGGCCTGGATATTCTGTTAGCAACTTAATAAATATTTACAGCATTAACTTCATATTTAGATAAGCCTTCTACCGACTGGGCAACAGCGTGATACTTCTGTGTTGCATTATGAATTGGATATTCTGTGCAACAACTCAGCCATATGTTCACGTATCGCAGCGTTAGCTCTCGAGCTGTCGATGTCTAACGTGTTTGGTTGTTTTCATTAACCCTGTTGTACAGAGAAACTGAGAATTGCTTCTAGGAGCAGCATATATCCAGTCTGATTTTAATAAGCAAAATCTGCTTAGATTCAGAACTAACTGCCATGACTTGTTATGTAGGTGTTTGACCAAAGCGCGCTTTCAACTGAAGCAAAAGAAGAAATGTATAAGCTTTATCCTAATGCCAGAAGAGCTCATCTCAAAACAGGAGGCAACTTCCCCTATCTCTGCAGGAGTGCTGAGGTCAACCTGTATATTCAGGTGAGTCTGGATTCAAATCCAGTGCACTGACACATGTAGCCAGAACAGCAGTAGGAGACTGCTTCTCTGTGCTTGCTCTTGTTTCTGAACTTGCCTGAGCTCTGTTCACTCTGGCTCCCAGATGGCCGACACAAAAGGGCAGGGCTGGGAGCAGCCACACTTGTGGAGGGCTGGCTTTGGGCGTTTGGCTGTTGCCCGTTTCCTCTGTCCTTTCTCTGAACTCTTGTACTCCAGAGCCAGGATTTCACCCTCACAGAAGCTACTCAGAAGGAATGTTCCTCTTTTACCAAAACCTTGTGCTTCTATACCTGTTCGTGTTATTTTCCGTGTCCGACAGATCCATTTACTGCAGTTCCATGGTACCCGCTATGCAGCCATCGATCCCTCCATGGTCAGTGCAGAAGAGCTGGAAGTCCAAAAAATAAGTCTTCACACCAGCCACGAGCAAGAAGAGCAGTAGGTTTTTGGTGTGCCAGTGAGGAAGAGGAATCGATTGATTTGGTGGTCTTCCTGTGTACAATCAACTGTTCCCACTCTGCCTTTTTCCTTGCGTTAGCCGATTATCACTGTGCGATTCCAACAGGATCAATAGTCAGTGAACTACCCACGGACAGTAACCTCCAGCAGTGTAATGGGATAGGTCTGTTTAACTTTTAGTCTTTGGATTCAAGGAAACATCTTTGAAGACTCCAGTTTTAAAAACAAAGACATTTTTGCTACCAAAGTCTTCACTATCATGTTCTTAAGCAGAACAGTGTTTCTTTTTATATTTTTCACTCAGCTGTATATATTGCCACATGTGGATCATGTACTTATAAGCTGACATCTATTTTTGTTGAATATTTGGTTTATAAGATGTTTAAGTGCCAGTGTTGCCATCACTTATTTGCTTCATGTGTTGCTGGTTTCTATTTGAAATAAAGCGTTTGAATTTTTAACTTTGTTGCTGTTTAAAAATGGTTTTCAATAAAACTTCAATTTCTGCAAGTGTCTCGTTTTGACTATAAGAGAACAGCACTGTAGCCTACCATGGTCCTGGTTTGCCTCTACAGAAAATAAGGAAAACCAGCACATTCTGCTTGAATTCACCGCAAGGATGGAACAGCTTTAATTACAAGATTGCACTGGTGTAGCTTGAAGCACATTTAAGGGTACAACCTGGATTTTTTGAAATACAGATGTTATTTTCCCCTGGAAACACGTAAAAAATAAACAAAGTATTACATGACAAAGGGATGTTTAAGAAAGCTGTATGTCTGTGTCAGAAGCTGTGCAGATAACGAATGACCATTCTCATCTTTTCAAGCTTTTCAAACTTTTCAAGCCGTAGCCTTGGGATTAAATAAGTTACCTCTTTGATTTATAAACAGTACATGTATGTTCATGTACATTTGTAAACAGTGCATGTTAACATTCTTCTCTACAACTTCTTGTGAAGAGTCGAAACATGAAAGATCACAACCCTTAATGTTCCAAAAGGACCGAGTAGTAGCACTGACTATCTTGAATTCCCACCCTAAGAGGGAAGTTACAAACACAGCTAAGACACATGGGATAGACACCCCCCCCAAAGTAAGTAAGTAAAGAACACTCCTGAAAACAAAGGCTTTCCCCTCAATAACTTAAAATATTAAGAATTTAAAATTTATATACAAAAATGCGATGTAAACAAGTTACAGTAAAATAGTGTAGGATTTCCTGAAGTGAGGTTTGCTCACTGAACTCTTCCTGCAGTACCCAGATCATATGAAACAACTGATAAAAATCTTCCTTCTCTGTGTAAAGACACATTTTAGACCATTAGCTGATACCTTGTTTTAGGCCAGGAAGGAAGCAGCAGTGATACCAACCCTTGAGGACAAGAAGCCCTGTCCTTGCAGCTGCCTTCTGACAAGTTTTTCTGGGCAGGTGTTTCTCCTGTGGCACTAAGCTGAGTTGGAGGAGTCACCGGTGCCCTCCTGGGTTACATTGCTACACACTTCCGTGGAGAGGCTGAGTCTGCATTTGCTTTTTTCCGAATGCTTTCTGTAAAAGAGAGAGCATTCTGCTGCACAGAGAGTGTAAAATTGTGGCAGGATGTGTTAATTTTATCAAAATAAAAGAAAGAAATGCCATGTAACAGTAGCAAGGGTGCAGGGCAGAGTGGCTTCCAGCTTGTGGGAATTGGCTTCACTGAAGTTTTTCTGTGTAACTACAGGGTTTGGGTCATGCCCACTGTGCATTATTTGAAGGAAGACAAAGTGTTACCTGCTAAATCTCTTCTTCCGATTCCCACAAGGCCTTCATACAATCCCTTGATTGGATTTTCTCCTGCTGTGATCACGCCGTGGAGCCAGATAAGCAACATTCTGTGGCCATGCTCCCTGTAGCTTTTAGTGCCTGGCAAGATGAAACTCCAGCTGAGATCCTGCACTTGCTGTGCACAGCCCCAACCAGAGCAGATTTCTGAATCAGTGGGCTTGGACACTGCTCCCTCCTCTTTGGATTTGACTAGGCTGCTCTAAAGTACAGTTCAGCTTAATTCCTGCTTGTGGTGTGATTGCTACATTAACATTAAACTTAATGTTAAGGAGTGGGCCATGGGTGAGCTTGGGCCTGTTGGACAACCTTTCATGGCACTAGAGAATTTCTGCCTTCAGAGCACGGCTTGGCCCCTTGCTTGTGTCACGCAAACCTCAGGAGTCCCCACAGTAACCGAACCAGCAGTGATCTGTTTCAGAAACCCAGAACCTGCTTCTGCTAACGTGTCTCTTAAATTCTAAATGGGACTTCACTGCCTTCTTGGTTCAGCTTCTTAAAAGAAAAAGAATAAACCCAGCAAGTTTCTCCTGTCCTAGGGAACAAGAATTTTTTATTTCATTTCTGTAGCAAGGACTAACAGGTCTGGCAGTACCTCCAGAGCAGCAAGCAATGGACCGCTAACCCCCATGTGCTTTACTCCTAGACAAATTCCAGCGTGTAGACACCTCCCCATTAATTAAAAACAGGATATTTAATCTAATGTTTTGACTGTTTCAAAGAAGCCAGTTGTTAGGGGTTTTTTATGCTTTGCTAATCCTGCAGACTTATCTCCTACGAACACAGTCCAAGTGGAGGAAGGAGAATACCTGGCAGTGCTTTATACCTGTCCATTGTTGCTCAATAGCCCTAATGTGGGCATCAGTGAATTTCCAGTAATGTGCCAGCTTCTTCCATTCACCAGGTTTGAGGTACTTTGTAGCCAATCTCCACATCACCGAGCGAATGTGCTGCGTTTCCAGCCTGTGATCTTGCTTAAAGGTCAAATGCTTTGCCACCCAGGAGTCAGAGTCGCTGTTCAGATTGTCCTGCAAAGCCAGGGCAGGGGTTTCAGTTGGGATGCAGCAGATGTACCTGTCCTGCATTCTCCCAAATCCTCACTCTGTGGGTCACTCTGAGTTCATTCTCACACCTCACATTTTTTATTCTTTTTTCACTCTGTTCTATTCATGCACACTAACAAATGCTGTTAACAGCAGCTCTGCTGTGGAAACCCATGCAGATCACAATTTGCATTTCTAGTGCCTTTTATCTGCAGCTTGTGTGCAGAATCATTTCATTAAATCTTGCTCCCCTGCAATGTAGGCTCATGCTCACCTCCTTTACACGGCAGACTGGGAAGAGGCTAAATGACTTGCCCCAGGACTGCAAGAGAAGCCCAGCAAGGGCCTGATATACCCAGCACTGCTCTGAAGCTGCGCCTAAGCCACTGGTGTATCCCCTCCTTTCCTTCCTTTTCTTTCCTTTCCTTTCCTGGCTGAAGCACTGCCTTTCCTGGTATGAGAGGATGCCCGGGGTCTTAGGAAGACTCAAGGGGTGTGGTGTTTGGCTGCACTTTCAGCACAGGCTCTGCTCAGATTAGTTTGGGCACAGGCTTGTGGTAGGCAGGGTTTCAGCAGCTGCACAGGGGGGCGTGAGAGGAGGGAGGCTGCTGGACCACGCTGGGAAATGCAGGAGGAACAGCCCCAGCTGCGGAGTTTGAGAGAAAAGTCGATTGCACGACTCCAACAAGAACTGATCACTCTGCTTGCAAGAGGTGTCTCCCTTCCACTGCTGAAAAACTCCCCACATCCCATTTGGGGACCTTGGGCCAAGCATTTTTCCTGCTTGGTGCTTCAGTTTCTCCTTCTGGGAAAAGGAATTAATGCTATCCCAGTCCCTTCCTCAGGGCTTTAGGAACAGCTGCCAAAGGATCTTTGCAACCCCCTGTTCCCTTCAGCACAGCCTGGACGTTTTAACAACAGAGGCTTTTTTAAATAAGGAAAGCCTTGATGATGTTGGCATGGTGAAGACTTTTGTTTTTCTTAAGTAAGGTGATGAAATTAGAGGTCAGGCTGTCACAGGATGTCCTGTATTTCTTTTCCTTTTGACAGCTGGTAGAGTCTTAATGGAGAGTATAAAGCTACATCTGCCCTGAAAAGCGCAGGGGATGGTGGTGTAAGCTGCTCACCTTTTCCCATTTGTAAAACCGATCAGCTTTGATAATCATGTCCACCAAGTTGATGTGATTGCCTCGGGCGGCAACATCCAGAGATGTTTTCCCTTGCTGAAATGAGAAGGTGGAAAAGGAGCTGGAAAAGACCGTGCACACTGAGGAGGTACAATCTCCACTCCTGCTCTGTAGTGCAGGCAGCATGGGGTGAGAGCTGGGAGCAATGCACCCAGCTGGGATGAAGGACCTCTGTTCTCCACCTGTAAACAGCTCGGATGTGAGGTAGCTTCCAGCTGCTGCCTGCAGGGCACAGGGAATAATTTTCTAGGCTCTACAGTATCTCCTCTGCTGCCACAGGGGACCTGCCCCTTCAGGAGAGTGCCCGGTAACCCGCAGTGTGATGGCAGGGTGCTCTCAGGCTCCCAGCAGCATGGGTGTGACCGTCAATGGACCAGCTCAGCACTACAATCCAAGGTATGTTATAGCCTTTTGCACAGCAGGTTTGCTGACACATGAAACAAGTGATTTATACAACCTCATTAATTTTATAGGCTCCACATACATGATTAGAAACAGTTTCCTAGGAGAAGCTGATGGGACTATGAAATTGTAACTACATTCCTCAAGTAAACCTGACTGAATTGGGCAAGGGGGGGGATTTGTATTCGTATCTAAAAGTGTATAGCAGAAAGGAGCAAGTTTTAAAGTTGCATGAAAGAAAGCGAGCCAGCCCAGATATCAGGCACACCAGGTTCTAGCCTCAGATGTGAGCAGAAACCCAATTTCCCACTGAAAAGTGTAAATGTGTTCCCTGCACTGAGTCTCACTGCGGTTCCACAGGCTGCTGGAAGGTGGCAAACATTCACCACAGCTGAAGGCTGTTTCAGCCAGGTGACTTCCAGTCTGTATGTGCTTAAACCCACTGCAAATGGCAGACAGGATTTTAATCTCTGCCCCAGCCTGCTTCAGCATTTTCTGGGCACATACCACACTTTTGGGCTGCACACAACTTGCCTGATTCCTTTAGAATTCCTTTTGTTGATTTAATTAGAGGGCAAAAGCCCTGGACACCAGTGCCAGATCTATACCAACCAGATACCTTTAACCTACTAAAACATGTACTGTAATCCTTGAGGTATATTATTTATCATTATTCAAGAGGATGATGCTAATGTGCATGACAGTACAAGTAGAAGTAAAAGGAACTAT
Source organism: Athene noctua (assembly GCF_965140245.1). Classification (NCBI taxonomy): domain Eukaryota; kingdom Metazoa; phylum Chordata; class Aves; order Strigiformes; family Strigidae; genus Athene; species Athene noctua. The sequence goes on along the minus strand of NC_134049.1, from coordinate 12,881,458 downwards.
AAAAGGAACTCTGAGAAGAAAAAGTTAGCTCATTGTGTGAACTGTTTTCTACCTTCCTAAGAACCAGTCACTTCTTTCCTGGAAAACACATCAGAATAACCTACTCAGCAGTGTTTGAAGGCCTTATCTCTAGAAACATCCAGATTTTAGTATTATTACTAGCCTTCCTTGAAACTGATGAAAAACAGTGGCAAAGACCACCCATAGTTTCCCTCCATATCCCCATAGAATCTGTTCAACTCATAGAGACATTTACCTTGTCTGTTAGCTTCAGATTAACTCCTGCAATGAGAATCATCTCAGCGATGTCCTGCCTGCCATGCTCTGCAGCGATGTGGAGCGAGGTCTGCTGCCTCTGCAGGAGGGTGAAAGGACTACATTTCAGAGATCAAGCATGAGGCTGCAAGGATAAGGCAGAATGATACCAGGAGGAAGCCTGTTGGAACACTGCCAGCTCTGCCCTCCTCTCCCTTCTATCCCTTTTTAAACCAAGGGCCAAACACCCTCCTACCTCAAATTGGAGTTGGGTTCCTGAGGCTGAGCAAAACTGGTATGTCCCTGTCCCAGCACCAGCAGGAGGAAGCCTTCCTGTAACTTTTCAGTCTAAAGAAGGAACCTCTTCAGATCCGTAGAGCTCCCTAGGGCCACTTATAGAACTATGTTATTTCCCGTTATTTCTGTAACAATTTCTATAGGTAGATAGTTTGGCCAAGGGAGGAAAGGACCTGTGCCAATTGTTTGTTCCCAGGACCCAGGGCTGGGTTAATGTGTATGCACTGTAAACTGTATGCACCTTGAGACTGTCTAAACAACTAAAAGCAAACACAAAATGTGGCGATTTTATGGTGTCGTCAGGAGAGAACATCACTACAAGAATGAACATTAACTGAAAAATTATAAACAAGCTACACAAAGCTCCTCATTCATAAAAGTACAATTTGGTGAGACAACCTCCAGGCTTTCTTCCCATTCTCAGCCCCCCAAACATGTTGCAGAATATCTTCCAGCCTGAAATTTCTCCCATCTGCTTCCAGCAGGGAGGAGAGAGCCTGACGATGCAATGTTGCTGTACACAGGTACAGGGACATGGCGCAGCCCACGTGCTAAATGCCAGCAAGCAATTACTTCATTGCAACACTCAATCATTTCACAGGTTTCACATTTCCTAAATTGTGCTTCCAGGTTTTCCCTGTTTTAAAGCACTCCTCTTTAATCCTGTCCCCAAGGTGATCAAATCCCCCACGAAACTGGTTCGCATTTCAAAGACAGAAAACAGGAGCTGCAGTCTTACATTATCTGGAATGTCAAGGTCACACTCCACGTCAATGAAGAGCTTCACCATAGCTGGGAAGTTCTGCAGTACTGCAATGTGTGTTGCTGATGCGTTTTGCTGTGGAAAGAAGACCCTGTGCTTAGGAACAGCATGTTTTATTCTAAGACAGCTGCCAGCCTGGACTGGGGATGGTACTGCCCCATAAGCACAGACCCCACAGCAGCACTGGTCCTTACCGAGTTGCTTTGTGCTTTTGAACAACTCCACAAACTGGCTTTGCCTTTTTGTAAGAGACAAGAGCGTTGAGTGGGACTTACATGATTAACAGCATCTGTGTGGATTCCTGCATCCACGAGGATCCGGGCTATCTCCTCGTAGCCGTGCTGTGCTGCGTAATGAAGGCAGTTCATCTTCTTCTGAGGCATGTCAAAAGAGATGGGTATTAGTCAGAGTTTCTTCTCAAAGGCTTCAGTTGTTACAGACTGTCCACACAGACCTCCCTGCTTCCCTCCTGCAAGAGCCCCAAGCCCCCATACTGACAAATTCATAGAGGTTGTCTCCAGGGCCAAGCCAGTCCCAGGGAGCTATACTCGCCTCTTTGTACAAAGCCACGTGTAGTTTCCTCTGGACTCCCTGAGCTATTTCTGAAGTGCTGGGCTCCACGTGGCCTCACCCGATAACGGGCCACAGGTCTGGGCAAAAATCCACAAAGTAGTGTCTGGAAATGGAATCACCTCCACAGAGCTCACCTGGGTTTGGGCATTGACATCGGCACCAGCTTCCAAGAGCAGCTTCACAGAGTTGCTGTGACCCCCCTCAGCAGCTAGGTGCAGAGCTGTGAGTCCTTCCTGGACAAAACAAAAAAAGGAGACAAGCAGCATTTCTGTAGAGAAGGCCAAGATAGAGCACTGGAATGAGCAAGCCTCTACCCCATCTTCTGAATCCATGACATGTTAAAATACCAATTCTGAGGGCCAGGGATCCCAAATCGATTGTGAGGAAAATAAAAACACAATTATCTGCCACTGACATATCAGAGTACTGCTCTGTCCTTATGCCCCTAGAAACAGTTGGCCCATGGGCCACAAGACAGACATTGTGTTCACCATCTTTTCTTCCCTTCAGACCATTAGCAAACAAAAAAGGATTTCACAGAGACAACGAAGACAAATATTTTCCTGGAGTAGCCCAGAGACAGCCACAGGCAGAACTGGAAACCCATGGCCCTCAACCACTGGTTCTCCCTTCTGAGGGCTGCAGCTCATTTGTTTACAAGAAAACAGAAACAAGCAGAATGCCTAAGTGATTTCATCTGGTTTTATTATTGCTCTTCGCACAAAGGGCAGCTCATCTGGGGGAAGACAAATGCTACCAGAGTTACCACTGAAGGAGGTTTCCCCTTTCTTTCAGATCTTAATCACAATCAAATACACTTTTCAAAGCCAGTAACCAAATAAGACTAAAAAAGTTGCTGATAAACTTAATTGGGAGTGTGCCCTGGAATAAATAACAGCATTAGTAAACCAATATTTGCTATCTAAATCATTAACTGTGTTCCAGCCACATAATTTTCCAAAGCAGGTCTGTCAAAGAGAGATTTCAAACAGAAGGTCCATATGTTCAGTGACTAAGTCAATACTATAAAGCATAGTGAAGTTTAGTTTAAAACACACTCAATAACCATTTAAGCACTTGAATGTACAAGGGTCAGGGAGAAAAATGGAGATTCAATGAAGTGATAAGGTAGGTCAGCAGATACAGCAAGAAGAAAATGCAACACTTCAGAATTGCATACGGGTCCGAGGATGTTGCCTTTCACTGATACTCTGCAAGCGTGACCTGCATTTACACACGTATGTTTTAGATAAAATCAGCTATCTTCTAGACGTCTCCTGTCAATACTGACTATTCAGCCTCATGACTGTGGCAGGAGAGTATTTCTGGGAAGGGGAAGGGCAAAACTGATATGGTTTTTATTTCATTTAAATATACTTACTAAATTCTTTACATCGAGGTCCACTCCAACATCTATAATCTTCTGTAGCACAGAGAGGTGTCCATTTTTAGCAGCTAAATGCAATGCTGTATTTTCTTCCTGAAAGTAAACATCACCTCATACATGTATGTATCATGGGACTGAGTGTTCATACACCACAACCTTGCACAGAGTATATCCAGTGTGAATGAAAAGGAGGTTGTAAACAGTAGCACGAGTCTGAAATAATCTTCTAATAGGTGCAGCAGGGAGGGAAGAAACCCAGCTACTTTAAACTGGGTCATGGTCCACCGGGTTCGCGGCATATCCCATCTGAAAATCCTGGAGAGAAATCCAGCATGGACTGAGGTGCAAATGGCTTGCAAGCAGAGAGGGAAGAAAAGACCTGACATACCACAACCATAGTTACAACTGCTGACAATTTGCCTGCATAAGCCTCTTTTGGTATCCTGTTCCCTGACTTTCACATCCTCTCATCCTTGGACTTTACCTCCTTTGTGTGTGGTTTTATGCCCGTACCTTGTCTTTGGCACTGTGAGTACAACCCAGTCGAATTAGGAACTCCACCACCTCCAGCCACCCATACTCTGCAGCCAGGTGAAATGCTGTCCTGTCCATCTTTGAAAGGAAACAGAGAAATACAGTCCAAGAAGGGCTCAGAAAGGACAAGATTAGATCATCTGCTGTAAGCAGTATAATAATGCCTTGGGCGATAACACAGTACACAGGAGGAAAAAGCACTGCACTTCAAAATTAGTTATCTTCTATATATTGGAGTTATTCTTCTTACATTTGGGATGATCCTAACAAAACAAGGTGAACAGAACTACCCACTCAGGCTAACAACTCCAAGCACTTTGGTCTCGTCAAACACTGGAAAAGAGATCTTTTCAGTGTTTTTTTCATACAAATTGAGGATAATAAATAGTTCACTGAAAGGAACTAAGAACAAAAAAATTGAATTACTATGTAAGACCCCAGTTATCGAGTGAGTCAGAACCCCTTTTGGGGAAAGGCAGATCTCTTGTTGCTTCATTTAACTCCCAAGCATCAAGAGCGGGGATCACTCTTAGAACCGTGAAGACCATTGAGTGGAATAACGTGCGCTAGCTCCTGTGTGTTCTTGTGCTCTGTGCAGGAACAGATCAGCCAATGTTGGAACATGCTGGGAGAGGGTTATTACATACACTCTGGAGCAACAGCTGAAAGAGAGAGGGCACTGAAATTCCTGAATTTATTCTACAAAAGGCTGCATTGGGAAGCTGTGGCTGCCGACTTGACTGGGGCTAGAATTCCCGTCATCCCCAAGCCCCACTCTGCAGGAGGACTTCTGGGAGTAGCATCTGACTCCGAGACTCTTCCCAAGACCAAGGGCAACAGAGCAAGATCAGACCTTGTGAAACAAAGCTGTGAAGAGTATTCCTACCTTGTCTGTCTTATCTACACACATGTCCTCCAGGTCCTCCGTGATGAACTCCACCACCCGGACATGTCCCCTCTGAGCTGCACAGTGGAGCAGGTTCCTGCCGTTCTGGAAAGGAGATAATGGACTACGCGTTCAACAAGTCCAAAACCGTGGGACAGTCTCTTTTAACAACTTGTTCCTGTTAGCAAAGACCCATTCCATGCCCCCCTGCACCTTTAGGGCTAAATCACTTTGTGCTGCAGACAGCAAATCATGACTGAAATATTAATGCTCCTTTTCCCAACCAAGGTCTGGTTTAGAATACACGGACTGCAGATTCACTAAACCCATTTCCCATTTCTGTAACACCTTCCACATCACCACTGCACAACTGTGAGCTGAGAAAGCTGTGTACATCTCTATAGCTACATTTATGACACCTGTTTTAGAAATAAGGCAGAAGTGCAGATGGCAGTCCCCCGCAGCAGATGCTGTCACACACGATTACCGCAGCTCACAGCCTCTCTCTCTCCTCCCTGTCACTATCTAGAGCCACATGATGGACCCACGTAGGGAGACTCTCTCACCCTATTGACACAGTTAATCTTGGCCCCAGCATTGACGAGGATCTGCAGGACATGGAGGTGGCCAAACCAGGCAGACAGGAGAAGCGCGTTCATTCCAAACTGTGAGGAAGAGAAGACAGATACTTACAGCTAAACTGCAGCCACCACTGTCCCCACCCAACAGGGAAGCTGTCCCTCTAGCTTCAGGAAGTTTCCCAAATATTTTTCTGTCTGGTTTTTTTTTCAGCCTCACTTTCTCCAATTACTATTATTCCTGCCAGAGACGGTTACAGCAGCTGAGCAGAGACCTGCCTCTAGGCTGCCACTTCCTAATCAATGGTGTGTATGAGCCTCGTTGTTATGGAGGATAGAGAATTTGCAAGCTGTTACTGTCTTCCCACAAGCCCCAGACACACAACCAGAACAAGCCAAGCGTCCCTATACTATACAGAAAAACAGATTCTACCAGCCTACTTCCTGGTCACTGTGCATGAAAGGAAAAGGCCAAAAGACAGAGCATATACACAACTGGAAAACAAGGCCTGCTCCAGAAAGGTACTGCACCTGCCTCAGCAGGGAGGCCACAGCTTCCCATGCACTGCAACGCCTTGTGCCACCCACCCAGAGCAAAGGTGCGCTCTGTAACTGACAGCCCAGCACCCCGTCCCCAGCGCTCGCCCAACACAGTACACATTTGCAGGACACACAAGGGACATTTGCCATCATACACTGTCTTTGTCATCCACCGGGACATCGTGATCCAGGAGCAGCCGCACAGCATCCACGTTTCCAGCTCCTGCAGCCCAGTGCAGGGCAGTCCGGCCTGTCTGGAAAGGGATAAGGAAGGCTGATGTATGCAGAGTGCCTCTGTATCCACCAGCCTTCCTGAAGGCCAAAACCTTCTTTGCCATCCATGGAGCCAGATTTCATCACACTGTGCAAGGTTTTCTCTGGACATAGCCCTCTCTCTCTCTTTGCTCTCTTGTCAGGAAGACAGGTGCTAATTACATTCTCCTCAAAAACTGCAGTTCTGGACTGTAATGACAGGACAGAAAGGAGAAATATTGCTGACTGTGGATGGACAGATTGAAACAGAGGGAATGAGTGCAACCCCGTATTTCCAGGGACCTACAGGTCAAGAAGGGGAGACCTGCACCAGGAAATGAGTGAGTCCCACAACCTTGGTGTACTGAGATAGCGAAGTCAAAGCCTTTCAATGCAGCTGTGTGTATCTGGCACACAGGTTCCAAAGAGAACCATGAATTATCGCCCTCCCTCAGTGCTTGCAAATTTCCAGTATGGTCAGCATGGCAGTGCTGTAGGTTTCAGTGTGTTCTGAAACTGCTCAGTTGCCACAGTCCCTATTTAGCACTGGGCAGTGTATTTTAAAGCTTTGCCCAATTGAGCAGCTAATGAGAAGAGTAGCGTTAAGAAGCTGCAGTTCTGAAACACACCCTCAACACTTCCTGCAGCTTGGAGGTGGAAAACCCTGGGACTTACATTGTTTTTGGCTTTGATGTCGACCCCTCTCCTGATGAGCTCCTCCATCCTGGCTGTGTCATTCCGCTTTGCCGCGTCGTGGAACTCCTTCTCTGAATGAAGCACTGCAGCAGAGACAGAAGAGCAGGCATTAAAAAAGTGCTGGCAAAGAGCACAAAGCAGCATGCCCCAACAAACCTCCCCTTCATCTCACCAGGTGGCTGCAAGGAAGGATGACTGCAGACAGATTCTTCCAACAAGAATCCCAGCCCTACAGGGCATGTTTGCTGGATTTGTCCTCTCCCACCATCTCCCCCTCCCTGAATACCCCTGTGCCACACCAGTGCTCTTCCAGTCCTACCAGCTTCTCTTCTAATTCAGTGCCTTTCTCCGCTTGCTCCATCTGCAAAACCTTTTGATCCATCATGTCCATGTCCTCTGGGCACGCTCTGAGGCCCAGGGCTGGTGTGAGGGCTGAGGCAGATGGCAAGACCCTATCTTCCACTACATCCCACTGCTCTACAAGGAGGCCTTCACACACGGTCCTGCTGTGCCCCTTAGGGCAACCTGAATCAGCTAAGCAGCCCAAAACTGGTAGCCTGGCCCGAGATTAGTGTTGCATCTCTTAATAGACTGTGGCAGTTATTTGTTCTGCCAATACCACAACTGGCAGTATTTGTCCTGCACAGTTAGGCACAACTTAAAGGTCTTCACTCTCCACGCTGGGCCTTGCCCCAGCAATCTTCTTGATCGAACAAACCTTCCTGCCAAGAAATGAGAGCAAGGCTGTGACTCTGGGCCTGCTGCAGCCCCACAGGAACGCTCTCAAGGTTTTTGACAAAGGCTGGTGTCAGTTTTTGTTGCACTCTGCCTGAGTGCTTTTAGGGAATTCTTTCAAGAGGTGTTTGAGGCAGACCCTCAGCCTTTTACATCCCACTGGAGAGCTGGCTCAGAGGCTCTGCTCTCTCCTATGTTTCTGCAGATCTCAGGTTGCAGTTTGAGGGTAGCATGAGCTCAGTGCAACTTCAGTTGGTATAAATGTATCGACTAGACATTAGCCACATGCCATACAAGAATCATCAAAACATACTATTGCTCCCATTCCACTACACTGAGGAGATAAACAGGACGCTGTCTAAATAGCACTATCCCATCTCTCTCTGGAGGGCACAGAAGAAAGGCACCCCTACTGTGGACTGTTAGGGCAGCAGAGGTATAACCTTATCTTCTAATTTCTGTTCCTCTTACCTTCAAACAAAAAACTTTAGCTCAAGAAAAACATGAATAACACAAATCTCAATACCAGACAGGATCATTCATGAGTGTTGCACCTGTTGCCACAGTGAATTCAGTAGGATTTGGACACTGATTTCTGCAGGAAAAGGATTTTTTATTGAGACCCTGTTCACATCTGGTCAGGTGTGTTAATGGAACTGCAGTTCAACAGCAACTAGACCTTTCATTTGAGTAGAAATATCAGGAGAACCTGGGAAAAACCTGTGGAGTTTATATTAATTATTAACACATACTTCCTCCTTGCAAATGTTTATCTCCATTCAGTGGTGTAAATCCTATGTATCAGTTAAGCAAATGTTGCTGCCCTGCTCTGCAGGTGACAGAAATGCGTTCTTACATTTTATGATCACACAAAGCATCATTGTCAAGAGATGCCAAACCACCTCTTGACTTATTTGTTCTTTCCTCTACCTGCAGGAACAAACCTTGCATCACTAAGGCTGCAGAAGCTGCAATTTATTTTTTCTCAGCAATACACAAGAAACAATTTGACGGTCTGAGTTTCCTACTTAGTGTCCACAGTGGTGAAGCCAACCCTGTAAACGTAATTGCACTCCCCATCATGGCACGCACCCATCCAACAGCAGCATATCAGGAGATATTTATAAGTTTTCCTCCTCTTTCAAGCTCAGGTTCTGGTGTATTACCTTATGGTACTGACTATCAATTCAGTTATCCCAAACAGCGTGGAAAACAATTTAAATTATTTACCCTCAGTGCAATGCACCAACTCACAGTTTATTACGCAAGAGGTTTAAAAAAGCAGCAAAGGAGAAGAAAGGCTTGCACAGAAACGCACTGAAACTGCCCGCTGGGCTCTACCTGAGTCTGCAGGACACAAAGACAACCCAGTACAGCCAGGGACTGGTCGATAAAGCAGAAGTGGGAGCTACTGGCGTTCTATGCAGCATCTCAGGGATGCAGGATGCTTTGGGGCAAAAGCAGTCTCGATTCCCGCGCAGGTTATGCACCGACTTTGTTTTTTATACGTCTTGTTATTCTTTAAAGCATCTCGGCCCTGCCCCAGAGCTCCCCCCGGGGCGTGGGGAGGCCGCTGCCGCGCCCGCCCTCTCCCGCCACATAAATCCCCCCTTCACGGCGCCGCGCCCCCCGCCCCGCGGGGCAGCCCCGGCCCCGCCGCACTCACGGGTGTCCCCCTCCGAGGCCAGGTCGTCCCCCATGCCGCGGCCCGCCGGCCCCGCCAGCCCGCCGCCGCCGCCTCAGGGCGGGCTGACAGGCGCGGCCCCGCCGCCTCAAGGCGGGCTGACAGGCGCGGCCCCGCCGCCTCACGGGAGGCCCGGCCGCCGCCGCGCAGAGCGCCTCTTTTACTGTTATTTAGGGGAAAATAAAATAAAATAAGCCCTCCCGCGGACAAACACGGTGTTTTCGGGCCGTTTTGGGATGACTTGAGGGGGGAAATCCAGCTACCGCCGTTGCGGTCAGGGGGCCGCACGGCTGTTCCCTAGGCCGGTGTCACTCTGTACCTCAGCGTGGCCGCTTGGAGGCTGTGGGTGGTTTAATTCTGTTTCCAAACCGATTTTGGAGGAGAGGGATTTCTGTTCTGTGGAAAATACACGGTGAGTGGTTATTGTTTTTTCCCTGAAAGCAGGGTTTGGGGTTTGGCTTTTCCAGGGGATCAGGTGCTCTCATTCTACCACAGAGCTAGGGCACAGCAGCGGGTGCAGGAGGGGGTTAAAAGCTCTCTTCCCTCAGAGTTTTAGTTAATTCTCCTGTTTCATCATCTAGGTCTGGTTTTGTCTTTTATTCTCTTTTTCATTTTGATAGTATGAAGAGGAAAGAACCAGACAGTGGCTGAGCTGAGGCTGGGGGAGTATTGTATCTATTTTAGGGAGGTCTGAGGTAGGCAGAAAAAAAGGTCCAAAACAGTCAAAAAATTAGAAAACTGTGTTTGGTCCCATCAGTATTGTCTGTCTCCGGACTAGAGATCCGCTGCTGCTTTTTCACAAAGGAACAGGTAATGGCTCTCCTGGCAGAAAACTGGAGCTACAGAGAGGATACCCTTTCTGCCACAGCCATTTCAGTTCAGCCTGTGCAAGGTCACTGGCAAGGGTCTGTGTCCCCCCCACCCCCCAGCTTTCTCCCCATATCTAATTTGTCGGGGTAAGTGTGGCACATAACTGTTCCCCACTCCTTGTATTGTCTCACCTTTCCTGTGTTTGCTCGCAGTCAGTCTTGCCACGGATATGGGGTGACACACTGAGTGACACCTTGGTTTGAGTAAATGTTTGTTGGCCTTCAAATACATAGGAAGGTAGTGCAAGGATAAAAATCCAGGATGGGCAAGACTGGGAGGCATAAGCTTAAATCTTTGTAGGCAGGACTTTGGTTTCTCCTGTGTATGGGAGAAGTGGCCAAGACAGCAAAGGGGATTTGACTGCAGAACTGGGGGTTTCTTTGCTGCTGGTCACAGGACAGAGGGGTGACCTTGCAAGAAGTCTTCCAACTCCACTTTCTGATTTCTCACAGAATCATTCAGGTTGGAAAAGACCCTTGAGATCATCGAGTGCAATCATCAGCCCTACTCTACAAGTTCTCCCCTACACCACATGCCCCCAACTTTCATCTAAACGACACTTAAACACATCCAGGGATGGTGACTCCACCCCCTCACTGGGCAGTCTATTCCACTGTCTGACCACTTTTCTGTGAAAAAATTTTTCCTTATTTTTTCCTAATTTTCTCGACTTAATCTCTGCAGCATCGGCTTTGCATTCCCTTCCTGTACCACGCTGGCGTACAGACCTGGGTCAGACTCGGCCGATGTCAGGGGCCCTCTCTCCTCCTCAGCAGGACTATCCCCCTGCCCTCCAGCCTCGCCGTACCATTGCTTTGATCCCAGCAACCACATGAGGGTGCCAGTGCTGTTCACCTGCCACGCTTTGCTGCAGTGAGCAATGAGCTCCAGCGTGTAGCTGCTGTTCCTGGGTTCAGGCCAGTTTTGGGGGACACCCCTGTCCCAGGGACCCTTGTGCTGCTCCTGCGAGAGAGCATGGGGCATGTGTGTATCTGGTGGGAGATGCAGAGATGGCAGGCAGCCTCCCCGGGGGATTCAGAGATGCGGAGACCCTCTGCTACTTCAGAAACGTCCTCTCTGTGGGCACAGCTACACCAGAACTATCTTAAGGGAAGGGAGAAGCAGGGATGAGCGGGTAGTTTCCATCGAATCGAATCCCACTGCCAAGGGTCTCTGTAGGCAAGCACTGCATTGATGCAGCTGGTCCACTGCAGGGACCACGAGCGGGGTTGGCCTGCCTGGCTGTGCAAGGGGAAGTAGACCCTAAGCTCTTGAGTGAGCACAGATTGTGTGAGGGTCTGTGGTTAGCTGCTGGTCTCAGAGCTTTGGATTTGTGTTTTGTTTTCCTTTTATTCAGATTGAATTAAAATAAAGACACCCTCTCTGGTAGGAAAAGCAAACATAAGGTCTGTCTGGATAAAGGGGAAAGCCCTTCTTTTGTACAATAGCTCAGTGGGTAGAGCATCCTCCCCAAGGACGGGGGAAGGCTAGGTTTGATCCTTGCTTCTGCCGGAGGGGAGATGCAAACCCTGGTCTCCACAAGACCCCAGAGAGTACTACAAACAGCAGGCTGTGAGCATGTCTGGTGCGGAGACTTTTTCTTGCTCTTTCCTGTTATTTTAAATAATTAATGATTTGATGGAGCAGGGAGTGGAGAAGGCAGGTGTCCTGTCTCCCTGGAGAGCAGTCTGTGCACCCGGCGAGACAGTCTTGCTCTCTCTCGATGAATATTTAAGTGTCTTTAGACAAATTGGAATGGCGCCAGCAGGAATGACTGAAAAAGTCTGAGCCCTTTCCACTGGGTACCCTAGTGTCTGGGGGCTGGGGAAACAGCCCTCAGTAGGGCAGGGAATAATCCCGGCTTGTCCAGAGTACCAGGCATCCCAGCCTTGGGTGGGACCTCTGGCTCTTGCTAGTCTTTTGTTATGCTATAAGAAATCCTTGGCTGGAAAGCTGTCCGGATTTAACCTGTCACTGTTAATGTCATTGTCTGCACCTCTTCCAGAGCTTGAATCAGCCAGGACTGACCACCTACGGCTCTTCTGCTGCTTAATGCTGGCCTTGGAAGAGAAGTAGCGCAGATGCACTGAAAGTTCTCATCTGTTTGTGGGCTTGGGTGTTTCCAGCAGGCAGAAAAAAAGCCATGTAGGCAGTTCCTTCTGTCCTTACTAAATACGTATGTGTTCAGGGATGGAAGGGACAAAGACTTCTGCTGATACTAAGTACAGAATGCTGCAAGGATTTATTAATGACGCTGAACACTTGCCTAGCGATCCATTTATTAGCTAACAGACCTAAAAGAGCTTTTGGATTTTTCCACTAATGTTGTAGCATAACGAATGACAGGGGGAGGTGGTAATTTGAGCTCTTTTTGCAATATATTCCACATATTGACCCCAACTTCAGAAAAGTGTTAAAGTCTTTGACTTTATTTCACTTGAAGAATAATTTTAGCTAAGCCAGCTATGTGCTTTTTCTCACTTACAAGTGAAGCTCTCTGACATAGCATTTTGTGCTCTTACTGTGCATGCACAGTTTTTATATGTTAGTTTAGGATAATCATTATTTTCAACCTCCATTCAAAAATCATGAGTCAGGCTGCTTAAATTCATGCCATTTTGAAATGTGCCTCTTGTTTGCTCTCTGGTTTAGTTGTATACACTGTGATTTTAAAGTCAGTCAGATTTGCAGCTAGCCATGTAACACAGCCCACAAACCAGTATGTGTTTATGCAGAAACAGTTGCTTACCTAAAGGTTTAGCAAATTGGACTTTAATTTATAATCTTCCTTTGGAAGCAAAACTGGAAGGTTTGCCTGCAGCTGCCTGTAGTCCAGGAAGCCAAGGCACTGCTTCTCTGGAGCTGCCCACAGTGGGGGAGCTTGGCTTGGGGAACAGCTATCCCTGGAGGACTGTCTTTTCTGGCATATGCTGCCACACTTAGGAAAGCGAATATTGCATAGGAGAGGAGATGACCATGTTCCTCTTTCAGTGCTGGTGGACTCTTTTTACATGACCAGGTGTCAAACAGCAGAATGCGCTGAGATAGCATCCATTGGCTCTGCGTGGCAGCTCCTAAACCAGACTCTTTGGGCACTGTGGTACACGGCTGCCATTGATGCCATGTGAAATTGTATGTTTGTGCTGCTTTATGTCCCTGCTGTGGGTATGAAAGAGATTAACCATACCAGCTCTGTGTCCTGGTTTGCAAACTGCGCTTTCAGATCTGTCCCATTAGGATGGAATACACGTTACAGCTCTGGCTACATGGCTTCATGTGTGGCTCCATCTTATTTATTTTTTGTCTGGGTTAGGCTTTTAGTTGTCCTGTAGACTAGGTTATTTTTGGTGCTTGCTTTGATAACTCTGTTGCTGTGACATGCTGTGGAGCCAGAACTCCTCTGGGAACATCCCAGCAACGCACACAAACACCAGCCCTGTAGCTTCTAACAGTCAACATATGAAGCTTTCAGAAACCCTGGACACCTAACGGGACTCCACAAATCCCCTCTGGAAGCCTGAGAAGGGATCCAGCACTTTCCTCAAAGGCTGTATTCATCTCCTTGCAAGGCTTCCACAGAGGAACAGCTTGTTAGAGGGACCTGTGGAGCTTGGAAGCTTTGCCAATAATAATTCAGGTCCAATTCTGAAGTCAAATATTTAGTTAAACAGAGACTGTCTGATGACTGGATTAAACACAGACGGCATGTGAGTGAGCTCAACACTTCAGGTTTTTGTCAGTGTCCATTTCACGAGCCTATAATTCCATTTTTCCTGTCTTCCCAGACTCTGCTCATCCTGTGTAGTGTTTCAGAGAGCTCAGAATGAGGTGTTTCAGCAGAGCTGTTGCTCCTAGCTCAGGAAGCAGCCTGTATCACAAAGTGATGTTCTCTGTTTTAGGCTTAGGAATAATCCAGTGTTATGAGATTGGGAGGAAACCACACTTAAGAGTAATTGAAGGTTTTGTTAGTTAGTTAGTTTGTTTGTTTGTTTTTAAGGAAAAGTCTCGAGGAAGCCAGGAAATGTCAGAGAGGGTGGGTGAGTGAGTCTTGCCTGGCAAGATGCTGCTGCATGGGGTTGACACAGATAGGTCAGTCCATGTTAACAGCAACTGGAAGTTTCAACTGGTGATTTTGAACTCCCCTCTCCTGTCACTCTCACTTCCCAAAGCCAATAGGCCTTTAAATCCCTTGAAAAGACAAATGGGCTTAAGCTTCTATGTAGCTTTGAAAGTGAAGTTTACACTCAGTTAGCACAGTGGTCGGGGTTGTTCCTGATGATCAGGTCACTCCTATTGATCCCTGACCTTCACATAGAGCTGGCTGACATGAGTTCACTACATCTTCCAACTCAGTATATTCTCCTTCCAGCTGTGTAGAACTGGGCTGACATCTATCCTGCAAGGAACAAATGAGAAGCCAAAAAATACCTGCTAAGTATCACTTGTTCCTGAATTATATCTTAGCAAAATACCACATGTGGGGGGTGAAGCTGTTATTTCTGTGATGCTTTGCTGAAGAAGGTCTATATGAGCCCATTGTGTTTAAACAATCTTAATGCATGAGAGGTTTGAGCAGTAGCTGGGAGTTTACTGGTGTCACAGTGGTCATCCCGACCTTGCTTTGAACTGTACACCTTACTGGAAGAGTGGAGGATGGTCTTTCAAAGCCAGGAATATAAAACAAGGACACTCTTAAAGCATCTACTTTGTGAAGGAAAGCAAGTATAGCAGGGAAGGATCAAAAGGGCAGAAAATCCTTAAATTTGAGAAGAGAAATGGTGTGATGGAGCTGGGGTCCTAACCCTCCCTGGTTCAAATGCGATGGTTAGCTGAGCAAGTGTTTGGTTATGGGAGGTGGGAACGGTTGCTTGGTATAAACCAAACCATAATCGGACACTGAATCCTAATCCCCTTGCTGACATGCCTGCAGGCAATGTTTTTATTCTCTCTTTCCTGCATGTGTAAAAAGAGGGAGGATCCTCTGCTTCCTGGGCCTCTGAGGACTGTCTGGCTCCTAAAGGCAATCTCTTCCCTGCCTGTTTCAGGACAAAAGTGCAGCTGAGATTTTATAACTGTAAACCTGAAGTGCTGAAACCTACTGCCAGAGTAGCCCTGAGCGGCTCTTACATCATGCTGTAGGACTCAATGCAAAATTTGAAGTGAAACAAAAAAATCTTTATGTTTGAGGACTTAATCAAAGTGGAAGCAAAGGGTCCCTAAACTGTGGTGCCATCAGTCCCTTCTTCTTGGGGACCATGGTAAACCGTGGTGTGCAACAGGAGCAGGAAAGCACACTGTCAGGAAGCAGCAGTGCAGCTTTGGAAGCATTTAATTTTTCTCTCTCTCAGCAATTTTCTTCCAGAGCCCAAAACATCTGTCTCAGCGTCCAGCCACATGCGAGTGCACCGAAAGAGTTTTGTTCCAAGCCTAATGAGGAATTTCACGGTGCTGGAATTGAAGGCAGGGGGAGGGGGCTGGGACAACAGCCGGACTCATGTGCTCTCCAAGGAGCTCTGCTGATGTCAAATCGCAGGCTGATGACTTTTATTTTATTGCAGCCCACCAGGCTTCCCTTTAAAGTCTGCTGCTAGAGCTGCTGGTGATCAGTGCAGGAACAGCTCCTACACGAGCTGCTGCATTCCAGGGGCTTCCTCACTTCTGGGCACAACAAGCAACATGGAAAATAATGACATCAGTGGAGAGGAGGTGGGGGAGCTCAGCTGGGCATCATCTCCTCTCTGTTTGTGGAGAGAGCATATGTGAATGCAGAAGGCGTTTGTCCTGCTTCTGGCTCATAGAAGGAGGGATGAGGGAACAAACAACCCCAGGCAGATGTGTAATCCCATTGCTTGAGTGTCTAGCCGATGATGCTGAGATGTGGTGATGCACGTGGTCTGAGCACAGATATAGAATGAGCTGATTCAAATTGTATCTGGTCTCAGTAGCGTTTAAAAAGCACAAACCCCAGCTTTCTCTTTGAGAAGGACAGGGTTATCTGTAGAGAGACATAATCTGTGCAGAGCACAGGAAACAGAAGGCAGATGTTGTCATATGTTTATCATGTTTCCACCACTGGGTCTTCCTTTGGGACAGGCTTGCAGATCCCAAGCCCCAGAGCAGGACTTGCACAGCTCCATGGATGCACTGTGCTGTGTTTATATAGGGCAGAAGAATATACAGAGATCTCCCTCCACCTGCCCAGGTTCTCCTAGTTTGAAGAGGAAGTTAATATTCACTTGCTGTGACTCAGCTGTAGAGCCTGACTCATCTTTATCCTGTTACTCATAGAAAGGGAAAGCCAAATGGCAACCAGTCTGTGCCTGTAGCCACCTGTAATTCTCCTGCTTTCTGCTGTTAATCTCTGGATGAGTTTCTGTTTATCGGCACTAACACACTAACCCTGCTAAAGCTTTTAATACTTCTCTCTACAGAGAAAGACTGATTAAAAAATAAAGTTTTCTCCTCCTAAAGCTAAGAGGAAGTGTGCTGAATCTCCATGGCTGCTTGTGGAGTTCCTGAAATGGGACTATTTCAAGTGGACGCTTCACAGGGGTAGCAACGGGCTGGGACAAGATGAAGCAACCACCAGGCAGAGCTGGGAACGGCTGCAGAGATACCGCAGCTCCTGAGCTGACCTCTGTGGTCTGGAGGGAGTTGCTGGTGGTCTGTCTCTTAAAGGTGCTCAGTGCTAGGAGATCCTGCTTCCAGCAATGATGGCTTGTTGGTGACCAGAAATCTGTCTCACCAGCTCTCTGGGATTCTGTCCCGTGCCTTGACCTCCCACTGTAATATAAAGCCTCTAACTACATGGGGTTCTGCAGGCTGCTAGTCCTCGGAGGAAGGGATGGTGGTTTGTGTGAACCTTTGTTGTACTGCCAGCTCAGAAGTCTCTGCTCACTTGAGGCCTGGCTGTTGCTCACTCGTGCATATTTTGTCCACTCGTCAGGGTGCAGGGAAACACTGGGTCTTGGTTCCTTCTCTTGCAGCATGATGGGTGGGTTGTTCTGTGTTAGAGACCGCACGAGCATGAGTCAGATTTGAAAACCTCACCCAAAATCTGCATAGAGAGGCTTTAGCTTTGAGGTGAGAACTGGTGCCTGCCACTACAGCTGGGCCAAACCCTGCCTTTCCCATTTGAGCCTCATTCCATGTAAAACCCACAGTGCAGCCCTTCCTGCACTGCACAGGAGAGCACAGTGCAAAGCTCCAGGTGGGTGGGCTGTCCAGAGGACAAGGAGGAATCTTGGGCCTGGAGCAGGGGCTGTGTTAGAGTTCAGGCAGCTTCCTCTGGCTTATGGGAAGCTGAGGTTCAAGTCACTGGTCTAAATCTTCCAGAGGAGAGCTTGGCCTTAAACCTGGCTCTCCCTTCTCAGCAGCCTGCTGCTGGGCAAGAGGCCACCCTAGGGTTCTGCTCTCTCATCATTCTCCTTGATCCCATCTAAAGAGCTTTGATCACAATCATTCCACAGCCTCTCAAATGAAAAGCTGGGGTTTCAGTTATTTTCTGGTGGAAAAATATTTAATTGGAAAAATTCCTGCGTGGCCTTGGTACGCTTTCAGCTGGCATCCTGCCTGCCCCTCTCTGAAAATATTGCTGATTTTGAGTGCAAGCGCTTCTTGTGAGGCTGGTTTCTTTGGTTGCAATCCCTCACTTTTAAGTTTCTTTTGGTAGGACTTGGGCTCTTGTTACATGGCTCTGAAGTGACCTTGTGGGACTGCCTGCATGTCCTGCTGTCTTTCATGGGAGAGCATGGCTCAGAGAGGCGGGGGTTCTTGCGGCATTTAAGGACCAGCCACTGCCCTGCTGCTCCTAGCTGTCTGCTGTTAATACTCGCCACCGCCCCCAGCTCTGGCAGCTGTGTTTGCAAAAAGCTCTGCGGGCAATGGAAGCAGGCTGGTTTCATCATGACAATGTAGTTATCCTTTTAAGGGAAAATTCCCTCTGGGAGCCAACCCTCAATTACCTCCTGCTCCAGTGCCTTCTTGCTAGAGATGGCTTATAACACAGCTGAGTTACAGCCACACTAACTCAGTCGAGCACCTAGCCACTCTGGAAAAAAACAATAAACTGTTGGTCGCTGTCTGCTGAATCTAGAATTTGGGGTCAAAACCCAAAGGGCTGGCTCCTCTCACCAGTATATTTGTGCAGAACCAGTCTGTGGCCATGACATCATCAAACCTAGATGCTATTCCCATGGTATTAATGGTGTCATATGCAGATACCATGGTCTTCCTTAAAGGAGTTTGTTGCAGTATTTGGGAGCTCTGGGTAGTACATGACTGGTGATAATTAGCTGATGCAAGTGTCTGCTAAATGCCAGGAAACTGGGGTAGGCAGTGGCTGCATTTCAATTTGCTGTTATTCACTGTGGTGAATTGGAGGGGACCTCCAAGGGTCCTGATTCGGAGGCCGAAACATTCCTCCTATTCTGCTGACGTGTCTCATAAGTCCACAGGGGCAATGTCTAACCAGGACGGGGCTGCTGAGGAGGTTGCCCTCTGCATCCCCAAGCAGAGCAGGAGCGTGCAGAACTGTAGAGAACAGCCCGTGCTCTTTCTATTCTATTCTATAGGAATGGTGGCTTTGGCTGCAAGCCCCCGAATTTACTTCTCTTGTGTTTAGCGCTGAAAATACTTTAATTCTGAACGAGCTGCTTACCAGAAGAACATAACACACTGGAATGCAAACTTGTCACAGGAATGAGGCCAGACTCCTTAAAGAAGTCCTAGGGACTGCTTCTTCTGACATCAGTAAGTTTACTGTGATTGTCTGAGAAAATGGCATTTTTTTCTCTGGGCAATGACAGCCACATTTGAAAAAACAACCCCATACCTGTGCAGCTGCTGTTGTCTTGAGCCAAAACAAATGGACCACAGCCCATGGTCTGACTGGATCATCTGAGAATGAAACGATGCTCCTTGGAGGAGCGGAGGAGCCAGGCTGGATCCCTGTGCCCTATTCGGAATGAAATGCACGGGGATCCTGTTCTGTCTGCCCAGATCGGACTGAAAGAGCTTTCCCATCTTCTCAGCTTCCCCAAGGGTTTGAATTCTCTTCCCCTATCTAGAGCAAGGAAAAACAATAAAATTTTTTAAAACCTATGTAAGCAGACAGGAAGCAATAACATGAGCTCCATCAAAATATGTAATTTCATACTTTTAAAAACATTAGGGTAAATTACTTTAAAAATTGTAAATTAACGAAAGTGTTGAAATTGTGTTTTCATGCTGCAGAGCAAAACTGTCCCCTTTTGAAATGCCAACTTTTCAAAGCTTTTTTTGTACATTTTTTTAATACAGGACACTTTTCCACATCTGTAATCTTCTGTTAATGGTTTTGGGTTGCTGTTTTGCCTGAAAATGTTTTGCCAGAAAATGTCTCACCAGCAATTCCTGTGAGGCCCTGATTCCACCCTTGGAGGTGGGTGGTTTTGAAGCCGCCTGGATAGAAGAGCAAAACTGTGGCTAAGATGAGAGCAATCCTGTCTTTTGAATACATAACTATTGTTTGAACTGATGACCTTTTAGAAGTTCATTAGTTCTTGGCACTCGAAAACAAGTGGAATTTATTTGCCTTGCTCAGGAATTTCAACCCATGCCCTTGAGAATTCAGTATTGCTCCAGAGAAAAAGCTGATCAGAGGCTCTGTTGCTTGGACAGGAGTGTTATCCACGTGCTGGGGACTGGCACCGGAGTACGTAGGTTCAGCTCTATATCTTCTGTGATCTCCCATATGACATCTGGCCATGTTTTTTCCTTTGAGCTTCATTTCCTCTTCACCACTGTTTCTTGCAAAGACATACAATACATGAAGAACTGGGCAGTGCTTTGCTGTCATGGTGATGTGGTCTAAACAAACCCGGAGTATTTTGCCAGTATTTCAAAATTGACTTCTTGTTGCAAATGAAATAGCCAAGGAACTTACAGTTTTGTTTGCATAGGTACTCACCCAGTTAGTCATGCTGGCTTGCATATCTGTTGGACTTCTGGAGATCTTCTAGTGTTTATCAGTTTCAGTGATAAGTATCCCAGTGTGCAGTGGTGTGCTAGATAACTTGCATTTAAACTGATTAGCATTTCTCCTTTAAGCATTTTTTTTTGTGCAAGGTAGGTTTCTCTGGAAGGAAAAAATAATTTTCCTCCAAAACTACTTGAGGGGTTTTTTTGGGTGGGAAGGAAAAATATTAATATAGTTTAAAACTTCACCAAGCATCTGAAACTATTTAGAGAACAAGAGGGAATTAAATGTTTCAATAAATGTTAAGGGAAAGCCACTAACCAGCTTTCAAATATCTTAATTTCTCGGTACAACCCTGCTGTGTAGTTCTGAGAGGAAGGAGAGTTTGGGTCTGTTCATGTTGCATACATCTTCACCCATGAATGAGAGCTAGTACTTAGCATTGCCTCCCCACTTCTTGCCCTCTTCCTACCTCTGACCTTTACTCCAGTACACCCCCTTACAGTCTCTGCTCCAGATGGCTTTGTCTTTTCCCCCAGAACACCTCCAGAATACTTCAAGTTCTTCTTTCTCATTTTGAATGAGCAATATGGTAGATTTAACAGCTATCTGTAGTATTTGCACAGTATTTCTTATCTGCTTATGGGCTACGAGTAATAGTTCTTTAACGACCATATCACCCAAAGAAAACAGGATTTGGAGGTCCATTCCTATCCCTGCTAAGGGTTAGAAAAGTCATCAAAGGACATATTCTTAGAACTGGCTCTTTTTTTGTTTGCTTGTTTGCTGTTACTGGGAGCACTTAATCTGGTCATCTAATTATCAGGTCATCTAAAGTTTGCTGCAAAATGTCACTACTGCACCAATTAAAAGTAAAAGTATCTGCTGCAGAAGAAGGGGTTTGGAGCCCAGCTCTTCAGTGCTCTGTGGCTTTGCCTTCATTCTGCTGGGTGCGAAGCTCCCCTTTCTCTTCTGGCTGCACTACAAGGCAGAATTCATTCATGGCCACAAAACACCTTCGGGTCTTTGTACTGGAAGATGCTGTAAAAGAACCACCAATAGTGTTGTTAGTAAAAAAAAAAATTGAGGTAGTCCTAGCTTGGGTTCCCAGCATTTTGATTCCATTCATTCATTTTGAGCAAATAATTTTAAAATTCACTTCCTGACTTTGAAAAATGCCCATGTTCCAAAGCGTAAACTTATACCCCATGGGGAGGTAGAAGTCAGCTCGTGAATCTGACAGTGGTGAGGAATAAGGAGGTTTTCTTGGCAGTGACACAACTAAAACTGATGGACAGCTTCTATCAACACTGCACCAAGCTTTCTAGGAATTGGTTGTTCTAGCAGAGAAATGGCATAAGATGGAAAAGTGGGGAGAGAGGAGAACTGAAATATGGAGCAGAAGCAGAGAAGAGAAGAAATCTGGGGAAAGCAGGCCAACCTGAGGAGGTGTGAGCAGAGTCTGCAGGGGATTTCTAGGGCACCACATTTATCATCCCACAGCTCTCCAGTGAGAGGGAAAACAGGGTTAAAGACCTGAATAGCATGTGGGGTTTATTAACCCCTGAGACTGGTCGCTGAGGCTTCTGCCAATGTCCTGCAGAAATCATATTTTGCGAAGGAACTCAGACAACAGTTTCATCCACCTTTCCATGTGGAAGAGGGTGACATATACCCACCTTCCCTGCCTATCTGCTCTTAAGGAATCTCAGTGATGGAAGTTCTCTTGGAGACCCCATTGTAGCATACATCCACCCTGGGCCTGGGAGACTTTTCTAAATAGAGGTCTTCAGTCTTTTTTGTGCTGCAAATGAAGCTGACTTTTTTTCCCTTTACCTGGTCGATGTGACATCCATCCCTCCTGCAATAACTTGTACAAATGGCATTTTGCAATCTTCCAGAGTTTTCTTTTTCTTTTTTTTTTTTCTATAGGTGTAAATACATGTGCTTTATGTATCATCTTTAGCAAAGATGCACTAAGGTAGGATTCCTTCACCATTTCTTCATATGTTGTGTTTTACAACCTCTAAACTGCCAAGCCGGGCTAGCTCAGGCAAAGGGAACTAAAGCTGCACAGCAGGAGATGCAAAGGCTAAGCCTCCAGCTGCTCTCTGGAGTGAAACTGGTGGGACTGGGTCTCTGATACCCAGGAGGGGATGGAAAATACATGACTTAAAGTACCTCACATTGTTCTCAGACAGCAGGATTGCTGCTGAGAATGAAATCGTTAATGCTTTGTAACATCACGTCAGTGGTTGTCACAGGAATACTGTGGGTTGCTTAGCTGTGAGGTAAGGCGCTAGAAGAACACGGTGACTAAGTTTCCTGGAATAAATTAAGCACTGGCTTTCTGAAGTATGTGAACTTGCATAGCATAACAAAACAGGCATCTCGATTCTATAAACACAGTGGATATCTTCTGTGCCTGCAAATTTTCTAACTCTTAAGCTGGAAAGGGGAAATGTTGGAGAGCTTCACTGCTGATGACTCATATTTAAGATAAAATAGACATTTTTTAATAGCAAGAATAATTAGTCATCAGAGTAGACTAGCCAATGCTGTAGTAAATCTTCTGGCACCCGGGGACTGGAAGAGCTCTTTCTGCTCTCCTTCAGTTGCAAATTATTGAGTTCTGTGGGATCACTGGATGGAACCTAGGACCTGCATTTTCTACTTCAGATTACATGATAACACAGTCTCTTTGAACCGGTAACCCAGGACTATCCATTGAATTAAAAGCAGTCAGGCAAATGTTTCATATGCCAGTCCTATCTATGATTTATTTTGTAGGTTTTTAAATCATGTTTCACATAGTGCTAGACACTTCCCTTCCTTACCACCATCAATTTAAGACCAAATGTGGAGTGTTTCTGTTTTCTTAGTGCAAGAGGAAGAGTGCCTCTCTGTACAGTATATCTGTAGAAATCAACCCCGTGTCTTCAAGATTCCTTTGAGGAACAGCCCCCTTCCCAGCAAAGGGTTAGAGGGTTTCCTAAGCACATTTTTTTACCCAAATGAAGCCAAACTTGTGCAATAGGAGGGTGCATATACTTGCACTCTTTTCCCTGCCTCCTCATAAATTTTGAACCTACTGACCAGTTTCTACCCAGTTTTCACAGAAGGGAAGCAGTCACTATGGTACCAGCTTCCTATGTTCCTGTAGCTTACTGGCATCTGGGCAGAGGAATGAGGCTCTGGTGTTGCTCACCACTGAGCAGACGACTGCTGAGTGAGCTCAACATTTTGTAGACACCAAAGAGTCCACATGAAGGTGTCAAGGACAGCCCAGACAGCACTGCTGGAGACTGCACTTGGTGAGGTATGCAGCAATGGGGATGCTTCCCACTGCTTTCCAGAAGGAGCTGGAGCAGATTCTGGCCTTGGCCATGCTTTCTGGCCAGGGCAGCCAAGCTGGCGGGCAGGGATGACTCTGGAACTGCACACTGTGCAGCAGCAGCTCCAGCTCTGTGCCAGCTGCAGCCCCCAGCACTTCTCCTTCCTCTGGGTTTGTGGTTAGCACAGCATCTAGCTTACCCCAGCCTGACCACAGCCTCTGCAGTGTGCCTTCCTCCATAGCAAAGCCACAATGTGCCGCTC
The DNA here is from genome assembly GCF_965140245.1 of Athene noctua. NCBI lineage: Eukaryota > Metazoa > Chordata > Aves > Strigiformes > Strigidae > Athene > Athene noctua. Next base: position 12,857,853 of record NC_134049.1, on the reverse strand, counting down.
CTGGTGGCTCTTCTTTGCTCCTGTTTAGGACAAATGGCTCTTAAACAGCTGATATTTAAAAGAGGGGTTTATTGCCAAATCTCAAAGCTCTTTACAAGCAGGAGACAAAGTGCTGTCTTTTCACAGGCTGCAGCAGCTGCTTTTCAGATAGTCATCCACATTTGCTTGCTTGCAAACTCACTTCCTTCCTGTCACAGACATGTAAACTGGTGGCACGGCCCAAAACACAGACTCACACCCCAGCGCTCCATGCCCAGAGGGTTTTCAGGCACAAAAAAGCAGCCTTAGTGCAGCCAGAAATTAGATGTAAGTTTAAAGGAAGATTTAAACAAAAGTGCATGGTGGCAGGATGTACACTGAAGATGGAAGTTGCTGCATGAGGTCAGAGCAGACCAGGATCCCATCTTTGACTCTGGCCAGCACTGCCATTTTCAGAGGAGCATGTAAGAACACCCCAGGAGGCAGTTTCTAGCCCTAGGCTGGGCCTGGCTCATGAGAAGAATGAGAAGAACAAGTGAGAAAACTGCAGAAGGAACATGATGTGTTTTTTCCTGCAAAGTCCATGTGAATCAGTCTTACAGCTGGGCTAGACATTTTAGGATGAACTGCTAACCCTATTAGAAAAAATAGTTAAAACCAAAGAGTCTCTAACATAGGGGTTTCAGCAGTAGAGTTACTGGGTGCTACAGAGATTCCACTTAAGTTATACCTATTTACAAGACATAATACAAATCTAGTAAGTTCCATGAGTACAGCAAATATAGTAATTAGCTGTAGCTTGTAAAATGATTTAACTTGCCCATTTCCTAACAGATACAGGGTTTTTTATCTGTTAGGATTCCTACTGATGGGTATTCAGTAAAATGTCAGACATTTATTCTTTAGAATACTCAGTATAATATAAAAATATACAGTAAATATAAGCACATCCTGTAGGTTTGGCTGTAACAGATAGGGATGTCTGGGTATTTTCATCAGCGCTTTGCCAGATGGGTATCCACAGAACACACCACAAGAAAACACCTGTGAGAGCAAAAGCATTTGTATATAAATTAGGGACTGAGCTATCCCATAACCTGTTCTCATTCTCCTGGGTTTTCAGTTCCAGGCTTTGATTTATCCACCCTGGAGTTAAGGACTGGCTTCAGCTTTGCGACTTAAACCTGTAGCCAGAGTTTGCTCTGGTCTGTGTATCTTCCTGTTAGTGTGAACTCTTTTTTTTCCCCATCTGATTCATTTTGTGTTATAGAACTGCATCTTGCAAAAGCCTGCCTGCTCTCTGAAGCTGATGTCCCTCGACTTCCAGTGCACACCAGGTTCTGACAGCTCACATTCATACCACACAGTGTTCGGTAAACAAAAGTGCACATGCAGAAAAATACATTTGGATAGCAGATAGGCACTGAATATTGTTTGTGTTATTAGCCCTTGTCCTAAGTATGTCTGGAAAGGCAAGTAAGACCCAGGGTTCACATTGAATCTACAGCAGCAAATGACACGGATCCAGAGGGTGCTCCAGGCTGTGTGCCTGGGAGTGGGCTTAGGACATTGGAAACTTTTTTGTCTCAAAGCAAAGCTTTTTGGCACCTAAAGCACTGAGTGTTTGACTGTGTAGAATTTTCCACGTGAGAGAATAACAAGTGAATTCCCATGCGATATTTATGGCTGTCTTGAGAGGGGGACAGACCACTGAAACCAAGGCTGGTTTAATCAAGAAGCAGAAGCACCAGTTCTAGTCACTGTCTTGCTGGCTCCGGGTGGTGAAAAACAGGATATTTGTAAGCCCAAAGCCAACATTTCTGTGCTCAGACCTGAAGTGCCCACTGCCTAGCCTAAGAAGATACTCAGATGAAGCTTTACTGGACTGCTGCTATGGGAGGTGTTTGCAGTCCATTGCAGCCTTGTGGAACTTGAGGAATTATAAAAGAAAGAAGAAAAAGAAATGGGTAAGCTAAGAGAGCAGTGCTGGTAAATAAGAGAAAAAGCTTAGGCAGCATGCCGCTCCTTACCAGAATGGGAAGATCGCCCTTTTCCGTGCTTCCAGAGTCTGGCTCAAGTCAAGGAGAAGCCCTCTGGGCTGTCATATGATTCTCCTCGGAGCAACTATAGAGAATAGGGGAGGGGACCCAGCTCAGGTATGGGGCTATACAGCAGTGGTGCAGACATTTTATCAGAGCTGTAATCACTAAAAACCACAGGTACTGTGGTTGCTTTCAGCAGGTGGGCAGGGAAGCTGTGGGAATTGTGCTGGCGCCTTCTGCAGTGCCTTCCTCAGACCCTTCTGTAGCAAAGCATTTTTATTTTAGTACACTTAAGCCACTGGGACCAGCCCCAGAGTTGTGCGTGCAAAATGCCTTTCCCTCCATGTACTCCAATTACAGATGTCTGTGCCAAACCATGGCTCTCAGGCTACCAGGACACAGCAGGTAGAGACGTGTTAAGTATTAATAGGAAAAGGGATCTCATCCAGACCTACTGCCTGTGTGTGTGCTCCTGTCAGTTAACATCCCAGGACAACACAGGGAGCGAGCCCACAGCTAAAGGAACACACATCCCTAAAGCTTCTTAGCAACAGCTCTTCTAGCTAGCTGTTGGGGATCTCCTGGACACAAGTTCTCCAAACACCTGGCTATTTGTTCCCAACAATGATGAGGGGATCAGTTACCAGATAGGTATGGTCCTCAATAATAAACCTGTTGTGCTGCTAAAAGACGCTCCTTCAAAGACCAAGTGTAACCTCTTTGCCTCAACTTCTCTATTAATGAAACAAGAACAATTAATACTCGCCTGGCAATGATGCACTGAGATTTGCGTTCACTTAGGCAGTGCTTAGCATACCTAAAGTTCTGCACAGCCAGACTCAGAAGAGTGCCTGCGTACAGCTGCTCCAGATCTGAGGACACTCCCTGTAGTCAGGAGTTGGCCAGTTTTGTTTGCCTCTGTGTGAGGTCACTTTTTAACTGTGGATGTAGTTTTATGAGTATCTTTGGAGAAGATTAAACCATATATCTTTACATTCCTAGATGTCACTGGGCCAGGTGGTCTGGGAAACCTTGCCAACAAGTGAACAAACACTGACTACATTTACCCTTAAATGATTTAACTGGGAAAACCCGATGGGTGCCAGTGCAGTCTGGTATCTGCTCGTCTGTAAATACAGAGACAGGGGCTTTTGCTAGAACAGCCATTCTGCTCCTTTCAGACATCTGGCTTAGTTTGATTACCAGGAATTTTTAAGGCCTGATCCATTGAAAGGACTTGGGACAGAGTCCTCAGAGAGCATTCACATTTTCAAAACGATTCAATGTCCTGTAACCTTCTGCTGTGCTAAGAGGATTAGAACTGACTGGTATGTACAGCATGAAGAAAGAGAGAAAGATGCTATAACTGAAAGCTCAATTCTGTCCCATAAACATGGTGTGTGCACAGCAAAACACCACCTTTTAAACACTGGCCTAGCAATGATACAAACCATAAATGGCAAATGTTTAGCTTTGATTTTGAGAAAGAAGTCTCGTTGGAGAGTATGTCAGGGAGCACTTCTCCTGTAAAGAGTCACTAGATCCTTTTGCTTTTCTTTCTGTTTCTGTGTTGCTTCTTTTTTCAGTTCTCCAAGACCTTTAATTTCTTGCAGAACTTGTGTAGCTTGCCGAAGTTGTTCTACTGCCTCATTGAGCAATGTCTCTGCCATCACTGGGGGTCCATTCCCCTCCTGGGCCTGTTCCAACCCTTCACGTAAAACCTTCTGCAGAAGTTTTTCTGCCTTTTCCCTTTCATTAGCAACTTTCTCTTCCATTTTAGCTAAGCAATGATGGGAATCCTTCAGGAAACCTTGGCCTAGAAGTGCTCTCTGTGTACTTTTGGAATCAGACAGCAAGTCTCCCAGAGAAGAACTACGAAGTTTGAGACCTGAAGTGCTTTCTACAGACTCTTTCTTCTCAGTAGTTGCCTGTACACTCTCATTGCCTGTTTCTGTAGCTAAGGAAGTCTCTGTCTCTTCTGCTGAAGTTTGCTGTTCCTTCTCGGCAGAAGTTCTCCCATTTCCTTCTTCAGTTTCAACTGCTGGGGATGTGAACTCTGCTACTTCACTGGCTGTGATCCCGTTCACTGGGAGCTTGGAGCTGCCAGACTCCAGGCCTTCCCCGCTCTCAGCTTCCAGGTCACCATGGCTGGAGTTCATTGTGGCGAGCATTTTCTCTGACAGAATCTTAGGAGGAACAGGAGGCTTTGTAACATCTACAGCGACAATCTCAGCAAGGTTGTCTTTGCTACTACCTCCCGATGATTTCAAGTCTTCTGTGTTTTTAGGGTAAGGGACTGGTTGGTCCCAAGCTACTTTTAGCTTGTCTGGCACACTCTTAGGAAGAGGAATTGGAGCTTTTGCTACACCCCTGTTGCTGACCTCAGTGAGGTTCTCTCTGTTCCCCTCACTTGGTGCTTGGGATCCTTCGACATTCTCCTCTGACCTTAGAGAGTCCTCCTCCTTGGCATTTACATTGTCCTTTGATGCTATGTCTGCCTTAAGCTTCTTATCTGGAGGCATCAGAGGAGACAGAGGTGTTTTATGTTCCTGATCAGGAACATTGTTCTCTGCATCTTGGCTTTCTTTTGTGCCAGTGGGTTTTATAGGTGGCATCGGTGGCTTCGGAGTTTCTTTCTGAGGTGGTGCATTGTCATTTTCACTGATAGTGGAATCAAAGTTTGGTGGTCCATTGTCTACTACATCCAGATCTAGACGCAGGATACCATCTGATGTAGACTTGGCAGCCTGAAACACAATAGAGGACTTTTTCAACATCTATCCCATCGTTAATCGTGTGCTCCATCCTTTAACTTCAAGTTAAAATACAAGACCCTCACAACCAGCATGGCAAGGGAGGGGTTGCTGCTTCACACATCCACCCCATTTATACTTAAATCTGTTGAAACTGCAAGGAGAATCTGACCACAAAAAATGGTGCTCTTAAGAGCAGCTTTTTCTATAGCTCAAGAGCAATATATGGAGCTTGCACTTCTTTCATGCAGCACCACCCTGTGCTACCCTCTAAGAGCAGCAGCCAGCTCTACCAGCATTAATCTAATAAGTGAAACCCAGTGTGATCTGCTATGCTAAAATTCAGTGAGCTATGATAATCACCAATACCAAACATTTCACTCAACAAAGAAGAAAGTTGTGTCAAATCACATACATTGCAATAAATCTTGAATGCATCATGAAACACTTCCATCCCCCTGCATAGCCCTGCTTTTTCCCCAGACCAACACATTACATGAACATCATGAGCGTTTTGCTGCCAAGTTATTTTCTGCCTGATAGTGCAGCAACTTGCATGAGAATATCAAAGCCAGTAACCATAAGCAGTCGAGAATTAGGACAAAAGCACAGAACCTATTTTACTACTTCCTTGGAGAAGAACATCTCAAAGTCTGTACCACGATAACCTTATTTCTTAGTTTTCTGTCAGTGCTAAGCACTGAGCTCTGCCATATTTTAATTCTTTATTCTGTGGTAGCTGGAACCCTCTACTCCCTTCATTTACCACATGTCTACCCAAAGCACACCTGCTTTCTGCTTCTGGGACTGTCTTATTTTTATGTGACCATATAAAACAAGTCAATCTTTAGATCACTTGGTCAGGGATACTATTGTAATACCACTGCCTCCTGCTTGCTTCCTCCAACCTGATGTCATTCCTGTCTCACTGGGGCCAAGCCTCATCTGGTTAAACCTCCTCCAAACACAGACTGTGTGCAAATCACTCTAGTAGGGGGGGTTTCCTAAAAAGGATGGACTTAGTAAAGACATTGCAGTGGGTAAGCTCAGTGCCCCAGAGGGACAAATGCAGTGACAGTTCCTATGGGAGAGAACCCAAAACCACACAAAGGCATAGCTGCATCCAGGGCCAGACTGCTGCAGCGAAGAGAGTTTAGTTAAAAGTCTCTCTTTGCCTTTTCAGCCCATCAGAGAGACGGAGGCAAGCTGCATCCTGGCGGTTTGGCCCTGACCCATCCTCACCTGGCCTGCTTTGACACTGAAAATCATCGTTCATCCCATTTCCTTCACAATACTGCAGCCAGCAGCTGTGATACACATCTTTCTGCAGGCTCTATCCCCTCCCTTTCCCCTCATTACTCCTTCTGAATTTGTAATCTATTTTCCCCTGAATTTGGCTGAAGGTGAGAGGTCTTATAGATGTTAATACTGGAGGTATCTCGTAAATACAGTGAGATAAGTAGGGGAGAGAGAGCTTTTTAGTGCCTAGGGAAGTGCTTCCTACCTTACCAGACCCATATTAGGCAACAGAGAATCCACACTATTGCTGCTGTGACTTTTGTCATGTTTTCTTCTGCGGTTTTCTGGAGGAGTGGATGGGAATCTATGATTCATTCCCATGAATTTCTCTGGAAGATACACTCTCCCTCCATTTCTATGCAAAGTAAAAAGTCTCAGGGCATCTCATTTTCTGCACGAGGGTCATCTCAGTGCTGTGCAGGCACATAAGTCAGAGTCTTGGAAGTTTGAAGAAAGAAGATTTGATTTAAAAACCTTCCTTGGTTGAGATTAATGCTCTGCTAAAATATCAATCTGTCTGGGGAAATTTTTTCATAAATCACAGGAATCAAACATTAGTAAGAACCTCTCCCATGGAAATGAACTGCAGGTTTATTTTGTGGTGGTTTTTCTTTCTTTTTTTTTTTTTTTTAAGTAACAGACCCAGAAAATCAGTTAAGAGCAGACAGGCTAGTCCATAAAACTGCCTGGGAGAATAATGTATTCTGCTTCAGACCTAAGGAAGGGCTTGTAAGCTTGAAAGCTTGTCTGTTTTTTCCAGTTAGCTTAATAAAAAATACAGCTTCTCCCCACAGGCCGTGCAGTTCTTCTACCTTTAGACCACTGTGGCTACAAAATCATCACTTCTTAGAAAATAAATATAGCACCTTCAGTCTCTTCTGATTAAAGTGAAACTATAAGGGCTCTCACCAGACGGTGAAGAAGCTCCTGAGTTATGGAAGGCTAAATATATTGTAACGTGTTGCAGCAGCTACAGATCTATGGGAACCTGGAGCTTCGCTAGAGAGGTGCTGGTGCAGTCGTTCCCAGAGGAAGCTGTTTCCCGTGTCAGCTGTCTCTGGGCTGTCTGTACCTGGGGTTTTCCCTGGGGTTTTGTACCTAAGTGGAAGGAGCAGCTCTTGGTGATCCCAACTGGGGAGATGGCTCACCCCAGGGGGGTGCACTTACCTCCTTGAGGTGACTTCTTGTGGGTGGCCTGCGTCCATGGGTCATTTTCACTCTGTCACGAGTTACGTGGTCCAAGGAAAGGCTCTCGTCTACTTTCACCTTTAAAAGGGGGAGGAGGCAGGAAAGAAAAGAGGAAGAGGGTCATTAATTTCTCAAGATATGTTTGCAAAGTTCTCACTGTCACACATGAAGGGATTCAGCATTTGGATGAATATTTCACCGCTACAGTCTTTGCCTCAGACCTTAGTTACAGCATGCCTGCAAAGCCCTGCGTGTATGTGATGGATATTTAAGGTATCTGTCCTATATAGAGCCATGTTTATCTAACAGACACTCCAAAGCAAAGCATCCAACTTTCAGAGGTTTGTGACGGCTAACCTCCCCTCTACCTAAGGGGCAGGGAAGGAAGGACACAAGGCAGCTTTGTTGTCCTCGCTGCGGCCTGGGCTTGGACCAGCTCCTGCATGTGGCAGAGCACAGCACTGAAATCGCTGTTGCCATCTCAGAGGTGAAAGCTCATTAATAACTGTGACCTGACTGTGAACTGTATCAGCAGCGCTTTGTTACAGACCTTCCCTTCTACAGCTCTAATGACTGCAGGATGCTGAAGAGAAGGTGTGAGCAGTGACCTGGATTAATAGCAACTCTAGCTGAATTAACAAATTTATTTCCTGGAATCAGATAAGAAATCCACTGTCTCCCACACGTGGGGAGGGAGGTCCCAGCCCCCTGGCAGGTATTTCTCTGTGCTGGCTCTGTGACTTGCCCACACATGCTGCAATGGCTGAGGGCTGGAGCCTGCTCCATGCAGAGGGGCAACACCAGTGACCAGGGATGGTGAAACATCAGCATGTCCTTGGTTTGCTGGCCTTCGTACCACAAGTTTGTACAATAGGAAAGCTGGTGAGGGTAAAATAGGATTTAAAGGGAAAAATGGGTCCCAATCCCTGGTTGATATGGCAGAGTGGTTTTACAGTTTTCCGTGGAGAACAGCTAATCCAAGCCAGCTGAGGGCTTGACCCGTTAGCTTGTGCCTGGCTTGTGTGGAAATGCTTTAAATCTGAGGTCTGATCCTTACTGGAATGAATGAGAATTAGAGGCTGGCTCCCTCTGAGAACCCGAATCCTTGTAAGGAGGATAACCCCAGGCCACAGGGCAGGGAGGTGACCTGAGATCCCACCTTGCTGTGCTGCTGAGGGGGTGTGCAGAGCTCACTGCCCACCAGTGAGCCACATCCGGGCCCCTCCAGGCAGCTCTGAGCTGGTGTGGGGTCCCTCCAGCAGGGGTTGAGCAGCACTGCATTACAGGACATCACATCTCCCACTCGCTGAAACATGAGAGAAGATCTGGCTGCTAAACTCTCTGCTGCTGGGTTTTATCTTCTCAGGCTGCTGCTAGTCCCAGCTGGTCCCTTTAATTCCACGTGCTGCTTCGCACTTGGTCCAAAGGCCTGAGGAACTGCTACATCCCACTGCCAGCAAAAACCTGACACTGAGTGCCATTTGCCAAGGCAAAAAAAGAGCATGTTCCAGCCTCTTCTCCTGATTTTGCCCTCTGCTGAATAAAAGCAAAGCCCAAGCTCTCAGAGTTTGTATCTCTAGCACCATATCTGAAGCACTTAGCCTTTTTCTCAAAACTTATTGCTTTGGCTTCCATTGCTAAACAGATCTTGCCAATTGCTTCAAACCCTTGTTCTTGTTTCATTCCCATGATGGTGGTTTTGTGCACTTCCTTTCAGTTACTGAAACAACTGCAGAATAGATGCTGCTCCTTTGGTTTGGTTCAGGGCTGATTTGCCAGCTAACAGGGAGCAGGGCAAGGTTAGTCAGGCTCTAGGATGTGTAATTTTCATCCTTCTCTCTGTGCAGCAGGATGGGAGAAGAATTTGAGAATGCAGGTGTGCTGGGGCCAGCTGAGAGCCAGGCAGGTTTGGCCGGGGCCATGGAGTAACTTTCCACCAGACTTCTCTCCAGTCTGCAGGCGGAATAGCTGGTGGACTGAGTCACTTCAGATTTTTCCAGTCTTGAAGACTGGGCTATGTCCTAACCAAATACCTACATTACTAGGCTGCTTGGTGCTGAGGATCACAGCCACGTGGGGAAGACAAGTCTCTCCAGGCTGGAAGCCCCAGCTTCACACAACTCAGTGCTGCAGCTGCTTCTCTGCACCAGCCGTTTCCATCAGGATTGGGGAACACCGCTGCATTCGCTGATCCTAAACCTGCTGAAGCCACCACACCCACTGATTTCGGTGAGCTCTTGTGCCCCCCTGCACCTCTGGGTGAGATGTTAGCTCTCAGCAGCAAAGACCATCCCTCCAGCACACTCAACCAGCTGCCCCTGCCTCCCTGCATCTAACCCTGGCCAGGAGAAAGGGAAAGGCAGCGAGATGAAGGTATGTGGAAAGGGCTCTCTACATGTTCTACCTTCTTGGACTGGGAACTGAAGTGGCTACAAGCTCCCAGCCTGCAGAGATGCAACCTGGTTTGCCTTGAATACTATTTTTCTCTTTCCTTCAACCATGGCTGGCATGCAGGAAGGACGGGGAGCACGAGGGCCTGGGCAAGTTCTGCTTTTAGTTAAAAAAGCAGTGGATGAGAACTGACACAGAAATACAGGACTTTGAAGACTGTTTCTCTTACCTCATCAAATACTTTGTTTTTGCCTCTATTGATCCCTTCATTAAGAGCTTTTATCCATGATTCCTTTTCTTCCAAAGTTGGAGCTTGAAATTTGATATCATGAACCTGCAAGAGCAGAGAGACAATTTTTGCCTGAGCATTCCTTGTCAGGACCAGAGAGGTAGCTCTCTGCTCTCTGTGTATCACTTCAGTTTCTATATAACCTCCAGTTCCAGCTTGTGTTTAAATTACAGATTCCTTTGTGCTTTGTCAAGTGCTTCACTTCATAGCTCCCATGACCAGGATTTTGTTATGCTGAACAGCTTGTTGCTCTAGTTTTATTTTTGAAACTAGTAACTAAAGTAGTAAGAAAGTAAGAGTTTCTTCCTTCTGTGAAACACTCAGAATAGCTCTTAAAGCAGCAGCGAGTTCATAGAATCATAGAACATTTCAAGGCGGAAGAGACCCATAAGGATTATCAAGTCCAACTCCCTGCTCCTCTCAGGGCTACCTGAAACCATATGACTCAGAGCATTGTCCAGACGCTCCTTGAACTCTGATATGCTTGGTGCCATGACAACTTCCCTAGGGAGCCTGTTTCAGTGGCGGATCACCCTCTCAGTGAAGAATCTTTTGATAATGTCAACTTGGAACTTCCCTTGATGCAGCTTCATTCCATTTTCTTGCATCCTATCGCTCATCACCAGAGAGAAACTGTGTATACAGAGTCAGACTGAAAGTCCAAGACATTTTATTCTGGTCCAGATGCAATAAAGGACTTTATCTCCAACTTCCCCCCAGGCTGCAAGCAACAGGAAGGCTGTGTGCAGTGGGCTCTGCCTGCTTCCCTGTTCCTGTGGCTCTGCAGAACAGAACTGAGATGGGAATCTGGGGCTCTGGCCTTGGCTGCGCTAACCCCGATTCAGCTGAGCACCGACGTGATGAGGCATAAGGGCAACAAAACGAAAAATTAACCATATCTTTTTCTGCTTGCAAATGAAGAAATACAGCAGTGAATGCTACAGACTTATACTTTCTGGGGTTTGAACAGCTGTCCTAAGAAGGAAAGAGTCAGCCATACAAGAGGGAGCTGGCAAGAAGAACGGGACACAAATGAGGGGGTGATGGGTGATTGTATGGCCTGTCCTCCAGCCAGCCAGCTCTCCCCTTCCTCCAGAGCAGTCCCATGGCTGTGCTCAGTGTTTCAAATCTCTTTCTGACCACAGCACGAGCAATAGGTAGGATGTTATTTCCTTCACTGATGTGTTCTCTGTGCGCCTCACCAGTACTATGTAGGTTTTCCCCAATGTACACTTCAGGTGAGAAAAATGTCATCTTCACATTAGAGGTGGCTCTATGGCAGACCAGCTTGGATCCAGATAGCTCCATGCAGTGCCCTAATCTGCACTGTACAGGCACACAGAAATAATACTCTTGTGCTGAAGAACATCATCAAAGTTGTGAAACCAAGCACTTAAAATTGAGACAATCCCAACATTGCCGGGACAGTCCTAACTCACCCTGCTGTGCATGTTCCTCTTAGCACCATCCCTAATGACAGGGGCAGGCCTTCTTACTGAGCTATCCCATCGTGTATTTTATCCTCATGGGTCAGTATGTCTTACTGATTGCATTCTGCACAAGCCCTGCCCTCAAAACAGAATTACTGATTCTCCTGACAATCTTTTCTTTGCTGCTTATCCCTACAGTATCTGGGGGCTTCATAAATTGCTTTTCAGAGCAACTGAAATTATCCACCTCTTACAGGTGGGGAAGTGAGCTACAGAGAGGCTCATCTAAAACACATACTAGTGGGGTCTTGTTTAGAATAGGTTTTTTTGGGTATTTAACATCCTATAGGTATTCTGCACCTTCCCATTCAAGAGCAGTTGTAGTCTCAGCCTTTTTATAAATGAGGCCCCACACTCTGAAATCACAGCAGTGTCTATATAAAATAGGGACTACATAAAACGAGGATGACAAAGCTAATGGTGACTGACAGTCAAATACTCTTAGCAGCTCCCTGGTTTGGTTACGGCACAACAAAGCAGTTTTGAGTCTCAGCAACTTCTGGAGGTACCATCAGAAATTCTGCAGAACTAAAGCCTCATCTCCTTACACCCACTCCTGCTGTTTAGCCAGAAACCGACTGCCCTTCCCTTCTGCACTTATTCCTCTCTTCAGTGCCATCATTTTACATCTGCACATGACAGCAACAAAGCGCGAGACTCTCACAATCAGCACGGGAAGCAGGGAGTTAAGAAGCAATTTGGGGAAAGATTATTTATTTGATTAGTTTGCACATAAGGTGATGAGACCACATGTCTTCCCCAGAGCTCTGAGAGGTTAGGGCCTGAACCACAGGCCTCTGGAAAAAGAGCCCTTTGTTTGGGGTGCAGAAGGGTCACGCTAACCAGGGAACCTAAGGGAAGGCAAGGCTCCAAAACAGAGTGACAGCCAGATTTTGGTTTAGTCCAAGCAGGCCAGTTTTTGTGTGTGCTTAAAAACATTTTTGTTTGGAAACGATTTTGCCCCAAAGCTTTGTGATTATAAAAGCTTATGAGAAAGCTCTACTTGTGAGCAGCTGAGCTGCTGCACTGCCTGGCAAAGACCTGGCAGCCTGCACCAGGGTTTAGAAATCTCCGTACATGTTGTTCAAGGGAAAGATTCCCGCCTCACTTCAAGCTTCCTCTTCTAATGCCACTTTCTGTGTCTCATTCTCAACAAAAGCCTCCAGCCTTCTGGAACTGAGACTGTGACTAAGCGCTGGTGTCAGCAACCCTGCGGCAGGGCAGAACGAAGCCTTGGGGGGATGGTTCATCGTTAATGAGAAGCTAAGATGTCCCTCCAGCATGCAACCCTCTGCCACACAATGCAACGCTGACCAACCGCCATGGCCACCAAACACAGACAAAGCGGATGGGGAGGGAAAGGGACTTGTGGAAAGATGCTCCCAAGGCATCAGCAGAAGGACCCCTCTAGTTCCCCAAAGGGCTGGGCGAGGGAGGACAAGCAGCTCTTGCATGGGACTCTGCTCCCTGCTGCGATGGGGCAGCACAGGCAGTGCCAGAGTCTTGCTGCTGCAGCCCTGCTCCCTGCTTGTGCATGTCCCTGGGGCAGTGACACAGAGTCAGCCTCATGGCTTGCAGCAGGTTCCTCCCAATATGCCCAGTCATCTTTCTTTGAAAACTTTTTTCTCCTTTTAGAACAATACCCACAGACACCCAGGAAGTGTCAGGCTGCTGGGGCTCTGAGGCTGGTGCTCGGGATGCTGCCAGCCAGGCTCTTTGTTGCCGTGCGGTCCCTTGTCTGTCTGTATCCATCTGTGGCTCATGCCCTCAGCCATGGCACTGGGGAGAGAAGGCTAACTCAAAGCGGGGTGCATGCTCTCTGTAAAGCAGACGGCTGCAGAAGAGAGGCAGGAAGAAGCTGGAGGAGTTGGTCTCAGTCCTGCCTGGTGCTGGGGCTCTGTACACTAGTCTGAGACACCCCAGGTCCTCTACAAACAAGGAGCAAATGAATTTATCTTGTCTGCATTTTTACTCATTTGAGTATTCACAGGTATCAGAGGATGCACCTGAAGATGGATACTCCCAACCAAACATTAAGCAGGGTCTGTTCTCCAGCAGCAATTTAACATAGAGTCAGTGACACCAATATAAGAGGGCAGCAGGCAGGGTAACACATTTGCTCTCCTTCTTGCTAAGCCAGCTGAGACTGAATCATACCATAAACAACAGGCTGGTGTGCCAGGAAAAGCTGTCATGGCTAAACCTAATGTGATAGTGACCATTGTAAGCCATGAATACAGACTATGCAATTTACTGTCAGTTATCTCAGAGCACAGCATGGCCAGTCAGCCTCCGCTGAATCACTGGCTAGATGTCATGCAACAAGAGGCTCACACACGGGGTCACTGTCCGTGATGGCAGCGAGCACAGTCTCCCTGATTGCCCCATGTCTTCTCGGAGACATCAGTCTCTTCAAGCAGTGACACTCTTATAGCTATGCTGACCCTGCTTTCTAGGAAAGAGAGGTGTTCCTGGGGTCAGTCTGTGGTACCTGCTCTAAATGATTTAACAGACAAGCTCTGAAGAACTGTATAGCTGCAGCTTAAGACCCTGACCAACACTAGCTCTTTGCTGAGCAATTCTGCTAGCTGCTGCTGGTCTGCAGCAGAGGTGGGTGACAGAAACCTGTGCTTGCTCCTCAGCTGTTTCAGGGCAAAGCCTGATGCTGGCTTCAGTTTAGTGGGGCAGGGCTAAACTGGACTCTGAACCGCTGGTGAACTGCTGGTTTAGGCATGGGAATGTGTTCCCTTCTGCTGACTTTTGGTACGGGGTGGTCACTTCCAGCAGAAGCCAGAGCAGATCCGGGTCTATCATCTTAAACTACCAGGAGTCTATCTGCCAGATATATGAGGTCATCTCCTGCCTTCTTCTACATGCCTTTGTCAGGTTAGATCATGGAGGAAAAGTGGAAGCCAAGGCACTGTCAGTTAGGGGATTCTTGTGGTTTTCTGCATCTGAACCAAGAGCTACCTCATCCCTGGGAATAATGCAGCATCGCTGCCAAACTGGCAGACCCCAGGAGCAGACTCCTCCATGCACAGGGCAAACGTGCCTTGCTGTGATCTACTGCAGCTTCCAGGCTGGGCACCTCATGAAGGCAGCTGCAGGTACCTCCAGAGTTGAATAAGCAATGGAAATTTCCACCCCTGACCACAGGTGCAGAGTTTGTGCCTGGCCATGCTAGGAAGGATGCGTGGGGAGCCGCAGTGCTTGCTCGTGGACTCTTTCCCTTACTGCCACCCTCTTTATTCCTATTCTTAAGACTTCCCTGCAGCTGAAGGCTTTCAGACCCACTGAATACCAGACTTGTGCCAATCTCTGTAGTCTCTAAGCAGTTTACACCAAGCATCGTTTACACTGCTTTTTGCATCATGAGTACACTTTAAAGTCTCCAGGCCAAGGCTGCTGCCCTTTCTTACAAGCTCAGCTCTCTGCATCCAACAGTTTTCATTGAATTGATGTGGGTGGAATGAAGTATTTGAGATTTCTAAGCAGAAGAGGTCTTTTGCACACTTCCAGCAGCACTTTGTTTCAGCTCTGCACCAGTGCAGGCATGTGACATGCTCATATTGTCACAGCTTAACAAAAATGTCATCCTTATGAACAGGGCAAGCAGAATCTGGGGTACATCCATCAAAGACAAGTGTTTAGCAAGGCAACTTATTTATTTGGGTGAAACTCTAGCTGCAGAGTAGTTTTAACTGACTGATTCATGTCATCTGCTCTTCAGTAATATCCGAAGCAAGATTTAAACTGGGATTCCCCTACAGCTAAACTGGGCTCCCTGTTTTCAACAAGGAAACTCCTATTTGTGCACTGAAACAGAAATTATATTTCCGAGCTTATTCATAATTCCCACAAACAGAAATTATATTTCCGAGCTTATTCATAATTCCCACAAACTCACTGTTTTTCTGCATTCCTCAGCATTGTGCTCAGGAGAGGGGGCAAAAAAAACCCCTAACAAGATCTGGCAGGGCTTGGCAAGGCAACTCACAGGGTGATTTTAAACTGTGGATGGCAGCAAGCCTCCCAAATGGAAAATGTTTAGCTGATATATATCGCCACAGCTGCAATTTCAAAACAGAAGAAGGACAGTTGTGTACATTGGCGTCCTAATTGAAGCCTGTTCTAACATCTGCCAAAGTATGTTGTGTGTCAACACCCTCACCAGATTCCCAGCCAAAAGGAGGGTGGGAGGGGAGCTACAAACAGGGAACTTTTCATTTATAAAAGCCCTTCCTTTCACCAAAAGAGCCTTATAAAAAGTAGCCTCTATCTAGGTCGCCATTTAATCAGTGGCATGAAAAACAGCAGAGCTGTAAACTTGCCAGCATGCCAAAAGGATGAAGTTACCCTTTCGGGACACAGTTTGGGCATATCTTTCTTGTAACAAGGAATTAAAATCTTAGGAACAGGTCTCATACCCTGTGTTGATTCATGCAGCAATGCAGAGATGTATGCAGCTATTACATACTTCTCTCCACTTGCAGATAATAATTCCTACCATGCTGCCCATCTCAGCACACAGGCTTTTATTTGCCTCCCTGGGAATAGGTGTGCACTTGTAGTCATTGACTCGAGAAAACACACCAAGCCTGTCAGAGTTAGCCACTTTTGATCTAAAATTGACATTATTTCTGATTAATCCCATTACAAACTAAACACAAATTTCCAGGCTACCAGGGTACAAATTTCCAGGCTACCATCATTTTGGTGCATGGTGCTTAATATGACTTTTCTCCCCAATACAGACTGTGCCTACTTGCAAAACATGATTCACCTTCTCTCTCCACCCCCACCTTGGTCCATGTGAGTGTTTTGGGTCAGGACAGTCCTTGTTTTGTTGTTCTGAATGAAGTTCAGCACAATGATGCTCTGAACTCAGCTAGGGTCTTATTATACGAATAAACACTAAGTGACTGGAGTGAAAGAATAAGCAACAATGACAACAAGGACTAAACAATCTCCATTTATTTAAACAAAATGGTGATGGGGGAATGCAGACAAGTTGGGTTTTTTGCCTGTTCACATTCTTATGGAAATAGAATATGTTTTGTCCCTCACAACCTATCAGATTTGCATGGGCAGATTTCATAACATCTCTTAGGCCAATAAAATCACGTTGAAATTAGAAATAAGTCAAGGCGTGATGCCTCAAAGCAACAACAGATGCATCCTAGCCCATAAAGATGCTGAAATGGATAGCATGTAAGTAGGAACTAAGGAGAACTTCCAGAGATGTGTAGTGATGATGGACCTACATAGGAAGTAAGGGAAGAGTGTCCTTGCATACAGTCAGTGCTCAGATGGATATATAGCTTCTTTGCAACATCAGCCTGGTTGTTAGGTTCTGAATCTAACCAGATGCTGCGCAGGAAGCTAAAGATGTAGAGTTTCATAAATTCTGCAAAATAAATCTTTTCTCCTAGAAACTGTTTGGCTGCTAATAACTTTGCACTGGAGTTTCTCAGATCAATGGTTCCGGCTCCAGGAACTGTCTCAGTACATGGATCAGGGTCATTGATTTCACTGGAACTTGGGCAAAGCTGCAGCATGTACAGCTGGGACAGGGATACTTCCTGGCCCAGAGCACATGGGGGAACCACAGGGAATGGTCATTCTCCACTGCTAAGGAGTACTGGAAGACAGAAAAAGATAAGGCAGGAAGAATATTAAGAGGAAAAGATGGAGTCACAGGACGACCCTTTCCCTGTGACAGAAAGAAAGTCTACAACACAGCAGCATTCCTCCTTACACACTGTAGACCATTTACAGCTATAGGTCACTTATTCCAACTGCCAAAGAGCTAAATCTCAGAGCCTTGCACCTACTTTGGGCACAGCTGCCTGGGAACTCATTTTGGGGTTAGCAGACTTGAGGGTGATGAGAAAGACAGTCCTACCTTCTTACCCGGGGAGTGGATTAAAATGAAACGGTTTTTCTTTTTTAGTAGCGCACGCAGTTCCTGGCACTTGTCATAACTCTCCAGTTCCACTGTTTCTATGCACTTCTGTTCATCCTGCAGAGAGGGAATGAAACATTATTATGAATAGGAGGCATTGAAATCAATCATATACCATCAAACTCTGCATGTCTTCCCCTTGCATCTGTCTAAAAGCTCTTCAGCCTTAAAAATAGCCTGAATGCAGGCAGAAAACCCCCATGAATCAGGCTGGCATCTCCCTAAGAAAACACCCTAGTCTTTAAGCTACAGGCCGACTTGTGGCTAGTGGTCCACAGCGACTGAGCAAATAACATGTTGTGAACAGTAACACCAGCTTCTGACATCTCGGTTGGCCTCATCCAGGGATCTGCAGCCAGAAGCGCCTCTACCTCCTCCCCACAATGAACACAGGAGACGTTATTCTGCATTTTCACAGGGAAGATGACACAAGTACCGTGATGGTCCAAGCAGCCCCCCAGGACACCTAAGGCAGAGGGGAGATAAGAGGGGTGCCCTGCCACCATGCTGAGCTGGGGCAGGCTGGTCCTCACATCAAAAAGGTCAGCAGAAGCCACGTGTGACTGGGACACACTGCTCTTGCAGCCAGCTCTGAGCTGTCAAAATGCTTAGGATTGGAAATACGGTCCCATACAGCCAGCAAAACTGTCAGGGCCAGCGTCTCAGCGGGGAATATTTATCTCTGGTGTATCTCCACCGATGACTGCTGGCCACGATCTTGGCTCCTTTCTCCCAGTAACATAACTAAAATTCCACACGTGGTGCGTGGCGCAGCTCAGCTGCAGAGCACCATCCCTAATAGGAAACGCAGCGTAACGCTGGGCACATAATATTCTTCATGTCTGAGTAGCCCAGAAGAGACCAGAGCTCTCTTTTGCTAAGCATTACACAAATAAGCAGTGAGAATCGCAGAGCACTTCTTGCTGGTGAAGTACTTCAGTCAGCACACCTCATGAACCTCTCTATTACCATCCTGAATCAAAACTACTGGCCGTGATCATCCTCAGCTCAGGCTCCGCTCCCAAGGCAGCTCCTCGTACCCATATGAGTTGGTATTTAGCAATTCCTGTAGCGGAGAGGGGTTGTGGGATGAGGAAATGTGTCGTAGCCAGGAAGCCGCTGCGTGGCTGGAGGCAGGGAATGGAGAGTTCAGAGGGAAGTGGGCTGAGGGGAATTTCCTCCCTTTACCACTTGACATTTAAGTCGCTGTGCAGAGTTCAGGCTGTGTTTAGGTTTTTTTAACCTCCTATCTGGGGATGGGGGCCCGGCAGAGCCGATGCTGGTACACAGAGCAAGTTCTGAGCCACTGAGGGATGTCTGAATCTAATTTAGGTTTATTATTCTAATGACATTACTGTTTATTTCATTTAACACTGAGTAGGTGAACATGACCAGAGAACTGGGAAAATGTATACTAGGAGGATGAGGAGATTAATCCAGCCCAAACCTAAAACCTAGAAGATAAAATCCTGCTGACATTACTGAGCCCCTTGAAGGCACACGGCTCCTGCTGCAATCCTGGTATCGCAATGTCACTGCAAAAGGACAGGGATGGAAATAATAACCCCTTAGCGGCCAACAAATGACAGAGAAGGGTGAGGTCAGGAATATATGCCTCGGGGATGGGTGATCTCATCCCGGCCTTTAGTGGACGACCGCCCACATCACAGCCCTGCCGCATGGCTGCTGCGGTTACCAGCTCCAACGTGAAAGCTTGCTGGGCTCAGGACGTAGGTGGCTTGGCAGTGCTCTGGCAGGAGACCAGCATGAAGATTCCTGCCCACCCTCCCTGCTCTCGAGAGCAACTCTGTCCCCAGCAGAGCCCAGTGGCTCTGTGTCACCCTCCTTGTCCACACCATCCTTCCTGCCTCTTGGAGGGGAACCTTCCCTCCAATCCCGTGCAAGCCATCCTCCACTTCCTAAGAACAGTGGAGCCCTGAGCTGGGGGACAAGAAGGACTTGGCAGGGCAGAGAGCTGTTGTTTTGCCATGAGATTGCCTCTTGACTTCCTGCTGCCCCCCTCCTCCCTGGGGAGGCTTTGGGGA
The DNA here is from genome assembly GCF_965140245.1 of Athene noctua. Lineage (NCBI taxonomy): Eukaryota > Metazoa > Chordata > Aves > Strigiformes > Strigidae > Athene > Athene noctua. The sequence continues at coordinate 12,838,412 of NC_134049.1, read as the reverse complement.
CTCTGGCCTGGCCAGGGAACAAGGGCAGCAAACATGGGGACATGCAGGACCCTGCCTCCCAGGGACACTGACTTGACTGTGTGAGCTATGGCTCCTTCAGCTCAAAGACCTGAACTTCTTGAGTAAGTTATCCTCTTTAGGGAAGGCGAAGAAGAAAGCAGCCAGAGAAATAAGAAAGCTACATGTCTGAGAGCAAAGAAAAAGCATCTGAGTTCAGGGAGCGCCAGAATGGGCTTTTGTCTCTGTTTTACCTTTGGCAAGCAGCCATCCTCCCTCTGTGAGCCTACCTGGGTCACAAAGAGATCCTTTATGTTTGTCCTGCACCACTAAGATAAAGAGCAAAAGACCTGACCCTGTCACAGGTCTCCAGGTCCCTTCAGCCTCCCGGGACCTGGAGGATACTCAGCATCATGCAGAGACAAGATTGCTTGCAAGTCCTGCCCCGACACACAGGTGTCAGACACGTGTTCTCGACAAACTCCCACTCCATTTGGTCTCTAATGTCCCAAAGAAGTTAAAGCAAGCCTTTTACATCCTCCCGAGACACAAAGGTTGAGTTCTCACTCGGTGGTCACAACCTCCCTGCAGCACACAGCTCGAAGGGTTGTCCCATGGTGCTGCCCTTGATCAAAGCAGGGAATTCCCTTCAGGCCACCTTTCTCTTTTCCTCTACAGATTTTAGGGCTTGTTTTTTAAATTGCCTTTGTGCTTGCTGTAAGGGACAATCAACAAGACTCTTAAAATCCTGGTACAGAAACCCCTACATTCATGGTTTAACCCATTCTATTAGCTATTCATGGAGCAGATGCTGTGACTTCAACACATATGCATCTGTAAGCTTGGCCCTTAAGAAGAAAAATACTAAACACCTAAACCTATTAATGCATGTACTTAACCAAAAAATCATGCTTGGCAATTTCCTTAATGAAAAGCTGGCAAAAAGGGGAAAAAAGACCCACTGAAATTTTTATTTATATGAAGGTAGAATTTCCCACAAAGACCTCTTCACTGACACACATTCATGGGTGTAACCCTCCATTCAGTGTACAATATCTAGACTGTCTGAAATAATAATTTACTTCTCTAAGGACCTCAAAGCGTTTTAATAAATCACTTCTGGGCATCATTTTACTAGGGGCAAAACACAGATGTTAACTGCATGATTGTTAAATGCTGAGTGGATCCTCTGGTCTCTAGAAGATCCTTTGTCTAGTAGGTTTTTCCCTATCAAATAATACACTTTAAAAAAAACCCCAAACAACAGAAAAACACCTCTAACCATTAGCTGCTCTGTTTAGGGGAAAAAAAACCCCAAACCCAAGACTGCTGCTCTCTAATTCATGGAGTGATGATACTGATCTGTGTAGTCTCTCTGCATAGGATTGCCTGTTCCTCAGATGCTCTCTATGGTTTTGCAAGGCTTAATTTTTATTCTGGAAAGAATATGCAGAGACAAGAAGACAGAAACCCCATTAGAAAACAACCTGCTTGGTTCCACATGGGCCTGCACACAACCTGACTGCCTTGAAATTTCCAGGTAGTTTCTCAGGATCTGAGCACCCCAGAGCTGTATGTATTTGCACCAGTGCCTCCTTTCCTGACATTTGGGCATGTAATATCATATAAACATCTTGTTTAACTGAGTCTTCATTTACGTGAGGGTACAGATGTAGGGTGCTGTAGATGGAGGCACAGCAGATAACAAGAAATCCATCTCCCTTCATTTTACATCCGCTGAAAGAAACCTGAAGCCCGGTGGGATGACTTTCACCCCGCATCTGCTCCAGGTAATACAATACCATTTGCAATTTGTATTTGGAGGAGGCAGCTCTGCTTTAAACCAAACCAAAAGCCTGACTAACAGATGCAGCATAGGAAACACACTCCCAGGCCAGGTCAAGAGCACATTCCAGAAGATTACTATTGATGATGATAAATACAGTGTTTGTGTTTTGCTCAGACTGTACTTTCCAGTGACACGGTACAATGTTATTGCCTGCATCTTGAGTTGGCCATCCCCTCTGCTTTTGTTTTGCACACACAGACCTCAGCTAGAGTGCAGCCAGCCTCATGCAATTGCATAAACAAGCCTGCCTATGACAGGACTGCTAAAGGCAATATTAGCACTTCTTCATGAAGGGCTCAAACACATGAGGGACTGATAAAAGCACAATTTGTCCAAGTCACTAGCTCAGTTCCTGGAAATCTGATGGGCTCAGACCAGTTGAAATACTCAGCCTCTAAACCTGCCCTCCCACACTGATGCTGACCTCCCTCCCATTTAACCCATGTAGGTCTAACTTAGGATACATACAGAAAGATGCCTATATTTCCGTACCTGAGGCTTTATCGCCTTTTTTTTTTTTTTTTAGGGCCCCAATTCCACAAGCACTCAACAATCCCATTGTAAAATGTTTCAGCCTGAGGACAGTCTGGGATGCTGGATCTGTCTCCAGTGTCACACAAAGGAGGGCAGGTTTATGGAGAAAGTCCAGTGAGGAAAATGGCAGCTGGAACTCCAGAAATAAAAGCCACCATAGCAAGCTGCACTACAGACTCTCGTTTAACATTGGGCAAGGCCCTTCGCATCTCAAAAAACTCAGTTCCTCAGTTGTAAGATGGAGGCAGCAATACTGCCCTAACTCACGTTTAAAGGAAGATAAATACAGTAATAAACATGAACTGCCTCAATTCTGTGCAACAGGACCCCTCCTGAGTGCAGAAAATTGCCATTTCCTTTAGTTGCCCTGTAGTGAGTCTGCACAATAACATGCTATCCTATTGTGCTCCCAGATAATTTTGTAGCAATTTCCTCTCCTAAAACATTTGACTTCACTGTAAGCCAGTTTAATAGCCTATAGATATTAACATGATCCCTTATTTACAATAATGGGACCTTGTAGCTACTGTAGCTTACAGATGCAATTTATTACAGGATGTTACCACAATCGGCAGGCTACCAGAAAACATTATGCCTGGTTGTTACAAATGCCATTTTCCTTGTTGAGATAATAAAATAACCCTTTAAATGATTGGGATTTTTCCTTCTTCTGAACGTCTGTGAAAATTAATCTTACTTTAAAAGCCTCCTCTTCCCTTGTGGTAATGAAAGCCTCCATATATCTCGTTTTTAAAGACATGCCCTTTAAAAAAACCTACGTCATGTTTATAGATTTTGAATCTGTGAGTTCTTGAAGCTTCAACTGGAGTCAACAGGTGTCCAGGGCACTGGGAAGCAATCTGCAGAGAGTCAATTATTTGTGGGACCAGGCTGCATGTCCCTGTGTAAGAGAAACCCTCATCTCTTTGCCTGCTTTCCAAGCTGCTCATCACCTGACATTGACTTCTCATTTCATGATTCTTGCCCTCTTCATGACATTTCAAAACTAAGAACAAATGCCTCCAGAAAGATTTGGGATTCGGGAAGACCAGAAGCATACAGAGGAGGTAATACCCTTTAACCTAAACTGTTTGTAACAAATCTTCTTTATTAGGCAATAGTATGTTTTTTAAAAAAGAGAACCAAACTCATTTGTCAGTCCTGTTGTTCCTGAAACCATCGCAACAATGCAGCTGCTGAAACATTTCCCCATTTTTCTTCCCTTGACACATTGCACATGAAGCTTTACATGGCTTTGGCTTTGTAGCATCCTGATAACCACGAATGGCCCAGATCCGCTTGTGCCAGACACCGTACAGGCACACGGTCCTTGCGCAGACCATGCGGTGAGAAATCCTCCATCCTGAGGATCCTCCATCACACACAAACTTCTAGCCACCCTATACCAGCGGGGCTCAGACCTCTCTTGGTTGTAGCTTGTGCTCTGCACTGTAATTTCCAGCCTCTAGGGCAAACTCTGCTCTTGCAGAAGCCCTTTCCAGCCCAAGAACCAAGGGCCCGACTCAGGAAAGATCCACCTTTGCAGCCCAGCAGGATCAGCCCTGAACTTCTCATTCTTCTCACATGAAGATGCAGGACAGATTTGACTTGGCTCTTATTTCTCATTTGACTGGAAACAGCTCTAAATGAGGCCATGAACTTAAAGCATGCAATTTATCTAGGGAAGTCCAGGAGAAGGCTCCCAGGGGTTTTTTGCTCAGTACTGGCTCAAGTAAAGGGAAAAGATGAGCCAAATCCAGACGGTGTCCCTGCTTAAGGAGGACAGCAAACCTCACAATCTCACCCTGTGTCCATCAGTGGCTAAACAAAACCCTGAAGAGTATGGCTAGCAACAATCTGAGCTGCTTGAGGGGTGCCAAACAGCTGCAGGGTTGCTTGCATTCCCTCAAGTGGCAGGTGGGAAGTCAGCCTGCTACAATCCAGTTTTATCCTTTAAACGCCAAAAACTCATAGCACATATCCTGCTTCCGCCCAAAGCTTTGCTCTGTTCGCCTTCTCACAGGATGTCCTGCCCCCTTTTCCTTTTTTTTTGGCAATGGCACCGTCAAAATCTTTACTGGTGAAGACATTTATGATACATAATATACTCTAAAATGCAGCTGTCTCTTTATAAAATTTACCGTTCCTAGAGCTAACTGGAGAAGCCCTTTTGAAAGGAATGGGCTGGAGGGAAGAATGAAAAACGCAGGAATGTGTGTCACTAAGACCCTGATCCTGCCCCTCATTCAAGGCCATTAGCTGCAACTGTACCTCATCCTCAAAGACCACGAGCTGTGTTTTCCGTAGCTGGATGTAACGATCCTTCCACAATCCCAGGAGCCCCCCACTGCTTTTCTTAATCCAGCCGTATTTCTCTGCAGTCAGAGCAGACTTTGGTTTCTCTGAAACCTCCTCCTTGGTATCCTGCAAGGGGAAAAGGGAGAAGGAATTACACCAAAAGCACTTTCCATCCATGTAATGAAGGTCACCAGAAAGCCTGCCCAGACAAGACCTCAGCACCCACCACACATGGTCCCACCACATCACAAGGGAAAAGACTGGCATGTTCCAGAGGAAACTCAACCAGCTCCTACCCCAGAGCTGCCCCAAGACCAGGGCGTGGGCATGGACCCTGGCCACCCCTGGGGACACTGTTGGGGTGGCAGCAAGTCCACCTGACTCCTCTGCTCCCCTCCCTGTGGAGGTGAGGCACTCCCTGCTCACTTGTGCACACAAGCACCCTCCTCTCCGTTTTGTTCCTCCAGCTCTCTGATGAATCCCAGCAGGATGGATCCTGCTAACATCAGTAGAAACACTCATATTTTAGCCCACAGCCACTTCTGCAAGCTTCTTCTCTATGTCTGTACATTTGGTCATTGCCCCCAAACCAACTCCTGTGGGCAAATCCACGGCATGAGGGCCAGAACTTCATTACATCCACACTAAAATGTTCACTGCAGGCTCCTGTGTGGTTTGTAAGCAGAGGGAAGGACCAGCAGAGGAGGCAGCACCAAGAGTGTTTTTTTTTCTGTTCTGCCTTTAGCTCCTCACTGTTTGTCACAGCTTGCTCTCACCCACCCACAGCAACACGGGGAGCCCCAGCATCCTGCACTGGGAGGCTGCTGGCTTTCCAGGCCTAGTTTTTACCAGGCCTTGCGTAACTTCCCTGCTTTGAAAAAAACATAAAAAATATCCAATATCAATATTCTCACCAAAGAGAGAGAGGAAACCTAAGACAGGGAGCAGGGGCAGTCAGGCTTATTAGTTGACTGCCTTCACCAACAGACTGGGTTACAGATGAGAGTTTTCCTCCTCTCCGGTGAGCTGGAAGAGCCTTTGCAATGGCAGGATCCCTGTTTACCCTCTCTTGGAGTGCCCTGCTGCTCCCAACACCCCGTGGACCCCTCAATAAGCCTCTTTCCTTGGACCAAGGCAAGGGGAACCTCTCACTGAGCCAAATCCCCTTACCCAAGCACCTCACCAACCTTGTGACTTGTAAGGAGAGGCCAACCCCAAATCCTCCAGCCTCCTCCCAAGAGCCCCACTGTCCCCCCTGAGTCAGTTTCCTCCATGTCCCCATCTGTAATAGCAGCAATCCTGCTGCAGAAAGGCAGCACATTTTCACAAAAAGATGTGTGACAAAGGTAGAGCCTCAACCATCCCCAAATGGCCCTCACTAGCTGCTGAACGAAACCTTTTCTCATAGGCAAAAAACCCCAAGCAAAACAAACCGGCATGGCTGGAGCTCAGACATCATGTTTCATAACATGAGGAAATCCCATGTGCATGGAAAGGAGTCAGAGCTGGACACTCCCATGGCCAGGACAGAACGAGTGCGTACGGACGAGCGCCAAAAATTCGGAGGAGAGCCTTTCTAACAAATCTGTTTTCATGCAGCAGGCCTCCAACAAACATGCAGCTGCCATCAGGGTGAGCTGTTACTCTAAAGAGGGAACTCACACCCATAAAAAGAGGAAAAACAGATTAAATACCCATGTGCTCACATTTATTCTGATCCCCACTAAGGTCAGGAAGAGGCTTGGCTTTGCAGGTAGGCTCAGGTGCAGACAGGGAATGAGAAACTCAAATAAATCTCAAATAAAAGAAAATCAGGCGGAAACCTGTAACATCCTTGGCGCCCTTTGTAGAAGTTATTTCAGTTGTACCAAGCACATTTGAAACAGCCACAATACAGGATGACAGAGCATGAAAAAGTTTTCCGGGAAACGAGGAGGACTGCGTGTTTTTTTTAAACTTGACTTTTTGGGTTACCAGGAAGTTGTATTCAGTTGTGATCTGTGACTTCAGCAAACATCAATTGCTGCACAAATATAGACCTGCTGGTTTCCTGATTGAGCACCCTTTTGATGTCATTTTTAGATAACTGGGTAGAGACTTTAACCTCCCTCGTAGCAGTTTTGCATGGATGTAGCTGTATGCAGAGTTTATTTGAGTGACTCCAGACCAACAACTGCCAAAATGGTTTTACTCTTTAAGGCTTTTTTTTTTTTTGCTTTGCAGATGAATTTTTGCTGTTCTTTTACCCTACCTGGCAGAAAAGCTCTCTGAAATCACATGGCAAATACGTCTATCCATGGCCTCTCCCAGTGCTCTGCAGAGTGAAAACTACCCTGTCTCCTGTGGTTTTAATATAAAAGTACTCCCTGTCAAGATGCAGCACTTAACATCGACCTCTGAAAAAACAACCCGCCCCAGTAACCGTTTTTGTTGGAGTTGGGGCTCATGCCTGTACTTCTGCACAAGGCAGAGCTCGCCTGGCAGCCTGCGCTGCCTGCTTGCCTGCCTGCTCCCCGTGGGCTCGCCAGCCTTTCAGGGATGGTACCTCCCCTCCGTGGCATCACAGAGTGGCCTTCCAGCTCCCCTCTCCCCAGGCCCCTCGCGAGCAGGAGCCATGCGTGGGGCTCCCTCCACACCAGGCAGGACTTCCCGGCTGCGCCAGCACCTGGGAGCATCCATAGGGAGGATCCATGACTCCGAGCGGCCCAGGAGAGGGAAGGCGAGATGAGATGGAGAGTGCTGGTCTCAGCAGATGACAGCACCACCAGCAAAGGGCTCTGCCCCCTGCACTGCGCAGGAGTCACCTGAGCCTGAGCTGCCTGGTGCTGCCTCCTCCGGTCCCCACTACACTATAGATGTGAGGGGTGCAATCCTGCACTCTGCGGGTGCTGGGGGCTCCCAAGCTGCCTAGGCTCTGGGTCAGCAGCTCCCCCCACACAGCACATCGCAAAATGGGGCTGCAATTTCTGTCATCCCTCGCCTGCAGGTTAAGGGTGTAAAAAACCAGATGATGCAACTTGACTGTTTGCTCCTGTGAAAGCAAGAAGAGTCTCGGAGACGGTGCCTGACATTTTTGCAGATTATTTTTATGCCACCCCTGTCTCGAATCAGCAAGGGGGGGTTGGCCAGGAAAAGGCACCAAAAGCAGGACTTTTTGCCTGCCCTGCACTCTCTGCATGTGATTTCATGATTAAATCTGGAGCATGGCACAAAGAGATGAGTTGCTGTTGTTAATTCAGCTTTATGCGGGTATTCCTTCTGCAAGAAATACTAAGATAGTCTTTCCGGGATGTTCTTGGGCTGGATTCATTCCTGGTGCTGGTGTAGATCCATCAGAAGAAACCCACTCGCATCAGCCAAACAAACAAGCATAAATGAGGGAAGAACTGAGTTATCCCGTCGCTGGCTCATGCCAAAGGCATCACTCCCAAAACCAATCCATACAAGCCATTTTTGCAGTTTATATCACAGTGCCATTAGAAGTGAAACATGAGTTTCACTCTTCCAGCCTGGTTTACAGTCATGTTTCGCAGCTCAGCAGAGGTGCCAAATTAGGGGGACAGGACAGCTTTTTATTTAGCAGGTAGTTATTTCTCTCTTCCCCCGCCCCTGTATTTTAAGGGCCCACAAACCCACATACTTTTCATGTCTTTCAACAACAAAAAGAAAAGCAAACCAACAGCTGAATCACAGTGGTGCTTTTACAAACTACATATAGTAGCACAGAAGTGTCCTGCCCAGCTACAGTTAACTTCGTTTAAAGCAAGCAGCTCATTTATCGCACACTGGCACAGATGAATACATCCCAGGAGACAACCTGTGTCTCCAGACCTCCACAGTTTTTCTTTCTTTTCAGGTTCTATCTTCCAAGCCCAGCTTGTCAGCACTTCCACTTCTCCCTGACCCACGAGAACAAAACCATCTTATTGGAAATAAACAGCTCAGATCCACATGAAACTTGGGGAACTGCATCTGATGCCCCCTCCCACAAGCGATTACTGAAGGATTCATTTATCATTAATGAAGAGCGGCCGGTGAGACGGTTGGTCGATGCTGGGGTAGGTGTGAAGCCCCTTCGGCCAGCGGCCACCAGCTGGAAGCAGTTTCTCTGCTGTGGATAAATTTCGTGGATGCCGGTGGATAATAACAACTCTCAGTTGCTACCAACTTGGGCTGCTTTGCCATCTCCTTGCTGTTTTAAAAAAGCTCTAATTCTTGCCACAAAACGTTGGGAGCTGAAATAAGGGGGGGGGGGGGGGGGGGGGGGGAGACAAGCCACAGCTACTGGCATCACAAGTCCTCTGTCAGTCCACCCTACCAGGAGCTTTCTTTGTGCGTGAGCAGCAGAACCTCATTTAAGGAAAGGAAGCAGGAGTAGTTGTGCAGCCAGCTGAAGGGAGACAGCGACCTGTTTAACTTGCTAACAAATTTGTGGCATCTTAATCAATCCGCACAGGGATGGATTATTGGGGTGTGATCCCAGGGACGAGAAAACCTACGTGTGAAGGAGAAGCACCGCAGCCCTTCGAGTTAAACCCATCCCAGGCAGAGACAGAGGAGGAGGACAGACTTGGGGGAAGGCTGCTAGGTATGTGGACATGGCCAAGCTTGCGGTCTGACCAGGGCCCAGCTCCAGTACGGAAGTACAACACCCCAGCAAGAGTCAGCACAAGGTGGCCTGAGCAAGCGTGGCATTTGAACAAGCCCAAGTCTGCCAGCACTCGTCCTCCGGCAGCGCCAGAATTTGCCCATCAGCCTCACCCGGCCGGTTAGAAAGTTTAAAACCCGAAGAGCTCGGGGGATGCTCTGCCCCAGCGACGGCCGGCAGCTCCAACCCACCCGGGGTGGGGGGAAGACAACGGGGGGCTGCTCGGTGGGAGGGACCCCCATCCTCTGGGTCTCCATTTCTGCCCCGCCCGTCCTGCCCCCCCGCTGCCGGACCCGGGCGGAGCGGGGCCGGGGATGTTCCAACGCCGGCGGAAACACCCAAAAAGAGCCCAAAGTCGCCGGTGCGATCCTCCGCCCCCCTTCTCGGCCGGTAGCGGCAGCGAGGGGCTCCTGTCCCCGCCGCGGGGGTCCCCCCCCGCCTCTCCATCCCCGTCCCGGCCGGTCCGGTCCCGGTTGGACTCACTTGCTCCATGGCGGGCCGGGGCCGGTCGCTCCTCGCCGCCCGTTCAGGGGCTCCGCCGCCGCCCCGCTGCACCGCTGGGCTCCGGACGGGCGGGCATGCCGAGCCGAGCCTAGCCGAGCCAAGCCTAGCCGAGCCGAGCTTAGCAGAGCTTAGCAGAGCCGGGCCCAACGGCTCTCGCCTCCGCACCAACTTCTCGGGGAGCAGCAGCGGTAACGCCGGGTTTCCGGCGGCTCCGGCGCTGCGAGCGAGGAGGCGGGGATGCCCCCGCCGCCGGCCCCGGCCCCGCCGCCGCCTGGCCCGGCCCCCCCCCGCCGCCTGGCCCGGCCCCGGCTCCCCCACACCCCCCCGCGGGCGTGGGGCTAGGAGCACCCGGGACTGGCTGGGGCTGCGGAAAAAGGGGGGTGGGATTGAGCCCAAGGGAGGGGGGCCGTGGATGAGCAGGGGACAGAAGGTGGCTGCGGGGTGGGACATGGACTGGGGGTGGGACAGGGTACTCCGGGGAGGGGGGACAGGGTCTGTGGCGTGCGACAAGGAGCTTGAGGGTGGGGGAGGTCCCCAGGATCAGAGATGGTCCCCAGGGATCAGGCTGGACCCCCGTGGTAGGACAGTGTCTCTGGAATTGGAGGATCCCCAGGGTCAGAGAGGGTCCTCAGGGATCAGAGAGGGTCCCCAGAGATCAGGCTGGACCCCAGTGTTAGGACAGTGTCTCTGGAATTGAAGGGTCCCCAGGGTCAGGCAGGGTCATCAGGGATCAGGTTGGACCCCTGTGGTAGGACAGAGTCTCTGGAATTGGAGGGTTCCCAGGGATCTGAGAGGGCCCCCAGGGATCAGGCTGGACCCCCGTGGTAGGACAGAGTCTCTGGAATCGGAAGGTCCTCAGGGTCTGGCAGGGTCTGCAGGGTCAGACAGGGTCCAGGGTGGGACAGCGTCCCTGGGGCTGGGGTCAGGTCAGGCCGCAGGAGCAGCAGGACGGGGCACAGGGTGCAGAGAGGCGAGGGATGCTGGTCTTGGCACTCTGGGCATCATGAAGCCTGTCTGGAGCAGCGCCCAAAGCTCAGGTCCGCGTGGCAGCGTGGCTCCCTTGACCCCAGTGGTGAGTCCTGGTAGTGGGGTGGTCTCAGGACAGTGGGTTTTGGCAGCGGGGTGATGTGGAAACAGCTGGGGAATGGTCTTTGGTAGCAGAACTGGTTAACACAACTAGTCACGCTCAGAGCTATTGTTCTCCACTGGTATTCAGCTTTGCAGACTTCTGCTTCTATTTCAGGCCTGCTGGAGGGCTCATGTACCCAACAGCCTGCCTGGTTTTTCTTCTAATTATTTCAGTCAGTCTAAAAAAAGATATTACCTCCCTCTGCAAACCTTGCCTCCATTGTTCTCAGCAAAGAAGACAAGCAGGAAAGAAGAAGTCTCAACACCCGTTACCTCCAGGTTAAATGCTCTTCTGCATAGCTATGGCAAGGGCTGGGAGGAAAAAGAGGAGACAGCTTTCACTAACCAGAGGTAGAAGAGATACCAGAGCATCCATCAGGGCTGACTGCCCCCATCCTGCAGGGCCAGGGGTTAATGGAGGAGCTGGGAACCACCCTGGGACACACCGGGATTTGAAATGAGAAATCCTGGCGCTGTCAAGGCGCGCTGACAGGGAAATGATTGCCATGTCAGCAGAAAGACAGTCCGCACGGGGTGGGGGAGGAAGCCACTAATAGATGTGCTGCGATGAATCCGGACTTTGACAAGAGGCCGAAGCACCGAACGCACTCGAAAAAGCGAAAGGAAGACAGATGAAGTATAACTGGCTGTCAATGGTGTGAGCGGGGAGAGGACAGCACGGGGAGGGGGGGATGCATCAGGGCCACTGCCACAGTCAGGGCATTGCCCGAGCACTGCACTCGCACTCCCTCTCCTCTCATCGGCAGGGTTTTGGGGCAGGACCCTGCTATTTGTTTCACTTGCACAGGGCTGCAAGAGCAGCAGGGGCTGAGCCAGGACTGGAGATCCTAAGAGCAACTATGCACAAATAATTATTAGTGATAATTAGCAAAAACACGCTGATGGCGTCTCCTTCGTATCAGCTTAGCTCCAGGTTTGGCAAAGGCTCACGGAGATGATCTCCTTGTTGTGTAAACACCTTTTGTGGCCTCCCCTGCTCCTCCTCTGTGGCCGAGAGCCAAACTGGGCAAAGAAAATGCTGCTGTGAGCGCCAGCAATGGCACGGAGGGGCCTGGCCAGTGGCCAGGGGGTTGTGAGGATTCTTCAGATTTCTCCTTTACCTAGCACAACAGGCACCTCTGAAAAATTTGACCAGAAAATCATGGTTGGCTGTTGCCTTTCAGAGCTGTCACCAAGCCAGGGTTAGCTCTCTGCTGCCTAACACCAGGTGGGAGCTGGTTTAAAAATGTATTTTCTTTGTTTAATTTTCCAAGCCATCAAAATGGGGCTTCAGGTGGGGAGTGGGAGCATCCCAGCTCACCCACAGCCTTCGCCGGTGGGTGCGTGAGAGCAAGGCAAGGTGCAGCAGTGCTGAGCTTGGCTCCAGGACGGTGCCAGCCATCACAAAATGAACTATTGAAAAAAGGTGATATTTTAGCCAGGCTTTTAAAATGACCAAAAAACCTTCCCAGAGTACCAGAAATGTTGTTCAGTATTCTCTGTTTTCCCAGCAAGGCTGGGAGAGGTGAGAGTAAACTTCTGGCTTTACAGATAGTGTGTGGGCTGTGGTTCTGACTCCCTTGGAAAATTTTAACGGGTGAAAAAGTGAAGAATATTTTTAGCATGCCATCAATGTGCATGTGAGGACGTGTGTGCTGTAAGACCATGCGACACGGAGGCCGCATCCTTGTGATTTATCAGCTGTCCTCCCCCTTACAGGCAGATCCGGAGAGAGTCACCGTGACCCTATCGACAGGAACTCAGGAGCAGCCACTGCAGGGGGACTTGTTGTCTGCAAGAGGATGCTCATTGCACAAGAACATGGAGGCTGGTCCAAAAATGCTGTGGGAAGAGGTGTCAGGCATGGACCTGCAGCCAGGATAGGGCTGCCCCTTTGGCATGGGATGTGCTGCCAGACTGTCGTCTTCTTCATTGGTGAGAGGTGGTACTATGCTGCTCCAGCAAAGTGAAACAGAGTCACGAGTGACACCGAGGAGGTTGGGCTGGTGACTCACAAAACCGAGGAAGCTTGTGTGCAAGGAAACCCGTGAGTCCTCCTGCTTTGCCCCTTGATGGCTGCATTTGGGGTCTTGCAAAACTTGGGGGGCCAGGATGCAGAGGAGGACGGCAGTGCCAGGGGGTTGGGAGCTCCAGCCGCAGAGACACAGCTGCCTCAAAGCTCCTTGGGGCTGCGCTGGGAGTAGGAAGGATGGAGAGTCCCCCCCTGCCCTCCCAGACATGGGAAAACCTGTCTCTCCAGCCACAGGCACCACATGAAAAAGCTGGGGTCGTCCTCGTGTCTACCTGCCATCCTTTCCTGCTCCAGGCAGGGAGCTCCAGCTCCTCCATCCAGCCCCAGGTACCTCGTGACCAGGGTCAGCCACTCCACCTGCTCCTGCCTTGGTTTCCCTCCACCTCAAATGACAATAATCCATCTCCTGGGTTCTGTGAAGCCAAATTCATTAGTGCCTGGCTTCATTAAATGCTTTGAGCAGGGCTAGGAGGGCAGAGGCTCATTACTGCAACTGCCCTGTTATCTGGAGGAGGAGGTGGACACACCAGTGAGGCTGGGAGCCAATGCTGGGCTTGGAGCAGCCACAGGGCTCCTGCCCTCAGCTAGAGGAGAAATCCTCAGCCCCTTCATGTGCACGGCAAATTAATGCGGAAGTTCTTAATTTAATCTGTCCAGTTGAGGCTAAAATAAAGAGGCACAGAGAAAGCACTGGGTCTGAATGGAGTCCAAAGGTAGGGCTGAATTCCAACTTTTGATGCCAAGTAGAGCCCATGGCACCTTATCCTCACAGCTGCAGTGTGTTTGTGGGGATAAACCACTTCTCAGGTGAAGTCCTCTAAACTACCTGTGCCAGACAAGAAATGGGGAGGTGGCCCCATCCTCAGGTGAAGCACAGGGAATTAGCAGCAGCAAAGGCTGGAGGAGATGGGAGACTGCAGATGCAGGGCTGGCGTGGAAAGAAGGGCTCTCCTCACCTCTCCACCTGCTTTCTGGGCTTAAATCTTACATTTTATGGACAAGCCACGTGAAAGGATGGTGTTTCTAGCCATTGTCCTTGCTGCAGTGGGGCAGTTGGAGTTAGCACACCTGGTTTGGGGTTTGGCCAGTAGCTCCTGACCTGATGAGGTCCTGGTTTTACCCATTTTCCTCTTGGCTGATATGAGACCAAGCTTGTGTCCAAATCAACCCTGGATTTTCCTGCCACCCATGCTCTGTATTTTAGTTATATGCTTGAAAGAAAAGACCCAGCTATCTGCCAAAGCCATCCGCCTGCGAGCACTTGCAAGAACTCATGTGCTCTCTTTGCTGATCTTTCTGGTTTTGCAAGGAAAAGAAGTCCTTGCTGCAGAGAACATCTGGACATGCCACTGCAGCCCAGCAACCTCAGCCTGGGCTCATAGCGGGGACAAAGCAGATCCAAAACTGGGGGTGAGGAGGTTACCTGCTGGGGCAAAATGGGGAAGGTGGATGGTTTTAATTATCTTAAAACCAGCAGTGAGTTGGCGTAACATGGCCAAGCCCTGTGGCATGACGGCAAGTGGACAATGAGCAATGCCGCTTTGTGCTTTCTTCTTCGTTTCTGTTTTAACTGGCCGTTAACAGTTAGCTCTGCCAAAAGGCAATGGGTGAGAGCTGGAAGACGTCCCTGACAATTCCAAAACATTGCTGCTGATGTCCCAGTGATGTCCATGCGTGGACAGGATGAGTGGGAAGGGGTGAAACACCTGGTGGGCAAGGCTCAGCGTGGCTCTGCTGATCCACTGCTGCGTGGGATGAAGGGGAACAGCGTGGGGCAGGAATAGGGGGTGGTTTGGAAAAGCTGCCCCTGTCCATGATGCTTTTAATCTTTAGGTCTTTCAAAGCCAGGGATGTGCCCCACGTCCTGCAGACTAAACCCAATTCCTGTGTAAATGTGCTCAGAGCAGCTTCCCATGTCCCTCACCCCATCGCCCCGTGCCTAAGGCAGTCACCCTTGGGCTTTCCTCACAGCTCTGCACCATTCCTGGCCTTCACCAACATCTCCAGCAGTGACAAAAAAAGGATACTCCGGCAGGAAGGTGGGATATAAACACACTGACTGTTTGTTAGTGTTAGTGCTTGCTGGGCCTTCAAGCTGGGATGAGTCCGGGGGGAAATCGCATCCTGTGTCCCAGCTCTGATCTCTTGCTGGCTCCCTGCTTCATCTAGGCAGGGGAGTTCCACAAAACACCTCTGCCCTGCTCACACCACTTCAAGATGGGAAGGCTGCAGCCCTGGAGGTGCTGGAAGGATTTTTCTGCGTGAGTTTAAGGTAGGGAAGCATCTCTGGGTGCATCACAGCCACCAGCTTTCCTCTGTGCAATGCATGCAGTCAACAGAGTCCTCCTGGAGCTACTGGGAGATATATATCTCTCTCTAAAAAAAAAATAATAGATATATATACAAGAATATCCTCAGAACCTGGTTTTGTTTGCTACGGAAAAAAAAAAAGCCCTCAGACAGGTGTAAGCCAGGGACATGCCAGCCATCCCTGAGCACGCAGGGACCCGCAAATTTTGGGGACCATATAACTTGCACAGTGAATGACCGTGAAGGTGGTCTGAAACAATGTTTTCTGTCATTTGAATGAGCATGTGAGGAACACAGGGAAGCAGCAAAAGGGGTTAAATCAATATTTATGTTCAAATCAATATTTGGATTTATGCTCCTGTCCTAGCGATGCCACCCTCCTTTGACCCCGGTTTGAGGGCACAGACCTCAGTGGCTGAGTCTGAGCCACCGTTTCTGTTGTGAATGTGGATTTTGGCTGACATGCTGTAGGATTTGGGCTGATTTTTTTGTGGGTGGAAAATAAAAAAGGCAAAAATGAAGCAACAACCTGACCATGGCTGTGGCCTCTACACTGAGCAAGCTGGTGAGACCAGCTCTCCAAAATCGGGTGTAAAAAGGAGTGTTGGCAGTTGCTCCTGACTGCTCACCTTATTTTGGGGTTGCAGGATGTTCTTTCCCAGCTTCCCCTCTTGCTCTTGCCTTTCCCAGCATCACTTGGGCCCAAGGCTTAATCTTGGCTCCTTAGTTCCTAGCCTTGGTCATTTGGGTGCAGCCTGACCTCAGTGCCAGCCTTTGGCTCTGAGATGCAGGATGTGCTCCAGCCATGCTATGAGTGGACAGTAGACAGCCCTGGGCCACCTCCCTGCCTTTCCCTTCTGCAGGGTCCTCCTCTATCCCTGGTCCCTGCTCCTTGCCCTCAAATCACCTCGGTTCTGCCAGCTCCTCATGTCCAGGCAGGAATCTCCAGCTGAACCACGACCTTCCCACCAGCTGCTGTAGGGGTCCTGGTCCTCTGCCCCATGCTCAGAGGAAAGCCTGATGGTTGAAACAGGCTGATGTCCCACTGCTGCTTTTTTGGGGATGTTCCAAAATCACATTTTCTGGTGAGCTGAATGCATGCTTCCAAAATCTCACCCCACTTCCACAGAGGTGAGCAGGTGGTGGAGCATGTCGAGGTCCCTGCGGTGCCAGAGTGGCTGCACCGAGCAGCTGAATCTGGCCCTGACTGGTGCTTTCAGCAAGTTTTGAGCTCCACAGCGCTGGGGCTGCTCAGCCCAGCTGGCTCTGCGTGGTTGCAGCTGCAGGTACTGTATTTCCTTAGATCCTCATCTAAGGAAAGGAAGATGCCCTCTTCTGGGGGTGAGACCAAGGCTGGGAGAGAAGATGTTCACTGGTACCTTGAGGCGGGAAGCACCAGGAAAGGGGAAGAGTTATTTCAGCTGAAAGACAATGTTGGCACCAGAAGAAATGAGAGTGAAATCAGACAGGAATAAATGGAGACTGGAAATGAGGAGGGTGCTAATCCTCTGCAGGTGCTGCCACAGCTTCTCAGGAGGCATTGTGGGAATGGGAGAGGCTGAGGTTCAGGGAGTTTGATCCTGGGTGCTGGGATGGACTGAGCTCACTGACCTGATGGGTCTGTGTCCCCTCCCTAGTGACACCCAGGCACAGGAGGGAGTTGATCCCTCAGAGCCCTCTGCAGCAGGATGGGGAGGGAGCAGAGCTGCTGCTCTGGGGCTGGAGAGATACTTTCAGCAACTAATGTGAGTTTCTGGGGCTGGATCTGGACTCCTGGGTCTGACCCCAGCTCAGTCTAAGGCTCACCCTTCACCTTTGGGAGATCGACCCACATAGTGAGCAGTTCTCCATCCCTGAAGCCCTCTGGACCCTCTTATTCCTTTGCCAGGGGTCTCAATACGGCCAATGTCAGCCAAGAAACCTGCTCATGTCCAAAACCTCCCTGCCATGGAGGGATGTGGTGCTCCCGGCACACACCCAACTGCAGTTCCCTGACGTATCCTTGCAGCTCACCCCTATGCGTGGTCTTTAGAACTGTCAAATGTATGGAAACACTCTATTTGTGTAAGTTTATGTTTGAGATTGTTCTCACATAGGATAGATTTTGGGGTTGCTTGAAAGGTGCATGGTCAGTCAGGGGGACCCCATCTTGTGCCACTCCATGTGGAGTCAGCTGAGGCCAACAATGCAAAAATCCTGCATGCTGGAAGGGAAATACAGAAGCCCTTCCACTGATAACATCCAAATGCCATTGTTTAAGCTGCCGTGTGTCACGACAAATCTCACGGGAAGCCTCTGTGGCAAAAAGCATTTTCACACAAGCCACTTGAGCCTCAATGGCCCTTCTTGGCCTGTGCTGCCTTCAGCGCTCTTCAAAGGAAGTAAATGTTTCAGTTTCGAAATGCAAATAGTTTGTGGTTGTCATATTTTTTTTTCTCATTCTATGGTTATATACAATCCGAGCCGCAGCATCCCAGCTCTGGCTTTAAGATGCTTAATTTTAGCTGGACCACTAAGTCGGTATGTCAGCTCCAAGGCAGGAGTGGGCTTGGGCAGCAATGCCCCAGGTCTGAGAAATTTGCAGGAATAAATCAGGGCAGATGCATTTCAAAGGCAGTAGCAAATCCAGGGTGATGCTTGAAGATTGTCTGGCTGCTGTGTCCTGCCCAGATGATGGTGATGATGCTGGTGCATGCATTTAGCTGGAAATTGATGCTGATATATGAATTTGGCAGAGATGCGATTGGTTATTTGTGGCTGGATTTGCAAGGAGCATTGTGGGCAGTTTGTCTGGCTCAGGTTTGGTTTTGTCCTGTAGCTGAGTACATGGAATGGCTTGGGAAGGCCACACACTGCAGGGTGAAAAAAGGGGGTTTTCATTTTGTGGCAGATCTGGAAAACATAAGAGTGAGGGAAGGGAGAAAAACTCAATTCAGTTTAAAATGAAACAACCTGATATAAAAAAAAAAAAATCCCCAAACATTCTGGTTTTAGATCACCCCAGAACAGTCAGTTGGTCAAGAAATGCAAAGTTTTTGTTTGCAAATCAATTAGCCCCTTTCTAATTTTTTTTTTTTTTTTTTTAAAAAAGCACCATTTCCAAATAAAAAGTCAAACCCCACCATTCCTGAAAAGTTTCAGGGACAGAGGCTGGGCACTTCATTTTGGGAACCCCAGAAGAAATGTTGTGACATTTCCAAACCAGCTTCTTTAACCTCCACGTATTTTCCAAATTTGCCTGAAATGAGTGAAGAGCTTTGAAAACTACAGTGAGCTGGAAACCCATGTCCGGCTGCTGGAGAAAGGCTGCGGTGGGGGAGCCCAGCATCCCCAGTGAATGCATGGAGAGGCAACCTGCAGGTTATTATCCAGGGAAATGTGGGATGTGGGTGCAATCTGCCCATCCATGCCTTGTCAGAGCTGCCTCCGGCTTTCCCTGAGGATGCTGATGGCCAAGAGCATGCTCAGTCCCTGCTGCCAGTGCTCAGGTCCCTGAAGGAGAGGGCTGGGAAAATCCTCTGGCCTCTGGATCCAGGCTTTGGGGCAATGCTCTCCCTGAAGATGCCTTGTGCAGAGGTGGTGGACATGAGCTGAGCCTTGGCATGAGCAGAGAGGGGGTGAGATTTGCAGCCATGCTCTGGTTTTGGTGGTGACTCAGGCGGTAGGGTTGAATCAAGTGGATTCCAGAGAGACGTACAGCAAGTAAACCCTTTCATGTGAAGGACTTATCACATTGGCGTGTTGTGTCCAAGACAGGTTTCAGAGGTGCTGCCTGTGGCTGAGCAGCCCAGGTGAAGCAAGGAGTGCGAAACACTCTCCTGCAATGGGGTTTTCCTTCTGCCACATGTTGATCCCTTCTAAACCCCATGGTGAGGCAGCACTGGGGTCACAAGTGCTTCGGATCCCTCTCCTGGACTTCACAGCCTTTCCACCAAGGCCAGGAGCTTGGCTTGCAGCTGTGCCAGTGGCCCACCTTAGTTGTAATCCAATGCAGGCACATGGATGAGACAAGCTGTGGGCCCGGGAGAAGGTCTGGCCAAGAAGCACCCTTGGGAAATAGTTCCCTTCTGAAATTGCAAAATGTAGTTAATGCTGGTCATAAACATGGAAGCTCATTAGCTCTGCAGCAGGGCTGGGCTCTCCTTGGCTAACAGCAGCCTCAAGGCTGCAGTCTCTTCCAAATGAGGGCCATTGTGGTGGGACAAGGCCATTCCCTGCCTTCATCCCTTGGTTGTGATGATGAGGAAGGGGCACAGTGGGCAGTATCTCCTCAAAGAGTCTTGATACCATCAAATATAAAACAAATTCCCTCAGCCTCCCTCCAGGGAAGTACCTTGGCCCCGGGTGATACCGGTGAGGTGACACCAAAGGGTTCATGTCTGCCTCAATCAGTCCCAAAATGCCCACGAGGCCCATGGTGCGGGGAGCTGAAGAGCAGGGCCCTCGGGCAGGATCAGGCCCATAGGAGCCATCAGCTGGCTCCACCTGTTTTTCAGGGAAAAAACTGAAATGTGCTTGCATACGACTCCTCCAGTCTGTGAACTTTGAAAATTTCTGCTCTATGTAGAATTGGGCTATTTTAATTTTTCATCCCCCTTTTCAGGTGGTTTATGGTCATTTGCATCCCTCCAAGGTACAGGCTCAAGTACACTGTCTTGGTAAGTGAAGTGACACTTGCCAGTGCCTTTCTGCAGCCTGGTTGAGGCTCTTGCTGTCCAGAAGAAAGTATTATTTTCCTTTTTTTATGGTGCTTCTCTCTGGAACCTGTTTGGGCGTGTGAATCCCTCCCAGTGCTGTTTGAGGCTGATCTCTGTGTAACACCAATGAACCCAAAAGTTGGGCAGCATCCCCCTGTGACAAGGCTCTTTGGGAGGGCAAAATGTACCATTCAGCAGGACAAAACACCAACATTTCAAATACTTTTTAGAGCCCCCGGCTGCCTGCAGGACCTGTGTGCTGCAGCATCTGTCAACACTTGGCTGAGCCCATCTGAGCACCTGGTGCTCCCCGCACACCGGTCCTTGGCAGGCATGTGCTGGGGGTGCATTTACCTGCACAGGCAGGTTGGGGGGCTCAGTGCAGCCCCCCTGGCCTGTGCTTGTGCCCTTTCTTGGCCATGCTGGCTGGAGCGGGTGTAGAGGGCAATTCTGCCCCAGCTTGGGGCATTTATGAGCCTGAGAGAAGCAAGGAGAGGGGCTCAGGCTTTCTGAAAGTTGCAGCTTTTGCAGTAATGCCTGTCTCGGCAGTCTGATGTGCTACTGGGTCACTTGTTGCCTCCAGTATCCCTGCCACGCTGCTGCCGGGATCCCTGCCACTCTGTCCCCAGCATCCCCCTGCCATGCTGCTGCCAGCATCCCTGCCACGCTGCTGCCTGCATCCCTGTCATGCCATCTCCAGCATCCCTGCCACGCTGCTGCCTGCATCCCCGCCACTCTGTCCCCAGCATCCCCCTGCCATGCTGCTGCCGGCATCCCTGTCACGCCGCTGCCCGCATCCCGCGCCTCATCCCTCCCCTGCAGCCTTTCCCTTCAGCCCCTCTCAGCCCAGCCCATCAGTCCTCTGCAGCCCTGAGACCCCGCTGCTCCCCGGGAGGAGAGGGGCCCGCGGCAGCCCTGCCTGCAGCCCTCTCCCTGGCCTTCCTCCCGGCCCTCCTCCCCGGCCAGCCCGGCTGCGGGCTGCCATCCCCACCTAGTGCCGGCCCGGCGCACAGGCTGCCTCGGCGGGTGTCGGGGTACAGGCAGGGCTGCAGCCCCCCTCGAAATCCCCGGGATCAGGGTGCCGTCGTACCTCCTCGACGCCCCCGGCTGCACCCGGACACCCGTGGCACGTCCCTGGGGGGGACATTCCTGTCCTGATCTCCGGAGTAGGAATGGTGGGAGGAAACGTGCTGATGCAACGCCCACAGCGCTCCCGAGGGTGGGTACAGGCAGGGACCACCACGTCCCCTGGGGCCGTTTGCCTCTTTATGCCCCATCCCACAGCTGTGGAAAAGGGGACGCCCCCCCCCCCCCCCCTCCAGCAGCGGGAGCCCAGCTGGGGACAAGGGACAGTGCCACGTCCTGTCCCCAGTCATGAAGCTTGTCCCAGCACAGGGACTGGACCCCCTCAGGCATCCCTCTGGGAATGCTTCTGCACATGGCAGGTTTGGGATCCTTACCAGTGGCATTTCCCGAGGCTGTGTCCCCATGGACCCCACGTGTCTCAGTGCCTGGAGAGCATCACTCCTCCCCAGACCCAGGAAGCACCAGTTTGTAGATGTCTAGGACAGAGAATGAGGCCAAGAAAAGCCTTCAGCAATGCCCCCCTCCCCCAGCAAGTCTCCCCTTACCGCCCTCCTGCCCATCGGGGACTCCCAGAGCCACAATGTCTTTTAATTTTCCTTCCACTCCTTCACTCTGTTGCTCCCCAGAGCCACATGCAGCTTCTCACCCACCACATCCCTGCAGTCAAGGGCCCAGGGCATCTGGAGGCATCTACTCCTCTCCTGGGACAAGGCAGTGATCAATCATCCCCTGCTCACCCACGCCAGGCTCTCTGGGCTTACAACACCCTCCATCCAGAATAATTGCAGTTGAATGGAGACTCTGCAGGTTGCTGCACACAATCCTCAGAGAGGAGTGGCTATTTGCACTGAAATTTTCCAAAATTTGGCTCTTTCTTGTCCTTTCCTACCTTTTTTTTCTGACTCCAGCACCCCCAGGCTCTTGCATGGGCACTATTCTCAGCTCCCTTGGGTGCTGTGGCTTTGCTGCCCCAACCCCACAGGGGGATGCAGGGTCCCCCCTGGGGCTTCCCCGTGGCTCAGGAGATGCTCAGCAGTGGGGTGTTCACCCATGGGGTGCTGTGGGCATCACAGCCAACTGTGCTCTTCTGACCAGTGCTGGCCATTGCGGCGTGATCTGCCACTCACAAAGACAAACCGGGCTGGGAGCAGGTTGGTGGCTGCAGGTCATGTCCCACCAGGCTTGAAAACCTCCTCCGTCTCGTCCTGTCAGCAGAAGTTTCAGAGCTTTTTGGAGACACCAGAACGAAAGCAACCTCAAGGAAAGATCCCTGGATTAATGTTTCAAGGTGGGTTTTGAGGGTTTTATTTGTGTTATTTAACTTCGGATACCAATTACAGCTAAGGAGGAAGCACATTTTGGGTAGAGACTGCAAAGTGCCCTCTCTGAATGGAGTCAGAAATTTGGAAATATGCTCAGAAATCTGTGAAAACCACAAGAAAGCATGGGAAAGATGGACCATGGTGTGGGAGAGGAGGTAGAAAGAAAGGAATATTAAGGGGTGATGTGGCCTTCTTCATATTTCCCGATGAAACAAGTAAAAAACCCAACACTACCCCTATTTTGTCTTGGAAAACCCCTTGCAGCTCAGCCCTGAAAGCAGGATTCAGCAGCTTGGCGTAACCCAAACGTTTCCTCTGCTGCCTTAAAGAAAATGTTGGAACAGAGCAGGCTTAAAGCCTGCTGAAGAGGCCCATTTATCGGGTAACTGAAAGAAAATATTGGGATAATATTTGGAAAAGCCTGTGAATGGGCATGGCCCAGCGTGTGCTGGGCAGCAGCAACCTGCTGAGGCAGTGGGGGGAGAAGCCACCCTCTGTGTGTGGCTAATTTTCCCATTTTCCCTCATTTCCTTCCCATTTCCTTCCCAGCTCTAAAAGGTTTTGCCAAACCTGGGTAGGTCCTTGGGATGTGTTTCTCCCAGGAGAGTGGCAGTGCTGAAAGAAAATGGGATTTTTCATGGGCAGGGTGAGCAGAAACCCTGCACAGTCTGAGAATCTGGCGGGGGGGGGGAGAGAGGAGGTGTTTCTTTCCCCTGGTTAACAACCGAGGCTGATCTGCAGGACCTGCTTAATCAGATATCACTTAAAACCAGGTTGATTTCTGCCTAATTGGTCAGTAATAAGCATTTAATTGGCAAAGCTGCAACAAAGCTGCCGCCCCCCTTTCCCAGAGCCATTAGCAGCATCTATTTTAACACTCAGAGCCTGGCTGGGATTCAATAAACGTTTTTTGGTTTTTTTCTCCTCCATTTAAAAACATTAATGTGTGTTCAAAATTCAGCTGGACATCTCACTTGGGTTTGAAGTATAATTATGTGTGATGAGGACTAATAAGCAGCTTTCAAAACGAGACCGGGTTTAGCGTCTCTCCCGCTGTCTCCTGTGGGGAAACTGATATTCCCCACCAGTGGCTGATGCTGATTTTTATGGGACTAATCCAGACACAACCAGGGCTCCATAAAACTCCACTTTGCCTTTGACTGCCTTTTTTTTTAAGGGACTTTTTCCACCTGGGATGGGTTTTTATTGCTGTGGAGTTTTGTTTCTTGCAGGATTTCCCCCCTCCATGGGTCTCGGGGTGCCTTTGCAGGGTGCAAGTAGTGATTTGCTGAAAATAGGTGGGTTTGTCCCCGATTTTCCAGCCTTTTTGGGAAAGAAAATAAACATTGTAGTTTTTTTGAATGTACAGAAGAGAAACTTGGAATTCTCAGCCCCAGGCTGACCCCAAGACTTGGGACCTTGGCACTGGTTCAAAGCCCAGCTGCAGGTTGAAGCAGATGCGTCCCCGGCACAGATGGTGGTTGATGGTCGATGGTTGATGGTTTAACTGGTGTCGAGGTCGGCTCTGCTTTAGCACCAGCGCCTGCCTAGGTGGAGCTGCTTCTCTTCAGCATCTCATCTGGCCAGAAAACACTGGATCTGCTCTGATCGCCCAAATACCGCCTGGCTGCAGCTTCTGAGCAGAGCTCAGGCAAAAGAAAACCCACCCAAGCTGTGGGTTTATGTTTGTTTTCCACGCTCCCCCTTTCAAATACCATGCCAAAGGTAAGCTCTCTTGGAGATTAGGCTTTGGCAAGGCCTGTTACACTGCCAAAACCACCAGGAACGCCCTTGGTGAGCCCCAAGCACGCCCTACTGCTGGATAGGGGGTGAGTCCCGGCCTCGGCTTGCCAGGGGACGCGGGGACATGTGTGACACTAACCCGCAGGACGCCCTCTTCTCTGCAAAAAGCTGTCCCTTTGCAAGGGAGAAGTAGCAGGACCCCTCCACACCCCCCTGGGGATGCTCCTGCAGCTGCTTCCCATCGGGCTCTGAAACCGCAAATTCCCAGCTGGGGCCAAAATGCCCCCAAAAGTTGAGATGGTGAAACAGAAAAACTCCTCCTGGCCCCCTCCTGCCCTAGCACTGCCAGGATCGGCTCCGGGGGTTGGCAGGGGGCGTTTAATGGCCACAAGCCAAAAGCTGTGGGGGAAACACCTCAGATTGGGAGTGCTTGGTGCTTGTGCAGCTTCCCTGCATTTATTTCCGAGGTATTCTGCAGCGATTAAAGAGCTGCAGGTAAAGAGCCAAACCCCAGAGCCTGGCAAAGGTGCCAGCCGCTCTGCAGCCGGACAGGCCCAGCCACTGACTCCGGGCTGACCATGTTACAGCCCTAAATAGCTGCTTTTCGGGGACAGGTGGGTCACAGCAAACTTTATTTTTCTGGAAACAGCAAGCACATTGTGCAGGGAAGGCTTTCCAAGGATGCTCCCCACGCCCTTTTCAGGAAATACCACGCAGTTCTCCTTCGTGCCATGCCAATTTTTTTTTTTTTTTTTTTTAATTGGCATAAATGATAGCCTCGTCAGGGACACGCCATATTTTCCCTGGGCTGTCGGATTTTATTTTGAAATTGCTGCTGGTTTGATCTTTGCATCTCTCCACCCCCAGGCTCGTCTCTCTCCCTGCATGTTCCTGCTCCCAGAGTTCACTTGGCGCAACAGGATTTGCTGGGGAGCAAAAATACAGTGGGGGGTCTCATCCTGTGCTGGTCACAGCCAGGTCCTTGGGAACATCACCCGACCTGGGGATGAAGTAAGGGAAGTAAGTCAATTTGACGAACCCATCACAGCCCAATGACCCCCAGCCCCTGCAAGACTCCAATTATTGAGCCAAATTTCAGCCCTGGAGCTGCCATCCTAACAGAAACAGTCGTGCTTCCTTTGCGGGGAACCCGAAATATCCTCCCCCCCGCACGGTGACGACATGGCCCCGAGGAGGCACTGGCGTAACCGGCTTTTCCAAGACCTGTTATTCCAGGGGTGGAGTTGGGTTGGCCCAGGTTTATTACAAGCTCCCTCTTGGCTCAAATGCTTTTCCCAGGTACGGTGCTCTCGGATGGAGCAGGATGGCGGCAGGGACCAGGAGAGGATTCCTACCCATGTGCCGGCAGTGTTGTGTGGGATGGGTGCCAACAGGACTCATCCTCAGGATCCCCTCCCTGTTCCAGCACCCTCTCCTTGGGGATAAGCCCTCCTGCATACCAGGATCCCAAAACACAGTAGGCAGGGAGGGGATTTGGAACCACAACAGCCCCTGATGCAGCTCACAGGGATGCAGCAGGAGCTGGAGCATCTCCCCATCCCACCACCCCTTGCTTAGGCTTTTCTTTCCTTGCCCTAATTTCCAAAATAACAATAAACCCCAAAACTATTTGAGATGGGGTTTGTTCCTTTTTAATTCAAGACCAAGCACACAGGCAATTTTTTTTAAAACTTTTTTATTTCCACAACCCCCACCCCACCCCCCGTGAATGTCTGTGCTGGGCCCAGCAGTCCCCAGAATGTCCTTTTGTTGCTGATCTTCAATTGTTTCTAAACATCTAGATCCATCTTTTAGATATTTTTACAGGCCCGAGTCCATCATGGGCCCTTTCTTTTTATTTTTTTATTACTAGTATTTTTACTGGGATGACATTTTGACTAGTCTGGGAAATCTTCTTGCCCACTACCCTGGTTCCTGACAATCAAGATTTAATCTTTACAGAGAGGAAGAATGTATTGGATAGAAAAAAAAAAAAAAATCTAGTTTTCTCTGAAATTGCAGAAAAGCAGAGCAGAAGAAGCCTGCGGGAAATCTTCAACCCAACCTGGAGCAGCGCAGCGACTGCGCAAGTCCTGACCGTTGCCGGACAGATGTTGGTGTAATTACAGCGAAAACCGGCCGGTGCTGGGGATGCTCTGCTCTCCATACCCTGAGTGTATCATTGCAGTCAGGCCGCTTCTCTAATCTCCATTTTAAATCCTTTTTGCTGCTTGGAGGGATGCTGGATGGTAGAAAACCATTAGCACATCCGTTCTTGGTCATTCCCATGGTTTTGAACCCTTCCACACAGGCAGGAGTCCTTTTTTCTCCATAATTCTGCCCATTTCTCAGTGAGAAGTGTCAGGGATCAGAAATGGCTAAAATGAGTGTTTCAGACACTTTGAAATGAGTTTCCCCATGCCTGGGTTGTTGTGGGCAGGGCTGGCCACCAGCACAGAGCTGCCACTCATCCCCCACCTCCCTGGACCTTCCTCCACCACATCCCCTCCTTCCTCTCCAACACATTTGACGTCACCTCTTTGGTCTGAAAACAATTTAATCCAGATTTAGGAAGGGAAGGAAAAAGGCAGGGGCAACGTTTTTCCATCAAGCATGAATCTCCTGGGAATTCACTCGGAGCTTCCTGGCTGCAAAGCAGGTGGCTGCTGAGCAGTGGCAGTAGCAGTGGCACTGCCAGCACCCATGTGCTGCTGTGACACATCAGCCACGGGGGTGCCACTCCACGGTGGCTCCAAATCTTATTTTCCACTGGTGAGCTTCACAAGCAGATCACTCATGTGAAGGATTTTACCATTAATACAACCAAAACCAAACCACCTGATCGCTAGTGAGTCTGGGGTTAACACCTAAAAGGACAAGCGGAGAAAAAAAGAGATTGTTTGAGAGACATGAATGTAAATGCGAAAATACTGATTTCTCCTTCAGATTTATGATTTCCTGGATGGGACTGATGAGCCCCGTTCTTTGACATCACCACCACCGCTGTGTGTGCCGGGAGCGAGCCAGGGAGGCTGCGGGAGGATGCTGGAGGCATCGGGCTGCCAGACTGGTTTAAAGGCTGGTGTTAATGAACTGATGTTAATGGGCTGGTGTTAATGGGCACCATGATGGTGAGAAATCAGAATAGGCAGCACTGGAGTCAGGGCCAGAGTTGGATTTTCCATGTAGGCTTTCACTGGAGAGCGAAGAGTCAAGCTGCAGAGTAACTCCCCAGTGCAGACAAGATTGTGAACCACATCGCTTTAATTATGCCAGCACAAATTCCACTCATTTGGTTAAGCCTGGGAGCTACAGAAAGAGCTATTTCCAGGTGTGCTGGTTTAATTACTGCATGCCCTTTGTTAATGATCACTTGCAACTGCGTGGCCGGCGCTTGCTGGGCTCTCTGGCCGTGGCAGGTCTGCAGCCACCAGCGTTGTGATGGCCCCACTCATGCCTCTGCACGTCCCTGGGACATGCACACGGGCTCCGCTCTGGTCAGATAAATGGGTTTTAACCTGATTTTTGCTGTAATCTCTGTGTCGACAGGCCCTCATCACGCAAACAATAAAACCCAGCTCCCACAGCCGGGGCCCTGCGGCGTGTCACCAGGCAGCTCCCACTGGCTACGCTGGGGGTCTGGCTGGCCCATGCCCCCGAGCCGAGCAGCCACCCCGTCCCAGCACAGCACCCCAGGGGCACCTCTGGGCCACGTGTGTTTGCAAAACAGTTTTTGTTTGCTTAACTTCTTGCACTTCAGCACGCAGAGGCACAGCTCCCACTGCCCCGCTCCCTCTGCCTGTCCCGCAGCCACAGGCAGGGATGGGGTGATAGTCCCTCTGCCCGGGGCGGGAAGCCCAGGCCCAGCCCTGCCAACCCACCCCTGCAAAAAATAGCAGCTTTCGGGTGCTTTATTTGCACTTTCCTTTTCTGAACTTGCCTTAAAAAGATGCAGAAGGGCTTGGTTTTCAAAGAAACAGCATTTAAATGACGTTCTCCCCTGCTCGTCCAGCTCTTGGCTGTAGTCTCGTTGCTGTATGAAGCAACGAGCGTGCGTGGTACGTGGTGGGATTTTAACTGTAATTCATGGACAGATATAAAAATGCCAGGATTATTATAAATTTTATTTGGCAGGGTTTGAACGTTACTGGTTCAGCAGCGCCTCTTTCCATGCTGTCTTTGCAGTGGCTTCTGTTTAACTGCTTGGCTCACAAAATTTATTGCGTCGCCAGTGTCTCACAGTAATTCTCCAGGTTTTCACATAATCCCAGGAAAAGAGTTAAAACGGAGCCTCTACCTTAGTCTATGTTCATTACAAAGCACATGGGGGCAAAGTCTGGTTTTCCTGACACCCCTGGTAAATCCCACAGGCTCAGCCAGGAAAATTGCCATCCAGGACATGAGGGAATCCACTCTGAGTTTTGAAATCATGCCAGAGGGAGAGAGGGCAGGAGGAGTGTGCGGCGTGGGGGGCACCAACACATGGGTCCCTGCTGGCAGCCAGTGCTCAGACAAGGCTCCTACCCCCCTCACCTGCTACTACAGGCTGAGCTGGGCACCGCTGGACCCACGACGGGTGCACAAGGTGTTACCGGTACTGATAATTGATAATTATCCCCCGGGGTTAAACATAGGGAGTTGCAGTCAATGGCCTCGGGTTGGAAGGTTTGGGAGGCAGGATGCTGCTGGGTTTTGTTGCCCATGGGGCGCTTGCAGCAGGATGTAGAGTGCTCCCGGGCATGGATTTGGCCTGGCTGTCCTAGGATTTGCCCCTTTTTCACCCCATAATACAGAGGCGATGCCGCTTTGCATCCCCACCCCCCCCCCCAACAGCTCCTTTCCCATCTTCACTCTCTTTGACATCAGAAGGCTTTAACCACCATCGAACCCTAAAACCTCCCTGCTGCTGCCAGAGCCCATTCCTCCTTCTCTCCTCCCCCTAGCGATATCTCTTCCCTCTTTTGCAGCCCCTGCCGACAGTGGGCAGCCCCCACCGACAGTGGGCAGCCCCCACAAACCTTCCCTGGCAGAGCAAGGCAGATGTTGCGAGATCAAAGGGATGGGCTTTGTTTCATCTGTTCTCACCCTTCCTCTGGCTCTGCCCTGCTGCATCTCTCACATGCAGCACCCACCAGCCCTGCTCATCCATCTCACACACCTTAACCAACGGGAAACTTGAGGAAAAGCCCATAAACCAGATGGGAAACAAGGACTGGATTTGCAGAGTGCTTGTACTAATGGAAACCATCCTTCATTGCTTCATCAGAAGAATGGCCCTGCACAAACCCATTGCTTCTGCCCGGGCAGCACATGGGGCAGCCCTGCGAGGATGCACGGGATGAGGAGCCCTGACACGAGCATGTGGCTCCAGCATCCCCACATGCCGTGACTGATATCCACAGTGATTTCCACGGGCAACAGCTTATGGCAGGTGCAGAGAGTTGCCAAACTCTCCTTTGTGGCAACAAATTGTCCCATCCCTGGTGCCCTCTGTTTGTGCACAGAAACCCTCCAAATCCCCATTTTATTGATATTTCTAATTGCACAGGATGAGCCTGCTGCTGGCATGGCGGCTCACCTCCGTCTGCTCCTCTCCGTGTCTTTGCTGCCTGCAGATGGACCAGACCCAGCCCAGTGCAGGAGCTGCTGAAGGATTTTGGCCTTGTCTGATGCAGAACAGGCTCCCCATAAATTTCCCTTGGTTTAATCTCACCATTGAGCTGGGGGGGCTTCCCTGTTAACTCGGGTTGTCACTAACTCTCTTACCCGTTGGCAGGGCCAGTACAAACCAATGGTGATGAGACTGTGATTTTCCCCTACAACTTGAGCAATGGGATGCAGTATGTGCTCAGTGCCCCCCTCTATCCACCCTGTGCCCTTTCCCTGCTGCTGGCATCGCTTTACAGATGCCCCCTCACCCGGGGGCTGCACCTAGGTGGGTTTTGCAAAGCTGTTTGGGGCTTGGGAAGGTGTTTGCCTTCAGACAGACAGGGCTGGGGGCAGCTGCAAGGGCATCTTGTAAGAGTTTTAGTTGGTGGTTGGGGCTTGTGCCCCAAATACCCTTCAAATCTCTTCAGGGCCTGGAAAATAGATGACACCCACTCCAGGAATCACAGCCACCCCGAGGCCGTCCCAGCCCGAGCCTGTGGTTGCAGCTGCAGCGCCTGGCAAGGCTCATCGCCTCATCGCTGGGGCCCTGCAAGCCCCGGGGGCTGCACAGGGGCATTTCTGAAGCTCTGATGTGATGCAAGTGAAGCTCTGATGTGATGTGAGTTAAACACTGCTTCGTTCTGGGCCGTTGTCAGCTTTCTGCCGGCCTCTGCCTGTGCTGGCAGGGAGGGCTGTGGAACAGAGCATCATTGACCCACTCTTGAGCCTGTCCTTTGTATCCACCGCCGCCTTCTCCCTAACAAAGCCTGTTTTCTAATATCCCACGAGCTTTCTGCCATCCTCCCAGTGGCATCTGTGGGAGGCAAAGACAGTGCTCCAGCTCTTCTGCCCATGCCCACGGCTCCCCATGGTGCCCCCCTCGTGCCCACCGTGGCCAGGTTTCACCCCAAGAGTCCTGGCCCTTCTCCTCTGAGCCCCAGGGGATGTGGCTGTCATTGGCCCAGGGGTGCAGGGGGATGCCCAGGGTGTGAGACCAGTTGGGAGGGGGGGGTACAGGGGAGATGCCCAGGGGATATGGGGGGCAGTGCTGGAGGGATGCAGGTGGGAGATGCTGGTGGGAGTAGTGCAGAGGGATGGGGAGATGCCTGGGGGGATGTAGGGGGAAAGGCAGAGGGATGCAGGCAGGATGCCGAGGGGTCAGTGCCAGAGGGGTTGCAGTGGTAGGGGGGTTCAGGTTGGCTGCCCGCGGGGTGCACAGGGCTATGCAGGGAGTGGAGCTGGGGGATGCACGAGGGGTTGGCTGAAGTGATGTAGGGGGGATGTGGGGAGATCTGTCCGGTAGGGGGGGGCGGGTCAGGGGACTACTGGAGTGAGGCAGAGCTGGGAGGATACATGAGGAGCTGCTTTGGGAGGTGCAGGGGAGATGTGCGGGCAGAAAAGACAATGCAGGGGGGTGCAGGGGGAAACCCGGAGGGCAGCCCGGGGACATGCAGGGGGGGTGTCTGGGGATCGGCACTGGGACCTGCAGGGGGATGCAGGGGGGTACAGGGGGTTGTCTGGAGACATGCCGGGGGGGGCTGCAGGGGGACGCAGGAGGTTGTCCAGGGACGTGCAGGGTGTTGTCCGGGGAGCTGCACGCAGGGGGGGGCTGCACGCAGGGGGGGCTGCGGAGGTGTGCAGGGGGGGTTTCCGGGGGACAGTCCTGGGCACGCAGGAGGGGGCTGGAGGGGTCTCAGGGAGTCTGAGGGGGTTGGAGGAGTCGCAGGGGGGTGCCAGCGGCGGGCAGGGGGGGCAGGGGGAGTGCGTGTGCCCGGCAGTCACCCCGTCCCCAGGACGCCCGTTTTCCCGGCGCTACCGCACGGCCGGGCCCTCCCCCACTACACCCCCACCCCCCCACCATCCACCCCCCCTCTCGGAGCATCCCCCCGCCCCCGCCGGGCTCCGGGGCCGCTTTAAAAGGCGCAGCTCCCCGCTCCGCCCAGCTCGGCACCGCGGAGCGCACCATGCCCGCCGCAGCCGGCCCCGGCCCGGGGAGCGCGGCCGCCCCGCCGCCCCCCGCCCGCCTCTGCCTGCTGGTCCTGGCGCTGCCGCTGGCGCTGGGCGGGCGGGGGGCCGCCGCCGAGCCCTCCCGCACCGTCTATACCAACCACTGGGCCGTGCGGGTACGGGGGGGGCCCGCCGAGGCCGCCCGCCTCGCCGCTGCCTACGGGTACATCAGCCTGGGGCAGGTAAGGGGGAAGCGGGGGTGGGGGCAGGTGTGGGGGGACCGGGAGTGGGGGTTGTAAGGAGAGGGGGGGCTTGCACCACGGTCTCGGAGCTGTCGAGGGTCCGGGGAGCTGTCGGGGGTCCCTGCAGGGAGACTTGAACCGGGAGTCTGCGGCGGGGGGTTGAGGGGGTGTCCCGGGAACGGAGAGGCGCCGGGGGTCCCGGGGAGCTGCCGGGGGGGGGGGGGGTGTGCCGGAATCGGAGAGGCGCCCGGAGTCCCGGGGAGGTGCTGGGGGGGTTCCGACAACGGGGAGCTGCCGGGGGACTCTCACTGTGAGTCTCGGCACCGGGAAGCTGCCAGGGGGCGTCCCGGTGAGCTGCCGGGGGTGCCGGCAGCGGGAGCCTGTGGGGGATCCCGGGAGCGGGGAGCTGCCCGGGGGTCTTGCACCGTGAGTCTCAGCACCGGGGAACTGCCGGGGGTCTCGCACTGTGGGTCCCGGCTTCGGGAGGCTGCGGGGGGGGTCCCGCGGAGGTGCCGGGTCTCCCGGGAGCGGGGTGATGCCGGGGTTCCCAGGACCGGGCGATGGGCCCCCCCAGCCCCCCGCAGCGGTCGGGATGAGGATGATGCAGCGATGCTGGCGGAGCGCTTTGGCCCGGGGGGGGCGGCCGGGCAGCCCCGGCGCCGTTCCCTCCCGGTCTCCTCGGGGTGTCCTCACCCCGCGCACCCCGCTCCCACACCGACCGGGGCGTTGCACAAGTTCCTTCCATCCCGGAAAGTTACATTTATGGATTTAACGAACTTGGGACTCACTGGCCGGGGTTTATCGGAGATTTTGGGAACACGAAGAACTTTTGCTTTCAATCCCCCCGCAGCACACGAATGGCTTAAAGGCGACTTTCAGCACGGCAGCTCTTTTTCCTCTCAATTTCTTCATCCTCTCTGTAAATCCAAATGTGGGCTGGTGTCCTCGGAGTTTCCTCCGGAGTCTATCGCCTCCCGTGCCGCCCGGCTGCTCAGCGCTTTTCTGGCTGGGTGGCACTTCAGGTTGTCTTCCTGCCCAAGGTACCTCCTGGACTATAAATTATAACCTTCCTTTATATCCCAACCCTGCTTTTAAGTATAATTAAAGTCACGGGGTGCTGCATAAACAAATCGTCGCGGAGGGGGGAGGCTGAATCGGGGGCACTGTCTCCTGCACCGGTGTCCGTGACCTCCCGTGGGGGATAACCCCCCACGTCCCACCCTCTGTCTCCTACCTGCCGTGCTCGGCTTTCGTCCCACCAAGGGGAAAATCACTTATATTATTCCCATGCCTCTCTCACGGGGCTGGGTGAACAGAGTTGTGCAACCCAAAGGGCTTTTCGGTGTTTGTCCCTGTTCAGCCAGAGAATATCTTGATCGAGCTTCCCACTCTCCCGATTTGCATCAGCCTAACGTCAGCTCCTGGTTCGGGCTTTTGCTCCCTTCCCTGTGGAGCATCTGCTTCCCCACCAGCATCCCGGCTTTCCCGAGCTCACCTCCACGACGCTGAGGCATTTGGCCCATGGGCACAACATGGCCCCCCCAAAGCATCCATCCCTTCCCCCCAAGCCCTTTCCCGGGGCAGCCGGGCGCAGGCTGGAGAACAGGGGAAATATTTCTGTGGTTGCATCAGGGTGTTCCTGGCTCCCGCCTTTCCCGCGGATGCTGGGAGCTCATGCACCGTTGGGGCTTCCCCAGCTGCTCACAACGCCCTGCCTTCAGCTCTCCCGTTCCTCCGAGCCCCTCAGGCTTTTCCCACGGGAGCTCATCCACAGCCAAACCCTGAGGAACCGCTTTCCCTGTGTGTGTGTGCTCGTGGGTGATGTTCGTTGAGTTGTGCTTGGGGTTCATGGTGTGCCGGGGCCTGGGTGTCCCCAGCTTCCCCTGCTGCATCCTCTGCTTGTGGAGCTGCTGGGGATGGCACTGTCCCCGCTGAGATGTGCCCTCCCGGGGGGCCTGATCCTGCATAAAACCTGCCGGAAAAGCCTGCGAGGGCACATCACCCTGCCCTGGGGAGATGATCAGGTGGAGGCAGGTAGTGGAGTCCAGCATGGCAAGGGAGGAGGAGGAGGGCTGACTGTCATGGAGTGACCCAGCTGGGTGCCGGGAAGGCTCGGCCAGCCCTGCGTTGGTGGCTGGTAACCTCTTTTCCTCCGAGATGCAACCTCAGAGTCTCCTGGCATGCTGCTGGCTGGGAAGGGCATCGCTGGGCTTTGCACACACAGGTGTCTGCCCCGTGCCCCAGCTGTGCCCGTGCCCAACCTGTGCACAAAACACCCTTAAACCCTTCTGGGTCATGGCAGAGTGACATTTCCCTTGGGAAACGATTTGCATCAACTTCCATTTAAGTGGAGCAAACAACTAAACAAAAGGAAAAGCTTTTACACCCCCAAACGCCTGCTCATTCCTCCCCTCTTTGTTCGGGTCTTTGTTCATGGCGCTGTGCCGGGGCGAGCCAGGACAGGCTCTGGCTGAGGGCGCTGCGAGGGCTGTGCGGTGCCGGTGCCCCAGTAGTGCCTCTGCCGCTCTCCCGGGGGTGGTGATGAGCCTATTCCTATCCCAGTAACAGGATTGATAAGAATTTTTCCTTATGCAGTGTCCAACGCTGTAAGTTTTTGGAGGGCTTGCGGTCCTTAGTGGTCACACCTGCAGTGCAGGAGGTGGACAAGATTAATTTTGGGCTGGAATTGGAGCTTTTTTAGATTCCTGTCATCTGGGGGATGCTGGAGCAATGGTGTCCTCACAGCCCTAGGCTCAGTCCTTACAGGGCTGAATCTGGCTGTGACCATCCCAGAATGACATTCCTGATGGCAGGAGCTCAGCAGCTGGAGTCCTCTCCGTGTCCCCAGTGGGGATGGGTGGTGTCCCCAGGAGAGGAGCAAGCATGGCCTCCCCACGTGGATCTGTCCTCCTGGAGCACACCAGTGCCAATGCAGCTATTTCGCAGATATGGGCTGGTTTGGGCAAGATGCTGGAGGACTTTGCTGTGATGGGGAGGGAGGGAAGAAACAGGCTCAGCAGTGCCCTGACTGCCTCTAGTCTGCCCTCAGTGGTGTCCAGCTCCCAAAAAGCTCTTCTTTGCCATGTCTCATTAGCTACAAGTGACCTCGAACCTGCTCGAAATACTAATGGCTATTAATGAAGCAGGGCAGGCACTGGGCTCGTCTCTGCCTGGCAGTGCCTTGGGAGAGCCGGGTGCTGCTGCAGGAGCATCTCCTGGGTGCTTCTCCCTGCCCCAGTGGCAACTTGTGGGGGGCTTGCAGGTGACACCAGGATTTGGGGAAGAAGGGGAAAAGGGGAATGTGAAAGGAGATCAGGATGTGGCCAAACCCCTTGCAACTATACCTCTTTTTTAATGCTGTTAAGGACCATATTTGTAGAGTAATTCCTGTTGGCAGGGAACTCTGGAGGTCTCTGGTCCAACCCCCCAATTAACTTTGAGGCTAAATTAGGCTGTGAAGAGCCTCAGCTGGGTGAGATTCAAAACTCTCCAAGGATAGAGATCCCAGGCCCATGAGTCATCACCCTACACAAAAAATTACTCTTTTTATACCCAGTTAGGATTTCTTCCCTTACAACTTCTTGCTTCTCATCCTTCTGCCACGCATCTTCACATCTCTCTGACTGCCTGGATCCCATAGGGGCCAGGAGTAGATCCTTCAGCTTCAAACTCTTTACCATTTGGTTGGATGACATTGGCAAGTGTGTGGGTTTTTTGTGTTTGTTTGTTGTTTTTTTTTTAAAGCAGAGCCACTGATACCCTCGGCATAGTGCCGGTGGCATTGCAGGGTGCAAAATGTGTTCATGTTGCTTCTGGTTTGCTCCACCTGCAGCCCAGCTGAGCTGGGCAGCACCAGCCAGGGCTTCCTCTGCCTCGATTAACAGCGGGGAAGAAAACCATCTCATTTTTGTTGAGGTACAAATTTAAGTTGCCTCAAAATATCTCACGTTCCCTCTGAAACTTCAGACCCAAACTGCGAATCAATTGGTAAAATTAAAATCAACCCTTGTGGGGTCGATCTCCCCTGCACGTTCTTGGCATAAATTAGATGTCTAAAAAGTCAAGGTTGATAGTTGTAACCACGCTGGGGAGGGAAGGAGTGTGTCTGGAACTGCTCGGTGTGGTCTCCTGGGCTTCGGGTGGGTGGGCTTTGTAACCACAGTTGGTGGCAACCTGGACTACCTCCTCTGTGGCGGAGCTGGGACCTTTCAGCGTGGGCAGCTGTCTTCTGGCTGGTCAGGAGCTGATGGGCACGATTCCTTGTCGATGTAGCCAGGAAGGATCAGCCCTTGGTAAAGTCCTGCTGCGTGCCTCTTGGGTGTTCCGCTGGGTTTTCCAGTGTTGCCGTCGCTGTGGCCGTGGGGCTGTGGCCTTGCTGGTGCTGTACGCAGGAGAAAACCCAACTCTTTTGGTTTTGGTTGCACTGCAGAGCCCACACTAGCTGACCAACATCAAGGAAGAGAACAAATACTTTTCCATTTAAAAAAAATGGCACTTAAAAATTTTTCTCCTTAGAATGGCTTAGGTGGAAGGGGGCCTCTGGAGGTCACTGGGTCCAACCTCTGCTCAGAGTGGAGCTGGCTTTCAAGTTAGCCCCAACATGAGATGGTTTTCCTTTTTTTTTTTTTCCTTCCATAAATTCCAGGAGGATAAAGAACCGGGGGTACAGAGTGGTTTTCCTGCCACTCTGGCCACTTATCCCCAGAGCCTGGGATGGGGTCATCTCCCTACCCATCCTTTTTCATTGTGTGGTACTTTCACATTTATTTCTGAAAAGCCCTGTGCCTGCTCTGGTTGGGAACAGAAGCACTTCTTCAGCTGATGCTTGTTTATAGAGCATGATCCTGTTACGAGGAGTGCCAGAGGGACTGGAGATGAGAATAAACTGAATATTATAAACCTGAAACTGCAGGCTGAGCCAATGGATGCAGAGCTGACCTGCCCAGTCTGTGGGATCAGGATTTCCAGACAGTGAACAAGAGGCAGGGTGGCCTCACGCAAGGTTTCCCTAAAATACCGGATGGTTGGAGCATCCTCTTTCCATATCCTAAGTACAAGTGGATTTGAGGAATAAATGCCAATTTTATTCCTAAAGCCAAATGCAGATTGCAATGAGAAACTGCTCTGCCTGTAGATGTTAAAGAAAATGCCCAGCTATGCTCTCATGCAAAGAAAAAAGTGGTAGGGGGTGGGAGGGAGGGTTTAAATGAACTTGAGTGGAAACAAATAACAGAAATCACACTAACAGCAGTAAAGTCAGTGCAATGACATTCTGGCATAAAAGACAGAGCAAAACTAATTAAATATTTAATGCTCGTAAGAGGCACTGGCACATCTCAAGGTATTAAGTGTGAATAAAGATGCAAGTAGTTGTCATCATCTGCTTCAGCATCTGGTCCAGACAAACCTGTTTGCTCCCCGCTGTCCTGTTGGAGCCAATCCTGGGCTGGCCTCAGGGATGTCATCCTGGTCCCTGGATCACACGTGGTCTCAGGGACATCACCCTGGCTCATGGGTTGCAGATGGGGGCTCGTAGCGTGGCTCACCCTGATCCTGTGAGCCAGGCACAGGGACTGCTGCTGGGTCCCTGCAGCATCCAGCTCCTGGCCATGGGACAGGTTTTTTGGGGGGATAAAAACCAACTGCAGGGAAAAGGGAATTTACAGCGGAGTCTAAATTTGTACTGAAGTTGTGTGACCTGGGAGCTGCATGCCAGTGAGTGCAGCTCTTGGGTCATTCCCATTCCTATGGCTTTGAATCCCTGTGGGATGCTCATCACATGGTGCCTGGCTGAGATCACCGGGCTCGTTGCATAGCCCCGGGACTTTATCCATGCTTTTGGGATGGAAAAAGAGGAGCTGTGGTGTCTCCGGGATGAGAGGGCTGGAGGCAGTGCAGCCACCCTGGGGCTTGGCAGGATGGTGTGGCTGGCACAGTGTTTTCCCACAAATGC
Source organism: Athene noctua (assembly GCF_965140245.1). Taxonomy (NCBI): domain Eukaryota; kingdom Metazoa; phylum Chordata; class Aves; order Strigiformes; family Strigidae; genus Athene; species Athene noctua. The sequence continues at coordinate 12,800,473 of NC_134049.1, read as the reverse complement.
AAGATGTTTCAGCTCCATGCAAAGGAAAAAAGGGCAAAAACTTGTAAAAGGGGAGTGTGGGGTTTCTCCAAGCTGAAGGAGCTGGTGGGGCTCCCAGGCTGCACTTACTGCTGGGGAGGGACTCTAGGCTGGGGCATGTGTTATACAACCCTTGGGACGAATGGTTGGTTTGCTTGGAGATATTTTTTTGACTCCTGCTGCTGCTGTTGCTGACTCCAGGCTAAACATTTATATCCCGTGGTTCCCAGGAGCATCCCAGGGCTAGCAGGGATCGGGTTCACCTCTTCTTATGGGGCTGTTCTTGCTGTGAGGGCGAAGCCGGAGCGTCGGGTGGGGAAAGGCCGCACGATGAGACACAGCTCCCCCGGCTCCATCGCAGCTGCTGAGCTCATTTTTAGCTCATCATTTCTGCTTGGGAGCTGATGGAAGACAGTTTGAAAAGATGCATTTAATGGGTGAAAATTCATAAAAATATTTTCCAGGCTCTGTTGTGGCAGTGCAGCATCTGGCCACCAGCACTGTTTGCCATGGCGGTGACACTGGGATTAGTGCCAGCATCCTGCATCTCCTCCTTGAAGGGGTTTGTGGTGCCAGGCACAGCTGCACCGATGCATGAAGGGATGCTGCCAGCACTAAAATGGGGAGCAACCATGGGAAAACTTAATTTAAAAAAAAAAACAACAAACCCCTCTCTTTTTTGCAGATCGGGAGCTTGGAAAACTACTACCACTTTCACCACAGCAGGACGTTTAAGCGCTCGACGCTGAGCAGCCGGGGCCCGCACAACTTCCTCCGCATGGACCCCAAGGTATGGGGCCAGGCAGCCTGGGGTCCCCCAGCCTCCGTGGGGGCTGGTGGGATAGGGGTCCCCGCTTTCCCCAGAGAAGCCTCTTAGCTTTATCTGCGTTATAGTGTGAGCCCAAGCATCTTGCGACGACATGTTATCTTTGAACCGCAGCCCTGTGCATGCACGGGGTGACTCACTGGACATGGGTACGTCGATCGGTGGTGAAAAATACTTAGAAGTGACTAAATGCTAACATCTGCCTGAAAGTTGTAAGGAAAAAAAAAGGGGGGAAAAAGTCTTTCCAGGATAGAAAGGCTGTTGCATGCTCAGGGTGTTGATCCAGTTGCCACAACACTTGCTGCCTCAATGGTTGCTATGTGTGAAATCCTTGGCAATAGCTCTGCATTGCCTTTTCCTAGAGCAAGCATCCAAAGGGATTTTCAGCACAGCTGAACTGAGGAAAGTAATGGGGAGGCGGGGGGCGAAGGCAAGGAGCGACAGGCAGGGCCTGGGTGAGCTGGGCTTGTGGTGGTGGGGAAGAGCTGCAGCTCTCTTTCGGCTTTTCTGCTTCCTCAGCTCCACCCGGTGCCTGAACCCTGCGAGATGCTCCTTCTGCAGAGCAGGAGAAGCGTTAATGTGTGGGTGGGGAGGGTCTGAGTTTTGGGGAGAAATAAATGCAGAAAAAAGCCATTGCAGTGAAAAACCCATGCTGCAGCGAGCTGCTAGTGCTTGCACCAGTGCCTGGCCACCCTTGGGGTGCTCCCGGCCTCCCTTGGGATGCTCTTCCCTGAGACATTTCCAGCCCACTCAGCACAACACATCCCACCCGCCTCTCTCCAGACCCACACAGCCACCCTGCTCTCCCCAGCCAGCCGGCTTTCCGAGAGATTTGTTGTTAAATATTTGGACAGGGTCTGTAGCCCATTTCTGAGTGTGTTGCCGGCAGGGAAAACCTCAGCAAGGGGAGTTTTGGTGCCCCTGGAAGTGTGCTGAACTCTAATTAAAGCTGTTCACCCTTGGGGAGGTGCACAGGCATCCCAGCAAATGATGAATTCAGCTCTGCAGTTGAAATACCTCCATTTAAATGAGTCTAGTTGTAATGCAAACCAGATCAATTGACTTTTAGTCTTATTAACATTTACCTTACCTTGCTCTATGGACTGCAAGCTACAGCAATTAGCTCCTGTTCTCTTAATCCTTCCTTATCACTCCGAGTTCAAGACCTCTTGGCAGGTGCTGTTTCTCCCCATCTCCCATGCACATTTGCAAATCGTTTTGGGAATGTCTTGGCATTTGGATGGCACCGGCTTAGCATGCACAATGCAGGAAAACATCACCTCGAGGCACAAGGAAACACTAGCTGGAATAGGGAAGATGGAAACAAATCTTGCAGAAATCCCGAAGAACCAGCAAATCCAATCCAATCATTTGCAGATGTTGGGTGGTTCCTGCCTTCCAGGGGCTATTGTTTCCAGTTCGGGTTTGCTCTGCCCTGGGGGTTGGTGGCACAAGGGGCCAGGTCCTGGCAAGAGGACCATGGCCAAGCCCTCCATCCCCAGGACGTGGGTGGCTGGGGACAGGGAGACCAGTGTCCTGGTCCCCGTGGGACCATGCTGCTGCCGAGTTCCCCTCTTGCCCCAGGAGATCCCTGCGGCTGGTGACTGCTCTGTTTGGGCCTGATATAAGTCAAGCAACATGGCAGGTGATGGAAAGGGTGGAGAGATGTAGCAAATTCAGCAATTTTGGGGTCAGGTCGTGGTGGTGAGAGTAAGAGTCGTGCAGGGGCACTGGGACGCAGAGTGGGGTCACACCATGCTGTGCCACCCCTCTCACAGGCTCCACTTACAGCTCTTGTCACCATAAACTTCTGCTCGCTGGGATGCTCCTGTTGGTCCTCGCAGTGTTTGAGCCTTCAGCCTCACTGCTTCAGTCTCTTAATCCTCACCAGAGGATGTCACAGCCTCAGTCCCTGTGTCTCTGGCCACGCAGCATAGCAAAATCAACCCTACTGAAATTATTTCTTCTGTGTTTTATGGCAAACACATGCTGGAGCCATCTTGTTTGTCCTGGATCTCTGCTTTAATTCCTGTACATCCGCTGGAGTAAGTCAAGCTATTGCTTTTCTGGAGCTGCAAAGGGAGTTGAATCTTCGCCTGTGCTGGTGGTTGTGCTTGGTGGAGCTACCCGGGTGGCTGGATCCGGGCATCACCCACTGAAAATCTCAGAGTAAGGGGGAAATCAAACCTGCCCCTCAGTTTCCAGCAGGGTGAAGGGTTTGGCCTGGTGATACGTGTGTCTCCTTGCAGGGTCATTTGGTGCCACTCAGGGTCACCTCATTATTGCTAACTAGGATTTGCAGGGATGGAGCTGAGACCCCCCAGGCTCAGGACTGTGTTGTAACAGTTCGGCCTTTTCTAGTAGCAAAAAGATTTGTTGTTGTTGTTGTTTTTTAAATTTCCGAGAAGCTTTTCCCCCACCCTGGATGAGTGATGGAAGTCGATCCAAGTTTCACAAGTTGTGGGAGCATTACAGGGATGCCCCAGGCTCCTTCCTGCTTGCCCGTTGTCTTCCCACACCAGCCACATCGATTTAGCAAACCCCCCTGGAAATCGATGCCGTTAAACTGCTGATTTCTCTGTGTCCACACAAGAGTTCTCCATTGACTCCGGGCTGGCAGTGCTGGGGTTGATCGGGAGCATGTTTAAAGTGAAGATGTCCCTGCAAGGCAGCACAGCTCCTGGCAAAAGCCCGTGAAATCCCACATCTTCCCATCCTTCCTGCATCCAGCAAAGCTGCAGGGAAGAGCGATAGCTGTGGCTCGGGCAGTGAGACCCATGGTAACACTGACGAGGAATTCTGCTTTAAGGGGAAAAGTTGCGTATTCTGGCCATATCCTCTAACGTATTTTTTTTTATTAACTAGACCATTAAGTTGTATGTTTGCTTCCAATGCTTAAATCCATCCTCGTATAAGCAAAGCAGCATGCTGTTGTCGGCCAAGGCAGCGTGGAAACTCAATTTTTCTATGAAATATATATTTTTTTCCTTTCAACAGTTTTTTTCTTTAAAATATATATGTTTAAAAACAAAGCTCTAGGCTGGAAACTGTCAGGTTTCTGATATGCACAGCTCCCCATCCACCTCCATCCAAGTCAGGGAGCTATAAACCATGCAAGAAGAACTCGGTTCAGCTGACAGTTTCACATAAATGAGCCCAACAAAAACTTGCATTTTGGATTTTTATTCTTTTTGTTACAGACTCAGTCACAAGAGTAGAGACAACCCCATGAGCAGCTCTGCTGTTCCCAAAAGACCCTGAGCCATTGGGAAGAAAGTGTCTGGTGAGGAGGGATGTGCTGCAGAGCCCGCTCAGCTGGTCAGCCGGTGCCTTCCTTCTCCTCCCAGCATGAGCACGCATAAAGATTTGGCCTATAAATTATTTTTACAACCTATTTTCAATAAACCTGGGTTTCACCTCCATGCTGAAGGCAGGAGAGCCCCTTTTGTGGGCAATATAGGGTCTGGGGGGGGAAAACGCTTCCCAGGGACGGGATGTGGCTGCTCCCAAACTGACACCTTAGGCAGCTCCTGCTGCAGTGGTGTGGGCAAACACTGGCATTTCGTTTCCCAATCCCGGCCTTTTCTGGTTCATTTCCCGTTTGATCTCTTTGCGTGTCATGCCCCACTGAAAAGCAAACAAATGTCAGAGAGGTCGGCCCCGAGGCCACCTTGCCCACAGCCAGTACCAAAACATCTCTCTGGAGCCAGCCACGTCCCCCGAGACCTGCCACGGCCCTGTGCGGTCTTTCCATAGTTTTGGGAAATGTGTATTGCACTTGGTTAAAGCCCCCAATTTTATTATTTTATCAGGAGGAGAGGAGCTCGAAGGATGAGCAGCCCTGGAACCACGTGATAAAGTCTCAAGGCTGAGCTGCTGCTGCTGCCTTCTGGCCGGCAGGGAAGGATAAGCCCCAAAATTAAGCCAAGCACCTGAGTCTTCTCCAACACTTTGACTAAACACAGAAATATGTGGCTCGCCTCCAGCGAGACTTCAGCGCGTGCTTCAGTGCTTCGCTAAGCCAGGGGGGTTTAGGCACGCGTTTAGAGGCAACGTTATTTATGCTCAAGTGTTTTGCTGGACCGGGAGAGGAATCTGGTCCCTGGCTCAGAGACCACAAAGAGCTGAACTCGCCTGTCTGTCTGTCCATCCATCCTTTCTCCCCCCAAACGGAGCTGCTATCTCCGCAGCAGCTCTGGCAGAGGAAATAGGGGTTTGCCAGAGTGTGGGGTGATGCTGGGATGTGTCCAGGCTGTGGTTGCACTGTTTCTGCATCCTTCATCCCATTTCAGTGGGTGATGCCAATCTTTGTGCCTACGGGCAATGCTGACCCACGGCTCTGCTTGCAGGTGGACTGGCTGCAGCAGCAGGAGGTGAAGCGGCGGGTGAAGAGGCAGGTCCGAGGCGAGCCACATGCCCTGCCCTTCAACGACCCGGTGTGGCCCAACATGTGGTACCTGGTGGGTATCTCCCCACCACCACCCCACAAGGAGCCTACTGCCTTACTGTGGGGTTAATTTATTTTTAATCAAATGCATCATCGGTCTTTGTTCAGCCCGGCCAGTAATGAAACACCTCAATATCAGCAAATGTGCTTGGCAGCAGGATTTTTAAATTGTAAATTAGTACATGGGAGAGTCTAGTTTGAAGTGTTGCACCATCATTAGCAGCCCCTTGTTAATGGTCTGTGCAGCGAAGGCTTGGGAGCAGCATGGCTGCAGCACTGATGCATTTTACCCATCCAAAAGCTGCAACCATCTATTTACAATATCATTTTTTCTCCTGACTGCCTCATTGATCTGTATTTGACAGGGAAATTCATTGAAAATTAAGCGCAGAAAGGAAATGAGCACTTCAAAACTGAAGAGCCCGCAGTATTTGAAATGGAAGAGGAAAAGAATAATAGGGAGAGAGCATTGCCTGGATTAACTGCTGCTGGATGGCTTTGATCAGTGGAGTAAAGTTATAACAAATCTAGGAGTTATATGACAGGGCGTGGGATGTAAATATATTTTCAGCTTGATTAAATGGGCTCCCAGCCTGGCTGCTCACTTAGATGGGCTGAAATGGGGTTGCAGCCCTTTTGCAGCTGTGTTTCCCCCTCGTAGCACTGCGGTGATAAAAGCAGTCGCTGCAGGTCAGAGATGAATGTCCTGGCAGCCTGGCAGAGGGGCTACACCGGCAAAAACGTGGTGGTCACCATCCTCGATGACGGCATAGAGAGGAACCACCCCGACCTCCTGCAAAATTACGTGAGCTGGGGACTGGATGGGCTGGGGATGGACGGGCTGGGACTGGTCCTCATGGTGAATTATGATTTATGAAGAATTTCAGTGTAGAAACACAGTTTAAGTCTGTGCATTGGCAGATTAGAAGAAAAGGAATTTTTTTAAAATGCTCAGGATGTTTTTAAGAAGGAAACAAAGTTTTTAGACAAGAGAGTTTGGGGGAAACTCCCTTTCTGCAGCTGCCTGGGAAGTGGCCACCTCCCTCTAGCTCACCAGGGCAGAGCCAAAAACCTGCATGAACCCGCTCAGCCCCAGCTCAAACCTGACGGCCAGAGTGGGGAGGGGGGAGGACCCAGCAGGATTTGGGGTTCGAAGGAGTTGTCCCTGAGGTAGTGGGATGTTTCCCCTGGGAAACATGCAGGGCTGTAGTCTTGAACTATACATCCTGAGCAGATAATTAGAAAATAAGGGGAAAATGGCATTTTCTGCTCGGCTTGGTTCTGTCGGCCACTGTGTCAGCTGCAGCTGAAGCAGGACTGCGCCGCTGCCGAGGCAGCTTTGTCCCACACTGTGCTGGTAAATCGAATCTAATGGTGGCAATATGTTTTCAGGACCCTCTTGCAAGCTACGACGTCAACGGGAATGACCACGACCCGACTCCGCGCTACGATGCCAGCAATGAGAATAAGTACGTGGTGCTAATTGCCGTGGAGCCGGTGTCTGCGTGGCTGGGGTGTGTGGGGGTCCCTGGGGCTGGGTGTCCCCCCTGGGGTGCAGAGGATGCAGTGTTATGGGCTTTGCACAGAATCATTGCATTTAATACCAATCCAGCCTGTGGCAACCACGCTAATTGCTAACAAAGCATCAAGCCATCGAATAGAGGCACAGGGTGGGGAGTTCCTTGCAGCGGTCAGGGATTAAACCACGTGAGTCGAGCTGGGTGGTTTAGATGGCAAAACTTGGACGTACTTTCTGGGCTTCAGTTAAGGAGAGATGGGCACATGGTGGCACCTGTGGAAAGGAAATGGGTATGCAAAGAGCAAATTGCATTTAGGTGCAAAAAGCAGAGATCAAATTGCACCTAGGTGCTAGATGCAAAGAGCAAATTACATTTAGGTACTAAATGCAAAGGGCAAGTTGTATCATGGTGCAAAAAGCAACAAGCAAATTGCACCTAGGTGCAAAAATGCGAACAGCAAATTGCTTTCTGCATTAGTTTCCTGTGTCCCCCAGCCCTTGCTGTGGGTTTTGGATAAGAGCTCTCCAGCTCTTGGGGCACTTTCTTCCACCGCTCCAGCCTCAGGGCCAGTTTCTGGGTGCTGGGTAGCTGGGGGGGGATCCTTTGCTACAGGACATCAGCTCACAGGGCGGGGGGTTCTCTTTGCAGGCATGGCACTCGCTGCGCGGGGGAAGTGGCGGCGGCGGCAAACAACTCATACTGCATCGTGGGCATCGCCTACAACGCGCGCATCGGAGGTGAGGCTGGCGCCTGCCTGCGGCTCCCCTGCCCTTCGCTGTCCCCCTGAGGGACCGCAGCCACCCTGGTCATGCCGCTGGGCTCCCGGGGTGAGTGGGTGGTGGGGTGCTGTTCCCCCAGATATTGCCAGGAAAAAGTCTTCTCCTTGGTGCCCTGGCTGCAGGGAGCCCTGAGGGAGCCTGGAGGAGGGTGGGTGACATGGGGTGCAGGGGACTCCTGCTTCATATATTTTGGGGTGGAAGCATGCTGCTGGGGCTGCATCCTCACCGTGAGGATGTGTGTGGATAGAAGATACGGTAGTTTCATCCCAAGAAGTTCACAGCTGCTCTCAGGGGTCTGACCTTCTTGGGGTGGCTGCATTTGCTATGGTTGGTGGCGCCGGTTTAGCTTCAGAGCTGAAATTGCTCACTTGTGAGGTTAACATCTGCAGGTGAGCTGCCTGGGGGGGGACCTGGGCGGATCCACAAAATATCCTTGTGCGGAAAGCACCAAGGAGATGGGGGGCTGGGGCTGTGCGGGGTGGGAGGATCTTTGCCCAGTCCCTCAAATAACATGGTGCGCGGGAAGCAAAGGAATCTTTATCACCAAATGGGAGCCTGATGGTAATTAGTATCACAGAGCTCATTTGCATTAGCCTAGCTGGTTTTGGAGCCTGGGTTGAGCCGGGGCTGGTCTGGCCAGCCCAGTCTGGTATAGCAGCTGCTGGGGAGATGGGGGTGTTGGGGAGGGTGGGAGCGTGGTGTCCCGTCTGCATGGCTGGTGAGATCATGTAGGGGACAAACCACCTGGAGCCAGGCCCTCACCCGGGTTTTTAGCCCCATCCCTGGCAGGGCTGGATGAGGAGAGGGGCTTTTGCTGCAACCCCTTCCTACCACCCCACGCTGGGAGACCTCACTGTCAACCACCCATGGATGGATTCTGGGCTTAATTCCTTCTCTCAGCATGTTCATCCTGGCCATGCAAGAAGCAGCTTTCATTAGGGTTGTGTCTGCAGGGAGTCTTGCTCCTGGCCAAGCACCATCAGCAGTTCTCTGTGTTGGAAAAATCCCCCAAGGGAAAAAATAACCCTGGGGAGGGTGAATGGGGGAGTGGCAGGGGCTGTAAAGGCTGTGGCACTTCCCTCCATCCCCTCCCATCCTCTGGTGCAAGTGGGGTAGCTTCATGCTTCTTAGAGACTTCTTGCCTCTAAAAACCCATCTCCAAGCACACACCAAGCAGCAGCAGAGCAAGGCAAAGCTCTCTACAGGGTTTAAGGCAGTTTTGCACCCTACAGGATCAGGCCATTGCCTTCATGTTCCTTTTCAAGCCCATTTCTCTGCAGAAGCCATGGAGACGAGTTTACTTGTTGACTTTATAACGACCTATGGGTCTCATTTTAATTTGCTTCCTTTAACAAGTGCCTTGCCTTGGGGGTGTGCTGGGGAGGTGTTGAGTGAGACAAGGCACCTGGCAGAGGGCTGGGGGGCCGTGGGCTTCCCACAATGTGAACAGGCAAAGGGGAAAAATAAAGTCTGTAGCCATATCAAGTTTGGGATTGTGGAGGAAAATACGCTATAGCTGCAGTGAGAGTGATTTTAGATGGATTACGCAAATAAAGCAGCGATTAATGAGCATGAGTTGTTGGGGAAGCCTATTTGTCACACTCTGAGAGCTACCATCTAATTTTACCAGCTGCTCTTCAGCGCTCTTGCGTTGCTTTTCATTTGCTCTGGGCAAAATACATTGCTTCTCAAGAAACAAAAAGGGCTCCTGCCATTCCTCCTCCTCCTTTCCCCTCTCCTCAAACACCCACTTTGGAGGCCGGTATTGCTCCCTGTGTGGCAAAGAGCTCATTTATTTTGCAGCATCCTTCCCCACTCCCTCCTGCCCCCCATTATTTAACCAGGGGGTTCCCACATCGTAAGTGGTTTTCTCTGGGCTGGTTTTGAGTTGGCTTTGGGCTGGTTTTGAGTTGGCTTTGGGCTGGTTTTGAGTTGGCTTTGGGCTGACTCTGGGTTAGCTTTGAGCTGTCTTTGGGCTGCTTTGGGCCAACTTTGGGCTGACTTTAAGCTAAATTTAGGTTGGCTTTGGGTTGACTTTGAGCTAACTTTGGGCTGACTTTGGGCTCATCGATGAACATGCCAACATTTAGCAAGCACAAAAAAACATCTCTCAGCTGGTTTTGCTTGCGGCACTGCAACCAAGTGCAACTCAGACACCGGGCTCAGCTTCTTGCCCCTTCGTACACAGCAAAGAGAGGAAGTTTTTGTGAGCTGCTCTGCTCCCTCATTTTATGTTTCTAAGCTTATTTTTGGCTTGTAGGGGACAGTGTCAAAAAGAGATATTTGAGTTGACTGGTGTCCAGAGCACAGCTGCAGCTGTAAGGACATCTGCCTGCATTTGTTTGCTTAAAGAAAAAATACTTGTGGAAGGGGAAATGCATTTTTATAAATCAGACTCTTCCTGGCTGGCAAAATATGGTGCTGAAATTTCCAGCATCTCTTTTCCTGCAGAGGCTGTTTCTGGGCAGCCCTTTGGGGTGCCTGGCACCCTCTGCCCTCTGTGCAGAGGGGGCAATCCAGCAGGGAAAGGGTGAAGGGGAGTGATGGGGGTTGTAACCCTCATACTGCAGCAGTTTTCTGGAGATGTGCAGCTTTCCCAGTGAGAGCTGATGGGCTCTGCCTGCAAACTGCTGTGGCCGGTGCCTGCCACAGTGAGTGAGGTTATCCCAGGCAGCACTGTCATCCCACCATGGGTTAGGGTCCTGACTCTGATTTTGGCCATGCAGCCCACAGCCTGGGGCTTATCCTGGGGCTTCTCCCCACCTCGAGCACCGCTGGCATCAGCTGGGCAGTGACAGGGTTTGGGGACGGTCACAGTTGTCCCCACTTGTGGGGAGAGGCTTCATCCCACCAGTGTGCCGAAAGCTGGGGGGCCGTGAGTATTCAGGAAACACTGATATCCTCCAGGTGGAGAAATAATTTAGCCAATTAATTAAAATGGGGGAAACCCAGGTTTTTAGCGGGGGGATTTTGCCGCCGGGAAGTGCAGTACCACTCCCACTGCCCAATCCTCGCTGATGGAGGGGAAGTGAATTTTAACCCCCCCTCTCCATCACTTGTCATGAAGCTGCAACACAGCAAACTTTCCAAAATAGCTCCCCAGCATCTCGCTGCCGGGCTCGTTAGCGCGCGGGGCCATGGGTTGAAGCTATTCCAGGCGCGCCTGAGCCGTGCAGTTAACAAAGCCCTTTGATTGCAATCCTCGCACTTTCATCCAAGCCATTAAGCCCTAATGTCTGATGTTTTTGTGCTTTTAGGCATTCGTATGTTAGATGGCGATGTAACAGATGTTGTTGAAGCGAAGTCGCTTGGCATCAGACCCGATTACATTGACATTTACAGCGCGAGCTGGGGGCCAGATGATGATGGGAAGACAGTTGATGGACCTGGTCTATTGGCCAAACAGGCTTTTGAGCATGGCATTAAAAAGGTGTGGATCCCACAGCACCCAGACACACTCGCCCTCCTCCTCCTGCCCTGTGGGGAACGCGTGCCCCGTGGGGAACGCGTGCCGGGGCCACAACCAGCCTGGGGTCTTGCGCGGGGACGGGCGGCTCAGCCCCCTGAGGCGATGCCAATGCTAGGGCTGGGGCGGGGATGGGGGGGGGGGAGCGAATCATCTCTAATTTTTCCTAGTTTTCCCCGGCATCCCTAAGAGCTCCAGTGGATTTTGCGGCTGAGGGTGTTGACGGCGGGAGGTGCCCGGCGATGGCGTGGCCCCGGCGGGACTCCTCGGCATGGCCGGCCCCAGCGGGAGCATCCGGCAGCGCCGGGCGCCAGGCAGAGCTCCGGCAGAGCAGTCAGGCCCCAGGTTGAGTTGCGAAGCTCTGCCGGGCTGAGAAACCCAAAGCAGTTCTTGAGGGGTTGACTTTGCACCTCAAAATGTCCCCCTGGGTGACAGTGCAGAGAGGAGCAGCCACCCCCCCAGCATCTCCCTCCCCTCTTCTTCACCCTCCCCAGGCCCCCAGTATCCTGTCCTGGGGGCCTCCATCATATTAAGCATTTCCCTGGTTTTCCACCCAGAATGAGTGGCTGTGTTGTGACTGGGGTGGGATGTGGGTGCTGCCACAGGATCTGGCCATGGGGGCACAGGAAGAATTCAGATTATTGTCTCTGAAGTCCTCCAGTGAGAGGGTTCAGCTGGCATCACTCATGTTTGACAGCTGTCAATCCCTGCTGGGGATGCCCTGGCCTTTTTGCACCTCTTCTCTTCGGGCACTTTTAAAAAATGACCAATATTGGCTAAAAGCATTGGGCAAAAGACCTTTCTTGGCCGCTCGGTGGGCGCTGCGGGTTGAGGCTCTGCAGTGGGTGTCCCCTGGGTGTTTCGGCAAAGTTGGGGTTGGGGTTTTGCCACCGACAGCCCCAGGCAGGGCTTTGAACCCCCAATCCCGGCTTTGCTCCCTGCCTCCACTCCTGCCCCTGCTGCCTCTTCTCGCAGCATGCCGGGATTCGGGGCAGCCACAGGCCAGGGTGACGCAGCCTGCCTGTTATCTAAAAATAGGGTGGAGTGTTTTTCCCACTATTTACTTGATTTCCTGCCGGGGCAGTGAGCCTGCCGAGGAATCCATTGAAGTACCGGGGAGTTCACGCCATGTAAATACAGGCGAACAAGCTGCTTTTCAGACCTTATTTTTCCATGCAGGAGCAAATGGGCAGCAGCAGGGTACTTGCCCAGCACAGCTCCACTGTTTCAGGATACTTGTTTCTGTCTTCCCGGGGACATCAGACCCTGCCACCCCTGTCCCTATCCCCCCACTGCCACCCGTGTTTGTGCACCCACTATCCTGCATGCACAGCTCTTAATTGCCAACTTTTCCTTAAATAAGGAGGAAAGCTGCAAGCAGATAGTTAGCCGCCACCTTTAGCCCAAGCAAACAGCTGTAACTGAGTTATAAATCCTTAAAATTGAGTTTTTAATGGAAACATTAAAATAACCTTTATCTATTAGCGATAGGACTGCATTGGGGTAATTTATCATCTTCTTTCTCGCTCTTCCAGCCACACCTTATTAGTTCCTGAGCTAACGAGGGGATATTTATCCTGGGCTTTCATGGAGTACTGTTGGGCAAACACCCAAGCCCCAGCAGCACTACAGAAGCAGGGAGGTGCTGTGCATCCCGCATCCCACCGATGCGCTACGGGGGTGAGCAGGATCATCCCAAGCATTGGCCAGGGAGGGATTTTCTGGTATAAATAATGCCTGGATCCAGATCTTATAGTGGCCAGGAGCCCCTTGCTGGGATGACGTTGCTTTAGAGGATGGCAAATGAAGCAGTTGGATGTTCGGGGTCTGCTTGCGGAAATCTCGGTAGTTGCTTATTTGAGAGCAAAGGAAAAGAATTTTTTTTTTCCAGTCTGAAGGAGTTGCAATACGTGGTGATCTCTCACTCTGCCAGGAAACATTGTCAGGTGTTAGATGTGCATTGCTGTAGTGTCATTTATGTGCCTGTTCATGTCTTCGTGCAGACATGCTGGCTCCGAACCCACTTTCCTCCAGTGCAGCCCTGCCCAGACATCCCGGGGACGTGGGTTTGGACCAGGACTGAGCAGCCTTTCTCAGCACCCGCAGCTGCGACGCTCAGGGTGCGGGATGCAGGGGAGGTCTGGGCCCCTTGTCTGCTGATCCCAGTTGAAATCTCTGCTACATCTCCACATGCCTTTGGCAATCAGTGCCTGGTTTTACTCCTCCAATTAGTGATTTAGGAAAGCCTGGGTTGCATGCAGCAGGGCTGGTCCTTGGAGATGGGTGGATTTTTGTGTTGGAGAGCTGAATGATCACTGCATGTGCCAAGCACATGGGCTGGGATGCTGCTGCCTTGGAGATCCAGGAAACCCTGGAAAGCAGGACTGGAGGTGCCAGTAGCAGACTTGGGCTGGCAAACTGGGTTGAGCTCTCTGTGACATGTGGGAGGGCAATAATTCCCTTTGCAATTACACTTTTTCTTGCAGAGCTCCAGACAGGTCTATTAAATCTTTGCTAGGGAAATACCCACCCATTTTGGCTGGGAGGCAGCCCAGATAATGAAAACTTTCATAAAGTAAGGAAAGAGCCTGACTTAGCCTGTGTATCCAAAGGCAGGGTCAGCTCAGAGAGCCTCTGCCCCAGGAGGAAGGCGAGACAGGTAATAAACCATCCCTCTCCCCTCAGTGCTTAAAACCCACAATAAATCCCAGTGAATTCCTCTGGAGAAAAGCTGCTTTATTATTATTATTATTATTATGTTTATTATTATTTTTGTGGAGGAAGCCGCTGCAGAGCAGTGGGAGGGAGGTAAACACTAGATCTGCCCAGGCTAGTGCCGAAATCTCTCCGTGGCAGGAGTAGCCGTGGGGAGGATGGGGCTGCTCCACCGCCGCCACCGTGTGCTTCCATCGCCTGCCAAGCCCGGCAGCACGCCACCCTCCCCAGAGAGCCCTGCCTTACGGGGCAGGGAAGCGAACCAGCCACTTCATTTCCTGCCCTGAACCCTCCTGGGTCACCAAAAATCCTTCCTTGGGACCGCAGCACCCTGTTTGTGAACACCCACGGGGCTGGGTGATTCCTGGGGGTGCAAATCCTGGCAGCGGTTCGGATGGAGGATGGAGAGGTTCGCCCCTGCGCCGTCGGCTTTGTTAAAGGCCCCTTGTTGGCACCATGGCCGCTGCTGCCGGGCGGGATTTTCCCCCAGCTCCGGGGAGGTCCGGGTGGCTGGCACACCCCTCCCGCCCCCCCAATTCCTGGTGGGCTTTTGCAGCTGTACCCAGTGGGGACGGCTCCATCAGATGTTCCTGCCAAGCAATGGGGAGGGAAGAAAAGGCCAGGATTAAAAAATAAAAAACAAACAAAAGGAACCTGAAAGATAGGCCAAGGGAAGGTTTCTGGTGATTTGGGTGGGTTTGTGACAGGCTTTGCTGGCTCAAGGCGATGGAGACATGGGTTTCGGGGTGTTGCCTTTTGGCTCCTCCCACAGAGCCATCCCTGCACCCCAGAAAGCGCTGCCCCGGGTGTTACTGCCTGGTCCAAGGGCTCTGAGCATACCAGATGTTTTCCCCCAGGAGACCCCGTGGTAGATGCCAAAATCCCCCTCGCCGAGGGTCTCCCATCCTCACGGGGAGTCGCTGCCTGTAAAACTGGGGCTGGCTGAGCTGAGGGGCACATTTGCAGGGGCTGATCCAAGGGCTTAGCGCTGGCCAGGATGGGACCCGTCCTTCCACCCCAACCAAAGAATATGTCCAGATGGAAAAAATCAGGATAACTGACAGCATCCCAGCGCTGGGGAGGACTGCCCCCTCCTCCCCGTGCTGAGACGGTCTCTCACCCTGGACAAATACTTCCTCTCACCCCCTGTCCTCTCTCTGCCCACAGGGCCGCAGGGGTTTGGGGTCCATTTTTGTCTGGGCATCGGGGAACGGTGGCAGAGAGGGCGACTACTGCTCCTGCGATGGCTACACCAACAGCATCTACACCATCTCCATCAGCAGCACCACCGAGAATGGCTACAAGCCCTGGTACCTAGAGGAGTGTGCCTCTACCCTCGCCACCACCTACAGCAGCGGGGCTTTTTATGAGCGGAAAATAGTAAGTTTTACCCCAGCGTTGAGTGAGGCATCATTGCCTGGATGTTTTCTGCGTGGCTGAGCTGGATGGTGGCTCGGTTGTAAGAGCCGGGCTTTGCCCTTAGCCCTGCAGTGGGTTTTGTTCGTGCTTTTTTAAGGTGGGGCCAAAATTGCTCTGGTCCTTGGGAAGAGCTCAGGGATGTGGCATTTTCCCTATGTAAATGGGTGAAAGGGCTGGAGGTTTGCAAAAATACCAGTGCAAATATTTACCTGTCCCACAAAGTGCCTGCTCGCCGTATGTCCTGTGCTTATAAAAAGGGAATTTTGAGGATTTTTAACATAAGACAGAGGAAAAAAAGGAAGGATGGAGGTGTTTGGCAGGGATGTGACAACCCCAAGTGGGAGGAGAGACTTTGCGGAGCCCAGGAATTGCCTGAACACCTGTGCACATGTGGAGCAGTCTGGTTTTCCCTGCTGCCCAAGCTATATTTGCCCTGTCCCAACAAGTGCTGTACTCTTGTGACAGCAAAGCATTTCATTACCAACATCCCTGTGCATCATTTGAACCTCAGGCAGTAAAATATCACCCACTGGCAGGTGCTTTACCCGAGCTGGGAGGGAGTTTTCCACCCAAATTAATTTTTAGACAAAAACTGTGGGGTTTTTACAAGTCTTTTTTTTTGTTTTGTTTTGGTGTTTTTTTGTATTCAGGACTGATTTGTTTGGCCCCTAAAAGATTAATTTCCAGCCAGAAAACAGATTCCAAGTGCCGTTTCTGTGGCACTCAGGGGTGTTTGCATGGCTGAGGCCAGCACCAGTCCAGTGCTGCTGAAGCATTGCTGGGCAAAAAAGCAGCTTCCAGGGGTACCCTGGGGACAAAGTGGGTGGCACATGTTCCTCCTGCTAAAAAAATCACAAGATTAGCTCAAAATCTAGGAGTCTTTTAAAAATGTAACCAACTGAGCATCTCTTTGCCTACCTCCTTTCCTCCAGCTTTTAGTACCCAAGCATCATGCTCTGCTCTGCCCTGAAACAAAAAAGCTGGAAATGGCTTTTTTTGTCCTTTTTTTTTTTTTTTTTTTTTTTTTCCCCATGCAAATGTAAATTCTTGCCTGATGCCAGGAACTGGAGCTTTTAAGGAAAGCTTTTAATATGGCATAGCTCAACATGCACCTGTGGGTGCATACCCATGCCAGCCCTACCCTGCTCACACCACTCCATCCACAGCTTTTCCTCCAGCTGACCCACAGCAAAATTTTTTTTCCCTTTTCAAATAATTTTTGCAGCTTTGAGCAAAAGAAAATGTAAGCAGGGGTGTTTACTCATGTGCCAAATGTATATGCAGCCCATTTTGGGGGGCTCTGGGCACCACGATTGCATGGGAGTTGTGGCAGGGGTTGGGTACCTGCAAGCTCTGCTCCCCACTGGCAGCACCCCAAGCGAACCTGGGGTGCTTGATGGGTAGCACCCACGCTGGGAGCATCTCTGGCTGTGCAGGGGCTGCAGCTCCTCTCTCCGCAGGTCACCACGGACCTCCGGCACCGCTGCACGGACGGCCACACCGGCACCTCCGTGTCTGCCCCCATGGTCGCAGGCATCATCGCCTTGGCTTTGGAGGCAAAGTAAGTGTAACCTCCCCTCAGCTTGCAGGGGAAATGTTCCCACATTTAGTACCTGCGAAGCAAAACCAGAAAGAAAAAAGATGTTTTTTTTCCTCTGGAGCAACTCAAAATAGGGTAAAGTTATTCTAAATTGCTCCTTTGTGGCAAGGTTTGACACAGCGTTGTTGTTTTGCATCTAATCTTCCTGCAGGTGTTTTATTGATCTAATTCTTCACTTGTTGCCATCTGTTGAAAAGTTGAGGTTGGTGAGATAAGTCAGGCTTTTCATTTGGTGCATTGAAACCACTGGCAGCTGGCTCCAACAGGAGTTTTATAAATACTTCCTGGAAAAATAATGTCAGAAAACATCACAGAAAATGGAAAATGTCTGTAGAAGTGATGGTTTTAAGCAAGTGTTTCATTTCTGGGGGAAAAGGACTACTTTTGCATAATGTCAAAAACCCACACATGGGTACTGGCAGTGACACACTCCCTGGTTCAAATAAGCTGGTCTTTGCCTCTTGTCCCATCCTGGTCACATCACGGGTCCATACCCAGCCCAGGAGCAGCCCTGCACAGGACCAGTTTGGGCATCCCCAGATGCTCCCCCTCCATGAAGCATCATCTCACGTGCTTATCACTTATATTATTTTTATGGGGTGAAAATAAAAATAAGGCTGCAAATAAGCCTCAGGGCAGTGCTGCGCTTGCATCCATGGATAGCGATCATGGTGTGTCGGCTCCAGTCCCTCTCCTCTGGTTTAATCCCAGTGCCTGGGTTGGGTGAGCATGTTTCCAGAGATGCCATTTTCATTACAAATATATTATGAGCTTTAGATGTAATTTTTGAATTGTTTAGCTGAGGCGTAAAATGCAACATTAAGTACCAGAGCTTGGTGCTCAGGCACTCCATTATGACGGGAAGAAATAAATTGAATTTCTTTTCTTAAATGTTGCTTGAGAGCAATATAAATCCCAGCTTGAGATGCTGAAGAACTGACTGTAAGAAAAGCCTGGAAAATTTTTCAGCAATATCCCTGGGCTGGGGTCTTGGAGGGGGCTCAAAAGCACACAGTGCTCAGTGTCCAGCACCCTGAACACAAACCTCATGCAAACTCAGCCTAGGGAACGTTTTGGGCTTCATTTTTCTGTTAAATGAACAACCCAGGTTTTTTTCCCCGAAACTTTTGCTGTTATTCCAATAAAGGGAAAGTTTGCTCAGCACTGTATATCAGCGAGCTGCTGAGCCCCGGTACCCTGCCTCAGGATGTGCTTTGTTCCTGATGTCCTACAAGAAAATGGGGAAAACCTTCCTGATTTGCTCCATTTATACCCCGGAGCATGAGAGCTAGGTACCTTTGGCCAGGAATGCTGCAATGTCCATGGACAGTGGCATCCCTCCCTGGGGCACCCCACTCTGCCTCGGCACCCCAGGTGATGGCCAACCTCCAGTGCGTCGGCATTTAAGTCATTGATTCATGCTGGTTTGGAGCAGGAAAGAGGTTTGGGGTCTCTTTTTAACCAATTGGATGTCCCTGCTGCTTCTGGGAAGACTGGGAGCAGCAGAGCCATCCCCATGAGCCATGTTTTCTTGCAGCCCCCTGCTCACCTGGAGGGATGTCCAGCATCTGCTGGTCAAAACCTCACGGCCAGTGCACCTGCGAGCAGCCGACTGGAAGACCAATGGTGCAGGGCATAAAGGTGAGGGGCCGCAGGGGCAGAGGCAGTGTGGTGAAAATGACCATGAAAGGGAAAATAAAGGTCACCAGATCTTCTCTGGTTGGAGCGTTCATCCTGGATGTCCTTTCTCAGCTGGCTTGGGTGCTTCTTCTATCAGGCTGTTGAGCAGAGGGAGGAGAGGGCAGTAATTTTGCGGGATGCTTGGAAGCCTTCCTTGGTGGTGGCTCTCCTGAGCTGCAACATTGACTGTACCTTTCTGTGGGCTGCTCCCATCAATAGGTTTTCTGTGGTGCCAACACAGATTTGGGGTGTAACTTGGGCAGGAGGATGATCTCCATGTGTTGGAGCACCTTGTATCCAACAGGATCAACTCCATGCCTTCCCCAGTGGGTGGAGAATGCTCCAAGGAGGAGCTGCTGGGCTCTGCTTGGAAGGCAGTGGGTTTCTGAGTCTTCTCTCTTTCCAGTTAGCCATCTATATGGCTTTGGTCTGGTGGATGCAGATGCTATTGTGGTGGAAGCCAAGAAGTGGAAGGCAGTCCCTCCCCAGCACATCTGCGTGGGAAGCCTGGACAGAGTGCCCAAGTGAGTGTTGTGGGGCACGGGGGCTCTCCCAGGGCATGCAGATACTTGGAAGGAGTTTTGATGGAGCCAGCTCTTGCGATGCAAAGGCTCAGCTGTTTTCCCAGCATTTGGAAAGGGAAACTGGGAGTTGGGGTGGCCGAGATGAGCCCCATATGCAGGCGAGGTGATGTTCATTGATTTTATGGTCAGAGTGACACACACCATTGCCCCGAGGTCTGTTTATTGCCCCAGAAGTGCCCATGCAGGTTCTGTGCCTATAGCTTGGCTCAGAGTGGGTCCTGTGGGGGCTCTCTGGGACCAGCTTTGACAGCGGGTGATTTATTTTTGCCCTTTCTGTGATTTAGCTTCCCAGGTGGGCGATCAGCAGGGAATTTTGAGGGCTGACAGTGAGAGACCAAAATCAACTGGCCTGCTGGGTCCCACATGAGCAGTGACTGATTGGGCTCTCCTCGTTCTTCTACCAAACACCTCGTCTTGATGGAAGACACCAAAAGCTGGTGCTCTGTTGCAAGGGTTCCCAAATTTCCATTACCACTGCCTGGCTGTAGAGCAAGTTGAGTTGTTCATCAGAAAAGCAGTTCCTTTGGAAAGAGTGGTGCATGCAAAGCAGGAATGAATTTGGAGCCAAGTGTGTTCATGAAACTATTTATCTGATACAGACACTAATTACAACCCAAAGAGGAGCGTTGTGCTGATAATTATAATAAAGCAGCGCCCTTGCAGCCCATAAGGCATAGATCTTAGAGGCAGTTCAAACCCATCTCGTTACCATCAAGCAATTCAGCAAATTCCCATGCTAGGACACTGTGTTGCAATGGTGGAGTATAATTTTTGCTGTGAAGCAGTAGGAGACCGGGTTCAAATGTAACTGGTGATGCTCTGCCCATCCCTGGCAGGTACATCCGTGCGGACCACGTGCTGCGTGCCAGCACCCTCAGCAGCGCCTGCGCCGATCACCGAGACCAACACGTGCTCTACTTGGAGCACGTCGTGGTGCGGCTTAGCATCTCGCACCCGCGCCGGGGCGACCTCCAAATCAGCCTCATCTCTCCAAAAGGGACGAGGTCGCAGCTCCTTGCCAGGAGGTGAGAGCAGCCTGAGCCAGCACGCATCTGGGCTGGGCAGTAATCCTCATTTAGGGGGTTGCTGCAAGTTTTCTCAGTTTTTTTGTGAAGGCCAGGGGCATGCTTGGGTCTTAGCTGCAGGAGGGCTCTGTGCAAGGGTGGGTGCATGCAAGGATCCCTAAAATCCTTAATTACCTATCTACCTTTTTTAATTAAATAAGACATTCGAAGTCACACTTCTTGATGCATGGCCTTACTGTTGCAGGGTGTTTGACCACTCCAATGAGGGGTTCAAGGGCTGGGAGTTCATGACTGTCCACTGCTGGGGGGAGCGGGCGGCGGGGGAGTGGACTCTGGAGATCCACGACACGCCATCCCAAGTACGCAACCCTGCGGTGCAAGGTAAAGAGTCCCCCAGTATCCCAGTCCCCCAGTGCCTGCCAGTCCTCCTCACCCCCAAAGCTCTTTGAAAGCTGCTTCGCTTGGCTGTATCATTTGCTGCAAGTTTTACGTTCCTCAACAAAACGGTATTGCTCAAATTTTTCAAAAATGGGAGTAAAAGTTGAGCCCTGAGCACAGGAGGCTGCCGGTCTGGCTGAGCTGGGAGCAGGTTTTCTCTCACCAACAAACTTGTTGCAACCGAGAGCCAGGTTTCCAAAATTAAACTGTAATGAGGCAAAACGAGGAAACCCGAGAGCTGTAATTGTTGTTTGTTTGTTTTGCTTCGCTGCTGGGACATCTGGCGCGTGGGCTGGTTGTGCAACGGCGCAAGGGGACGATGCCCCTCGGGCTGCAGACGGATGGACATCCTCCCTGGGCTGCCACCATGCTGGCGGGGGGTGGCTGGGCTCAGCCTGGCCCCCTGCGTGTCCCCAACCCTGCTGTGTCCCTCCCTCCCTGACTTGGCCGCCTGTTCCCTGACCCCTTCCCGGCAAAGGAGCCGGGCTGGCGGGATCCGGCCCCACTGGGAAGGGGCAGCCGCCTCACCGGCTGATGGCAGTGGGGCATGAAGCTCCCTGCCTGGGGCTGGCGTGCATTGCGGGGGTGTTAAAATCCACACGCTCATTGATAGGAAGCCAGGAGTATATTAAAAACCTCTCCCACGCGACTTTCTGGCGGGAGGCGCACGTGGGGGTTCATTGTGCAGAAAGTGTTTCTGTTTGCTGCCTTCACCCAAAATCTTTTGAACTCGGAGAGCAGCGGTGAAGCGCCCACAGAGCTGCTTTTCTCCCTGTATTTACAGTTTGTGGTGGGTGTTTCTGAGCCCCTTGCGGGTGTCAGGGCTTGGCTTTACCTGGCTTTGCAATACTAAATGAAAATGAGTTACGTTAAGTCACCACCCTCAAAGGGTCTGCACTGGGTTTGAAGCAGAGAGGGCAAAGCAGAAGGGAAAAGAGGGACAGTGCTCCCAGCCCATGGCAGAAACAGGTATTAAATGTTAATTTAAGACCATTAGTTTAAACCAGTTACATAGATTAATTTAACACCAATTAAATACTATGGGTGTCCTGTCACTAGCCTTGCGGCATCCCCAACGTCAGCCCCTTGCAGCCCAGGCTGGGACATTTTAGATTTAAAGCAAATTTAATTCTTTTGCCAGATGCATGGATGGACTCTTCCCCAGGCGATGCCACCCAAGCTCTCCCCTTTGCAGGCTCCACACTGGTGTTGCTTGCTTGCAGCAGTTGGGTCCTCTCAGCCCCTTCGGAGAGCCAAGGGATTTAGGTGTTAGAAATTTTAAGCCCTTCCTGGAAATGCAGGCATTAGTAGTTAAGGCTGAGCATGCCGCCGGTGTGAAGCAACTTGTGTTGATAGAGAATTGAAAGAAAACAGTGCTGGAAAGAAGAAGCTGAGTTTTTTGGACCCCCTCCCCAAAGCAGTGTGGGTTGGGGAGGACCCCAGTGTGGGTGTAAGGCTGTGAGGGGTCCCCAGCCCCTGTGTGCAGCTCAGGCTCTGGTGGCTTCTGCAGTGTTTCAGGGGACACTGAGCTCAGACCTCTGACATGTCAGATAGAGGGATGGCTGGAACAAGAGCAGCAAGAAATAATCCAGTGTGTGCCAGGCGGCTTTCATCAGACAGATATAATCCTCCATTATGGAGCTTTTAAAGTTAATGGTTCTCTCCGCATGTTAGTCGTGAAGGCTATGGTGATGCTGTGGTTCATCAGACGAGTTATAGAATAACAAATCCCTTGTAGATGTTTAAACGGCTGCATTTGTGCAGGCTGGCAGCTCAGGGGCTTGTGAACATTTCTGGGTGCTTGTTGTTTGCTGCTGCATTGCTGAGCCAGTGGTGAAGCCCTGACAGTGGTCCATTCTCCTCCTGCTTCCCCCAAATCCGGGTCCCCCAGGGAGGGGCAGGATGGGGAGCGGGATGGATGATGTTGTGCCTACCCCACAGGGAAGCTGAAGGAGTGGAGCCTCCTCTTCTATGGGACGGCTGAGCACCCCTACACCACGCTGGGCAGCCCCCAGTCCCGTGGAAGGACACTGGAGGTGCCGGCATTGGAGATGGAGCCGTCAAGAGCTGCCTTCCTCCAGAGCCAGGTGGAGGTGGTGGAGGAGGAGGAGGAGTATGCGGGTAAGCACCAGCTGAGCCGCTGCATTGTCCACCCCAAAGTACCCAGGAAAATGCAGACTCAGATAAACTGAGGGAGCTATGAGGCCTGATTCTGCCTAGGGCTGAAGCAGGCTGGGAGGAGCAGTGCCTGTGGCCAGCATGGGGCAGCAGGACGGTGAAATTAGAAGGTAGCAGAACGCCCCGTCCCAGTGCTCCCACCACAAATTGGTGGTGCAGCTGTCTGAGGAGTAAAAAAAGCTCCTCTGCCCACCTTCCGCCCCAGCGCGGGCATGGGTGGGTGTCCCTGCTGGTCCCTGAGGAGTGGGTCTGGCCCCTCTTTCAAAGTTGCTCCTGCACCAGGGTGTTCGGCCGGAGGATGGTCGGGTGGGATTTGTGCCAGGGAGGATGAGCTGGAGGAGAGGCGAGCACCCGGCACCATGCAGCTCCACGGGATAGATAGGATAAGATATATAAGATAATAGATATAGGATAAGTGGAGGGTCTCCAGCCCCTTCTCTGCGTCTGTCAGTTCAGGGCAGGTGTGCTCAGACCATCCTGGCAGTGGGATCTGGGGGAGGCTCAGTCTCTCTCCCCACTGAGCCTGTCTCTCCCTCCTCAGGTCCGTGTCACCCTGAGTGTGGTGACCAGGGCTGCGATGGCCCCAACGCTGACCAGTGCTTGAACTGCATCCACTACAGCCTGGGCAGCATGAAAACCGGCAGGTGAGGGGTTGTGGGGTGTCCCCATGGGGTCCCCAGGCGCTGGCAGCACCTTTCTCTGGGGCTGGCACTGCGATGTGGGTTGTAGATGTTTGCACAGAGGAAGAAGCATATGAGAGAGAAAATGGAGGGAGGAGGCAGCGTGGGGATCCCTGGACTAGGGTGTGATGGTGTGGGGGACACAGAGCTGGAGAGCCCTGAAAGGCCTTGGCCATGTCATTGCGCTGGGGAAGAAGCATTGGCTCCACCAGCCGGGGTCACCCATGCCCAATGAACAGCTGGCTGAGGTGCTAAATCACTTCTAAAATTGGAGTTCTACTCCTCAATCTATTGGGCTGGCATGGGGAAAGTTACCCACCATTGAGGCTGCTGTTCAAGAGAGTCCCCAGCTCTGTATTACAGAGCCACAATATTCAAGACACCCTAAATCTTAAGACAGAAATGAACGCAGATGCCTGACTACCGGGATGTGGCTGGCTGTTGTCACCAAAGCTGGGATGCTCTTGGTTCCTTCCCCAGGATGTGTGTGAGCTCATGCCCCGCGGGGTTTTTTGGCGACAAAGGTGCCAGGAGGTGCCGGCGGTGCTACAAGGGCTGTGAGCGCTGTGTTGGGAGGGGACCGACCCAGTGCACGGCGTGCAAGCGGAGCCTCTACCACCACCAGGAGATGAGCACCTGTGTGGTGCTGTGTCCACCTGGGTTTTACGCCGAGGAACGTAAGGATGTTTATCACTTGCAAGCTGTAGTATGAGGATATGAAGGGGTTGCTTCTATTTTAAGTGCTATAAGTGGAGAAAACACCTTGATTTTTGAGTATTGGCTTTGAATTTCCCCCCTCAACCCTCTTTGCACAGTGAAGGGAGGAGGAAAACCTTTGGGCGTTCAGAGGGTGGTGCAAAGCAGAGGCACTCAACTCAGCTCTTAATTAGAAGACTAATTAATGATCCTAGCTTGCTTACAAAGCATATTTCTTCTTAGCAAGCAATGACAGATAAGGTCATCTGCACTAGCAGGGACCCGTCGCGGTGGGGGATGTGCCTCTCCTCCCTGGGGAGCTTGTGCTGAGCTGCAGTGGGACTCTGCGGCTCCGATGGTGCTTGCAAATCACTGTCCGGATTTTATTGTCCCTGCCTTGCTTTGTTTTTTGAAAGGTCAGAAACGTTGTCTGAAATGTCATCAAAGCTGTAAAAAATGTGTCGGCGAAGCTGACAAATGTACTGCATGCAAAGATGGATTCAGGTAAAACACCAGCATGGGAGGAGTTTATACCTGCAGCATGGGTACCTGTGGTTTAAAATTGGGAAAACTGATGGGAAATTAGAGAGTGAATTAAGGACCCAAGATCCTGTGGCATGGAGCTGGGAATTTAAAGGTGGTGCTTTGTGTCCCTTTCTTAGCTAAAAAGCATGATTTAAATTTAATTTCCTTTTCTCCAGCTTTTGCCAGGGTGGTGGGTAGGTGCTTTGCTGTGAGCTCAGAAGTGCTCATCCAAATTTGGTGACCTGTGAGCAGAGCAGCTCCCAGCATCGCAGCGTCTCAAATGGGGGAAAAAAAAGCAACAAAAACATTTACAGTGCACGTTGCAAAGTGCATGTTTCCTCCTGAGTCTCAGGCAGCTCCATCAGAGCTGTCCCAGCCAAACAGGTCGCTTGGGTTTGCTCATCTGGCAGAGCCAGTGCTGGGCTCAGCTGCTCCAGGCAGGCTGAAAATGCTCCCCACAAGTGCAGAAACCCTTCCCTCAGCTTCATCCATGCAGGAAAATTTTATCTGATATACTTGTCGAGTGGGGCTAGTATAGGATAGTGGTTTTCCAGCAATGCAGGTGCAGGTGGGGCAGCCCCAGTCCCGCGAGGAGCACCAGGTGCCCTTGCTGCTGGCCCCATGGCTCCTGCGGGATGCCGAGCCCAGCCACAGGGGCAAGCAGCATCAGCACTGGGGAGAAACTGTTTTCCATCCCCAAGTTCACATGGAAGTATGATCCCGTAGCGCTTTGCTTCGCTCAGGGGCTCTACACAGGCCAAAGCCACGGTGTAGCAGCGGGGCGCTCTCAGACAAGGAAATTGCTGCTGCCAAAAAATTATCTACTCCCTCAGAAAAGCAAAAGTGGAGGCACTTGTCAGACATAATCCACACGGCGCTTGCTTTTTATTGTCCAATATCCTTTTAAGCCGAGACTTCAAATCATCCCTGCCATGGAGAAGCAGCACCGGCCCAGCCACAGCACTGAACCAATTTCCTTTTATTCCAGTGAGCCTCATGGTGTTAAAGGTCTTTGGGAGAGCCTGGCTGTCTGCCCACAGGAAAAAACAATTTTATTTCCCACTGGATACTTAATTAAGGAACCTGCAGTCATCCCTTTGTTCCAGACAGGACTTTAATTTCTCCTGAAGCGCTGGCTGGCTTTCCAACACCTCCTGCACTGTGGGCTGAGACTGCTGTAGGGCACTGGGGGATGCAGAGATGGGGATGGGCTGTGTTGTGTCCCCAGAGCCTGTAGCTTTGGGTGCAAACGTCCTCTCTGCTTACCTGGCAGCCTGGCAGGAGAGAGCTGTGTGCCAGAGTGCCAGCCTACCATGTACCTCAGCTGGGAGCCCCGGCAGTGTGAGACCTGCCCCGCCAGCACAGGTATGTCCTTCTCCCTGCAGCATCCCCATGCAAAACCCCAAGACCCTCGTGCATCCAGAGCTAATGCCCACCGTACCCACCCCGAGCCCAGGCAGAGTGTGCCGGAGGAGAAGCAATCCCATCTCTCCAGCACATCCTGTGAGGTGCTGGGAATATGTTCATATTGGAAAGGTTTTTAGAGAGTTTTTACATTTTTATTAGAGCCATTCTTTATTTTGTGATCCCTCTGAAGCCAGGTGCTTTGGTTTAATAAGGTTGCGGGGGAGGCCGTAAAACCCTCTCGGAGTGATGGAAGATGGCTTTGCAGCATATAAAAATGTCAGGCAGCTGAGGCACATTATCCCGGCTGCCCCATGGGGCTGGACTGGCCACTGCCGGCTTCCCCCCGCTGCCCGAAGTCACTCGGCGTTCCCTTTAAATACTGCTTTTTTCACTTCTTGAAAGTCCAATTATTTTCCATTGTTAATGTTTGCATCTGCCCTTGAAATCATCATAGATCTGGTGATAATACGATCTCTAGACAATTCATGTTCAGTGGCATGAATCTCATCTATCATACATGGGCAATTTCCTAAGACTAAATCCAAAATATTTATTGATCTTGTTGGCAAGCATGGAAGGGAACTGGCTCTTAATCCCTTAAGAAAATTACTTCCCTTCTAATTCTTATTCCAGTCAGTGTAAATGTACTTCACCACAATTATTTTTCAAGCCTTTTCTCGTCTCCTTTTCCTGCATAACCATTTCTCAAGCTCGGTGCATGGAAGGCCTCTAATAATACCACCTCCATCACTGAGGTTTGCTGTCCAGCCGCAACACGCTGGCATCAGAGTGGGGCCCTCTGCTTTCCCAGCTCCGAGCCCTTCCCTCCTCCAGCTCCTCCGCAGCCCAATTTAGCATCTCTTTTTACACGCCTTACTTTGCATAGGGTGGGAAAGCCAAATTGGTGCACACTTGGGTGCGGTGGCTGATGCCCTGGAGGGGATTTTGATGTGCTGTTCCATGCCGAGCTGCTGTGGCCAGTTCTTGGCTCTGCAGAGGGGCAGAATGCTGGGTCCTGGCTGGATTTTTTGGGATGGGAACTGGGCTTTTTGGCATGGGAGCCAAGCAACAGCACAGGACCCTGGTGGCACAACAAACAGCTTGTTCACTCCTGGTCATGAGTGGGGCAGAACCAATCTCACACAGGGTTGCAGCCACCACTGGCACTGTCCAAAATCACATCTGCATTCTCTCTTGTCCCAGCAGGGCCAGGCGAGGAAGACTGTGCACCCTGCACCCCTGAGGGTCCTGCACCCCACTGGCACTGTGTCCCCTCCTGCCGTGAAGGCTTCTACCCCGCTGACAGCCATGGGCTGCCAAACAAAGTCTGCAAGAGGTACGGTGCCACCCCAGTCGTGACCTGAGCAAAGCCATGACCGATGGGGAACACTGACAGCGCTGATAAAAAAAAAAATAAAAATGCTGAAAACAGCTCACAGCTGGAGCTGTTTACTAGGGAAATTAAAATAGGGATGAGGGAGCCAGGGCAGCTGTGGGGCTGGACCCCACACGCCCCTGCCCTATAGATTTAAGAGCAGTGAAGTTGCATGCTCCCCCGCTAAGCCAGCCAGCCAAGATATCTTCAGGCTACAGTGGAAGGGAATCGGCCCTGGCCCCAGGCTCTTTGGAGGAGGAGTGGGAGGAATGGTAATGTTTAGGTAAATATTCTAGCTTTCAATCAAACCTGCTCCATTTGCCCTGTGGCCGTGTTGGAGGAGCTTTCTCCCGCTCCTTGGCCCAGCATGGAAATTGCATGCAGGAGACTGGGGAGATGCTGGGAGGCAGCAATTTGCTCCCACTCTCTGGCACTCTGGCTTTAAGAAGGGAGTGGATCCAGCCTCATTAAAACAAACATGAAAGGGAAGGATTAAAGGTGACTTGGGAACACACAACACAGTCCCTGCCTGCCCAGGGTTTCACTCACCCGTGCTGCCTTGCCAGCAGGGAGGAACAAGGGACCAGCATCCCTTTCCAGGGATTTTGGGTATGGTTTCCACAAGCAAATGTCCCCAGGCAGGAGGCACAGCTGCTGGGCTATTTTTCCTGATGAAACAGATGGGAGCAGCACAGGTTCCCTTTGCAGCCCTTTTTCTAACTGGGATTGATGGGAGGAGAGGTGTATGTCCCTCTGAGCCTTAAAAGCAGGCGAGGGAAGTCTAGCTGTCACTGGGCATCGAGCTGGCACCAACGAGCCTGTTTTTCCCAGGGTTACAATAACTTTTCAAGCTTCAGATTCACCGTTTTCCATATCCTCCAGTTCAGTCTGGAGGTCGCAATGCCAGCAGACACGTTTTCTGGCTGACAGCCCATTTTGGATGTCCGGTGTGGGTGTGAGTTCAGACCACGGCATGGTCTCTGTCCCCAGGTGCGATGATCACTGCTCAGCCTGTGAGGGCTCTAGCGGAAACTGCCTCAAGTGTAAAGAAGGTTTCAGCCTCCTTGGTGGATCTTGTGTAACAAATGAAACCTGTACCAATGGTGAGTAGTTGTGGCAGAACCACTGGCACTGTAATGCTTCCTCAGTAGCAACAATGAGGGGTTTGGGGGATTCCCTTCACAATGTAAAGCTGAGACAGTGCTGAAGCTCCTGAGCTTGCTGGAGCACGGCTGCAGCGAGCTGGGCTCTGGCTGTGGTGGGCAGGCAGGTTACCTGGCAGAGCTGCTGGATATCTGCCTGTTGCTGAAACACATCCAAGCGTTTGTATTTTGTTACAGTTTAGTCTTGGGGCTAATTCTCCCACTCGCTGCAAAGCTGCTTTATTCCTTCATTAAAGTTATGTGAAAGATGCCCTTAAAAAGTGACTCCTTTTCAATTCTCTCTCCTCCAACACTGGAAGGAATTGCACTGCCTGTTCCGTGCAATGTTTGTTTATTTAAAATGTTAATCTGCTCTCATTTTCTCTTGTTCCTTGCCTCGGCCTCCCAGCTGACAAGACTTTCTGTGAGATGGTGAAATCAAACAAGCTCTGTGAAAAGAAGCTGTTTGTGCAGTTCTGCTGTCAGACGTGTCTTATGGCCGGGTAAAGTTCAGCGGCTGCATCCATCCAGGACTTCCACCAACTGCCAGCCCAGTTTTGCCAAATGTTTAGGACAAAAGTTTATTTTTTCAGCTTTGGGAGAGTTTACATGGTGCTGTCAAGCATTTGCTCGTAAGTTTGATAGCTTTAATATCACTGTCAGTATGTTTCTATAGCAATATGTTAAGCAGAGATTGGATCGTACCCCGAATGATCAAGACCTGAAAGGCAGCAGACAAGCGGTGATATTAATACTCTCAAACACTCCTCGTGAGCAGGGACTGATGCATGATCCATGTACACACACTTGGTTCTTCGCAGAAATCCTACTGACCTGCCCGCTCTGAGCGGCTGGCGGGAGCCCTTGCTGCAAAGGATGCAGGACTTCACACATCTGCGAAGAAAGAGCTGTTTCTGGCTGAATTTTTGGTACCCTTTTCTGCTAGGTGACGGCTGATATAAACCTGCATTGCAAATGGCCAGTGCCATGCTCTGTACATACATAAAACGATGAATTAGGTGGTTTCTGGAGCAGTGCCCTAAAGCCTGCTCTGGCACTCCTGTTCAGATTCGGTCGGTAGCTGTTTCTCTCTGGCCGTGGCAATAACTGGAGATTTGAGGACCAAAGCGAGAGCTGATCCACATGGCTCTGCAGACAGGTCAGCCCAGCGAGTCTGGCAGGGCTCTGCCCTGTGGGTAACTGCGGGCAGGCAAACCCCTTGTGCCTACAAGGAGTCTTGGGGACTTGGCGGGGTTCATGTGCATGGTCCAGCCTGTGGGGTCACAGCATTACCACAAAATGTATTTCCCTCCTGGAACTACTAGTAAGTTGCTGATTAATTCAGTTCTGGAATGAGCTAGATCCTTCCACTAAACAAGATGGTGTCCCAGTTAATATTTTCTGGTGTTTTGCGTTACAATCCTTCCCCTGTTTCTGGGTATACCCCTCTCTCACGAAGTCCTCCTATTCACAGCAGTGATTTTTCTTGGGCATCTGTTTCCAAAAGAGACATTCTAGGGATCCAGCCAGGAAACTTAATTCTTCAAAACCCTTCCCTGAAACAAACCTTTTCATGCTCTCTCTTAATAGTAAGTCATGTGGTGTTTATATAATTGTGTTTAAAATATCCTTGGCTATGTTGTTTTACAGATTTTTAAAAAATAACTTATACAATCCTTGTTTTTTCTCTGGACTATTTTTTATATGGGAGCGGGGAATCTTTTTGTGTCTTACATCCTCCTTTTCTTCTCTCTGACCTTGCAGAGCTGCTCTTTGCACCAGACGTATGTAAACACTTTCTTATGCTGCATGTTCTGATTTTCATTGTTAATAGTTTTAACGAGTTAAACCTTTTGCCAATGACATTCACAGTATGAATTGTCACCAGTTCCTGACAGAGCTGGGATAATCCCTGCTTGGTTTCGGTTGCAATGACACACGTCCTGCCCGGGCATGCCTGCTTAGAGCTTACCTCAGCCAGGTGAAGAGGGGAGAGCCAAACTGTCACTGGTCCTCACCTGCCTGGACCAAACCCAAGGAAAAGGAAAGATGGAGCTTTGGTGAACTGAACTTTAAATTAATAAACTGTTGATCTCCCCTGACAAATGAATCTGTGCTTTTTCCAAATTCATGCAGCTGCCATCCTGATCAGAGGCAGGGCAGGGCAGTGATGCACCACACGTCTTTATTTTGCTGGACAAAGCAGCTGTGCTGGCTGGATCTCCTGATCAGCCCAGAGCACCTGTGGGAGAAATGGCTTAGGAACATGAGCTGCATCTGCAAAAAACTCACTTTTGTTCTCATAAAGGTCTTTTACCTTCAGAGGAAACTAATATCCTGAATACCTGCCCCATGCCAGGCTGGGGTGGCATCTCTGGTGCACCCAGGGCCATCTGGCTGGGGTTTGGGGCTGTGCTCGGGCATGGCTGGGCATATTCTCCTGTTGTGAGAGATCCCAGATGAGCTGGCAGGAGGGCTTGCTCCCCTTTCCCACCTGAACATGGAGTATCCCGCAGCCCTCAGTGCCCCACTGCAGTTTGCAGCAGCTGGGAACCAAAGGGCCACCTTCTTTTGACTAGCTGGAGAAGGAGAGTAGCTGCTGGTGTGTCGGGGAGTGAAGGAGCTGTGAAGCCTTTTGTTTGTTGTGTTAGTTTTGCAATGTTTAACCACGGGCCAAGTGCCCAGAACAGTGCCTGGATATCTGGAATGGAGCTTTTTAAGTGTGAAAAAAGGCAAAGAAGAGAGCCCTCGTATGAGGGAAGATACTCTCGCAGAGCTGTGTTGCTGTGGGCTTCTGCATCTTATAGGTCTTCACATTTATCAGATGTTAAATATGAATTAATCAGATGATTTATCACATACAGTCATTCCTTCTGTTGCTCCAGGATTCCCCTTTCGATCTCAGGCCAAACCAGAGGTCAAAACTGGGGTGAAATGCTCCTGGCTTCTGCTCCTTCGGTTGTAAAATAACAAACTTTCACTTCTGTTGATGTGTCAGACTTTCATTTATAAAATAACAACTTTCATTTCTGTTGCAGTCAAAAACTGGGAGCTGTGAATCAGGAGTACTGCGTCAGCTCTGCCTTTCAGTTCTTTGGCTCACAGCGGCCTGCCTCTAAATACTGCTCACTGGTATATTTAGATGTACTGAAATGCTAAAAAAAAAAATAAATAATGTTTACCCTTACATCCTTGGCATAACTTAAAATACACACTGGGTGAAGCAATGCAATTTAAGATGACCAATCCCCAGCAGTCCCAGCTTTATCCTGCTTTCTGCTGCCCTCCAGCCTGACAGGGAAAGAGAAACAAATTCTACACGTCAAGTTCACGCAACAACATCAGCTTCCAGCATTTCCCAGGGCACTAACTCCTTCAGAAATCATTCTTGGAAAGTAATAAAATTCAGATTATTTATCCAAGCTATTGCAATGCTTGCTTGGAGCTATTAAAGTCTCTCTGACACTGGTATGCTCAGAGGATCAAAGTGGCTGTGTCTTCAAGATAAATGCATATTTAGGCAATTTATTAAAGCCCATTTCTCTATTGTCTTTTGGCACCAAAGACAAATCCATAATAGCTGTTTTCTGGAAAATCTTAGTGCAGCCTGACTCCTTGTTTGCTGTTTGGCTGTGAGGTTGCATCCACAGACATCTGCCATTTTGTAGTTGGCAGGTGGGGAGCACACATCTTAAAAATTGTTGCTTTGACTTTCCATTACAAAGAAAGGGCTTTTAAGAGCTCGTGTACAGCATCAGAAACCAAGAATCTGTCTGCTCCCAATTACAATACTATTACGGCTGTAGAGCTGAGGCATGCAGCTGTATTGTGCTAAGGGAGAAAGGTCTGTGTTTTATTTGGCTTTGTCAGAGGCAGGACCTGCTTTCCAGGAGGCTGAAGAGGGTCTCCTTTTAATGACTGCTTGAAATGACTAAAGACTCTGTTGTGTTACCACCACATGATTCCTGAGTCACATACAATAGCTCTGCTAATTCTTCATTTTTACTTATGACAGCTCTCTTTTTCTTGAGGTCTCCTAACTGCTTTTAAACAAATGCAGATGTTAAAAACCTGACTATGTGCTTTCATATACAGCTTTGGTGAGGGTGTTTTTGAAGTAAGGGAGCACAGGAGCTGCCTGACCCCAGCTGACACCTCCGCAGGGATCACCAGGCAGAACAGAGCCAGCTCTGACGCTGTAGTCCTGGGGAATGAGCCAGGCGTCACTCTCAGGGTGATGCTGCTAGATGCTCCCAAAAGAAAAGTATGAGCCATCGCTGTGCGGTGCCAAACGTGGCTGCAGTATTTAACCTATTATCACATCCTCTGGGTTCATAGAAATGTCATGGCTCACAAAAAAAAAATCCTTCCCTCGACAGCAGTGGATCCAGAAATCATTCTGCCTCATTTCACTCAGGAGCTCTTGAGGATGGGGGAAGTATTTCTCCAGGGCTGCAGAAGCCGTGGCTTGGTGGCGTTCAGCAGGATTTGGTACCTGCAGGTGGTCAACTGCTTCCCTTTGTGTGGCACCTTCAGTCCACATCATCCGCACAGCCCTGCCAGCAGGGCCGAGCGTCTCGGCCGCAGCAGCCCAGCACTGGTGCTGGGCAGTGCCAGCCTCAGACCTAATGACCTGCTTTACCTTGAAGTGGAGTTGCCTGGCCAGACAAGGCTAGCTCAGCTTCCCCAGTGCTACCCCCAGCTCTTCCTTGCTGTTTTTCAAATTCCTAAAGCAGGTAAGAGGGGATGTAGTAACACTTGTAGAATCCTAGAATGGTTCAGGTTGGAAGGGGCCTTAAAGATCATCCAGTCCCACCCCCCTGCCAGGGGCAGGGACACCTTCCACTAGCCCAGGTTGCCCAAAGCCCCGTCCAACCTGGCCTTGAACCCTTCCAGGGAGGCGGCAGCCACAACCTCTCTGGGCAATCTGTTCTAGTGTCTCGCCACCCTCACAAGGAAGAATTTCTTCCTCACTTCTAATCTAAATCATTCAGTTAACTCTTTCAGTTTAAAGCCATTACCTCTTCTCCTATCACTACAGGACCTTGTAAAAAGTCCCTCCCCACCTTTCCTGTAGCCCCTTTCAGTCCTAGGAGGCTGCTCTAAGGTCTCCCCAGAGCCTTCTCTTCTCCAGCTGAACACCCCCAACTCTCTCAGCCTGTCCTCATAAGGGAGGTGCTCCAGCCCCATGAGCATCTTCACAGCCTCCTCTGGACTCATTTGAGCAGGTCCGTGTCCTGATGTTGGGGGCCCCAGTGTTGGACCCAGCACTGCAGGGGGTGTCTCACAAGAGCGGTGTAAAGAGGGAGAATCCCCCTCCCTTGACCTGTGGTCATGCCTCTTTTGATGCAACCCAGGATACAGTTGGCTTTCTCGGCTGAGAGTGCACATTGCCAGGTCATACTGAGCTCATCAACCAACACTCCCAAATCCTTCTCCTCAGGGCTGCTCTCAATCCATTCTCTGCCCATTTGTGCTCAGGACTGTCCTGACCCATGTGCACTTGGCCTTGTTGAACTTCATGAGGTTTGCACAGGCTCACCTCTCCAGCCTGTCCAGGCTGCTCTGGATGGCACATCCCTTCCCTCCAGTGTATCGACCACACCACACAGCTTGGTGTCATATCTTGCAGGCAAAGGGTGAACGTCACGCCACAGCCTGTGGCATGTTCTCAGCTCATCACAGCTTCTCTGAGACCAGGAACACATGTGGAAGTGCCAGAGCAACCGTCTCAAATGCTGCTGGGGGAAGGTGTTTATGGGCAACCCTATGTCCAGGAGCAAAGACTGAGCTTCTGCTTGGATGAAGGAGACAAAGCACCAGGGGTGCAGTAACTGTTGCGGGAGGCTGTCCTGGCTGCGTAGCACGTGTTTGAAAAGCACAGTCCTACCGGCTAAGCGCACAGAAGCCAACTCTGTCCAGAGGAAAGCAGCCTGCTCTGCCTCCCTTTCTGCAGGCTTCCTCTGTGCTTGGCAGCACCAGAAGCTGAGAGGGAAGCTCAGGTGACATCTTTGTGCTGCTGTAGGGTGCTGTTGATCGCAAAGCCAAGCTCTTACTGAGTTTGTTGGCCTATGTGCTCAGGCACAGGGCTGGGTGCTGCCCTTGGGCGC
Source organism: Athene noctua (assembly GCF_965140245.1). Lineage (NCBI taxonomy): Eukaryota > Metazoa > Chordata > Aves > Strigiformes > Strigidae > Athene > Athene noctua. The sequence goes on along the minus strand of NC_134049.1, from coordinate 12,765,843 downwards.
TCCCCTCGTCTGGCTGTGGGCTGCAGGCAGGCCTGGGGTGGCCGAGGGCAGCGCATCTTCCTGGGGAAGGGAAGGTTTTGCTGCCAGCAACCTCCCAGGAGGTATCGCTGCCCTTCAGACCAGTCCACTCTGGGGGACTGGGGTGTCCGGGAGGCACCTCAGGGTCCTTGGGACCGCTTTTGCTGAGGGAAGAGGCGTTTGCAGGACACCGGGTCCCTCTGCTGACGAGCGGCTGCAGCGCTGCCGGTGCCATGGCTGGAGGAGAGCGGCTGCCCGGGGCGCAGGGGCTCGGCCCTCACTGCAGCCATGAGGTTTCAACTGCATGGAAAATGCCCGTGAACAGCCCTGTAAGGGGTGCGATTGAGGGGAGGACCACGGACGGAGGAGAACAGCCTGGTTTGGGGGGGGAGTGTCGGGTAGTGGTGCAGGACTACCCCTGTCAGGGAGCAACAGCATCGAGACCCTCTGAGGGGGCACGGCCCGGGGGCAGTGGGGGAGCCCGGGGGCAGTGGGGGAGCAGCGGCTGATGGGCTGGGGGGAGCCCGCGGCCCCGCTCCTGTCAGCTCGGGGAGCAGAGGGCGGGCCGCGGGGCGGTGCCTGCCCCTCGCTTGCCTCGGCGCTCGGCTGGGCTGCCTGGCCTGGCTCGGCTCGGCGCTCGGCGGCTCGGCGCTCGGCGGCTCGGCGCTCGGCGGCTCGGCGCTCGGCGGCTCGGCGCTCGGCGGCTCGGCGCTCGGCGGCTCGGCGCTCGGCGGCTCGGCGCTCGGCGGCTCGGCCTGGCGCGGCGCGGCGCGGCCTGGTGGCGGAGCGGCGCGGCGCGGCGCGGCGGGGCCCGGCGGGATGGTGAAGCTGACGGCGGAGCTGATCGAGCAGGCGGCGCAATACACCAACGCCGTCCGCGACCGCGAGCTCGACCTGCGCGGTGCGCGGTCTCGGCGGGGCTCTGACGGGGCGGGGGGGAGCTGTGCTTGGGGGGGCGGTGCGGCCTGTCCGGGGAGGGCTGAGGCCTGTGGGGCCTGGGGCCTTCAGTGGGAGGAGGGGCTGCAGTAGGATGGGGGCGGTTGCTGGAGAGGCCTGCAGTAGCCCGGGGGCTTGGGGAGGGGAGTTAAAGAGGTTCCAGTGTCAGGGCAACCTGGGGGTGGGGAATAAAAGGGGATGTTGGGGGAAATGTCGGAAGAACCTGCAGTGATGGGGGTGGGACACACGAGGGGTGTGCCCAGGAAGGTGGGCTTGGGCTGAGGGGACACATATAGAGAGGGACTTGGGGTGTTTGCTGAGGGGGAGGAAGAGGGATGCTTTGAAAAGGCTGCGGGGGCTTTTGGCTTTGAGGGGGAGAGTTTGGTCTGTGAGTGATGCGGAGGAGAGTCGTTCCGGGGGTGTTTTGACTGAGACTCTCTGCGTTCTCGGTGCATCCCGATATGCCTCCTACACATGCTGTCTCTTGCTTTGTTCAGCTCTCTTGTGGGCATCATCTGATTCCTGTCTTGCACTCTCTCCCCAGGCTATAAAATCCCTGTTATTGAGAACTTGGGTGCCACTCTGGACCAATTTGATGCAATTGATTTCTCTGACAATGAGATCCGTAAACTGGATGGATTCCCTCTGTTGAGAAGGCTGAAAACTCTTCTGATGAATAACAATAGGATTTGGTAAGCAGTTGTATTTTGGCCAGATGGGACCCTGCGGCAGAGGAAAATGCTCTTGGGAGAGAAGTGTGTGTGCCCTTCACTGTAAAAAGTTCTTGTTTTATGGAAAAAAAAAAATTGTCACTGAGGACTATGTAGGCCCTCTTTGAGTTGCCTGACTCGTTCACTACAAAAGTCAGTCTTCATTTTTCAGACAAGACAGTGAGGTGCAGAATTTGGAATCTGGATGGAACTTTGGATTTCAGTAATCACCCCCATATAGACAAGAAAACAGGGACACTTGCAAGTGAATTAATATAATAAATTTCATATTGCATCTTATGGTGACGACTGATATTTATTGCCAGCTTTATAGAAAAAGTGTTGTAGTGGATGCTAACGCAAACTTCTGCCAGTGTTAGACTGGGTTGTTTTACTGAGAGATCTGCTGTGTTATCGTATCTTTGTGTGTCTTTTCACCATTGCTAATTTTGGGCATAAGTTAAACCTATTTTTTGTTCTTCTTTAGTCGGATTGGTGAAAACCTTGAACAGGCTCTGCCCAACCTGACAGAGCTCATTCTTACCAACAACAACATTGCTGAATTGGTAAGCTGTCAATGGGAGATAAATCTAAACAGGCTTAGATTTTGTGTTTGCCATCTTTCTAATGAAAGTTTTTCCTGAGAGTAAGTGTCATATGCTTTTGGCAACGGTTCTTATTCTTTAGAGTAATATCGTATGGTTCTGGTAATAGGTAATGGTGTACGTATTTTAATGAGCATAATTTGCAGCATGCAGTGGCACAGCAGTCACAAAGTCTTAGTGGGTTTCCTGTTCAACTAATTGCAGTAATTCTAGTTACTACCAATCAATAATTCTCACTGGTCTCTAAAATAGATATGAGTTCAGGAGCTTTGTTTTCAAATGTTTGATTTTTCACTAAATGGGTGATTTCTTAATGTGTTCCTATTACGTAGGGTGAACTGGATCCCTTATCAACTATTAAATCGTTGACTTACCTGAGGTATGTAATCTTGAAAAGAAAAACTACTCTTTGCTGTTTGAACTCTGCTGCTAGCCTGTCTCTTTGGTTTGATCTGGAATGCTCTCCCTTTTATGAGCTGTGACATGTTCTTTATGCCTAAAAATTGAATTGATAAACATTTCCACTACACTTCAGAAATACCAGGTATCTAATAGCTGAGGCTTTATATTACTGCCAGGCTGTTGGACCAATGAGGTGTAATGTCTCTATAAACCAATATGCAAGCATTGAGGTAACCCTAACTTTTAAAAACCTAAAAACTAAAGGTTTAAACTGTTGTTACAAGATACTTTGAAATACATGTAATACTACTGAAAAGGCATTGTTTATGTTTGGTATAATGGCCAAAAAAAAGAAAAACAACTTGTCCTGTGATTTTTTCGGTTGATCAGTGTCCAGGTAGGAAATGTTATGCTTTAGTTATTAGGGTTTTTTTTTTTTTAGTATTTTGAAGTTGTTCTTTATGTTGTTCTTCAATAAAATCTACTTAATTGACAAAATAAAGTGCAAGTTTTTACTATAGTTTTCATAATATCAAAGAATACTGTCACTAGGCTATTTAATGGTGTTATTTGTTGTCCGTTACAGCAGAAGGTACATGAATGCATTTTAAGTATATTAATGTGTTTCAATATAAGTGTATTTTAAAATATTTTCTATTAAGAAACTCCTTATAACTTTTATTTACTTTGTAGTGTTTTAAGGAATCCTGTAACAAATAAGAAGCATTACAGATTGTATGTAATCCACAAAGTTCCCCAGGTCAGAGTGCTGGATTTTCAAAAAGTGAAACTTAAAGTAAGTCTACTGTCTTTTGATTCTGCACAAGATGGATATTTTTTTTTTTTGTTACGTTCTTGCAAATTCATTGGTAACAGTAATGCTGTAGTTATAGATTTTATTGAAACTGTATATCCTAAGTGGCTCTAAAACATGCTCTTTGTCTTCTTTCATGGTTTCATTCTGTTAAGGATGTAGTCTGTTTAATTGTGTCTAATTAAGTTTTACTACCTTTGTTTGTTTAATCTGATTCTTTTCTGGCCCTCTGGGGTTAGTAGAAAGACAGATCTCTAGAGAAAGAAATGAGTGATTGCAATAGAGTTCTTTGCTTTCAGTGGAGTGTGGGAAAGAGTTCTTACTCTTAGAGCACTAGGTTGATAGATCTTGAGTCTGAGCGTTTGGGTAATGTTCATGTGCTTGTTCTTACATCTGCTCTCCACGTGCCAATGTTCACTGATGAAGATGAGCCAAAGCGTCTTTCTTTGCAAAGACAGAAGCTTTGCAAAATGCAGTGTTCTTAAATTAACTTTGTATGTGTGATATCGCTGTAGGAGCGACAGGAGGCAGAGAAAATGTTCAAGGGCAAACGGGGTGCACAACTTGCAAAGGATATTGCCAGGAGAACAAAAACGTAAGATAAAAAAACCAAATTTACACTGGCATTCTCCTTCAGAAACACCACGTTCTTTGTGTGCGGTATTAGGCAGTAAACTGAAATACCAGCTACTGGCAGGATGCCTTAAAAGCTTTGCTAGCCAGAAGTGTCTTGTCCAAATATCCCGATTTTTGGATGGTGGTGAATACATCTCAGAAATATTTTGAAAGATAGATTTGGTCAGGGTGGATTGATTTAAGTCAACAAGCAGGAAACCTTAATCTGATTTGAAAATTTTTGTTACTTAACTGCGGAGAAGTGGTTATTGTTTATTTTGCCTTTTTTTTTTTTTTTTTTTTCTTAGATGATTAGTAACTAACTTTTTTTGTTTTGTCAGGGAATATGAACTGTAAAATCTGCTGTAGTTAGGAGGATAAATGCAGGTGAAAATCTTTAGTTAAGCTATTACAAATATGTGTTTGTTCAGTTTAGTTCTTAAGTGGTACATCATATGTTTTGTTTTATCTTTTATCAATCGATTTGGAAATCAGACTTTGAATCATGTCTGGCAACAGCATTTCCAAATTCATAGTTAAATAAAAAAATATCTTGAACATATTTAACATTTAAAACCGTAATAGATGGACTTTGGTTTATGTGTGGAAAGGGGTTCAGCTCTGCGATAGTTTTACAATAAGCAGATGATTGAACTAATTAGCTCAATAAACATGAAGAAGGTCTTTCAAAACTGCAAAAGCAGTTCCAGCAGTCTGATGATGGGTCAGCACTTAAGGAAATTCTTTCCAGCTGATTAGTTTGTAATACCCATTTTCACAAACTACAGGGTTTTATTTTTTCTTAAAGCAGCAGCAGATAGCCTTTTTCTTTTGAGTGTTAATATTACATCTAGTCTAGTGTAGGCTTTCATACAAGCTGTTACAATAACGTATTAGGCATTTAAGAACAGGAAACCCAATTTCATTTGCTTTTTATTTATCCACCCTGCTTTTGTAATGGTGGCAGGCCACCTGAGTGTTCAACAACATCCAAATCGAACAGCTTTTGTCAACTGCTTAATTTATAAAGTTAAGGGCTGCCTCTGGGCAGATGAAAAAGTGGGGGGGAATGGGACAGCGAGGACAAGTTGCTGGTGTTTCTGAAGGAGGTAATTCTTCACTGTATCAGTTTGTTAACAAAGATAAGATACTACACTTGATTGAATTAAACGCTTCCAAACCTAGTTTGGAAGCTAAGAGAAGCATGTGCTCTTCAGAAGGTGTAATGGATCTTTATTTTTCCTTTGAAGCTTCAATCCAGGTGCTGGTCTGCCAACTGACAAGAAGAAAGCTGGGCCTTCCCCAGGGGACGTTGAGGCAATTAAGGTAAATATGTCAGGGCAGCACACGTAGGCAAAAATAGGGGAGAAAAACAGTCGTGGAACCAAACTGAACAAATGTTTCCTTCCTCCTGGCAACCTCAGCTTCTGTTCAGGCAAATAGAACAGTGTATAAACTTTGGTTTAGGTGTTTTTTTCTGTGGTTTTTCTTCTGTTATGACATACCTGGGTTTTGAGAATTAAGTGGTCTCTGAGCTTAGAGTTCTCCCAGGATAGAGCAGTTTGTTTAATAAGGGGGAAAGTAAGATTGAACTTTGTCAATTGTATAATTTTCTAGAGTTTTGTAGAACTTTCTGTAGAAGCTTAGTATCACTTAACTGGAGAAAATCTCATTCTTATGTTTTTTCTAAACAGACTGATGGGTGATGTACTGTATGTGAAGATTCATCCTGTTCTTTTGTCTGTCTGTTTTTTAGACTGCTATAGCAAATGCCACGACTTTAGCTGAAGTGGAGCGACTGAAAGGCTTACTACAGGCTGGTCAAATTCCGGGCAGAGAGCGAAAATCAGGTCACTCTATACTTCTATTTCTTTTTTCCCCAAACAGAATCTTCGTTTCTTTGTTGCTTCCTGATGCTTTATGTTCTTACAGTAGGGAGTTACGTTGGAAGGGTCAGGTAGGGAGTTGAAAAAACTGTTTAAAATGAGCATAACTTTTATTAATAGTTAGAATGACTGTGAACTACATCCATAAGACTCTTAATTGGTGGATCATCTGCCTGGCCTCTAGAGTGCGGTTCTGGGCTGTTAACCGGACTCCCTCCAGAGCAAGGTGCCAAACATCAGCCCTAAGTGTTATTTTTAAAAAAAAGGATTAATTACAGAGTATATTTGGACTCTGTTTTGAGCGTTAGTGCCTTAGGTAGGGGTATTCTGAGAGGTCTCTGCATGGACTTAACTGCAGATGGGCAGTATTACCTTTTTCTCCATTAGTGCTATGTAGAGTTTTGGTTTTGTAGTCGTTTTCTGAGAGCCCACATTACTAATGCCCCTCTTTGGGTGGCAGAAATTAATACTGTCTCTGTGGGAAAGAAAACTTGACATTTGGAGTGACTGCTCTAAAACTCTGACGTGCTCTTTCAGGCCCCTCGGAGGACGCTGAAGAAGAAATGGAAGAAGACACGGTGCCCAACGGATCGTAGGCCCGGGCCTGGCCCAGGCCCTCCCTTCTTCCCAGCGGCCCTTCTCTCCCTGCCGGGTGGCTCAGGGCGGCGCCCCCGCGAGCAGCCGCCCCCCTGCCCGTACCCTGTCCTTGCGCATTTCGGGGTTCACTATTGGGGTTCAATAAACGAACGTTTCCTTTTTCCCCGCCGTGGTGCGGCGTCCCCTTGCCCGGGGCGGGAGAGGGCGGCGGGCGGGGACGAGGCCGGACGGTCGTGGCGGCGGCCGGGGGAGGAGCCCTCCCTGCAAGGCCCTGATTGGCTCCCTTGAGCCCTTGCCCTCTCCGCCCATTGGCCGGCCGGGGGAGGCCTCGCTTCCTGGTTGGTTCTCCGGCCTCGAGGTGGCGGGGGACGGGGGGGGCGGTGATTGGCGCAGCCGGCGGGCGCGCGGGGCGGTTCCCGGATGTGAGGCGGCGGCGGCGGGCGATGGAGCCGGGGGGCCTCGAGTTCCTGCAGCACACGGGTGAGGGGCCGCCGGCGGTGAGGGGGGCGGCCGGGGCTGAGGGGAGGTGAGGGCGGGGGGTGGCGGGGCCGAGGGGAGCCCAGCGGACTCGCTCTACCCGCTGAGGAGAGGAGCTGGGCCCGGCCCGGGCGCGCTCTCCCCCCCCCCCCGCCTCCCCCCTGTCGCCTCCCGGCCGGGTGGGCTCCTTCCCCAGCGACCTGCTCTCACCTCCGGCTTGTCTCTGTCCCAGTGGGCTCCCTGCTGTCCAGCTATGGCTGGTACATCCTCTTGGCCGGTGTCGCCATCTATCTTCTCATCCAGAAGATATCCCAGAGCCTGGCGGCCAGGCCGAGCAGACAGCCGGGAGCAGCTGACGCAGCTGTGGGTGAGTAAATCTTCGCTGGCTCTCTAGAGCTGTGTGGGGTGGTGCTTGTGTCTCCGTGAGGGGATGTCTGACAGCTGCTCAGATCCACGCATGCAGAGTCTTTATTTAATAACAACCAGAAAAGAGATTCTGTTGTGAGGGATTTTAACGGCGAGTGTTACTCTGGATAACTGTTCAGGCCCACGAAAGCGTCACTGAAGAGATTGCTGGGAAAAAGTTGAAGCAAGAGAAGCGTTTTAAAAAGGCTGTCAAAGAAGGATTCTGTCCAAAAGTAAAGTGTTTGGGAGTGAAGGAGCGAGACATTGCAGAGCAAGGGAATAGCTGGTCTTTGATAGTGCAGGAGCTGAGAGAATGCTTGTTAAAATTAATTGTGGTCAGTTATTTGATAACTTTTAGACTTACTGAACAAACCCAAAACCTCCAAATCTAAATGCTGGGGGAAAATATTTTAGTAATATTAATTTTAAATTAATATTCATTGTATTTCCTTTCAATTGTTCCTTCCTAGTTCCTACTCTGACAGGACTGTGTACATTTGGGGTGTAACTGCCTCTCATCTGTGTTATCCTCTTAAGTGTAGCATAGATTGCAAATCTTACACAGTCATGATCCTGCCTCATTTGGAGACTCAGTGCCGTAAAGCACAGGCTGTGCTTATGTATCTGCCAAAACAGTAAGTGCCTGGCACCGATTTCTGTGGCATGTTGGCATGGCAGCACATGGAGCCCCAGAAAATATTACTTACGTGCCCTTATCATACTGGTGTTCTTTTGTAATGCTAACTAAATGTTGATTTAATTGCCAAAACTATGGATAAAGTGGAAGTCTTGAAAGTACTGAAATTGCTTTTACATATTAGTCACTGGATGGTAGCAAGCATACAAGGAGACAAACATGTGCAGCTAATTCAGCTACTGGGAAAAAAAAGAGTGCAATATTTGCCTTTGGTTGGCTATAATTTTTCTTTTGACTCCTCCTAAAGGCTAATCATGAAGGGAATTGGTGACTCAATGTAGATTTTTTGAGGCTGCCAGTTTTCTCTTGAGATACGTGTGATATTTGCAAGTAATTTCTCTGCTGATGGAGCATGTTAAATCTGCTACTGCTTTGCTGCCATAAGAAAACGAGCAGGACCAATTGCCAGAAGGAGTAGGAGTGAATGTGGGCTGGTTGCCTCATGCTTCTGCGTAAAAGAAGTTCTCTGGGTAAAAATGGAATCCCTGCGAAACATGGGTGATATTTCTGAAATTACTTGCATCAAACAAATCCTTCAGAAATAGAAGCAAGTGTCCTAGAAGTGTGAATTCTACTTTTTTTATGGGTTTGTTACCTCGTTGTCCTTACTCATTAAAATCCCATTAAAGTAATTGCTCCAAAAACATTAAAATGTTAGGAAATTTAAATTGGCATATGAATTACTGTAAAAGATTAACTGGAAACTGTGATTTTCTGCAAAACAGCTGCAGGGAGAGATGTGAACTTTTCCTTACTACCATTCTTTGAGGAGACCATCTAGAATGTATTTTTAATAGCTTTGCAAACTCTTTCCCAATTTCCTAGAACCTGATGTGGTGGTAAGAAGGCAGGAAGCTTTGGCGGCAGCTCGCCTCAGGATGCAAGAGGAGCTGAATGCACAAGCAGAAAGATACAAAGAAAAACAAAGACAGGTAACCAGAAAGTGTTTCTTTCTTCAACTCATAAATTTGTCATCAAGTACTTTGCTACTGTGATAGAAAGGTTTATTCCATGCATACCAGAAGAATAGGAGACTTGTGCTCTCTGCCAGAATGTAGGTGCTGGGTTTGTCCCCCCTCCCTCACCTGGACCACCTTTGATATGGTTTGACATCTGAAGCCATAGTGGGCCGTGGGTATCACGATGCACCGCCAGCAACACAAGCACAACGTTACATGCTGTCTGACCTGATGTCTTCATGCTCTTCATTGATTAGAATGATTGATATGTGTAGCATTCTGCTCCTTCCTGAAGTAATTCACCTCTGTGTCACTTGCTTCTCCACAAGTAACTGTGTGCATGGGACACTGTCAGCCCGATATTTTTTTTTTTTTTTTTCAGGTAAATCTGTACCTACAGAAACTTAGTTATATGCCCAATTAATGGCCGGAGGGGATTTACTGGCATTTAGATCAACTGTACTACTACATACATCTATTTTCTGTTCTTAATGGCAAATACATGTGCTTAGAAATGTAGCTTAGCATTGCTGTAATTTAATGGTTTAAACTACAGCTTGAATTAATGAGGAACAGCATATTGCTGTGTGAGGCAGCGTAGAAAAGTGGATGCAGCGTAGCAATAATACTGCTTGTTAATCCCAGCTCTTCTGTTTTTTCTTTTGCAGTCAGAGACATTAGACTTCAGTTTATAGCTGATAATTCAAGAAATATTGGCAGTTAAAAACAAATGAAAAGTCATATTATGGAAGGAAATAGCTACTGTATAGAAAATCTAGGTCTAGTGTGCCTGGACTCAGAGAGCTTTGCTTTCTTTGACTGGAGGGAGTAGCTACCTTGTTCCCCTTCTGTTTGTTAAGATGAAGGCAGTCAGTCTTAACCGTTACTTTATTTGGTTTTGTGGTTAAATTGCTTTAGAAGAGAGTTGGGAGAACTGTTGTTAATGTATATTGGGATGTAAATATGTAGCTGGCTGTCTTGTTCACTTGAAAAACACTTTCTTCTGGAGAATCCTGCATTGCATTACTATGATGTAATATTCTTTACTTAGTACTTTTTATAAATTTAGGATTCAAGCTTTCCACTTGGTTCTGGTTTACTTTCAAAACGTTTTATAGCATCAAGCAGTCAAAAGAAACTGCAGAGTCTGTATATACTGAGGGAAGGGTGATTGTTCTGTGATTGGGAAGACAGGGGTGTTAAAGTAAATGCTTCCATGAGCTCAGAGATACTGTGTCAGATAAAGATAGATCCCTGGGGTTTTGATGAGTCTGTTGTAGCTGTTTCTGTAGCACTGACGATTCTGTTAGTTCTGAAATCTTAGTCTTGCATATCCTGGATTTGTTTCTTAGCTTGAAGAAGAGAAGCGAAGGCAGAAGATAGCAATGTGGGAAAGTATGCAAGAAGGTAAAAGCTATAAAGGAAACCTCAAAGTGAATCAGGTAACAACTGTGTTAATCGGATTACAATTATATTTGTGTGAAATTATTATTATTATTATTAGCTGAAAGTCATGGTGATTAAATGTTGGGTAACTTTCGTTTTTGTGAACAGCAAGAAGTAGAATCTGGTGCCTCCACCTCGTCAGCAGTCCCGAAATCTAAACCAAACAAAAAGCCCTTGCGAGGAGGTGGTAAGTATAAAATCCTTAAGATGTTCTGAGCTTGAAACAGAGCCTTTATCCAGCTGCATACATAGTCATTGTACATATTTTTCTCTCCTTCAAGGAGGAAACAAAATATGCCTTATGAACGAGCTCTTTACCTCTGACCAGTGCAACCTGCTCTGTGCGAAACCTAGCAGGAAGATTCTGTGGTGCTTTTCCCCAGGGGAAGTGTTTCAGTTTTTTTGTAAATGCTTTTGCCATAGTTTACTAACATTTTTGTGACTCAGAATTATAGATTCCTACAATATTTCTGGGATCCCTCCCCCATTATTGTAAAAGTCATGTAATTTATTATCTGGTCTGTCTTTCAACCACCTGTAGTACTAACTAAATGGAGGAAGAGGATATTTTACTCTGTCTTATGTAGATTCAGGAAGATGAAAGACTTCATTATGCAAAGTGTGACCTTATTTATCAGATATCACAGTAATGATCTATTGAATATATAAATCCTGCAGATGTATAAACTCTTACCAACTCTTACAAACTCCCAGAGGGTCTTGTCATTAAACTTGCTGTCAACGCTGCCATCATCTTGATGGATGAGCTGCTTTCTGTGGCCTTACATAGCCCCCTTTAGGATTGCTGCTGTATATTGGCCATGTAGCTAGTCTTCTAGCTGGTCATACAGCCTGTGCCTGCCTGCAAGCACTATTTTGGGTATAATACTTTAATTAAAATTTCTGTACTGGAGAGGATGACCTAGAGAGCCTCAGTTATATCAGACCAAAAGGGAAACCTGCTTGAGGTGCAGCCCTAAGTCACTTGCTTAAATGTACAAAACCTGAAGATTCTTGTTTAAACATTTTAAACCTTGGTAATAGTTCAGTGCTGATATTTCTGCTTTGAATATTTTTACTGACAGCTGTTGACGACAGCTGAAGGAAGCGATGGATTGATTCATCTTATGTTGTTTAATAGGAGTGCAGCCTAATGTCTGATACTGTCAAACATTTTATGGCTCTTGCACAGAATATTCACCACTACAGGGGATGAGAAATGTGTGGGTAATAGCAGTGCTAAGAACCAGGATCAGGGCAGCTGGATTGAGGCACCCTCCCAGTTGTCCTAGTTTCATCTGAAGAAAAATCTTTGCTTAAGTAACAGATTATAAAATTAGAGGTCTCTGATCTTCTCATGAGGTAGATGAGCATGAAGTGAAAGAACCATCTGCACTGTTCAGCTGCTGAATTAAGCTAGAAAGCAGAACTTGGCTAGTCTGAGAAAAACTTCAAAGATGGAGGTAATGCTTGAAGTTTCAGTGAAACAGGTTGCTTTGAAACCTGCTTGGTTAGCAGCGCTAACAGGTTTTCAGTTGTCTTTCTCTTTGCCTGGTATCGAACAAATTGAGGACGTTTGCCAAGTTGTATCTTTCCAAGTACATACTCGTAAAATGAAGTTGTCTGTAGTTACGGCATTGGGAGGTTCAACTAAAATACCTGTTTGCCTTACTGCTTGCCTTTTCAAATTAGTTAAAAAAAAAATCTTACAGTAGTAATGAGCAGCTCTACCTTTTGACCTTCAGAGTATTCCTTGCAGTACTGGAATAAAAGATTATTTTAAGTCCCTAACTGTTAGGGCTCTTGGAGAACAGATACACTCTTACAGAGTTTACTGTAAGAGTCACTGTTACTGCTCTGTTTACTCTTCAGAGCAGCATTAAAGTTTTAGTACAGACTTAGAGAAATTAAATTATAATTAATTTCAATTGACTTTAATCCAAATTGATCAAATTAAAAGCCAAGTGTTTTGCAATGGCTTTTACTGTTAGCACTACAAAAATAAACCATTTCAAGTCTGGATATTTTCTTTGCTTTCATTTTCCTTATAAAGCTGCCTGCGTAGTAAGCATGAACAAGGTGCAAATAATTGTGAGATTAATTTTTTGTGTTCCTTGTGTGTTGGTGAAGGCCTGTTGAGGATGAATATTAATAAGGTGGATGATTTCTCTGTAATTCTAGGCTATAACCCCCTGTCTGGAGAAGGAGGTGGAACTTGTTCCTGGAGACCAGGCCGGAGAGGCCCGTCGGCAGGTGGATGAGGCTAACCTCCCTAGTGTCCCATGTCACTAGCAGGCTTGATCTTACCCACTGTCTAACTGCCTAAAGTTTGCATGTCACAGTGACTCCTTTGGATTGGGTTTAGTGCACGTGTTGACTTGGAAACGGATTTACACCAGTTCCAAATAGTAATGCAAAAGGTGATACCACACAAGAAAATACCTGATCCTCTTAGAGAGGATGAAGAAAGAAACAATTTCAGTGTAACCAGTTAATTTTCACTCTTCCTTAAGGGAACACATAGTCTTCAGCCAAGGTTAATCACCTGGGATTGTGAGATCTGGGTTCTCTGTCTGGCTATTCAAAAGTCTGGCCTCAGGTGAATTTAATTATCTACGCTCGGTTTGCCTCTTTAAAATGAGGGTATTTAACATCATCAGATGTGTTACCGGATTTACTCTGTTTGGCTGGAAGGTACTTTAGAGGGGAAGAATATTATCATCAGCAGGTACCTTGAATTTTAGGTGGAGGCACTTTGGGAAAAAACAGGTGAATTGACAATGCCACGGATTTGCACTGAAGGTCAGTTATTGCAGAAGAGTCTCTGTGACAGGCTACCTTGAATGATGTTTTCCTTATAAATGGTAAGCAAACCAGTGAGGATTACTGATGCTAGACAGTAGATGGGGGGTTTCTTGCTATTCCTTTTTTTTTTTTTTAATTTCAACTGCTTTGTAAAAACAAAATAATATTAAATATAATTGCAAAAAAATCGTAAATCTAATATTTACAATCTTGTGGTTTTCTACAGCATCTTTTTATATAGAAGGCATACGTTCTAGTGCAATAAATGTGTATAAAGCAAGATGAGAGATCAAATGAATTATTCTGGATGTGTCTTGGGGTGGGAGCCCGTAGTCTGGCTGCGTGGCTGCCCTGCACAGCCCAGCTAGATGCTGAGGTGTGTTCTGACCCTGCTGCCAGCTTGCACAGCACGAAAGCTTAGGGGGCTTTGGGTTGAAAAGCTCCTCCGGCTACCAAACCTGTAAAACTTGCAGGTGGGGAGTAAGGAACTGAAGCGTGTGTGGTCTTCATCTTTCTGGTGTACATCCAGCATTGTGGACAGAAAATAAAGTTAGCGCTGGTCATTGTATATGAGCTTCTCAAACGACCCACCCTCTTCATATGTTCTCTAGCACAAAATGTGACAGATGAGTAAAATCCAGGCTGTCCTTGATAAAGAGTAAAATAGTCGCTGTCAGTGTGCAATGTGTCTGGGTACTGTTGTTGAGCTGGTACATTGACATTAAAGTACATCTGAATATTTCACAGGCATAGCTTAGGGCTGCTTGAACGCTTGTTTCTAAATGCACTTGGAATATTTGTGTTCATTGATGGGTACGGGTGCCAACTTTGAATACACTGTTTATATGTATATAGATACTGCTCTCTGTGTTGGGTGCCACAGAGATCCGTGATCTTCTCTCAACTATAAATGTAACAGTAGCATGTTACTAGTAAGTTTTAAAGCTACCAGCTCATGAAATGGAAAGGCAAAGAACCTTTTGCTTTAGACCCATGAAGTGTGTGTTCAAGTGCATGTAGAAGATGAAGTGAGAAGGCTATTAATGTTCCTATGGAAACTAGTTTTCATTTCCTGGCTTCTGTGCATTTTGGGTATGTAAACTTCAATTTCCATTGTTGTAACATAGACTGGTATATGTAACTTCAGGTTTTAATCTTTAATAAGGAAAAAAAAATAGAGGTGGGGAAGGATATTTAGGATATTTTCAAGATCTGAGGATTCCTCATCAGTAAAGAGGACTAAGCTGTTACCTTACTCATGCCTCTGGGGAACATTTTGCCTTTGTGTTGGGGAAACAGGAAGCAGACTGAGGTGTTGTCTTCAAAAAAACAACTGGGAGAGGTTGTTGTCTTAAGCAGAATTCCATGTGTTGATGAAACGGTAAGGATGGGTTGATTTAATTCAGTAAAAACATTTTAAGAAATAAATAAGCAGGTCTGAACTGAGCATATGCTAATCTTTCTCTGTGTCTCAAGACTTGCTTCTGGCTGGGAGTGGGGATATGGATTTTTGCCCAATTCTAAGATTTATTAAGATGTATCCAGTGAGAATGAAGTGATTTACATATTTCTGGAAACTTCAACATTCTCTCTTTATAATTTGAATCCTCAAGTCCTTAAGTTTTTCTTGATCAGACACTTCTAGGCTATTGAACAGGGTGGGAAGAAGAATCTTCTCAGAAGAATCACAGAAGTTTGTAGAACTTCAGTGGCTCACAGCCTGCACAAGCTGAAGGAAGGGTTTTTCTTCTGACTTCAGACAGAAACCTCTCCCTTGACCACAAACAAGTATGGAAAGGTGGTTACTTGTTGCTTTAGAGCTTAAGAGCAGAGCATGCAGAAGGCATTAGGTCAAAGTGAACTACGTAATGACTCCATTGTTCCTGCGTTGGTATGAATTCCCAAGAACTTGAATTATGAAAGATCATATTAAAAAGCCTTCAGGAGATTTTTTTTTTTTTGTTCCCCAACTTAAAGCAGTTATGCAAGAAGCCTCTTGCTCTACTGATACAGATGTTCTGGAAATATCTATCTGAAAGAAGCTAGCTAAAAAATGAAGAGATAATGCAGTGCTATTGAACTGCTGTATAATGTTATTTAACCACTGAAGAGTGGTATTGAAAAATCCTAAGTCAAGCAAGTGTTCAGAGTCACAAAAAAATTCTGAAGATGTTAGTTGCTTGATAAATGGAGAGAAGTATTTTTCATTGCTTTTCAGATGAATTATATGCTGGAGGAACAAAGTTTTTTGTTTTCTTTAAATTGCGGATGAGGTCTAGTTTATGCATAGTTCTCTAAACTATTCATCAGGAGGTACTGAGCACTGGAATTAAAATTGAACAAAAAAACCCATGTTGTCACTCTCATAATATTTATTTGGCTTTATTTATGCCTTTCAAAAACATTGTGAAATGAAAGAAGGCTTTTAAGAGTGATAGTCCATACTTAGTTGTTTTAAAAAAATGTTTCTTATACTGGAAATTTTTAATAACGAACAACAGTAGATGGACTTGGGGGAGTGAGGGCAAACGGGGAATCTGTTAGAGCTGTTCCTGGAGTTCCGGGTTTACCTGTGTGTTAATCAAAGCTCAGTGTGAATGAAAATGATAATTATGCCTGTATCTGCAAGGAACTGCTCTCCTTGCAGAGACTGAATACAGGCATGAGATGTTAGTACTAACAAATCTAATCTGCTGTGTTTTGTGCAGTTCTGTACTGTTTTGACTCAAACCTTGTGTTCTGCAGTTGCTCTATGCCCAGCCTGGTTTCCTTCTTAGACTGTGCTGATACTCAGCTCAGATGTTTAGTTTTGGGTGTTTTTTCTTGGATTTTGTGTCTTTTTTCCCCTCCCTAGGCAGATGACTAGTGAGCGTTATCATTCGGAGTACTCAGTGAGTGAGGATGGTGTCCAGTGTGGCAGTGCCCTGTACATTTTACCAGAAGTGCTACAGTTAATGGCTGCAGTTAAACCATCCTCAGGCCCTCCTTCCTGCCTCCTTTGCCCAACCAGGCAGTTCTCATCTCTGGCCATTGTGTTTTTTCAAGTCTGGCTGTATATCAGCACACCTCTACATCAGATCAGATCCCTTTGGACGATTTTTGCCCTCCTACAGGCTTGAAAGTGACACCTTTTCATGGATCAGCTTAGCCAAGAGTGGGACACAGCATGTTTCTGTCCGTGCTATCGCTGAACACTGAAACTATATCATTTCCAACTGTAGGAAAAGCCGGTCTAGACTTAGATGGGCTGAAGACTTGGGTTTGTTTTTTCTTCTTCCCCCTCTTTTCTGGAATGAAAACTAAGCTTTTGGAACAGCTCTGCAACCACAAAGGAAAAGCATACGGCTGCTGGCTGGGTGGTGTCCTGGCCCGGTTGCACTGTTGTAGCTGATTTTTGTGTGAGCTTCCAAGCCAGCTGTTCCAAGCCTGACACACACCCTGCCCATATTCCCAGCTCCAGAGCCAGCGACTTCAAAAACTTCCATCAGTTTTTATGAAGCAAC
Organism: Athene noctua; assembly: GCF_965140245.1. Lineage (NCBI taxonomy): Eukaryota > Metazoa > Chordata > Aves > Strigiformes > Strigidae > Athene > Athene noctua. Next base: position 12,748,968 of record NC_134049.1, on the reverse strand, counting down.
CAATGGCTGTAGTGCAATAGGTCTCCTCAGCTCCGTTTTGGTGGTGGACGTACACGTTTTCATTGCAGATTTCTGTTGCAAGGGGCTGGCAGGTATGCAGCCTCTGCTCTGATGTGTAGTATTCTTTTCTGTGACTGTTTGTGTTTTGAAGTCCATACCTGTTAAAAAGCACTTTCAGCATGGAGCAAGATCTCTACTGTTCAGTTACTAATTTCATTCCTCCCTCTGCATACCACAGTTTACTAATCAAGATTCTTTGTGTGCTGCTTACTGAGCTTGGCTTTGGAGCTCGTATCGTGGGCAACATTAATGTAGGGATGGCAGGGAAAAGAACTTAGAAAATTCTGTTTGAAGAGAATGGAAGGAAAATAGATATACTGAAATACCTGGCCTTTCAATCTAGTCCTGGTGCTCTGTTGCACGCATTAAAAGGGGGGGTTACTGTTAGCCTGGCCTATGGGGTGTACCTTCAGAAAAAAACAAACAAAAAAACCCCCCACAAAACCAAACCCAGCCCAAAGCTTTACTTTATCACATACTAGACAGGGTAATGTTCCTGTAAATTCAGTTTGCTGCTTCTTAGGTAATGTGATTGCCACTCCATTAGCTGTTCTGCTTCTTAGGTATATTACATCTCGCCACTTACTTTTTAAATACATGTTCTAGACTTTTTCAACGGTTTGTTGACTCTAGTCTGGTGGCAGCATGTTAAAAATATATCACCTTCCCCTCCGTGATGCCAGGCTCAAACGCCCCGGTGCCCTACGGCAGCGCTGCTATCACCACCCAGCCGATGTGAGCAGGAGCCCTGCGCAGGCAACAGAGGAGCTGTGCGGGGAGCAGGAGGGGTTTCCATCCCCTCGCACCCCCCAAAAAGCCCTAAATCGGGTGGTCTGGCTGGGAAGGGCAGGGGGCGCCAGGGCAGCCCCTCGTCCCCGGAGCTGCATTGCAGGGCCGGGCCGTAGGATGGCAATGTTGGGCTGGCTTTTCCAGCAAGGAGCAACCGGTGACTTTTTTTCTTTTTTTTTTTTTGTCCTTTGAACGGGCATCTTCTGAGTGATTCAGCTGGGAGGAAAGGTTGGGACTGATCCGTGGCAGGACCAGAAGAGGATGGGGAGGGGAAAAAAAAAAAAAGTGGGTGCTGGAGCTGGGGAAGGAGTTTCTGCATCATTTGGGAAAATGCAACGGTGCTGGAAATACTGTGACAAAGACAAATGCTGCTGGTTGCCCAGCTAGATTTTTTCCACCGTGAGTCTGTTACCTCGAATATATGAAGTATGCTCATTTTCCAGTGCCTGGGTAGTTTTTAAAGTATCAGTTTAAATACTGGAACATTCATAATTAAAGTTTCTGGAGCACTGGGGAAATAGTTCACTTTATTATTTTAAAATATGGTAAAGAATATATATTGTAGAAGGTACATTCTGTATTAGAATGGGTTTGTCACTGTGGAAAAATTTGAGATCAAAATCGATGGGAAAAAGAAGTGGTTATAATGCAATATAGTCCTTCTTTCCTCTATATGGTAGAGTCTCCTGTGTGGAAGAAACTTTTTTCTTTTGGTATTAAGCTTCTTTACTCCAAAGGGACGACATCTATTCTGTATGCGCACAAAACAGCTTGCCGCTTCAAGGATTTGGCTTTTTCATCATTTAAAAATAGGATTACTGTTTTGTTAATCTGATTATGAATCTGAACTGTGTGGGCCTGTCAAGGGGGCTCTCGCCGGCTGGTCTGGGTGCTAATCTCACTGGAGTGAGTGGGCTGGGAGCACACATGACATGCATCCTCTTCAGGTTTTGGAGACCCCTCAGAATATTTCCTCAGGCAGTCCCATGTAGGATAGAAAACATGCTGCATAAAAATGTCTTAATGCTTCTGTATAGTGTTATATGATAAAAATGCTATGCCTTTTAATATATAGTAGACATAATATATAGTGCCAGCTATTTATTGAGACTGAGCTGTATTAATAGGGGAAGGCACTCAAATGTGATTATGCAGTATGACCTTTCTCTGCCAACCAGATTAAAAACATTCTCTAGGCCGGTAATGGCAGGGTTATAATTCAGATGGAAGAATTAAGCCATGCTGTTTTCCCTTAATCTGCCTTTTTTTTTTCTTTTTTTCCTATAGTGGAAACAACAGCTGCTCTATGCAAAGACAGGGGAGGGGGCAGGAGCAGCAAAAGGGGCATTTGCCCACCTAACACTTTGGAATGTGAGTTTGGCGCAATAAATGAAATAAAGTGAGGCACTTTGATGTGCTTAGGGAGGTTGTGTGAGCGTCGCAGCGTTCCCAAGTGCTCCCCCCACTTTACAGCTGGATGTCTCAGCCTCGTAGCCAGTGGTGGGATCTCGCGCAGCGGCAGTGTGAACTCTGAATGTGCCTCCTCTCCATGTGAAATGCTGGCACCAAGAAAGTGCCCCTTCCTTCTCCTGCCCCTTCCCCAAGCACTCTCTGCTGAGCCCCTGCATGTGGCGAGGTCCAGGACTGTAATTGCTCTGGAGGTGCAGGGAGGTGGGAACGTGCCAAACGAGAACTCAGGGCAGAGGGAGATCTAACGCTGCTCTGCTTCATCGTTTCCATGTGTGCTGAAGTCGCATGAAGTGTTCAATTCTGATGACTAACTTCTTTTCTTTATGGGAAGAAGCCAACTGACAGTTCCTCAGCCCCAACTCTTCTCTTTTTTATTGCCTTTTAACCATGCTAGCTCTGCCTTTTCCTGTAATTCATAGGCCACAGTGGCTTTCCCTTGAATCAGGAGGTTTTTACTGCTGATCTGGAGCATGCTGAGAGTAATCACGTTCCTGCTTATAGACTTGCCACATCTCCCTCTCTTGGAAAGGAGTGGCCTTTTTATTTTAGCTTAAACATCTGTTGGTGTCCTGTATTTCAGGACCTGATGATCAGGCTTGTGGGGAGAGGGTAGAAGCAGAGTTTGTTGAGGTCCCTTTTGAAGAAGCTGTTGAAAGTGGAGTAAAAGATTCACGTGTGCAGAGTGACACACTGAGGATAACTGCACACTTTGCAGAAAGGGATCAGGACACCAATAGTTAATAAATAACAGTGAAACATTGAACATTGCAAATCCAAGGAATTAGAAAAGAATTAAGTAGTGGTTGGGGGGGGAGGGGGAATTTCCCCATACGGAAGGGATGGAAAGGAGAGTATAGCAGAAAAGGTTTTCTTGGTATAAATAGTGGTTTGGGATTATTTTACTGGGGAAGAACTGAGGTGGATCATGGGTCCCGTTCCCTGGAGGAAGGTCGCAGGAAGGCAACTTTGTGCTGGCTTTGTCAGAGCAATGTGGGGCTTCCAGCCAGGCACAGCCCTGGGCCTGCCCAATGCCTCTGGGGTGGGAATGCCTCCATGCCTCATGCGTGGTCAGCCTTGGAGGAGCCCTTTTGGGGATCTTCATCGACCTCTCTGCCTGGTAGCACACATGAAGCTGTTGGGAAACTGTTAACCTTCACTGCACCTGAGCTACTGCTGCATTTGTAACTCTTCCTCGGTGTTTTGCATCTCTGGAAGGCACACACAGCCTTGACCACCTTCCAGCCAGCTTTTGCCAAGCGATGGTGCTCCTGTCCTTCCCTGGCTTTACCTGCCTCCTGTCTGTTCCAGCTTGGGCTTCTCTTCCTTTCTCTCCCTTTTGCCATTTAGTTCTCGTCTTCCTCTTCCCATAAACGTACATCTTGCTCAATACTTCTGTGTTCTGCCCACGGGCAACCAAAAAGAGACCTCCTGCTCTTCTTTCCTGCTAATTGCTCGTATTTCTTCTCTTGTTTCTATTTATATTTACTTTTGTTTAATACCATAAATCGTGATGGTGATTTCCTTGTGTTTTTTGTTGCTCCTGACACCACAAGAGTTCATCAGTGCTGACCTTTGTCTGAGGATTGGACCATCACAAGAGCAATAAAACCAAACAAAAGCATTTTTTTCAAGACGTCATTGAGTTTGTTAGCTAAGTAGACTGTGATATTACCTGCTAGTTCCCAGAAGTGTGACAGTTACTAACTGTACAAGGATCATAAAAATCTGTCATGTATGCCTCTCTGATTTATTAATGTACAGTATCAATTTGGTACAGTGTCCTCTTTTGCAATGGTTCTTGCTCAAGTGCAGGCTGCCGTTTTGCCAAGACTTTCTTCTCAGCTCGTTGTGGATGACCCCACAATATAAATAAAATTTTAAAGTGGAAAAGACAGGCAATTGGAGATGCAAAAGTGGGTAGGAAATGGAAGAAACCACAATGATAAACAGGAGATCAGTGGGTTGTACTACGTGTGTTTCTTCTATAAAAACTGCAGGGTTTTTTTCTTGTAAAATGTGAAGGGTTTAGGACTTCAGTATTTGAAGCTGAAGCACTCTGTAGATGAAATGCACGTGGAGAGTTAGTGCAGACAAAGAAAAAAGAAATCTCAACTCTGCTGAGCAGTCATTATAGCCTCTGGATGGAAATAGACTGACCTATTTCTGGTCGGTTTAATTAGCAAGGTGGGGAAAAAACGGGAGAGCTGCTTGTGCTTTCACTCCCCCTGGCACCAGAGCTCATGGCCCATGAATGCATCAGTACCAGGCGAAACCAGGACTGGAGGGTTCTCCTCAGTGCCGTGCCTCTTCTCCGGCTCTGCACGCACCGTGGGGCAGGGCAGGGGCTCGGGCAGGAGCGACCTGACCATGCAGAGACGGAAACGGTGCATTTCTGGCTGCAGTGTGAGCCCCGCCGGGTCTCTGCGGGGATGGGTGATGGACCTCTGCCACCGGGCGTGGGTACCTGGTGCCTGTCCTGGGTCGGGGCACCAGTGCCCTCCTGTCCTGGTCTGAAGGGCTAGGCTGGAGCCCCCAGTCCTGGTTCCTGAGGCAGGGTCCTGTCCTGGGGTCTCGGCGCAGGGTGCTGGCCTGGGGTCCCTGACCTGGGGTTATGTCCCGGCGCTCAGTCCCTGACGCAGGATCTGAGCACCCGTGCTGTCTTGGGCTCCCGCCCCAGGATCTGAGCACCCCGCTCCCTTGGGCTCCTGTCCCCGATCTGGGCTCCCGCCCCAGCCTCTTGCCCTGGGCAGCCGGGCCGAGGTCCTGGGGTCCCCGGGCGGGATGCTGCTGCCGCTCCCTGCCCCTGGCGGCCCTGCTCTGGGGTGCTCGCTCACGGAGCCGGTCCCTGGCCCGTGCTCCCGCCCCAGGGTGCTGCTCTGGGAGCCCGTCCCGGGGCCGCGGCCCGGCTCTCGGGCCCCCTCCTCACCCCCGGGGCGGGGCGGCGGTCCCGTCACCCCCGTTACAGCCGGGCGGGGCCCTCGGCGGCGGGGCCGCACACGGCGCCTGTGCCGAGGGGCCGGGCCGGGGAGGCGGTCGCCCCCTTCCCCTCCCTCCCCTCCGCTTCCCGGCCCTGCCCCTTCCCCCATGGCGGCGCTGGGCGACGCGGCGCGGCTGGCGGCGGCGGCGCAGCGCGGGGCGGCGGCGGCGCTGTGAGGAGCCGCGCGGGGCCTGCGCGGCCCGGCGCCGGGCGGGCATGGCGGGCCGCGGCCGCCGCGCCTGGCTCAGCGTCCTGCTGGGGCTGGTGCTGGGCTTCGTGCTCGCCTCCCGCCTCGTCCTGCCCCGCGCCTCCGAGCTGGCGGCGGCGGCGCGGCCCCGCCGAGCCCGCCCGCAGGGCTGCCGCCCGCCGCCCGCCGCCGCCGCCCCGCCGCGCCGCCCCGGCCCGCCGGCCCAGAGCTTCCTCTTCGTGGGGGTCATGACGGCGCAGAAGTACCTGCGGAGCCGCGCCGTGGCCGCCCACCGGTGAGCGGGCGCGGGGGGGCGGCTCGGCTCGGGCGGACTCGGCTCCGTTAGGCTGGGCTCGGGGGGTTCGGCCATGTTCGGGTGGGCTCGGCTCGGTTAGGCTGCGCTCGGCTCTCGGCACCGCCGTTTCCCCTGAGGAGCGGCTGAGGTACGAGCCCCCGGGCGGGAGAGTCTCCCCGATGCCCCCCCCCGTCATTCGCCGCTGGCCCGGGGACCGCTCGCCCTTCCCCGGGGCAGGTGTGAACGAGCCGAAGGCGGCCCCTCACCCGGCTCTGCCCGCACCAGCCCGGGCTCCGCTTGGGCTCTCTCCGGGCGGCCGGGCCGGGCTGTGGGGTGAGGGGACAGAGGTGCCCCGAGCTCTCCCCCGCTGCCCGGACAGCTCGGTGGAGACGTGCGGGGTCGAGGTGAGTCGCGTTGACGCTCTCGCACGGTCCGGTTCAGCCGGTACCTGGCAAATGGACAGGGGTGGGGGAGTCTTGCCTGAGGGTCAGGCAGCTCCTCCATAGCGAGGGGGCACCTGCCGCCGCTCACGGGGGGAGATGCGGTCGTCAAAGTGCTTCCCTCAGCCTTCCACCTTGGGCATGGCCGTGTCACGCTGGTGCAGCCCTTGGCCGCTGCTTCTGAGGAGAGCCGGCAGCCTGATAATCATCATAATAATCATAAAGTTTGGAGACCGCTGTAACCCTCTGGATAGGGAAGAAAAAGGCCACTGCGCCAAGCCGAGAGCATGTGCTTAGGAATGAGACTCAAAATATGCCTCTGGGAACAAAGAATAAAATCAACCTCCGCTTGCCACAGCTTGAATGGGGAAAGTCACTTTGGACAAATCGGTCCGAGCTTCGGGCTGGCGAAGCGAGTTCAGGAGCCAGAGTCCCAGAGCCGTGTGTTCCTTACCTGAGCACACCTATTTTTGGAGCAGGGGCAATCTGTGTGCTTTGCACCGCGTGCCGCTCGCCGTAGCCTGCGGCGTGGTTTCCAGCTGTAGCTGGGTATTGCTGCGAGCGCCGCGTGCTAACGGGACTTCTGTCCAAAGCCTTGGCAGCATCCGAATAATCATCTCTTCTGTGAGAGACGTGTCTGTGGCTTTGGAGAAACTCTCTGCTCTGCTGAAATATGCTTATTGCTCTGGCGTTTGCACTGGCAGGCAGTGCTGGGAGGCTGTGCGAGAAGCCTGCTTGGGAAATCTGAAAGAGTTAAGAGCTAAAATGTCAGCTCGGGTATACCCCGGCTCCGATTGAGCGCTGCACAGCCAGTGCCGTCAGAGGAGCAGCCAGGAGCTCTGGGGCGGATCTTTCTCTAACAAAACATCCCCTTTAGTCTTGTACTAGAACAAACCCTTGCCCATCTCCTGCCTGCTCAGGCTGAAAAGTACTTGGCCCTATTGGCCAGTAAGTACAGGATGGCAAAACGTGTATGATGGAGCATCTCCTCCTCCCCATGCTCAGCTCTGGTTTCAGGAAAGAGTACCTCTCTTTGTATCAGCATCAAATGCAGTAAAATTGCTTAATTTGGGCAATCTGAAGCATATTGTCCACCAGCAATGGTTTTAATGGAAACTTAATTCCTTCTTTCAGCAATAGATCTGTAATTAAGTTGCAGGGAGTGTGTGATTGATGCTTTGAAATGGGTGAAAGAATCTGTTTCTCCAGGGTTACATATTCTTCTTCACCGTGTGGGATGGAGCATTTTGGATTGCAAATCTCATGAGCCGTGTAATTTACATTTACATACAGAAAGGCTGGAGTCATGTTGGGACATCACGTAACAGGTTTTATGGCAGAATAGTTTGTCTAGCATCCATCGGATTTTGTGTCAGGAGTTCAAGAAAGGGAAATTTATCACAGTATTGTCCAGAGGTGGGTGTTAGTTGTGGAGCATTTCACTTTGCTGGTGTGGGAAGGATTCTTGTCCCTGGCTTTGCCCGTGCTTGCTGAACAGTCCCGTGCTGTGGGAGAGCTGGGTTTACAGAACCAGATCTGCAACATCTGCTCACACAAAAAAATGCCTAAAGATGCAACTTCACAAATCCAGCTAATGGAATCGGGCTCCTTCAGCCCTCAGGAGATCTGAGTATTCCTTTTTACCATACCGCTATTTTGGTTTAACCTCTAGAGATGATGTCTGCTCTGGGAGGGGACAAATAAAGCAGCCTCTTAACGTTGTGGTAGGGCTAAATGCATTTTTCTCACCTCTGTTGGTGAGCTGGTGACCGGAAGACATCTTTAGGGAGGGGAGAAGAGGAAGACAAACCTGAAATCTTAAATGGCTTTTGATTGCCATGAAGTACTCATGCAGACAATTGCTGGGATTACTACATTGACAAAGCATCCTGGTGAGCTGAATCGCTGGCACAGCCAGTGAAATGGGAAGCTGCTAGCAAGGCATTCCCTGGGTGGCAGCGTGTGCAGAGCCTTGATACCAAGCTAGCCAGAGAGCTGAAAGGAATTAGGGATTCAGAGGCTGAATACCTCCAAATTGCTGTGGCTCAAAGGCTATTTACAGACACAGCTAAAAGGGACCAGAGCGGAAAGCATTTGCTGATCCTTGCTGCTGTGAATCCAGATAGGGTCTAACAAGAGGGGAAGCAATCCACTTCCTGAACATCAATCATGAGCAAAATGACCACTGCAAGGCAAAACGGGCCTGCTGGATTTTCAGGAGACGGCGGCTCTTTGAAACAGTCATGCTTTTGTAGTCTGCGAGGCAGAGAATAAGCTTTAGATCCACAGGTTTTCGGAGGGTGGATTTGTAGCTTCAGCAGTTACTGCATCTGACAGCCAGGTTAGCAGAGCTTCCTTTCCAGGAGGCCAGTGAAATGCAGCAGCAGAAACTGCGGTGTCACATCAAAGGACGAGAAGTAGTCAGGAAAAGAGCCGTGCAGGAAGGAGTTAAGGTATGGCAGGGGTTCAGGGAAAGTGCAACAATATGTGCTAATGGTTTTGCAGTTGAGGGGAGTTGTCCTAGAAGAGCTTCAGGAAGGACAGGATGGGAATAAGCACTCTAAGCAGTCTCCCAGAAGATTTAAGTCTGCTGTCGCAGGAACAGAAATATCAGGCAGTTGAGCTTTTTTTTTTTTGCATAGCAACTACATTTCCTGGGAAACGTGGCAAGAGACTAGAGTGAATGCAGTTAATGGCAAGATGTCAGAGGTTGGCCTTCGGCAGTATCTCTGAGGGAATACAGCCACAGTTCTTCTCAGTTTTGGGACAGTTCCCACGGCACCTTGAAGTGCCACGAGGCCACACGCACGAGGACCCTGCAAGGTGCTGTTTTGCATTCCTAGGCTCATGCTAAGCCGTCCTGCTCCCGCAGCTGAAGGGTGCCCTTCGGCAGGCTGTTTCAAACGTGCTGCCACAACTGTTTGTGGTTGCTTATAGGAAACAGACTGCACTGGAATCTAAATACCTGAGTGCTTGGAAAACCTTAAGTGAAAGGCAGCCAGAAGGATTTGGGGTCTAAAGGAGTTTGTATTATCTGTCTAAGCCTGCACTAGCTGCTGCATAAGTGTAATACAAAACACATTTTTGTGCTTCTTTAAATTCAGAGCCTAGGTTGAGGCTGTTGGGTGGTATTTGGGTTTGGTCCTTTCTGGTTGCTAGTGAGGGAATACAATGGACTGTGGAGTATGCACTCTTGCTTCTTAGGAGGAGGTTGTGCGAAGTGACTTTGAGCATCATGGCAGCTGATACACGCTTTTCTTAACGTATTGATCATACCTCAGTATTGCAATAGTGAGAACTTGGTGTGTCCTGGTCTTGTGTCCTCTAGCAGGAGTATGATGTACTTGGGCTTTCCGAGCAGTAAGCTGTTACCTAAAATTTGCAAGGATGATTATGGAACACTATAAAACAAATACAGTGAGAGCAAGTGACTTTGCATGGGGGATAAGGAGAAGTGAAATCACCTACATACCCCAAAATAACCACATGTCCCAAACCTCTGGGGCAATTGGCCCTTCATCTTAGTCTGACCCCCTGAGTATTTGTGCCTATGGATCCATTTCTGTCCCTCTTTCCACAAGGAATGTGGATGGATATCCATGGACAGAAAACTGTCATCACTTTAAATTGGAGGAGTTTAATTCAAAGGACTGTAAGGAGCTGGGGAAGCTGCTTGGCTTCTCCGTTAAAGCTAGATACCAAGCTGTCCTACAAAAATTTGAAAGGAGTTCTCCCCCAAAATCTGATTTCTATAATGCACATCTTAACTGACAAGTTCTTTTAAACCTATCTGGAAATTTTTAAAAAAAGCTAGTTTTTCTGTCCTTCCGAGATGGTCGTCTGCAGTACCATGGCAGGAGCAGTGTGCTGCTTTCCGTGCTCAGTTCTCCTGGTTAAGCTGTGGTTCGTTGCTTCCCCTGTATCAAGCACTGCTGGAAAAATGGGACCTTGAAGAACAGTTATGCAAAACTAGCCCTAATTCAACATGAAATTTAGCTGAACGATGTATTCAGGAAATCAGTCTTCTAGGCCCATTGCAGAGTTCTTTGCAAATTATGATTTTCTTCAGCATAATTATATGAGATGACTATTTCTGAAAACTTTAAATGGTTTCTCTGATCTCCTCTAAGGGAGTTTCCCAAGCTGCAGACAAAAACCAAATACGTTTTTTGTAATCGTCTCCAGTTTGGGTCTCTACAAAAGGAGCCCTGTCTGCGTAACCCCACTGACTATGCTTCTGCTGAGTCTGCAGAGCTGATAACAAAGCAAGGTAATACAAATAAATAATAAACACTGAAAACTGGAGAGAAAACATTCTAGATCTGTGCTTCTGCTCCAAGCTATGCTTTTTTACACTTCTTTTTAAAGGAAGAAATGACTTTATGACAACAGTAGGTGACTATAGCAGTGGTCACATTTTAGAAGATACTGGGGTTTTTTAATGCTTGCTTTGTGCACACAATTTTCTATATTGCATGAATACTTGCATCAGCTGTGACAAAATCTTTGCACCCAGTTTGCTTGTGACTTGCTCAGAGTATGCTACACCTAAGATATCCAGTGTGCAAAACCTTTTAAGGGATGCAAAAATTGACTTGGTAGCCACCAAATACTAGAGCAGTCCTAATGTCCTCTACAAAGAGGCTTCTACTAAGAAAGCATTACCGAATTTTTCTATGTTTGTGTTTGTTTAAATTGCACTTTGATTACCTTGTCAATGCCAGCTTCGAGTTTGTTGGAGTTATGTGCCCTATGAATTGAGAGAAACCAGGTCACACACCGTTGTGCATGTTTTCAGTGCTGCTCCTTGGGGAAGGTAATAGAGAGCCTTGCTGTCCTGATTCATGCACATCCTCCTGTTTAACCGAGCAGATTCAGATTACATGGAGGAGATAAGGCTGGGATCTGTCAGAGCAGTTCAGTTACTGGGTTTTTAAATGACCAGTTCAGTACACGTATCAGTTGCACTCAGAACCCGATATTTCTCTCTGGACAGAGTGGAAGTGGCCTGAAGCTGGCTGAGGCCGCCAGTGATCACTGCAGTGGAGGTGGGCTCTGCAGGTGTCGATACAGGAGTCTGGTGGCAGAAATGTGACCGCATTTCCTTTAAACAGTTGAGGGTGACGAGGAGCCCTTGTGGGGGCAAGGAGGGCATCGTTTCACTAAAAATATTTTCACTTGTTTTTATTATCAAACATACAGTTCATTTTCAGATGCACTCTTGACCAGGGAAGCAATGTCAGCCAGTGGGAGTGGGTGCTGGTGATGCCACAGAACTAGGAAGGTGTTGAGACAAGAGCTCTATGCCTAAGGAGCAGAAGGGATCAGGTGTCTGCTCTCAGGTTATGGGCAGCAATGGTAAACTGGACCGGAGGTGGGAGGACGGCTGAGAAACATAGCTGTTAACGCACTAATCTGCAGAATCGCTTGTGACTGAGCCAGGTCTGATTCTTTTCAATGTCAGATAAAAAGTTAAAAGTAGCTTTGATCGGAATTCATCCCTGCATTTACCAGTCCTTAGTTCTGCTGATAGCTGGGGTCAGAAAAATGTACTTACAGTTCATCTTACAATCTGTCGTTTGGCGTTTTTGGCTGAGTGCAACGATGTGTTTCCTGAGCAAACTTTTCTTTCTGTATTCTCTCCCCAAAGAAGGGCTGCAGCGATCTGTGGCTTAGACATAAGGAGCAGCCCATGGTGACTCCCATTGTTTCAGCCACTGCCGAGCAGCGCTTGCGTTGATACAGACACTCAGGCAATTTTTCGATGTGGGAGCATATTTTGTCTGTCTGAGTTCGCAAAGCCACAGGCACAAATAACATGGCGAGTTGTCTCATCCTAGAAAATGTGTTGCTGCAGGAAATGAACAAAGGCTTAGTCAAGCTGTGCTGGGGCATGGTTGATGTGAGATCCCAAGGCTGAAGTAACATTGTGGTGTCGACCAGAGTCGCACACAGATCTTTGGGGTGTGGTTAGTGTTAGGGCATGGTCCTTCTGTCTGTGTTGTGCGCCCCATGTATGCAGGAATCTGTCTCTGATTTAAGTTTCATACAAAAACAGAGGTAAATATGGCACATCCATGTAAAGATGGTGTCAAACTGGCTTTGAATAAAGGGGTTTAATGCAGTACGAGAACTGGGAACCAAAGTGCCAGAGTTTATGGATGTACATGCATTGTTTCCTCTCCATTGAATGGGAATTCTTCTCTTGACAATATTTAGGAGGGTCCTGAGGTGAATGCACCTGGTTGGAGAACAAGGAGTAAATTTAAACCAGAAGGGGTGGTGGTGTAAAGCAGAAATTGCCGTAAGACCTTAGCTTATAACTTCACCTGGTGATTGTCTGTAAAGTGTCCTGCTGCACCTGAAGCTGCATTGGGAACTGGTCACAGTGGATGAGATGAGCTGCATTTCTCAGTAGCTTCTTCTGCCTTTTCTTTCTATGAGATTAAAATTTGAATGCATCAAGTACCTTTCATGAAGAAGTCTTTTAAACTTAGGTTGGGAGTTGATAGGGGAAGAGCAATGGACAGTTGTAGTCTTTTCATTCAAGACCAGATGATTTGATTGTGGACCATGTGTGTCAGAAAGTAAACATTGGAACTTCCTTAATAGTTAGTGGAAGTTCAAGATATGAGCACATCTTACTTAAAAAACAGGCAGTTTTCAATGCTTTAACAGGATGTGACTTTCTAACCGGTAGTACTGTGCATTATTAATTGCATCACTGATGATTAAAGGGCTCATCACCTCTGTTGTGAAGTCAACAGGAACATTTCCATTGGCTTTACTCTGTGCTCTTCTAGGAAGCTGGGATCTAAACTTCTTCTATGAAACACTACCCATGGTAGTGAGAAATCCAGAAGACAGAGCTTTTAAAGTAATTGGGCGATATTCATTACACAAAGCTGAATTAGTGTGTAACTGTTAAGGTGTTGATGTTTAGTACTAATTAAATACTTTTGCATTTCCCAGTGGAACTTAAGGAATCGTTTTTCTGAGATATTTTTACATTTCAGACTTTGTATGGTAGCTAATTCTGGAGATTTCAAGTTTTAGATGGTCTGTACTGCCCCAAATCTGCTCTGCTTTTGGCAAGAAACCAGTGTTGAGAGGCATTGTGAGTGTGGCATTGAGGGAACACTGTGTCCTTAACTTTGAGTGTGTTTTCACATTCAACTTTGAATATAGGTTATATTTTGAGCATAGTCACCAAATATAATAAGGAAATATTCTCCCCCTATATAAAAAGCGGCAAAACCTGTTGGTTTATCAATGAAAATAGTTTTCTGTGAGTCTGTGAAGGATACATGAACTCTGCTTTTTCCCAAGTAGAATTTGAGAAAATGGTACTGTAACCTTAAAATTCATAATTTTTAAGGCAAGGCTGTAACAGCTACATGATTGAAAATTCTCCATGGAGGAGGCTAAGTGTTCTGCAGTCTGCCTTGAGGAATCATCCTGCATATCATCCTGCAATGTAAGTGACCCAGTTTGCCCACACAGATAGGTTGGATTTGGCAGAGAGATAGGAGCATGGAAGGTGTGGAGCAGATGCCTGCTGCTTTGCATGGAAAAGGCTCCTCTTTTGTGATGTTCCTCTCTTACTAAAATCTGGTCTGAGGTGTGCAGAAAGCTGCTGGAGGTGTGGGTGTTGGTTGCCCCAGGTCGACTGTTGGCATTACGTTTTGCTGGCATCTTTTAGGACTATTTTTCACTAGTCTTTTGCTGGTATGGGCAGAGCCGCTTGAGGTTACTGTTGCTACCATACTCTGTGCTTCTTCGGCTGTCGCAAACAGGCAGAAGCATTTTTCTTCTGTCAAACCCCTACATGCTTCTTCTCTACATAGCATCTGGAGGAGTTGCTGTTTGGTTGGTTTCCCACAGGACACTGATTCCTCACAAGTTCATGTGAAATTTGCACCCGTTTACTCTCTGGAAGTCAGTACTTCTGAACGAACATTTGAGCTTTTGAGGGGCTTAAAGGGAATGGAAGGTGAATATGGTGCTGAATAACTTGCAGGGAAGCTTTGGAGACATTAAATCCAGTAGTACGTGAATTGTTTGTCCATCTTGGCTCTGTCTGTCTTCACACTCTATCTTGTGACCAATAGCTGTTAGACCAATATTGAGTGTGCTTAAGAAATCCTGCCTGCCACTAGTGAACTAATATTATTGAATTATTTTTCTATCAGAGAGATAAAATACTATTCAGATGCTTATCAGAATTTTTTGTGTGTTGTACCAGTTGCTCAGTGTGCCATGTGAATATCCTAATTTGTGTGGAAAAAAAGTAATGCTTTGAGGCATTTAAAGAGAAAATTTGTAAAGCAGATGAGGTGTAGTCCCTTTGAGTGGTGTCTGGTAGTGTTCTGCCTGCCTTGGCTTGCATACTTAATTGGTCTTTATTGTCTCTTTCAATCTAGAACTTGGTCCAAAACCATTCCTGGCAAGGTTGAATTCTTCTCCAGCGAGGGTTCGGACACCTCTATTCCCATCCCCATTGTGCCGCTTCCAGGTGTAGATGACTCTTATCCACCCCAGAAGAAATCTTTCATGATGCTCAAATACATGCATGACCACTACTTGGACAAATACGAATGGTTTATGAGAGCTGATGATGACGTTTACATCAAAGGGGACAAACTGGAGAACTTCCTCAGGAGTTTGAACAGCAGCGAGCCCCTCTTTCTTGGGCAGACTGGCCTCGGCACCACGGAGGAGATGGGGAAGCTGGCGCTGGAACCGGGCGAGAACTTCTGCATGGGGGGACCAGGAGTGATCATGAGCCGGGAAGTCCTGCGGAGAATGGTGCCCCACATTGGCGAGTGCCTGCGAGAGATGTACACCACCCACGAGGATGTGGAAGTGGGAAGATGTGTACGGAGGTTTGCGGGAGTGCAGTGTGTGTGGTCCTACGAGGTAAGGACGAGGGTGTGGAGAATGAGGTGTGTGATTTGGGGGAGGTAGAGGAGAGGGTGGGAGAGGCTAGCAGCAGGGGATTGCTGTTGTACGGCCATGCAGCCGTTCCTCCAGAGCTTTCTTCCCTTTGCAACTTGACCATCCAGCTGTAGTGACCACATTCTTTGCTTCCTACAAGTGTCACCCTGGGAAAGACTTCTGCAAGTATGGAAAAGCAACAGTAAGGAGGGAAGTGGAGCCTGACGTTAGGCACATTGGTGTGGGGGGAGGAACGTTCATCATTCATAACAGATATATTTAAACAGAAGGGGAATGAGCTTAAATTAAAATGGCCATGGGTCTCTGCAGTCTTGACTGCCCAAACCTCTTTTATCTTCTTCAGCTGGTATGTCATGGTGTTGGTGTGGAAGATAGATGATACAATTACCATGTTTCTTACTGCAGTTGAAACGTGCAAGGTTGATACATATTTGCCCTGACAGTGACAGTTTTTTGCCAAACTACAGCCATGGCAGAGATGTCTCATGGTGGCTGGCACTGTTACCCTGGGTGCTGAGCTGCCTCCCAGCCTGCCCGCAGCCCAAGTCTGCTGCTGCTCAGGGGATTTGCTGGCAGCCCCATCCTGCAGACAGCGCCTGCTCAGCAGCTCCTTGACGTCAGCAGACACAAGCCACCACTCTTACACCGAAACTCAGGGTCTGCCCACAGTGATGTGGCTGTGAATGTGGGGGAAAAAAAACGAGTGAGTCCCCAGCCTGCTTGTGGCGGAGTTTCCTGCTGCTGTTCCTGCTGGATGCTGGGGGCTGGTGGCTCCTCCCAGGGGTGAGGGGGGCTTCTCCACCCCGGGCTGCTGGGCTCTTTGAAGTGAGTCCTGGGTGTTTACAGACTGTCTGATTGAAAACACCTGCTGGGCTTGAGCTGCAGTTTCTCCTCTCTAGTACCAGGGAAAATGCTGGTGGGTCTGTCTTAGAAATGAGGGAGAAGTTGAGGAAGAAGAGAGGGTGAAGAGTTTATCTTTTACGCAAACATTTATGACTTGTATGCAACTGTTGTTTTGTCCTTTTATGAGATGTGGTAAAGAGAAGGGGGGTTCTGCCCGAGTGACGGAGTAGCTGTGGTCACAGATACTGCAGCTGACCTGCTCTTTCACTGGCAAAGATTTGTGTTAAACTTTTGACACTGAGTGTCTGCCCCGAAAAGCTGTTGTTTCATTTCATTTCACAGTTCAGTGACAGGAAAGCCTATGAGGAAGGGGAAGGAGTTTCCAGCTGCAGTAATTCATTCATACCTTGTATGCATAAAAACTGTCTGGACTAACAGTGGCTCTCCATGTTCCCTGCTTACAGACCTGGAACTAGTTTATGTATTGTCAGCATCATGGTTAGCTGTTCATAAGGAGTCAGTAACTTTCCACAGCTTTTAGCAGCATAAAATTTTTACTCTAGACATTGAGTTGAAATAACTTCTGGTGTGAATGTCTGTACCGTGTGCATTTGATAGCTTACTGAAGGTCAGTGTTTTGGTCCTACTGAAACTGGCAGAGACCTCCTAAATTCAGTATGATCAAATTTTGGCTTGAAATAACTAACAATAACACACAGCTGCATTAGAAATGCTATCTGACATAATTAGATGGGGCTTTTCTCAAAATTAGTTTTATTTGATCAGCTTCTGTCAAATTATCTGTAGTGCTGGATTCTCCAAAGTGCCATGAATTACTTAAAATTCGTTTGTGTGAAGTGTATAAACTGTAAGATGTTCAGAAGTAACCTGTGAGTGTGAGATGTTAAGGCTCAGCTGTTTTAGAGAGAGGGAAGAGTTTCAGTGACATAGGCATGCTCCTTCTGCAAGGAACAGGTCTGCTCTCATTTACTTGAGACTTTGCAGTTTAAAAACCTGTAATCTTTTCCTTATTTTGATCTGGTCCTCTCATTGCCCAGACAACTAGATTAAGTGTGCCTGGTATTTTATTTAAGATAAAGCAATAGCTGTGTGAAATAACACAGCTGTCATAACAGCTGTGGTAGGAAAGTTTGGTGTAAAACTGACATTTTCCATGTCTTGTATGTTCATGAACATCAAGTAACAGGCCACTGTAAGTGGATTGCAAAGCATTGTATTTCAGTGAGCTTCTGATGAAGCAAAAAGCTTATCTGTGCCTGCTCTGCTGGGACACAGCTACCACATTCTTCACAATTCCCGTTAAGAGGGAAACAGCAATAGCACGAGGCTCAGCAAACAAAACGACGTTTGGATCTCAGAGAACCCAAACCTCAAACTTCTTCACTTCCTGCACTTCCTATTCTCAGGAGTCTCAAGTAGCAACACAAACGAAAAGCTCAGGCCTTTGCAGTCACCCTCCAGCTCTTTGGTTTTCCTTCTTAGCATCTCAGACATGGAATGCCCTGCCGGACCTCAGCGCGGGTGGTTTTTTTTCTCTGCACTGTTCTCACGGTGGGCTCTATGCCCAGAGTCGTTTTACTCATCTCCATGACTGTCACTGACCCCTTTCTCTGATTTTTAGGATCCCACAATGTCTTTACTGTGCTGCTCATCTTTCTTGTCTTTGGCTCTGGTGGTGTGCCCAAATGTGTCTCCAGGCCCAGCTCTGTGGGTGTTTTTCTGCTCGCGGCAGTCTGTTTCAAAACCCTTTTTTTTCCCCCCTTCCTGTGTTTCTGTCACTTTGTTGCTCTCTGTGGTGCCTCTTAGACCACTTCATTAGTGGCTCGGGTTATTGCCCGTTTCAAGACTTGTAAAGATTTGTTCGCGCTTTTCCTGCCGTCAGGAGCTTTTCAGCAAATACAGTAAAAGAATTGACACCATGATTCTTTGGACTTCCTGTTTCGTCTTATCCCAAAAAAGAGGCAGTAACAGTATGTGCGAGCTTGAGGAGAACTGAAGCTCAGTGGGCTCTGGGGAGCTTCGTCTGACACACCCAGGCTGCTGCTTCAGGAGAAGTTTGTAGCCCGTGATGGATTTTAGGCTCCTGTGACCGGGCTTGTAGCTGTTGCCTTACTTGACACGGGTCGAGTGAGTCACAAATGAGACATGCCTCCTAAAATGTAAGGTTTAAGGCAAGGATTATCATCATTGTAAAAACAAAAGCAAGACGGTTACTGCTATTTGACAAATAGGTGAAGCAGCCAAAGCAGTAAACTAGAAGAAAAAAATAATGAAAAGAATGGAGCAGTGAAATCTCTGAAGATTACAGATAGGAGCTTGACAGTTTATAGAGCGCAGTCCTTCCTCTTGAAGAGGACAGAAGTCTTGTTCTGATCTTGCTAGGAAGTGATTCTGCATTTCTAGTGAACGTTGGTATTTTGGACTTCTGGCACACTTCTGGGTGTTTTTCTCAGAAAAAGCTTACATATTTAAGTCTCCTTCCTTCTCTCATTTTTTTCCCACCTGTAGTTGTTCTAGTTCGCTTTGTGTGGGTCACAGAGACATGCTAGTTTTGTTTTCTCGTGCACTGCCGTGTGGTGCCATGCATGGTCTTGGCTGTTCAGCCTGAGAACAGGTTTCAGTTTTGATGACAAGCCATCTCATTTGTGATTTAAACAATCCCAGTGTATTGTTGATGTCAGTTTTCATTTTGAGTCTAATGTTTCCTTTAAATGCATCTGAATTACGAAGCCACTGCTCTGCAGCTTAGTGTTGTTTCAGCCTTGATTTGTAGCTGCAGCTGAGTATTGTTCTAATTTGTGTTTAATATCCTCACCTTAAGAGTGCTGGTAACTTTATTAAAGCTCTTTGTAACTGCTAGAAATTAAGGCAATGCTGATTTATATCTCTTTAATTTCTTCAGTAATAAAACCCTTTTGACCCACACTGCTTTCAGGTGATACTAACTGCTTTGTTTCCTACAATGCAATAGAAACAGCTGGATCCAACAGAACAGATTATGCTACTTAACTACTGGTGCAAATGCCCAGATGTTTTGTCAGTTTTTTGTTTGTGCATTCTGTCTGTCTGTTCTAATTGAGGTTGTGGGAGAAACTAGCTAAGAAGCATCAAGTGTGTCTGAGGAGGGGGCACTGCTTTCCTCCAAATTAGCAACAAGTATTCTTAAATGTCCTGAAGTGAGACAAGAGTTTTTGTTAATATACATGGAAAAGAAGCTATGACAAAGGGAGCAATCACATCAGGAAACATGTGCATCAAGGAAGACTATGTCCAACCTTTTGGGCATCAGTGAGGGAAAAGTAGGGCAGTGGTGACTAGGGATAGTGGGGGGTTTCTGGGAGAAGGGAGATTTGAATTAACGTTTTGTGTGGTCTTTCATCTGCAGTAATTGAAGATAATTGCTACTCTGAAATTTGCTGAAGTTAGGAAAGTCCTTAAAGTGCACATTATATTTGCCAAGTACATTGGCAGTGCCAGAACATACCATTTCTGGAATGGACTCTCTCATGGACAAAACTGAAGTTTATGGTTTTCTGTAAGATAGACAGAAGTCAAAAAAAGATAAAAGTCCTGCAGCAGTTGCTAAGAACTGGGGACAGATGCAACTGTTAACTGCTAACCTTCAGTTCCCTTGCTTGATCCTCTGAGAAAGAACTTTCCTTCCTCAATGAAAAAGGAGATCCATCCTGTTTGTAGTTGGCTAACGTATTGTGCGCAGTGACTTCAGCATCAGGAGCTGTACATCTCGGAGCAGGGCAGGATGGGGTCTGGAAGGGGCTGCTTTGGGCAGGGTGTTCTGAAGCACTCGGTTCACTGTGGTCTGTGCAGGGCAGTGAGGCTGGACTGTGATGTTTGGATACATGTATGTTGTCCTGGCTTCAGAGCTTGTACTTTTTTTGACATCAGAGTGTAGGAACATGGACAACAACAGAAACCTTACCTCACTGTGTGTGTAGCCCCTTGCTACTCTTCATTCAAGAAATGTACAATACAAATTGTGTGTGTGTGTGCGTGAGAGAGGATACAAGCATGTCCAGTGTTTTAGGGTGGATGTTTATAAATGAACTTTTCTTAAGCAGTAGATTTTATCTTTGAAACACTTCAGAAATGTTTTTTGGCTTCAGAGTAAGTTGGTAGTCATCCGTTCTGGGGACAGATGGGATCAGGCATCATGAAGGTAATGAAAAATTTTTTCAGAAGACAGACAGGTAAGACTAGAGAAGAGCATTAACTGGGCAGGGAAGGTGATGTGTGGGGCTCAGTGTGAGACTAAAATACATGTCTGATGTGAGAGGGAGTCTGAGACAACAGTGAGGGAGGCAGTGTGGTATGACCACCGTGGTCTAATTTTAGTAGCAATGTTTGCTGAGGAGGAGGGCAGAGAGGTCAAAGGAGAGAGTAAAGGCTGCAGTTTGGGTTTGTGAAACCAAGGTCCGACCATTAACCTAACACTGACAGTGTAGGTGGGAACTGTCAGTGTTAGGTTAATGGTTGGACTGAATGATCTTCAGGGTCTTTTCCAGCCTAGACAATTCTGTGAAGATGTGGGTTAGGAGGGTTTGGAATAGGAGACAGATCTCAGATCTGCACCCAAGTCTTGACCTAGGTCTTTCACTTCAGAAAATAATTAAATATTTCAAGAGGGAAAACTGGACATCACTAAGTCATTTCTTAGTGACTTCTGAACTCAGGTTGGTAACGGTTTCTTGTTTGTTGTAAAAGTCAACAACTACTTTGTATATAGCATTGTGTTATACCAAAGTTACTTGAGTTTGGATCTTACTGACTTTCTGCTGGCCATCATTTAAAAGAGGAAGGCTGTGTGATTTGTGCTAACACAGGCATGCCTTTCAAGACCATAGAGACTGTTTGAAACTGACCTAGTTTTTGTGAGCATACGGTTAATCTGTCCTTAGTTAGCTGGATGATTTGATCTAATGCCTAAGCTGAGGGTTGCTGAAATGGGGACTTTGATGGCATTGTGCAGACTCTAAGGAAGCTTCAGCCGTGAATCCAGCAAACAGAAGTATTGCTTTTTTCCCCATTATTGTCGTCTTGAAGTGCGGTGGTTCAGTTAGAAATTAGGATCTGTGCAGCCTGTTGAGTTTAGGGAGCCATCAGGATTAGTTGTTATCTTGGGGACAAGTCAGGAAAGGCTAATCCTTCATTGCATGACAGGACAAAGAACTCTAATAAAATAGCTCATCATCCCAGTTTCTTAGTTAAGGCACACAGAAGATACTTGATTTGAGTTTGTTCTCTTGAGCAGCAGTGGGGATAGGCAGAGGGAGGTAAGTCTGAGACCAGAAGCTTTCTAATGTGTTTTTCTCTTCTGAACTGATGGGAAAGCCATCTCTTTCTTGCAGAGTAGATTCCTGCTTTACGGCTTGCTGGAACTCAGTACTTGGAGGAAATTTTTTTGTTGTTGTTGCTGTGATTAGATCTTCATGCTACGCTGCCTCTTGGAAGTGAATCCCACCTGACTGGAGCCCTTGGAAGGACACAGTTAAATTGCAAACCTAATCAATATAAAATGCAGTAATACCTGTGTAGTCAGTTATCTCCTGTGGGTCAGTTATGTCTGACCAAACTTTTGAGTTGCCAAGTTTCCTTTTCTATTTTATTTAGTGCTTATCTCTGTATATTAAAGATGAGGGTGGAAGAATAAACCACTTGATGGCTACCTCTGTATAAACAGAATCTCTGCAAAATGTTCCATGTGACTAGACAGTAAAAAAACCACCCCTTAAAAATTGTCCTCAGCTGAAGTGGACATGAAGTGTCTTCAGCTGGGGCTCTCATTATGAAAGCTTTTAGCTGATCTATATGTAGAGGGTAACTGTGACCTGGATGTTTGGAGCGGGGAGTTAATTGTGTAAATTTGGAGAGAATATTTGCTGTGCTCCCTTCAGTCCATTAGAGCCAAGTTCTGTGCACAGCTTAAAGCAACAACAACATGGAGGTGTCAAAGCCTGTAAGCACAGGAGAGAAAAGCCAAACTTGTTTGGTGATGGGAAATAGAAATGAAGTGCTGATGTGGGGAAGGGGCTTAATATAAACTAGCTGAGGTCACTGAAGGGGTGGTAGAAACACTTCAGCTCAAATGCTTTCAGTGCTAGCTGTATTATACTTGGAGTATGTTTTGAGAAATACTTGGATTTTTTAAAAATCAATTGAGTTATTACAAAGAAACAAAACGTGACTCTTAGATGGATATGATGGGGTTTGATGCAATATCTATATTACTTTTATAAAAGTAGTTTAGTATAAAACATTCTTTTCTTTGAGCTTTGAGTGCATGAGCACAGATAATTATCCAGACTTGCTCTAGACAGTGGTTATAGCCAGCCACATAAGCGTGTAGCACTAAGCTGCTATGAAGGCTTTTCTTAATGCTTTTGGAGAAAATACTATGTAACAGGCTAACTCTGCTTTGACGCAGCACTGAGCGGCTGCTCTGTGAGCATTGCCTCAACTCTCTGGGCTGACGCTGCACGGGGCGGGCCAGGAGGATGCATTTGTGATGTATACAGTTGTTATTCTGCCAGTTCATCATGTTTGCAGTCACTGGTCTGCTGCTGGTGCTTGGGAGATTTATTGAAAAAAAAGCTGTTAACACCAGGTGACTCCTCACCTCAGTGCAGGAACTACCAATTCCTCTTTTGCTTCCCAGTTGCCTACTCCTAAAGTCAGCTGTCCTCAGTGGACTTTGTGGTCCCCCAGTGCTGACAAGACGAAAGATGGCGTTCAGTGTGCTGCCGTGTTTCTTTTTTTGTAGCTAGCAGCTGCAATTGCTAATGAAAACGGTGTATCTTGAGCCTTCCCCTGCATTATATCCAAGTGGACGTAACACATGTCAGTAAGGAGCTTGGCTTTTTGGGCTGTGGTGGGAGAACCATTGATTCATGGATGAACAGGCAAAATGCTAGATGACAACCTGCAATGCCCAGTCCTCGCAGCAGGCACGCAGGTAGCAGTTTAACTCGGTGCTCTGTGCTGTCATCTTATGGCTCTGCGGGTGGCATGAGTGTGTAATCTGACTGCACAGAGGATTAATTGTCAGGGATTTGTCTAACCTCATTTCCTGTAGACACCTCCAGGCTGAAGAGCTGCTGCTGCTGTTTTGTGTTCTAAAACCATCTGATTTGGAGCAGAGAACTTAATTCTACTTTACTGGACTGTTGCACCATCTTTAATTGATCCTTAAAATGCTCAAAACATTTTAACACTAATTTCCTGTGTTAAAAGCTTATCTGGATTCCTGGTGATGTGAATTTCCATGGTTATCAGCTGGAGACCTCTTAAAATCTTGCCAGAAATCCTGATTGCCTGAAGGGTGGGGATTATCTTCCCACATGCCTAAACCAAAATGACCTTTATGTGTCACAAAGAAGTTGGGAACATAATTGGAAGTGTTTGGGGAACTAACTGTTTTTGTTTTCTTTAATACTGAAGTTTCAGGTGAAAGTGTATTTGGGGGTCCTCGAAGAACTGAAAATTGAGTTCTGGTTATTTCTGGTTAGTTTCTTACATAAAAGTGAATTCCTGCTGGTGTCCGCAGTGAAAGCAAGTTCAGTGGTTCTTTCAGATGTATTTTGAGCAAGTTAAAAGTACTGCTACAACAATGAAGCAAAAGTAAAAGTTGTGACTGATTTTTATTAGGGGGATTCTTGAGAATAATTTGAACTTCATACCAGTTACTTGCAGCTTGGGTGTTAATGGTGACTTCAGTAAAAGAGTCAAAGCCTGCATGTAATTTAAATTGCTATTAGGGACCCAAAGTGTTTTTGAAGACCCTTTGAATAGGAAACGTCCTTTTATTCCTTTGTACCTTGTCCACACTGCAGCGTTATACCCTGATATGAAGTATTGCTGCTGAGAGGAAAGCAGCTCCAGCGAGCTCTCTTTTCCAAGTGAGCACCCCAGCAGTTTTTCTGCTTCCTGGTGACCTTTGCAGTCCACATAATGCGGTTTTACCTGTGCTGCTGGCAGGGACTTGCTCCCCGGGCTACGGTTTGGATGAAGCTCCAGTGATCAGCTTCTGTGCATGGTGGTCTGATCATAGAATCATAGAATACCAGGTTGGAAGGGACCTCAAGGATCATCTGGTTCAATCTTTCTGGCAAAATCACGGTCTAGACAAAGTGGCCGAACACCCTGTCCAGCTGAATCTTAAAAGTGTCCAATGTTGGGGAATCAAGCACTCCTGGGGAGATTATTCCGGTGGGTGATTGTTCTCACTGTGAAAAATTTTTCTTCTTGTGTCCAGTCGGAATCTCCCCAGGATTAACTTGTACGCACTACCCCTCGTCTTTTCCATGTGACTCCTTGTAAAAAGGGAATCTCAGTCTGCTTTGTAGCCACCCTTTAAATACAGAAACATGGTGATAAGGTCTCCTCTAAGCTTTCTCAAGGCTGAACAAACCCAGTTCACTGAGACTTTCCTCACATGGCAGGCTTTGCAGTCCCTTGATCACCTTTGTGGCCCTTCTCTGGACTCTCTCCAGCCTGGCACATCTTTTTTTTGTATAGCTGGGACCAAAACTGAATGCAGTGTTCCAGGTGTGGCCTGACAAGCACGGTGTGGAGTGGGATAATGACTTCTTTCTCTCTGCTGGCGATGCCCTTGTTGATGCAGCCCAGCATCCCATTGGCTTTCTTTGCTGCTGCAACACACTTATCACTTGTACTGAGCCTGTTATCCACCAGAAACCCCAGGTCCCTTTCCACAGAGCTGTTCTCCAACCAGTAGATCCCAGTCTGTTCTGCACTGCTGGATATTTCCCCAGTAGCAAGACCTTCCACTTGTCCTTGTTGAACTTGATAGTTCTTGATAGCCCACTTTTCCAGCCTGTCTCAGTGTCTTCCTGTCCACTTCTCTGATGTCCTGGGAACATTGCTAGGGTAGAGCAAACTGCTTCATCTAGCATCTGTTCTGGTTTGTAGCCGAGAGCACAAGTTGGTACAAGATAGAAGCCCTAAAGGTTTATGCAGAGCTGTGAGGTGAGGCTCCTACAGCCAGTGCTTTAGAGTCATTAGCTTAGAAAGAGGTTTAAGAAGAGGCACAACAAGCTCTTGTGTAATGAAGAGAGCACAGGTAGGGTTATGCCCACTGGGTCTAAGCTCCATCCAAGTCTCTGGTTTTAATCCTTCTTACTGAATGGCTTTAGGGAGCTCCAGCTGAGTGCTGTAATTTTGTTTTTGGAAGCAGTCTTCAGAAGCATCCGGTAGTGTTTGTGGATTAAGCACAGGTTCTTAGACAGAGGCTCAGATTAACAATGAAATAAATGGGAACCCATATTTTGGACTCAGCCAGCAGTTCATTAGAAAGCAGAAAAAGGTAGTAGAAAGCTGCTTGCAGTTCCAGAAGTGCTCCGGTCACCTTCTTCCTGCTGCAATAGAGAAGCACCTTATCAGAAAATCACCTACCTTTGGCTTGCCCCAGCCTCTCTGAGTATACAGCTGGTGTTGGGTTGCTGCTTCCTTGTTCACTGTCTTCTTGGCCATGCTCAGACCTTGTATCAGTGTGCTTTCTGAAAGGCAAGCACAGGTTTGTTCATGAAAACTTGTTGCCTGCTCTTGTTCATGGTTGCCACTTCAGATTGGTGCAGCTGGTTAGAAAAGTGCTCTGAGAATAGCAGCAGAGTATTAAAGAAGGTTCCTCTGCTCATAGGCCTTCAATGGGTGTAATTACTTGGCAGTAACTTCTTTAAACCTTATTTGAATTAAAGCTACATGTTTTGGCTGGTTATGTCACCACTGTATTAGTGAGGAATGCAGGAGAGAGTGCTAGTTTTCATTAACTGAGCTGCCTTAATCCTCTGTAACCATACTTTTTAATATGTCTTACTTGTCTTACAGAGAGAAAACATTTGCCCAAGGGACAGCAGAGTTCACTCCTCAGCATCTCTGTAGAAGGGCAATATTCTTTGTCCTCAATATAAGGACTTAGAAAATTCTTAGTAAATGGGTGTTGAGAAGTAATATCATGTGTAATTCTCCATAAATACTTGGTGGGGAACTGTCTGTATCTTAGGTTTGAGCTTTTTATAAATTTTTTCCCTACAGTTCCCCTCAATGTATGGGTGCAGAGTGGGTTAAATGCCTGATCCAAATTTTCAATGGTTTCATACAGCCTTCAGACCAGATGCTTCACTAAAAACAGTTGTCTGACTAGAGTGACTCCAGAACATACACCTCTTGTGTTCGTTGTCCAGGTCAGCAAAAATATTGTTGCCTTGCATGTGTATTTTTAAAGTCCTGACAAAAGAGAAGTTTGCTTAACCTTATCACAGATGATTTGTCAAGAAACCTTACCCTTACCTTGTCTTACCTTGTTTGTTTAACCATATTACAGATTACTTAACTGACGTACTTGGTTTTATATCCTTCTCCTACTGAAGACACTTCCTAACATCTTTCGCCAAGGGGAACTTTATTTAAAAAACCAAAACAACCAACCAACAACTGAAAGACAGTAGCAGATTTAATCTTCATAAAGCACCAGGGCTTTTGCTTCCCTGGGAATGTTTGTGAATTGTGGCTTTTCCAGGTTTTGGACAGAGCAATTTTTCTTTGACTTTTTCAAATAATCTTTTCTCCCCTGTCCAACTCCTTACAATTGGAGTGTGCTCTGTAGTTACTGCAAGAGCCTTTTGCAGTTGCACTTTCTCTTCCTGCATTCTACTGGCCCTGACTAGAAGCCACCTCTGATCCTATGGAATAATGTGTTTGGCAGAATCCTGAAGTTTGCCAGTTGGTAATCATCACTGCTGTGTGGACTTGTGCTGGGGAGAAACCATTCATGTAGTTTCTTATCTTTTGTAGGCCAAAAATAACACCACAGCGCCTGCAATGTTAGAGAATTTGCCTAATTTCAGAACTGGAAAATCAGGTGAAGATGGAAAGGATATTTCAAAATATATAATAGGAGCTGAGTGCCTAAGTATTCGGATGAAAAGCCTTTGTCTGGAGCTCTGGATGGTGAATCAGAAGTATTTGTCACGATCTTTTGCATGGATTGTACTGCAGGAGCAAGTCTCTGCTGTGTTGCAGGTCTGCTCGACTTTAAATCAAGTGGTGCAGCTCTGATACAGGAACTGCAAGCAAGGAAGATGGAAGGTGAGGGCAGTGTCATCTTTCTTCAGGTTGTAATTTGGCTGCTCCACATCCCTGGCGTGGCTCAGAAGAAGCAAATGGGTCATTTCTTCAGCCCACGGCGTCTGCTTTGTGCCATCTGCCCTCGCGGTTCCTGGTGCAGAGGAAGTGTGAAATGTGTAACCCCGTTTATTCTGCTAGGTGGTCAAGGCCCTCTCCCTTACAGAAAATGCCTTGTTTCTGTTCAGCCAGCACAAAGGCTCTTTTATAGCTGCTTGGCTATACATCTGTTGAGGTGCCTCAGACTGTTAGCACTGGTTACTGTTTGAGGTATGCAGGCTCTGAGGCTGTGATGTACAGTGATACGTTGTTTATATGTTGCCTCCCTTTCCTTTTGAGGATAGGGAGCTGTGCTGTGTCCTGCCCTGAACAAAGCTGGTGTTAGTTCTGTGATGGAGCGGTAGCCTGGAGATTTTCCCTTTAAAAGCAGGACTGGAATCCTTCTGTTTCACACTTTGAATTAAATGTCTGAATTTGGCAATGTGACTGCAGGACAATAGGACTTTCTCTGGGGAGAAGTGTGTAGAATTTCTGCTCCAGAGACACACCTGACTTGAAAGCCAGTGTGTGCACCAGCGTGAAGGGACCCCCATCTTTCACAGGGCACTTAACTGGAAAAAAACCCTGACTTCCTAGAGTTTTTGAACTTTATTGCAGCCTCTGGTTTAATTTCTTCATCTTCTTCCCTCCCTGCCCCCACCAATATTTTTTTTTTCTCCTGCACATGTCCTCTTGCGCATTTCATGAAGAGACTTTGCTGAAACCAGTCCTGCCCAGAAATGCACACTCATCTCTTCAAATGTAGGGGAGGGAGTGAGAGGAGGCTCTGTAAGCGGGCAAAGTCCTGGTGAGTTCTGAATCTCAAATGTTTGTCTCCTTCAGCTTTCAGACATCTTAAGGTTTGCCATCTCTTGGCTCCTGTGTTTGGTTTTCTATATTGGGTTTTTTTAACCTCACCAAGCTATCTGACAGCTCTTCAGTTCCGTTCCCAAATAGCATTCTGATGCTGTCACTGCTGGATTCTTGACTCAAAGTAGAGCCTTGGGTGGAAAAATTCATAAAATTACCATGAGATAGGTCTCACGGGATAAAGGAAGAACACAAGAGGGATGTGCTCTGTTCATGTTAAGCTCTTTTGCTTTGACATTGATGTTCTCTTCTGCTCCATTAGCATGGATAAATATTGAAATCTGGTAGCTGATGGTGGCAAAAGGTGACTTGGGGCAAGTCCATGGTATGTTCCACCACCAAGTTCCTGTCCCTTGAGAGCAGCAGCTCTCTCTGCTCTGCCCAGGCCCTGGCGTCAGCACCCGACTCGGTCTTGTGAACATGTGCCTGTACTTGCTCTCCTCTCTGGGGAGTATTTCTTGTTGAAGATCTGTTTAGGCTTTGCAAATGCATTTAGGCTTTTTGTGGCCTCTTTCACAAGAGGGTGAGAAGTTACTTTTCAACTTAATTTTAGACTGGCTGTCATTCTTGAGCAAGCTTGAAGAAGTGTAGTTTTGACCTTGCTTGTGGGGAAACTTGAAGGAACCTGATTTCCCAGTACATTGAGGGAACTGTTGCCTCAGGTCTAGAATTTTGTGCTTCAGCATCAAAGTGCTTTGCAAACCTCTCCCATGCTCCTTCCACCCTATCTATAGAAGGACAGCTCTCCCTGCATGGCACAGGGTTATCCCCAGGGCACAGGAGGAGGTATCATCAGGGCAAGGTGTAGAGTGTAAGAGGTCCTGACTGTTTCCTGCAGCCAAGCCACACCTTTCCTCCCCTCTTTCACCAGTCACTTCAATTAAAATTCCACCGTTAGGGCTGAAATGAGGTGAGGCAGGAGCAGACTTGTTTTCAGGAGGGAAAACTGAATTTTCTGCTGGAATGGGCCTTTTCCCAGGGTGGGTTCAGGAAATGTCCCCTCCTCACCAGTTAGGTGGAGAAAAGTCACAGGTAGAAATTGCAAAAATAATTGTCATTGTCTGCTTCAGTTCCCAGAGGGCATCACAGAGTGAGCACATTGAGCTGGAAACAGCCCTGCAGAGGCAAACCTGTGGTTCTCCATCAGCCTTTCTGAACGATGGCCTAGAGCACTCATTGAAGATGGTTTCTTAATAAAGCTGGGGGGAGCTGAGGTAACAGGGGTGCAGATGAGAGTCTTTGCTGGCACTGGTGAGCAAAGTGGAGGAATAGGCAAGAACCTCCTGAAGGTGAAAGGTGACAAGAGGAAGAGAGCCAGAGTGAAACCCGGGGGGGTCTTATTACTGTGGTGGAGTCCAAGTAATTTCAAATATTTTAAACAGAGGTCCCATGAGTAGAGATACAAGGGAACCAAATTCCTTTGGCATTTGCAATATCAGGCTGGCTAAAATAACTGCTCTTGTGCAATGCTCTGCTGAGCAGTTATGGAGCAGATGTTGCTCCTTTTGTAACTGCTGCTCAAAGTGAACCAGTTTCTCTCCACGAGGGAGAGTCCGGCTGGCTGTGTAAATCAGGGAGCTGTTTTACAGGTGCTCGCCTTTGCAGAGGGTCAACAGAGTGATAAAAGTTGAGGCCAGAAGTGCTTAGAGTGGAGGAGATGCAGTCACTTGGAGTTGCTGAAGAAACTGTCCCTGAGGAGTGTGAGGACAATGTGAACCTTAAACATGCTTAACCTTAGTTGCCCGCAGTTTATCTAATGAGAGTATGGGAGCTGGGTGTGTGGTGGGGGTAGGCAGAGAAGGACTGAGATACGCTTCGGAAAGGAAATCGGTCTAAAATAAGCACAAGTAAACAGTAAAATCTTACAAGGTGCAACCTAAGGAACAACCTGCCGTTCTTGCTGTGACACAGCTCTAATCCTTAAAGCCGGAAATCATATCTGATGGGCTACAATGATCTTATTTTTTCTAGACGTAGAACTCCCCTATGTCTGTCTCCCCTAGGCAAGGAGGAATAGCTGCCAAGAAAGCAGTGCACTCTGAGACTCAGCTGCTTTGGCGTGCCAGCAAAACCATCCTGTGCTAAAGTGACAAGTGTGATGCTGATGGGACGTGTTCTGGCGTGGTGTCCAAGTTAAATCTAAGTGGGAGCCTCATGCACCTGACTGATGGCCAACATAGAAAAAACACTGAGCACCCTGCATTGTAGCTGGTATAATTTCATGCCTAGTTACCATGCAAAATAGTCAACTCTATCCAAAACTGAGGTTTGAAAGTGACTTCTTAGTGTATGTTCTCTTTCTGTCCAAGCAGAGAGTGTGCAATGAAGAACAGTGGCTTGGATTTTGTTTTCTTTGGTAGCCAATATAACGTCACTGGTTGTCTTTGTGTCTGCCTGTCTTTGTGTGGTGGGACAAAAACGCTGTGTCCAGTTTGGAGTTGGTGCCAGTTTTATCAATATGATGATTATATGCAGAAGAAAGGAGCTGCAGTGGTTCTCGTGGTGCCTCGATGGTAAATAATAGTAAAATATGGCTATCTCTTAATATTCTGGTTAGACTCCCCTGATTGCCACGCACTGGAAAGCAGCCCTTTTCATGTAACTGTGCATGAACATGCACTCTGTGGTTAGCTAAATGTTCACATCCTAGTGTGTGCTGGAATATAATCACTAAAATACTGCAGACTCTGTTCCCGAGCATTGTTACTTGGATGATGCTATCACAGGTTAGGTTTTATTTTAATTTTTAAATCCTCAGGTGTTTTGCAGAGTTGCTTCAGTCCTTCCTACATCAGCCTTTGGGACTAAAACCATAGCTATAACTTTGAAACTTGGAAATATCTGTACAGACTCAGTCCTGCATCTCACACCAGACAATGAGCACTGAAAGCTAAACTGAGCCCATTGATATGTTGATGATCAGTACTTTTTTCCTTCTGATTAACATTCAACCTGTGTCTTCTATAACGTTTCAAACAAACCATGGGATTGTCCATTCTTCTTAGATCCAGTTGCCCAGTGGATTTGAGCCTGTCCTGCCAGAGAAGTTGCTGGTGCTGTATCCTGTTAGGGCAGCATCCACATTGGCCCGTGGTGCTCTGGTTATATGTATGATCCAATTTGGGTTGGTTTTCATTCCCTGAGAGCGGTCCTGGGCTGAAGGTGACAGATTGACAACATGGAGAGTGTTACTTCTGTGTTTGATCTGCTGTGACATGGAGTCTGTAATCCCGTAAGGGTTGCTGCTTCCCTGCTGGGAGTCTGCATGTTGTACGGAGGGCTGCATGCTGCAGGCTTTGCCTTGGAAAGCTCATGTGCCAAGAGATTTAAGAGGGGTGCAGTAAATGGCAGGACACCACACAGCACCATGGGGAGAATTAAGTAAGCAAGAATAGATGCAGATATTTTTAATGATGTTATAAGTTAAACTGAATTCAGTTTAGACAAACAACTTGGTAAAGAGAGAACTTCTTTTCTGTGCTTCAGGAGAGCTTCCTGGCAGGCCTCTTGGTCAAGCTGGCTGCTTTGGGCCCCCCTTAGCTCTCACCTGCCCCATTTGCCTCGCTGCCTTCCACGTGTGCTGCTCTGGAGTGGCCACCTTGGTTCTCCCATGGGATCAAGAGTGGGTTCTCTGCAGGAGTTCAGCTGGGGGTGAGCCCAGGCTCACTGGAAAGCCCAGCCACAAAAGGAGGGAGGCCAGTGGGCCATCAGGCTCACAGAGGTTGGGGATAAGCTATCCTGTGGGTCTTGGACAGAAGAAGGTGTTTGATGGTTGGACTAGATGTTCTTTAAGGTCTTTTCCAACCTACACAATTCTGTGATTCTGTGAACAAGGCATGTAGCATTGGGAGGGCTGGCACCTTCTGTCCCATGCTTTTGCTGTAAGTTGCCAGCTTTTATCAATTATCATTTAGTCTTTGAGTGTGGGGACTCAAATGTACTGGTTAACCAGGCTGTGATTGCAAACATTCCGTTGTAAATGTCACACTGGTCTCCCAAAAGGGCGAGAGGAAGGATCTGATTTGGGTGGCCAAACACCCCTTCTGCCCCCTGGCACTTCAGTTAAAGGTCAAGGCTGGTAGGTATGCTTTTCATGCCAGGATAGCCTGGGAAACTCATTGCCATGTCATGTCAGCGGAAGTAGGAAATTCATAAGATCTGAATGGGGATTAAAATGTAAAAGGGCATACAGAGAGTGCCGGGGCATGCTGTGGATTGTACATTTCAAAACAGAGCTGCCACTGCACAGGGCTTAATCTGGCAAGTAAATCCCTGCTTGACCAAACCACAGCAAATTTGACAAAATAGTTTGGAGAGATGATAGATCACTCTATTTGTTTCTCTGTCTTCCATTTGTGGAGAGATGCTGGAACAATTAGGGATTTGCGCATGTGCGTATGTGATACAGGGATGGATGGATGGACCCACCCCTGCTTCCTGAAGGGGGAAGCTGCACTGCAGTCAGTGATGGGGAGATGATCTCCAAGCAGTTCTACGTTTTCTTTCTGGGAGCTCTCGGGAACTGGAGCTGTTGGGAGGAGCAGGGAAGTGAGGAGGGCAAGGGGCAAAATAGCATGTAAAACTCATCCAGGCTTTGTTTCTTACTCTGAAATAACGATGACCTTGCTGCCTTGATTGATTTAGGTTTACTGCAAAACTCATCCACTCAGCAAACTGCTGGAGGAAACTGCTGGCAGTGTGTCCAGGTAACAGTAATAAAACCCCAACTGATTATATTATGTAATTTATAACTGAATGAAGTACAGAGGGGATGGCTGCAGCAGAGCATTTCTGTGAAAGGGCATGCAGGCAGCTCTCTGCTTTGTGGGGAAGAGTGAAGCAAAGGAGACCGGGGAGTGGCTCAGGCTTCCCAGTGCACTCCATAGATACAGCTCAGGATGTGAGCTTTTTTCTTTAAAAAAAAAAAATAAATTTCTAGGAAATGCAAGATGAAGTGGTCTTTGTTTTAATTTGGCTGCACAATCCCCTCACGAGCACTTTATCATGCCAGTTAGGCTGAGATGGGTGATGTATTACAGTAGCAGGCTTGTTACTCAGTGTAACTGCTGCTGCCTTTATAGCCAGAGAAAACCAGGTGGTGAGCTTGCTTGAAGCAGTTTAGTGCTAAATTTGCTGTTAAAACCCTTTCAGGGGAAAGCCTTGTGGCAGAAGGGCTTCACATTTATTAATTGTTCTAATTTCTCTATCTAGTGAAAGATGTCTTGTATCATTCCAAAAGTAAAGAATCAGGTCCAGGTTAATTTATATTTAATGAGATAACGTTATAAGAAAAGAGAAGGCTGTAGCTATACAGAGGTGTTTTAGAAATGCATTTTTCAGTCGTCAAATGGAGTGAAGATTTTTTCTTTAATTTTTCATTCCTCCCCCCTCCCCCCCCATCTGGGTGGTGAATGTCCTTTTGTTGAGATGAACACACAATCTCGGAGGTAAAACTTGCACTGTAAGGTGTTTGCACTCGGAGCTCTTTTATACCTGACATTTCCTGCATTATAGCAACTAGCTTTAAAAACAATTGTTTAAGGAAGACATAACTTCACATAAGCAAGTCTTTACTTTACTTAGCTTGAGCTTCCTTTTTAAAATGTCAGTGTCACTTAACAAAGCCCTTAACTCCTTCCTCATTGTATCTGTGAGCTCGGTGGGTGCAACACGCAATTCTTGCTGTTGAATCTGGAGACTGCCTATCCTGCCTGTTGATGAAGGTGTATCTGTATGTGCTCCCCAAGCTGTGCATTGAACCCCTCTGCTACAAAAAAGGCCTCCAGTTTGTAACTCATTGAAGAAGACTCTCAGTTGAGAACTTCATCTGAGTAGAAACTCAAGACAACACTTTTCTCAGCACATCTTCCCAGGAGGAGCCTATGCGTATTGGTTTTAAAAAATAATTCCTTTTATCCATTCAGGAGTATCACCCTTAGGACTTTACCTGCAATGCATGGACTAGACAGAGCACAGTGGTGCTCCCTTTGCTTAGTGTGAGCAGCTGTGTGTCCACTTACTGGCTCAAGTCATTCCTCTCTATTCATGTAGGGGTTTTTTTCTCCTTTTTTCCTCTCTTTTTTTTTTTTCTTTTACAGATAGATTTTCGCTACTGCTTTTAAAATTGTTTAAATTTCCATCTTAACTAGATGAGGCTAACCACTGAAGCTGTCTTGCTTTTAATGCTCTTCAGGATGTGTCTTTTTTTTTTAATCTTTTTTTTTTCTTTCCTTCTTCAGCCAAGTCTACAAAGAATACTCTGTTTTATGTGCTTTATATGTATGATTTCTTCTTAAAGGACGACTCATTTCCTCTACTTTAGAGGTATTTTCTTAAATCTGTCACTTCCTGTCTCTCTCTTGGCTGGATGTCTGATTTGCCAGTTTTTACATTTTTTGTAACTGTTCTGCTCATTAACTTCCCAAATCATTTGGGAATTTCATTTTGCCCAGGCGAGGTGAAACTGTTTTTATTCTCTGGCAAGAAATATTTGACGATTAATTTAATTGCTAAATTGGCTTCTAAAGCAGAAGCAGGCTTGGAAAACTGAAGGGGAATTAATCATGCCCGCCTAACAGAAGGGACTTGAAAACGTGGAGGCTGCGCTAAAGACGTCAGTGAAAACCGAGATGCACAGTAGCTAACAAGCTTTTAGTATTTTATCATACTCTTTTTGATTTCTTGCTGGCTTTCAATGCTTTTTGCCTGCTTGAAGAACAGACTGTTCCTTCCCAAGAAGAGAGCAAAGTCTTCTCATCTCTGGAGAGCACTCTCTGTCTCTAAGAGTGAGGCCTCTGGGCTTTTGAGTGAACACCTTGAAAATTCACGTACCAGCACAAAATAAAAACATGGGGACATCTGTGGACAGAGGCATGCGGGTCCTTGTGGTGCATTTCAGAAACTAAAAATACGGTCCACAACCTCTCTATAGGTTTGGAGAGTTAAGACTTATTCCATGAGCTGGTACATGAACAAGCAGGAGGAAAAGTTCTGATCCATTTCTTGTAGCCTTGGTGCTCATGGGCTGTACGGAGGCCTTTGTCCTTCACTTGTCCTGCAGCAAAAGGTCTGATTTTGCATTCTGGTTCCTTGTGCAAAAACAGCTTCATACTTACAAATATTTCTCTTGAACTTTCTACAGACATCCATTTGGATTGAAGTGTCTTTAATGTGTATACACAATGGAAAATGAATTCTGGTATAATAAAGAGCTCTGTTCAAAACAGCAAGCGCTGTATCAGATAAGATTTAACAATTTTTTAAAAAAATTATTTATACTGAAAGTGAAATACAGATGAGTTACAAGAGCTACTTATAAATAAGACCTGGTGTAAGGTTGAATTTTCCTCTGATGTAAATGAGTGTAACTTGATCAGGTAGTAAGGTTATGCTCATTTACATCAGCTAAAGATTAGGCTTAGAAATCTTGTATGTGACAACATACAAGTACTACAAGAAAGTAGCAAGGTCTGAAGGATGGTTTTGTTCAGTTTTTTATTAAAACAAATTGAATCATTTTTCAAAGCTTCTGCCTACAAGACGACATGTCTTAGAGTGAGCTCAACTTCATGGGACTCCAAAGGCATTATTATAACTTCTGTAATTACCCAAAATAGCTGTTCTATACATAAGATTGGCATGACATTAAAGCTCAGTGTTGTCCTCAGCTTTTGAAGGACTGGGCTGCAGTAATGACCCTTCCCATTATCTAGCTGGGAATCTCCCTTTGAAATGCATAAAGCTCTTTATAAAGAAGGGAGGTGGGCTATCAAGCTGTGAAATGTCTGACTTTTATTAACCATGTAAGATCTGCTGTTAGGAGTTGTCAATAAGGTCTTGCATGTACTGGGACTTGGGTACTTAGGGAGCAAATTTGGTGTTTGGAGAGGTAGAAGAAGCAATTTTATCACGGGTTGTTACCTGTTTTGCCTACTGTCTCCATTGGTAGCGAGAGAGATTAGCACTGTCATGGCAGAATTGGGATATTGGATTTGATGTTTAGAGGCTAAATTAAGTGGAGGAAAGAAATGAGAAATTATGGATGTGAAAAATGTTCTTACATAGGTAAAACCTCTGAAGTTATTTTATACATTAATAAATGTCATTTCTTATAAAATACACATTAACATTAAAGCCTCCAAGATGACTGTAACTTGAAGAAAATACTTTCCTGTAACCCCTAGATAAAGACATTGAGTCTTTCTGCATCACTTGCCATGTGTTAATTCAGACATGCAAATAATGATTGAAGAACCTTATTTCCGTAGTGCAGGAAGTATTTTTCTGAAGAACAAGCAATGCTTGTTCATTGTATTGAACATGGACCTATCCTTTGCAAATCCTTTTTTCAAGGATTTGAAAAATCCTCGTTAAACTGGGTCCAACTTCAAATCTTCTAGTTCTACTAAATTTTAATCATTTTTGCATTTATTTCTCAGTAAATGTTAATAGTCTGAGAACTTGATCATTTTTCCATTATTTATATAGCAATTGAGAAAAGCCAATATAAATCTTAATTAGTTTTGAGCGTTATCGGTTTTTAAGTGTATGGGATGCTATAAAGCAGGTGTAAATGAAAACACAGCTGTGGTTTATGTGGTGGTTCTATACAACTGACTGGTTTGGTACTTTATCAACTGAAGAAATTAACAGTTATTTCGTGCACTTTGTCATGTAAATTGACATCAAAACCGACCAAGTTGCAAGTACACATTAATCCTATGCACAAATTTCTGTGATACCACCCTGCTGAAGTGTTGGTAAAGCATTGGGTGTCTGGTGTACGCTCTGACTTAGAGATAGGAAAAGTAACAGGAAAAAATAATTATGCGGTAAAATTGACATTTCCTAAATGAATGGGCCAGGGTGTTTTTGTAATAGAAAAGAGTAATGGGACTTGAGATGTCTGTAAACTTTACTCTTCCTTGAAATCTCAAGGAGAATCCAACATTTACTCTTTGCTAGTCCTGTAAGTGTCATGTTCTAGACATTTCTGTGCATCTCAACCACTTTTTCAGTGACTTTTTCATTAATCACTTGGGAGATCTGTTTTTTTCCTTTAAGTTATAACCAAATAGTATCTTGTCTTAGGATCAGAAAATAATACCTTATTTACACTGTTAACATGTCGTTTCACATCTAGATTATTGCTTTACAAATATTTGTAAAGATGTTAGTAGATCGTACCTTGGCTCCTTTCAAACTAATGACGTTACTATTGTTCATCTGTCCGCTGTCTACATTGGGTTTTCCCTAACTCTTTCAGTTTTGCAGCCAGCTTTCTGGCAGGAACATCTTCAGAAGGTGCAGTATTGGAGCAAATGTGTGATTTTAGCTCCCCAGCCCTGAACGTGGGAATACTATTAATATAACCCAAAGCAATAGCCTTTTTGCTACCGTGGTAATTAAATTGCATCACACTGTACGATAAAAACACTATGGCTCTCTTTTTTTGGTAAGGTCTGTCAGGGGCTATTAAACATAATGAACCAAATGCAGTCTCCGGCTCAGGAAGCTCTTCAACTGCTGTCTGCTGCAAGCCGGAAGGCAGTACAAGGGCAAGGACCGTCCTGTATCTGCGCTGTCGCTTGGATGCTTCCCGGAGGAATTCACAACTGCCCACTGTCAGACAAGATGTTAGCCAGGTGGGCCTTTAATCCGGCGCAGCGTGGCTGCTATATGTTTAGATTCTTAAGTTCCTTCTGGTGCTGCCTCTGTCTTACTGAGTTGTCCAAATTGTTCGCCAGCTGGCTTGTAAATTCTGGATGCGTGTCATCTGGTTTCACTGCGTCAACGGGATGAAACGAGATGAAATACATTAACTGTTCCTCTGACCCTTTTTTTCCAGCACTCTGAGCTTCTCTGTTTCATGAGAAATGTGAGTGAAGTCTTTCACTGGCTCGGTGTCACGTTTTGGTTTCTTCCTTTGTGTTTAAGCGATGGGCCCCTCTCTAGAGCTTTCCCTCCCCTGGATGGGTTTGTGTCACTGCTGCCGTTTAAACTGTATGTGATGTACTGCTGCTCTGCATCCTGGGGTTATCTTCTCCCGTGTACCCATATCTCTACAGGTTTTAATTTCTGGTGTTTTTCAATCTCTTCCTGCAACCAAATGACTTGTGTAAAATTTTCTTTTCTTGGTTGTAGTGGATTTGCACTGCTTCACCTCTGTGCTTTGCAGTGAGAAGTGGCATTCAGATTACTTCAACCCATTTTCTTCCTCTTATTGGCACCTGGAGGATCTTGTGAGCTCATTTAAGAACTTTCAACCTCTACTCTCTACCTGTTAATATTTTTCTTCGGATTCCTACCATCCTCTGGAGCATTGCCTCTTACTGATTGAGAGCTAATGCTAAGTAGGGCAAACATTGTAAAGGGCAGGTTTTCCATGAAGAGCCTCTTTAATTGCTGGTGGGAGAGGGTTATATCTGTAGTGTTTCCTTTCCCTTTGGTTAATGCAGCTTCAAGTATTGCCCTTCCTGCTGGCAGGTGAAAGCACTTTAGTAAAGGTTAGTGCTTTGTATTTGAAGGTAGTGGTTAATGAAGCTTCGTGGTACAGGATTATTTTTGGTTTTAGGAAAAGAAATGGGCTCCTGAATGTGTGTATTCCAGCAATATCAGTCTTAAGCTTATGCAAGCAATTCTGAGATGTTGGCAATTATGTCTTTCATTTGCTTTGAGAGAAAAGATTACTTGGAGACAATAGACCAAAGGGACCGTCCTATACTAGGAAATACTAAGAAATACTGAGTCAGTGGCTTCAATTCTTACCTGCTCACTGGACTTTGGCAGATTTTGCAAACAGTATTCTGCATGATTGCCAAAACCTGGTACCAAGTTGTTTGAGTGGGTGCTATCTCCTGATTTTCACCAACAGATCTTACGCTTTCCTCCTCCTCCTCGTCCTCTTCTCTGTTCTGGGAATGTGAAGTGTTCAGTGGAAAACTTCCTTGACCAGACTGCGGTGCTATATCTTGTCAAATTTCAATTTATAGATGGGGCTGGGTTGGTTTTAATTAGAATGCCTTGTCTTGTTTCTCTTCTCTTCCCTCTCTGAATCTGCCCTGTCCTTCACAGCACACTAAAGGGCACTGCGACAGAAAGGGAACACCTGAACAGTGCAGTGTGAAGCCAAGAGCTTTTTTAATTTGAGTTAATATCCTTTCTTAAAGAAATTTTGCCTGGGGCTAGATGTGTGCAGGTGGGGAAGATGGAAAGACACGTCTGCTTTTTCTACTGATGTCTAATGGTTTAAGAACAGTGCCTACGTTGTTCGTTTTTCTGGTGATCAATAGTAGTGATGAATTGGGGTTTCTGGCTCTTCTTGTCAAATTTGTGTTTCTTCTCCCTCCTGTAGAAAACCTTTCCATGTTCTGAGGAGTCATGCAGCTGGTTAAACTAC
Source organism: Athene noctua (assembly GCF_965140245.1). NCBI lineage: Eukaryota > Metazoa > Chordata > Aves > Strigiformes > Strigidae > Athene > Athene noctua. Next base: position 12,709,464 of record NC_134049.1, on the reverse strand, counting down.
CTAACCTGCTGTGCTGGTTTTTGACCTTTGCATTTAGTCGGAAAACCCCAGCTGGTGTCAGCACAGGCAAGGTGGGTGCAGGAGGACAGCACTTCCCACTTGCTGCCCTGGCCCTGCCAGGGGAAGAGCCACCTTCTTCTTCCCATCACACCTTGGAAACTCTCTTGCATACAAACTGGCCTCCCTTTTGTGTAAGGGTGATGTTAGGCAGCAGATTAAGGCACTTCTGAAATATCAGACACATGCAAGGAGTGCAACTTGAAATGGTGGCTGATTAAAAACTAGATGCCCCTTAAGTGCTGGAGTGACCAGGAAAGTAGGGCACTTTCACCCTGGCTCCCTGAACATTTCATTTGGTTATAAAGTGGTTTCTTTGGTATGAGTTTTATCCGTATTTAGTTTTAAACCAACAGTTTAAATTTAATTAGGTGTTTGACAGAGACAAAGGCTTTTGTGATCTGAGCACTCCTGTAGTAGTTAATTAATTTTCCAAGAATTTTGTAGACACTTGGATGTCACATTTCAGGAGGTAAGGTATATGTCTTTGTGGAATCCTTTCTAGCTGTGATATCATTCAAATCATCTTATCTTGGCTTTAAAGCTATAGTAATCTCTGAGGAAGTTAGACTGGTGTTTGTTTCAATTGTGCACTGCTTGTTCTGTTTGTGTTGTGGGTTTTTTCTGTTTCTCATGTGGAATAAAGGGAGGATTTAGTAATCCAGTCGTATCTGTTAAACTGGTGTCATGGGAGTGAGTATTTAAATTGAAACCTTTTTTGGGTGAAAAACAGTTTTGAAAAGTGAACAGTTTAGGAGATGTCCTAAAAATTTGTTGTAAGTAACAATTTATGTAGTTGGAACATTAGATTTTTATAATATTGACTTGATAATGTCACTTTCCTTTGCCTGCAACCTTTAAAATAAAGAGTATTATATTACTTTGCCTTATGAAAAGGTAAATAGCAAAAAAAATCCCCAAATTTTGCTAATATGTTCAATCCCATAGACTTTTCAAAATGCTGGAGTTTTAAGAACAGAATGAAGTTATTCCTTATTCTTAATCCTTTTTTCTATTTGGGATTACATCTCCTACAACAGAATCAGACATGAAAAAGGGATTTTTGCAGCAGTGCTTTGCCTTTTCTGTATTTTAAACACAAAGATAAGCATGTTTATGCTTGAACATGACGACACTGTGGAAAGTAATTGTTGATCTGATTAGCTCTATAGAGATGGAGTTTGCCTTCCTGTGCTTTATGGGTGTTCATCTGCCTGGGGCAGCGAAGGCTGGGCTACTAAAGCTTCTGCCTCATTTCTATTCAGCAGCTTCGCAGAGGATCGAACAAGTTTGGACAGCAGACAAAAGGCAGGCCTGCAATAGTCCCTTCTGCATGTCAGACTTTGACAAGTTTGTGTGTTTGAGGAAGCTGGAAGTAATAAAGGCTGAGCAGAAGAGACTCCTCAATATCTTTAGGAAGACCCGTGTGCTTTTTTAAATGTTGCTTGATTATTTTGTTGTTGTCTTGGCTGATCTTTTTTTTCATGAAAAAATGGGTTTTTATTTTCACCTCTTTTTCTTTTAATCCAGGCATTCAGGAAACCTGAAATTGAAATTGGCTTGTATTGATGGCTAGATAGAGCTGAGAAGCAGACAACTGGAATTTCTCTCTCAGAAAGCAAGTATTCAGTTAAATCAGTAAATCCCCCTATGACAGTTTAATCCTAAACTGGAGCACAAAGTCTTATGCAATGAAACAAATGTCCACAATGTTAGGGAGGACTCTCAGAAGCCTCATTTAACTGCTGGAAATAAAGACATGCTAACATGCTGCTCATTCCATAAATATTTCCCAGTTGTAAGCCATAATGGGCAAATACATTACCTCTCACCACAGTTGTGATTAAAAATGGTAGGATTGCTAAACCGGCAGCATACAAAACTCTCTAGGAATGTGCACCCACGTGAGGTGGTGCCTTTCCTCTGTCCTTAATTTTTGCCACAGCTGAAACACAAAGCTTGGGGCAGTAATGTGTAATAATCTGTCTCTGTTAGGGTCCAAGTTTAGGAAAAATCACTTACTTGTTACCTGGATTCCGTGTTTGTGAATAGGGTGTGTGCTTAACGTATTCAGTCTGCAAGACTACCACATTAAAGGATAAAGTATGATGTGAGGATCTGTATTTCCTTGATTAGATTTAATCTGTTTATTATCAGTCTGTAGCCCCACTTACTCTGTTAGTCCTTTCCAGATGTATGTGTGTGGTTTATTGACACCACTGCCCTGTGATGCTGAGGTATTACCTCACCTTTTGCCTTGTGCTCTCCACTCTGCCTGTACTTGCTTGTTGTGTGCCACCTTACTTTTGCTTTGTTGAGTTTGGAGGTCAGAGAGAGGTTGGTGTTTTTGTTGCGGGGGTTTTTTTTTGTGTGTGTGTGTTTGTGTTTTCTTGGGGGTTTTTTATTTTCATGTTGTTACCAAGCCCGATGGGTTCTCCTCTGGGCTAAGAGAGAGCCAGTGGCCATTCTAAGACTATAAACAGAATTGTTTTTAATTTGCAGATTTTGAGCAAATCTTTCTTGGAGTAGCACTGGAGGTGGTGATTAGAGCTGAGGTTGGTTGTCTGATGAGTTGTGAAGTTCTTGCAGCTGTCTGGCAGAGCTGTCTGCTTCCTGCAAATCCTTGTTGTACAGTTGGCTCAGAATGCATGGTAATAAAGTATCTTTTGACAAGTTCTTTTTCTTTTTTTGTTTCCTTTTAAATTTTTTTTTGTTTCACCCTTCTCTGACTCCAGCACATGATCTCAGATCCTGCCTACATGACAGTAAAACAGGCCCTTTTCTTTCTGACAGTGGGCATTTGACTGCTCCCCAAATCTCCTTTCCCACAGGCAGGGAGAGCATGCCTTAGAGATGGCTCTGCCCAATCTGTAATACCATTTAGACAGTCTTTCATCTGGTTTATTAGATGCATAAGAGAGCAGTTTATTATACTTGTCCAATTTCCATTATATCTAACGGACATTTCCCAAAAGTCATACAGGAATTTTACAGCAAAACCTTGCCTAGACAATGGACCCTACCTTTTAGTTTTCTTCTTGGTAAGGAATTGTGCATAAAATGCTGGAGATGCTCATTTAAATTCATCCTAGAAGTTTTGCATGCTGCAGAAATTTCAGATTATTCCAGACAGTTATCAGGAAAAAACTTGGGAAATAGAAATGTGCGTAATTGGATACATGCACAGAGATCCCTGCAGGGTGTGTGTTTCAAAGACTCTTGTCTCTGCTCTTAATAACAGCCCAGAAGACCTCAGGCGTCTATTTAAGGCTTTTTTACTAAGGGGTGCAGCAAAAAAAAAAATCATTTCATACAATATTAAAGCACTAGTCAGATGCAAAATTGACCTCTCTTATTTAAGGTACTACATTAGTCTCTATGTTGTCATATTTGGTCTTGGGTTTGGTTCATATTTAAGGGAGGAGTAGGGGAAGCTCATGTTTAAAATGCCTCAATTTCTTTTATTCATGGTTGTCTTCCAGGCATTTAACAGTGGTAAGTCTTACTGCAGATTGTCTTTACCTAGCACAGATTTCCAGCGTTGCTAGCTCTCACTCTTCAGGCCCTTGTGAAGGGTGTGTGTGAATATGCTGGTAAGGACCCTCAGAGGTGGTTCTTAGAGTTACGTCTGCTGCAGCCTTGTCTTTTTGCAAGGACAGGAGTGCTGTGGTCCTCCTTGCTGGCTTTGTGTGGCACACAGTCAGGCTGAGTGCCTAACTGGCCGCGTAACGCTGGGCAGCCTCTCTGTGTCCAGGCTTGGAAGCAGAAGCGGCTGCTTGGCAGGGAGATCAAACGCTCTTCTGAGAACTGCATGGGTGTGAGACCAGACACAAGGATGGACACAGTTCTGGGTTTCCTTCTCTATCCCTCAGACGTAGCTTGGTGTGGTCTCTGCTTCTTCATCTGAGGAACTGCAGAAGCCAGTTGTCACAGTGCTGATGTTGTTTTCTCTTCTTCTTGCTTCTTGAGCTATCCAACCACGCCTAACTGTGGGAGAGGATTGCCCGATGATACCATAATTTGCTTTCCTTGGGTAAAGTGACCAAATTCTAGGAGTAATTGGCTAGGAGGATGTATCTGTATTCCTGTCAGTAGAGCATGTAGGTGATGGTGGTGATGGCTGTAATGTGAAACCCTCCCAGAACATATCAAACCATTAAAAGTGATCTTTGATGAAGATCCTGGTGAGCTTCTCGTATCTAGCAATATCCTTAGTGCAGCCCATGAAACAGCCACTAGCTGTCTTTGGTGGTGATTAGATCACAGCAATTCAAATTACTCCAGCAACTAGACAACTATCTCCTTTAAGAGGCTGTGCAACGTGTACAGAATGGCTCCTTCAGAAAGCCATGTGGCCAGCTGCTGCTTTGAACACGCCTCATGGTCCTGCAGCATTTGCAACACGAAGGGCACATGGCTGGTGTCTGCTCCTGCACGCTGCAGTCTCCAGGTGCAGCAAAGAAATTCCAGGCTCGGAGTATGTTACACTGAGGTGTTTCTCCCAACGCAACTCCAAAATGACTTTTTGTGCATTCCCTCTTTGATCTTCTTCAGGGATAGAGGCATGTCCCAGTATGTCATGCATGTGGTGACAAGCTTTGAGCACTGCTTCCCCCCAACCCAACCTAGCTACAAGGCAACAAAAAAAGGGCTCTTTCTCTGAAGTTTTCAAAGAGCAAATCTGGAGGAATGTGCATGTTCTTGGTGTTCAGTGGCTACTTAACTGAGCAGTGGATGGCAGTCCTGTACATTAACAGCTTAAGGCTTGGAATACATCTAGTCGAGTATGTGCTGGTGAAGGACATTAGGGCATCTGATACAATGTGGGACAGGGAAACAAAGCTTGGTGAGAGATGACATTGTACACTTTCCATACGTGGATTTAAGTTTTCTCATTGTATAAAGAAAGGATTTGCAAACCTTTTGTTGTATTCAAATACAGTGTCCAAAGGTGTATTCATCATCTAGCAAAGTAATGTTAAAGCCTTGACAGTTTAAGGATACAAATAAAGTGAGGTTTAGAGGAGGAGCCAAGTTTTCTAATTTTTTTTTTTTTTTTAAACATTATTTAGTCTGAGCAGAAAGGTTTTCAGGCCAACGGCCCTTTTTCAGACTGGAAAAGAAGACTTAGATGCCGAAAGCTTGTCAGTCTCTTTGACCTCCCAGCCCCCGGCCTCCTTGTTTGTATCTGTTGGTCTAATAAAAGGTATTACATCTCCTGAAAAATGTTTCCTCACTAAACATTTGAACACACTGGTTTGGATTTGTCAAAACTGTCTAGGCGAATTAGGCAGGTTTCCATAACACTCCTGAACAGCCTTTAAATCATGAAGATGGATTTGGAAATGCTATCCAACTTTTTTTAAGTGGGTGGTAAAGTAGTATGGACAATACAGGGGCCTTTAATGTTTTAGTTACTGAAAACTTCTCTCATTTTGGAGTCTAGGTATTGTCTAAACACTAGTCCTGCAGGAGATGCTTGCTTTGCTTTTGTCCCCTTTAATGCAGCTGGGCTTTTCAGTTACTGGGGCTTTTGCTGCATCATCATCTAGTGTTACCTGCAACTCTTGTTATGCATTTCTGCAGAAATCTTTGCTTTGTTTAGTGATATTATCCTCCAAACTCCCCAAAGTCTTTATTTCTCACTTGATAGCTGCACGTTCCTGTCTTTTGGAAGCTCTGAATCATAGACTTAGCCAGCAGCTCCTAATGTAATGTAGCACCAGTTACTTGCCTGCTTTATGAGGTGTTGTGCCCTGATTAGCATTTGCTGCCAGCAGACTTGATAATCCCTCCATAACAGACACATCAATAAAATAGCTCCCAAAATACTGTGGACATGTTGCAAGGGATGTGAGTCCAGCCTGCGCTGAGCCTGCGGCTGCTCTGGCTCTTCCACTGGTGGGGAGCCGGGCTGTGCCGAGGTGTTGTGCTGGGGAGGGGGTCCCCTCCTTCCAAACACACTGATACTGTGAAATGTTCAGGTTCTTGGCTATTGGGTTTTTAGGATTAGCTGAGAAATCATATTCTTGACCACTGTTTCTCAAATACTTTCTGCAGGTGATCCTAGAAGTGCTACTTTAAGGATTGTAAAGCCGTTAACATTCTCATGACAAATTCTGACCTTTAAAACAACAGGTATTCGATCATATTTATAAAGTGCAGAGATGGAAGAATGTGGAAAGGTTGGAGCATCTCTGGATTTCTTCCCTTCCATAAACGTGCTGCAGGAGAATTAGACATCCTACAAGGAGCTGGTTTTTGCTTTTGCTGCTCTGTTTTTTTAACAAGCAATTAGAAAGCGGCAGTGTTCTAGAGACTGTGGTCTATGAGACAGCTCAACTGATCTTTTTTTTTTAAATTACCTTTTTTTAATCTGCTGAGTGAAGGCATGTATTAGCTGAATCTGTCTACCTGGTATTTGTAAAGATCTCTCTTTCAAGGATGCAGTGGTCTGCTTTTCAGTAGCATTACTGTCTTTGAAAATTATGTTGATATCTTGGCAGCCCATTGACAGATCTGATTTCACACACATACACCACCCCCCCCAAATGTGGGTAGTTACAGGCTCACAGATAATGGCTCCTGTGGGTGCATCTGTAGTGCAGGCTGTAGGCTGGTGTAAAAATAGGGGCCTGAGTAGGAAGGTACAAGAAACAAATGGGCTGTGGCCATTGCATGCATTTGCAGTAAGCTTTCTTCCCTGAGCTAAGGCATTTCAAGTCATTCTGGGTGTTGCTGTGCTAGGCTGTAAATAGCCTTACTTGTTCTGCGTGGCTTAAGCTTGTATCCCACCATCAGGGAAAAACACAACACCACTGCAGCAAGTTGGAATATAAAAGGACTTGTATTTGCAGAAGCTGGAGGCATCTGATTTTTCTCATGCTGCTTGTACAGGCCTCTTTTGAGTGCTGCTGTTTTCCAGCAGTAGGTTTGGCCTCGGAAAGGCATTTGCTAGAATTGGGTTTAATTGTACTTCTCCTGTACTTAGTTGTTTTGTTCAGTCTCCAAACCCTGAAGAAGCACACTTAAAACTATCACAAGCACTTCTGTTGGTTGGCTTCTGTGTGCCATTGACTTCAAGTTCCACACAAGCTTGCACGTTAAATATAAAGGGTTTTGTAAACCTTATCCAATGTCTCTGAGAAAAATGGAAATCTAATAGATGGAATTTAGTGTTGCTGAATATCTGTTTGAAGATATAAAATAACAGATTTCCAAGAAGGTGCTCCTTCCTCTTAGGCATCCAGACAGAGTAGGGAGATTTTTTTCATGCGAATTTGAGAGCAGGGTCCTTTGAACTGTGAGGTCTTTCCTGTGAAATCATCTTGTATTTTTTTTGGTGAGGACAGAGGGCTTAGTATTCAGTTTGTGAACCTCTTGACCCATAGGAATTTGTCCTCTTCCACTGCCTGCAGTGGCCAGTCATGATTCCCATCAGTCTTGGAAGACTCCACAGGAGATGGGTAAGACCATCACTGCTTGTTCCTCTGCTGCAGAGGCAGTTTCTCTTTCTCCTAGGATGGCTTTTTTTTATTTTTTGAGTCCCTGAACTTCTCAGGAAGAAGTGTCTGTAGGAGTTCAGTGGAAATGGCAAATTTAATAGTTTCTAAAACAAGCAAGCAGGCATCTTATTTCTTCACATCCTACCCTCTGTGGAGGTTTCCTGCTGGTACTGTTGATGACATTTATAGCTGTTGCTAACAGGGAAAGGGCAAAAAAAGAGACTTGTTATTTTTGCTGTCATAGCAGTACTCAGGATATCAGCTTTAGGAAATTAGAAGTGGAGAGCTCTCTTATTAGCTATTAGTCTTCCTGTCCTTTCTATGCATGCTCCCCCAAAATTCTTCGCAGTATTCTGTAATACAAGGTTTTGAAGCATTTGATTATTCACATTAACTACAGTAACTGATTTAAATGCACGTACCTCCGTAAGAGCTAAAAATCTTACTTTTTTCCTTAAGCAAGCTGCTTTTGCATCTCAAAGCCACCATACAAACTCCAGTATTCAGATTCTTTCAAAGATGCCAGGGAAAACAAAACATTCACCTTCTCTTGTGAGTTGGAGGGAATAAGGTGTTCTGCTCCCTGGCCTGTTCTTTAATATCCAAATGGCTGCTTAAAGGTTATTTCCACTTCTGAGCTGCCTGTGAAAGGATCAGGAGCTCTGTCCTCTTCCCTCACATGGGAGGTATTCCAAATGCTTAAAATGGTTTGAGAATGAATCTACTAAAAGCCTTATAACAGACTGGTAGAGCAGGGAATAAATGTGCAATGTTTAGAAATGCAGCATTTGGTGTACGGTTTTCTTCTAAAAAAAACAGCACAAAAGACTGAGGAAAATTGGCAGGGAAAAGGAGAGTGAAGATCACAGTTCCTGCATGGAGTGGTGTTGAAATCTGCAAGCTCTCTTGAAATAATGGGCTTTAAAGGGAGACTCACTCTAGACCCCCACCTTTCTGACGGTTGTGCATCTTGCATGACCCGTGTTTTTAGTACATTTGCCATGTCACTGCACTTATGTAGGATTTTGTTCTACTGAAAGCAGTCAGGTTCACATAACATCGCTACTAGCAAAATCTCTTGCTTGCTTTTGCCTGCCTCTTGGTTTAAAAAAGAGCTAAGAAATAGAGAGCTGACTAAAACTATGTGCACACAGCCTTCTGCAGAAGTGGTACAGCTCTTTCTGCACGCACGCTTGGCTGTGTTTCGTCATCCTTGCTGCAGAAGGAACAGTGTCCCTTTAAGGTCTGGCTTCTGTGGCTGTTTGAGGTTTACCCAACTTCATTTTTGAAGGGGCTGTTCAGACTTGCTATGAAGCAATGATCTGAAGGGTATGTCTGATATTTCTAATCTTTTTAAGATACAGTTTAAAATTTGGTCTGACATGACAATTCCTGCTTTTTTAGGACTTGATACAGTGCCAAACTTTGTTTTTATTCAGAACAACCCTGTAGAATTTGGAAGGGAACTCTTTTCTTCACATCTCATTGCCTCATAATTTATATGGTTTGCTTAAGAGTGCTCTGTGTTGTTGGCATGTATTTCCAAAAAGCTGTATAGAAGGGAGTATAGTTCTGGAGACTTGTTAAAAATCTAGGTAGGCTTTGCTACTCACTTAAGATGATGTCTAGGGGAAGAAAGTGGTTCTGGTTTTGAGCTCACCCGGTCATCCAGACAACACAATTTCCTTAGGGAAATTTCCTTAGTCTCAATCTTTTTTTTTTTCTCTTTCCTTTTCAAAGTTACAGTTAGTACACTGCTAGCACTTTTTCCCCCATCGTTTCTTCCAGAGTCCTTGCTTTGTTCATGCTTTAAATATTAATATAAGGATTAATTCCTATGGTAACATCATGAAAATCTTTCTTGGTAATCATTAAAGGTACCACTTCTAGTTTTCTCACTGTGCTGCTCCTGAACCTCTCCCTAATTTCCTTTGAAACTGAAAGTTGCTACCGAGACCCTATCAGGATGAAAAGGTGCGGGGAATAAGTGACCCAGCTTTAAAATTTGGTTCTTGCCGGTTTTCAGCCCAAATCCTTCCAGCACAACAAAGGAAGAACAATCTCTTTTGCTATGTGGTCACAGAAGAATAAAATTATGTATTTGAACTTTAGATGGATTTGATGACATGCACTTATAAGATGTTAAGGCTTTGACAGAGGGAGCTTTTATTGAAAAGGAGAGATGTGGTAGGTGGTTTGCCTTCCCTTCCAATTAGGTTTTGGTAAAATTAACCTGATTGCCCCCCTCCCCTTTTAATTTTGTTACACCTGCAGCTAGAAATCAAATAATGGGCACATGCAATTCCATTTCACCTCTGGGAGAGCTGCTAGATTTCATATATTGGTCAGTGTGGTGCTCTGCACTCTGGTTGAAGGAGCAGAGCATCCATAATTTGTAGCAGCTTATAACTTTAACTCTTTTGTGTCCAGAAGCTGAGATATCTCAGGGAAGAAATGCTGCTGTGCTGTTCTCTGGATCTCCCGCACCTTTGTAGCAGGGGCCAGCACAGTTATACCACATGGGTCCTAGTTACTGGTGCAACGGAAGGACCTGAATTTTTAATCACAATAATATAATTTGTCTTGCTTGCAAAGATCAGAAGGTTGTAATCATCTTCTCAGGGAGAGAGAATGCAAATTTGAAGTGAGACAATTTTAAGGTTGTTTGAAGGGTTTTTTTTTTAATGTACTGTCTCAAGCTTTGATTTGACTGGTCCGCTCTTTGTTACCTTGCTGTTTCCTTTTAAGTCTGAAAACAGTAATTGCTGTGCTAACACTGTCATTACATGTTGTTTTACAGTGTTACTTCCTCATGTGCTTTTCTTTCAATGGTTCAAAGCCCATTTAATTACACTGATTACAACATTAGGCTGATTTTCTGATCTGTATCTGATCTGAGCTTTGTACTTTCCTCATACCAAGAAAAGGACCTTTCAGGTGTCTGTGTGGTGGTCTTTTCTAACAACTCAATGCAATGAGTGAGGCTCTGGGCGGACTTGGGGTTTTGCCACATGTGTTTGAGTCAACTGTTTATTTGGATTTTCTGGCTATGCGAGCACAAATAAGGACTGGCTGGGGGGACTGATCTGAAAGAAGTCTAGTTACTTACAGAGTTTATACAGGTAATAGTTTGGGGATTGACTGGCTGACAAGCAGCGTTACAGACAAGAGACATGGGCTTCCAGTGGGCAATGAGTTGCATGTGAGACATCAGTATGTTCTTGCAGCAAAGATGGCCAACAGCATCCTGGGTTGGGCAGAGCATTGCCAGCAGATCTGAGGGAGGTGGTCCTTCCCCTCTGCTCTGCCCTGGTGAGGCACATCTGAGTGCTGACTCCAGGTCTAGACTCCCCAGTACAAGTGAGACATAGACATACTGGAGTGAGTCCAGTGACAGGCCTCAAGGACTGGAGCATCTGGTGTATGGGGAGAGGCAGAGAGAGCTGGGGCTGTTCAGCCTGGAGAAAGGAGGCTCAGGGGGCATCTCATCAACATGTATGAATACCTGCTGGGGTGTTAAGAAAGATGGAGCCAGCTGCTTCTCAGTGGTGCTCCGTGACTGGCAGTGGGTCCAAACCAACAACATTTAAACACAAGATAAAACTTTGTTGCTGTGAGAGTGGTCAGACACAGGAACTGGGTGCCCAGAGAGGCTGTGGAGTCTCCATCCTTTGAGACAATCAACACCCAGCTGGGCAGGGTCCTGAGCAACCTGCTTAAGCTGCCTTCCTTGGAGCAGAACGGTGGGACTAGGCAATTTCCATTGGTCCCTCCCTGCCTCACTTTGTTACAGTTACTGAAGCTTCTTAAATGGTCTTTGGAATGGAGTTTGCCATTTGGTAAATCACCAGAAAATGCAGTCCCTTTGCAGTTGGCAGTTGCCTGTTGGATATGTGAATGCAACTCCAATTGAAATTGTTTACATGTATCTAAGAGAAGGAGTCCAAGTTGTTTGCTCATAAAACATTTGAGACTTGGGGCTGTCGGCTGCAAATTGGGCAATGCATTCAAATTTGGGTTGCATGCGGTAAACCTCTATCTGTGTAATACAAGGGCAGGGAACCTTTTCATTGCTAATGGCCCAGTAAATGTTTTCAACACATTTGACGGGTCACATCTTGACACACACTTGTTACTGTGCGTATTGTGCTATGCATAATAAACTAAAACAAATAATATGGCTGTGAGCCATATGTTCCCTGTCATTGGCTTACTGTGGCAGAGATTTTCAGAAGAGATTGAAACCTTCAGCTTCCTTGTACGTGTTGTCTTGCTCAGTCATCCCTGTTTGTGCCAAGTAAAATTGCACTTGTTCTTGGGACTTGTGGTCTTGAGATAGAGGCTGAGGCGTTAAAAGTTACAGGTCTGTCACACTTTTAGCACCATTACACACACAATTTTTCTCCAAGCTGGGTATCTGCACGTTCTGCACCGACAAGTGTCATCTGAGTCTGTTAAAACTGATTGTCAGCATATGGACATTGAATGTTTGCAGGGGAGACCCAAAACCCAGCTTCATTAATTTTAAATGTTGCCTCAAAAGCATTCATAAGCAACTAGAGCAGTACCCAAGGAGTTTGTCCTGCCATCCAGGCAAAATTACAGCCTGCAGTAAATAGGACTGATTGTGGGAACTGACTTTTCTGTAAAGACACATCAGGATAACAAGCAGCTTGATGGGTGACTTTCCTTCTTGGTCTCCTGCAGTGCTTTGAAAGCCTGGGTGGTCACTTGCAGTGTCAGCATCTTCCTTTTTTTTTTTTTTTTTTTTTAAAAAAAAAAAGAAAAGGGGGAGGGGGGAAGAACTTTTAAACAGCTGTCAGTCCAAGAGGCCATAAACGAGAACAAAGCACTCGCAGTGAGACGTGGCAGTTAGTGCCTGAACCCAGTGTATGGGAGCCCTCAGAGGTGACGTCATGAGGGCACTGGGGTGAGCTTTGAGTCAAAACACGTCCCTCTGGAGCGTGTGTCCAGCACCACGTGTACTGTACTGCTCGGGGAGGTGCATCTGTGCTGGGGTGGGTACTGCAGAGTTGACAAGGGGATTTTGCCTTCTGTGGCTTGAGCCTCCCCAGCCCGATGTCCCCTCCCTGGAAGGCAAGATGTGTGCTGGGGCAACAGGGCTACAGAACTCAGGGGCCTGCAGCTCCCAGCCTGCAGCTCCCGGCCCAGTCTGTACGACTCAGAAATGAGCCTGCTTTGAAGAGAGTGGGAGAAGCTGCAGAGAAAAACATACAGACATATCTGCACAGTGGAGGAGGGAAAAAGATGTGTTCTCCCCACCTCCATCCCTTCTTTAATCTTTCCTCTTCAACTGCGGGCTCTCCTGGTTTTGGGGGACCTGATCATCACGTATATACCTGGGTTCTGCTCCTCTCCTTGATAGCCCTTTGTAGGACATCAACTGCAGGATGTGGCATATGGTTACAGCTGTGTGGTGTGGTGCAGAGGCAGCTCACAACCCTCCCTGTTGTAGTTTTGGGGGTTTACCCCTCCTTTCTCAGCAGATGAAGTAACCCATGAGAGCAAAGGGACCGAGGTGTTACCTGTGTCCTGGCTGTGCCCCCCAGCAACTCTACAAAAGAGGGGGTGATGTGGAACAGTGGCTCTTTACATCCCCCTTAAGGTGAACAACTGTTCTCAAAACAAGTCCAGTGCTTCTTTCTTTCTTTCTTTTCCTTAAAGTAATGAAGAATGTAAGGAAGACCAGGGCTTTGCTTGCCAAATCTGATAATTTAAATGTTTTTCCAGGATGCCGTGTTTTGTCTTCTGTTGATTAAAGCCTATTTACAGGGGAGAAAAACATGGGTTAAACTGCCCTGTTTTTTCTCTGATTACATAAAGGCTGATTTGTATATAGTCTAAAAGTAAAAATGTTCTAAATTGAGCTGTTTATAACCCTTATGCCAAAACCAGCACAATGCTTTAAATATATTTAATACCTTTACGGTCTTAAGCAGGAAACAACACCGACTCAGGGGAAGGCACACATGTTAGTATTATGTTACTTTTGCATCTTTAATGGCTGCCTACCAATAATTTTAATATTACCCACACCTTCAAGGCAGGGAAGTGCTGTGTTACCCAGATTTTTATGCATATATCAGTCTGTGAGTATTTATCTCTTTTTAAATGAGGAAAATGAATGACACAAGAGAAACGTGTCAATCTGGTGTCATATGATATTGCTGGGGGATTTAGTGTGTGTGGAGCGATCCTTCCAGGCCAAGGACGGGTAGAGGAGGGATCATACAAAGAGCATATTTTGAAGCAAACTCTTCTCATTTTCTTTAGAGGGTGTGTAGGGACTTCAGTCAGCTCGAGGCTGGGCTGACAGAAATGTTGTGGGGTTTAGCAGGAAAAAATGTAGAGTTCTGCACATGAAGTGGAATGATGCCTGTGATGATGATTCAGTACTGACTGAAAAGGATTTAGGGGATCGTGGTGAGCACTAGGTTGAGTACAAGCCCAGAGTGCAATTATCACAAGTAAAGCAAAATCTTTATTATCTACATTAGAAGCCTGGCAATTAGGATGAGGGAAGTTCTTACCCCCTCTCGTGAGTGTTTGGTGACACTGGTGAGATAAATCTAAAATATACCCTCACCTCAAAGGGTCATGGAGAAACTGCAGAGGATTTAGCAGACACCACCAAGTATGGCCAGAGACCCATGAGTCACAGGTGTCCTCCAAGGAGGAGCTGAGGGAGCTGGACTTGTTTCCTCTGGTGAAGAAGCTAAGCAGGCATCTAACAGCCACCTACAACTATTTGAAGAGCAGATGTGAAGATGATGGAAACAAACTCTTTGATAGTGCCAGGAGTACTTTGTACTTTGGTAGTACAAGGAGCAGTGGCCATATAATGAAGCTCATGGGGTTCAAAGCTGTGCCAGTAGCCTGCTTCGGGCAGGAGGTTGGACTACAGTCCTTCAGCAGTCCTTCATAATCAAAGCTTCTGTAATCTTGTGAAGAGCTCACTCTGACTTTAGGGTAAAATGTGCAACAGCTGTCTACCACTGTGGTCTTGAAGCAAACAAAACCTGATCTGGCGAGCCTGAATGTGTCTTTGTTCTGATGTCTTCTGAGTGACTAATGCCATGAGGAGGTGGGAGGGGGGCACGGACAGGGAACATCTGGGTTGTCACTGCATGGCCAGATTGCCTACAACTCCAAACGTTCTGTCTGGCTGCTTGCATCTATTTAATGAGACTCTGGTTGTGATGGGTTTAATGTTGCATTTCATTAAAATCTAAATTGTGGAGAGTCTTCTGGAGGTAGCTGGGAGGATTTTTTTAAATCCTGTTCTGAAAGACTGTCAGCCAGGAATGGATGCGTGAGGGATTGAAGCTAGACGTGTTCTCTGGGCTTGCCTGCAATGGAGGCAGCTTTAGGATGTTGTTATCTGGGTTGAATTTTTAGGCAGGAGGTGACGAGGAAGTGAAACAGATCTTGTTTTCACATGTGACATAGATACTCCATTGCAGTCCTGGAAAAAATTCCTTCCTCATGAGTGATACTTAATTTGACCCTCTGTACTACTACTAGACAGAAGCTCATGTGTGTCAGGTTAACACCTAGCAGGTTTTTAGGGTAAGACTCATGCATGTTTCTCAGCATGCCAGCAATGCATGTCATAAAGAAAATGTCTGCTGAACATGTGTTTTTGCCTTGTCAGAATATTGCTTGGGGCAAAACAGTTTAATTTAGGGGTTTACCAGCTGATGTTGGGATATATGGGGTCTGGCTTCTTTCCTGGGTCAGCTGCACCTTGTCAGGGCAGACTGACAGCTACATCGCCCCATTTGGCTTGTGGGGTAAATTCTTCCCTCACAGGATATGACAAATTTTCATTGACTTAAGCGTGAGTTTGTCATACCCCATGGGAAGAAGCGGGCCCAGAATAGATACTGCTTCTCTTGAGATTTTCCAGCAAGCATGTGTAAATCTATTTTGTAGCATTTCCACTGTTTGCTGTGGCCTTAGCCATGATGTTGCATGGCTGAAAAGCCTGATTCACTTATCTAGGAAGTCTGAGCTCAGCTGCATCTTGGACTCTTGGCTGTGTCTTGAGTTTTCAATATGAAACCGATAAGCTGACCTTCAGGCTGAGTATTTTTGTGGAGGGAAGAGGATGCAGAAATTATTGTGCAGCTGGTACATCTTGCATTAATTAAAGGTGAAGCTGTGCTTGAAAATACACTATTAAAAGGCACTAAGGAGAAAATGGCTGTGGGAAGGCAAAGCTTGGAGGTTCGCCTTGCTGCTTCACAGAGCGATGTTGGTGAATGTCCACATGCTGTCTGGTTTGGTACTGATGGCTTAATTTAAGACTATAAATGCTTGTTAGACCTTCCTGAATGTGAAATGACACAGTGGAGCAACGTTGGCAGTGCTCTTTTGCTTTGGCTTTATTTTTGACTGGTTGGCTTAAAGTGTTCTATCTACTGTCGTGGCTTTTTGTGATTCATTTTTAGAAAGTGCAAACATGAAAAGCTGTCTGTCTGGCTTACTTTACAGATTATGTCCAAGATTTTCAGTAGCCTAGATATGACCATGGTCTTACTTCCTTCTGTCTGAAGGATGGCCGCCAGATTGAGAAGTAGCATGCATCATACCACTGACGCACATCGAGGGAAATCCGGGAGCTGTCTGCTGGAACAGCTGCTTGCCCTTTTTTTTGAAGGAAACCAGAAAAAAAACAAAACCAGGACAAAATTGAGCAACAGTGTGTGATACTTGAGCCACCAGTGCATAGACTGATTGTCTCCACCACCTTCTTAACCAGACATTTGATAAGCAAGTTAGAGCAGCACTTGGGAATTTTGAATATAGCTGAGGTGTCCTAGTTTGTGAGGAGTTTGAGGGCTGTGCCTGTGGGCGAATTATTCAGAATAATGATTATTCAGAATCTGAAACTCCCAAATCAGGGAGGAAGGAAAGGAAATGTACTCAGGAGCTGAATTTTTAAATTACTTTTAAGTGGAAAAATTCCAGTCAGCATACTTTTAATTGCAAGTGATGCATTTTAATATGTTTCCTTCAGCTCGTGTTGCTAAAGAGAATTATGTCCGATACAGGTAATCCTCGTTATCTCATTGCTTTGTCCAGAAGAAAGGGTGAGTGGCTGATCTAGTTTATGTTAAAAATCCCTTCACTCTCTTTCTGGGAAGCAAGCAGAAGGCACAAAACGATGAGAGAGCAGCAGCAAGATTCCTTGCAGTGCCGAGGCGAGGGATGCTCAGTGCTGCAGGAAAGCGAGTACGTGAAATGAGTAATGAAGTCCAGCCGCTGTCAGCCCCTCTGACAGCCTGTCCAGCACTGTGTTGTAGTACAAGTCATTTATGTCGAGGCAGCAAAACAGAGTGTCCCTGTTGCACTGTGAGTCGACATAAGGAGAGGTGTTGAAGCAGATCCTCTTACGTAGTACAGGCTAAACCAAGCTAATGAAATGTGCCCTCAGCATTGCTTCTCGGCATTAAAGCCAAGGGAGACAACAAAGAATGATTTCTGCGGCATTTCTTCTCCCCTGCCACATGTTTTTGCTAGGCAGTCATGACAATATCAGCTCATGAGTGTGAATGCTGGCACAGGACTTGTTTGAAATGACAAAAAAAAAAATTAGTCTTTTCTGAGTAGCATCTTACTTCTGTCTTCTGCATCATCGCTGCCTAATTATTGCTAATGATTATTAGGGAGGTTAAAGGAGAAGCATTCATAGAGCCTGTAATGAAATCTGCAGTTGGACAAGAGAGGAATAAAATCTCTAATTATCCAGGTTGTAAATTTAGCTGCGATAGTATGGCTATGTATTCAGCAGTCATTAGATGCAAGATTACATGTCCTTCTGGACAGATCTTCAGTGTAACTGACTCTGTGGGAGGCATCTGGGATCAAGCTAGAATCCCATAGTATGTTGTAATTCACGCTAGGAATTGCACATGCAACTTCCAACTATTTTAAAGGGGCGTTTTCTAAAGCATTTTCTGGATGGCAGTGTTTGAATTGATGGTCAGCAAAGAAATAGCATAACAGGGAATTTCACTAGGTTTGATGCTACAGACACACTTATATAAAATATTGTAAGTGCATAAAATATAGATTGTATGTATATTCTAGCATGTGTGCTTTGAAAAGCTTATGGTCCTGGAAGCTGCATCTCAGATTCTTGAGAGTATAAATTTTCAGCACTGCTTCTTCCAGTAAAAAAATCAGGTGAGTAGTCTAGACAGAGGTGACGGAGGATTTCCCTCCGAACCGGAACCCAGTAGAAGCTAGAAACTGGAGTGACTCTAATAGGAGAGGACAGGGCTTGGGCCTCTTCTTTTCTTATTTCTTTCTTTGTTTTTATACTGTAGTTAGCTGGCAGTCCATCCAAAAACAGTTGGCTGTATTAATTCTTCCTAAGTGAAAGCTTTACATGGGTGTAACTCTTTCTTTTCTTTGGCAGCCAAAACATTTTTATTTCCAAAGGCAGAAAAGTCTGTTTTTTTTTTTTCTTTTGGTGCCATTTCTAGGTAATGGAGCTTCAGCTAACCTAGCACTTAGAAACATTTTAAATGAAATTTTAAAAAAGAAAAAATGGGGGAAAAGGGACACAAATGCAAACTGGGAAAGTGGGACAAGGGCAGCAGCTGCAGCTGGCTGCTTGGCTAGACAGCACAAAAAGGGCACGATGGGAGGTGTCATCATAATGTTTGAGAAGAAACATGTTTTAAAACTTCCGAGGGAATGCTTTTTATGTAGCACCCATTAACCCCTGAATCTTGTTGCGGCAACATGCTGATCTGCCAGAGTCCTCCATGGGGTTAGGAAGGATTATGGCCAGATATCAATATTAGCCTTGGCAGCCATGCTACAACAGAAAAAATGTGCATCCGTAGTGAGCTTTCCTGTGCCAGAGAATAAGTTAATGAGTAAGTGGGCTTAAGAGTTACTCTTTCAGCAGAGGGATGATGCTGAATGGAAGTGGCCATTCTTGGGAAACACAGATCCAAGGAGATCTGGACCTGACTGCTGCTCAATGCTCCAGGTGGGACTTGAGGAGGCGCAAGCAAAGGAAATGCTGCTGATCCGGTGTCTGTCGAGAGCTGGAAAACACATTAAGTACGTGAGGGAATAAGGGGCATCATAGGAGTTGCTGGTTCACTGAGAACTCAAGATCAACACAGAAACCCCACAGAAAGAAGCTCTGTTCCCCACCCAGCTCAGCCATGTAATGAGCAGGTACACGTGTCCCGTCACTGCCTGCATGGCAGCAGCGCACTATGGAAATCATTCGCATGGGCTCCTCCTGTCTCTTCTCCCCCCATGATTTTTCTCCAAGAGCTCTCCTGAGGCAGAAGAGGCTTTGTTATTAAGTCATCTCTTCAAATCTTGGTTTTTTTCCTTGCCAAGGTGGCTGGCAAGGGATTTTGTCTTCTTTTGGTCATGCTGCTAAGGCTCCTGCACGGAATCTTTCCTGGCACCTTCCTCACAGTGTAGCTGGGGACATTGCTCAGGTTTATGGATCTCACTCAGATTTCCAGAAACTGTCAGTCTCCTTCTCAGCTGTGAGATACAAAAGCCTGGAGTCCCAAGGCAGTGCCCAAACAGCAGGTCTCTTCTTAAAAGCCTTCTGTGTCCCAGGGGGGACAGGTTGGTTTGGTGTGTTAAAAATAAGGTTGTGCCAACTCTCTGGGGAGTGAAATGTCTGGGTGTGCAAGCTCTCACATGGAACAGCTCATATAAAATGTGCTTTTTAAGCTGTACTGTCGTGTGTTTCTCCTCTGTCGCCCAATCTAAAAATATCCTATGGGCTCAGCAGGATGCTTCCTTGTAAAAGAGGACTGAGCATTTGAATAAGGCTTCACAGTTACGAGGAGAGAAGTGCTGTGGATTTTGTGTGTTCAGTGTGGAAATCCTGTGATTTTTTTTTTTTTTCTTAAAAAGTACCTAGAGATTTTCTTAATGTAGGTACCATTTTCCCCTCCTTGACGTCCTCATGAGCTGTGGTGCTTTTCTGCAAGGGCCCAGCCTATCCACTGGCTCTGCAGGGTTTCGGTGCTCTTTCTGCAAGGGTTATTGTGTGGTTGGCACATCTGAGATGTGAGAGCTGAAGGAAGTAAAATGTGTTTGCGAGTTGAAATACTTGAGGAGAAATAATTGACCATAATCTGACAGCAGATCTAGCTATGCAGAGGACAGCTCATCACCAACGGAAATGGAGCTGATGGATGTTTTCTAATTACTCCCTTGTGTGGCAAATGTTAGAGAGCCAGCTTGAAATGTCTGCCCAGAATTCAGAGCCTTAATTTGTTTGACCTTTCCACTGCTGCAGACACAAGGCTGTATGAATTGCAGTCATCTTCGTTAATTTCTCTATTGTTCTGAGGATGTAAATGAGCATGGTGTTCTGCAAATATTGTATAGAAGATGGTATGATACAGTTCGGTGTTAAGCAATACTTCACAGTATGTTTAAGGGGGATGCTGAGCCATGGCTTAGTGCAGGGTCACCTTCCAGGCAGGTTGAGGGACATCCTGGTTGACGAGCTGGAGTGTTGCTTAAATACACTAATACTGGAGGGGTTTCTCTCCCTTTCCATGCCTTTCTTAGGAATAACCAGATATTCTGGCAGATATATTTCTCATAGAAGTGCCTTGATTTTTGCCTTTGGACAGATCCATTTTGACAAAGAATGGTGCATTTCAGATAACATATCTCAAGGGTGTATAATGTATCATCCTTTTGCCTTGAAAATATTATTCCAACTAATCAGCCTAAATCCCCTTTGAAAGTGCATGTGTGTTTTCCACTAGTTTATCAGGAAGACTTTTTAGGCTGGCTTGCTTTCATGTTTTAATGAAGGAAAGATATAGCTGCCAGGCATCTGCTAGTTCAGATGGATGTCCCGGTACCAAACATGTGTGCATGTGTGTTGCTCTCAGTCTGTGAATCGCCAGTGGGTGCAGCAGTAATTTTTGGTAACTAGGAGGCAGACGAAATTGCTGGTTATGATTTGATGTCTTGCCCACAGCAGAGCAAGCAAAAGGGATGAATTAGAGACAGGAATAGTAGCACAGCCTTTTTTTCTTTTTATGTGCAGGAAACCTCAAAGCATATAATAAACTATTGCCATTTCGATTACCAAAAAAAAAAAAAAAACCCAACCAAAAACCCACCCCAAAAAACTGAATGCAAAGATAAAATAAGAAAACCTCAAGCTTAATGGTTTTGCCAGTAATAAAAATACATCACAGAACAAAAGGCTGCAGAGGTTGTTTTTTTTATATCTTGTATTCAATACGCTGGATTGAAAAGAAATTGGCAAAAGTATATTTTTAAAGTCCCCACCTCGTTTGTAGCTTCTTATTTTTGCTCGGGAGGAGTGCCTTCATGGTTGCACAAGTCAGCAGCCAGCAAGAATGGTGGTGAGTACGGGAAAAGACATAATTAGGATAGCATTAATTGTTCTTATCAGAAGATGTACTTTAAAACAGCCTTTTAATTCAAGCTGCCCCACCACAGTATAGTGCACTCTCCAGTGATGTCTGGTTTAGTCCTGGAAGCTGCACAGGGCCTGGCTGGGGACTCGCTGAAGCCCACCGCTGCTTTTTGACTTCAGTGAACAAAGAGCCATTAAATTACACGAACACAAAGCTCCTTTGGGCTGTTCTGCACCGGTGGGACTTGTTTGCATCCTTATAAATACATTGAACTGACGTTGGCACTTTAAGTAAAGCCTTTCATCTCCTTTCTATATAATGAGTATATCCTTGGCCGCAGCCAGTAATCTGCTTCCTTCTCCCATCCCTTCCCTTCCCCCCTGTTCTGAACCTGCTGCTTCTCATTTATTGAGGCTCGTCCCGCTGTCTGCCGAGCTTCCCCACATTGCAGTGCAGCTGAGGCATCATGCGCTGCTGGCAGGTCTTGTGAGAGGGGAAAAAAATTGTAGAGAATGCTGTTTTTCTCTGGACTCAAATCAGACTGCATTTTAATGACAGTTTGCTGAGTTTTGGTGCATTACACTGATAGATTCTCACAAAGTGTCTTATTGGAAGAGCCCAAATAATTATTTGTTCCTTATCCTCTTGCTTTGGCTGTGGGAACACAGCACGTTTCTAGCACTACTGGGATGTGGTGGGGCATGGGAGGGAAAAGCTAAAATCCTGAGTCAGCATTCCCTATCCACTGCTCTTTTAAAATCAAACCAGGATTTTTTTTCGTCTCCAGCACTGACAAAACTCAGAGGATACAGCTGTACAGCTCAGCAAAGTGCCTTTCAGGGATATCTGGACCAGCTGCTGTGCTCCACCCAGGGTAGTAGTCTAAGCAAAGCAAAATGCTACTTAATCCCAAGTCACTTTTTGTGCCCACAGCTTAACTTGGAGTTCCTGCTCTCAAATACTTATCCTTCGGGGCTGAGTCTTGGATTGCTTCACACCAGTGTCATTACCAAAGCGGCATAAAATGTACAACTGGATTTGCCGGTGTCTGGAGGAATATTGTGTCCTTGCAGGTTCCTGGGAGTTGCCCGTCCACGTTGATGGGGAGACTGCAACTGCTTTCAGCTGATTCTTGGCAGCGTTTAGCTAACTGGCTTTGCACAGTGTTTGACAATGGTTTTTCCACGAGTTGCGGCATACGGCAGTGCCCAGAGCTGGCTGCTGTTGTGCCGTTACTCGTTATGAAATTGGATGCTTGCGGTTGGCACCGCCGTGCCGTGCTCCCCGCGGTGGGGAGGGAGGCAGAGCAATGCTGCGGCTGGTACAGATCCACCACGCTGCAGCCTTGGAGCCACAGCTCTAAATCCGCTTTTTCTGCACGGACCATAAGCAATTGTAAAAGCAGGCAGTGCTTGCACTTAGAGTCATAGCTTGTAGCACTCAGTCATGTCCCCTCCTGGACTTTGCTCATTTGATCTTGCATGCATCACAGGCTAAGTTTCACCCAAGTATCTCTATTAACTCAAGAATTTCAGCCTAATCCAATTTTGCTGGGGAGAGACAAAAGAGAAGTTAATTCCTGATGTCCACAGGCAAATGATTGATTAGGTGAGCAGTACTTAAGTGGCCGTAAGACAGAGGCATATCCCACCTTGCAGTAGGAGAGCACTCTGGGGGAAGGATTTATTCTCCCATCTGTCCTGGGATAGGAGTTATTCCTGACACCAGCTCTGTGACCAGTGGTGACCTTCAGCATGGTTAACTAGCCACCCCTCTTAGGAAGAAAAAAAAAAAAAAGAACTGTATCTTACATCAGACTTGATCTGGTATGAGATTCTCAGCAACTTTTCAGAGCAAAGCACCCGTGCTCCTCTGAACTCTTTCACTGATATCTTTTGCAACCACAAATACATTTAACAACAACAAATCTTCCCTGGTTCTGGCAGACCGCTGCTTCAGCTCCAGAATACCAGATCTAGTAATAAAAGTTTATTGACACAGGGCTGTGAGTGTTAGGAACAAGCTGAGCAAGTTAAAGGTAATTGCATAAAGTAAATGAGCTATACGGAGAATTTGTGTGTTCTGGTTCAGATGAGATGGTCACATCTAAGCAGCTGGGATGCTCTATGCACAGAGGCTGTGCAACAGCTCTCAGAAACTTTATTTGAAGTATATATTTTTTTAAAAAAAATTTTTAATCTAATTTTGAAGTCTGAGTAGTTGGGCAGTAGTGGTTTTTCTTGCCTACTTTATCCATTTTGGTGAAGCAGTACAAAAGTTTAACCACTATCACAGTGTGGTGCCTCTGTTTTCAGCTCTTGGATCTGGTTACACCTTTAAATCAATAATGAACCCCGATTTCCATATTGTCAGAGTAACTACCCACATCTAGTGTTCAAATTGTGGCTTGGCCTTTGTAAATGCCTTTTCTTCTTAACCTAATGCTCATTCAATTAAAGAAAATGAAGCAGATCCCAGCAGTCTTGATTGCAACTCTCTCTCTCTTGTTCCTGTGCTTTTTAAGAACATCCTGCCCCATTACTCCTGCTTCATCATAAACCACCCTACAATGGGCAGGACACATGGTGACAATTCTTTTGTGTGCCAGGCGCTGAAGTAACCTTGGTCTGTCAAAACATGCCTTTTGATTTTGCTGTGCACAGGAGAAGTAGGTGTCAACAGCTTCTATTTCAATTTCTCCTTGTTAAGAATTTTGTATTGACTAGTTTGTCTTCTCCTGTCCTGGTCCCGTGGGTAGTGGAGGCTAATTCTGCCCTCCAGGCCTGTTTTGAGGTGGAAAAAGTGGCATGTTCCTAATGCTGATTCAACAAAACAGTGACACACAGCAGCACTACTCTACTTTATTGTCCAAAGAGCATCTGAAACAGAATAAATCTCGCAATCCTGGTAAAACCATGCCAAAACACTTTTCAGACTGGGTAAATATTAATAGCAGGCTGACATAACTTTTTTGCAGGCTGTCATCCACCTTGGGCAGGAGGACCTGTGGGGGTATATGGCCAAAATCTGAGGCTCTTTCTCTCCTTAGGGGAAAAAGGAACTGAAGGTAACATCTCCAAGATTATGTTTAATATGGTCCCTGTTTAAGCCACTGATCCAGGAGTGAAAGGTCTGTGTTCCCAGATCTTTTAGAAGAGTCACTCTTACAGGATGAGGTTGCCAACTCTTCGAAGACTTTAATTATCATGCTGTAATTCCATCTGCGGCCTTAATAAAGATGATGTCTAGAGGGGTGATCTGCTTTCGTTCTCCTTTTGCATACTGTGGGCTGATGCACAAATGTTTGCATTTTTGGCATTCTTGATTTTTAGGTTTTTCTCTTAAAACGAGAAGAGAGACTGTATGAAAGTCAAAGGCAGCACAGTCAATCGTCAATGCATTCAGGGTAAAATTTGTACAGCTGCCAAAATGAGGTTCAGATATTTTATTGGGTGATACAAAATAAATGTTTAATTCATAGTGCATAACACTTTAAATAAATATCACTTGGCCACCCTCTAATGAGGATACGCTTGACCATTGACACCTCGTATTCTGGATGTAGTTTCTCTGGCTAGTTTTTCTGGCAGACTGTACATTTTTAGAAAAGTAACATTCAAAATACAATTCATTCAATCTTGTCTAAAATGAGACTTCAGTTTGTAATATCACATTTGAAACCCTGCGTTTAAATTGCTGCTTGAAGCCAGCCTTCAGGATTAAAACTTGCTTTTACAGAGCAATAAACTGCAATGTCACATACTAGATGGTAGCAACATATAGTTACTGTGTACTTTTAACTAAAGACCTTGATGTTTCTCCTCCATTTTCCTTTCTTGAGAAATGTTTGCTTATTTTCTGCATCCCATCCATGCTGGATCCACCTGCATGCTGGTTCCCTAAAGGTTTACCCTGTGCTTAAGGAAGAGAGCAGTTATTTAATTTTTGAGCCTGACTGCACAAAGGAAACATAAGTTTGTTTAGTGATTATTCTTTCCCTTCACAAACAGAGACTAATACCTATCTCCCTGCTTTTTGTCTGATAACTGGATCCATTTCTTGGACTAACCAGCCAGAGAGCGAAGAGGAAGGGAAAGTAGCTGTGAATAATGGAGTGGCTGCAGGAAGGCTCCTGCCGCTTCTTGTAAGGTGGGAGGGCAAAGAGAGCAGAAGGAAAATGTAACCTCAGCCATTGCAAATACAAATTTCCTAGGTAAACAGAGATCTGTGCAGTGCAAATCTCATGCACTGAAGTGTATTATTTGTTTCAGGTGTAGGGAGTCCCTTCTGTTATATCCACAGCTGCTGTTTCTGGTTGTGCTTTTTACCTTTTCCTAAGAGTTACACCTCTTTAATCTTGTGCAACCTGAGGCTTGCCTTCATATTTAAGCATGGTGACTTACTAAGACATTATCACATACTGTGCCCTCTCTTTCTGGGAAGAGAAGGGAAGAAATTAGAATTAAAGGAAGGAAGATAAGGGGGGAGGCAGTTCTTGACCATCAGCATGTGTGCTCAGTGGGGCTGTTGGCTCCTGCAGTGCATCTGACAGCTTTTCGTATTGGCTCCCCCCAGTTTTGTGTCTGCAGCAGGACCTACACGATGCCGATAACTGGCTATTTCAGTTTTCCTAAAGAGGGCTTGGCAAGTGATCACACACCTCTCCCAGCCATCTTCCTGGACTTCATTTACAAAGGGGCTGTAGCTCTTCCACGTAGTTCTTGGATGGAAAGTGTTGCCCATTCTGCCGAGGAAACCTCTCCAGAAGCTCGCTAGCACCACTCCCCCATCTTCAGGCACAGTTGTTTCTTCTGCTTGTGTCAATGCCAGGACTTAAACATCAGGGAAACCAGAATGTTTGCACTGTGAGCTAATCTACTCTTTAAAGATGTTAGATAATGTAATAAAATAGCTCAGCGGTGCATTGCAATTACCTTTCACATTTCGTCATGCTTCTAAAATTTTTGTCTTCTGAAACTAGAACTATATTTTTAGTACAGTGCAATCAAAAATGTCTGGCCAAGAACCTGATATAGTACCTAGGAAAATTAAAATATTCCTTTAAATGTCTTCCAGAGCTGTGGTTTCCTCTGAGTATTAAACTCCATTTGTTATGCCCTGATTACATACTTTGGTCTGGGTTATATATGGCTTAGATTTATAATTCCATATAATATGGACAGTTTGATCTCCTCCTTGTATTTTTAATAACATACAGCACAGCCTAGACTTTTATTTTAGCATGATGTAAGCATAATTATTTAGTGGGCAAGAGGATGAAGATTACATTCTTTTGTTTGCCACTGAGGCTTACAGATTTTATTTATTTTTTATTTCTTCATGGTTATGACCAAAAGATTCATGCTATTTAAACCCTAACTATTATGTCAGGGTAATGGTTTCCGTAACTTGCAAGTGAAGAAAGAAACCTAATATAGAGTCAGCTAATGCACCAGGGGAGCAGATTTGACATCATTCAGCAATCACTCAGAATTGGTGCATCACTTACAAACCTGCATCTTGGTGAGTTCACATAGTTCACTCTTTCTGGCATTTTGCAGCACTCAGGGCACAAATTATTAGCAGTAGTCCCAACTACTCTCATAAACTATAACCCCTTACTATCTTCTGTCTTTTCAAGTCTTCAGTATGTCTCTCTTCCTGTAAAGGAAATTTCCAGGCTGGCATTTATCACGCATCTTCCTGTCTAACATGGTATGTGTGTAGAACTGCTGTATGATCCCCCACAGCTCATAAAGCTCCAACTGTCACCTTGAGCAGGTCATCGGCTGTTGGTACCCATGCCTGCCTAGTTGCTCTCCAAAGGAATAAAAAGCAAAACCAGAGCAGAGCAGCTCAGGTAAATGTCCTTTCAAGAGAGCTTCCAGTCTCAGCACCGAGTGGGAGTTCTCTGGAGGATGAGGATGAGAAGGGTGTTTTGGACAGGGTTGGGTTTTGATGTGTGCTTTTTGATGTTGTGGGCTTGTTTTACTTTCCCAACACATTTTAGCCCTTTGACAAAATGGAGAAGCTGACAGTTAATGAGTTGTAGGTGGTTTCTTTCCCATTCAAAATGGCAGGAGGGCTACACCAAGAAAAAAAACAACCTATGAGTTGCCCAGGAAGCTGGGCTTTCAGTGCCAGGAAGACTTGCTTTGACCTGCTTCTTGACTCACTGCAAATAACATGTTACATCTGCTAAGATGATGCTGTTACTCTGCTAGTGGGTCACAAAACCTGAACACTTATCCTTGCTGCCAAAGAGGACAGTGTTTTGCTTAATGGGAAGGCAGCAACAGGCAGGCACCAAGTGTGATAGGTCTTAAGGGTTTGGGCCACATCAGTTCCAGCTGTAAAACCTTTTTGTTAAAAATCCCCCAAGTGTGAAATCCCAGACCTCAAGAACAGGCAGTACTTTTGTTGAAAATCAATGTAAAGCAATGAGCAGTACATGTTGTGTAATTCACATGTGTCTGTCTCCTCACCCATCGTGAGTAAGGCAGCAAAGAAGTATCCTTTCTGAGTTGATGGATTTAGTGGAGTTTGTATGTGATTTCTTTTAACGTGCTTCAAATTAGTCATGGTGCTTTATTTTGTAGGCTTCATTAAGCTTGTGGTCTGACCATATTGTGATAGTCACTCCTAGCAGTTTACTGAATACTAGTTTTAATATCCGGATGTAGATTTCTTCAATATCCTGCAATGCATTTTTCAGTGCTTTTCTGGATAATGCTAATACTAAACAGTCTGTGATGCACCAGGCCCCCAAGCTACATTTTAAGGTTAGCATAATGATTTCCATCTTTCATCTTTGCGCAACACAGACTGCTATGTTTTGGGGTTTTTTTAGGACATAAAGTACCCAAAAGGAACATCTTGCTTAAAAAGTACTATAAGATGACATAGTGGTGCTGCAAGCTTGCCTCCTCTGGTCTGCTGTTGTGTCTTCTTCTTTCTACTCTCTTCCTCTCTCTTTGCCCATCCTTTGCTCCTCTCTTTCTTTAATCTGTGGGAAATATCATAACAGTGCACTGTTTCCATGGAGAACAAAACGCTCAGGAGATCATCTCTGTATTATGCTGGCTTAAAGACCTGTAGAAACAAATGTCATTCCAGAGGGGAAAATAGAAGTTCTCTTTTGACAGTTTGCTGAATAAAAAGATAGAACACAATAGATTGGGCTCAATTTGTCACCTGTGTTCCTGTGGCACTACTGAATTAGTTGTTAAAATTTCCGTGAAGGTAGAAAACAACTGTTTTGCAAGTCAAGAGGTCAAACTTCCCTCAGAGACAGAGGGTTGTTATTCACTGATGTGTATTGAAGCAGTTCTGGACCAGGTGTAGATTTGCCTTCTCCAAACAGAAAAAAGCCTTTGAACATATTACCGTTGCCTTTAAAATAAAAAAGAAAAACTATCTCCTCGGGCATTTGACAGGAGGCCAGACCTCAGAGGACAGCTGAAGCGAGACAGACAGGTTTCTAACATCTGTTTCGGGTGGGTGGATTGTATTTGACTTTGGCGTTCACATCAAGGCAAGGCAAAGGCAGCAGAGGCACAGCTTGATAAAAATCACGGTCTGGCACCCTGCATGCTGCCCCACTGGCTTTTGATTTCAAAAAACCCAAATAGTGATGGGCAAAACAGCCATGAAATGAGGGGTTAGAATCCTGGGGTACACACATAGATCTTTCTGCAAGCTTTAGAGAAAAATGCTGGTAATGCTGGATTTGGCATCCCAGATCCGGTCGTTGCTATAGAGTATGTCCTTGACAGATGCCCTTGAGCGAAGTGAGTGCCTTCCTCCCACCCTGAGCTCTCTGGGTGCCTTCAGGCCCTGCCAGATGAGCTGTGTTGAACAGTACTGCTATTTTAAGATACAAATAGTGTGTCAGTGCCCACCTTGCTTTCTGACACAAAGTGCTGCCCCCAGGGCTGAGTCAGCAATGCTGCCAGCTGAGCCTGTTTGCAAAAACTTGCTCTCAGTAGCGGTTTTAAAGCTGGTTGTCGGCTGTGAGTTGGGAGTGCACCTATTTGCTCATTGGGTTCATGTCAGAGCCCTTATTAGCTCCAGCCTAAAACCGCACTGAACTTGGGAACAACCTGCAGTTCAGATGATACAAGTATATCTCAGAAGAGTACTAAGGAAAATGCAGCAGAAAGTAGTCCTGTGTGTCCCTCTGAAAGCCCCATTGAAGGGCTCTGGCTCCCTCGTGGATGTGCCTTGGTGGGACAGCAGAAGAACACAGTGCCCATCCATGCACCCTGCCCTCCTGGGCCGGTGGCCGCCTGCGTCTGAACCGCGGCAATTTATAACGCCCCAAGGAAACGAGTACCCATTTCAATGCAGCTTTAAGCTGTCAGGCTGTAAATTGTCTTGGTTCAGGAGCTACTTCAAAGCAGCCCTGCCTTCCTGCAGCAAGGAGAGGGCTTTTTGGCAAACCCAGCATAAGTCATTTGCTATTCATGAGTCGAATCCCTGAAATGTCCTCGATCAACAACTAAAAATGGGTCATAAGAAGACAAGGCATCGCTGTCCGGTGAACGAAGCTGCTAACTCCACCAGCCTTCTCCATCTGTTGGCTAAAGCTGCTTCTGCTTTCTCAGCAGTGCCTTTTCCTCCCTCCCTGCCCTTCTAAGTTGTGCGCAGCAGCGTCGAGCACCCACAAGGTTTCCTGAAGCAATGGGACTTTGATCCAGAAGATCTCCATGTTTCCCTGCTCCATTCCCATTGCTTCTCTCTCCCAGATGAGTGAAAAGGGTTGATGGGGTAAGGGAAAGTCACTAATGAAAATGTTAACATTCCTCCAAGCTACCTAGTCTCCAAATCTAGAAGGACTGCAGTGTTCAAGGAAGAGGGAAACACCAGTTGGGTTCAGCAGAGACTTTCTGGCTGCCAGGAGGACGGCGGGACCACGCCGTGCAGGGAACAGGCACAAATTTTGGAGCCGGGTCTGCTCTCCCACAACTGCACCTGGGGCAGTTTGGTTGCAACCAGCAGAACAAAGTGTCCTCCAGGTTGGAAGCAGAGTAACAAAGAAAACCCTGCAAAGGGACCAAAACACTCTTCAAGTATGTGGGGCTAATGTTCAAAAGAGAGTTCTGTGTTTTGTGAATAGCAAATCCTTCACCAAGACTGGGAATATTTGTGGTAGTGCCAAATCTATTTTTTGCCTTTACATTTTTGACGGTGGCTGTTGCATTTACATTCAGCATAACTGCATTTATTGGTATCCACAGTTCCTGCTTTAATTTAGGGCATTACAAAAGCAGCAGTTGAATATTCTTCTTGTCAAAGCCAAATGATGGATCGTGTACATCAGCGAAGCTTAAACACACCCGCTCAGAGTTGAGCCCCTTGGTTTGACAGACCATGTGTAATGCAAGAGGCACTTGGTTTCTGAGTGCTGCAGAGTAACACTGCTTGTTACTTTTCCAAACTGTGCCAGACAGCAAACTTCCAGAAAACCTCAGACCATATACAGTTAGCCAGCAACACTATGTGAAATCTTTAACCATATTTGAACGAACGGGCTAACTTGGACACCGCAAGGAGGGAAATGCCAGTCTGCCTGACAGCTCGTTTTAATAATGAGAAAGTTGTTCCACTGACAGAAGGACAATAAAAGCTGTGGCTGCGTAGAAAGATGTTGCCTTTCTTCTAGTTCAGAGCATACATGAAACAGCAGGAGAATGGGCTGATCCCAAACCTGTGCATGTGCAGCTGTGCTTTTCCCTTCTTTCACTGCTTTTCCCTTCTTTCACTGCTTTTCCCTTCTTTCGCCGCTTTTTTCTTCTTTCACCACTTTTCTTTCCGGGGTGTTGAATCTACACCCACCTTGCAAAACCCTCTCCAAATGAGGCTCCATTTTGCATTAGTAAATAGCTACTTTAGCTACACTAAAAAGTGCCGTATTTTAAATATGTTACCCTTGTGCTTTAGCAAAGCAAGTAATGAAAATAGGTGACCTTTGTAGTTAGAGCTATTAGTGCACAATACAGGGCATAAAAGTCAAATTCTTGAGAGTTCATCAGCCAATGAATGGGCAGACTTCCTCTGTTGATCCCCCTGTTAATCAAGGAGCTGTATCTTTTATAACCAAACTACTGTGGATTGCATATGTTTTAGATGGCAGAACTCTCTGAGGCAGAGACCTTGTCGTATGGTTTTGGCAGTGCCACGTCTGTGCTGGACGGTGTACGTATGG